>NC_134996.1:10832500-13332500 GCF_050947335.1 Megachile rotundata
TTATGACAGCATATGACAGTATGATATTATGATGGCATATTATGATAGCATACGACAGTATGATATTATGATTGCATATGACAGTATGATATTATGACAGCATATGATAGTATGATATTATGATGGCATATGATAGTATGATATTATGATAGCATACGACAGTATGATATTATGATGGCATATGTTAGTATGATATTATGACAGCATATGATAGTATGATATTATGATAGCGTTTGACAGAATGTTATTATGATAGCATACGACAGTATGATATTATGATTGCATATGTTAGTATGATATTATGATAGCATATGATAGTATGATATTATGATAGCATACGACAGCATGACATTATGACAGCATATGACAGTATGATATTATGATGGCATATTATGATAGCATACGACAGTATGATATTATGATTGCATATGACAGTATGATATTATGACAGCATATGATAGTATGATATTATGATGGCATATGATAGTATGATATTATGATAGCATACGACAGTATGATATTATGATGGCATATGTTAGTATGATATTATGACAGCATATGATAGTATGATATTATGATAGCGTTTGACAGAATGTTATTATGATAGCATACGACAGTATGATATTATGATTGCATATGTTAGTATGATATTATGATAGCATATGATAGTATGATATTATGATAGCATACGACAGCATGACATTATGACAGCATATGACAGTATGATATTATGATGGCATATTATGATAGCATACGACAGTATGATATTATGATTGCATATGACAGTATGATATTATGACAGCATATGATAGTATGATATTATGATAGCATATGAGAGTATGCTATTATGATAGCATGTGACAGTATGTTATTATGATAGCACACGACAGTATGATATTATGATTGCATATGACAGTATGATATTATGATAGCATTTGACAGAATGTTATTATGATAGTATAAGACAGTATGATATTATGATTGCATATGATAGTATGATATTATGATAGCATTTGACAGAATGTTATTATGATAGCATAAGACAGTATGATATTATGATAGCATTTGACAGAATGTTATTATGATAGCATAAGACAGTATGATATTATGGTTGCATATGATAGTATGATATTATGATAGCATATGAGAGTATGCTATTATGATAGCATGTGACAGTATGTTATTATGATAGCACACGACAGTATGATATTATGATAGCATTTGACAGAATGTTATTATGATAGCATAAGACAGTATGATATTATGATTGCATATGATAGTATGATATTATGATAGCATACGACAGTATGATATGATGATGGCATATGTTAGTATGATATTATGACAGCATATGAGAGTATGCTATTATGATAGCATGTGACAGTATGTTATTATGATAGCACACGACAGTATGATATTATGATTGCATATGACAGTATGATATTATGATAGCATTTAACAGAATGTTATTAGGATAGCATACGACAGCATGATATTATGATTGCATATGACAGTATGATATTATGATAGCATTTGACAGTTCGTCAATCATACGTATAATTATTATATCATTCAATCGATAAATCGGCCAGTAATACAACACGAAAAGTCAGGTGATCGATGCAAGCTCGTTGCCCCATATTATTCGGTATTCTCCGTTCCGCGAATTTTTGCCGGCTCGCATCGATGAAAAGAGGAACCAACGTTTCCGCGATTCGTCCGTCGTTCCCGGACATTCAAATCCTGCGTGCATTTCGCAAAAATAAACGGATTACCGACCGAAGCATGTGTTTTTTTTTTTTTTCGGTGCGTCGAATGATAAAAGAGAGGAAAAAAAAGAAGAGAGAGAACCGTTATCAATCGAACGAGCTCGAGCAGGGCTCGTTCGCGGAAAAACGTTTTCACTGCATCTCCTTTGTAACATCGCTCGGTATTTCCAACGATGTATCGAAATTCCAAGCGTGAAACGAAGAAGAGGATTTTTAAACTCAATCTTCGCGAAAACGAAGCTCCCAAGGAAAAAATTGATTCTACCTCTTCAATTCTACTTTTCACGTTGCGATGAAGGTGGAATTACTTTATTTCTTGGTGAATCATTTTTACAAGATGAAGTTGGACTTTTCGGATTGTTTTACGGATGGACAATTGAGTAATTGAAAGATTTAAGGTTTTATAGGGTGAATGATTGAACAAGTTGTGCACTTCAATTGTACATTGAAAATTTTATGAATTGAAAAAGGGAATAATTGAATGATTTTAAATTTGTTAAATTGACAATTAAAGAATTGAACAATTGACTCATTAAATGTTCCATGCATGGGACAATTGATGAATTGATGAATTGATGAATTGATGAATTGATGAATTGATGAATTGATGAATTGATGAATTGATGAATTGATGAATTGATGAATTGAAGAATTGAAAAATTCAGGCATTAAAAAAGGGGACAGTTTGAGGGAACAATTGAACAGTTTAAAATTTGACGAACGGAGAAATTGAACAATTGACCTATTAATTGTTTCATGAATTGAACAATTGAACAATTGAAAAATTCCCCACAATTCCCAAAATTTCAAGCCGAAAAATTGCAAGCTCCTCAAAATCTCAAATCCCCAAATTGCAAGCTCTCCAAAATCTTACGTCTCAAAGTTCCTAAATCTGACAATTGCAAGCTCCCCAAAATTGCAAGCTCACTAAAATCTCAAGTCTCAAAATTGCAAGCTCTCCAAAATCTCATACCTCAAAATTCCTAAATCTGAAAATCGCAAGCTCCCCAATATCTCAAACTCTAAAATTGCAAGCTCTCCAAAATCTCATACCTCAAAATTCCTAAATCTGAAGTTTGCAAGCTCCCCAATATCTCAAACCCTAAAATTGCAAGCTCCCCAAAATCTCAAACCCCCAAATTGCAAGCTCTCCAAAATCTCACGTCTCAAAGTTCCTAAATCTGAAAACTGCAAGCTCCCCAAAATTGCAAGCTCACTAAAATCTCAAGCCTCAAAATTGCAAGCTCTCCAAAATCTCATACCTCAAAATTCCTGAATCTGAAGTTTGCAAGCTCCCCAATATCTCAAACTCTAAAATTGCAAGCGCCCCAAAATCTCAAACCCCCAAATTGCAAGCTCTCCAAAATCTCAAGCACCAACATCGCAAGCTCCCCAAAATCTCAAATCCCTCAAATCCTCGTCCAAACTCCACAAACACCTCTCCCTCCCCAAAAGCTCCCACCCCAACTCCGTCCCAGCCTCCATTAACCTGCATTCCTAATACATAAACAACCCTCGTCCGGCACTTTACCTGTGGCACAAAGCGTCCCCCGCGTCCAAAGGAAATGAATCAGGAATTCTCGCAAACGCCTAGTCGTTGAAAATAGAAGCGGTGATCGATTCGTTTAACCTAACCCTCTAGCGTCAGGTGGAAACAGCGCGGCCATCTTTCTCCTTTGTGTCTCGTCTTTTCTTTCATGAAAGTCCAGCGACCTCCTCTCGCGTTCTCTCGCAGACAGGGCCGGCCTTGTAATTTCCGCCTCGAGTTCTCAGCCCGAACTCTTCCAGTTTTTCTGCTCCGTGCTTTGCATAATTCACGGTTACCCTCTCCACGTTCCGCGGATGAAAGTTCATCCCCCATTGGCAGCCTCGAAGAGGATGAAATATTGTGGCCGATGCAACGCTCCTTCGAGGAAATTTCGTTCGGAACAGCGATCCCTCGTGATTCCGTCGAACGAGATGCTGTGAAGGCACTGTTGCACGCGCTGTGATTTATGCAAACATCTGACAGCTAGAATTTTTCACGGAATAACCCTTCGGTGGGTGCGAGTGGAAATTGGGAGACTGACATTTTCGGGTTTTTTTAGATCGAGGGGTTCGAAATGCTTTTGAAGAGTTTTACGGGTTTTTAGGAGCTGTTTTGGTGGGAGTTTGGGAGTGTTCGCTATATGGCCCTTTGAGGATTTGATGGATTCGAGAATGCTCGCTATATGGCCTTTTGAGGATTTGATGGGTTTGAGTTACTTTGACTAGTTTGGGAATTTAGGAATTTGAAGAGATGGCATTTTGGGGATTTAGGGATTTGGGGAGATGGAAATTTGGGGAATTTAGAATTTGAGGAACTTGGAATCTGGGGAATTTCAAAACTGCTGAAGTTGGAATTTGGAGAATTTGAAATCTAGGGAATTTGGAATTTCGGAAACTTGGAATCTGAGAAATTTGGAATTTGGGGAATTTGGTATCTGGGGAATTTGGAATTTAGGCAATTTGGAATCTGGGAAATTTGGAATTTGTGGGATTTGGAATCTGATAAATTTGGGATTTAGGGGATTTGGTATCTGGGGAATTTGGAATCTAGGGAATTTTGAATTTGGAAAATTTTAAATCTGAGGAAATTGGTATCTGGGAAATTCGGAATTTGGGGGATTTGGTACCTGGGGAATTTGGAATTTAGAGAATGTGGAATCTAGGGAATTTGGAATCTAAGGAATTTGGAATCTCGAAAATTTGGAATTTAGGAAATTTGGAATCTGGGGAATTTGGTATCTAGAGAATTGGGAATCTGGGGAATACCACCCTTGTATTAGAGAACTAAAAATATTTCATCCCCTATCCACTTAAATATTTCTACTAAAAAATGACAAACTTTGTACATACATACCTATATCACTAAATTATTATGTGAACCCTTAATATCTCCTGGATAATACTTATTACTATTATTTACGTTAATTTTACGACGTAACTTCATAATTTATGCAATAACGGAAGAGCTTACGAAAGTTTCCTGTAATAAGCCGTGTAATATAAAACAATCTTTTTTTTTTCATTATACCTGACGAATATTGAACACCACCGTGTCCTCCGCCTTCAAAATAAAGCACGGGTTAAATTTTCTTGTTACCGTGAATTAAAATTCTTTTTATACTCCCGTATAATCTTATTCGTCCCCTTTATACGTCAAGTTTTCTCTTGGCGGTTTTAAAATGCAACTCGTAAAAAAGTTACAACGCGTTAACCCGTGTACAGAAGAAGCACTTTGCTCTTCTGCTATCTCTTAGCCTCTCTGAAAACGTATAAAATACTCGCACGCGGTGAGATAAACATGGTAAAACGCTTTTTTATGTTCCATTTATTTTCAATCTCGTTTGCGATGACTGTTTCCAATGACGATTCATAAACGACAATTTATACGGACAATTTTCAATGATAATTTGTAAGGACAATTTATACTGACATTTTGTAGTAACATTTTATAATCACAATTTGTAATGACAATTTATAGAGGCAAGTTATAAAGACAATTTATGAGGACAATTATTAAACGACAATTTATAAGAATAATTTATAATTTACAATTCAAAATAACAATCTGTAATGATAATGTATACGAACAATTTATAGGTGCAATGTATAATGTGCAATCTATAAGTAGAATTTATAAACGACAATTTATAGAAACAGTGTAGTTACATTTAAATAAATATGTATGAACAGATAAAATGTGTGACATTAAGAGTTTAATGCATCCACAAAATTTCTTAAGAAACATCGAGTTCGAAACAGATATAAATAAATACCGTAAATAGCAAGGTTTGTGCAAAAGATTGAGGAGAAGCTTAGCGAAATAAAAGTTGGCGAACTCAAAAACAACCTGGAAGATGAATGCGGAGCGACGCAAGGATTTAAGACGGAAATATTTCGCGTTTAGCCAACAAATAAAGACACATTACAGCCGGCTGAGTCTGCATCAGAACGGCGCATAAAGCGTCCGAATATTCGTGAAACGTGGAAATCAAGAGGCGAGAAGTCCTTCCAAAAATGTTGTTTATTGTCTGCTCTGATAAAGATCTACTGACAAAACGGGGACACGTTTTGTTTAAGATTTGGGGGTCCAATTGGGGATGAATTTTACTCAAGGTGATTCTCTTCTTTTGGAACAAGATTTTTACAATAAATCAGTAAATAATGCGTAATAATATTAGAGTAAGTAAGGTTTCGATAAAATTTATTAACTTGTGAGAGCGACAGCTTCGAACTAGCGGCTGAATGGTAAATGCAATGTATAGTACATTCAACGCTTGGTGAGTGCAACGCGTAAGAAATCAATGCGTGGTGAATGTAACGCGTGGTAAATACAAGGCGTGGCAAGTACTATGCGTGGTAGGTGCAGCACGTGGTAAGCAACGCGTGATAAAATCAATGCGTGGTAAATACAACGCGTGGTAAATATAATGCGTGGTCAATACAACGCGTGGTAGGTGCAGCACGTGGTAAGCAACGTGTGGTAAATTCAATGCGTGGTAAATACAACGCGTGGTGAATACAAAGCGTGGTAAAGGACGCGTGGTAAATACAATGCGTGGTAAATACAACGCGTGGTGAATATAACGCTTGATAGGTGCAGCACGTGGTAAGCAACGCGTGGTAAGTGCAGCACGTGGTGAATACAACGCGTGGTAAGTGCAGTACGTGGTAAAGAACGCGTGGTAAATACAGTGCGTGGTAAATACAACGCGTGGCAAATATAATGCTTGGTAGGTACAGCACATGACAAGCAGCGCGTGATAAATTCCATGCGTGGTAAATACAACGTGTGGTAAATATAATGCGTGGTCAATACAACGCGTGGTAGGTGCAGCACGTGGTAAGCAACGTGTGGTAAATTCAATGCGTGGTAAATACAACGCGTGGTAAATATAACGCTTGGTAGGTGCAGCACGTGGTAAGCAACGCGTGGTAAGTGCAGCACGTGGTAAATACAACGCGTGGTAAGTGCAGTACGTGGTAATGGACGCGTGGTAAATACAGTGCGTGGTAAATACAACGCGTGGCAAATATAATGCTTGGTAGGTACAGCACATGACAAGCAGCGCGTAATAAATTCCATGCGCAGTAAATACAACGCGTGGTAAATATAATGCGTGGTCAATACAACGCGTGGTAGGTGCAGCACGTGGTAAGCAACGTGTGGTAAATTCAATGCGTGGTAAATACAACGCGTGGTAAATACAATGCGTGGTAAAGAACGCGTGGTAAATGCAATGCGTGGTAAATACAACGCGTGGTAAATATAACGCTTGGTAGGTGCAGCACGTGGTAAGCAACGCGTGGTAAGTGCAGCACGTGGTAAATACAACGCGTGGTGAATGCAGTACGTGGTAAAGAACGCGTGGTATATACAGTGCGTGGTAAATACAACGTGTGGTAAGTACTACGCGCTCGGCCGCTTGCTCGAAGCTGTCGCTTTCGCGTCTGCGCATGCGTAATCCTCGCGCTCTGATTGATCCGTGTTTTTCCTTAATAATTCAAAAACGGAGCTTCAAATCCCATTTTCGCAAAGGGAAATCTTATTCAGAATCACGTCAGCTATTCCCCATTTCAGTGTCATATTATTTCATTTTTTATTTACAACAGAATTGTACATAACATATGCACACGTATAATTTTGACTAATATAATAATTCTATCTAATACAAAAATTAATTAGTAAAACTACCTCTCGAAGTCTCCCCTCCAAAATATGTCAAGCTTCCCAAATCAATAAAGGTCAAATTCTTAAAACAATCTGCCTACAAAGATAAATCTCCAATTCAGTATTTTAACAGAGTTCCACTAAAAAGTTCCAACAGGTACGAAATAATTGAACAGGCAGAAAAGCAACAGCTAAATTATGGAACTTATCAAAAACGCAGAAAGTTCCTCGGAAAGTATCCCCATAAAATTCAGCTCGTTGGCCGCCGTTTTACGACTAAATTCTCCACATAATCAAGCATCATCGAGTAGCCGTAGTGCGAAGAACGTGGTCTGAGAAAATTCCGAAATCTTCTCGTAAACGACCCTTAATCCCGACCAACTCATCAAACTTCCAATAAACTATAGCAGAGAGAAAAAAAGAAGGAGGCAAAATTTGAGCACAGATTCGAGGGGTGGGATTAAACGATTCGAAGGAACTTGTTCGTTTAACGAGGCTCATTACGGGAACGGGATGAACGTGCTGAATTACAAGTACGTAAAATACGGAAGATGGCGAACGATAGCGCGCTATCGCGGGAAAACATGACAACGATGAGCCTCTGGTTACCGTAATACGTTCGCCGGATATATTCCGGGTTTGCGCCGCTTGTTTGCGCGTTTAAAAACGTTGCCACCATTTTGTTGACTCTACGCGATGCGTGCGCGACGAAATGGAGGACGCGTTGCGTATCGGCGCGATCTTTTACATCGATTTTCTGCAACTTGGGAAAGTTGCAATTTGGGAAGGGTGCAATTTGGGAAAGTTTGGAGATTGTGGGAATTTTATGGTGGGTAGAGAGATATGGGGATCTGATAATTGTGGGGGGGGGGGGGGGGGGATTTGGGGAGTTGCAGAGTTTGAAGGTTGAGGGTTGAGAAGTTTCTGCGTCATGAGAAGGATTGGGGGTTGTGGGGATGTGGGATTGAGAGTTTGAGAATTTTGGGATTTGGGGAGGCGGAAATTCGGGAATTTAGGGATTTGGGAAGGTGGGAGTTTGGATGTTTGGAATTTTGGGGGATTATGAGACTTCAAGAGTTGGAAATTTGGGGGGTTGAGAATTTGGGGGATTTGGAATTTGGGAAATTTGAAATTTGGGGAGAGTGGAATTTGGGGAATTTGGAATTTGGGGAGAGTGGAATTTGGGGAATTTAGAATTTGGGGAGAGTGGAATTTGGGGAATTTAGAATTTGGGGAGAGTGGAATTTGGAGAGTTTGGAATTTGGGGAATTTGGAATTTGGGAAATTTGGAATTTGGGGAATTTGGAATTTGGGGAATTTGGAATTTGGGAAATTTGGAATTTGGGTAATTGGGAACTTGGGAGATTTGGAACTTTGGGCATTTAGAATCTAGGGAATTTGGAATTTAGAGAATTTGGAATCTGGGAAATTTAGAATTTTAGGAGTTTAGAGTTTGAAGAATTTGAAGTTTGGGGAATTTAGGGAATGTAGGAATTCCTTTCCCAAAAAATGCATAACAAAAATGTCAGTAAAATTCTGCAATTTTCAAATATAACGATATTGTAAACAATATATGATATCGAATATTCAAAACAGCAATACAATTTTTAATTACAATTTCTGTATACCTTGCTAAATAAATAGAAAATAATTATGAGATGAGAGAACGTCGAATTTGTTTATCGAAATTATAATTTCATTAACGAGAAATAACATTTGTTTATCATGTTCGGTAGCCGTTGTACGAAACTCAAGCAATCAATAATTGATAGACATTTGATTGCCAGGTAACGATATATCCAGATTATCGTTTCCTAATTAGAATTCATCAATTATTTCAGGAACAACAAACGAAAGTTTACAAATGATTACGATAATATCCATTAAAATAATTGAATCGAGTTTTGTGGTAATTGCATCGTAAATAAATAAAACACGGATAACGGATTCATAGTGTATGGTTTAATTAATTCTCTCTTGTAATTGTTGTGATTATTTGTACCTCATTAACGAAAAGAATTTTTTAAATTCTCCGTGACAGTTTCATTACTAACTAATTATTGTGTATTTCAAAATTATAATTATTTACACGATTTGCAAGTTGTAAATATTTATAATAAGTAAATTAAAATACCTTAATTTTTAAGTTAATAAAAATTACTGTATAAATTTTACACTTGTATTACATTCTGTCTGAAATTATTTTTATTATTATAATTTGGGGAGGGATTTGGGGAGGTGAGAGTTTGGAAGCTTGGAATTTTGGGGAT
Source organism: Megachile rotundata (assembly GCF_050947335.1). Taxonomy (NCBI): domain Eukaryota; kingdom Metazoa; phylum Arthropoda; class Insecta; order Hymenoptera; family Megachilidae; genus Megachile; species Megachile rotundata. The sequence goes on from NC_134996.1 coordinate 10,842,235, forward strand.
TAAGGAACTTTAAGGATTGGAAATTTGGAAGTGTGAAAATTTGGGGAATTTGGAATTTGGGGGATTTGGAATTTGGGGGATTGGGAATTTGGGGGATTGGGAATTTGAGGAAATTGGAATTGGGGGAATTTGGAATTTGGGGAATTTGGAATTTGGGGAGAGTGGAATTTGGGGAGAGTGGAATTTGGAGAGAGTGGAATTTGGGGAGAGTGGAATTTGGAGAGAGTGGAATTTGGGGAGAGTGGAATTTGGGGAGAGTGGAATTTGGGAAATTTGGAATTTGGGAAATTTGGAATTTGAGGAATTTGGAATTTGGGAAATTTGGAATTTGGGGAGAGTGAAATTTGGGGAATTTGGAACTTGGGGAATTTGGAATTTGGGGAATTTAGAATTTGGGGAATTTGGAATTTGGGGAGAGTGGAATTTGGGGAATTTGGAATTTGGGAAATTTGGAATTTGAGGAATTTGGAATTTGGGAAATTTGGAATTTGGGGAGAGTGGAATTTGGGGAATTTGGAACTTGGGGAATTTGGAATTTGGGGAATTTGGAATTTGGGGAGAGTGGAATTTGGGGAATTTGGAATTTGGGAAATTTGGAATTTGAGGAATTTGGAATTTGGGAAATTTGGAATTTGGGGAGAGTGGAATTTGGGGAATTTGGAACTTGGGGAATTTGGAATTTGGGGAATTTAGAATTTGGGGAATTTAGAATTTGGGGAATTTAGAATTTGAGGAGAGTGGAATTTGGGGAATTTGGAACTTAGGGGTTTTGAAACTTGGAGAATTTGGAATTTAGGGAATTTGAGGAAATTACGCGCAAACAAGCGGCGCAAACCGGAATATAATTTATTATTATAACAAATTTAATAAACTTTGTTCAATTTAAAATTATGAACCTCTCTTTAATTTTCTAGTAACACAGTTTAAACATTTCATACATTTACTCGAATTCAAACGAAAATAAAAAAGGCAACATACATGTTTTAATTACTTTTCATCGAACATTCTTCGTAATTTCATTCTGCTCCATTTTTCCACAACACCATTTCAATTTTCTCGCAATTCCATTTAATTCACTGTTTTCCACAATTTCATCTCGATTCAATTTTTTCCCCGTCATAAATAATATCCCTCGTTCCGATCAGTTATTTGTCCATACACCCGGGCTTATGATTAATCGACACTTTCCTCGATTAATCATTCCGGCGGAAAGTAGCAAAACATAAGCTCCTTACATCGATTCTTAAGAATTCAATGCAACCCAATCGGATCTTTAATCGACGCCATTTGTCAAGTATAATGATTGTGAGAAGTCTAATGATCCTTAAAAGTGGAGCACGAGAACCTCTGACTAATTACACCCATGAGAGAAATCAATATTCTGTCGTGATGCAACAGGGCTTGCAAGATTCTTACCACTGATTTACTGTTTCAGTCTCTTGCAAACATTACTAGAACATTTATGTAACTTTAGGAGCATTGTTATAAATTGCTATTTAAGGTATTTTATTTATGGATACATTTAATGTATTAGAGAAGTAATCTAATAAATGTGTTTCATGCATTGAACAAATAAGTGCAATTTAATATATTAAATTTATAATTGTGCTTGATATATTGAACTTATGAGTGCATTTAATATATTGCATTAATAGTCACATATGATATGTTGAACTAATAATCACATATGATATATTGAACCAATAACCACATGTGATATGTTGAAGAAATAAGTGCAATTAATATATTGAACTAATGAGTACATTTAATATATTGCATTAATAATCACATATGATATATTGAACTAATAATCACATATGATATATTGGACCAATAACCACATGTGATATGTGGAACAAATAAGTGCAATTAATATATTGAACGAAAGAGTATATTTAATATGTTGAATTTATAATTGTGTTTGATATATTGAACTAATGAGTACATTTAATATATTGCATTAATAGTCACATATGATATATTGAACTAATAATCACATATAATATATTGAACCAATAACCACATGTGATATGTTGAACAAATAAGTGCAATTAATATATTGAACAGATGAGCACATTTAATGTATTGGATTTAATAATCACATATGATATATTGAATAAACAATATAAGTTAATATTATTGAACATATGAGTACATTTAATATATTGAATAAATAATTGTAATTAATATATTGAATTTAATAAATACATTTAATATATTGAATTTAATAAATGCATTTAATATATTGAATGAATAAATACATTTAATATGTTAAATAAATAATTGCAATTAATATATTGAATTTAATAAATACATTTAATACATTGAATAAATAAATACATTTAATATATTGAATAAATAATTGCAATTGAAATATTGAATTTAATAAATGCATTTAATATATTGAATGAATAAATACATTTAATATGTTAAATAAATAATTGCAATTAATATATTGAATTTAATAAATACATTTAATATATTGAATAAATAATTGCAATAAATATATTGAATTTAATAAATACACTTAATATAATGAACTAATTAATTCATTGAATACATTGAACAAATAACTTCATTAAATACATTGTACAAGTAGCAGCATTAAATATAAACAATATGACAAATGTATTAAAAACATTAGGTGATTTTTCATTCGCAAAGATTGAACCACCAAAAATTTACTTACGCCTCGAAACGCGAGTGAAAGAAGAGAAAAAAAAAGCAGATGCACGATTTGCAGACGAGCAAAATGAAACTAGACAGAAAGAGAAAGATTTTTCTGGTTTCCGTGATCCATCGCGGAAATGCATTTTCATCGGGCGGCATCCCATTGAAATCTGGTCGGGGTGATCCATAAAAGTCCATTTCTCTTGCATGGCGGTGCTCTTAATACTTCCGCGACGCGAATACCATGAAACACGCGGCCACGCTATAAATTTCTCTTTTACTTCAACAACACTGGTACACGCGAAATAAATAAGTCGAGACGATGGAAAAGATACGGCTGAGTCAGGCCTTGAAACGTTGGGAAATGTCAGAAGGGAAACGTAAGAAGTCACCAGATATGAGAGCAAATATCTTTCCGTCAAATATTTGCTTTTTCAATTAATCACTTTGTATATTTGTCTAAATAAATTAAATAATTTTTGTGGAACTCGTTTTGCTGGAATTTATTTTTGTTTGTTAAGGAATTTTTAAGTGTAATTGAGATTCAGGGTGAATTAGTACTCATATTTAATTTATAAGGGTAGCTAAAATTATTTTTTAGTAGAATGTGAATAGATATATTATGTAAGTGCAGGAGGTGTACATAATTGGGAATTGATACCACAGATTTAATTATAGTAGATTAAAGGAATTTAAAAATAGGATTGAGTACTGTAAACTTTAATTCTCGTGTTAAAACTGTTTGTGAAGAAACATATCTGAGAAAATGGTAATTTGAGACGTTGGTAATATGAGACGCTGGTAATTTGAGATGTTGGTAACCTGAGAAGATGGTAATTTGAGAAGTTGGTAATATGAGAAGTTGGTAATCTGAGAATATGGTAATTTGAGAAGATGGTAATCTGAGAAGTTGGTAATTTGAGAAGATGGTAACCTGAGAAGTTGGAAATTTGAGAAGTTGGTGATTTGAGAAGTTGGTAATCTGAGAAGATAGTAATTTGAGAAGTTTGTAATCTGAGAAGATGGTAATTTGAGAGGGTGATAATCTGAGAAGTTGGTAATTTGAGAAGTTGGTAATTTGAGTCGTTGGTAATCTGAGAAGTTGGTAATCTGAGAAGAAGGTTTTTGCAAATTTACTAACACGAGATTTTGAAAATTTACAATTTAAAAAATTTAGAAATTTGCACTTTCCAAATTGGCAAATATTTCTACCATAGCAAATTACTAACTCAAACCCAAAATCTTTTAAACTCTAAATTAGAAAATTTATAAACTCTATAGAAGTTCAAGATAAAAGCCTGGCAATCTTCTATAGCGAAAGTTCCGCATTAAACATCGAAGTAACCTAAAGTTTCCGGACAGTGCTCTCATAGCAACCGGGTTCCCTGAAGATAAGCTCGAAAATGTAAATCAAAGCAACTAGATACTAGATGCATCGCCCGAGGCTAGAAGATGGCGTCTCCTATCGTTTCAGAGGAGTCAGCCGTCTCTGTTTCCTGTCAGTCGATTCAGAGGATCCCTTTGTGCCAGAAAATTGGCCCAGTTCGATGGTTTGTCTTCTATAAACAAAGCTCTATTCGCTAGAGTTCGTTTTGCTGACCGTGCAAGATTCACCCCTTCGATCGGTCAATGCTTGCCAGCTACTCTGAACTTGATTACGTTGCTGATTTTCTCTCTAAGTATTGCTGGATCATTGCTTGATCATTACTGACGTTATCAAACATTCTATGTTTGTATTACATTGTTTACTTTTATTTAGTTTATTGATCGCATATGTTTAATATGTTGATCACATGTGTGATTGAGGTATGTTTGATATATAGAGTAAGTGACTGTGTTTAATATACTGAACTGTTGATCAAATTACCATATTCTCAAATTACAGCTTCTTAAATTACCAACTTTTCAGATTATCAACGTCTCAGATTATCAACTTCTGAGATTACCATCTTCTCAAATTGCTAACTTCTCAAATTACCATCTTCTCAGATTACCAACTTCTTAAATTACCAGCTTCTCAGATTACCAACGTCTCAAATTACCACCTTCTCAGATTACCATCTTGTCAGATTACCAACTTCTCAGATTACCAACTTCTCATATTACCACCTTCTCAAATTACCACCTTCTCAAATTACCATCTTCTCAGATTACCAACTTCTCAGATTACCAACTTCTCATATTACCACCTTCTCAAATTACCACCTTCTCAAATTACCATCTTCTCAAATTACCATCTTCTCAGATTACCATCTTCTCAGATTACCAAATTCTCATATTACCACATTCTCAAATTACCACCTTCTCAAATTCCCATCTTCTCAGATTACCAATTTCTCAGATTACCAACTTCTCATATTACCACCTTCTCAAATTACCACCTTCTCAAATTACCATCTTCTCATATTACCAATTTCTCAAATTATCATCTTCTCAGATTACCAACTTCTCATATTACCACCTTCTCAAATTACCACCTTCTCAAATTACCATCTTCTCAAATTACCATCTTCTCAGATTACCAACTTCTCAGATTACCAATTTCTCATATTACCACCTTCTCAATTCACCACCTTCTCAAATTACCACCTTCTCAAGTTACCACCTTCTCAAATTACCATCTTCTCAGATTACCATCTTCTCAGATTACCAACCTCTCAAATTACCAACTCCTCATCTTACCACCTTCTCAAATTACCAAACTCTCATCCCTCAAATACTTTTAATCCACCCATACTTTCACAACTGCAAAATACATCACCTAATCTTATTTACAGCATATTCACGTAATAAATTATAACAAAATTCCATGTAAACTCGTCTAAATGTATAATAATGTGAATACCATAATAGAATTAATTACAGTTTTCCATGCAAAATCAGTCTGAGCGTATGAACTAATTGATCGAATAATAATTAATTAATTCAACTAATGTCTATCAATGTTCAATGGTTTCTAATGGTACTTAAATCTAATTATTATACAATTTCAAAACGGTGTAAAATAACGAGATGCAGCTGAAACATATTTCGTTACAATAAACGTAATTTATCGTTTAGTGAACTGAATTGCGATGAACAATATTACATTTTAGCGATGGTTAATTAAATTATATCAAATTTAATCTGCTTCATGATAACGGGATAAATAGCTAGACATCTGTGAAGTTGTCAGTTATTACAATACATTAACTGTAACCTTTTTGTTATTTTTTTCCCATTAACAAATTGTACAATTTTTTTTCCATTAACAAATTTTACAATTTTTTTTCCATTAACAAATTTGTTAATTATTTTCCCTTAAGAGACTTATCAATTTTTTTCTCTTCCCCTATGCTGATATGACAGACAAATTAAATGTCCAAATAATAAATGTTTCAGAATTAAATGTGAACTCCGCGTTAAACAAATTCGCGAGTCACTTCGCATTTGAGATATTCAAAATATTTCCAGTTTACATGAGAATTATTCAAACAGAAATGCTTTCTCTGCGCAAAGCGAGCTTGGAATAGCAACGAGGAAAATGTTTAATAGAAACAAGGTTTAAAGAGAAGCGTTCGAAAATATGAGCAGACGTGCGTTGCTTGTATCATAATGGAAATTTATGGCATCGTTTTCGAAACATACGCCAAATGGTCTTCCCTTTCCAGATACTCGATTGTGTTTACGCGAACGGGAATAAAGTTTGTCCACGACGAAAACTATGCGACCGATATATCGTTACATGGAAACTTCTCGGAACAACAAGCTTCTCCAGACTTGAACATTTTTCAAAACTTATGAGAAATTACATTGATTTTCTTTGTGTAAAACGCTTTTGACGGACAGTTTCAAATTTTCAAATTTAAGAAGTTTTGGGAGGTTTTCTAAATTTTAAGTTTTCGAGTTACTAAATTCTCTAAATTCGAAATTTATAAATTTTCAAATTAGCAAATTCTCAAATTACCATCTTCTCAAATTACCAACTTCTTAAATTACAAGCTTCTCAGATTACCATTTTCTCAAATTTCCAACTTCTCAGGTTACCATCTTCTCAAATTACAAACTTCTCAGATTACCATCTTCTCAAATTTCCAACTTCTCAGGTTACTATCTTCTCCAATTTCCAACTTCTCAGGTTATCATCTTCTCAAATTACCAACTTCTCAGATTACCAGCTTCTCAAATTTCCAACTTCTCAGGTTACCATCTTCTCAAATTACCAATTTCTCAGATTACCAATTTCTCAAATCACCAGCTTCTCAAATTTCCAAATTCTCAGGTTACCATCTTCTCAAATTTCCAACTTCTCAGGTTACTATCTTCTCCAATTTCCAACTTCTCAGGTTACCATCTTCTCAAATTACCAACTTCTCAGATTACCATCTTCTCAAATTACCAACTTCTCAGATTACCAGCTTCTCAAATTTCCAACTTCTCAGGTTACCATCTTCTCAAATTACCAATTTCTCAGATTACCAATTTCTCAAATCACCATCTTCTCAAATTACCAACTTCTCAAATTACCAACTTCTCCGATTACCATCTTCTCAAATTACCAACTTCTTAAATTACCAATTCCAAATTCTCCAAATTCCAAATTCCCCAGACTCCAAATTCTCCAAATTCCAATTTTTCAAGTCTCTAAAACTCCAAACCTCTAAAACTCCAAATTCGTAAATCTCCGAATCTCCAAATCCCTAAATGTCTCTTCCCATTCCCCCAAACAATACATGAACTTACTCTCAATTTTCCGCCAATTACACCCTGTTCGTTCTACCAATAACATTCTTATTTTCCAATTTCCGCATCAGTAGCTCAATTCAATTTCACCGTTTCCACCTATCCGTAATTGTTTACAAAATTCTGCAAACACGATGTTTCTAACCGAGACGCAAAAAATTGATACCTTCGTTTGCAGCCATTAAAAGAACCAATAGTTCTCTCCGTTACAAGCTTTTACAGTAACCGCTCGAGTATCAAGGAGTTTCGAAACTTACACGCTTTTTTTTGCCAGCGGTGTTCGTTATCGACACGAAGAGAACAAAAAACGAAGAGAACAAAAAACGAAACCGGATCGATGGAGTAACGTATTGCGTTAAAAGTTTGTACACGAACATGAACGCCAGAGAGGCGGAGAAAAACGCAAACAATTCGGATTCAGGCAATCAGCATACGGTTAAACGAAACTGGTAGAGGCGGGTGATTTGAATGCCTGGTGATTTCGTACACCATTGTTCGATACTATCGTCGATTTCGATGAAACAATTCGCTCGGTAAATACCGGCGGAACCGCAAAATTAGTAGCGATTAAAATCCACAGCGTCAAGTAGCGAAATTTTCTGGTCTTTCGGTTCGGATTTCTGATGGATAGTGCTTTTGATCGGGTAATCGATGGGGTTTGGTTTGTTTCGCTGTGGGTTTATAAGTGGAATGGTTTGGAATTTTGTGAGGTTTGAAAGAGGAGGCGGGGAATTTGGAGGTTTGGTGGTTTTGGGGTTTAGGGATTTGGAGATTTAGGGGTTTGGAGGGTGAAGGATTTGGAGATTTAGGGGTTTGGAGTTTTTGGCATTTGGAGATTTAGGGGTTTGGATTTTTAGGGATTTGGGAATTTGGGAATTTGGAGATTTAGAGATTTGGAGATTTAGGGATTTGGGGATTTGGGGATTTGGGAATTTGGAGATTTAGAGATTCGGAGTTTTAGGGATTTGGGGATTTGGGAATTTCGAAATTTGAGAATTTGGGAATTTGAAGATGTAGAGATTTGGAATTTTAGGGATTTGGGGATTTGGGGATTTGGGAATTTCGAAATTTGGGAATTTGGGAATTTGGAGATTTAGAGATTTGCAGTTTTAGGGATTTGGAGATTTAGGGATTTGGGGATTTGAGGATTTGGGAATTTGGAGATCTAGAGATTTGGAGTTTTAGGGATTTGGAGATTTAGGGATTTGGGGATTTGGGGATTTGGGGATTTGGGGATTTGGGGATTTGGGGATTTGGGGATTTGGGGATTTGGGGATTTGGGGATTTGGGAATTTCGAAATTTGGGAATTTGAGAATTTGGAGATTTAGAGATTTGCAGTGTTAGGGATTTGGAGATTTAGGGATTTGGGGATCTGAGGATTTGAGAATTTGGAGATTTGGAGTTTTAGAGACTTGGAGATTTGGAGATTTGGAGATTTGGAGATTTGGAGATTTGGAGATTTGGAGATTTGGAGATTTGGAGATTTGGAGATTTGGAGATTTGAAAATTTGGAAATTTGGAAATTTGGAAATTTGGAGATTTAGAGGATTGGAGATTTGGAAATTTGGAAATTTGGAAATTTGGAAATTTGGAAATTTAGAAATTTGGAAATTTGGAGATTTAGAGGTTTGGAGATTTGGAAATTTGGAGATTTAGGACTTTGGAGTTTTAGAGATTTAAAAATTTGGAATTTTAGGAATTTGGAGACTTGGGGATATAGGACTTTGGAGTTTTAGGGATTTAGTGACTTGGAGTTTTAGGAATTTGGAGACTTAGAGATTTAAAAACTTGATGATTTGGAGACTTCTAATTCTAAAAGTTTAATAATTGAAAGTCTGAGAAATTTTCACATCTAAAAGCTTAGAAATCAGGAAATTAGAAAATCTACAAATTTGATGATCTAGAAATATGAAGATCTAGAAACCTATTAATCTAAATAACCAAAAATCTGAAAATCTAGTAACAAAAATCTAGTGCTATCAAAACCTACATATCCAGTAATCTAAAAATCTACAAATCTACAAATTTACAAATCTACAAATCTACAAATCTACAAATCTACAAATCTACAAATCTACAAATTCCTAAATCCTCTAACCTACAAATCCCACAACCCACCCCAAAAATTTTCAAAATTAAAAGCCAACATTCTCCCCCTCCCCCTCTCTTACATCTTCAAATTACCGAAATGAAAATTAACGTAGCATGTACAAAGAGTAAGTAGTTTAATTCGAAACAATTAACAGCATCTAATTTCTCCGGAATCCGTTCCTTTTTCCGGCGAAACGATCCTCGCAAGTTTCACGAAACATCTGCGGAAAAGTAAGTTTTGTAGTTCGCCGTAGAATCCGCGGGACTCGCAAGTTCGCTGTTACGTGACGATTTTTCTGCTGAACTTTGAACACGGGTTTGGCGGAGCAACGTTTAACAGGCACTTTCGTATCCAAGCACCGTTTGAAATATCTTTGTTAATTAAGAAGCTGGTCGGTGAATCTGCGAGCGTAGTCTTACTCGATCGTTCGCTCGTGATTCCGGTGTTTTTTAATGAGCTCGGTACAGGCGGTACCAAATGTAACTACCTTGGACAAAATATGATAAGGAAGAGATAATTGTTCCTTAGTACATCTAGTAATCAAAAAGCACCTAAACTTGAAACACTAGAACAACCCTCTTAAAATCGAAAGACTGTATAAATTTAAAGACCGATTGTCCTTACACAAAACAACGCAGCATTGCCCCCGAATGTAAAACGATAACAATAAAAGTGGCCGTTACATTTAAAGTCGGTTAAAACAGTGCAACGAATCGGGTTACCCGCCACGAATTTAGAAGCGCAATTTGAATCCGCGACGATTGTCCGTGAGACTTCTTTCGGCGACGTATCGGTGTCGGGATGTTCATTGTAATGCTGCACCTTCGCAAATTCAGCCGTGGAATCGTTATTAGAGGGACTCTATCTGACAATGGGCTACAAGCAAATAATTTTGTCTTTAATCCCCGGCTTGTTCGGCGGAATGCAAAATTTGTAGGATGAGATGGACTTACGTTGGAAGATTAAATGGTAATTTAAATTCATGCTAGTATTTCTCTTGGGATCTCCACAAACACTTGTTCTGTTCTTTAAGATGTAAATGAACGTTGCTTTTTTTCTCTTTGATTTCTTGTTGACGTTCTTGTCATTTTTATTGTGCGTCTTTCGTTGCTTTTTTGGTGAGAGAAGTTAGGAAATTGAGGAGATAGGAAATTAGGGGTTAGGAAGTTAGAAGGTGGGAAATTAGGAAGTTGGGAAATTAAGAAGGGGGAAATTAGGAAATTGGGAAATTAAGGAGGTAGGAAATTAGGAAGTTGGGAAATTAAGAAGGTAGGAAATTAAGAAGTCAGGAAATTAAGAGGGCAGGAAATTAGGAAGTTAGGAAATTAAGAAGGTAGGAAATTAGGAAGTTAGGAAATTAAGAGGGCAGGAAATTAGGAAGTTAAGAAATTAAAAAGGTAGGAAATTATGAAGTTAGGAAATTAAGAAGTTAGGAAATTAGGAAGTTAGGAAATTAAGAAGGTAGGAAATTAGGAAGTCAGGAAATTAAGAAGGTAAGAAATTAGGAAGCTAGAAAATTAAGAAGGTAAGAAATTAGGAAGTTAGGAAATTAAGAAGGTAAGAAATTAGGAAGTTAGGAAATTAAGAAGGTAGGAAATTAGGAAGTCAGGAAATTAAGAAGGTAAGAAATTAGGAAGTTAGAAAATTAAGAAGGTAAGAAATTAGGAAGTTAGGAAATTAAGAAGGTAGGAAATTAGGAAGTTAGGAAATTAAGAAGGTAGGAAATTAGGAAGTCAGGAAATTAAGAAGGTAAGAAATTAGGAAGTTAGAAAATTAAGAAGGTAAGAAATTAGGAAGTTAGGAAATTAAGAAGGTAGGAAATTAGGAAGTTAGGAAATTAAGAAGGTAGGAAATTAGGAAGTCAGGAAATTAAGAAGGTAAGAAATTAGGAAGCTAGAAAATTAAGAAGGTAAGAAATTAGGAAGTTAGGAAATTAAGAAGGTAGGAAATTAGGAAGTTAGGAAATTAAGAAGGTAGGAAATTAGGAAGTCAGGAAATTAAGAAGGTAAGAAATTAGGAAGTTAGGAAATTCAGAAGATAGGAAATTAAGAAATCAGGAAATTAAAAAAGCAAGAAATTAGGAAGTTAGGAAATTAAGAAGGTTAAAAAGTCAGGAAATTAGGGAATTAGAAAATTGAGAATCATAACTTTAATTCCTTATTCCCATCTTCCTTTCATTTTCTATTTTTTTATTCACAAATAGAAATAGAACGTCAGAGTGCAATTTTGAGACAGCTTCTAACTTTTCATACCACCAGTCCATTTTTCAGAATTAAGAATCCACAAAGAGATTCCATAAGTACCCAACAACACTATTGATGGCAGAAACCAGGTAGAAAGCAATCGGAATAACAGCGACAGTACAGAAACAATTGTAACCAAAAAAGAGGGGAAAAAAGTGGCATTTAGTCCGCGTGCCAATAGGGAGAGCCGAAAAAACTGGGCACGTTTGCGGAATAGCGTTGAAATCGTCAGGCGCGATACGAATTTCGCGAAATTGTCCAGCCACATTTGCGTGGACGGGCTTCGTTTAAAGTTTAGTCGGGATTCATCCCGGTCGGGCAACAATTTTCGCTTTGAAGAGATATGGTGACGAGCCCCGACGATTATCTCGTCACGCAGCGGTGATTTCTATCCGATGGCCTCGTCCGGAGGCAACATTTTTATCGGGCCAATCCCTCTTTCTCTACCTGCGAGGACAATGGACAAATAATTCGACAAGAGATCGAGGATTCGTTCTTTCTGGGTAATACTGCTGGGGAATGTTGGAATGTTGAGGGAATGGCGAGAGAAATCGTGGCGTGGTTAGTCGTTTAGTTGGGTGATTGATTGCGAGTTTTTAGGTTTTTGGATTTGTAGATTTGTAGATTTTTAGATTTGTGGATTTGTGGATTTCAAGATTTCAAGATTTCAAGATTTCTTATTTTCCAATTTTCTCAGTTTCTATTTTCCCAATTTCCCCATTTCCCCATTTCCCCATTTCCCCATTCCCCCATTCCCTAATTTCCCAATTTCCCCATTTCCCCATTTCCCCATTTCCCCATTCCCCAATTTCCCATTTTCCCAATTTTCCCAATTTCCCCATTTCCAATTTTCCTAATTTCCCAGTTTCCACATTTCCCAGTTTCCACATTGCCCAATTTCCCCATTTCCCCATTTCCCAATTTCCCAATTTCCCAATTTTCCACTTTCCCAATTTTTCCCAATTTTTCCCCATTTTTCCCAATTTTCTCCAATTTCCCAATTTCCTAATTTGTAATATTTATCAATATTCCCAAATTCCTAAAATGTCAAGTTCTTAAACTTTCATTTTTCTTAATTTTTGGATTTTCCAATTTTCTAGTTTCCTAATGCATCACTACATTTTAATGTTCTAATACATCACTACATTCTAATGTTCTAATACATCACTACATTCTAATGTTCTAATACATCACTACTTTCTAATGTTCTAATACATCACTACGAGAACAGTTCTTAACAAATCACCATTATCTACTGTTTAATTATTATGAACCCATCAAGTTACTCAACAAATCCAGATATTAGGTTACCCATCCACCGATAGGTAAATATCAACGTCCCAGAAATGTCACATACGAAACCCATAAATCAACCCAGCCAAACTTTCCTGTCAAAGCCTCCGGAGAAGTTGATCTATGATGATTACCCTTTATTACCGCAGTTCTTTTGTTACTATCGGCACCCAGAATGTACGCCATACACGAATGTTACGGAAACCGTGTATCCCGATGCATTATCATTTTGCGAACTCGCCGCTGTTTCATTTTGACAACGTGTAACATCGAAATATGTCGCTGTCACCGGGCTTTTGTTTCGATCTTAATTTGTGGTTGTCGCGTGGCGACGCATAAATTCATTCGACAGCCGCTGCTATTTTCCATGGCCCGTTCAATACATATATTAACGAGCCTGCCTCATTGAAACGGTATTATTAATTACTATCAATTAATAGTGATCGACTTTTGTTCTGTTGCATAGCTGCGATCTATTAATCTAATGTGCGCTTTTCAGGCTTATCTATTACGTCGTTTATTTTAACTACTATTGCGATATTTGCTCGTATAGGTTAGGTCGGGTTAAATTAAATTTGATCACGTTATAAATGGTTAATTGACTTTTGATTGGATTATAGTTGAGATTTCTTAAATTTGATGTGATTTGGTCAACTTAAATTTGGTGACAGTAGTTTTGAGGTTATTTGGTTACTAGGTTAGTTTTAATTTAGGTTATCATTCGTTAATTGAACTTTCATTGGACTATATTTTGGTTCTTCTTAAATTTGATGTGATTTAATCAGCTTAAATTTGGTTACAGTAGTTTTGAGGTTATTTGGTTATTTGGTTACTAGGTTAGATTTAATTTAGGTTATGATTCGTTAATTGAACTCTCATTGGACTGTATTTTGCTTTTGCTTAAATTTGATGTGATTTAATCAGCTTAAATTTGGTTACAGTAGTTTTGAGGTTATTTGGTTATTTGGTTACTAGGTTAGATTTAATTTAGGTTATGATTCGTTAATTGAACTCTCATTGGACTGTATTTTGCTTTTGCTTAAATTTGATGTGATTTAGTCAACTTAAATTTGGTTACTGTAGTTTTGAGGTTATTTGGTTATTTGGTTACTAGGTTAGATTTAATTTAGGTTATGATTCGTTAATTGAACTTTCATTGGACTATATTTTGGTTTTGCTTAAATTTGATGTGATTTAATCAGCTTTAATTTGGTTAGAGTAGTTTTGAGGTTATTTGGTTACTAGGTTAGTTTTAATTTAGGTTATGATTCGTTAATTGAACTCTCATTGGACTGTATTTTGCTTTTGCTTAAATTTGATGTGATTTAATCAGCTTTAATTTGGTTACAGTAGTTTTGAGGTTATTTGGTTATTTGGTTACTAGGTTAGATTTAATTTAGGTTATGATTCGTTAATTAAACTTTCATTGGACTGTATTTTGCTTTTGCTTAAATTTGATGTGATTTAATCAGCTTAAATTTGGTTACTGTAGTTTTGAGGTTATTTGGTTATTTGGTTACTAGGTTAGATTTAATTTAGGTTATGATTCGTTAATTGAACTCTCATTGGACTGTATTTTGCTTTTGCTTAAATTTGATGTGATTTAATCAGCTTTAATTTGGTTACTGTAGTTTTAAGGTTATTTGGTTATTTAGTTACTAGGTTAGTTTTAATTTAGGTTATGATTCGTTAATTGAACTTTCATTGGACTGTATTTTGCTTTTGCTTAAATTTGATGTGATTTAGTCAACTTAAATTTGGTTACTGTAGTTTTGAGGTTATTTGGTTATTTGGTTACTAGGTTAGATTTTATTTAGGTTATGATTCGTTAATTGAACTTTTATTGGACTATATCTTGGTTTTGCTTAAATTTGATGTGATTTAATAAGCTTAAATTTGGTTATAGTTTTAAGTAAGATTAAATTAAATTTAATTAGATTATGATTCGTTAACTGACGTTCGATAGGATTATAATTGAATTTGCTCAAATTTGATGTAACTGGATCAATTTAAATTTGATTACAGTAGATTTGAATAAGGTTAAACTAAATTTAGGTTATCAATCGTTAATTGATGATTAATTGTACCATATTTTGGTTTTCTCAAATTTAATATGATTTGGTTAACTGAAATTTGATTACAGTAAATAAAATTATTCAGGTTATGTTTGATTCGGTTATGTTAGGTGAAATAGGTTATGTTAAATTAGGGTTAACTTCTGCTAAATTTGGTCTGGTTCAATCACTCCTAATTTCTTCAATTTACATATAATTTTATAATATTTAAATCAAGTATGTTAAATTATATTTTACTGCATTGTATTTCTACAAAATTTTATCAGGTTTGTTCAGTTTAAATCAGGTTATGTTCACCCAAATGAGGTTTACTTAAACTCCATTTTAGTTTACTCTAAATTTGATCAGATTTGGCTAAACCATGTTTCACTATAGGTTCAGTTAGATCAAATTAGATCACATTATGTTAAATTAGATTTCATGAAATTTTACTGGGTTTAATTCAAATTTGGTTAGGTTATGTTCAGCCAAAATTAGATTAACATTCTGTTCCATTTCCCTAAATTTGATCAAAATTAATCGAAACGTGGTTAGGTTGTATTTCATCAGAGGTTAGGTTCAATTACATTAAATTACTACTTTGTACTATAAATACTCGTCGAACCAAAATGAAATACTCGAAACGAGTACGCAATATACAAATTACCAGTAAAAGCATTTAGTTGAAGAATCCCGATTCCTGCATGAACGAATATGAGAGTCAAATATGATATGAATAAAAGATAACATTTCGTCAGATTTATCATCTGGAAAACGTAATGATTTCGCGATGAATAAGCATGGATTTGCAAACAAAATGAATCGAAAGTAAATTGATATTTGCGATTTCCAATGTCCATTTACGAACGGACGGATGTAACGAAAGTCGGACTAAAAATTCATTAAAAATTATTAATATTTACGACGTCGAAAAATGATGATCGATGAATATGAACGTTACATGAGGTACTCCGGTTTTGGCACGAAAATGACTTCTCTGATGAGTGGAATGAGGACCGTGCGACGTTCATTTGCTATTTATTGTGGTGTAATGATTTTCGGATTTTGCGAAATTGCGTGCTGGAAAATTTGGGTGTTTGGAAATTTGGGGAGATATTGGATTACTAAGGTATCAAGTTCTCAAAATGTTAAATTACCAGGATACAATGTTATCAAGTTACCAATTTATCAAGGTATCATATTACCAAGATAGCAAGTTATCAAGTTACCAAGTTGTCAAGGTATCATATTACCAAGATATCAAATTACCAAGTTACCAATCTGTCAGGGTATCAAATTACCAAGATATCAAGTTACCAAATTACCCATCTGTCAAGGTATCAAATTACCAAGATACCAAATTGTCAAGCTTCCACTATTGAATCTCTTCGCAATTAACAAAAACGGTCCACAAATAAAATTTCCAAACCCGGCAAGACTTCATAAATGAAATATAAAATAAAACATTCGAAGTCATATTAAATGTATGAAGCAAGAGAATATGAAAAATCCCAATGTTGAATCGGTGATTAATAAAAATGTTTAAATCCAAGGTCCAACAATTTCAAACGGGATCTTACAGATGATTGTTTAACGATTCGATTCGTGTCGAGGAAAGCTTTATTGCGATTAAATTGAATCCGACGAACGCGATTGGAAATTGAAACGTTCAGAATGGTATTGGTCCACCTTAACGACACAACTAGTACCGATAACTAAATACATATACAACGAACGAAAAACGTTCTACCCTGTAATTCGCCCTCGAATCGATTTCCATTGACGATAGAACAAAAAACGTTACATCAGAACGTTTCTTTATTTGTATTCGTCAATGACCGCCTACATACATTCTACTTTTTTACTTTTTAAGTCGTGTGCATATCCGCTGACAGAGAAAATTTCATCGACTTGATTTTATACTCTTTATACAGTTTTGTGTTGTTTTTACCGACTGGACTTCGTTAATGGTGCTTGGAAATTTGAGAAGTTAAATTGATTTTAATTTTAAATTGTTCGTTTGGTAAAAGACGCTTGATTGATTGGTAACTTGGTTACTTGATATCTTAGTAATTTGATACATTGACAGATTGGTAACTTGGTAACTTGATATCTTTGTAATTTGATACCTTGATAATGTGGTAACTTGGTAACTCGATATCTTGGTAATTTGATACCTTGCAATGTGGTAACTTGGTAACTCGATATCTTGGTAATTTGATACCTTGACAATGTGGCATCTTGGTAACTTAATATCTTGATAACCTCTGAAAATATACAAAATAAATAACTAAAAAATATGTAAACAAAAAAGTTCCATTCTTAAATAATTCCCAAATATAAAAATATCAAACTAAAACCCAATGAAACAAAAATTCAAGAAACCTCAAATACAGAAATGTCCAAAACACTCCCAATAAAACAGCGCAAACTTCCCATATATCAGTATCGAAAGAAATTCAATCATCCCGTAAAACTCGAACCATAAAACAGCAATTAATTAACGGTCCTTCAAGAAATCTGGAGTTGTCGAAGAAAGTTATACAAGAACAAAGATTTTCCCTGGAGGGTAGATTTTTCGTGCCGCATCGGCTTATTGCCAAACTAAGATCGTTATTCAATGCGGTCAGATCGAATTTCGTAGGAAAATCCTTTGTAACTTTCCTCGAACGTAAACTTCCGCCATGAATTGGAACAAAACGGAAAGTCAGGGGCTGTTTCGCGGTGCTTTTCAGTCGACAAAGGAACCGTTCAACCTCTTCTCGTCCACTCGTGTAACTCGCGATTCCACTTTTCCGTCGATTTTACGATCGTTCGAAGGAGCGTATCGAGTCGATCGTCCACGCCCTCGTCTCGGTGGAAAAACGAACCTCCGTGAACGTTTCGAAAAATCGTTTACGTTCGCTGCAATTTAACGAGGGTGGATCGAGAGCTTTCGAATTACACTGGAACTTTCAGCATCTGAAATGTCTTTTATCGAAATGTGCTATCGTTCGAGTGCTACGTTCCCACTTGTTTTTTTTTTCCTGCAACTTGCAAAGAAACCTAAGGGTCAAACTTTTCCTTCTCGCAACAATCTACATATATCACCTTTTATATTCTCACATTGAAATGACATGCAAACTCGAATTTATTTATGTGAACATTCCACAATGTTTTATTTAAATTGCACTTTTTAACAACTATTTTTAATTATGTAAATTAAACTTGTACTGTTGTTTACTGGACATGTATGTTGATGTACTTGATTATATTTTTTGGTTTTTTAGTTGCAAATTAAATTATGTAACAAAGTTAAAAATCTCACAATGGCTCAATATTAAAGTTACTATACAGACTTTCATATCTTAAATTTTTTAAATGTTTTTTTAATTCTTGGACACTCAAATTGAAACTCAAACTTAAATGTAAAATTCCTAAACTTTTTAATAATTTCTTAAATCTATTGGATAGTCAAAATCTCTTGAGTAATTTTTTTAATAAAATCTTTTAAATAAATTTTTTAAAAATAAATTAATATTAATGAGGACGTTTATATAAATAATAGCAGTGTATCTAAATGACATTACAAGCTTATTTAAATAGTATAATAATCATCTAATTTTGCAACTAACCTAACCTAAACTTCCCAAGTAATTATTAGTCAATTTAATTAAATTCTTCAAGTGTTGCAGCTGTTACAAATAATTTTTCTCTGCCATTTTCCTAACAATCCATCCTTGAACACAATATAATAATCATCTAATTTTGCAACTAACCTAACCTAAACTTCCCAAATAATTATTAGTCAATTTAATTAAATTCTCCAAGTGTCATAACTGTCATAAATAATTTTTTTCCACCATTTTCCTAACAATTCATCTCAAAACACAATATAAAAAATGCAGAAAATATTGCATGGAAATCAATAATCGATGCAAACAGTTTTCGCCAGAATCTCGGAAGTGTTTCGTGTCCGATCTGAAAGACAGGACCCTATCGATTCTCGTCCCGGAAACGTTTAGAGACGATCTCTCGCGCAAATAGTCGCGCGTTAAAGCAGCAG
Organism: Megachile rotundata; assembly: GCF_050947335.1. NCBI lineage: Eukaryota > Metazoa > Arthropoda > Insecta > Hymenoptera > Megachilidae > Megachile > Megachile rotundata. The sequence continues at coordinate 10,861,355 of NC_134996.1, forward strand.
CAAACAATAGAGATCCTGCGAAACGCGGAAACCACTTTCCTACGCTTTCTTCTACGAAGATCGGTCTCGTTCCTTCGAGGATACGATGCAACGCGTTGAATAATTGAGAACCCAATTTCCCCGTTGAAAAACCAGCGTATCGGACGGGAGACACGCTTCCCCTTTTTCCTGCGTCGTTGTCCCGCCATTTTCTTCTCTTGCGGTCCACGGTGTCTTCGCTTCTCTTTCACTTAACGATTTCGATCGACAACTTTAAATCACTATATTACATGATTTTTTATTTGCTACACAATTTTTAATTTTGCTGATGAATTTTTTAGTTTGTTATAGAATTTCTTAGTTTGTTATACGATTTTTAAGTTTGCTACACAACTTTTACGTTTAGTACATAATTTTTAAGTTTGATGTACAATTTTTAATTTTCTTATATAACTTTTAAGTTTGTCATCCAATTTTTAAGTTTATCACACAATTTTTAAGTTTGTTATACAATTTTTAATTTTCTCATATAACTTTCAAGTTTGTTACACAACTTTCAAGTTTATCACATAATTTTTCAGTTTGTTATACAGTTTTTAATTTTCTCATATAACTTTCAAGTTTGTCACACAACTTTTAAGTTTATTACATAATTTTTAAGTTTGATGTACAATTTTTAATTTTCTTATATAACTTTTAAGTTTGTCATGCAATTTTTAAGTTTATCACACAATTTTTAAGTTTGTTATACAATTTTTAATTTTCTTATATAACTTTTAAGTTTGTCATGCAATTTTTAATTTTCTTATATAACTTTTAAGTTTGTCATGCAATTTTTAAGTTTATCACACAATTTTTAAGTTTGTTATACAATTTTTAATTTTTTTATATAACTTTTAAGTTTGTCATGCAATTTTTAATTCTCTCATATAACTTTCAAGTTTGTTACACAACTTTTAAGTTTATCACATAATTTTTCAGTTTGCTATACAATTTTTAATTTTCTCATATAACTTTCAAGTTTGTCACACAACTTTTAAGTTTATTACACAATTTTCAAGTTTGTTACACAATTTTTAATTTTCTTATATAATTTTTAAGTTTAAAATAAAAATTTAAAAAATTATTCTGTGTCAATTACTTAAAAATCAATATCCATCATATCCTTCATATTTTTCTTGCAATAAAATTTTAACGAAATTAAATTTATAAAATCCACCCCTTCTGTTGTTAATTCTTTAAATCACTCTTTCTCTCCTATATTTTGCATCTATCTGTTTATTATTAAAAAGAGAGTGACACCAGCAAAATCACAGGGAAATTCATAGGGAAATGTTTGGAAAGACAAACGAAGGAACAGCACGGAACGACGCTTTCGAGTTCCATCGCTTGGTTTTCGGTTAACGAGTTCAGTACGGTTCGTTAGTTTGATACATGCGAGACTGATTTAAAGGGGATGAGGATTTCCCAAAGAACTGGATAATCATTATAATTGGAATATTTTTGACAGTTCCATCACTTCACGAGAAATTTTTTCGGAAAGATTTCAGGGAAACGTGATTAAATTTCAACCCTTAAATTAAAATATTTTTTGACTTTGGAAAACCTACCCTACACTTTTACCTTTTAATCAATATTTACTTACCGAATTCTGTTCAAAATTTTTGATGAGAATTTGACAAAAATTGTATTTTATATTTCGTACAAAATTTATATTTAACCCTCATATATAAAAAATATATAGAATATAATAAAAAATATATAGAATATATTTAATAAATGTATATAATAAAATATATATAATAAAAAATATATAGAATATTTTTTAATTTCAAAGGGGAAGAATATATTTATTTTTCAGATAGTGCAAGGAAGGTTTAAAATATAATTCAAATACAGAAAATTGTAAATCGCAATGAGATGAAGAATAAATTTTATGCCCACAGAATCTCTCTACAAGAAGCCATTAACCCTGTTGCTCATAAATTTTCAACGCACAATAAATTCCCGCCATAAAACCCTTTAAAGCTTCAACTTCACCGAAGAATATTTCCCAATATTCCCAGAATTTTTGAAACTATTGAAAATGCAAAACTGAAGTCCAAATCTGAGATTTCATATTTTTGTACCAAAATGAAAATATATGAAATGAAAATAATTAAAATGAAAATGCAATAGAATGTACTAAAATTTCCCCCGATTCAATTTGAAGCTCCTAAAAAATGTACGAAAGCTTAAAAGCACGGCGAGAGCAACGATCCATGAAAATCATCCCCCGTTAATTCAGCGAGTCTTGTCGTCTTCTCATTAAGCCGCATCGATTTAGCGAGAAAGTCCCGTCCGCAATTACCGCACCGCCATCTTCTAATTTCGTATAATTGTGCGTATCGCGACGCGTTTGGGTCTCTCCCCATAATAAACACGTCCCTGGATCTCCTCCTCGAAAAGCAACGAAATTGGAGGCAGTGACCGTGAAAATTCAGTCGCGGATTTCTGCCAAGGGTGTTCTCGACCCCAAGCGAAAAAACACCGCGGCGAAACGTACGCTCGGGGTGGCTCTGGTGGGCAAAGGGGTGGCGAAAGAAAGTGAGAGGAACGAAAGCGAGAGGACCGGAGAAAGTGAACGTTATATAGAACATGGGGGTGCAAAATGGAAATAGAGGGGTGCCGCGAGTTGACGAGGGGTGCAACGGACATCCTACGGTAGGCGTGTCTCCATATTAGGTTTTAATCATTCAGGGGATGAAATTTTAGGCACGGAGGCGTGGTAGTCTGCTCTTCTGCCGGCTACACCCCTTCCGGAACGCAGGTTCGTCGAGACAGTATCTATATTTCTGACGCACCTGATCACGAGGGGGTGAAAATAAGTATTGTTCTTCAAGTTTATTTTTAATTTATATTACAGTATTTATTAAGTAATTTTACTGTACTGGGTGGATTAGTAGGCAGTAATTATTTTTATGGAATTGTTTGAACTGAAAAGAATTTCTGATGCTTTTCATTGAAAGAGGGTGAAGTTCTTGATATGAAATCTACATTTTTGCAAGCACTTCAAGTCCTATGGTTTTCTTCAAGTTTATTATAAAATTGTATTATAATATTATTTAACTAATCCGACAGTACTTGATGAGTTAATATGATGCATTAATTATTTTTATGGAATTATTGTTTGAACTGAAAAGAATTTTTTATGCTTTTTATTGAAAGAGGGTGAAGTTCTTGATATGAAATCTACATTTTTGCAAGTACTACAAGTATTATGGATTTCTTCAAGTTTATTATAAAATTGTATTATAATATTATTTAACTAATTCGATAGTACTTGATGAGTTAATATAATGCATTAATTATTTTTACGGAATTATTGTTTGAACTGAAAAGAATTTTTTATGCTTTTTATTGAAAGAGTGTGAAGTTCTTGATATGAAATCTACATTTTTGCAAGCACTTCAAGTCCTATGGTTTTCTTCAAGTTTATTATAAAATTGTATTATAATATTATTTAACTAATTCGACAATACTTGATGAGTTAATATGATGCATTAATTATTTTTATGGAATTATTTGTTTGAACTGAAAAGAATTTCTGATACTGTTCATTGAAAGAGGGTGAAGTTCTTGATATGAAATCTACATTTTTGCAAGCACTTCAAGTCCTATGGTTTTCTTCAAGTTTATTATAAAATTGTATTATAATATTATTTAAGTAATTTTGCAGTACTTGATGAGTTAATATGACGCATTAATTATTTTTACGGAATTATTTGTTTGAACTGAAAAGAAGTTTTGATGCTTTTTATGGAAAGAGGGTGAAGTTCTTGATATGAAATCTACATTTTTGCAAGTACTTCAAGTCCTATGGTTTTCTTCAAGTTTATTATAAAATTGTATTATAATATTATTTAACTAATTTTACAGTACTTGGTGAATTAATATTATGCATTAGTTATTTGATACCTTGCTAATGTGGTAACTTGACAATTTGGAGAATTTGAGAAGCTCAGGAAATTTTGGAAATTTGGGAATATAGGGATTTGTGAATTTAAAAATTCCAAACTTATAAAATTTGGTAATTCAGCAAATTTCAAAAAAATTAAATAAACGTGTAATTTAATATAATAGCATTAAAGAAATATGACATTTCAGCTTATCGACGTTAAGAAAGCATCCCTTTCGCAGGGAACAAATAATCTCGCGAAGGAACGAAACCGAGGAAGCCGAAAGATTATAAATCGCAACTTAAGATCGCGAGATAACGTAAATCTACGGGGCGGCTTACGTAGTTGCAGTAGACCATCGCAGCATAGAGAAATTTACTGCAGATTACTTGGGTTTGCAGACTTTTTTCCGACGACCGTCTTCTCGTGACCCCGGACAAGCTATGAGCTTGCGTTGCAACGTTCAAGGAGCTTTATATCACGTAAACTGTGCTTTCGAAACAGTTTACAACATTAATAATTGAAAAGTATACATCAAACAATTTTTTATCAATTATTTTAACATTGGTACACTATTTTTTAACATATCGTGTTCATAATTTGTTCAACTTTTTTGTATCAGTTCATTTTACAATTTTTGGGGAGAATTTTATTATTTAAAATGGAAGATGTATTGTATTAGAAGGTTCTTAATAAATTATATTAATTATGTATCTTTGGACAGGATGTTTTATATTATTTTACAATTTTAATCAAATCTTCAAGTATCTAAAATGTAAGATGTATAAATTAAATAATTTTTAACAAATTTTATTAGTAATATAATTTAGACTCTTCAGATATGATATTTTTTAAAATTTAATATTCTTGTCACTCAATTTTGCAATTTTATCTTCCGTCATTTAAAAATTGAGAACCGTTTAAATAAATTATAATATACCACACACCCTAGAGACATCTTTTCAATAATTCAAGACTGTCACTTAATTTCAACATCGATCATATAAAATGTAAAACAGAATTTACAAAGTGTAATATTTTACCAATACTCAAACTTTGACTTCAGTTTGCTTTTATTACCACAAGAAAGAATCACAAAAGTGAGTTGGAAGAATTTCAGAAGCTGTCAGTCAGGGGGTGAATATTGATGGGAAACCAATATTCTAATGCATTAAAAGTTCAAGGGTTTTCCGAGTTCCACGAGCTGGATGTTTCTAGGATCTTCGTACACGATTTTCGATAGCAAGTGACATGCAGTGGTGCTGGAAGTTCTGGGAACTTGTCCAGCAGTAAGTTGGTAACATTCTATTACTCTCTAACCGTTCTGAACACTTCCGGAAAGTGGTTATAGGAAACTGGTACGGGTTGAAGTTCAGAAGTTGATGCGCGACAACTTGACAAAGAATTTCGCGCCAATTAGCTGCTTTAGAAATCCAACTTAATGTCGAAAATTGAAAAAATTGCGCTTAATAAAATGACTGTACAATAGCATCGTACATTTTATAATAAACTAATTGTATAATACTATTATACATAATAATAAATTAATAATATTATTCATTATAATGAACAATCTTATATTAAATAAATAATATGGAAGAAATTCTTGAAATTTTAGTATCGTTAATATTTCTTAATAAATTCTAACGTTGTAACGTTGCATGTTAAGATTAAGAGGCTTAATAAGGTTAGTTAATTAACATGGTAATTTTATGATAAACTTGAAATATTTACATAAATGTAGATTTTAGTACAGAAATTTCAACCCCATCAAATAAAAGGCAGGACAAATTTCTTTTTAGTTCAAACAATAATTCCGTAAAAATAATTAGTGCATCATATTAACTCATCAAGTACTGTAAAATTAGTTAAATAATATTATAATATAATTATGTGATAAAACAATAGGACTTGATGTACTTGCGAAGATATAGATTTCACATCCAGAACTTCACACTCTTTGACGATTCTCCAATTTTTGTTTTATGGTATTTCATTTTGATAGTTATATATTGGGGAATTATTTAGTTATTTTTTTGCTTCCACATTTTTTAGTTATTTATTATGTATACTTTCAGAGGTCACCAAGATATTAAGTTACCAAGACACCACGTTGTCAAGGTATCGAATTACCAAGATATCAAGTTACCAAGTTATCACATTGTCAAGGAATCAAATTACCAAGGTATCGAGTTACCAAGTTTTCACATTGTCAAGGTATCAAATTACCAAGATATCAAGTTACCAAGTTATCACATTGTCAAAGTATCAAATTACCAAGATATCAAGTTACCAAGTTATCACATTGTCAAAGTATCAAATTACCAAGATATCGAGTCACCAAGTAACCACATTGTCAAGGTATCAAATTACCAAGATATCGAGTTACCAAGTTATCACATTATCAAGGTATCGAATTACCAAGATATCAAGTTACCAAGTTATCACATTGTCAAGGTATCGAATTACCAAGATATCAAGTTACCAAGTAACCACATTGTCAAGGTATCAAATTACCAAGGTATCGATTTACCAAGTTACCACATTGTCAAGGTATCGATTTACCAAGTTACCACATTGTCAAGGTATCGAATTACCAAGATATCGAGTTACCAAGTTACCACATTGTCAAGGTATCAAATTACCAAGATATCAAGTTACCAAGTTATCACATTGTCAAGGTATCGAATTACCAAAATATCAAGTTACCAAGTTATCACATTGTCAAGGTATCGAATTACCAAGATATCAAGTTACCAAGTAACCACATTGTCAAGGTATCGAATTACCAAGGTATCGAGTTACCAAGTTATCACATTGTCAAGGTATCGAATTACCAAGATATCAAGTTATCAAGTTACTGAAATTCCCCCAATTCCGCCAATTCCCAAGATTATAAAAATTCCCCAAATTCCTTAAAATCACAAAATCCCAAAATTCCCCCAATTCCCTAAACCCCCAATGTCCCTAGATTACTATTATCTCCACCTTACCAATATCCCTAGACCTCCCAAACCCTACATAAATTTCCCTAAACAATTTCCAACCCCCAAATATTCCTCAATCTCTCTACTTTCATCCCCAACGTATCCTCCAATCTCCCCCAATAAAAATTCCCCAAAAATCCCCACATTCGCATGGACATGCAACGATGGAATATCAAAGAAATTCTCTCTAAAGTCTCTCCCAGTGAAACGTCAAACGAGGGCGCATCCAAACGTCGAATTTAATACCGGCGCACAAGACACCGTTTAGGACAGAAGATTTTTCAACAGAATTCAAGGCTGTCCAACGATATACGAGACGTCTAGTAACCCTGTTTCAGTATTCACGCGAACTTCTTGACTAAATTGAAATTCTGGATTTAAGGCCGACGTAAAGTTACGTCGAGTAAACGTGCTCGTCTGCGCTCCTCAACGAAAAGGGACATTCGCAAGATTTCGAGCGGAAGCAAATTCGACCTCTCTTTTCTCGACGATTACTTTTTTTTTGGAGAAGAGAGACGCGAAGAAAATTAAAAGATACTCACGACGTGTTTCGAGCGCGCGAAGTCTTATCGGAAGGAAAATTTCGGGGGAGGCCATCTTAGCAGACTTCCGAAGACAAAATGGCGCCCCGACAAATGAGACAGCGATGCTAAGTTGTAAATCTTTAAGAGGATCTCCGCGTTTTTAGGATCGCTTCGGAAATGGAATTTCGAAGGGAATTCATTTTAAACTTTGCTTACTTCCCTTTTCTCTCGGTTATCATCGGAGTTTCGCTCGAATGCCTTTCAATCTCCGCCGACAATAAGACGATTTATATGGCACAGATTTGTCATACGATTTGGATAAATTTTTCTTTTCTTCGGTTGAGATTCATTTCGTTTCTTTAGACTGTTGTTCTTGTAAACGACTTTAGAGATTGTTTGAGAAGGGATGTAACTATTACTAGATGTATGAAATTCTGTAATTCTGATAAAGTATGTTCGTAAATTTACAAATTTAAATAGAGAAATGTTTTGATAAATTAAATTTTGATAAAATTTTACATCAATGAATTTGCAAGTTGATTGTTTAAAAAGCCAAGTGAAGTTTTGATGTAGTTATTAATTATTAGAGGTATAAAATTAATTAAGTTTGATAAATTTGTACATCAATGAAGTTGCAAATCGATTGCTTAAAAAACTAACAAGTGAAGTTTTGATGCAGCTATTAATTACTAAAAATATAAAATTAATTAATTTTGATAAATTTGTACATCAATGAAGTTGCAAATTAATTTTACAAAAAAGTAAGTGAACTCTTGATGTAGCTATTAATTACTAAAAATGTAAAATTAATTAATTTTGATAAATTTGTACATCAATAAATTTGCAAATTAATTTTACAAAAAAGTAAGTGAACTTTTGATGTAGTTATTAATTATTAGAACTTCGAAATTAATTAATTTTGACAAATTTATACATTAATGAATTTACAAATTAACTGTTTAGAATACTAAATGAAGTTTTGATGTCTATTCATTGGCAGAAAGAGCACGTTAATTATTAATACAAAGGAAAATACTGGAGAATAATTATAAACCCTACAAACTCATTAATGCTAAAAAGCAAACCTGCATTTCCATCGTAATATGTTGTGCATTATCAGCATAAATAGAAGTGCGAATTTACTATGGATTAAACGCTACATCGAGCATAAAATACGATTTATTAATTATGTGTGCACATTGCTAACAATACATGAAATTAACATGATAATTAATAACGATAGTGCTAATTTGTACCAACAATATTTGCAATTTTAATATTCATTTCTTTTTACAAGTTCAGCTACAACAAATTTAAAAAAGCTAATTTATTTTGTTTTTAAACTTTGTACATTTTTTTCTAATTTAATTTTAAATGAATTTACAAAATTCTTATACCTATTTGTTATTATTATTATTATTTATTATTTTCTCCTCATTTATTATTATTAATACTTCTAAATAATTTTATGTTTCTAAATTACTTTATAATTCATGTTTGTAGCATAACCTCAAAACTTCTTCTAACATAACCTCAATAAATTCAAAACATCATATTTTAAACTAACTATAATAGCTATAATAACTTGTTTATGTTTATAAAAAAATACATGTAGGTTTATATTTCCTGCACCTGCAATTTTTATTGAATATATTTATTATACCCATAGTTTGTTTATAAACGAAAAAATAAATACAATTACATTTATCCGTGTTGATTCAGAACATAAAAAACAGTACGTTATTAAACGAAATATAAATATTTGCACGAATAGATTTATTGCAGCGATGTAATATTAAAAACGAGATTTCACATGAAATTTTCTGCAGCGAAAGAAATTATATTCGACAGCGAATCAACAAATATCAAAACGCGATACACAAAGCAAAAAGACTCCTCGTCCACTTTCGCCCATTCACTAAAGCACCAATCATGTACAATATTTAATCCAACCACAAGTTTCATTCATCACAGTCCACCCTTTCAACGGTTCTCCTATTCGTTTCTATGACTCTCCCAATTCCCGATTGCCGGAAAATTCTCTTGAAAAAATTCAATTTTTCCCTCTTTGATCGTAATCTGGCACTCGGACGCGTTTCAAAAACGCGAACATCATGAAATGAATTTCATGAACAATGGATGTGTGGAAGAAAATAGATTTATTGTGTTTCGATATCAAATAGCGTGCAAATGGATTTATTTGAGAGACTTGTAAATAGGAGGATTGTAGATTTTTTGGGGTCTGTGATCTGTGGATTTGTTGAGGGGCAGGTTTCTAGATTTTTAGATTTGTAGGGTTATAGGGTTGTACATTGTTAGATTGTTAAATTTTTAGATTTTTAGATTTCTAGATTTTTAGATTTTTAGATTTTTAGATTTTTAGATTTTTAGATTTTTAGATTTTTAGATTTTTAGATTTTTAGATTTTTAGATTTTTAGATTTTTAGATTTTTAGATTTTTAGATTTTTAGATTTTTAAATTTTCAAGTTTTCAAGTTTCCAAATTTCCAAATTTCTACGTTTCTAAATTTCTTCCAATCTCAACCTCCACATTTCCACATTGTCAACTTACAAACTCAAAAATTCAACTTCTTATTCCTTTCGCGTTTCGTTTATACCCATCACTACTTTAACCTCCCTTCTGTTACACCAAGAAGAAGTTTCGTTTATACCCATCACTACTTTAACCTCCCCTCTGTCACACCAAGAAGAAGTTTCGTTTATACCCATCACTACTTTAACCTGTCCTCTGTTACACCAAGAAGAAGTTTCGTTTATACCCATCACTACTTTAACCTCCCCTCTGTCACACCAAGAAGTTTCGTTTATACCCATCACTACTTTAACCTCTCCTCTACCACACCAAGAACCTATCAAAAATTTTGTTAACTATTTTTACTTTGAATAAATGTTACCAAATATTTTCTCAATATTTAAACTTTAAACAAGATAATTTCTATCAAATTTTGATCATATGATTTTTATTATTTATCATACGATATTTATTTACCATATGACATATTATTCATATGACAATTTTTAGCAACTATAATAATTCTAATCGTTATCCTCGTGTTAACACTTATACTCTAGGAGGAGTATAATATACTTGAGAAGTAGTTCGGGTCTATTGATAATTTCCTGGGTACGTGACTAACAGACTCTGTCCTGGGTCACGTCCTCAAGCAAGAAGCTTTCCATTTTCTAAAGCAGTTGAAGAAAAGTTACTGTTCCTCGTTAAACGTCTACGTTTATACAATAAACATATTTACATTGAACATCCTTATTTACATTGACCATCCTTATTTATATAAAACATCCAGACTTAAACCCTACAACTTCACCCCTAAACTCCGTGGCAAAGGAAATGACCGAAAAGTAATTCGATTGTCCGGGTTAAACGAGATATTGTAGTCGAAACAATGTATCAACTGGACCGTCGTACGGTGTAGATCGAAATCGTCCATTTTCGATTAATTAAACAAGCGTGAAAGCGGGAGGAGAAGCTTGTGACCCGCAGCGAGGAGTGCACGTGACTGGTGCAGCAAGCTGGTAGAGAAAGGGAGCCGCTGAACTTCCGGAAGTTTGGCCGCCGTTAAATCCTCGTTACCACGAAGATTAATCCGTCCCGGTTGGCGCCGCGAGGTCCGAACTCTTACCACGTAACAGGACGTGTAATGCGTGCAATTCATCAAAAGGCAATTATTAATTCCGCGGGAACTGGCCCCTCCAATATCTCAACGGCCGGATACCAAGCAGAACGTGAAGCCGGCGGAGCACTTCCGGTTACCAGACGACCAGCTTGATTAAATTTGCGTTAGATTTCACCCTCTTGCTAATCGAACGCTTACATTTTTAATACTGATTTTCCTAAGGGTTGTTTTCTAGTTCAACTTTCTGCTTTAATGAACTTTTTATACCGCTGCAAAATTGAGAAGTACTTATTTTTTCCCGTTGTTGTGCTATACAATTTTAAATAGAGAAAATTAACCCTGGCATACCCTAAGTTTTTTACCAGCTTAATTTATAAAATAGAAGATACATTGTTTTGAAGGGGTTCTCAAAATTTCTGTGTCTCACAACTAATGTGGGTTCCTGAAATGTAGCTAACGTGATTCTGAATAAGATTTCCCTTTGCAGAAATGGGGTTTGAAGCTTCGTTTTTGAATTATTAAGGAAAAACGCGGACCAATCAGAGCGCGAGGATTGCGCATGCGCAGACGCGAGAGCGACAGCTTCGAGCTAGCGGCTGAGCGCGTAGTACTTACCACGCGTTGTATTTACCACGCACTGTATTTACCACGCGTTCTTTACCACGTACTGCACTCACCACGCGTTGTATTTACCACGTGCTGCACTTACCACGCGTTGCTTACCACGTGCTGCACCTACCAAGCGTTATATTTACCACGCGTTGTATTTACCACGCATTGTATTTACCACGCGTTCTTTACCACGCATTGTATTTACCACGCGTTGTATTTACCACGCATTGAATTTACCACACGTTGCTTACCACGTGCTGCACCTACCACGCGTTGTATTGACCACGCATTATATTTACCACGCGTTGTATTTACCACGCATTGAATTTATCACGCGTTGCTTACCACGTGCTGCACCTACCACGCATAGTACTTGCCACGCCTTGTATTTACCACGCGTTACATTCACCACGCATTGATTTCTTACGCGTTGCACTCACCAAGCGTTGAATGTACTATACATTGCATTTATCACTCGGCCGATAGCTCAGTAAGCTGCGAGTTTCACAACACTAAATTTCTACGTTATACATGTCTACGTTACACACCTATCTTGAAATTAAAAATGAACTTGAAAAACAACTGAATAACTAATAAATCAGAAATTAATATACATCTAAGTGACCGACCAAAACCCTGTCGAATTTTATTAATCTTCCTGAAAATTGTTCTCTCCAACTAAATTTTCACATCGCAACAGAATTTGAGTTATGTAAATGCTCAAAGAGGGTGAAACGATCAGCATACAAAGAGGGTAGATATAAAAAAGATGCAAATTATTGTGAAGATTCGTTGACCCCGAGTTTCAAGATATTATTTGAGAAACTTGAGAAACGAAGGCAATGAAGGAACGGGAACTCGAATCTGAAGAAGCGTTCGTCGAACAAGGGTGAAATTGCCAGAGGCGTTCAAGACCCAACTAATTCCGCCACTTTATGCGACAGTGCAGTGTTACACGAAACACGAGCAGTCTCGTGGCAGACTTTCGCGTGAAATATCTGTCTGCATCGAGAATTGTTGCGATATTTCGCGATATCACGCAACATCGTGCGAACGACCCCGAGCTTATCGATTTCATTCGCTCCCTTTCGTTTGCGCGTCAAAACGATAAAAATCTGCGGAATTTTTTAACACCATGCATACTATATGCGATACGGAAAATGAAATACTGTGGTCGTAATTCGAAGAAAGTGGAGGAAAAGGGAAATGCGATATGAATTCTTTGATGGGGTTGTTTGAGGGTGATAATTTTTTAATCGTTTTAGGGGTAAGAATATGTTGTGTTAATTAAAATTTTAGTATAATATTTATAATTTTATTCAAGTATAAAATTGTTTATATCATTTGAAGTGATAGTTCAATAATCTTCAAAACTCACAAGTAAAATAAAATTTGTAAGATTTATGAAATTTATAAAATTCATAAAATCCATAAAACCTTGAATTGCAAAATTCTCCAAATTTCCTAAATGTAAAAAAAAACAAACAGCCCAAGAAAGAAAGTAAAACACTTTTTTTCTTGAAAAAAGAAAACAACTAAAAAGAGAGAAGCAGACAATCGAAAGAGAAAGTGCAAGATCTTAAACGCGGAAACAACACTAGATCAAGAAAACACGTGTAAAATAAATGGAAGCGGTAAATGGACGCCGATGCTTGTAGCAAACAAGTATAAAAAGGATCGATTAAAACAATAGAGAGGAAAAGTTGGCGTAAAAGTAGGAGCTGATAAAGAAGCTGTAATCTGAGCGAGAGAATGAAAAAAGCAGCGATTAACTTAAAGCAGAAGAGCAAAAAGTTAAGTAACAGCGAAGTAAGAAGAGCACCGTAGCTTCCTTTTCCCTGAAACAGGACTCGCTAGGTAAAAAGATGAAACATCGCTGAAAATGAGAGAGTAGATAATAACGAGAAGTCAGAGAAAAAGAGGAGTCGAACGGAAGGAAGGCAAAAAGGGGAACGAAACGAAAAGGAAAGGAAGCAGATAAAAGTAACGAGCGAACGGGGATGAAAAAAGAGGGTGAAGTCGAACGGAAAAAGAATCTGATAAGAAACGTGTGGAACAAATAAAGATTACGAGAATGGAAGAGCTTTGAGGGTGATATAGTGGGGTCGTTAATCTGGAAATTTATATGGTGGACAATTTTGGGGTTGGAAATACTCAAATTTTAGGGTTGAGGGAGGTTTTTTAATTTCAGCTGTCAAGATTGCAGAGTTAAATTTTTTAAAATTCCAAACTTCCAAAATTCCAAATTCTCCAAGTTCCAAATTCCCAGAATTCCACATTCCCAAAGTTCCAAATTCCCCAAATTCCACTCTCCTCAAATTCCAAATTTCCAAAATTCCAAACTTCCAAAATTCCAAATTCTCCAAGTTCCAAATTCCCCAAATTCCACTCTCCCCAAATTCCAAATTTCCCAAATTCCAAATTCCCCAAATTCCACTCTCCCCAAATTCCAAATTTCCCAAATTCCAAATTCCCCAAATTCCACTCTCCCCAAATTCCAAATTTTCAAAATTCCAAACTTCCAAAATTCCAAATTCTCCAAGTTCCAAATTCCCCAAATTCCACTCTCCCCAAATTCCAAATTTCCCAAATTCCAAATTCCCCAAATTCCACTCTTCCCAAATTCCACTCTCCCCAAATTCCAAATTTCCCAAATTCCAAATTCCCCAAATTCTAAATTCTCCAAATTCCAAATTTCCCAAATTCCACTCTCCCCAAATTCTAAATTCCCCAAATTCCATTCTTCTCAAATTCCACTCTCCCCAAATTCCAAATTTCCCAAGATCCAAAATTCCAAATTTTAGAATTCTCCAATCTCAAGGTCCCAAAACTCCCAAACTCCCCAAAATTCTAAAATCCCTAAATCCCCAAATTCTCCAAAAAATAATAACCTCCCCAAAAATTTACGACCCCGCTATATCCAACCACACTATAACCACCGAACCGACTATGCGTCAAATTAAACGACACAGAGAAAGTGATTTGTACGTGCAGGAAAAAAGGTGTGAGATAAAATGAGCAAAAGAAGAGAGGAATGTAACGAGCAGTAAGGAAAAACGAACGAAATGAAATAGCAACAAGAAGAAACATGAAGAGAGATATAAATAAAAGGGGAGAGAAATAGATGGATCGAAGTAACGAGTTGAAGAGAGAGTAAAAACGGAGTTAAAGGGAGAAAAGTAGTAGTAGAGAAAGATAAGGAGAATGTTTGAAAGGATTGAGAACAAAGGGAAACAATGAACCATGGATAGAAACAAAAGGAAAATATGGAACAAAGGATTGGAAATTAAATGGAATAGTACGTGCGAAAAGTTGACTTTCTGCAGAATTTATTGGGATAATTTAATATGGGATTATGTTATTTTTAGAATTATTAATGTGGAAGAGGGAGTTTTATAATGGTTTTAATATTGTAGATTTTATGGGGGAGTGGAAGGAGAAAGGGGTGGAGGGTGAAGTGCAGTTTGGTTTGGACATATTTCAAGCTTATTTTTGAGCTACTGAAATTTTTGTAGTGGTATGTGTTTATTTGGTTGCATTTTCAAATTGATAAATTTGCAAATTTCCAGCTTCTCAGATTACCAATGTCTCAAATTACCAGGGGTTCAGATTACCAACTTCTCAAATTACCATCTTCTCAAATTACCAACTTCTCAAATTACCAATGTCTCAAATTACCAAAGTCTCAGATTACCAACTTCTCAAATTATCATCTTCTCAAATTACCAACTTTTCAGATTACCATCTTCTCAGATTACCAACTTGTCACATTACCAACGTCTCAAATTACCAACTTCTCAGATTACCAACGTCTCAAATTATCAACTTCTCAAATTACCATCTTCTCAGATTACCAACTTCTCAAATTACAATTTTCTCAAATTACCATCTTCTCAAATTACAATCTTCTCAGATTACCAACTTCTCAAATTACCATCTTATCAAATTACCAACGTCTCAAATTACCAACTTCTCAAATTACCAACTTCTCAAATTACCATTCTCTCAAATTACCATCTTATCAAATCCCCAAATTCTCAAATTCCAAAATTCTCAAATACCCAAATTCTCACATCCCCAAGTTCCCAAGTCCCCGAATCCTTAAAGCCCCAAATCCTCTATCTCGTAATTTCCCAAATCCCCAAATCCTTCATCTACCAATTCCCCAAATCCCCAAATCCTTCATCTCCCAATTCCCCAAATCCCCAAATCCTTCATCTCCCAATTCCCCAAATCCCCAAATCCTTCATCTCCCAATTCTCCACCTCCCCAAATCCTTCACGTCCCAATTCTCCACCTCCCCAAATCCCTCATCCCCCAATTCTCCACCTCCCCAAATCCTTCACGTCCCTATTCCCCAAATCCCCAAATCCTTCATCTCCCAATTCTCCACCTCCCCAAATCCTTCACGTCCCAATTCTCCACCTCCCCAAATCCTTCCTCCCTCAATTTTCCACCTCCCAAAATCCTTGATCTCCCAATTCTCCATCTCCCAAACCCCACCTTCTCCCAAAACACCCCAAATCCGCCTCCCCATCTCTCAAACCCCACCTTCTCCCAAAACACCCCAAATCCGCCTCCCCATCTCTCAAAACCCCAAACTCCCCGCAAACTCCCCACAAAAACACCTTAAAACCCCCAACTCAGCGACTCCCCATTAAAATTCTGTCATCCCAAGCTCCCATCTCCGCTCCAAGACCAACTGTCAATGTCTCCATCGCGTCGAAGTTTAATAAATCGAACCAGTATAAAATTGAATAGACACGTGTATCGCGTTAGGATAACAGATGCCAGTACGTTGGACGTAGATATTTCAGTGTTTGATCGAAGTTACCGGTAACCGGATCGAGTCACTTTCCGGTCGCAACGATATCCTTGACCAGGCTGGCAGTTTCGATTTTCGAAAACCACCGACAGAAGAGCTTTTACGGGACGAGTTCTCCACCTCTTCGTCGTCGTAGCTGGTTTCCGTCGACCAAGAATTATTTAACGATCGGTATTTCCTCTCGAATGGCCCGATAGATAGTATTGGCAGAGGAGAACGTGATATCCGTATCGAATTTTAATCCGGGCCCAGCTATTGCTCGTCGTTTCACGTAAGCGAATATTCCGATGACGGCGACGGAAACGACGTTATGGATTCTCTCATTACCTATGCTATCTTGTCCATTTTCTCTGCGAGACACGTCATCTTTTTTCGCGTTCTACATCTTTTATTCTGGAGGGTGCTTTCTGGGATTTTTAATTGTGGAAGGGTGACTTGCATGCAGGAGATATGAGAATTAAGGGAAATTGAAAGAATTCTGAGGATTTATTAATATTATTTTCAATGTATTATTAGTTTAAATATTTTAGTGGTTTTTATTATTTATTATTAGTATTATTACTATTACTATTATTACTATTACTATTACTACTAGTAGTAGTTCAGCCTTTTAGATTCATTAACCTACAACCACATACAGTCAGTGTAAAAAGTGTTCGTACAGTAATTAATTTCAACAAAAATGTTGTGAAACGTCATTTATTAACAAAATTTTAACAAATAAAAAATACATACATATTCTTAGATGTCTATGTATTCTATGTAAGAATGTGTATGTATTTTTTATTTGTTCAAATTTTGTTAATAAATGACGTTTCACAACATTTTTGTTGAAATTAATTACTGTACGAATACTTTTTACACTGACTGTATGTTTATTTCATTATTGCTTTTTTACTTATTATAGACATTATTGTTGTACCAATTGTTGCATCAATTGTACCAATTGTACCAATTGTACCGATGTACCAATCTCTCTGTATCAATAACTCCCAAATTTATTTTCATATTTATTACAAATTTAAAACAAATGAGTACATCGAATAATCCGATTTCAGAAGATCATCCCTAAAGAGGTTATGTTTCGAGTGAATAATAGGCTGCTGATACTCATCTTTATTTTACAAAATACATGAATTGTTATATGCAATAAAACTTGCAGTAGGAAATAAAAATAACAGTAGCAGAAAAAGATTTCTCATAAAATATTTCAAATTGTAAATATTTGTTTTTACTCATCTTTTAGGTTATGTCACGAGTAGCATATATTTGGACCATCTTTCTAAAAACATTTGTACTTTCATATTAAATAAACAATTAATAGCAAACATTTATTTAGACATTATAAATAAATGCATGATTATTAGCAATATTTTTTATTATTTTATTGGACTGATTTTTTAATTTCATGTTAAGTGTTTTTATATATTAGTGACAGTATTTTATGTTCATTTTAATGAGTTCATTTTTGAAGTCCATGTAAGATATTAGAATAAGCTAAATATACAGTGAAGTGCATTGTAGTAAATTAATATTGAAATGTCAGTAAAAATAAATAAAATATGCATCATTAGCGAAAGTATTCTAACAGTTTTTTCTTTCAATTTGACAAGAACACACGCATCTCTGTTTCATCATCGAGAGAGGAATAAACCGGAGGTTTTCAGTATTCGTTCAGGTGATTTCTCTTTTTGTTTCTCATAAAGGAACATGCCTGCGTGAACGAAATGCGAGCAGAATGAAAGATTCTTCGAGAAGAGTTTCTCTTTCACGGGAATATTTTCCGGGGAAGCCTTTGCTAATAACACCGTGTTCCTCTCGTGCTTCTTTTCGCGTTATTTGTGTTCTCTTTGCGTTATAGTAATTGTTATGTAAGAGAGAATTTTTTACCTTTCTGCCTTTGAACATTTCTTTTCGTTACTCAACGCTGGATTTCTCGAAACTTTGATGAACCTTTCATTTAATAATTGCTATACTTTTTCATTGAAAGGATCTCGACAAAGAAATGTCAGTACGTGAATATTAAAATTGTTGCGAAATAAGATTATCAAGAATTGAATAAAAATAAAATTGTAAGATGATTTAAAAATTATTTTAATATTGATCATTTGTTATTTTAAATAAAATAAATACCTCATAAAGCACAAAATACACAAATATCTTATATGCAATATTCAATAATTAATTTCTATTGTTACGCAACGATCGCCGCCATTTTATACCGCATTATTGTTTCCTTATTTCTTACACCGCCATTTTATGCATCTTTTATGCGCAATATCGTCGCCAGTATCGCGATGCCCTTTTTCTCTGGTTTTTCCAGAAAATTGTAATGCTTTATAGTATTTTTAGCGGTACATCAACAAAATGGCGGTTTAGTATCTCGAAGGAAGTCAGAAAAACGAAGCTCGTAGGAAGATTCGTATTCATAGCCGGCGTATAAACGACACCACCATAAAAATAGATCGTTCAAAAAACCATAAAGCCGGTATCACGTGCAAATATTGAAAATCGATTGACACGAATTTCAGCTAAGTATACCTGTTACATTACGCGGTCAAACGCCGCGAGTATCGACAATGAAATTAACAAGATCCTATTAACACAATCGAAAGGAAAATATTTGCTGACGTTAATTGAACCGTCATTAGTCTTCTTGAATTTGCAATTTCTTTTTAGCGGAGAAAATTTAGTCAGGGTTTTCATTGTTAAGGAGATTTTAATATCGCTTTCGTGATTATCATATTGATCAGCGGCAGTTAAATTGACTGGCGATTATGGTTTATTATAATATAAACTGCGATGTTGATGGCAGATATCCGTTTCGCTATTAAGAAGTGCACACAGTGCTGAAACGTGGAATATTTTAATAACATTTTGTGTGCTTATGCGAGGAACTGATTATGATGGGTTAATAAATTTTTAGTTGCTTTGGTTGTATATTGTAGGTTGAATATTATTTTAGTAACATAATTACTTTTTAGTAATTTTGGTATGGGGTCTCTGTTGAATTATTTTATTATTTTATTATTTTATTATTTTCCTATTTTACTATTTTACTATTTTACTATTTTACTATTTCACCATTTCACTATTTCACTGTTTTACTATTTCACTGTTTTACTATTTCACTATTTTACTATTTTACCATTTCACTATTTTACCATTTTACTATTTCACTGTTTTACTATTTTGCTATTTTACTATTTTACTATTTTACCATTTCACTATTTTACCATTTTACTATTTCACTGTTTTACTATTTTGCTATTTTACTATTTTACTATTTTACTATTTTACCATTTCACTATTTTACCATTTTACTATTTCACCGTTTTACTATTTTACTATTTCACTGTTTTACTATTTGACTATTTTACTATTTCACTATTTTACTATTTCACCATTTCACTATTTCACTGTTTGACTATTTCACTATTTTACTATTTCACTATTTTACTATTTTACCATTTCACTATTTTACTATTTTACTATTTTACCATTTTACTATTTTATTATTTTACTATTTTACTATTTTACTATTTTACTATTTTACCATTTTACTATTTTATTATTTTACTATCTTACTATCTTACTATTTTATTGTTAAACTATTTCATACTTCACTATTCTACTACTACCTTACTATTTCATATTTCACTATTTTACTACTACCTTACTATATCATACTTCACCATTTTCTACTGTTTTAACACTTCTTCATTATTCTACAATTTTCCTATCCCTACCAAACCACAATTATTTCACAAATTCTACAGCTTACACCATTCTTTGACTACCAAAAGCTCGAACCATGTTCAATTCAGGCCTCCATTTAGAAAATGTAATTAAAACGCACAGAATTATAGAACAACCGTGTAACTGAAATTTCTTCATTATTTTAATGAATCCGTTCCGTGAAAATCTCTTCCATTTTTTATTAACGCTCTGCATTTCACATAGAATGCACCACCATTAAAAACATTGTACTGATATCAAACGAATATGACGAATGGAATTTTTGTTAAAAGAAATGTGTAGTTGTTTTACTAAAGGGGTGCCTATTTCATACCCCATTGTATCTTTCAATCAATGAATTGATTAATACGCTAAAAAGAAAACGAATAAATATTATGAGACTGTTTAGCAGTTAATTAGTGAGCTGAACAGGAAATGAATAAATAGTGTATGATTGCGTGTCAGTTAATTAAGAAGCTAAAAAAGAAACGAGTTGTTAGGTAGCTGAACAAGAAAACAGAATAATAAGCCATAATTTATGAAGCAATTAATGAACAAAAAAAACACAGTCTATAACTACATAACAGTCGATCAACTAATTAAGCTACAGAAGAAAAAAAATCAATAATATATGAAAATTTATTAATGCTTCTTACTTGAAGCATATTTAACAGATATTGACTCACAACTTTCCAGTTGAAAAATTCATTAAATTTTGTTACAATAATTATCTTAAGTACTATTTATATAAAATTAAGCCTATAACAACAAATCAGTCTTTCAAGTATAACAAATTAATTAATTGAACTCTGCATATGTGAACAAGTGTTAACCTACCCTAAAAAAATTCCCATATCCCAAAAGCAACTCCATATAACCTTCATCTCTCTATCATCCCTTCATCCCTCTATCATCCTTCATCCCTCCCCAGAATAAAAGTAAAAAAAATGAAATTTCACAAACATTCATTCTCCCATAAAAAATGCAGTGTCTTCCCGCGGAAATCCATTAGTCCGCAATCGCAACAGCAGCCGGTACAGTACCCGTTTTATTAATCTATTTGCACTTCCGTCGGGCCAATATCGACAGGGTCGCGGCTAATTCCCGAATTAATCTGCATCGGTGCAAGCTGCGTTAGTTTACGGGGCGCCGCAACTTTCCATTCGTTATCGCGGCTCGTTTTGTTCCTCGTCGTACCGGTTCGAGGGGTTGCGAGCACGAAACCGATAACGACGGATACGGGGGTGTAATGAAAAGCGGAAAAAGGAACGCCGGGAAATTCGGCGTGCTGAATTCAATCGAGGATTCGCTACTTTTCGAGGACCATTTTATTTAGTTACCCTAAAACCTATCGAAACTTCCGTAAGAGTAAATAATTCAATGGATACTGCTTTGTATTTCTTTTTCTTTTAACTTTGTACTTTTTAACTTTATTTATACTTTTACCTTTATGATATATCATACAGTTTAGTTCGACAGGGACTCATATTTTTACCACCATTTTGACTATAATTAAATGAATTCTTGGGGTTGCTAAATTGCACAGTGGTAAATGCAATGTATAGTATATTCAATGTTTGGTGAGTGCAACGCGTAAGAAATCAATGCATGGTGAAACGCGTGGTAAATACAAGGCGTGGCAAATACTATGCGTGGTAGGTGCAGCACGTGGTAAGCAACGCGTGATAAATTCAATGCGCGGTAAATACAACGCGTGGTAAATATAATGCGTGGTCAATACAACGCGTGGTAGGTGCAGCACGTGGTAAGCAACGTGTGGTAAATTCAATGCGTGGTAAATACAATGCGTGGTAAAGAACGCGTGGTAAATACAATGCGTGGTAAATACAACGCGTGGTAAATATAACGCTTGGTAGGTGCAGCACGTGGTAAGCAACGCGTGGTAAGTGCAGCACGTGGTAAATACAACGCGTGGTAGGTGCAGCACGTGGTAAGCAACGCGTGATAAATTCAATGCGCGGTAAATACAACGCGTGGTAAATATAATGCGTGGTCAATACAACGCGTGGTAGGTGCAGCACGTGGTAAGCAACGTGTGGTAAATTCAATGCGTGGTAAATACAATGCGTGGTAAAGAACGCGTGGTAAATACAATGCGTGGTAAATACAACGCGTGGTAAATATAACGCTTGGTAGGTGCAGCACGTGGTAAGCAACGCGTGGTAAGTGCAGCACGTGGTAAATACAACGCGTGGTAAGTGCAGTACGTGGTAAAGAACGCGTGGTAAATACAGTGCGTGGTAAATACAACGCGTGGTAAGTACTACGCGCTCAGCCGCTAGCTCGAAGCTGTCGCTCTCGCGTCTGCGCATGCGCAATCCTCGCGCTCTGATTGGTCCGCGTTTTTCCTTAATAATTCAAAAACGAAGCTTCAAACCCCTTTTCTGCAAAGGGAAATCTTATTCAGAATCGCGTCAGCTACCCCCCATTTCAGGGAACTACACTATTTCTAAGACACTCCATATAAAATACTTTGCAAACGTCTTGCACTTTCCTCGCACTCGAATTGCTGACGGAAATCGTCCAACCTTCTACCTCAAATATAAAATTTGCAAAAGTCCAGCAAAAAGCATAAATAAAACCGTGGAAACAATTTATACGAAATAAATAGTTTCATCGATACCTCGTCAGAAAAACACGCGGAAGTTATGCCAATATTTGTTTTCGTTAAACCGTTGTTCGCGGTAAAACAGCCTATAAAGCCCGATCAAGCGTTCGAGTTATAACCGGAAAAATTGCGCGAATCACCGGTTCGAGACTCGATTTAACCGTGGCCGAAAAGTTCCATTTGGACAACAATAACTGTGCAATTTTCGTTCAGATGATTACAAGCGTCCTCGCGTTTCGATCGAGCGGAATAATCGTGATTACTCGTTGGCCAGCTTTCGTTAGCCACGGTAACCCATAAATTCCGACGGTGTGAATGGGGTTTATTAAACCACGCCACCATTTTTCCGAAATAATCTTTCCGACCACCGCTAACGAGGGTTAATTGTGTCAACTTCGATGGCGCGCTCATTAATTCTGTAATTAAACTTCGATCACGTTTTTCTCGTACGCGTGGAATATTCATTGACGAAAGGGGTAGTTTGGAATTTTTTTTCGTTTGGTTTGTTATGGTGAACAAGGATGGAGTATTTTTACTACAAATTTGAGGAATCTATGAAGACAATTATGAAATTTAGAAACTGGGAAAATAGGACATTAGAAAATTGGGAAATTGGAAAATTTGGAAGCTGGAAAATTGGAGAATTAAGAAATAGAGAAATCGGTAAGTTGAGGATTCATAAAATCTTGAAACATTGTTGAAAATCAGGTATCGTAAACAGATATCGATATTATCGACAAGCAATAGCAATAGCCCGTCTCCCCGGAGATATCGAATGTCAATGATTGATCGAATCGTTTGGGACTGGATTCTCGGCTGATCGAGTAAGGGCGTGTTTCGTTCCGGCGGTTAACCGTCGAAAAAGGTTCGTTTAGCATCTCGAAAACGATCTATAGAGTCACGAGTAGCTCTCGTATGAATATTCAGCCTCGTTTGACGTGATTGCCGCGTATTTCGACGTATCCGGCCGAGTCGCATTTATATTCATGGCCGTGAAATAAATCGTCCTCTTCGCGGAATAAACCATCCTCGGTGCACTTTCCCTTGCCAACGATACGATTAATCGTATCGTGCCACGATATAGAAAAGTAACAGCCAGCTCGATCGTGAGAATTGTAATCGTTGACTCGATCACGGAAACGCGGACAGTGGACACGATTTATCGTCTTGAAATCGAAAATTACGAATGGTCGACGTTCTAATGGAAACGCGTCCCTCCTAATGGCCGCTGTTACGATTATTTGATGAGAACCGATGACAAAGTGGCCGCCATCGCTGCTCTTCGATCCCGTACACCGATTATGAATCTATTTCGTGAGTTATGATTGTGGGATTCGATCATTGCTCTTCATGCGATAAAACGCTGTTTCTCGATATCACGTGTGTTTCAATATCGCGATTAAAATCGCGAATACGTTCTGTCAAAAGAACTACTCTATTATTTGATCAGCATTATATTTTACTCTTTACACAATATTGCTACGTTTTATTTTATTGTATTTCTTTTTCTGATATTCTTTTACTAGCTATTTCAATATTTTATATGCGGTGAAATCTGATAATAAATTTTAAAGGAGTCACAATTTTCTGGATATTCAAAATTAATTATTATTTACTCTCCGTATAAGTTCATTATTCGATCAATATTGTAATAGTTAATTAAGCAGCTTGAATTTGCTTGACAATCGTATTACAATGCATGACTGCAATTGACTGCAAAAGATGAAATATCATTCGTACATAACGTTCGAGCCAGAGTAACGAGTAGCAATCGTATATGTGAAATGTAATATTACACGCGTGGGTCTGGAAGTGCGCGTCCATTAAAGTCCAATAACATCCACTATATAAACTCCAGTATTTTCAATAAAAATGAAAAAATATTACCTTTCGAAGTTTGCAGATAGTGTAATTAACAATAAAAAAATAGAATTGTAGAAGATTTCGAATTTCGAGCAATGAAACGAAAACAAAGAGCCATTCTAATCACAACAGTCCATTGATCGTCGATCGATCTCTTAAGGGCCGGCGGTTAATCCGACGCAATCGATTGTGCGGGGCAGAAAAGCGATCCAGAGGAAACGAAATGACAGAGAACAAATGAGAATCGTCCAATAAAGAGAAGGGATCCGGTTGAAGATTCGCCGGACGTACGTAGATGAAAATTCCTAAGTCAAGAGGGAAGGTCTAGGGATAAGAGAGGTTCTGAAAGGAGTCAGAATTCGAAGCAGGAAACCGAAAGGTTGCTCCTTTTCTCTATTTCTTTCGCCGCAAGAGGACTCGCTGGCTTTCATTCCGTCGCACGACCGATCGATCTTCGATGTCTGTTGCCTAGACCGAGGATCAAAAGGACTGCGAAAACCAGAAGAAGAAGACACCCTCGAGAAAGCTTCGAAAGTGGTAAACCATGAAAAATCGTTCCCTTGGTGTCACGCTTCCATGCTCGCTCTTTTTTCCTCAAATTTCCTTTTAATATTGTTTTTATCGCCACGGTATTTAGGGAATTCACTTCTCGATATTTGGGAAATTTACTTCTGGATATTTTAGGAATTTATGGTCTCAGGATTAGCGAATTTACTTCCTTAGATCGTTTGAGAAATTTCTTCTGGATATCAAATTTTCTACACATCTTTCACAAACTTAGAAATTATCCATACAAAATGCACATTCTATTCAAAATTAAATTTTAATCAAAAATATTTTATTAAGACTTCTAAGGAGAGTTTCACGAACTGCAAAGATGTCACACAAGAAGACAATTGCGTCGCTGTGGCAAAACATCGTTGCAACCAATGCGTAGTTTACTCGAAAGAAGAAAAAAAATGGAGACGAAGAAATAGGCTATTAAAGCGAGTAGTTTCATTTTCGATTCAACGAAGAGAGATTAGCGGAAGGCAACATCAGGCTGCTATGAATGTAATGGATACGAGGATGGTGATTGTTGCGTGGACAATGGCGTTTAGCAATTATTTTAAAGCGGCGTACGAAACAATGAGAGCCGTAGCGTGTATAGTAACCTGCTCCATATTCGAGCTTTGACGCTCAGAATGGCTCATAATAACAGCAGAAGCGGTGACTAAGGACGAACCGAGACAAACGTCCCTCTTCCTTCAATCTTCATTTATCATGCTTTCATTGTTCTATGGGAACAGGCTCAGATATATACGTTTAATTCACGTGCTTCAGCTTCGTTAGTTTCGAGAACGTTCAAAATTGCTTAGGGTTTTTACTTTATATCTCTGATTCTTTCAAGTTTTAATTTGGGAAATTTTAGAGAAAAATATTTGTAAATTTCATTTGGAAGAAATTCCTTGAGGAGTTGTGTAATATTTGAGAAGGTTTCAAATTCATAGCTGTTCAATAATTGCCTGCTCTCGGGGCTGTACTCCTATGATCTTCTAACCTAAATATAATCTATAAACCTTGTCAATATTAATATAGTTTAGGGTCTACTTCCAACTTAACTTAGGTATAATCTATAAATAAACTTGAATATATAAAGTTAACCTAAATGGAACCTAGGACCTAACCTAACATAGGTAATTCTAATCTTAAACTAGAATCTGTAACCTTCTATCTAACTATCTATCCAACTATCTAGCTCACATGTACTTGGAAATACGACGTGAAAATATGGCGCGTGGAATTTCGGTGCGTGGAATTACGGCGCGTGACAATTCCAACGCGTAGTAATTCCATGCGTGGCAATCACAGCGCGCCGAAATATAGCGCGTGGAATTACGGCGCGTGGAATTACGGCGCGTGGAACTACGGCGCGTGGAATTACGGTGCGTGACAAATCCAACGCGTGGCGATCACAACGCGTCGAAATATGACGCGTGGAATTACGGCGCGTGGAAATACAGCGCGTGGAATTACGGCGCGTGGCGATCACAACGCGCTGAAGTACGGCGCGTGGAATTACGGTGCGTGACAATTCCAACGCGTAGTAATTCCAACGCGTGGCGATCACAACGCGCTGAAATACGGTGCGTGACAATTCCAACGCGTGGCGATCACAACGCGCAGAAATACGGCGCGTGGAATTACGGTGCATGACAATTCCAACGCGTAGTAATTCCAACGCGTGACGATCACAACGCGCTGAAATACGGCGCGTGGAATTACGATGCGTGACAATTCCAACGCGTAGTAATTCCAACACGTGGCGATCACAGCGCGTCGAAATATGACGCGTGGAATTACGGCGCGTGGAAATACGGCGCGTGGAATTACGGTGTGTGACAATTCCAACGCGTGGCGATCACAACGCGTCGAAATATGACGCGTGGAATTACGGCGCGTGGAAATACGGCGCGTGGAATTACGGTGCGTGACAATTCCAACGCGTGGCGATCACAACGCGCCGAAAAATGGCGCGTGGAATTACGGCGCGTAGAAGTACGGCGCGTGGAAATACGACGCGTAGAGATATGACACATGATAATTCCAACCCATACTAATTCCAGCACATGGTAATTCCAGTACGCGATACTATTACGCACAGTAATTCCATCATATCACCATCACACTATGATGTGTTTTCATCGTATAAAACCCTAAAACACAAGTTTCCGTAAGAATTTCAAGTTTACCAAGATGGCCGCCTCATCTCGTTGAACGCTGAAGCATTTCGCTCAATTTCGCAATGAATCAGACGCTGCGTCTCGCAAACGAGTGCCGTCTTTTTTATATTATTTCGTTATTCTTTCACGAAAGCATCCCCCCGTTGTTCCAGAGGGACGGGTGGCCTTTCAATTTTCAGCACGAGATCCCGGAGGACTCGTGGGACGAAACGGTCCTTGGTTCGCGATATGAAAGATGCAGAGAAAACGAGCGACTAGGGTCGATCTTGTTGCCTTGTTCCTGGTTAAGTTTCGCCATGGACCAACAACTACGGAAACAATCAACGATGGTAATGTCGTTCAACTCCTGCAACCGAGATATTTCTATGTTAATTCGCTAGATCGACTTCTTGAAACAATGTTGTACGGGTTATATTCCTTTCTGGCCAACCATCATCTGTTTAGATGACTTTCTCTTGTAATTTTATTCTGCTCTTAGGAGGATTGTGAAGATTGTAAAATCACCTGATGAACAGTGTACTATATTTCATATTTTATATATGCAAGTTTGTTCATTTTGATTGTGGATGTTTTTGAATTTTAATTATAATTTTGCATATTTTAAGGGTATTTTGCAAATGTGAAGTATGCAAGTTTGTATATTTTAAATGTATAAATTTGCAAATGTTAAATATTCAAGTTTGCATATTCTCAATATATATTTTTGAAAATTTTAAACATACATGTTTGCACATTTCAAATGTATAAATTTGCAAATGTTAAATATACAAGTTTGCACACTCTCAATATATAAATTTGAAAATTTTAAACATACATGTTTGCACATTTTAAATCTATAAATTTGCAAATGTTAAATATTCAAGTTTACACATCCTCAATATATATTTTTGAAAATTTTAAACATACATGTTTACACATTTTAAATCTATAAATTTGCAAATGTTAAATTGTTCACAAATTTTCAATATATAAATTTACAAATATGTATACTTTGCATAATTTCTAGTCAGTACATAATTTAAAAATTACAAGTTTACACACAGTTAATAATTTCAACCCATATGAAGTTAATTAAGCAATAATAACAATGTATTATTAACAATAATTTCAATAAACCCCGCACAAGCTACAACATAATTTTCCTACCTTAAACAGTGCATAATAAATATAATAATAATGCACAACAACAAATATTCAGAACTGCTTCAAAATTGTTAGCAATTTACTATTAAATTATTAAACTGTAAATCAATTCTTATACAAGTTCCATAAAATTTTCCTTTAATCATCAATTAACTTCCTTTAATATCAAATCAATTAATAAGTATAATCCATCATTATACTACTTCTTCCCTACAAATTAAATTATTCGTTACATCCAAAGGGAACGAAATTGTCAAAAAAGAGCGAAACGAAATGTTTCATTAGTACCCATTCAATATTAGACGATGTTTTACTGGAAAATTTCATAATTATGTCTCGCCATTCAACGATTATCGACGGCGCAGGACGCCGTAGCAATCAGAATTTATTCAGCAACGACAAATGAGTCTAGAATGAAACCGGATAGCCGTTTAAGCACGAAACATTTCGTGAACGTTTTAATGGCAAAATTTAATGGATCGGATGCTAAATAATTTTTCGACTAAATATTGCGCGATTAAGCTCCAAAATTTACATTTCGGGCGAAGCAATCGGTCAATCGTTTACATCTTCCGGACATTGAATTCGCTTTAATTAATAATTCGTTTGCCTGCTGCGAAATGAGTTTCGTGGATGGAAAATGTTGTGGAAGTATTTTCAAGAGGCAAATGTAATCATTTTTAGATTTTGGGTAGGTTAGGTTGGGAGTTTTAGGCTAGGTTAGTATTTGGGTTAGGTTAGTATTTGATAAATTATAAATTTGGGGTATTTTAGGTTAGGAATTTTGGGTGAGGTTAGTATTTGATAAATTCTAGATTTTAAGTAGTTTAGGTTAGGAATTTTAGGTTAGGTTAGTACTTGATAAATTCTAGATTTGAGATATGTTAGGTTAGGTTAGCATTTGATGTATTCTACTTTTTAGATATTTTAGGTTAGGAATTTTGGCTCAGATTAGAATTTGCTAAATACTAGATTTTAAGTAGTTTAGGTTAGGAATTTTAGGTTAGGTTAGTACTTGATAAATTCTAGATTTGAGATATTTTAGGTTAGGTTAGTATTCGATGTATTCTACTTTTTAGATATTTTAGGTTAGGAATTTTGGCTCAGATTAGAATTTGCTAAATACTAGATTTTAAGTAGTTTAGGTTAGGAATTTTAGGTTAGGTTAGTACTTGATAAATTCTAGATTTGAGATATTTTAGGTTAGGTTAGTATTCGATGTATTCTACATTTTAGATATTTTAGGTTAGGAATTTTGGCTCAGATTAGAATTTGATGAATTCTAGATTTTAAATATTTTAGGTTAGGAATTTTAGGTTAGATTAGTACTTGATAAATTCTAGATTTGAGACATTTTAGGTTAGGTTAGCATTTGATGTATTCTACATTTTAGATATTTCAGGTTAGGAATTTTGGCTCAGATTAGAATTTGATGAATTCTAGATTTTAAATATTTTAGGTTAGGAATTTTAGGTTAGGTTAGTACTTAATAAATTCTAGATTTGAGACATTTTAGGTTAGGTTAGTATTCGATGTATTCTACATTTTAGATATTTTAGGTTAGGAATTTTGGCTCAGATTAGAATTTGATGAATTCTAGATTTTAAATATTTTAGGTTAGGAATTTTAGGTTAGATTAGTACTTGATAAATTCTAGATTTGAGACATTTTAGGTTAGGTTAGCATTTGATGTATTCTACATTTTAGATATTTCAGGTTAGGAATTTTTACTCAAATTAGAATTTGATGAATTCTAGATTTTAAATATTTTAGGTTAGGAATTTTAGGTTAGGTTAGTACTTGATAAATTCTAGATTTGAGACATTTTAGGTTAGGTTAGTATTTGATGTTTTCTACATTTTAGATATTTTAGGTTAGGATTTTTTTCTTAGATTAGCATTTGATGTTTTCTAGATTTTAGATATTTTAGGTTAGAAAGTTTAGGTTAGGTTAGTACTTGATAAATTCTAGATGTCAGCTTATGTTAGGAATTTCAGATTAAGTTAGTATTTGATGAACTCTGAGTTTCTTATATTTTAGGTTACGAATTTTAGTTTACATTAATATTTAACAATTTGCAAATATTTTTAGTACAAACATTTGTCAATTTAACCAATAGAAAAGTTATAAATTTAACAACATAAAAATTTAGAAAATAAACAATTTAAAAATTTAACAAATCGTGAAAAATTTTATAATTTACAAAAGTAACAAATTAGAACGTTCAATAAATTTGCAAGAATTATTTGATTCCCCGATAAAAGGCCGTCGATAAATTACGTTCGACATCATAGAATTCTTTCATCGGCTATTTTCGAGATCTGCTACGAGCTGGTTCAAGCTATTTTCAATCGAATCGACGATATCGAGGCGAAATCCTGATGCTAAGGACGAAGGATCAAAAGGAGGACTAGCGTTGCACAGCGTGCTTTTTCTCCTTTGAACTGTCGCAAATGTTTTCTCCGAATTGAACCTATTTTCCTTCACATCGTCAAGGAAAATGTGTACGCGTGCAGAGATATCTTTCTGATCGATACTTACACGGAATCAAATTTTAATCCTCTCCAAATCGATTAAACATGACATAACCTTTATACCAAATAATTTTTTAAAAACTGCATAACACTCGAACTTTTATAATCATTAAATATTTTCACTTTCATAAAATCGATTGTATTTTATTAAAATAACTAAATGATTTAATATCAACAAAATCATTTACATTCCTATAAAAAAGTGGGTACATAAAATAATATTTGTTATGAAACTGTCTTATCAATAATAAATAAAAGTATTATATTTATAAAAGAACATAGACAAAATAAATCACATTCTGACATTTTTCAAATTAATTATTAAAAAATAAATTAAAAAATCTGTTTCATTAAAACTGGACTCGAACGTGTGACCACAAAGACTTGTAGTCGAACACGTTACCCATTAGGCTACTCTACTTTACGAAATAGCACTTGAATAAACTACATTTGTATATCATTACATAAGTACTACACAAGCTATAAACAAATTACACTCACATAATCAGTAATGCATTCAATGCTAATTTAAAGGAATATATATATATAGAATTATGGCGCGTGGAATTATGGCGCGTGACAATTTCAACGCGCAGTAATTCTAACGCGTGGCGGTCACAGCGCGTTGAAATATGACGCATGGAATTACGGCGCGTGACAATTTCAACGCGCAGTAATTCCAACGCGTGGCGGTCACAGCGCGTTGAAATATGACGCGTGGAATTACGATGCGTGGAATTACGGTGCGTGACAATTCTAACGCGTGGCGATCACAGCGCGCCGAAATATGACGCGTGACAATTTCAACGCGCAGTAATTCCAACGCGTGGAATTACGGCGCGTGGAGATACGGCGCGTGGAATTAGGGTGCGTGACAATTCCAACGCATGGCGATCACAGCGCGCCGAAATATGGTGCGTGGAATTACAGCGCGTGTAATTACGGTACGTGGAATTACAGCGCGTGGAATTACGGCACGTGGAATTACGGCGCGTGACAATTTCAACGCGCAGTAATTTCAACGCGTGGCGATCACAGTGCGTTGAAATATGGCGCGTGACAATTTCAACGCGCAGTAATTCCAACGCGTGGAATTACGGCGCGTGGAGATACGGCGCGTGGAATTAGGGTGCGTGACAATTCCAACGCGTGGCGATCACAACGCGCCGAAATATGGCGCGTGACAATTTCAACGCGCAGTAACTCCAACGCGTGGCGGTCACCGCGCGTTGAAATATGACGCGTGGAATTACGGCGCGTGGAAATACGGCGCGTGGAATTACGGTGCGTGACAATTCCAACGCGTGGCGATCACAGCGCGTCGAAATAT
Source organism: Megachile rotundata (assembly GCF_050947335.1). Classification (NCBI taxonomy): domain Eukaryota; kingdom Metazoa; phylum Arthropoda; class Insecta; order Hymenoptera; family Megachilidae; genus Megachile; species Megachile rotundata. The sequence goes on from NC_134996.1 coordinate 10,893,833, forward strand.
GGTGCGTGGAATTACAGCGCGTGGAATTACGGCACGTGGAATTACAGCGCGTGGAATTACGGCACGTGGAATTACGGCGCGTGGAATTACGGCGCGTGACAATTTCAACGCGCAGTAATTTCAACGCGTGGCGATCACAGTGCGTTGAAATATGGCGCGTAGAAATACGGCGCGTGGAATTACGGCGCGTGGAATTACGGCGCGTGGAATTACGATGCGTGGAATTACGGCGCGTGACAATTTCAACGCGTGGCGATCACAGCGCGTTGAAATATGGCGCGTGGAAATACGGCGCGTGGAATTACGGTGCGTGACAATTCCAACGCGTGGCGATCACAGCGCCATATATATGTTCCTTTAAATTAGCATTGAACTTATATATAACAGCATCTCCAAACTGAATTTCACAGAAATCCGTGAGGACAATTTAATGTAAGTTAAATTCCAAAAGCTGCAGTAACATTTCCCACAGCGAACCATAGAAGAAGGACTATTCGTACACCTTCATCTCGATACAATCGATGATCGGTTCCCGATATGACCTCCATGCTGGCGGACCGATGAAAACGATAGAGCCCGAGGGAAAGCATTCGCGGCAAGCTCGGAAAAAGGGAAATGTTGGCCGTTTACCTTGTCTTCCCTTTTGATCCGAACGTCCTTCGCGCGCGCAAAAATCTTCCACCCGTCAAACCACCATGACGATATCGCTGATTGAAAGCGGTTTGCGGCGACGGATACGCTCGAAAATCCTCTAGAACGAATCGGAACGTTTCGAAATAAAATCCCGTACCCGACCACCGAACTGACGAGGTGCAAAAACCCGATGGAATTTCGTGAAAAGTTACGTGGTTACTTTTCTCTTTTACCTTTTTATCTGAAAAGGAGTTAGAACGCGGCTGGGAGGGGTTTTGGTATTTTAGGTGGTGATTGCTGCGATTAAAGTGTTAAGCCCTGATGAAATGGAGGGAGATTTAAATTGGGAGGGAAATCAATTTTGGTGGAAAATAAGGATGTACTCTTTTGTTGAATGTGGAGGATTTAGTGAAAATGAAATGAACTAAATTGTATTTTTAGGGTTCTTGTTTAATATACCTTGATTCTATTTAATGCATTTATAAATGTTCAAGTTTCAAAATTACTAAATTTTCAAATTTTCAAATTATCAAATTATTAAATATTGAAATTTCTAGATTTCTATACAATTAATTTGCTAAATTATTAAATTTCTAAATCCAAAAGTTTCTACAACAAATACCTAGATTCCAAAATTCCTAACTTATCTCCAAATTCAAATTTCCAAAATTCCCAAAGTTCTCAAAGTTTCTAAAATGTCCTAAATTCTCAAAATTCCACAAATTCCACAAATTTCCCAAATTCCTAAAATTCCCCAAATTTCAAAAATTCCCAAAGTTCTCAAAGTTCTCAAAATTCCCAAAATTCCCAAAATTCCCTAAATTCCCCAAATTCCCATAATTCCCATAATTCCTATAATTCCTATAATTCCCATAATTCCCAAAATTATAAAAATTTACCAAATTTCCAAAATTCCCAAAATTCCCAAAATTCCCTAAATTCTCCAAATTCCCATAATTCCCATAATTCCCAAAATTATAAAAATTTACCAAATTTCCAAAATTCCCAAAATTCCCAAAGTTCTCAAAGTTCTAAAAATTCCCTAAGTTCCACAAATGTCCAAAATTCCCAAAATTCCAATAATTCCCATAATTCCTATAATTCCTAAAATTCCTAAAATTCCACAAATTCCCAAAATTCCTCAAATTCCCCCAATTCCTCAGATTCCCAAAATTCACTAATTCCTCAAGTTCCCTAAATTCCCTAATTTCTCAAAATTCCCAAAATTCCCCAAATTTCCCAAATCTTCAAATCCCTATATCCCCAAATCCCAATATCCCCAAATCCCAATATCCCCAAATCCCAATATCCCCAAATCCCAATATCCCCAAATCCCAATATCCCCAAATCCCAATATCCCCAAATCCCAATATCCCCAAATCCCAATATCCCCAAATCCCAATATCCCCAAATCCCAATATCCCCAAATCCCAATATCCCCAAATCCCAATATCCCCAAATCCCAATATCCCCAAATCCCAATATCCCCAAATCCCAATATCCCCAAATCCCAATATCCCCAAATCCCAATATCCCCAAATCCCAATATCCCCAAATCCCAATATCCCCAAATCCCAATATCCCCAAATCCCAATATCCCCAAATCCCAATATCCCCAAATCCCAATATCCCCAAATCCCAATATCCCCAAATCCCAATATCCCCAAATCCCAATATCCCCAAATCCCAATATCCCCAAATCCCAATATCCCCAAATCCCAATATCCCCAAATCCCAATATCCCCAAATCCCAATATCCCCAAATCCCAATATCCCCAAATCCCAATATCCCCAAATCCCAATATCCCCAAATCCCAATATCCCCAAATCCCAATATCCCCAAATCCCAATATCCCCAAATCCCAATATCCCCAAATCCCAATATCCCCAAATCCCAATATCCCCAAATCCCAATATCCCCAAATCCCAATATCCCCAAATCCCAATATCCCCAAATCCCAATATCGCCAAATCCCTATTTCCTCAAATCCCAATATCCCCAAATTCTTAACCCATCTCCAAATCCCAAGATCCCATATCTCAAGCTTTCCAACTTGCCACAGCCCCAAATTCCCCTCTCCCTAATTCCCCACCTTCCCAAATCCCCAAAACTCCTTAAATCTGACCCCCAAATGCTTCCTCTCTCCTCTCTTCCCCTCAGTATTTTCCCCAACAAAAAGTCATATCTCCTCCAGATAATCCAGATTTATCTGCAAGACATCACGAGTCGACTTAACTAAACGTGGACCCGTTTTTCTGGTTCCAGGCAATAAACTGATCTGCGACTGCAAACTGGCATGGATCTGGGGCCTAAGGAACGAGACGAAGAACAGGAAGTTACGGGACGCCCTGGAGGAGCTCACTTGCTTCCTGGAGAGCAATAACGCAACGCTGAAGATCAACAACGAGGACCTCGAATGGAACGAGGCACTCGAGGCTGCACGAAATCACGGTTGGTTCTTCTCCTCTAAAGCTTACACGACCCCAACCCACGCCCTCCTCCATTGTATTACGAGATTTTGCAACCTGGAATCGTTGATGTTGTCCCCATTTTGAATACGATATTCGCCGGAACCTGCGAGCTAGGTCCTCTCTGCTTTTCCTACCGGATTGAAAGAACCTTGCTGCACGAAAAGCTTGCACGTTTCACTTTGCGCATTCTGTTGAAAGAATAAGAAGCTACTCCTTAAGAAACTTCTTTTCTATTGTTCTATCGAGACACTGCCTGTGTCTATGTGCATCCTCTTCAAGGATCCTTTGATGTATGAATTAAGCGGGATGATGGCGGAGTTTCCAGACCGCGGGAATTGTCTTTGGATTTGGATTAAGGTTAAGTTTGCTGTGGGACGACGTTTGGATTAACGTAACTTTCTGTTGTAAGGTTCTAGCTTTTTAGATGGTTTTATGAATTACAGACTCTTTCAAATTAGGGGATTTGCAAAATTTTGAAGTAACTTTTGAGATTTTAAAGTTATTATATTTGCGATTTTTTAAAGTTCTAAAATAATCAATTTTAGAATTATAATATTTTTGATTCCTTAAATTCTCAACTTCTTAAATCCCCGCTGCCTAAATCCTGGGTCCCTAAGTCCCCAACTTCCTAAAATCTGATTTCCTATATCCCAACTTCCTAAATCCCTAACTTCCTAAATACCCAACTTCCTAAATATTCAACTTCTCAAATCCCCAACTTCCTAAATCCCCAACTTCCTAAATTCCCAACTTCCTAAATCCCCAACTTCCTAAATCCCTAACTTCCTAAATCCCCAACTTCCTAAATCCCTAGCTTCCTAAATCCCCAACTTCCTAAATCCCTAGCTTCCTAAATCCCCAAATACTTAATCTTCCAAATTTCTAAATTCCCAGCCTCCTAAAATCCCAATCCTTCTTAAAGTCCCAGTTCCTTTAACTCCCAGCCTCCTAAATCCTCGTCTTCCTAACTCCCACCTCCCTAAATCCCCAAATGACCAAATACCAAACTAAGAAAATGATTTCCTTTAAAATTTTACATCCAAAACAAACATTATACCACTACCCAAAATAAAATAACTCAATTTTGTATTAAAACTATAAAATTGTTCAAGTATTATTTACCCTATTCAGCAATATTTTTAATCTCCCAGATAAAAAACAGAAACACAGATTTTTCGAGCGAAGAAACAATTTCATTTATTCCGCTTTTATTTATCAGATATTTCCGCATCATTATTTGCGATACAGTATTTGATTTCAATATATAAAATTTAACAATTCTTTCGCAAATGGAGCATACCTTTTGCAACGTGGTATTGTAAAATAAATTGCTGCTCCATTAAACATGGTTTTTATTTATTTCATCAGTGTACCGTTTACCGTAACAATCGTATGTACAATCGGGAAACAAAAAATCATGAAGTAATTGATGTCGGTGAGAATATTGAATGTGTTGTATCTTTGGTCATCACATGTGTGTGCACAGTTAATTGGATGATACTTACAATAATATGGTTAATTTAAACTAACAGACTTTGTCTGTTTGGTGTTTATAATTTTGGGGATGTTAGAATGAGACTACAATCAAAAAGTGAAATATTTCTAAAATTTTAAGGGTTCAAATTTGTACATTTCTATATTCTTATATTTCCAAATTCTCACATTCCCAAATTCTCACATCTTCACATCCCTATATACCCAAATTCCTATATTTCCAAATTCCCAAGTCCCCAAATTCCCAAGTCCCCAAATTCCCAAGTCCCCAAATTCCCAAGTTCTCAAATTCCCAAGTTCTCAAATTCCCAAGTTCTCAAATTCCCAAGTCCCCAAATTCCCAAGTCCCCAAATTCCTAAATTTCCAAATTCCCAAGTCCCCAAATTCCCAAGTCCCCAAATTCCCAAGTCCCCAAATTCCCAAGTTCCCAAATTCCCAAATCCCCAAATTCCTAAATTTCCAAATTCCCAAGTCCCCAAATTCCCAAGTCCCCAAATTCCCCAGTCCCCAAATTCCCAGGTCCCCAAATTCCTAAATTTCCAAATTCCCAAGTCCCCAAATTCCCAAGTCCCCAAATTCCCAAATCCCCAAATTCCCAAGTCCCCAAATTCCCAAGTCCCCAAATTCCGAAGTCCCCAAATTCCCAAGTCCCCAAATTCCCAAGTTCCCAAATTCCCAGGTCCCCAAATTCCCAAATCCCCAAATTCCTAAATTTCCAAATTCCCAAGTTCCCAAATTCCCAAGTCCCCAAATTCCCAAGTTCCCAAATTCCCCAGTCCCCAAATTCCCAGGTCCCCAAATTCCTAAATTTCCAAATTCCCAAGTCCCCAAATTCCCAAGTCCCCAAATTCCCAAATCCCCAAATTCCCAAATCCCCAAATCCCCAAATCCCCAAATCCCCAAGTCCCCAAATCCCCAAGTCCCCAAATCCCTATCTCCCCAAATCCCTATCTCCCTAAATCCCTATCTCCCCAAATCCCTATCTCCCCAAATCCCTATCTCCCCAAATCCCTATATCCCCAAATCCCTATTTCCCCAAATCCCTACATCCCCTATCTCCAAACTCCCCCATCCCCAAATCCCTTCATCCCAAAATTCCCCAATCTCCAAGTCCCAATTTTGCAAAGCAGTGTATCAGCAATGTTCATGCACAGAAAAGATAACGCGTTGGAGGGTGAAAAGAAATTGCCCGTCCTTATTTTGCAAGTGAAATATTTCACTCTTGTTAGAATGAAAAAGCAACAACCGTAAATGCATTTTGAACAGCACCTCTGTGCGAATTTTATGCGAATTTTCGGCTCTACCATGTTACAGAGGAATATCTTGCTGGAAACTCAAGAGGTGGTAGCATCGACGACGACGACGCTTACTTGGGCGACGAGTACGAGGGTAAAGATGGATACGAAGATTCCGCCTCGAATTCCGATTTTCAGCTGAAGGTAAGATATACGTTTACTTTTCTATATTTTTCTTTCTCCCAACGGACAGAATCAATTTTCATTCGATTCGGTGGATTCTTAAAGTTTTCTCGCGAATTAGGTTCGATCGATAATCTTGTATTTTTTATTTTGAGACGTTCATTTTATTTACAATAATTTATTTTGTTGTTAGAGAGTTTGCATGTCGATATTGATGAGGAAAAATACAAAAAAATGATGATGTTGTTAATTGGTATATTGGTGTAGTGTCTAACGTACGTGATTAGTAATCTAATGGTACCGGGATCGAATCCCGATGAGGACGCAAGATTTTTTCACGTCTAATTTCGAAAAATTATATCCAAAAATTTGTGGAAAACTCAAATTGAGTGGAAATTTAAAAAATAAAAATATGAAAATACCAATTATTCGAATTCAAATTTGAAAATTCGAATTAAGGAGCTTTTCCGAAATGTTCAAATTTGAAAATGTAAAAAATTTGAGTTATTAGAGCTTTCCAAAATAGTGAAATACCCAAATACCCGGAAAAGCACTAGAAAATAATAGGAAATTCGAATTAATGGGAGCTTTCGAACACAAAAATATCCAAAATACCAAATTCAAAAATATGGAAAATATCCACCCAAAATATAGGCTTTCAAAAATAGAAATAACTAAGTTCCAAATATATCAAATATAAAAAATTCGAATTACAGAGCTTTACGAAAATAAAAATTCCCAAAATACCAAATCCCAAAATAAAAAAAATCCTAATAAAAATTGCAGCATCCCCCAATGACCAAAACGTGTGAAAGCTCGTCATAAAGCATAAAAAAAAAATCCGATGAAATTAAAAAGTATTCGAGCCAACAAAAACGCCATGTACCAAACTTTAAAACTGGGAAGTTTCTCTCGATTTCTCGCAGTACTCCATTCTTCGCAGGGAGACCTTTGAGAAAGAGGAGCAAAAATGCGAGAGACCCTGTACGGTGTATAAAATGAATCTCGCCGAAGCTTCTTATCACGAAACTCGACTACCTTTCGTTCTCTCTCGCTGTTCGACGTGCACGGAATTTCGCGTCGACTATTTTTTATTCAAATCGCCGTCGGACGATAATACAGATAAGCCAGAAACTCGTGACGATTTTTCGAGAATCGAATAACCGCTACTCCAAGCAACTCCTAGTTTATTTCGTCGTTTTTTTTTTTATTTTCAAGCATAGATTTATCGGGTTATAAAACAATCCGGGAGTTTGTTTAACCGAGCTCGATTTTTATGTACATTTTTATGTACAATTAAGAGCCGGCTCGACTGTTCCCCATTTTGCTTTGTCCTCGATTGCAATCGAAATAAACCGTTGTTCGTCATAATTCATCCGATACAGTTAATGTTTTTTGTTCCGTTTTGACAGCCGCGAAATCGATTCCCAACAAATATCCTGTCTGTGGGAACTTTTTTTTTCGTTTTGTTTCTATGTTGATATCATGTCGAATGGAAAATGATTTTTTACGACCGAGAAACAGAGGGTGGGCAGGATGTGGAGGGGTGGGTGTATAAAATTGTGTTTCGTTGTTTGATAGAATGGAATCGATTTTCGACGATTTTAAAAGGATTTTTGGGGATTTCGCTTGATTGCTTGGTGAACGATTGTCTTTCGCAATTTTCCACAATTTGTTCGATGTCATAAGAAAGTATTTAAGATTTAAACAAACACAATCGTACAACCTTATTTCACCTTATACTAAAAATTAAACTATAATTTTACACTTCACTGTTAAACATTCAATTTTAAATTCGATTCATTGAAACAAGTTTTAACTCCATCTGTTTTTACCTTGCTTTTCAATTAATGTCCATAAACATATTAAGTTGTTTAAACAAACTGCAGCTGAAAAACGATGGAATATTTCGGAGATCGAGTTAGCTTATCGAATTAAATCCGAAAAATGTGTCAACATTTCCTGCAGTAATGATTTTCACCATTTGTTTGCTTTCAATTATGTTTGTCACGTAAACAGCCTCTCATTTCGCGTTTCACCGGTTTGTATTCAGTAATTTTACAAGTGTAATCGATTCGTTAATGCGTTCGACAGAACTTTGGACTTTTAATCGGCACGTGAAATCCATGATAATTACTAGCAGTTCATTTCGTATACAGGAGAATGTCGGTTAATCGGATCGGATAATGCGTATGGCGAATTATTCTCGACTATTTTACTCGAAGAAATTAATTTCGATGCTTTTTCGATGGCCAAGTGGTTAAACATTAACGGAAAACTTTTTTATAGGATTTTTATGAACATTGCTACTTTAATTAAGGCTACAAGCTTAATTAGTATTGTTACTTTAATTCCTGTTAACTGTGTTTCTTTTATTCGGTTTGTTTTTACAGAAAACTTTCGTCAGGATATTATTTCACTATTTCATTTTTTGGTAAAATAATTCTAAAAGATATTTTACTGGAACTGCATTTTTTGGCACACTAAGTAATGAATTTTTTACAGTCACAAAGAGTTTGGGGATTACGAAATAAAAATATAAAGCTGCATTTTTTGTACACGTTCAAATTTTACAAAGTGAGAGATTAGACCTTCAATCTGTCTAAATTGACGTGAAACAGTGCTGGATAAAAATAATTGAATTTTTTCCTCATTTTATGCAAACTGCATATTGACCTGTAAATTGCTGTAGGTACTCGAAACTTTTAATTAAAATCACTCAATTATACACATATTTAAAACATTTCTAATTTTGCACTTCAAAACATTTACAATTTTATACCTCACCTTATAATTTTCTGCTTCAATACATTTACAATTTTACACCTCACCTTGTAATTTTATACTTCAAAATATTTGCAATTTTGTAGTACACTACCTCGACAAAATTGCAATATTAAAACAATTATAACTTTAGACAGTTTCCTGCACTTTCGAACTAATTACTAATTACACCTTTACAATTATGTCGCCAGTGAACAGTTCCTAGCCTGTTCAAACCTAACCTCAAAGACCAATCATGTCAAATCAATACAATGACAATACAATAACAATACAATACAAGAACTGATAAAGAATTAAAATATTGTAAACGAATTCGTTTCAGATGCAGATATTAGAGGGAAAGGTGGGTTACATGAAGAATTTATTCGACCTGAAATTGGAAGAGCTACCGTGCCCAGAGCCCTCGAGAGAGGATTTAATGGCGTCCGAGCAGCCGTCAGGTCGTCACGAGAACGCTCGCGTGGGTTCATCGGGGTCTATCTGGTCCTCTTCAACGTCCAAGCCTGTTCATCTCGATTTATCCGTCCTCGCGTGTTCCCTGCTTCTTCTGCTGTCGGTTTTATTCACGTAGAAGCGGCTTTGCTCATCAAACGACCCACGAAACAGATCAGAAGGACGGCCCGTGGACGAGGACGAGGACGTTTCTCGGTATCCCGAAATATAATCGCGCTGGTGTGTGTGTGCGTTTGTGTGGATGTGTGTATGTGTGTGCTAAGTGTGTGTCCTCAGACTCGATGATCTGCCTGGTGACTTGCACGCACTTCGAAGGTCTCTTCGTCGTCTCCATCTTGCTGTGGACTCTTGTGGAATATTTCTGGTTGGTCTGACTGAGCTCTCATGATTTTCAAGCTTTTGAACGATCACTCGTTAAACTTGACTTATCTGGTGGCTTGAAACGTTTCGACTACACCGAGGAGCTATGTTAGCTGAAATTAATTGATAAGTAACAGTGAACTACTCTTCAAAGGCAGAATATATCCTCGGTTGAAGAAAAAAGACCAGTAATGTACGAAATGTGACTGAAAGTTTGAAAAAGCTTAACTTAATTTGAATTTCCCGCCACGAGGGGCCCCCGGCGCAGGGAAGTACCGAGCTCTCCCGCTCCAAACGTATCGAGTCCCCAGAAAAATCGAGTAATTAATGAAACGAAAGCTGTGGTCTCTTGTGGAATATTTCTTGGTCTGACTGAGCTCTCATGATTTTCAAGCTTTTGAACAATCACTCGTTAAACTTGGCTTATCTGGTGGCTTGAAACGTTTCGAATATATCGAGGAGCTATGTTAGCTAAAATTAATTGATAAGTAACACTGAACTACTCTTCAAAGGTAGAATATATCCTCGGTTGAAGAAAAAATACCAGTAATTGAAGAAATGTAACTGAAAGTTCGAAAAAGCTTAACTTAATTTGAATTTCCCGCCACGAGGAGCCCCCGGCGCAGGAAATTACCGAAGTCTCCCGCTCCAAACGTATCGAGTCCCCAGAGAAATCGAGTAATTAATGAAACGAAAGCTGTGGACTCTTGTGGAATATTTCTTGGTCTGACTGAGCTCTCATGATTTTCAAGCTTTTGAACGATCACTCGTTAAACTTGGCTTATCTGGTGGCTTGAAACGTTTCGACTACACCGAGGAGCTATGTTAGCTAAAATTAATTGATAAGTAACACTGAACTACTCTTCAAAGGTAGAATATATCCTCGGTTGAAGAAAAAAGACCAGTAATTGAAGAAATGTAACTGAAAGTTTGAAAAGGCTTAACTTAATTTGAATTTCCCGCCACGAGGAGCCCCCGGCGCAGGAAATTACCGAAGTCTCCCGCTCCCAACGTATCGAGTCCCCAGAAAAATCGAGTAATTAATGAAACGAAAGCATAGCTGAAGAAACACCATAAATCATGAAGCTATTGAATCTAGGTTTAGTGTCGAGCTTCACGGAGACGACGTTGAGTCGAATAAATCGTTTCTTTTCGCGATCAAGATGCCACGAGTGCTTTTGTTGTCGTGGAAGGATCACGAGATTGTGAATCGCTGAGGACATGTCGGAAACGCGGTGAATTGGATATCGAGCGTGATTCCACGTGAAAACACAAACGCCTGGAAAGAAGACACTTTTGATTCACTTTCTATATCGTTGTATAGGATATGCTTATCTAACAGGCACTTTTCAGTGACGGTTTTGTAACATTTTCGACTGTTTTATTCCGTGGAGTTGTCTGATGTGATCGTTGGGAAAAAGTCTTCGTGGTGTTTGGAACAAGAAGTTTTCTTCTTTCGGTTACATTTGTATATCGACGGTGTTCATACATTGTAGAAAATTAATGTCGTAATTGGTTATATTATTGACTGTAGTAATTAACGCACAGTTTGTATATTGACTTCCTGTTTGTGAAAGGAGTATGGTATTAAGAGAGGTACTTCTAACGTGTTCGAATAATTAACGATAATAAATATTCAGGATAATCTAATCAAAAGGGACATTAGCGAGCCTACAATATTTTCAATTTTACTCATAATTTTAATAGTATTAATCGTATACAATAAGTGTCCAGGAGAGAACAATCGTAGTTAACCTAATTAATCACGAAATTTTCATTAATTGATTGTTAATTAACCCTCCTCCACAAATATTTCACCTACATTTTTTGACATGAAAACTTCGTTAACTTAAAAAAGATATAGAAATTTCAATACAAAAATCATCGATAAATTGTACAAATTCGATAATCGAATTTTGTTAAAAAAGTAAACGTTTGTTTCAAAAATATCCAGACATATCACATTTATCAATCGATACGCAACTGGGTCATACAGACCCGCGTTGCCAACATTAATATAACAACGTAATGAAAAAATTGTTGAGATTCCAATTAGAAAGACACGTAAATTCGGAAAAACATGCATGGGTCGCACAGACCCGAGCAAAATCAATACCGCGTACCAATATATTTTCAATAAATTCCACAATAAAACAGTTATTAAGCCAATTCCGATAACGTATAGAATGTAAAGCCTACATAAATTCGGGGGAACACGGGTCACATAGACCCGAACGGTGCACGGATTAAAACAATTTATTTCTAATACATTTCCAATAACGGAAAAGAATGATGAACCGAATTCCAACAGTACAGGAGATAGATTATCTTGTAAAAGGGTCACATAGACCCCGATATAAAAAAGAGTTCACTACATTTTTATTCGTACAAAAATCATACTTGAAATTAGTTGCAAAATTAATAGTTGCAAATACAAAGTTAAATATATAAATTAAGAAGTGTGAGTGGGGTCATATAGACCCCAATACAGCAAAAGATCAACAAATCACAAAAAATTATTAAGTCTGTTAATTAAAATTTACTAACATAAGTGAATTAGTAAATTGAGAAAGTAGGGTCACATAGACCCGAAGGAGGGTTAATAAATCAATGTCACGACATTTTCTTGGCTACGTTATCTGCTCAACTAAACTTGAGGTGCAATATACGAAGACTTTTCCGATCGAGCCCAGATCATCGTCGCTTAACTTGTTCGCACACATGTAAACACACACACAAACATATATGTATAAGATTGTTTTTCCACGACGCCATGGCGATTTCAGGCCAAACGTGACGGTTCTCGCGAGAATTTCGTTTCACTCGTGAATCGAGTTCGACGATGGGAACGGAAGGAAAAGTTGGTCGGTGGACGATCCACGTTTAGTCAATTCCCCGTGCAATCGCGCCGGTTTTATCGGCGTTGAGATCGTCGTAGATCGAGAAACTCTCGAAATTCCGTGTCTCTGTCGCCTTTGAAACGCACAAAACTTTTCTGAGCTCGAAAACTCGACTCCAATACGCTCGAACGACCTGTTCCGTAAGTGTCAGCGTTACCACGAATTATTGAACGTCCTGCGAAAATTTCTTGACGTATTCGAATGTTCAGTATTTTTATTTTTAACTAATATTTCCTTTTATGCGCAATCTTTTATACTTTTGTTGTATGTATTCTTCCTCAAACTTATAAACCTTATCAAACTTTTGATGGACCTCTTCAAACTTCTTCAAACATTTTCAGTCTTGTAGGATGTCATCGAATATGACTGCAAATTGTACACAAGCTATACAGAACTTATAGGAAGGTTCCAGGATTGAAGAATCACTCAGTACACTTCTTCAAACCTTGTCAAACTTGTTCAAATATCTTCAAGTCTGCAAATGTCATCAAATATGTTTGCAAATTGTGCACAAATTGTAAAGAACTTATAGGAAGTGTTCCAGGATTGAAGAATCAGTCAGTGCATTTCTTCAAACCTCTTCAAACTTGTTCAAATATCTTCAAGTCTGCAGAATGTTATCAAATATGTTTCAAAATTGTGCACAAATTGTAAAGAACTTATAGGAAGTGTTCCAGGATTGAAGAATCAGTCAGTGCATTTCTTCAAACCTCTTCAAACTTGTTCAAATATATTCAAGTCTGCAGAATGTCATCAAATATGTTTGCAAATTGTGCACAAATTATAAAGAACTTATAGGAAGTGTTCCAGGATTGAAGAATCATTCAGTACACTTCTTCAAACCTCGTCAAACTTGTTCAAATATCTTCAAGTCTGCAGAATGTCATCAAATATGTTTGCAAATTGTGCACAAATTGTAAAGAACTTATAGGAAGCGTTCCGGGATTGAAGAATCATTCAGTACACTTCTTCAAACCTCTTCAAACTTGTTCAAATATATTCAAGTCTGCAGAATGTCATCAAATATGTTTGTAACTTGTACTCAAATTGTAAAGAACTTATAGGAAGTGTTCCAGGATTGAAGAATCATTCAGTGCACTTCTTCAAACCTCTTCAAACTTGTTCAAATATATTCAAGTCTGCAGAATGTCATCAAATATGTTTGCAAATTGTGCACAAATTATAAAGAACTTATAGGAAATGTTGCAGAATTGAAGAATCATTCAGTACACTTCTTCAAACCTCTTCAAACTTGAAGACTACACCCCAGTTTGCACAAACAGCAACAAACTATAAAATTCTATTAAACCTTTCAAGTTGAGGAACAATTTCAAACATGTCTCATCACTTTTGATGCATGGAGATGTTTTTTTAAATGGAGCACACAAACTTCTTCAAACTAGTCAAGTTTGACTAGTCAGTCAGACATGTTTGTACAGACAAGTATTCTTTACTTCCTCAAACTTGATGCTATGTTCAAATATGTTTGTACAAACTGCTATAAACTGTAGAGAGTTTGCGAAGGGTTTATGACAATTGAGGAACCACCACAAAATCATTTTGTGATCACCACCACATCATTTGTTCAAACCTGAAAGACTGTTTTCATATGTTTGTACAAACCATGACCCATAAAAAATCTCTGAAACAGATATCTTGTCATCCTTCCATCTTATTTTTATTAAAAAAGAGTTATTTAACAAAAAGGCGCACAAACTTCATCAAACTTACTCAAACATGTGTTCAGATATTAAACGCCAGACTTACAATTTGAAACCTGAAATAAATCTTACGTTCTCTAAAACGAATGAAAAGCGATTTCCATTATTCTCGCGGTCTACGACGATTTTCCGAATCTTTCCGGATCTCATCCGCTCGTCCGTCGGCAATTTTCCGCGGCATATACATACAATGAATAAATTAACGAATTCTAGGCGTCGAATTCATTCGTCGTTCCCTCCGTGTGTTAACGTCGTCCCTTCGTCTCCGTCGAGGCTCCTTCAGCGAGCGTTAATTGCGACGCCTAATTGAACGTCAGACAATCGAGAGCGAGCTCGTCGCCCTGAACAGAATCCTCGTACGGTCTTCTACGCCGTACGAGCCGGACGAGGTGTAAAACGAGACGATAAAAGAGCTGCGTGCTCGAGGAATCGATGCCTCACGATGATATCGTCGTTGCTTTTGTATCATAGACGAGCGTTTCTTCTTCTGCTGAATTATCGTGAGTTTCGCTTCGTTCATTTTTTGTGCCATCCCCTAGGTGTTAACTTATTATTCGTAGTCGTTAGATAGGAGGATTTTGAGGCTAATGTACATTGCGGTGCTGACAGTCTCGTGCTAACAGCTCGGTTCTGTTGATCTCTTTAACTATAGTAAGAGAATCGGTTCATTATACTCTGGGTTAAAATTGAAAATGGTTTTGAGATTCCCTCTAAGTCTAGGCTCAACCTAGTTCTGGACCCTTTCTAGCATTTGACTTCTTTTGATCCTTAAACTTGCCTTAGGTTTCCTATTAATTTCTCCCAGAGCAGTCTAGGTTCAACCTAGACTCCACATGTTCGATCTAGACTCCACATGTTTGACCCCATATGTTCTGGACCCTAGCATCTTTGATCCTTTGATCACTGCTCTGACCCTTTGATCCTTAAACTTGCCTCAGGTTTTCTATTAATTTCTCCCAGACCCCTAATTGCCTCTAAGTCCTATATTTTCTCTGGGACTCCCTCGGTGGCCAGACACCTGGAGTCCCTAGACTCCCCTAGACCTTAGACCTCTGAGTACCTGAGGTACACCTGGGCCAGGACCTCCTCTTTCGACTCTCTCTAGTCCTTAGGGTCCTTCTAGTCTCTAGGCTCCCCCTAGACCACATTCTCCTCTCGGACCCTAAACTCTGCGCACCACTTTGACTCTAAGCTGTCCCCTAAACTCCTACATCTAAGCTTTCCTAGGTCCTGCCTTATTCACCTGAACTCCCAAAACTCTCCTTAGCTCCTAAATTCCCAAATTGCTTAAGAAATTAATTGGATATATTGTAAATTCCTCCCAGTCCATGAACCTTGCAACAGTACATCTTGCAAAAATGTACCATCCAGAGCTGTTCGCACGAGAGGCACAAAGTTACGACCAAGTATAATCACGCCTAAGTTCGATTGCCTTCTAATTAATTTAGCAACCCTGTGTGAGATCGATGGACCACGAACTTGAGGAATTTTGCTGTTGTTCAAAATGGTTCCCCGCGTCGCTTTTATCGTAACGTGAAACGAACGAACGGTAATCTAAAACAGTTGTATTTGGTCCCTGATAATGGTGGACGACCGATTGATAACGTGGAGTATCGCTTGCCCCAGCGCGATCTACAGAGGACAGAATAGCTAAAGGATTAAAAAAAAATTATCGATAATGTTGAGATTGTTTGTCATAGTATATGCGTTATCATAATATATAGAGTATCGCGATATATAGTATATGAATGGTCGGACTGCAAAATGACGTGGCCGGAGACGGGGTTTAATGTTGATGGAGATTCGTAGTTCGACGTTTACCCTTTTTGGTCGGAAATTTGACTCAACTGAAATATTAGATCTTTATAGGTATTTTTTAATATTACAGATATTTTCTGGTGTTATCTGACAAGATAAGGTTAGGTTAGGTTAATGAATCATTTGAGTACAATGTTCAGTACAATGTCAAATATATCTGAAGTCTGACGTCTGAAGACTGAAGTCTGAAGTCACATTCTTAGAATGTTAACCCAACATTCTTAAATGTCAAATAATATCATTTTAAATAATAATTATCATTTTCAGTAACAACAAATTTTGAAGTGGTAGAAACTATTTAAATTTCACTAACCTTGCCTAGCGAAAATAAATGTGAACTTCAAGTGAAATAAAACTTAAAACTGAAATATTTAGTACAACTTTTTGATCACAAAGGGTTAATCGTTTGAAGAAGAGCAAGTGAGCAAGCTGATCCAACGAATACCGCAAAAATCTTTTCTATTCTAATTATATCTCGCCAATGTTAAATAGTGTGAACATGAGACGACACCAGAATTGCACAACCTTTTGAGAACACGATTAAGATCGTATTTCAACGTTATGCAGAACTTTAAGAATCAAGTGATTCAAATTGGCATATTTGCATCCGATTCGAGGATAATGACGGTTTTAATTAAAAATTGTATTCAGTTATCGAGTGCATCGTACATAGTAATCCTAATTGAAGCCATGAATAAATGCAGCAACTCCAAAGTTCTTTGTTAAGTAGCAAAATTAAATTAGCATTGAGAGGTCTCGAGTGTAATGAGAGATTTGTGGAATGCTTATAAAAAATATTACTGAAACCTTTTTGAAAAAATCAAATTTTATTAATTATTAAAGACATAACCTCTAACAGGTTACAAATAACAAGAATTATATTTTATTATAAAATTAACCTCACTTTGTAATCTTATTATAAATGTTTTAAATCTCTTGTAACCTTACTATAAATTTCTTAAATCTCCAAAAAGATTTGTCGCAACATTGTCGATTCTAGTGTCGTTTCCATCGATTAAATTCTAACCTCTCATCATCGTGATTGTTTTATCCAAAGCGTCCTGCAAAATGGCATTTTGTGGCACGACGTCTGTTGTCAATCGAGACGCACGCACGCGTACAAAGGGAGACAAAAGAAGAGAAAAGAAAGGGTAGATATAAATATATATAAAATGAGAGAGAGATAAAACAAAAGGAAGAGAGAGAATAAATAGAATTATACGGGGTTACCGCGTGCGCCACGTTATTTCGTAACACCTTGACTGCCGCAATGAAAATGGCCGTACGTAGAACGTTGTAATGGCCGCACGTTGTAATAACGATCACCCTGCACACCATTATCCTAATTCCCACCTTTCAATTCTCTTCTTTACCTCGTTAAACCTTCTGTTACGGACACCTACCTTATGGTCCGCTGAAACTTCGAAATCATTTACTGTATTAAATAATGTACCAAGTAAAAAGACTGTAAGAACTGTTTCTCTTAAACATTTATTTATTAGAAAACTTTTAAATGACTTATTCATTAAAAATCTTTCAAATGACTTACTTATTAGAAATCTTTTAAATGACTTATTTATTGGAAAAATTCTAAACATTTATTTATTAGAAAACTTCTAAATACTTGTTCATTAGAAATCTTTCAAATGACTTACTTATTAGAAAACTTTTAAATGACTTATTTATTAGAAAAATTCTAAACATTTATTTATTAGAAAACTTCTAAATACTTGTTCATTAGAAATCTTTTAAATGACTTACTTATTAGAAAACTTTTAAATGACTTATTTATTAGAAAAATTCTAAACATTTATTTATTAGAAAACTTCTAAATACTTGTTCATTAGAAATCTTTTAAATGACTTACTTATTAGAAAACTTTTAAATGACTTATTTACTAGAAAACTTTTAAATGACTTATTTATTAGAAAAATTCTAAACATTTATTTATTAGAAAACTTCTAAATATTTATTTATTATGTCACAGTATAGACTCGAACAAAAGTATTATAATTATTTAAACCTTTTACAAGTTTCGATGTTGTCAATAAATTTCCGATAAACAAAAGGTTAGAAATTTTTCTTACAGTCTTGTCTGTACATCACTTACTTGTATAATATAAAAATTTGATTTTATGTAATGAATGTCATTTTATGTAACGAATGTTATTTTATGAAATGTTATTTTATGAAATAATTTTACGAAATTATTTTGAATGTAAATTTGATATAAGTGAGGTGATGGTTTTATGGCAGTCAAAGTGTTAAAAGCAGCAAAGCACGGTGGTCCACGTTTCCCAAGATGTTTCACGTGCGTAGAGCGTTCTCATAAAATTGGAGGTTAACGTGTTCTAGAGACGTGTTCCGAGTTTTTTGATTCTCCCATAATAGGATAATATAAGCTAGGCTTAAGTACAACTCTCTATTACTAATAAAGTCTGTCTGTCTCTCTCTCGCACACTCGAACATAGAAACATACATACACACACTGACACACACACAACATCCTCTGAGAATAAAAAAAGAAATATTAAGCTCGTAGGTACCAAAGATAAGGAAAGTTCGGTGTTAGTCGTTAGGATGCTCATTAACAGATTCATGGTCCGCCATTTGATCACAGTTGTCTTTAAGAACGGATCGAGCCAATCGAGCAAAGGAACGTGTCCGATGCAAAAGGAAATCTCGGAAAATTGTTTTTGAGGACACAGTTCCTTTTTACGCCATTTTTCATTCTTGCATTACGGTTCATTTTCTTTCCCTCGTTTCGCCGACATCATTGTTCGCAAGAAACGTCGAATCGTGATTATATATCGTATTGTATTATACAACGTGATAGGTGCGTAAGCAAACACTATTGACACGTGTCTATCGACGTTTTTGAGGATTTTTACCATTTTTTCTAGAATCTGAACGATTAAGTTAAGGTAACGAGCGTGAGTGCGCTAACCGATATGTTCTAAGGTTTTTGGATATTGTACTACTTATGGATTCACTGTCAAGCCGTAATATGTATTATATGTTCTTTTGTAAGATCTAAAGAATAAATAAATAAATCGTCGAGGAAACGGAGATGTGTCAAAGGACTTTTATTATTGGTCTTTTCAATTACCGATGTCCTCATCCATTTTTTACTTTATGATACAAAATTTTATTTTATTATAAGGTTTACGTTGTGAAGGTTAAAATATGGAGTGTTAAGTACAGTTGTACTTAAGTGTTAGGTACAGTAAACGCTATACTATGCTGAAGAGTCGCCCGCGCGACGAGAGAAGTCGCGATACTTCGGCAGCTTTCGTGAGTCTTCGTGCGCGGTCGTGGAAGGGGGCGGTGCTAGAGCGCGGAAGCCCGAACGACGGGGAATTTACTGGTTACTGACGTTATTAATGATAGTTCACTTTAGTGAGTTATGAAACTTTGTTGGAAATTCAATTTCAAAGCATAATTTTTATTGTAAAACTTGAAAATTCTAAAATTCCTATTACGGAAATTCTGAGATACTAAATTCTTGAATTTTCAGATCCTTAAGTTGCAAAAGTATCAAATTCCTAAACTCCCAATTTCCCAATCTCCCAAATTCCCAAATTCTCAAATTCCAAATTCCTGAAACCCCAATTTTTTAAATTTCTAAATTCTTAAATTTCCAAATTCTCAAATTCTCAAATCCCTAAATCCCTAATTCCTCAAATTTTGTAATTCTCAAATTCCCAAATCCCTAAATCCCAATTCCTCAAATTTTGTAATTCTCAAATTCCCAAATCCCTAAATCCCCAATTTTTCAAATTTCCAAATTGTCAAATTCCCAAATCCCTAAATCCCCAATTTCTCAAATTTCCAAATTGTCAAATTCCCAAATCCCTAAATCCCCAATTTCTCAAATTTCTAAATTGTCAAATTCCCAAATCCCTAAATCCCCAATTTCTCAAATTTCCAAATTGTCAAATTCCCAAATCCCTAAATCCCCAATTTCTCAAATTTCCAAATTGTCAAATTCCCAAATCCCTAAATCCCAATTCCTCAAATTTTGTAATTCTCGAATTCCCAAATCCCTAAATCCCCAATTTCTCAAATTTCCAAATTGTCAAATTCCCAAATCCCTAAATCCCCAATTCCTCAAATTTTGTAATTCTCAAATTCCCAAATCTCTCAATCCCCAATTTCTCAAATTTTGTAATTCTCAAATCCCTAAATCCCCAAATCCCCAAATTCCCAAAATCTAAAAATCCCCAAATTCTCCAAATTCTCCAAATTCTCCAAATTCACCAAATTCTCCAAATTCCCAAAATTCCCCAAATTCCCTAAATTCCCTAAATTCCCCAAAACCCAAAATCCTAACCTACCAAAGTCCCAATAAAAATTCCCATCTCTTTCATTTCTATCCTTACGACCCATCTACAAAATCAGAAGATTCCAAGAAAAATAAAGTTCCCAGTGACTTCATAAAGCACAAACATTCGAAGTTTAATAAAGTTCGTAGGCGCGAATGAAATTTTCGCAAAGTTTCCAAGAACCCGTCAGTAAAATGAACGCCAGGAAACAACATTCCGTTTTAATTAAAATTCATTTACGCTTTCAATAAATTTCTCCTGTAAAAAATAGCGGTCTACTAATTTCCAGTGTAATCTTGATTTAATTACTCGATTCATCTTGTGACGCCACGCGTCTAATTTTAAAACGATTTGCGTGCATTTAGCGCCTCTTAGTTTTTCTATTTAGCGTCGTTGGACTACCTTGAAATGTCCGACATTCTGCTTGGAGAATGAATTTAACGTTTAGATCAATTGTCGAGCATAATATTTACACTGTTTCGTCAAACTGTTCGATAATAATTGCAAAACTTATTTTTTAAATATGCAAATTTTATGACAATATAAACTTTTAGTAATTATAGTTAAGGCATAAGTTAACAAGTTGTAGTAATCATAGTGGAACAAGTCAAGTGGAACAAATCATAGTTAGACAAAATAAATAGTGAATGTTTGTAATATTTTTTTATTATTATTTTTGCAAATATATGAACATATGCATAACCTCTATATTTTTTTATATTTGTTAATTAATTTAATAATTTATTGTTTTAATGCACTATGCAAGTTCTACATACATTGTACATTTTTATATTTTTTATCACAATATTTGTTGATATTGTGATTAATTATAAATTTTGTAACAAATCGTTAAATAATTTAATTAAAACAGAGTGAAGTAGTTTATGCAGCAACTTTTTAGTCGTGGATAATCTCGGACACGATTCCCATCGATTCGTGTCCCAATGCAAATCGATCGCGTGTCATCTGTCGGCATTGAACGACTGTTTGCTCGGAGTTTCGTTTCGTTCGTCTTCGAGGAAACAGTCTGACGACTCTTTGCGACACTAAAACCATCAATCTTTGCGAACCTCCTCGAGAAAAACTCAATTGTGATTCGTTCTCGTCCTCGGGTATCTTCGATAGTGTCTGCACCTTTCTTCGCTATCTTTTTTCACCCCCTTTGTATCAACCCTTAACCGATGAGCTGCAATTTCTATCACACGAATGGTGAGTCGGTGTCTGTTAAACCTTCGTAAATACTATTAATTTCTTTTCTTCTTCCTCGTTTGGATACTTGTTTAAAAATAAATAACAGATGGAATTTTATTTTTTAACAATTTTAATACAAGTTTCAATTATTTCTATCATTTTATTACCTAATAAATATATTTATAATTATGAAATATATGAATTATGTAATTATGTCTGTACACGTGAGAATATTTTAATTCAAGGAATGAAATATTAAACTCTTTCAATTATGAATCAATGTCCTCGATAATTTTTACCAATTTCATAAAATCCGTGAGAATTTTTCGTTTAAAAATTGAAGTATCTAATTTGGGTCGGAATCGACCCAGGTCCAGGTTAATAAAGAATATTGCCATAAAGACAGAAACTTTTGCATAACGTTAAATAATTCCTGGCGCGAGAACGCGAATTCTCTTTTTTCGAGGAAGAAGTCTCGTTATAAGTTAGCGAAGAAAAAGTTGAGTAACTCGTCCATTTTATTTTGGAAGATTCTTCGAGGATGTAAGACTAGTTGAAGGAGAATTTGAAGCAGGAGAAGTCGCTGATGTGACGGCATAAATTATCACAGAGTGGTTCAGCTCTATCCGAGGCTCTTTTCGAAAAGACACGGTAAGCTCTCTCGGTAAATGTGTTCCTGTAAGTAGCTCATAAATATAATAAATATCTTCGATTACGGGGCCAGCCATCTCGCGAATTTACGAATCGATCCTCCGGAGATCGTCTGTTTTATGGCGGGGAAAACTAGCTGGCATTTTGGGGCTTGTAAAATTATTCTACCTGATGGTCGATATATTTACTGGGATGCGATAGTGCTTTCGAACGGGGCTGAATCTTTCTCTTTCGAATTCTGAAACTTTCGGTTTATTTTATTTTTCTGTCGTTTTATTTTATTTTAGGTTATTTTATGGGTTATTGCAAGGGTTATCGCAAGAGTTATTTTAAGGGTTATTGCGAGGGTTATTTTAAGGGTTATTGCAAGGGTTATTTTAAGGGTTGTCAGGTACAATTTTCAATTTTTAGGTTAGTTGAAATTTTCAATTTATTTTATCTCATATCATTTTATTTTATTTTAAGTTATTTTAGGGGTTATTGTAATTTTAGTTATTGTATTTTAAGGGTTATATTAAGGATTATTTTAGGAGTTGTCAGGTATAATTTTCAATTTTTAGGTTAGGTGAGATTTTCAGTTTATTTTGTTTCATGTCATTTTATTTTATTTTGTGTTATTTTAAGGGTTATTTCAGGGATTATTGTAATTTTAGTTACTGTATTTTAAGGGTTATTTTAAAAATTATTTTAGTGGTTTTCAGTTGTGGTTTTCAATTTTTAGGTTAAGTGGAATTTTCAGTTTATTTTATCTCATATTATTTTATTTTATTTTGGGTTATTTTAAGGGTTATTTCAGGGGTTATTGTAATTTTAGTTACTGTATTTTAAGGGTTATATTAAGGATTATTTTAGTGGCTTTGAGGTATAATTTTCAATTTTTAGGTTAGATGAAATTTTCAATTTATTTTATCCCCAACTTTATTTTAAGTAATTTTATGAATTACTTTAAGGGTTATTTAAGGGTAGCAACTAAAGTTAATAAAGCTAGTTTAAGTAGCAAGCAAAGCTAATAAGGTATTAGATTTGTCCAGCCTAAACATGTACCGCTAATTGAACAAGGCACCATCGATAAGCAATGCGGATAAATTAAATCGAATCTGCAAATGCAGACCAATTAGCAGGAGTTTAGCCCTCGGTAACTCACTGTAATTTACAAGTGACGTTTCACTTGTCGATGCCTTTGGAAGTGTGATTTCACTTAATCTCTAAAGCTCGTTGCGTGTACAGGGTGGTTTAGAAACAATGTAACGGAACGTTTCATTAAACAATAAAATTGACAACACAAAAATTATATTTACAACTTTTTTAAATTTTCACTATTATTTATTTTATCATTCTTCTTTGTTTTTAATTACAAACGTACATTAAATCACTAGCTTCAAATTTTAGCACTAATTTTGTATATGTGTACAAATTTATTGAGATATTAATTTCAATAATCAGTCGATAGATTAAAATTAATTTTGACAAGTATTAATCAATAAACTAAAATTAATTTTGCTAATAATCAGTCAACAGATTAAAATAATTCTACTAATTAAAATTTAATAAAACTATCTACACTTCGTATAAAAAATAAATAATATTAAATGAAAGAAAAGTGAATACAAAATAAACAAAAGTGAATATAAAATAAACAAAAGAAGTACAAAATAAATAAGAAAAGATTTAGTGAATTGATGGACAAATTAATTAAAATTCTGAACCATGATATAATGTAAAATAAAATGGTCTATGAAAATCTTGCACAATGCCTTCACTGATGCACGAAGAAACGTTCCGCTAAGAAATTTCTTCCCCCTTTTTTACCACGGTATATCTTAAAATGCACAAAATAATCAAGCTCCGTTCCCTTTCTTCTTTTATGCCTGTTAAAAGCATCTAAAAGCGACCTTTTATAATTCGAGGCTCCACGGTGGTGGTGCATTTAGAAAAGCGTTTTAACCGTAGCACCATTAAGAATTTCATTAAACCCCCATTTTCACCTGTCCTTTCTGTTCGTTGAATCGGTTGCAACGTTTGGAGAAAGAATCGGCAAACGTATAAACAGAATGTTTCTCCGTCTCTAATTAGATTTTGTTACACTCGTCTAATTGACGGTTTTATTCGATTTCGTTGTTAATTTGAGAATGCTACTTATGAACTGTGTCGATTTTATTTTTTTTCGCAGCAGAAGTAGACAGAGAGTACAATTTCATTTGGCGTCGTTGACCTCTCTCGTTAATTGATCTGGTCAATATTTTTGATTAATTCGCTTTTATTTATATTTTACCGAATGTGATTAAATATGGAGTTCATTTCGAGTACGTGTCTTGTTTAGTGACTGGTTAAGTGTCTTCAATATTTGATTTGAGAAATGTGTTATGTAAAGGATATTTTGTATATTTGCATTGTCGTGACGCACTAGTGACGCACTCGTGATGACTTATGACGCATTCGTGACGCACTCGAGACGCACTCATGATGACTTATGACGCATTCGTGACGCACTCGAGACGCACTCGTGATGACTTATGACGCATTCGTGACGCACTCGAGACGCACTCTTGACGCACTCGTGAAGATTATGACGCACTCGTGACGCGCTCATGATGACTTATGACGCACTCGTGAAGTTTATGACGCACTCGTGATGCGCTCATGATGACTTATGACGCACTCTTGACGCACTCGTAAGGATTATGACGTACTCGTGACGCACTCATAACGACTTGACACACTCTTGACGCGTTCGTAAGGATTATGACGCACTCATGACGCACTCATAACAACTTGACACATTCTTGACGCACTCGTGACGCACTCATAACGACTTAACACACTCTTGACGCACTCGTAAGGATTATGACGCGCTCGTGACGCACTCATAACGACTTGACACACTCTTGACGCACTCGTAAGGATTATGACGCGTTCGTGACGCACTAGTGACGACTTATGACGCATTCATGACGTACTCATGATGACTTATGACGCATTTGTGACGCACTCGTGATGACTTATGGCGCACCTTTGACGCACTCGTGACGCACAAAATTCGTGTGTGATACACCAAACTCACATTCTCATTGCAATTTAATTTTACTTCCAATTCTGGTAATAATCTACATAATGAAGGATCATTAAAGGCATAATGTAGCTAACGTTTTAACTTTCTTCAGTTATTTTCTCGTTGTAGGCATTATTAGCTATTAGTGAACGAGGGTCCAGAAGATTGTTGATTAAGGGGTTTAAAGTGGAACAGCGTAAAACGATAAAGATGACCTTAATAAATAATTAATACAGATATGTTTGCGAAAATTTGTTGGTGACAATGTGTATCAAGTTCGGTGTTTGAAGGAGGTGCTCGAGAGTAAAGCACGTTGAAAATTGTTTTCACGGCAGTAGAGAGAGAAATTTTCGTTGGAATCGTTTCATTGGAGACAAACGAAAACGTGAACTCGGGCATCGATAAGTGGCCACTTCCGCCCTTATTTTTTGCCTTTTAAAAACGCTAGAATCCATTGACAAACGTCGAAAACACCCGTTGGAATCCGTTTGCCACCGACTGCATTCGATACCACGGTCCGAATATAATTAGCAACGAACCAGAGGCGGGCTGACGTTCTTCGATTACAAATAGTCGATTGCCTCGATTCAATATCACTTCCGGTAAACGACGTCGCGGAAAGGTCCGGTGACAAACAGACTCGACGAGGAGCATCGTGAAACGGCGGTAAATCGCAAAATTTCGATAACAGACCTTTTTTTATCGCGCGAAACAAAATCTATTCAATCTTCACAGTTAATCAAGTTTCGACAAGTAATATTCATTAAACTAAAGTAAATATTCCTTTAACAATTCCTTGTTCATAATTTTAATTAGTAATTACATTTGCAATTTTCTATTCATAACTTAAATTTGTTAAAAATGTACAAAAGTAAATAAATTTATTTAAACTTGTAATCATGAGATAATTTTACATTAAACAACGTTTAAATTATATATATAATATAAATGTTACATACTGAATAATTGTCTTGTTGCTTCACTACTTGTTAAATGACTGTCTGTTAAGTAACAGCCAGTTAAATGACCACCTCTTAGATAACCGCTGGTTAAGTGACCATCTGTTAAATAACCGCTTATTAAACGACTACTCATCATAAATTTTTAACCAAAATTATTTTACATAACTTTGCACAATTACAAATGTTATAAAGATTAAAAAAAAGATATTATAAAATTTTAACTGTAAAAATGATCGTTATTGATAAAGAAAGACTCGGTTGCTTGTTTCTTATCCAAGTAAAAGTTTAACTGGTTTCTCCTTGCATAAACCAGAAGGCAAATCCGAATATATCCCCATTAAAGTTAACTACAAGATCTACCGTCATAAACAAAAGTGGACATTTACATAAACTACATGTTGTTTAATAAAAGTAAGTTACGTAAAACAGAACACAGAGGTTCGCGTTATCAGTCACGCGATACGAGATAGAAAATTTACAGCGTGGAATAAAAACTAAGTGAAACGGGTCGGTATCACGTTTCGAGGGTTGCTGAGGTTCCAGAGGGTTGTTTTTTACGAATCTTAGCATCCACCGCTTCTCGGTGCTAAAATACGTCGTCAAAGAAAATAAAGTAAACGAAGCAAAGCAAAGAAGGCTAAGTTAAATAGCAATTATCGAATTATGGCGGAGAAGAAAATGGCGGCGTAATGGCGCGTATTTTAAATGCGTTGAGGAATTAAACTTGAAGAATTTTAATGTTGGAAAGTTTGGAGATGTGGAAGTATGGAACTTTGGAATATGTGAATGTTAAAGGTTTAGAAGTTTGAAACTTTGAAACTTTCTGTGCAAAATTTTTATTTTTGCAAAGGGAAATCTTATGCAGAATCATGTCAGCTGATTTGGATTCACATGACCCTTCATTTCAGGGACTCGCACTAATAGTAAGACACCCTGTACTCCTTGAATCCTAAGATCTCTAAATTCCTGAAACTAAATTTTTATATCTCTGAAGTCCCATATCCCTACACTCACAAGTACCCAACTTTAAAACTAAAAAAATTCCCCAATTTATTATATTTTTAACTAAAACACCCAGTTTTGTAATTTTCTATGCAAACTTTCTATTTACTTGCAATTTTAGAGGTTTGGGACTTTGAAGTCTTGGAACTTTGAGAGTGTGAAACTTTGGAAACTTGGAACCTTGGAATATTGAAACCTTGAAGTGTTAGAACTTTGAAATGTTGAAACCTTGGAGTGTTAGAACTTTGAAATGTTGAAACCTTCAAATGTTAGAAGGTTGTAATGTTGAAACCTTGAAGTGTTAGAATTTTGAGATGTTGAAACCTGGAAATGTTAGAACTTTAAAATGTTGAAACCTTGAAGTGTTAAAATTTTGAAGTGTTTGAACCTTGAAATGTTGAAACCTTAAAATATTAAAACTTTGAGATGTTGAAACCTTGGAGTGTCAGAACTTTGAGATGTTGAAACCTTGAAGTGTTGGAACTTTGAGATGCTGAGACTTTGGAGTGTTAGAACTTTAAGATGTTGAAATCTTGAAGTGTTAGAACTTTGAAATGTTGAAACCTTGGAGTGTTAAAACTTTAAAATGTTGCAACCTTGGAGTGTCAGACCCTTGGAATGTTGAAAGCTTAAAATATTAAAACTATGAAATGTTGCAACCTTGGAGTGTCAGACCCTTGGAATGCTGAAACCTTAAAATATTAAAACTTTGAAATGTTGCAACCTTGGACTGTCAGACCCTTGGAATGTTGAAAGCTTAAAATATTAAAACTATGAAATGTTGCAACCTTGGAGTGTCAGACCCTTGGAATGCTGAAACCTTAAAATATTAAAACTTTGAAATGTTGCAACCTTGGACTGTCAGACCCTTGGAATGTTGAAAGCTTAAAATATTAAAACTATGAAATGTTGCAACCTTGGAGTGTCAGACCCCTGAAATGTTGAAACCTTGAAATGTCAGAACCCTGAATTATAAAACCTTGAAGTATTAAAACCTGGACCTCCAAACCTCACACCCCTGCTTTAAACTCAAATACCTCCAACCTTAAATATCTCAAAAACATGAATCCACAAAACTCTAAACCTCCCAAAATTTCAAAGCTCAGCTCAAACTACCTTAAAACTCAAAAACCTTGAAACGTGAAGAACAAAAACCAGTAAAATCGCAACTACAAAAGCCCGAAACCTTGAAAGCTTGAAGCTCAGAACTAATTCAGACCTGTTCCGAGTTGTATCTCACTGCTCCCACGTTCCCAGCTCTTGTTTACTATTTGTTTTCTGAACAAATAGTGCACCTAGTACCTCCGTGAGCCTGCATCAACAACATTCGCAGCCTTCTTCGTTGACCTTCTCGTCATTATTGTCCTCGTTGACGACTCGTTCTCGTCTCAGGCGTCGTTAGACGTTCAAGAAGACTGGACACAATAAATCCTCATTCCCGGCCGGCCTACTTTCAATTAAACTCTGCCTAATTGCCGGCGACGAGTGGTTTCGTGTTTCAAGCTTGAAAGGTTCGCGCTGAAGATTGTTCCATGGGATCCTTGTTTCTGGACGCCATCGGGTGAACGCTGGCGGAATTATGTAAAATGGTCAATTGTTGCTAATTCACGGAGTTTATATAAACTTCGTCGACGTTGCCTGTAAGACTGCTAGTGCTCGTATCGTGTGTTTGCTAAGTGCTCTCGACGTATCCTCGCAGCTTCGAGGTTCGATTACTCATTTACTTTTTTATCTCTTGTTATATTTTCACTGGTGACGCACTTTAGGTCTCGTCGATTTTACTGCAATTTTTTAGTTGCAATTTGGACGCAATTTTTAAGGTGCAATTTGGACCCAATTTTTTATTTGCAATTTTGACGCAATTTTTATTCGCAATTTTACTACAATTTTGTATATGGTATTTGGACGCAATTTGGACGCAATTCTTTATTCGCAATTTGGACGCAATTTGGACGCAATTTTTATTCGTAATTTGGGCGCAATTTTTATTCGCAATCTTACTACAATTTTTTATTTGGTATTTGGGCGCAATTTGGAAGCAATATTTTATTCACAATTTGGGTACAATTTTTCATTCGCAATTTGGACGTAATTTTTAATACGCGAATTCAAGTTTAATTTTATAATAGTCGATTGCGTAATAAATTGACGTATTTCAATTTTCTTTGTAATACTGTAGCTGTGATTCTGACGCACCTGATGTCTAATGACGCACCATAGTGTAAATAAGGGATAGTGGCAAGAAGGTTCATTTACGAACAAGGTTTTTATTTAACGAATACACAGGTATTTTTTACCTATTTACCGGCTATTAATTATTTATTCATTATAAATAACCTATAGTTATAAAGATAACCTACAACCTAACCAAGTATCACAGAGTGCAAAATACACAGAGTGCATTCTATAACCTTTTCCACCATTTTGCAATTTTAATAATTTCTGTTTTAAATATTTTTACCATATTTCTTGGATCTACAATATAATCTGATACTTCGTTTTGGATCTACTATATCATCTGATATTACAAGTTTGTTAAAAATTATTTATAAATGAAATCTAAATAATATTTTGACCTTACAATAGTACTCTTTATTAATGAATAGATAGAACATAACCTCTAAATTCTCCAGAGAAGTTTCTGACACTTAATAAAGCTAATATATAACACTTAAAAAAATAGTGACTCTGGTATTTTATTAGACAAACAATTTCTTTTTTTAATATTTTTAATGAGAATACAAAGATTGAAGATGGACTGACTTTTGTGATAGAGAATACCCTTGTGTACATATGGGGTGTTTAAGTTGTTAAACGTTTATATTATTTTTTTACTGTTAATTGTGTTTATATATATTGTTAGAGTTATTGTGTTTATACTTGTTGCTATAGTTATTGTTTTTATATTTACTGTTATAGTTATTTTGTTCATATTCGTTGTTACAGCTAGTGGATTTATTTTTGAGGTTATGTTACTGTGTTTATATTTTTTGCTACATTTATTGTCTTTATATTTGCTATTATAGTCATTAAATTTATATTCGTTGTTATAGTTATTGCATTTATATTTGTTGTCATAGTTTCTGTGTTTATATTTATTGTTACAGCTAAAAACATTATATTTGAGGTTATGTTACTGTATTTGTATTTCTTGCTACATTTATTGTCTTTATATTTGCTGTCATAGTCATTGAATTTATATTCGTTGCTATAGTTATTGCATTTATATTTGTTGTTACAGTTTCTGTGTTTATATTTATTGTTACAGCTAAAAACATTATATTTGAGGTTATGGTTACTGTATTTGTATTTCTTGCTACATTTATTGTCTTTATATTTGCTGTTATAGTTATTAAATTTATATTCGTTCTTATAGTTATTGCATTTATATTTGTTGTTACAGTTTCTGTGTTTATATTTATTGTTACAGCTAAAAACATTATGTTTGAGGTTATGTTTACTGTATTTATATTTCTTGCTCCTTTTATTGTTTTTATCTTTGTTGTCATAGTTTCTATGTTTATATTTGTTGTTACAGTTATTTTGTTTACATTTATTGTTACAATTATTATGTCTATAGTTGCTGTTATAATTACAATGCTCATATTTATTGTTAGAGCTACTGGTTTTATATAAATCATTATAGATAACATAATTAACTGTTCAACTTAAAATGTTCTATTAACCTAACCTCAAAATTAAGACTCATTTTTAATGTACATACAAAACAAGTAAAAAAATAATTCTCAAATAAATTTCACACTTCCTCCACATCTCAAAATGCATAAAAAAAGAAGCTAAAGCTCGCCATTGTCGAAAATTATTTCGCGTCGTCTACGTAAAACCGCACATTTAGAAGGGTTTAATGGCGTCCAGAAAGAAAACTTCAGACACTGTTCCCGTTTCTATTATTCGTATAATGCGGCAAAGAGACAAAAAAACGAATATATCGATATCTGGGTTTATCGCATGCGAGAAAGCTCTGGATTCAATGGAAACTCGAACGGAGATGCTGAAAAACTTGCGTTATTTCGCTGCCAGGGAAATATGGAGCTCGTAATTCAAACCTTTAAACAAATCGTTCTCTTCCTTCTTCTTCTCTTTTCATTTTTTTGCTCTATCATTATTTCTCTACCGTTCTATACACACAAGGAGATCGATACCAGAGGAACGAGTATCCTGTTGCTCAAAGTTGAATGGAAATGCTGAAAAACTTGCGTGCTTCTCGATGCCGAAAGAAAAAAAAAAATTTCCATACTTCAAACTTTTAACCAAATCGTTTCTCCTCTCTTTTTTTTCTGTCCTCGAATTTTCGAATCCCGGAAAGCGAATCTGCCGGGTAATAAAAGTTGGATAAAACCGACAGAAACGTTCGTAAATTTTCCATAAAGAAGAGAAAACATGGAATTGGTAATTCGAATCGCTAGTGCAATTTATTCTTTTTTTTTTCACTCGGTTTTCCGAAACACGCGGGAATCGATATTCCGCTCGCTCGGATCGAACGAAAATGTGCAAAATTTATCTAACCTTCTCTGTCAACAGAGAAATACGAGAGATATTTTAGGTTTGCTGTTTATTGTCCTTTATTTTGCATATTCGATGCTAGGAAAATGCACCTTCGGCTCGCTGTATTTTCGTATTACAATTCTGATTCATTGCACCTTTTTGTTTGTACAGCGCGTACTATTTTTCAGCGGGAAATTTGAATATTCGAATTTTCTTACAAATATCGGAGGGCTTTCTCTGAAAATAGTGTCCCATCACCGCGATTTTTTATGATTATATAAATTTTACTGAATCGACGTCATGTTATTTTTCATTTATTTAATTTATATTTTTGTTCTCGGGTTACCATTCATTTTTTTTATTTTTGCCCTTTATTTGTTTTCTCTTCGTTCATTTATTTATTTTCTCTTCATTTACGTGTTTTCGTCTTTTATTTATTTATTTTTGTTCTTTATTTTATTTCTTGTCATTTATTTATTTTTGGCGTTTATTTATTCATTCTTCATGTACTGACTTTTGTTCTTTATTTAGTAATTATTTATTTAATATTGCTCTTTATTTATTTACTCTTCGTTTGTTTGTTTTTGTCATTTATTGTAGTTTGTTTTCATTTATTTATTTGTTTTTCATGTACTGGCTTTTGTTCTTTATTTATTAATTATTTATTTAATATCGTCCTTCATTTATTTACTGTTCGTTTATTTATTTTCTCTTCACTTGTTTACTTTTGTCGTTTATTTATTTTTGACATTTATTTATTTATTTATTCTTCATGTACTGACTTTTGTTCTTTATTTATTAATTATTTATTTACTATTGCTCTTCATTTATTTATTTTCTCCTCATTCATTTATTCTTGCCATTTATTTATTTTAGACATTTATTTATTTACCCTTCATGTATCAACTTTTCCTTTTCATTCAATAATTATTTTTACTTAAAATGAATTTTATTTAAACATTAATTATGTTTATTTAATTTTATCTTTTATTTATTTTGTCTTCGTTTATTTATTTTTGACGTTCATTTATTTATTCTTCATATATTTATTTGTCCTCTTTCTTCATATATTTATGTTCTTATTTATTTATTATTTATTCAGTCACTTTTATTCTTTATTCATTAATAATTTGTTTACTAAATATTGTCCTTAATTTATTTACTCGTCTACTTATTTTCACCCTTCATTTATTCCCCGTCAATTTTTCCTCTCTATTTTTCTTTCACTATTCCCCTTGATTATCAATTTAAACGGAAGTTTGCACTACGTCGGGGTGGGATTTTTCATAAGTTATAATTTGCCGGAGCATTTTCAAAAGAAACATCGTCACTCGTGCGTTCAGTATCGTCCCGTAACAAAAAACGGGAGGATCAAAGGCACAAGCGAGGGAAAAACAAGAAGAAATCCAATAAGTTTAAACGAGTCCGTGGCTCGTCGATGAGAAGGAAATTCTATTTCTTCACGGTGGTCAAGAAAATATCGAGTCGAATCAGCGTCCCGATGGGGCAAATTGATTTTCGTGTTCACCCTCGACGAGGGTGAGGAACATCGAGAAAGAAGAGATAGAGCAACGCAGGTTACTTGAGCTCATCGTTATTCGAAAAAAGCCTCCGCCCTCTAAGATAAATCGCATAATTTATGAAAGCAGCTTCCGGTATAATCCTCCGCAGTGTCTGCAGCCGTGATTTGCTTCTGTTTCCATCGGAAACCCATTCGAACTGCGCGAGTTTTTCGCTTGGAAGTAATTGTGCTGCTCGCAAATCAACGTACACGCGCGTTTCGAAAAGAAAAATTACGATGGAAACAAAGGGAATTCGATTGTTCTTCGATCTGCGGTCGGGGAATCGTCTTTTTGATCCAACTCAGGTTCTATGGGGAGTAAAGTCTTTTTAATTGTAATGTGGCAGATTTCACCCCTGGCTGGAACTCGAAATTCTTAGATTAAAAGCATTTGGTTGTTGCAACATTTAAAATTGTCAAATTTAGACTTTTCTAAATTTAAGTCAAGGTCTTACAGATTTAAAATTGTTTCCTCAAAAATAATTTTCAAAATCTTGAACTTAAAACATTCCAAACTCATATGAAATGTTCCAATCAAATTTTATAATTTGAAGACAAGGTGATAGAACTTCAAAAACTTTGTCATCTTAAAATTTAAAAAAGACTCAAAAACTTCAAAGTCCAGAACTTCTGAAGTCAGATAACCTCAAAGTTCTAACATCATAAAGTTTCTACAACCTCAAATCTTAAGTTTTCAAAATCTCCAGAATAACGAAAGAGTTAAAGACATTTTTTTTTTGTTGAAATTGCAAAATCCTCAAAACTCCAGATCCTTAAAGGTCTAAATACTCTAACACCCAAACCTTAAAGTCTTAAAATACCAAAATCCCTAATTCCCAAAGACACATAATCTCAAAATTTCAAAGACCCAAAATTCTAGATTCCTAAAATCCCCAGAAGTCCTCAAAACCTCAAACTCTCCATAAATCCAAATCTTCAAAGTCCCAAACCTTCAAAAACTCAAACCTTAAACCCCTAAAATCCCAAAATCCCCAATTTACAAAGACACATAACCTAAAAATTCCAATAACTCAAAATTCTCAATTCCCAAAAACCCCAGAAGTCCTCAAAACCTCAAACTCTCCATAAATCCAAATTCTCAAATTCCCAAACCTTCAAAAACTCAAATCTTGAACCCCCAAAATCCCAAAATCCCTAATTCACAAAGATCCATAACCTAAAAATTCCAATGTCCCAAAATTCTAAGTTCCAAAATCCCCAGAAATCCTCTAAACCTCAAAATCCCTAAAAATCCAAATCCTCAAACTCCCAAACCTTCAAAAACTCAAACCTTGAACCCCTAAAATCCCAAAAACTCAAATTTCCAAAGACCCATAACCTAAAAATTCCAACGTCCCAAAATTCTGAATTCCAAAACCCTCAGAAATCCTCAAAACCTTAAAATCCCTAAAAATCCAAATCCTCAAACTTCCAAACCTTCAAAAACCCAAATCTTAAAGCCTTAACTCCCCCAAATCCCCAATTCCCAAAGACACATAACCTCAAAAAATTCCAACATACCCCCAAAACATTTCCATTTCACTAATTTTATTCGTTCATAAATGTCCACGTTATTTTAGTACATCTAACAAAACGGAAAGTTAATCTCCATCTGCAATTCAGTAATTAATTAATAATCAGATTGGTCGATTCTACTCGGAGGATTCAAAGAGTCTTCCGCGTCACGCGATCGTCAACCAAATCGCAAGCACATGAATTAGAAATGAGCTCAGCTTTGTGGATGTTGTTTGCTGAACTTCATACAGAATAACGGAAGAGTTGAAGACATTTTTTTTGGTGAAATTACAATCTCGGCAAATGTCGGCAGTTATGTGTTTTCCTTTGTGTTCGCTATGTTACGACGGAGTGTAAGTAAAATTTGCTGATGTTATAATAATAATATAAATTATGCG
This sequence comes from Megachile rotundata, assembly GCF_050947335.1. Lineage (NCBI taxonomy): Eukaryota > Metazoa > Arthropoda > Insecta > Hymenoptera > Megachilidae > Megachile > Megachile rotundata. The sequence continues at coordinate 10,929,047 of NC_134996.1, forward strand.
AGTTGTAATGATGGCATGAATAATAATATAAATTATGCAGGTTGTAATAATGATGTAAATAATAATATAAATTATGCAGGTTGTAATAATGAGGTAAATAATAATATAAATTATGCAAGTTATAAAGATGACTCAAATAATAATATAAATTATAGAAGTTGTAATAATGACACAAATAATAATATCAATTATACAGGTTATCATAATACACATAGTAATGAATACATAATATTATTATTATAATTTTGCAGTTTAATGTGTACACTTTCATGCAAATTCATTGGTGTACAGTCTTGATGAAAGTATCTTCATGTAACTGGATAGTGTAATTCAACCTGAAGAGTATAATATAAATTAAAATTATTAAAAGTATAATCTTGATTAAGAATAAAAACAAGCTTGAAAGGTATAACCTCCACAGTATAATTCAGCTTGAACAATATAATATAAATTAAAATTATTAAAAGTATAATCCAGATAAAAAATATAAACTTGAGAAGTATAGTCTTCAGAATATAATGCACCTTGAACAGTATAATATAAATTAAAGTTATAAAAAGCATAATCTAGAAAGAAAGTAAAAACAAGCTTGAAATAATCCATAATATAATCCAGTTTGGAAAGCATAATATAAATTAAAATTATAAAAAGTATAATCTGAATTAAAAACGTTTATGTCTGAAGGGTTGAAAGGTATAATCTTCATAATATAATCCAGCTTGAAAAGCATTCAGCAAATTAAAATGACAAAAAGTCTAGATTAAAATATAATCAAGCTTGAAAAGTACAATCTAGATTAAAAAGTAATCCTGTAATATTGATAAGAATCTGTCAAATGCAATTTTGATAAAAGAACCTGTGACTTAAAGTAAGTAATCTTCTAACGCAACACTGAACTCCCTCGACGCGCCGCCATTTTGTCTACAGACTCTCACGTGACATAACCTATTCTTCCTCAAAAAAGCCTTTTCATCTCCCAACTATCACATTTGATCCTCCTCATCGAATTAACCCTATCTAAACCTAAAAAGAATCCATCTAAAATCTATCTAAACCTACATAAAATTGCACCGTGTCTCCACAAAAGTCGCATTAAACTCAAAAACACAATTTGATCGCTCGAAATGGCGCGTAAAACTTCGACACAAAGAGCCGTAAACCGTTGAATGCGACTCGATATTGTTTATCAGTTTTCTACGATGCCCGATTCAATTACATCGCGATTGATCCCGATTGACCCGATCGTCTAAATCTCCCCAACGGATATAAGCTATTCCCTTAATGTCGACGCTTGCATCGCGATGAACTGTGTCGCCTCTATAACGTGACATATAAAGGGGAATTATTATTGTTCGAGGATAATCGATTTCTCGACCGTCCGTAAAACAGGATCGTCAAGGATTAATACCTGATATTTCATCGGGCGAACGGTCCTCGCGAGAAATCGATCTCTAGTGCACGGTGATTTGTATATCGTCGTGAATTCTGGTGATTAATCGGCGATTGATGTACGATGGACACGTTTTACGCTTTTGTTCTGATGGTGTAGGACTGTTTATGCGTTTTGGTAGTTTAGGTGACCATAGTTTGTGTACTTTGAATGTTTCAAAGATGTCCCTAAATTTCTAGAGTTGTATAATCCTGAAACTCTTCATCCTTTAAATTTCTAGACACATAAACCTCAACATGAACCTGTATATCCCCAGCTACCCCCATTTCAGGGATCTACACCAGTTGTGAGACACCCTGTACATTTCTTGAATCCTGTACATTCAGAATCATGTCAGCTGATTTGGATTCACATGACCCTTCATTTCAGGGTCTCACACTAATAGTGAGACACCCTGTACTCCTTGAATCCTAAGATCTCTAAATTCCTGAAACTAAATTTTTATATCTCTGAAGTCCCATATCCCTACACTCACAAGTACCCAACTTTGAAACTAAAAAAATTCCCCAATTTATTATATTTTTAACTAGAACACCCAGTTTTGTAATTTTCTATGCAAACTTTCTATTTACTTGCAATTTTAGAGGTTTGGGACTTTGAAGTCTTGGAACTTTGAGAGTGTGAAACTTTGGAAACTTGGAACCTTGGAATATTGAAACCTTGAAGTGTTAGAACTTTGAAATGTTGAGACTTTGGAGTGTTAGAACTTTAAAATGTTGAAACTTTGGAGTGTTAGAACTTTGAGATATTGAAACCTTGAAGTGTTAGAACTTTGAAATGTTGAAGCTTTGGAATGTTAGAACTTTGAGATGTTGTAACCTTGAAGTGTTAGAACTTTGAGATGTTGCAACCTTGAAGTGTTAGAACTTTGATATGTTGAAACCTTGAAGTGTTAAAACTTTGATATGTTGAAACCTTGAAGTGTTAAAACTTTGAGATGTTGAAACCTTGAAGTGTTAGAACTTTGATATGTTGAAACCTTGAAGTGTTAGAACTTTGAAATGTTGAAGCTTTGGAATGTTAGAACTTTGAGATGTTGTAACCTTGAAGTGTTAGAACTTTGAGATGTTGCAACCTTGAAGTGTTAGAACTTTGATATGTTGAAACCTTGAAGTGTTAAAACTTTGATATGTTGAAACCTTGAAGTGTTAAAACTTTGAGATGTTGAAACCTTGAAGTGTTAGAACTTTGAGATGTTGAAAGCTTGAAGTGTTAGAACTTTGAAATGTTGAAGCTTTGGAATGTTAGAACTTTGAGATGTTGTAACCTTGAAGTGTTAGAACTTTGAGATGTTGAAGCCTGGAAATGTTAGAACTTTAAAATGTTGAAACCTTGAAGTGTTAAAATTTTGAAATGTTAGATTTTTTAAAAGGTTGAAACCTTGAAGTGTTAGAACTTTGAGATGGTGAAACCTTGAAGTGTTAGAGCTTTGAGATGTTGAAACCTTGAAGTGTTAAAACTTTGAAATGTTGAAACCTTGAAGTGTTAGAACTTTGAAGTGTTAGAACCTTGAAATGTTGAAACCTGAAAATAATAAAACTTTGAGATATTGAAACCTTGGAGTGTCAGAACTTTGAAATGTTAGAAGTTTGAAATGTTGAATCCTTGGAATGTTAAAACTTTGAAATGTTGAAACTTTGAAGTGTTAGAACCTTGAAATGTTGAAACCTTGAAATGTTTAAACCTTGGAGTGTCTGAACCTTAAAATGTTAAAACTTTGAAATACTGATACCTTGAAGTGTCAGAACCTTGAAATGTCGAAACCTTAAAATATCAAAACTACAACAGTTAAATGTGCAAGTTAACTATGCAACCATACAAGTTCGTAAATGCAACCTTTATAGTCACCAACCCCATAATAATTAATTCCCCATCCTCAATTCCCCTTTACTTAATTTTCCCCATATTACCTAAATTAATTTGTCAACTCCTCCATTAACGTCATAACTAAAATATGTCTACCATCTCCAATTGCACAAAGCACCATTTAAACACTCCAAACGCGAAAATATCAAGTTTCGTGTCACCATACGTTTACGCAACCCCATATAAAACTGTACGTAACAGAAGTCAATATTTTCGCAAGCAATCAACGACGTCGCAGTCATCGTCCAATATAGATCCTGGCCCCAGTACAGTCATCCGTCATCGTCGTTCGAATTAAGGTACCCTCCCGTATGCAATCTACATCTGCCTCGACGAAACGTGCCGCTCGAAACAACATCGAGAAACAATCAAAATTTTTGCGGTGTCATATCGGTGACAACTGTATGAAATGATCGACACCCACTGAGAGGAGAGAGAGCGATTTTTTTTTCTCTACCGAAGATACAGCGCTAGCGTAATCAAAATGGTAAAATTGCCTATATCCGACCATGAATACAACGTTATGCAAGATGGATGCATTTTTATTGCACGATTCGCATGCATGGCAATTTGATGCTCTTCATATTTTATGCTTTTCATATTTCCAATAGGTTGATTGGTACAGAAATAAATGAAATATGATGGACTCTCGTTATATTGCCACTTTCGTTGGTTATGTGCATTGTGTGAAATTAGTGAAATTCGATATAGTAGACTCTTGTTATATCAATGATGTAATCTTCGTACGTCATATTACGGTGGACTCTCGTTATATTGCCACTTTCATTGTTTATGTTTTATTGGTTATGTACATCACGTGAAGTTAATGAAGTTCGATATAATAATATACCATTGTTACATCAATGTTGAAATCTTCGTACGTCATATTACAGTGGACTTTCGTTATATTGCCACTTTCATTGTTTATGTTTTATGGGTTATGTTCATTGCGTGAACTTAGTGAAGTTCGATATAATAATAGACCATTGTTACATCAATGTTGAAATCTTCGTACGTCATATTACGGGTGACTCTCATTATATTGCCACTTTCATTGTTTATGTTTTATTAGTAATGTACATTACGTGAAGCTAGTGAATTTTGATAAAATGATAGACCATTGCTACATCAATATTGTAGTCTTCGTACGTCATATTACGGTGGACTCTTGTTATATTGCCACTTTCATTGTTTATGTTTTACTAGTCACGTGCATTGTGTGAAGTTATTGAAATTCGATATACTACACCCTCGTTACATCAATATTATAATTTGCGTACGTCAGATTACTGAAATTGTTGCATGAAGCTTCTCTATATTGCCACTCGAATTCCACGCTAATGAATCTAACCTTAATATCAAAGGAGAATTACCGCAAAATTCAAGAATTTTACAAAAAGAGAAAGTTAAAACGATGTAGTTGAGCGACGCATCCAAGATGTGGGAGTTTCAGCTTTAATGTTATATGATCCCATTAAACTGAATAACTCCTCTATCGCTCCCGCTTTGCGCATGCAATTTGCCTTACAAATATTGTCTCTATAAACGATTAAACAGATTGCAGGGCTGCTGACTGAGGAACATCTTTGAACTAAAACTCCCAGCAATTAATGCTATTTTTCTTGGATAAATAGGTTAGGAAATAGGTCGATCATTTCGCAAGCCAAGCTATATTGCTGCATAACCTACAAATTTATTTATTTAACCAAAACATTCATCACTGCAAAATAATTTATAAACATAATTCCTTTAGTTTCTATATAAATATATATATTTATAACCTTAATATATTATATATAATTTATAACCTTAAATCAAATAATTAAAACTCATGTTTAACCTTAACAATTTATTTTAATAATCCTATATTATTACCATGTGAATTATGCCATTATGTACTAAAATAAAGGCATGCCTTAAAATTAAAATATTCAAAAAATCATTTTTTTTAATTAAAATCAAAATGTATTTATTGAAATGTCCATCAACTTTTGTTAAAAATTTCTTTAACCTTATGTGGCTTCGTTGCACTTGTTACTAACAGTCGATAAAATAGAATGAATATAATAATTACTGATTAATGTATTGTTAACAGGGAATGTTCTCCGCGATTCAAAAGCAACAAATATGTCTGCTGTTCTTCGTCCAAGTCGTCCTAATTGTGCTAATGGGAGTGTTGATGACATACGGCCCGGAGGCGAATGTTAATTTACGAAAAAATCTCACAGGTCAGTGTGCATGCGAAACGACGACGCCCCTGAATTATGGGACGACATGGATTATCAGTGGACGGCAGTGCAACTTTTGTTATCGTTAAATATTCCTCGTCCGATGTGACGTCACTTTGGAATTATATCGTGTACGGTGGACGATAATTTTTTAGAATTTACATCGGACTGAAACGCGTCACCGATCCCCTGTCGTCCTTGTTATTCGCGCGAATTTATGCAAAATTCTTCCTTCTTTTTGCCCCGTTTTTAATTGTCTTTTTTCCTATCGGAAAGTACCAAATGAATTATGCAATTTTCTCGATTAAATTCCTCGACAATGGCTGCAATAATCGAAAGGTAAAGTTGATTGAAATCAAAAATTAATTTGTTGGAGTTATTATTGTTACTGTGAAAGTGTTTGTTTAAAATTATTTTAACAGGCTGCCAGTTACTATAAATCCTAAAAATCGATTTAACAAGATTAACAAAAATTTGATAACTATTTTATGCATACAACAAAATTATTTTAATAAACTTTCAGTTGCAATAAGTCTTAAAAATCAATCGATCAAAATTAGAAAAAAAATTTCAAGTTTGTTAACTATTTTATGCAAGCGAACGAAGCGTCTCCAATTAGCGTGAAAAAAGAAATACAAAAAATTAATTAATTGTCACTAATTATTCGCCCGGAGACGTCTGTTATTTACAAACAAATTGTATCATTATTCAGGAAACGAATATCGAGGAAACAAGCAATTATCCCAGTTCCATGTTTCTCCCTTTACTCCTTCCATCCTGGTCACGAATAAAATTGCAGTCTTACGTCCCGATAAAAAAAGAAAAAAAAAAGGGAAGGATCCGCTTACGTTCTACTTTGGAGTCCCAGTTGTGCTCGCAGTCGAGGGATTCCTTTCGATCTTTCTCCTGTTGGAACAAAAGCTCGAGGCATCGGGAGACCAGTATGCTTTCATTTCCGAGTCAAAGGAGAATGTAACGAGAAAAGAAAAGGTGTATCCAATGTCCTAGGACGAATTCGGAAAATTTCCCGAGCGTCACGCGTCCCTGCTTCTTCCTTTAATGGAATAATTAAACTTTCAGATAACAATGGCCAGGACGTCAAGAAACCGGAATCGTTGCAAATTTATCCGAGTGAGTATTATTTAAATCGAGTTAAATTTCGTATTTATATTCCTCCTGCAAGAAACCCTTCGTTAAACGTCGAAAAGATTCTAAAAACTTAATATTACTTCTGACAATTTGAGAAGTTAATTAAACTCCCGATAATTATGAACGTAATAAATGCATGTCTACAATTGCATGACGTGTAATGCAGTATAGTTTTAATTAATATTTCAGAAGGGATTGTAATGCGAAATTGAATATTCGTTCTCTGATTTTGTAGCGGAACATGTATTGAATTATTGACAATTAAAACAGAGAATGTTTTAGTTTTAAATTTCACCCTCTTTCTCTCTGTATTACTGTTTATTGGACGTTCGATTTTAATGCATAAATAACAATAGCTACGTTAATTAATGCCTTGGAATACTGGAATGGAAGTAGGACAAAATGGCGGAACGTGACCTTACTCTTTCAGAGACGTTTACATTGTCCTCTACAATTTTCTTTTCCTCTTCTTTTCTTATTTTATTACTTCACGTCATTCTTCAGTTATCTATACAGGGTGTCTCACAATTAGTGGTCCCTCAAATGGGGAGTAGCTGACGCGATTCTGAATAAGATTTCCCTTTGCAGAAATGGGGTCGCAAGCTTCGTTTTTGAATTATTAAGGAAAAACACAGACCAATCAGAGCGCGAGGATTACGCATGCGCAGACGCGAGACAGCTTCGAGCTAGCGGCTGAGCGCGTAGTACTTACCACGCGTTGTATTTACCACGCACTGTATTTACCACGCGTTCTTTACCACGTACTGCACTTACCACGCGTTGTATTTACCACGTGCTGCACTTACCACGCGTTGCTTACCACGTGCTGCACCTACCAAGCGTTATATTTACCACGCGTTGTATTTACCACGCATTGTATTTACCACGCGTTCTTTACCACGCATTGTATTTACCACGCGTTGTATTTACCACGCATTGAATTTACCACACGTTGCTTAGCACGTGCTGCACCTACCACGCGTTGTATTGACCACGCATTATATTTACCACGCGTTGTATTTACCACGCTTTGAATTTATCACGCGTTGCTTACCACGTGCTGCACCTACCACGCATAGTACTTGCCGCGCCTTGTATTTACCACGCGTTACATTCACCACGCATTGATTTCTTACGCGTTGCACTCACCAAGCGTTGAATATACTATACGTTGCATTTACCACTGCTAGTTCGAAGCTGTCATTCTCGCGTCTGCGCATGCGTACTCTTCGTGCTCTGATGGTCCCTGTATTTCCTTAATAATTCAAAAACGAAGCTTCAAATTCCATTTTTGCAAAGGGAATTCTTATTCAGAATCACGTCAACTATCCCCCTGTTCAGGAACCTAAACTAGTTGTGAAACACCCTGTATAAAACACACTGTTACTTTTGAAAAATCATTAATACTTAATTTTGTATAAACCGTACTCTGAAACTTTCACTATAACTACATCCACACATAAATATCTAAATACTTGAACTAAAAAATACATAAATATACAAAAATGTAAATACTTAAACTAGAAAAATAAATATCTGAATACGTAAACTACAAAAATAAATGAATACGTAAATATCTGAATATGTAAACTAGAAAAATAAATAAATAAATATCCGAATACTTAAAGCAAACAGTACATAACGTAAAAGAAAACACAGAAGAAAAATAAGAAGAAAAATGTAAAACAACAAGGGTACGGTATCATAAAATAACAGAACGCGATCGTAGACGTCGTTTAGTTTGAAACTACGTCCCAAAATGTAAGCATAGCCGAGAATTAACAACCCCGACGCGTTTCCTCGCCAGTATTATCCAACGAAGAACACCGTCGACGAACTTTCCGGATATGAGAGTTCCTTCGTTCGCGACCCCCGCACCTGAAACGCGTAAAACGCAAATTTACGCGTTACCAGCGACGCTTAGCAGCTGGATCACGTGGCACGCGTGATGGTTAAGCTAATAACCGGAAACTGGGAGCCACTTCCTGCTAAGAACGCGTCCCAAAAGAGTTCTTTATGCGGAAGTAAGTCGAAATAGTTCGCTCGACAATTTTAACGTGTCGTAAGGGTGACAACTTAGGGTGATGACTTGGAAATCGTAAACGCTACCTCTTCTTCCTGAATTTCACTTGTTCTATATTTTCAAGCCTTATTTATTTTATAGCTTGCTAAGTGGATAGAGTAAAAACCTTTACTTGTACGTTTATGGATTTTCAACTCGATGAAATATTGAAATTTAGACTTGATGAGGTATGTCTTCAGATGATGATGTTAGACATGAAAATTTAGAACTCCAACCCTTTATAGTCTTCTCTCTTGATAAATATCTAGTTTCAACACAAAATGCACTTCAACAAGCCTTATGTAAATTAATTTACCACCAATCATTTTAATTAAATTACAAAATTGCTCCTGAAAATTTAGAACCAACCCTCAGAACCTCTTGCAACCCCCTCTGTCGATACATCCCCGGTTTTCAACATAAAACCTCAAACAAACCTTATACAAATAACTGTACCACCATCCAGCTTAATTAAATTACAAAACTACCTAAAAATTGTTGCTTTCCACCCCCATAACCTTTCATACCCCTCCCTGACGACCTACCCTGATTCCCAACATAAAACCTCAAAGAAACCTCATAAAAATGAATATAACTTGAGTAAAAGAATATCGAATTTACTTTGCATATCAAAGTCCTATCACAAAAAGAGAAGAATTAATCCGAAATCTAAATTCATCTGCACGGTCTGAGAAGTTAAAGCGTGTAGAAGTTAAAGCAATCGGTAGCCGGTGTCGTGACCCTCGCTTTTTAAAGTAGACAGCACTGATCTTTATCGAGTATTCAAAAGACCTCCCACTCGTGCTCGACGTTGCTTCTGGATGCAAAAGTCGATCCTCTCGTCACTGTGTGGATCGAGTATCGTGCGAGTTACAGGATCGAATTGCCAATAAACAGCGACGACCAAAGAAGCCTCGGTTACTAAACTTTCTTTGAGGGCCAGAAGTGGCTGTTAAACTGATTCCACGTGCGTTAACCTCACAGGTAGATCTCACGATGACTTTCTTCTTTATTTGCCGCGATTTAAAAGCTTGATCGATTTACACTGTATCGGGAAACTGCGTGTTCATGTCCGAGACGGAATAAATGTTCGTTTAAAATTTAAAAGGCTCTTTGATCTTGCCGTGTTAAAATGGTTGAAATTTTATTTCTGGATGGCGTGTGTTGAATGGGGAGTGTTCAAGAAAATTGCTGAAAGCATTTCTGCTGGAGAGTTTGTATAGGATTGGAGAAATATTTGCTATGTGAATCGAAATAGTCATTTTTTAAGGGTAGAGTATAATTTTGGTGATTGTTGAGAGGGTTTGTATGTTGTAGTATTTTTATAGATAATTTTATGTGTGGTGAAGAAGCTTTGTCTTCCCAATTTTCATATTTTGTTTTCTTCATTTTTATCAAGACGTGAAGTGACGTGAAGTCATTTAGGTTTGATAGTGTCTTCCATTTGTTTTCTTCTTCTGTTCTATCTCTTCTATTTTTAAGTTTGAATGTTTGAACATAGAGAAGAAACAGAGTTTCATTGTCTTCATCTTTGTCATCTCAATTCTCATATTTTGTTTTCTTCATTTTTATTCATTATGTGAAGTCATTTGAGTTTGATAGCGTCTTCCATTTGATTTCTTCTTCTGTTCTACCTCTTCCATTTTTCAGTTTGAATGTTTGAACTCACAGAAGAAGAAGAATTTCATTGTATTCATCTTTGTCTTCTGAACTGTATCTTCATTTATGAACGTCTCTTCATCTTCATCCATAATATGACATCATTTATGTTTGACATTGTCTTCAATTCATTTTCTTCTTCTTTGTATCTCTTGCATTTTTAAGTTTGAATGTTTGAACACATAGAAGAAGAAGAATTTCATTGTCTTCATTTTTGTCTTCTGAATTGTATCTTCATTTCTGAACATCCTTTCATCTTCATCCAAACCACGAATCGTTTATTTTTAATTCACATCCCGTCACTTTTTAAATTTGATTAACCGTGTCAATGTAAATTAGAAATTCGTCTTGAACAGCCCCTATTCAATTACCAAGATTTAACCCTAAAGCGTACACATCTTGGTGTTTAACCGAAATCGAAAAGAAGAAACCATCAGCCCGGAACCAATGAGTCCACAAAGAGAAAGAAAGAAGAAGAGCTAGAATCGAAGAGAAATCGAAATTAAATTCATAGAAAGCTGTAAGAGAACGTTTGAGGTGTTCAAGCACACCGAGGCAGGTAACAGGGTTCGAAAGAAGAAAAGTCACCCCCGGGTGCAAGAGCCAGAGTAATTTCACGGGCTCGATTCTGGTGTAGGCAAGGACTGAAGAAAGCACGTGAAAGAAGGGATGACGAGGAACAACGTATCGCATGCGATCGTACTCCTCTTTATCGAGGGCTTCCTCCTCTGTGGTTTTTTGGCCACGTTTGATTACGCCCCCGAGGCGAACGCCGCTTACCGTCAGAACAGCTTCTCGCCTCATCTAAATGGAAAACCGAGTTCTTTGCCGGTCACGTACACACGTAAGTCCTTCGACTCGTTCTTCTTCAACCTCTCTTCTTTTTACGCGGTTACGCCCTCTTCTTTAACTATATACTTCCATTCTTCTATTTTTTTTAGCTGTTTAAGCTTTCTTCTTTTGTTTGCTAGTTTAATCAATTTTAATTTAATATTTAGATTCTTTGTTGTAACTCTTCAGTTTGCATTTCCTTGCATTTAGATTGTTGGCTCGTTTTAATGAAGAAAACAAGAAAGCTTCTTTATCTTCTGAATCTTCTGTTCATTTAATAATATTTCTTCCTTGCTATTTGTTCCTTTGATTTGATTTACTTCTATTCATCTCTAGTTTCTTCTTCTTCTACATCTCTGTTTGCAACTGTGTATTCATCAATTTTAATTTAATATTTAGTTCATTTTCTTCTTTGCTATACTCCCTCAATTTGGGTCTTGTCTAAATGTAAAAAAGAAGAAAGCTTCTTTATCTTCTGAATCTTCTGTTCATTTAATAATATTTCTTCCTTGCTATTTGTTCCTTTGATTTGATTTACTTCTATTCATCTCTAGTTTCTTCTTCTTCTACATCTCTGTTTGCAACTGTGTATTCATCAATTTTAATTTAATATTTAATTCATTTTCTTCTTTGCTATACTCCCTCAATTTGGGTCTTGTCTAAATGTAAAAAAGAAGAAAGCTTCTTTATCTTCTGAATCTTCTGTTTACTTAATAATATTTCTTCCTTGCTATTTGTTCCTTTGATTTGATTTACTTCTATTCATCTCTAGTTTCTTCTTCTTCTACATCTCTGTTTGTAAATGTGTATTCATCAATTTTAATTTAATATTTAATTCATTTTCTTCTTTGCATATACACATTCAGTTTTAAGCTTGAACTTTTAAATTCAAAAAGGAAGAAATCTTATTTTCTTCTTTATCTCTTAAATTACAACTGAATCAAAGTATTTCTTCCTTTGTCCTCTTTTTGAATTGTCTTTCTAAAACTTGTTGAAAGTGTACATTGTTTTCCTCTTTTCTCCTCCGTGATTCCAATTACTTTCTATTTACTTTTTATTCCATCCCCATTTGTCAATCGAGTTTCCCTTATTTTTCCCGCTGTCTCACCCTCCATTTTTTCTCCGCCATTTACACCTCCTGTCTTTGAAACAAAGGCGCGAAGAAAAACGTGGCGAGATAACAAGACGCGTGCGTAATACTCCGAGAAACTCGTGCAACTGCATAACGACGAACAGACTTCGGTGGATTTAACTTTAGAGTCGGATAAAGTACGTACATTAACGTCGCGTTTCTACACCGGAAACCTCTTTACGACGCTTCACTCGAAATCAACCTTGTTTTCCGATGACAATTCTTAATTTCTTCGAAGCTCGTTAAAACAGCCCCCAAAGAACTTCCAATTATATTTAACAGCACTTGTTTCGATTTGCCGTCGACGAAATTCTGTGCAATAATTTCAAAGGGATTTGTATAAATTGTTTACATTGCTATGGCTTCAATAATTCCGTATTCCACGAATTTTCATGGGAATTCATTAAATTTATATTACAAATGCTTTCATTTAATTATGATCGGTTCCTACACTGCAAAGACAGACCCTTCAAATTCTACAATGAAAGCGCGTATCCACGGTATTAATTAATAATGCTGAAAGACTGAAATATTTATTAATTCCGTGTTGCTGCAAGAGCAACTCAATTTGTACACGAATTAATACGCCAGGAAATTAATAATCCGAAATTTTTAAAGCACCGCATTCTCGTTACCACGCATTAGACAAAATGCTTAAATATTAATCGCAGGTTAAACGTTTCGAAAATCTCGCAGGCAAAATAACACGATTATGCATGTTATTATCGTCATAAACGTAGCGAAGCTTTTCGGCCGTTTCTCGAGAAATCCCTGGCCAGGGATAAACACGTGGTCAACACTTTAGCCGTAGAATTTGAATTTCAAAGTGATACTTTGTGTAGATTACAAAACCGTCTCCAGACCAGAAGCATAATTGGCACAGTAATCTCGTTGCTCTTCAAAGATTATAAATTTTCGCTGGGATCCGAGCCAGCCGAGGCCGAGTGTACGTGTTTTCTTATGGAAATCGCTTTTCATGCGACGTGGACGAAATTTCCTTCTTATGGAAATTGCCACGGTTAAGGAACGAGAACGCTGTGAAAAGTCCAAAAACACGACGGCACTCCATTGTCTTTCTCTCTTTTTAAACTCCGACTATTTTGTTTTTTCTTTTATTCTTCGTTTTTTTTGTCGAGGTACTATTTTCTGTACGGAGACTTTTCTTGTGTGATTTATTTAACTACTTTCTAGTTGATGTGGATAGTGGAATAGGCTTTTAGTATGAAGACAAGATGGCGGCGTTACGCGGTCGTAAAATGGAGGCACTCGGTCGGTAACTTAGAAATTTACATATGTTCAAATCTTTTAGACATTTTCATATGAAAAATTTATTTATATTATACATTATATATACTGAACAATTATATATAATATATATATATTAAACAATTATATACATTATATATATTAAACAGTTATATACATTGTTATATATTAAACAGTTATATACATTATTACATATTAAACAGTTATATACATTATTACATATTAAACAGTTATATACATTATATATGTATATTAAATATGAAATTTTGAACAGAAATCTTGCAAGTTTTATTTTAAGGACAAGTTTGAAAATGTTAAATTACTTCAACTTCAATTTTGCAATGTCAAACTTAAAAATATAAATGTTCACAAATTTCAAAATGTTCAAATGAGAACAAATTAAACTTTAAGAAAAATTGAACCTATAAGAACGCATCAAACAAGAAAGATTCTCTCATTCCAAACAAACTTGAAGTACGATTTCCTCAAGTTTCTCCCAGATCCAAAATTGAAGCACAAAAATAAAATACGAGATAATCTGGCGAAGAAGTAAAGTAAATAGATTAATGTTCTCACGAAGTTGTCATTTCTGTAGTCAGAAGTAAAATCCCACGAAACAAGGATAACCCGAGTAAAAACCGGAAGCCCGTGGAAACGGTAGCTTCCCGTGGAAATTATTCGAGCCGCGTGCAGGTAATCTATTTATCACTTGAGGCATTGCTGTCCCTGTCGTGACTTTTATACGGGAGAGGCAATGACGAGAGAATCGTGTTGCCGTTTTGCTTGTTCGCATCCATCAAACGGTAATTTTCGAAAAGCCCTGGCAGATTCGAGCCGAGTCATGGAAAGGTAATGGAATCGACGACGATAAAGTTGCAGCGAAATCGCATTAGCCGACTTTCAAACCGAAGATAATTGCCTTCCTCGACGACTTAATTCGATTAACCCTTCGAACGAACAGTTAAGCCCCTGTAATTCTCTTCTCAAACTGTTTATTGAAATGTTTCGTATTTCTTCTTTTCTTCGCGAGACTCTACACAAATTGCATTCGATCAACTTTAAACCTATTTTATCTCTTTTGTCGATGCATTTTATTTATGTATTTTAACTAAGCAAATTTTTTTTATATATTATATATTATATATATAATTGTTTATTATATATAATGTATGTAATTGTTTAATATATAATAATGTATATAGCTGTTTAATACATAACAATGTATATAACTGTTTAATACATAACAATGTATATAACTGTTTAATATAATATTGAATTCCTAACCTCAAAATTTGCAGAACTTCATCGATGAACCTAATATGACCTACTACCACTTGAACCTAGTTAATTATCTAAATTAGTATTATATAATAAATTAATTAATAAAAGTTCCTCCATGTTTCATGACACACAACAATATTTCACATAAACCCCAAATAAATGAACCTAACCTAAGTTCGCATCAAGTTGAATTCATTTTTAAATATCTTCACAGAAAATTATTATCCCAATTTTTATTATACTTCTTCACATTTAAATTCTGTATAGTAACATGTTAATTTTGAAAAGCCTTAATATTTCTGATACGTTTTCCACACGTCCAATATGAAGACGATACATGCAGACTACGAACGGATCAGAGAAGAGCTCCTCGGTTATGAAATGTGGTTTCGACCTACTTGAATTTCGACTTGACTCCTCGATCATCGGTTATCCGCATATAAATTGCACCAGTGACAGGGACACCGCAATACCTATGATAAATAAATAGATCACCCATCGAGACAGCATCTTCTTTGATCCTGGATCACTTCCCAAGGAAATCATTCGCTAGAAACACCTCTACCTATCGATTCGTGGCCTCCAAAATTTATCTTACTAAATTTTAAACTAAGAAAATTGCACACAGTTTTACATTTTTGAAGAACTAAAGAACTTGTAGAACTGAAGACTAGTAGGACGCCATTTTTTAATGATCTCAATTTAAAGAAAATATCTTTGAACTTCTGTTAATAATAATAAAATGCAAATGAATCTTTCAGTAAATCTCTTCAATTTGAAAATTACAACAATCATTTGTACTGCTTTATAATAAATTTACATAAATTATTCTAATAATTTTTATGAACGCAAAAATCATTTAGTATCTCCACAAATATTTCTTCGTTTAAATTTTCTTGCAGCATAAACTCATCAATTTGTTCGATTTTACATAAAAATTTAATGTTTCTATATAAAAAATGGTCTTCAAAAATGTTTTAAGAAGTCTGTGAGTGGTTCTTCGAATTGTACCAAGATAAAAAGGAAGAAATATGTGAATTAATTTGAATAAAAGCTTATTGAGCGACTCATTTAGGAATAGGGGATGTTTAAGTCTCGAAGCATGTTCGATCGAGTCCCCCAACAAAAACGTCGACCCAAATCACCACGATTTTGCTGATTATTATGCATTCACGAGAACTGCAAGTAGCGACAGTCGGTGATGGATGAGCCCCGGGGAAAGCACGAATTATCTGTTTCGAAATGGCCTAAGACGTTCACCGTTTTCCAATGATTTACGAACGTGTTTTATACGAACAAGGTGTCGACTCTTAATCCGGCTCTTCACGCGTCTGATTTATTCCTGTTTAATTTCACGCGGAACCGGGGGGAATTCAGTAGTAATATCAACCTTGTACGCTACTAGATTTTAGGTGTATGTTTTAGATTAAGCTTCTACGTTATTTGAGTCATTAATCCTTAAATTTGATATTTGGAATGTTTTAAAGACTTTGATTTGAAGTTTGGTAAAATGTTTGTCTTTAAATTTGAAGTTTGATCAAGTAGATACCCTTAGATTTGATATAAGTGAACTTGAAATCATTGAATTTCATATATAAAACACTTAAAACCCTTAACTTTGAAATTTGGTAAAATATTGGCTTATTAATTTGAAGTTTGATAAAGTAGAAACTCTTAAACTTGATATAAGTGAATCTAAAATTATTAAATTTGATACATGAAATGTTTGAAACCCTTCAATTTGAAGTTTGGTAAAATATTGATCTATAAATTTGAAGTTTGGTAAAGTAGAAACTCTCAAACTTGATATAAGTGAATCTAAAATTATTGAATTTGATGTATGAAATGTTTGAAACCCTTCAATTTGAAGTTTGGTAAAATATTGATCTATAAATTTGAAGTTTAATAAAGTAGAAACTCTTAAATTTGATATAAGTGAACTTGAAATCATTGAATTTCATATATGAATACTTAAAACCCTTAACTTTGAAATTTGGTAAAATACTCATCCATAAATTTGAAGTTGCACAAATTAGAAAGTATTAAATTTGAAATAAATGAATTAAAAACCCTTAAATTTGAAAAAAGTGAATTTGAAATCAGTAAATTTTCAATCTCCCAAATTTGAAACTACATAATTTTTTGATCCTCAAACTTGAAACTCAGTAAACATCCTCAAATTAAAAATTTAATAAAAGCAAAAATTTCAAAATTTAAAACTTGAAAAACATAAAATCCTCAAATAAATAATTTAACAAGTTAAAAATTTGCTCAACCCCTACCTCAATATCACCCTAAATAAAAACCACAAAATTCTATTTCACCCTCATAAAACTCTGCAACTAATACTTCCATCATAAGCCTAAATTTACGAGCCTTCCATCATACAGTATCCTAACCTATACAATGATCGTATTCCACCCACCGAACGTCTGCAAATGGACCTTCACGCGTAACTTTCCCTCCGCAATTGGTAAAAGTTCCATCCCTCGTGAACCAATTACGGAGCCACGTAATTGCGGCGATCAATTAACGCGCGATTAACAGCACTCTCGTACCAGAACGAGCAAACAAACGAGCAAGCAACGAAGCAAACCAGCATTGTGTCGCTCATTAACAGCACGCGAGCCATGCATGCGGCTACAGTTAGCTCTTTTTGTTTCCTAAAACATCTCAGTGTATCAAGATGTCCATGTGATGATCTGGATCGGCTTCGGTTTCCTGATGACCTTCTTGAGGAGATACGGACAGAGCGCCATTGGACTAAGCTTCCTCATGGGAGCCATTTTGGTTCAAGTTGCCATGATCTGCGAGGGGGTCATGCATATGGAAAAGGACAACAGAGCTTATTTGTCTCTGAAGAGGTATGAGTTCATTCATTTTTAACTGAAATATTTATAAGAAAGGTTTGTTTTCATTTTTATTAAAAATAAAATATATTTCTAGTTAGGTTTTTTTGTAAGTCACTTATGGTACATTAATTTGGAGCTTTAGGTTTGATGGAAAGGTTAGGTTTTGTTAGTATTTTTAAGATAAAATGGCTGCTCATCACATGTGAACAATATGGTGGTTTTGATACACAAAATGGCTGCTCATCACATGTGAACTGTATGATGATTTTAATACACAAAATGGCTGCTCCTCACATGTGAACAGTACAGTAATTTTGATACACAAAATGGCTGCTCCTCACATGTGAACAGTACAGTAATTTTGATACACAAAATGGCTGCTCCTCACATGTGAACAATACAGTAATTTTGATACACAAAATGGCTGCTCATCACATGTGAACAGTACAGTAATTTTGATACACAAAATGGCTGCTCATCACATGTGAACAGTACAGTAATTTTGATACACAAAATGGCTGCTCCTCACATGTGAACAATACAGTAATTTTGATACACAAAATGGCTGCTCATCACATGTGATTAATATGGTGATTTTAATACACAAAATGTCCGACATGATTTCATGACATAACCTCTTACAAAATGGCTCATACTGAATATAAATTGAAAGGTTATTTAATGAGAATTTCTGTATAAACTATTCTCTGATATTTTCAATACAAAATGCCTCTTATTATATATAAATTGAAAAGGTACTTGAATAGAAAATTTCTATATAAACTGTCTTTAGACATTTACCGTACAAAATGGCTGACAACCAGTTAATAAATAAACATTAGCTTGTTGACATAAAAGTACTACAAAATGGTGTATTAATATAAAGTTTAATATTTGATGAAAATGAATATTTTCAAGACAAATACAATAGTGTTAAATATTGTATACAGTAAATCGCTGAAATCCCCGGATAACAAATTTATAAATTGAAGCGACATAAATATAAAATTACTTATATCGGACAGTTTAATCAGCTATAAATTCCGAGCCACAATTTATCGATGTTCCCTCCATTCACTACGAAATCGAAAATTCAATATTTGATCGAACGGAGGATAAAGAGAACAATCTTCCGAGGAAATTTGATCAGGTTTGCGGTCAATTAAAATCATTCACGTGTTCGAAACGTGATCGGAATTAACTTTCAATCCGTTCGGTGATTTCGATCGTTCCTCTCTATTTTTCACCCCTCTTTCGTTACTTTTCCGTGTCACAAATTCGCCGATGTATAGAACCATTTTATAATTTCGTTGGCGGTGCATTTGTAATACAGGAATTCCAAAACTCGACCTCGTAGATTATCGAACGTTATTCAACCGACGGCTGTAATTACCGGGATCCGTTTTAAACTTCGAAACTACACCTTTGCACGGCCAAAGTTCTTGTTTAATTATTCTAATGGAATGGTATCGTCGGTTGTGCTCCGAGTACCTAGATGGTTTTTCAGACCATCTCTGATTTACAAGTACTCGCCTTTTCACTGTCTGTTTCCAATGTGCACGGCTTATCAATCATTTAATACTGCGCTCTAAATATGCCTGCTATTCGTGGATATACCACAGCTGCTTAACACAGTGTGTCGGAAAAATAACAGAACTTTTTAATAAACAAAGTTAGTTACTTTATCAAAATTAATTTTTTTTATTCATAATACATCTTCATTCTTTATTTTGACTTTATATAATAAAGAACAACTCTCTATTACTTAGTTACTCTCTCAGTTACTTGATCAAATAAGGTTCGTTCAAATTTATCCGCCATATTGAAAAATGGCGGACAAAATACGCTCCTCAGTTAAGTAACCATTTTTTCAATTTTCCAAAAATACATGTTTTAAAAAGTAACAGTTCTCTCCTAATTAGTTACTCTCTCAGTTACTTAATGACTCAAGGTTCCTTAAAATTTGTCCGCCATATTGGAAAATGGCGTACACTCTTCAATCAAGCAGCCATTTTTCCAATTTTTCAAAAATACACATTTCAAAAAGTAACGCATTCAGTAATGAAAGAAGTAATAAAACCGTGTATATTATTGAGCTATTTCCGTTTAAAGAATCCCCCAGAAAATTGAATACACCGAAGAAATCGAAAAACGGTGTATTGAGTGGAGTTTTTTCGGTGCATCAACTATTCATTGCAGCGGGTCCAACACAATCCTACAAGCAGGCTTTGGTATTCAATGGTGCATCGTTTCGAATATATTTCGTGGAAGAACGTGCAAAAATATTCTCGGACTTCTCAACCAATCGGTACCTGATGTGTATATTACCGGGCCTGTACGAATTTATTTGTTTCCGATACTACGTGTTGGACACGCTTTTCGAGTGCCTGTGTCACAATCGATTCTGTGGAAATTTTCTTTTCTGTAATGCCGAGTTTCGGGGTACTTGAATTTTTACAAAAGTTGCAATATTTTTTGTGGAATTTATTGAAAGAAATTTGAGAGGTTAGGTTATGTTGAATAATAATAATAAATTTAAACGAATCTTAGTTTTCTAATATATTTTTTTTACAAAATATTTGTTTTTAATAAATGGATAATAACAAGTTTAAATCGGACATTTTGTGCACCGAATTTAATTTAAGAGGTTAGGTTACGTTGTGTTAGGTTATGTTGAACAAATTGAAGAGGTTAGGCTACGTCGTGTTAGGTTATGTTGAATAATAATAATAAATTTAAAAGAATCTTAGTTTTCTTATATATATTTTTTTTATAAAATATTTGTTTTTAATAAATGGATAATATAGTGTATTTAAATCGGACATTTTGTGCAACGAATCGATAGAAACTAATACTGTTACAAAATTGCTGAAATGGAATAATAATGAAATAATCTGTGCAAACACGTGTCTCTCTTCACGCCGGCATATAAATTAATAATGAAGTAGCCATAATCAACATTAATCCACCGAACATTGGATATTATACATAATCAATGTGTACTTAAATCCCTGCATAACCTAGAATAGCACATGATGAAATTTATTGAATCATATCTTTCGGTAACAATGGTATTGATAGTGATTATTTTCATGAGATATTAATTTATGTCCATAATCGTCCGTTCATTGAACGCACGCCATGCTAGTCTCTGTAAAGTGAAATATTGGACATTTCAAAAAAAGATTTTAAATTATAAGTTTGAACAAATAATTTATTCTTCAAATAATTTATTTTATATCATGGTTTATTTTTTGAGATAATTTATTGGTCAATATAATTTATTTTACAGGGTAGTTTATTTTTTAGGATAATTTATTAAACAGCATAATTTTTCAAAAAACTTCATTCAACAAAATAGCTTTCTATCAAAGTACTATTTTAAAATTGTTTATTCTTCAAAATTATTTTACTGAATAATGTCATATCGTAACCTAATCATAACCTAAAAATCTAGTAACAATAAAACCTGAACAAGGATGAAAATAATTTGATAGCAATCTGTTGAATTCAGGAAAGCAATTATTCCGCCATCCTTTAAAGTTCTCAAATATGTATATTCAAAAATGTTCGCTCAACATTTCGCGTCACAAAAGTCACCAGACCTTTCAAAGGAAAAGCTAACTCCATCAATTCATCTTTATTCAATTTACTCTCTGTGAGTGTGGAGAAGAAAAAACAAAAAGGAACAGAGATAAAAAAAGCAGAAGTCGCTCGTCAGCCACAATGAACGTACGTACAGGGTGTGCCATGAAAAATAGAACTTACTTTTGTATTCGTACAAAATGTCAATGGTCTATTAATCAAGCTTATAGAAGCTGATTATAGCCTCTTTTATTATTTATAAATACAGAGTGTCTCACAATTAGTATACGTGAAATGAGGGATAGCTGACGTGATTCTGAATAAGATTTCCCTTTGCAAAAATGTGGTGTGAAGCTTTGTTTTTGAATTGTTAAGGAAAAACGCGGACCAATCAGAGCGCGAGGATTGCGCATGCACAGACGCGAGAGCGACAGCTTCGAGCTAGCGGCTGAGCGCGTGGTACTTACCACGCGTTGTATTTACCACGCACTGTATTTACCACGCGTTCTTTACCACGTAATGCACTTACCACGCGTTGTATTTACCACGTGCTGCACTTACCACGCGTTGCTTACCACGTGCTGCACCTACCAAGCGTTATATTTACCACGCGTTATATTTACCACGCATTGTATTTACCACGCGTTCTTTACCACGCATTGTATTCACCACGCGTTGTATTTACCACGCATTGAATTTACCACACGTTGCTTACCACGTGCTGCACCTACCACGCGTTGCATTGACCACGCATTATATATACCACGCGTTGTATTTACCACGCATTGAATTTATCACGCGTTGCTTACCACGTGTTGCACCTACCACGCATAGTACTTGCCACGCCTTGTATTTACCACGCGTTACATTCACCACGCATTGATTTCTTACGCGTTGCACTCAAGCTGTGAAAATATTTTTCAAAATCCCCTAATATCCATTTTATATCATACTATGTCTACCCTCTAATTGCACATGATAAAATATTATAAAACAGCAAAGCAAATAATATAAAACAGCTAATACCAAGCTTTGAAGTAACAAAAATCCTCCAATACCCCAAGATATTATCTAAAATTTCCAATAGCTTCATCCTCGAATACAAGTTCGAAATTTTCGTAAAGTAGAAAGGCACCCTGTATAAGTACGCAGAAGAGAATCGACGGAGAAAGTTAAACAAACCGCGTGAACGAACGAGGAAAGGATGATATCGAAACGTCCCTTCCGGTTCCGTGATCCGGCCTGTTTGCATATCAGTCGACGGTGCTCTTGCGGATGTTATGAATACTGATCCGCAGGTTTTCGAGCGACTACCTGCCGGTTAATAACGCGGATATCGATCAACCACGTGCAACCACTTTCAGCCTTCTAAGCGCAGACGTTGCAGTGGCCACCCCGTTGATATCCATGGGTGCTATGCTTGGTAAGACGACCTACATTCAGCTCGTGTTCATGGGGATCCTGGAGCTGATCATGTTCACCGTGAACAAGTACGTGGGCGAGCATGTACTGCAGGTAAATATACAATTTGCTTTCGTTCTGAATCGAACTACTTTACAATTTTATTTTGGGTATCGGGTAGAGATGTAAGGTGATACAGTCTGTTGCATTCGGAGAGAGATATATGAGAAGTTGGAGTGTTTAGTACGGTTTGAATTATCATGCGTTGTTTATTATGGGGTATAGTTACTGTAGGTTATAGTACCACGCGTTGTTTAACGGGTGATGCACTTACCAAGCGTCGTTTACCGTCTCCTGCACCTACCACGCATGGTATTTACCACGCGTTCTTTACCATGTACTGCACTTACCACGCGTTGTATTTACCACGTGCTGCACTTACCACGCGTTGCTTACCACGTGCTGCGCCTACCAAGCGTTATATTTACCACGCGTTGTATTTACCACGCATTGTATTTACCACGCGTTCTTTACCACGCATTGTATTTACCATGCGTTGTATTTACCACGCATTGAATTTACCACACGTTGCTTACCACGTGCTGCACCTACCACGCGTTGTATTGACCACGCATTATATTTACCACGCGTTGTATTTACCACGCATTGGATTTATCACGCGGTGCTTACCGCGTGCTGCACCTACCACGCATAGTACTTGCCACGCCTTGTATTTACCACGCGTTACATTCACCACGCGTTGATTTCTTACGCGTTGCACTCACCAAGCGTTGAATGTACTATACATTGCATTTACCACGCGTTGTATTTATCACGACTTGCTATTACCAATCGTATTACCACGCGTTGTATTTATCACTCATAGCATTCCCCATATGTCACATTCGCAACGCATGATTGTTTCACGTTATACTCGTACCACAAAAATATTATTCATAGTTCTCGTCTCATCACTCGCATTATATCGCCACATGTTATATTGCCTTGCATTCTGCTTCCATTCTGCATACTCTTCTGTCCAGTATAACAAAATACCAAAAGCTAAGAAATAACAATGTTATAAAAATATTTTAGAAGAGACCCATTTGCATGAACTGTTATTTTGAAATTCCCTAAAGATTGTAAAGCATCGCTTGAATAATTTCCCGTGTGACTCTTTAATCGTTATCTACCGTAGCAAAAACTTGGGTATTTTCGGTAACGCTGCCAATTGCGTGGAACAGAAGTTTTGAAAGCTGTTCCGCGAAAGTTTGAAGTTACCGAACGACGGACCGGAATAGAATTAGCGAGTGTCTGGTAATTAGAAAAGTTACGAAAGGTATTTCTAGCGTTCGATTTTAAGAAACGAACGAAAGTCAGCTGTCATGTAATCGATGCTGAAAGCTAAGTGAACTTCGAGCGAGAAATTTTTTCTCCGTCTCTCTCCCTTTACGGTCTACACAAGATATTCGAGCTACCGTTAAACTTTTACTGATACTCTGTTCTCTCGTTGTCCGGAATCAAATTAAAAATTTAAACCTGTCTCGGCTGACAGGCGAAATTGAACCGGCGTTATTCGCATTTTATAGGCTGTTGATGCCGGCGATAGCATGTTCGTACATGCTTTTGGAGCGTATTTTGGTCTGGCTGTCAGTTTTGTGTTCGGGATGAAGGAGAAACCGAAGGAACATCATCTGGAAGGGCCTTCTTACAACTCTGACATATTTGCGATGATTGGTTCGTTTTATTATTATTGTTATGTAAGACAATAACTTTGGTGATGTGATACTAAGAGGTGACGATGGTTCATTTAATAGATGGTTCTATTATGTCCCCATATCCACATATCCCCAATTCCACGTATCCCCAATTCCACACATTCCCAATTCCACATATCCCCAAATCCACATATCCCCAATTCCACACATCCCTAAATCCACACATCCCTAAGTCCACATATCCCCAGTTCCACGTATCCCCAATTCCACACATTCCCACATCCACATATTCCTAGTTCCACACATCCCCAATTCTACATATCTCCAAATCCACACATCCCCAATTCCACACATCCCCAAATCCACACATCCCCAAATCCACACATCCCCAAATCCACACATCCCCAAATCCACACATCCCCAATTCCACATATCCCCAAATCCACATATCTCCAATTCCACACATCCCCAAATCCACACATCCCCAAATCCACATATCCCCAATTCCACATATCCCCAATTCCACACATCCCCAAATCCACATATCTCCAATTCCACACATCCCCAAATCCACATATCCCCAAACCCACACATCCCAAACTCCACATATCCCCAATTCCACACATCCCCAAATCCACATATCCCCAATTCCACACATCCCCAAATCCACATATCTCCAATTCCATACATCCCTAAATCCACATATCCCCAAACCCACACATCCCAAATTCCACATATCCTCAAATCCTCATCTCCTCAACTCCACACATCCGCCAATCCACATATCCCAACTCCACATATCCCCACATCCCCACATCCCTACCTCACCATCCATCCTCGAACCCAAGTCCCCCAATACTAACTGAAAGTCCCTAGTGTCCACAGATTCCACGTAATAGACTCCATGCACTAAGTGCAAATACAAGTAAGGTAAAATGAAAGATGTTGTATCTTAACGGTGAGAGGAGATGGTTCGATGCCGATAGGTACGGTGTTTCTGTGGCTGTTCTGGCCGTCGTTCAACAGCGCCGCCCTCGAAGGAGACGATCAGCAAAGGGCCATTATAAACACCCTTCTGTCGATCTGTTCGAGCTGTGTGATCGCGTTCGCGACCTCCGCCCTGGTCTCGAAGGACAGCAAATTCAACATGGTGCACATACAGAACTCCACGTTGGCCGGCGGCGTGGCCGTGGGCACCGCGGCAGGTACAACAAGACCGTCTAATTAATCGGAGATTTACATTGGAAATTCGAGCGATGTACCTAACTGGGACGACATTTTCTGAATAAACACAGGCTTGATGTGTCAACCGGTCGGCGCTTTGGTCGTCGGCGCTCTGGCAGGACTACTCAGCGTGCTTGGGTACAAATATTTGACGGTAATTGGCCTAGTTTTCTCTTTTTGACCCTTTCTTACTTCTTTGAGCTTTTGGAAAGGAAGAAACTGGTGTAGGACGGATT
This sequence comes from Megachile rotundata, assembly GCF_050947335.1. Taxonomy (NCBI): domain Eukaryota; kingdom Metazoa; phylum Arthropoda; class Insecta; order Hymenoptera; family Megachilidae; genus Megachile; species Megachile rotundata. The sequence continues at coordinate 10,954,987 of NC_134996.1, forward strand.
ACGGTGTTTAATTTGGACGGATTAACTGTTTGTAGTTGTTTGAAATTTTTATTGTACGAGTGATAGGCCCTGTTTTGGAATGCTGACGTGGCTTGTGTAATTTGGGTGATTTGAATGATTTGACTGAGGGGACTGAATTGATTGAGTTGGCGGATTTGACTGATTTAAGTTATTTGACTTTGACTGAATTGATGGATTTAATAGATTTTATTAATTGGACTGAATTGACTGAATTGACTGAATTGACTGAATTGACTGAATTAACTGAATTGATTGACTTAACTGTGCTGGCTTACTTGACTCAATTGACTCACTTGACTCACTTGACACATTTGACTCACTTGACACACTGGATTCACTTGACTCACTTGAATCACTTGAATCATTTGACTCATTTGATTCGTTTGACTCATTTGACTCACTTGACTCACTTGACACACTTGATTCACTTGACTCACTTGAATCACTTGAATCACTTGACTCATTTGATTCGTTTGACTCATTTGACTGATTTGATTGACTTGACTGACTTGTAAAACTTGACTCACTTGACACACTTGATTCACTTGACTCACTTGACTCACTTGACTCACTTGAATCATTTGACTCATTTGATTCGTTTGACTCATTTGACTCACTTGACTGACTTGACTGACTTGACTGACTTGATTAAATGGACTCAATTGATAGGTTTGATTGATTTGACTGATTTGACAATTTTGACTGAATTGACTGAATTGATGGGTTCAACTAGTTGAACTACTTCAAATAATTCAAGCAATTAATTTGAATCACATGAATCGTCTGATTTATATCACTTTTTTATATCATTTATATCACTTACATCATCTCACTAAAATAATATTATAATTTAAGCTCGATAGAATGCTTTGAAAGTAATGAAAGTACTCAAAGTAACAAAATAATACGATACTCGTCAGAACAGAGGTGAAATTTGTTACATTTTCATAGGACGATTCAAAGTACTTATAGTAAGCTGCAACATCCGATTTTAATTAGTCCACTGATCTGTCTTTCAGTTCACAATTTTGTCTGTTACTGTGTACCTGATGCTATGTAAATTAGTCTCTCAGTCACTCGTATTATTTCATTATTTCATGCAATGAATGCAAATTACTAACGAAAAGGATCCTTTTATTGAACGGAGGAGGAGTACTTTGAAACATTATCTTCTAACGTTCGTATTATAGTTACATTACAAACGTCACATTACATACATGATATACATATATGTACACATACTCTTACGTTATGTGAAATAAAAATACACATATGATGCAGTATAATGAAATACAAAATATTGCATTATATTATACTGCAGTACACGCATCACATTACATGCATGTACATATATGTACACATACTCTAATATTAATACACGTATAAATATAACAATATAATAACAAAAGCCGGAATATCGAAGCACAAAATTTCGGCAAATGACGCACGGTATTTTAAACAGCAATGAACGATAATCTCGCTATTCTGACGGAAACAATTTCACAATTCGAAAAAGCTTTATAAATCATCCAGCAAGAGTTCAATGTTAAATCCGATCACGTGCTGGCAAATTAAATTCACCTGCAATTCATAATCGTTTCAGCAGCTCCGTAGAACTTCACGTGCACGTCGTAACGTCGACGGAGCCCACATTCTCGTGAAATTTATGTTCCGCGTGTATTATCAAGCGTTTCGACGTCGTGGAGAAATTTCAACTTTTTTCAAAAATCATACCAGATATTCCATTGACATGCAGTCTGTCGCTGTTTTGATTTCGCGTGTCGGAACTTCTCAGAAATTTTCAGGTGAATTTATCGATTTTCAGTGTATACAACTACCCTTTCACAACAGCGAACTTCGTAAACAAAACACAACAGTGTTGCTTTGAATCAATCCTTTACGGAAAACAAGGTTCAAGCTTTATTCGAGAGATTTAATAACAATGCTTGTTGGAATATTTAAAGATATTTTTTAATACTCTTCTGCAGACTTGCAAAAGTATTTTAGATCTTTTTGTGACTTCACAAGGGATTCGCTTGGAGAGTTCTAATTTGTTCTTTGATACAAATTTCGTTATACAGGACGTCTCATAATTAGTGGTCCCTGAAATGAGGGATAGCAAACGTGATTCTGAATAAGATTTCCCTTTGCAAAAATGGGGTTTGAAGCTTCGTTTTTGAATTATTAAGGAAAAACACGGACCAATCAGAGCGCGAGGATTATGCATGCGCAGACGCGAGACAGCTTCGAGCTAGCGGCTGAGCGCGTGGTACTTACCACGCGTTGTATTTACCACGCACTGTATTTACCACGCGTTCTTTACCACGTACTGCACTTACCACGCGTTGTATTTACCACGTGCTGCACTTACCACGCGTTGCTTACCACGTGCTGCACCTACCAAGCGTTATATTTACCACGCGTTGTATTTACCACGCATTGTATTTACCACGCGTTCTTTACCACGCATTGTATTCACCACGCGTTGTATTTACCACGCATTGAATTTACCATACGTTGCTTACCACATGCTGCACCTACCACGCGTTGTATTGACCACGCATTATATTTACCACGCGTTGTATTTACCGCGCATTGAATTTATCACGCGTTGCTTACCACGTGCTGCACCTACCACGCATAGTACTTGCCACGCCTTGTATTTACCACGCGTTACATTCACCACGCATTGATTTCTTACGCGTTGCACTCACCAAGCGTTGAATATACTATACATTGCATTTACCACTGCGCTGCTCTCGCGTCGCTCTCGCGTCTGCGCATGCGCCGCTAGGTTGAAAGTTGTCGCTCTCGCGTCTGCGCATGCGTCGCTAGGTTGGAAGCTGTCGCTCTCGCATCTGCGCATGCGCAATTCTCGCGCGATTGGTCCGCGTTTTTCCTTAATAATTCAAAAACGGAGCTTCGTACCCCATTTCTGCAAAGAGAAGTCTTATTCAGAATCATGTCAGCTACATTTCAGGGACCTACACTAATTGTCAAACACCCTATATATGATAATCTTCACATTTTCCACTAATTTTATGACCAATTTTACATGAAATTTTATAAGTAATTTGGTTAAAGGTGGATATAGCAAACAAACCGAATTATCGAATTAACGAATATTCAAATTTGCTCTTTGATATAAATTTCGTTACATATGATACACTTGACATTTTCCTCTATTTTTATGGCTAGTTTTACAAGTAATTTTATAAGAAATTTTTAAAGTAATTTCGTTAGAAATGATATAACGAACAGAGTGAATTATCGAATTAACAAATTAGATTTATAAGGAGAGATTCTTCTCGTGGTAAATTTAGCGTGACAACGTTTAAAATCTGCTCGAAAGTTTCTTGAGTCACCATTTCTCGATACCGGAAGTATTGACACAGCGAGATCGCGGAAAGACGGATAATCATCGCGGAGAACTGTCTTGGAACTTCTTCTAATTATCCGTGATTCGTTCGCGACTCACCGTCGGTAATTCAATATTCTTTATGTACTTTATTCTCGGCGTTTCTTCGGATAACTTTCATCAGGCCACGAGTCAAATTAATATCGATACATTTCTATATTACATGACTGAAAAAATTGTTTAAATATTTCTCCATATTCTCTCTTACAAGTTTGACTGTTTTATAAAATATTACTTTACAGAATTTGAAACTATAGGAATTCGAAATCCGTCCTATACTGTGATTGTTTTAGATCTCCGACTTCGATGAGTAAAAGTACTAATGGTATTTTCATTCTACCGTTAATTTTCTGTTCGATTAATCTGTAGACCCGTTCCGAAAGAATTTCCGATATGGAACATACTCAAAGCGTAGTAATGTTAAATAACAAAAAAGAGAAACTTCCAACTGATGGAAGAAACAAATTAGTAAATTGTTTCGTCGACGTACACGATGGATTTCAACTGGAAACAAAACGCGCGGAACGAAATGGCTCGGTTTCTAAATATCAATGAAAAAAAGAGGGAAAGAGGAGAATGCAGAACAAAGGGAGCCGTCCAATGAATGTCAGATTGTTTCCGTTCCCGATAATATAAATAACGTCTGTTTAATCATCTCCGGGTGTACCGTGCAAATAATATAACAGTGTTATCATAACGTAATTATTACGGTATTATGTCAGTAAATTTCGGAATATAATTATGACAGAGTTATTAGAATCGCTCCATTGCGTATCAAAACTGAAACATTGTTCTATTATTCCAGTTTCCTCTTCAGTGATTATACACACGTATATTGCGTTTATATATTGCATAATTGTGTGGAAATAGTTTATTAATTTTTTTTTATTTTAGGCGTGTTCGGTCATTGAGAATTTTACTCGTGGCGCCATCTGCGAGAAAAGTGCTGAAACTTGTAGTAAATTCGGTCGGTAACTTTGAGTTAGTCCTTCAAATGTCGGTAACTGTTACCGACAGGTGGTGTTCAAACGTAGTTCGTTGTTTCATCGCTAGATGGCGTCGGTGGAATTTGAAACCTTTTTACAAATTTATATTTTCGAGTTATTTACGCTTGTAAATGATTTTGAGGACTTTTAATATCACTAATTTTATCATATTATTGTCTATTAGATTGGGAAAGATAATATTTCTTATGGTAAAGTGTTTCAAATTTAGTTCCATTAGTTCACACTTTCCACCGCTAGATGGCTAGACATTTTAACGTCCACAAATTGCAATAATTTTCATTTTCGATTCCAGCGCTTTCTACTCATTATAATGAAATTATTTCAATTCTATTAACATCGTAGAGTACTTCACTCAACTTAGAAAAGCGTAAAAATCATTAATTTCAAAGATAAATACAATTTTCTTTAACAGTTAACCGCTAGATGACGCTACAGGTACCGTTCGCACATTGCGCGCGAAAATTCAAACTCAAAAAAGGACCCACAAGAGTAAACACTTCCAATTTAATAATTTAATTAATTTACAGTGAACTATTATTCATATCTCTTTTACAGACTACATTAATACTTTTCAACACTACCATATTTCAATCAAAAATAAAACTTCAAAATTGTATTACAAAACATTTATTAACACAAAGTTTCAGTGTCCAGAAAGCTACAGTCTTATGACTTATTAAATAAATTAATTTCTGTGTACCATAAAGGATAAATATCAAATAACAATTAACTCTTTTCAACACTACCATATTTCAATCAAAAATAAAACTCCAAAATTCTATTACAAAACATTTATTAACACAAAGTTTCAGTGTCCAGAAAACTGCAGTCTTATGACTTATTAAATAAGTTAATTTCTGTGTACTACAAAGTTTAAATATCAAATAACAATTAACTCTTTTCAACACTACCATATTTCAATAAAAAATAAAACTTCAAAATTCTATTACAAAACATTTATCAACACAAAGTTTCAGTGTCCAGAAAGCTACAGTCTTATGACTTATTAAATAAATTAATTTCTGTGTACCACAAAGTTTAAATATCAAATACAATTAACTCTTTTCAACACTACCATATTTCAATCGAAAATAAAACTCCAAAATTCTATTACAAAACATTTATTAACACAAAGTTTCAGTTCCAGAAAGCTACAGTCTTATGACTTTTTAAATAAGTTAATTTCTGTGTACTACAAAGATTAAATGTTCTATAACATAAATTTTACAACTACATCGCAATTAAATTTGTAAACTAACTCCATAAATTCCAGCCACTGATACAAAAGCGTCTGCGAATCCACGACACGTGTGGCGTCCATAATCTCCACGGGATGCCCGGTGTTCTCGGAGGTTTATTCGGTGCTTTGATGGCGGGCTTAGCGACGGAAGCGTCTTATGATTATTCCCTTTACGAGGTACATAAATTCACTTCACATTAATTGATTTCATAATAATAATTACTACCTGATTTCACAGTAATAATTAATTAGATACATAATTACGCGAACAATATTTATTCTTGGATTTATTCACCACAATAAGTGTTGCCTTCAGCAAAAATCATCGGGTCGTAAACTTTCACTAACGTTGGAGTTTCGACTCAAGAGGTTGCACATGTTTGTTTGTCACCATAGGACCCATAGGGTCTATAGACTCGTATCGGATTTTTCCTTCTACGAGTTTTCTTATTCTCTTGGTTTTCGTTGAAGAGTAAAGACGTACCTTTCTAAGCTTCAGAAGTATAATTAAAGTTTCTGTTGAAATATTATTTGAGTATTATTACTTTATCTCACCGCCTATTTCCTATATTTATTAATTAATTTTACCTTTTAGATCTTCCGTGCACGAGCGCCAAGCTCGGAATCGAAGCTGGCGGAAATGAGAGACAATAATGGCGCGTTAAAGACTGGACAAGACAGAACTGCTGGACAACAGGCAGCGTACCAATTGTTAGCACTAGCTATCACTCTGGGCATCTCTATCGTCTCAGGATTAATTACAGGTATTATTTTTACTGACATTCAATCAAATTTTTATTGAAGTTATAACCAAATATTTTTTTTGTAGGTTTATTTATGCGTATGTCGGTTTGCGGTTCCATAAACGAGGAACAGAAATTTGATGACGAAGTGCACTGGGAATTAGAGGAGTCTTCGCACGAATCCAATGTGAAGGACGGAAACACCTGCGACGGAGATCAATTGCCTATGGGACACATTTGAAAACATGAGAAAATTCGTCCCATAATTTATCACTCGATATCGCGTGCTAGATGAATAACGCTTATACCTGAGATTTAGTCCTGATCCGCTGATGGGTCCCGTGCTGATTTTCGATGGTTAAATATTAATATACTAGGTCTGTTTGATTGAGGCGCTCCGAGCCTAACCTAACGATGCTGAGCGAGCGAGTTTCGCGCTAAAGCAAAAATAGTCAACCGTGGCATGCGGTTGAATTGGTTGAGTGGTGCAAGAGAAATACGTGGACGAAAAAGTTGAAAAGTCAAGAATATAAGCGCGGGAAATTTCAATTTTGCATTAAAATCTACGGGGATATGGTTTTCGGGATAATGAGTATACAAAATCGTTAATTATTCACTTTCTAAGCACAATCTATGAACTTTCATGGTTAAAGAATGTTCAGTGACTCCCTAGCTACTTTCTCATATCACGTATGTTCACATTTTTATTGTAAATAATTAGTTATTAATTAATATCCAGCACGAAGTCGGCGGAATACATAGTACGCATGAGATAATTTGAAATAATTAATAACACATTTTCTAAACACAATTTATGCACTTTTATTATAAAAGAATGTTCAGTGGTCCCTCAGCTACTTTCTCGTATCGTATTTGTTCAGATTTTTAATGAAATTAATTAGTTATTAACTAATAACCTAAGGTCAGCCACGGTATACACGAGGTCATTTTGAATAATTAATTACACGTTTTGTGAATATATTTTGTGCACTTTTATGATTGAAGAATGGTCAGCAATGCATTATTTACATGGTTCGATCATAAAAGTTCATAAATAATGTTTGGGTAATGAGTAATTAATTATTTTGTGTCAGCATTCCGACGCGGACATGAGCCGCCTATGTCAATTCTACTGCGCATGCAAAGTGCAATATTTTGGCACTTTGACGACGTAGTATGGTACCTGAGGCATTTAGAAACAAATTTCTATTAGGGTTTGATGCGTTTTGATGCGTAATAAAGCTAGGAAATCAATTTTTGTCGAATTCGGTCGAAAACGGTACAGGTGGCGCCATCTAGCGGCGACCGGCCGAACTACGAAAAATTAAAATTTCGATTTTCTCGAAAACTAGGCACTTTTCCGAAATTCTGAGATATACAAATTTTTCCTTGTCGCCTACGGAATCGAACGAGTCTAATTATAGCCCGCTAGGACAATTATTAAGGAAAATAGAAAAATAGCCCATTTCATGGACTAAAAAATTGGCGTCCATCTAGCGGCGAAAGTTGGAACTACAGAAATAGAAAATCTCGATTTTCTCGAAAATTAGCGAACTTTGAGTACTTCTGAGGCTCAGAAAGTGTTATGTGATCGCATTAGAAGCAAAATAAAGTAATAAAAGTTTCCTGAAAGCTTTAATAAAGAAAATAAAAAAAATGTCATTTTATGGAGAAAATTTGTGGCGCCATCTAGCGGCGAAACTGCGAACTAAACTGAAAAAACGTATGTCCGAACACGCGTTAAGGAAAAATATAAAAAGTAATATTTCGCAACTTCGACGATCTAGTATGCTTCTTTAGACATTTTCAAGCAATTTTTGTTGAATAAGTTATTCATTTTATTGCCTATTAAGCCCAGAAAATCAATTTTTATTTGCCCCCTTACTGCGTGTTCGGACATACGTTTTTCCAGTTTAGTTCGCAGTTTCGCCGCTAGATGGCGCCACAAATTTTCTCCATAAAATTACATTTTTTTTATTTTCTTTATTAAAGCTTTCAGGAAACTTTTATTGCTTTATTTTGCTTCTAATGCGATCACACAACACTTTCTGAGCCTCAGAAGTACTCAAAGTTCGCTGATTTTCGAGAAAATCGCATTTTTATATTTTTGTAGTTCCAACTTTCACCGCTAGATGGACGCCAATTTTTTAGTCCATGAAATGGGCTATTTTTCTATTTTCCTTAATAATTGTCCTAGCAGGCTATAATTACATTCGTTCGATTCCGTAGGCGATAAGGAACAATTTGTATATCTCAGAATTTCGGAAAAGTCCCTAGTTTTCGAGAAAATCGAGATTTTCTATTTCTGTAGTTCCAACTTTCGCCGCTAGATGGACGCCAATTTTTTAGTCCATGAAATGGGCTATTTTTCTATTTTCTTTAATAATAGTCCTAGCGGGCTATAATTAGACTCGTTCGATTCCGTAGGCGACAAGGAAAAATTTGTATATCTTAGAATTTCGGAAAAGCGCCTAGTTTTCGAGAAAATCGAGATTTCAGTTTTTCGTAGTTCCGCCGCTCGCCGCTAGATGGCGCCACCTGTACCGTTTTCAACCGAATTCGACAAAAATTGATTTTCTAGCTTTATTCGGCATCAAAACGCATCAAACCCTAATAGAAATTTGTTTCTAAATGCCTCAGGAACCATACTGCGCCATCAAAGTGCCGAAATATTCATTTTTTTATTTTCCTTATATGCGTGTTCGGACCCTCGTTTGTTAGATTTAGTCTACCCGTTTCGCGACTAAATGGGCGCCAAGTTTTTAGTCCATAAACTGCACTATTTGTAACGGTTTGCTACTGCGCATGGGGTCAGAGTTCAAAATTGACCGTTAATTTTCAGGATTGTATTTCAGCCCAGAGTCGCTCGCCTTCGGCTCGCTCGCTCAATAAAATATTTAAAATAAAACGTATTTAATTTAACCCTCCTTAAATTACCAAAGTAGGATTTTGGAACAAATATTTGCATTTTCAAAACTTAGGACATTAGGATTTATTAACTTTAGAACTTTGGACAACACATTACAAACGAGTAGGTCGTAAAAAATTTCGAAAATATCGATCTCTTAAAAATTGATAACATGCGAAATGACCGACCCGCTTCTCAATGCATCAGCGAACGTGTTAACGTAGTATATTACCTCTCATTTATTTATACAACACAATGATACACAAGTATCAATTTAAATTACGGAGAAATGGATAATCTGTATTATAAAATACATATTGCAATAAAATCGTATAAATATTAAGAACATTTTATACTTCACGAACTCCCGAATTGCAAGAAATTCACAAGGTTAAAGTGATTTTGCAAAGTCAAAGTGCTTAAAATATAAAATTTGTATCAAGAGAACATGCTAGCCGAAGTAGTGGCACGTCTCACACTTTCCTCACCAGGAGTCACCAGAACTTTTTCTCGAACCGCACAATAGACGTACTTTTCAATATATTATAAACGCATAAACTTTGGCAATTTAATTATCAGGATTATCCTCGGATGACTGACTCGACGGAAATGGTGTTTGCATCAGATTGGTTGCAAAAGAAGTTGACGGTTGAGGTTCCCCGAGACCGGACACACTTTTTGCCTCGTTTCCATGATAAAATCCACCGGGCAATTGCTGTTCTTGACTTCTCAATTCATTGAACACTTCCTGTATAGGTTGCAAAGCTTCCTTTATGGTTTGCGTAACTTTAACACTGCGATCCACTATAGGATCGTATTCTCTTATTTTCTCTGACAAGTTTTCTGCTATCCGAAACACCTCGTCTAATTTTTCCATTGTCCACAATGCCGGTTTTCTTTCGATCTCCTCCTCGTTTTCTTCCTCTGTGTACGACTCGACGTCCTCCATCTCTTCTTTAATTATCACTTCCGGCTGCACTTCCACTTCCTCGGCCATCATGCCGCCAAAACCCTCGCCATTAATTTCCCTCGCGGTCTCTATAATTTTCTTCACTTCCCCGTCCACCTCTAAAAAAGGATTTTTCAAGAACGTATTAATCATTTCCGGCTTTAAATCGTACAACGCTTTGATGTCGATTGCATCGGCGGTCGTAAAAGATTTCCAATTGTCTTGAAGGTTAGAATTCGCGTCGATGGCTGCTCGAACCGTTTCGAAAACCTGACGGGCGTGTGAGGCCTTGTGCTCCATCTGCGAGGTGTTATTTATCGCCGAAAATATCGTCTGGTCATGTTCGTCGAAGCCGTTTTGCGAAGGGTCTATTATCGACGAAATTTTCGACGGCTCCTTGTCCAAATATTTTCGAATTTCTGGCATGAAGCATTGCTGGAACCATTGCGTAAATAATACTGAAGTGACCCACGCCTTCAAGTTATACTGCCAGAGGACTGACAAAAACTTGTTCTTGTTTTCGAAATCCCGCGGATTCCCTGCAGCGAACTTACCTAGCTCGGTAGGTAACGCTTCTTCTTCTTTATCGGGCGACGGTGCGTCCAATACTTTAATGTTACTGAAATTAAATCTCTTCTTGAACCTGTGTAGCCATCCTTTGCTGGCTGTGAAAGGTTTCACTTCTTCTCCTCTTTCGACTTCTTTCTGATAGTCCTCGTACAGGTTTAAAGCTTTCTTCCGAACTACGTTACCGTCGACCGGTATGCCTTTACTGCTCATATCCTCCACCCAATAATTTAACGCCTTCTCCATCTTCATCAGCACTTTGTTTCGCGCCACGGCGGTGACTTTTGCTGTCTGCGGTGCCACAGAGAAACTAGCACGAATCTTCTCTCTGTTCTTCATCACCTCACGAATGGAGGATTCGTTCTTGCCGTACAGCCTTGCTATTTCCGCGTACGACTTCTTGTGTACCTCGATCATGTCCAGGATGTTCACTTTTTCACTGATAGTGAGAACACCCCGGATTCTCTTGGGTTTAATGTCACTGGGAGCGTCGCAAATGTTGCGTCGCTTTGGAGCCATTGTGGAGTGGTGAGTTTGTGTACACGACTTTGAAGATTCTACACTTCACTTTGGATCAATTGTTTCCGATCGAACGTGAATCGACTCGTTTCCACTGTTACTGATTTTTATGCTCGTTTCTGGTCGGCACGCGAGGTTTTGCAATTTTTAAGCGCGGATAAGCGAAACCGCGCATACTGAGTCAGCGGATACGGAGATCCAACTGAAGTGCCTAGAAGCACGGTTTGCGTGTTTGTGTAGAGTGCGTAACAGAATGGTTGACGCCATGTTGACGCGAGTAGGGTTTTATGTAATGTCGGTATTTCAGATTATGATACATCAATGAAGTGGTTGGTCTATATATATTACTCTTTGTTTATGTTTATGTTGAATTTACAGCAGTTTTTTTTTTGTTAATGAATTAAATGACAAACACTCGATTGCGAGTCATGAGTTACGTGTTATGATCAAGGGCTCGCGTGATCGCGAGTGCCTATTTATAGCAAATAGCACAATCATAAAGAGAAAATGTATAACGTTTATAATGACAAAAGGTATCAAATAAAAATACTGCAGTACAAGAATTAATTGAAATATGGAAGCATATCCTTGCTCTTTAATTCCATCATTTATATTTTTTAGAAAACTGTCTATAAATTTGTACATTAAACCATTTGCAACATAAATCGACTAAGGATAGTACGCGAGCGTCTCTAAGGATTTTATGATAGCATTTATCAAATCATTTAACGTAACATAATTGGTAAGACATAATTATACATACATTAAGAACAGTACTTATTTAGACACAATAATATATTACTTCTGCTAAATCTTTTTGTATATAATTATCCCCTGAATTTATTAATAATAATCTATTAAAGTTTGAATCATTTATGTAATAAATTTAATATCGTTTTATTATTCGAATCAACAATTACTTCATTAAAGCGTGAACTACCGCTTTCGCGTTTAATGATTTTAAATCTGTATAAGTTTGTCCTGTACCAACAAAAACGATTGGTTGCCCAGTAATGTATGTCATAGAAATCGCTGCGCCTACCTAAAAACAATCCACAACAAATGTTAACTATATTTCTTGCGCAGCACCGTTGTAATCAGTTATATTTACCTTATCATCGATTGTATCAAATTTAGTTAACACGATTCCGTCAATGATATGAGGATTGGTGGATTGACTATGATCGGCTAACGCTTGATTGAATTTCACTAATTGATCAACAGCCTCGTTTCCAACGAGAGCTTCACCGACGAAGAGTACTAAATCTGGCTCGTTTACTTTGATCAACTTGGCCAAGGCTCTCATCAACGGTTCGTTATCTTGCATTCGACCAGCGGTGTCTACCAAGACTACGTCGAATCTCGAGTCCTTAGCAAAACGAATCGCTTCCATGGCGATACCAGCAGCATCCTTCCCATACCCTTTTTCATACAACTGAACCATAGACATATTTCCATGTTTCTCTGGTGGATGAAGAGCGTTTAAATGACGCATATGGGTCCTCAGTTGCTCAACTGCACCGGCTCTGAAACAAAATATAAAATGTACTCAAATACACCATACTTCTAAGTTCGAGTATTGCAATAAAAAGAAGTACCTGAACGTATCACACGCAGCAATAAGCACGCGGAAATTATTTTCTATGAGCCAGAAACAAATTTTCGCCAAATTCGTTGATTTGCCTACTCCGTTGACGCCGCAAAAGGTCATAACGTAAGGTCTATTGTTCCGCTTTGCTTCCATTGCATCTCGAAGAATGTCAACTCGTCTTTTTGGAGACAATATCTGTACTAGTGCGTCTGTTAGCGTTGCCTTAACAGTACTTGACACGCTGTCGAATGTACCCAACACCTTTCCTTCCAGCTTTACGCCAACAGAATCACATAATTTTTGAGCAATTTCCGCAGCTACATTCTTTGTGATCAAGTGATCTTTCAGTTTATCCAGAACTGGAGCCATGTCTTCGTGCTTCAAGCTCTTATTACCGACCAAACTTTTGAACATTGAAAACATACTGTTTGTTTTCTTTTGTACTTGCGGCTTAGGGTTCTCGATTTCTTGATCAGACTCATCTTCAGACTCACTTTCAATTTCTATATCACGAATACTGCCTTTCATCTGGCCTACTAACTGTAAAAAATATTAGTTTCAACAAGGACATAATCGCGTCAATGGTCATTTGTGAATGATAAATTTACTGTTGTATCAGCTGCCACATAATCGCCACTTTCTTCTGGTTTGTCTTTGGTGCGCTCTAAGGTAGCAAGGTCCTTGGTGGTCCCACCTAATTCCCACACGCGAGGTTTTTTACCTGCCTTTTCAGGCTTTTGACTCTTCCTACAATGATTACATATGAATAATTGAATAGTAAAATATATTCCTTTAGTTTTCAACTCTATAAACTTACTGCTTATCAACTTTCTTCTTTTGATTGTTTAGTTTCTGAGCCAATTTCACGCGGTTCGCAATTAAAATCTCTTCGTTTATTTCTCCATTATGATTTATTTGATTATTCACCAGGTCCTGTTTTGGAACCTCTTGAACTTTCACTACAGAATCACATAATGGCCGGATTAATATTTATTCGACAATAAATTCCATTATAGTTTTAATTTTTATTAATTTGTTGCTGAATATTTAGCCTATGTTGTGAGATAAAATAGAGGTATGGCAAGGTGCTGTTAATTTTGTTATGTCTGGTGATAATGTATGATATGTACACAAAATGCAGCATGTGAAATTCAAAATCACTTACATTGATCATCTTTATTAGTATTAACTCCCTTCTTCCTTTTACCTAGAAGCGAAGAAGATCCCCATTTCCTGTTAGTGATACCCACATTGGAAAGGACATATTACTACCTAAATGAAAATTGCTTGTGATTCTATATAAAATCCTAAACAAATATCAATGGCTTATAGTATTTAGCACTCAAAAATAAATGAAACCACCAAAAAATTGTACAACTACATTAATAAATAAATATTAATCTTAGAAAGGTTTAACTACAACCTGATTATTTGTAATAATTACACCCAAACTATTTCTAATTCCCTGGTACCAAAAGAAATAACAGAGTTCTTAGACAATCAGTACATATTGTCAATATTTGAGTACTTTAAATAAATATTGAGAACCTTAAAATATTGGCAATATATACAGGTCATCTAAGATTTCCATAACATAGGACTTAGGGATATCAAAGCTATAAAGACATTAATAATATCATAAGCTCATTGAATGCAAAGTGCTTGAAATAAATAAAAGTACTATACAAAACTAAACTTTTAAGTTATATTTACTACGTACCCTGCTTTTTATTATCCTTGTCATCTTTTCTTTCAATCATACTAGCAACAGTTTTCTTTGATTTTTGACTCTCATCAAACGTACGCATTTGTTTAGGTATCTTTGCCTGAGTTCGTGCCCATTGTTCAGCCATAGCAAGAACATGTTCATAATTCCTGCTAAACTCGTAATTATAAAACCATTGAGACTTCTCCAACTCATTTTTAAATCTGTCTCTAAACTCCAAATGAATATCATTTAAAAATTTATCTATATATGACAACTGTAGTATCTTTTGATATGCAACAACAAACACTAATTCAAACTCATTATCAAGTTTGTATTGCAACCGCAAAGAATCATATTCAAAAGTATGATTTCCCGTACGTTCCTGCAAAAAAAGATTATAAAAATATAATCATGACAAAAGCAAACTATTTAACAGATAAATTACTGTACAAGAAAAATATATCTTTTGTTTTATTTCAATTCTTGACACGAAAATCAGTTATTGAACAGTATTCCATATGGACATGAAAAAGAAAGAAAAATATAAAACCTTGACAGGTGTACTTACTTGCAATATGACACTTCGTATTAGCGCGTTAACGCTAGGCGCAAATATTTGCGAGGTACTTTGGAAACACCAAAGCACAATTCCACCTTTACTAAATATAGTAAATAGATCCAACATGATTATATGATTTTTTGACAATAAAAAAATGTTTATTATAGAATATTGCGATCTAACCTATTCGTGATCGTGCAGTTTGATTTTTGTACACGTCAGACTGTTCCTTAGAATAAAAGCTACAAGATACGATAAAATGAAACGTTGAGGAACTTTAAGGCGGTTGCATATTGCAACGGCACGTAAATGCTGATATCACAAAAATGTGATATTGGTTTGTCCATATATTTAAAAATGTGCTTCATACATTCTTTTATATTTTATATTTATTGCTGTATTAAACGCAATTTTTAATCAGGGAAGAGTATAAAGGAAAACTTAGGTCAAGCCTATATAGATATATAAGAGCTATGGTTAGGAAAAGTCTAGGAAAAGCCTAGGAAAAACCTAGGGTCTAGAGAATCCAAAAAAAAAAAAAAAACAAATCTGGGAAAAAGCTAGAGTTAGAGACTAGGGAACTTAGGACCCAGAATGAATCTAGGATAAGCTCAGGACCCAGGAAGAGTGTAGAAAGAACCCAGGGAGAACTATCCACATCTCCTGATATCTGAAAACCGGATACATACAGTGCCTGCAGGCTACAAAATTTTTAAAGTTTACAATTAGAAATGAATTTATACCGAAATTATAAGTATAAAATATCAAACAGTTTTCTACAATTTATTTTTCTTATTGTAATCATACAATAATTGTTCTTTTGAACTGAATGATGAATATACTTTAATTTGTTAATAACAGAACCCTCAACAGGCAGTGTATACTTAAGCTGTAAATCTATCTAATACATTATGCACAACTACATATAAAAATGTATAATGGAACAATTTCATTAAATGTATGTTATATACAATAATTACAATGTTTTACACAAGACAATACGACTTTTATGCTTTGTGTTAAACGGATACAAAGGTATATTAAAACCGTATATCGTCTCCCGAAAAGTTGTAGACACCTTACTCACGTTTTTTGCATTACTGAAGTCGAATAAAAACATAACTATCATTATGATAGTGAGAAAAACCTGCAATAATAACGATTATTAAGATACTGAATTTTTAACTTCTTATATTTTCGTAAGTATAAAAATAATAAAAGTAATAATACTTGAAAACCTGTATGTTATCGAGAGGATAAGTATACTTTAAGCAAATTGAATTAAAAGGAAAATAAAAATTTGTCGATCATATCAAATTTCTTTTACACGGATTTATAAAAATACACATAACACATTACGAGAAAGTTAAATTGACACTTGCAATTTACCTGAATCATTTCTTCTAAAACAAAGATTAGAAACTTCGTTTCAAAGAAATGGTTTCAAAACATGTACACATATTAATTATAGTAATAACACTAATGTTATATTCTTCTAAATAAACTGTTCAACATTACTGTCAAAATAACAATCCAAAAATTTGTAGAACATTCGAGACAAGAATATCTTTTCCACAAAGATAATTCTATAACATTTAATTGTAATCTCTTCAACAAAAAGAGCAGTCTTGATATATTATAAGTAATACTGTAAAAGAAAAATACTCTTTCTATTAATACCTAATGTAACTATTTACATAAGCTTCTGACATAAGCTTTTCAGAAACATCTTATAACATAAAAGTCATAGATTTTTTCAGTTTATAAAAATAAGAAAAGAAATAATGTTTTATAGCTCCTTTCTTAAGTAGTCGTATAAATTTATAGACTAGAACTTACAAGCAACTAAACATTAGTTTTACTTCTAATCTTTCTTAATAAATTTAGAAGTAAAATTAAATCATATATACTTTGTGCGTGTTAAAGCGCTTCCTCCTTTCGTGGGATCCATCATACGATCCCAGTTCGTGTGACCAACTACGAATCCTACAGCTCGCATTTTCTCTTGTTCTTTTCGTTCTTCTAAATCTGCCCACCTTACCTATTTGATGCAATTTTTATAAATCAGATCGACAGTCCTCAAGTATATTTAAATTAGTCAAAAGCGTACTTACCCTTTTTTTACCGGAAGTATCTTCCATGTTGTAATAATCCGGAACCTGAAGAAAATCTTTCATTGTTTGTACTTTTCCCTCATTTTTCTTCTTCGCAAGTCCATCCAAACGATCTGTATCGAAAAACATGTACATAAACAAGAAATTTATTAAGAAATATACAACTGTTTTATGAAATAAATGACTAACCTAATTTATCCTCTGCCTCCATACGTTCCCACTTACTGACTCCCTAGAAGTGATTAATAAGACATACGTTTAATGTCTTGAATTTTCTTTAGATATATATTAAATTTAAATTGCAACTAAATATTACAGTAACATCTTGAATATCATCTTGACTATCCTGACTATCTTCGTTGTGTTGTTGGGAGGGTTTCTCCTGCGTTTCTTCGCTATCTTCCATGTGAACCTATTATATAAAAGAGTACAGGATAGTCTTAATTCATTATTATACACAAACGTATAACTTATCAGAAGAACATACTTCCTCAATTGCTTGTTCTTGCAACATTGAGTTGACATCTAACTTTTGATGATAACTCGGTGTTGGCTCAAAATAATCTATAATCCTATTTATTTCGTCTTCTGTGCGATTATGAATATTTCTTTTTACACAGATTTGTAAATCCATTTCCATTTCGCAGACATATACCTATAAGATTAAGAGAAGCATTAAAAAAAATTTTTTTTTGAGATTACAGAGTACTTACTTTAAAACCTTTAGTCTTAGCAAAACTCCACATTTCTTCGTAATCGGATATTTTTTCATTGATGCAGTCTAATATTATGAAGTTAAAGAAACCATCAGTGATATTCTTTTTAAATGCTTTAACCAGAGAGGTGATATAACTTTGCTCCATTGCTTCCTCATATTCGTAAACCATATCCTATAAAATTAGTCAATGGAAAAAGTTTATATCATTTATACATATTTAAATCTAACAAGAATGACGATTTATGTTCTACCTTAACTGTGATTTTCTTCCCATTATCATCTGTGGTTTCTATCTCCTTTTCAACCAGGAAATAATCATCAAGACTTAAAATCCTTGGAGCAGAACCACCTTGTTCAACTTCTTTATCCTGTAAAAGAATATTTTCAATGTAGTAATTTATTACAAAATTTATACAAATGTTAATTGTTTACTATAATAAAATCTTTACCTTAATAAGTTTTGCCACGAATGACTTTCCACTGCCTGGTGGACCTCTCAAAATAATGGCTATTTTTGGTGGTCTGTTCTGGCGACCTGGAGGACACAGCAGATCATCCACCATTGTACAGTTTGGTGTCTTTGCCAGTTCCAAGGTCTTTTGTGCAGGTTCCAATACATTATGCTGAGAATCTGTAACACTGTAAGACGTAATATTATTTTATTATGAGATCTTTCTAAAATACTATGCTTGCAATATAATAGAGAAGAAGGTAAATAAAAAATTAGATATAATGATGGTAAGTATATATCAATTAATACATACAAGTGGTAATATATTTGATATTTAAAATATTCCTAATAATTAGAAAACCTTAAGATATTAATAAATTTCAAAGATGCATTATAAATATGAGAAACAGTATAAAGTTTCTGGAAGCTATTATTAAAAATAGCAATAGTTAAAAACCTAAAATCGGTGTGTGTTTTCATATGTTCAGATTAAATTACATGAAACGTGTTTCTGTACAGTACAAACATATGTTTGTATTATGCTACTAAGCATTTCATGTATCTAATCGAATTTGTCGAACCCAAATTATTTTTAGATTATTGTATATTCATACATATAGCATAAAAACACGTATTTAATAAGTATCAATTGCTAAATTATTTCAAATGAATAAAACGTTTCTAAAAATAATCGTTTATCATCGCTTATATTTAAATTGTTAGCACGCATGAAAATAAATGTTTCATGGCTTCAAATGTATAGTACTTCAATGTAGTGACATTGTAGTCACATTGTAGACATGTTATAAATAAAGAAAACCAGTGGTTTCCAAAATATCTCCTGCGTCAAAAACTATGACACAATACAGACAAGCATAATAAACTAGTATCTTCTAACTGCATTTTAGCAGTCCAAAGGCATAGTATAAATTTACAACAGTAAAGTGTCATCTTCATAAGAGTATTAAATTTATAAACAGATACCAATAGTGTAAATTTAAAAACATAAAAATTGTAAAACCGTTTATTTAACAGTTTCTAAAAGACTAAACGCTAAAGGATGTATTTAATAATTATTATAACATACCTGGTATCTGATGGCTTTGTATCTATGACGTTCTTGTTCGCATTCTCCTGCCAGTTTTTATTTCCTTTTGATCTAAAGAAAGTTACATGTTTTCAAAACGAAATTGATGTATATATGAACAACAGCCAAGAGAAATTTATTTTTGTTACATACAAATATGAATACAGATTTATGAATGAAGTATTTATTTTACTGTACCTGTCCTCATCTTTGTCATTCTCTTTAATCGGTTCCTTTTGAGAAGTGTCACATTTTTCTCGTGTTCTTTCTGCAGTGAAAGAAAAGAATAAATTTAAAACTATCTTTATAGTTTAACAACTAAATATATGACTTATAAATTCACATAGATATTTTGTAATAATACTTGAATAAGACTGTATATTTATTTAAATAAACCTCAAATTACCTTTATTGCTATTTTTGTCATATCGAACATCTTGATCTTTGTCAGACATACGATCAAACGACCTATCCTCTTTTTCCTTCCCTTTGTGGTCCTCCTTCTCTCTACGCTCCCTGTCAGGTTTTCTTTCATCAAACGATTCCTCACTGTTCCTTCTCTTATTATAATTTCTAGATCTCCTAGAGTCTGTTTTATCCGCATAATATTCGTATCTCTTTATCTTTTCTGTGTACTCTTTCAAATTCTGTTCACTCTCCTCCCAGTTTCTGAAATCTTTCTTCGGATGCACCTCATGGTCGGGCACCAATGGTTTCAAATTACCATGTCCATAATCAAAGCACTGCACTGGAGTCAAATGATCCTGAATCGCTGAACGAGAGGTGTGAGCATAGTCAATTACTTTGGCAGGTATATGTTCAATAAATTTCTTCTCAGTTGTGGCTCCACCATGATTGTAATTAAACTGTTTCTCTATGCAAAATTCTTTAACTGGTGGACACTTGACTTGAGACTGCCGATTATCTGCTGACCGTTTCATGAACATAGAATTACCAAAGGATGAAGACTCCCCAAACTCAGCTTTGTAATCTCCTACAGTTAAGTCAGCCATACTCTTCTCTGATCTTTCAGGTATGTTAGATTTGATTGCATCTAGTTGCGACCGTCGTTCAACATTATTCATGGTATCTTGATTAAACGTTTCATTCTGACCTGGCCCAGATTTATTAACAAAATCGAAATCTCGTGAAGACCTTTGGTCAGTGTCACCAAAGCTGTTCTTGGGGTATGATTGCCTCCAGCCTGGATTTGACATATCATCCGTGTCAAACTGCCCTTGTGGTTCTATCCGCATCTGATTGGTGTTTTCAAACACTCCTCCATCGCCACGAATGTTGGAACCACCTGCTTCTGAGTTCTCTGGGAGTTTAGGGCAATTGTTATCGATTGGCCCTTTTGATCTAAATTCTCCAATTCCTCTGATATCGTTTGGCCCGTCCATTGGACCTCGGGACCCAAAGTACGAATCGTTTGAGCTCTGAGGTCCATAACATCCATCATTCACATTAGAAAATTGTCCATTGTTTGCTCCTTTAGAACCATTTGGACTTCTTTGGAAGGGTCCATCGCTGCGTCTTGAACCGAATAGTCTATCATTAGGTCCGGAAAATCTGTGCGTTTCAGTTGGTCCTCTGGGAGCAAATTGTCCAGAGTTATCAAAAGGTGCATCGTTTTGTCTACCAGGAGTAAATGGTCGGTTGTTGGGTCCTTGAGGACCAAGTTGTCCATCGATTGGTCCTCTAGGACCGAACTGTCCATCATTGGGTCTTCTCAGTCCAAACTGACCATCAAATCTAGGTCCAAATTGTCCAGTGTTAGGACCTCTGGGTCCAAACGGTCCATTGTTAGGTCCTCGTGGTCCGAACTGATTCTCAGTGGGCCCTCTTGGTCCAAAGGGTCCTCCATTAGGACCTCTAGGCCCAAATGGACCGTCGTTGGGACCTCTGGGTCCAAATAGTCCATCATTGACACCTCTTGGACCAAACTGTGTATCGTTAGGTCCTTGAGGTCCAAACTGTCCATCAGTGGGACCTCTTGGACCAAACTGGCCGTTATTAGGACCTCTTGGTCCAAACTGTCCGTCACTGAATCCTCGAGGACCTAACGGGTACTGGTTTAGAGCAGGAGGGTTAAATGGAAACGAACCTGGACCTCTAGGTTCAAAGACTGGAAATCTGTTATCAGTGGGGCCTCTAGGGCCAGTGAAAGGTGTATTTGGTCTGAACGGCATACCTCTTGGGCCGAGTGTAGGATCAAAGCATTCTGAATTATTTGGAAACGATTTCAAGGAAGACTCGTTTGTCCCTCGTATAGGATCAGTCAGTTCATTATCTGAGACAGGACCTAAGTTTGGTAATTCAGGTGGTGGCTCCATGTTCAGGTCTTCAGGTTTTGGATCATTCTCTCCCATAAAAGGCAAGGCCTCAACTTTCTTATTATCGCTGCTGGATAGTTCTTGTTTTCCCTTTGAGTCGTTAAATGCAGTCTGAGCATCCTGTTCTGAAGGATTGTAGTTTGCAGACAAATTTTCATCCGGTTTAATTTTATCCTTTTGCAACAAATCTTCAGGAAGTTGAGCATCGATCCAAGGTGGTTTTTCTAACAATGGTATATCACTTTGTCCAGCGTAACCTTCGGAGCTATCCTTCTGGGCACCGTCAACAGTCTGTTCGTTTAAGATTGAACTCGCTACTGGCTGTTCCATCACAGACTCGTTTTTATTCTCTTTATTCGCTTCCATGTCGATTCCCATGTTTGGTATTTCTGGTCTAGGTTCAGTGCCCATGAAATCTTGCTGTGGACTAGAAGTGGCGAGTCCTCTGAATGGAGCAGCACCGTCTCGCGATTCAAACGAATTGTTACGTCCGATTCCCGTAGGACAACGTGTTCCGAAATCTTGGTTTCCTGGAGATTTGAAGTCTCCAGGCATCCGGAAGTTAGCGGCTCCACCTGGCCCAAAATTGGAAGACCCACGAGGCCCAAAATTATTGTTCGAAGTGGAAGTTTTCATAAACGGAGACTCACCGGTGATTTTCTTGAAACTTTCACTCAAAGACCCGACGCTACTATTCTTGTCGGAATCGAGGAAGCTCGGTTTAAATACATCTATCGCAGCCCTTCGTTTTTCCATAAGTTTTTTCAACTCTGGCGCGAATTTGTCCGGTGGTTCAAACTGGTTATTTCTATTAAAGTTCCGTGGAGTACCTGGGAAGCCATCGCGCCTTTCTCCTAGATCCTTTTGATCAAAACGATCCATGTTATTCCTGTTAAACCTATCACCACCAGGTCCATACGGTGGTTCATTGTTCGATCCAAACCGATCATTAACAGATTCGCTTCCTTGTCCAAATCGATCATTAGCAGCAGCAAATCTGTTATCCCCAGACCCAAAACGATCGTTTACAGGTCCGAATCTGTCATTCGTTGGACCAAATCTATTATTGCCTGGTCCAAAACGATCATTCCCACCAAATCTGTCGTTACTGTAATTCATTTTATGTTGGTTGAACTGATTACCACTGAAATCTTGATAATTTCTGTCCTCTCTTCTGAACTGATCAGTCTCTGACATACGTTCATCGTTCAATTTATAATTGTCACCCCGTTGACTGAATAAATCATTGGATCTAAACTGATTATTCTGTTGATCACCATCTCGAGTAAAACGTTCATCCTTTTCTCGAGTAGGATCGTTCATATTAAAACTGTTTGGATGACCCACCGAGTCAAAATTGTTCATGGGTCCGCTTTGTCCTGGACGTTCATTGTGCATACCGCCATCTGGACCAGTATTGTTATTTGGACCAAACGGAGGGGGTCTTCCTTGCATATTCGGTGGAATTGACGGTCGCGCATTTTGACCCTGTCGGGAATCATTACTGACAAATCCAGGCGGTGGTTGCGAAAAGTTTGGTACACTTGAAAAGTTCGGTGGTGGCTGAGTGAAATTTGGTGGAGGCATTTGCGTTGGTGGAGCACCAAATGGTAGTTGTGATACACCGCTAACAGACTGAAAATTTGGAAAATTCGATACGTTTGCATTGTACTGCGGTGTCCACTGTTGAGAATTCCAAGGTGATGAGGTCATCACGTTAGAAGACATATTCATGGCTGGTAACTGAGGTGCTGAAGTTGACTGAGAAGATGTCATGGTTGTTTGAACGTTAGACGCCGTAGCTTCAGTAGCCGGCGGTGGAGGTGGCGGAGGAGGTACGTTAGTGTTTTGTTTTCCGGTTAAACCGAGAGTCTTTCCAATACCTAATAAATTATTAATCAATCCCTGATTCTCAGTACTCGACAGTATATTCATTATTTTATCGTCACCAGGCAAACTTTTATTTTTGTCAACTTCTGTCTTAGCGGTAGCTTGCTTTTGTTGCTCGCGTTTCCTACGCATCTGTTCACGTCGCTCAATAAGCTTCTCCCGCCAGGATGTCCATTTCGCTTCGTATTGTTTGTATTGGGTCTACAATAAAATGGTATGTCTTTTTCTTGCAAGAATTGGAACACTACTTCACTCACAGTATTTCGACTAATATATTTGTGGTGATCTACTGATAATAATTGTAACATTACTTACCTTGTCTGGGTGATTAGCATTTTGCTGTTTCCACTTATTAAACTGTTCCTCCCACTGTTTAAACTGAGCATCAAATGTTTTCTCGGCCTCAGTTAGTTCTTCATCTTCAACTTTCAATTTTTTAGCACTAGTAGATTCACTAATGGCATTACTACTACGTTTACCAATTAAATTATTATTCTCTTTACTATTATTACTACTTTCAGGAGGTAATGGTGGTTGGTTTGGAGGTAAAGGAGGATTTTGTGGACAATTCTGAACGTTTGATTGCTGTAATGAGGTATTTGCATTTTGTTTAGCAGGAAATAATGGAAGATTATTTTGATGTGGAGGAGGCATGCTTGTAAATTGATACGTATTCATTGTGGTTGGGGGTAATGGTGGCTTTGCATCCTCTTTTGGAAGAGGCGGTGGAGGTTGCACAACCGGTAACTGTGGCACCTGACTGGATAAGTTCAAGTTCTGTGCTGATATGTGCTTCATGGTTTCCTGATACTGAAACAAGAATTAGAGCAATGAAAAAACAACTGAATGTCATGCTATGAAAAGCAGTCTTTACTTGAGCTTTACTGCACATATCCTTAATTTACTAAGGATTTTAAATCTTCATATGAACAATAGGTGCATATGACTATTATGTAAACTTTATGATTACTCATTGCATCTTGAGCTTAATTAATAATATTTTAATTTGTTATGTACCTTTTCACCATATTGTGCTTGCCATTGCTGGTATTGTTGTTGCCATTGCTGCCATTGAGCCCAGTTTTGTTGCTGAGCTGCAGCCCATTGTTCTGCTGTATACCCATTAGGTGCCTAACAAAGAAATACATATTATTTACATTTCCAATATTAAATAAACATTTAGATTCTAAAAATATTCATATAAGCTATATTTAATATACAGTAATACAATTTTTGAGAACTTGTAATTAATACATTTTATTAAGAGCTTGTAACAATTTATAGCACATGAAGATTAATTTTTCAAAATTGTATCTCTACCATTAATCATTTTAATATGATACTTACTGGTTGATTGTAATACTGCATGTAAGCTTGCATCATAGCCATAGGATCTGCTCCTGGAGTGGCATAACCAACTGGTGGTTGTGGCATTGGAGTGGCAACAGCACCAGCTGACAATTGCCATTGATTCCAATTTTGCATTTTTTAATGCTCTCTCACTCTAGCAAATGGTTTGCTAGAGCAGTCCAAATTGTTTTAAGGGCCGCAGTCCGTTTGGACGCTAGTTTATATTCAAAGAAAACTATTATAGAATTACTGTCACATATATGCATATATTAAAATAAATATCTCTATTCATTTATTTATTATGTTTTATAGTACAAACACCAACCATACATTTATTTATAAAAGTTTTCAAAGTAATTAATCAAATATATTCATAAAAATATCTGCAAGTTTCATAAATATTCAAATGATTTTGAATAAGCAGAAAAAGATGAATACATATTTTTACTAGAAATTAAATCGCCTGAAATTTTGTTACATAAACAAACTTCACTTTACATAAATAGAGAATAAGACGCTTATTAAATTAGTAATCATAATAACATTGTATAAACTTTGTTAAAGTTTATAGTTTGAATTTTTCTTCCATTATACTTAAACATAGAAGTCCAAAAGATAGGAACTTCTGTAAAATAGTTGTGAGAAATTAAATGGTTCTAAGAAATTTTTGAACAATACACAACATACAAACATAACGAACAAATATGGTAGATTAAATTTTTAAACATATATTATACATATACAAGAAATCATAAAATGAAAATAGCACAGAAATATGTCAAATTATAAAACACAAAGGAATAAGCTTTATGTGCTTTTAAAATATATTAATGAATTTGCATCATATTTAGTTCGATAAATAGATACATACATAGAAGAAATAAAAATATGTATTTGTTATGCACAAGTACATACAATATACAAGGTTGATATTTTAAATTATCTGGTATTAAAAATAGTCTATATATATGGTACATCTTACAAAAGAGATTTTTAATAAAATATGTGTTATATACATATAAAATACACCATTTTGTAATTGTATAGAAATATTATAGAAGAGGAAGGATAGATTTAATCAACTTTTATTTGCCTTTGTACAAAGGAAATAAAAATTAATAGATCATTAATATAAATTTTTAGAAAACATATTTATATTTATGCTTAAATTAAATGAACATAAATCTGTTTTCCAAAATAATAAGTATCAGAATCTACTGAATTTTTATTTCCTTCTTTCACCAAAGCAAACAAATGTTTGCAAAAATTAAAACTGAGAAGTATAAAAATCTGTTCAATTTCTTAAACATAACATTGTTGTAGATACTTCAAGCTGACTTATAAAAAATTTAGAAAAGAAATATTTTATTTATTTAGTAAGAATATTAAATGATTGTGACCAGTGCTAAAAAATAATTGTTTTTACCATTCTGGTATAAAATATGTATAATTGTTATAATACGTATAACTTATAGTTATTAAAGTTGAAAATATCTTAAATATATTTGAGAATTGAATATTGTTTTATTTTTAACAATAAGAATGTTTAATTTTAATATACTTATTATCCAATTATTAACATGTTCATTATAACTCATTCCACCATGGTGTAAGATTCCCTAGATATGCCTCATACCTCTCAAGCATGAGACGTAATGATACAGACCTATAGTTTTATATTGGGAGAATGCTTTACATTTCTGTTTTCATGATGAATAATATTAATCAAGGGTCCTCAAAACAGGTAAAGCCTTTGCCTATAACGAAGACATTTCAATTTAATACATAAATCATTCCACATTTTTAATGACTGGATAATAAATATGTTGAAATATAACATTTGTATTGTTATAAATATCCTAAAGATATAAATAAGATTACATTATAATATGTAAAAAATTGTAGAAGTGTTTAATTATTTGTGATCTCATTAAATGTAGAGTCAGGTAAGTATGTCCTTTAAAATATACACGACAAACTGCAATAACTGCAATTAACCTAGGTAGATGATCGAACATATAGTTCTTATCATGACTTACAATATGGAGTTGAAAATAATTCTAATAAGTGTTTTATACATTTTCATTACAGCATATAAATAATGCCCAAAAATGTAGTGCTATGAAACACGTTTAAAAGAAGTAAATGCTTGATGAGCCATGAGAAGCCAAACTGGGTCAAGTAAAATACATTGATTTGCTGAACATAAAGTGCAATAAACACAGAAATACATCAATCAAATTGATTTTCCGTAAATATGTCATCAAAGTTTCAAAGAACTTTGAAATGTCTAGTTCAAATACAGAAATTCGCCAAGTTCAGCAAGTAACATAATATGAGACAAACATCTCTATGCGATCGCCATGATCGTTGACGACATACAAATCTTAAT
The DNA here is from genome assembly GCF_050947335.1 of Megachile rotundata. Classification (NCBI taxonomy): domain Eukaryota; kingdom Metazoa; phylum Arthropoda; class Insecta; order Hymenoptera; family Megachilidae; genus Megachile; species Megachile rotundata. Next base: position 10,982,555 of record NC_134996.1, read on the forward strand.
TTTGCGCAGGCATTATTTTCATCATTGTATCAATCATAATTCGATAAATATAACGAAAGTTTTATTGGTTATATTTACACGAGAGTATTGTGTCATTCAACATGTAATAAATCGTGAACAATTTATTTGTGATGTTCAACATCTTTGTAAAGGTGGAAAAACGAAAATAAGTTACATTATAAGTAAGCGAAATCGAAAAACAATACTCACGACTGGATAGTCGAGAAGCTGCGACACTTTTGGTCGATGTAAAATTCACGAAAATTATGTTTTATTACGCGGCAACTAACGAGAATCGAACGCGAAAACTTCGAAACTGTCGGAAACGATGGCGACTGAAGACGGTGGGTCAATTTAATTTCTAGAAACCAAACAGGGAGAAAAGTCCCTAAATTCAGACGCCCCGTTTGAGCGGGCTGTTTATACATTGTAGACTGAAGAGCAGTAATTAATACTGTCTATAATTATTTCAGGGTTTGGAAATGATTAATTAACCCATTCAAAATTAAGTTATAGTCAATGAATAGCCTGTATCAGTTATAGACGAACTAGAGGAGCAGTTTTTATACGAATCTCTCATTGTCAAAGCCGCTGTTCAAGTTTAGATCTTAGGAAAATTGGAAATTCATTTAGATGTTACAGATTCTGAGGAAGAGAGGGTATGAGATTTATCATTCCACTGTATATAAAACGAGAAAGACTAAACTTGACCGTTATGTAGATCCATCTGGTCGATAACTGAGCACCGAAAAGCTGATTATCGACTGGCGGGTAATAATCATTGACCGCTAAAATGCTGATTAATGACTATCGATAGATAAAATATTGTAAACGTTATGATAACTCAAAGGTAAATAAACTATCATTTGTGAATCGATAATGAGGTGATCTCTTTATCTACAAGTCATGAGTAAATTGAGTAATAAATTTTTGCATTATCAGAAGAGCACATGGATTACTATCATGGTAGATGTATTTCTACGAAATCAGTCTGCAGTTGTGGTATCCGTTCTTTTCTTCTTTGACCATTATGAACTATGAACCGTATCCTGACCAAAGTTATTTTATTATTCCACGAAGGTTAATTTTCTTTAATTATCGAGGATTCGAAAGGATTATATCCTTTCTAGGTAAGTGGATTTTACCTTGATCATTCACCGTTATTAATCACTTTGTTATTCGTGAAGTTCGCTTGGAACTTTGTTGTGAAATTTAATATAACTGATACGTAGAATGGACGGAATATCAAATTTCCTGGACCACGGAGGATGTTTGGAAAAAGTATTTTTCAGGGGCAAGTTTTTTACAATACAATATGTTCCGTACATATATTAATATTTTATTAATAATTAATTATAACTTATTATTTTATATTTGTCTAGAAAACCAAGTATTACAAGTTCAATCGTTGAAAATAGAATAGAGGAGATTAAGAAGAGAAATATACTTTCATACTACTATGAAATGAGGAAGAAGGGTGTATTTTATTATAACATAGAGATAATGAAATATTCGCGCGTAGTTGAATCATCAGACTTTCTTTTAACGCGCAAATGATATTTTTTGATCTGAGGAATACAATTTTTAAGTATCACTGTAAAACTATTGGTTCAACCGATTGGTGATATGAAGATGAATACGTGTACTTATGAAAACCAGTTTGCAACCATCGGTAGTGGGGTCTCGTCTCTCAGTTTTCCTTAAACCGACATCGTTATCGGACGTAGCCACAATGAGCTCTCCATCGACCATCTCACTTTTTCTTGGAGTTCTATTATCCATTGTACTACAAGGAAATTCGGCACGATTCGTTCCTCCGACACCGACCGTAGAACCGCTTTATCCGAAAGGATTGCGAATGTCCATTCCACGTAAGTACTTGTTATTCTTCTTACACCGTGGAAAGAATACTTAATCAGTTTGGTACATTACTATTTAGTACAAACTGAATATCAAGATAAATTTTTTTGCTTAAGATGATACAACGATTATTTATAAAAAGTTCCAGAGTTAAAAAATTAAAAAATATGAACTTGAATATGATAAAATTTTAGAGTATAAAAATAGCGTTAATAAGATATTTTTCCGCGAAAAGCTTTCGCTCATGAATCTCCTTCAATTCACACGCTCATTCTGACTCATTGCAAATTTGAAGTATTAAAAATCAGACTTTTTGTACTCTATACATGTAGCATGATCTCACCGCATGCATATCAGTAATTTTGTAATATAAAGATATAAATAAAAGTAAGATAAACATCCTCACTATTTACAAATTTCAACCTCAGGCTTTTACAGCGACCTAAGATAGCGTTAGAGATGCAACTACTAAAAAACGATAAGAAAACACGGAAAAAAACGAAGGATAAATATTAACATAATTCAAACACATAGCGTGTGAATCAGCAACGACTCAAGGATGCAATACAGGAAGACAGAACAATCCAAATTCTTGTACACAGTAAATCTCTGAACAGTACGTTTTATATTTAGATGAGGATGGCATCAGTTTAGTCGCCTACCATGTGAAATTCAACGAGGATTTCGAAGGCCTCGAGGCAGGAACCATCGCCAGGGACATCATAAAAACGCGCAATGGCCGATGGGTGTACGAGGATAAAACCACAAGGTTGAAACGGGGCGACATCATTTATTACTGGATTCACGTCGTTTATGATGGTCTCGGTTACAACTTGCTGGACCAGAGCTACGTGGTGAACAGTCAGTACCGCATAATCTATGATAATGTATGGTAAATATACAGATTGGTTCCTCCAATTACCTTGACCAAGGAACTTAATCTGTATATTTAGATTAAATAATATCGATGATATTTTAAATATGATTTTTAACACGTTCAGCATTTTACAACGCCGACGGAACACCTGTGGGCAGCGATGAAGGAAATACTATCTCATGTGCTAAACAATCTCCGACCAAGGTATTCGAGTACAATCAGAATGATCTTCAAATAAAGCCACAAAACATTTGTCCAGGACAAATGGTGTTCGAAGATCAATTCGACAAGCTTGACACTAATCGCTGGACGATCGTAGAGCGCTTCTCTAATACACCGGTAGGTTGAGTATTATTCGTTTAATCGAATACTCTGAATTAATAGAACTTATTTCTATAGAACTACGAGTTCGTCGTTTACATGAACAATAAGAGCAACGTAGATGCCTGGGACGGTGTTTTGCATATTCGACCGACTCTCACTGATGATGTATTTGGAAACAACTTCATTCGCGAAGGAAACCTAAATTTGGAGAAGTACAGATCATTACAACCATTTACAACATATATATAATATCGGTATATTAAAGATAATTCTATTCCTAGATGCACGGACGAGATTGGTACAAAAACCTGCAAGCAGACGGGACACTCGGTTTACATCCTGCCGCCTATAATATCAGGACGTATAAATAGCAAACCGTCCTTCCTCTTTACGTATGGTCGCATTGAGATTCGAGCTAAACTACCACGTGGTGACTGGATATATCCTTGTAAGTTCGAGGGGACTATGCTGAGCGTCTCGTAACCTGTGAACTACACGTGGTCCACATACACATTTAAAATTATAATCTGATCCAAGTATTACCAGATTAAAATATTCAATGTGTGTTTCAGTGATCACATTAGAAAGCGCAGAGAAGCAAGATGCTTCAAAATCATACCACGAGATCATAATAGCTCATTCAGCCGGTAATCCTTCGCTCCAAACGCAAGACGGACAAGATTTGAGCGGACACGTTCTTAGGGGTGGTGGATTTATGATCACCAGCTCTGATCACAATAAACAACATAATCTGTGGAGTCTTTCGGCAAAAAAATCGTCGACACTATGGTCAGACAGTTATCACGTTTACGACTTGGTGTGGGAGCCTGGTAAAGTCACGATTAAAGTCGACAACGAGCAATATGGCGAACAACAATTGCCGACGTCGTTCAATTCACCGGTTTGTATAAAACTGTACAAAAATATACAATCACTCGTTTACTTATGTCATGTAATATCACAGGCTTATCTGAACTTTGGAATAGCAGTCGGAGGTCACATAATTTTCCCGAATATTTGCAACAGTACCAATTACGAGAAACCTTGGAAAAATTTATCACCAAAGGTAATTTTGTTAAACTTAACTAATAAAGTCTGTGTACCACTTTTGATTTTGAAAGATACTAAATTTAAAAACAAATTCATTAGTACAAAATATATCTTTTTAAATACATTCTTTGAAACTATTTTTACAAAAATACAAAATTACAGGCACTCAACGACTTTTACCAAGCTAAAGACAAGTGGCTAGAGTCATGGCGAACCGGCGATAACGGTCTCCACATTGACTACGTCAAAGTATGGGCAGTCTAAGGACAGTACTCTCTTCAAGAACTATACTCAGATACATTTGCATTCTGCTATTCGTTTCACTATATCGAACATTGTGTTATCACCGAGGAGGCGCTGGGGGAACCAACATAGAAAGTGGTACGGGTTGTCGAAAAGGTACACTGTCAGGATGAAAACCGGAACCGAGTAACTCGATCAGCCACTGTCCGCGATAACCATAGCGGCTTTGATAAGCGTACGAGGCACGAGGTCCGTCGTCGGGTCTGAACTCGAACATCATCTTCTTCCTGGTGTCAGGAGCTGCTACCAGCCTTAGGAAATATTCTGCGCTGTTTCGTGGCAAATCCCATAATCGTCCACTGGACCACAAGTTTCTGAGCGTGCTCGACCATCTCGACGGGAACAAATTGAAGGGAATGGTCCTGGTCACGCGAGTCGAAACTGTACCGCCGCACTCGACGATTATGCACAGCTGTTATTTGCAATAAAATAATTATGAAACATTTTTATGACGCACTGTATTCCAACGCTGTAAATCCACTTACCGCGAAGATTAATATCAACGCCTGATTAACGCGCATTCTAGTTTTGTTGTTCGACGTTCCGGGTAGGAACTGGTGGAAAGCAATACTCCGTTCATCGTGTTCACCCACCTTTATGTCCTCGGGTTGAGTGACGATTTCGTGCACGGAATACATTGTAATCGATCACAAATTATTATTCATAGGGGTATCAGAGACAGCATAGTTTTTTCAAACGACTCGCGCCTCTCGTTACCGGAGATCGATCTTTTTTACTTTCACTGGCGGTATTGCGACAGACCGATATGCACGCTGATTTCTTTCTTACTTACACGGTATGCGAGTCTTTGGAAGAGGTGAATATAAGTTAGTTGTTATTCCGCGCTCGTTCAGCGATCATCGTGCCCGTCGTTCCACGTGTTACCGGGACAATATGAATTTCCCTCGTAATTTGGTAGTTAGAACTATTAGTGGCTTTTGTTTTTGCATCTTATAAGTTGGTGGTATGTATGAGGAATACAGATGCAAAACTCACATTAAAGAAAAATAAAGTATTGAAATACTTAACATTTTAATGAAATAGTTTGGTGTCAGTTTGGTACTGATTTTATTGTACAACACACTGTTTTTATTTGTAATTTTTACTATAGATATTTTGTTGACCATACAATTTTGATCTAAAGAATCCAATAATTAAAGTATAATAATATTAACACTTTGACTGCTGATTTTTACCTTATCTTTAATCTCTTGGATACTAATTCAAGAGTTTATTTTCTCACAGTGTGTTAACTCTTTTTATTTTACCAGATGCTTAAAATATTTATTCAGGCTCCGTGCTCTTTCAAACAATTGTTTTAATTGACTTCAATGTGTTAAAAGTTTGAAAATACTCTATGACTCAAACACTGAAACACAATCTTGTTCAGTAGAGATGTGTATAAAAGCTACCGTCAAAGTGTCAACGTGTACTAACAACAAAATCATAACAAATAAATAATTATATAAAGCTAAAGATGAGTTTTGCATACATGCTCGTACATACAGTTCCGACTATACAAACAATCGCACAGGGTTGTAATATGATCATGCTTAGATATTGAATGGCGGATGCTGAAGACTTAAAACACATACAAGAATACTTTGTCTAACTAACAACTCATTCTTTAACCAAAAACTTCTCCATGATAATTCAAAGCTTAGAAAATTAAATTTAAATTGTTCTTCAAGCAGCCCGCCATCCGAGGATTTTACAGCTAAGATTATAGTCAACTTCGGTGTCATTGCAGGTAATTCTGACTTGTCTCTTGCTGTTTCACGCCGACAACCACGTCGTCTCAGCAGCTGAATCCATTAACATTTTCTCGTTTATTCACGACCTGATTCAGTATAACGTAGCGGGGATACCGCTCATCCATGAGGCAAGTATAACACTCTGAAGAACAAGAAAGTCAAAGTTAAAAAGAAGTTGCAATTACCTGCGATTCACAGCGGACGGAATGGGACTTTGATCCGGACGTCGGGAAACAGAGAAGAGTGAAATACGAGCAGGAAAATGGTCGCCATGGGGAGCTCGCCATCGAGAGGATCGGCATGGGTATTGGATACAAAGGTCCATGGGGAACGCCAGCGTGAAAGCGCATCGATTAAAATTAATCAATTAACTGTAAAAAGGGGGCTTTAATAATCAATCGACTATGTCGAAGACTGTATGCCTAGCTAGTCTGAAAAATAAAAATATATTTCTTATAATCACCTCTTTACTTATAAAATCTTTGCAAAATTAAAATATAAAATTTTGTTCAAAAGAGTATCCTTGAATTTTAGTTACATTACTATGTCATAATGTATGTTTTGAAATCATTCTTTTTTTGACCTTGAGTAATTTCGACACCAATGCTTTCGATAATTCGGGGAACAGAGTACAATTTTCAAGGTTCTTGTTCATCCTGGCATCAGGTGCGTATACGTGCAGAAACGCGCAAAGTCCAGTATGTCCCGTTCGACTTTCACTTGATGGCGTCAAAGAAAGAAGAAGGTGGGGAAGAAGAACGGTACCGGACTTCAGAATGAGCCAGGGTAAAAGGAATCAGAAAAACGGAAAGAGCCAATCGTACGGGCCGTAGTGTCTTCCGTCTTCTTTTCCATCGAAATCATCGTTTCAATAAACAAAAGCGTAATCGAACACTCTAATACGGTGTATCAAACTTTCGTTTGGCAAACGAATATTGTTTGAACCTGCAGTGATCACAATGGCGAGACACGCTTCTGTAAGTAGACTAAAAAATTCTGTTACAAAAAAATCGATAATTTTGTTAAAAAAGATCGTATGCAACAGTTTGCGCATTAAAGAGGATTTATTTAAAGAGATTCTTTGTAAAGTAGATAAAATACTGTTCGACCCACTTACGGTGCACATGCCACATAAAACGATACTCTTTTTTCTTCTCTGAATTTTGCAGTCATTATGAAAACATGTATTACGTAAAACACATGAGCAGGTTTTTTGCATAGTTCTACGGGTTAACATTAATTGACCTACTTTCAGTGGACGACCATAATCCTAATGACAATTGTCACGTTTTTACTTGGGTTAATTGCGGAAAACGCAGCTACCATAGCACAACCGAAAGCACCTAACTTTCAATATTTTGAGAGGTAAGGATATCTTGCGTACTGACATCTAAAACAAACGAGCAATTACTATAGGAAAAAATAGATGTATAAAAAAGAAAATTGTCATTTAAAATAGGGACTCTCAAAGTAGGACATCACCTTGGATTTTGAGATGATTGTAAAATTTACTCTTTTGAAAAGGAAGAGACTTTGAGAATCCCTGATTTAAAGAAATTAAAAAATTAGGACTGTACAAATAATTACAATACAAGCTACTTGTAAAAGGAGACCAAATACAATTACTATTTACCTGCTTAAAGGCCTAAGTACCGCTATCCATACTACGACGAAAATGGCAGAGGGAAGTTGCTCTACGGCTATGGAGGACCAGATCTATACCAGTATAAAACTTACAGCGCACTCGAGGGAATCCATTAATAAGACACCTACATTACACTATGCAAATTGTTGATATTTCGATGAGCTGCAATTGTTACTGTAGAGGGTGATAGTTTGCAAATAGATACCACAATACATACACACGACTTTGCTTCCGATTGCAAGAAACTTTTTACCATTTGCAAATATACGAAGAATTTATATTATATAATATATGGTAATTGTAGTACAAATGTTTTTATTTTTTTTCCTTGCTGTCGGAAGCATATCAGGTTTCTTAATGGAAGTAAGGAACATTACAAGATCGTTTATTTTTCCAATTATAATTACTGGTATGTTTTAAATGCAATCGATTCGTGTACTTAATTACGTCGTAAACATATGTTTCTTCGTCACGGATTATGTTTTATTAACTGTTAATACGTTCTATAATTACGCGACCCAAACGGATACAGACAATAGTAAAAATCAGTAAGAGACATGTTTCGAACGACAAATTGATTTAGTAAAAGATTAGAAAAGACGTATTAGACAGAACAATATCATGGTTGATGCGAAGATTACTATTAGGTTGTTTTACGTGAAATGCTGGATATCAAAATATTAAGTATAATGCAATATGATGACATAAAAGTACCATAAAACAGTACTTATGTAATACACTTTGAAGTTTTGAAGCTTCCAATAGTTTTATGTCATCAAAACGTGCCTAGCTTTCTATTTTCGAAATCCGACATTTCGCGTATACTATCCCAATGAATACGATTGCGAGTACTATCATTAAAATTCTTCCGTTCTCTACGAAAAATGTGTGGAATGTGCTTAGAGTCTCAAAATGTGTTCAATATCGATAGTTCACCGTGAAGTCGAGAAACGGCTAATTCTAATCCTAAAAATCCACCTATCGTAACCTCAGAGAGTCCGAAAATTTGTAAATGTTTAAAAACGCAGTCATTTGTAAATCTTAATTAAACGCGTGGAGAACGCGAAGCATGTTCGTTTTGTGACAAGTGCACATACAAGTTTACAAATGTGCAAGCATAGTCATGTGTATAGCGAGATAATGTTGATAAACGAACGAATGACTACTACCAGTACGATGTGTTGGGTATTTTATTCCAAATGATCCTTGTCCGCCTTATCTTCGGCAGACTGCAACTGTCATACAAAATCCATTTCAGATTTATTGTAATATTGTGTACCTGCACGTCGCCTGTAAAGTTGCCTCTCTATAAACTTCTTTATCTCGCTAATTACGAAAACGCTTGACGTGAGTGCGACGAGGAACAAGATATCTGTTAACAATATAACAATAAATTTTTGTTTAACACGACAATATTTTTCACGATTTAAATACGTACCCTTTGCCGAAAGTGCTTCAGTTTGAAAAACTCGTTGTAACGGTGGAAAGTAAATTACCAACATTTGTCCTATTACTGATAACGTTACGGCTACCAGGAACATTTTATTGCTCCACAAACCAATAGTGAATATTGACTTCGTCTGAAACATATTTGCAAAAATATTATAGTCTTCTTTACCTGTATATATCGTCGTTATTTATAATATTAGAAACTGTTGCTTTACCTGTGACCTACAACTCAGAGCATTAAACATATCAAAGAAAACGAAACATGTAAATGTCATGGTTGTATCCCTTGCAGTACTCCCATCGGTCGTCATCTAGTTAAAAGTAAAAGATACAGTAATTGTTTGCAAGTAAATATTTATTCGCAGTGAAATCATTTCATACCTCCCTATTATAAACCCATAAAGTACCAAGGATGATAATAATGGCTGACAACAACACGTTAACAATTAGATGTCGTGTGATCATTGGTTCTTTTGTGTTACGTGGTTTTTGTTTCAACACGTCTTTATCAACTGGTTCAACACCAAGACTGCACAAACATGCGTACATGTTAACATTATCTTATAATACATTGAACGGTTTTTCTGATTATCGAGATACCTTTGAGCAGGTGGACCATCCATAATGATATTAATCCAAAGGATTTGCATTGCATTTAAAGGATTTGGTATGCCCATCAAAGTAGCGAGAGCGATTAGAGAAAGGGCAGCTATGCTGGTACTTAATTGAAATCTTACAAAATTTCGAATATTATGAAAAATTCCTTTTCCTTCTTCGATTGCGGCACTAAAGAAAACATGTCATGAGAGAAGAACACGATAAGACTATTAAACAAAAAATAAATACATACATAATAGCCCCAAAGTCATCATCCACTAAAATCATGTCCGCAGCTTCTTTACAAACGTCGGTACCGTTTTTACCCATAGCTATACCAATGTCTGCTTTTTTTAAAGCGACTCCATCATTCACACCATCACCAGTCATGCCTACTATGTTTCCTTCTCTTTGCAGTGCTTTTACGATACATAATTTATGTTTAGGTGTGACTCGATAAAATACACTGACATTATTAATACATTGCTCTAATTGGTGCTCAGACATTAAGTCAATCTCGTCTCCGGAAATTACTCGTGAATGAAGTACATCTAGCCCAATCATACTTGCTAAAGGAAAAAATCAAATTTCGTATGCTGTTCACGCAGGATCCTTATAAAGTATAGATGCATATTATAAACTGACGTCATACCTATCGCTGATGCAGTTTCTTTTGCATCGCCAGTAACCATTTTGACTTTAACACCGCTGTTTATCAAAGTTGTTATCGATTCACGAACATGCGGTCGTGGAGGATCGCATATACCCACGAGACCAACGTATGCTAAATCTTGTAATGATGTTCCACGTGCTAATCCAATTACTGTAAATATGTATAAATAATAAAGTAAAAATATTATTATAATGGCATAATTATGAGTATTGAAAAATACCCCTTAATCCTTGTTGTCCAATGTCATAGGCTTGCGTTAAAAATTCTTCGTCTTTCTTTTCGCTCAGAGGACATACTTGACCATTAACATAATACTTGGTACATAGAGGTAAAATCTTTTCCACAGCACCTTTTATAAAATATACTTCTTGCCTATTCTGTAACATACAAAAATGGAAAGATAAAGGGAACATTAACTTTTGTACAGTAATATAATTAAGAGAAAATTACATACATTGAAACGTTATTTTACCTCTCCATATTTCGGTGCGCATTTCACAGCCATCATCTTTTGCTCGGATGAAAATGGATATTCTTGTAATCGTAGATATTTATCAGCAACTCCATACATTCCATATTTCATTGTCAATGCCAACAATGCGCCTTCCGTTGGTTGACCAAGCAAGGTATCGTTTTGTATGATAGCGTTATTGCAGACACACGCTACTTCCAGCATATTGCTGATAGCTGTACGCGCAAGGTCAAAATTATCGCATTTTCGGATCCGTACTTCACCTTTATCATTATAACCAGCACCAGTAATATCAGCTATGTATTCATCAGATGTTACCAGAATGGTTGCAGTCATCTCGTTCTTCGTGATAGTACCAGTTTTATCAGAACATATCACATTCACGCAACCTACGCATTCGCGACAAAATATTTATACATTTGGATTCGATAAATATTATGCAAGTATGTTATATGTTCACTTACCAAGTGTTTCAACTGTTGGTAATTTCTTTACAATAACTTTTCTTTTCGCCATTCTCATAACACCCAATGCTAACGTTACGGTTACCACGATCGGCAAACCTTCTGGTATAGCTGCTACCGCTAAACTTACGCTGATCGTAAACATCTCAAGTATTGCTTTGCCTTGGATCCAGCCAAGAAGCATAATAATACCAATGATACAAAATGAATACAAGGATAACTGAGTGCCTAAGATATCCATACTTCTTTGGAGCGGTGTCTTTGGAGCTTCTTCCGCTTGCATCATAGAAAACACCTCACCAAATTCACTCTTTTCTCCGGTGTTCACTACTATACCCTATAAAATACTTGTCTTTAACACAACTAAAATTACAAATGTATTTTATTCTTTTAAAAATTTATCCAACTAACTTTTCCATTTCCACAACGCACTAATGTACCCATAAATGCAATATTCCTTTTTGTTGTCATTCCATTAGTTTTAAGCAATGGGGCTGTTGATTTTTGCGCTGGTTCTGTTTCTCCAGTAAAACTACTCTCATCAATTGCTAAATCTATTGCTTCAAATATCCTGATATCTGCAGGAACTCTATCCCCAATATTTAAATAAACTACGTCACCAGGAACTAAATTGCGAGCGAGAAATGTTTCTAAACGACCCTCTCGTAAGCTGTAAACAAAATATTACGAAATTATTATAGGGTCATAAAAGCTAACTTTCAGACATTCTTGTACATTGTAAGAAAAAGTGAGTCTAACTTCCATCCTGAACCTATTAACCAATCTTTGGTAAACAAATGGTTATGGCAAGTAAATTTCACCTTACTGATCTACTGATTGGAATTGGATATTATATCTTCTTTTCTAACAAGGCAAAGGAATGCTCCATACAAAGGGTTAATTTATCCTCCAAGGACCATAATTCTAAAGGAAATGTTAATTAAAATAAATACTACTGAAGCATTTTAACTGATATTCAATATAACATTGCAAAATATTGATTTAATATAAATGTAAACTTATATTTACCAGTGACAAGCTGGTGGCACCAATTTATTTAATTCTTCTAAAGATTTTTCAGAGCGGTATTCTTGTACAAATGCAACTGTTACCACTATTATGATAGCCTAGAAGAATATATATCATCAATTAGGTATTTTTGAATATAAATTATATAAAATACAATGTGGAATTATCACTTACCACTGTAATACTGACAGCATCATCAAATTGCTTCATACAAACACTAACAAAAGCAGAACCAAGTAATAGTAGAATTAAAGGATTTTTAAACTGAAAAAAATTTATAAAATATGATTATTGTATGATTACTGTAATCATATAAAGAAGCTATATCAAATATACCTGTTCAAGATATTTCTTCCATGTTGGTTCTTCTTCTTTAACACTAAATTCATTGAATCCTACTAATTGTCTTCGATGATCAGCCTCCTGCCACCAGAGTCCTGTTCTGACATCAACGTGTAGCCTTGCTGCAACTTCTTCTGCGCCAAGGCTGGCTGCTTCTGCTGTTGTTAACCACATCTCTGGTTTTGATTCTGTATCCTTTAATTTAAAAAAATTATTTATTAGATTATTACGTATTTAATGTTAAATTTTGAAATTAACTGCTGTTTCTAATAATTGCTAACCAGCTTTTTTTGTTAAGAGTACTAACAAATGGTTTATGTCATTCATTTTCAAAATTTAATCTTTAAACTGATAATACCATATCTAATATCTTATTATATATGATAATATCTTCAAAATTTGATATTCCATGTGCACCAACCTAATATTCATCTCTCCATATTTTTTTTTTAGTTATTTAATCTTTACATCAAAGTTTTTATTTATTGTAAAATAAAAATGTATTATTTTAAAAACTAGTTGTAAAGATGTAATCACATCATATTGATATACCATTAATTTTATTGCAAAATTTTTTAATTTTTATAACATGCATATATTCAATTCTTCATTTATTTATTTATATAATATACCAAAAGTAAATATGATTATATATCTGTTATAAAATATAGCTGTATTAAATACGTTTCCAGTTTATAAAATAAAAAATAATTAAATGTCAAACTAATGTTTAGGTTCATGACATGTGAGTCAAATGTTCTGTTGATATTACAGCATGTAAATGTTGTTTTTATCACAATAAGATATTCGTACAGCAGGTAAGTATAAGAAAGATCAAAAATATCTAGTGATTAACATTTTTATTAAGAATTGTATCTCATTATTCATATAAAGCTGTTAATACATATAACGCACATTCTAACCTTCACAAAATTCACAGAATGCCAACGTTAAAATGCATATATAAATTTTTAATAAAATTATTTAATCTTGAACACGTGGTGTAACGATATATACATATATTTATGTGGATCGAAAAAAAAAATTAGGATGTTAATGATACTTAGTAAGTATTACATATTAAGTACTCTGCTAAATTGTACTTATCAATCTTTACTCAAGTGTTTGACTCGTGATACGGATAAAAAAATATTATGTTCAAATGATAACTTACTTTCAAATAATGTACCCGATTTTTATTTTATGTTATTACATTTGGAACCATTGTCTGGTATAAAGTCCAGAACAGTGTTCCAGTTGGTTCCAGTACTTTCGACCATACAAACTTATTCCTAGATCGTGGAATTCCAGTTCGATCATTTAGCAATTACAAGGTTTTGTGAGCTTTAGAACTCCTACATTTATGGTCTGATTTACGATTTTTCATGTTGCCAATTATCGATCGTTTTTTGTGGAATGTTCAAGACTACATCATTAACTTCGTTACCTTAGATCAAGACATTCACATTTACCGCTTATATTTCGAAATGCTCGCGCGTTGTCTTTTGTCGCTAAAAAGTTATTTGAACTAAAATTGATAAGAACTTCGCGACTCCTCATCTTGATAATTATGAAGACAGTACATTAGTGACAAAAGAAAACAGAATGTTATTGGCCTATTACAAATCTACAGGTAACAATTGAAAGCCTGGCAGGTGCTGTTGGCAGGGTAGCATTCGATCGATACCGAAACATTTGAAGACACCACAGTTACAATGAACCTTTCAAATTGTTCCAGATTTCTATTTACATATTTCATGTAAACTATATTACTGTAAACATTGTCAACTTGTTCGCATCGTATATATTTAATAAAAATATTTAAAAAGTAACCAATGTGAATTATTCGATAACGTAATATTAATTTAAAAACATTTTTACCTCCTTTACTGCTGCATTTTCACTTCGCTCCTTGTCGCTGGAGGCGTCCAGTTCATTTTCGTCGAAAAATTGTTCATATTTTTTATTCGATGTGTCTTTCATTTCTCCGAAATGACGTTCTTTCCTCTTTATCACCTTCCTGTTACCGGCAACTAATACCACGACACAATAGTTATTTCCCAATTTGAAAGAAAATTATTGTTATTATATATTTTTTGCGTAATCTATGTTAAACATAATTATGTTTGACATCTTTTTACGTGTGGCTTTGTCGTATATGCCAGTTAAGTGTAGGTACTGTTAATTTCCAGTCACGCGAAGGTCGAATGAAAAATATTTAATGATCCTTGACAATCGAGTATTTTCGAATAAGCGAAAAGAATTTTATTGTTTTACTGGAGTAGGTTAGTTGGCACGTTCGCAAGACGAACTTAAAAGATTTCAACATTTTGTTGTTAGACCGAGTTTTAAATCATACCGTTCGAATCATCTTACAGTAGTAATAGTTATGATGACTATAAATAATTTTGTAACACGAAAATATTTAAGTCAATAAATTAATAATTAAATTATTTGGTACAAACAATGTACAATGGGAATTGCAATATTGGATATAAATTAGACTTCCTTCGAATAAAAAATAATGTGGAGGGAGGAGCCTTCCACTTATGTACAATTTTGAAAAATTAAATATGAAAACTTCAAATTTTTTAATTTTTTAATTTATGTATTTCTCTATGAAAATGTATGGTGCTGTTTTGAAAAAATAAATGGACAATATCAACTATAATTATTTAACTATTTTGCAAACGCTAATAAAAATCAAATGAAAACTACGCTTATGTAATTTGTAAGATTCCTATTGATTAAAGTGAATCTGTCGGAAGCTCCATCATAATACAATAAAGCTATTCGTTTCAATGATAGAGCATGCCCCTATAATTTGTAATCAAACAGACACGTATTACGCGGCATTCGTTACTACAAATCAATAGCGACGTTGTCAGTGAATGCACATGAACGAGTAAAAATTTGTAGATTTCATAAAATACGAATGAAAGTAACAATTATATATAAAATATAAAATTCTCCTACCCTTAAAGATCGGGTAAACTTGCTAATATCCGAGGCGGGTTGAAGGATTGAACTGTGATGTACTACGAAGTAAAATACACACGATAAATTATTCACAAAGCGCAAATTTCATATAATTATACTGGACTTGAAACTGCGTTTCGAAGCAGTTGAATAACTTTATTTTATACAAAAGATATGTAATTGTTGTACAAAAACGTTAAAAACACAAAGTATGATTCATGTATAATCACTTAATGACAAGTAGAGCGATGTAACGAACAGCGCTACTTGAACTGTACTGGTGTACTGATCTGGGAAAGCAGCTATATATGTAGAGGTTTACATATGTTCACGTGTGTGTGTGCTTGCGGTATATGTGTGTGAGAAGTAGAGCATACTGTGTCGATCCAGCGTACGACGACCTTAAACTGCTGAGTTTCCAAATTGGCATATACCTTGCATTCGTGACGATTATAATATAGTACATACGTTTCAAATTTTTATATCAAAAGTATACAGAAATTTTCGATATTACAAACGAATGTGTTATTATGTTGAATTAGCTGTGCATTTGTAAATTATCCCTCCCGTATATGTTCTGTCTTTATATTCTTAGGTTTATGATAAAAACCATTGTATCCTTATCTAATTCCGCATGCGCAGTTGCTCATCGACCGGCAGTACGCGTTTTATTTTGAAAATATCGACATAAGATAATACGAAGCCTTATTACTTCCTAATTGTTGAGTTTTCTTAAATATATATTGAATATAATTTTATCACCATACCTATAATATATGAATATATATAAAAAATATCCATACTTTATTGCGCATGTGTGATTAAACAAAGACGCAAGGAGACCATATGAAGCGCTCTACTATTACTGTAGGATTTATATAGTTTTTCTAAATACCAATTGAAAAATTACACTACTTGAAACTGACAATGAGACGTGTCAGAATATACTTAGGTTTATACTGACATACAATTCCATTTACTACCCTTTATTACAAAACAGAAAGGAATCAATTAACAAAATTTGAATTTTATATATCCATTTCGAACATCATTTAATTGCTCTAAGAAACGCGGCGGCGCTGTGTGCGCTTGTTTGGATCGATTGGATCAATTTATATGAGCGGTAATTTGTATACATTTTCAACTGCAGCACAAAGATAACCTCTAATGGAAAAAGTAAAACCGGTAGAAAATGTCTCAAAATGTGTTAAAATTATTTGTCCATCGGCGGAAGAGCTTAGCGTGATAACGAATAATATTAAATGCGACAAGTGTGGTCTTGTATTTAAAAATAAACCACGATATCGTTTACACGATCTTAAAGTTCATCAACGTAAGAATTTAGATAAAGCAATCAAAGAAAATGTTCAATATCATTGTCCTGTGGAATCTTGTATTTACGCTCCAAATGCCGAAAGACATTTTAATAGCATGAAATATCTTAAGCAGGTTAGTCCTATGTTATAAACTATTATTTATTGCAGCATTGATTTATGAAATGATTAAATTTAATTATGTATGCCTTTACCAATGCATATTTAGCATTATCTTAAAGTACATGCAAAAAAGACATATGCATGTACCCACTGCGACAAGAGTTTTTCTACTGAAGCAGCTAAAGAAGGACATATGAGAGTATGTGGAATTGAATTTACATGTTCATGCTCAAAAACTTACACTTCTTATGAGGCATTACTTACACATGCAAAACGATCATTACATACTATAAATAACAAATATAAAAATTCTTTAAGGTAAATTTATCATAAAAGACAAGTATCTCAATATTTCATTGTTATATTAGATTATAATCATTAGTTTACATCATAATTTAAATATTTTTACAGACGTACAAGCTCAAAAACGATAAGAATGATTTTACCTACTAGTCAAACAGAAATAAATAAATTAATTGCTATTTTACCAACAAATCAAAGTGAGAATAAAATATCTAATCATGGTAATAATTCAGTGCGTAAGCTTACTTCAGATATTGGTGTACAGACTGATGAACATAAAAGGAATAGACGAATATTAAGTCCATCAAAACATAATAATAGTCACTGTCATAATGGAAAACGTGAAATGTCTAAACAGACTCAAACAAACATATCTCAAAAGATTAGGCAAAATGTAATATCTATGGAGACACAGACTACAGCAGCTTCTCAAATATTTAAGAATGCACTAAGAATTCATAAGCATAGAAAAAGCTCTGTGTCACAAAATTCTGATTGTACATTGTTAAAAGAAGATCTTAATCTTGGCAATTTTACACCTACAAATTTATTTCCTAATAGTCCATTGCCACTTCGTCATGATGATGGGCTACATGATTTTTGGGAAGATAAAAGTACATCAGGTACACAAACTATACCTGAGAAAGATATGTTTGAAGTTCTCAATGATAATGTTACTCAAACGGAGTTTGAAACATTTTATGATCATAATACAAATCCACTGATACAATGTGTTCCAAAGAGTACAGTTGCACTAATGACATTACCTTATGCTGAGGAAACATCATCAGTTGTTGGAGGATACTCTTTTGTATCCTCAAACAGCATATCACGGTCAGATCCCATGCTTACAGACAAAACTTTTGATGACAAATTTAGTAGTATAGAAACTCAGACAGAACAAGCGTATTCCCAATCGTTTTTTGATTCGGATACCTTATCCAGATCATTTACTTTGAGTTCTACCATTGAAACGCAAACTACGAACAATCTCGATAACATGGAACTGTTATATAGTAATACATGCACTCAAACTTGTAATGAAATATTACCATCTGATCTGGGATTATCAAATATTCAAACGCAAACAGCATGGACTCAGCTCGAGGATACTACCGTTTCCGCTGAAACGCAAACAAAATCCTTGCTATGCGAAACAGGTTGCAATATCTCGATAGGTGCTTGTCGTTCCTGGTTAAGTACTCAAATTAGTCATACTGAAACACAAACTGACTTACTTAGTATCTTTGAAAGTCTTCAATAATAAAACATTTCATTTTTTTAATACTAAATGAAAATGTAACAACTGATATCTGAGAAAAGCCTTTTAAACATAAAGTAAAAATAACTTGCATTTGTTAGATTTAAGACTTAATTTTGTCATATTGTTATTTAATACTTTGGTATTTTTTATATTTTATTATAAATTAATTTGTTTAAGTTCCTGTGTATGTGCAATTTGTTGATGAAATACTATATGCCTTAATTGAGAACTGCATTTTTTAAAGATTATATTAAGTTTTAAAAAGTTGTTTATATGTGTATTAATAAAATAAAAAAATACACATTATAGGCAATATATAATTGTACTATAAGTAACTTATTACCAAATCCATTAATTGTATAAACCTGCACAATGAAAAATGTTACTAATTATTAATTTATATTATAAAAAGAAAATAACACGTAAAATTTTCAATAAATTCTTTATAATAATATCTTTTCAAATTATTTCATATCTAACATAAATTATTAAATCTAAAGATTTATAAATTAATAATAATTATGAATTGTTGTATAAAAAAATTTTAATGTAAATATAAAATATGACATTACTACTAATGGTGTACATTAAAAACCATTCTTCATTGTAGGTATCAATCCACCAACTTCAAAATGCGTTCACAATATATAGTATGAAGATATAAAATATTTTATTATAGTATTAGAATATGGGTTTTAGAAATGTTCAATGCAATTTATCTTTTAATACATGTAAATAGACGTAACTTCTAGATTTAAATATTTGAAATCTTTCACATGTCACATACAAAGGCAACTTTTTGAGAACCTGATTTTTTGTATAAGATATATTGTTACTATACTGTTTAGAAAAACATATTTGTTCCTCAGTTTGTATAATTACAACCTTGTTTAAGGGGAATACATCTCCCCTTAAATAGAAAAATACATAGAAGATCTGGTCTACTTCAAAATCTAACTGTTCAGTTGAAAGTTTCAACATTTACAAAGAAATGGAACATGTAATCAGAAACTGTACAAGTAACATTGTTACAATAACTATTAAAATATTGTTTTTGTTTAACAACTGTGTTCGAATTATAACTAAAATCCCAACCAGTGCTTTACTTTATGGCTTTACATCAAAATGTACATATAAAAGTTAAAATCCTTAGTTTTTCGTTTAGAACCGTATCGCAATCAATTTAAGCTACTATTTTACTCACACTTGTTACTAAAGGTTAAAATGACATTTGAAACGGTATACATTGCTAAGTAGAATTAGCAATATACAGTTGTTGTAGAAAGATGATTGTTATGTAACTTGAAATTTCTAAAACAATAATCAACATATAAAAGTCTAAAAAGACATGATTTAAACATCATGTTTACGAATTTAACAAACTTTATTATTTCACTTAAATACGTGAATTCTAGGAACTAATTAGCACAGGCTGGGAAATGTGGAAGTAAAATAAGGGTGGTATACAGGAAAAAGGTACATAAAAATGTATTAAAGTGCAGGACCAGCAGCATTGTCTTCGTCAAAATCCGGTAGAAAATCTTTGGTCCGGTCTTGTATCCTATCCACATTCTCAAGTGCAGAAGCTAGTACTCTTAAATTGTCCACGCCTGACATTAATTGCCTACAAGAATATTAATATATTATTATCTTAATTCCTTAATATTGAAATCTAATTGAAATCAATGCATTTACCTCAATGATATCTCGGCTGAGGAAGCAGCATTTCTCAAATCACTAGCAAGTCGTTTTACTCTCTGATCCACATTTGGAGAGCTACATTCGTTTGTATTTCCTGCTATAATCCCAGCTTTGAGTTCTGTATTTTCTAATCGTAGCATCGATAGTTCTGTCTGAATTAAGATTATATGTTTTTCATTTAGTAATTAAGTAATTCGCAAAATATTTATGAACACTGAATGTATACCAACCGTTAAAGACTTAATTTCCTTTTTTAACGATGAAACAGTACTTTCAGCATTTACTGCTCTTCTCTATGAAAAGAAATTGTAGTTGTAAATAATAATCAAATATATGAAATATAAATATTAGTAGTATTTACCGTACTACGTTTTAGATTATCTTCCACTTGTTCCATAGCTTTTTCAAGATGAACTGTTTCTTCATGTTCTACTGCTCTCCAAGATGCCAATTTTGATTCTAGTAACTGAATTCTATAATGAACATAACATAATTGAATTAAAGAATACACTCTCGCGCGTAATCGGCATTCCTACAATTACCTTTCTGACTTCTCACTGATTTGTTTTTGGGCCAATTCTAACTCATAACGTAATCTTTCATTTTCTAATAGTAACTGGAAAAAATATATATTATAATTACAAAAATAATAAGAAAACACATTCCTTACATATTGAGAAAATCAATATTTTAATTGTTATTTACCCTTCTTTCTGTTGATTCTATGTTATTTGGAATAGATCCACACTCTGTTGACAGTGTTGTTCTATTATGAATAGGGCCATCATTTAAAAAGTCTGGTAAAGATTTTGGAATATTTGCTTCGCTTGTTCCAGGACAATCTCTTGGACTAATAGTTGAACCAGGATGAGACTCAGACACAGGTATTGGTAAATCTAATGGAAACCCTAAATAATAATAGAAATTAAACACAATACTTATTTAAATTATGATTGAAGTAACTTAATGTGCTATACTACAACTACCTGATGATTCTGGATGTTTAGTAGAATCTACACTAGATCTAGCAAAGCCAGGTAAATTTAAATGGGCAGAATTTATATTTGGTTTTGATTTAATCCTACGAGGTAACCCTCTTCCAACTGAAGGATCACACAATGCATTAGATTCACTTTTCTTTGACTCATTTCTAAGTCGACCCTGTCTCTGCTCTACACTATTTAATGCAAAATCAGGAAGATTATCTACATCTGAAATAGGTTGTTGTTTTTGTTCCTGATTCAAGTAATATTGTTCTATGCCCAAATGATCTTGCACAAAGTCTGGTAATTCAGTTGGATTTCGTGGATAAACTGCAGAATCCTTCTCTAAGTTAAATGGATTTGGATTTGCAGGAGAATAAATCTTTGGACGAGCTCCAGCATTGTGGTAATTTGTTCGTAAAAAGTGTCTCAAGCTAAAAGGATCTTCATCATTTCTTGATGTATCTTGTCCTATAAAACATAAGAAACAAGAAATATTAAGCTAATTAGTAGCCAAATTTTATGAGAATATATCAGGTTAAATCTAACCTGTTTGAGATTCCGTGTCAGTACGATTTCTAATAAAATTTTCTTCCAACTTCTTACTCCAATTTTGACGTCCCGTTGTTACCTCTTCTTCGGAAGACGAAGATGACGAAGAAGACATGACCTGTCCGACATGACGCCTTACATTTTTACGACTCGCCATCATCTATGCATTTATGCCTATGCAGAAGATCGACCTTACCGACAACCATATCATTTGTGGCGCAGTCAAAACTACACTTGACATTTGTCACCTGCTGAATGCAATAAGGTCAGGTTAGGCATGTGAAATCTTTTTCTTTATTCATTTGAACAAGGAATGCATATGTATACATACACTTTCCTCTCCGTACTTGTCTTTCGCAACTGTGAGTTATTATTATGTATCGTCTGTTATCTGAAATGAATTATAAGTTGTTACATATACTAACCTAAACGGTGTATAGGCGTATAGGACTAATTCACGCAATGCATTTTTATGTCATACAATTCCAAGGCTAGAGTTGCCTGACCATTTTAATGTCGCATTCTACTATATCAATTGAGACTGGTATTTACAGCATTACTAGATGGCAGTGATAGTACTGTTTTTTAACTTATATAGCCATCAAATAGATTATATATACATGCTTACATAAATACACTGACTCATATTCAACGAAAATTACATAGTAGTGTGTGCAAAAGGATACCGCTTTTTTGTAATACAATTAATTCAATAAACAATTCTTACTTTACACAAATTTAATACAAATATCAAATATTTATACATTTCTCTTACAATGCAATAGACTCATAAATTACAATGTTGTATAATAGGTTATCATCCACGTGGGGATATTATTAATTATAACAGTTTTTAAAGGCTTTTACGAATGTATACTGTATTTACAATAACAGAATGTCTCACGATAAACCCTGTCGTGCGTGTACAGACTTTAAAACGTGGGCAAAAAGTCAAAATAAGGCTTATGAAACTGCAAAGGTAGGAAAACATACCATATAAATTTTTGTATCTTTTTACTTTTATGTTACTTATTCCATTAAATGCTGCGAAGTAATAGATCATCGATAAAAAAGAATATTTATATTTCGTAAGTAGATGATACAATAATAAAAATATAGTAGTATTGTACATATTAAAAAGTATTACATCATTGTATAAACTATTACACAAATCACTAATTGTATGGTTTATGATATGTATGGAGTATTAACTCCCAAATAATGGAAAGTATCATATTTGTTTTGCTGAAGGATTTAAATTATATGTATTTATATGTACATTTCATTCATATTAGGAATCCGAGGAAAATCAGAAGAAAGATCAACCTGTAAATAATATTAGGCGTGATTGTCCATTGGATAAAGATGGATTAGGTTCAAACACATGGTCATTTTTACATACCATGGCAGCATATTATCCCAATAATCCGAGCAATGAACAAAAATCAGATATGAAAACTTTTTTTAATATATTTGCTAAGTTTTATCCATGCAATGTATGTGCAGAAGATTTACAAGAGCAAATAAAACATTTTCCACCTCAGACTGATTCACAGGAAAAATTAAGTCAATGGCTTTGTGACATTCATAATGGGGTAAACAAAAAACTTGGGAAACCACTGTTTAATTGCAAACTTGTTAACCAAAGGTGGAGAGATGGTTGGCTGGATGGTTCATGTGATTGATAATTGTTATGATTTAAAATTCTCAGATAATTCCTATATGTGATATCAAAAAATTATGTAAGTTTATTGTAAATATTTTTCTAATAAGAAAAAAATGATAAAGGCATTAGTATCACATGTAAATTAACATTTAATTTCTCTTAAACTAATTGTACCTGTGTATAATGTGCCTGTTCTTAGTTGTAAATATTAAAATAGAGTAATAAAAATAGAGTCATTATTTAATTATACTTACATAAATTATCACCTATTTTAGAACATGCTTATGGTTAAGATTGCAAAGTAGGTGGAGGTAGATGTGAAATGGTGAATGCAGAACTTGCTGTTCTAACATGAGGTTCATAGCCATGGTCTTGACCATCACCACCAATTGGCATGACTTGACATGTCCTAATATGAAACGGAAAACGCTTGTTGGCCATAGATGGTCTAGTGATGTACAAAAATACTATATGGCCCATAAAAACAATCCACAATGAACATCCTTTAGCAACGCTTTCTCGCACCCATTCATCTATTAACAGAGTGATGCAGAGTATCTACAAGATCATAAATACCTTTTATATATATTGCAGAAGAACAAAAAACATTATTCACTAGTGTGTTTTATATTGTTATTATATTTATTACATATACCGTTAATGGATGACACAAAAACCATGCTGATCCCAATGAAAATAATGAACCATAAAAATAAAGCTTGGCTGACATTTTTCTAACAGTCTTAAAACAACAAACACAGAATACAATCCATGCTATCAATTTTAATATTATTAGTCCATAACCTGGTGGTGATTCATAGATGTATAGTACTAATCCAGGATCAAACACATCTGACTGATAAATATACAGTGACAATTGACAGAATGAAATAAGACCAATAAAACATATAAGCCATCGAATTTGTTTAGGTTTTAACACACTTTTAGTTACTGTGAAACCAAGTGCAAGTAATAACATAAGTAGGGTATACAAAATATCTGAAGATGCTTCTAAAAGTTGACCTAACAATGAAGCACCGTCTGATGATATTCCTCTTAGGCCAAGATTTATGTAACTATACATTTCAAACAGAATCCCCACTAATTGACAAAGCAAAGAAGCCATAAATAACTTATAAGATACATGTAATAGTCTTCTTGCTCGTAATTGCATAGCTGCATAGAAACTTAGTATAACAAGTACTATATAAATGCAAGCAATTACTATCAATTCTGGTAATATATCTGAAACGAAAATACATTTAATTACATAATATTAAGTTACACTAGACCAGAGATTCCCAAAGTGTAGGGCTTGAATTAATTCCGGGATCTTAGAATTTTTAATCTTGATCGCTTTAGGATTTCAAAATTTTTAGTCTTTGAAACTTGCAATTTCGAAACTTTGTTATTTTGCATTTTTGCCTACGAAACTTTAGAAATCCCTGCTCTAAACAAACTAAAGTTACTTGCAGAATTCATCTGCTGAAAAGTGTTCTTTCCAAAAGTTGCCACGTGGGCCGTTTGTTAGCGAAATCCAGTACGAGACATTCAATCCGGTTTTTGAAGAACAATCTGCCAATGCGATAAACCACCATCTCGGACGAGACGAACGAAATCTGCGATAACTAGAACATCGTGTTATTGCATTTTCTTCGACGCATCCCGATTGTTCAGGTGCTAATGTTGACAATGGTACTATTTGACCAATTCCGTCCCAAAGTAAAGCTTCTTTTTCGATACATGTTTTGTTGGTCGGGTAAACGCTCGGCCATTGATCAGGCGCGTCATAATATAATAATATTTTCAAATCGATTTCATCACCTCCTAGTTCAAATTCATATCGAAATGTGCCCTGTTCCGTTAAAAAACAGAATCTAGCTAAAAATGCCCAATTCTGAAAAAAATTAACTTCGTGACATGTATCGAGTTTATTATTTAAAACAGCGTAAAAGTTATCGAATATAATATTATATTATAATTAATACGCTGTGTACATGTTTAAAAACGTGTAGTATATTTTACATAAATTATTTTATTAATAGGTATAAAAGTTCATAAACAAAGTATTGATAGTACTTCACGTGTTACGAGGTGACCCCGAAGAATTTTGCCCTTTGAATATGTTAATAAATACAAAAATACAACACAAAAGAATGCTACGTTAAACATAGTTAACACACGATCGCACAATTACTCTAGACTGAATGATATCTACAGATCTATTACATGTTACCTGCTACCTGCTGTTTTTCATGATCAATATTACCCTGACTCTTGGAATTGAGCATTTAAACTTATGTACTGACTGTTTGTAGCGCAAATCATATTACATATATATAAATTAAATAAAAAATTGTTGAAAACCAACGAAATTAATAATTATAATAAATTGTATACATTTCTGTATTTTTGAAATATTATTTCAAAGTACTGGAGTGGTGTGTTGAATTAGAATATACGATATATGACCCTGACATTTACTTGCAATTGTTAGTATTGAAATATAGCAAAGAGTATATGTACAGCATATATGTATATGTGTATACTTGTGAAAATTGACCTTGAATAATATAAAGTTCATACATTGTTCAAATTAAAATTGTAATATGCTTTAGGAAAAGAACAGTATCGCTAATGTTGAATATAATAAAATATATATTCACTGATTAAATCGTTTTTGAATCATTTATTTTAAATCCTTGAATAGGCAAGATAGTTAATTGATGTTATGTTACATCGATGCTTTAATTGAGGTTATGTCATGTAACCAAGAACCCCCTCTTGTATTGAGTTCGCACGTGGAGTATAAGTAACCTCACATATTTCCTAATAATACTTTTTTATTATTAGTTTTAATAAAGATTATGACCATGAAGAGTAAGAAACATGACCTTAAGGGATTCAAAAGTAAATACTAAGTATTTTATCAATTATTTTAATTAGATTATTTACTCCCATAAATAAATGTTTGTTTACTTATTTGTAGCAATGTGGATTCAATTTACAAAGAAAAACATTGACAAACATCAATTATTTTTTAAAGAGCATTCTGTCAGACATCAATTGCCTGAACATCCAAGAGGAAGAACATTATTTGTCTTGAATATACCACCATATGTTACAGCTGAAGCATTACAGACAGTATTTAGTGAAATTTTTGGAAATGTTACTGACATTTTCTTTGTAACACCAAATGGATTCAAAACAGCATATATAGTTTTTGAAAAAGAAAGTGCATTAGAGGAAGTATTAGATTCCTCTCCAGATTTTGTAATAACAATAAATGGAGAAAAAAATATTTGTTTTACAGGATTACAAAGTAAGCTCTTTCAATATTTTTTTTAAATTTGTTCTTGTAGAATATTTTTTAATTACTTTGTTGAATTAGAGTGGCGTTATGAGTATAATAACTCAATATGCGATGAAGATAAATTGAAGGAAGAAATTAAGACTTTTATGGAGGAATATGATAGAAAGATAGCTGAGAAAAAAGCAAATGAAAAAGCTATGGAAGAACAAGCACAAGATAATGATGGTTGGATAACAGTAACTGGACAAAAGAAGAGGGGAGAATATGCTCTTTCTAGAAAAGAATCTACTATCACTAAAGTGCAATATAAGGAAGAACAAAAGAATAAGAAAAAGCAGTTGCTCAATTTCTATACCTTCCAAATTCGTGAGAGCAAAAAACAAAGTAAGTTTCATCTCATACTTATTTTCATGTTACAGAATTCAGTTATTTAAGGTTTATTATATTTTTGTTTACAGACTTAGCAGAATTAAGGAAAAAGTTCGAATTAGATAAACAAAGATTGCAAAGTTTAAAATCTAAAAGAACATTTAGGCCATTTTAATTTTTTATGCTTATCAGTGTATCATATTTTTAATTAGTATTTTAATGAGTATAAGGTATTTGAATTAAGTCGACAATCATAACATAGAATAGATATTTATTAGATCTTAAAAATTTTGTTTACATTTACAACTATGATTCAGTCGCGTATACCGTTATACTTCAATTTATGTACAGTTCAAGAGTAACATACAATAGTAACTTAATATAATGTAATCAAGCAGCTTTGGATGCATAGGTTTGTAATGTCCATTCGATTAAAAAATGTTGATATGATAAGGGTTGTAATAATGCTAATAACTCTTCTGCAAGAAAAATGATGAAATTATAACAATACGTTTTTCTACATACGTTTTATAATAAAATTCGTAAATTATAATAATACATACGTTTATTGCCGTAAATACAATTTGCAGACATCGCTGCACTAACAGCTTGCGCAAGTCGTTCCATCGCTAAGTCATGTAAAGTCGAACTAATATTTACATTAGACTGTAAACTTGTAGTTAAAGTACGAGTAGTGGCTGCAAAATGCTGTGCGGATATAGCATGTTTGTTATTTCCACTGTTCTTTAATCTTAATACTGAGTCCATTAATAGCTGTTGAATTTTAGAGTACAGCTTTCTTTGTTCTTCAGAATGCTCTGCATTTTCTGTGCTGTTTACACGCACAGGAGATAAAATACACCATCTGATAGAAGAAGATAATCTTAGCATAAACATTTTTAAATTTATTCTACAAAGGAAATTTCTTTCTTTACCTGAATAAACCTGCTATGGGTGTTATTGGTGTCATTGGAATGCCACCAGTTGGTAAAGCAGGATTATCCATTAAAGGGGTTAACAGGAGACTTGGGTTTTCCTCTATCCATTCTCCTATTAACCTGAGTAATTCCGTAGGTGGATCTTTGTCCTCATAAACTTCACCTATTGCCGTTAGTAAGTTGGCAGTGAAATGTGATGCAAGAACAGGAAGCTGCTTCAACTTGTCAATAGATTTCGGAGTAAGGACAAAATAGTCATTAA
The DNA here is from genome assembly GCF_050947335.1 of Megachile rotundata. Classification (NCBI taxonomy): domain Eukaryota; kingdom Metazoa; phylum Arthropoda; class Insecta; order Hymenoptera; family Megachilidae; genus Megachile; species Megachile rotundata. The sequence goes on from NC_134996.1 coordinate 11,011,160, forward strand.
GTACATGCCTTGCTAATCCTACACTCTGTGGAGAAGTAGAGCCTAACTGTTGCATCCAAATTCCAGTCGCATTCAAAACTGCCTTATTTTGAGTGACAATAGCTAAAGATACTAAATTGCCTAAAATTTTGTATCTAGGACTATCTGCCGGGAAAAGAGACAAAAAGACCGCGTTGCGTACAGCAGGACTTCCTCCAGGACTTTGAAAGAAGTCGCTTAGGACCTCTATCAGCTGCAATTCTTGTATTGCTAATGTCATGTTGCGTTTCTTTCGCCTTTCTATTTCGCCAAATACGAATTCCGATATTAAATCTAGTTGCAAATCCATCTGTTTCCCTGGTCTGCCACATAGTATCTCTTTAAGGAAAAAATTAAATACGTTGAAAGATATTCTCAAATTTAGCGGATAACCTCATTCGAGGTATATCTTACCGATTCTACATAAAGCTTCTCTAGCGCAATAAGGAAAATCTAGTTTTCGTAAGTTTTGCTTTATATCATTCCCTGCCATTAATATATGTGTACGTGTTTAACATACAAACACATTTAATTAAATTATTCAAACTCAATGACAAGAGGTTCAAACAAACACTGTACACATTTTGTTAGGTTATAATTTTGATGGGTTTCCATGAACGAAATACGCTCCTAGCATTTCCCTAGTATGCATCTCGGAATATATCTAGAGGTAAAGTGTTAGCTTGAATTGTACATAAACGAAGAATAAATCTTTCACGTATTTTGCAAAACCGAACAGATTATAAATAAGAATGTCATATATATTTTCTAACTGCATATTTCGTTACGATTGACATAATTTTATTAATTTATAAATAATATAAATGATAAGTTTGTGTTAAAAACTAGATTAACTTTGTTCTTAATGTATAAATATTTATTAAGATCTTTTTGTTTTTAAAATTAAAACGAAGTTCATATTTCGCGCCATACATAGTAACAGGGCCGTGTTTCCAACACCTAGCGCTACCTGTGAGTAGGTTGCGAATTACATTGTTAGTCAAAACAATCGCCGAATTCACAATCTATTTTTAGGCGGCACGCACCAAGCTTCGGTATTTGACCATTTTTCGTGTACGTTGAAAAAAAGAATATATAGAGTCAGTGTTTAGCTACGTTGTCCCGCGATTTCGAAAAAGTTCAACGACCTCACGGTAATTGTGACAAGAGAGCGACCGGCCATGTTTATATCGTGGTGAATTTTGAGCTAGCGGCCCGAAATCTACAAGTAATTTTCCACGTGTACTTGTCCGATACTCGTGTCGCGTACCGTGCATACAGCACAGTGTCAACAGCCTTCAAGAGATGGAGTCCAGCGAAAGGGGTGAGTAGATTAACATGCAAATAAAATCGCGGCAATATTGAGCCTCTGACACAAATCGCGACCTGGGGGCAATGGCAGTGTCAGGGTCGAAACGGAACTAGTTCAGTGACCGCATTTACGGTATTCGACCGTGATATTAGCGGAGAATTTCGTTTTGGAGTTAACTTTCACTCATCTCTACATTCCTACGACCTGACATTTCCATTTCTGATAGCCTTTCTGTGAAAATTGTTCCCTTAGCCGAATGTATGTCACGCATTCCACTTTTGATCTTGACTGTACCCTTCTCTTTTGGCTTAATCTCTACGCGTGTTTCGTATACGTTCGTAAAAGCGGAGATGCCTCCCGAAGAAAGTGACGTTGTCACAATTTTCTTTACGAGCCGCGTACAGGTTTCTTTCGTGCACAGCATCAGGTGCAATCGATTCGCTGTAAATAGATACGAGCGAAGTTTCATCTTTCTTTGATGTTTATTTACGAGGCATCGAAGAAAGTTGTTCGCTCAGACGGCCACGCACCGTGCATTACGCAACAGCATAACGGCGTGTCTTTAACCTAGATAATCTCTCGTGTACAGTGAATTAAAGCCATAGTACCGCTTGACAGAGACACGTGAGAATTATTATCGCTTGACCGAGTCCAGTGTGTGTTGCAATGTGGCGACACCTGGCGTCTGTTTGTTCACGTCCTACCTCAAGCCAGCGCGAATTAACCCCCTCCGTGTTTGTTGCCGTTCAACCCTTCATGATGCAGCTATACTAAAATCTAGTAGAGCAAATAGAATACCTTTGCAGGTTATTTTATAAGGTGATTATCAAAGTTATATTAGCGATATCCAATAACATGCTTTTAAATATATAAGCTTAGTATAAACAGCTATAATAAGATACACAAACATGAATACTTTTAAAAATACTGAGATTTAGAAAACTTAGAAGATTCTAGAAAATTTAAAAATATACGTCTCGGTATAAGTACGCTTATGTGTCGGGTTTTTAATATGGATATAAACGGTGATTTAGGAATGTGAAGTCTAAGGACTATACCTCTCGATATAATACACTGGCACGTTTTTTTACAGCATAGTTTCTTTCCACCCTTCATGGTATGTTCCTGGGATCCTTCACTTTGTGTATAGATTCTTCCTTGTTATATAAGTCCAAGGTCGGACTACATGGCTGCACACGTTCCCCTCTTCTCCCGACCCCTATTTTATCTTATTCCTTACCGGTTATGTTGCCTTTTTCTTTCTTCTTCCCGTACGCTCTGTTGTCTCTCTTTCTCGTTTCCTCTTTTTATTTCTCCTCTCCTTTTTCCTTCCACAGCATTCTTCATTCTGTTCTTCACTGTTGCTTTATTATGTTGGTTCGTGCATGCTGTGCCTTGTTCGATGCATTCGTAAATTTCTGCACACTTTTGGGCCTTACTATATTCTATTAATACACGTTTTACTAATTTAAAATATCAATAGTTACATCATAATTCAAACAGTGTCTAAAAATCTCGACGGGCAAAGTTTATCTTTCATACTTTCTTATCTTAATTAATGCACCATGAATTATTAACGAATACAATGTAAGCGTTTACGTAACCGTAGGATACTATAAACGACCATAAATTCAGCAGCGAATTCGTACAATGCAAATTCCCATTTGGTGAGAGCGTCGTGTTTCATTAAAGTATCGCGTGCTCGTTCGTTGCAATTAGAAGGTATTGATTTATCGGAACGATGTTGTACACGGAACCAGGAACACGTATAATCGATGACCTTTGTGAGAGATTATGCTTGCTCTACGATATCGCACGATTTCGAGAACAAATTAGTAAATTCAAAAGTGTTGCGGTATAAAAGGACTTGAAAATAGAGTATTATGTGTTGTTAGTAGTTGGTGCTTGTGATCAGACGTGCTGTCGTCTGGTCAGTGACGTAAAGCTACTTGCTGCAGTCTCTGTCGAAGATGGGTGCGCACGTTTTTTAATAAGAAGAGGGTTGTTTTTCTCTAGTCTTCTATTGTTGTATAAAACATATGCAATTCTTCTTTGATATATAAAAAGATGAATTTGTAGTAAAATTAATTTATTTAATAATAGATTCTATTAATAATAGAATTTCAGAATTGTTTCCTGAATTAAAAAAGAAATCTTTGGAATCTAATGATCCCTCATTACAGTCGATTAATTATTTTAGGAGATTCGATCAAACAAAAAATATAATTAGAAGGTTTCTAATAATAAAATATCTGATTATAAATTGAAATGCCTCATTGACAATTAAAATATCCGAATTATACGTGAGAAGTGAATTGAATTGAATGCAATTCTATCGTACGGACTTTCTTCGATAAAACCGTTCTGTTTGAGCACACAAGCGACGAACACAAAAGAGAAAAAATTTTGATTCGACTTGTTTGCTCTCCGATATAGGTACGATAAGATTATCCTGCGAAAAGTCTCGTACAAATAACGATACGGTCTGACAGTGATGCAAAAACATTGTTACTGTTTAAAAAATTCGAGGTTAACGACGTACAAGCACGTGCGATCTTACATTTCATAAATTCTTCCCAACAGATACATGAAAGGAAACAATATTTTTGCAGAAGTATCGTAAAAATAGAAACGCGTTTAAGAACCCGTATCGGTCACGTTGTTTTCTTCGGGGGTTACATATTTCTCGACGTTCCATTCATATTTCTCATTCACGTCCGATATTTGCGCAAACAGTGTGCAATATCTGCGATCTACAGAAATAATCCTCGTAAGTGTATAACGTACGTAGCTGCAGGACGTCCTGGCCGATACGACAAGCTCGAGTATCTAAATGGCGAACGTGCATGTCCTACGCCCACGCGTTGAAATTCTATCCCATTAATTGGCATGAGAGAACGGATTCGTCGTTAGCGTTAGTTCGAAATTAAATACAACGGGTTCAGGTGTCGTCATAAATCGACTAACTTTAACACGAACGATGCTTGAAATTCACCCGTTCGTTAAAACTTCACGAATCAATTAACACATCATCATAATAATAATTGAGTTCTATGCTTTAATTATTCTCGTATGAAATGTGGTAATTATTTTTAAACAATTTATTGTTTTTTAGTTCAGCGTCGAACCTTCGGTTAGTATATAGGGATGTAGGGATTTTGGGACATAGGAATTTCGGGCTATAGCAATTTTGTTATCTAGGGATTTTAGGATGTAGGAAATTTTGAATCTAGGGAATTCTGAATCCAGGGAATTTTGATTCTAGGGAATTTCGAACCCAAGGAATTTCGGAACTAGGGAATTTTGAACCCAGGGAATTTTGGAATTAGGGAATTTTAAATCTAGGGAATTTCGGGACTAGGGAATTTTGAATTTGGGGAATTTCGGAACTAGCGAATTTTGAATCTAGGGAATTTTGAACACAGGGAATTTCGGAACTAGGGAGTTTTGAATCTAGGGAACTATGGATCTTGCGAATTTTGAATCTAGGGAATTTTGAATCTGGGGAATTTCGAACCCAGGGAATTTTAAATCTAGGGAATTATGGAACTAGCGAATTTTGAATTTAGGGAATTTTGAATCCAAGAAGTTTTTAATCTAGGGAATTTTGAACTCAGGGAATCTCGGAACTAGGGAATTTTGAATCCAGGGAATTTTGGGATGTAGGGATTTTGAGCTATAGCGATTTTGTTATCTAGGGATTTTAGGATATAGCAATCTCTTGATCTAGGGAATTTTTGATGTAGGGATTTTGGAACATAGTGATTTTAGGATTAAAAAATTGTTGGAAATAGGAATTTCGGGTATTAAGATCTAGGGGTTTATAATTCAGAATTTTGACCATTGGTGAATTTAGAAATTTGGAAATTTAATCTAGAGAAATAGTAATATTATTCTGAATATAACATAATAGCGTGCTCTAATTCTAACAGTTTAATGGACACCCCGTATATGAACACACATACGGGTCGGTGTTTAGAGCAAAAGAAAACGATACCAGCAGATGTTAGAACAGCTTGCTAATTGACTCATTCGACAAAGTTCAAATATAAGAGTTAGCTAGACGATAGGGGAAACACATAGGAACAAATATAGCAACGAGTAAACAAACTCATTATCGAATTAGAATCTACAATTTTTTATTCGTAGATACTCTACTATTTAATTTTTTGTCTTATCTGTCTAATTACGTACGTAAGTTGATATAAAAATAGTTTGGAATTCAGATAAAAGCGCTGTAGTCTCGGTTACACGCTCCTTGATTCCTATTTGCTGTATACCGAGATGACCTATTTATCGGTGTTTTGTCTAAAGCTTTGTTTTGTAGAAACCTATTTCGAGCGCCAAACAGGGTATTACTGTAATGATAAGCAGTTAAAATTGATCGATATCTCGACGGTTGTACAGGAATCCGATAATTTCGATAAGTATGCATACTTATCACATATCTGTTTGTGTAAAATATATAAATAGACTCGTCGGCTGCGAAGAGTTTATTGATCGCGATGCGTCCAAGGTTTTGAAACTCGGAGTGCAATTATGTAAGCTTCGTGCAATTATCGCATTGTATCGTATATGCCGTGTTAAGTACCTTCAATTATATCTTTATTCAGTAATATTTCACGAAGTGCTATTAACACGTTCATTTGCACAGATAGCGCTCGTTTCTTATAACAGTCTTACATTTTCAAACTCCAACCTAAAATTTCACTTTCCAGATTTTCACGTTCTCACATTTATTTGTTCTCGAATTTTTTCATCGTCAACTTTCTACATATTCAGCTTTTAATTTCTAATTTGAAATTTATACATTTTTACCAAATTCCGTTTCAAATTTACCGCCGAAATCAGGCAGAATACCGTGCGTGACCACCGCAACATTTTGATGCGCACAAGGGCGAGAAAAAGAATAAAATTTAAGAGTACACTTGTGCGATAAACTAACGTTACATACACATCGCTTTTCGATAAACAGTCTCATCGAAGCCGCTGTTGGCGACGCAATTGTTTTCAGCGGAAACTTTTTATCTGCCCGACTTTTTCCTTTCTCTCTCTTTCTAGTTTCCTTTTTTTTACTCAATAGAGAAATTGCAAGGCTCTCGTTGATACCGCGAACGAAATATGTAGAAATTGTGTACTACGTGCGCATAGTAGAATCGTGAATAAATTGCGAATCATTCATGCGAGGCGATGAATGAGAGTTACTAGGTTTCTGGGATGAAATGGTAAAGTAGGTGAGGTGGTAGCTAATGAATCACGTTGTTCAGGACTCTGGATCGAGGAAAATGTTTTCATTTGTTCATGGTTACTGTGAACATTGCTGTGGGTGTGTTTAATGTAAGGACTGTAACTAGAGAGAAGTTTTGGGAAAGGTTATATTTTTTCAATTTTTCATTTTTTTACATTTGAAAATTTTTCACGTTTGTAAATTTGAAATTTACAACCTTTTCACATTTGTAAACTTTCAAATTTCTTAATTTCTCAAGATTTCAATTTTTCAATTCTTCAATTTCTGAAGGTTTCAATTCTTCAAATTTTCCAATTCTCAAGGTTTCAATTCTTTAATTTTTCCAATTCTCAAGGTTTCAATTCTTCAATTTTTCAATTTCTCAAGGTTTCAATTCTTCAATTTTTCCAAAGTCTCAAGGTTTCAATTCTTCAATTTTTCCAATTCTCAAGGTTTCAATTTTTCAATTTCTCAAAGTTTCAATTCTTCAATTTTTCCAATTCTCAAGGTTTCAATTCTTTAATTTTTCCAATTCTCAAGGTTTCAATTCTTCAATTTTTCAATTTCTCAAGGTTTCAATTCTTCAATTTTTCCAAAGTCTCAAGGTTTCAATTCTTCAATTTTTCCAATTCTCAAGGTTTCAATTTTTCAATTTCTCAAAGTTTCAATTCTTCAATTTTTCCAATTCTCAAGGTTTCAATTCTTCAATTTTTCCAATTTTCAAGGTTTTCAATTTTTCAATTTTTCAATTTCTGAAGGTTTCAATTCTTCGAATTTTCCAATTCTCAAGGTTTCAATTCTTCAATTTTTCCAATTTTCAATTTTTCATATCTTCAATTTTTAAATTCTTCAATTTTCCAATTTTTCAATCTTTCAATTTTCCAATTTTTCAATCTTTCAATTTTTCAATTTTTCAATTCTTCAATGTGTCAATTCTTCAATTTTTCCTAACTACACATCAGAAATTTTCCACATTTGAAATTTCTCAATTCCAAAACTCGCAACTTCCTGCATTCGCAAACTCGCAGAAAATTTCGCATCGAGTTTCATAAGAGAGGTAAATCGACGAGAATCGAATGCATAAAGTAGGAAAATGTCTGCATCCCACAGTACCGCGACGTTTTACATAACGCATCGAGCAGACCAGGGTCGTCATCGTGCGGTGCTAAAGCTCTCGAGTCCGACACACGAGGCGTGAGAAAAACACGTGAAGTGTGACTGACTCGTTCGTTCAAGTTTCCCTCCTTTTCTATCGCCGATCTCTATTTATATTTCCGCAAGGCTACGACACGCACCGAGGCATGCGTGCGCGTACGCAAATCGCGTTGCGAAATCGTTTTTGTTACATCGCGACGTCGAGGTCGTTAATGAGTTGCCTTTCCTGCGAACAGGTGAGCCTGCGGGTTAACTAATGGGCTATTTATCGTTTCAGACTAATTACCAGGAAAATTTGTTCGTTTAGAATTCGTCAAGGTTCTATGTCTTCTTTTTATCGATATTATATTGATATCGGAACTTATACATATTCATGATATTGTAATTTTGTCGATATCATCGATACATATTGATGATATTGCAACTTTATCGATACCGTATGGTATCGCAATTTTATCGATAATTTCATATCACTTTATTTTTGATAGACACAGGATTTTGAGAACCTCATTTTTTTAGAACCTCAGTTTATTAATATCAGTAGAACGTTGACTATTTTTTTACGTATCATTTGATTACACAAGTGTTACACCATGCAATTGTTCTTTAATACATACATTATTACAATAGTTATTATTACATTACATATAGACATTACATTATGTACATTACGTTATTATTACATTACATATAGACATTACATTATGTACATTACGTTATTATTACATTACATATATACATTACATTATGTACATTACGTTATTATTACATTACATACATTAATAAACATACATTACGTTATTATTACATTACATACATTATAAACATACATTACGTTATTATTACATTACATACATTATTATAATAGTAAAAGAATCATTCGTATATAACGAACAACCATTACAACGTCAATGAATTCATAAACGAACGATTTGACTGCTAACTGCTCTTCCCGCACAAAGTCCGAAATGTCTCGACAAACGATGAAGCAAAAAAATTTGTCATGACTCGTATTTCTGGAAAGACAAGTTAGATGATTCCAGTAGCCATGAATCGTTAGGTTGTCAGGGCATCGATCGCGTCTGGCAAAGGGGGTGGCGGCGGTACGCCGTGTGGCGCCGGGGTGGCGTCGATGGTGGGGAAAGTGCACTCCAAGTGCAAGCAGACCCTATATGCAATTGGCTGGAAAGTGCATCGAGCGACGGGGAGGGGATGGTCGGGTTAAAGCGAGACAGCAGAAAGGGGGAGAGAGAAAGAGGGGTCACGGAAGGGGAAGGCAAGTGCACACATAAAGTAGACATATAGGTCAATGTCGGGACACTCCCGTGCACTGTTTAGCACGACTCACCTACTGACCCACTTAAACTCCTCCTTTTGCGTACTCTGACCAGCTCTTAGCTTCCAGGTCTCGCGGATTCCAGACACCGGGACAGGTGTATCGTATCTCTGAAACGTTTTCTGAATAGCAACCACCTCCACCACCTGGATGCATAATGACGCCTCGCGTAATCTTCTTCTGACCTATTTTCTTCGTTTCTGTGCCAACAGGTCTCCCCTCGCTCGCAATCTTATCTCTTTTTATTTTTCTATTCTAAACCGATGTACCTTAGGTGCATTCATGTAAGCACGATGAGGGGAGCATGTTAATGTGTTATTTTGGGGAACTTTTATGAGATACTGTGTATGTATTTTTCTTTAGTTTAACTCCTTGCACTATGATGTTTTTCAGAGCTGACTTCAGCCATAACAGACACAGAAACTTGAAATGTTATGTGAATTTGGTATTATGCAACTGTGCAAAGTTGGACTTGAACTACAAATTGAAATTTATTCAAAATTCGAGTAGAATTTGTCATAGCCGAAGTATGAGTCAGACTCGTCAAAATAGTGTAAGGGGTTAATTCTACAAAATCCTGTCGATGTACCTTAGGATCATTCATACGTCATAAATACCACAATGATGAGGGAAGCATATGGTTAATGTATTTTGTGGAACTTGCAATTTTACCTACTGATGAGCTACTGTGTATTTTTGTTTAGTTTAATTCTACAAAATCCTGTCGATGTACCTTAAGTGCATTCATACGTCATAAATACCACGATGATGAGGGAAGCATATGGTTAATGTATTTTGTGGAACTTGCAATTTTACTTACTGATGCGCTACTGTGTATTTTTGTTTAATTTAATTCTATAAAATGGAAGCTAATGTAACAACTAGTCAACAATGTTTCAAATTTTCACTAAATAACGTCCCACATTTGCTATCCAATCCTTTCATTAAACCGAGCAACGACGTAGATTTACAGTCGATTGCCTATGAAATATGCCAGGAAATGCATAAACCTGAGTTACCTTCGATTTCTTTGATTAACGAGTTCCAAGTATACATATAACTTTTTTCACTTCATTTGAATATCACCGCTTTGTATCAGAATATCAGTAGATCTTGCGTAAAGATTATCGATTATAAATTATGGAGGAACTTTATTATCTAATTACTACAATTTATTAGTTAATATAATTAACGAGTTATTCTAATGTAATTGCATTTTTTGCAGCAAGTTTTAAAAGCGTCATTTTTTTCCAGTAATTGCTATCGTGTGTTTGCTATTATACATGTTTATGGTTCTTCCGAAATGTTGCAATTCAGAAAGATGTACGACTGTTGAGAATATTTCTGTTACACGCGGCGCTCACATCCTTCATAATCCTGGCTCATTTGGCTGACCTATTGTTCACGCGCTGGGTAAAATATTAATTATTTATAGTTAATTTCGAAGGTTGTAAATCTTCGTCGACCCATGGCGTTTCCACAACTTGTTACGGTAGTGGAATTATATGTAGAGTTAGTATTATAGAGTAGAATTGATAGAGTGGCTCAGAGTCCTCCACACTGGTGTGCCCAGGTCATTGAAGGATGTTGATCATCATCCCACTAGTTGTAATGATTGTTGTGTGTTAAAGTCGTTGATAGTGACAAAGTTAATGTAAGACTGACCGAAGTAAGTATATTCTAAGGAAGCTGAATTAAGACTAACTAGTCGCCTCTAAAAAGCCAGAAAAGAAAGCAATGCAGAAAGTTCAGGACGCGAAGGCGTTACCAAAAAGGGACCAATCAGGACAGACTGTTATTTGTGAAAAATACTGATTGGTGAGATGGTTCAGTGAATGGCATTCTAAGATTTTTAGCCTTCACTCCAGGATTGTAAATTACATTTTGTTAACAAAGTAACCCAAAGTACTTGAGTGATTTGGGTCCTTCAAAGGAAGTAATAAATGGGCACCATGTGTTTATCATCGGAGTTCGAGCGCGTAGGCCCACTTTATTGGGGTGCACAGTTTAGGACCATGGAAATAAACTTCCTTAAGAAAAGGTATATTGGCATTTAGAAAGATGTGCTTTTCTGGCTTGTTAGAAAGCTATTGTCAATTGTTAAGAACGTCAAGCTGTGGAGACGTCCATATGGTCTTAAATATCAGTTTAAAATTGCAAAGGTGAAACGTTTTTGGGCTTGACAAAATACCCATAAATATTACGTTAATAATATTCCGAGCAACTCGGAACATACTCCCCCCGTTGAGAGGGTACCGATCAATAATATAAAGTCTAGATACTTATCTTTGAATTGTAGAATGTCATGTGGTATCACCTACGATTACCTTTATGTCACCAGGTGTACCTGTTCTGCTTGATTGGTAGAAAGTGGTACTTGCTTGATTTCATGAAAGAATTGTTGCGGCATCTTGAATGTTGGCCATCTGGATGGGGTTGTCTGATTCCGGATGCAAGACTGCACCAAGAGGCCATTGCAGTGATAGCGCATTATTTCTGAATGATGTTTTTTTTTTTTTTCATTTGAACACTGAATCTTGATGATTTGTTTGATGACTTGACTTTCGCTTGCGTAGAGCTCGTTACCGAATCGCCAATAATATATTGCTCGAAACATAGAATAGTAAATCATTGCGTCTGATGTGATAAACATGAATAAGCGTGATTTCACAATGATTATGTTCGAATGATTAACATGTTGAAATTTGCAGTGTAAATAATTTAGTTCTTGCGACACATTTGAGGCTGAATCTTGGTTGTGTTCGTCAGTCAGTTGTGAATTCGTGATGAAAACAGTTTGAAGAAGAATTGGTAGTTGAATCAATTACATGCATTTGACGTGGCTGATAGATCCTCAAAGGATAATAAAGTTGTAAGTTTATATGAAAGGCAGTTTGAGGCACTGTTGTATTGCAGCTTGTGTGGTTAGCAAGGTGATTCAAATAGTTGGATGATTTGGATTTTTTTTTTTTTTAAAAAGTAATAAGAATTGTTTTTGATTGTGTCCGAGTGTCAGGCGTATCCTTGTAAGGATCGCACACTGCGCGACTGACAATTGATTGAGTCCGAGTGCCTTTGGCGTAACCTTGTAAGGATCGCACACTGCGCGACTGACAATTGACTGAGTCCGAGTGCCTTTGGCGTAACCTTGTAAGGATCGCACACTGCGCGACTGACAATTGACTAAGTCCGAGTGCCTTTGGCGTAACCTTGTAAGGATCGCACACTGCGCGACTGACAATTGATTGAGTCCGAGTGCCTTTGGCGTATCCTTGTAAGGATCGCACACTTCGCGACTGATACTTGATTGAGTCCGAGTGCCTTTGGCGTATCCTTGTAAGGATCGCACACTTCGCGACTGATACTTGATTGAGTCCGAGTGCCTTTGGCGTATCCTTGTAAGGATCGCACACTTCGCGACTGCAATATGAATAAGTCTGAGTGCCTTGGCCCGCTGGGAAAGACAAGGATTTTGGTAAAACTGTGCATAAATGGTATGCACAATGAGTGCCATATGAACAGGTCTGATTGTCATAGTAAACCAAGACTAAACGAGTTGCCTCAAACTTGCCACAAAGAAATACAGGAAGGATGAGCCTCATGTTCGAAATGTTTAAAGAACACGAATTTGTGATGTTTTGATATCTTTAAATTGAGTACCATGAATCTGTATTTTGTTTTCACGTGACATAAAATTTCCAACTCAAGAAGGTCGTAAATCTTCAGAATTGGAATATTCTATAAAGTTTTGATCATGAATAATGATCCAAAATTAATCTGTAATATAGATTTCAATAATAACATTTTAATGGTGGTTCTGATATTTTGTTCCATGAAACTAAACGAAAGTAAATTTCGTGACAGAATAATGTAAGATTGATAAAGAATAGGACTCTGTGACCATGATGATAGCAAGGGTCTCATCAGGTAGTATTCTAAATGAGGGTCGAAACTTGATGACAATAAGGTGCCATTGACGATTGTCCTCTGCACTTGATCTCAGCTGACAAAAGATCGACACTGAATTTTTACTGAGTAAGGATTTTGTTTATGACCATACGCTGACCTAGAGCCGGTATTCTTTTTTACAAGCATGGACGGTTGTTCCACGTGTTGTGAAGAAAGTTATTGGATTTTCTTAAAAGAAAACTGTAAATGAATGTCACAATTGATCTCGTATTGTTGAGAATCTCTAATAGTTTGAGAAACAGTTTTAATGATTAAGGTTCATTTTGAAACGAACTATAAACTCTAGATCATGGTTTAAACGAAGAATTCATGGAGCGTGAGACGTAGAATAAAGACGTAAATATTTTGCAAATGTTGAACTTGTAGTTCATTCTTTACCTTGCAAATTGAAGTGTGATTGTATTATAAAATAAAGTGAATTGAACGACACATGGTGTGACATATTTTGAATGAATTGGGGAATTGCCTTGCTCCCCCCGATGAACCAATTCAAATTAATTGTTTAGAAACATGAATCTTGATCAATACAAGATGATATTTTAGATACTTAAAGAATAATGAAGATTGAATGATTGATACTCTAAGTCTGAGTGATTTAAAGAAACCTCAGAAAGGTCAAAGAATTTAACATGTGCTGATGTTCACTGAAGTTTGCTTGATAGTACATAATTAATTCAATATGTTGACATCATGCAATATTGAATTTCAAACTTCCAATAAAAACTGAAATGATATTCGACTGAAATTCCATGAAATGCAATTGAAATAAAACATTTGTTCTATAAGATGATAATATCTTGATATGAGAATTTTATTGTAACGTCTCTCAAGAACAATTATCAGTTAATGTGTAACAGTGAGAAAGTTGTTGATTTTGCTGAATAAATATTTTAAACAATCATAACAGATTTATCTGTTATTACATAAATGATGAATATATTAATTTCCTATTCTCTTGAACTGTCAACATATCCTAATTATGTGACAATTGACAGAAATGCATTTATTAACATGCATTTGTGATAAAATAGAAAAAGTTAATAATGAAATTAGGTCTTGTGTGAATTTGATATGATAACAATTCAATTATTAAATACTAGAATATAATTTTCCGAACAGTTTAGGTATAAGAAGTACGTTATAATGTTCGTTGTTTATTTAAGAAGTGACCTGAGAAGAATCCTTACAATTGCAAATACGGCAACCTCTTGTTAGGAATAAAATAATATCAATGAGATATATTTTGATATGTAGTTTTTCGTTTTAACATTCTGATGAAATTGATGGGAGGTCTTATTTTGTGACAGAAACCCGTAATTTTGATCAAGGATATTAAATCCGCGGATTAGTTGATGGTCATCTGTTTGTACAACCAGATGTAAGAAATGTTTTTGAAGATTTTTATTATATGCAATTTGTACGATTTTGAATAAATGTACGAAGATGAATGGATAATATGTCCATTTTACTAAAGAATACGTGTAAACGAAATTGAAATGGTTTTATGACCATTAGGGCAGGTACGCATGAGACAGGTAGTGCGCTAAAACGGCGGGTCGATGGACCCGTCGGACACTATCTTAGAGTAATAATATAATCTTGGCTACGACGGGGTAATAATTATCTTGAATTCTGAAACTATGTGTCCGTTTAGATCCATGGAACAATTAACATTGACTTATGTTGAAAAGATTGAGTACTTAAATCAGGTAGTTGTATTTGCATGAGAAATATGATACATTGTGATGATATGAATTTTCGTAATTGAAAACTGGTCATGTGTCAAGAAATCTGCCTGATGTTATTACTTCATTTGTGTCGCAAGTTATTAATGTTAAATTCTTGTATTAAGAATTGTGTTATGTTAGAGTTTGACGGATTTGACATGACTGTCTGATGTCATGAAATCGTGTACCAAGAATATCAAAGAAATTGGCGAAACGATGAAACGAGCCTACTTTAGAGAAGCGAAATTGTATACTGATTGTTGACTTATCTTGTTGAAGCCTTTGGAAAATCCTCAGATTGTCCGTTGTTTGATATGTTTTCGAGTTGATTTCACTTAATAGTCCGTTTGACGCGCATGGGAACACACCAGTGTGGTCACTCACTGTGATTTTCAAACACTTTGCGATACACATTGTAACACTTAATCCTGATTATTGCACTGCAAACTGAGTTTATGCACTGAGCAAGTTCGTTGTATCCGGCTCGAAGGACCAAAAATGTTCACGCGCTGGGTAAAATATTAATTATTTATAGTTAATTTCGAAGGTTGTAAATCTTCGTCGACCCATGGCGTTTCCACAACTTGTTACGGTAGTGGAATTATATGTAGAGTTAGTATTATAGAGTAGAATTGATAGAGTGGCTCAGAGTCCTCCACACTGGTGTGCCCAGGTCATTGAAGGATGTTGATCATCATCCCACTAGTTGTAATGATTGTTGTGTGTTAAAGTCGTTGATAGTGACAAAGTTAATGTAAGACTGACCGAAGTAAGTATATTCTAAGGAAGCTGAATTAAGACTAACTAGTCGCCTCTAAAAAGCCAGAAAAGAAAGCAATGCAGAAAGTTCAGGACGCGAAGGCGTTACCAAAAAGGGACCAATCAGGACAGACTGTTATTTGTGAAAAATACTGATTGGTGAGATGGTTCAGTGAATGGCATTCTAAGATTTTTAGCCTTCACTCCAGGATTGTAAATTACATTTTGTTAACAAAGTAACC
Source organism: Megachile rotundata (assembly GCF_050947335.1). Taxonomy (NCBI): domain Eukaryota; kingdom Metazoa; phylum Arthropoda; class Insecta; order Hymenoptera; family Megachilidae; genus Megachile; species Megachile rotundata. The sequence goes on from NC_134996.1 coordinate 11,026,905, forward strand.
CAAAGTACTTGAGTGATTTGGGTCCTTCAAAGGAAGTAATAAATGGGCACCATGTGTTTATCATCGGAGTTCGAGCGCGTAGGCCCACTTTATTGGGGTGCACAGTTTAGGACCATGGAAATAAACTTCCTTAAGAAAAGGTATATTGGCATTTAGAAAGATGTGCTTTTCTGGCTTGTTAGAAAGCTATTGTCAATTGTTAAGAACGTCAAGCTGTGGAGACGTCCATATGGTCTTAAATATCAGTTTAAAATTGCAAAGGTGAAACGTTTTTGGGCTTGACAAAATACCCATAAATATTACGTTAATAATATTCCGAGCAACTCGGAACACCTATATTCGCTTTCAGTACCGAGGTCCTCTTTTATTGTCCTCGTGTTTCCCACGCATTTCATTGTTCTTCTGTATTATACTTTATCCACGTACCTGTGCTTTTCTATATTTATTTCACTCCATATCGGAAATTAAAAAATTTCAAATAAAAATAAACAATAAAATACTTGAAAATTGCAAGGTTGAAGAAATCTGAAATTGTAAAATTTCAAGGTTGAAGGAACCTGAAATTGTAAAACTTCACGAATAATAAAATACCGAAGTGTTTCTATGAATTTAAATGTTAAAAGATCGTATGGTTAGTTGCTGGTTCATAAGATAATTGCAAATTCAATTGTATGCAAATTATAGGAGCGGTTAACCAGGAACAATGTATATTTAGCCAGGCGAACGAGCCTTATAGGGTTATTTGAGAAAGCTCCGGGGTGATTTCCTGTTACAAGGCCCTCGGAAGTACACTTCACGTGACGAGCTTCCATTTACCGATCTCGTGGGAATGTCAAGGTTCCTGGTGCAATTTCACACTGAAACGCGATTCGTGCGACGCAGCTTTTCTAGCTTCCAGGGAAAACCGCACGGAATTGGGTCAAGTGCGGATTTTCCAAAGAAATGCCTGGGTCACGGCTAGTAATCGCTTCGAATAGCCATTCATGAAATTTGTTCGTCATTTTATTCGACGTTTCGATGTTTATAGATTTATGGTAATTTGTAGATTTGGAAATTTGGGGGTTGAGGTGGGTGGGTTGGGATTTGGGGATATTGGGAAGTTAGGGATTTGAGGATTTGGAGATTTGGGGGTGTTGGGAAGTTAGGGATTTGGAGATGTGGAATTTGGGGAATTGGGGGATTTGTAGATTGGATGTTTGAGAATTTGGGGATTTAGAAATTAGGTCATTTGGGAATTTGGGGATTTAAAAATTAGGTCATTTGGGAATTTGGGGATTTAGGGAGTTGGAGATGTGGAATTTGGGGAATTTGGGGATTTGGAGATTGGATGTTTGAGAATTTGGGGATTTAGAAATTAGGTCATTTGGGAATTTGGGGATTTAGGGAGTTGGAGATGTGGAATTTGGGGAATTTGGGGATTTGCACCTTGGATATTTGAGAATTTGGAGATTTAGAAATTAGGTCATTTGGGAATTTGGGGATTTTGGGATTTGGATATTTTGACATTTGGGGATTTAGAGATTTGGAAATTTGGAGATTTAAGGATTTAGAGATTAGGTCATACAGTAATTTGATGATTTAGGGATTTCAAGATTTGGAAATTTGGGGATTTGGAGATTTGAGGCTTTGAAGATTTAGAAATTTTGGAATTTGGGGATTTAGAGATTAGGTCATGTAGTATTTTGGTGATTTAGAGATTTCAAGATTTAGGAATTTGGGGATTTGGAGATTTGAGGCTTTCAAGATTTGGAAATTTTGGAATTTGGGGATTTAGAGATTAGGTCATTTGGGAATTTGGGGATTTAGAGATTAGATCATGTAGCAATTTGGGGATTTAGGGATTTAGAGATTTGGAAATTTGGTGATTTGAAGATTAGCTCATATAGCAATTTGGGTATTCAGGTATTTAGAAATTTAGAAATTTGAGAATTTAGGGATTTATAGACTAAGTCATATAGCAGTTTGAGGATTTAGGTATTTAGAAATTTGGGAATTTGGAGATTTACAGGTTAGGTCATTTAGCAATTTGGAGATTTACAGGTTAGGTCATTTAGCAATTTGGAGATTTACAGGTTAGGTCATTTAACAATTTGGAGATTTACAGGTTAGGTCATTTAGTAATTTGGAGATTTACAGGTTAGGTCATTTAGCAATTTGGAGATTTACAGGTTAGGTCATTTATCAATTTGGAGATTTACAGGTTAGGTCATTTAGCAATTTGGAGATTTAGGGATTTAGAGGTTTGGAGATTTGGCGATTTAGGGATTTAGGGATTTGAGGATTTGTAGGTTTGGAAGTTTGGTGATCTAGTAATACATGTATAGCTTTGGATATTTTTAAACTTGCAACTTTGTAAATTTGAAAACATGTGAACATGAGAACTTGAAAACTTGGAAACTCCTACATATAAAATCTTAAAAACTTATGAATATTCAAGTTTACAAAAACTATGAACTTCCCCAAACTGCTCACCAACTATTCAATCGCACGTACACTGATTAATAGTACTCTAAAAGTACTCTAAGCTAGTAGAAATTTTTCTAACAGAATTCTTAGAACAATACCTGCACCAGCACCTAAAAAATTCCGTTCTCGTGCCTTAAACAATTCTCCCTGCAAACATACATAAAACCCCCATAAAAATCGCATAATTCCCCTCACGTCACGTTCAAGCGATCATAATCAAAGTGAAGAATTCTCGACTCCTCTAAATAAACGTCGCGAACGAGTGTTAGGAATATTTCAGTCGTCCAAGCAGTTCCAGCTTGGTAACCACAGTCGGTCATTAGCTCGATTTAGAAGACGATTATGCATTCAAGAAATAATTGCAATAATTGCGGCAACGTTGTCGTGATAGCTATGTACACGAAACTGGACGTCGTTTTTGTCTTATTTCTTTTTTTGAACTTTTATCCGCTTTTTAAGCACGATTACGTATTCAAGAAAGCTAGTTGGGTCGAGTGGTTAGCTGTTATCGAGTACCGAGCAATTCATCATTGTAATTACTGGCTTGTTCAAATAAAAAACTTCGTATGAACAGTGAAGATATCGTTGCACGACTTGTTTATTCGTGTAATTATTGTAGTTATAACGTGAGCTATTGGTTAAGATTTATATTGTGTTATTTAAATAAATTATAGTATGCAAATTTTAAAGTTGATTTTATGGTTTGTTACAGGTGAGTTTTGCTTTTTTTTGGTGTGGATTAAGTGTTTGGAGAGTTGGACACGTTGTGGACATGTGAGGAGAGACTAGGGAGAACTTTGGGAGATCTAGGAGGAACCAGGGAGAGCTTGAGGTCATGGAGATGTTCATGTGTGACATGTGAAGAACATAGGGAGAGCTTCAGGTCATGGAGATGTTCATGTGTGACATGTGAAGAACATAGGGAGAGCTTGAGGTTATGGAGATGTTCATGTGTGACATGTGAAGAACATAGGGAGATCTTAGAGAAGATCTAAGATTCTAGAGAGAGTTTAGTCCTAAAGTTTAAGAGAGTTTAGTACCTAAACAAGCATTAGATCTAGAGAGAGAGCCTATGTAAATTTTATAAGCTAGAGTAAATTTAGGTAACCTAGATAGCTAGGTCTTAGCTGTGTTAGGACTTACTCTAGTAGTTAGGTAGATCTTAAGACCTAGAAGAAGATCAGAACCTAACCAAATGTTAGGATCTAGAGAGATTTTAGAGCCTAGGTGAATCTTGTGATCTGAGAGTCTAGAATTTAGGTAAATCTGAACATCTAATGAGAACCTAGGACTTAGTTAAATCTAATGAGAACTTAGGACTTAGTTAAATCTTATGATCTAATGAGAACTTAGGACTTAGTTAAATCTTATGATCTAATGAAAGTCTAAAACCTAGGTAAATCTGATGACCTAATGAGAATCTAGAAGCTAAGTAAATGTTATGACTTGAGGGCCTAGAAGGCTAAATCTAAGTGAGAGAAGTGAGAATGTTATAATTTGAGGGCCTAGAACCTAAGTAAATGTGATGACTTGAGATTCTAGAACCTAATTAAATGTGATAATTTGAGAATTTAGAACCTAAGTAGATATGATGACTTGAGGACCTAGAACCTAAGTAGGTATGATAACTTGAGGACCTAGAACCTAAGTAGATATCATAACTTGAGAATCTAGAACCTATATAAATCATAGAATTTATTCTAAACTCTAAAACCTAAGTAAGTCATAGAATATACAGAGAGAGTTTAGATGAACCTAGGAACATCTCCCTCACATGTACATGTACCACATCCTAAAGTACCTAAAGACAACCACAACGTTTAATCAGGTAAGTGTTAAATTTTGCACTAACAATAAGCTAGTTCCATTAAAAATTAACACCAACCAATAACCAACGTAATCCAACACACAAATGTTAAACAACATGCTCAACATTTTTATTGTACACACAATTTGCTGTCCGTTAAACACTTTCTTCCGTTGATTGGCTTACAAGAGAGTGGAACTTTAATGCGGTTATCCTTAACTTGGTCAAGGTTTATATCATGCTCTGAAGGGAGAACAGGGGATATAAAAAAAGAAAGAGATCCAAATGAAATATTCTTTAATTATTGTCCTTGTGATAAATTAAACCTTCTGTATCCTGAATAATTACATTTTTGTCTGATCATCGCGGTCTAAGATTGCGAATGTCTCAGAAATTAAGTCTGACTTGTCATTCGTCGAGGAGACACCAAATGTTCAGGTTTTTGGATCCACCTCAAGCGTATCGGGTGAACGAACTATTTATACAATCCGAGCTTTGAGGACTGCTTTTCTGAACTCTGACAAATCGACGTCTACCATTTTTTGGAGGTGATACATCTCTTCCTGTCTTTGGTTCTCAGTTTAGTTGTATAGTAATTTGGGGATTTGGGGATTAGGTTATGTTGGAATATTGGAATTTAGAAATTAGGTCATTTGGAAATTTGGGGATTTAGGGATTTGGAAGTTTGAGAATTTGGGGATTTAGAGATTAGGTCATATAGTAATTTGGGGATTTAGGGATTAAGTCATGTAGTAATTTGGAGATTTAGGGATTTGGGGACTTCGGGATTAGGTTATGTTGGAATTTTGGAATTTAGGAATTTAGGAATTTAGGAATTTAGGAATTTAGGAATTTAGGAATTAGGTCATTTGAGAATTTGGGGATTTAGGGATTTGGAAGTTTGAGAATTTGAGGATTTAGAGATTAAGTCATATAGCAATTTGGGGACTTAGGGATTAAGTCATGTAGTAATTTGGAAATTTAGAAATTTGGGGATTTGGGGATTAGGTTATGTTGGAATTTTGGGATTTAGAAATTAGGTCATTTGGGAATTTGGAGATTTAGGGATTTGGAGATTTGAGAAATTAGGGATTTAGAGATTAGGTCATATAGTAATTTGGGGATTTAGGGATTAGGTCATATAGTAATTTGGTGATTTAGGGATTTGGAGATTTGGGGATTAGGTTATGTTGGAATTTTGGAATTTAGAAATTAGGTCATTTGGGAATTTGGGGATTTAGGGATTTGGAGATTTGAGAAATTAGGGATTTAGAGATTAGGTCATACAGCTATTTGGGAATTTAGTGATTTAGAGATTTGTAGACTTGGAGATTTGAAGATTTGGAGATTTGGACATTTGGACATTTGGACATTTGAAGATTTGGATATTTAGATATTTGGATATTTGCAGATTGGTACAATCAAATGCTACATCTCTAAATATCAAACTATCATTTGAAAAGTCATCAGCAACCATTTCCTTAATTTTCCCAAACTTAAAAATATACCTTAAAGAGACTTAAACATATCAAGTCCCAAAATGTGTTACACCCTTCCATTCATGATGAAGCATCTCCAGATCCAGAAGTGTACCTCCAAGTATCCAACTCTGTGGACACCTTCTCTGTCAAAATGTACCTCCAACTATCGCGACAATTAAAGAAGTAATAGCCTACTCTTCGTCGCAATGCAGTGGTCACCGTCCTTGGTTCCCTCCTGTTTCAAGATCCCTCCACCCGTACCTGATTGATCATCCTTTTTGAACGTCATTATTTATAGCAATATAAATGCACTATCGACTCGGCATCTGAACACGTTCCAACTCGTGCAAACCTGTTTGAAACCATGCAAATTGTAAATATTCCAGATAGTCTAGCAAATTCGAACGTTCCCAGGTTCTTTTTTTAGGGAGGGTCACATGGGACTTTTTCAACGACGTCCAACGGTGTTCCGTCGCTTATTAGGTTTCAAGGAACGATTAACCCCGAAAAATTGCGAGCTTTCATCGGTGAACAATGTCGGGCCTGATTGGTAGTCGCTTTAGAATTAGAACCCGAACTTTTGCATTGTGCAACCTGGCCAACAGCTGCACCGCGTTGCTTTCTTCTCCTCTGCACTCGCTCCTTCTATTTCTTTTTCTCTTCGCTTCTTTTTTAGAGAGACCCTTTCTTTCTCTCTAGCCTCGACTTCCTTCGTATTCAAACAATGTTTCCGTCGTATCTTAATCGAACGGACGTTATTACTGTCTCTCTGTTTCCGCGTATTCGATGTAACATTCGTTTGCATATTCTGAAATGCATTCATTATGCATTTACATATATTTATTATTTTGTGCATTGAATGTTTAATTATTGGGTCACATTCTTACATAATTTTAACAACTTTTGAAAGGATATACTTTCAAAAAGTTATATTATACTTTTACTATAATTTGTGTGAATTTAAAAAAAAAGAAAGGAACTGAATTTATGGTCCGTCTCGAGTATCTTATTACAGTGGTAACTTTTAATTATACAATTTTTAACGCGTGTTATTAATACGATCCAAGGTTGGAGCTATACTGTAAATCATAATTATTGCAAACTGGGTAACGTTTATAGCCGGCCAGTTTCGAAACGATGTCAATTTCGGAGCTGTGAAATGCTATAATTTATATCTTCCATGTCGTTCCCTCGTGATTGATGAGACTCTGAGATAAACTTCTAACACTTCCACCGGAACCGATTAGCCCTGGATGTAGAAGACATTTTTTATCAAATATTTCATAAATATTTTTCATGCGTTTTAATGGGTACAAACTTTTCAGATGAAATATTGAATCAATCTTTCATGTGAAATTTTTAATGGAAATCTTAACAGAATTTTTTGTATAAAATATTTGGACCGAAATTGTCACATGAAATATAAAGAAAAATTTTTCACATGAAACATGTATCAAAGAAATTTTTCACATGGAACATATAATAAAGAAATTTTTCACATCAAACATATAACAAAGAATAATTTTTCGCACGAAATATTTAGCAGACTTTTTCACACGAAATATTTAATTGAGACAAATTTTTTATTTTGAGAATTCAGTCTGGTTTATAATTATATCGCATATCAGGTTTAAAAATCTGTGCACCATATGATAATTCTTAAAAAATTATACCTTGATTTTTAGATTCAGTGAGAGAAATAATGTGGAATCAAATAAGTAGAAATTATTGCAAATTTGAAGGTATTTGTTAGTAAGGGAGTGGTCGAATTTTAATGTCGTTCCTCTCTCGTGTTTGGCAAACTTCCTAGGGTCCAAAGGACCGTACATCCCTGGAACGGGGGAGAAACCAGTTCCGACGAAGAATGTAAACGGAATATCGAGTCCTGTTAACCTTTTCGTCCTACTCACCTGTTCGGGATATATCAAAGTTATCATTCTACCGAAATGCAGTTTTCGCAAATTCACCTCTGTTCAATATCTGCATACGCACTTCTACGCGCTCTAATTCCACGCACCGTAATTCCACGTATTATAATTCCACGCGTTATTAATTCTACGCGACGTAATTCCACGCGTCGTAATTCCACGCGCCGTAATTCCACGCGTTATTAATTCCATGCGTTGTAACTCCACGCGTCGTAGTTCCACGCGCCGTAATTCCACGCGTCATTAATTCTACGCGTTGTAATTCCATGCGTCGTAATTTCACGCGTCGTAATTCCATGCGCCGTAATTCCCCGTACATGGAATTACGACGCGTGGAATTAATAACGCGTGGAATTATAATACGTGGAATTACGGTGCATGGAATTACGACGCGTGGAATTACGATGCATGGAATTACGACGCATGGAATTACGACGTGTAGAATTAATAACGAGTGGAATTACGATGCGTGGAACTACGATGCGTGGAATTACGATGCGTGGAATTACGATGCGTGGAATTACGATGCGTGGAATTACGATGCGTGGAACTACGATGCGTGGAACTACGATGCGTGGAATTACGATGCGTGGAATTACGACGCGTAGAATTAATAACGAGTGGAATTACGATGCGTGGAACTACGATGCGTGGAATTACGATGCGTGGAATTACGATGCGTGGAATTACGATGCGTGGAATTACGATGCGTGGAATTACGATGCGTGGAACTACGATGCGTGGAACTACGATGCGTGGAATTACGATGCGTGGAATTACGACGCGTAGAATTAATAACGCGTGGAATTACGGCGCATGGAATTAATAACGCGTGGAATTACGGCGCATGGAATTACGACGCGTGGAACTACGACGCATGGAATTACGACGCGTAGAATTAATAACGCGTGGAATTATAATACACGGAATTACAATGCAAGGAATTACAACGCGTGGAATTACGACGCGTGGAATTACGACGCATGGAATTACGACGCGTAGAATTAATAATGCGTGGAATTATAATAAGTGGAATTATGGAGCATGGAATTAGAGCGCGTAGAAGTATTTTGAATAAAGAAATTAATTTCGGCAAAATAATTCATAATGTTCCGTGACGCCTGCAAGAAATTGTGAACATGTTTTGTGTTCTAGTAAAGAGAGGTAGTCTCGAACGGTAGCACATTCGTTGCACAACGAGTGATACACGCAATAAAGTGAATATACGAAGACGGAGAAGGCTGAAACGCGAGCCAGCCTGCGAAGAGATTCGTTTCCTCGATTCTCCGCGAGCGCATAATAAACTTTAAAGCTGGCAAGACGACTCAAATGCATCCGAGAGAGTGTGCACGAGCCCACGATAGCGAGTAGGTGGCTAACCTTGACGACCACTTATACACGATCGGCACTTGTGCGCGCGCACACAAACAGTTCAGCTTGAACGAGTTGTTGCAACGAATGCAGACACGCGACGATCTTAGGATATACTGTATGTCCGGTTTAAGTGCATACAAACTATTGCTTCTTTAATTACGGACAAACAAGAAATATTGCGGACGGTGATTTCTGATACGATAGGGGAAATTTTATGTGATTGAAATGTAGATAAAGAGCTTTGTTATAGTAAGGTGGTGTTAGAGGGTGGAATTAGGGGATGTTATGGGACTTTAGATTCAATTCTGTTGTTAAAAGGATGGAGGGGTTGGTGGATATTGGGATTCAATTTAATGGGTTTGAATTTGATGTAAGTTAAGTAGGTTTCAATTTCTTGGGATTCAATTCCATGCAATTTGATTTGACACAGTTCAATTCTGTGCGATTCAATTCCAGGCAATTCGACTTGACATAATTCAGTTCCACGCAGTTCAATTGCATGCAATTCAATTCCACGCAGTTCAATTCCATGCAATTCAATTCCACACAGTTCAATTCCATGCAATTCGACTTGACATAATTCAATTCCACGCAGTTCAATTCCATGCAATTCAATTCCACGCGATTCCATTTGACATAATTCAATTCCACGCAAATCAATTCCATGCAATTCGACTTGACATAATTCAATTCCACGCAGTTCAATTCCATGCAATTCAATTCCACGTAGTTCAATTCCATGCAATACGACTGGACATAATTCAATTACACGCAGTTCAATTCCACGCAATTCCATTTGACATAATTCAATTCCACGCAGTTCAATTCCATGCAATTCGATTTGACATAATTCAATTCCACGCAATTCAATTCCATGTAATTCGACTTGACGCAATTCAATTCCTTGCAAGTCGATTTCATGCATTTCAATTCCAGGCAATTCGACTAGACATAATTCAATTCCATGCAATTCGACTTTACATAATTCAATTCCATGCAATTCAACTTGACGCAATTCAATTCCATGCAATTCGACTTGACGAAATTCAATTCCACATAATTGAACTTGACACAAATCAATTCATTACATTTCCAATGCGATTATAATTCAATTTCACCTCAATCTAGTTCAATGCAATTTCACAATTCGATTAACTCGCATTTCAATTCGACATAGTTCGATGCTTCTCCATCATACATCAAACTATTAAACTTCCCCATAAATCCTTAATATCCATCAAGTCAACGGTACTCCAAACTTCACCATACTATCGATACACTTCTATTTACCCATCCAATTAGAACTAGCAATCCAAAACCGTGATTACGAATCGAAAAACACCAAACTTGATCTCCTAGCATAAAATATTCAATCTAGAAAACAAGAGTTAAGTTTCTTTGCAAGTTTCTCCTCAAAAGTGAAACAGCGGGTGTGTCTAGTATAATACGTTGCGTGTGCCTGTACATATGTGTCGTAGCTAGTAAATCAAGGAGGTATCGGAACAGGTGCGGCAGGGGAAGACTGCTTTTGCTCGTGCACGTCCTCTGTTCCGTGAAAGGCTGTTGCAAGGATGTTTTTTTCTGCAGCGCGTGGTTTAACAAAGAAGTTTGCTAAAAACTAGCTTCTCTGAAATATTGATATACTTTTGCTTTTATTCTATAATACTTGATTTCAATTATAACTACTCCACTACTGCTATTTCTACTTATATTGATCATTTAGTTCAAGTTAGTTTTACAGAAACTGTAAAAGAAGTAAATTGCAGCAAGTAGATAAGTCCTGCGGTCAGACACATTGTCGGATCAGTGACGTAAAGTTCTTGTGGTCAGACATTGTTTGATCGGTGACGTAAACGGTCGCGGTCACTGATATGTTAGTTAAAGCACTCATTTTGTCAAAGTATTCTTTCAATTTTATTTCAGTGCAGATATATTTCGGTCACCTGGTAGAATCCCATGCAAGGCTCGCCGCGCACGCTCGACATTGCAAAGCATTCCCCTTCCCCTCCGGTTTCGACGATTTCCCTCACCCTTGCACTGGACGAGCCGTGGAGGGGACGGAAAGAGGGGAGGTCGATTCTCCCGTTTCGGCCGTGCACTAGAACTTGACTCCTAAGCTCGACAATGATGGCGCAAGCTCTATCCACGCTTCTCTTCTTTCCTCTCTTTTCTGCTCTTATTGTCTTCTGCCGCTTCCTTTCTCTCTCGTACCCCTTCTTCCGCCACGATGATCGCATCACACCGAACTCGCTCAAAGACCTCGAGCGGTAAGGTTACGTTTCTATCGTCCGGTGTTACCGCGTTTTTCATCGATTAACACGGGGTAATCCCAGGAAAAGTTCGACGATCAATTTCTCACGGATTTTTATCCTGATTCGCTGACCTACTTGTTCTCCTTTGCAATTTTTTATTTTTTTTTATGGTGCTAGGCATAAAATATAACAAGGTATTCTACCCTGCAATATTCATGTTGCACATAATCTTTTAATTTGTCCTTAAGATATTATTCAGTAATATAAATGTGTCACTAAATATTTTATAAATTTTATAAATTTGTATATTTTATATTATTAAAAACATTGTATAATTTATTTACATGGTACTTAATATGAATAAAACAATTCTATGATAATATACAAATTTGAATTTTAATAATTGCGTGAGTGTAGAATTGCTGATTTTAAATGTTACGCTAAAAATTTGTAATAAAGAGCTTTAAAAATTATGTCAGTTCACTATGAAAGCTAAGAAACTAGTGAGAAATGCAGAAGGACAAAACATTTTGTCAATAGTAACAATGACCGTGCTCGACATTATTTCCGCGAAGTAAAAGTGCAAGTAGAGGCGGAACGTAAGGCATCAGACAGAGGGGACTCGTTGCACTCCTTCCTCGTGTTCCCTTCTCCCTCTTGTCTGATCGCCACCACCTTTTCGTCCTCCATCACCTCCTCGTCCTTCACCTCCTCTCTGGGATCCTCTATCGGTCCCTCTCTTCCGTGGCTCTCCCTCCCTCCTCTTGCACCCTTCCCCTATCCTCCCTTTCCCCACTTCTCCTCCACCGGCTGCACGCTTACATGCAACGAGCCAGACCGGCCGGCTGGCACTCAGTTGCCTTTAGCGCCGTGCATCTCCAAGTTAGTCAGTCAGTCAGTCAGTCATTGAGTCAGTCGGGTCGACGTGCACCGCGCGGCGAGGTACTCTCCTAAATTACTCTCTCGACTTTCTCTCTCTCCTTTCTCGAGTCAACGTTTTTCTTCGCGTTTTATCGCGTTGACCGCGTGCTTCTCCGAACGGCACGTGTGTGCCTCTGCTCGTCGGGAAAAACGTGTTCTAGTCGCGTGCTTACGCCCCGTCGCTCGCTGTTTCCAGGAAGCCCCAATCGAGTGTGTATGTGTGATTTTATCAGGAAGATGCGTCGGAAGTTTCCACGTTGATAGGTGCGAATAAAAGGATTTCCTATTATTGCCCTTCGCAACCATCAAAAATTTCGAAGCGTATTCCGTTCACGGAAGGGATTTGCTTTTGGAATCCGAAATGAGATTGTGTTCTTTCTTCTAGGTTTTCGCGGTAACTGCGGGTTCAGATAAATTCGATTTTGATGGGAAGGTGATAGTGGATTCGTAGATTTAATTAGAATTGTGCAAGTGTGGATATCGGTGGGCGACGTTAGCTGAGTGCATAGGGTCGCGGATTGCAATTTGCGTGGCCCGGGTTCAAATCCCGCCCCGACGGATTTTACTATTTTTTCATAGATTTTCTATATTATTATAATTAATAATAGTATTATTTAATTAATACTATAAATGATATTAATAAAATAAATTAATTATTAAATCGATCAAAATATTCGTGCATACGAATCCATATCGTATGCAACTCATAATAAAATCGTATTAATAAAGTAAAATCAAAATCTCTGGTATTAATTAATAATACCGCTGTAATTATTAATAATGCATTTAATTAATAATACTATATTAATTTAATTAATAATAATATACATTACATAACGTGAATGAAATAAATAATTAGAAAAAGAATCAATGAAAGCCCTTAATTAAAAGATAATGAGACCCAGTTTCACGCAACAGTGTTTCCACAAAAATCATTGAACCCATTTCAAGAATGAAAGTGTGCAGTGTCGGAAGTTAAAATTGAAGTCCAACAGTTTAAGGTGCAGTGAAGTTCAATGTCAGAAAGGTTCGCGTGTTTATTATCTTTTCACGTGTGCAGTTCGAGAAGCGATCGACCGTTATGGATTAGGTGTGTTAGAGATAACCATGTTTGTTATTAATATCTAGATAAGCGTCTTTGACCCTCGTGTACAGCCATGTATATACCATAGTATTTCTGCTAGTATTGCGTCCGACTGCATTCGTTTCTTTTGCGTAACAATGTAACACGACCTTCGTGGATTAGTAAAGAAGGAATGTTGTACGTGTTGTGCTTCTTCTTTGTGTGCAATCTCGAGTGGTTAGATAAAACTCTTCTGAGGGATGTGATTTAATTACTTTTCGTTTTCATAAATAATTCTGTTGGTTGCATTATTTTAGGGTGGCATAATTTTCATACGATTTCAATGCAGATATAAATCTAATTTGCAACTGGAGATTTTTGCTAGGAAAGTGATCAGAGAATTTTTGAATCGATCGAAAGTTCGGTGCATCGTGACGTCACGAATATTTTGCATTATCTCTCCGGTGCCAAAAACCAAGTGTCTCTAAAAGTGTCGGTGGACATATCGATCGCGCAAACCTTATTGTTCCAGTGTCGTAATCAAACGTGACTTACGGTCACTTCTCGAATCGCACGTGCCCTCGAAATTCGCGTCTCCCGAAAAAAATCAGAAATAGAACGATCGATAGATTACGTAACGATTGAAAAAATTTGTGACACTCGAAATCGATTCAAAAGCGAAATTTATTTCGATGAATGTTATTTTTGGTGGATGTTCTACCGAAAATACAACCGTTATGAAACGGGGAATGCAATAAATATAATTCTTTTGCATATTTATGCGCATGGAGTACATTGGCTGCGCGTTCGTGAATCATCGTCCCCTAACTGAAAAAGTGCGCAGCTCGAGCTCACCCTTCTACTCTCGCTCTTGCATCTTCTACGCAGTACCTAAGGTCTCGTCTGACCTCTACTACTGCACCAAATGCAACGGCCAACTTTTTCTTTCTCTTAGCTTTCAGAAACGCACACAATGTTTCGTCTCGTCGAGTTGTAAACAAGTTTTCGCTCCTCGGCCTGGTATAGTTTCTTCGGTGCATTTGACGACTCTATTCTGCACTCTAATTTAAACCGAACATTATTTAAACACTTTAAAATGTTTATTGCAAATTTATTTAACTTCAGAATTTAAGGAAAGTTGAAGATATTTCAGTGAAGTCATTTTAAGAAGCTTCAGTACATTTATTTAAAATGATTCCAGTAAAATTGAAGATATTTCAGTGAAGTCATTTTAAGAAGCTTCAGTAAATTTATTTAAAATGATTACTGTAAAATTGGAGATGTTTCAGTGAAGTCATTTTAAGAAGCTTCAGTAAATTTATTTAAAATTATTACAGTAAAATTGAAGATGTTTCAGTGAAGTCATTTTAAGAAGCTTCAGTAAATTTATTTAAAATGATTACAGTAAAATTGAAGATGTTTCAGTGAAGTCATTTTAAGAAGCTTCAGTAAATTTATTTAAAATTATTACAGTAAAATTGGAGATGTTTCAGTGAAGTCATTTTAAGAAGCTTCAGTAAATTTATTTAAAATTATTACAGTAAAATTGAAGATGTTTCAGTGAAGTCATTTTAAGAAGCTTCAGTAAATTTATTTAAAATAATTACAGTAAAATTCAAGAATATACATTGAAGTCATTTTAGGAAATTTCAGTAAATTTATTTAAAGCAATTCCAATAAAATTCAAGAATATACAGTGAAGTCATTTTAGGAAATTTCAGTAAATTTATTTAAAGCAGTTCCAGTAAAATTCAAGAATATTCAGTGAAGTCATTTTAGGAAATTTCAGTAAATTTATTTAAAGTAGTTCCAGTAAAATTCAAGAATATACAGTGAAGTCATTTCAGGAAATTTCACTAAATTTATTTAAAGTAATTCCAGTAAAATTCAAGAATATTCACAGTGAAGACATTTTAAGAATCTTCAGTAAATTTATTTAAAATTATTTCAGTAAAATTTGAACAATTTCAGTGAAGTAATAAACTTAGTACGTTTTAATAAATTTTAATATGTTCAATTTAAGAAATTAAAAAAAGCACATTTAAGTCTTCTTTACACTTAAAAAAAAATTCACAAACATTTATATATGAGATCTTCCTGTTTACCTCTCACCCTAAAAATTGTTATTAACTGACCAGCAGCCATTTTGAGTATACTCATGAGATCACCTGTAACTAATCACCTAATTTCTGAAAGAAATTAGTACTTTAAATGTTTATTACTGCCAAGTTATATTTTCTCTAAGCACGATATAGTAAATAAAATTCCAGAATAAAGTAAATAGTTGGATAAATCTTTTGTTAGAACAAGTTGCGGTAGTAATTTGTACTTGCAGAGCACCCGTTGCGTATCGATTCGTCTTTCCCGGTAGACAGGGTCTGACGTAGCCTCTTCGGCGTTAACCTTGAACTTCAACCTCGACGCAGGCCGAGTGCCATTAGAAATGCGTCCCCCCTGTTTCCTCCCCCATTCACGGGGATGATCGATCGTGGCAAAAAATCGATCCGGGCGGTGGCACAAGAGCCGTGTACTTCGGTGTTTCTCTTCCCCTTTGTTAGCCAAGCTTTACGTAACGATATCAGTTAGGTTTCGCTCGGACCGATATCGTTCGCATCGGTCGTCAGGCGGATACACAATACGCGATATGCCTGGAGATGCACCGGAGCCTACATGCACGTGGACATACTTGCATTTTGCATAATTGCTTGCCCGTTACGTAAGCATTGTTTCTCCGTGACGATGATTGTCACCGTTGCGGAGGCCACATTTTCTACCTACATATGCTGTGGTCAAGGTCGCCGACTGCAGAAATTATAGTTACGGAGGTCTGTTCTGGACGAGGATGAATGGTGCATTGGGGCAGAAGGGTGAGATCTAGATATATTGCAATATATCTAGAATGTAGGAATCTACATTGGAGATCTAAGCACATAGTGTAGGGATATTTTGATTTAAGGGTAGTTTGAAGGATATAGGAATTTAGGAACATAGGGGTCTAGGAACATAGGGTAGAAGTCAAAGGATATAGGGTGCATAAGGATCTGTTCAGGAACATATTAATATTAATTTAAGTTCGATGAGAACATATGAAACAGCGAACAACGGGGAATTAGCGATACGAATGATTGAATATAAAAAATGCCAGCAATTCTTAAAAAATTCAAACCCTAATATTTTTAATTAACTCTTGAACAGTGGATGTGATCGAACATAAAATTACCTTACGTTAGCCTAATTGTGCAAATAAAAATATATAACCCTATAACTCATCCATTCTGCAAGGGTTAATTAAATTTCCACCTACCGTAAACGAAGTAAAACATTTTCTATTCGTGGTCATAGAGCGATCAGGAATCGAGCGTTCGATACAACCAAAGAGCAAGTGCAGTGAACGAAACCAAATCGATACCAAAAGTCGATCTATAAGGGCGGAAGCAGGTGGACAATCGTTTTTCCGTGTTTCGAGATGACGCGACGAGGGTATCGCGCGTGTTTCGCTTGAAAACGTATCTTGTACGAAGCGTGGAAGTAAACGAAGTAAAAGTGACTAGTGAAAGTAAGAAGATCAAGACGGGAAAGATGATGAAGAAGGAGAGACCGATGACGTCGGTGACGGCCATCATCCAGGGGACTCAGGCCCAGCATTGGTCCCGCGGCAACACTTGTATGTATACTTTGTTGTACTGAATCGATGCGTTCATCAAGATCCTTTGTATTCATTTATTGATTATCAGTATTGATTTGATGAGACTTTACTTATCAGTAGAAACTATGATTTGATGAAACTCTACATATCAGTAGAAATTAATATAATTTGATGACTTAAAATTACATCAAAATTGTACATGTGACACATCAATTTAAAGTTTAGGTTCCGAGGAAAGTGTCTGTAAAAGTTTCATTGATATTCTCGCTGTAGATGTCTAGTTGCAAGCTGAAGCAGATAACGATCGATTTCGAAACGAGTAAACGCAAGAGGAGACTATTCTTCGTTTTTCTACCAAATTACCAAAGTCATTGGCATTCTTACATCGTTAGTTTACGCAGGTTTCGCAACAGTTCAAGATAATGAAATACCGAGCAACATCGTATTTTGAAACTTTTTACAATCGTTCATAGCGACGTAGACCGAATATTTATGCAATTCGTGGAAACTTTCGTGCGAGTAGGCTAAGTTTAGTCGAAATTAAATTCCAAGCTTCTACTCGGGTTTTTGAAGTACAATTTTTGATTCCATCTGTGATATACGAATCGAACGATAGGAATATAATAGGTTAATTATAGCAGCCGTTCGTGCTGACTAAAATCGTCATCCGAAACAGTTCTCGTCTACTGAATATCAAGGTCTAATGGTACCTAAATGAGACCAGTCGTGTAAAACGTGCAAACGAATAATTAGCAGGATGGTGGCAGACGGACGTTTAGCACCGTTCTCAAGGCTGGTTCTTATCTATTCACAGTTCTGAAAATTGCCTCTGTTATAATTCTATTTCACAATAGTTGCGTTGTTTCCAAAAACGATAATGCAACGTTTCCTTGCATTTGAACAAATTGTGTTAATATCTCATATGCATATGTCCTGACATGAATACATCTGATTTTCCATAACATGAGTAAATCTAACCTAACCCTTTTTATGAATTGATCTAACCTAACCTTTTCTATGAATTCATCTAACCTAACCCTTTTTATGAATTCATCTAACCGAACCCTTTTTATGAATTTATCTAACGTAACCCTTTTTATGAATTCATCTAACCTAACCCTTTTTGCGAATTCATCTAACCTAACCTTTTTTATGAATTTATCTAACACAATCTTTTTTATGAATTCATCTAACCTAACCTAACCTGCTGTGATATGAATAAATCTGACCTAACCTAATCTGAAATGAATAAATCTAACCTAACCCTTTTTATAAATTGGTCTAACCTGACCTAACCTGTTGTGATATGAATAAATTTAACCTAACCTAATCTGAAATGAATAAATCTAACCTAACTCTTTTCATAAATTGGTCTAACCTGACCTAACCTATTGTGACATGAATAAATTTAACCTAACCTAATCTGAAATGAATAAATCTAACCTAACTCTTTTCATAAATTGGTCTAACCTGACCTAACCTATTGTGACATGAATAAATCTGATCTAACCTCATCTGAAATGAGTAAATCTAACCTAACCTTTTTATGAATAAATCTAACCTAACCTATTGTGATATGAATAAATCTGACCTAACCTAATCCAGTATGGGTAAATCTAACCTAACCTAATTTAAAACGAGTAACTCTAACTTAACCCAGTACAAGTCGATTTGAACTAACCTAACCCTAGATGAGTAAATGTGAATCAACCTAACATGAATACACTTGACCTAATCTAACCCTAACCTACTGCAAGTACATTAAACCTAACATAATATAAATAAATATAACATAACATATTACTCTAATATACTAATATTATTATAGTTTAACAAAAATCTACCGATGCACCGTCAACGACGATAAAAGAAAAAGGTAGCGAGGAACGATTCGAACTAAGCGATATTATTTATCGCAGGGGGGCATCGATATCTCGAACGAGAAGTGAGTCACGTTAATTCCGATATGCTCGCTCGTTGTTGCCCGGTGGCGGAATGTTTAACGTGCATACGCGCGCGTGCGCGTGCACCGACGATGTTAAACGGCGTCGCGTAGGGTGAAGGTCGGCTATTGAAACCTGAATGGTGCAATTCGCGAGCGAAAAGTGATGCGTGCGCAGCCGTCTAGGCAAGCGATCGCGTTATCAGTCGCGGCTTTAAAAGCGGCCTTACAGCTGCCTGCAAACGTTCGCCGCGAGAAGGTCACGCCAATGCGCTTCGTTATCTACACCCCTGCCACGATTTATGAGCCTTTTCGAGCGTTATCACGTGGCCCCTATTACGAACGAACCATCGTGCGTTTCTAGCTTTGCCCGGAGTTTTTTATTTTGCCCTTCTTTCCCTTTTTCTTGGGATTATGTCGACTGCATAATTGGGATATCAAGATTTGGATCCAAGTTCTGGAGTTTCAACTTCTGGGGAGCTTCAACTCTCTTTTGCTGGAGAGTGGAATTGTAAAGGGTTACTCTTTGATATTTGTGAACGAGGATATCTATTTAGAATAAAATCCTGGAAATACAATTTTGTTACTGAAATCATGGAACTCAACAAAGGCATCAAATTCAAGAATTCATAATTTTCCACATTTTTAATCTCACAAGACAAAATTAAAAGTACTCTATTTTTCTATATTTGCAAATCCCATGATTTCACAGTCCCGAAAGTCCCGAATTCCCCAGTTCCCGAAATAGTGAAATCACCAAATTTATTTGTAGATTTTTAAAAACGTGGTAAACCCATGTCCCATTGCCCGAAGCACACACCGTGCGATACGTAACGCGCATACACGTGCAGCAACGTTTGATAAGAGTACCAGTATCACGCGAGACTCTCGGAGCGGTTCGTGCTAGTTCGGTTAATCCACGCACCAGCACGATCGCAACCTTGGCACCGATGCGAACCAGCCGTGAAGTGCAGCCTCCGTCGCTGCGCGCCTTTACGAATTGCACGGTACACGTATACACACCTCTCTGCGGTGCCTGTGGTTTAGATTAGAGGCTTGTGTGGGCGTTGTTCGCTGCATGCGTTTTATCATAACATATATAATCTGCTATAATATATAGAACGCAAAACATACACCATATGCAGTAATATTTAAACTCTTGTTTCACATTAGCATTTTCGGGTTGGTTCATATTTTGGTTCGTGTGAAAACTTTGTGTTTATTCATTAAAATTAAATTTAACATTAAACGTTGGACGTTGAATGTTGAACATCGAACATTGAACATTGAACATTGAACATTGAACATTGAACATTGAACATTGAACATTGAACATTGAACATTGAACTTTGAACATTGAACATTGAATAATTAACATTGAACATTGAACAATTAACATTGAACATTGAACTTTGAACATTGGACAATTAACATTGAACATTGAACAATTAACATTGAACATTGAACAATTAACATTGAACATTGAACATTGAACATTGAACATTGAACATTGAACATTGAACATTGAACATTGAACATTGAACGTTGAACATTGAACTTTGAACATTGAACATTGAACAATTAACATTGAACATTGAACTTTGAACGTTGAACATTGAACGTTGAACATTGAACATTGAACTTTGAACATTGAACAATTAACATTAAACAATTAACATTGAACATTGAACATTATAAATTGCAAAGAATATACGTATTACACAATTGCATCTAATAATTTTAAAAAGTTTGTAGAAGCAAATGTTACGCAAGAACCGCACTTTGAAATAAGACACCTAGTATATAAACGATACTAAATTACATTGTTCAAAGACGATTGGTAATCAAGCTCCGATACGCTGAATGAACATTTTCTGCGATTCTGAATAAAGATTAGATCGCTGCGATCATCGAAATCGCAGCAGAAAGAGAGAGAGTGCAGCAATGCAAGCGCGATGCAGGAAGTGATCATTCATTGTAGTCACGTTGTCAGACATCGCGACGTGGCTAGTGACCGATTAGATGTATCTATTACGTGGATTCATCGGCATACGCAATCGTAACGGAATGATCATTGTGTTAATAAGTGATTCGAACATTTATTCGCACTTATAGTCAACTGTATTATTTATTCATGTACTTAATGTGTATGTTTATGCATGCATGGGGAGAGATTAGATTGTTCCTGGGTTCTTTAAGGTCTCAGTTATATCTCTCTAGATTCTATAGAAGCTCTGTAGGAGTTACTATTTTCTAGATTTTTTTGGTCCTCAGAAATTGAAGAGTCTTAATGCTTCTAAGGCCCAAAGTAGTGGCTAAGCGTACCTGAGTCTCAAGATTAAAATATTTCAATATTCCATAGCCGCAGAATAGCAAAGTTACTAAGTGAACAAATTGTGAAGTTCCAAAATTTTAAGGCCCAGAACTGCTAAGTCCCAAAGTTCCAAATTTGTGACGTCCCAAAGTTTATAAGATACAAAATTAAGTGGCTCAATGTACCTAAGTCTCAAGATTAAAATATCTCAATGTTCTTAAGTCCCAAAATAGCAAAGTCATTAGGTCCCAAAATTACAGAGTCATTAAGTGAAAAATTGCAAAGTTCCAAAGCTCTCAAGTCCTAAAATTGCAGTGTCCCAAAGCTCCCAAGTCCCAAAGCTCTCAAGTCCCAAAGCTTCCAAGTATCAAAGCTCTCAAGTCCCAAAGCTTCCAAGTTCCAAAGCTCTCAAGTCCCAATGCTTCCAAATCCCAAAGTTCTCAAGTCCCAAAGCTTCCAAGTTCCAAAGCTCTCAAGTCCCAAAGCTCTCAAATCCCAAAGCTCCCAAGTCCCAAAGCTTCCATGTCCCAAAGCTCTCAAGTCCCAAAGCTTCCAAATTCCAAAGCTCTCAAGTCCCAAAGCTTCCAAATTCCAAAGCTCCCAAATCCCAAAGCTTCCAAGTTCCAAAGCTCTCAAGTCCCAAAGCTTCCATGTCCCAAAGCTCTCAAGTCCCAAAGCTTCCAAGTTCCAAAGCTCTCAAGTCCCAAAGCTTCCAAATTCCAAAGCTCCCAAATCCCAAAGCTCACAAGGCCCAAAAATTCCAATATCCTAAAATCCAAAAAATTTTACCAGAATCTACATTACCCTCAAGACTACCCATCACATCACACAAAATCCGCAAATCATCGAATTTTCGAAATACGATCTGCGTGTCAAAAAATGCATCGCGATGCATATCTTCCATAGAAACACGTGTTCGTCCAATCGTACACGCATCACGGTACACGTCTGTGTACGGTGGTTGGCTTGCTAGGCGTGTCATGTGCAGGATCACGTTTTGCACCGTGACACGTGCAGAAAATTCTCGTACGTGATACGACGAGTCGGACATACTGGATGCATATCCATCATCGTCGCTATAACGTATTGATATCGTTGCTGGAAAGAAAACCCATCGATCATAACGTTGAATTAATTTGCTCGGGCTGGACGCATCTTGTGCGTCCTACGCAATCTCTGCAATCTGCGATATCGGATGTAGGAAATATATTAGATATCAATGAGGTAGTCGGTTTCACTATAGTTCTATTGTTTTAAAATAAAAAGCTATTTTTGCGTTGGTTTATTTTGGAAAAAATAATCGAATTTCTGAGCTGAAACTTGTTTTCCAGATAACTACATAATTTTTTATAAAAACATTTCCACCGGATCAGCTATTTTTACTCTGTCGGTGAAAAAGCCTACGTTCCATTTGTCTTCTTCAGTTATCCTCGCACGACTTATCTGAGTATCTGCCAGACATCCGGTTGTCTTTTGTTATCAGACATGAAATCCCTGTCACTATCGATCTCTCGATGTATCTGGAAGGCACAATTCTATCGTAAGCTGATTCAAAAATCGAGTTGATTCACTGTTATCCAAATACACGACACGGGGATTT
Organism: Megachile rotundata; assembly: GCF_050947335.1. NCBI lineage: Eukaryota > Metazoa > Arthropoda > Insecta > Hymenoptera > Megachilidae > Megachile > Megachile rotundata. The sequence continues at coordinate 11,049,699 of NC_134996.1, forward strand.
ATGATCGGTGAAGAATTTTAGTGAAGTTTGAAATGTAGCGATTCAGGAATTTATAAATATGTATTTGTTCAAAGTAAAAATTTAGCAGACATATATATTGAAGCTTCAGGTTTATTACACATATTACATTACAGTTGTATTATACAATTATAGATTACCAATGCAGTAAAGTAACCGGGTAGTTTTATAAAGCGGTAAGATCTTGCGAAATCGTGTCAGCGTGTTGTAGCACTTCCGGTCTTGAAACTCAGAACACAAGATAGAGGTACAACGATTTCCTCTTAAGAGACAATCGAAGTGCACGATTTCTGTCTGGTGATTAACGACCTTACCTTCGAACAAACCGTGTCCATTATTGTTACGTAAGCTCGTTGACGTTCGTTGACTAATTTTATTAACGTTCACCCGGTGAACAGACGAGAGACCGTGTCTTTGTCTGCTGGAGGCCTTGAGACCGACTTTGTTCCGGTTATGCTTTTAATTTCCTCGCGAATCGTTATTATGGAAATAACTCATTTGAGTACAAATAAATTTCCACTTTAAAAGTCTAAACTTCCAAAATTGCAAAATTTCGAACGGTCGAAGTTTTAAAATTAAAATGTTTCATAGGATTTGTAATACTTCTCGAAGAAGGCAAGACGGGAATTATCACGGATAGCAAAGGGTTAATAATCATTCCATCATGGAGAATTGATAGTACGGTAAGTAGTGAGCTCAGATATAGCAACGTGTAATCATCGATGTCCTTAGTTGTCTGGCTATTACGTGATTGTACGTTTATTCGTGGAAAGAGGCTTTCAAGATACGCAGTTAATTTATACCTTGTAGTATGCGGTTTAACAGAGAGAGCACAACCTTCGGATACCTTCGACATATAGCCTGAACAATAATAATTTTGCAGACGTGCATTGTGAAAACTTTGGAAAACAGACCTTCTTGAATTCAAGTGAGACTAGAATTGTAGAGAAACTTAGAGGAACCTAGTATCGGCAATATAACGCGTGGTATTCCCACGCATGGTGTTCTCACGCGTTATATCGCCGCTCGTGGTATTTCCATGCATGGTTTTTCCACGCGTTATATAGCCACGCACGGTATTTCCACGCATTATATCGCCACGTGTAGTATTTCCACGCGTTATATTGCCATTCGTGGTATTCCTACGCATTATATTACCACGTATGATGTTCCCACGCGTTATTTCGCCACTCGTGGTATTTCCATGCGTTATATCGCCACTCGCGGTATTTCCATGCGTGGTATTTCCACGCGCTATATAGCCACGCATGGTGTTTCCACGCGTGGTATTTCCATGCACTATATAGCCACGCATGGTATTTCCACGCATTATATCGCCACGTGTAGTATTTCCACGCGTTATATTGCCACTCGTGGTATTCTCACGCATTATATTACCACGTATGATGTTCCCACGCGTTATTTTGCCACTCGTGGTATTTCCATGCGTTATATCGCCACTCGCGGTATTTCCATGCGTGGTATTTCCACGCGTTATATCGCCACTCGCGGTATTTCCATGCGTGGTATTTCCACGCGCTATATAGCCACGCATGGTGTCTCCACGCGTAGTATTTCCACGCGTTATATAGCCACGCATGGTGTTTCCACGCATTATATCGCCACGTGTAGTATTTACACGCGTTATATTGCCACTCGTGGTATTCCCACGCATTATATTACCACGTATGGTGTTCCCACGCGTTATATCGCCGCTCGTGGTATTTCCACGCGTTACATTGTCTCTCGTGGAATTCCCACGCGTTATATCGCCGCTCGTGGTATTTCCACGCGTTACATTGCCACTCGTGATATTCCCACGCTCTATATCGCCACGCAAGGTGTTTCCACGCGTTACATTGCCACTCGTAGTATTCCCATGCGCTATATCGCTATGCATGGTGTTTCCACGCATTATATCGCCACGTATAGGATCCTTGTGTAGGAACTTTGTGTAGGAACCTTATGTAAGAACCTTATGTAGGAACCTTATGTAGGAACCTTGTGTAGGAACCTTGTGGAGAATTTTGTGAAGAACCTTGTAGAGATCCAACAGTTCAAGAAAGCTCTTAAAGAATTCTAACATTGATAAGTTTTGGGAAAAATCACGAAAGTTTCTTAATACTATGTCACCTCTAAAGTATTCTACTATCACTAAATTTGAGATAATTCAATAAAATTTTTAGTCTATAAAATCGTAATGAACCAAGGCACATCCTAATTAAAAAGAAGTCTTCAGATTCTAGGAAATGTTTAAGGAAAGTTACCTAGATGGAAGGTTTATGAACATAAGTATCGAATTTTCCACTGATTGATCAGAGACGCGTTGTAAATATATGTATATTATCTTGATCGCAAACACGGTAGGTAGGAAGCGTGCAGAAACGACACGCCTCGTTGCACCTGTGACAACGAGGCGTGTACACGCGGTTCCACGAGCGCATAAGTACATGCTAGCTCACCTGTTTGAAATCGTGAACCCCTGACCTTCGCCATGGTATTCGCGTACAAGGCCAATTCAAGCTCGACATACTCTTATTCAGCGTTACACGGCCAACTCGATTCCTTCATCGGATATGAAACATCCAAACCTTTCCTTTTTCATTATGATCAACTAGGGGCATACATTATCCTTCACGGACTTTGCGCTACTATATCTAATTTTTACATAACTATCCTCATAATATTTTTCTCTTCATACGATATTAATCGTGTATTTCAGTGTGAACATATAATTGCTACTTGTATGTTAAATTCTGCAATATCTGAAATAGATTATTTAAACATCAAGCTATTTTTTCAAAGTGTACAATTTTAACTACGTATACATTTTTTGAATGATTTAACAGATAATAAAAAAATGAAAGGTTAAGAATTTTGCCTGCAAATTGCCTGAAGTTTACTGAATATTTCGCAAATAGTATTAATTCGTAAATTTACGGATGCACCTGCAAGGCGATGAGCAGAGCGCAGCTGCAGCTGCACGCCCACGAGCTTGAAAGCCGCGCACCTAGCTTGAAATCACGACCCTGTGACCTTCTCCCGGTGACCCAGGTACCAAGTTGTCCTGCACGTGGCGTGCCATGCTATATAAAGTATAGCTGCATATAGATCGGTCCGGCGTGCACTTTCAGGGGCGTACTAGCTCCGATCCTCTCCCCCCTGTACATGCCTCGCGGTGTGCTTCATCGATCGCGACCTCGACCAAGCTCTCGCTCTCGTTCCACGCAGTGCACTGTAGTTTCGATAACACACACAAGGAAATACGTTCACACGAACTTGTTTTACGTTTACGAAAAAATGGGGAATCGGAGATATAACATTTAGGGTTTGGAAATTGGGGAATTTGGGGAATTTGGGGATTTGGGAATTTGGGGAATTTGGGGATTTGGGGATTTGGAAATTTGGGAATTTGGGGAATTTGGAAATTTGGGGATTTGGGAACTTGGAAAATTGGGGAATTTGGAATTTGGGAATTTTGGGATTTGGGGATTTGGGAATTGGGGGATTTGGGGATTTAGGAATTTGGGTATTTGGGAATTTGGGGAATTTGGGGAATTCGGAGAATTTGGGAACTTGGAAATTTGGGGAATTTGAGAATTTGGAAATTTGGGGATTTGGGAATTTGGAAATTTGGGGAATTTGGGAATTTGGGGATTTGGGGATTTGGGGATTTGGGAATTTGGTAATTTGGGTATTTGGGTATTTGGGAATTTGGAGAATTTGGAGAATTTGGAGAATTTGGAAATTTGGGGAATTCGGGGAATTTGGGAACTTGGAAATTTGAGAATTTGGGGAATTTGAGAACTTGGAAATTTGGGAAATTTGGGGAATTTGGGAAATTTAGGGAATTTGAGAACCTGGAAATTTGGGGAATTTGGAAATTTGGGAAATTTGGAGAATTTTCGAGTTTGAAAATTCATCTCATAAACTTATACTCCTATATCACCAATCACCCTAACTCTATAAGCTTCCACAAGTTTCATGTAAATCAATATGTTCTCCATTGTCTCCCGCTAATTTGCATATTGAATATATAACTACGTGCAAATGCATGTAAGTATAATTAGAATAAAACCGTCGAATTATGTCAAAAGTTAATGTAAGGTGAATTACTCGACGCTCTGACCGACATACACGTCCTTCAAGCAGTCAGGATCGTCTCGGGATTCTTTAACATAAGAAACGTTTATGCATGAGCGTACACGGTGGTTCACGTGTAGATCTCTCCGTATTCAGCCGCTCCAGATGCATGACGCTTTGACTTTCATTGCCTGCCAAACACGGTTACACACACACGTACATATTTTTACATACGTTTGTCTTCTTACCGCTATACGTGTTCGAACTTCGATCAGAGGCATCGAAATGCTCTGCATCCGTTATAGAAAATGAGGTCGCTTGGTGTGTCTTTGGAATCTTTTGCAAATTTGAAAATTCAAAGACCTCAAGTTTATTCAAATTTAAATTTTTGTAGTTTTAAATTTTTGGATTTGGATGTTTGCAGAGTTAAAAATTTTTAGAACATTTTAGATTGCAATATATGGTGCTTCCACGCGTTATATTGCCATGCATGGTATTCCCACGCGTTATATTGCCACGCATGGTGTTTCCACGCATTATATTGCCATGCATGGTATTCCCACGCGTTATATTGCCACGCATGGTGTTTCCACGCATTATATTGCCATGCATGGTATTCCCACGCGTTATATTGCCACGCATGGTGTTTCCACGCGTTATATTGCCATGCATGGTATTCCCACGCGTTATATTGCCACGCATGGTGTTTCCACGCATTATATTGCCATGCATGGTATTCCCACGCGTTATATTGCCACGCATGGTGTTTACACGCATTATATTGCCACGCATAGTGTTTCCACGCGTTATATCGCCACGTGTAGTATTTCCCCGCGTTATTTTACCATCCGTGATATTCCCACGCGCTATATCGCCACGCATGGTGTTTCCACGCGTTATATCGCCACGCATGGAGTTTCCACGCATTATATCGCCACTCGTGACATTTCCACGCGTTATATCGCCACTCGTAGTATTTCCACGCGTCATACTGCAACGCATACTATTTCCACGCGTTATATTGCCACCTGTGGTATTCCCATGCATTATATCACCACGCATGATCTTCTCTCACGCTATATCGCCTCTCGTGGTATTTCCGCGCGTTATATCGCCACTGGGGGCATTTTCACGCGTTACATCGCCACTCGTGACAGTTCCACGCGTTATATTGCCGCGCATGGTATATCATAGCGTTATTTCGCCACCCATAGTGTTTCCACACGTTATATCGCCATACATTAAATTACCTCGTGTACTAGTTTCACACACTACATCACTATGCACTATATTGTCATACATGGTATTCTCTCGCGTTATATTGCCACACATACTATTCCTATGCGTAGTACTTCCACACATTATATCACCACTCGAATTATCACCAAAAATTCAAGATAAAGCGCATGGATAGCGGCACTTTTAATCAAACACATAAATAACGAATGCGGTGTCCCAATAAATAACTGAAAATCCGCGATTCTGTCGGCGCGAGTAGCACGTTTGCCATCGTCCGCGAAATAAATCAGCCCCAGTCGAGTCATTAATCCAGCGAGTTTTTTCACGGGTTCAAGGACTAACGCCACCAGCATCGGACACTATTTTCGGTACGGCTCGTGCACATGTACGTTTCGCGTGGGTTGCATGTGCAACGTCATAACGCTATCCTGGTGTGGGAGCGGCATCCGGTCGCAGCTGCCTGCAGGAAACTGTTAAAAATTCGTCTCTCCTCTTTATCGTGCACGAAGTCGAAAACACCAGCTTCTTTTACTTTTTGGTCCGCGCGGACAGAATTCTCGTGTAGCGAAATCGTTAACTGCGAGCTGATGGGACGATTCGTTTTGCGGAAACGGGACCATCCGTGGACGTTCAATTTCTAATTAGAACGAGTAATGGGAGACACATGTGGAAGAATCGTTGAGCATCAATTGCCTCTGATACACGGCTACGTGGTACAGATTTATCGTCATGTGCTTCTTTGATATCATTTTATTACTTATAAATAATTATTAAATTTAGGTACAGGATTGAAGCAATCCTGAATATTTTTAGGGTGATGTGATCATCTCTGGTACTACAAGTTGAGTTAAACTTCTCATTGTACCTTGTTGTAAATAAACCACAAGCTACATAGATATTTGACAAAAATTTTTAATTTTATATTATATTATTTTACGTAGCGTGTTTGTACAGCAAAAATTTGGTTGAAAATATAATTTGTATCATAAGTATATTTTGCAAATTTCCTGACGTGGCTAAGAATTTTCAAGACAATTTGTATTGGTGTCATTCGGAAGTCCTACTGGCGGTAAGGTATGTGAGCAAATTACTGCACAATTCCATCGATGTAAACTAGGCTTTAGGATTTGAATAGCAGATTCACAGCTCCAGCAGCGAGATACTAGCATCCTCAATGCGCCCAAGGCGCTCGCAGATGAGGTCTGCCGCGGAAACTGGTTTTCAGTTTCGGAAGAGCGTTGAAATTGTCAGACGGTGACGTCACTGCCTTAACGCGCGAATCTCGGTATAAAATAATGACAGAAAAATGACGTTTATTAATTAAATCGATTCACGAGATTAACGATGACGGACGTCCATTTTGTGCTGTGATTGTGCGACTCGGGAAGGCTTCAAGGCTCCATTAATCGCAGTCATTTTACTTTCATTTCTCAAGCGATATTATTTTACGAATTGAATTACTTCTCTTTGTTTCTGTATAATTTTATCTTACGGCCTGGTAGATTAAAATGAAATTTAGAAATTAATGATGTGACCTAAACTTTGACCAAACCTAAAGTGACCAAATAATGCAATTTAAACTTACAGCCTGGTAGATTAAAATGAAATTTAGAAATTAATCTTGTGACCTAAACTTTGAATAAACCTAAAGTGACCAAATAATGCGATTTAGACTTACAGCCTGGTAGATTAAAATGAAATTTAGAAATTAATTATGTAACCTAAACTCTGACCAAACCTAAAGTGACCAAATAATGCAATTTAAACTTACAGCCTGGTAGATTAAAATGGAATTTAGAAATTAATTATGTAACCTAAACTCTGACCAAACCTAAAGTGACCAAATAATGCAATTTAAACTTACAGCCTGGTAGATTAAAATGAAATTTAAAAATTAATGATGTGACCTAAACTCTGACCAAACCTAAAGCGACCAAATAATGCAATTTAAACTTACAGCCTGGTAGATTAAAATGAAATTTAGAAATTAATTATGTGACCTAAACTTTGAATAAACCTAAAGCGACCAAATAATGCAATTTAAACTTACAGCCTGGTAGATTAAAATGAAATTTAGAAATTAATTATGTAACCTAAACTTTGACCAAACCTAAAGTGACCAAATAATGCAATTGCACAGAAGAGTCAGGTTTGAATAAAATTTAAGTCTGATAGATTTAGAACCTAACTTATTGAGTTTCAATAATGAAAGAGAACAGGCAGAGTTCGTTCGAAAATGCTGATCAGTCGGAATAAAAGTGAGATATATCGTGTGCCGCGTGTGTCGAGTTATTTGCTTAATTCAGCACTTATACGTCCGTTTACATGAATCTAAAGTTAGCGTCGACCGAACACCACGTTTTACATCGTTCATTTTATGGCGCCTTGCTCCATAACCCGTTCATATTATTCTTCCAATTACATTCCAAAATAGTTACAAGTTAAATTGTTCCAAATTTTCAACTGCTTCCACAAAATATGCTATGAATGTGTCAGTATACTGCGGAGTCTCGCTATATGGCCCAGTGAGGACCGTAGGGAGTGCCATATAAATTGTAAGTAACTTTTAACACAGACTTTGTCTTTGCAAACGAATGCAACATTTGACAAAAAATTCAGTTGGAAAACTTGCAAAAATATTTCCTAATTTCCAAATTTTCGACTGCCTCCACAAATGATAGTCTATCAGTTATGCGCGCGTTATGATAGTGTATCAATATATTGTGGAGTCTCACTATATGACCCAGTGAGGAACGTAGGGAGTGCCATATATCTTGCAAGTAACTTTTAATACTGACTTTAGTCTTGCAAATTAATTCTAAATTTGACAAAAAATTAAGTTTAAAAACTTGCAAAAATATTTCCTAATTTCCAAATTTTCGACTGCCTCCACAAATGATAGTCTATCAGTTATACGCTCGTTATGATAGTGTATCAGTATACTGAGGAGTCTCGCTATATGACCCAGTGCGGAATATAGAGCAGTGCCATATAAATCTTGCAAGTAACTTTTAACCCAGACTTTGATCTCGCAAACGAATACAAAATTTGACAAAAAATTAAATTAAAAAACTTGCAAAAATATTTCCCAATTTTGAACCCCTTTTGCAAACCAGTCAAGAATGTAAAATTCGTAAATAAAGTATGGATCTCTCGAAGTTTGAAATTTGGAGCAGAAAATGTTGTATAGGATTGTATATCTTGTAGTAAGTTCAGTGTGCCTGGCTTTTCTTCGAGTTTCCATCCCGCAAACGTGGAATGCAACGAAACGGTGCAGTGAAACGGTTTATTGCCGTTCTCAAGGCTCCCGACGCTTCTTGGAACATAAATATTCATCTTCCTTCATGGTTCGAGGATAGTTTCGCAATAACGCATCGCTTTCAGACGTTAATAATTATTGTTTCGCGAACAGGACTTGACGGAATCAGATTCCGCGATTTGAATGATTACGAAACTGTAATTACAATGATGCTGTCCACTATAAATTCAATAATTAAGTGTTACTGTTCATGATCCTCTTTTACGCGTCATAAAAGATACTCTGTTTGAACTGAATGATTCAGCTCTGTACAATATGAAACATAGTATAAAAATGGAGTTTACGTAATATTTATTAATGCGTTAGCGATACACTATTATATTTCTTTTTAACGAGGTCCTTTCTCATCAGCTCCTATTTTTAGCCGAGCTTTGTATCTGGGATAATACATCCCTCGCTGGCTGTCATTCTTCCTTCTTTTCTGCGCGAAAAATACGCCGAAAACACTCATCCTTTGCACATGTTCCTCTAATGCTTGCTACGCGTGTCGAGTAGACATTGAAAGACACGATGTAGACAGAAGAAATGTTCGTGCGAAACGGAACTCGGGATAATTATAGTTTTCAGAACGAAGAAAAATGAGTTCGTGACACTTGGTTGTGACAGAGGATTTGCTAATTTTTAGGTGCTCTAGTTTTCCAATTTTTGAAATTTCAGATTTCTACATTTATAAATTTTTCAATTTTCTCGTCTCTAAATTAGTAGAATTACATCATTTTTTGGGACTCATTTCCAAATCACTGGATTTCCAAATCACTAGAATTCTAAATCACTAGAATTCCAAATCACTAGAATTCCAAATCACTAGAATTCCAAATCACTAGAATTCCAAATCACTAGAATTCCAAATCACTAGAATTCCAAATCACTAGATTTCCAAATCACTAGAATTCCAAATCACTAGATTTCCAAATCACTAGAATTCCAAATTACTAGATTTCCAAATCACTAGAATTCGAAATCACTAGTATTCCAAATCACTAGATTTCCAAATCACTAGAATTCCAAATCACTAGAATTCCAAATTACTAGAATTCTAAATCACTAGATTTCCAAATCACTAGATTTCCAATTCCCTACATTCCTAATTTCTTAGATCCACAATTCCCTAGATCCCAAATTCCTAAATCCCTAATCCGTAGATTCCCAAATCCCTAGATCACTAATTCCCTAGGACCCCAATTCCCTAGATCCCCAAATCCCTAGATCCCAACTCCCTAGAACCCCAGTTCCCTAGATCCCCAAATCCCTAGACCCCAATTCCCTAGATGCCAAAATCCGTAGATCCCAAATTGCTAAATCCCATATTGATAAATCCCAAGATTCCTAGATTCCCAAATCCCTAGATTCCTAAATCCCTAGATCCCCAAATTCCACTATCCCAAAATTGTTAGGTCTTCCAATACCTAGACTCCAACATCCACAATCTTCCAAACCTCAAAATGACAAAAATTCACCAGATTCCTAAGTTAAAAAATTACCAAAAATCATCTACAATTCTAAATATAAAAATTTCCCAAATTTCTCATGATAAAGCTATGTTAGGAACGCAACGAAGTCGCAACGTTCCATCGACGTTTTCATCCCCATTGTCGAAACGGGACGCAATATCCCCATCTCCCCCAGGATCCCATGGAAGAAGCCGAGAAGTCCTCGTGCAGAATATTCGCTCACGGCCAAAGGAAGGGGAGAACGATCGATACTCTCTCTCGCTCGAAAGACATGACCATTCCCAATTTCACGTTTGCTTCTGCCCTTGAAAATCAGGTTTCCAGTCGTTTCGCCATACGACCGGCTCTCTTTCGCGTTCGATTCGCTCGGTCGGTTCACCTTTAAAGGCGAATATATGTTTTAAATATTCACGAGCCAACGCACTTGACTCATTGTTGGTGTAGGTCGCTTTTCTTCTTCCCCTCTTGCTTCTCTTTCTTTTTGATTTCGTATCTTGTGCAGTTTTTTATTTGGCCACGCGAACCACGATTAACGAGTTATCAAGTGAGACCTTGAATTGAAGATTCTTTCATTTATTGTTTGAAATATGCTGCGAAAAATTGTACGAATTTATGGATATTTTTGGAGGAAGTTTAATCTTTTATATGGGACGCACATGGTGCGTCATTGTGTGTTTGCATAGGGTAAGGGTAGGACGCATACGGTGCGTCATTGTAACTTGTATAGAATAAGGGTAGGACGCATAAGGTGCGTCATTGTAAGTTGCATAGAATAAGGGTAGGACGCATACGGTGCGTCATTGCCTCTTTACATATGAGAAGAGTAGGACGCATACGGTGCGTCATTGTCTGTTTGCATATGAAAAGAGTAGGACGCATACGGTGCGTCATTGTAACTTGCATAGTTTAAGGGTAGAACGCACATGGTGCGTCATTGCCTCTTTGCATAGGATAAGGGTAGAACGCACATGGTGCGTCATGTCCAATGATCAGCCATATTACCTTTTCATACTCCCAACAATTTCGAAGATGACTGAATAATTAAATAAAGAACTTATTATCCATCTAGAGACATCAAAGTATACCTGTCCAGACACATTAATTAAATACGAAATCTCTCGACTCGAGATTTCGACAACCACAAGCCCTCTTCAGGGTGTGACCATAGTTACCTTCATTATGTCCCAAACGAAGTTGCTTAATTACAGTCGCTTTTGGTAACGAAAGGGGTGTAGATGTACGAGCACGCGCAAGAAATAGTCTGGTATAGCAAATTGTTTCGAACATTGCACCGGCATGTTTGCGTCTGGTCAAGGTGCCCGACACTGCCGGTGTAATATACTGTCACCGGACTTGGCCTTGCAGCCACTCTCGTGTCCTCGTCGTCTCTGCCCTCTTTGATACGGTTTAAGTCGTGTCCACAACTCGGTCGACGCTCGAACAAAGTTCTTTGATCGCTACTTCGATTCAACAGTTACCTATAAGCATAAATGCACACGTTCGAAGTGTATTTGTCGACGGAGAAGTAGGATTTTTACTGCATTCTTAGATTACTGAATTCTCAGATCAGTAAGTCTCTAGGTTGATAAATGACTAGATTGATGCATTTCTGGATGCAGAAGTATTTGATACCCTCAATTCCAATATTTCGAAATTCCAAGTTTAGCAATTCCAAGTTTAGCAATTCCAAGACCCCCAATTCCAAGACCCCTAATTCCAAGTTTTGCAATTCCAAGATCCTCCATTCCAAGATTAGCAATTCCAAATTTTGCAATTCCAAGCCCCCCAATTCCAAGCGTAGTAATTCCAAGGCCCCCAATTCCAAGCGTAGTAATTCCAAGGCCCCCAATTCCAAGCGTAGCAATTCCAAGACCCCCAATTCCAAGTGTCGCAATTCCAAGACCCTCGATTCCAAGTTTTGCAATTCCAAGATCCCCAATTCCAAGTTTTGCAATTCCAAGATCCCCAAATTCCAAATTTTGCTCTTCCAAGATCCCCAATTCCAAGTGTAGCAATTCCAAAACCCCCAATTCCAAAATCCCCAATTCCATAATTCCAAATTCCAGAACACCCAATTCCACAATTCCAAATACCTAAATCATCAATTCCCAGATCCCCAATTCCAAGATCCCCAATTCCAAAATCTCCAATTCCTAAATCATTAAATTCCAAGACCCCTGATTCCTTAACTCACCATACCAAAAATCCCCGAGTTCCCAAATATCTAAATTCCAAAAATCCTTAGATCTCAAATTCGCTATCTCTCAAAGTCCCTAGTCTTCCAAACCCCTAGTCCCTCCACCCCAATTCTCTTAAAACATCCCCAACTCCCTTAGACTCCACAATCCCTATATCTAACCTAACCTTACCTCCAAACTACTCTGAGTCCATCTACTCCAAGTATCTTCAGATCTGAAGCTATCTGCATAAAGTCCCAAAATCACAGCAGCGGTTATAAAAGTGCTATACATGCATTTATTCAGTCACGCCCAAATTACTGGATCGTATCAGACCGATCAGTTTTAATCGAGGCGATATTCATCTTACTCCAGCTCGACATGCTGCTCCCGCGGTCGACGCAATTTGCACCGGCTACATCACCGCGCCCCATCATCATCATCTTTGCCTCGCTTTTTTCACACTCTATTTCTCAGGCTCGATTCGCGACGAATCACTCGTCGAACAGACGTTCGCGTTACACATCTCCGTAGGCTGTCGTGACACGCGGGGGAAACGCGAACGGATGATAAATGACGTTTTAATAGGGTTCCACCCTACGTCGGTGATGAACGTGGGGGAGAAAGGGTGAAAATGATCCAGGAGAAACGAAGCTGCTGTCCTATTTCGACCTGAGGTTTCTTTCTCTCTTTTCGCCGTTAATCGACGTATGCATTTGATGCTGCTCCTAGACTCGTCTGATGCTTTCTGCTGTATACTCTTGTTTATCTAGCTTGAAACATGAATAATTAGATTCGGTTGATGAGAGATGAAATTAAGTTAGATGTGCTGGTACTTTGATATTATCGATATATCAGTTATTGATCACATTTCGATCTACATATCAAATTTATATAATCCTCATATCAAATTATTGAATAGGTTATTTGTTAGGTTAGTTAACCTAACCTAACTATATATCAGTTATTCATAGAATTTCGATCTACATATCAAATCTACACGATCCACATATCAAATTATTGAATAGGTTAATTGTTAGACTAGTCAACCTAACCTAACTACATATCAGTTATTCATAGAATTTCGATCTACATATCAAATGCACACAATCCACATATCAAATTATTGAATAGGTTATTTGTTAGGTTAGTTAACCTAACCTAACCATATATCAATTATTCATAGAATTTCGATCTACATATCAAATCTACACGATCCACATATCAAATTATTGAATAGGTTATTTGTTAGGCTAGTTAACCTAGCCTAACCATATATCAGTTATTCATAGAATTCCGATCTACATATCAAATGCACACAATCCACATATCAAATTATTGATATCTTTCGATGTTGCCAGTGTGTCCAGTTATCGATACTAATGATATGTTATATTATTGATACTATTTTGATATTATCGATACAGGCAGTTCCATCTCAGATCCGAACCAAGCCCAACTATTTACAGCACCGAGATCGATATGCGCGGCTACACGCGATTCAGACGCAACAAAGGCTGGAAAAGCTCGGTTCAGTGGGTTAATCGTACACCGTATAAAAATGCGAGCCCTTAAAAGGTTGCGTTGAAAACATCGATGATGATATCGAGCGATCATCAGCATCTTTCCGCGGAAAATATAATTACGCCCGAGGTCGTAACTCCGCTCGCTCGCGACTTCTATTTCGAGTTGTTAGGGTCGCCGATTGCGTGCCTCTCATCACCGAGTCGTTTATTAAGCGCCGAGCCGCCGCTTTAATTACGCAACGCGAGCGTGCAAAGCGGACCGAAGGTCGACGACAGACGGTGGAACACGACGAATGAAAGCTTCTGCGAACAATCGTGGATAAATGTGCGAATGTACCAAAAATTAAGCGTCTGTGTATGGTCATGATGCTCATGTGGTGTATGTGGATTGTCAGGATTTTGGGGTTGGAGGAAGGGCTATGGGATTGTCAGAGTTTTGAGGGCTGTAGGAGGTTAGAATAGGGGGTTTTGTGGATTTGCAAGCTTTGGAATTTGGGACTTTGTGGATTTGGGAGGTTTGGAGTTTGGGACTTTGTGGATTTGGAGGATTTGGAGTTTGGGACTTTGTGGATTTGGAAGCTTTGGAGTTTGGGGCTTTGTGGATTTGGAAGCTTTGGAATTGGGGACTTGATGGATTTTTGGAAGGTTTAGAATTTGGGACTTGGTGGATTTGGAAGCTTTGGAATTTGGGGCTTTGTGGATTTGGAAGCTTTGGAGTTTGGGGCTTTGTGGATTTGGAAGCTTTGGAATTGGGGACTTGATGGATTTTTGGAAGGTTTAGAATTTGGGACTTGGTGGATTTGGAAGCTTTGGAGTTTGGGACTTGGTGGATTTGGAAGCTTTGGAGTTTGAGACTTTGTGGATTTGGAAGCTTTGGAGTTTGGGGCTTTGTGGATTTGGAAGCTTTGGAATTGGGGACTTGATGGATTTTTGGAAGGTTTAGAATTTGGGACTTGGTGGATTTGGAAGTTTTGGAATTTGGGACTTGGTGGATTTTTGGAAGGTTTAGAATTTGGGACTTGATGGATTTGGAAGCTCTGGAATTTGGGACTTGGTGGATTTGGAAGCTTTAGAACTTGGGACTTGGTGGATTTGGAAGCTTTGGAGTTTGAGACTTGGTGGATTTGCAAGCTTTGGAATTTGGGTCCTTGTGGATTTGGAAGCTTTGGAATTTGGGACTTGGTGGATTTAGAAGCTTTGGAATTTGGGACTTGGTGGACTTAGAAGCTTTGGAATTTGGGTCATTGTGGATTTGGGACTTGGTGGATTTGGAAGCTTTGGAACATTGATAGTCATTGTGGACCTAAAAATGTCTGCTCCCCAAATCCCAACAACAAATTTCTAAATTTGAAATTACTTAATTCATAAATTTGCAACTTTCTAAATATCAATACAGCTAATTAAAAAATATAGAAACTCAGAATTCAGTGTCTTAAAGATTTGAAAATGTGGCAAAGTGTAATTGTTATAAATGTATGTTTCAGGGCTAAGCTTGGACAACAGCAACATGTCCATGTCTTCTGTGGGCCCACAGAGTCCTCTGGACATGAAGCCGGACACAGCGAGCCTCATCAATGCAGGAAACTTTAGCCCTTCCGGTCCCAATAGTCCAGGGTAAGTGGCATCGACATAACGGGGAATATGATACAAAATCAAATGGACGAACAATATGTTATTGAAACAGAATGTATGTACACGATTCACTCAGTTCGAGGGATATCAAGAAAATGGTATTATGGCGAAACACGTCGTAAATCGAGGGTATACTATGAGCGTAGTTGAGCCCGTGGAAAACATTGAGCAAAATACTTGATTTTAATCGTTGTCTTGTAACTTGTCAAATATACAACTATTAGAAAAAATTTCGAGATTCAATTTCATGTTACAAGTTTCAAAATTTTTAAGATAAAATTCTCCTGAAGTTGCAAGCTTTGAAATTTTCAACTCAAATAGAATGTGAGGAAGCTTTGTGGAGAAATGAATATTTCACTGTTTACAATGCAACGAAACTTAGCATAATTCGCAGGATTCCAAAGTTTGTGACAGTATTTTGCTCGATCCAGGGCAGTAGTTTCGTAGGTCGAGTTTTTTGTTATTCTCTTCTTTGCATGTAAGATCCTTCAACGCTGGTTGTCACAGCAACCTCCTCAGCACGTCGCCGAGTGGACAGAACAAAGCAGTCGCACCCTACCCGCCGAATCACCCTCTTTCCGGAAGCAAGCACCTATGTTCGATCTGCGGGGACCGTGCCAGTGGCAAACACTATGGTGTCTATAGGTGAGTCTTTCATTAATTATTATTAAACTTATGTCTAATCTGTGAAGACGATAGACTCTCGTTATATTGCAATTTTCATTTTTTTCACGCGTGTTAAAAATTATTAGGTATTAGATCTTTTTATGTTGAATTCCTATGTATTAGATTACCGTGGGTTACATTGCCGTGCGTTATACTGCCACGCGTTATATCGCCATATGTTAAATTTCCACGCTTGAGATTGTTTAGCGTTCGATTCTTATATGTTGGATTACCACGCGCTAATTTATTACGTGTTACAGTGGTACTCATTATATTGCCACGCGTTATATCGCCATATGTTAATTTTCTACGCTTTAGATTATTTAGCGTTTAATTTTCACATGTTGGATCACCACGCGCTAATTTATTACGTGTTTCGTCCCCACGCGTTATATTGCCACGTGTTGCATCCCCACGCGTTATATTGCCACGCGTTATATCGCCGTATGTTGAATTACCACGCTTTAGATTGTTTAGCGTTCAATTCTCACATGTTGGATTATTTTGTTATGTGTTACATCGCCACTCGTTATATTGCCACGCGTTATATCGCCATATATTAAATTACTGTGCGTTAGGGCGATTAATGTTCAATTTTCACATATTGTATCACCATACATTAATTTACCATGTATTGCTACGTGTTATATTGCCATATGTTAAATCACCATTTGTTATTTCGCCATGTGTTGAATTTCTGCAAATTAAAGTGCCATGCAATGTATAACAACCTGTCAAATAATTTCCAATAAATTCTACATATTGCCAAGTCCAGTAACTGTCATCCCTACAGCTATATACACTGCAATATAACGAGAGTATTAAACCAATTTGATACAATGATCAAATCTGTAAAAATTCGTTAAATTTGACAATGCACAAATACAACTCGTGCCGTTCATCAATGCACCGAACAGTTTTTCCATCATCGAAACGAAGCAGTTCAAGGTTCCATGGATTTACATGATAATCCCGACCCCTCAATGCCGACGGCTTTAAAACGTATTAATAAACTTCGTTGTTTCACCTATAACGTACCCGTCACGATAAAGTCGTCTTCGGTGCACCGATAAAAGCTTATTTTTTGAATTATCTTGAACTTCGACCTACTGTTGCTTCCATTTCGTATCGCTGTCGAACGAGTTAGACAACGAGAGATTCTTTTAATTTCCGAGAAGACGAGGAAAAAATATGATACAGTTGCCGAAGGAAATCGTATTAGAAGTTGAACTTCGTTCACAGAATTTTCTAGACAGAATCAAGTTCATTGAAACGATGATTCTCAGGAAAATTTAATGGTAAACCTTGTAATATCATTTAACGAAGATTCAATATCACTACATGTAAAGGTAATAAATTTTGACCGATGCCTTTACTCTGTCGATTACGGTTTGTTAAGGTACAAGATGTTTGCTACAGATCCAACCTTGTTCCCTAGCTGCAAACACGCCTTGAACAAGGAACTTCAATCGCGCTTCACGGGTACAAACTTAGCCAATTAAAACTTTTATCGCTTACTAAATTCCTGCGAATTCTATCAGGCGTTATGACGAAGGGATCAGGAGAATTCATCGCTTTTCAGGGTTGTAAGATGTAGAGTTTGTGGTTGGGTTCAAAGTTAAGAATTGTATTTTGAATTGGATTTTGGGGTTGGAGATTTGGGGAGTTGGGGATTTAGAGATGTAGGAAATTCAGGAATGGGAGATTTGGGAATTTGGAGTTGTGGAATTGCAGATTTTGGAATTGTGGATCTTGGAATTGCTAAACTTGGAGTTGGAGATTTTGGAATTGCAAAACTTGGAGTTGGAGATCTTGGAATTGCAATACTTGGAATTTGAAATACTTGGAATTGGGGATCTTGGAATTGCTAAACTTGGAGTTGGAGATCTTAGAATTGTAAAACTTGGAATTTGAAATACTTGGAATTGGGGATATTGGAATTGCTAAACTTGGAATTGAAGATCTTGGAATTGCTAAACTTGGAATTGAGGATCTTAGAATTTGGAAATATTGGAATTGGGGATTTTGGAATTTGGAACTGGGGGTTTTGGAACTTGGAATTTTGGAATTGCAGATTTTGGAATTGGGGGTTTTGGAGTTGGAGATCTTGGAATTGCAAAACTTGGAATTTGAAATACTTGCAATTGGGGACCTTGGAATTTGAAATACTTGGAATTGAAGATCTTGGAATTGCTAAACTTGGAATTGAGGATCTTAGAATTTTGAAATATTGGAATTGGGGATTTTGGAACTCGGAATTGTGGAATTGCAGATTTTGGAATTGGGGGTTTTGGAATTGGGGATGTTGGAATTGCTAAACTTGGAATTGTGGATGTTGGAATTGCTATACTTGGAATTGGGGATCTGGGAATTGCTATACTTGAAATTGTGGATCTTGGAGTTGCTAAACTTGGAATTGGGGATCTGGGAATTGCTAAACTTGGCATTGGTGATCTTGGAATTGCTAAACTTGAGATTGGGGATCTTGGAATTGCTAAACTTGGAATTTGGAAATATTGGAATTGCTAAATTTAGAATTTGGAAATATTGAAATTGAGGATCTTGAAATTTGGAAGTATTGGAATTGGGAATCTTGGAATTGAAAATTTTTGGAATTCAAAAAACTTGCAACTTAATCTTAATATTACCCAGACTTTGAAGGCTACATTAACCTTATAATTTCTCACGTAGTTATTCTGAAGGGACGAGTAGAAGCACGAAATGTATAAGCAAGAAACATGCAATGGCAATATAATTTCAAGACCACCGTGCAAGTTGTTTGATCTCGCTTTCGTTTACACGCCAGAGAAATAATGCTGATGCAAGACGTGCGTACAGAGGCTTGTTCATCCACGCCAAGTTTCATTATTGAAAATATGAGGAGACCTTCGGTTTTTGGCTACGAACTACGTCGACTAATGAATGGCACCTACGAGACACTCTTTGATCTCGAGTCCTCCAATTTGCATACCCTCTTCGGAGAGAAGAGTGATCGGAGAGAAGCTCTTCGTATAAAAAATGAAATATCGTGAACCATCAAAAAATAAATAACTAACTAAACCTTCATATTATACTACGCATATTTCATTTGCTATAATAAAATAAAGGGAATATAAAAAAAGAATGCATAAAATAATCTGTTTGTAAAGCGTCGAACAAGTCGGTAGAAAATTGAAAGAGTAATCATCTGTTGATACAAACATACCATAGAGAAATCTCCATGACGCGTGCGGAATGGATCGTGTTCGCCTGTTGCAGCTGTTATCTGACAAGGGCCCTGATAATGGCCGTGATTGCTTAATTAGCTGCCACTGGAGAGCAAAGTAGCCGCACAGCCAAGAAGACGAGCCCCCTTCTTCCCGCATTCCCGCAGGAACTATGGCTGGCTAGTCGTCCTAACCTCGTGAGCCGCAATTCATGGCAAGTCCAAGGTTACTCTGATGCAACGCGAATGCAACAATATACGAGATGCCCATCGGTTGTTGCTACACGCGTGGGTCATAATGGGGAATGACCAATAGAGATACTGCACTCCGCAATAGAGATATGCTGTTACTGTGGAAGTAGCGTGTGCTTCTCAAGGAAATTGTGTTTATTATTCGTTGAATTTATTGCTTTTTTATTTATTTGTTGTAGAATTTTTTACTGCTCAGGCAGAACTTAATTTTGCAATTTTAATTTTTGAAATTTAGGAATTTATTTTCCAATTTCTTAATTTCCTGATTTCTCACTTTTTCAATTTCTCAATGTTCCAGTCTCCTAATTTCCAAATTTCCTAATTTCCCAATCTTCCAATTTCCCAATCTCTCAATTTCCCAATCTTTCAATTTCCCAATCTCTCAATTTCCCAATCTCTCAATTTCCCAATTTCTCAATTTCCCAATCTCTCAATTTCCCAATCTCTCAATTTTCCAATCTCCCAATGTCCCAATGTCCCAATCTCTCAATTTCCCAATCTCTCAATTTCCCAATCTCTCAATTTCCCAATCTCTCAATTTCCCAATTTCTCAATTTCCCAATCTCTCAATTTTCCAATCTCCCAATGTCCCAATCTCATAATTTCCCAACTTCCTAATTTCCCAATCTCCCAATTTTCCACTCTCACAATTTCCCAATCTCCCAATATCCCAGTCTCCTAATTTCCCACTCTGATAATTTCCCAATCTCCCAATTTCCCAATCCCCTAATTTCCCAATCCCCTAATTCCCCAACTCCCTAATTCCCCAGCTCTCTAATTCCCCAGCTCTCTAATTCTCCAACTCCCTAATTCCCTCACTCCCTAATTCCCCAACTCCCTAATTCCCCAGGTCCCTAATTCCCTAATTCCCCAGCCCCTAATTTCCCAACTCCCTTATCTTAAATTCCCAAAAATCCTAAATTCCCAAATTTAAAAATTCCCATACCTCCCAAAAGTGCAGAATCCTAACAAAAATTAGAAAGTTCTAAAGATCATGTTAGTGAAAAATAAAATGCAAAAATGCATAAGTACTTGGCAAGATCAAAGGACTGAAGTTATGGGAGGATCAGAGAAAATCTCTTTGGCGTTCAGTTATCGTTAAGCTCTCTCGATGGCCCATAGTTTCGGGGGTTCGTTTTTAAAATTGGAACCCTTCCAGAAAACCGGCGACATTCCGCGAACAATTTATTTCCGTTGCAGAGCGTATTTTCGAGACGAATTCGCGCTCGTTCGATAATGTCCTGCGTTTTTCTTCGACCTTCACGTTTGAGACAAATACCTCCTCCTCACCAAATCAAGAATATCTTGACGTACTCAATTATTTTATGCTTGGTATTCGAAAGAGAAGGCGTTAGAAGTTTAGTAACACGCTAAAGTGAATTAATTCGAGAGTAATAAATAAATTTCTCATTCGCTAATTAACCCGTTATACAAAGCTACAAATTACGGGCGGAAAGGCCACCATGCAAGAGTGTAATTAACACGAACATGCTCGTATAATCGTGTTAACTCGTTCGCAAAGCAGTTAAGGATGAATCAGCTTGTGTCTCCTCGTTTCAGCTCGCGATAGTTCCGCTTTGTTTCATTCGTAAATTCGCCGGCCAACCAACGCGAAGAGAAACGATACGACGTAGTAATCTCATGGATTTCGCCAGACATCAAAATAATCGAAGTTCGAGAAGAATAGCGGTTGAGAATGTGGCTTCTCGAGTTAAAATCGATGGTCCAGAGATCGGGCTAGGATTTATGGTTATTTGCAGCCTTGAAATTTGTTGAAGAGAGTTGACAATGAATGACTATAATCAGTCTTCATGACGAAAGTTTTAGAAACGAGTGACTGTACTCGATAGCTGCCATTGGAAGGTTAAAAACGAGTGACTATAATTGTTCTTAATAGTAAAGGACTTGATAGAAAGAGACTATAGGCATTCTTAGTAACAGACAAGTTAATTATGAGTGACTATTATGGTTCTTAGTCATAGAAGGTTCGATAACGAGTGACTATAAACATTCTTAACAATACAAAGGTTGATAATGAATGACTATAATCATTTTTAGCATTACGAGATTTAATAACGAGTGACTACAATCGTCCACAGTAGTACAAGGGTTAATAATGAATGACTATAGTGATCCTTAACAATACAGGGTTCGAAAACGAGTGACTGTAAACATCCTTAACAATACAAGGATTGATAATGAATGACTATAATCATTTTCAGCATTACATGATTTAATAACGAGTGACTACAGTCATCCACAGTAGTACAAGGGTTAATAACGAATGACTATAGTCATCCTTAGCAATACAGGGTTCGACAACGAGTGACTATAAACATCCTTAACAATACAAGGATTGATAATGAATGACTATAATCATTTTTAGCATTACGAGATTTAATAACGAGTGACTACAATCATCCACAGTAGTACAAGGGTTAATAACGAATGACTATAGTCATCCTTAGCCATACAGGGTTCGATAACGAGTGACTATAACCATTCTTAACACTTTTAAGGCTGATAACCAATGACTATAGTCATCCTTATCAATAATAGGACCGATAACGAGTGACTATAAACATTCTTAGTATTACTTGGACTAATGACAAGTGACTATAGTCGCTTAGCAATAATAAGATTGATAACGAATGATTATAGTCATCCTTAGTGATACGAGGTTCGATAACCAATGACAATAACCATTCTTAACATTACTAAGATTGATAACGAGTGTCTATAGTCATCCTTAGCAATAAAAGAATTGATATCAAGTGACTATAGTCATCTTTAACAATACACGAATCAATAACTAGTGACTATAATCGTCCACTGTAATAAAAAGCTTGATACCGAGTGACTATAATCATCCTTCACAATGCAAAGGTCGATAACAAGTGACTATAACTATTCCTACTAACAAGTAACCCGTCATCAGTAGTAAAAAGAAGAAAAACGAGTGACTATAATCACCCTTGACAATGCAAAGGTCGATAACAAGTGACTATAACTATTCCTACTAACAAGTAACCATTCATCAGTAATAAAAAGATGAAAAACGAGTGACTATAATCACCCGTAAAGAAATATAGTAAAAATACGACAGTGACTATATATTTAAACTTTGTAAAATAGATGTGAGAGTATAGTTATATTAACACAAGCATTTTGTTTCAGCTGCGAGGGTTGCAAAGGATTCTTCAAGAGGACCGTCCGCAAAGACCTATCGTACGCGTGCCGCGAAGAGAAGTCCTGCATCATCGACAAACGACAGAGAAATCGATGTCAGTATTGTAGATACCAGAAATGCCTGGCTATGGGGATGAAAAGGGAAGCAGTGCAGGAAGAACGTCAACGTACCAAGGAAAGGGATCAGAGCGAAGTTGAAAGCACGAGCAGCCTGCATTCTGACATGCCCATCGAACGTATCCTAGAGGCTGAGAAACGAGTCGAATATAAAATGGAGCAGCAGGGAAATTACGAGGTAAGTGGACAAAGAAGCATCTAGTAACTTTTTAAATACCCTTTTTGCGTACACGACTTGTATCGCATGATGGATCGAATTTGACAATTTTGTAGAAATAAAAATTTTCAGAAAAGACCACGAGTGACAGTATGATACTCGTCTAATTGAAAAATACAATGCAAGTGACGTTTTTCGGTTTATTAATTTGCAGCGATGAATGCCGTCGAGAAGTCTGCACAAACGACAGCTTTGGACAATACACAGCTGTGTCTCGCGACGAAATCAATTTATTTGTCATTGGACCCGCACGAGTGATTGAATTAAACTCGTTTGAGACGTCCATTAGCATTGTTTTATCCCGTAAGAAGAATTAAAACAAAAAAATCGATCAAGTCGTGTCACAAAGCTGCTCAAAATACATTAACCAATTATTTCGCTACCACTTTGAGCAGTCAAACTCAATCCCCTCAAAAAAAGGAATTAATTCATCACAAAAGTATGTCTCAAAATAATTTAATTGGTAGCCTCTAAATATTCCATACACATCCCTTTCGAGATACAATGCATCTCGCTATATTGCCGTCAATCAATCTCCGGAACTAAAATTTGATCCGAAAGAAAATTTCATTCATTGAAATTTCATAGTACTTAATTTTTTGAAATTATATCAAATTTCATCTGTATCCAAAAGTCCAATGATTGTCAGCCATTTTGCAATTGGATTCCGTAGAATAAAAACGGAGCAACGATCTCTATAAATTAGAGAATTGGTACGCCATTCTGCGAATCGATACACAGCAGCAGCGGCAGCAACATCAATGGCTAACTCGTGACAGCAACAACAAAATCGTGTTCGCTTTTCTTGTCGCTTGTTTATCTATCTATCTGTACGTAAGCAAATAACAGCAGCAACAGCAGCAGCGGCGCAGTGATGATTTTCGTGGAATGGTGTGCGTAGAACTGTTCCACGAAACGCCCCTTCAATTAATTCGGCATCTCTTGTAATGCACAGAATGCAGTGTCGCACATTTGCAACGCCACGAACAAACAGCTGTTCCAGCTGGTAGCATGGGCGAAACACATCCCACATTTTACATCGTTGCCACTGGAGGATCAGGTACTTCTGCTCAGGGCCGGCTGGAACGAGTTGCTGATAGCCTCCTTTTCCCACCGTTCCATCGACGTGAAGGACGGTATCGTGCTGGCCACAGGGATCACTGTTCATCGAAACTCGGCGCAACAGGCTGGTGTGGGCACGATATTCGACAGAGTGCTATCTGAACTTGTGTCGAAAATGCGTGAAATGAAGATGGATAGGACTGAACTTGGATGTCTTAGGTTAGTATTAATTTACAGCACCTTATACCCCTAAGTTGTACTTCCTTGAAGTCGTTAGGCTCCTAAGATCCTAACTTCCAAGTCCACATTGTCTTAAGTCTCTAAAGTTCCAAATATCTATACCATCAAATTGTCCTAAATCACCAAAGCCATAAATACCTAAGTCCCAAACCTTCAGAATCTCAAATACCAAAGTCCCATATCTCCAGAATACAAGTCCCTGAAGTTCTAAACCTTCAGAGCATGAAATCTCAAGAATTCTAAAGTTCCAAACCTTCAAAACATCAAGTCACTGAAGTCCCAAATCTCCAAAGTCCCAACTCCCTCAAGTCCCAAATCTCCAAAGTTCCAAATCTCCAGAGTCCCAAATCTCCAGAGTCCCTAATCTCCAAAGTCCCAAATCTCCAAAGTCCTAACTCCCTCAAGTCCCAAATCTCCAAAGTTCCAACTCCCTCAAGTTTCAAATCTCCAGAGTCCCAAATCTCCAAAGTCCCAACTCCCTTAAGTCCCAAATCTCCAAAGTCCCAACTCCCTCAAGTCCCAAATCTCCAAAGTCCCAACTCCCTCAAGTCCCAAATCTCCAAAGTCCCAACTCCCTCAAGTCCCAAATCTCCAAAGTCCCAACTCCCTCAAGTCCCAAATCTCCAAAGTTCCAAATCTCCAAAGTCCCAACTCCCTCAAGTCCCAAATCTCCAGAGTCCCAACTCCCTAAAGTCCCAAATCCCTAAAGACCTAAACCACAAAGCTTCCAAACTCTCAACCTCCCAAATTCCTCTAAGCCCCAATCCCCAACTCTCCACTTCCCAAATCCCCAAATCTCCAACTTCCCCAAGTTCAAATCTTCCTCCACTTTCAACACTCACTACTGCACATCAAAAAAGGCAAAATTTGTAACCTTAAACTCTCATCTCTTAACAGATCCATCATACTGTTCAACCCGGAAGTGCGAGGTCTGAAATCTATCCAGGAGGTAACCCTGCTCCGCGAGAAGATCTACGCAGCCCTAGAGGGTTACTGTCGCGTAGCTTGGCCCGACGATCCAGGTCGATTCGCCAAACTGTTGCTACGTTTACCAGCGATCCGATCGATCGGCTTGAAATGCCTGGAACACCTATTCTTCTTCAAGATGATCGGTGACGTACCGATCGACGATTTCCTCGTGGAGATGCTGGAATCACGATCAGACCCTTAGGAGCAGAAGGTGTGCCGCGTTCTGGGGCACACCGATCTGTAAGAGGAACCAGAGGGACACATGTACACATCATCGTCGAGCAAACAGAAAACAGAATCGCAGATGGGAAAGAGTTTTTTCTTGTCGGTACTCCGACACCTCCTCATCAAGATCGTTCGATGATCAACGCGTTCAGCGAGGTGGATTTTACTTACTCCTCTCTCCTTCGACTTTTTATTTATGTCTCTTCGTTAGCGCATTCTTCTGTCCGACGTAAAGGGGGTGGTCAGTGATCCGATTCGTATCGAGAGCACGTGGAAAGTCGCAACGATACACTCGCAGAGTCATGGGCTGCAGCTTCGCACGTTGGAACCGTGACATTAATCCAACAAGCTGCTGTTTTACAACGAGACTTTGATGGTGGCAAACATTTGACCTACCTTTGTAATTTAGTTGGAGGGATTTACTTCTTTTAGTTAAAAGGAAGTATGAAAAAAGGTCCATCATTCATTCATGTTCTTCAAGTGATCCTAGGTCTCCTCAATCCCTCAGGATCTCCCCATCCCTAGGTTCTCCAAGGACCTAAAATAAGTGGCTCTATACTTACTTTTAACTAAAAGAAAGCAAAGAATGTTAAATCAGAAGGCTATCAAAGCTACCATCAAAGTATTAATAAAATTGCATTGAAAACTACCACCACTTTGATCACCCAAAACTTGTAAAAACTAAAATTTATTTACAATATGTCACGATTAAAATATTGGTTTTTATAATTTACATGCAGTTACTTAAAATGTGTGGTAGTTTTCAGTGCAATGTGTGTCTGATAACATTGCATCCACGTTGAACTGTGCACTCCCTACAGCCACATGGAAGTTCCTAAGACATCTCCTCCTCGTTTTTGTTTTGTTGTATTTTACACGTTCTCTATCACCGACGAGTTGGTTTCTATCTGCTTGTTCAGTCTTTCAAAATAGAGTTGTGTACAGACAGGGCCTTTTTACATGGCACTCAACGTGGATGCAACATAAATTATAACATGTTCTCGGGTATTTTTACATTCCAACTCTGCCTCGATTCGGATCGTTCTTTGGAAGAGCCACGATATAAATAAATATATACATGCATAAAACGGGAGCGTTTTACACGTGTGCACTATGATAATTTATTGTTTTGTATTTTAGAGTATAGAGAAAGAGATAAACTTACTAATTCATTATTAATTAAATATATTACGGTAGCTCGTCTCGAGAGCTATATTATATGTACACATGCGTACAGCTTATGTCTGTAATGAAATACCGATACCATAACTGTTGGACAACACGTGAACAAAGAATATTTACATTCGAAGTATCAAAATTTCTTGATACGCTGTTAATACTGTCAGAAAATTTCTTATCAATGTTTTACGTTTGGCATATCAAATTGTGGGAATTGTCAAGTTTCCTCTTTTGTCAGATTTTAATTTTCGCTATGAGTTAGCGAGTAATATAATTTTATCACTCAAAGATTTTACTTGGAAAAAATAATATTTCAGCGCTATAAGAGAGCTTTTAAAACAACTTCAAAGAGATGCTTGCAAGATGTATGGTCTATCTTTCTAAATCTAGATACATGTAAGAATTAACTGATTCAGGACAGGAATAAGATAGAAACCTTACCGTCGTTGTTAGTAATTTACAGAACTTTTTTTATGATTTGAGCTGAAGGATATAAGAAAGTTTTATGAGATATAGGTTTTAATTCTATTTTAATAATTCAAGGCTATTTTATCTAGGTCTACGAAATTTAAATTGTGATTATAGATACTTTTCGAGTGGTCGTAAACTCTAAATTCGGGGCAATAAATTTTATCGATAAGTTAAAAGTATAGATTTTATAATCAAAGGTATTTGGAGAGTGCATTATTTTAGAAATTTATTTATATTTTTAGTAAACTAGTTTGAGAGTTTTATTGTGTAATCTTGATTGTAAATTTTTGCGGGGAAAAATCGATCTTTTCTTAGTGTCCTTCAGTTTTAGTCATCTATATTAAATGACTCTATAGCACCCTTAGCAATTGTAAGAAAATGATCATACTTACTTCGATGATATAAATTATGATAATATTATATATTATTAAACATATTTCTATTTTTGCGTGAATGCTTACGATTGTTAGTTGTTGGTTATTGTTATCTATTTGATGAGAGTTTTTAATGTTATGCATACCATGAGAAAAAGAACACATTAAATTTCCCGATCTTTTTTGTAACACTACTGGAGTTGCTATTCATTTCAAATGCCTGGTATACGACGTTGTCTTTAAGTGTTTCCAAACGCAGGATAAGCATTTGATAATTACATGATTTATACTATTCTAAAATGATTTGTAACCATTGGCGTAACTAGACAAAAATTTAGAAATTTTTCAAAGTTCAAATTCCCCAATTTTTGAAGTGGAACAACGCTATTAATAAAGATAAGGGACCTGGATAACCCCAGACAAAAATTGTAGTTACGCCAATGTTTGTAACCATTTCAAAGCCAAATAATTTATATATTTCATAAGGTAAATAGGAAAGTCGTATTTTATAATCCGTACAATTTCGTTTGTTAATAATGTTCTTTTTTTTCTGATAATATAACATCTCGACCAAAATTACCTCTGAACAAAACGCGTTATGCGATCACACCTCATCTAATTCCTTAAATATATACAAATATATATGTAATATGAAAAAGAGAATAAACAGTAAAAAAATATTAGGATTGGAGGGGCGTGAATGCTTGGCTACCTGTGAATGAAGTTTCATATAAAATATATAAATGTTAAAACGATTGATATCTATTACATACGTATAATATATAATTATATAAACAAAACTCTTTCACAAAATAATAAATGAGAACCTCAGTAGTGGTCAGTAGAGTAACAAAGATAATGGCAGGAATTAAGAAATACGAAATCATATTATATTTAAGGTAAGAGATTCAAGAAGTGTTGACACTTTGGACCGTATTGAAGTCTTACTCATTAACAACATGCTTCTTTGTGGAGCAATGATATTCAAGAACAATGAATTGTATACACGATTGTAATTGATGTAAACTTAATGCTTTTGCCATACTTCTTTGAACTATCATAGAAATGGTACAATGCTCAAATTATATGTAGTAACGTTTTACTTAGTAATGATGTCCTAGAATGGAAGAACAGGGTGCATTGGAAATTTTCTGTACAAGCATGGTAAAATAAATGAACAAAATAATTTCTATCCACTGTTCTATTTTTCATGCTTATTTAGTACTTATGCAATCTGATTTTATATTTTTATATTTTTCACAGGTATTTAACTCTTAACTGCTATGGTGAAGTACAAACACTGTGGATACATAAAAAGAAAAATTTTCCTCCTTTCAATTCTTGACAGAAACATTTTAATATATTTAATTGTAGGGTAACATCTGTTTAACTGTGTGGGATATTGTAGGTCCCCCATAGTAACAGTTAAGAGTTAAAATTGTAATGTATATTATTGTATAATTAAAAATTTGAGATAACATTTAATTGCTGTTACAAAGTACAGAAAAGATTTCACGCACCCTTTCTACATAGATCAGTACAAATAAGTTTATATTAATAGTAACGAATAAAATAATTTGATCTTACTAAATATGTAAGGTACATCCCACTTAAACAGAGTAGAAGGTTTCCTATAAAATATTGTACCTTCAATGATCTAAGCTAAAAACCAGAGTACTAAAAATCCTTCTGTGTGTATAAATGTTGTGAACTTTTATGTATCGATAAATGCTACATGAATAACAAATTAACTCGTACAACTGCCATTACAATTAACTATTTTTTGGAATACTAACGTGGCCCAATGTTCCATGTTTGATCTTTCTTCCTTCAGATTGAAACGGCAAAAAATTTTCATGAACTTGTTGTACCATTTTATTGAGTAGATTTTTTATAATTTGATTGTATATCAATGGAAGTCGCCATTGCGCAAAACGCGTAGTTCTAAATATGTTAGCGAACTCAAAATCGATTAATATGAAGTAACTTTAAAAGATGAATAGTACGGATAGCTCTTTAACATAATACTTTATTATAGAAACAATTATTGTACTCGCAGCTTAAAGGTGTTTGTGAATACTAATTTTTTTATATATTGTTTGAAAACGACTTTCATCTTATTGCTGAATAACCGATAACACTATGGTTGTGCTAACAAAAGCAATGTTTCTCTGTGTAAATAACAATGTCTGTATGTTGTATGTCAAACACATACAATGTATATAACAAAAATATATGTATGTATACACTTGCAATTCATCTTTTACTACCTTTAAGCTGTAACCATTGTTTCATTACTTAAAGGGATAATTAATTCGCGTAAATCTATTGTGTAGTTCTCTCTACTAAACATGTGTATATCTATCCATTTACGAATGTAAATGCTTTAACATACACATGAATTCTTACGTTATTGAAATACGCTTTTGTATGTGTAAACACTTTTTCAGGTAATGGCATGAGAAAACTGGAATACAAAGAAAATTCTACATTGGATCGGTAACTATTTTATAATAAGAGTAATATATATATTCGCAAAAGGATGTCTAATAATGATGGATATACGAATTATATAGAAGACAAAAATATGTACGAAAGAATGACAGAGAGCGAGATTGTTAGTGAAACAGATAAAAAGAATCTGTATTATTGTACTTGTAAAACAGTATGAGTAATACTGATCTCTGAGTGAAGAGATTTTGCGCCAAGAGATAAATCGTCTATTCTGACTTGTCTAAATATAGTATTTTTATGAACTCAAAATCTGTTATGTTATATCCCACATTTTTCTTGCAATTTTTAGAGTACCTATCCTTCCAACACTGTTTACTCATACAAAGATATTTAATGGGTGTCTAAAAATAGATGAACAATGAATCATAAGCGGTACTTAAGAAAACACACTTTTATTCATGATGGACATTATACAGAGTATGTTTCTGATATTATTCACTGATATTCTTAAGAATAACAATTATACATATTTTTGATACTTCCATTGCTGCAAAGTTCTTTCCCCATCTTCCATTGTATTAATTATAAATTAAATGCTCCAATAGTGTCGAGTAAAAAAAGAAAGTAGAAAATAATATTACAAACGTCACAGTGAATCAAATACCGATATATTGAAGGGTTAATGGTTCTTTTATCATTTTCCCTTTAGTTATTCTATATGTACAATTAATTACTTGTTTCTTCTGTTAATCATTTAAATGAATAATTTAACTACATTACAAAATGAGATTGGAAGTAGAATTGTTTCCCTTTAACTAAATTTCACAGCTTCTCAGCATGTATACAGTCTTGATTTGAGTTCATCTGAAAAATATATAAGACCGAATTTTATTTTCTTGTGCATTAAATCAGTTTCAAAATTTAATTCGTTATAATAATGTCCGGTTGAAATAGACGCTGTGTACGAGAAGTATACTACAGCGGGAATCTGCTAACCAATTTTATCTAACATGTTTGTGCAGTGCCATATACACATAAGTGCAAAAGTATAAGGCATGAATTTACATGTATAATAATACATCAATAACTATTACTGTATTAAAATATATAGGGTATATGCAGTAAGCATAGAACTTACAATATTTTTCCACAATTTGTTGAATATCTAGAATTTTTTAGAATTTCTCTTCTTCAAGGCCGTGCTTGAAGAACATGAGTACAGGCACAGAGTCACCATCAATTTCACGGTATTCCATTAATGCAACAAGACCATCAATATCCATAGATTCTCCAGTGAAGAATTGTAAGTCTTTAAAACGACTCAATATGTCTTTCATAACTTTATTTGTATTGGTTTTGAATACTTCTACTTGATCAGGAGCTTTCTCTTCCAGTCTTGCTACTAATCTGTAAAAATATTCATTAAAAAATTTGTTTGATGTACCCTCAACAATAATTTAAATATTTACTTTTTCATATAATCCTTAAGGTATAAGGTGTAAGACTTTTTGTCTGCAAATGCAAAGGTCTCTTGAAGCCGATGATTTAGAACCACATCAACACCACTCTCCACTGCTTCATCTGTGCCTTCGTCAGCTTCCTCAGCAGATGGGTTAAATCCAGCTATTTCTATATCACCAGCTTTACGAGTAACCACCTAATCATTGATAAAAAGTTAATACTCCTATTTGTTTAATGATAGCATACATACATACCTTGCCATATACTTCATATAAAACATCATCGATCAATTTCATTTTGTAGGTATCAGAGAACATCTCATCACCTGCAACAAAGTTCATTAAATTGTTATTAACAAACACTAAAGCATTAACTTATATAATTTCATAGTGCAAAATGTAGAAAATTGTAGCAATCTTCTTCCTTAATTTATCTTCCTTTTCACTGGCAGAAGGTTATCATTTTTAATTATCTCACAATTACAGTTAATCACTTTGAGCATATGGAGAGGTTATAAATTAAAACACTAAATATTCAAGTGGTAAAGCAATTCTACAATAGTTGAATAATTCCTAATTATGCACAAAGATATATGAGATAATCATAGCGTTGAAACTACTATGATAAAGCTGTTTACTATTAGCAAGGACAAACTTTTAGTCCTCGTGATAGAAATGTCACTGTAAAGCTATCTTCGATAAAGCACAAAATTTTACTTATAAAACGGCAAATAATTATAAAAATATATATTAAGCGTGATATTTGAATATATTCTGAATTTACATACCGGTAAAAATATCCTTGTAAATCCTCATGGTGGAAGATGGAGAAAGATTTAATTACAGCTAAACTAAAAGACTCAGTCACCCTCAAAGAGCGAACCGGAAGAGAGTGCAGGTATTTGAAGGTGCAGCCAACTTTATCACAATCTTATCCTTGCCAACATAAAGTTTGATTTCAATTACGATAAAAAATATATTAATTATGTTTATAAGTATGATTATTACATTGAAATTTGAAGAATAAGGTCTTTGATGCGTTATATTTATTATATTTAAGTTAATCCAACAATATATACTTATATTTAGAAAAAAATATTTTTCATGATCAATGAGAAAAACATGGCAGCCTGTTTAGGGTAAAATACTGGATATATTTTTATTTATTTGTAGGTAATTATAATAAATTTCAATTTAAATTATATTAAATCAATAATCGAAACTACTTTCTGATTTATTAGGTACTAATTAGTTTATAGTTTAAACTGAATAATAGGTGTTGCAATATTCTTTTAAATATTACTTCTACTTGTTACGGAATTTAAGTAACAATTCAATTGTTCGATATATCATTAAAAATAATAATGCAACAATTTTACATTGTTAAAAACTGTATAAGTATAATAAATCTTGTGTTCGTTTGTTTAAATATTTTCAGATTTAGTGCGGTTCGGTTACCATTTTCGATTATATCGTATACTTCCGGCTTCAGAAGCAGCAAGGGCACGTGTGCGTCATGATGTTTTGAGTTCGATTTTTAGAAATTGACTTATATTTACGTTTTCTACAGTTTCCAAAGAGTAGATTTTCTGTAAGTCGTGTTGAAGAAAAAGTGGGCAAAATGGAGAACGGTCAGGAAGAAACCAAAGTTGAGGAAACAAAAAATAATGTTGCTACCGATGAATCAAAAACCGAGAAGCCGGTTCCTAATGCCGAAGAAAATGCCAAACAAACGGCAGAGGAACCATCTAAGGAGCTATTAGAGAAGATAAAAAATCAAATAGAGGTATAGTTTCCTTAACACAATCAATAATCGTAACACTAAAGTAATTAATTTATTATGAATCATGTATACATACACATAGCCTTTACATAAACGTTAACCAACACGAGAAGTATCATAATATTATTAGCTTACTAAAACCACTCTATTGCAGTTTTATTTTGGAGATGTTAATATGCAAAGAGATAAGTTTCTTATTGAACAAACAAAGTTGGATGATGGATGGATTCCGATGACTGTTATGTTGAATTTTAAAATGTTGACATCTATGAGTACAGATACTGAAGTTATATTAAAAGCCCTAGAATCTAGTGAACTAATGGAAATATCTGAAGATAGGAAAAAGATACGTCGTTCACCGAAACATCCTTTACCAGTATATAACGAAGAGTATAGAAAGGCACAAGAAGCTAGAACAATTTACCTAAAGGGATTCCCTTTGAATGACACTAACATTGAAAAACTTAAAACGTTTTTCAGCGTTTATGAACCATTTGAAAATATTATTGTAAGTATCTTAATTGTAATTGAAGCGGGTAATATTTTGAATATAGCCTGAAGAAAATTTGCAAAACAATGTTTAGAATTTCAGACCATTTTCTTGTTTGATAGATGAGGAAGTATCTAGATAAAGAGAAAAAGTTGCAGTTCAAAGGATCGATTTTTATACAGTTTAAAACTCTAGAAGATGCAAAAGCTTTTATGGCTAGGGACCCTATCAAATATGGAGAGACTGAACTGATCCGGAAGTGGTCGTAAGTTTACTCTATGGAAATGCTTTTTATTAATAATTTATATTTGATTTTGTTTAAAATTACAGAGCAGATTATAATGTGGAGAAGACTAAAGAGAAAGAAGAGAGGAGGCAGAAGAGATCAGAAGGGAAAGGAAAGAAGCATGACAATGTTAGTGTAAAAATAGTTATTGCATATATTTATAATGTTGATCAAGTGAAATATATCATTTTATTTCTTTCTCAAAAAGGCGAAAGAAAAAGAAGCCGATCACAGCGGCGAGGAAGAAGAAAACGAAAAGGATGCATCATTACCTAAGGGTTGTGTGATTCACTTTACTGATGCACCTGATAAATGTACAAGAGAGGATATCAAGGAACGTTTAGGTGAATTAGACGCTAGTATCGCGTTCGTAGATTTTAAGATAGGTGACCAAGAAGGTTGGGTGCGTTTGCAAGGGGAAAACTCTGCGAAAGCCGTTGTTGATAAAATGAAAGACAGTAAAGTGAGTATTTAGAACTTTTTTAAAAATATAAATTCTTGGCATTAGGTTACATTGTTGACTTTGGACTGCTAGGTATTAATACATGGCAAGGAGGTTACTTGTCGTGTCCTTGAGGGTGAGGAGGAACAGAAATATCTTATAAAAGCAAAGGAAGAGATGGCGAATATGAGACAGAAATTTGTTAAAGGAAAGAGGGGTAAGAAAGGTAAGTTTCTAATGAAAGTATTCCTTTTATCAATATTTATTTCTTTTTTGTAATGATGTTTTGCCATGCTAATACCGAGAGACCTCATCGAGTCTCGATGAGTTGAACTTCAAGTATACTGAACAAATCGTGTAAAAAAAAAATAGGACATTCCATCAAAATATAACACACTGAACGAAGGAATTACTTTACAGGTCGTAACCAGCAACGTGGTCAAAGAAAAAGGCGTCATAGCGAAAATGCTGATGCTGTTCCTGCCAAGAAAACGGCTAATGAATAATTCAGAGAAGTTATTTAACTTTGTAAAACTGAACTATTATATACTTACTTTGCTGTACATGTGTATTCACCATATTTTTATCACATGTATACATATGTATAAAATATGAAAGATAACCGTTACACTGCTAGGTATTTTAAGTAAGCACTTACTTTTTTTGTTAATGCTTAAGCAGTGTGTATATTATTTAAAGCATAAAAAGTACAATAGTGTTTATATTCGTAAACTGTATATTATTTCATAGCACCATTATCAAACCCTGTCGGTAATCCGAAATGTTAGAAGCGAGAAGTAAGTAAACAAATAATAAGAGTTACTAATAAATAATAGAGCAGTTATAATTATATTGTAAAAAATATATTTTTAACAGTGGAGGGGAAAAGTTTGTTAAATTCAGTCATTTTTATTCATTTATTAAATGTTTATGAATACAAAAGGAAACAGGTCTTATAAATACTAGTATTTTTCGAGATAAAGAAAATCTATATGGTAAATAGAATTCGTACTGTTAATTAAATAGCAATAGTAGAAATTATTGTATAATTCGCGAACGGCATTGTAAAGAAATGTTCTATAATTTATCGGTTTATTACCAGAAGCAATAAATTATTATCGAAAGTTGTAAAAATAAATTCTTTTATGAAAAGAAATTGTCAATTTATTGTAGTATGGTTTGACCTTCCTGTAACTCCTTACAATATTGATAGGTAAGTAATTTTTTAAATTAAAAACTTTACCACAGTCTGTGTCCACGATTTTGAATTTTAAATAATCGCGCGCTTTTTAAAAACAGTCCCTCAAATAGCGATAAACAAAAATCTGTTTTTTGGCTGAATTATCAAATTTTAAGTTTAAAACGCACTTGTAGAGTGTTATTTTAGCATAATGCGATTAGGTTAATGCGCTCAAAGTGCTGTAGAAGCGTTAAAATCGATTTTTAAAAAAACTCCATTTCATGGACTAAAAAATTGCCGTCCATCTAGCGGTGAAAGTTGGAACTAACGAAATAGAAAATTTCGATTTTCTCGAAAACTAGCTACTTTTCCGAAATTCTGAGATATACAAATTGTTCCTGGTCACCTAAGGAATTGAAGGAATATAATTATAGCCCTCTAGGACCATTAGGAACGAAATTAGAAAAAAGGTGCATTTCATGGACAAAAAAAATGCCGTCCATCTAGCGGTGAAAGTTGGAACTAACGAAATAGAAAATTTCGATTTTCTCGAAAACTAGCGACTTTTCCGAAATTCTGAGATATACAAATTGTTCCTGGTTGCCTAAGGAATCGAACGAATATAATTATAACCCTCTAGGACCAGTAGAAGAGAAAATAGAAATTTAATGCATTTCATGGACAAAAAAAATGCCGTCCATCTAGCGGTGAAAGTTGGAACTAACGAAATATAAAAATCCGTTTTTTCGCTAAATTAGCAAATTTTACGGCAAAAACGCTATTGCAGAGTGTTATTTTATCATAATACAATAAGATTACAGTGTTCAAAATGCTGTAAAAGCGTTAGAATCGGTTTTTAAAAAAATAGCATTTTATGGACTAAAAATTGCCGTCCATCTAGCGGCGAAAGTCGGAACTAAAATCGGAAATTTAGTTCCAACTTTCACCGCTAGATGGACGGCATTTTTTTTGTCCATGAAATGCATTAAATTTCTATTTTGTTTTCTAATAGTCCTAGAGGGTTATAAATATATTCGTTCGATTCCGTAAGTGACCAGGAACAATTTGTATATCTCAGAATTTCGGAAAAGTCGCTAGTTTTCGAGAAAATCGCAATTTTCTATTTCGTTAGTTCCAACTTTCACCGCTAGATGGACGGCATTTTTTTTGTCCATGAAATGCACCTTTTTTCTAATTTCTTTCCTAATAGTCCTAGAGGGCTATAATTATATTCGTTCGATTCCTTAGACGACCAGGAACAATTTGTATATCTCAGAATTTCGGAAAAGTCGCTAGTTTTCGAGAAAATCGCAATTTTCTATTTCGTTAGTTCCAACTTTCACCGCTAGATGGACGGCAATTTTTTAGTCCATGAAATGCTATTAATTTTAATTTTCGTTATTAACGCTTCCAACACACTATAATAATGCTGTTCCATTCCCAATGTGATTATACAACACTTTTCTAATGCCATTTTAGTTCAAAAGTGCCTTATTTTGTCAAAAAACGCAATTTTCTGTAATGTTATCTCCACAGCTATGACATATGCCTTTCAAAAAGCGCGCGCTTATTTGAAATTCAAAAACGTACAAACACGAATTCTGCGTATTATTTTTAACTTATTAAATTACTTACTTGACAGTAGCTTCATGTTCTCGTTTACTCCTGTACAATTTAAGTAGTTCAAACATTTGAATACGATTTTAAGCAACAAATTTCGCAATTAAACGAAGAAAATTTCCTTCACAGCGTTCTACTGCACGTTCTCAGAAATTCAAAATTAATTACTCTGATTTCATTCGATGATAATGTCGAGCTTCCAAAGTCCAGATTTTTATTGTTTTTTAAATTTCTTAACCGCATCAGATTTACCTTGAAAAATCCTACAAAGATGAATGATGTTCGTGTAAGCGTGGGCATAGTCTGGCTTTAGATTACTTGGTCGAGGAGATCTAGGCATTATTCAATTTGAAGGAAAATCTTCTTTACGATTACGTTCTGATATATTGGCGTAACCAGGAAAGTCTTCAAAATTTTTATCATACAAATTTGAAAATTCTTAAATAATTAATTACCAACATTCTAAATATCTAAACTTAAAAATTCCCAAAGACCTAGGGTCCCCAGACAGAAGGTCCTAGTTACACCAATACACCTTCCACAATTACCAGCCAAGTTTTGACAAAGTTTGAACGACAGTTCAATTTCACCCCTAATTTAATTTTAACATCGCACAGTGGAAGGTTTCACGCGAACACCATCCGGTATATTGCATATCGGGTGCCTATATATTCTTTCCGTCGATAACAATAACATCGAGACGATAAAAAATTGCTGGAGTTCGAATAACTTCACAATATTCGTTTTCTTCAATTTTATGCAGTCAAGGAAATCAAAAGTCTGAATCAACGATACAAAACTTTACTTAATTACAGAAAAAAGGTTCTCCGTTAGTTTCTAGCGAAAGGATAGTTTTCTCACGAGTTTAATCGATAACCATAATTATAAGCAACTATCAAACAATCATACACAGTAATTAATACACCGATTTATATTTAAATTTTGCCTCTCATTCAGATCACGCTGATCAACGTTCCTGAAGATTCTTACCAGTTCGCTACGTATCGCTTTACACAGACCTTAACTAATTGATTATCCGTGCGAAACCGTGCACAACTTTCAGTAATTGGGATAGAAAAGACCTCGAAGTTTTCGCGTATTAAAGGAAGTAGGAATCATTCGTGCCTAGCGTCGATTATACCGGAAGTTAGTCTACGCCCGCGACCATCGCTACGCCATCTTGGATGCCAGCTACGAGAAGAACACTTTTGAAAGAACACTGATTATTCACCCGACGAATGTCCAATAACAAGTACTTCCAGTGACAATCATCATCCTACAATGTCCCACGTTAACTCACAAGCGTTTCAGAAAAGACACGCGGCACAGACACCTAACCTTACGGACCGTGTTCAAGTTACAAATATGAACATAGCCCAAAGTGTCCACATCTTAACTCCAGGGTTCAGCATCCGTCTTCGTGTAAAAGATCCAAAGTTCTACCGACATCCCCATTCTTCATCGATCCTCTTTGGACCTTATTAGCATCTACACGAGCTTGCTCTCAGAACTTGGACTCTTCGAAGTCCACGAAAGTCACCTTCTTGGTCTTCGCGTTGCCCTCTAGGGGCAACCCCTAATGCTATACGGATATCTCCTGAATTTGCACGCGTTTCTTGATGGTGTTGGTGCTGCCAGTGGTGCTGAGGGAGCTGGTGGTCCTCGTGGGAGGTTTAGGAGGGATAGGGTCCTTGTGTATGGTATTACTCGTCGCGTGTACAGGTTTCTGCTCATTCTGAGGCTGCTCCTCGTCCGTGGAGGGATTCTGGGGAATCTGATGGTGTTCCTGGATGGAGGGGCTTCTCGCCAAGGTGGTGTACGACGGAGGAGGTTCTTGGGTCGATCGTGAACTGTCTGGAGCCTTCATGGAGGATCTCGTCGTCATCGGAAGCGATTCCTGACCGTTCGGAGTGCAGTCCATCGCTGCTCGCTTCTTG
Organism: Megachile rotundata; assembly: GCF_050947335.1. Lineage (NCBI taxonomy): Eukaryota > Metazoa > Arthropoda > Insecta > Hymenoptera > Megachilidae > Megachile > Megachile rotundata. Next base: position 11,088,962 of record NC_134996.1, read on the forward strand.
TCCCTGTCTCTCTGGTAGTAAATCCCGGCGAATATCAACATGTTCAGGACTAGGAGGATGCAACCGACTCCCACGGTGATGGCAAGGGCAGTGGTGGTGCTGTAGTAGTGCCGGGAGGTCAGTCTTTGCAAAAGTTCCGCGTCGTCTTCCGAGTCGTCCAGTATGGGCGTTATGTCTTCGGCGATGCTGTCCTCGCCGGTTGAGGTGCTGCACGCGGTTGTGGAGGAGGCGCTGCTTTTCGTTGTGCCCACCAGAGGGAGCGGAGTGTACCACTCGTCTCGGACTGGCCCTGAGGATTTTTGTAGAATTAAAGTCCTACATTTTTAAGTTAAGCTCTACATTTTTTACTACACATTTATTAGGTTATATTCTTAAATTTACTGAGTCTTCAACATTTTTAGGAACTCTACCTGCATAAAAATGATCACCCCTCTCTCGAAAGTGATGATGTCTCATAGAAACGTCGTCGTCTCCCGGTCGATGCAGTTGCGGTATCAAATTCAACCAGACCGCCATTTTGTGACCACGGTAGTGACTCTTCATTTTCGGCTTCATCGCTGCAAAATTTAACAAAACGTTACTATAATTATTCATTCCAGATGCTTCATTTTCATCAACTCTTTCAATTTAAATTGAAATCAGGTTTGAAAGAGTTAATATTAAAAACTGATATGAAGTATACCAATTGTGAGGTACTGTTGAGTACCAGTTTCGTATTGTTCCCAAATGAGTCCTCGGTATCTAGTCTTCTCTTTCGGAGTGCCGTAATCCACTGATTCGATTTTGTGCGGTTCATTAGGATTTCCGGTCTTCGCGAAATTCGTGAAAAATGTGAGGACAGCTTCAGCCACTATTTGATCTTGGCGAGTGTAATTTCGAGGGAAGAAAAGTCCTCCGGCTACTAATGGCAGACCGAAGATGTAGGGTATGTCTTCTCCTCGGATGCTTCCTAGACGCTGAAACAAAATTATTTTGTTGTTGAGTGTTTATTTATGTATTGTAATAGTATTCAGAATAATATACGTTCTTTTATTGTAACCAAAAAATAAATAAATGTTTAGAGAATGGTACTCTTGAGTGAAGTATGAAGTATGGGAATAAAAAGTAGTAAAACTTGAAGATGTTAAAATTTTCAAGTTTCTTGTTCAGTATAATATAAATACTGAATATTCTATATTATTGAGTGTAATATAATAAGTAAATATTCAGTGAGGAATACAGTGAATAGTACTTTTAAGTGAAGGATGAAGTATAGGAATTAAAAGTAGTAAAACTTGAAGACGTTAAAATTTTCAAGTTCTTTGTTTGGTATAATATAAATACTGAATATTCTATATTATTGAGTGTAAAATAATAAGTAAATATTCAGGGAAAAGTATAATGAATAGTACTCTTAAGTAAAGTAGAACGCACAGAAATAAAAGGTACCAAAACCTGAAGATCCCAAAACCCTCAACGTCCAACTCTCCCCAAATTTAACAAATCAAATGTCTCCAACTTCTAAACATTAAAAATCCTAAAATATCCAGTATAAAAATCCCAAAACTCTCAACTTGCAAAACTCCCCAAATTTAACAAATCAAATGTCTCCAATTTCTAAACATTAAAAATCCTAAAATATCCAGTATAAAAATCCCAAAACTCTCAACTTGCAAAACTTCCCAAATTTAATAAGTCAAATGTCTCCAACTTCTAAACATTGAAAATCCTAAAATATCCAGTACAAAAATCCCAACACTCTCAACTTGCAAAACTCCTCAAATTTAATAAGTCAAATGTCTCCAATTTCTAAACATTGAAAATCCTGAACTATCCAGCACAAAAATCCTAAAGTATCCAGCACAAAAATCCTAAAATATCCAGTATAAAAATCCTACACTATCCAGCACAAAAATCCTAAAATATCCAGCACAAAAATCCTAAAATATCCAATATAAAAATCCTAAACTATCCAGTATAAAAATCCTAAACTATCCAATACAAAAATCCTAAAATAAATTTTCAAGTTCACAGAAAAGTGTACTCAACACCGTAGCGAGACAGCTAAGCCCGTTTTACAAGCTGCGTTTAGTAGAAGCAAGTTAAACGACTCATCCATTAAACGATCCGAGCCGATAAGCGTTAAGACACACCTGTAAATTCTCCAGCTAATCCAGCGGGCTACGCTTCTTCGACTGTTGCGAAATGTATGCACGCGCATGCACCGATCTGTAGATCTACCGGGGGAGAAATGTCGAGGGTGCAGGATCAAGGAGGACACTCGAGAACCGACTAGGGAAGTTCTACATTCGGTTGCTTGTGCTGCGAATTAAGGAGATTTGCATTGTGACCTCGATGCGGAACGCAAACAAAATTGGCCGCGCACGATTCACGCTCTGCTTTGCAATTAGTATTATTGAGCAGGTATTGTGCGGACATCTTGCGATCTTGATATCTGGGGCAGACATATTTTATGGCTGAGAGACTTTCTTTGAAATTTCATTACTAATCATTTTCTTAAATGATTCTTAAATGATTTGTTATATTATGTTAGTAGTTGGTTGTAATATTGTTTATAATTATTTTAGTTGGCAGATGTATTAGAATATTATATGATTTGAGGCAAAGACATATTTTATGGTTGAGAGACTCTTTGAGGTTTCGTTGTTGATCGTTCTTATATTTGTTGTATTATGTTAGTAGTTGGTTGTAATATTGTTTATAATTATTTTAGTTGGCAGCTGTATTAGGATATTATAGTTGGAAGCTAGGAGTGATGGTAACAATTTAAAAATTTCAATAGAGAGATGCAAAATTTGAAAGTCTCAAATTTCCAACACTCAAGAGTAATCTCTTTTGTATCCTCGTGTCGGCCATTTTGTTTCGTAGCAGACAGAAGACTTGGACTATCTCAATACTGAGTTTACTCGTCAAAATGATCCTTCAGCTCAAAGACTTCCCTATTTTGTAAAATTCTAAAATTTGAAAATTCCAATATATTAAAATCGCAAACTTCCAAAGTAAAAAGTTCCAAGCTACAATCCCTATTAAAAGTTCCAAATCCCTATCAAGCTATTATCATATTCAAAAAGTTGTAATAGAGGCACGTCCCAAATAATGCACTTCGTGCAACTAAGAACTCGGGCAGAACCCATGTTACTAACTACCCTCCTCTCTAATTTATCTACCAATACTAATATACCAGCGATATACCACCTATGTATCCAACACACCAGCCTTCAATTATTAATCGCCGTCTGTTATTAATATATTGCACTCGTAAATTTATATCGAACAGTTATTCCTTTTTCTTTTCGCTTCGACCACCTTGTTTCCTCGTATTTTCTTCTTCTTTTTCTTGCTATCTTAACTCACCGCGTTCTCGTTTGTCGATACTGAATTTACCGCATGACGTGTTGTTAATACTGGACTGATCAAAAGGTTCCTTTTTTTAAGATGTTCGAGTGTAAATGCATTTTGTGATAAAATTTTATTGTGTAAGATATTTGGTCGATGTGTTAGAATTATTATTGTACAAAATTATTATTCAATTGTCAGAGACAAGGCATATTTTTAATACGAAAGTATTATTTAGTGCGACGTCACTGTGTTAGGTTAAATACATGTTTTCTTCAAGTTTAATTAACTTATTTTTGAAAAAAGTAATGTAATATACTGTCAAAATTACTTTCAGTGTGTCTTCCACTTTGTATCCTCGCGTCGGCCATTTTGTATCCTCATGTCGGCCATTTTGTGTTCTCGTATCGGTCATTTTGTGTCCCCGTTTCGGCCATTTTGTTTCGTAGCAGATGTAAGACTTGAGACTATCCAATACTGAGTTTACGAAACTCGTCAAAATGATCTTAGATGTTTAAAATTAAAATCTACCTAGTAATTAAACCTACCTATTAATTAAACCTCCCCATTAATAAAACAGACCTAAAATTCCCTAACACATAAGTTTCAACTACGCATCCCCCAAAAAGAAAATGACACAAACAGACGAAACGTCGTACAGACAAAAACTACAAGACTTTTTGCGAATAATAATGTCGGAAGTTGCAAAGAGTTAACAACGTCACCGGAAGTTATTAAACGAGCTGCCTTACCGGGTTTAATTAAATTTCGCTTTGTGCGTACGCAGTTGGCCAGGCCTGCCAAGCAGACGCACTAAATCGCTATTAACCCTGGCCCTCGGGCGAAACTTATTAACTTTTAGTCCTGTTGTGATTTACTTGAAACGTGCTGCGCGATATACCAGCTTTGTACATATCTGCGTTTGTTAACGCTTGTGTACAAAGCTGTTTTGTTCCTTTCTATTGAACAACAGAGAGTTTCTATGCAATTGCGTCCTTAATAAAGCATTCTCGGGATTTTAGCAAAGCATCAACTTTGCCGGAACCTGGCTTTGAATTCTTTGGGTTTGAGTTCTTTGTGAACGGTTTTTTGGGATATTGACAGTCGTGTCAAGAGGGTGTTTTTAATTATTTTGTTGTGGAGGGATTTTGTGGAGAAGATTGTAACTTGAATTTTAATATTTGATCTAATTTATTTTGTATCACTTTTGGAATTTTCATTCTATGCAAATATATATGCTATTTTGTTTAGAATGTACTGTAGAAAATATAAAGTGAGAAGTGTATTTTTTAATAATGTAAAATTTCGTGAAACCTAACCTTACTTTACTCTGTATAACCTAACCTGATTTTACTCTGTACAACCTAACCTGACTTCACTCTGTGAAACCTAACCTGTCTTACCTATGTTATGTTACTATTAAAATAGTAGTTCTACGCAAACACCTACGAAAATTACTTAACACTTTAATTATAATTCTAAAGTTAAAAGTAACCTAACCTTATCATATATAATTTTATATTTTTGTTTATATACAATTTCTTATTTAACCTAACTCTTCTAAATAGACAGCTGATCGTTCGGGATAAACTGCAGACATCAAGATCATTACCATAGTTCGATGGATGTAGTATTAATTTGGTATGAACTTGTTGGCACGTGTAACAATGAACTGACGATAATTTATTACCGTGTTAATTATCACTAATTAAAATTCAACGGCAATGACGGAAAACTGTATCGGTTAATTGGAGTTAATCGACGATGCCGAGAAATGCAAATTGAACACGTCAAATTATTTCAGCCATTATTGAATATCCTACCGACTATAAATCATGTCCTGAAGCGTAATACGTTCTATGGCGTATGTGGATTCATTTCTGACAAAATTATAGACTGCTTCGAAGTTTTACTTTTTTGAAATTCTTTTGGCGTTTGGTTGTTTTTTATGGTTGTGTAAAGAGTTGGAGAAAGAATTTGGGGATTTTGGGATTTGAAGAGTTGGGAATTTGGGGATTTTGGGATTAGGAGATTTTGGAGATTTGAAGAATTGGAAATTTGGGATTTTGGGGTTAGGAGATTTTAGGGTTTTGAGGGTTGGAATTTAGGGATTTTGGAATTAGAAAATATTGGAAATTTGAGGATTTCGAATTTAGGGATTTTGGGGCTTTGAGGATTGGAATTTAGGGATTTTGGGGATTTGAAGAGTTGGGAATTTGGGGATTTTGGGATTAGGAGATTTTGGGGTTTTGAGGATTGGAACTTAGGGATTTTGGAATTAGAAAATTTTGGAAATTTGAGGATTTGGAATTTAGGGATTTTGAGGCTTTGAGGATTGAAATTTACGAATTTTGGGATTAGAAGATTTTGAAGCTTTAAGGATTTGGAATTTTAGGGTTTTTGAGATTAGAAGATTTTGGGACTTTGAGGATTTGGAATTTAGAATTGGAACTACCAATAAAAAACAGACTCTAACCTATAAGACAGCGATAACCCAAACCTCCAAGATTCCTCTACCCAGCAAGTTGGATAACGTTGCGCTTAATTTACACGGTTCTAGACTTGTTGTATAAGGCGGTCGTGATGGAACCAGCTCCTGCGGCCTGGTCTGATTAAATCAGTAGCTTCATCGTGAAATCATGGGCAGCGGTTAGAGTGGATGTCGGGTCGAAGAAGGGAATCGATGAGGAGGAAACGCAAGATTGTGCACTGCCAATCTCGAAGAGTTCGAAGCCCGATCAGCTCGTTCACGCGATTAAATTAACCGGAGCTAAACGCTGCTTCTTCGCTTCGTTTTTTCCCTATGATAGTGTCGAGGCAAGACTGTGCTGTTATCTTAATTATCGATAATTACAGTGGAATATTTTAAAAGTATTTGACATTTTTTATGTGACGTGCAAACTTAAAAATATCCAAATATGAAAATTTTCAAATCACAACTTCAGAAAAAATTCTTCTTTCAAACTTCGGAAAAAATTAAAAGAAAAATATGTAAACCTATTAACTAATGCATGAAACATCGTTCACAAAAGATACTACTATAAACTATTCTACTATAAACATTCTGCTATAAACATTCTGTTATATCACAGTTATACAATTCTGCTACATCACTATTCAAACATAAAACCAATATAAAACAAAAATACACAGAAACCTATCTTACAAACTCTTAATAAATATACAACCGGTCTTATTTACAAGAAAGAGAAGTTAAAAAACAAAATACATGTCAAAGAATATTAGCTGGAATTCTCAAGGATATGTAAGTAGTTCGCAAAGAGAGTTATTTAATAAATGTAGTAAGTCTGTTATCTAAAGGTTGCGCTCGCCAAATTGATTCAAAGGAAGCCATGTTTTTAAAACGGCAAATAACCCGCGCAAAGCGTCGAGAGTAAACGTGGCCCTTTGAACCACTTCCGCTGTAAACTTGTTTCTCGCGGGACCTCGCCGCTTCTTTTTCTTCTTTAATCCTCCTTGCAGACGTTTATTCGCGACTTCTTTGATTCTTCGCGAAATTTCTTAAGTACACCAGCCGCCATCGTCAAAGAGCCGGACTCGAAGTTTTGCGTTCAACTCTTTGGCGAGAGCGAAAAGTGGAGCAGCGACGGAGAACCAACTGCTTAAGTCTCAGTTAATTTTGCATAAATTTGCGAGTGCGAAATGTTTGAATAACCGTGGCTACAGCGCTATTAACACATTTTTAATTCGTCGACAAATTGCGAAATAAGGCTCTAGGTAATATTTTTAAAAATTTACAAAACTCGCATATCCTAAACAACTCTGAGCATAAACGCCTCTTCAAATCCTGGCCATAGTTCACCACTGACCTCCATATATCCGTTGTTCTTGTTCTGATGGCTGAAGTGATAGAAGTACGTCTTGGCTCCCCTCCTGGCGTGATAAAAGGCTATTCTCATCAGCGGAGCCACGGTGTGTCCATCGCTCAACGCCTCCATCGTCGAGTCCCTAACGTTGATGGGATGAAGAACCGGCTTGTCCCAGTCCGTGTACTCGTTTCTCACCGCCGAAAATATCTCGTTCAGATGATAAACGTACGCGTTCCTGATGAACGTGCGGAGAACACGATTCCGATGATCCTCCTCGAGACCGTACTGAATATCGTGGGCGTTGAAGTCCAGGTTCGACTCAGTGGTCGATACACCGAGGATCAGAGGCACCTTGATGAACGTGTCGCTCACTCTTTCCATGTCCAGACCTGGGTCGGGGTTATTTTGGTCCACTGGTAAGCCGGGCCCTATACGAGGCACGAACCTGCAACGAAGAATATTTCTGAGGAGATCGATAGAGGTAATTATAGGGCAGGATAGTTAGGGCACGATTAGGGACACTTTGATCTGCGATAAACGCTGATTATTGTGCTGAGATTGATATCTGGAACTGTTAGGTTAATTTATGCTTGGGGGAAAGTTTTGGGGAATGGCAAGTTTGTGATACAATGTTTGAAATTTGGAAACTTTTAAGGGTGGGTAAATCAGGTGGTTTTAGGATTAAAAAATTCTGCAACTTGCAAGATATTCAAGGTTCAAAAATTGTAAAATTTAAGGGTCCAAAATTGCAAAATTAAAAAATTAATTTTCTCAGGTTTTTCTCTCAAAATTTTAGGGTTGGAAAATTATACAATTCCACTGTCTAAAAATGTCAAAAATCTGCAAGTCCCAAAATTGCAAGACTGCAACCTTCAAAATTTCCAAATTCACAAAATTGAAAAATATAAAAATTCCAAACTTGAATATTTCAAAGTTCCACAATTAAAAATTAAAAAATCCTAAAATTGCAAGACTCCAACCTTCAAAACCTACAAAATTACAAAAGTAAAAAGTTTTTAAATACAAAAATTCAAAAGTTCTAACAGACTATAATTTTATGGAAGTATCGTATCGAAGTAATAAACGAAAACACGCGACTTTACGATAGAATTATTTGATTCTTGAAACTCGTGAAGAGCCGCTATCTTACCGGATTTCCGGCAATTCAACCGCCATGATCTCGCGAAGAGGAATCCCGCGTAAACAGTCGGCAATATCTTCGTCGTTTTCTGTGGGACAACCTATTTGCTCAGCTACTTTAAGACGCAGGTCGTTTGGATCGTGAACGGAGGCCCACGGGCTTAATGCTGAGCCGCTTGATAACACCACCCTGTGAAATAGACCTGAAAATATTCGTAAATATTCATTTTCTTATTCAACGTGTGTGGTTATTTGTTGTTAATTTATATTAGATCGAGCGTTTGGAAGATCTTGGGATGTCTGATTAAACTTGACTGTTACTACTTGCGGAGTTATGAGAGTGTCTGAATGTCAGGGATAAATTAATAGAACTTTAAGTAAGTTCTAGATATTGAATTGTAGTTCTAGGTATTGTATGTAGATAGAGAAAATAATTATTAATTGAATTTGTTAGTTGTGTATGTAAGATGTCTGAGAAAAATTGACTTTTACTACTGATAGATGAAGACAATTGTATACATCAATCTCTGAGTAGTACATAACAGCACATAATACATATTACAGACATTAGAAAAGTTATCCATTATTTGTTACAATTATATTTCTACTGTGAGATGATATTTAAGATGTCTGACCAAAGTTGACTTTTACTACTGATAGATGAAGACAATTGTATACATCAATCTCTGAGTAGTACATAACAGAATATAATACATATTACAGACATTAGAAAAGTTATCCATTATTTGTTACAATTATATTCCTACTGTGAGATGATATTTAAGATGTCTGACCAAAGTTGACTTTTACTACTGATAGATGAAGACAATTGTATACATCAATCTCTGAGTAGTACATAACAGCACATAATACATATTGCAGTCATTAAAAAAATTATCCATTATTTATTACAATTATATTCTTACTGTAAGATATTTAAGATGTCTGACAAAAGTTGACTTATACTACTAAAAAATGTCCAAAATTGCCCTAAACTCTACAAGTATTTTCAAATATTCTAAAGTACGAAAGTATAAAATATAGTAAAAGTATAAATATCCTTATAAAATTAATAATAAAACACGACGATGTACGTCTGACCAAAGTCGACAATTACTACTGAAATCCACCATTATTACTAAACCCCGTAACATCATTCAGAAACTTGCATCACAATCAAACAAATCTGGTCCACAATTTTGACAAAAGTCTCAAGGAAAAAATATCGAAACAGCAGAAACAAACGTTCGAAAATTACACCGATAGCGACAAATATTTGCGGCCGAAGAATATTTATTTGCATTCGACGTGTATTGCTTCCCCTTCGGCGTTCCATGGGATTAATCTGGATACCCTGCAACATTTCCACATCGGGTCACGTCGATGGATAAAGGACGACTAGCAACATTCGCTTGGTTATCCTGTGGCTTACAATCCTTGCGAGTCAGCTTCGCAAACCTGGAAATACTGCGAGTCACTGTGTAAACGTTTCTACTGAACTACGCACAGAATAATTGCTCTATATCACTTTTTAACTTGCTTCACAAAAACGTACCTCAAAGTCCTAAGATTTTATGTTTGTAGACAAATTTTTACGGTATTAAAGGTTTCGTATTTGTAGCCAGGATTTTTGTTACCACTTTTTCTACCACCTTTTATAGATTTCCTCACACAACGTCCACATAGATTTTTTTTATGCAGTTTTCCTTAAATTTAAAAAGTTGCTTTACTTTTTCATACTATGTACATTTCTTGTATTTCATGTAAAAAATGTTTAACCAACTATTTTTTAATAATTGTACCCCTTGTAATAATTTTTATAACAACATAATAATTGTTCCAGATTAAATCAAAATTTTGAAGATTCGAAATTCTCGAACGAAAAAGAAAGAACTATGTCCTCAATATTATTCTGAAAACGTAGAAAATTTGCCCTTCGAAACCGAACACGATAAGATCAGAATAAATTGTTTCAGGAGAAAATATTCTTCTCGTAAACGCGAGACAAAATTGGCATTCCGCTGTACGTAGATTACTGTTCTACCTGTGTGCCAGCGAGCCATAACTCGTCGGCAACGACGTTTCAGTCTTCTTGAATATCTTTTATTATCGCGTAAATCTCTTTGAGCTATCGCGGATAACGACTTTACCGTGTTGATGTTGTAATAACTTCGATATATCCCACCCTCCGACTTTAATGCGTCTTTTCTTCAGAACAGTATAATGGCACAACACTCGAGACGATCGATGCCTCTATTTTGTTGCTGTATCATATTTAACTATGGCGTCTGAAAGTTTAAAAACGACGGACTTTTCAATTTGCGATGATTCAAACTTCACAGTAGTGAAAATTTGAAATTTACTCATTCGCAAAATATTCGATTAAAAAATTGGAAACTACAATTTTTCTCTGTTCAATATTTTAAATATTTCTCCGGAATTATTTTCTTCGTTAAATATTTAAAATATTTCTGCAAAATCATTTTCTCCGTTAAATATTTTAAATATTCCTCCGAAATTATTTTCTCCGTAAAAAAATTTCAGAAATCAATTAATGAGAAGAGGGAATATTTAAACTTTGGTAATTTAACGAATGAGGCCGGGTGATCGCTATTATTTCAATCACGCTACTCACTAAATATCGGAGCTTCTTGCAAACTTTTCCACGCGATCGTGAATCGCGGTGGAGCGAACGTTAATTCCAAAGTGCCGGGAACTTGGAGGAGCACGGATTCAGCCTCAATTAATTAACACTGCTCGATAAGCTATCGCTGGAATTTCGTTTCGTCGAGGAACGAAAGAAAACGAAAGATTCGAGAGCGAAACACGCCGGAAAATTGTGTGAACAGAGACGATCTTGGGGGAGAAAAATCGAGGACACTCGCGAACGGAATTGGATACTTTTAGCAAGTTCAGCGGAGATTAAAGACAAACAGGAAGCTGTGGAGTGTGACGTTAATAAGTACGTACACTTATTGAGTGTATACGAGCAAGTTAAAGGGGAAATGTTACCATCATTATTTCAGCAGATTTCTTGTATGGTTGTATAATTTTTAATAATTTGGAAGCAATAGTTTTATGTTTGTTGGATACTGCAACTTGCAGCAGCGTGGATCCCTGAATGTCGCAAGCGTTTACCGCAGCTAAAAAGTCATCGTGTTTTAAAATCTCTAAAACGTTAATAACATCAACGTGACTGTTTTTTGTATCCCTGAACAACTTATCAATTAGTGTGAACAGATAATTGACGTTGGGGTCGTAGGAAAGATCGAACGGAGTTTCGCCATTGTTATTTTTGATGTTGTAAGTTGCGCCATGTGTGAGCAAAGATTTGACAATATCCAGAGAGCCATTTATGGCAGCTATGTGGAGAGACGTAGCACCGCTACCGGTTGTCTTAGCATTCACATACTTCAATAGTTTATCACGACTTATATGTTGTAACAAAATTTCGACGATCTCCTTGTAATATTTGGAAGCAGCAATGTGTAACGAGGTGTTACCTTTCTTAGTAACTTGAGACACATCGGCTCCGTTTTCTAATAAAAGATTTACAATATCCACGTGTCCATTACTAACGGCAAAATGCAACGGTGCTCTTCCTTCAAAGTCATGATCATTGATATCGATTCCATCTTTTAACATTTTGCGAATAATTTGCATATCACCATTACTAGCGGCGGTGTTGATGTCTCTCTGGAAATACCCAATGATTTTCGATGCATCTGAACCTTCCAATTTATATAAATTCCAACAAGAATTTATATCTTAAGACAGTGAAACGAAGACGTCCATTTTGTAGTTACTTATGCTGCTCCACCATGACGTCCATCAGAAACTCGAGAGACCACACAACAAACCGTAACCTCTATTCCGGGGAATAGGATCGCGGGTCCCAAGAGTGATTCGTGAATCCATTTCGTTTTCCTCGTTTTTCCTTCAGCCACTATCCTCGAGCTGTTTCTCGCCTCTCATAGACCCTGGTACACGAACGATTGGCTTGGCGAGTAATCACGGACGCAGCCGAGCGTGATTCCTGGCAATTGGCTGATTCAATGCGAGCAAGGCGCATCGGTTTCCTACCTATTTCTCTTTTCCTTTCCAATCGTTCTGCTCGCTTTACCGATCAGACGCCGATATCCGGCGGGATTTAACGACGCATTTGCTATGGTGGCTCGATGATTATAACTGATCGTCGCCAGGGAGGGAGACTGTAGGTAAGGAGAAGGGTATGTGGAGGTACGGAGATGGGACAATGTTAGGTGAGAATTTAGGGATTTGAGGTGTGAGGATTTGGGGTCACTCATGTGTGGAGTTGGGGATATGTGAACTTTGGGATATGTGGACTTTGGGATATGTGGACTTTGGGGATATGTGGACTTTGGGATATGTGGATGTTGGGATGTATGGAGTTGGGGATGTGTGGAATTGGGGATGTGTGGAGTTGGGTATATGTGGAATTGGGGATATGTGGATTTGGTATGTGAGGATTTGGGACATGTGGAGTTGGGGATGTGTGGAATTGGGGATATGAGAATTTGGGGATATGTGGAATTGGGGATATGTGGATTTAGTATGTGAGGATTTGGGAAATGTGGAGTTAGGGATATGTGGACTTTGGGATATGTGGATGTTGGGATGTATGGAGTTGGGGATGTGTGGAATTGGTGATATGTGAATTTGGAGATATGTGGAGTTGGGTGTATGTGGAATTGGGGATATGTAGATTTGGTATGTGAGGATTTGGGACATGTGGAGTTGGGGATGTGTGGAATTGGGGACATGTGAATTTGGGGATATGTGGATTTGGGAACATGTGAAGTTGGGGATATGTCGAATTTTGGATATGTGGACTTTGGGATATATAATTTGAGGATATGTAAATTTGGTATGTGAGGATTTGGGACATGTGAGGTCATACATATGATCGTATGTGACATTCACATACGAGAACCTATAGATTTGAGACATGTTTCTGTCCGAAATATCGGTGAGATTTCTCGCAATCCAAATACCTTTTAAATTTTCTCCAGCAAATTGATATATTGATACAGTCAATATTTGATAGAGCTATTTCACTGAAACTGTAGCGAGGTAAACGCATAAAATTACACTACGAGACAACGACATTTGGTTTCTAGGGAAAGTATACAGTCTAAGCACGATCGGGTCGAGAGCAGCGTAAATATTCGTCCGCCCGGTATGATATTATTATAAGAGCTCGTGCAAACGCGTAGAACATTAATTATGCTTTGAGACTGTGCCAGCTCGTGAAATAAAGCTGAATTAGTTGGCAATCAACGAATAATTAGCGGGAACTCGACGTGTGCTCTGATTATTCAATTTCGATGAAAGGTGTCTTTGATATCTTTTGGCCTGTAAAAACAAAGGCCTTATTAGCTGTGAAGATACACCGGAATTAATGATTTCTTTGTTAACTACGATTGGTGTCATAAGTAGTACACACGTTCCATCATTCTGATTTTCATTTTTAAGTAAAATTACCAACGTAAATTGTCAAGTTAAAACAATGTATCTATCGAAAAATGTAATCATCTAAAAAGCCGTGACCTATGTTATTCGAACGGAATAAAGTTCGCAGCTTCAAACGCTTCGTGTCATTGTTACGAGGTAATTTCCTGAAAGTTCCATCGAATTCACCAACAGTCCAACGGAAATCACTCGTCTGTCCAGTAAAGGACAAAGAGTACGTCCAGAGGGTGAAAGTTTCGACGTATCAACTTCTTGTACACTCTCATGCAATGTGACACGTATGCACATTTGGCAGTTTTCCAATTTTTGTACTTACATAGTTATGGATATTCAGTTTTTAAATTTTTAAGTAGGTTCGTAAATCATTAGAGTCACAAATGTGTACCTTAATCTTCATATTCCAAGGGTAACAAGTGTGTTACAAGTTTTTGAATCCACACACTCCAAATTTACATTTCACAAATCCTCACATATCAAATCCACATGTCTCAAATTCACATATCCCAAAATCCACATATCCACAACTCCACATATCCCCAAATCCACATATCCCCAATTCCACATATACCAAAGTCCACATATCCCCAAATCCACATATCCCCTACTCCACATATCCCCAAATCCACATATCCCCAATTCCACATATCCCCAACTCCACATGTCCCCAAATCCACATACCCCCAATTCCACATATCCCCAATTCCACATATCCCCAACTCCACATATCCCCAACTCCACATATCCCAAAATGCACATATCCCTAACTCCACATACCCCAATTTCACATATCCCAAAGTCCACATATCCCCAAATCCACATATCCTCAAATCCACATATCCCCAAATCCACATATCCCCAAATCCACATATCCCCAAATCCACATATCCCCTACTCCACATATCCCCAAATCCACATATCCCCAATTCCACATATCCCCAACTCCACATATCCCCAACTCCACATATCCCCAACTCCACATACCCCCAATTCCACATATCCCCAAATCCACATGTCCGAAATCCCCATACGCCTAAATCCCTAAGTTCCAAATCTCCCTAAAAAAGACTTTTCTCTTCACCTCGTATTTTCCACGAGAGAGTTAAATTTGACCTAGACTGTACCTTTTCATCGATGATCATCCTCGAGAGCATTTCTCCAGGGGGTCAGAAAAGACCCTTCGGTTGGTTCTCACTGAACGGAAGTTGTCCGACATCGGGTTCCGTAAAGAGAAGAGAGACGAGCGGGAAAAGTGGTTGCAACGTAGAACGAAGAGGAACTGTTTCAACGACGCTTCCTGCGGCTGTAGAAACGGAGATGCTGCGTTACCAAAGCAGTCTCAAGATGTAAACTGTTTGCCAGCGTTTCCGCTGACAACGGAAACGCCTGGAAATGGCTAAGGCAGTCGGTGAAATCCTGTTCAGACAGCCACCGACATTCGGAGCAACTACTCCGGCTGGTCTCTCCTGTTTATTTTATCGTGTTCTCTTGCAAACGGTCTTTGTTTCTCTTCCACGATATATTCGCCGTCCTGTGTGAATACACCTTTGTGGTTCTGTTGTTTGTGCCCGCGAAGTTGCGTCTACATTATGTAAGAGCTTCTCGTGTAACTGCGTCATGTTATGGATTTAAAACTTGTTTCTCGTATTATTCACAGTTTGAGTTCAAATTTTGGGAACTTACTGGAATTACTATTTTTAGATTTCAAGTGTCAAGTATTCTGAGTTTCAAGATAGTGATTCTGAATTTCAAGATACTGAAATTCTGAAGATCTAGGTCACAAGATTTTTAGATACAGAAGGTTGTAAATTTTTGTGTCTTTTTATATTGTAGATCTACGTGTTCCAAATTCTCACATACCAAATCCACATGTCACAAATCCTTACACACCAAATTTACATGTCTCTAATCCTCACATACCAAATCCACATATCCCCGATTCCACATATCTCCAACTCCACATATCCCCAATTCCACATATCCCAAATCCACATATCCCCAACTCCACATATTCCAAAGTCCACATATCCCCAAATCCACATATCCCCAATTCCACATATCCCCAATTCCACATATCCCAAAATTCACATATCCCCAATTCCACATACCTCCAATTCCACATATCCCCAAATCCACATATCCCCAATTCCACATATCCCCAATTCCACATATTCCAAATTCCACATATCCCAAAATCCACATATCCCCATTTCCACATATCCCCAATTTCACACATCCCAATTCCACATATCCTCAAATCCACATGTGCCAAATCCTCATATCCCAAAATCCACACGTCCCAAATCCTCACATACTAAATCCACATGTCCCAAATTCTCACACACGAAATTCATAAGTCCCCAAATCCCTAGATCCCAATTTTCCTGTGTCCTACTACCTAAATCCCCATTAACTAAGTTCCCAACGTTCATTCTACAATCCAAAAATAAACAAAGCAAAATTTCTTCACTAAAACTGCACTGCTACCCACCGAAAATTAATCAGTCGAACGAGTTACCTCGTCGCAAGAGATTGAAACAGTAATTATTTCTGCATGAACGTAATAAGCAAAGAACCAGTACGAAACTAAATATGATTTTCGAAACTGCGTTTACGGCGAGCGATCAAAACCAAATTGCCGGAATTCGCGGATAACGAAGGACAGCGGAACAGCAAGCGACACGAACGGAAATCGATTTGAAATAGAACAGAAATATCGTTGTCGGGCGCGATTAAAAGGATCCTGGACGTGCGACACTCGGTAGATGAATCGACGAGCGGAAAAAATCGTGCGTATTGATCTCTCACGATGGTGACAAATTGCGTGGCTTCGTTTTGTTCCTGGAGAACCAAAAATGGTTTTTATTGAACTGACCGCGAGCTAGGGACAAATTGCGCCTTCCATTTTGTCTCTTTGATCGTTGTGCAAGTGCGTCGTTAACATTCATGCCAACAATGGCGCTTCCCATTTAGAAAATTCGATTCTTGTGATTCATCTATTTGCAATTTTTTAGATTTGTATTTATGCGGATACTTGAATGATATTAAGTCGATATGTGATAACTGTCCCCTCTCAGAATTTACCATAGCCGGCATTTTTTAGATTTGTCAAAATATTTATGCGGATGCTTGAATGATATTAAGTCGATGAGTCTTTATGATAACTGCCCCGTTCACAATTTACCAAACCGTCACATTTTTTGCAGTTTCATTCAAGGCAAAATTGCATTTATCGACCTACCTTTGCCGTAAGGAGCGAGCAGCAGCAAATTCACCAAAGCAGCCCCGGTATCGTGTCCAATCAACGTGATTTTCGTTGGATCTCCTCCGAAAGCAGCGATATTTTCGCGCACCCAACGCAGTCCCATGGCAATATCCTTCAACGCCAGGTTTCCACCGGATCCTGGCGTTCTGTCCGGATACGGACGAGTTCTCAGGAAGCCTGGAACACAGCCAAACCTTAACTCCACCACTTTCCTTGTGTCTTCGTTTAAAAGAACACATCCAAAAGGTCTATACTATTATTCTTCCCTATTATTCTATCATATCTGTTCACCTCGATCCTCCACCTTATTTTTCCTCTATTATTCCGCCATTGTTTTCCTCCCTATGTTTCGCGCAAGTTCGAATACACAATGGGATGAGCTCCGTGGCAAACTGCCACGATATCAAGATTTACTTTTTTTTATCTAGCTTCGAGATCAAGGGATAGGTCATGGGAAGTTGCAAATTACTGTTTATGTAATGTCGCTTTCTAAGACGCACAAATAAAACTATGTTGGGTCATTTCATAAATCGATCAGTTTCGGAATATCACCATCTGCGATTCTGCTCTGATCATAATATGTTGTAGTCCGTGTGGAATTAGGAGGGGTTTAAGTCATCATTTTGCCGGTTTCGAATTTGTTAAAGAATAACAAGCCTTCAAAGTCCGCAATTTTTGCCCACTTTTACGAAAATAGACTTCACTTATGAATTTTTATTTCGGAAATTACCCAACCGATTGACCTAAATTCTTTTTTGTTTTATTCACGAAGGATTGGGCTATTTTAAAATATTTTTTTTATCTCCGTCAATTTGTTATAAAATATCGCAAAATGTAAACATTGCCTCATTGAAAAAAAAACGCAAAAAAAGAACTCATTTAAATTTTCCGATATTGTATAACAAATTGACGGAGATAAAAAAAATATTTTCAAATAGCTCAATTCTTCGTGAATAAAACAAAAAAGAATTTAGCTAAATTGGTTCAGTAGTTTCCGAAATAAAAATTCGTAAGTGAAACCTATTTTCGCAAAAGTCGGCAAACTTTGAAGGCTTGTTATTCTTTAACTAAATCGAAATTGACAAAATGATGACTTAAACCCCCCCCTAATTTCGCATGAACTACAAGATATTAAAGTAGAATCGTAGATGGCGACCAAAGGTGATCGATTTGACCCAATTAAACGCCATAGAAAAATGACGAAACACCGTGAAATCGTTCGCAATCGATTTCTGTATGTTGTAAATTGAATATGACAAAGAAACCGTGAAACATTAAATCTACCGATCGGCGAGATTTATGCGTCTGTCCGGACTCGCGTAATTATAATGTTAAATAATGCGACGCCTGGCGGGTTTCTGGGACGCGTGCATGCATCATTCGGACAGAATTTAACGCGGCGAATGAATTAACGAGCATGCTTTCCCTGGAATAAGAATTTATCCGACCGGCATGAATTGTTTATTAGCGGTTCAAAGCCGACCCTCCCACGATACTCGTTCGCGTTTTTTCTTTGTTCAACGCCACGTTTCGTTCGCTTGTTTTCATGTAATATTCAGGGTGGTAAATCCGGTCAGATGAGATGGACTAAAAGAAAAACGATATACTTAATTGTATAGGATCTTGGAAGTTCATACGTTTCTAAGTTCAGAAATATTCAGAAAATTATTTTTACCTAAGATTCCAAGACGATAGTTCAGCGTGATCACTATCACGTGGCCAGCGCTAGCTAAAACTGAGCCATCGTAGACATTTCCGGTTCCCCATTCAAAACTTTCACCGTGGACGTACACCATAACTGCGTATGGCGCCTCCAGTCCTCGAGAACCTGAGAAATAAATTCTTGACTTTAAACTGCGACAGCTTAAAAGATATTTTAATTGAAAAGATTCTAACTTGACTAAAATAGAGCAACCAGTTCGAAAATATTAGAAAAGCTCTACTGTTTCAGCCAAAAGAATGAAAACTTTACCGTTCCACTGAATATATTACCTTTATATTATTGTGTTACCTTCATATTATTTAGGATTAGGTAGAAAATAATTTATAAAGTAAATAAACATTTATTCATTATTTTTCGTACAATGATCGTCAGCTTACATTCTAAAATCACTCGAAAACTTATAAAGTATGCGATTCTATCGGTAACTCCATTCAAATTACACAATACTCCATCCAAGTTATACCATCACTCATCTTGTCAGCGAGGATTTAAATCCTATTACGTAAAACATAAATCTTATTACTCGAGTGACGTTCGGATTACCACAGTTATAAAGTTCTTAATCCCGAACTCGGCATTTACAACCAAAGATATTCCGCGTCGTCGTTAGATAAGAATCTTATGATTACAAAAAATAGTAAAAAACGAAGTATAAAATAAATTTAAGATATTTTCATTTGTTTACTTCTACCATCACAGACTAAAATTGCACTTTGACGTTGTTAATTTTTCTGTTGTATCATTTTTAATAATTTGGAAGCAATAGTTTTGTGTTTGTTGGATACTGCAACTTGCAGCAGCGTGGATCCCTGAATGTCGCGAGCGTTTACCGCAGCTAAAAAGTCATCGTGTTTTAAAATCTCTAAAACGTTAATAACATCAACGTGACCGTTTTTTGTATCCCTGAACAACTTATCAATTAGTGTGAACAGATAATTGACGTTGGGGTCGTAGGAAAGATCGAACGGAGTTTCGCCATTGTTATTTTTGATGTTGTAAGTTGCGCCATGTGTGAGCAAAGATTTGACAATATCCAGAGAGCCATTTATGGCAGCTATGTGGAGAGACGTAGCACCACTGCCGGTTGTCTTAGCATTCACATACTTCAATAGTTTATCACGACTTATATGTTGTAACAAAATTTCGACGATCTCCTTGTAATTTTTGGAAGCAGCAATGTGTAACGAAGTGTTACCTTTCTTAGTAACTTGAGACACATCGGCTCCGTTTTCTAATAAAAGATTTACAATATCCACGTGTCCATTACTAACGGCAAAATGCAACGGTGCTCTTCCTTCAAAATCATGATCATTGATATCGATTCCATCTTTTAACATTTTGCGAACAATTTGCATATCACCATTACTAGCGGCGGTGTTGATCTCTCTCTGGAAATACCCAATGATTTTCGATGCATCTGAACCTTCCCATTTATATCGCAAATTAATGAATTTAATCATTGATTCCAACCCTAAAACAATTGAATGACTTGGACCTAAAATGACTCTTGCTTTATCAACACATTCGTTACAAATTTTAAGCGCGTTGATACATTTTCCTTGATCAACAAACATCGTTGCTAGATTGTACTGAGAATGCAAGGTATCCGGGTAGTTTTCTCCAAAAAGGCTTTTTTGCAAATCTAAAACTTCTTGTGTAGTTCTCAAAGCTTCTTTGTATCTCTTTTGACTGTGGTATATACTGGCAATGTGTTGTAACGTTCTTATAGTATCAGAATGATTAATACCGAAAATCATCTTTTTTTTTTCAAAAACTAGTTGATATATTTTTAAAGCTTCATCGTATTTACCTTGGGACATTAGTACCATTGCTATATTATTTTGGGCACGTATAGTGTCTGAGTCATTTTCACCTGATAATTTTTTCCTCTTTTCAAAAACTATTTTATTTAATTCTAGTGCTTTCTCATATTTTTCAAGTGCACATAATACCAAAGCCATATGCAACTCGGTATTTAAAATATCTGGGTGATTTGGTCCTAGTATTTGTTTTTGTTTTTTATATACTTCTTCAAAAATATCGAGAGCTTCTTTATCTTTTCCTTGTCTATGAAGTATTAAAGCATACAAACTTCTTGTGTCTAAGGTGTCCTCACTGTCGAATCCAAACATTTCTTTCTGTTTCTGAAAAATCTTGTCACTCATATTTGCAGCTTTTTCCCAAATTCCTTGTTTATATATTATTACAGCTATCTTTTTCTGAATATCTAAAGTAGCAGGATTATCTGGTCCAAATATTTCTTTTCTTTTTTCAAGCACCCTTTGCAAAATATTCAAACTTAGCTGAAAATTTTCATGGCCTGCGAGAACTGTGCTTGCATCAATCTGAGAAGACACATCTTCTTGCAATACCTCTTTCAATTCTTTGACTTTTGAAAACTTATTAATCATTGCAGTAACTATTAAACTTTGGCGCTCCTTGTTACAAGCACCCATTATCGCTTTCATCATATTAATATCCTTTATTTTGTTAAGCTCATTAATAATCCTGGGGTTATTAGTAGTAACATTTTTGAACAATTCGCTCACTAATTTAAGTAGTTTAATTATATTCTTATCTGCAGCAAAATCTAATGGCGTCTTTCCATCGTCAGAAACAGCATTGTATATTGTACCCTTAGATAGCAAAACCATGACAACTTTTAAATGAGAAAATTTAACAGCATAATGCAATGGTGTAAAACCTTTGTCACCAGTCATATTAGGATTAGCTTTATTCTGTAAAAGAATGTTGACAATTTCATCATAACCTTTCCATGCGGCATAATGTAATGCTGTTCCGTTATAACCTTTTGTTGCAGCATGTTTAGCATTTATACACGCTCCTACTTTGATGCACTTCTCAACTTCTGAAGTGTTATTACGTTTTACAGCATCAAACAATTTCTCAGTTGATACTAATTTCGCAACAATTTTTGTATTTTTAGCCAGACCTACCGGTTTAACATCAAACAAGTTAACAATATTATAAATTGCACCATTTTGCAATAAAACTTCGATAATACTTTCATGTCCATGTAGAGCAGCAATATGCGTAGGTGATAATCCATTATTATCTTGAGCATTAATGTCAGCACCTTTTGATATTAAGTACTTCACAACTTCTAACTGATTTCCCAGTGCAGCGTAATGCAATAATGTTTGATTAGCTACGCCAAGTTCATGAATACTACAGCCATTACTAAGGAAAAATTCGACAACATACCTAAAACCATCTCTGGCCGCAATGTGTATAGGCTTTGAACCAGCAGTATTCCTAGCATTAACGTCAGATCCTTCCTCTATTAGGCATTTTATCATTTCTAAGTCACCCCGTTGAACAGCAATATGTAATACTGTCCAGTTATCATTACCCTTAGCATTTATGTCTCTTTTCTCACTTTTTGATAATAAAAGTTTCACACATTCTGGCTGATTATGTGCAACTGCAAGTTCTAAAGCTGTTCTATTCTTTAAATCCTTAATACTGACATCTGCTCCATTATTTAATAGAATTTTAACAATATCTATGCCACCATCTTTTGCTACTGCACTATGTAGCGGTGTACCTTCAGTAGAGTTAGCATTGACATTAGCACCTTTTAATAACAAAAGTTCAACAGTGTCCCTATAACCTGCTGATACTGCACAGTGCAATGGTGTGATGCCATCATTGTTAGTGGCATTAATATTAGCCCCTTTTTCAATCAAAACATTCACTATTTCTGTTTCACCTCTTGTAGCAGTTAAATGTAATAGTGTAGTATCTTTAACATGACTTAAGTGGATATTAGCATTGTTATCTAACAGAACTTTTATAATATCCTTATGGCCGAAAAACACTGCAGATGATAAAGCTGCACCATTGGCTGCATCAACATTAGCTCCATTTGATATTAGAGTTTCAACAACTTCCTTACAATTGCTTTCAACAGCAGCAGCTAATGGTGTCTTCATATTTCTACTATCGACATTAACGTTAGCTCCATTTTTTATCAATATTTGGACAAGTTGATTATTCCCATTTCTTGCAGCCAAATGTAATGCAGTACCACCTGTACCGAAAGCGTTAACGTCGGCTTTATTTCTTATTAAAGCGTTAACAGCATCTTTATGACCACCTACAACAGCTACTTGTAATAATGTAATACCAAATTTATTTACGGTGTTAACTTCGGCTCCATTTTTTATTAAAAAAGAAATTGCATCTACAGACCCAGAAATGGTTGCTGCCAGTAATGGTGTAAAATTGTCATGAGATGTGACATTAACTTTAGCTTTATTTCTTATTAGAAGATCAATAATATCTGTACTACAGTTTGCAGTAGCTGTATGCAATGGTGTTAGACCATAAATGTTTTTAGCATTTACATCAGCTTTATTTTTTATTAGGAGATCAATAATATCTTGATTATTTTTCATAACAGCTATATGCAATGGTATGTTACCCTCAATATCTTGGCCATTAATTTCAGCTTTATGTTTTATTAGGAGGTCAACAACATCTGTGTGGCAATTCATGGTAGCTGCATGCAATGGTGTCAAGTTCCTACCACCCTTTGAATTAACTTCTGCTCCACTTTTTATTAAAAGATCAACAATTTCCTTATGACCATTTGCTGCTGCATAATGCAATGGTGTAGTTTTATCTATATTTTTAGCATTACTGTTGGCACCATGTTCAAGTAGAGTAGTAACTACTTCTAAACGATTATTTTGTACTGCAAAGTGTAGTGCAGTCATACCTTCAATGGAAGCAATATTAATATTGGCTTTATTTTTTAGTAGAATCTTAACAATTCCATCATATCCATCTTTTGCGGCAAGGTGCAAAGGTGTGCAATTATAGGTTTTAGCGGAAACATTAGCATTAGCTCCGTATTTCAATAGAATGTTAACTATCTCCTCATGACCATGTTCTGAGGCAGAAAGTAATGCTGTATAACCATCAACAGCTCTAACATTAAGATCAGCATTGTTTAAAATTAAAGTATTTACTACTTCTAGATGACCATTTATTGCTGCTAGAAGTAATGATGTTCCCTCCCTATCATTTTTCGCATTAACATTCGCTCCATTTTTTAATAAGAAGTTAACTGTCTCCAGATGGCCGTTTTCTGCAGCTATATGTAACGAAGTAAAACCACCCTTAACCTCATTATCATCCGCATCTACTTCTTTTTTCATCAGAATTTGAACAACATTGATATGGTTATTTTTTACCGCAGAGTGTAAAGGTGAAAAGCCAACTACATCTTTAATATTATGATCAGCACTATTTTTTAACAGAATGTTAACAATGTCTGTGTTACCATTTTGAGCTGCAATATGTAATGGAGTTTTGCCATTGCAGTCTTTATCATCAATACATAAATCTCTATTTTTTACAAAAAATTGTACAATATCTCTTCTGTTATATGCAGCAGCAATATGCAGTGGGCTCTGACCATCAATATTCTTAACATTAACGCTTAAATTATGATTGAGAATAAATTTTATAACTTCAAGAGAAGGTCCTTTAGCAGCAAAATGTAATGTAGTCCATAAGTTGGAATGTCTAGCATTGAGGTCTGCTCCTTTTTTTAAACAGTCTTTTAAATCTTCCAACTTTCCTTCCTCCAATGCAACAAACATCTTTTCCTGATTAGTAATAATAGCTAAACTTTTATTGAGTTTATCTTCTAATTTCAAGGGATCATCTTTCATAAACTTGCCAATTTTTCTCGAATTTTTTATGATATTTTCTGTAGTTAATTTTTTGGCATTCAGAATAACTGCCAATGAAGGATCAAATAATAATATGTCAACTAAGGCATTATCGTGTGCTAAATGGTTACGCAAACATTTTCCAATTAATAAAGGAGTATTATCATCCAAAGAAAATAAATTATTCTCCAAATAATTCTCTAAGCTACCTAAAATTGACATTATATCCAGCATAAGCATTTTTATTGCTGTTAGCAATTCTTCCTTTTTCTTATGTAAAAAAGATTTTTCAATTAATTGACCATTTAAATCATTGTTGTTTAAAATGATTTTTAATTCAGATAATTTTAATGCAAGCTGATTATTGTATTCTTTTTTTGTTATACTGTAAGCCTTTTTTTGTTCTTTAATAGGCATAAAAGGATTCTTTTTACTTAGCTTTTCTCTCAATTTCTCAATCGATTTAATATTACCTGCTTGAAATTCGACAATATGAAAAATTTGACAAGTTAATCTATTTATTTCATCCTGGTCACTATTTGGTATTCTTGATTTAACACTCTGTAATATTTTCATTGACAGTATAGCAATTTCTTCAATACTGAGATGTTTTATCTTGGAACCAGTCATCTCTAATAACTTAGTAGCAGAAAATTTCAATGTTCTATAAGTATTGTGATTAATGTTATTATCATTATAGGTCATACATATAGCATTTAAGGTTGCAAATACTTGAATATAATCAGTTTTCGTGTTTATTGATTTATCTTCAGTGCTACTGATTATGTTATTAATTTTACTAAATAGTTCTTTTTCATAGTCTGTCTTATCAGTTACAATATTGTTTAATTCTTCTACGAATTTCTCAAGTTTCACAAGTTCTTTCATTTTTAAGTGTTTTGAAGACATATTATTCAATTCCAAATTATTTAGTGCTTCTATGATTTCTTTCATTTCATCAAAAGTTTTACAGCCAACAAATTTTTCTAGTATAATTCTCAACGCTTTCATTCTGTTGCTATAAAGAATATCAGTAACCACATCACCTACTTTTTTTATATCATTTTGAATATCAGAAAAAAAATTAACATCTGTATTTTTTTCAATTTCTGTTCTTGTACAGAGTGAGTAAGCATGGGATAATGAATTACGTAAATCTTTAACAACTTCTCTTGTATGTTTTGGTAATGACAGTAAAAAAAGTTCGCTTGTAGTGTTCGATAATTTAGGTGATTCTAAAGTGTTTTTTAAGTATTCGCCAATAACTTGTAAAACTCTTACAATAATTAACTGTCCTTGCTTTTCTGAACAATTGGTCGATAATGCCAATTGTATGTAGTAATTTAATTTTTCTAGAGAATAGATGTCCCTGATTTGTTGATAATCATTATATAATTCTTCAAATTCAGGATTATTCTTAATAATTCTTGAAATAACTATATCCCGCTTTAATTTTGGGAGATCAGATATTTTAGTACTATCCATTGTTTCTATATTAGCTTTTTCCTCTTCAAGCTTCTTTCCAAAATTGTTTAATTGGCTTAATATTTTTTTTTTATTTAATGTGGAAAAATAAAATAGATTAATTTCCTGTCGTTTAGTATAAGCAGATACAAAACTGACCAAATAAAACTCTATTTCTTCCCAAGGTAATCTGTCATAAGTTGATTTCAACTGCTGTTTTAATATATGAATATTTTGTGCAATAAATTTTGTTAAAAATAAAAACTTGTCATCTACTTTTTCTGTGTTTGAATACTCAGCTTTTAACAAATTAATATTTTTAAGTACCAATTCGATTCGTTTCTTGATAGCATTAAGATCACACCTACAACTTTTTTTCTGTGTGGAAATATTTGAGAAGAAACGAAGGTTTATTAATTTATCTATGATAAAACTTTCCATTTTGTCTGACAGTGATACATACTTCAGTTTCAATTCTTCATAAGCTTTTGATAGAATTGTATCCAATTCATCTGAATGAAAATTAAAATAATTACCTGGCCATATATTAATTAACGTATCAAGGAGTTCGATATTACTGGAACGTATAGCATAATAAAATGCATTATGGCACTCATCATCTTCATCATCTGGCAATATAATGTTTCTATTATTACTCACGAACAGGTTATTTAGAATTTTACTATCATTATCAAATAAGTACTTTAGTATCTCTTGTTTATTTTGCTTGCAGGCTAAAATAACTAGATTAGTGTTCCTAATAGGATTGTCAGGATTATTGTAATAATCTTTCAAATTTAATTCATCTTTCATCTGGCTTGCGTATTTAATTAAACACCTTAAATTTTTAAAGTCATCAACACTGCCCTCTGATACTGCTTTTTCAAGTTTAGCAAAAATCTGAAGAAATAATTCTATGGTTTGTGCCTTGTCATAGTTGAGTTTCCTATATTCTCTTCCAAATTCTTCTTTCGACGTATATGAGTTCGATATAAACTTTATGTTTTTGTGACAAGAGCTAACTTGTTGTCTAGATATTTTTGTATCTTTCATTATTTATACTGCTATGAAAACAATAAAGTTAATTTAATATGACAAAAATTAAAGTAATATTATTTGTAAATAAAATTTCTTTCAGACTTACTCACACACTTACTCAATGTTGTTCTCAATAAAATAATAAAACACTGAATGGTACACATAAAACAAAGTAGCAAATTTTCAAGTTCAAAGAATTATATCTAATATTGGCGTCGATAAGATTATATATAAAAATCTTTGATTACTGACGTTCTTTTTCCTCATAGCTATGATTATTATTTCCCACCAATTCTCAACATTGTGCGAGTGACTCATAATTCGAGATATCTTGAAATGACGTTATCAAAGTAAAAAGTATTAAACATTTTTTTTTCGAATTTACAGCTACATATAAGATTGTTTTAATCAAATCACTGTAGTTCGGAGACCAATTTCAAATTTGGTCTCCGCGTAATTCGAACCACAGTAAAAGACGTAAAAGATAATATTTTCGCACAAGTAATTTCTTACGTGATCAAATATTTTATTCCACGTAAATTTTTTCTACAGATATTATTATAAATAATCAAGTTCAAATGAAAAATAAAATAATTACAGTACGAGTAGTTAAATAATTCGTATTATTTGAATAGAAAAAAAAACAAAACAAGTATGACATTAACCTTCGTCATGTAATTCTAGATGGAGCTGCGGAAGCGGGAAGAATCGCGTAAAGGCTCATGTAAATGTAACTAACCAAACTTAAAAATTCGAGAGCTGCATTATAAAAATTGAAACAAATTATAATAAAAAGGAAGTAGTAAGTTCTGTGATAATTATTTGACATGTCATGTCGTATATTAAGCGTCCAATTAAGCAGACGAACTTCACCTTTGCATCCAGAAGAGAAGATACTCCGGCGCGATGCTCGTAATTAATTAGCACACGTTTATAATACACGGCCAGGAAATTTTGAGTCGGCTACCTATCGTCTGTTTATGGAACAGTGTGGTATTACGAAACAACTTACTTCCTGAAGTAATTAGTCTCGAAGCAATTAGTACCTTTATACCGGGTATTATCATGAAAGTAAGAGCCGGCCTCGTATATCATTCGAATCAACGTTGGAGTCGAATTTACGAGGAGAGACATCGTTGAAAAGTCTACGTTCATTTTACGAGGCTTTCGATCAAAATTATAACAGTGACGTTTGCTATAACGAACGATATTTTTCATTCTTTTGCTTGAAAGCTGATTGATGTTGCCCATTCATAAACTATAGTTTAACTGAACGCGATAAATTATTATTTTAAAAATAAAACACGTCGAAAGAGTTAAAAAATGTTCTGTCATTGAAATGAACAATAATTTTATTTCGATACTTTCGGTAGGTTTATTTCAAGTACATTCATAATTCGTATTCGCGGAAAATAAATTTTTTAAATTCTACATGTCTCTTGTAATTATACAGGGTGTCTCGCCGCTACGCTCGCTGTCGCTCACGCAACTGCGCATGCGCAATTCTCGCGCTCTGATTGACCCGTGTTTTTTTCAATAATTCAAAAACGAAGCTACAAATCCCATTTTTGCAAAGGGAAATCTTATTCAGAATCACCTCACCCCTCATTTTAGGGACCTACACTAGTTGTGAAACATCCTGTATAGTCTCTATATTGATACAGTTCGACCTAATACAATTCAATACAACTTTATGCAATTAACAAATAGACCTACACTAGTTATGAGACACCCTGTATAATAAACCATCAAAACTTACTAAAACTCAGTTACATTTGCGACTGTAAAATAGCAGAGCATGTCCAAAATAGATTGTGTTACAAATCTTAAAAATTAAGGAATAAGTAAGGTAAGTAACACTGTAAATAAAATCATAGAAACGGTAAAGTTACAATTTTGAAAAAAAGAATGAAACGTTCTTCACAATTATTTTCCCTGTTGCAGTATCAAAACAAGAATCATTCTTCTCGTTTCAACCCAAAAATAGTTGAGCAATACCAATATCGAGAAAAAGAAAGAACCATTGTTCTTACCACTGCCGGGTATGTACAGGTTCAGAAACAGGCAGTCCTCGCTCTGATTGGTCAGGAACATGTACAAACGCTTCAGCTGGTGGTACCTGTCGAGGGGCATTTGCAACAAAGCAACTGTGTCATTGCGAATGTCGGGAAAGTGCTGCGGGCAAACAGCGCCGAACGAATCCGCCAGCTTGATGCCGTCCCAGGGGATCGGCGAGATCGGCGCTCGAAAACGTAAATCTCCTACGGGAGGCGCCGCGTACGGTATACCTCGAAACACTTCCACGGGATCTAGGTGTTTGCTGTTGAACTCCTAAAACAGAAAACAGAAACGTGATCAATCGCCGTACACTTCTTCGTTTCCAAATTTAGACGGATAGGAATTTAGGGAGATTTTTTCAAAACTCCGGCAATTCATTTGGAAGATTAGTTGCGAACTTGGGATTATTTGGAAGTTGGGCTTTTAAAAATTTCGAAATGGGAAATTACATAATTTTTACTGTTAAAAGCTATTTTTTATAATATATAGTTATTCGTCACGATATGTCAAAATTTGCATTTTGTAAAAATGGATGAGGGAATGAAGGGCAGAACGAGAGGAGAGAGAGTAGAAGATAATCGCGCGGGCGTATCAACAGAAATATTGAAGAGAAATCAATGGTACCGACCAGGGAAATCGAGGGTCTCCCGAGGATAAATAAACGCGTCAACAGGCTTGCTTCATAGGCATTTTCACGAGCGACCACTGACCGTCAGCGATGTCGACAGGTGAAGGTCGTTAATTTTTAACGGGCTCGAAAGCACGCAAGCGAACCAGATTAAATCACCAGGGAAAACGATTTTTAAATATTTTCCCGTGCTCTTTTTTCCTCTCTTCTTTTTTCTCGTTGCGAGATTGCTGGACCACAATTCCTGTCGTAATTATTGCTTTCATCGTTGGAAAATCAACGACGTGCACGAAATTCTCGATTACGAACTCTAAAAAATATGCTTCTATAACGTCAACTATAGAACGTGTGAAATTTTGATACGGGTTGTGGATTTATCAGAAAAAGTTTCATCGATGATAGAGCAAAGTATGCGATAAGGGAAAAGAAACTCGAGTAGACAGCAAGGGAGTATTATAATTGCAGAGGGGGCAGAAATAAGGCCAGAGGGTTGAAATTTTTTCGCATCTTGGCTTACTCTCTTTATTATTCCTCGGGTAACATCACAGGCCCTCCCGTTAATGGGAATTCGTGATTTTGAACTCGATGCAGGCTCCATCGTCGTTCTTGAACGAGGAGGGAAAAGGACTTTTCCACGAGGCACCTGGCTGCTGCAATTAACGTCGACGCGTACCAAACGAGATTTATTAGCTCTCACGGTATAATTGCTTCGAAGAAAGCCTGGCGAATGGCAGTGTTTTCTTTTTCTGCGCAATTACGTCTAACGAAAGCAATTATCGAGTTTCGTTAGCAGCTGGGATCGCTTCGTTTCACGCGGGTTTATATTGCTCTGATTGACTGACGATAGAAAATGGGAGGGTTATGGCTAACCATTTTATTTGCAGTTAAATATTTTTAATCTTCTCAACTTTCAAATTTACCGAGTTTTGGAAACCACAAGTTTTAACCCCTTTCTGCATAATGGCTCATATATGAGCCAAACATTGTTAAAAAATATTAAACTGTATTCTTATGTCTAGTGATGTGCCATACATAGGTTAAACCTATTTTCAATGAAAATTTGGATAATAAAAAGATTTTTAAACTGCTGGCTTTTATGAACTACTAGCATTGAAAGTAACATATAATTTTTTCAGCTGTTTCCAAAAATTCGTAAATTCCCGAAATCTCGCAACAAATTTAGAGCTGAACTATCCAATATCTGAGAAAAAAGGTATAATATCGTAGTCGAACCCTGCGCCAAATACCCAATTCCGGAGCCGAAACCAATAAAATCCGCATCAAGCTATCTTTCTCGACGATCCTCCATAACCACCCCTCCTCAAGATGGCGTTCCGCTTTCACGAAATAACGAAGAGCATCCGATCCCTCGGCAACTCGGTCGTTATCCCATGACACACGAGTTCGAGGAACGCCTCTCGATGTTTCATCCCCGGGAAAATTCGTCGAACATTTTCATTTTCCGTGGTCGTTTACCGGCCATAAAGTCCACGGTAGGGCGACAGCTGTCGCGATTCCCTGTGTCGCGGACAATTGGCATGTAAACTGCTAAACATTTTATCATGCGCCATTGTTGGCGTGTGCTGCTCCCGAAGCCGGCCAAAGCGTATACAATGTCCATCGTTCCGGGGGACGTAATGTCATCGTTCCGTAATTATGGTGGCATTACCGTGAGCGGCCATTATTATTGCCAGATTGCACACGCGTCCACCTACCGGCTGTTTGACGACCGGTGGACTAGCGTAACCGTAATTACCCCGTGATTAAGGCAACGCGATCGTAGGATGAAAAGCGTAATTAGTACGGGAGTTATGAAAAATTCGTTATGGGAGGAGCTTCTTACCTAACTTCTGGAGGTGCAGCATAAAGCTACTGTTCTCTTCTAAGCCTCCTTTACTGATACTACACTTTTTGGGGATTGAAAGATTTTTGAACCTTTAGCTACTGGAGCACATTTGGAACACGTTACAGTGAGATAACAAAGCTTGCAGTGCCTCCTCAAAGTCTAAAACCAGTTCTGACCCACAGACTTTTTGGGGATTGAAAGATTTTTGAACCTTTAGCTACTGGAGCACATTTGGAACACGTTACAGTGAGATAACAAAGCTTGCAGTGCCTCCTCAAAGTCTAAAACCACTTCTGACCCATAGACTTTTTGGGGATTGAAAGATTTTTGAACCTTTAGCTACTGGAGCACATTTGGAACACGTTACAGTGAGATAACAAAGCTAGCAGTGCCTCCTCAAAGACTAAACTCAGTTCTGACCCATAGACTTTTTGGGGATTGAAAGATTTTTGAACCTTTAGCTACTGGAGCACATTTGGAACACGTTACAGTGAGATAATAAAGCTTGCAGTGCCTCCTCAAAGACTAAAACCAGTTCTGACCCACAGAAGTGTCCAAAGAAATCGATTTCATATTCCCGCCATTGCAACTCGATAAAAACAGAAATAAAACGACGAAAAAGTTTTGAACGGTTTGTTCTTAAGAGTGGAATTTCACGATGCGGTAGGATGATTTTTCTTTCTTTCAAGAGAGCATTAGCGGAAAATTGCGAAGCGTAGCGAGAAAAACATAGCTTCTCCATAAACTAAGAACTAGCCTCTCGGATTTTCTAGCCGATTTATTTATCGTCGTGGCCCAGATCGGGCTGTTTAATTTTTAAACACCGCCGCTCGAGCGTATGCGAATGCGTTATGAGGTTCAAGCCGCGTTAGGAGCGTGCAATTTTTCCCTGCCTTCACTCGCGCGTTAACGCGAGCTTTCACGTTTTTCCGACATTTTTTTGCCGTTAATCGTCGACGGGACAATGGAACTACATGTGTTGGCATTTGGATTAAAACGCAATCTTCAAAATATTTAAACTTGGAGCTTCTATTATTTCGAGTGAAAGGATATTTGGTGGGTGTTTGGAGACAAACTGTCTGACTCTTCTGGGTTTGTACTACTGAAATCTGTCTTGAGGGACAGTTTTTGAAAATTTGGGAATTTGGGAGCTTAGGGACTTTAGCAGGAGATTTGGGGATTTAGGGAGTTGGGAATTTAGAGATTTAGAGATTAGATAATTTTGGATTTTGGAGATTTGAAGATTTGGACAATTGGAGAATCGGACAATTGGAGATTTGGACAATTGGAGAATTAGACAATTGGAGGATCGGACAATTGGAGAATGGGACAATTAGAGAATTAGACAATTGGAGAATCGGACAATTGGAGAATGGGACAATTAGAGAATTGGACAATTGGAGAATCAGACACTTGGAGAATCGGACAATTAGACATTGGGAGAATTGCTCAATCGGACAATTGGAGAAACGGACAATTAGACAATCGTACAATTACACAATCGAACAACTGAATACTCGTACAATTACAAATCAAACTTTGAAAAGTTCCCCCAAGTAAAAATATTCGTCCTCCCTCTAAGTTATCGATCCGCGTCTCCAACTTGCTCGGAAGTCCCAATTAGATTTTTGCATAGATAACGACGTAATCGATGTTGTAAAACGACAGACACACCCTGCGTGTATGTTCTTGTTCCCGACGGCGGGTAACGGTCAATCGCGCGAAATGGAGCGGACCAGCCGCACGAGGAACGAGTCGCGTCGTGTTACAACGTAATGTAGAAGTCCAGCAGGCGTCCCGGGCGAAAAACTTTTCTCGTTATCCATCCATCCAGCGGGACTGGGCAAGCTAAAAACGCCCTGTAAATTACGGGACCGCAGTTCGTCCGGAACGACCGCACGTTCATCCTTCCGCGCGACTTGTTCTACGTCAAATCGCCTAAAACTTCTCACGATATTTATCGATTTCGCGGTTCTCGTTACGTGATCAGAAGGGATAATTATTCTGCGTCTCCTGGGAATGGGAGGAGATAGAGATCTGGGGAAAGATGGTTGTGGAGCAATGAGGTACTAGAGAAATGGGGAACTAGGAAAGGAAAAATTTAGGGAGATGGAAAATTGAGAAGATGGAAATAGAGGAATATGGAAATCTAAGGAGATGGAAATCTGGGGAGATGGACATCTAGGGAGATGAAAATCTGGGGAGATGGACATCTAGGGAGATGAAAATCTGGGGAGATGGAAATCTAAGGATTTTATTGTATTGTAGTTTATCTTCTCAAAAGAGATGGCGTCTGAGAGGGTCTCCTCTCAATTTGCCCAGAAATCTAAGGATATGGAAGTCTAGGGAGATGGTAATCTAGGAAGATGGAAAATTGGGGAGATGGAAGTCTAGAAAGATGGAAACCTAGAGAGATGGAAATCTAGGGAGATGGAAGTCTAGAGAGATGGAAACCTAGAGAGATGGAAATCTAGGGAGATGGAAGTCTAGAGAGATGGAAACCTAGAGAGATGGAAATCTAGGGAGATGGAAGTCTAGAGAGATGGAAATCTAGAGAGATGGAAATCTAGGGAGATGGAAACCTAGGGAGATGGAAATCTAGGGAGATGGAAACCTAGGGAGATGGAAATCTAGGTAGATGGAAATCTAGGGAGATGGAAACCTAGGGAGATGGAAATCTGGGGAGGTGGAAATCTAGGGAGATGGAAAATGGAGAAGATGGAAATCTAGGGAGATGGAAAATTGGGAAGATGGAAATCTAGGGAGATGGAAACCCAGAAAAATGAGGAACTAGAAATTGTGATCTAACTAAATATTTAACAAGATGGTAACCTATATGTATGTCCAAACAGAATTAGTGTCCACAATAAATTCTATAGAAATCTAGGGAATCAGTGAATTCAAAAGAACTGCACTATTACCCAACAAAGAGTAATTGTTTTACACCGTGATATCCCGTTTATATTAACCGTGGAAAGTTAAGTTTAAAAGGCAAGTTTGCCGTCGAAAGTTCCGAGTCACGAAAAAGGAAAGAAATTTTCCCTCTGAATTTTCCATCCGCTTCTCTGCTTCTTTCTTTCGCCCGCTTTCCAAGTTTACCTTCGTCGAGAAAACGTTCTTAGACAGGTAGCCGTGTTTTGTCAGGAAACACAGCTTTGAACGAATTAAAACCGTCTGATTGAAAGTACTCGAATGATCAGTCCAATTTCCGAGCGTCTTCCGAACTTTCTTTGTTTTTTTTTTCTTCGAGCCAGAACAACTTACAGCTCGTTTATAGTCGTTTATAGAAGAAAAGTATAGCTGTGTATCGAAAGTGTTAGCTGGATTGACTTCTATTAGAGCGATAGGTTAAGAAAATCTTGATATGATGGGTCAGTTTCGGTCTCCATCGAAAACGTTTCCTCGGATCTGTTTGTTGTATCCGAGCAAAGACTCTTGAACGTCGATTGAACGACAATTGATCGGCAACTAAGACGTTCGTATCGGTAAAATTTTTCGGACAGCAGTTCTCGCGTGCTTCGATTCATATTTCCAATGCATCGGATATTCAAACCCTCTCTACCAGCCAATCGTTCGAGTTCGATAGCCTTGCTATGGTTAAAACGGGAAGAATCGATATACTCGAATATTCCATGAATATACCGGAGAAGATTTCCGGATTTAACCTAACGACACTCATCTTGTCGGGAATTATTTATTCGATTGGACGCTCGTTTTCTACTTTGGAATACGGTTACTTTTAGTTGTATTATCGAAACAGGGCAGAGCCTAAAAATATAGCAATTTGGAGCACGGGGAATTAGGGAGGCAGGGAATTAGGGATACGGGGATTTAGGGATACGGGGATTTAGGGATGCGGGGATTTAGGGATGCGGGGATTTAGGGATACGGAGATTTAGGGATACGGGGATTTAGGGATATGGGAATTTAGGGATACGGGGATTTAGGGATACGGGGGTTTAGGGATACAAAGATTTAGGGATGCGGGGATTTAGGGATACTGGGATCTTGAATTATGGGAATTTAGGGACACAGGGATTTAGAAATACAGCGACTTAGGAGTACAGGCATTTAGCAGTACAAGGACTTAGCTATACAGGAATTTAGAAGTACATAAACTTAGAAGTATCCATATTTAGAAGTACAGGGATTAAGAAGTACAGGGACTTAGAAGTACAGAGATTTATAAGTACAAAGACTTAGCTACACAGAAATTTAAAAGTACATAAACTTAGAAGTACACATATTTAGAAGTACAGGAACTTAGGAGTACAGGAATTTAGAAGTACAGGGACTTAGCTGTACAGAGATTTAGAAGTACATCGACTTAGGAGTACACACATTTAGACATATATGGACCCGGAGATGCAAGAATCTAAAAATACAGATATGCAGGAGTACAATCTAACAATGCAGAGATGCAACAATTCCACATTTTTAATACACTTCACTCGAACCTAAAATAAACGATAAATAGTGAATACGAAATCATCAGCATGAATAATCACAGTGAATTTCGCGCTTGATCTATTAAAAAATCGACAGAACTATAAAATACCAAAAACCATTATTTATGCAGAACCTTAACGTTGGTTCATTAAACAGTTCTTCATTCGATCTTTCCTTTGATCATTCACGCAGAGATCGATATTCGTAGGTGAATGATAAAACGAAAGAAAAATCGAACTTATTTATCGCGAGCGTCTGCAACAGGAACGATATCGAGTTAACGTCGAGTGTTTCGTTCGTGTCACTCCCCGTTAAAGCGACGATTTAAAATTCAGAAATGGTAATGCTTTAACACGTCGCGAGAACGCGGAAAGCGCGTTTTAAAACTTGCAGAAGTGGTTCGATAAAAGATTGAATGAAAAAAAGAGGAGGAAAAAAGAGCTGTTCGATAACTCGCGGATACTTTCGCGAGAACGAAATTGGCTGTCCGTTTCCGTCACGATACGGATTGCCTGTAAAATCATTCGACGCCCATCGATCCTTCTGCATCCCCAACCCCCTAACTCTTGTCGATATGAATATCTATTAAACGCAATTCATGTCTACCACCTGGCTGGCCGATTGTCGCAGTAAACGTCAGAACCGGTTCGTTTTTACTGGTTGATTGACGTTTCTCAAATGCGACATCGATATTCCCTTTTTGAATCGTTCACGACTACGTTTAAAAAATTTCCTTTCAAAAATCGTACTCTGTTACAGTCGAAAATGGGAACGTTTATATCGACGTAAACTCGATGCTTTGAATTATCAATTTTAGATTTTTTAAATATATTGTAAATGCAATTTGGGAATAGCATTTTGGGAATTTTAGTTTTTGGAGCTTTTGTGAGGTGAATGTGCATTTGCGAATTTTGGGAATTAGTAGATTGTTAAATTTATAATTTACCAAATTACCAAGTTCTCAAGTTACCAAGTTCTCAAGTTACCAAGTTCTCAAGTTACCAACTTCTCAAGTTACCAACTTCTCAAATTACCAACTTCTCAAATTACCAAGTTCTCAAGTTACCAACTTCTCCAATTACTAACTTCTTAAGTTACCAAATTCTCAAATTACCAAGTTCTCAAATTACCAACTTCTTAAATTACCAACTTCTCAAATTACCAACTTCTCAAATTCCCAACTTCTCAAATTCCCAAATTCCCAAATTCGCAAATGCCCAAACCCCTCAACTTCACAAAAAATCGCCCCTCAAATCCCGCCCTCAAAACCAATAACTCCATCGCCGTCTTCACCCCAACACATTAAAAACGCAGCGTAAAAAATAGAACCCAACATTAAATCCTCCATTAGCCATCTCCTCAGCATCGTAAAGCATTCATCTTGGTATCGATGTAGGATGAAAAACAAAGAGCAGCTTCTAAAATCAATATTCGGTATACAGAAGCTGTTGGTTCGGGTCCTCGTGCAACGAAGAGGAAGAAAATCGATACATACCTGAAGAATCCCTCGTATCTGTCCGCTCTTGGTCTCGACGATGCGCGAAGCGTAGCGGATTTGCGTGGCAGCCCGGGATCCCTCGTGGCCGATCAGCAGGATCACGACAACGATCAGGATCAGGTAGCTGGTTGATTTTCTCAAGGACCTCGTGGCCAGCGGCCTCTTCTTGGCCGCCGGCTGGCATGGCAAGAGCATGACAGCATTTGCTGGCGGCCACTCGCAGCGACGCCAGCACCATAACCGTGGAAAGCGACTTTTGCCACGGCTCGAGTTCGCCCAACAGGATCACCGCGAGAAGTCCTGCACAAAGGAGATCAGGATATAGGGGATGATATTCTGAGGGCTGCAAAAAGGGCGTAACAAAGGTATTGATAACAAATAGGTACGGATGACTTTTGGGAGATATAGATTGCTAAATTCACAAATTATCAACTTCTGAAGTTACCAAGTTTTCAAATTACTCACTAATCAAATTATCAGCTTCTCAAGTTACTTAGTTCTCAAATTACCAACTTCTCAAGTTACCAAGTTCTCAAATTACCAGCTTCTCAAGTTATCAACCTCTCAAATTACCCAGTGCTCAAATTACCAGCTTCTCAAGTTACTAAGTTCTCAAATTACTAACTTCTCAAGTTACCAAGTTCTCAAATTACCAGCTTCTCAAGTTATCAACCTCTCAAATTACCCAGTGCTCAAATTACCAGCTTCTCAAGTTACTAAGTTCTCAAATTACTAACTTCTCAAGTTACCAAGTTCTCAAATTACCAGCTTCTCAAGTTATCAACCTCTCAAATTACCCAGTGCTCAAATTACCAGCTTCTCAAGTTACTAAGTTCTCAAATTACTAACTTCTCAAGTTACCAAGTTCTCAAATTACCAGCTTCTCAAGTTATCAACCTCTCAAATTACCCAGTGCTCAAGTTACCAGCTTCTCAAGTTACTAAGTTCTCAAATTACTAACTTCTCAAGTTACCAAGTTCTCAAATTTCCAGCTTCTCCAGTTACCAACTTCTCAAGTTAACTTCTCAAATTATCAACTTCTCAAATCACCAACTTCTCAAGTTACCAAGTCCTCAAATTACCAACTTCTCAAGTTACCAACTTCTTGTTTGAGCAAGTTATCTGACTTTCATCTCCCAAAATAATTCCTACAAAAAATATTAAAACCTTGAATCAACTTTACAAAAAAATGTTATCTAAAATTTTCCAATAAACTATCTCTTGAAAAAATAATTATAGCAAACAAGGTTAAGAAAGCAAGGTGGAAAGATCTCGGAGACATTTTCTCCGAAAATATTCCATACGTTTCGTCGAGAGGGTAAAATTGCATCCGGATGTACCTTAGCGTCGTCACCGGAAGCTACGTTGTAGAAATATTTTCAATCAGCGCAGCCACGGTTTCCGAGCTGTTTCGTAGGCAATCCAAGGCAGCGTCGACGAATCGCTTGGTAACTTCGTTATGCAAAACGATGCTTCCCGCTTTTCTGGCCCGCGGTGAGACCAGTCTTCCCTTCTGCTCTTCTTTTTCCTCTCGACCTTCCCTTTCGGCTGCAAGTTAAATTGCACTCAAAACATCCCTCGAACGGGAGAACACAGAGGCTCCTGAATACCGTCCCGTTTCCATGAACGTTATTTTTACTGGACCGCTAACTTTGCCCCGTTTTTTCCTCGATGCTCGAACGATCTGAAATTAAAAGAAAGCCTTTGTTAATCCTTTAACGCTTCGCTGTTTAGGTTTCCCTTTCGTATGCAAATGCAGATTTTTTTTAATTACAATTAGTTTCTACGGTCCAGTAATTTTTTAACTTTATATTTTTGTTACAACTTTTAACTCAAATTCTTCCAAATATTAAAATTGCTCAAATTCAAATAAGTCTTCTCCCAATTTTTAAATACTAAAAATTGATATGCCCTACTGACTAAAATCGAAATAAAGGACTTGCATATTATTGTTTCGTGTATCATAAAAATTAGAACAAGAATCTTCACGCAACATCAAGGAAACATGCGATCTGAAGTCCGAGATATCAGTTTGAAATTGATGAATTTCACGCCCGCACACCAGCCTAAAGATCGAAGATTGCGCGAAAATAATGAATATATTTTCACCATGCAACCCTGCTTCGCTTGGTTTAATACTCGTCGAATAAGGTAGCAACAAATTTAAATCATGAGTTTACAAAGTTTAGACGTCCGACGCGGCAATCTTCCTGGGCTCCAATTTCGCTCGAGGCTCATTCAATCTCCTCCATGATTCTCCTGGATTGTCCGCTTTAAAGATTTATATCCGCAACACCATAAGCTCCAGCAACGATTCGCGCGGACCTACTCGAAATTAACCTTTTGTAATCCCGTATGAACTCCATCATTTTTCGATAATTTACGGCCTAGAAACTATTTTTCAATTCGATTCGTTTTTCGACTTTCTGAAACATTGGTTGGAAATTTAGGGACTATTATTATTTAGGCATTTAGGATTCTGGGATTTAGGGATTGAGATCTAGGGATTTTTGGATCTAGGAATTTTTAGATCTAGGGACTTTGGGATTTAAGATTTTGGAATCTGGTGGTTTTTTGGATTTAGAAATTTTGGGATCTGGGGATTTTTTACATCTAGGGATTTTTGGATTTAGGAATTTTGGGCTCTGGGGATTTGTTGGATTTAGGAATTTTGGGATCTGGGGATTTTTTGGATTTAGGAATTTTAGGATCTGGAGATTTTTGTATCTACGAATTTTGGGATCTGGAGATTTTGGAATCTAGGGACTTTGAATTTAGGAATTTTGGAATCTAGGAATTTTTGGGTCTAATAGTATTGAGATCTAGGGATTTTTTGATCCGTGGATATTGGGATCTAGGGATTTTTAGATCTATGGACACTGGAATCTAGGGATTTTGGAAATGTAAGGTTTGAAACTTAGGAACTTTAAAATTTTGGAATTCATGAGTTTAGGAATTTAGAGATTTGAGGATTTGGGGATTTAATGAGTTAAGAATCTAGGAATCTGGAGATCTAGGGATCTAGGGACTTACAAATTTAGAATTTCCAAAATTAAATGTTTTAAAATTTGAAATATTTTAAAATCTTTTTAATTTACACTGTTATGAAATGAAAATAAAAATTTACGAATTTATTGAAAGTATAATTTCAACTAATTTTAATTTATTAAACTTGAAAATATATTTGTAAATGATTACAAAGAAAACTTGTAAAAATTTAGAGATAGATTTTCCCTAACGTACCCTCCCCTCATAAAATGCATTGTAAATCCAGTGCTCAAAAATATTTTAGTAGATTCTGTGAGAAATATGATTTAATATATGAACGAAGCAAACCGTTATATTTATCGCATCGGGCGTCAATAAATGATAACCGAAATTTCAGCACGCAGAAATTATTAATCTTTTTAAACGAACGCCGTTCAACGTCGAATGAATTTTCATCGAAACGAAATTTTAATTATAGAGAGGCTTCGAACGCACTCATCGACGGCTTCATTCAACGTTCTCATTTATTTCCGAAACACGTACTTTAAATCTCACGCTTTAAGTTTTCGTTTCGAAGTGTTAGCTTTTAATTAAAGAACACAATGTGCATCGTTCATCATCCTTGTTGCATAAAAAAGACTTTTTCAATTAATTACGCGTTAATATCAATCAAACATCCTCTCTGTTAAAACGAATGAAATTCTATAAACGGAAAAACACTTGTACTCTGTAAAATAATATTTCGTGGCATTTTTCTTCGGTTTAAAGAAAAATCATCCAAGTTGGTAATTCTTGCGTGCTCATTGAAAGTTTCAGATAAGTAAGATTAGAGTCGCATTTAAGTTAAAAGTTGAAAATGAATGAACGAGGTATAACACGATTTAAGGCCGTTATTCATGTCGCTAACGAAACGATTTGTCAACTTTATCGTTAACGCGACTCTGTAAAAAGTTCCGCGGCTTTTTAAGCTTTGTTTCGCGATAAAAAAATGTCGCGTGTCTTCGTGGCGTTATTTTAACGCGAATTTCGTTTTCCCGCGCACGATGCTTGTCACATTTTAATAATTTCCATTCATACCTTAATAGTTTCTAGTTGGGTCGACAGAGTATCCCCTCAGAGTTTTCTCGGATTTTCGTTCAAACACCCAACACGTTTCTCTCCTCGAGCAGAGAAGCTGAAAAAGCTTTTTGATGTTCGCGAAAACAATCTCCTCCGTGGGGGATCAAGTTAATGATTCTTGTTTTCTCGAAGAACGTGTAAGGAAGCATGTAAAGAGGGGCTCAAAGCTTTGATTTTGAGGAAATTCCTTCTAAAAAGCTGGCTGGTGCAGGAGGATAATATCCTTTCGAACGTTATTTAATCCCTTCAAAGTGAATCTTCTCCAGTTAATTTCAAATTAATTTTTTCCCGAGTTAATTAACGCTGAAATTTTCCTTCGATTAATTTTTGTTTTTTCGCGTGCGGTATCTGTGGCTCGAAGGTGATCAGTTTTCAAAGCTGACTCTGATCGGATTTAATCAATTTAATTGATCCAACTTTTATGTTTTCTTTGCTGAAGGTATTAGAGGAATATTTTAAGTACGATACTTAATTACTTAATTAAAATAATATTCGTTAACTTACAGCTCGGATATTTTCATATTCTTAAAGTTTTAATAACAAACACTTTTATCAATTATTAATAATTCAAAACAAATCACTTAATCACTGTTGTCGCACAAAATTATTTAAACGAGAGTTATAAACGTAAATAACCTTCGCTTTTGTTTTTACTACTCTGACCAGTTGCAAATTTTTCCACCAAACAAATGTATTGATAAATGTATATTTATAAAAATTGAAATTGGTTTCAATTAATTTTAATAAATTATTCCGTTTTAAAAGACGATCGAACACTTATTATTTGCTATGTAAACATTCTATTTTACTTTTCTTATTTTGACGAGGGTAGTTCATGTAGCACGAGGTTCGCAACACAATAGCGCGAAGAGCTGGTGGGGATAACGGTTACAAGGAAGAAATGCGTTTGCAATAAAGATTATTACATGTGGCTATATGTATTTAATTTTATCATCAGTTTTATAGTTCCTTGATTTTGAAATTTTATTTCTTTGATTCATGTGGACCAGTTGAGCTTTTATAGCATCGTTATACTGTAAGATCAATTTATTTTGCACACGTTTAGTAATTTTTATTTTCTCATGAAAATTTAACCGTTAATATTCAGATACGTAATTCAGTTTTCATCCACACTACAGGTACTTTCTGAAGATTTCTGTGTTATTACGAATTATTACATACCAAAGAGTAAATAAATATTTGTTTTTTATTAAAGTAAGTCTTCCTTTCAAAGATATTTTACTGTTATACTAAAGTTATTTTAATTTCTATCATAGTGAATTTTTTTATTTTAATAGCAGTGTAAATAATGGAGGCTACGAAAGCATCTAAGCAACAGGCTAGTTTTTACCAAAAAACTAAAAAATTTATATCACGTTCCTATGCATCGAAAGAAGAGTTTGCAAGAGAATATATGAAGCTCAACTATGAAAAAGCAAAAGCTGAAGAACTATTTCTTTTGGTTTTTACTGAACTTGAGAAAGCGGTATCACAGGGTAACATTGACCAATTAAAAAGATTAAGCACTTTAGTTGATTACACAAGCGAAATTAAGGATAAAGTAGCATTGAAAGATTATTATGATAATCCTAATAATCCTATTAGAGACACCAATTTAGTTATTTTAGCTTGTAAACAAAATAAACAGGAGATACTGACATATTTATTTGATAGTACTAATAAAATTCTACATAATTTATCAGTGGATATTGGAAGAAGTGCTATATTACCAGGTAATACAGATGAAACTTGCCATAATGCATTTTACTATGCTATACGTTCAGGTAATATTGAGCTCCTTGATACACTAATTAACAAATGGCCAGATAATTATTTTAATTTTCATTCAAATGAATTGGATGAAATTCTCTTGAGAGTTTACAAAGAACTGAAGTTGAAGAATGTACCATTGTCATATGATATAGAAATTTTTGTCGTAGATAAGTTAATAAACCTGCGTTTCTTCTCTGATACTTCTGAACCAGATAATAGTTGTAGGTATGATCTTAATACTATCAAAGAACGGATTGATTTAGTACTTGAAAATATTAATTTGTTAAAAACTGAGTATTCAAACACAGAAAAAGTAGATGAAAAGTTTTTGTTCATTACAAAATTTATTGCACAAAACATTCATACATTAAAACAGCAGTTGAAATCAACTTATGATAGATTACCTTGGGAAGAAATTGAGTTTTGTTTGGTCAGTTTTGTATCTGCTTACACTAAACAACAAGAAATTAATCTGTTTTATTATGCTATATTAAGTAAGAAAAAAATACTAAACCAATTAGAATGTTTTGGAAAGAAGCTTGAAGAGGAAAAAATTAATATAGAAGCAATGGATAGTACTAAAATATCTGATCTTCCAAAATTAACACGACATACAGTTATTGCAAACATTATTAACAATTGTCCTCAGTTTGAAGAATTATATAATGATTATCAACAAATTAGGGATATGTATACTTTAGAGAAAATTAATAATTATGTAAAGTTGGCATTATCAGTCTATTCTTCAGAGATGGAAGGACAGATAATTATAGGAAGAGTCTTACAAGTTATTAGTAATCATTTAAGAAATACTTTGGAATCTCCTAAATTATCTGACACTATAAGTGAACTTCTTCTATTATCATTACCAGAGTATGCAAGAGAAGTTGTTATAGATTTACATGATTCAGAAGCTTGTGTTTATTCACTTTCTCAAAGATTGGAACTTGAAAAAGATGCAGATACTGACTTCTTTGTTGAAATCCAAAATGATATTGAAGAAATTAATGATGTTATTTCTGATATTCTTTGTGACAACAAAATGAAAATGATCAGAATTCTTCTAAAACGAATTGTTAGTAGTCAAAATTTTGACGAAATAAAAGAAGTTATGGCAGAACTTAACAATATCAAATTGGATAAAATGGGTCTAGGAGGTTTTAAAATGAATGACCATGAGAGACTGGAAATCTCGATTCAAGACTTGAGGGACATTATACTTTACAAGACAGATTATGA
Source organism: Megachile rotundata (assembly GCF_050947335.1). Classification (NCBI taxonomy): domain Eukaryota; kingdom Metazoa; phylum Arthropoda; class Insecta; order Hymenoptera; family Megachilidae; genus Megachile; species Megachile rotundata. Next base: position 11,133,551 of record NC_134996.1, read on the forward strand.
AAAAGAACTGTTTAATAAAATTAATAGCATAATCAATTTTGCAAGAACTAAATTACATGTACTAGAAACTGACTATATTCAAGGCATTGGATCATTAAGGTTGTTACGTATTGTCTTCAATGATAACAAGATTAACAACAATGTTGCTGAAGGGTTGAAATTCTTTGTTAGTAAAATATTAGAGAATATTGCTCCCGAAATAAAGACTCAAAGTCTTAAAGAAATAGCTGAACTATCAATGAAAATCTTTAACAGTGTTACATCAAGACTAGAAGATGACTATCATATAATGGGTGACGAGATAAAGAAATCATTCCTCGAAATTTTTTATATTGTTGAAATGAGAATAGATGATGTTCACTGGATTAAGGGATTACGTGAAAAGTTAATTGAAGATAGTTACTCTATATCTATGTATGAACAAAGGAAGACATATACTGCAACAGAACAAGAGTGTAATATTCAGCTTAGACTAAAATTAGCTGAGCTGAAAAGCGTTTTAAACAGCAATGCATTGAACAATCGCTTAATTAACACATGTTCTTCCTACAAGGAAGATGACAAGTTACAAGTAGTAATATCAACTCTGGTATTGGATGTAATGTCAATTTTATATAACTCAGAGAATTATTTGGAAGACAATTTACTATTTTTAGACGATGACACTCCTGTATTAACTGGAAAGTGTTTGTATAACTACTTAGCACATGATAATGCCTTAGTTGATATATTACTACTTGACCCATCAATATCTACTATTCTAAATGCAAGAAAACTAAGTACAGAGAATATAATTGGCACTACAAAAAAAATTGGTAATGTTCTCAGAGATGATCCCTCCAAATCAAAAGATAAACTCACTGAAAGTTTAGCTATTATCAATATTCAGAAAAGGATGTTCGATGCATTGGAGGCCGGGAGTTTGGAAGATTTAAAAGATTGTTTGAAACAAGGAGCAGACCTCAATGCCAGAGATTTCAACTTGTGGACTGCATTACATTTTGCTGCTAAAGGACCCTCCCTCGAAGTCATAAAATTTATTCTCGATCATAATTTAAGCGTTAATGTTAAGAATAGCGATAGTCAGAGCCCGTTGCACATTGCCGCTGCATACGACAGAAGAGATATTGTACGGTTTTTTGTAAAAAATACGGATTTATACATTGACAATAAAGACAGCAATGGCAAAACTCCGCTACACATTGCAGCTCAAGATGGTAACACAGATATTGTTGACATTCTACTAAAAAATAATGCTAATCCTAATATTAAAGATGTAGCTGGCTTTTCACCTTTACACTCTGCAGTGAAAAATAACCATATCGATGTTGTTCAGATCTTACTGAAGAGGGAAGTCGACTCTAACGAACTTCTAGGTGGTTTCACTTCACTGCATCTGGCTGCAGAGTATGGTCATCTGGAGATGATTAATTTCTTATTGAAAAATGGGGTGAACATTAACACAAAAAGCGACAAAGGAGCAATAGCGTTACATCCAGCAGCACTAAATGGCCACGTGGAAGTAGTAAATGCTTTAATTTTAAAGGGTACAGATGTCAATGTTAGACTCGAAGATGGCAATACACCTCTACATTATGCTGTAGAAAATGGTCACGAAGAGGTAGCTAACGTCTTATTGAAATATGGAGCTAATACTAACGTTTCCGATAAAGCCGGTAAAAATACACCTTTACATTTAGCAGTAAAAGATAAATATGTGGAGATTGTAAAACTTTTACTGAAGTATAAGGCCAGAGTTAGTGCTGTTAATGCTAAAGGTATGACTCCGCTACATTTTGCAGTACAGAGTGGTCATTTAGAAATAGTCACTATTCTTCTTGAGCATAATGCAAATATTAATGTTAAAGATAACAACAAAGTCACGCCGTTGCACTATGCAGCGGAAAAGGGTTATAAAGAAATTGCTGACCTTTTAATAAAAAACAAAGCTGACGTTAACGCGAAAGATAACAATGGATTTACTCCACTGTACTTGGCTGTTCTGCATGACCACACAGATGTTACTGAATTATTAATAAAATGCAAAGCCGAAGTTAACACCCGAGACAGTAAGAGCTGCACCCCCTTACACTTAGCCGTTATAAACGACAACAGAGATATTATTGATTTCCTAATAAAGAATAAGGCTAGAGTAAATGTTAGGAACAGTCGCAGTGTAACACCGTTGCATACAGCTGCCGCAATTGGTAACAAAGATGTCGTTGATCTTTTGGTCAAGAATAAAGCTGATCTCAATGTGAAATCAAATCTTGGTATCACACCGCTGCATGCTGCTGTCATATACGGACACGAAGACGTTATTCTTCTTCTAACAGAAAGTGGAGCTCAAACCAACTGTATAGCTAAGTTCGGAGTTACAACCTTACAGTCGGCAGTTAAAGGTGGCTATAAGAACGTCGTAAACCTTTTAATCCAAAATAAAGCTGACGTTAATTCTACAGGTCGTACAGATCTTACTCCACTGCACATGGCTGTGGAGTCTAGAAATAAAGAGCTCGTCGAAATTTTAATACGCAACGGGGCCAACGTTAATGTCATGACTAATTATAAAATGACACCGTTGTCTTTCGCTGTTAAACAAAACTGGAAGGAAATCGTTGAAGTTCTCATAGCGAACGGCGCTAACGTTAATGCACTGAACGGTGAAGCTTTATCATTTGCAACTTTCTTCGGTTACAAGGATATTATAGAAATTCTGTTGGAAAACAAGGCTGATATCAACTTACAATTTATGGATAATAAAACACCGTTACATATAGCCGCTATGAAGCGCACCACGGACTTAGTAGAACTTTTACTTGCGAAAGGAGCTGAGGTTAACGCTATCGATAAGAAAGGAGCCACGCCATTGCACTATGCAGCGCGATGCGGTAACGTGGAGATTATTGAACTTTTATTGTCAAACGGCGCTAATGTTAATGCTAATTGTAGCGAAGGTACTCCGTTACATTACGCAGTGTATGAATACGACAGCGTAGATGTTGTTAGGATTCTATTAAATAATGGAGCAGATGTCAGTATTAAAGATCATCAAGATAGAACGCCATTGCAGGTAGCAGTCACACATAACCAGTTAGAATGTGTAAAACTGATGACATTGCAGAGTCAGAAGATAGATATCAATGCCAAGGATAGTGATAGCTGGACAGTGTTGCACAATGCTGCGCAAGAAGGTAATCTAACAATGGTAAAGTACTTAATAGAAGAAGGATGTGATATTAATGCTAGGAACGCTGATGGTTCAATGCCCATACACATTGCTGTTGAAGAGGGTTTCAGAGACATCGTTGAATTCATGCTTAATAATGGTTCCACTGTTCATGATCGTGGAACAAATAATCAAACATTATTGCATTATGCTGCAATGACAAGCCAAATAGGTCTTGCAAAGTACCTGATATCAAAAGGTGCTGATATTAATGCTCAAGATGACAATGGACTGACTCCTATGCACACTGCTGCTCAGTTTGATTATGAAAGGTTCATTGAAATTTTGTTGGAAAATGGTGCAGTTTATAACATCACCGATAAACATCATAGAAAAGTGTCAAGTATGGCTAGTAAGAAAAGACTTATAAGTAGATTAATAGCAACTGAGAAACTGTTTGATGCTGCGAAGCATAATATATATTTGGAAGTAGAGAGGAACATCAAGCTAGGAGCATTTCTTAATGCGAAACATGCTGCATCGAAAGGTTATGATGGGACACCGTTGCATTATGCTGCATGGAAAGGCTATGAAAAAATTGTCAGTATCCTGGTTCAGAATAAAGCCAATCTTAATATAACTGGTAATAAAGGATTTACTCCTTTGCATTATGCTGCTAAGTTTTCTCACATAAAAATTGTCATGTTTTTGTTGTGTAATGGTGCAATACACAATGCTGTGTCAGAAGGAGGAAAAACGCCATTAGACTTTGCTGTAGATAGAAATATAATTAAATTGCTGAATTTGGTGAGTGAATGTTTCCACAATGTTCTAAACGATAACCCCAAAGTTATCATTGACATTAACAAGATAAGAGATCTCAATACAGTGTCAGCAATAATGAATGCTCGCAATAGGGAAAATGAAAGTTTAGTAGTAGTCGCGATGAAAAATAAATTTTCAAAAGTTCAACAGCTGAAAGAAGTAGCGCAACCCGACGTGATCAGAGAGATTGACACAGCCTTACTGTTCTTGTACCAGGAAGATTACATATCATCCCTAAAGATTTTCAAAAACGTGTACGAAAGGAGAAGGAGACTTTTGGGTCCAGATAATCCTGCCACTTTGGACATCCAAGTGTTCATAGCCAAAATATTGTACAAACAAGGAGCTTTTCAAGAGGCTGCGGACATGCTTAACGAGATCTTCCGCAAACAGAAAGAAATGTTTGGATTCGACAACGAGAACACCTTAAGCACAAGGAGTATGTATGCTTTGATTCTTCACAGACAGGGAAAAGACTACGAAGCTTTTAGCATTTTTGAAGAAGTATATGAAAAACAAAAGGAATTACTAGGCCCAGATCACACGGATACTTTAGATACACAGTTCCACATGGCCATTGTATTGGACAAACAAGGAAAGTATGAAGAAGCACTAAAACTGAATAAAGAAGTTTACAAGAAGAGAAAGGAAACACTCGGTGCAAACCATCAGACCACCATATGCACCCAAAACAACATAGCAATGATACTGGGCAACCAAGGCAAATACGAAGAAGCCTTAAAAATGTACAAAATGGTTTACGAGAAGAAGAAAATGGTTTCCGGTGTCAATCACTCCGATACCATAAGAACGTTATTTAATATCGCCGGGGTGCTGCTCAATCAGAAGAAATACGACGAATCTTTGAAGGCTCACCAAGAGATTCTCAATTTGCAGATGAACCTTTTCGGGTCGAACCACCCAGACACCCTGAACACTCAATACAATCTCGCAAACGTACTCTTCGCTCAGAACAAGTGGATCAGTGCGTTCAAAGTCTACGACGAATGCCTCGACAAAAGAATAGCTGTATTCGGACTAAGTCATTCCTCCGTTTTAGACATTATACATAAAATGGAACTGATTAATTTCAGATGCAAACTCGAGGGCTCAAACGCGTCGGAGATTGTCAAGCACGTGCAGACGGACATCAACAACGCTGCCAGCAAAGGAAATATACAAACTCTTCGCGGCTTGTTAACGAACGGAGCTGACGCCAACGACAAGGACACCGAAGGGAGAACTCCGTTGCATTACGCTGTTAGCAACGGACACTTAGACGTTGTAAATATCTTGCTAGAAAGTGGAGCCGACGTTACTCAGGTCACTAAGAAAGGCAACACTGCGTTACACACTGCCACCTCTAAGAATTACAAGGAAATTATCGAAGTTTTGTTACGACGCGTGAGTCGCGAGAAAATGGTTGACTTCGTGAACGCCAAAACGAGCGGCAGCGGTGTAACTTCGCTGCACGTTGCTGCTAAAAATGGCTCCCTGGATATTGTCAAATGTCTGCTCTCCTACGGTGCGGGCTACAACGTCACAAATAAGGACGGCAAAACACCGTGCGACCTTTCCAACAACCAAGACGTTAAGAATCTGCTGCAGCTCATTGACAGAATGTTCAAAGACGTAAAATGTGGCACTGCCGAGGCTATTGACAATCTGAATGTCTTAACTCCTGATGAACTTGTCGCCGTAATAAATGCTCGCGATGAACATGGAAGCACGCTGGTGCAAGCTGCCATATTCAGTAATAAGAGGCACATTGCTGCCAAGTTATTAAAAATGGTACAACTCGAAATGTAGAAATAAACAGTATTAGTCCCTAAGATGATATATTTTTATAAAGTAATATATTTTTATACGAAAGTTTTTATTTCAAAGAATTTTATGTTTCTGATCAGAATGTTTATTTTATTTACTGCGATTTTTCTGTACGTTTATTTTTTTCCTTGTAATCATAAACAATTTAGAGAAACAACTCTGGTAACTCGAGTAAAGATATGCATAATTTTCTGACAAACTTGTAAGACTGTTTAATAAGTTAAATATTTTTGTAACTCTTGTAAAGACAAGGGATTTTAAAATGTAAGTCATTGTTACAGAATAAATATAGCAATGTTAAAAATGTGAGTTAATGTTAAATCTAATGTTAAAATCGTAAAATGTTTATTCGAAGTCCTTTGAAAGGGAAAGCGTTACCGAATAGATCTTTCCGAATATCGAGAGATGTTTGTGACCGAGTCACACATGGGAACGTGGCCAGAGGAATCGAAGTTGCTGCTAATTTAATTTCGAGTCTCAATTATCGGCCGCGACTGACTCCCCTGGCGGCTCTAACTTTCAACCCTCAACGCGCTGCTCCCCGAACAGGGGTGAGTGAACCTGTAACACAGTCCTGTATTCCGCCACTTTATCTTGGGATTGACGTTTCATCCGCAGAAATCGACAGACCGAGAGAACCGACAGGATTGCTCTGTGCCTTCGTGGTCACGTCGGGGAATAAAGCGGGGAAATGAAAGAAACTGCGACAAAACGGAGCGAAACATCGGCGTAACTAGATAGACACCGGGGGGGTTGAGACATGAAATCCGGATCCTGTCACGTGTCGAAAGTTGCGAAATTTCAAGTTCTCTTTTTTTAAATCCTCGACTTTCTAAATTTGAGAACTAATAATACTACAACTAATTAAAAATAGTTAGCTCTATCTATAATTGTCTAATATTTTTTTAGGTACATTTTGCAATTGCACTTTTTCAACAAATCTGCCCATTTCTATTTATACAGGTTAATTCACCGGAACATTCGGTAAAAAAGTGTTAGAGTACAATATTAAAAAGTCAACAGTCCGCGAGATATTTCAAATTCGGAAGTGAGTGTTTGAAGTATTTCATTAATTGCTTTTGCGCTTTTTACGCAAAATGTTTTGAAAAATCGATCTCTGTAAAAAGGGACATACAGCGCATTTGCAATATGCGAAAAAAATATTTTCCGTTTAATTACAACTGTTATATTTTTGCCATCCTGTTCAGTTTTAGTGGGAAATCGATATTTATGAAGGGGAGAAATTTAGTTGAGATAATGAATTTTATAGAATGAACATAATAAATTAATAAAGATTAAGAAGTGAACATAATTCTCGAATTTGATGTCTCTCAAGTCCAATAACTTTCAAATTCCATCACTCTCAAATTTGATATCTCTCAAGGTCCATAACTCTCAAATTCCATTGCTCTCAAGTTCCATCACTCTCAAGTCCCATAACTCTCAAATTCCATCACTCTCAAATTCCATCACTCTCAAGTCCCATCACTCTCAAATTCCATCACTCTCAAGTCCCATCACTCTCAAATTCCATCACTCTCAAATTCCATCACTCTCAAGTCCCATCACTCTCAAATTCCATCACTCTCAAATTCCATCACTCTCAAATTCCATCACTCTCAAGTCCCATCACTCTCAAATTCCATCACTCTCAAGTCCCATCACTCTCAAATTCCATCACTCTCAAATTCCATCACTCTCAAATTCCATCATTCTCAAGTCCCATCACTCTCAAATTTCATCACTCTCAAGTCCCATAACTCTCAAATTCCATCACTCTCAAGTCCCATCACTCTCAAATTCCATCACTCTCAAATTCCATCACTCTCAAGTCCCATCACTCTCAAATTCCATCACTCTCAAATTCCATTATTCTCAAGTCCCATCACTCTCAAATTCCATCACTCTCAAATTTGACATCTCTCAAGTCCCATCCCTCTCAAATTCCATCACTCTCAAATTCCATTACTCTCAAATTCGATATCTCTCAAGTCCCATCCCCCTCAAATTCCATCACTCTCAAATTTGATATCCCTCAAGTCCCATCCCTCTCAAATTCCATCACTCTCAAATTTGATATCCCTCAACTCCCACAACTCTCAAATTCCATAACTCTCAAACTTCATAAAACGAGCAAAATAAATCAATTAAAATTAAAAAGTGAACTATTTATTTGATCATTTTCGCGTCGCATCAAGCGCAAGGCTCTAAATCACGGAGCGGAAGCAAATCGTTTATTTACCATCACCCATTTCCAATACCTATTTCCCCGAACGCAGCGAAATCGCGAGAAAAGAATGGAAGGGGCGCGATAGATTCTAAATGGAAGAGAGAAACAAAGGAAGGACAGAGAAGGAAAGAGGGTTGGAGGGACGAAAGAAAAAGGAGAAAGAAAATGCATTTTCCCGTGGCGGAAGAACTCCTATCCCGTTCCATCGATGATTTGACTTTATAATCGAGCTAGCCTCGTTCAATTACGATGGAATTTCTCGCGGAATTTCGCGCAAACAGCGCCGCGATTCGAGACAATCGAGAACGGACGAGATAAACGATTTCGAAGTTAACGATTAATGGGAGGCGATATTTGCCCTGTACGTCCATCATGGAAATATGTTTACTCGCCACCGAAATTTCTAATTTCACCGGTGGAGATCAGTCTAGCATACCTCGCCATTTTCCTGCATTCTCATCACGTGGTTAATTTAAAATAAAATGGCTGCTCTAAAACTTTTCATACAATATTAAATTCCCACAGAAAAAAGTCTAAATTTTTATTTCGAAATTAAATTCTGAATGAAATTTTTGGATCTTCATTAAAAATTTGTGAAACTCCGATGTTCGATTTTCCCGGGCGGCGATTTTACGCTTTGATCGTAGGAGGTAAATTATGTTTTAATTAAAATTGAAAGGGTCCGATGAACGTTCGCACCGAGTCAGAGAGTGGCAGCTGACAGTGACTAGTTCCACGCCATCTTTGCTTGCTGCTCTCGTTTTAAAAGCTCGCAGTTAAACGAGGTTCAATCACCTTCGGTTCTCTGATACTTTACAACCATCGCGGAGCATAGAACGCCCATCGATGCGCTTTTGTTCAGAACAATTGCCTACTTCGGTGAACTACACTTTTATTACGTAACACCGACGGCCATTGTGCCGTTGGAATTCCCGTCGGAAGTCGTAAATGTGACAGATTCTTCTTCCTTCCTTTTTTTTTTTATCAAACATAATGCTACATCAGTGCCAACTTCTCTTCCTTTGTTGAGAGCGCACGATCTTTCGGTTTGAATGACACATTTTAACCGTATGAGTATAAATTCGATGGTGGGAGATGATGAAAGATGACGGAAAATCAATTTTATAATCGTGTCACAATTTTTTAAAACTATCTTCAAATTTTGAAATTAAAATTATACGAAACTCCAAGTTTATAAATTTTTCAAAACCAAATAATAAACTCATAAAATAAATCAAACTCAATTAATTTTAAATAAAATTAAAGTGTCACAATTATCTAAAATTAAAGATTAACCTAAATTGTTATTCTGTACGATAAAAAATAGACTGAATTGATTTCGGAATTGAGAGAAATAAGTGCTACTAAATACTGCCGTATAAAGTGTTTGAATGCCGCGGAAGAGAGGCGATCGATATCTCGCATGAAGTTGGCAACGCATGCGCTTCGACTGCGCTGAAATCGAAGCAAGTTCAGGGAGGTCCACAGTGGCACTCAGGCAGTTGGGAGGGGAGGGTGAGATTTTTGTCAATAAAGTCTCGTCTTGTCTTTTTATTAAGAAAAATTGTGTTCAATGTAAATAATCAGTGGATTATCACTTTTCGAAAGCTTAGAAGCCTACGTGAGTGCTTATACATTTTACAAATTTTTATTTAAATATCTTTTTTAAACACCTTGACGTTCCTTCGAGTGTCAAATTGTTCCCTACACCTCTTTCCACGATTATTTTAACTCCTGTATCAACATACATTTCACACACTCTATTTCTCCTTTTGCATTGCAATTTTTTATCTTTTCATATTTTTCTGTTTGAAAACATAACCTGTATCCACGCATGATCATAAATGCTTTCCATGAACTTCATTTTACCCAGCTAATAAACAGACTTTATTTCATTGCAGCTTAACACATCTTCAAAATGTCGACCTCTGCGATATACATTTTAGACGTGAAAGGAAAGGTTCTGATTTCACGAAATTATCGTGGGGACATAGAAACTGGTGTCATAGAAAAGTTCATGCCTCTTGTAATGGAACGCGAGGAAGAGGGCAATCTTACTCCCATAATCCAAACTCCTGAATGTACATACGCGTACATAAAGTACAATAATTTGTATATTGTTTCAACCACAAAGAAGAATGCAAACATTTCATTGGTATTTGTATTCCTGCATAAATTGGTACAAGTGATGCAAGAATACTTTAAGGAATTGGAAGAAGAAAGTATACGAGACAATTTTGTGGTCATTTATGAGCTCCTGGATGAGCTGATAGATTTTGGATATCCACAGACTACGGACAGTAAGATTTTACAGGAGTATATTACCCAGGAGGGACACAAACTTGAAATTCAACCTCGCATTCCTATGGCTGTGACCAATGCTGTATCCTGGAGATCAGAGGGTATAAAGTACCGTAAAAATGAAGTTTTCCTTGATGTGATAGAGTCTGTAAATCTTCTGGCAAATGCTAATGGAAACGTATTGAGTTCTGAAATTGTTGGTGCCATAAAAATGAGAGTTTATCTATCAGGAATGCCAGAGTTAAGGCTTGGTCTGAACGATAAGGTTCTATTCGAATCTACAGGGCGTGGAAAGTCCAAATCTGTAGAATTGGAAGATGTCAAGTTCCACCAGTGCGTGAGACTGTCCCGATTTGAAAATGACAGAACAATTTCTTTCATACCTCCCGATGGAGAGTTCGAGCTAATGTCGTACAGATTGAATACTCACGTTAAGCCTCTGATATGGATCGAGTCCGTAATCGAAAGACATGCTCACAGCAGAGTGGAGTACATGATAAAAGCAAGATCACAGTTCAAGCGACGTTCTACAGCCAACAACGTGGAAATTGTGATTCCTGTACCAAACGATGCTGACTCCCCTAAATTCAAAACCACCATTGGCAGTGTCAAGTACTCTCCCGAACAAAGTGCGATAACTTGGTTCATCAAGTCTTTCCCTGGAGGAAAGGAGTATTTAATGAGGGCGCATTTCGGATTGCCATCAGTCGTCGGAGAAGACGTTGAAGGAAAACCACCGATACAAGTTAAATTTGAGATTCCATACTTCACCACTTCCGGTATCCAAGTACGTTATCTGAAAATCATCGAAAAGAGCGGATACCAAGCTCTACCTTGGGTGAGGTACATTACGCAAAACGGAGATTATCAATTGAGGACGAATTAAATTAGTGAAAGACATTTTTAACGGCATTACGATTGAGAAAATGGAAACTAGTCGGTTTGCTACGCTTAGTATGCCGAACGTTAAAACTTTGTAGCTATTTTCATGATCGATTGTGATCTATATAAGAAACCAATAACTATAGAATAAATACGAATTACTGTTTACAGTATTCCTTGACATTGATATTCGTTTAACCTTTCAATTTAAATGTGCCCTACTATCATTTTATACGTGTAAATGCATTAATTCTGTTTTTAGATACTTTTATAATAATTTCTCTCCGCGACAGCGGAACTGCAATGTACTTAATTTATTTACGTCTCTTTCTGCGTTACTGACGAGACAAATTGTACGTTCCATATACAGGGATTATTATAACGTTCATCATAATTCGATATACATAAAAGATTGTAAATATATTGAAAATCACTCTATATCGGTATTTTCATGGAATTGTTAACGAATTACTAATTATTTAAGCTCCATTAGTATTACATCAGAATTACTGTTCGAAGACGAATAACGATACTGTTTTAATTGTACACAATGTATTATCTTAAGACATTGAAGAGGTGTATTAAATTTTTCATAGAAATTACATGTGCCTTCTTTATTACCCTGATTCTTTTTTTCAAATATTTTACAATTTTTTTTTCGATTATTATGAATGTACTTTGGGTAGATACAAGATAACGTAGCCAGCGCTACATCATATTACACGAAACAATTTCGAGATAAATTTCCGTGGAACGCCATTTGAAAGTACTTAAAGTAATAATTTGCCGACCATTATCTCCGAAATCCACTTCCCACAAACATAGTAGAACACAGTGGCGCGTTAAAATTATTCAAAAATATTTTATCCAGACCACGATAACCGCGACAATTTCCGCTAACCAGGCTTCGTTATCACGTCCAACCACGTGTCTAATACATAGCGTGTTACCGCGTAACGAGACTGTTTAAAACTGCTTTCGAATTCCGGGCACAGGAAACCGAGATGAAAAATGAAGAACCGAGGTGTTCGGTTAAAAAAAAAAAGAATAAATATAAAGGGATCTGCGCGAACGGGAATGGTCTATCTGGATAGGAACAGTCTCTCGATAGTGTCTCTCCCTTTTTTATTTCACCCTCTCTTCGATCCACTTGCACGTTCTATGGTCGATGCGTTTCGAAATTCCTTGCAGGACCAGCAATTTCCATAAAATTATTACGCGCCGCTGTATGCGGCCCGGAAATTTGCATAGCATGACCGTGTCGTTGCCGGGCGAATAAAAAGAGGCCCGGACTGCGTTTCGCTCTAATCGGGTTCCTGCGATTCATATACTATATATATCTCACAGAATATTTACCATTTTTCCGATAGCGTGCTCGGGGAAAATCGCTTTCTTGCATGGGTAAGTAAACTTGTTAATTTTATGGGGTGAAATGATTTATTTTTGGAAGTTTGAGATATAGGGATTTGTGGATTTGTTATTTTCGAGTTTTAGAAGGCTTAATTGTTGGGAGTTTCAAATTGGGAATTTAAGGGGTTTTTACTTTTGAGAAGGATCGAATTTTACAACTTTCAAATTTTATAATTTTCAAGTTCCATTACAATCAAATTTGATATCTCGCAAGTCCCATCACTCTCAAGTCCCATAACTCTCAAGTTCCATCACTCTCAAATTCCATCACTCTCAAGTCCCATCACTTTCCAATTCCATCACTCTCAAATTCCATCACTCTCAAGTTCCATCACTCTCAAGTCCCATCACTCTCCAATTCCATCACTCTCAAATTCCATCACTCTCAAGTCCCATCACTCTCAAATTCCATCACTCTCAAATTCCATCACTCTCAAGTTCCATCACTCTCCAATTCCATCACTCTCAAGTCCCATCACTCTCAAGTTCCATCACTCTCAAGTCCCATCACTCTCCAATTCCATCCCTCACAAATTTGATATCTGTCAAGTCCCATCCCTCTCAAATTCCATCACACTCAAATCTGATATCTCCCAAATTTAAAAGTTCTCAAATTTGACATCTCCAAATTCCACATCTCTCAAATTCCACCCTTCCCAAATTCCAAAATTCCACCTTCCCAACTCCCCAATATCTCAAAACCCCAAATTCCCAAAGTCCCAACCCCTCAATATTCTCAAAATCCCCAAAATATCCAACCTTGCAATTCGCAATATCTCAAAATTCCACTCCTCAAATGCACCACCAAAGTTCATCACCCGCAAGAAACTTCATCGTCGAAAATCAGTTCGTACATCGCAGACTAAGTTTCTAATTTCGCCCCATGTTTTATCATATCCTGTACACGGAAACATCGTCGTACACTTGTATCCCGGTCTTAGAACCGAGATCTGATCAATAAAGGGTCAATGTATCCTCTCTGCAAGTTGTCCGCGAGCAACGGCAATTTTCAGCTTATCGGATCTCTGGGAGATGCTTGAAAAGCTATATATAAATACTTTATTACCCCGACATCGGTAATTTATAGTTAGCAGGCATTATCGTGGCGTCGTGGTATCGATGTTCGCCATAAATTTCGTCACGGCTTCTTTTGCAACGTTGTTTCGCGGAGGTAAAAGTGGGGGCGATATTTTTCGTTCGGCGTAGCTAATTAACGAAAACGAAAGCAATTTATTTCCCGCCGGTGTGTACACGCGCGCGTGCATTTAAATTAACGTTAGCAAAGCATGATTACCCTTCTCGTGCCTGTTAATACACAGTGTGTATACCACGCTCGAGAAAAAAAGGATACAAAGGCGGAGAGCAATCTGAAATCCATTAAGGGTTGCAAATTATTAGAGCGGAACGAGTCTTTCGCTTTTCTCTCTTTTTCTTTCCTGCTTGATTTCCTTTTTTCAGGCAAATGACTGCTTGTTGCGCCGGGAAATTGTTCCCCTTTCGATGCTTTAATTCGAACATTCTTTATTATTTACCTCCGTGATTCGATGAATTTTTTTGTTGAAAAATATTTTTTTATTTAACGCCCGCCCTTGTTTTTTACCTTTAATAACTTATTTGCACGATCGCGTTTTGCTATACTGAAATATGTACCGGCGTATAATTCGTACAAAGAATTATTACCTTTTTATTGTTTCAAACGTGTCGGGGTTATAAACATGTACGGTTATTACTTTTGGATAAAATATTACCTCCGGAGTATAAAAACTTCGGGGGAATTTATATCAGACGTGGAATTATTGTTCGGTGTTTGCGTTAAAAAATGAATCATTTGATTCGGATTTGGAATCGATGACAAAATATACTTTCCTTCCGGTTAGTACATCATGGGGATTTATAGTGTTTCGGTTGTTGTATTCAATTTTAATTAATTTATAAATGCGTCGTTTTTTAACATATGTATCAATGTTCACAAAAAGTTGAGATTATGTATGTAGCTCAAATAATGTTCACATAAAATTGAGGTTATGTATGTAGCTCAAACAATGTTCATATAAAATTGAGGTTAAGTATGTTGCTCTAATAATGTTCTCATAAAATTGAGGTTAAGTATGTTTCTCAAACAATGTTCATAGAAAGATCAGGTTAATGTAATGTTCAGATGAAATAAAAATTTGAGAACAAATGTATCTTTTCCCAAGATCTGAATTATTTTTAAGAATCAAAGTATGTAGCAACCAAGAGTTGCTTAGCAACAGAGTTGCCTAACAACAGAGTTTCCTAACAACCAAGAATTGCCTAGCAACAGAGTTGCCTAACAACAGTGTTGCCTAGCAACCAAGAGTACATGGTGTAAGAATATATTTAAAAATTAGGAAATTAGGAAAATTGAAAAGCTCACAAATATAATTCTCAAGCAGTACGAACCTCAAATAAAATTCCATAATTCATTATTGATATTCTTAAATCTCAATCAATCCAAAACAATCTTTCTACTCCGAGACTTTTTATCCAGTTAATCGCGGCATTTCAAGAACGACAACTAAATTTCCAAGTCGCAAGAATTTCGCTGTCGCGCAGAGCCAAGGGAGACGAAACTTTGGATACCTTTTTTCCGCGTGTACTTTAAGTCGCATTTTTATTCGACCATTCCCTACGTATCCAGTCGAGTTGACAGCAGCTATATATTTCCCAGCGAAGTTTTAATATCCTGCGGCTGAGATGTCTCACCGTTCTCCCGTGGATTTCGCGACAGGATCTCGGATGCAACTTTAAATCGGCCTCGCCAGAATTTCTCGAATCCCTCGCACGGTGGCGACCGATCGAGGAGCCTGAGCTCCTCAGGGAACACCGTCTAGGGAATCCTCTGAAAGGGTTGCATGCATCCCCATTACTCGTTGGCCGGCTCTTTCAAGGATTTCCAGGATCAATCGTCCAATTTCTCGCTGAAATTCGAACTGGAGTACTTGGATCACGTTTCGCGTTTATTAACCTTGCTACGATTTTTCATGGCGTTATACCATAGGGTGGAACAATTTCCTAATTTCCCAACTTCCAAATTTCCAAATTACCTAATTCCCCGATTCCCTAATTCTCCAATTTCTAAATTTCCCAATTTCTAAATTCCCCGATTTCCTAATTCCCCAATTTTTAAATTCCCCGATTTCCTAATTCCCCAATTTCTAAATTCCCTGATTCTCTAATTCTCTGATTCCCTAATGCCCCGATTCCTTAATTCCCCGGTTCCCTAATTCCCCAATTTCCTAATTTCCCAACCTCCTAATTCCCCAACTTCCTAATTTCCTATTCCCTAAATTCCTATGTCTTCAACCTCTTAAGTCCCTAATTTAAAAAATTTCTAAATCCCTAAATTCCTAAACTACCAAACCCCTAAATTCCTAAATTCCTAAGTCGCTAAATCCCCAAATCCCCAAATCCTCGAATCCCTAAATTCTACACGTAGTAAAGATCAGTACGTCTCTAACTAAGAGATAAGGGAAGCAGAGACAATTGCATCTCTCAGAGAAGCCGAAGCGTCAGTAATTAACCGTTATCAGATAGCAGATAATTAGAAGCCTCATTAAGAACTTAGGAGATAAACAAATCGAGTGACCGTTTAATTAAACCGTAAGGTAAATAAACATTCGTTAACAATAATTGAACGTCGTCGAACGAGCAGAGGTAAAGGAACAAGAAACGAGGGTCGTAATTAAATAAAAGTACAGCAGAAATTACAAATGAAAATTTTAATTGAACGTACCGCGATACACGTACGAGGTACGTATGGTGATAAACATCGCGAGACGGCGAAATGAATTAGCATGCCATTTCGGGGATTAATTTCTCGTGGGTGAGGGAGAAAGTGGATGGAAACCGAGCCGTATCAAGCAATCCCGTTAAATTCCGGGATTCATTGAATTACAGAAATATGAATCGTAAAACCGGCGAATAACTTCCGACCTGACTGGCGTACATTCACGGAAATACGTTCCGGAGGAGTTTGCCATTCGTAATTCAACCGGAGTTTATGCTTCTTGTGTACAAAGTGTTGGCTCGAAGTTACAGCGCAGAAATAAGTATACAAAGTTATGAATCCTGAAAGTCATCCGTAGCCGAACGGGTATGTAAGTGACGGGGAGATGCGTTTCGAAATGTTTGATTATTTATCGATATATCGTTTTAATCAAAATTCAGATACTATTCGTGAGATACTTTTGTAATGTTTATTTTGCATGTTGAGAAATTGTATACTATACTTGTACATATGTGCACATATGTGGATGTATGTCTGCATGCATGTATGTATATGCAAGTATGCAGTTCTTTGCGCAGGTATATGTAGTTACATGCATCTACAAGTACATGCAATTATAGTAATCTGTAATCATACGCAAATGTATGTAGGTATGTGTGATCATATGTGCTCATATGTAGTCATTAGTAGTCATATGCACTCATATGCAGGTACATGAATTATGCAGTTGTATGCAGGTATATGTAATTATATTCACATGTAGTTATGTCCATTCATATACAGATATATTCAATTACGTGCAGATGCATGCAGGTGTGATCATATATGTTCATATGTAGTCATATGTAGTCATATGCACTCATATGCAGGTACATGAATTATACAGTTGCATGCAGGTATATGCAATTATATTCACAAGTAGCTATGTCCATTCATATGAAGATATATGCAATTATACAGTCGTATGCATGTATGATCATATGTGTTCATATGTGGTTTCATACATGCATGTGTAGGTGCATGAATCATATACAGTTGTATGCTGGAAAATATAATTATATGTATTCACATGTAATGTTTATTCATGTGCAGATTTATGCAACGATGTGCAGTTGTATGCAGATATATGTGATCATATGTGCTCATATGTAGTTTCATACATGCATGTGTAGGTATATGAATCATATACAGTTGTATGCAGGTAAATATAATTATATGTATTCACATGTAATGTTCATTCATGTGCAGATTTATGCAATGATGTGCAGTTGTACGCAGATGTATGTGATCATATGTGCTCATATGTAGTTTCATACATGCATGTGCAGGTATATGAATCATATACAGTTGTATGCAGGTAAGTATAATTATATGTATTCACATGCAATGTTCATTCATGTGCAGATTTATGCAATGATGTGCAGTTGTATGCAGATGTATGTGATCACATGTGCTCATATGTAGTTTCAAATATTCATATGCAGATACATGTGACTATACAGTGGTATGTACAGTATATTGAATAACTACAATAATTATAGCCACCAGAACAGTAAAACATTTCACATATCTAATAAATACTACATCACTGTAACGACACATCCATAATCTCCAAACCGAGATCAAATATCCGAATTTACCGAACCCACTATGTGAACCGTCAATAAATCTCGATTACCGCTCCCCTTTTAATCTCCCAAAATTTCCAGAGAAACGGAATCCTCTTTTTACGGAAAAACGACAGATTCCCGTGTAAAAATGCACGCGAACGACACGGTTGAATTCTCCGGCTCGTTATCGATCGATAGTCGGAGGTGGCACCGGTGCGCCGGTGGTCGCGTAAAACCGAAGAAAAGCGAGCCGTGGCTCCGTTCGAACCGAGATTCACGAATTACTCGGATTTCCGGGAAAAAGCACCGTTTACCAGAGTCATTTGGGAACAGGCGTGGCCGCAAATCGCGATTCCCGTGATTTATCCTTACACCGATCTTACGGGCTAAAAAAAAATATACGCCTGCTGTTTGACTTCGACGTTGACAAGAACGGCAAAACGACGATCACGGTTTTTCGACGATCGTGGAATCTGTCATTGGATCCCAGCCAATCCCCGGTTTCAACCCTTCTGATTCTTATCGAACTGCTCGCAAATTACGTTAGCTTACGGGAATTTGCGTTCTTTAGATGGTTCCATTATTTGTTAACCTCTTTTGGAAATTCGAGAATTGGGAAATTTTTAAAAATTTTACGAATAATGTACGAAACAAGAGACTCATAGGCTCATCGTCACTAGGTGGCGCAGAAGTCCGAGACTTTCTCGCTAGTACTCATATACCCTCACGTCTAAAGCGCCTTACTGAGTCCACTAGCAGATCCACCTATTTTCTACAATTCCACCTTTTAGCGAAACCGCCAAAATATAAACTCATCCTAACAAAAGATAAGGTTTTAGAAATTTAGAAACTGAGAAATGTAGAAATGTAGAAATTTGAAGATGTAAAAATTTGAAAATGTACAAGAAACCTCATATCACAGAATCTCTAAAACCTACAAATCCCCAACCACATAAATTAATAAACCTACCAACTCCAAAACTCCAAAAACTAAAAACCTCCACCTAAAAACTACCTCCACAACTCCACAAAATTCACTAATATACTTAAAACCTCAAAAAATCTCCAGCAAAAGTTACATTTAAAAATCGCTCTCAAAACATGGTAGAAATTTAAGAGTATACATTACCTTTTCATTAAAATTTCATTGAAATCAGGATGTATAAAAAAGAGAAACAAACATGAAGAACGATGACAAAATTAAAAGTAACAAACCATGAAATATATAATTTAGAGGATACGTTCAGGAGGTTAATTACCACCGAAAAGCGGTGCTGGCCGTGTTTCGTAAGGGGTCGCGAAAAACTCGACTGTAATCGAGTGGCTGCAAAATTAGGAAGAGGTCCGTTTCTTTGGCCGAGTTTGAAAGAACGTAATCCTTTTTTCTGTCGAGTACTTTCAAGCGTGGAAACTTTCGTTTCTTCCGGAGTCACTGACGGAAAAGGCCGAAAATTTCTTTGCTTTTCGCTTTTTGGAAAGATTCTTACATTGGCGTAATTAGGACTCTTTTTAGGACGAGTCAGGATTTATAGAATTATTTGCGGATTTTAGGGAATTCTTGGACATTTTTTGGGGTTTTGGAAGGTTAGATATTTTGGATTTGGAGATTTGAGAATTGGGGGATTTTTGGGGATAGTTGAGAGTGGTTGGGGATTTAACAATTTGGGGAATTTTAGTGTTTCAGGGATTTGGGGAATTAGGAAATTTAGAATGGGGGTTTGGGGAGTGGGGAATTAGGGAATTGGGGAATTAGGAAATTGGGAAATTGAGAAATTGGGGAATTAGGGAATAGGGGAATTAGGAAATTGGGGAATTAGGAAATCGGGGAATTGGAGAATCGGGGAATTAGGAAATCGGGGAATTAGAAAATTGGGAAATTTGGAAATTGGGGAATTAGGGAATCGGGGAATTAGAAAATTGGGAAATTGGGGAATTAGCGAATCGGGGAATTAGGAAATTGGGGAATTAGGGAAGCGGGGAATTAGCGAATCCGGGAATTAGGAAATTGGGGAATTAGGAAATTGAGGAATTGGAGAATCGGGGAATTAGGAAATCGGGGAATTAGAAAATTGGGGAATTTGGAAATTGGGGAATCGGGGAATTAGGAAATTGGGAAATTTAGAAATTGGGGAATTAGCGAATCGGGGAATTAGGAAATTGGGGAATTAGGGAAGCGGGGAATTAGCGAATCCGGGAATTAGGAAATTGGAGAATTAGGTAAGCGGGGAATTAGGAAATTGCGAAATTTAAAAATTGGGAAATTTAGAAATTGGTGAATTTGGAAATGGGGAATTAGAAAATTGGGGATTTATCAAATATCATCTTGAGAATTTAGAAATCTGTAAACTGAAAATTTAACTACTCAGAAATTTATCAATTTGGAACCTTGAAACCCTAAAAATTTAACAAAATTAAAAAAATAGAGTTCATTAAATTTACAAAATTAAACTTAAAAATATTCTAATTCAACCTTCCAAATAACCCCTATAAATTGCTAAATATTGAACTCTGAAACCGTACACGAGAATTCCGAAGAATATAAATTTCAGAGACGTCGATATTTCCCCTAGACCGTATCGAGTTACGCCAATGGATTCTGGTGATTCCAGATCTCGCTCGGAGAAAACCGCTGGCTCGTTTCTCTGCGATTTTACAAGCCCAAGCACGCGTGTATTAAAGTTCTTTCATGCCGTGTTTCAAGGCGCGGGTTTCAGGCCAACAGTTGAAAGTTAAACGTGTGCGGGTTTTTTATTTAACGCGAAGCCTGTGGCGAAACGTGTCCCTCAAGAACGCGTCTATGCGAAAAAAAATGAGCGTCGCTTAATTTACGCGCTGTCTGACGCTTTGACTACACCTCGACGTTGTCCCAGTTCGTTTAGTTTAACTCTGAAAGCGAAACGACCGGGGAAACGAGTGTTTAGCCCTTTAAAGAATCGACAAAAAAATCGACTATTAACCCTTTTTGCTTATAGGTTTGCTCGAATGGGTGCTTTCAAAGCTTCCTAGAAAATTAACAAACGGTTGAACCAACTGGTAACCAAAATTAGTCGAAAATATGTTTATAACATTTTCAATATGTTGTTAGAATGAATCTAGAACTTTGATGAATTAAAAAAATATTACAGAGCCTTACAGTGACAAAGGTGTCTCAAATGCTATACGGTATAAATATTTCCTACCGTTTCCCTTATTAAGGGTGCACCGCCAGGGATAACCGCGCAGTTACAGAAACCCTACGAACGCTATCATGAGGTTATCACACGGTACCCGGCGAAAGATACACAAGAGACAGAAATGTAACCGGTTTTATCACTCGCCGTATATAACCCGGTGCACCGAGGGAGAAAAAACACATTCCCACGATCATAATGCTATTTGCATGCAGGAATTGAAATGTTAAAATGCAAATGACTGGCTGCAAATCAAGGACGGTGCAACAGATTTTTCGCGCTTGCAATTAGAAGACACGATTCCCTCATCGAAGCTTTTGTCGACAAATGAACGATTTCACGGACAAGATTATGAAGATTAATATTCATGACAGAGTGATGAAGTTATTCAGAAATTTTTAGAAGTTACTGGGAGATTTGTGGGTGTATTGTAAATAATTTTAGGTTATGAGATGATGGATTTGGAATTTTCACCTCATTTTATGAAAGTGTCGTATCTTTTAAGTGTTATAATTATTTTTAGTGTCATTTACAGTTTGCTTCATTTTACAAATCTAGGGATTTTAAGCATCAGAGTGTGTCACGAGATAGACTCAAAATAAACAGACTGAGTACAAGGTTTGAAGTCTAAGATAAAGTTACAGTCATATGTGATGAATAAAATTAATGAATATTTTTATCGAATGTATCAAAGGTTAAATCAAGAGTGACGCCGTTTGTACAGCGTCAGTAATGTCGTCGCAACGCAACCACGGACATGGGGGAAATGCAAATAGAGAGCAGTTTGGAGACGTCGGTGTCCTTTCGATGTTAAGCTCGCGGGTTAATGCATTCGAGTATCGTCGCGTTGCTATACACGCGCGTATATGCAAATACGTGGCAAAGAGGCCTCTACGCAACACGCGGAACGCAGCGCCGTCAATCCCCTGATTGTCGGCGTCCCGACGCCCGTTATGGAAATAAATGCGTCGACGTATACCGCGGTACTCAGACACAGATCAACTGATAATAATTCACGGCTAATAAGCTTAAAATTCCAGTTAAACCGAACGTCGATCCGTCACTGAAGAGCGCTATTAGAAACTTGGAACTTTTAATCATCAGCAATAAACAATATTAATTGCTGATATAAATTCTAAAATGATACTCAAATATTAAAAGACTAATACTAACATAGACTAAGACAAAAACTGATAACAATTTTTTATATAGAGAACTAAAACTCAAATTTTAATATAGAGGAGCTAATATGCAAATTTTAATATAGAAGAACTAATATGTAAATTTTAATATAGAAGAACTAATATGTAAATTTTAATATAGAAGAACTAATATGTAAATTTTAATATAGAAGAACTAATATTCAAGTTTGAATACAGATAATATTTAAATTCTAATACAGAGGTTATAATAAATAACAGAATTCAGTATATTAATTATGGAATCGGTTATCCGGGATATTTGTGTACCGCGACTATCAATTGCATTTGACGAGCGTTATTAAAAAATAAACGTCGATGCAGTTAAAATAAACCTGGCCCGAATCTAATAACGTTTGCAACGTTGGACGGAATCATTTATTTCCATTATCGTCACGGTCGATTAGTGGGAATTCCATCCAGGTCAGGTTAGTTATTACAGGAACGCTGTCAGATAATCGAACTTCAGATAAATGCAGCGGCAGCCTGCTATGTACGTACCAACGTATATTTGCATGCGTGTAAACGCCGACAAATTACCCACGCTCGAATAATGTGTCGGTCCACGTTAAACATGGGAATTGCGGTAGGATCTAGCTTGCACTAAATTCGCTAATAACCATCAGTATTCTATTGACACTTCGATTTATCGATTTACGCTCGTTTTTTAACGCCCTTGTCGATGGAAAAAGCCTGTTGCTCAAGTTGTCGATTCATACTCTCTCTTAATAAATAGTTACACTCGATATTTACCTGTCTACACCTTTTAACACAACAAAAGTCTTAACACAACAAAAATCTTAATAGAACAAAAATATAAATCTTAACACAATAAAAATCTTAACACATAAAAAATCTTAATACAACAAAAATATAAATCTTAACATAATAAATATGTATGTTAAAATATATGAAATAAATAAGCTAAAAATCAGGTTGATTAACTACCCGAAAATTTTGAGGTTAAGTTCGAAAGTTCAGTAAATGACTTACATCAGTTTTAGGAAGTTATGCAAGAATTTTTGATATAATCGATTAAAATGAGTACTCTCGGCCGACGTATGGTTAAGAAGGGTTCAACCTGATCTTTGGTAAAGTTTCATGGGAGAAAGTACGCCGGTTAAACGCATTATCAGAGGCACTCGGAAGCGGCGGTAATTAAATAGAGTGACGTAGTCGGGACTTTGCACGAAGGTTGAAGCTTACCAGGCTGAGGGTCGACGAACCGCGTTGCTTTCGTTGCACTTGAATGCATTAGCTCAGCTTAAAGTCAAGGCGACGACGTCTCTTTGCATTTGCATTTACTGCAGTGCCCGCACGCATTTGCATTTAGTTACGAATCATTTGCCGCCCGGCCACCAACATCTTTGTCGCATTCGACAAAGTCCTAGAACACGAACTGTCAGTAACGACAAACTTCAGGGCTTTTAAAAAGAACCGGAAAGTAGTGCAAACCTCTTTGTTCCGGTGCTCGTGAACATTCCGATTTACGGACCTTTGATTTTTCCAGCATTATATAAATTTCGGATTTTCTTGCCTTCTTCTCGGGAGTTTACACTTTGCCGATTGTCGACGGAACTGCTTTCGCCACCAGTTGTTCCTTTTTATGTACGTAATGTCTACGGAGATATTTTTGTAAATTTCTTGTATATACCATCATAAATTATTTATTAACATAGATTATATTAATAGTTACACTAATTGGGAACTTTAGGTATAATTGATTTCGAATTTCAAACATCGCGTCGTAAATTTGTAATAACCTCAACGGACGCGGTAATGCATTTGAAATAGCGTCTATTTTAGGATACGATATATTTATGTACTAACGATTAAAACGCGAGATTAACGATGAATAGCTAGTGAAATATGGATTGTCTAGTCGAATATATTTAAATTGGGCATTTACTTGCAAAATTACGTGGAAATTGTTGCTCCAAAAAACTGCAAAACTGTATGACACTCGTACGCCATGAACGTAGCAACGCGACAGCGTTTCCCGCAATTTTGAAAAGACCGGAAGAAGCCGAAGTCGACCGAGTAGATCCGAGGTTGAGTTCGTTTATTGCGCGCGTCTTTTGAATATTATTAAATCTATTACTACATTAAATAAGTAATTCACAATATTTTTAATAAGCTAGGATTTTTATTCTGTAACGTGTTATATTTTTATAAGATTGTTCATATTAATCTTGTGTTTAATAAATTAATTTGATAACTATTTATAATTTGCGTTTAATAAATTATTTCGAAAACGGAACTCTTCTAAATTTTTATTTGTACATATTCTACAATAGTTTTAATAGAATCTTTTAATGATTTGGCAAAAGATTAACGGCGTTTGATAAATTCGTTTAAAGTAAACATTTCGTATATTTTTTATTAGAGAAGTTTGGAATTTGAGAATTTGGCAATTAGGCACTTTTGGAATTTGAGAATTATCGAACTAGAGAATTTGGGACTAGTGGAATTTTGGAATTGGGGAATTTACGACGAGGGAGATTGGCAATTTGGGATCTAGGAAACTTGGAATTTGGGAATTGGGGAACTAGGGAATTTGGCATCTAGGGAACTTGTAATCTGGGAATTGGGGAACTAGGGAATTTGGAATCTAGGAGAATTTGGGAACTAGGGAATCTGGAATCTAGGGGAATTAGGAATTTGAAAATTTGAGAACTAAGGAAATTGGAATCTAGGAGAATTTGGGAACTAGGGAATCTGGAATCTAGGGGAATCAGGAATTTGAAAATTTGGGAACTAGGGAATCAGGAATCTAGGATAATTTGGGAATTAGGGAATTTGGAATCTAGGGGAAGTAGGAACTTGAAAATTTAGGAACTAGGGAATTCGGAAACTAGGAGAATTTGGGAACTAGGAAATTTGGAATTTAGGGGAATTAGGAACTTGAAAATTTAGGAACTAGGGAATTCGGAAACTAGGAGAATTTGGGAACTAGGAAATTTGGAATTTAGGGGAATTAGGAACTTGAAAATTTAGGAACTAGGAAATTTGGAATTTAGGGGAATTAGGAACTTGAAAATTTGGGAACTAGGGAATTCGGAAACTAGGAGAATTTGGGAACTAGGAAATTTGGAATTTAGGGGAATTAGGAACTTGAAAATTTAGGAACTAGGGAATTCGGAAACTAGGAGAATTTGGGAACTAGGAAATTTGGAATCTAGGGGAATTAGGAACTTGAAAATTTGGGAACTAGGGAATTTCGAAATGTGAGAATTTGGGAATTAGGGAATTTGGAATTTTACAATTTGGGAACTAGAGAATTTTGGAATTTGGGAATATGGGATTTAGGGAATTTGGAATTTGAGAATTCGGAACTAGAAGATTTTGGAACTTGAGAATTTGGTACTAGAGAATTATAAAATCGGTGATAAATTCGTTCAAAGTAAAAATCTCGTACACTTTTTAGCTACGAAGTAAATAGTTAAGTACATCTTCCACGTTCGTCATGGAAATACGTATTTCTTTATCGGCGTATAATCATACTCGTAATCAAACAGAACGAACCCCTACAAAAGCGGATCGTTCCGCGTAATTTTAAAAACGCAAATATTAAATGCACGTTGAAAAGGTTGTTCGATATAATCCAGGCTGAAACAGCACGAAATTTATTTTTAATCCAGAACCGTAATTCCGTCTCTTTGATCCACGCGGATCCCTCTCATCTGTTCCCTGTTGGCCGTGTATACACTCTTTTTCAATAATTTCGAGGAAATGGTACTTTTTAATATCGATGGGACGATTGTATTCGCTAGACGAGCCTCTCCATTTCCAGTTCGTGTCGCGAACGCTTTCAGGTCGGCCTCAAATGCGAGGCGCAGGCATTAATAACGTTTCACTTCTGTCGAAGAAAAGGATCTGGGATGTCACGTCCTCGATATCTGTCTGTCGTTCGATTTTCTAAATAACCGTCGCGAATTGAAAGGGAACCTTGCTGTTCAGGGACTGCGAGTAATTTTCATTAAGAAAAGAAAATGACTGCTTTGTTTCCTATCGATTATCAATGTTTTCAACGCCGTTCGTGTCAATTTTAACGATTTTATAATTTTAGGACCGTCATAAATTTCATTAATTTAATACGCGAAATTATTAAAATCATTCTCGTATGAACTTTTTCATTTACGACTAGAATATTTCTGTTTGACGTTTTTAATTATATTAATACATTCGGCCCCGGTTTCCCTCCGTATTTCAGCTCGAAAACGAACAGAATATTCCGCGCGGCAAAACGATGTCTTTTGAGTTGAAAAGAACCGCATACCCCGACGTTAATTCGTTTTAATACCGTAGAAGTTTGATGTTAATGAAGGGGAGCGTTGCTCCTATACTTTTAGCGATAATTACAATATATTGTTTGTTTTATTCCTTTCGTGACCTAAAATATCCTCATTTTCATATGAAAGCTGCAGAGACTTTTGTATCCTCGATATTTTCATGCGCTGTTTTTGACTATCCGTGTGTTTATATCCTTTCAATGAGGAAGAAAGTTTTCCAATGTTTTATTCAAATACTTCATTTAATTTTAAATCAAATAACGGTACAAAGGTCGTGGTGCTAAAAGCACCAACCAGTGGTAAAAAAGAACTAGAAGGTTAAAGATTTCAGTTTCGATGCTGGTAGAACGAAGTAAATCTCATTAAAATCGTGGTACAAGTTTCGCTACTCTGGCCAGGGGAAAGAAGAAGAAAAGACGAGGAACTGGAAGGTACCGTTAATTAACAGCTCCTCGTCACGGGACAAACTTTTATACTCTTTCGATCTCGAACACAGCACGGCTTGTTTATAACGTTTTCTACCTTTGAATTTCATTGGAAACATGCAGAATATTCTGTTCTTTTGATGCTCCAAAACGTTACGTATAATAATCTGTACGAATTGGATATGGGAGAATTACGACTAGCAGAAGATTAATTTCTCTTAGCGGGAAACGATTTTAATTTTTACCTTTAACCGAGCGTGTTTTATACCGATACAAAAATTTTCTGTAAGCAGCGCAAAGTAATATTTCCCTCAGTGATTTAAGAGTTCGTAATTAAAAATTGTATCGGGATATTATTAAAATTGCATTTTAATTGTAATGAAATTGCAGTGAAATTGCATCAATATTGCAGGGAAATTATATTAAGATCGAATCGATATTGCATTGAAATTGCAGTGTATCAAAATTGCATCGTCATTGAGGATGCACTACAATTGCAGTGAAAATATGTCCTAACTGTATCGAAGCTGCATTGGGTTCTCATTGAAAATGCATCACAAATGCACTGAATTTATATTGGGATTAATACTGTAGTCAGATTGTGTTAAACTCACGTTAAAATTGTGTTCTAATCACATTACATGTAGAATTGTGATACATGAGAATTGCATTGGGATGTATTATAGCTGCAACCAAACTGTTTTGGATTTTCAAAGTGCATAAAAAGTGCATTGAGAATATATCATAGCTACATGTAAGTTGCATTGGATTTTCAGTATATCAAAGTTGCATCAAGTGCATCAAAGCTGCATCAAGTGCTCCAAAGTTGCATCAAGTGTATCAAAGTTGCATCAAGTGCATCAAAGTTGCATCCAGAGCATCGAAGTTGCATTAAGATTAATTAAATTGCATCAAGTTACTTTGAGTTGCATTGAAGTGCGCTGAGTTTGCATCAGAACTGCATTATTATTATATTAAAATTATAACAATATTGCATCAAAACCTTCTAAATGCATTACAGTCTTATTGCAATTGCATCAAAGTTGCATTAAAATAAATTAAAATGCATCAAGTTACTTTGAGTTGCATTGAAGTGCACTCAGTTTGCATCAGAATTGTATTATTATTATATTAAAATTATATCAATACTGCATCAAAATCTTCCAAATGCATTACAGTCTTATTACAATTGCATCAAAGTTGCATTAAAATAAATTAAACTGCATCAAGTTACTTTGAACTGCATTAAAATTGCATTAAGTTTGCATTACAACAGAATTAATATTATATCAAAATTATATCAATAATGTATCAAAATGTTTCAAGTGCATCTCAATTTTATTGCAATTGCATGGGAGATGCAGTAACTTGTACTTCATTCGAATTGCACCAAATTGTATTCGATTCAGAATTGCATTAACAGAATGCTATTATTGTATCGATACCGACACCGCGTTCTAATTGCATAATGACGTCTCAAATTGCATAAAGTTGTATCGAATTGTATTAGGTCGCATCGAACTGAAATTGCATCGAATTCGCATGAGAATTGATACTAAGATTCTATCAATATAGAGACTATACAGGCTGCCACACAACTAGTGTCCTTGAAAACGCGTTCAGCCACTAGATTCGAAGCCTAGTGGTAAATGTAATGTATAATATATTCAACGCTTGGTGAGTGCAACGCGTAAGAAATCAATGCGTGGTGAAAGTAACGCGCGGTAAATACAAGGCGTGGCAAGTACTATGCGTGGTAGGTGCAGCACGTGGTAAGCAACGCGTGATAAATTCAATGCGTGGTAAATACAACGCGTGGTAAATATAATGCGTGGTCAATACAACGCGTGGTAGGTGCAGCACGTGGTAAGCAACGTGTGGTAAATTCAATGCGTGGTAAATACAACGCGTGGTAAATGCAATGCGTGGTAAAGAACGGGTGGTAAATACAATGCGTGGTAAATACAACGCGTGGTAAATATAACGCTTGGTAGGTGCAGCACGTGGTAAGCAACGCGTGGTAAGTGCAGCACGTGGTAAATACAACGCGTGGTAAGTGCAGTACGTGGTAAAGAACGCGTGGTAAATACAGTGCGTGGTAAATACAACGCGTGGTAAATACAACGCGTGGTAAGTACTATATGCTCAGCCGCTAGCTCGAAGCTGTCTCGCGTCTGCGCATGCGTAATCCTCGCGCTCTGATTGCACCTCGTTTTTCCTCAATAATTCAAAAACGAAGCTACACACCCCATTTCTGCAAAGGGAAATCTTATTCAGAATCACGTCAGCTACATTTCAGGGACCTACTAACTGTGAAACACCCTGTATGTACTCATAATTGAAAACAGAAGTAGCAATCCTCATATCGTTTCACGATTCCAGCCTGTACGATCAATTCAAGCACGGTATCCTCGATCTCCGGCCTAGTTTACATTGCCGCAGGGGTGAAAAAGATAACTTTCTCCATCTTGAAAGATCCAGATCTCCCCAGCCCGTATCAGCCATCTCGCTAGATACAAGTTCCAGCATAAAGATTGCACTCCGAAATCAACCCTCATTTCGCAACCTGCCAAAATTCCCGTATCTCCCCCCGAATTCCCTGCATCAGTTCAAGTTTCCCGCTCATTATCCCCCTTTCAATCCTACGAAGTGCACCCCGACTCGAAGAAAGTGTTGATCTCATTTAGTTTGAAATTTCACGAAGACGAATCAGGAACAAAGCGATTATACAGCGACGGTAAAGCGACACGGTGTAAACGTGGTAGTTCTACTACTTACATCCCTATCGGCCTGTCCTTTGTCGAGGCCCGGTAAACACCGGTTTGTTTGACCAGGAAGGAAAAGTTGTGTCGGCCGACACGAGAGACTCGTCAACGATTGCCAACACGAGCCGAATAATAGCTGTATGGCGACAGAGCGAAGTACGTCGAGTTTTTCTTTTATTTCCAACCCTCTCCGAGCCGGGTTCTTTACCCCGTTCCTTTTTTTTTCCTTACTCGGCCAAGTCTCTCCGACGAAAGAAGTATTCATTGTCCAGTCGCGAACTTCTAGAGGGGGAGAGGGTAGGAGATTGATCGCGAGACTGCCAGACGCAGACCAGTCTCGACCCTTTTCTCCGTTGCTTTTCGGACTACCTTGATGAATTCGCGATAACGCTTATGCTACCGCCCGCTCCGCTTTCTTCTCGTGTACCGTATCGAATTTATTCCTTTTTCCGGTTATCTATGATCGATTGAAGGTGGCTGATACATGGCCACATTTTCGGGTGAAGGTTTTCGTGTCAGATTTTCCAGATTCTGGGGTTGCAAGTGTACTGGAAGTGGTTGTTTAATGACGAGATATAGGAGATCTAGGATTTTCGAATGTTTGAGTGGGTTCTAGGTTTAGGGATTTGGGAAATTTAGGAGGTTGGAGTTTGGGTATTTGGAAGGTTGAGGTATTGGGGATATTTGGATATTTGGGAGGGTGGGAGGAAATTTGGGGAAGGTGGAAATTTGGGACCTTCGGAATTTAGGGAAGGTGGAAATTTGGGACCTTGGGAATTTGGGAAGGTGGAAATTTGGGGCCTTAGGAATTTGGGGACTTGAGAATTTGGGGAAGGTAGAAATTTAGGACCTTAGGAATTTGGGGACTTGAGAATTTGGGGAAGGTGGAAATTTGGGTCCTTAGGAATTTGGGGAAGGTGGGAATTTGAGACCTTAGGAATTTGGGGAAGGTGGAAATTTGGGGCCTTAGGAATTTGGGGAAGGTGGGAATTTGGGGAAGGTGGAAATTTGGGACCTTAGGAACTTGGGAAGGTGGAAATTTGGGACCTTAGGAACTTGGGAAGGTGGAAATTTGGGACCTTAGGAATTTGGGGAAGGTGGAAATTTGGGACCTTAGGAATTTAGGGAAGGTGGAAATTTGGGGCCTTAGGAATTTGGGGACTTGAGAATTTGGGGAAGGTGGAAATTTGGGTCCTTAGGAATTTGGGGAAGGTGGGAATTTGGGGAAGGTGGAAATTTGGGACCTTAGGAACTTGGGAAGGTGGAAATTTGGGACCTTAGGAATTTGGGGACTTGAGAATTTGGGGAAGGTGGAAATTTGGGTCCTTAGGAATTTGGGGAAGGTGGAAATTTGGGACCTTAGGAATTTGGAAATTTGAACACTTGCAAACTTGAAAATTTAAGGACTTGAACTTACAAGAACTTACAAGACTTCATACCTTGTAAAAAATTCTGAATTCAAAAAACTAAGGATTTGAAACTATTCTAAATTTAATTTATCAACACAAAAATTCCATAACTTATAAATTTGAACTTAGAATCTCCTCCAAACTCAGAGCTTCCCGACCTCAAAATAATTTGCAAAAATTAAAAATTGAATAAATAACTTTCTATGAACTTAACCTAAAGTCTACGTTGCTTTACTGTATATGTATACAAGTATAGTCTCTGTTTGGTATTGTTAATGGTGTGCTTGTTAGGGGTGGCTGTTTAATGGTTGTTCAGAGTATTTGTCGAAGAGACGAATGTTTCGAAGCTTGAATAATGGGGCTAGGAAGATGTTAACGCGGATAGTGCTATTAAATTCTAGGCTGAAAGTAATTCATTTGGTATTGAACGGTTCTGTTTGCGAATTGGCTTCGAATTGGGATGGAAACAGAATTTATTCGACAGGTTCCATGTTTCTTATACATAAACAATTTGTAATCTATCGATTCTTCGATGAAAATTAATTGACTCATTAATTCACGATTTCTTTCTGGTTATTGTAAAATTTTTGTTACAAACATTTACTATTCAATCATAAATTCAATTATAGTCAGATTTAGTTATAAAGAATTGTTTAATCATAAATTCAATTATAGTCAGATTCAATTATAAAAAATTGTTTAATCATAAATTCAATTATAGTCAGATTCAATTATAAAAAATTGTTTAATCATAAATTTAATTATAGTCAGATTCAATTATAAAAAATTGTTTAATCATAAAATGTCAAATATTTAAAGATATGAATTAACTAATTTTTCACCAACTAGTTTTTTCGACTAAAAAATTTGTCAGTACAGATATTTGTATTTTATCCTTTCATGCACAAACAGACCTTAATTGTTGCAACTTCAAAGGTACGAAAAATCCGTTCACACACTTGAGACGTCAACACTTGAAACTTCAATCTAAAAACAGTTGGTGGTTTTCGAGATTATCAGGGCGTTCCATTTCATCGGCGCAAAAACCACGTTGAAATCTCGAATCGAAGCGCAAGACGAGGCATCGAACCCAAAAGCAAAAACAAGACTGAAGGAAAGGTCGGTTCGGTGGCAGGATATTAGAATTCTTATCTCTGAAAGGGTGGAGGGACGATCGGAAGGGGATGCGCTCAGAAGCACAGAATGTAAACGGGGTGGGTTTCTCGGTTTCAATTTTCGTGCAACGCCCCATGAATCGTTCGTTGCTGTTTACCGTTTTGAAACACGGTACGCTTTGGTCATAACGCGTAACCCGGAATTTCTTGAAAGCACCGTGCCATTAAGAATGAATTACGAGTATACTGGGGGACCTCAGTAATTTTACGTTTAATGAAAACAACGGTAATAAGAAAATATACTGTTGAACTGCGGTTCTTGTAAATTTTTAAAGGGTAAATTTACTTTTGAATGGTTGTCAAATGTGTACCTTTATTTGCGCGCCATTTTGAATTTTATTAGAAAAATTATGAAAACCGCTCGAATTTTTATTTTATCCTGTACTGACTTTTATCCATTTAACGAGGTAAATAATATAATAATATAATAATATTGAATTTCAACAATATTTAGTTTTAATAATATCAAGTAACAGATAAATAATATTCCATAATATCAAATAACATCAAATATCAAATAATAATTATTTTACTTCTAGTATATGTGAATAATACATTTGCAGAAAATGTAATTTTAGGACGCGACAGCTTCGAACTAGCGGCCGAGTGGTAAATGCAATGTATAGTACATTCAACGCTTGGTGAGTGCAACGCGTAAGAAATCAATGCGTGGTGAATGTAACGCGTGGTAAATACAAGGCGTGGCAAGTATTGTGCGTGGTAGGTGCAGCACGTGGTAAGCAACGCGTGATAAATTCAATGCGTGGTAAATACAACGCGTGGTAAATATAATGCGTGGTCAATACAACGCGTGGTAGGTGCAGCACGTGGTAAGCAACGTGTGGTAAATTCAATGCGTGGTAAATACAACGCGTGGTAAATACAATGCGTGGTAAAGAACGCGTGGTAAATACAATGCGTGGTAAACACAACGCGTGGTAAATATAACGCTTGGTAGGTGCAGCACGTGGTAAGCAACGCGTGGTAAGTGCAGTACGTAGTAAATACAACGTGTGGTAGGTGCAGTACGTGGTAAAGAACGCGTGGTAAATACAGTGCGTGGTAAATACAACGCGTGGTAAGTGCAGTACGTGGTAAAGAACGCGTGGTAAATACAATGCGTGGTAAATATAACGCTTGGTAGGTGCAGCACGTGGTAAGCAACGCGTGGTAAGTGCAGCACGTGGTAAATACAACGTGTGGTAAGTGCAGTACGTGGTAAAGAACGCGTGGTAAATACAGTGCGTGGTAAATACAACGCGTGGTAAGTGCAGTACGTGGTAAAGAACAGATAAATAATATTTGATAATATCACATAACATCAAATATCAATTATTTTAATTTCGGGAAATATATGTGAATAATACATTTGCAGAAAATGTAATTTTAAGGATGAATTTAAAATCTAAGTTATTCGGTGGGTCAGCGAAGACCCTGCTATATTTCCTTCTTATTTTGCATCTTCTGGATAATTCATATGTTTTGCATATTTATCTGGAAGACATATGCAGAGGTGTGCACTCTGTATAATTATTCATAAGTACCATATGCTACTTCGAATAGCAAATTCTTTTTTGTAAGCTTGTAAACATCATTTTTAAGATAAGTTGACTGTTTACAGCCATTGTCCGGATAAAAATACTTCATTCTATAAGAAAGAAAATACTATGTTCTTTAAAGTTTTAATTAGTTGTCTACGTTTAATTAAAGTGATAAACTGTTGATTATCGAACCCTTTGTCTTTTTCAATTTTGTAAAGAATTCATCTTTGAACCATTATTTTGACCAACTAAAAAACAGTTCATAATATTTTCTACTAAAAAAATTAATTTACGAAAATCATGAAGAGACAACAGATGATTGAACTTTAAATAAAATTAAATAAGAAAAATTTAATAAAATGTCAAACATAAATTGCAGAAATCTTACAGTACATTTTGTCTTTCACATAAAATACAAGTCTAACAATCTTTGCTTTATAAAATATGAAGTTCCGTTTTCAATAATGCGAAAATAAATAGAAAAGCAGAAGAATAAAATTGGAAGTGCACTCGCGGTACAACTTTGTTTTCCGAAGTTGAAAAGCGTGGTTGATTGTTCTCGAAGGAACCGGACTGTTTGCGGTGGAGAATGATGGTGTCGGTGCTCGAACACAGTCGATGAATTTGCGAGGAATCCGAAGAAATTTGAAGAGATGCCCTCTCGACGATCTTAAACGGCCCGACATCGCGATCTCTATTTCCGAGACCGCCCTTATCTTGATTCACCGCAGAACGGTTTGATTTGAGATTGGACGAAGGTACTTCCAATTTTCCCTGCGTGGATCGATTCCGTCGCTTTTTTGCCCCGTTCCAAGCAATTTACAGACTTCTTCTTGTCGCATCAGCAAATTAGATTACATCCACGAGCTTTCTAGTTTCGCTTTTTTCGCCGTTTCCCTTTCGGCGATTCCCTCCATTTAGTTCTGTTCCGGGGATCGATAAAGCGAATAATGCTCGTTTTTCTTCCGACTTATCGTTTTAACTTTCTTCCTAATGCGTACGTACATTGACTTTTCGTATTTTATGTTCAAGACTGTACTGTATGTTATACTTGATTATTGAAGTTCGGTACTGAAATTTTTATTGATTATTTTATGAGCAGAGTGAGCATGGTGCAAGCTGTGTTTAGGTGGATGGACTGTGATGGACTGAATTATGGGGATGATTTAATGGACTGAATTATGGGATTATTTTATTGCTGAAATTTTTAATTTTCAAATATTGGAATTTGAGAATGTGGGAATTTGGAGAATAGGGAACTAGGGAATTTGGGAACTTGGGAACTAAGAATTTGACAATTTAGGACTAAGGTAATTGAGAATTTTGGAACTAGGGAATTCACAACAAGGAAAATTGGGAATTTAGGACTAATGCAATTTTGGAACTAAGGAATTCACGACGAGAGAACTTGGGAATTTAGGATCTAGGGAATTTTGGAACCAGGGAATTTGGAACTAGTGAAATTTGGAATTTGGGAACTAGGGACATTTGTAATTTGAAAATTTGGGAGCTAGGGAATTTTGAAATTTCAGAATTTGGGATCTAGGAAACTTGGAATTTGTGAATTTGGGATCTAGGGAATTTTTGAATGAGAGAATTTGCGATCTAGGGAATTTTGAAGTTTAGAATTTGGGGTCTAGAGAATTCTGAAATTTGAAAATTGAGAAACTAGGGAATCTGGAATCTAGGGGACCTTGAGATCTAAGGAATTTGGAATTTTAGTATTTGGGAACTAGCGAATTTTGAAATTTGTGAATTGGGGAACTAGGGGATTTGGAATCTAGAGGAATTTGGGTTCTAAAGAATTTGGAACTAGGGAATTTTGGAATTTGAGAATTTTGGAGTCAGAGAATTTTGGAATTTGAGAATTGCGGAACTAGCGGATTTGGAATCTAATGAAAATTGGAATCTAAGGAATTTGGAATCTAGGGGAATTTGGAACTAGGGAAATTTGGAATTTGTGAATTTGACAATTTAGGAACTAGGGCATTTCAGAAATTTGGAACTTCGAGAATTAGTAATTTTCCAGTTGAGAAATTAATTATTTACCACTGTTCACAATTTTACTTAAAAAACCCCAGAAAGTTCTAAGGATATTTGCACGTCGTGAACTATCCAGTACCCAGAAATATGTAAGGCTACTCGGAACCATAAAACTGCAATAAAACGAAGTTCTGAAAAATCCAATTGTTCGTGAAAATAGCAGCACGTTTAAAAATCGACTAACACCGTAATCGATAGCTTTAAAAATGGCGAAGCTGGTACCGACGGCGAAGAACGTTTAACATTTGGTAGGGTGAACGATATTCGAGGGCAAACGAAGTTATCGCAGGGACCGGAATAAGGGCCAATCGTCTGTAACAGGTAATATTACAGACGTAATTTCCTGTCCGCGTTTCCTTCGGCAAACTACGTCGGGGATCCTCGAGAACCGTCGCGGACGGAAAGGGTATTTTCAAGGAGATGAGAAGATAACGTAAATTTACCGTCCGGCTGTTTCCGATTCTCCTTCGGCCATTCTTACGGGATATAACTTTGTTTTAATAAACAAAGCGGCGCAGCTTCATATCGCCGGCTGATGGTTCATCAAGGGGGAAGAATAATCCTCCGACGGCTTTCCGTGCCTTTCTATGAAAACTCCAGCCTTTTGTTGTAAACTTAGCCTTATAATATCGTTGCCATTGTTCCTGCCTTTCGTTATCTCTAATTCGCTTCTCGTTCTCTCACGCGATATCGAGTGAACACGGAAACGCGTCTGACGGATGCTACAACTTTTTGAATCATTTTTATACGGTATAATGCTTTCCTTCATTATGACTACTCTTAAACATCTTTTTCATATATATTTCTAGTCAAGAAAATATTTAAAAAATATTCAAAAATGTTTAAAAATATTATACACATATGAACATATATTTTGTGAAAATATTTATAAAAGACATTTATAAAAATAATCATAAAAAATAAAATTTCTTGTAAACCTTGAATAGAAGAAACAGTAAAATATAAAAGTTTCAGCAGGAAAGAAAATCCCTTAAGCACATGCATATGCATAGAGAAATTGAACAAATTTCTAAAGTCTTAAGGGATTTAATGGCAGAGTTTATTCCAACGATAATTAAGGGACTTGCACTCGCCATTGAATAACAAATTTAATATAACGGTCGGAGTAATTGAATGGGAATTTAATTCGAGACCGTCCGTGTGTACGAAGTACCGCGGGGCAAAACAAACGGTTCCTGATTTACCATCCCCTTGGTAACGATAGGAGATAATCACACGAGGCATCAGTAGAAACTGTACGGGATAAGTCAGCCGCGGGCACAAACTGCAACAACTGTTAACTGCATCGACTGTAAACTTCTACCGTAGTAAAACGCATAAATAATGGAAACTTCGTGCTGCACGGATAATAGAACCGGCTAAATGTGTTACCACGTACGATAGATAACGACGTAAGTAGAAGCGTTACGTGTAAGTCGGACCCTCGTGCGACTCATAAATCAAATATTTTACCGATAGCTTGCTTTACAGTACCCTTCATATTTTCTAATTTTTTTTCTTCAATCTATTTCGTTACATTTTTGGAACTGGGGAAATTGGGAATTTGGGATACATTTGGGGAACATTTTTACTGAATATTTCTACAGGGTGTTTCACAATTAATGTAGGTCCTTCAAATGGGAGATAGCTGATGTGATTCTGAATAAAATTTCCCTTTGCAAAAATGGGGTGTGAAGCTTCGTTTTTGAATTATTGAGGAAAAACAAGGAGCAATCAGAGCGCGAGGATTACGCATGCGCAGACGCGAGACAGCTTCGAGCTAGCGGCTGAGCGCGTAGTACTTACCACGCGTTGTATTTACCACGCACTGTATTTACCACGCGTTCTTTACCACGTACTGCACTTACCACGCGTTGTATTTACCACGTGCTGCACTTACCGCGCGTTGCTTACCACGTGCTGCACCTACCAAGCGTTATATTTACCACGCGTTGTATTTACCACGCATTGTATTTACCACGCGTTCTTTACCACGCATTGTATTTACCATGCGTTGTATTTACCACGCATTGAATTTACCATACGTTGCTTACCACGTGCTGCACCTACCACGCGTTGTATTGACCACGCATTATATTTACCACGCCTTGAATTTACCACGCGTTCTTTACCACGTACTGTACTTACCACGCGTTGTATTTACCACGTGCTGCACTTAC
This sequence comes from Megachile rotundata, assembly GCF_050947335.1. Classification (NCBI taxonomy): domain Eukaryota; kingdom Metazoa; phylum Arthropoda; class Insecta; order Hymenoptera; family Megachilidae; genus Megachile; species Megachile rotundata. Next base: position 11,171,755 of record NC_134996.1, read on the forward strand.
CGCGCGTTGCTTACCACGTGCTGCACCTACCAAGCGTTATATTTACCACGCGTTGTATTTACCACGCATTGTATTTACCACGCGTTCTTTACCACGCATTGTATTTACCACGCGTTGTATTTACCACGCATTCAATTTACCACACGTTGCTTACCACGTGCTGCACCTACCACGCGTTGTATTGACCACGCATTATATTTACCACGCGTTGTATTTACCACGCCTTGAATTTATCACGCGTTGCTTACCACGTACTGCACCTACCACGCATAGTACTTGCCACGCCGTGTATTTACCACGCGTTACATTCACCACGCATTGATTTCTTTCGCGTTGCATAAATAAATCGATCACAGAACATAGTTGAATCAAAAGTAACCGGGTGTCCAAATGTCGGTAGCCGTCCCTGAACGTTCTTAGCCAGAGGGCAGAATAGAAACGAAGAGACTCGCACGAAAGTTGGAACGGTGAAATTTACTGCGCGACTCATTTCGCTCCTCTCGGAATAAATGGACACTTGTCTGGGAGCGATGTAAGCTTGCGGGAAAAGACGAGGCTCCGGTGGTTTATCACCGGGAACAAACGGACCGATTAAGACAGAAATAAACGCTTCACTTACCGGCGTCGCGCGATTCATAAAGCTTTCCAAGTGTCCATCCCGTGTGCCCCCGGTCGTACCAGTCACCACGAATAATCCGTGGATTTACTTTTGCTCCCTTCTTGGGCTATTAAATGTCCTTTCACTATCTCCTCGGCGCGATCCTCCAGAAGTATACGCCTCCTGTCACAAAAATTTTACAAATTACAGTCATAATTAAACTTAAGACAGATTTATGAAACAAAGAATAGTGTTTGATACATGTGGACGATTTCTTCGTTGTTAATCTTTGCAGTTTTATATTTTTATTTTTGCAGGCTTTAGAATTTTTTAGTCTTCAGATTTTGAAATCAATTCTCCAAACAAGCTATTTGCTTCCCAGTTCTAAACATAAAAATCCCTAAATTTCCGAGTTCTCAGATTCCTAAACTTCCAAATCTGCAAACTGTTTAACATCCTAAATTTCAAAGCCGTAAATCACAGAATCGTCAAAGGCTCCATCAGACGATAAAACGTGTTGCGCAGTATCGTACAAATAATATCTACAATCGAATATCCATCGCTGTATCCAACAGATCCGTAATTCTGAAGCGGACATGATCCAGATAGACAGTTGCCCTCGAACCATAATGGCCTACTGTTGAAACTGTTGAAACATCGATTGGTAATTAGTTGGCCGACAAGAGAAGACTCGAGGCGTGTATAATTATATCGATTCCCATCGATTCCCCTCGAATCGATACGGATAATAATTGGTTCGGTAGTGGTGTGATAGAATTGCCAGGATAGCCAATGGGTGTACACAGATATCTAGATGGCCGGACGTAATGGCTGATACACACTTACGTGTGCATCCTCAATGGATCGACGATAACGACTATTCTCGCGGTAAAAGGCGCAACCAATAATCGTGGCTTTTGTTTACGGAATTGTAGATCGAGATCAGTACTGATTTTCTGGGGGACGATAGCGCTTTTGGGGAGCAAGGTTATTTTTGGGAAATTTGGGAATTTGGGAAGTTGGGAATTTGGAAGTACAGGAATTGGGGGATGTAGAAATATGGGGGTGTGGAAATTTGGGGAATTGGGGATTTGGGGATTTAGGGATTTGGGGATGAAGGAATTTGGAAATTTTGGGATTTGGAGGTTTGGGGATTTGGGGATTTGGGGATTTGGGGATTTGGGGATTTGGGGATTCGGAGATTTAGGGATTTGGTAATTCTGGAATTTGGAAATTTTGGGATTTGGTAATTTTGGGATTCGGAGATTTAGGGATTTGGTAATTTTGGAATTTGGAAATTTGGGGATTTGGAAATTTTGGGATTTGGAGATTTAGGGATTTGGTAATTTTGGGATTTGGAGATTTAGGGATTTGGTAATTTTGGAATTTGGAAATTTTGGGATTTGGAGATTTACGGATTTGGTAATTTTGGGATTCGGAGATTTATGGATTTGGTAATTTTGGAATTTGGAAATTTTAGAATTCGGAGATTTAGGGATTTGGTAATTTTGGAATTTGGAAATTTGGGGATTTGGAGATTTAGGGATTTGGTAATTTTGGAATTTGGAAATTTTGGGATTTGGAGATTTAGGGATTTGGTAATTTTGGGATTCGGAGATTTAGGGATTTGGTAATTTTGGAATTTGGAAATTTTGAGATTTAGAGATTTAGGGATTTGGTAATTTTGGAATTGGGAAATTTTGGGATTTAGAGATTTTGGAATTTGGAGATTTAGAGATTGGGGGATGTAGAAATATGAGGGTGTGAAAATTTGGGCATTTGGGGATTTAGGGATGAAAGAAATTGGAAATTTGGGGATTTGGGAATTTAGAAATTTGAAAGTACAGGAATTGAGGAAATTTAGGAATTGGAGTATGTAAAAATATGGGGGTGTGAAAATTTGGGGATTTAAAAGTATTAACCAACATCTGTATTAAGCACATGCCTTGAAATTTAAAAATATTGAAATTCCCCAATTGAATAATTTACGAATTAAATTTGAAGATGTAAAAATTGTAGAGATGTAAAAAAATGTAGAAACTAGTTAATTTAGAACAATGAATAATGTTCCTTTAGAAAATTTCTTAACGCAGAAAATGCAAGAAAGAAATATTTTATTCAAACAGTTCACCCCATTTTTCTCTGGAATAAAAATGGCGTTTCAACAAGTTCTCAGCAAGTCTCTCCGCGAACATTTTCAAATACTTCTCCATTTCTACGTCACGCGATGACGTAACCGGTGAACCGACCAAAAAAGATTCTGACCACGTTTTACGGCTTCACTTTTACGTCTTCCTTCCTTCTCTTTCGAAATTCCGAAGTCCAACTCCGGGGTCTGCCTTTTCATTTAGAATTTAATGTTTCAGCTGTTCCTCTCGCTGTTTCAGGCTCGCTTCCACGGGGAAACGAGGTCGTGGTATAAAAGATATTGTAGAAGAACAAAGGGAGGAGAAGGGAAGACGTGAAGTAGAAGGCAACGTTGGAAAAGAGTCGTTGAGAAAGTTTTTATCGAAGGGTGGAACGTGTTGGGTGCGCGATCGATTTTCTTCATCGATCAGCTGCTTTTATCTATTCTTCGCATTTATGTTCTTTTAACGACGGTAAATTTTCTTTGTGAATGGGGTACATTGTTTTAGTTCTTGGGGATTTGGGGATTTTGGGATTTTGGGATTTGGGGATTTTGGGATTTGGGGATTTTGGGATTTGGGGATTTTGGGATTTGGGGATTTTGGGATTTGGGGATTTTGGGATTTGGGGATTTGGGGATTTGGGGATTTTGGGATTTTGGGATTTGGGGATTTTGGGATTTGGGGATTTGGGGATTTGGGGATTTGGAGATTTGGGGATTTTGGGATTTGGGGATTTGGGGATTTAGGGATTTGGTAATTTTGGAATTTGGAGATTTAGGGATTTGGTAATTTTGGAATTTGGAGATTTAGGGATTTGGTAATTTTGAGATTGGAAAATTTAGGGATTTTGAAATTTTGGAATTTGGTAATTTTGGAATTTGGCAATTTTGAAATTTGGAGATTTAGGGATTTGGTAATTTTGGGATTTGAAGATTTAGGGATTTAGAAATTTAGGGATTTGGAAATTTTGGAATTTGGTAATTTTGGAATATGGTAATTTTGGAATTTGGCAATTTTAGAATTTGGAGATTTAGGGATTTGAAGATTCAGGGATTTGGAAACTTAGGGATTTGGAAATTTTGGAATTTGGTAATTTTAGAATTTGGTAATTTTGAAATTTGGTAATTTTGGAATTTGGAGATTTAGGGTTTTGGTAATTTTGGGATTTGGAGATTTAGGAATTTGGAAATTTTGGGATTTGGTCATTTTGGTATTTGGAAATTTTGGAATTTGGAGATTTAGAGATTTGGTCATTTTGGTATTTAGAAATTTTAGAATTTGGAGATTTAGTAGTTTAGTAATTTAGTAATTTAGTAATTTAGTAATTTAGTAATTTAGTAATTTAGTAATTTAGTAATTTAGTAATTTAGTAATTTAGTAATTCAGTAATTCAGTAATTTAGTAATTTAGTAATTTAGTAATTTAGTAATTTAGTAATTTAGTAATTTAGTAATTTAGTAATTTAGTAATTTAGTAATTTAGTAATTTAGTAATTTAGTAATTTAGTAATTTAGTAATTTAGTAATTTAGTAATTTAGTAATTTAGTAATTTAGTAATTTAGTAATTTAGTAACTTAGTAATTTAGGAATTCAGGAATTTAGAAAATTAGGTTATATGAAAATTGGATCAGAGGAAATTGAGACATAGGAAATTAGGAAATGGAGAAATTAAGACATAGGAAATTAGGACATAGGAAATCAGGACATGGGAAATCAGAAAATTAGGAAAATTAGGAAAAAGATGAGTTTATCTACAGACACTTTAACGTCCACCATTTTGACTACTGTTACTGCTCATACATCTGCACAAAATGGCAGAAGCTTGATACTTCCTTAATAGGTAATGCAAAGAGTTTAATATATTTTGAATGAAACCAGATTTGTATTCCGTTTGACTTTACACAAATATACATTTCATTAAATTTTATAAAACTTCATGAAAATTTAAGAATCATAGGATTTGAAATGAGGAGACTTTGTCACACGATAAAAAGTATTTGTCTTCGAATTCAAACGCGAAATTATACATACAGTAAAGTCTGAGACGCATGAAACTCCACACACAGTTCACAGTTCGTTGTTTCGAGATTTCGCGTCGTACAATGCTCGCATTTTGTATTTGTTCCCGCCAATGGGAATTTTAAGGTATTACCGGTATGCCACATCCGTTCCCCGTGTTACTAATGAATACCATTGTGTCATGGCGTATGGAGCTCATTGTACGCTCGACTGCGATTCATTTCAATTTATACAATGTTTGGCATAAATCGTAGGCATTAATTCGTAACCTTCAATGGCAATTTAAAGCTCGTCGCGTTATTAGTTGCACGGCCGCAAGCTTTTCGGCTCGGCTTCTGCAGAACAACTTACAAATTGTCAATTAAAAATTCAATTAAAATGCAAAGGCAAATTATAAATTCAAAGAGGAATTTAATCTTCTCAATGCCATTAGCGAACGAGTTGCTTCGCTCGTTGAAAAAATGGGGAAAGAATTTTGTAATTAAATAGGGGAATAATTATGAGCGCGAAAAGAATGTTTGTGAAGATGGAAACGTTTTAACCTGCTGACACGTTGTCCAAAAATCTTTTCTAATATTTTTACAATATTTTGTTGCATTGTTCTTTCATTACATTTCGCATCAAACATAACCTATCTTTAATTTCCAAAACTGACATAATTTTAAATGACAATAAATAAAATAATTTTAAATGACAATAAATAAAATAATTTTAAATGACAATAAATAAAATAATTTCAAATGACAATAAATAAAATAATTTCAAATGACAATAAATGAAATAATTTCAAACGACAATAAATAAAATAATTTCAAATGACAATAAATAAAATAATTTCAACTGACAATAAATAAAATAATTTCTAACACAAGTCAGTGAGATTTCAGTAAGAAAATTTAATCAAAGACGATAAAGTAAGGGTAACAGAATTAAACAGTGTAAGCTATCTGAAAAACAAGAAGAAAATCCCCGGAAAATATGGTTTCCGAAAATTGCTTTCTTCGTTCATTTTCCCTTTAATGTCGTGGAAGGTTCTTTCGATGATATACGAAGGAAATTTTCAAGAGAGCCCGAAATCAGTCTTCTCTTTTGATCACGCCACAGGGGCGGGTAACGAAAAGGGGTTGAGGTGGGGCACGATCGAGGGAAACCGATGATAGAAGTGGACCGAGAGTTCGTCCAGGCACGTAAGACGATAAATCATGTGGTTACTGCATGTCCATGTGAATGGGCACATGCATGAATTACACCTGCGGTTACCTGTGTGAATGTGTTTCGTGGCGTGGCTTCCTGAAAATGTGGTCGATGTCTGTGTAAACCGCCCTTTGCACACTCGGTGTTTCGAAAATAACTAGGGAAATGGCTTTTTGTAAGTTGTTATAGGATGCTTTGGGAATTTGGGGATTTAAGGATTTGGGGATTTCGGGAATTGGGGAATTGGGGAATTGGAAATTTGGGAATTTCGGGATTTTGGGAATTTTGGGAATTTTGGGAATTTTGGAAATTTTGGGAATTTTAGGATTTTTGGGGATTTGAGGATTTGGGGATTTGGGAATTTTGGGATTTTGGGATTTGGGGATTTGGGGAACTGGAAATTTGGGAATTTAGGGATTTTGGGAATTTTGGGAATTTTGGGAATTTTGGGAATTTTAGGATTTTTGGGGATTTGGGAATTTTGGGATTTGGGGATTTGGGGATTTGGGAATTTGGGAATTTAGGGATTTTGGGAATTTTAGGATTTTTGAGGATTTGAGGATTTGGGGATTTGGGGATTTGGGAATTTTGGGATTTGGGGAATTGGGAATTTGGGAATTTAGGGATTTTGGGAATTTTGGGAATTTTAGGATTTTTGGGGATTTGGAAATTTTGGGATTTGGGGATTTGGGGAATTGGGGATTTGGGAATTTAGGGATTTGGAGATGAAGGAATTTGAAAATTTTGAAATTTCAAGATTAAGGAATTTGGAAATTTTGGGATTTGGAAATTTAGGAAATTAGGAAATTAGGAAACTGGGAATTTAGGAAATTAGGAAATTAGGAAATTAGGAAATTAGGAAATTGGAAAATTAGAAAATTTGGGAATTAGGGAATTAGGGAATTGGGAAATTAGAAAATTGGGGAATTAGAAAATTGGGGAATTAGGAAATTGGGAAATTAGGAAATTGGGAAACTAGGAAATTGGGAAACTAGGAAATTAGGAAATTAGGAAATTGGAAAATAAGAAAACTGGGGAATTAGGAAATTGGGAAACTTGGAAATTAGGAAATTAGAAAATTGGGGAATTAGGAAATTGGGAAACTTGGAAATTAGGAAATTAGAAAATTAGAAAATTAGGAAATTGGGGAATTAGGAAATTGAGAAACTAGGAAATTTGGAAACTAGGAAACTAGGAAATTAGGAAATTAGGAAATTAGGAAATTAAGAAATTAAGAAATTAAGAAATTACAAAATTAGGAAATTAAAAAATTAGAAAGTTAGAAATTTAGAAATTCACAAATTGAGAAATTCTGTAAACAAATCCCCTAAGAATTTTAACAATAAAAAATTTGCCAATTTCAAAATTGAAGAACCTAATAAAGCAGTAGTACAGAAGTTCAATTTGCAAATACGAACATGTAACAGTTAACAAAATCGTATTAAAATAGTTGCTAAATAATTGAACGATGTTCTCCGCGAGTATAACTTTCGTTGTATAAACAAACAAAGCGAAACTGCACAAAGCGTTGAACGTATTCTTGCACGCGTGTTCGCGTACAGTTTGGTACACACGCGAGACCAAATGTGTAGAGAATAAACGTACGTATATCTACTTATACTTGCATGGACAAACACAAACGCCAGTTGCAATATACCTGCGAGCGCTCTTGTATGAATTACCAATATTTGTATGCTCAAACAGACCTACTTTGTCGTGGAAACAATTGTATCGATCGAAGGAATCCTCTCTTTTAAGAAGAATTCAAATGATCTCGTTGTGAATGACACGAAAGAGCGGAACACGAAATTCGCTGTTCCTTATTCGTTGAAATTTATTCTCTTTAGGGGAAACACGAAGCAATTATAACTTCAAAGGGAAAAATATCCCTCCTATGCTCTTTAAATTTCTCTTTCGTATTTCAAACAAACTGCGTGATGCAATACATTTTTTATAATTATCACCGGGTACGAATCTAAATTATTATTTAACGTTGTCAGATTTTTATGTTCTTTGCAAGGTGATTTTTAACTCAACGAAAATTTACTTTCACAGATTTACTGTAATTTGAAATATTTTTAATTATATTTTCAATTTGTTTATAAGGTACATTTTATATATGAATTTTAGTAGACAATAGTGATAATTAATAATAAAATTAATTAGTTCTGAGACACTTAATAAATGAGGCAAGGGGTTGATGCAAGTTTAAACAAAAATAATTTAATTACATATGTGATGTCACACATGTGATGTATAGATGTAATGTGACAGACAGTAGTAACAATTAAGACAACAATAATAATTAATAAAATTAGTAAATTCTGATGTACTTGACAAATCATAACACAAGGGGTTGATACAAGTTTAAAAGAATATATTTTAATTACATATGTGACGTCACACATGTAATGTATAGATGTAATGTGACAGACAGTAGTGACAATTAAGACAACGATAATAATTAATAAAATTAGTGAATTCTGATGTGTTTGACAAATCATAACACAAGGGGTTGATACAAGTTTAAAAGAATATAATTTAATTATATATGTAATGTCACACATGTGATGCATAGATGTAATGTGACAGACAGTAGTGACAATTAAGACAACAATAATAATTAATAAAATTAGTGAATTCTGATGTACTTGACAAATCATAACACAAGGGGTTGATACAAGTTTAAAAGAATATAATTTAATTACATATGCAATGTCACACATGTGATGTACATATACTAACAGTTACAATTAACAATAAAATAACAGCTTCAAATTTTACCAAATTTTTAAATTAAAGTTTCAAAATGGTGATCCGTCAATAAAAAAAATTCTTCAAGTGTCAATAAATTTAACTGCAAGGGTTGTATACAGGGTGTCTCACCGTTGAAAAGAAGCGTCAGTTGCACTGGAGTGTACATCGGCAAAAGATCGTAACGAATACAGTCAGTCAGTATTTTTTTTCGCCGCGGAAGTTACGCTTACGTGTCGCGCATAAAATGGAGGCTCGTACGTGCGCGGCGTGTACCGCGTCCATCCTGAAGGGAATTCGAAGCGGATTCGGTGGGTTATCTCCCAGCTCGAGAACTTTCCAATCGTTAAGCAAATTGATATCGATCGTCGTCGAAGAGTTCCGTGCTGCATAAGCTTCCTTTATGGAGCCCGTGAAACTTACGGGTCCGGCTAAGTTCGCATGACGCGCGGATTATATTGCCGGGTGGGATATTTCGTTGAATTTTGTACCGATGCACTTCCTTTGAGAATTTAGAGTCGTTGTTCGATGATGAATTTTGGGATTTGGGGAATTTGGGGATTTAGGGAGATGGGGATTTAAGGAGATGGAGAGTAGGAGAGATGGGGATTTAAGGAGATGGGGATTTAGGGAGATGGGGATTTAGGGATTGGGGATTTAGGGAGATGGGGAGTTAGAGAGATGGGGATTTAGGGAGATGGGGAGTTAGAGAGATGGGGATTTAGGGAGATGGCGATTTAGGGAGATGGGGATTTAGGGAGATGGGGAGTTAGAGAGATGGGGATTTAAGGAGATGGAGAGTTAGAGAGATGGGGATTTAGGGAGATGGCGATTTTAGGGAGATGGGGATTTAGGGAGCTGGGGATTTAGGGAGATGGGGATTTAGGGAGATGGGGATTTAAGGAGATTGAGAGTCAGAGAGATGGGGATTTAGGGAGATGGGAATTATGGAGATGGGGATTTAGGGAGATGGGAATTTAGGGAGATGGGGATTTAAGGAGATGGAGAGTTAGAGAGATGGGGATTTAGGGAGGTGGGGAGTTAGAGAGCTGGGAATTTAGGGAGATGGCGATTTAGGGAGATGGGGATTTACGGAGATGGAGGTTTAGGGATTGGGGATTTAGGGAGATGGGGAGTTAGAGAGATGGGGATTTAGGGAGATGGGGATTTAGGGAGATGGAGATATAGGCAGATTGGGAGTTAGAGAGATGGGGATTTATGAAATTGGGGGTTTTGGGAATTTAGGGATTTGGTGATTTGAAGATTGAGAGATTTAGGGATTCGAGGATTCGAGGATTTAGAAATTTGGAGATTTTGGGGATTTGAAGCCTTAGGGATTTGGGGATTTGGAAATCTAGGGATTTGTGGTATTAGGGATTTGGAAATCTAGGGATTTGAGATATTCACGATTTGGAAATCTAGGGATTTTAAGTACTAGGAATTTGGCAATCTAAGGATTTGATGTATTAGTGATTTGTAAATCTAGGGATTTGAGGTATTAATGATTTAGAAATCTAGGGATTTGAGGTATTAGGAATTTGGACATTTATGGACTTGACGTATATAACGAATATTCTTGAAAGCTTCAGAACCTTCAAAGTTCAAATTCTGAATAACTATCGCACCTTTAATATTAACTAACATTGCATTTCATAATAAGTATAACATACAATAAGAACAATATTACACAATGGCTTTTGAAAACATTGAATTCAATGCCGTAATTAAAACCGAATGGTATTTTTATTTCGTGCTTTACATTTAATTTCCCGGACATTTGGTTACGCAATAATTGAAATGCACACACACGTTCGAACACCATCGTGTAAACGTGATATACAGTCGGCAATTTCGACACCGGGATTAAAATTTGATTTCTGTCTGCAATATATCTTTATTTAAATCGGCGCGAAAAACTCGTCTAAAAGCGTAAATGAAATCGTACGTATAAATCGACGAATAATAATTAGATCAGAAATATTTGAGGGTATTCTACACGCAAAATGCGTGTCGAAATGAAATAATACTTTTAAGGAGCTTAACGGTGAAAATATTTCACGGTATCCCGCGCTCGCGTTTTCCAGCGTAATAATAATAGAATATACGTTGTACGGCGAATAAGCGAATGTCATATTGCTTTATGGACGTTACAAATGAATTTCGAAAGGACTTTGGTTTGCACGAAATTACGTGTCCATTAGCATGCTTTCATTAAAATGCATTAACAGCTGTGCGCATTTATTGTACAACTGTTTCCATTCGGATGTTTAACGATCGTGATCCATCTTCTATAAAATTTTAAATACTTTATAATCCTATGTTTCGATCGAATCCTCTATTTAGTTCTCCGCAAAATTTTGCAACGCCAAAACCAGCGTACCATATTTCACATTTATCGGGACAGAAAGTTCGTTTTAAATCACCGAGGATCTCCGCCATTTTCTATCTCCTTTAATTACCGGATTATAATTGGCGATCGAGAGAATTTAAGAGAGTCATTAAGGAACGAGATTCGTATTTCTTTCCGGACAATCGTTTTCGAATATTAAACTTTGACGCTAAATTCACCGGCGTAATATTAAAGTTGCCTGCAACTTTTCGAGCACCCGTTGCATGAATGCAGCCGGTACGATAACGGGTGTGCCATTGTTTTCGAATTCCCATTATAATCGAGTTCCGATCGTGGCTCTTTTGTCGTCCAACTTTCCAGCCATGCTTTTCCTCCGTCGCTGCTCCGATATTAAGATCCGATAGTTCGAAATTAATCGGGTTAACCTCTTTAAAAGATAAAAACGTGATAGTGGATTCAGAATTGGGAATATTTAGTTTTTCAATTTTATTTTGTTCAAATTTATTTGTAGGAATTTGAGGATTTAGGGATTGGGAAATTTGGGGATTGGGTATTTAGAGATTGGGGATTTAGGGGGATGGGGATTTAGGGAAATGGGGATTTAGGGATTGGGGATTTAGGGATTGGGGATTTAGGGATTGGGGATTTAGGGATTGGGGATTTAGGGATTGGGGATTTAGGGATTGGGGATTTAGGGATTGGGGATTTAGGGATTGGGGATTTAGGAATTGGGGATTTAGGGATTGGGGATTTAGGGATTGGAGATTTGGGAATTGGGGATTTAGGGATTGGAAAATTTGGGGATTGGGTATTTAGAGATTGGGGATTTAGGGAGATGGGGATTTAGGGAGATGGGGATTTAGGGAGATGGGGATTTAGGAATTGGGAATTAAGGGAGATAGGGATTTAGGGATTGGGGATTTAGAGATTGGGGAAATAGGGATGGTGGATTTAGGGACTGGGGATTTAGGGATTTGAAGGTTTAGGAATTGGAAGATTTAGGGGTTTTGGACTTAGGGAATTGGGATCTAGGGATTCGGTATTTAGAGATTTGAGGATTTAGGGATCTGGTGATTTGAAGATTGAGGGTTTTAGAGATTTGGGGATTTGAGATATTAGGGATTTGGAAGTCTAGGGATTTGAGGTATTGAGGACTTGGAAATCTAGGGATTTCAGCTATTAAGGATTTGGAAATCTATGGATTTGAGGTATTAGGGACTTGGAAATCTAGGGATTTTTGACTCTACAACCTTGAAGATCTAGAAATGTGGAGTTTTGACAATTTAGTGATTTGAAAATTTCAGTATTTGGAAACTTAGATCTTTAGGAATCAAGCTATAGGAAATTTGGTATCTAGGGATATTGAAAGCTTCTTGCAATTCAAAATTTAGTACATTTTTGAACTTGTAAATTTGGCAATTTAGAAGTTCTGATTTGAAATTATATCTCAAAACTTGAAATTCCACATCCCTGAAATTTTTGTATTTTTTAAAATACAAAAATTCTAAAATACAGAAATAGTTTCAAACTCTGATGTTATATTTGAGGTTACACAATAACCTTCCCTCATTCAATTCAAACTTGCCCTATAAACCACATCCTATTGCAACACCCCTATCCAACCCCTATCTGCCATATATCAAGAGTCCAAAACCACCTCATACCCCACAGAAAGCAGTCACAATACCCAACAATCTCCCAAATCCCACCAAACAGAAAAACGCAATAAATCGCATAGAGACGTAAGAACGACAACGAAACACGCAACAATCCATAGACATTTGCCTAAGCGACAGCATGATTCCGGTCCCGTGAAATCCACGCGTTCGTCCCTGACGGAGGCCGCATTTCATGCCGTATATTCGCGCTGCGCTAGTTCGGAAGCATCGTCCGACACACCGGAAGTAAGTGGGCAGGAATCGATCGATAGTTCCTTCCTGGCTTGCCACGGTCAGCCAGCCATTGCGTTCGACTACACGCGACACCGACGTCTCCGCTCGCCGACAATCTCATGCATTATGGGCATCCTCGAAGCCCGAAAGCTGCCCGGTATGGAAACGAGAGACCAATGGACATGGTTTCCCATGTCTCTTTGTGCAACGACGATATCTGATCGTCGGTTACGGTTTCCGATCACAGGAAACACATTTTTGTCACAGGAAATTCGGGTGTGACGTCGCTTCTCCAACGGCGATATATGGAGCGCGTCTACTGTTACAATGCTTGTTGAGCTTTTTCTCAATGGGCCTTTTACGTGTTTCAAGCTTGGTGGAGGATTTTTGTTGGGTCAAAGATTTACTTACAAAGATTTTTATTGAGGATACAATTTTTATGCATATGTGTAAATATTACTGTATATAGTAGAATACATATTTTGTATGATGTTGTAATACTTTACATGTGTGATATATGTGAAGAATATTCATTTTATAAAATTAATGTAGTATACATTACATGTAGCATATGTAACATATGTAACATATGTGAGAAGCCTAACTACATGTAGTATACATGAATTTTCTTTACATGTAGCATATGTAGCATATGTAACATATGTAACATATGTGAGAAGCCTAACTACATGAAGTATACATGAATTTTCTTTACATGTAGCATATGTAGCATATGTAACATATGTGAGAAGTATAACTACATGTACTGTACATGAATTTTGTTTACATGTAGCATATGTATAATAGCATATGTGAGAAGCCTAACTACATGTAGTATACATGAATTTTCTTTACATGTAGCATATGTAGCATATGTAACATATGTGAGAAGTATATACTACATGTACTATACATAATTTTTTTTGCATATAGCATATGTAGCATATGTGAGAAGCCTAACTACATGTACTATACATAATTTTGTTTGCATTTAGCATATGTAGCATATGTAACATATGTGAGAAGTATATACTACATGTACTATACATGTATTTTTTTTTCATTTAGCATATGTAGCATATGTAGCATATGTGAGAAGCCTAACTACATGTACTATACATAATTTTGTTTGCATTTAGCATATGTAACATATGTAACATATGTGAGAAGCCTAACTACATGTACTATACATAATTTTGTTTGCATTTAGCACATGTAGCATATGTAACATATGTGAGAAGTATATACTACATGTACTATACATAATTTTTTTTGCATTTAGCATATGTAGCATATGTAGCATATGTGAGAAGCCTAACTACATGCAGTACAAATGAATTTTTTTTACATATAGCATATGTGAAATATGAATTTTTAAATACTTTTGATATGGCTGTAATATTTACATATACATATTTTCCTTTATAAATTTGTACATGCAATTTGTACATGCAAGTCAATGTTACAATAGCCTTTCAGTACAAATATTTTTCTGGTTCCATGTTTTAAAAATTTCAATCAATCCATTTTTCCAAAACTTTAGTAACTACGGATTGTTTGATGCATATGTGAAAGTGGGTGAGGGGGTTGAGCACCAACCCAGCAATTCTGATGGTCGTTGGTTCAAGTCCAGTGGAATATTGATAACTTTTTTATTGTTTTTATTCATTTTTCTTGCAAAACTTGTTACATGCAGAATATATTCGTAATGTTTACACACTGAATGTTCAAATCAAATGTAAAAATAATGGCAGTTAAATATTGTCACTGATTTTTAGTTTGCTGAAGACCATTATTGATTTAGCTTGCTTACTTTTATTATAGAGTATGAAAGTTTTCTTTGATTCGTAGTATGATTATTTTACATGAAAATTGATGTGAATAATTATCATTAAAAATATATGAATTTTCATTAAAAATATGGGAGTAATTATCATTAAAAATATGTGAATAATTATCATTAAAAATATGACAATAATTATAATTAAAAATATATGAATAATTATCATTAAAAATATATGAATAATTATCATTAAAAATATGAGAATAATTATCATTAAAAACACGTGAATAATTATAATTAAAAACACGTTAATAATTATAATTAAAAATATATGAATAGTTACAAACATATGAATAATTCTGCTAAAATGAGGATTACACAAATACCATGAGAAGATCCGAAAGTTGAATATAACGCAATTTACGAAATGCAATTTGAATATATAATGGTCGGCAGTCGCAGTGACAATTTCCGATACGAATCCACGTAGAAAAGTGTTTTCGCAGAAAATATTTGGTAGTTTCATGCTTTAATATAGAATCGTTATTATGCAAATGATATTTGAGATTCTTTAATCTAAAAACACATTCACCTTTATAGGAGAGAACAAACTTATTTCTGTACGTTAATACTCTTTTAGATCCTCTTATCTTAGGCTTACAACTTGCAAGGAAATTTCAAGATACCACGATCCTTTCATGAATATTTAACTCGCGTATTAAGAACAACTTTTGGAACTGTGTACCTTACGAAATTCTAGAACGATTTGAATGAATAATCTTCTACTTGTGGAGCCATACACTCTGCTGAACACCGTGCATTTACTAGTGGAAATGAGAAATTTAGGGAAACTATAACTTGTGAGAAAATTATTCTATTCAATTATTACAAAATTTTAGTATTCATTTGTTACAAAATTTTAGTATTCATTTGGCATAAAATTGGTGTTCATTTATTGTAAAATTATAGGTTATGGTGATTGTGCATTACATAACCTCAATTTGTCATAAAATTATAGTACTCATTTACTGCAAAAAAATAGTATTAATTTATTAGAAAATTATAGTATTAATTTGTTACAAAATTTTGGTACTAATTTGTTATAAAATTAGTATTGATTTGTTGTAAAATTATAACTTATAGTAATCGTGTGTTACATAACCTCAATTTGTCATAAAATTAGAGTACTCATTTACTGAAAAATTATAGTATTAATTTATTAGAAAATTATAGTATTAATTTGTTACAAAATTTTGGTACTAATTTGTTATAAAATTAGTATTGATTTGTTGTAAAATTATAACTTATAGTAATCGTGTGTTACATAACCTCAATTTGTCATAAAATTAGAGTACTTATTTACTGCAAAATTACAGTATTAATTTATTACAAAATTATAGTAGTCATTTACTGTAAAATTACAATAATAATTTATAAAAAAATTATACTACACATTCTTCACAAAATTATAACAAAATTATTCATAAATTAAAAAATTATAACTTGTTAAAAAATTACAGTACTTCCAAAATTATACTGCTAATTCATTACAAAATTAAACTAAAACCTCGTCACACAAAAATGTACACAAAAAATGCATTACACTTTTCCCACTTTCTCAGATATCAAAACATAAGGAGCCTCTTACTTAATTTTCCTTCCCATCCAAGACACCTGATATTCTCCGTATGTAGAAAAATTGCGCAAGAAAGGGAATTCGTGTTTTTTCACACCGATATGTCGTAATTTCGACGAAAAAATGTATCAACCCCAGTATGCTTTTAAGCAGCACCTCTCCAAGACAGCCACGATTTCTTGCTACCCTGGACAAAGAATTGAGTATATCAAGCAAAAACGCTTGAGTTATCGCTGTTTCCCCTGTCTGATCGATTATTACCTTCATTTTCCCAAGAATACAAAAACTAACGTTGTGCAAAAATCGTCTTACGTTTTTATTTTTGACACCGAAACGTTTCTATGAATTTTCTATTTTTTTAATACTAAAAAGTATTTTCAAGTACTATTATAATTTATAATAATATCCCAGTAATTTTATTTGTAGACAATATTTATAAAAAATGTAGGTTTGATAATTATCGAAAAGATCAGAATTTTTTATGAAAAAGGATTATAAAAATTATATTAAAAGAAGTTCGCGCGCGGAATTTTTCGGGAGGGCAGAATACCGAAAAGGGCAGAGCAGAAAGGTTGATTGGCCGGTGATTCTGGGGAATTCTTGGCCGGTATGGAAGCAGAATCAGCGGTACTCTGAAATGAACCACGACCCTGAAAATCGGCGGGCTTTTCGGGCTCGCTTCCGGTCGCATTACCGCAACCGAGCGCATCCCCTCGGGATTACACCAACTGCCGGCGCTGCTAGATTGCTTGGCAAATAGGATTGCGCAGCCAAACAACTAGCAGCAGTTACGAGAGGAGATTGGTATCGCGATGCTGGGACTAAATCGAGCCGAGTTTTTTTTCATATTTGCATTCGCCTTCAGCTGGACCGAAGGTTCGCCAGGTTCTGAATCACCGATCGGATACCGATCAATTTTATTAGCGGTTGGTAGAATTGGAGACTGCGAAATTTGGAGATGAGGATGGTGGGAAATTGGGAAACTGGAAAATTGAGGAATTGAAAAATGGAAGAATTGAAGAATTGAAGAGTTGAAGAATTGAAGAATGGAAGAATTGAAGAATTGAAGAATTGAAGAATCGAAGAATTGAAGAATTGAAGAATTGAAGAATTGAAGAATTGAAGAATTGAAGAATTGAAGTAGTGAAGTATTGAAGTAGTGAAGTAGTGAAGTAGTGAAGTAGTGAAGTAGTGAAGTAGTGAAGTATTGAAATAGTGAAATAGTGAAACATTGAAGTAGTGAAGCATTGAAGTAGTGAAGCATTGAAGTAGTGAAACATTGAAGTAGTGAAGTACTGAAGTAGTGAAATATTGAAGTAGTGAAACATTGAAGTAGTAAAACATTGAAGTAGTGAAGTACTGAAGTAGTGAAATATTGAAGTAGTGAAACATTGAAGTAGTAAAACATTGAAGTAGTGAAGTACTGAAGTAGTGAAGTATTGAAGTAGTGAAGTATTGAAGTAATGAAACATTGAAGTAGTGAAGTATTGAAGTAGTGAAGCATTGAAGTAGTGAAACATTGAAGTAGTGAAGTATTGAAGTAGTGAAGTACTGAAGTAGTGAAGTATTGAAAAATTGAGTAATCTTGAAGTCAAGAAATTTTGAAATTAAAAAGCTACATAACTGTTCCAATAAATTGAGAAATTTTTAAATTAAAATATTCACAAATAGAATAATTGTGAGTCTGCTCCCTAATGCTCTACTTCCGCATACTACCAATAAAAAAAATGACCCCTATTTTTCCTTGCGCAACCACTTCAGCAAGTAAATCAATCCCAAGTAAGAAGTCGTTCGAATGTCCGTGATAAATTTGCATTTCGCCCGGCCAAGAAGCAAAGCGATGTTTTATTTAATCGCGGTGAAATTTAATCAAGCAGCGGTTCCGAAAGCACCGAAACCCGATGCACTCGAGGAAGCATTGTTACCAAGGGTGAATCTAACGAGTTTTTCCATCGGAGATTCTTGTTCCGTGAAATCCTTGAAAATATGCGCATTCATTAAGAACGGTAACCGAGTCGAAATATTAACGGAGAAACACGCAGAAACGTTTCTATCGCGAACAGGTTCGATTCTGTACGTATGTTTTGTTGCGCGATTTCTCCGTACGTCACTGAAAACTATTCGCGAATCACGTTTGTTGACTGTTCGAAACGAATATCGAATTTCAACGACGAAAGAAATGGAATCTGTATCGTTTGAATTAATTGGGGAACGCTGGCGCGCGAAGAATGGATCGCTTGTTTGTTTGCTATTGATCTTCGAACGGTTTTGAAAGAAGAACAATGGGCTATGTTATAATAGAGAAATTGTTGTATTCAATCGTTGGTATACACATCGATACCGTTGTCTTCTGTCTTTATTAAACGTTCGCGTACAGTTTTTAATGAACGCTTGTCAAACTCATTTCCACCCCAAAAAGTTTCTAAAGGATCGTTTTAATTGGACCTTGCGAGGAATTTATTTTGAATTCACTGGAAAAAAGCTCTTATTGAAATATATAATTGTTACTATTTTTAATAACAGCAGTATTTATATAGAGTGTCTCACAATTAGTAGGTCCCTGAAATGGGGGGTAGACGTAGTACTTACCACGCGTTGTATTTACCACGCACTGTATTTACCACGCGTTCTTTACCACGCACTGCACTTACCACGCGTCGTATTTACCACGTGCTGCACTTACCACGCGTTGCTTACCACGTGCTGCACCTACCAAGCGTTATATTTACCACGCGTTGCATTTACCACGCATTGTATTTACCACGCGTTCTTTACCACGCATTGTATTTATCACGCGTTGTATTTACCACGCATTGAATTTACCACACGTTGCTTACCACGTGCTGCACCTACCACGCGTTGTATTGACCACGCATTATATTTACCACGCGTTGTATTTACCACGCATTGAATTTATCACGCGTTGCTTACCACGTGCTGCACCTACCACGCATAGTACTTGCCACGCGTTGTATTTACCACGCGTTTTTTACCACGTACTGCACTTACCACGCGTTGTATTTACCACGTGCTGCACTTACCACGCGTTGCTTACCACGTGCTGCACCTACCAAGTGTTATATTTACCACGCGTTGTATTTACCACGCATTGTATTTACCACGTGTTCTTTACCACGCATTGTATTTACTACGCGTTGTATTTACCACGCATTGAATTTACCACACGTTGCTTACCACGTGCTGCACCTACCACGCGTTGTATTGACCACGCATTGTATTTACCACGCATTGAATTTATCACGCGTTGCTTACCACGTGCTGCACCTACCACGCATAGTACTTGCCACACCTTGTATTTACCACGCGTTACATTCACCACGCATTGATTTCTTACGCGTTGCACTCACCAAGCGTTGAATGTACTATACATTGCATTTACCACTCAGCCGCTAGCTCGAAGCTTTCGTTCTCGCGTCTGCGCATGCGTAGTCCTCGCACTTTGATTGGTCCGTGTTTTTCCTTAATAATTCAAAAACGAAGCTTCACACCCCATTTTTGCCAGGGGAAATTTTATTCAGAATCACGTCACCTATCTCCCATTTCAGAGACCTACTCTAAATTTTGAGACCATATCCAGTATATAGGTGGTAGTTTTGTATTTATGTTCTGAGCAACGGGATATTTGAAACTAAACTTCTTGTTGCATTTTTCAGTTGATCAGTTTGATATACCTTGTCTTCCCACTATCTCAAAATTTTAATTTAATTTAAAATTAAATTTAATTTTTTGATTAATTTAATCTAATTTAATTTTAATTGTAAATTAAAATTTTTGCAAATTTAAAAATTTGGAAACTTCAAGTGCTTTATCCTGTTTCATTTACACAGGTTCGATAAATGTGCCACAGTTAATTGAGAGACCCTTTTACAAATAAGATCGTATCTAGAAACAATAAGATCGTCTAAACAAGAACCAAATGTCTGGTCGGAAAAATTCGCACGCCCGCGGCGATCCGACATCGCGTGCAAATACAAAGCGGATTCCAGGGCTTGTTTTCGGTGCCTCTCCATAAACAGAACGGGCAAAGAAAAATAGAAAAAACCGACAGACGGAGATAAGTGGAAACGTTAAAGATAGGCTCGCGTGACGTCACAATCGACTGTTTAATTTGTTTTCTATAATCGAACAAGACCTATCTGGTGTCGTTTCGATACATCCCTTGGGAATACTTGTAATTTTTGAATTCTTAAATTAAGTGTTAAATTGTTAAATTTGTTAAATTTGTTAAATTTGTTAAATTTGTTGAATTTGTTGAATTTGTTAAATTTGTTGAATTTGTTAAATTTGTTAAATTTGTTAAATTTGTTAAATTTGTTAAATTTGTTGAATTTGTTAAAGTTAAATTTGTTAAATTTGATAATTGTTAAATTGTTAAATCTAGTAATCTAGGAATGTGGATATTTGAAACCTTTGGAAATTAGGAATCTTTGAATATCAAAGAACAACAAATCCGAAAATTTGGAACCTTGAGATCGGTGATAAAGGGTAACGAGATCAATTTAATAGCATAATGGAACTAGGAAGGAGTTCACTCGAAAGGAATGTTCGACCTCTCGAGCGTACACTCCAACGAATAGAGTGTCACGAAACGCTTCGAACAAATTAATTGCAATTAGATTTGGCCGATCGATCGGGTCGAACCGACTGGAAAGAAGCCTCGAAAACTTTCTGCTCTGATTAACAATTACAATGGTGACCGTAGGGAACCGTCACGATTAGCACCAAATCAAAACACAGCAACGAAAATAATTTTTTCTCTCTCTAAAAAAAAAACACAACCTTTGACAAACTGCGGAATGTGTCCGAAAAAGCTCGTCAAAATTTCTGCGAAAAAATTCGATCAATTTTCGTCGGAAAATCACGTTAACAAAGAGTTCTGGTTAAACAACAAATAACGGACAACTCTTTTTGCCCAATGTTCGAATCAAATAAATGCAGATCCCTCGCGGCGTGCAGATTGCGCGGACAAGATTTTAATTGCGTTTCCGACGCAATCGACGCGGATCTAATTACAACAATTACCGGGCGAGTACGCATGCACGGAAAAAGGGGAATCGGTTAGAGTCGCAAAAATACCGTGTTATTTAAATTATACTCAGCCATTGGTCTGCGATCGATACGCGATTTCGACCTCGTCAAATTTTCGTTGTTCAGTTGGTTATTCAAAAATCTACTGCTTTGTTAATCAGTGCTAAACTGTGTACTCTACGAACAATGGGGCACGAGGTGTGGTCACGAATGTGGACACAGCGATTTGTCTCATTGTTTGTGGACCGAAGGTGATCGATGTGACAAGAAAGTGTATTGAACCGTTCAATGCAACACGTAAGGGTTTGGGAGATGTTAGAGTTTGAAGTTGGAGCGAAAGTTTTGATCAAGTGTACAATTAGTTACATTGAATTAGTTAATATACAGGGTGTCTCACAATTAGTGTAGGTCTCTGAAATGGGAGGTAGCTGACGTGATTCTGAATAAGATTTCCCTTTGTAAAAATGGGATTTGAAGCTTCGTTTTTGAGTTATTAAAGAAAAACGCGGAGCAGTCAGAGCGCGAGGATTACGCATGCGCAGACGCGAGAGCGACAGCTTCGGATAACACGTAGTTATCCAAGGTGTGGTAATCCAACTCGTACTAATGCAATGCGTGGTAATTCTACGCTTAGTAATGCAACGTGTCGTAATCCAACGCGTAGTAATCCAACGCGTAGTAATCCAGCGTGTGAATATCCAACGCGTAGTAATCAAGCGCGTGGATATTCAACGCGTAGTAATCCAGCGCGTGGATATTCAACGCGTAGTAATACAACGCGTAGTAATGCAATGCGTGGTAATTCTACGCTTAGTAATGCAACGTGTGGTAATCCAACGCGTAGTAATCCAACGCGTAGTAACCCAGCGTGTGAATATCCAACGAGTAGTAATCAAGCGCGTGGATATTCAACGCGTAGTAATCCAGCGCGTGGATATTCAACGCGTAGTAATACAACGCGTAGTAATGCAATGCGTGGTAATTCTACGCTTAGTAATGCAACGTGTGGTAATCCAACGCGTAGTAATCCAACGCGTAGTAACCCAGCGTGTGAATATCCAACGAGTAGTAATCCAGCGCGTGGATATTCAACGCGTAGCAATCCAACGCGTAGTAATGCAATGCGTGGTAATTCTACGCTTAGTAATGCAACGTGTGGTAATCCAACGCGTAGTAATCCAACGCGTAGTAACCCAGCGTGTGAATATCCAACGCGTAGTAATCCAGCGCGTGGATATTCAACGCGTAGCAATCCAACGCGTAGTAATGCAATGCGTGGTAATTCTACGCTTAGCAATGCAACGTGTCGTAATTCAACGCGTAGTAATCCAACGCGTAGTAACCCAGCGTGTGAATATCCAACGCGTAGTAATCAAGCGCGTGGATATTCAACGCGTAGTAATCTAACGCGTAGTAATGCAATGCGTGGTAATTATACGCTTAGTAATGCAACGTGTGGTAATTCAACGCGTAGTAACCCAGCGTGTGAATATCCAACGCGTAGTAATCCAGCGCGTGGATATTCAACGCGTAGTAATACAACGCGTGGTAATTCTATGCGTAGGAATCTAACGCGTAGTTAATCAACGCGTAGACTAATTGTGAGACACCCTGTATATGTTCTTAATAATATACAAAAGTTAATATGTAGATGTCTACATAGAAATTTAAGTGTCCTCATATAGGTGATATGGGTCGCTTTAAAAATATCCGGTAAATACTATTTAAAATTCTAGCTCGATATTATCAGACCATAGAATAATAGGGTCACCCGATATATCATATCAAAGCCTGTATGACACGGTCACTCGGCCTTTTATTTCTTTTTTCCTCGCCCCTCGGACATGCTTGATGTCGGGTTATATAATGACATCCATTATTCCTTGCGAAAGCGAAGGTGGATTCCGTGTAATTCTCCGGCGAGAGAAAGAATGATGCGAGGGGAAAAAGATCGTACAGAAAAACAAAAGGGTCTCAGGATTTCCGAAAGGACCGAACATCTACCAGACGGTCCACGAAATGATTAATTATCGGCTTGGTGTGATTACGCTCTCAAGATAGAACATTAATTACGTTTCTTACGGAGAACTTGTAATAACGATGTTTTATATTGTTTAAACAAATATATATTGTCTTTAAACAATTATTTAGCAAGTATATAGTTGCTTTTTTAGATAGTTGTTTATGTGATTCTTTACCTTAATTGTAGGTTCAACAAATGCAATACAAATAAGTGTGCGTTAGATATAATATATAAGTGCAGTACAGATAAATGTACGTTAGATGTAGTTTATAAGTGCAGTCCAAATAAATGCAATCCACATATGATTTACAACTGCAGTTCAAATAAGTATGAGTCAGATATAATGCATGTATAACTGCAGTACCTATAAGTGCAAGTCTGATATAATATATCACTGCAGTACAGATAAGTGTACGTTAGATGTAGTTTATAAGTGCAGTCCAAATAAATTCAATCCACATATGATTTACAACTGCAGTTCAAATAAGTATGAGCCAGATATAATATATGTATAACTGCAGTACAGATAAGTGCAAGTCAGATATATAACAGCAGTACAGATAAATGCACATTCGATATAGTATGTAACTGTAGTTCAAATAACATGTTCCAAAGGTATATTACAATAAATTTATAATAAAAGAGAAGTTTAATATCGTCTTATTGATTTACCACTTTTATTCCAACGGATTGTAATCAACTGTTCCCGTCCGAACGGTTGCGTTAAAACGAACATAAAAATTAATATAATTTCACTTCGATACCCGACAAATGTTTTTTTCATCAAATAACGAGGATAGATTCGATATATCAGTGAAATATAATATTCAAAGGAATTCACCTAACAGATCAACGTTTAATCACCGAATATCCCTGTATAGAAAATGGAAACTCGTCAGAGCAATATTTGATCACGATTTTATTGTTCATTTAATCAAACCGAGTCCCGTTTAATCTGTCGATGATGAAACGCGTGCAAAGAAAGCCTCGATCGATATATCTACGCGAAATAACGCCGTTCCTATATTCCCGGGCATTTATTCGTTTTCGAATCGATTTATCGCCGGAAACGATAATTAAACTGCAATTTAAATTACGTACAGTTCTTAATTGGTTAACGTGCTATATGCTCGAAAATTATTCCAACATTTTTCGAGTATACCCGCTGCGTTTGTTAACTATCGATAATAATCCTTTCGATCGTTAATATTTTGTTTAACGACTCCCTGCTTTTTCCGTTTAAATTTTCATTTTACAGTAGCGAAACTTTGTGTGATACAAATAGTCAAATATAACATATAAAATAATTAATAAAATAAAAGTGACATTTAAGTGAAAAATTAAAGTATCTAATTTTAGCTTCAACCCCAATGCGTCAAATAATTATTAACATGTGGTGATATATAAAAATAAAAATTTCTAGTAACTTGCATAATAATTCTGTGTCGATGAAAATAGGGTGTGAAAATAAATAGAACATGAATGTCTATAATAACGATATCGATCACTATAACGGAATCACCCAGTACATGCACCCCTTATCGTAACAACGAAAGTCTCACACGACCCATTATTTTTATGCAATGGAGGGTGAATAATACTCGAGGATGCTTCTTTGACTCACCAGCATCCCCGCTACTGTCTTACTTTTTTTTGCTCACCCCCTAACGTCTATCGTGTTCACGACTCGATAGCCTCGCTCCTCTTTTTCATCCCCTCGTCGTCAAGTTTCCGTGCGAAAACTTTAATTATTATACAGTCGGCCGGTGTCTTAATTAATTCACGCTGGGGGACTTTAGTCGCGAAAAGCCGACCGTACTTGCGTGATTAAACGGCTTAAAGTGTCGCTAATGACTGGGGGAATTATTAATGATTCGCGATGCGGGGAATATGGGGGATTAAGAAGGGTCGCGATCATAACGCGCCTTATGGCGGATTCCTTTCTAAGACCATAATATGGTTAGATCTTCGTGTTTGCGAGTTATTGAGATCGTGCTTGAAATTTCCGAAGAATATTCTACGGGAAAATTAACTAATTATCCGGGGGTAAATTTTATCCATTGTTTGCGGAAAACTTCTAGTAATGTTAACGAATTTCAAAGTACACGGATGAAAATTTGTTCGAGCGTGCTAGCAAGTTCATTTTTCCCGGGAACAACTTCCGGTAATTTTTAGTTCACAGAGAAACTCGATACATTAATTATAAACGAGATGGGGTAAAATTAATTTAGTATGTGACAAACGTTACTTGCACTTTTTTAGTTCATTTTGTGTTCTTCTTTTAGATGTTACTTTTTCAGTAGATTAATGTTAGGTTAGGTTCTCACATTTTTTTTTTATTAATATCAGTACATTTTTAGTACATCAAAAGTTAGGTTATGTTAGATAATTCTCACAGTCACTTCTATTGATATCATAATTTTTTTACTACATCAAAAGTTAGGTTAAGTTAGATAATTCTCACAGTACCTTTATTGATGTCATGACTTTTTTACTACATCAAAAGTTAGGTTAGGTTACGTAATTTTCACAGTCACTTCTATTGATATCATAATTTTTTTACTACATCAAAAGTTAGGTTAGGTTAAGTAATTCTCACAGTCATTTTTATTGATATCATGACTTCTTCAGTACATTAAAAGTTAGGTTAGGTTAAGTAATTTTCACAGTCACCTTTATTGATGTCATGACTTTTTCAGTACATCAAAAGTCAGGTTAGGTTAAGTAACTCTTACAGTCACCTTTATTGATGTCATGTCTTTTTTAGTACATCGAAAGTTAGGTTAGGTTAGGTAACTCTTACAGTCATCTTTATAGATATCATGTCTTTTTCAGTTCATTAAAAGTTAGGTTAGGTTAGATAACTCTTACAGTCATCTTTATAGATATCATGTCTTTTTCAGTACATCAAAAGTCAGGTTAGGTTAAGTAATTTTCACAGTACCTTTGTTACAATCATTACATTTTCAACACATCAAAAGTTAAGTTAATCTACCGACAATTACCCTCTTCGAACATCAAACATTAAAGATAATTAAACCACAGAACATTTAAATATCTTTGTTCAGTGTAAAGCAAAGTTCCAACAGAAAATGTTCGCGCTAGTTTTATTTCTCACCGAAGGATTCTATATCTCCAGTCAGAGGAAGTTGCGAGTTAATTTCAAGCAGGGTAGCGTAACAAGTTCAACTTCCGATCGCAGGAAGTTTCGGCGCTTCGCAACAGAGAAGAACAAAGTCAACAGGGGCTTTGTTCGATCTTTTAACGAATTCACATCGTTCATCGATTGACGTGCGCTCAAACAGTTTCACGGATTAAATTCTAGCGAGCTTCAAAGAAAAGTGGTAGAAAACCAATTTCGAGAATCGAGAGCGTACGACGAGAGTGACAAAAATCGTATGTCGATGTTAACCAGATAACGTATTTGTCGATATGGAATATTAAATCGTACTATTGGGAACATTTTTTTTTTATATTTTCTTGGAAATTGAGGGTAGGTTTCGTACATGGGTCATTTCATATCAAATTGATCACTTTTGGACGTCACTATGCAATTTTTAGGAAAATAGGTTTCACTTACGAATTTTTTTCTCAGAAACTACTGTACCGATTTAGCTAAATTCTTTTTTGTTTTATTCGTGAAGAATTGGGCTATTTTAAAATATTTTTTTTAACTCCGTCAACTTGTTATGAAATTTCGGAAAATTTAAACAACACCACTGCATAGAAAAAAATGCAAAAAAAGAATTCATTTAAATTTTCCGATATTTTATATAAAATTGACGGAGTTAAAAAAAATATTTTAAAATAGCCCAATCCTTCGTGAATAAAACAAAAAAGAATTTAGCTAAATCGGTTCAGTAGTTTTCGAAATAAAAATTCGTAAGTGAAGTCTATTTTCGTAAAAGTGGGTAAAAATTGCAAACTTTGAAGGCTTGTTATTTCTTCACAAATTCGAAACCGGCAAAATGATGACTTAAACCTTCTCTAATTTCACGTGGACTACAGTATATTTTGATTAGAGCAAAATCGCAGATAGTGACGTCTGGTAGTGATGGATTTAAGTGGAATGATCATGAACAAATTTCAAAATTTCAACTCACACTTAAAAAATCATAATTTCTCTGTATTTGACAATATAAAAATTTGAATGCCCTACACTTGAGAATCTAAACGCCTCTAAACCCCTCCAAGACCAATCCCTCAATCAACAAAATCGATACTTATCGAAATACCCCGGCAATATTTGCACCAGTGTTCGAGTACACGAACCGTAATCACTAGAGAATAATCCTAGTTTCATAAACCCACTGTTCTAGTTGTAATGCGGTTATTTATGGGAACCTTGAGCATCAGCTCTGTAAAATTACGTGGACTACATTTTGATTAGAGCAAAATCGCAGATGACGTCCGAAAGTGATTGATTTGACGTGGAGCTCCTATATTAACTTACAAGTGTCAAAATTATGAAATCCGTCTCGACAAACGTAATTAAAAATTACCACAATTATTTGACAACCTAAACCCAATACTCTGAAATATTTCAGCCAACAAAGACCAGATTCTCCGATGACATTTAATTAAAAGAATGTATTCTATTTCATCCTCTCGATAATCCACTTGACACAGATGCCTCGGTTAATCTCATAATTAAATTCCGAAGCGAATTAGCCTCGAAGAGGAATTCAATAGGTTCGAGATATCGCCGGTCGATTAATAATGAAAGAAAGCAATTCGATTCGTTTGTTTGTCCCGAGAAATCGATACCGTATTTTTTCCCCGTTTCTCGATTACGTTCCCGCGGATCAATCATTCCGGGACAACGTTCCTAACGCGTCTGTATTTACAGCCCGTAAAAATCCCGCTTCGCGGCTCTCATTTTGTCGCCGTCATCCATTATGCGTCGTAAAAGCCCGCACGAAATTAACTCGCCCGATTCGATTTACTTTTTGGCCGATTGAATATTTCACAAGTAGTCCGATCGGCTAATTAACGAATCGCTAATTGATCGCCGGATCGGTTCGTCTGTTTTCGTTTTAAACACGATAGTCCTCGTTCCAGCATCGTAAAAGTCGGAAATGACAAGCTCGATCATCGATTCTACACGCTCCGGCGTTTTATACGTTCCCGGATGGATATTCCGTTTTGTTCCTGTTTCATATTTTACCTCGGACAGCGCGTCACGATTTCAATTTAACGTTGCTTCTTGATCGGATGCAATTTGCTGATGATTATTCTGTAAATTCATAATTTTGTTCTTGATTAAACATTTTATTTTTAATATCATTTGGTAATTTTGCAGTTTGATCGTTGTAAAATATAATTGTGATGATAATTTTATCTGATTTTGTGAAGGTTTATTTTTGGGTGTTCAAAAAACACATATCACCAATAATCCCACATTCGTTACAGGAAACATACATAAGTTACCAATTATATCTCAACATCCAACAATCATAACATCACTTTAAAAAATAACCACGTCATATCATTCTCGCAGCAGTTCAATTAAAATCGCATAAATAATCGATCTTTTTTCCCATTTTCACCGAAACACGCATTCACTTAACGTGGCTGCAACCGCGTTTTTAATCCCATAATTGACGTTTATCGAAGAAAACGCCATCGGCGATTTGCTCGAAATCGAATATTTTAATCCCTATTAGCCCGGCAAGGACACAGAGATGATTTATCGGGCATTTTTCAACGTACCCTTTAATTGGCCCCCGAACGAATCGATATACGGCCATGTTTTAACATATTTGCACGCGTCTCGGTCCGCCTGTTCCACGGTGCTAGTGCTCTCGAACTAATTACTCGCACGATCGTTTTACCCCGATGATACTAGCGGTCGGATAAATTTGTCAATGAAACGACCGACTCTGTTTAACGTTCGTCGACAATTTTATGATCACCTCGGCTGCCCATTATGGTTTCGACTGTTTACTAGTTCGGTGGAGGACAAACACCCTTTCGGATTTCACTGTACGGTTAACCCT
Organism: Megachile rotundata; assembly: GCF_050947335.1. Taxonomy (NCBI): domain Eukaryota; kingdom Metazoa; phylum Arthropoda; class Insecta; order Hymenoptera; family Megachilidae; genus Megachile; species Megachile rotundata. The sequence goes on from NC_134996.1 coordinate 11,201,181, forward strand.
ACTATTTTGACGATTGTGATCAATTTTACTTGAACTTTTTATATTCTTTTTGGAGTTCAAATTCAACAATTAAGATCGTCGATTGTATGCCAGAAATTTGATACATTTCAACCTTCTTCATGAATTTCGAGTTTAATATCTCACTGCATGATATGTGGGAATTAGGGAATGTGGAGTTGGGGAATGTGGGAATTAGGATATGTGGGAATTGAGATATATGCGAATTGGGACATGTGGGAGTTGGAATATGTGGGAGTTGGAATATGTGGAATTGGAATATGTGGAATTGGGGAATGTGGGAATTAGGATATGTGGAATTGACATATGTGGAAATGGGGAATGTGGGAATTAGGATATGTGGAATTGACATATGTGGAATTGGGGAATGTGGGAATTAGGATATGTGGAATTGACATATGTGGAAATGGGGAATGTGGGAACTAGGATATGTGGAATTGACATATGTGGAATTGGGGAATGTGGGAATTAGGATATGTGGAATTGACATATGTGGAAATGGGGAATGTGGGAATTAGGATATGTGGAATTGACATATGTGGAATTGGGGAATGTGGGAATTAGGATATGTGGAATTGACATATGTGGAATTGGGGAATGTGGGGATTGGGATATGTGGAATTGACACATATGGAATTGGGACATGTGGGAGTTGGATTATGTGGGAGTTGGAATATGTGGGAATCGAGATATGTGGAATTGACATATGTGGAATTGGGGAATGTGGGCATTGGGATATGTGGAATTGACATATGTGGAATTGGGGAATGTGGGGATTGGGATATGTGGAATTGACACATATGGAATTGGGGAATGTGGGAATTGGGATATGTGGAATTGACATATGTGGAATTGGGGAATGTGGGACTTAGGAGATATGGAATTGACATATGTGGAATTGGAAAATGTGGGAATTGGGATATGTGGGAAGTGGGATATGTCGAACACTAAGATTCTCGATACAATATTTATATATTAAAAAGTATTAATAATATTTCAATGTGACGTGATATTCGTGGAGTGACTGAGATTTTATTAACACAATATAATCCTCCTTTGCCCACATATTTATTTATTCGTCTCACAATTTGACGTCAAGATTATAGCCGTGTTGCCACGTTACAAAAGCGGTAAGTGGTTTTAATAGGAAACATATTCTGAAAAGTTAGTAAATAACGTACATGTAGTGTACGGGATTCGTTCTTGCTGCTGACCATTAATTTTAATTCGTGCTTTAACGAGTCGGCTAGCAAGCTCTTTATAGAGATTCTCAAAATCTCTTCGAGTGCTCCAGAATTTATTTACCATTTTATTCTCCATCTGAGTAGGATAAAACCTTGGGGAGAATTATTGAAGATAAACGCTAACGATCATATTCATTAACAACTTCATATTTATGAATATTAATTAATCTAATGATCTCATTGAATCACTGAAAATATTATAAATCAAAATTTTTTGAACGTCAATAAATAAGAAAATTTGTCCCATCAAAATATATTGACTGCTCCCTAACAGTGAATAATATAAAAATCCCAAAATTGCAGTAACAGCATTGACAAGAAGAAACACCTAGCCGAAAAAAAGGCGTCGAAATGCAGAACACAAAAATCCACGAAGACAAAGCAATAAGACAGCGAAAGATAAATTACACGGCACACATTTAACACTACTTCTCGTTTAAACTGACATCGAAATGTAGAGAAAAGTGGTGGGAGACTGGTTGCCAGTTTAAATGAACATTTGCTCAGGGAACAAACTACCAGCGGAAGATGGATCTGTAAATGGAGACTAGTTTACGGAGTTCCGTATACTTGCTTGCCTCCTTTGTTATGTTCACCTTAGCTTTGGTATTTTACTTTGGCTGCAAACTTCTTGTCGAATTAACGCGCATTAACTGTACAACCGTTAATGCCCTCCGTAATATTGTAATACTCTGATTTTAAACAAAGTTTCATTTATTTTTGATAATTGTTTCTTTTGGGTTTTGAGAGGTTGGGGGTTTGGGAACTTGGGGAGTTTGGAATAGGAAAATTTGGGGAATTAGGGAATTGGGAATTAGGGAATTGGGGATTTAGGGAATCGGGGAATTAGGGATCGGGGAATTAGGGATCGGGGAATTAGGGATCGGGGAATTAGGGATCGGGGAATTTAGAAATTGGGGAATTAGGGAATCGGGGAATTAGAAAATCGGGGAATTAGGGAATCGGGGAATTAGGGATCGGGGAATTTAGAAATTGGGGAATTAGGGAATCGGGGAATTAGGGAATCGGGGAATTAGGGAATCGGGGAATTAGGGAATCGGGGAATTGGGGATCGTGGAATTAGGGATCGGGGAATTAGGGAATCGGGGAATTAGGGATCGGGGAATTTAGAAATTGGGGAATTAGGGAATCGGGAAATTAGAAAATCGGGGAATTAGGGAATCGGGGAATTTAGAAATTGGGGAATTAGGGAATCGGGAAATTAGAAAATCGGGGAATTAGGGAATCGGGGAATTAGGGATCGGGGAATTAGGAAATCGGAGAATTAGGGAATCGGGGAATTAGGGATCGGGGAATTAGGGATCGGGGAATTAGGGAATCGGGGAATTGGGGAATCCGAGAATTAGGGATCGGGGAATTAGGAAATCGGGGAATTTAGAAATTGGGAAATTTAGAAATTGGGGAATTAGGGAATCCGGGAATTAGGAAATTGTGTAATTTCCAAATTCCCCTCTTCAAATTTCCAACCCTCTAAATTCCCATCTCCCTGCATTCCCAAATCCCCAAATTTCCACATAAAATATCTACACTCGAACCACCATCCTCTCCTCCCAAAACTTCTCCTCAAATTCCACTAAAAATACCAGAAAAAGCAATTTGCATCAACGACCCTAAAATGAATCAAATCCTCATTCAAGATGGCATCCTCCACGTATCGCGGTAGATAACGAGTAAAATTCCAATATTTCGTATTCGAATCGCTCGTGGCATTTTCCGTGTTGGTTCACAAAGGTATTAACGTGGCTCGGCTGGAAATTTAAGAGCCGCAACGACGACGGCGAACAGCGAGAGGAATTTCGTACGTTGGACTCGCATAGCTCAGACATCGGAATAGTTGGCCACATTAACCGGACGTTCTCTCTGGACTTTGGCCGATGTTCCAATGGTGGACCGAACGTGGATAGATACGTTGTATCCACTCTGTGTCAGCTCGTTAGGAAATATCAAGCGTGCAAACTATGACGGCACTGGCGTCCATTAAATTAAGTCCTTGCCGGTTAACAGATTGCCCCGGAACACGGCCTGGATCCTCGTCCTAGCGATAATTTATACGTTAATTATACCCCAGAGCCTATTGTTTCGACTAATTATGATTCATGTCGCCCTGATACGATGCCGCAAAGAAACTACGGACATGTACGGAATGTCGAACCTTTACTAATGTAATGAGTTTTTATCACATATGTACATATGCAAAATTTAATGGATATGAAGGTTAAAATTATGCAGTTTTATTTTGAAATTTCGAGTGAATTTCAGTGGTGCATTTCAGCAGTGAACATGGTAATCATGTGTGATGTTAGTGAACATGTGTGACAATCACATATTATCTTCATGTGATGGCTACATATGTTATGTATGTCTATAATTTCTTATTCAAAGGTTTTAGAATTACGATATTTTATTAAGAAATCTAGAGCGAACTTCACTGTCAACCTCTGAGCAGTGAACCTGGTAATCATATGTGATGTTAGTGAACATGTGTGATAATCACATATTATCTTCATGTGATGGCTACATATGCTATGTATGTCTATAATTTTTTGTCCAAGGGATTTAGAATTATGATATTGTATTAAGAAATCTAGAGTGAACTTCACTATCAACCTCTGAGCAGTGAACATGGTAATCATATGTGATGTTAGTGAACATGTGTGACAATCACATATGATCTTCATGTGATGGCTACATATGCTGTGTTTGTCTGTAATTTTTTGTCCAAGGGATTTAGAATTATGATATTTTATTAAGAAATCTAGAGTGAACTTCACTATCAACCTCTTAGCAGTGAACATGGTAATCATATGTGATGTTAGTGAACATGTGTGGCAATCACATGTTATATTCATGTGATGGCTACATATGCTATGTATGTCTATAATTTCTTATCCGAGGGCTTTAGAATTATGATATTTTATTAAGAAATCTAGAGTGAACATGGTAGTCATGTGTGATGTATGTGAACATGTGTGACATCATACATTATCTTCACATGAGTTGTATGAGCCATGTATATTCATCACTTATCATTACTTAATTTATACATAAAATTTAATGGATAAATACAGTTTTTTTAAAAGTCTCAGAAACCTTGTATGTTAATAAGCATGTGCATATGTGTGAATACACATATGTGATCATATATCTTGATGTGTATCTGCATGTGTCACCTTCTATCATCCACTGCAAATTTTATACTCAATCAATGTTTACTCCAAAAATTATTAAAATCGTTTTAAAATTGCACCTCCCAAAATTATTATAACTAGAAGATCCTAAGTTCATTATACAGTTAGCCCTCACCCTTCAGCGAGCACATAAAAATATTTAATAAAAATACTCGACTGCAGTAAAATTGAAAGGAATCGAGTCTGATTCGAATTTAAAAAGATGAATGTAGGTGTTAAGAATGAATCGCAAGAAAATATTCGCATCAGGTGGCACGAATGCCGTTCGTTTACAAGAACGCGTTTTCGAGAAAGAAAATTTCCGGTCTGAAATTCCCCGTACGAGCGTGAAGGTTGGTCCACATTTTCAATGGCAGTTTCGGTCGAAAGCGTCGTGTAATTGCAAGCAATAGCGTGTGTATTCCCCTTGTTACCGTCGAAATCAAAGCGGTTGCAAGGTTGCTCGTCGCTTCGTCCCAATTATTGTTCCCGACGTTGCTTTCGATGGCGAACGAGGGCTCGGAAACGTGAGAACCGGGCTTGCACGAGGATCGTTGCGAGGCGGGCATGGCTTTCGTAAATTGCTTCCTCTTATGGGGTATTAGACAGAAGCTTCCGGTGAATTTCAGGGAGTCCCGATGAACTGAATCTTGATTACGTTCACAATTTCGATCATTTCGACGGCGTCGCGGACGTAAAATACTTTATCAGCGAAACATCTCGACGCTTGCGAATCGTGAAATACACTATTCAAGTGCCTTTAAATACACTTTCATTTTCTCGTCGATAAAAAGCGTTTACAATTTCGAATTTCTATTGAGAGACTTTTCAATTAGTGGATGTGGGCTGCTTCAATTTAACTTTTTCAGTTATAACTTGGTTTAACACTCTTTTTAGTTGTTAAGATTTTGTTTTAAACAATAGGTGGCGTTTTTAGGGAGGTACATTGTTATATGTACTCTTGAGCAAGAACTATTTCACTTGTCTGACCATATTACTTGTCTGGATATTCTATTTGTTTCATTATTCTACTTGTATGACTATTTTACTTGCGTGATTATTCTACTTGTCTGACTAATATACTTGTCTGATCATACTACTTGTCTGACTATTCTACTTGTCTGACCATACTACTTGTCTGACTATTATACTTCTCTGACTATTCTACTTGTCTGACTATTCTACTTATCTGACTAATCTACTTGTCTGACCATACTACTTGTCTGACTATTCTACTTGTCTGACCATACTACTTGTCTGACTATTCTACTTGTCTGACTATTATACTTCTCTGACTATTCTACTTGTCTGACCATACTACTTGTCTGACTATTATACTTCTCTGACTATTCTACTTGTCTGACTATTCTACTTATCTGACTAATCTACTTGTCTGACCATACTACTTGTCTGACTATTCTACTTGTCTGACCATACTACTTGTCTGACTATTCTACTTGTCTGACTATACTACTTGTCTGACTATACTACTTGTCTGACCACACTACTTGTGTGACTATTATACTTGTCTGACTATTATACTTCTCTGACTATTCTACTTGTCTGACTCATCTACTTGTCTTACCATACTACTTGTCTGACAATTCTACTTGTCTGACTAATCACCTTGTCTGACCATACTACTTGCCTGACTAATTTAATTGTCTGACTAGTGATGAGACTTATTCTACTTGTCTGACCATTTCACTAGTCTGACTAGTTTAATATCTATAAATGAATGTATCTCACTTGTGCTGCTCAATCTACTTGTCTGACTAGTCATTGTGCTTATTGCACTTGTCTGACCATTTCATTAGTCTGACTAGTTCAATATGCATAAATGAATGTACCTCACTTGTGCTGCTCAATCTACTTGTCTGACTAGTCATTGTGCTTATTGTACTTGTCTGACAATTTCATTAGTCTTACTAGTTTAATGTGTATAAATGAATCTATTTCACTTGTGCTGCTCAATCTACTTGTCTGACTAGTCATTAGGTTTGTTCTGCTTGTCTGACCATTTCAGTAGTCTGACCAGTTTAACGTGTATAAATGAATGTACCTCACTTATACTGCTCAATCCACTTGTCTGACTAATTACACAGTTATTTCACTTCTCCTCATGAACCCGCAATTCAATAGCGTTGGAGATTTAATAGCATTTGAGGAACAGAAGCGTCTGAAAGCGAGACGCGAATCTCCGTTATAAAAAAATCAAATTCGAGTGACTATGAAAAGCAGAGGTTCACGTGGATACGGACAGCTGATTTACGAGATCCGCTTTAGCCGGCGGTGTTTTCTCGCGGGCGATATTAAGCGGAAACTTTTGCTCCTCAATTTACGCTGCCGCGTTTAACGCGGCCGTTGCATCGCGTTGCAATAACAAATACGCGAGTGCATCAGTATAACGGGATAAACGTTTACAATATTCTCTCTTTCATACACGCACACGTCCACGCACGGACATATTCGTATAACGTGTACATAAACGGGGCGGTCGTGCGCATTTTCGTGTAAAATAACGCGCACGTTCGCGCGCTCACGCTTTGTTTACGCGAACGTAAAATGAAACACTTCGTTTCGTTTACGGCGTGGCAAGCCTGTAATAAAAATTAATTAATGTTAATTTACTCGTGTAATCTTATTACATACTCTAGCATGCGATTTATGGAATACGATGACGTGTAATGATGTATTTCATATTTATTTTGTAATTGCTATGCAAATTCTGATTGCATGCGGATTTTGACGAAATTTATATTATGACTCGCCAAATACAGTTGTAAGCATAAATTCAGAAAAATTACTTCACTTTATCACTAACAAATAAAGTTATATAAAATTAATCAAATTACTTATTTCGTTGACGAACTCGTATTTTCACAGAATATAATTTTGGTGCAATTATTTTCTGGTACATGAAATAAATTATATCAATTTTCGTTTATAATATTTCAGTCAGAAAATCTGCAAAATTTTCTTAAAAAGACGGAGAGTTATTCCTTATTCGAAAGAGATATATTTTGCACTGGCAGAAAACGCTCATAAAATTGTGAAATGCATGAAATTTATCTCTGGCGTGCAATATCGTAAACGAAAACGTTTATTTTGTACGGTAACAGCTTCGAAAAGCGAATGAAAGCCACAGCGTATTTTGGAGACAGGGATTTCCGTTGCAAATTGAATCCGTTTCGAACATTGTTGAAATGTTGCGTAGAAGGAAAATTAAAAACAGACCAAACGAGCAGCGGGCAATGTTGCCTTTGAAATGAAAATGTTTTAAGCTCCTTGAAAATTCCACGATTTTCAATGGCGGTACCCTTTCAGAGACCATCGAATCGCGCTGGAAATACCGTCACGCTAAATTGTAAACAGAATTGAAATCGAAATTACTTCGTTTAATGGTTCATTTACGTCCGCGTCGTTAACTTTTAAGGTACACTAGCGGAACACCTAATTTCGAAAGCAATTTTCATATTTCTGACATACTTTTTTTACGGCTACCACTGCTAGGTTATGTAATAATGTTTGCACGGATTTGGGAAATTGGTTATTTGGGAATTTCGGGATTTTATTATGGGAAGATTTGGGAATTTGGGAGGTTGAAGACTTTGGGAGGTTCATTTGAATTTGATGGGAAAATTAGGGGATGTGGAATTTTGGGGAGATTACAATTTGGGGACGTGGAATTTTGGGGAGATTAATATTTGGAGGTGTGGAAATTTGGGGAGATTAAAATTTGAGGGTGTGAAATTTTGAGAGTGCAATTTTGGTGAAATAAAAATTTGGGGATGTCGAATTTTAGGGGGTGGAATTTTGGAGAGATTAAAATTTGAGAGAGTGAAACTTTGAGGGTGGAATTTTGGTGAGATTAAAATTTGAGAGAGTGAAACTTTGAGGGTGGAATTTTGGTGAGATTAAAATTTGAGAGAGTGAAACTTTGAGGGTGGAATTTTGGTGAGATTAAAATTTGGAGGTGTCGAATTTTGGGGAGATTAAAATTTGAGGGTGGAATTTTGGTGAGATTAAAATTTGGAAGTGTGAAATTTTGGGGAGATTAAAATTTGAGGGTGGAATTTTGGTGAGATTAAAATTTGGAAGTGTGGAATTTTGGGGAGATTAAAATTTGAGGGTGAAATTTTGGTGAGATTAAAATTTAGAGGCGTGGAATTTTGAGGAGATTAAAATTTGAGGGTGTGAAATTTTGAGGGTGGAATTTTCGTGAGATTTAAATTTGAGAGAGTGAAACTTTGAAGGTGGAATTATGGTGAGATTGAAATTTGGAGGTATGGAATTTTGATGAGATTAAAATTTGAGAGAGTGAAATTTTGAAGGTGAAATTTTAGTGAGATTAAAATTTGGAGGTGTGGAATTTTGGTGAGATTAAAATTTGAGAGAGTGAAACTTTGAGGGTGGAATTTTGAGAAGATTAAAATTTGAAAGAATGAAACTTTGAGGGTGGAATTTTTGGAAAGATTAAAACTTGAGAGAGTGAAATTTTGAGAGTGTAATTTTGTTGAGATTAAAATTTGAAACTGTGAAATTTCAGGGGTGAAATTTTGGTAGTTTGACAATCAGAAAATTTCCCAAAACGATCATTAAAGACGTAAACCCCGCAAGCTAACAGCCTCGCAAAAACCCTTCTTTAGGTTCATAAATCAGCATCCAGTCATTTTCGACTTATTGCCATAAAAAGTGCAGCGCACCGACGTTAAGAAAAGCTGGATCTCCTGAAAAGCTTCTTCCGCGCACACGAGCATTGAAGATGTAACATAGTAACGAAAGAAGCGTGCAAAAGAAGAAACGTTTCGTCAAAAGTCGTTTTTAACAGCTGCTCGTTTATCGTCGCTCGACGAAGCCGTTAAACGTGCCGGCATAAATTCACCCCCGGAAACTTCTGCTTAATATCGGCGACGGTGAGAAGCAATTTATGAAAACACATCCACTTGCAGCTTCGCTGTTCACCGCCCAATATCGTCGTCATTGTTGCGGTGATAAACGCGCGAAGAAGTTTGCTCCGTTAAAAGATAAAAGCGGGGTAGCGGGATCATCGAAGGGGTGAAACAATGGGCCGAGTTAAGGCAAGTCCTTTGGGAACTACCAAGAAAAGTACAGTGAATTACGTGTTATGTATAGGTATAATAAGCGCCGCAGAGACTTGCTCCCTTCTGATGAAAGTTCGGCTTGAATAGCTTCTTAGATTTATCTTCGATAGGCGCTTTTTCTATTTCAATCAACAGTTTTGGGACTTTGGGAGGTTCATTTGAATCTGATGCGAAAATTAGGGGATGAGGAATTTTGGGGGTGGAATTTTGGGGAGATTAAAATTTGGGGATGTGGAATATTAAGGGTGAAATTTTGGGGAGATTAAAATTTGGGGATGTGGAAGTTTGGGGGCGGAATTTTGGGGAGGTTAAAATTTGGGGATGTGGAATTTTAGGGGTGGAATTTTGGGGACATTAAAATTTGAGAGAGCGAAACTTTGAGGGTGGAATTTTGGTGAGATTTAAATTTGAGAGAGTGAAACTTTGAGGGTGGAATTTCGGTGATATTAAAATTTGGAGGTGTGGAATTTTGAGGGTGGAATTTTGGTGAGATCAAAATTTAAGAGAGTGAAATTTTGAGGGTGGAATTTTGGAGAGATTAAAATTTGAGAGAGTGAAATTTTGGAGAGATTAAAATTTGAGAGAGTGAAATTTTGAGGGTGGAATTTTGATGTGATTAAAATTTGGATGTGTGGAATTTTGGGGAGATTAAAATTTAAGAGAGTGGAATTTTGGAAAGATTAAAATTTGAGAGAGTGAAATTTTGAGGGTGGAATTTTGATGTGATTAAAATTTGGATGTGTGGAATTTTAGGGAGATTAAAATTTGAGAGAGTGAAATTTCGGAGAGATTAAAATTTGAGAGAGTGAAATTTTGAGGGTGGAATTTTGGAGAGATTAAAATTTGAGAGAGTGGAATTTTGAGGGTGGAATTTTGGTAAATTTAAAATTTGGGGAGTTTTCATAATTTCGTTCATTAATTGGTAATTCAACTCCATTTTTTTCTTCGTTTCATATGAAATTTTTTCTATGAAAAAATAACAGAGATTCCGTGAAAATGTGCAGAGAGGATTCTATTATTCCTTTTATAATTTTTAATTAGTACATTTCAGTTCTCAGAATTTGTCATGTAATTATACACATTCTACGAAAAGCTACCTAATTAATTTAATTAAAGTTAATTACGACATATAACTTTACGCTTCATTTTTATGTTCTCTGTTAAATCACGGTTTAAAAATAATTTTCTCAAATATGCTGATAATTTTGTTTAATTATTTCTCTTGTAAAATGATAAGACTCGTGGGTTTCACAAATCTGTAGCGCTTGTTCCATTTATATGTATTTATTCTTCTTGTCTGACTGATTCAATCTGCATGTATTTCGCTTGTTTGATGATTCTACTGGTCTGACTGATTCAATTTGCATGTATTTTGGTTGACAATTCTACTGGTCTGACTTGTTCATTGTATGTAACTGTTTAATAGTCTCATTTTACTTGTCTGATTATGCTGCTGGTCTGACCAATTCACTGAACGTATCAGACTTATTCTACTTGTCTGACCAGCTCACTGTATGTATGGGACTTATTCTACATGTCTGATTAATTTACAGTAGGTATGAGACTTATTCTACTTGTCTGACCAATTCACTGTATGTATGGTACTTATTCTACTTGTCTGACTAGTTTAATGTATGTATGCAACTCATTCTACTTGTCTGACTAGTTCATTGTATGTAACTGTTTGATAGTCTCATTTCACTTGTCTGATTATGCTGCTGGTCTGACCAATTCACTGAACGTATCAGACTTATTCTACTTGTCTGACCAATTCACTGTATGTATGGTACTTATTCTACTTGTCTGAGTAATTCACTGTATGTTTGGTACTTATTCTACTTGTCTGACAAGTTGACTGTATGTGTGGGACTTATACTACTTGTCTGACCAATTCACTGTATGTGTGAGACTTATACTACTTGTCTGACTAATTCAATATATGTGTGGGACTTATTCTACTTGTCTGACTAATTCAATATACGTGTGAGACTTATACTACTTGTCTGACTAATTCAATATATGTATGGGACTTATTCTACTTGCCTGACTAGTTCAATATATGTATGTGCCTTATTCTACTTGTCTGACTAATTCAATATATGTGTGGGACTTATACTACTTGTCTGACTAGTTCAATGTAAGTATGGGCCTTATTCTACTTGTCTGACTAGTTCAATATATGTGGCTGTTTGTTTGTCTTTCATCATTTGCCTGATCATGCTACTGGTCTGACTAATTCAGTACACATTTGTAGGACATATTCTACTTGTCTGACCAATATAGTGCATGTAGTTTATTCTTTTAACTGCATCGATTTCATAAAATCTTCACTTTCTGATTCATTACACTTAACCATCGATACGTATTCCCATTAAAAATACAACCAGATAAAACCACCTCGATAAAAACCGTTCAATTACAACAACAATAAAAAATGCTAGAAAAAACGTTCACACCGCAGTATTCATGTTCTCGTAACCTCGAAACAATCCATCGATATCACCCAGTTTAATGGAATTAATCGATTCGTAGATGTCGTCGGTAATTCACGAAGCGGTTTCCTTAGCCGAGGAGTATCAATTCATGGGAAACTGCCGCTTAATAATAGAAACGGCGAAACGATTTACGGAAACGCGCATTTCCACCCATAAAATCCCTTTTCGACGTTCAATTTGGCCCCGCATTGTTCGCTGCACTGCATTGCTTTTGTATCAAAACCAGTTGCAACGTTATGCATTAAACGCTCGCATTCGTCTCTATGTGTGCAACGGACTCATAGAAAGAGAGGCTGGGGGACGGAGGGGGCTGTTTCAGTCGAATGAAAGGAGTCAGGATGCAAAAGCTATATTTCGTGGTTTCAGACCTTTGTTAAGATTTTCCATTGAAAATTATTTTGCATGCCACTGTGCAGAGCGTGTTTAAGACTGAATATCTGACTTTCAACACACCGGAATCACTTCTGAATTAATCCGTTATTTACTTAATATTTATTCCAAATTATTCATTGTTCCATCTTTACATATTCTCACACAAAATTCCAAATTTTCATTTTTAAAATTATGGTACATTCTATGATTACAATTTTCTAGAAATTATTTTTAGCTCAACATTAACATTGTCTTAGAATTTATTTTTCAAGCGTGTCATGATAATTATATCTGCAGTAAAACAGAAAAAAATTTGACGCACCATATGCGTCACGAGTCCAACATACTGCAAAACTCTCACACAAATTTATTTTAAAAATAAATAAATTTCAGTGCAAGTAGTTCTATTATTTAAAGAGCTCTCTCCATAACAATCTCTCCATAAATTCAAGATTATTAGTTTCCCAGAAAATAGTAGCTGAAGTCCATCTATTTATGGAGCAAAATGGGACACTCAGTGTATGCAGCATTAAACAGGAGCTGCATCAACCGTTTATCCCAAAGACAAAATCTTACACGTGGATCTCTTTTGATCGCGTCTTTGTTGCTCATCCCTGGGTGTAATGATGTTAGTCATGCATCGAGTTCTCGGAAGCTCGCAGTTAATATCATCCGTGGCAATACGGTTCACGGAAGCGTATCCACTTTTGAACGAACATCCTTTCTGATGTTCAATCTCCCCGATGCTTGCGCTGATTTTAAGATTGCGGCTACTCTCGCGGAAACAGAGCGGAGAAAATACTGGGGTCAATGTATTACGGGATATCGCTGCTTTATTTTCTGCCGGGAGATTTTTGCTTCTTTTATTAGCTACAAGTTTGGCGAGTTTTTATGGGGCGTGCGAGATTTAAGACGGGGGGGTGGGGATGGGGATGTTTGGAGGTTAGGGGGCGGTGGAGGTGGAGGATTTGCATGTTTTGAGGATGATAGATTTGGGAATTTGGGGATTTTGGGAATTTTAGGATTTTTGGGGATTTGGGGATTTGGGGATTTTGGGATTTTTGGGGATTTGGGAATTTTGGGATTTTTGGGAATTAGGGATTTGAGAATTTTGGGATTTGGGAATTTTGGGATTTGGGAATTTTGGGATTTGGGAATTTTGGGATTTGGGAATTTTGGGATTTGGGAATTTTGGGATTTGGGAATTTTGGGATTTGGGAATTTTGGGATTTGGGAATTTTAGGATTTGGGAATTTTGGGATTTGGGAATTTTGGGATTTGGGAATTTTGGGATTTGGGAATTTTGGGATTTGGGAATTTTGGGATTTGGGAATTTTGGGATTTGGGAATTTTGGGATTTGGGAATTTTGGGATTTGGGAATTTTGGGATTTGGGGATTTGGGGATTTGGGATTTGGGTATTGGAAATTTGGGGATTTGGGAATTTTGGGAATTTTGGGATTTTTGGGAATTAGGGATTTGAGAATTTTGGGATTTGGGGATTTGGGGATTTGGGGATTTGGGGATTTGGGGATTTGGGGATTTGGGAATTTTGGGATTTGGGAATTTTGGGATTTGGGAATTTTAGGATTTGGGAATTTTGGGATTTGGGAATTTTGGGATTTGGGGATTTGGGGATTTGGGGATTTGGGATTTGGGTATTGGAAATTTGGGGATTTGGGAATTTTGGGAATTTTGGGAATTTTGGGAATTTTGGGATTTTTGGGAATTAGGGATTTGAGAATTTTGGGATTTGGGGATTTTGGGATTTGGGAATTTTGGGATTTGGGAGTTTTGGGATTTGGGAATTTTGGGATTTGGCGATTTGGGATTTGAGTATTGGAAATTTGGGGATTTGGGAATTTTGGGATTTTTGTGATTTTTGGGAATTAGGGATTTGAGAATTTTGGGATTTGGGGATTTGAGAATTTTGGAATTTGGGGATTTGGGAATTTGGGATTTGAAAATTTATGATTTGGATATTGGAAATTTGTGGATTTCGGAATTTGTGGATCTGAGATTTGATAATTTGTAATTATGGAATTCAGAGATTTGATAATCTGGGATTTGGTGATTCAGGATTTGTTGAACTGAGAATTTGAAATTTAGAGATTTGGAAGATTGAAGAAACACCTAAATTTCCCAAAAATACCGAATGCTCCTCTGTTCCCCATCACCAGAATAAAACAGAAGACAAAGACAAAAATTGTATACGAATCTAAAAGTCGAAAATAGGAGACACATTTTAGTACCGACACGGTTCTCGAGTCAAGCTTCAGACAAGAAACGGACTTCTGCCGCGACTTCCTCTTCGACTAAGACTTATGCCATCCATTTATACCGGGGAACGATTCCTTCCAACCGGAATAATAGACAGCCGGAAAAGGTAGATGGATTGAAATGCATCGCGGAAAATTCACCGTTAGAAGTGACTTTCCTCGTCAATCAACTGTTTCATCGAGGATATGACGGATACCTTCGACGAACGTGTTTCTCTCTGTACCCGTTGTCGTAAATAACTTACTTTTTTCTCAGTCAGCGTTTTAAACGACTGTGTCGGAAGATGTATGTGTGAGAGTACGGTGATTTATATTTTGTGTATATCATTTTGATTTGTTGCTTTTTTTGGGGACATTTTGAAACCGTAAAATTAACTATCATTTAAGCCCTAAAATTAACTATCACTAAAAACTAGTACGAAGATTAAATCCTCATATGCATTCCAAGATCCAACACAGATTTTAATCACGGGGCATCGTACGCTGACAAACATCCAGGAAGATATTATTGTCAGAGGATTTTGAGTAGAGTAAAACGGCGTTTAACAAAGCCGCACGGATCTTCGTCGAAGTACGTGACTAAAAGCAGAAATTCGAAGTTCCCATGGAGGGTGTTCGTCCTCTGTCGTCCAATTCCCGGTTTGTAAGTTCGGGACTCGCTGGGGGCTGAATCTTGGCGGTAAACGGACGCGAAGACGTGTATCGTTGGGTGCGCGCCCACAAGACCCGCCCTATGCCCGTGGGCGATATCTAACGGGAAGCTGAATTTATGCCCACGTGCTCGCTGCTGGCTGTTAGCCTGCGACATCGAACAGACAAGATCGTCGGTGGGCGACTTGATTAATTCGATCAACGCTGCTGCTGAAACAACCGAAATTCTGCCTTGCTATTCAACGGGGCTTCTCGTGTTAACCGAAATTAACGGGGGTTAACTGTTATTGTTCGATTTCTCGAGTTGGTTCTACATTGAGGTGCTGATTTGGGATTTGGAGAGTGGAGATTTCGGGTGTGAAGGTTTGGGGATTGGAGATTTGAGGATTGGAGATTTGGGGATTGGAGATTTGGAGATTGGAGATTTGGAGATTGGAGATTTGGAGATTGGAGATTTGAGGATTGGAGATTTGGAGATTGGAGATTTGGGGTTTGAAGGTTTGGAGATTGGAGATTTGAGGATTGGAGATTTGGGGATTGCAGATTTGGGGTTTGAAGGTTTGGAGATTGGAGATTTGAGGATTGGAGATTTGAGGATTGGAGATTTGAGGATTGGAGATTTGGGGATTGCAGATTTGGGGTTTGAAGGTTTGGAGATTGGAGATTTGAGGATTGGAGATTTGAGGATTGGAGATTTGGGAATTGGAGATTTGGAGATTGGAGATTTGGGGTTTGAAGGTTTGGAGATTGGAGATTTGAGGATTGGAGATTTGGGGATTGCAGATTTGGAGATTGGAGATTTGGGGTTTGAAGGTTTGGAGATTGGAGATTTGAGGATTGGAGATTTGAGGATTGGAGATTTGGGGATTGGAGATTTGGAGATTGGAGATTTGGGGTTTGAAGGTTTGGAGATTGGAGATTTGAGGATTGGAGATTTGGGGATTGGAGGTTTGGAGATTGGAGATTTGGGGTTTGAAGGTTTGGAGATTGGAGATTTGAGGATTGGAGATTTGGGGATTGCAGATTTGGGGTTTGAAGGTTTGGAGATTGGAGATTTGAGGATTGGAGATTTGAGGATTGGAGATTTGAGGATTGGAGATTTGGGGATTGCAGATTTGGGGTTTGAAGGTTTGGAGATTGGAGATTTGAGGATTGGAGATTTGAGGATTGGAGATTTGGGAATTGGAGATTTGGAGATTGGAGATTTGGGGTTTGAAGGTTTGGAGATTGGAGATTTGAGGATTGGAGATTTGGGGATTGCAGATTTGGAGATTGGAGATTTGGGGTTTGAAGGTTTGGAGATTGGAGATTTGAGGATTGGAGATTTGAGGATTGGAGATTTGGGGATTGGAGATTTGGAGATTGGAGATTTGGGGTTTGAAGGTTTGGAGATTGGAGATTTGAGGATTGGAGATTTGGGGATTGGAGGTTTGGAGATTGGAGATTTGGGGTTTGAAGGTTTGGAGATTGGAGATTTGAGGATTGGAGATTTGGGGATTGCAGATTTGGGGTTTGAAGGTTTGGAGATTGGAGATTTGAGGATTGGAGATTTGAGGATTGGAGATTTGGGAATTGGAGATTTGGAGATTGGAGATTTGGGGTTTGAAGGTTTGGAGATTGGAGATTTGAGGATTGGAGATTTGGGGATTGCAGATTTGGAGATTGGAGATTTGGGGTTTGAAGGTTTGGAGATTGGAGATTTGAGGATTGGAGATTTGAGGATTGGAGATTTGGGGATTGGAGATTTGGAGATTGGAGATTTGGGGTTTGAAGGTTTGGAGATTGGAGATTTGAGGATTGGAGATTTGGGGATTGGAGGTTTGGAGATTGGAGATTTGGGGTTTGAAGGTTTGGAGATTGGAGATTTGAGGATTGGAGATTTGGGGATTGCAGATTTGGGGTTTGAAGGTTTGGAGATTGGAGATTTGAGGATTGGAGATTTGAGGATTGGAGATTTGGAGATTGGAGATTTGGGGATTGGAGATTTGGAGTTTGAAGGTTTGGAGATTGGAGATTTGAGGATTGGAGATTTGGGGATTGGAGATTTGGAGATTGGAGATTTGGGGTTTGAAGGTTTGGAGATTGGAGATTTGAGGATTGGAGATTTGGAGATAGGAGATTTGGAGATTGGAGATTTGGGGATTGGAGATTTGGAGTTTGAAGGTTTGGAGATTGGAGATTTGAGGATTGAAGATTTCGAGATAGGAGATTTGGGGATTTAGGATTTAGGGATCGGAGATTTGAGGCTTAGAGATTCAGAGATTGGAGATTTGGAAGTTTAGATTTTGGGGATTTAGAAATTTGGAGACCTGAGATTTGGGAATTTAGAAATCTGGAGATCTGAGATTTGGGGATTTGTGATTAGGGAATGTAGAGATTTGGGGCTTAGAGATTCAGAGATTGGAGATTTGGAAGTTTAGATTTTGGGGATTTAGAAATTTGGAGACCTGAGATTTGGGAATTTAGAAATTTGGAGACCTGAGATTTGGGGATTTGTGATTAGGGAATGTAGAGATTTGGGGCTTAGAGATTCAGAGATTGGAGATTTGGAAGTTTAGATTTTGGGGATTTAGAAATTTGGAGACCTGAGATTTGGGAATTTAGAAATTTGGAGACCTGAGATTTGGGGATTTGTGATTAGGGAATGTAGAATTTGAGGCTTAGAGATTCAGAGATTGGAGATTTGGAAATTTAGATTTTGGGGATTTAGAAATTTGGAGACCTGAGATTTGGGAATTTAGAAATTTGGAGACCTGAGATTTGGGAATTTAGAAATCTGGAGATCTGAGATTTGGGGATTTGTGATTAGGGAATGTAGAGATTTGAGGCTTAGAGATTCAGAGATTGGAGATTTGGAAATTTAGATTTTGGGGATTTAGAAATTTGGAGACCTGAGATTTGGAAATTTAGAAATTTGGAGATCTGAGATTTGGGGATTTGTGATTAGGAAATGTAGAGATTTGGGGATTCAGGATTTGAAGAACTGAGAGTATGAAGTTTAGAGATTTGAAAGATTGGAAATTTGAGGATTTAGGATTTGGGGATTGGAGATTTGGCCATTTACAAGATTTTGTTTGGTCACACTTGTAGTTTCATATCAATCCTTCATATAAGCAGCAGTAAGGTGAGTCCTTGCATTTAGTTAGAGGAAATAATGTGGACAATGAATAATTTCGAAACAAAATAGCTGGTCAGATAAAGGAATAATTTCGAAACAAAATGGCTGATCAATGACATGAAGCAATATCTATTTTTGAAACAAAATGACTGGTCAATTACAGAAATGGTCCAATTACCATAACATAAAAGTAACACAAAATAATACTTATGATACATCAATGTAAAAGTAGAAGTTTGTACAAAATGGCGGTTAGAACATTTAATAAATATTTCCAACTCAGTAATTATCAAAAGTTCTGATGAAATGGTGAACCCAACAGTACTTGCTCTACAGCGACCAAAATTAAATTGCTTTTAAATTGAAAATAAATTGGAAAAATGAACAAGTGAATACTGAAGCATCAACCATAGTACATGCAATCATTCAACAAGGTATGACAGACATTTAGACGGAAGCAATTTTCTAGTTTAACTTGTGCAGTTAATGATGTGTCAGGCAAACTGAAAGAAGTGTGAAGCTGAATTGTGTAGTTAAGGATTAATTTTGAATTGTTCAGTAACTTAACAGTGGAACTACTAGTTAGTCAAACTGAAAAGAAGTGTGAAGCAGAAATTTGCAGTAACTTAATAGTGCAATTACAAACCAGTTAAACTGAGTAGTATGAAGCTGAATTGTGTAATGAAGGATTAACTTTGAATTCTTCAGTAACTTAACACTGGGGCTACCAGTCAGTCAAACTGAAGGAAGTGTGAAGCTGAAATGAGTAATAAAAGATTAACTTTGAAATGTACAGTAACTTAGCACTGAATCTACCAGTCAGTCAAACTGAAAGAAGTGTGAAGCAGAAATTTGCAGTAACTTAATAGTGCAATTACAAACCAGTTAAACTGAGTAGTGTGAAGCTGAATTGTCTAATGAAGGATTAACTTTGAATTCTTCAGTAACTTAACACTGGGGCTACCAGTCAGTCAAACTGAAAGAAATGTGAAGCTGAAATGAGTAATAAAAGATTAACTTTGAATTGTGCAGTAACTTAACACTGAATCTACCAGTCAGTCAAACTGAAAAGAAGTGTGAAGCAGAAATTTGCAGTAACTTAATAGTGCAATTACAAACCAGTTAAACTGAGTAGTGTGAAGCTGAATTGTGTAATGAAGGATTAACTTTGAATTCTTCAGTAACTTAACACTGGGGCTACCAGTCAGTCAAACTGAAAGAAATGTGAAGCTGAAATGAGTAATAAAAGATTAACTTTGAATTGTACAGTAACTCAGCACTGAATCTACCAGTCAGTCAAACTGAAAGAAATATGAAGCTGAAATGAGTAATAAAAGATTAACTTTGAATTGTACAGTAACTCAGCACTGAATCTACCAGTCAGTCAAACTGAAAGAAGTATGAAGCAGAAATTTGCAGTAACTTAATAGCTACCAACCAGTTAAACAAAACAGTGTGAAACTAAAATGTGTAACTAAGAATTAACTTCGAATAGTTCAGTAACCTAACAGTGGAACTGCCATCTACCACCCATTTTCATTGCCAAACTGTCCACTGTTAACTCGCAGCCCACTTCCAAGCTAATTGCATTCCAATAAAACTTCAGAAGCGAATTTCCATGTAATTCCACGGAACCGATTTTGAGGAATTATTACTTTCGCCCGAAGTTTGCCTTTAATCGTTGTTCGAAAGATGCGTTAGTTAAACGGAGTGTACCTTCCGTTGTCGGTTTTCTTCGACTTCCTCTTCCACCTTTTTCCAAGCTGGATGTTTTCGCGCTCGTATCGCCAGCCGGCGCCAACAAAAGACGACAGTAATCCGCAAACGAGCCGGCTTATATCTAACGAGGCAACGCATTAATCATGGCCAGCGATCTGTACGAGAGTAGATATTAGCCGTGATGTAATTTTATTTACGACACCGATTTACATACCTTGCGCGTTCGTTTAATCGCGCTTTTATTCTGTTTCTGCGCGAGAGCTTGTTTCACGGGGATACGGCTCTCCCGTTGTGTTCCGTTTGCGCTGGACGTTTTACGAGGCGAAAAAGGTGTTAAATACTTTTATAGGTATTCTGTTTTTAATTTTCTGCCCGGAGAAAAACCTGTACGAGAGCTCGTACGTTTTTCAAACGCTCTTCTCTGCGTTCGGATGGGGGAAAAAGGGGTTATAATGTTTTTATAAGCGATCGTTTATTTTTAGTTCGCTGGACGGAAATAGTTCCCAGACAAGACGTCTCTTTGACGGAGATGTATTTTTGCTGACAATTTTAAAAGGTTATCGAAATGTCGGTACGCTTTTTTTTGCTGTTATTTGTGCAATAGTTTTTAAGGTCGCTTTTGCTTGTTTCTTTTATGGTCGCGTTTTATGCGGCTGTGGTGCGTGACCTCAGTTATAAATTTGGGGTTTGGAATTTAGGATTGTTAGAAATTTGGGATTTGAGGTTTGAGAGATAGGGCTTTTGATTTAGGGATTTGAGGATTTGGTAATTAGGGAGTTTGGTAATTTGGGAATTAGGCAAATTTATAAATTTGGGGTTTGGGGATTCAGAAATTTGCAGAGTTTGGAATTTGAGGGCTTTGAAATTTGTGGTTTGGAAAATTGTGCCATCAAAGTTTTGCTAATTTAGGGATTTGAGAATTTGATGATTTGGGAGTTTGAGAATTTGTAAACTGAAGATTTGAAGGTTCAGAAATTTGCAAATTTTGGAACTTGATTTGGAAATTTGCAGTTTGAGGATTTATGGGCTGAGAGATTTTTTGATTTATGGATTTGAGAATTTGGTAATTTGGGAGTTTGAGAATTTGTAAATTTAAGATTTGAAGGTTTAGATATTTGCAGTTTTGAGTATTTATAGATTTGAACATTAGAAGAGTTGGAAATTTACAAATCATCAAATTTGCAGACGAGCTGCTATAAAAGCATGAAAATTAGAAGATTAGTGTAACTATCAAATTTTGAAGTGTCTACATCTACTTATTTGACAATAAAAAATTGACAAGTTTAAATATTTAATAGTCAGAAGATCAGCAAGTTTTACCGCTCAAATTAGCAATTTTTAATATGTAATGATCAGAAATTAGCAATTTTTAATATGTAACGATCGGGGAATTAGCAATTTTTAATATGTAACGATCGGGGAATTTGCAATGTTTAATATGTAACGATCAAGAAATTTGCACGTGTTAATATCTCCCCATCGAGAAACAGAATTTAAAAGTTTAGTCGCAGGGAATTAAAAAATTTACATAATCTTCTGAAGCGTAAAAATTTGTGATTATGGAAATAAGAAAATACAAACCTTATTAAAGTAACATAAAACTTTCTGTTCTATCCATTCAGACTATCTCGAATTTTCATATAAATTGCAATGACCATCCGCCATGGTGAAATCAACGTTCCGTTTGTTCACAAGACTTCTACATCATTCGAACGTAAACCGTCTACGTCGATGAAATTCCTTCCACTCTTTTTTACCACCTTAGCTAATTGCGAGCTGCGGTATTCGATTTTAACGGAGCTATAATTTACAGAGGATTCACGAAGTATTCGAGAGACATGTGAGAATAGAACGAATATTTCACTGATTTAAGTCTGTTAACAATGGAACTCGTCAAAATGCCTGCCTTCGGTTTCACATCTTATGCCGCAAAATTTTGTTCACGTACCGATGTCAACCCACGAGTTGGCGCGCGGGAGGCTGACGCGTTTAGAAGAGCTACGGCACGATTGGTCAGAACAGAAAATGGACGCCTCACACCTGTTTTCGGCGGTAGTATTGTCTCTCGCGGTCGCCAATCAAGCGAAAAACAATAACAGGCTAACGTCTCGAGAGTGAGCGAGGCAGCGCGAATTGCGTTCGGCAGTTGTTATTGTCATTGCTATTCTCATTTGCCGAAATGTAACTGGAAGTGTTCACGGTGGGTGCTTCTTTCACTTAGGTCACGCCAACTCGTGGGTTGACATCTGTATTTGTTGCGATCGCAGAAAACAAGGTGGAATCGTAAGTCGAGACAAAAGGTGACTGCAGGCGTTGCTTCTTGGGTTCTCACGCGCCAACTCGTGGACCTCGGTACTTCTATCGAAATGTGTGATATTTTGTTGAGACTGGTTGTTTGCTTCAGTATTCATTTATTTTACTATTCCATTTTTAATTCAGTAAGAACGTTCTTTTTCCAGCAACTCTGCCTTTTTTCTTTCGACAAGTTCTTTCATTCCGTGTTTCTGCAGTTGACGACATATAAAATTTTTTAAACTTTCCTTCTGTATGTTCAAATGAAAATTCTGTTGAATAATCACAATAGGACAGCTAATTGCATAACTGAAATTGTGTGATCGAAAATAAAAATTTATCGAACAGAATTTTTTAACGCAGCCTTCATTTCAATAGTGTAAGCTTGTTATTGATATCATTTCTGTTTGTTTGCTCACTTTGTACTATTGTATTTGATATAATAACGCCTGGCATTTAGTGTTTCGAATGCTTTTGCAGTAATATTGTAATATATAATAATATTTTCAGTACTTTTTATTTATTTTTAATTTAGTACTTCTTTTTCCAGCAACTCTTTCCTTTCGCGCCAATGGGTTGACATCTGTACGGATATATTCCAGCGAAATTCCGCATGAAAATGGATTCGTAGTATACATTCCATCGAAGAGGAAATCGTAAGGAGCTTGTTCGGAAGGGATCTGATCGCCAACGCAGAAAAGCAAAGTTTCCCAGACAGCAAGTGGTATGAGATTGCAACAGTCAGCCGCGAGCTCTGATTTCAACCGTGTTGATCTTTCGCTGCTACAGTTTCTTGGCAGTGCTTATCGTTGATAACAACGCAAGAGAAAACGATATCGAGTATGTGAACTTTTCAACGAGAGAATTATACGATTCATATTTGTTCTCCATTCTTTCCTGCAGCATAATTTATGATACAAGTTCGAGCAGTTAGAAAAGATTTCTCCCTTTTTTTTTTTACTTCCTTGTTACGAGAAACTTTCGTCCGTGCCTGCAGGATAACTCGCTTGTAACTAGATAGAAATTTCCATCTGTTTTTTATTGGAAAATGTAATCTTTATTGTCGAGAGTTCGTGCAGTTTTCAATGATACAATTTGCAGTCGCACGTTTTCCATTTTCATTGCTGGAAGTTCAACTTGACGCTGCTCGGAATTGTCCTTTTAACTTTTTATAAGCTTGGAATTTATGCTGTAACGGGATTATTTAGGGAACTTTCTACACTTTTGGAACTTTTATAATTACCTTCTGTTCAAAATTAATTAGTGGATTTCTGATTTTTTTAATTGTGGTGATTGGTACAATTTTATTTATGTGTCTCTGGTATCTTCATGTGAGGAAGGTATATTTATTGATTTAATATATGTGCATCGTACAATTATTATTTCATATGTGTATGATCCAATTATTAATTCACACGTGCATTATACAATTGTTAATTCACATGTGTGCCATCCAATTATTATTTCACATATGCATCATTCAATTGTTAATTCACACGTGTGCCATCCAATTATTATTTCACATATGCATCATTCAATTGTTATTTCATATGTGTATCATCCAAATAGTAATTCACATATGCATCATTCAATTATTAATTCACATGTACATCCACTTATGTATTTACACATATGATCCACATATGAATCAACACATACATGATCCACATATGAGTCTGTACATACATGATCCACTTATGAGTCTGCATGTTGTAAATGATCCACATATGAGTCTGCATATTGTAAATGATCCACATATGAGTTTGTATATACATGATCCACATATGAGTTTGTACATACGTGATCCACATATGAGTCTGTATATACATAATCCACTTATGAGTTTGTATATACATGATCCACTTATGAGTTTGTATATACATGATCCTCATATGAGTTTGCACATACATGATCCACATATGAGTCTGTACATACATGATCCACTTATGAGTCTGCATATTGTAAATGATCCTCATATGAGTTTGCACATACATGATCCACTTATGAGTTTGTATATACATGATCCTCATATGAGTTTGCACATACATGATCCACATATGAGTCTGTACATACATGATCCACTTATGAGTCTGCATATTGTAAATGATCCACATATGAGTCTGTACATACATGATCCACATATGAGTCTGTATATACATGATCCACTTATGAATCTACACATACATGATCCAACAATAATATTTGTCATAAATTAAACATTAAATGCAAAATGTTTAACATGTTCATTTATTTAAATCGAAAGAGAGATTGGTAGTTAGTACACGAAGAGCAATATCGTATGAAATCGGTATTCGATTGTAAACCGAAATAATTCAAACAATAAGGGAAACTCCGTGATTTCGGGAACACGGGTAATTTGTTATCAACCGTTTCGGAGTGTTCGAAATGCACAGGTTCTCTGTTTCCCAGATCGTGCCGGCCTCCTGGCATCGAATTCGACTCGAGACATCGATTCGCGTTGAATTAGGTGGCTAGCTGAAAATTTTGGCTATCCGACATGCATTGGACTCTGTTCAATTACAACCTGGCCCCCTCCCGAAACCCCCCTTCGATCGAGATTCCCGGAAATGTGGAATCGCTCCGAATTAACTGCAACCACGTTGAAATTGCTTTCGAACAAAATGAGTTTCCTCTGCCATTTCTTTCATAAATCATTTCTGTATGTTTGTAGCGTTTTGTATCTTTCAACATCTATTTTTTTGAGCAAGTAATACGTAAGATTTACGTTCTATATGACCACTCGTTATATGGCCTATTAGTGGAACTGTCTGTCCAAAAAATTTTATTTTTTTATTCAAAGAATTTTTCCAAAAAATTTTATTTTTTTATTCAAAGAAACATTTTAAAAAATTCTTTTTGAGGTCATGGAGAATAAACGAATCTGCAGATTTATTAATATTGGAGTTTTTATAAATTTGTGAATGTTAAAGGAGGATTTTGTAGACTCAAAAATATTAAATATTTAAAAAATTCATAAATATTAAATATTTCATAAATTCATTAATATTAAATTTTTTATAAATTTGTCAATGTTAAAGGAGTATTTTGTAGCCTCAAAAATATTAAATATTTTATGAGTTCATTAAAGAGTTCGTTGTTTGTAGATTTACAAATACTAAATATTTCCTAAATTCATAAATATTAATTATTTCATAAATTCATTAATATTAAATTTTTTATAAATTTTTGAATGTTAAATGAATATAATGTAAACTCAAAAATATGAAATATTTTATGAGTTCATAAAAAGAGTTCATTTTCTAGATTCTCAAAAATTAAATATTTCATAAAATCATAAAAATTAAATACTTCATAAATTCATAAATATTAAACATTTAATAAATTCATAAATATTAAACAATTATCTAAATGAATGTTCGTGACTGTTTTCTGAAGTACTTCAAGAAAAATTTGTTTACGATAACAAAGATCTCCAATGATTTATGACGACTCCCCACAATTTTATAATTCTAATAATTCGACTAAGTCGATCGTAAAACGATTCGAAAGACTTGGAACTCTCTTAACTCGGAGAAGTTTATCTGCAAAGATCAGAACGACCAACTTCCTTCCTAAAATCGTCTTCCACTTTCTTCAACCCCTATCGCGCACCCATTGTTCAATCTTACAGGCAGCTGCAAACTGCAATCCCTCGAATCCCTTCGAAATCTCGCATTCCCTGAGTCATCAGACGAGCAAATGGCGTTAACGAGATCATCTACTTGATTGGGATGATTTACAACGTGGGTAGTTTCCTTTGTCCGACAAAAATTTGGGGGGTTGGAGATTTGGGGATTTGGGAGCTTAGAAATTTAGGTTTTTGTTGATTTGATAAGGTGGGAGTTGTAGGATGATGAAGTTTGAGACGTTACCATCTTTGAAAGGAAGAAATAGAAAAATTTAATAATGGAGAAATGAAGAAATGTGAAAATTTAGAGATTCAGAAATTTAATAGTGAAGAAATGAAGCAATGTAGAGATTGAGAGATTAAGAAATTTAATACTGAAGAAGTGAATAAATGCAGAAATTGAGGGACTAAGAAATTTGATAGTAAAGAAGTGAACAAATGTAGCAATTGAGAGACCAAGCAGCTCAAAAATACATATCTTCAAAAATAACCAAGTCCAGCCCTACAAATTCCAAATCTCCTTCATTACTTTATTATTTCAATACTTCACTACTTTACTGCTTCAATATCTCACTACTTCGCTACTTCAATACTTCACTACTTCAATACTTCACTAGTTCCATACCTTACTACTTCACTACTTCACTACTTCACCACTTCAATGCTTCAATACATCACTGCTTCACTACTTCAATACATCACTAGTTCCATACCTCACTACTTCAATACATCACTAGTTCCATACCTCACTACTTCAATACATCACTAGTTCCATACCTCATTACTTCAATACATCACTAGTTCCATACCTCACTACTTCAATACATCACTAGTTCCATACCTCACTACTTCAATACATCACTAGTTCCATACCTCACTACTTCAATACTTCACTACGTCACTACTTCAATACATCACTAGTTCCATACCTCTCCACTTCAATACTTCAATACATCATTGCTTCACTGCTTCAATACTTCACTGCTTCAATACATCAGTACTTCAATACATCACTACTTCAATACATCACTACTTCAATACTTCACTACTTCAATACTTCACTATTTTAGTTTTTCATTACTTCATCACTTTATTACTTTGCTATTCCACTATTTCACTACAGTTGAACAATTTCAATTTATTTTACACCCCTAACAATAACCCCCACAAATATAACCACCCCCAAACTATTACATTTCTAAAATATCACCCCAAAAATTTAATAATCTCGAAAACACAAATTCCAAATCTCCCAACCACCCAACAAAACTTTCACCATCCAGAACCTTAAAACCTTAAAAAGTACCAAAAACCCAGTCTATCAACCACCTAACACCACACATATCCCATCCACCAGTAAGACTATACATAATACTCGATCCAGTAACGCGTCCCAAGTTGCACCCAGCGCAAGTAGTAAGAGTAAGCATGTAGTCAGACAAGAGTTTCAGTGACCATTTTGAACGGGTTGAATTAGGTGAACAGGGTGGTATGTCGGAGGGTACGAAAGCGAGCTGACTGCAGCCAAAAACGGATTACTGCTATTAGGTTCGACAGTTTCTTAATGGCGCCTCGACAACGGTGAACGTAAATTTTCGTCGGTCGATCCGCTTTTGTCGCGTCGTAATCGAGTAACCAGGGAACAAGGGACGTTGCCTTCGAGCTCCAACCCCTTCTGAATTCATGGGAGAAAAGCACGGAAAGATGCGGTTGCGTCCGATCGAAACACTATACACTCGTCTATACATCACGGAATCTTTCTTATACCAGGGTTGATTTATCGGGATATTGTCTGACTTGTGGACAGAAATTGTTCTAGGAAACAATGGATAAACTTTGGAGATGATACAAAATGTTTTGTAAATAATACTTCAATTTTCAGAATATATTTTAGAGAAGAAAAAGTTGAAACTCACCTAATTACTTGGGTGTGCATTATTCCTGCAACAAACCAATTTCAAGCAATTCGTTAGAAAATTGTAGAGAGCTTTTATCACCTCCCATAATTTTAATGTCACCTTTTACGCAATAAATTACGTGTCTCGTTTATTACAAATTCACGCTTGAAAAATTTGTAACTTCACTGTAGGGTTTTAATTAAATTTCAGACTAAATATGCTGTTTTATGTTTTCATACGGGAAGCAAATTTACGAAAATGTTCTGCAAATTTTTGGGTTCGTTTTATCAAATTTTGGAGTAAATAATATTTTGTTCGAACAGAGTAATGTGTTCATAGTGACAGTAATTATCAATTACAATATATTATATACTTTACCAATAATCCAAATTCTAAAATTTCCCAATTCCAAAAACCCAAATTTCAAAATTCCCCATTTCCAATAACACAAATTTCAAAAACCCAAATTCCAAAATTCCCCAATTCCAAAAACCTAAGTCCTAAAATTCTCGAATTCCAAAATTCCCAAATTCCAAGAACCCAAATTCCAAAATTCCCCAATTCCAAAAACCCAAGTCGTAAAATTCTCGAATACCAAAATTTCCAAATTCCAAGAACTCAAATTCCAAAATTCTCTAATTCCAAAAATCCAAATTCTAAAATCCCGAATTCCAAAATTCCCCAATTCCAAGAATCCAAATTCCACGAACCCGAATTCCAAAATTCCCCAATTCCAAGAATCCAAATTCCAAAAACCCGAGTTCCAAAATTCCCCAATTCCAAGAACCCAAATTCCAAAAACCCGAATTCCAAAATTCCCCAATTCCAAGAACCCAAATTCCAAAATTCCCCAATTCCAAGAACCCAAATTCCAAAAACCCGAATTCCAATATTCTCCAATTCCAAGAACCCAAATTCCAAAATTCTCCAATTCCAAGAACCCAAATTCCAAATTTCCCCAATTCCAAAACTCCCCAATTTCAAAAACCCAAATTCCAAAATTCCCCAATTCCAAAAATCCAAATTCCAAAATTCCCCAATTCCAATAACCCAAATTTTCTTACGTTCGTTTTTAATTATTTTCGTATTCACAATAAAGAAAATTAATTTTGTATATATTTATTTAACAAAAACATCGCACTGTTCATTTCGAATTTATTTTATGTTTTCATACGAGAATCAAATTTACCAAAATGTTCTGCAAATTTTTGCGTTCGTTTTATCAAATTTTAAAGTAAATAATATTTTGATCGAACAAAATAACGTGTTTATAATGACAATAATTATCAATTGTAGTATATTTCATACTTTGTGTAATATATATTTGTGTCAGAGTTCATTTAGAACGAAACACACCTTCAAACGCGAGTAGGTAATATTACCCACTCTTAAAGGGGCTGTAACCTTAACAGCTGATCGCCTGGGTTTGAACAAATAAATCGCTCATATCTACTGTAATTTTTTACACAAAAATTTTTATCATAGTTTCCAGGTAAAAATAAAGATTGTTCAATAAAAAAATCCTCAATACTTTCATGAAAAAAATGAGCTTCAGATACTCAATTAAATGTTTCTTTCAGATTCTCAATTAAAAGTCAATTTAGTCAACTTTCGGTGATTTCGTAAGTTTCGATTACTAGCTTTTCCTAGTGATTTAATTAATTCCTATTCCGCTGTACTCCGATCTCCAAAAGTATTTGTTTCTCTGTCGAGCCATTCTGTTCCTTCGCGCCTTTTATGCCGCGTAATTGCCACGAAACAAATGAGCTCTGGCTTTCCTCCGTTTCCTCGTAAGGAATTAAAAATTTCACTCGACACCCCGTTGTCCGACAAATTACGTTCTCACCACTTTCACATGCGTTGCTATCAAATTCGAAGCAATTTAAAATTTTTAAAAGTAAGACACGGTATGCTATATTCTTTGTGTATTATAAATTTATGTTGAGAGCTTCTAGAAATTTGAGAATGGTATGCAAATTTCTTGGGTTATTGAAACAATTCTGACATACGAATGTCAGGATTTCGAGGAGGATTTTACCAACTCAAATCACGTTTCAGCAGAAAGTTTGTCGAACACGATCGTGAACGGGGGTTTTGGAACTCTTTTCGAATATATTTGGAGATATCATATGTGGAACATATTACGTTGGAAAATATTGGGTTTCTAGTACTTTTCTGGGAATATTTGGCAAATATTAGGGACGTAATATGACTTCAGCTGATCTACTTTCTGAGATATTCATATTTTGAAGGTATTATATTTTTAGTATACTCTTAGGCATATTATTACCTCTGCTATTAGACTTGCTTATTAAACTTGATACTAAACTTGATATTAAACTTGATTATAAATACATTTATAAGCATGTTACTACGTAAAAACTATCATATTTCAAAGAAATATATTTGCACAAATATCATTTCACAAATAAAATTAACAATTCTGACGAATATACTTCACTCATTATACTTGCACTAATTTTCAAGACACCTTCAAAAATGATTAACTAAATTAATTATTAAATTTGAAGACAGTAGATATATCAAAGGATATTAAATTATCTCACGAAAGCTCAGTTGAATATAGCGTAAAATTGTATATCAGATATCCTGTCTGATCATGCAACAGCACCGGATCTTATCAAGCTAACCGAGTGCTAGAGTATTTCATTTTGTCAGTCAAGTAGTACGAGACGATATCTAGGCAGCCACTTGATATACGAGCACATATAATCAGCTCGTATCGTAGAACCACCATGTAGACAGAGTTGCATACGAAAGCATGATCAGTACAGTGTGTCGCATAGTAAGTCAAGTGGAATAAGAAGTTACGAGATGTTGTAAATGAAATAGGGATCCTCGAGGTAGAACATGTATCTTTTCGTGTAAGTACGCGTACGTCTATGTGATACTGTGTGGAGATGGGGATGATGGAAAATTCAGTGATTGAATATTTTGGGTTTTGGGGTTGGGTTTTTGGGGAGATTGGCAAGTTTGGAATTTGGGGGACTGGAATTTTGGACGTTGAAGATAGAGGTTAGGGGAAGTTGGGGATTTTTGGATTCGAGCTGTTGGAATTGGGGAATTTTGGAATTTGGGTTGTTGGATTTGGGGATTTTGGGATTTGGGAATTTTGGAATTTGGGTTTTTGGAATAGAGGAATTTGGGATTTCGGATTTTTGGAATTGGGAAATTTTGGAATTTGGGTTTTTGGAATTGGGGAATTTTGGGATTCGGGTTTTTGGAATTGGGGAATTTTGGGATTTGGGTTCTTGGAATTGGGGAATTTTGGAATTCGGGTTCGTGGAATTGGGGAATTTTGGGACTCGGGTTTTTGGAATTGGGGAATTTTGGGATTCGGGTTTTTGGAATTGGGGAATTTTGGGATTTGGGTTCTTGGAATTGGGGAATTTTGGAATTCGGGTTCGTGGAATTGGGGAATTTTGGGACTTGGGTTTTTGGAATTGGGGAATTTTGGGATTTGGGTTCTTGGAATTGGGGAATTTTGGGATTTGGGTTCTTGGAATTGGGGAATTTTGGAATTCGGGTTCTTGGAATTGGGGAAATTTGAGATTTGGGTTCTTGGAATTGGGGAATTTTGGGATTTGGGTTCGTGGAATTGGAAAACTTTGGAATTCGGGTTTTTGGAATTGGGGAATTTTGGAATTCGGGTTCTTGGAATTTGAGTTCTTGAAATTTGGGTTCTTGGAATTGGGGAATTTTGGAATTTGGATTCTTGGAATTGGGGAATTTTGGAATTTGGATTCTTGGAATTGGGGAATTTTGGAATTCGGGTTCTTGGAATTGGGGATTTTGGATTCGGGTTCTTGGAATTGGGGAAATTTGGGATTTGGGTTATTGGAATTGGGGAATTTTAGAATTTCTATCATTGGAATTGGAGAATTTTTGAACTTTCTAATTTTAAAAACTTGAACTATTAAACTTCTTCAATTTTGCAATTTAATTACCACGTTGGAATTTTGTTACTTTAAAATATACCTTGATTCTCGAAACTATCTTAACTATAAAACTATAACTAAAACTATATTAACTATAAAATAAAAATCTTGACATCCCACAATATTTAAATTCTAAAATCACCAAATTTTTTATCTCAGTCTCTGCAAACCCTATAAAATTGTCAACTACGAAATTAACAACAAAAAGACCCCATTAATAATTCAAACACGTAAATTACCCCACGCAAACACTTCAATCCAAAAAGGCAGAATCAAAGCTCGACATCAAATAACATTCACCGTACACAAGCTTGCGTTTCCCAGAATAAACTTAACATGACATTAATTACTTAGCAAAGTCCAGTCTCCCATGTAATTATGGTAAATGTCAGTATTGCGCATTGCTATGCCATAGAAGACACAGGGGAGTAGAAGACTCATTAGACAAGTACTTAAGTAGAATAGTATGTGAAGACCAGCGAAACGCGATTCAGCAAGTAGAATAGGACCGCGAACAAACACGTAATGCAACCACTGTATACAAACCGATCGATCAGTATTTGTATGCATTCTGATTAATAGCCGAGTATTAATGCGATATTGTTTATGTAGAATGGCATTGTGTGTCGGTGGACAACCAGAATAACGTTGCCGCGACAGGCATCTGTTTGTACGTTCACGGATTAGCAGAATACAGTTAGTACGCGATTAACTGAAGTAGAACAGGTCCGTAGAGAAGCAGACAAACAGAATCACGACGGTATATAGACAATTTGAATGGCGGGTTGTTCGAGATTAGGAAAGTAAAACAGAGATTCGTGTGAACTGATAAATTGACTGTCGACCTGTTCAACAGAAGATACATAGTATGTTTAATCTGCGTAGAAAGATACACATATGGTTACACTACTTTTCTATAATCGTTTTTTATTATTTTTGTTTTGGAAATTAATTTTGTGTATTTTTATTTGGAGATAATATCATTTTGTATAGTTCATTTTGAAATTTATTTTGAGGCTTGTCAAATAAAGTATGCTGTTCAATTAGCATGTCATATGTGGAGCAGGATATCCACATATGAGGCTACACTATTTTTTTACATTCGTTTTTTATTATTTTTGTTTTGGAAATTAATTTTGTGTATTTTTATTTGGAGATAGTATCATTTTGTACTGTTTATTTTGAAATTTATTTTGAGACTTGTCAAATAAAGTATGCTGTTCAATTAACATGTCATATGTGGAGCAAGATATCCACATATGAGGTTACACTATTTCCCTACATTCATTTTTTATTATTTTTCTTTTAGATACAGGAAATTAATTTTGTATATATTTTTGGGGAGATGATATTTTTTGCACCGTTCATATTGAAGTTTATTTTCAGACTTGATAAATAATAGACATATGCTGTTCGTTCAGTGTGACACATGTGGAAGCAGGATAACCGTCCACATATGAAGCTACAACATTTTTCTATATTCGTTTCCAATTTTTTTTTTTGTATTCAGAGTAAAGAGAATTAATTTTGTACATATTCATTTAACAAAAACATTGCACTGTTCATTTTGAATTTATTTTATGAAAGAACAGACTTGTTAAATAATACGTTCAATTAAATATAAAACAATAATTCCCCAAATATCAAACACCATTTTACTCGTTTAGTGATAATTGTTATTTTCGTATCGAGGGTAAACGAAATAAATTTGAACACATATTTATTTGGTGCAAATATCATTTTGCACTGTTCATTTCGAACAAAATTTATGAACAATTTGTTGCTCGGCATAGGATGTATAAACAAGATAATTTAATAATGAATACCGTGTATAGTAATAATTATTTCATGTTATTCAAGGATAATTAACGAGATGCTTCTGCATAATTTAATTTGTATTTTGTGTTCGCTTATGCGTTGACTCGTACTACTTGAAATTCCTGGAACATGTTATACGTTGAATTTATACGTTTGTTTAACATGAAATTTGTTTGGAGTTAATTAATTCTAGACTTTATGCACTGCTTATAGTTTAATAGATTTGTTATGTATGTTTTGTCTGTGGTTTATTACTATGAAGCATTCTTAATATTATCTGACTAAGTTAAATTTATTTCCGGGGGTTATTTTATGGAGTATACATTTTGAGGATATTTTCATTTGGATGAGGTATGATTTCTACAATATTTTTATTACAATAAACATATTTCTAATGGAATATATGAATTTTCAAATTTAATAAGTTTTTAGTAGAATAAACTTATGGAGTACATATATCTTCTGATGTAATAAATTATAACAAATGTAATAAATTTATTTTACAGCCCTAACAATATCACCCTATGAATATCACTACCCTCAAAATATTAGATTTCTAAAATATCACCCCAAAAATTTAATATTTGACTATTTGACTATTTTAGTGCTTCACTACTTTACTATTTCAATACTTCACTACTTCAATACTTTACTACTTCACTGCTTCAATACCTCACTACTTCGCTATCTCATTATTTCACTCCTTCAATACTTTACTATTTCAATACTTCACTACTTCAATGCTTCATTACTTCAATGTTTCACTACTTCAATACTTTACTACTTCAATACTTTACTAGATCAATACCTCACTACTTCAATACTTCACTACTTCAATGCTTCATTACTTCAATACTTCACTATTTCAATGCTTAACTACTTCAATGCTCCACTACTTCAATGCTTCACTACTTCAATGCTTTACTACTTCGATGCTTCACTATTTCAATGTTTCACTACTTCAATACTTCATTACTTCAATACTTCACTAGTTCAATACTTTACTACTTCAATACTTCACTACCTCAATGCTTCACTACTTCATAGCTTTACTACTTCAATGTTTCACCACGTCAATGCTTCACTACTTCAATGCTTCACTACTTTAATACTTCACTGCTTCAATGCTTCACTACTTCAATGCTTCACTACTTCAATGTTTCACTACTTCAATACTTTATTACTTCAATACTTCACCAGATCAATACCTCACTACTTCAATACTTTACTGCTTCAATACTTCACTACTTCAATACTTCAATACTTTACTAGTTCAATACCTCATTGCTTCAATACATTACTACTTCAATGCTTCACTACTTCACTACTTCACTAGTTTACTATTTTAGTTTCTCATTATTTTATTACTTTATTACTTTGCTATTCCACTATTTCACTTTGGTCGAGCAATTTGAATTTATTTTACACCCCTGACAACATCCCCTTATGAATACAACCACCCTCAAAATATTACGTTTCAAAAACATCACCCTAAAAATTTAATCCCGAAAACACAGTACTAAAAAAAAGAGTGCACAGATTTTTCAACTCTCTCGAAACATTGTGTTGAAAGCAACGAAAAAGCGGTACAGCGCACTTCGAACCAGAATATTAAAAAAATTGTTCAGTATCCCATATTCTTTGCAGTGACGGGAAACGCGATAAAAGTGCGTGAGAGTATAGCATAATTAAATTACCAGCGTCGAGCTTGATGCAACAGAACGAAAACAACGCACAAAGGTATCCTCGCGTTAAAAGTTGCGTAATGAATGTTGAAACTTATGCAATTATCGGGTAACCTGAGTTTATAAGCGTCAAGGGACTCGACGTTGTCAAGATCTATTTTGTAATTAAACTTAGAAGACACGAGCAACTTTATGCGCATGCTAGTTACACGGAGACGACAAAAAATGTAGTGAGAGTTAATTAGAATTTCCCCGACCTTTTCATCAAAATTTTTAGGAACTTGTATTATATTTAATGCTAAAGTGAGTTACTTTGTAGGGCGTTCTTAAGAGTTTCGCAACTTGAATCGATTTGGGATCTGGTTTGTTCGGATACCAAGTTCTAAGCTTGCCTTTAAGCTACGGATATTGTTGAAGGGCTGAACATCGCTCTGAAGCCAATAAGCAACCCTCATGCTTCTGATACTTCCTTAAGTGCTCGGACAAGGGATGTTGGATGAGGATTAATCACTGTTTAATTACTTTTTTGATCGATTCGTTCAATTGTGTACAAGTTTAAAGATTGATACTCTTTCAAACACTCACACTTTCAAGTTTACAAATTTATCTGAACAAATTTGTAAATTTTCAAGTCCTTTACGAGATCAATTTTTAAAGCTTAAAATTTTTTCTGAAAATTGATCGACTATAAATTTCAAAGTTTTTCCAAAAAATTTGTGAGGGTAACCTTCAAAAATATTAGTCAAATATTGTGACTTGAGTCCCCGAATAATTCCTCCTTTCGGAGGACCAAGGAGCTGAAGAACGAGGCAAACGAAAAATAACCAGCTAACCAAGGATCCATGTTCCATTGAGAAAACGAGTCCTTTCTAACGCGATGCTCGTTTCTTCGCGAGCGTTCAACGTTCTATGGTTGAACGGGATTCGCAAAAGGAACCGCATTCATCAAGATTCTTTTCTTCGTTAGTTATGTGCTAGGCCAGCGAACAAAAGGCCAGGGAAATATTAATTTAATGCCGGGACGAAAATTATGCACGGTGGTAAATCAACGGTGGTTTCCGTTCTTTTGTCCGCGAGACTTGTTCCTGGATCTGCACCCTACTCGCCGAACGTAAACCACGGTCCACGTCGATGAAATTCCTTCTACTCTTTTTTATCACCTTTACCAGCTAATTGCGGGCCGAGGTATTCGATTTTAATGGGGCTATTATTTACAGAGAATTCACGAAGTATTCGAGAGACATGTGAGGATAGAACGAATATTTCGCTGATTTAAGTCTGTTAACAATGGAACTCGTCAAAATGGCTGCCTTCGGGTTTCACATCTTATGCCGCGAAATTTTGTTCACGTATCGATGTCAACCCACGAGTTGGCGCATGGGAGGCTGACGCGTTTAGAAGAGCTACGGCACGATTGGTCGGAACAGAAAATGGACGCCTCACACGTGTTTTCGGCGGTAGTATTGTCTCTCGCGGTCGCCAATCAAGCGAAAAACAATAACAGGCTAACGTCTCGAGAGTGAGCGAGGCAGCGCGAATTGCGTCCGGCAGTTGTTATTGTCATTGCTATTCTCATTTGCCGAAATGTAACTGGAAGTGTTCACGGTGGGTGCTTCTTTCACTTAGGTCACGCCAACTCGTGGGTTGACATCTGAATTTTGTTGCGATCGCGGAAAACAAGGTGGAATCGTAAGCCGAGACAAAAGGTGACTGCAGGCGTTGCTTCTTGGGTTCTCACGCGCCAACTCGTGGACGTCGGTACTTCTATCGAAATGTGTGATATTTTGTTGAGACCGGTTGTTTGCTTCAGTATTCATTTATTTTACTATTCCATTTTTAATTCAGTAAGAACGTTCTTTTTCCAGCAACTCTGCCTTTTTTCTTTCCACAAGTTCTTTCATTCCGTGTTTCTGCAGTTGACGACATTTAAAATTTTTTAAACTTTCCTTCTGTATGTTCAAATGAAAATTCTGTTGAATAAACACAATAGGAGAGTTAATTGCATAACCGAAATTGCATGATTGAAAATAAAAATTTATCGAACAGAATTTTTTAACGTTGCCTTCATTTAATAATGTAAGCTTGTTATTGATATCATTTCTGTTTGATTGTTGACTTTGTACCATTGTACTCGATATAATAACATCTGGCATTCAGCGTTTCGAATGTTTTTGATTTTCTGTTCGTCACAAACGTGGGCTTTTTTGAATAAATAATATTCAATCAAGTAATCAATATCGACTACTTTTTTGAAAAGAAAAATTTGAATGTGTTTCTATGTGAAATGCAGTATAGTTGGACTGCTAAATAATTCGCAACTTCTGTAATAAATATATAAATTTAATTACTGTGTATGATAAATAATAAATAGAAACATAATACATCATAAAATATTTTAACGTATAATTTCAATAATTGGAGTACCAATAAATGTTACAATTAAAATGGTTCTCGATAAAACAAAATAACTAAATTTAATTTCAATTCTCCGATTTCACTGGTTTGTTAAAATTTGATTGGGATCCTGTCGCGAAAATTATCGAAGAAAAACGAAATTGTTTGAAAAACTTGCACTGTAATTGTCGGCACAGGTGTAAATTGAAATTTAATCGGGACGAACGTGAAATCATTGGAATTTAAAATTTAATCAATTGTAGTAAATTTTCACTGCGGTTTTCTGCGAATTTGTAAATCGAAATATAATTATTCGTTTAGCGAATTCATTTAACTTCGTTGAACGAGCTCGTAACGTGTTCTGAATCGATTAAAAGGCAAGAAAACGAAATTCACACTATTAACGATATTAATTCGAGATAATTGTCTTCATAATTGAATTGGAAAATTAAATAATTTACTTTGGAACCTTTTATTTCATACTGATATTGAAGTTTATAGTCTTCGTGGATTTAGAATACTACAATTTTATATCTCTCAATATATTGCATATTTTAAAAATCATTGAGAAATGATAACTAATGTATGAAAAATGTATTTTAGTAATTATATTACATGTTACATATGTTAATACTCGAATTTGAAATCTCTCGATATATTGCATATTTCGAAAATCACTGATAAATGATAACTAATACTAGAAAAATATATTTTAGTAATTATATTAAATGTTACACATGTTAATACTCGAATTTGAAATCTCTCCATATATTGCATATTTCAAAAATCGCTAATAAATGATAATTAATACTAGAAAAATATATTTTAGCAATTATATTAAATGTTACACATGTTAATACTCGAATTTGAAAACTCTCAATATATTGCATATTTCAAAAATCGCTAATAAATGATAACTAATATTAGAAAAATATATTTTAGCAATTACATTAAATGTTACACGTGTTAGTACTCGAATTTAAAAACTCTCAATATATTGCATATTTCAAAAATCGCTGATAAATGATAACTAATATCTGAAAGTATATTTTAGTAATTATAACAGTTTAAGGGTAAACAAATTATTTGCCAAAAAACAGCAATAAATAAGATAATTAATAATTAATAGCTGTAAATAAAAGTTCGACTATTTCTTGATAATCCTTATCGAACAGGGAAAGTTTCATTGCAATAATAGAGAACACGGACACAATCGATTATATAGTCCTCGGTTACTGTTCGGCCACGCAAAGTGGTAAAACGTTTTTATCGAAACCTCGAGGCGGTGTTTTCCGAGTTAAACAAAAAACAAGAGAAAGTTTGTTGAGCAGAAAGCTCGTTAAATTTACGTCTGTAACTTTGAAACAGCCTGTATTATAAACTCGAGAGTACTCCGGGTCGACTGTTTCGCAAAGCGTATCGATTTTCCATCGAAAGTATAGTCTCGAGAATCGACGACCTCGTTATCGTTCGCTAGGCCGGGCAAATCTGAACTCAGCCAAATTCAAATCGAATTTCCTTCTTGCATCGGCGACGGGTTGCACGATTTCCGGGCCAAACACAATCGTTTACCCCCCTTTTCCCAACACGATTTCAACCCGGTTAGACACTCGAAAGGATGTTTTCGTCCCCGTTTACCGCATCCTTTGAACTAAATCCTCCATTTTCCAACGTTTCGCACCCCTTCGCCGGTTCAAACCAATTTTCGAAACAATTCTCTCAGACCCGAATACTGGAGAACAAATGCACCGGAAGTGCGGAGACTGTGGACGTTAGACCGTTTGTTGCCATTTTAAGGATTTTCCGCCCGTTTGTGGAGGTTGTTGGGGTGAGAGATTGATTAAGCGAAAGTAATTAGATGGAAGAGATGAAATCAAGATGTTGTGAGGTGAGTGATTTAATTATTGCATTCAATTTAATTAGTTGGAGAAATTGGGCAGTTGAGAATTGGGGAATTTAGAAATTTGGGGTTAGGGTGTTGGGGAGTTTTGAAATTGGGTGATTAGAAAATTGGAGAATATTGTAATTTGGGAATTTTGGAAATATTGAAATGGGTGACATAGTGAAGTACTGAAGTAGTGAAGTATTGAAGTAGTGAAGTATTGAAGTAGCGAAGTATTGAACTTGTAAAGTATTGAAGTAGTGAAGTATTGAAGTAGTGAAGTATTGAAGTAGTGAAGTATTGAAGTAGTGAAGTATTGAAGTGGTGAAGTATTGAAGTAGTGAAGTATTGAAGTAGTGAAGTATTGAAGTAGTGAAGTATTGAAGTAGTGAAGTATTGAAGTAGTGAAGTATTGAAGTAGTGAAGTATTGAAGTAGTGAAGTATTGAAGTAGTAAAGTATTGAAGTAGTAAAGTATTGAACTAGTAAAGTGTAGGAGTAGTGAAGTATTGAAGTAGTGAAGTACTGACGTAGTGAAGTATTGAAGCACTGAAGTAGTGAAGTAGTAAACTCATCAACTAATGAAACACTCCAACAATAGAATGACAAAATCGAACCCAATAACAATAAAACAGCACAGCAATAAATTAGCATAACAGTCTAATAAAACAGAACAGTAATACAATTAACTAGTGAAATAGTAAAATAGCTAAGCAATAAAATAAATTGCAAACGAACAAGTCCGTAACACAAATTGCAACTAGAGGTTTATTTCCAACGTGTTGTATCTCCGTTCTATGCAAATTCACTTTTAATCGCTAGCTACAACGTCGACGGACAACCAGTCCTTGATGGCATCGTTATCGCCATTATTGGCTTCATATCGGTCGTTAAAGCCGTTCCAGTCGTAAAGCAGATTGAACTCGAGCCAGTATTTTGACGCTTGGTAATCCGCTCTCGTCGCATTTCGAATAATTTAAGCGTTCAACAGACGTTTGTTCGTCCATTCGTTCGTTCTCTCTGTCGTCTCGATTCCACCAACATTTTTCTCGAGTTTCCAACTTGCGGAACTTCATTGTTCACATACGTTTCACTCTGAAAGGTTTTTTTTACGCGATATCACTCTTCAATTTCGATGGAATGGTTTAACAACTATGCTGCTGGGATATTTTAAGGTTGGACGAACATTTTTTTCTTTGTGATTTGGTATTTGACTGCTTTAATGTTATATTGTGTCTCTGTTTTAATACTTTAGGACTTCACTGTTTTGTTAATTTAATATTTTACTGCTTTAGTATTTCATTGGTTTGTTACTTTACTATTTTACTGATTTCTATTTTACTATTTTATTAGTTTATTACTTTACTACTTTAATACTTCACTACTTCACCATTTCACTACTTCACTACTTCACTACTTCAATACTTCACTACTTCCATACTTCACTACTTTCATACTTCGCTACTTTCATACTTCGCTACTTCCATACTTCACTGCTTCAATACTTCACTACTTCAATAC
The DNA here is from genome assembly GCF_050947335.1 of Megachile rotundata. Lineage (NCBI taxonomy): Eukaryota > Metazoa > Arthropoda > Insecta > Hymenoptera > Megachilidae > Megachile > Megachile rotundata. The sequence continues at coordinate 11,242,466 of NC_134996.1, forward strand.
TTTACTATTCCATTATTTCACTACTATTCAAAAATTTGAACGCTCACATTAAATTCATTAAATAAATCCTACTGCAAGCTAACTTCATATATCATTCACCAATTAAACGAAATTGAATAATTAAAATTGTTCTTCAGAAGAGTGATTAACTAATACGAACGATATGGGGATAAACGAGTTAAATTTTTGCCCCACAATCAATCACCCTAAAAAGCGTTTACCCACCCCATTTCTCCGTAAAATATCCAAAGATCGAACCGACGGTAAGGACGGATGCGTCCGTGGCTGTAAAACGGTTCTCCGGGCCAGCATGGAGCCATAATCCTGGACAATTTGTAATTCAAATCGACGCGATACGAGATAAATTACCGACGTATCTGTTATCGTCCGTGGTTGCTGTTCTCCCACCGCCTTGTTCGCCCCGGAAGATCCAGCACCCCTTGGCGCGCGTATAAACCACCCCTCTGCTCCACGGCAATCTCGCCGCGATCCTGTCGGGTTAATTTCTCAATTTCGTGCACGAAACTTTTGAAGGATCGTCAGAGAAGCGGTGGCCGCAACGGGCTATCGATTTCAGCCACAGGATCGAGCGAGACAGTCGGGTGATTAACGAATCCCGGTTGCGAAGTGGAGGAAAACATTTCGCGACGTGGAAACGGAGATAGTTTACGTTCTGCAAGTTTCCTGTTAATATCGAGGATTAATTGTCGGAGATTGTGTCCTTGTAAATGGAGACGCGTGGAGACATTTTCGGGGGTTGATATACAATTTGGAGCACTGCTCAACTTTTGTAGCTTACTGCAATTATTGTAAGGAATTTTTGGCTTCAAAATTCTTGGGTTGAGGTGTAAAATATTCGTGGAATGTCGGGTTATTTTTGAAGAAAATAATGGAGTTTCCATATTTATAGTTGTGGAGGCTATTAGATTAAAAGACTGGTAATTGTGCAATATGGAAATTTTGTACCATTCCATTTTTTGTGGCATCTATCATTTTATTTTTCGTGTATGCAGATGTCATGTGTGCAGTATGATCCCGGAGGGCAGAACGAATCGATTGATACCTCGTTCATTAAAATCCATCGAGCCGTTTCGATTTTACGAGGAGATAAAGAATTTCACGAGAGAGACTGGTCAGTTACGGAAAGCGGTATTCTATTTCAAAAAACATCAAGTTTAACAGAGTTTTATGATATAAATGTATCGTTATATGACACTTATGGTCCATTTGGAGCTTGAAGCTTTGTGGAGAGATCATAGAACTATTCGGATGGTGTTGGTAATACAAAATGGCTGACGCTCAGTTACGGAAAGCAGTGTCAGATTTTGAAATGTGTAAAGTCTAATATAATTTCATTACATAAAAGCGTTGTAAAAGAGCACTTATTTACATCAACTTAAAACTTGAAACTTTATAAAAAAGGTTGCAGAGTTACGTAGTTAATGGTCGTAACACAAAATGGCTGACGCTCAGTTACAGTGAACAGTCTATGTTTTCAGAAAGCAAAAAGTCTAATATAATTTCATTACATAAAAGTGTTGTAAAAGAGCACTTACTTACATCAACTTAAAGCTTGAAACTTTATAAAAAAGGTTACAGAGTTACTTAGTTAATGGTCGTAACACAAAATGGCTGACGTTCAGTTACAGTGAACAGTCTATGTTTTCAGAAAGTAAAAAGTCTAATATAATTTCATTACATAAAAGCGTTGTAAAAGAGCACTTATTTACATCAACTTAAAACTTGAAACTTTATAAAAAAGGTTGCAGAGTTACGTAGTTAATGGTCGTAACACAAAATGGCTGACGCTCAGTTACAGTAAACAGTCTATGTTTTCAGAAAGTAAAAAGTCTAATATAATTTCATGACATAAAAGTATCACAGAATGGCACTTATTCTATATCAATCTGAAGCTTAAAACCTTGTGACAAAGACTACAAAATAATTTATGTGGTATTTGTAACACAAAATGGCTGACGCTTAGTTACAGTGAACAGTCTATGTTTTCAGAAAGTAAAAAGTTTAATATATTTTCATGACATAAAAGTATCACAGAATGGCACTTATTCTACATCAATTTAAAGCTTGAAACCTTGTGACAAAGACTACAAAATAATTTATGTGGTATTCGTAACACAAAATGGCTGACGCTCAGTTACAGTGAACAGTCTATGTTTTCAGAAAGTAAAAAGTCTAATATATTTTCATGACATAAAAGTATCACAGAATGGCACTTATTCTACATCAATCTAAAGCTTGAAACCTCGTGACAAACACCACAGAATAATTTACCTGGTATTCGTAACACAAAATGGCTGACGCTCAGTTACAGCGAACAGTCTATGTTTTCAGAAAGTAAAAAGTCTAATATATTTTCATGACATAAAAGTATCACAGAATGTCACTTATTCTACATCAATTTAAAGCTTGAAACCTTGTGACAAAGACTATAGAATAATTTATGTGGTATTCGTAACACAAAATGGCTGACGCTCAGTTACAGCGAACAGTCTATGTTTTCAGAAAGTAAAAAGTGTAATACAATTTCATGACATAAAAGTATCACATAATATCACTTATTCCACATCAATTTAAAGCTTGAAACCTTATAAAAAATATCCTAGAACCACATACCCGATATTTATAATACAAAATGGCTGCCAGTGAACTGCACAAAACAGTAACCGCAAAAACACAGTTCCCAATAAATTAAATTCTATGACATCTTTAAACATCCGTAAAACGCGCATACACGTTTACTGCCTTAATTCCAGCGCAAGTGAAAACGATTTAAAACTTTTAATCAAGACACTTCGGGTCGCTTCCGGTTACCTAACAGCGGCTGACATGTCGTAAACGACCGAGTACGCTTTCGGGAACAGAGAATCCAGTTAAAAACCGAGTTGAATGAAATTTAGTTCGCTAACTTGATTCATTGTGCGAGCCAACAACGTAGATAGACGTTTTCTCGGTTTTTTCGTGGAACACAGTTTCATATTCAAAGGCTGAAAAGCATCGCGATTTTAAATAATCATTCTCGCTGTAACGCGACGTATACAGGAGTACAAATTTACATTTCCAGCGGATTTTATAATCCGTGGACGCCAATAATAACGCGAAATCACGCATTAAAAAATTATTCACCGACCGGGCAATTAACTGGTGACTAATGCACCGAAAGTAATGCGAATTATCGGGAATTTATTGCGCTGTTGTGTACAGCTGCGTATGGTCGTCGCGATAATTACGTTATAATTACAATGGAAGTCGAGATTATATTTACAGGGAAAATAAATTCTTATTGATGGTATAATGTAGTAGGGAGATACGGTGTAGCCTAATTATTAGTGTGGTATAGCGAGACTTTTAACATATTGCATTAATCACAGTAATCTCTGGTAACTAGCACTAGCAGTAATTATTATAGTAATTATAGTGACAATGGAGTATTGTGCCTTCCTAGTTTTAATTTTTGGTATTTTCACATTTTATAATTTCCAATTTTCTAAATCTTCAAATTTCGAGTTCTTATATTTGGTAAATTTCTTAATTTTTATTTTGTACAAGTTCTTATTGCAATTCTGAACATCCCTAAAAATTCTACAAGTCATCAAATTTCTAAGATTCTAAATCCCTAGATTCTCAAATTTCAAAATTTTCAAACTCCTAAACTTTTAAATTTTTTCACTTCAAATCCCTAAATTATAAATTCCTATATAAAAAAATCCCTAGATCTCCCAAAATCTAAAATGCCAAATCCCTAGATTCCCAAAATTTCTATATTCTTAAAATCTCTAGATTCTTAGAATCCTTAGATCCCAAAATCCAAGGATTCCAAAATTCCTAGAATCCCAAAATCTCTGACTTCCAAAATTCCTAGAATCCCAAAATCTTTGGGTTCCAAAATATTTAGAATTCCATAATCTCTATGTTCCTAAAATCCCTAGATTCTCAAAATTCCTAGATCTCCAAATACCTAGATCCCCAAATGCCTAGATTCCCAAAATCCCTAGATCCCCAAATTCCTAAATTCTCAGAATCCCTAGATCCCCAAATTCCTAGATCCCAAAATCCCTAGAACCCCAAATTCCCAAATCCCAAAATCCCTAGAACCCCAAATTCCCAGATCCCAAAATTCCTAGAACCCCAAATTCCCAGATCCCAAAATTCCTAGATCCATAGATCCCAAAATCGCTAGGTATCTAGCAATCAAAATCCCTAAATTTCCAAAATCCTTAGATTCCTATAATCCCTAGACCTCCAAATAACCCTAGATCTCCAAATTCCCAGATTCCTAAATTTTGTAGATTCCCAAAATCCCTAGAACCCCAAATTCCCAGGTACAAAAATCTCTAGATCCCTACATCCCTAGCTCCCAAAATCCCTAGCTATCAAAATCCCTAAATTTCCAAAATCCTTAGATTCCTATAATCCCTAGACCTCCAAATAACCCTAGATCTCCAAATTCCCAGATTCCTAAAATTTCTAGATTCCCAAAATCCCTAGAAACCCAAATTCCCAGGTCCAAAAATCCCTAGATCCCTACATCCCTAGCTCCAAAAATCCCTAAATTTCCAAAATCCCTAGCTCCCAAAATCCCTAAATTTCCAAAATCCCTAGATTCCCCTAATCCCTACACTCCCGAAAGAACCCTAGATTCCATAATTTCTAGATACTAAAATCCCTATATTCCCAAAATCCCTAGATCCTCCATATAACAACAACCAAGACAGTGGGAAGAATTCCTCCACAGCGGTAATTACGCGTGCAATCAGACGGGCACATACGTTTCCGATAAACGTTCCCGGCACGCGACACAGTTTCATTATTATGTTTAATACTGTTTCGCGTTAATCATCGTCGGTCGGTGTATCTCAGCGTGAATATCGCGTGTTCGCGTGACTCGAACGCGGAGCTTTTTCGTAACGAGAAACGGAACTGCGTAGATCCGGACACGATACAAAAAGCGAAGGAAAGGGAGAAAAAAAAAGAGAGGAGAAAACCGGAGGTTCGTTCGCCGGTGAAATTTGTAACGGAACCCGGCCCGAGGCAACCGGGGAATTTCAAGTTTCTTAATTGGACGGAAAATTTGTTACCCGGCGTTATCATGTAAACCGAGCGCGGCTCGTAACGAACGGGTATCGATAATAATTAATTCGATTTGAAGATCAAGAAAGAAACTCGCCCGGAAAATTTCCGCGGAAACTGCGGAAGGTCTGGCATTGATCGAAACCGGGTGCATTATAAAAAGAGAACGTTGCGGTCAGAGAAAAGAAGAAACGTTCACGAAATTTTACAAATGCCCGCGGATTTACGTGAAACTTTGAACGAACGGGTAAAGAGGCCAGAACCGTCCCTTTGATGCACCTTCCAAGAGGATTCAACCGCGGTTCCAGGATAGATGCGGCCATAAAAGGTCTCTGTAAATTCGCTGCTCCGGTTTAAGAACTCTTGGTAGCGTTCAGATTGCATGCACGTCGAACGTGATTAATTAAACAAGCTATTTGCAATTTAACGAGCCTGGCGGTATTTCAACTGCCTTTTATTCGGGACGGATTTGAGAAAAACATGATGAGAAGTTTGCTCGAGTACTGATATAATGATATAATTGTATAGCAAAGTTGTTGTATAGGAAATTAAATAGCACTGCAGTGAGGAGTGCATACTTGTGCAAATATATATAAATTATTTTTCATTCATTTTTTTATGGGTTATTTCTGGTGAAAGCAGGTAAAAGTTTGAGATCACTGATGTTGACAATGATATACATTAACAGATAAAAGGTGAGGAAAGATTAAGTAACTTTGTTCTGTGTCATATGTGACATATGTGACTGACACTGCGAATTTAATTAAACTAATTATTTATATGATAAGTACAAGAAAGTTTGAGGTCCTTTAATATTCATAATGATATACATTAACAGATCAAAAGATGAGGAAAGATTGAGTAACTTTGTTCTGTGTCATATGTAACATATGTGACATATGTGACTGATACTGTGAATTCAGTTAAATTAATTATTTGTATGATAAGTACAAGAAAGTTTGAGATCCTTTAATATTCATAATGATATACAATAGCAGATCAAAAGATGAGGAAGGATGGAGTACCTTTGTTCTGTGTCATATGTAACATATGTGACATATGTGACTGATACTGTGAATTCAGTTAAATTAATAATTTATATGATAAGTACAAGAAAGTTTGAGATCCTTTAATATTCATAATGATATACAATAGCAGATCAAAAGATGAGGAAAGATGGAGTACCTTTGTTCTGTGTCATATGTAACATATGTGACATATGTGACTGATACTGTGAATTCAGTTAAATTAATTATTTGTATGATAAGTACAAGAAAGTTTGAGATCCTTTGATATTCATAATGACATACATTAACAGATGAAAAGATGAAGAAAGATTGAGTACCTTTGTTCTATAACATATGTGACATATGTGACCGACACTATATAAATAAACAATATACGAACTACTCAATGTAATAATTCATAACAATCTTGACAACCACTTAATTTTAAATATTAAACATGCAAATTAAATAAATGAATCAAGCAAATTATCTTGCATAAAAGTACGATATATCTGTAATAGAGTTGTACTCTAGTCACGTTCAACTAAAAATTTGCATTTCTACATTTATCACATGAATCAGTAAAAGTTGATTTTTCATTTTGTTTCTACAATGCAAAACCAGGGTGTTCCATTATCGAATGGAAAGCAACAATTGAAGGCCATTGAATTTTGTCAATAATCTGACAAAATCGGAACCAGAGATGTGGATTTCATAAAAATGGATATTTGACAGACGCCGAGTAAAAAATGTAAAAAAAAAAAATATGATGGAGTGAATTTGAAAAATATTCTTAAGAAATTCTCTGCGCTGAAAATTTATATCTGCTTGCAGAGACGAGATTTATTAATACTGCAATCATGATGGGCTATCGCAAAAGTGCATTATCGCTGCTCGTGCATTCGCGACGAATTCGGATTTTCTTGCCGAATAATCGTGTTAGTCTGCATATTCACGAGAGATTACATATGCATCCTTCTGCATATCCGGAGACATGCATAACAAACGCGTGTACCTACATCGTGCTTATGTCTCCGCATGAAAATCTCCGGGGGGATTACAATACGTTCGCTTATGTCTACATCAACGATATTTCCCGTTAAGTTTATCTTATTTCTTTTCATTTACAAGAACAACCCCGGAGAGGATTTTATTCCGAACACGTTTCGACGTGAAATTATTGCTTATCAAGTTTACGAGGCCGACTTCTGTAATCTCTTCTTCGTGATTTTCCTGCAGATTCGTGTTTGTGATATTAGAAGATTGAGTTCATGCATTTACAACGTATACGTAGGAAACGCAGAACATAATCATTTTATGCATACAATGTTGCGTGGCGGAGATACTCGGTTTTCGTTGGATAGAGATCAACTTTGTTAACACTTGTGCTAACAATCAAAATAGTTTCATATTGCATTTTATATGAAAATTTTTTATGTCAAGATTATTAACAATTATTCAAGCTTTTAGGGTATATCACAGTCTACATGAAGGAACCTCAAATTTTTATTCATTTTTTTCCCAAACAATTTAGCTGAATTTGCAGTGTTGACAACATATGTCACATATGTCACATATCACATGGAGACAAGGATACTTAATATTTCAATCTCATCTTCTAATCTGTAAGTGCAAACTAACAGATGAAGCAACTTAAATGTTACAATTGAATTACTTTTTAATTTTCATAAAATTATGCAGACAGCAATATCATCTGATGACGCACCAGGTGCGTCCTCCAGAAAAATCATGAATCATCATTCAAAAAAAAATAAAAAATAGTATAACACATAAGATAACATACAAAGAAATATCATTTAACTACAAAATACATGCATCAATAAAAAAATAATGCAATAATATAAATAAAAATAAAGCTTGTATTTCTCCCGCAAACAATTCCATCGACAGAAACCTGATCATCCAGTCTATTAATCCCGGAACGTTTCAACAGTGATTAATGCGAATCGCGTTCCTTTTTTAGTTCGTTTTCAACGTCGCAACGATTCCGCGACGGTTTCTTACGTCCGCCGGCCATTTTCTTTCTTTTCCCCCGTTTCTTTAGTTCCGAGCACGACATGCACTCGCGGCGCAACAGCAACAACGAAATAAAAGGCCGAGCTCGCAACTTTTCTTATATAATAAATCTAGCGGCGGCGACGTACTTTACAAGCTCGATCGTCGAGCTTTTTCGTGCACACGCGCAGCGGAATGAATAGCGAACTCGTTCCGCGAGTCACCCTCGTCGAATACCTAATTCGCGGGGCAAAATAAATTGCGAGCCAACTTATCTGATCCATCAGCACCCGACACGATCGAGTTTAAACTCTTGGAACTCGTGTTACATGCAGACCTTCTGTGGGGATACATTTTATTCTTTACATGTTTCGAAGATTTTTGAACTCGATTTTTTTATTAATTAAGTTTGTATTGTCAATGGAAAGAGGTATATGTTATGTACATTCATAGCTGTGTGAGTTTGCATGCGTGTGTTGCGTGGCTGACTTGATGGCAGACGCCTCTGATTGGCTCTGCGGATCAACTTTCTTAAAACGACGTATATTACTGTATTTATTGTGCTCCTCTTATTGTATCATTATTGTAGTACTATTCTGTAATTTTCTGTGGTGGTTCAGTCCAGAAATAGTTTATATAACTTTCAAAAATTTTTGAAGTATAATAGTTAGGTTAGAAATTAAATTTTGAGTTGAAAGCAATTTTATTCCATTCTGTAATAAGTTTGACCTCAAATATACTCCAGCATCGTACCTTTGATATAAAGTCCTAAGTTTCTACTAAAATATGAAAGAAGTTTTTTTTTCAAGGGTGAGGTACCGAGTCTTAATACGTCACTGAAGTTACGTGAGAACTGCACGATTTTATTCGTCGTTTTTCTCGCGGTGCGTTACGCGAAACCTCGGATAAACCGACAGGGCTATTTCGAGCGTGTATCGCCTTATGAATAATGCAACGCAACGGGATTAATATTATTTCTCGATGGACCCCAACCCCCACGGCACCCTCTTATCTACGCGGAACGGTGCCCCGTAATCGATATTCGAAACGTGACACTTCGAACCGTCCTTTCTTCGAATTAATTCCGTGAACTGCGTTCTACTGCCGAGACGATCGATCCGTGCCGCTTTTTGCTGACTCTTTTTGACAGGGCCGTTCAGATTTATCATCGTTAGAGGAATGCTTTTGGTCGAATGGTAATCCTGTTTGTTATCCTTTAACTACTGTTTGAAAACATGCGGAAACATTTTGTTATCGAAAAATATCAAGCTGCAGTATTGCCACATTTTTCAAAAAATATTATTGATATACGAGTACAAGATTTGAAATTGAAAATTTTGAATTTTTCATTGAAATTTGAGTGAACAATTATTGTTGCCTGAACAGATGACAATTGCCACTAAGCCTCATATTTAAAAAAGAATGACTGAGTTAATTTTTATCGTCAACTTATTAATATACTACCTATTCCAACTCAACTGCAATCATCCACCCTCTTCAATTCCAATTCCATTTCAAATCTCGAGCGATTACGCTGCAGGAACGCGAAGTCCGTTCAACTTCGTTAACCCGGCACGCAATCTGTCGTCGAAAGAAAAGAGTACCCTGGCCCGTGTTCGTCTTAACCGGAACATCGTGAAGAAGTTGATACACTATAGGGTACAAGGGAAAGTTCATAACTCTTATCCCAGGTCGCGTTATAATACTTCCAACTGTTTAAGAATCCTCTTTCGCGCCGCCAGGTAGGAGTTCCATGGAAGTTCCGAAGACTTCCAGTTACTCGTGAGTCAATTACTTCTGCGCTCAAAATTCGCCGATATTTTCGGTTTTAAAGACGGAACGAAAAGTTTCTGCTCGCAAGAATCGGACGAGTAAATCTGCCTCTTATGGGAAACTTTAGATATTTGGGAAGTTCGTCGAGAGTTTGATAATTTGGAGATTTGAGAGGCTGAGTTCCTGGGTTTCGATTTGCTTCAAGAATTTTCTATTTTTGGAAGAATCTGATTTTTATTCTACAAATAGAATAGATTCTCTTTCAATGGTCATACTGAAACTAATCTTGACCTAACCTAACTGAAATGTAATACAAACCTAACCTAAAACTAACATAACCACAACCTAAACCTAACATAAAACTAGCATAAGACTAATATAAACCTAACCTAAACATATACCAATCTAACCTAACCAAACATAATTTAAACGCAACTTCAAGCTAACTTAAACCTAACTTGAACCTAACCCAATCTAATCTAACCTAAACCTAACCTAAATCTAGCCTAAACCTAACCTAAACCTAACATAAAACTAACCTAAACCTAACCCAAACCTAACCGAAACCTAACCTAAACCTAACCTAAACCTAACCTAAACCTAACCTGAACCTAACACAAACCTAATCTAAACCTAGCCAAAACCTAACCCAAACCTAACATAAACCTAACTCAAACCTAACAGAAACCTAACCCAAATCTTACCTAAACCTAACATAAACTTAACCTAACACAATCTAACCCAAACTTCACCTAACCAGCGTCTAAAATTGTCACTCAAAGTACCCTGTCTGCACAGTAAATCTACAGTCTCCAACCTAACCTTAACCTAACCTAGCTCATCATATTCGAAGCTGAAATTTTCCAAATAATTTAAAATCGTCTTGCATAACGACAAAAGAATTTGACACCGATGATCCCACAGACGATCAAACGTTATCAATCACGATAACAAAAGCGATTCCATAAAGAAAAATCTCGTTCATCAGCCGGGATCATTAAAGATCGCGACAGACAATGGTAAGGGCAAAGGGCGCGGGAAAACAGGGGGCGAATTGAAGGGAGATCTGCTTTGCAGCTTATTGGGAATTAAGCCGCTTAAACGCCTCCGCTTCGAAGGAACGGAGCGGCTGGAAAATACGCTCTCTTTGCAAGACACGTCGTGAAACGGCTCGAATTATTCAACGGCTCGAGCCTCGTCTGGTTTTCCCTCCCTTTTCTTCCCTTGGATATTGACATTTTCCCGCGGCGACGCGTTTCTTTTGCATCCGAGTCGCTCGACCGCGTTAATCCGAGCGCAATCGAGCGGATTCAAAGGAGAAACTATCGTTGCCCCGTTAATTTCTCGCTCCTCGCCGATACCGCCATTTTACCGAGCGCTTAAGTCCTCATGTTCGGCCATCTTTCTTCGATCTATGCTTCTTGCGCTTTTACGACCACGCGCTTCGTTGAATGCTTAATCACTACATTTTTATATGCGATCGCTTAATAGTCGCTTTCTGCAGTTTTATTTATGGGGAACGGGTTCTGCGTTTTGGTGCGGTGGCTTTTGTTCGTTGCTTATTGATCTGTTTGTGCTTTTGGGATTTTTGTTTGTTTTATGTTACTGTGTTTTGAATAGCAGTGGTATTCAACTATTATTTGTTGCACTTGTTCGACAAAAATATTGTATAAATTATAAATAAAGAATTACATTTATTCGCTTCGATGAAATCAACCAATTAAATGTAATGAATCTATTAACCCAATTAAATGAAATCAATATTAATTAAGTTTCATAAAACCACCATATCAATGTAATTAAATAAAATAAATTTATCACTTCAATCGAATAAAATCAACCTTCTTATTTCAATAAAATGAAATTCAACAAATTAAAATCAACATATCAGTTCGTTTAAATAAAATTAATTTATAAATTTATATCAAATTTACAATGTTGCACTTGAAGGTAATAAAACAATAGAGTGGTCTCTCAAAGCAAATTTTGTTCTCTAATAAAACAATTTCTGCCAGTGGTCGCATATTTCTAACGAATCTCTCTGTTTGCAAAGTACGATATTTTAACGGCGATAAAACCTACGTTACGTGAGCTGGTACCGGACGATAATCGATATCAGGAATCAACCTATTAAACCATCGAAATGGTCGAAGTTCTCGGTTCAACCAAGTGCCATGATAATTGCGCCGAAACTTCTTCGTTATGATCTAATTTAAATCTCGCTATTTTACGAGAGCAAAAAGTAACGTTGGAATGCTGATATTCAATCAATTTCCAATTTTTTTTTGGTAGTTCGTTGTGGGGAGAATAGTGGTCAGACTAGGAATTTCGGCGATTTGGAAAATGGTGGTCGTGGAGAGTGAGGTACTTCTGGATGCCACTGACAAGCGTTGTACTACTTGTCTGATCACGCAGAAGAGTTATACTACTTATCTGATTACACTTAGACATTACACTACTTGTCTGACCACATAGGCATCATACTACTTGTCTGACCACCACTCACAAGCATTGTACTACTTGTCTGATCACTTACAAGGGTTCTACTACTTGTCTGACCACCACTCACAAGCATTATACTACTTGTCTGATCACTTACAAGGGTTCTACTACTTGTCTGATTACACACAGACATCATACTACTAGTCTGATTACATACAGACATCACACTAGTGGTCTGACCGCATAGGCATAATACTACTAGTCTGACCACCACTCACGAGCATTATACTACTTGCCTGACCACTTACAAGGGTTATACTACTTGTCTGATTATACACAGATATCATTCTACTGGTCTGATTACATACAGACATCATACTACTGGTCTGACCACATAGGAATCATATTACTTGTCTGACAACCACTCTCAAACATCTACTACTTGTCTGACCATCACCCTCAAGCATCATACTACTTGTCTGACCACTGCCCTCAAGCATCATACTACTTGTCTGACGACTGCACTCAAGCATTATTCTACTTGTCTGACCACCACGCACAACTATCGTACTACTTGTCTGACCACGTAGACAACATACTACTTGTCTGACCACTGGGACATCATACTACTTGTCTGACCACTGCACTCAAGCATCATACTACTTGTCTTATCACCACTCACAAGCATCATACTACTTGTCTGACCACTTCCAATCGTCACACTACAAGTCTCATCACTTGAAGTTATAGTGTTACATGTCTGACCAGTTCCTGATCATACTACTTGTCTGGCTATTCTTAGCCTATTCTACTTGTCTGACCAGTGACTTACTTACTCTACTTATTCCTTCTTTTTCGTTTGTCTGATCGTTTGTATCAAAACTTGAGGCAACTAGATAGTAATTCCTCAAACAAAAACAATTTAAGAAAGAAGAATTAATTATTTGTACAAAGATGATCTAAATGAGTTACATATCATTTAATAATTGAATAGTAAACATACTGACAGTGAAAATTAAATATCAAATAACTTAATTTTACAAAAGTAGAACGTCCGAAAATGCTGATATTCGCAGGTCAATTTCCAATTTTTCTCTCTCTCTCCCTCTCTCTCTCTCTCTGCGGGAGAACAGTGGCCAGACTAGGAATTTCGTCGACATTCAGAAAATGGTCACCGTGGAAAACGAACTATTCACTGTTTGCGTGTCCGGTTTGTTTCATTTCGCGCCATTGTTCTTATGCGGGATGGACAAGATATTTGGAAAAAGTATTCGCGTGTAAAGCTACACTCGTTCAGTATTTTTCTGTGTTATACAAAAGAGATATTGGCTATATATTATATCGGAGAAATTGTGCAAATGGAATCAATTGATGGAATGAAAAAATGGGTGAATGCAACGTTTTCGAGGGTGGAAAATATCGCGAAATAAAGTTGCAGACTGGATTCTGAATATTGGAATTTCGAGAGCTATGGAATTGGAGAATAACAGGGTGTAGAGTAGATTTGCTATTGAAGTAGAGTTTTGCTTTTGCAGAAGTTTGTAATTGAGGATTGTAGAAATGGGGAGGTTTGCCAGTTGGGAAATTTGTTACTGGGGACTTAGGAAATTTGGAGGTTGGAATATTGGGGAAATTTGGAATTTGGGGGTTGAGATATTGGGGAGTTCTAGAATTTGGAAATTTGTTATTGGGGGCTTAGGAAATTTGGGGACTGGGACATTGGGGAAATTTGGAATTTGGGGATTGGGATATTGGAGAGTTTTGGAATTAGGGGGGTTTCAAATTTGGAAATTTGGTATTGGGAGTTGAGGAAATTGAGGATTTGGGAATTGGGAAAATTTGGAATTTGGGGATTGGGATATTGGAGAGTTTTGGAATTAGGGGGGTTTCAAATTTGGAAATTTGGTATCGGGGGCTTAGGAAATTTGGGGATTAGAATATTGGGGGAATTTGGAATTTGGGGATTGGGATATTGGGGAGTTTTGGAATTAAGGGGGTTTCAAATTTCGAAATTTGGTATTGGGAGTTTAGAAAATTGGGAATCTGAGAATTGGAAAAATTTGAAATTTGGGGATTGGGATATTAGGACGTTTTGGAATTAGGGGGTTTCAAATTTGGAAATTTGGTATTGGGAGTTTAGGAAATTAAGAATCTGAGAATTGGAAAAATTTGAAACTTAGGGATTGGGATATTAGGGAGTTTTGGAATTCGGGGGGTTTCAAATTTGGAAATTTGGTATTGGGAGTTTAGAAAATTAAGAATCTGAGAATTGGAAAAATTTGGAATTTGGGGATTGAAATATTGCCGAGTTCCAGAATTTGCAAATTTGTTATTGGAATTTTAAGAAACCGTGGATCTGAGAGTTGGGTGATTTAAAAATCTGGGAATTAGAATTAGAATATTTCAGGAAAGCAAACCTTTCTCACAAGTGTTACAATAAAAAGTCCAGCTGTGATGAAAATAACCAGGGGACGAAATTTTACGATCCGCAAGGGAGAAAGCAGAGATGAGAGTGTAAAAATTGAGAAATGTCAATGGTATTTGATTTTCCACGGTGCGAATAGATGTTCTCACCAACGTGAAAGCTGTTTTCCGTCAAGTGACAGAAATAAAAGTGAAATTGCCCCTGGAAATTTTATAACCGATGTGATCGCTTTCTTTATATTAAACGTAAAACTTTAACGGCCTCATTCGTGTAGTCTATACAAACGCGTTTTGCTGTGAACGAGATTCTTGCTCACAATTTATTTCCAGTGTTTCATTAAACTAGAAATATTATTTAAAATTAATAGCAAATGTGATAAATCATTTTGCGACCATTTGGGTTTATTTAGAAAACTGGAAAATATATGGAGAATTTTTAATTTTTTAATTTTAAATGTGAGACCAAAAAATTGGACGACTTGCAAATTTTACGATTTACTAAAAATTCTTTAAGATTAAAAAGTAAACAATTTTTTAGAAAATTTCTGGAATTTCTAAAATAAATAAAATTCTAAAATAAATTTCAGGAATGTACTAAAAATGCTTCGAGCTTGAAAACTAAAATATTTCTGATGAAATTTGTAGAATTTCTAAAATAAATAAAATTCTAAAATATACTAAAAATTGTTCAAGCTTGAAAACTAAAAAATTTCTGATAAAATTTATAAAATTTCTAAAATAAATAAAATTCTAGAATGGAATCTAAAATAAATTTCGAAAATTTAGAACAAAAATTCTAATAAATAAAATTGAACGATATTTTGCATTAATTATTTTGAGACTTCGAATAAGAAATTGATTAAATAAGAAGTATCAAAGCGCTCCAGCAGCGAATAAATTCGATTCCAAGAACCGTATTAACTCTCTATCTGTCGATAAGATAAGCGAAACTTCCGCTTAGATCAAGCAGTCCTCCTCAAGTATACTTTGGGCCTCGTTACACGCATTAGGAAGGCACGTATCGCGAAGTTTGCTTTACAGGGACATGGTTTGTAGGCGACTCACGTGCACGGATGGATTTTGCATGTTTGACTTCCGGTTATGTCTGCTCCACCAGCTGCCCTTTGCTTCGATTGTACATACTGCAACTGCTCACTTCGATTCGAGCCGTCTCATCCGGTTTGATTTTCGACTTCCTGAGCAGTCCTGACCAGACATCTTACAGTTCACACTTTAACGTATTTCTTGCTTGAAACTTTTGGTATTCCACATTTTCGTGTTGTCAAGCTTTTTAGTTATCTGAAATTTTTCAGTACTTTAGTATTTTATTTTTATTATTTTATTTTATGTTAATTCTTCAGTATTTTAGTTTTTTATTTTTACTATTTTAGTTTATTTTTTATTTTCGTTATTTTATTTTATTTTGTTTCTTTATTTTCATTATTTTATTTTATTCTATTTTATTTTAATTTAGTTTGTTTCTTTATTTTTATTATTTTATTTTATTTTAAATTGTTTCTTTATTTTCGTTATTTTATTTTATTCTATTTTATTTTAATTTAGTTTGTTTCTTTGTTTTCATTATATTATTTTATTCTATTTTATTTATTTTAGTTTGTTTCTTCACTTTAATTATTTTGTTTTATTCTATTTTATTTTGTTCTATTTTATTTCATTTTATTTTGTTTCATTCTATTTTATTTTGTTCTATTTTATTTCATTTTATTTTGTTCTATTTTATTTAAAAATGGGTGAATAATGGAACTGCTGAAAATTCCAGTTCCCAGTAATGCAACATGTCGGAAATGTAACGTACGAGTAATGTAAGTCATTAGAAATGCAACCTGCGGTTAATGCAACCCGCAGCTCTTGCAACGAGTCGGTAATGCAACACGCGAGGATTCAACGCGTGATTAGTGCAACGTGTGCATAATGCAGCGCATGGCAATTACTGCGCGTTAGCGATATGAAGCGTGCTTAATGCACCGCGTTGCAGTTGCAACAAGTTAGTAGTGCAATGCGTTACTAATGCAATTCGTGGATAAATGTTACGTGCACCAATTACAACGCTCCAGTAATGCCTGGTTCGTTAAATGCAGTGGATGATGCACTTCGTGATAATTGCATTTTATTACTGATGCAACTTATGGATGATGCACTGGGGTACATTTGCAACAGGTGCATAGTGCAATGGATTAAGAATGCAATTCATGTATAAATTATGTATGTAATAATTAGAAAATGCACTTCATAATAATTGCATCGATTAATGCAATCGATGAAGAATGCACTGCAGTGCAACTGCAACAGATGCATAGTGCAATGTGCCAGTAGTGTAATTCGTGTATAAATCATATATGCTACAATTAGATAATGCACTTCGTGATAACTGCAGTCTATTACGAATGCAACTGGACAATGCACTGCAATGCAATTTCAACAGATGCATAGTGCAATGTGTCAGTAGTGCAATTCATAAATAAATGATGCCTATAACAATTAGCTAATGTAGTTCATAATAATTATAACTATTATTACTAATGCAACGAGTGGACAATGCACATTAGAAGTGCAATTCATATATAAATTGTGTATGCACCAATTAAATAATGCAGTTAGTGATAGTTGCAATATATTCCTAATACAAAATGTGGTCAATGCAACTTGCAACATGCAGTTATTGCAACTTTCATATGCAAGTGCATTTACATGTGCATTTGCATATACTGCAACAAGTTCATAATGCAATTCCCAGATAAATGCAACATATACCCACTACAACACAGCTCTAATGCACTGTTCCTTAAATGCAGTGGTGCATAATGCAGTTCGTGAAAATTGCAGCGCATCACTAATGCACCATATGTTCAATGCATCGTGTAGCAACAGCATTGCCAGCAGTGCAGTATGCAGTTAGCTTCTGCCCAATGCATCGAGTCGCCATCGCAACAGGTAGTGCAACGTGTCAGTAGTGCAATTCACGGTTAAATACTACATACACATATTGCAACGCAGCAGTAATGTTAAATGCACTACAGCAGTAGTAGATGCACTTCATGATAATTGCACTGCATTAGTAATGCAACGTGCGGTCAACTGACAGTAGCATTAAGTACAGTGCAGTTAATGCAACGTGGTAATTGCAACGCGTTACTAATGCACTGTGCGGTCAATGCAGCACGTTGCAACTGCAACAGGTACGACAGTAGTGCAATTCGTGGAGAAATGCAACGTGGGCCAATTTCGTCTTGCGCTGATAATACGATGTTCATTAAATGTAATGTGTGGACAGTTCGTGATGATTGCAGCGTATCAGTAATGCAACGTGTGGCTAATGCAATGCGTTGCAACAGGTTCGAGGGTTAGTAGAATTCGGAGAATGGAGAAATGTACCACTTTCAACTTGCAGTAAGGCAATGTTCATTTAATGCAACATGTAGAGAATGCAGCGATAGTTGCAGCGTGAATGCAATGTGTGGTCAAGGTGCATTCTATCTGCAACAGGTTAATAGTGCAACGAGATACTAATGCAATTCGGAGAGAAAATGCAATATGCAATTGCACATTGCACCAATACAACGTGTAACAATTTCAACTTGCATCAATAATGCAAC
This sequence comes from Megachile rotundata, assembly GCF_050947335.1. Taxonomy (NCBI): domain Eukaryota; kingdom Metazoa; phylum Arthropoda; class Insecta; order Hymenoptera; family Megachilidae; genus Megachile; species Megachile rotundata. The sequence continues at coordinate 11,260,830 of NC_134996.1, forward strand.
GTGCATTAAATGCAATATGCAGGCAATGCACTTCACGATAATTGCAACGTGTGGTCAACATACTGCATCGTAACTGCAACTGGTTAATAATGCAACAAGTTACTAGTGTAATTCGTGGAGAAATGTAACATGCATCAACTGCAATTTGCAACAATAATGCAACGTGTGCCAATTTCAACTTGCATCAATAATGCAACGTGCATTAAATGCAATATGCAGGCAATGCACTTCATGATAATTGCAACGTGTGGTCAACATACTGCATCGTAGCAGCAACTGGTTAATAGTGCAACTTGTTACTAGTGTAATTCACGGAGAAATGCAACATGCACCAACTGTAACTTGCACCAATAATGCAACGTGCATTAAATGTAATATGCAGGCAATGCAGTAACTGCACCGCGTGACTGCAACGCGTCAATGCAACGTTGTAACTGCAACAGGTCAATGTTTGCAATGCAATAAGTGCACCTATGCAGTAATGCAACAAGTACTAATGCAACTTGCACAAATTATGCAACGTCCATTAAATGCAATACGCAGACAATGCAGTTCCTGAGAATTGCAACGCATTACCAATGCAACGTGGGGTCAATGCAACGCGTGACAATAGCATTGTGTCAGCAATGCAGCAAGTGGCTAATGCCAAGCGTGCAAAATGCAACGCGCAGTAATTGCAACGCGTGGTTAATGCACCGCGGTGCAATTGCAACAGGCTGGTAATTGAACGTGTTAGCAATGCAATGCGTGGGTAATGCTACCTCTATCAATGCGCTAGCGATGCTACGTGTGGCTAAATGCAGTGCGTTAATGCAGTTCGTGACAATTGCATTGTGATACGTGGAAAATGCACCTGCAACTGGGATTAGCACGTAGTGATACGAGACGTGACATCGGGTGAATAATACAATGCCATTCTGTTAGACGGTGATATAATTGGATGGCCATAAAGTGCGAGGCTGTGTAGTCTTAATGAAGCATTTATAAAATTGAAGATAATATATCAATGTGACAATGCAACAAGGTCTCTAATTTTTGTATCAAATTATGTGACAAGTTTCATAAAAATTAGGATTAATTTATATTATAGTAAAATATTATAAATGAAAATAATACTATGATAAAATATTGTAAATGAAAATAATGTTATGATAAAATATTGTAAATGAAAATAATGTTATGATAAAATATTGTAAATGAAAATAATGTTATGATAAAATATTATAAACGAAAATAATGTTATGATAAAATATGATTCATATATTTATGCAAATGGAAGGAGTTCAGAAATTATTACGAAGAAAATATTGAAGATGATTTTCTGATAAAAAGAGAAAGGGATGCTTTGAAAGCACAAAGTGGAATGTTTGCACTCATATATGGAAAGAATAATACATACGATATCCTCGTTGGAGATGCAGGGAATATATTCTACGTCTTGGAGGAAAAAATATTCTGCTTCCGATTTTTGATTTTTTAAAGAAACCTAGAGAATGAGATACTTTAAATACAGAGAGTGCAGCATTTGCACCGTAAATGGAAGAGATCAGTTGAGAAAATATTAAAGATATCCTGCACCCTGCAGCAGAGAAATATATCACGCTGCTATTGTTTCTTGACTTTTTAATGAAATACCTTTCGAATATTCTACGCCCGGGGGGTAGAGAATATATTATTCCGTATCTTGGTTTTTATTTTTTCTGGAGATATCATGGAGGTTTGAGTAGTCAGAGCACTCATATATGGAACGGCATTTCATGCATTATTAAGGTTGTGTACTGTGAAGAAAGAAGAGATATGCAAATGCCCTTTTGTATTGAAACTGCATATATTTTATGAAAAGCTTTGAAATATTCAGCACAAAAGGGTTTGTCATAAATTATTTCCGGATTCGAAAGCTTTTATTAAATTTGATGACTGCAAACTTCCACGTGCACAGAACTTCAGAAATTTGCATCTTCATAAACCAGAAAATTTGAAAATCTGTCTATCAAAAATTGGCAAACAATAGACCGTCTTTTTGCTTACAGAATTATTTCCCCGAGGAAAAACACCGTGCTCCCACTATGCAAACACTGCGAAACATTTAAAGCATTCACACAGCGAAAACAGCTGATGCCTTCGCGCCGTCGTACAAACATTTACGCACAAGCTACGCAATTAACCTTGTCAACAGCACAGCGTTACAGCGCTACGCCTTCAGACCCGATTCTGATAGTGGCTGGTTCAGCCAGTACACGCGTGCACACACGTGTACGCTGAAGGGTGTGCTCCCTTTCTCTCTGCTCCCTTCTTCTATTTCGAATACGAGAACCGCTTAACCAACTGAATGGCAGATGTAGATAAAACACGAGCGCACTTAGGCACTCTGTCGAGCTGCTATTTATTCAACAGCACCGATCTCCAGGCAAATGTTGAAACAGTGGCCACTTCAGTCTTCTGAGAATTCTGAGAACCGCGAGACTTTCACCTCTTCTTCTCATTTTTTTTAGTAATTTTATATATTTTTTTGCCGTTTATTCCGGAGAAATTTGATAGTAGTATACGAGCTTTTTGAGATATTTAATATTTAGGAAATTCGGGATACAGAGATGTGAGAAGATTTCAATTATGTTGGGTGATCAAGGGAGTTGGACAACTTTGGGACGGTGTATATTTCTGTGGTCAGTCATCGATGTTACATTAGTTGAAGGACTATTCAAAAAATTATACTCGTATGACCAGTTTGAGATGTTATACTATTAGTTTCATTAGTCATTGGTACCATACTACTTGTCTCAGAGCCACTCAAAAGTATCATTCTACTTGAGGATCATTCGCCAGCACCTTATTACTTGTCTGACTAAGTAAAGACATCATACTACTCGTCTGACAACACTCAAGGACCATACTACTTGCCTGACTACATAGATATCTTACTACTTATCTGACTAGATAGACATTATACTACTTGTCTGCCCACATAGACCTCATACTACTTGTCTGACTGTCAGAAATACTCGTACTACTTGTCTGACCACATAGACACCATACTACTTGTCTGCCCAGATAGACCTCATACTACTTGTCTGACCACATACACATATACTACTTGTCTTACCACATAGATACCATACTACTTGTCTGACCACATAGACGTCTTACTATTTGTCTGCCCACATAGACCTCATACTACTTGTCTGACCACATAGATACCATACTACTTGTCTGACCACATAGACCTCATACTACTTGTCTGACCACATAGACACCACACTACTTGTCTGACCACATAGACACCATACTACTTGTCTGCCCAGATAGACCTCATACTACTTGTCTGACCACATACACATATACTACTTGACTGACCACATAGACCTCATACTACTTGTCCGACCACATAGACATCATACTACTTGTCTGACTATCCCTAGCTTATTCTACTTTTCTGACCAGTGATTTATTTATTCTTATTTGTTCCTCCTTTTCCATTTGCATGATTTATTATTGAAACTCGAGGCAACCAAACAGTAATTCCTCAAACAAAAACAATTTAAAAAAGAAGAATTAACAGTTTGTATACAGAGTTCCAAATAATTAACATGTCATTTAATAATACATAGAGAAAATTTTTGAAGCTGAAATTATATTTTTGAAATAATTGACAGCGAATGTCTGTAACTGAATGACAAAGAAACGTGTCAATGAAATGTCGATATGATTTTTCAAAGGGTGTAAAATTTTGTTTCGACTAAATCGATACAGGTGTAAATGTTGTAGTTCACAAAGCACTAACATCGGGATGAAAATTTGTTTTATCGTTTTAACGGGGTAGATCCATGACCGGAAGTGTAGAACTGGAGGTGAGAGGGAAAAAAACGAGCGAGAGGGCACTTTTGAAATAACACAGTTGCAAAAGCGTAACACGGTTGCAAAAAAAGCAATATTTTTACGAGAACAAGCGGTGGCCCAGCGTCGGCTGCGTAACATTATTCCGAGGGCGTTGTTTCATGCGTGTCCCTTGGGTATTATAAAAGTGTAGCAATTATAAAATTACAACCCCTTTGTATGAGCAACGTTCTCTCTATGCCATAAAAACTGACTTTCTTTTCATTACGGTGATTAAAAGAAGGAATAATTACGTAACGAGAGATACGACTTCGTACAATAAAGTTCAAAAATGCGGTATGGACTCGTGGAAAATTTATTTTCACTCACAGGCGATGGCAAATATTTCAAACTGTCCTACTCTTTTATTAATAAATTTATAAATACCTCAAATTGCGGTTAAGTAGTTTTTGCAGTTACGAATTTCCCTCTCCAATTTTTTTCCCTCACCGTTTTTTCAAATAATCATATTTGAAAGTAGCGAATTAATTTGCCAATCTAATGTGTCACACGAACCAAAATTTCTGCGAACGACGTCGTTTATATTCGTTCGGCAATTGTTCGGCCGCGCGCATTTTGTCCTCGCAAATTGAAATGAAATTTTTGTAATTAATTCAATTTAACAAGGGTGACGAACAAACGGATCCGGCGGTATAATAAAAGACTAAAAAAAAAAAACAAAATAACAGGGAATTTTGTGAAGCTTTTGCCTAATGGATACACGTGTGTACGTATGGTGAGAGGTTGGGTCTGGAAGATTAAAATTTTTCAAATTTCCGACGAACCGGTGTTCCATGGCGAATAACGACGACGTAACGGGGTCTCTGCTTGGCCACGCTGAAATCACGAACAGATGGCTTTCCAGTATTAAATTTGGTTCGTGGTAAATTACAGGACGACGGCCTGGCAGCCGCGGGCAACAAAATGTATAAGCTCGCCGCGACCTATCTCTCCGCGTCGACTTACAATTAAAAAGTTAAATTGAAATTACTCCGGTAACCGGCCAGAGAGAGCTACGTATTAAATTGGAATTTCCGTTAATGCAAGGCGTTCCCATGAATCCACCTCGGCGACAACCGACCCGACCGCCCGCCACTCTTGTTGCGAACGAAACTTGTTGAGTTTCGTTGCAACAAGCTTTATGCATACTGTCGCTCCAGAAATTATTCTAACGCTCGTGTGTCAAGCTGTGAATCATGCTGGGTTATCGCTCAAAAACTGCAGACACTGCAGTGTGAAAATCTGCTGATATGCAACTCTAGATTTCAGAAATAGAAAACTATATGGTAAGATTGAATATATCTGTGAGAGGTGTTGAAGAAATTTTTCAAATTGAGGTATCTGGTAGCACTCTTTGGTATCGAATACTATTTCATAAATATGTAATCACAATATCTATAACAAAGAGCGAGATAAGAGATCCCTTTGTTAATCAAGAAGGAGAACTAAAATGAAGGATGAGTTTCCCCGGAAGAATTCATCAGATAGGTATGGTAACACAGCTCATAAAGCCGTCGAGAAAGGAGCATCGATCTCTCCCGAAAACAATATCTTACCGGCTGACAATAGGGAAGAAAAGCCACGGGTAGCATAAAATCGACTGGTCCAGGTATTACGGCAGCTATGTAGGACCCTGGCTAAAAACAGATGGTACCCGAAATTCACAGCGAGCTGCTTCTCGTATTTCAAGGTTTCGCGGCCATATTGCGGTTATTGCCATACTCTTGGCTTGCTCGGGGCCCCCGATACCTCCTGGAACTTCTTGAATTATCCGCGTTTCTCAGACGTGACGAGACTTCGCATAGTTTATGAAATTCACCGTTCGAACCATGCAGTCGGTTTTTGCGAGTTAGAACCGCACTTTTCTTCCTCGTTCCGGGGGTTCAAACTGTTGGGATATGAGAAATATCGACGGTTGTGGTTCGACTTGTTTTTTATTAAATTTTGGGGAAACATGTGTACATAATAGGTGGCTTATTCTACTTGTCTGACCACAACACTTGTCTCATACTACTTGCCTGATTAGGGTATTAGTCTCATTCTACTTGTCTGACTAGGCACTTGTCTAATACTACTTGTCTGACCACAGTACATGACTCATACTACTTGTCAGAGCACGGCATCTGTCTCAAACTACTCGTTTGACTACAGTGCCTGTCTCATTCTACTTATCTGACCACAACTCCTGTCTTATACTACTTGTCTAGTCATAGTACCTGTCTCATTCTACATGTCTGATCACAACACCTGTCTCATACTACTTGTCTGACCAAAGCACCTGTCTAATACTACTTGTCTGACCCTGACACGTGTCTTATACTACTTGTCTGGTCACAGTACCTGCCTCATTCGACTTGTCTGACCAAAGCATCTGTCTAATACTACTTGTCTGTCCATGACACTTGTCTCACATTACTAGTCTGGTCACAGTAACTGTCTCACACTACTTGTCTGACCAAAGCACCTGTCTAATACTACTTGTCTGACAACGACACCTGTCTCATACTACTTGTGTGGTCACAGTAACTGTCTCATATTACTTGTCTGACCAAAGCACCTGTGCAATACTACTTGTCTGACCATGACACCTGTCTCATACTACTTGTCTTACCACAGTACCTGCCTCATTCTACTTGTCTTATCAAGGTGCCTGTCTAATACTACTTGTCTGATCATGACACCTGTCTCATACTATTTGTCTGGTCACAGTAACCGTCTCATATTACTTGTCTGACCAAAGCACCTGTCTAATACTACTTGTCTGATCATGACACTTGTCTCATACTACATGTCTGGCCACAGTATCTGCCTCATTCTACTTGTCTGACCAAAGTGCCTGTCTTATACTACTTGTCTGACAGCCACACCTGTCTCATACTACTTGTCTGACCACAGTAACTATCCCATACTACTTGTCTGACCAAACCTGATCTATAAAAGTGTGCCTGACTAAGATACACGTCTTATACTACTTGTCTGACTATTATCTACGTGTCTGAGTATCGACAAGTGTTATCTCCCTTGTTCGATCATTTGCCAACCCTACACAACGTCCTTGATCCTCCACTTGATCCAGCAATATGTTCCTTGACCCAGAATCACCGAAGTCGCACTCGGTGCCGTATCATCCCGCAGTCCCATTAAAATCCAAGCCAAGATTTTGCCCCGGCGAGGAGGGAAGTCCACAGGGAGACGAGGAAAAGCGGTATCGCTTTACAATTCAAAGAGGGTTCGCGGCTGCTCTTAAGTATTCAGGATGTGAAATCGTCGTGGCTAGCCGACAGTAAGCGATGGCTTCCGCTTGGCTTTTCTTTTTTCTCCGACTCCCGAAGATTATGTCACGAGGCAGGCGTTGTAATTGAAATCCATGCTCGGAATGCAGGCGCAGCCACCTGTGCGTCTGACGGGGACAACGAAAGATGCGTGACGATGAAAAATTGCTCGTCGAACGACATCAGGCTTGTCGTCGTGAAATTCCATGTACGACGTTGGTACGAATGCTCCCTGGCAATATTGGCAGATGTTGTTCGAACTGAATTTGAACAACAGGGTTTGTGTCTTGATTTGCTGGCTTGTCTGTTTGGCGGAAGATTGATGGATGCTGAAGATCAATCTTTTGTGGCAAGAAACACTTCCTTTGTGTCTAAATTTATTTTGCAAGGTATTTGGACTCGAAGTCCACTGGATAGCGTTGCCAACCCAGAGTAACCAGGGGTAAATTAGACCCCAAAGATTATGCAATTAAAAGTGCATCAAAAGTAATAGTGACAAAATAACAGCTATTTTAATGTCGCTATTTTTTCGCACCCTCTAAAAATTTCACGACATAATCGCGTGAGTTGTAAAAATTCATGACGTCAGTATAAATGAAACGCTAGACGGTGTAAGTTTTTATTGGGAGCGTTAAAAACAAGCGGACATTTAGCGAGCCGTTAACCATGCAGTAAACAACGCGAGAAGTGTCGCGACTTAATTAAGTCTCCATTGTTCAACGCTCGATTTCTCGATGTCTTTGGAATAAATTTGCCCGAGGAAACTATCAGAACGATCGTTAACACTGTTTGCACTGTGCTGGATTTTACAGCTAATTTCCCGCAGAAAAGTGCTTTGGTTGACGGCTTACTGTTCGCGACTTCACGTCAACAACTTAATGACCATGGCTTTCGCTGATAGTACTCTCCATAATGTTTAATCGATTTTATGGCATGAATAGAGTAACGCGGAGCATAATGTAAAATAATGACAAAGTTTCTATTAAATAATATAAGCCCAATCACCGCACAGTAATTTAATTCAAAATATTCGACCACTGAATAAGTTTAAAGAAATCTAACGGTACATTGCAAAATTATTTTTGTAAAAGTTGCTCTCCACAATTATAACGTGTATATAAATCAATGAAAAAATCTGCATTAAATGTAAAATTGTGCAGAGGTTTTATCTGACCTAGAAGTAATTTACAGGGGTGAGAACCTCTCCCGTTCTCCCTACACCCAGAACAACGCAGTATCTTTTTCAACCAAAAAGAGAACATGTAAAACAAATATAGTGGAAGTAAGTTGAGCTTACCCATGCAATTCACGATCGTAGTCGAAATCGCGAAACAAATCACCCCAAGGGATTCCAGCATCCAATTCACCCCTTTCGTTTGATTGCCGCTTCGTTTCCTCGATTCAATTCAACAAGTCCACAATCCACCGGCTAGATCCACTAGATAGACTACCTGCAAGGGGAGCGAAGGCAAAAGAATCGGTAAAAATGTCGAGGAAGCTGTTGTAAACGCTGAGGGGCTGAGAAAGAGGGGTGGTAAGGGGTTGTCGCGACTTAATTGCATTTGCATTTTCGAGCCAGCTCCACGACTTACTTACGAGTTCTCTCCTCGTCTTGTTTTATCGGTTGCCGGAAAAAAACCGGGCTTCGTTGAACGGCTGCACACCCGACCGACCCCATTCGACCCCCTTCTCGAAGAAAATATTCAGTCGTGGCAGCCGTCGAGGCTAACTACTTTATGAAATTACGAGTCGTTGCAGGCCCAAGGTTTTCGTGGGACGACGCTGCTCGTGCTTGGAATTTCTTCCTTCGTTTATATCCACGCTGGACAAACTGCGGCTGTTCCAGACCCTTACTGCAGCGACCGTACTTTAGGTTTGCTCGAAAAATTTCTGTTACCATTTTTATTGGTGACATACATTTCGTTTGCTAGTTACTGGGAATACTTTTCTTCGCTATGAATTATTAGAACTAAAAAATGCCATCTAGATGAAGTATGTAACTAGAGAAATCTTTCATGGACATTTATTAACTTGTCTTACAACGAAAGGGTATCATACTACTTGTCTGACCACGCAGGTGTTTTACATTACTCGTCTGATTATCGACTTGCACTTTGTCTGACCATTTTGATGTCTTATTCTACTTGTCTGACCATCCAGGTGTCTCATTCTACTTGTCTGACCATGCAGGCACCTCACTCTTCTTGTCTGACCAGCCAGGTGTCTTACTCTACTTGTCTGACTAGCCAGGTGTCTTACTCTACTTGTCTTAACAGCTAGGTACTTCACTCTACTTGTCTGACCAGCCAGGTGTGTCACTCTACTTGTCTGACCATTCACGTACCTCACTCTACTTGTCTGACCAACCAGGTACTTCACTCTACTTATCTGACCAGCCAGGTGTCCTTCTCTACTTGTCTGACCAGCCAGGTGTCCTTCTCTACTTGTTTGACCAGCCAGGTGTCCTTCTCTACTTGTCTGACCAGCCAGGTGTGTCGCTCTACTTGTCTGACCACTCAAGTACCTTACTCTACTTGTCTGACCAGCCAGGTGTCTCACTCTACTGGTCTTACCACCTCATACATCTTGTCTGACCATCTACGTACATCATACTACTTGTCTGACCATCATCAAGTTATGTATAGTTCAAAAAATCATTCCTGGATAAAACACAATTGTCTGACCATACAAGAGTCTCATACTACTTGTCTGACCACATCGGAATTTTCTACAACTTGAACGACTACATTTGTGTGACTATATTTATCGTTCTCTAATTAATCGTCGTACCAGCGAATATTAGAGACGTCCAACGAGCACTTCGATAAAGAACCAGAAAGAAAAAACGAGAGTGAAGCAAATGGTCAGCAAATGGTGCATCCTATCGGCCACAAAGGCAACAGAAAGTGAATCAAAAGAAATGCTGATTTAGCGACCGTCCGGCCACCAGTCCATTAGCAAAAATTAGCATACGCTTCCGTGAGACTCGTTATCACGAGCAATGGTACGGAAGCCGGAATTATTTTCTCTAATCCAATTAGAGGAACGATAAAAGCTCACGCCCTACTTGCTATCCGAACGGGTGGTGGGCGGGTGGGTCGGTTTGCAATCGGTCTTCATTAACTGGACGAACTCTTCTTCGAGCTTAGCTGAAATTAAGCTCGTGTGCTCGCGTTAATCGCATGATAACGAATCGCTTTGCAAACGGGATTGCTGCTTGCCTAGCCGATATCCGGTCAACGGGCAAACGGATCTCGTCCGTAGAAACGACCTTTGTTTCCACTTTTGCTAATTATCCGATAATCGTGATAATCTGATTAGAATTCTACCTCTTAATTAATTTAACATTTTTATGTTAAGATTATTCGTTCGGAAGGGAAATTTTCTGGAGAAAATTGATGGATTCGAGGAAGTGGTATGTGGAGCACGTAAGTGGTCAGATAAGTAGCATTAGACGTATGGCTGGTCAGTCAAGTAGTATAGCACGTCTGACTGGTCAGACAAGTAGTATTAGACGTATGGCTGGTCAGACTAGTGGTGTAGGACGTCTGACTAGTCAGACAAGTAGTCTAGGACGTCTGACTGGTTCGATAAGTAGTATAGGACGCTTGACTGACCAGACAAGTAGAATCGGACGTTTTATTGGTCAGCCAAGTAGTATGGGACGTCTGAATGATCAGACAAGTAGTATAGGACGTCTGACTGGTCAGACAAGTAGTATTAGACGTATGGCTGGTCAGACAAGTAGTATTACACGTATGGCTGATCAGTCACGTAGTATGGGACGTCTGACTGATCAGACAAGTAGTATAGGACGTCTGACTGGTCAGACAAGTAGTATTAGACGTATGGCTGGTCAGACAAGTAGTATTAGACGTATGGCTGGTCAGTCACGTAGTATGGGACGTCTGACTGATCAGACAAGTAGTATAGGACGTCTGACTGGTCAGACAAGTAGTATTAGACGTATGGCTTGTCAGACAAGTAGTATTACACGTATGGCTGATCAGTCACGTAGTATGGGACGTCTGACTGATCAGACAAGTAGTATAGGACGTCTGACTGGTCAGACAAGTAGTATAGGACGTCTGATTGGTCAGTCAAGTAGTATAGGACGTCTAACTAGTCAGACAAGTAGTATTAGACGTATGGCTGATCAGTCAAGTAGTATGTGACGTCTGACTGATCAGACAAGTAGTGTTGGACGTCTGACTGGTCAGACAAGTAATATAGGACGTCTAACTGGTCAGACAAGTAGTATGGAATGTTTCACTGATCAGATAAGTAGTCTATTACATCTGACAGGTCAGACAAGTAGTATGAGAACTGCTGCCAGTCAGACAAGTGGTATGATTACTGCTGCTGGTCAGACAAGTAGTATGAAGACTGTTAATAGTCAGACAAGTAGTATGAAGACTGTTAATGGTCAGACAAGTAGTATGAGAACTACTGTGAGTCAGACAAGTAGTATGACTACTGCTGTTGGTCAGACAAGTAGTATGAGTATTTCTGACAGTCAGACAAGTAGTATGAGTATTTCTGACAGTCAGACAAGTAGTATGCAGGCTCTGGGTGATCAATAAAGTACTATCACAAACTAGGTCACAAGTTTCAACACTTGAACAATTACAACGAAAATTTAAAGCCCAAAATCGAAGTATCAAACGAAGAAGTTCAACTGCGAGTGTTTTCAACACATGCTCTTCGTGTCGGAATTATATGTGACTTTTATTTTCCAACAGGGAATTGTGGTATTTATTGGATAGGTGATGTATATCTCTGAAGGCGGTTTCTAACGATCGTTGGGGAACACTTTCGAGATGAGCGATCGGAAGAGCATGTCGAAACTTTTCGAATCGAACGACGGCGTCCAAGTAAACGTAGAATTTTAGTTATCTTCTTCGAGCCAATATACGCGACCATGGAAACGTTCCTTCAACTAAATCGGCATTCCCATCGACATTTAATTTCCCTTCTGGCTAGAGAGGACGTAAATTCAGCCGCAGGATACCCTGGAAACGTGTACCTCGAACCATCTGACACGTAAGATCATCGTGATGTATCGTCAAGCACCTGCTCGTAAAACGTTTCGATATTTATTTAATATTGTCGTTAAAAATGATGAAGAGTGATCGTAAATATGCGGTTTATCGCCCGCGATGGCTATTCCAAAGATATCCATTTTCATACCTGTTTCTGTTTATTCTGATTCATTTAATCGATTTATCGTATTATATTTCGCTTCAATTTGTATTAATATTTTTTGTCTATTTGCATACAGTTTTCAATTTATCACGTAACATAAATCATTATTTTAAATCTGAGAATTATTCTATTACTGAAACCAATTTATTTTGTAACGTTTATACATTTTGGTCGGGTAATTTTACACTATTTTCGATATTACAATTGTTCACGGAATGTAATACAATATTTTCCTGAAATTAGAGCTGCATGTTGTCATTTTAAGCCGAATGTAAATAGTTTTAATTAAAGTAAATTGTATTTTAAAGGGAAATTTAAAGGACGTGCAGATAGAAGGTATGTCAGAAATGTATAATAAATTAGTGCAGAAATGTTGCGTCCGAGCGAGTAGAATCATCGACGTTTTTCTGTCTGTTTGTGTTACGGTATACGCGGTTGTTGTTTACGAACAAACTTAATTATTCTCGAGGGAAAGGAAGCGCAGGATTACGGGTAACGCGAAGCGGAACAAGCAGCGGATAAAGAGAAAAATTTCAAGAAAATAAGAGAATAAATCAGGGCTTGGTGGTTTTAACGCTCGAGCAAACGCGAATGCGTAAATTTCATGAGAGACTGGCTCGAATAAATTGGCTAACCCTCTGAACAAGATGGTTCACTGAGCACGAATAATTATATTTATCTAATGCACGGAATCGTTACGAATTATCTACCCTAAAAAATTATACCCCTACAAAAAATATTGTGCCTCACATTTCATCCTGTCGTAATTAAATTTTACATTTTATCTCCTCAAGTTTACGTTCTTTAATTTACAAGAAACAGTTTAATGAACATATATAAACATATAATTAAATTGAAAAATTACAATACTTCTAAAAATTGAATTTCAAGATGAATATATATTTTTGTTAACAAGTAAAAAATGTTTATAATAATTAATAAATATGTGAAGGTTTTTTGCTTGTTTGTATATGGTGCCTTAAGGGATGAATTATGAATATACAATTAAATTGAAAAATTACAATGATTCTAAAAATTGAATTTCAAGATGAATATATATTTTTGTTAACGAGTAAAAAATATTTATAATAAATAATAAATATGTGAAGGTCTTTTGCTTGTTTGTGTATGGTGCCTTAAGGGATGAATTATGAATATATAATTAAATTGAAAAATTACAATGATTCTAAAAATTGAATTTCAAGATGAATATATATTTTTCTTAACGAGTAAAAAATATTTATAATAATTAATAAATATGTGAAGGTCTTTTGCTTGCTTGTGTATGGTGCCTTAAGGGATGAATTGTGAATGTATAATTAAATTGAAAAATTACAATATTTCTAAAAATTGAATTAAACTAATTTATTTCAAGATGAATTGCTTTGTTAATAAATAAAAAATATTTACAATAAATATGTGAAAGTTTTTTGCTTGTTTGTGTATGGTACCTTAAGGGATGAATTGTGAATATATAATTAAATTGAAAAATTACAATCTTTCTAAAAATTGAATTAAACTAATTTATTTCAAGATGTATTGCTTTGTTAATAAATAAAAAATATTTACAATAAATATGTGAAGGTTTTTTGCTTGTTTATGTATGGTGCCTTAAGGGATGAATTGTGAATGTACAATTAAATTGAAAAATTACAATCATTCTAAAAATTGAATTAAACTAATTTAATTCCAGATGAATTGCTTTGTTAATAAATAAAAAATATTTACAACAAATATGAGGAAGTTTTTTGCTTGCTTGTATATGTTGCCTTAAGGGATGAATTATGAATACATAATTAAATTGAAAAATTACAATATTTCTAAAAATTGAATTAAACTAAATTTCAAGATGAATTGCTTTGTTAATAAATAAAAAATATTTACAATAAATATGTGAAGGTTTTTTGCTTGCTTGTGTATGTTGCCTTAAGGGATGAATTAATATCGAGCTTCCATAGTTATTTGAAAATTCTTTGCATAGTTTTACACAAAATATGAAACTGAACAGTATTAAACATAGTAATTCAATTACTATAGCTGGACAAATTTTGTGATAGTAAATTTGATTAAATAACTGTGATCGTGTATACGAAACAGAATTTAATTTCGCGTTTGTTTTCGATTGATTTTATTGAATCTAGTTATTGATTGTGCCGCATACCTACCCTGAAATATTGTATCGAATAGTTGGTATATTAAATTAAAATTCAATTTTCGGTGCATATTTATGAGCAGAGATTAATCTTCCTTTATTTTCTATTGCTTCAAAATCCATTTTGAAGAGGAATTATCGTTTTCATTGTTATATTACATATTTTATGGGACAGTAAAATAATTTGACCGAAACATTATTTACTTTAAAATTGAAAATCTGCTGTAATCTAAAAATAAAAATAAAAGGCAATTGAAGCATCAAAAGTACTTTGATAATCGTTTGAAAAATTTTTAAGTTCGATATGAAAAAATGGCTCGAAAATCTTTTGTGAAATTTTGTCATATTTCGCAAAAAGCAATTCCCTCTTTTATTTCGTTGTCTCTTATGAAACACGTCATACTCAATACAATATTAAATTAAAATATCGCATAAAACCCGTACCACCATTTTCCCTCAGCAAAAATCGATTACCGCTACATTTTGCAGGGGAACATTTTTCAAAACGTCAGTGCAGTAAACAAAAAATGAGAAAAGTCACAAAAGCTGGAAAGTAAAACGCGAAAAAAAAAGTAGTGTTGGAACGTTAAAAATCCTGCGCGATTTCCTTGGAACGAGCCGTTGTCCGAAAAAAGGAACCGGAAACGATCGTATTTAAATGACAAAGGGACTTTTCATTTTTGCTGGCCGGCCTACTTTTCAGTCGGGTTACGTGTACGCAAACGGAAAGTACACGGGAACTTCTAGCATCCCTATTGTCTTTTGATGCAAATTTCCCCCTGACCCTCCTCTTCACCCCCGTTAGAGATTACAAGAAGAGTCGCAGTACTCGTTTACAGTTCCGTTTTGTGTGTGTGTGTGTGTGTGTGTGTGCATTATGCGCGGTAACCGGCGCCATGTTGCCTCCTTTTAAAGCAAAATAACCAAAATATTTTTAGCTGCTTCCCGACAGATATATTCTGATTATGGAAACATTTGCTGCTGACCTAAGTGGTTACTAAATTTTTGTTAGTACTTGCAGAGAAAAGGGGTGGATTTGGTGTTTTTAGTGATTTAGTTATTTTGGAAGGGTTGGGAGTAGGGGTGGAAATTTGGGGAATTTTAATTTTTGAGAGTTGGGAGTTTGGGGTGTTTTAATTTTTTAGGGGTGGAATTTTGAGGTGTTTTAATTTTTGAGGGGTGGGATTTTGAGGTGTTTCAATTTCTGAGGGGTGGGATTTTGAGGTGGTTCAATTTTTGAGGGGTGGGATTTTGCGGTGTGACAATTTTTGAGGGATGGGATTTTGAGGTGTTTCAATTTTTGAGTGATGGGAATTCGAGGCAATTTAATTTTCGAGTGATGAGAATTTGAGGCAATTTAATCTTTGAGTGACGGGATTTTGAGGTGTTTCAATTTTTGAGTGATGGGAATTTAAGGTGTTTCAATTTTTGAGTGATGGGAATTTGGGATAATTTAATTTTTGAGTAATGGGACTTTGAGGTGTTTCACTTTTTGAGTGATGGAAATTTGGGATAATTTAATTTTTGAGTGATGGGAATTTGGGATAATTTAATTTTTGAGTGATGGGAATTTGGGACAATTTAATTTTTGAGTGATGGGAATTTGAGGCATTTTAATTTTTGAGTAAGGGAATTTTGAGGTGTTTCAATTTTTAAGTGATGCGAATTTGAGGCAATTTAATTATTGAGTGATAGAATCTTGATGTGTTTCAATTTTTGAGTGATGGGAATTTGAGGCAATTTACTTTTTGAGTGATGAGAATTTGAGGTAATTTAATTTTTGAGTAAGGGAATTTTGAGGTGTTTCAATTTTTGAGTGATGGGAATTCGAGGCAATTTAATTTTTGAGTGATGGAATTTTGAGGTGTTTCAATTTTCGAGTGATGGGAATTTGAGGCAATTTAATTTTTCAGTGATGGAATCTTGAGGTATTCCAATTTATGAGTGATGGGATTTTGAGGTGCTTTAATTTTTGATTGATGGAACTCTAGAGTATTTTAATTTTTGAGTGTTGGGAATTTGGAACAATTTAATTTTTAAGTGCTCAAATTTTGAGATATTTTAATGTTTGAGGATTGAAATTTTGAAGTATTTTAAGCTTTGAGTGCTGGAATTGTTGCATAATTACACTTTTGAGTATATGAATTTTTGAGCATAGCAATTTTGCAACAATACAACTCTAAATTTGTAAAACTCTCTAATTATTCCAACATCAGCCCCCAAAATAATATACATAAACTTCATCATGCAAAACCCAAATATTAAAAAAATAAATATAACTGTTTCCACCCCTATGAAATAACAAATTGTCTCACAAAAACATCAGAAAAATTGCAAAATAACCATAACTCTCTATCCTTTAAAAATAATAAATGAAATTTGCAGACGATTTTCTCCTTTAACCTTAGCTCATCAAAACCTAGGAAGTATTAAAAAAGCGTAATCGAGCCGTGAAATTAATTGTCGCACTGTTTTTCCTTAACCGACGCACTCGACACCATTTCCTCCCATTTTGCGCGAGGCAAGCTCAGAGAGAAATTTCTATCATCGAGGAAGATTTTTGTTTCATGGTACTTAGGTGCTTGAGCACACGGGCAAAATGAAATGTAAAAATCTGACGAAGGTCTTCTCATGCGCGAATTTCACTTCGGTTTTGTTTAACCGTTCTTTCCACTCGACAAACGTTGATTACACTTTGTAATTAGTGATGCGGTGAAAATAAGGTGTGCGCGAAAAATGAAATATTCGGGGCAAGCAAGTTTACTCGAAACAACGTGTGTTTTGTTGAACACACATTTTCTGTAATTTCCGCTTCTATTTATAGCCCTGTGTACATGCACCCTCACAGATTTCAGTGGGTAGTTTGTTCTTCAGCTTTTCAGATGTGGACTTTTAATTTTCATTATAACAAACAGTTCTGCTGCAAAAAATATTCGCTTTGAATAACAAGATGACACTTTTAACGTTTATTGGGTACATCATGAGATTCGTGTAAATATTTCGATGGATTAATTCGCATTTATCGAACCGGCAAAATTTATAAACTCGTACAAATATTTACTTTGTAGAAATACGAAGAACGTAAGTTTGTACAAATAGGTATTTTGAAACTGATAACTGGATGAAAGCAGCGATAGTCTTCTTCAAATTCTACTAATTTGCAATATATTTTCTAATTTAATTTCTCAGGATTTAGTTTCACGAAGCTCAGAGGAATATTTAAAATAAATAAGATAATATCGACAGTTTGTGAAACGCCCAGTAGCGAATCCAGTCTGAGTATTTCACAGCTGATCAGCTTCCAATTACAAGATCATTTAAACCCGGATCGTCAAGTGATAATAGCATCCGGTATAGAAGTTTCCATTCATTTCAGAGTATTAATGGTCCCTATTGATCCTCTCTGAGCTTCATTAAAACGGGTTCTAAAAATAGTCGAGAAGAATGGATTATCGAAACAATTCATCTGGCGAAGTAGAAGAAAGTGTATGAAACAGAAATTGAGAGATTACGCGTGTATACAAATACGTATTTATCAGCCGAAAAATAATCATCCGCTTTAAACGACACGTATCCCGCTCGTTTGCCTCGCGGAAAATCCGTATTGTCACCGGGAATGACCCAATTCGTTGTATTCGTTGGGTGAATGTCGAAAGCCGAGCGTGTCGCGATGCAAATTTCTCAACGGTGACACGGGTCATTCGCGGTGGATGAAAATACACGTGGCTGTATTATGCGCCGTAACCAGCCACCGAGAGGGTCGAGGTCGGGGGTCAGAGAGGGGGTGGCACGAAACAGCTCCCTGGGAAAATATTTGAGCACACGCTATAAACGTTTACCGTGCCCCTCGACAACGAGTAATAAAGCGACGCCACCTCTTTTCCGATAATACTCTTTCGCTTATTCGAACCCTTCGGCTGTTGCTGTTTAACCCCCTGCAGCTTCCGTGACGGAAGGGTGATTATTGCCATTAGGCGGCTGTCGTTTCGTCTTCGACTTACGTCGTGAACGAGGGAGCTCTCTGAAAGCCGGGATGCACGGTTATTGGAAACATTTTTGCGACAGGCTATTGGCGGAAAATACTTGTCGCGTGTTCATTTTGATATTTAGGGAGAAAACGTTTAGGGGAGAATAGAAGACTTTGTAGTACTTGTCTCATATAAGGCTGTTACTATTTGCCTGACCATCATACATGTCATATACTACTTGTCTGATTAATTCAAGTATCAGTGCAAATGTTATAATTTTGTTACATGACTCATACTACTTGCTTGACCACACTGTGTGTCTTATTCTACCTGTCTGACCACATTGTGTATCTTATTCTACTTGTCTGACCACATTGTGTCTTGTTCTACTTGTCTGGCCACACTACATGTCTCATTCTACTTGTCTGACCACACTCCGTGTCTTATTCTACTTGTCTGACCACACTACATGTCTCATTCTACTTGTCTGACAATACTGCATGTCTCATTCTACTTGTCTGACCACACTACATGTCTCATTCTACTTGTCTGACTATGCTGCGTGTCTTATTCTACTTGTCTGATCATACTGAATACCTTGTTCCACTTGTCTGGCCCCACTATGTGTCCTGTTCTTCTTGTCTGACTTCGTGGTGTGTCTTATTCTACTTGTCTGACCATACCGAGTGTCTTATTCTACTTGTCTGACCCCACTATGTGTCTTGTTCTACTTGTCTGACAACGTCATGTGTCTTATTCTACTTGTCTGATCATACTGAGTACCTTGTTCCACTTGTCTGGCCCCACTATGTGTCTTGTTCTACTTGTCTGACTACACGGTACGTCTCATTCTACTTGTCTGATCACAAGCATATGTCTATGATGTTCTTCACATCAGCTCTTACAATTTTTCCTTTTTCCAAAGCTCTCAAATTACGAATAATATTCCTTCTCATAAAATTCATATAAAGTTTACCCTCAACCCAAATATCCATATAATTTTGTGCATGTTTGCTTTATCACCGTTTGAACATTTTTCCATGCAAATTCATGCGAATCATACGGTTTGAAAATTTATCCTCATTTACATCGATCGAGGGCGCACTGTTTACACACGCGTCACAGCGTCAGGGAAATCATCGTCGCAGCTGTGACCTGCAAATCGCGGCACAGCAGGACGCTCGCCGCATTAAAACTTAATTAAAGCCCTGCGCGGTCGGAATCACGCGGTCACCGATTTTTAATCGTCATAATCAGCGCACGCCATAATTTCCTGCTCGCAAAATGTCGGCCGTCGAGGCTTGCAAAATCGTGTGTCGACCGTATGAAACAAATTCGTTCGGCTGACTCTGGACGAGAAATATCTCGATGCAATTTAAAAAGCACGCTAGGTACGTCGGAGACAAATTGCGTGGCTCGCAATTTTTCCTTGGCGAGGAGAGTGAAGTGGACTCTGCCGAGATCTTCAAGAACATTGATTAATTCTACTTGTAGGGTGCTATCCTTCTTAAGCAATTGTCTCACACCTAACTCTGGGCTCTTAGAGGATCATGTATTGCTGGAGAATGAGAGATACAAGGTATGTAGATTGTCGACTATTTACTTTATTCTTTCATCAGATTTCTATGTGATCATATGTGTCAGATTAGCTGCCTGGTTATCCACATGTGATAGGTTACCTATCTGATCGTTCACATGTCTTAGGATACTAGTCTGGCCATCTATACACCTCATACTACTTGTCTGACCACCACTGTATCCACTTGTCTAACTAGTTACAGATATGCTACTTGATATGCCTCTGACCATCGAGTCCACACTAGTCTGACTATTCGTAGACCACGTACTACTTGTCTGACCACCACTGTATCCACTTGTCTGACCATTGACAGATGTACTACTTGTCTGACCACCAAGTCCAAATTAATGTGACTATTCGTAGACCACATACTACTTGTCTGACCACTCACATATATATCACTTGTCTGATCAGTAACTTCAAGCTAGTCTGACTATGCTCGGATCACATACTACTTGTCTGACTACTGACGTATATACCACTTGTCTGACTACTGACGTATATACCACTTGTCTGACTACTGACGTATACACTACTTGTCTGACTACTGACGTCTATACTACTTGTCTGACTACTGACGTATACACTACTTGTCTGACTAATGATGTATATACTACTTGTCTGACTACGGACGTATATACTACTTGTCTGACTACTAACGTGCATACTACTTGTCTGACTACTGACGTATATACCACTTGTCTGACTATTGACGTATACACTACTTGTCTGACTACTGACGTGCATACTACTTGTCCGACTACTGTCGTATATTCTATTTGTCTGACTAATGATGTATATACTACTTGTCTGGCTACTGACGTATATACTACTTGCCTGACTACTGACGTATATACCACTTGTCTGACTACTGACGTATACACTACTTGTCTGACTACTGACGTACATACTACTTGTCTGACTACTGACGTATATACTACTTGTCCGACTACTGTCGTATATTCTATTTGTCTGACTAATGATGTATATACTACTTGTCTGACTGCTGACGTATATACTACTTGCCTGACTACTGACGTATATACTACTTGTCTGACTACTGACGTATATACTACTTGTCTGACTACTGACGTACATACTACTTGTCTGACTATTGACGTACATACTACTTGTCTGACTATTGACGTACACACTACTTGTCTGACTACTGACGTATATACTACTTGTCTGACCACCCAATCCAAACTAGTCTTACTATTCGTAGGGCACATACTACTTGTCTGACCACCCACAAATATTATACTACCTGTCTAACCACTGAGTTCAACCTATTCTGACTATTTAAAGACCACATACTACTTGTCTGACTACTCTGAGACCTCACACGTGTCTCTCTACCAACAGATATCACTCTACTCGTCTGATCATCCACATCTTAATCTACTTAACGTTACTCAGTCTCCTATGAAGAGTATAAAGCTACAATTAAATCTGAGTACCCAACGAAAAATTCTTCGGCACAAAATGAAAGATTCGAAAATGACGGATCACGCTGGGCAATACGTGGTGCATTCCTGTGGGCAGCGCGTTACAGCGAAGGTAAAGGACGGGGCGAGAAACGAATCGGAGGAATGTCTGCGGTACCAGCTGCGGAAACGTAATTTCTCGCTACGTTGCCATCAGCGAAGCTTCTCCATGGCAGCTTCGCTATCCTGAACCGGCTCTTTCAACGCGAGCCGAAAGTGTCAAGCGAAGGGAAACATTGGAGAACATGTCTGTCCTCCTTTTCTCTCGTTTTGCTTTCGGGATCGAGCGTACATGCCTCGTTCTTCGTTTCTATTTCTGTTGCTTTCCTTTCACCGGCTTTTTTCTGCCATTTTTTTTGTTCTTTCCACCGCGGGTGGCTGGCGTTTTTTTATATTATCGTTCGTTCCGAGTGGTTCGCGTTTCTTCCTCCTCTTCTCGGATTCCCTGAATGCCCCGCCGTCTTCTCGTTTCTTATTTACACCAACTTCTCCTCGATGCTACTTTCGAGGTTTTCTCGTCGGGTTTTAATCTCCTCGGCTACACTTTAGCCGGTCAGTTTGCGTTTTCACGTTTGCTCGATTCGGTGCTTCCGCTTTATTATGCTTGTTTTTATTCGTGCCGGGACTTCTGTTACGCTGAAAGTGCTTCTTAATCACAGTTAATGCTCCCCGGCCTTAATCTTGCCCGCTGCTTATTTAATCAACAGCCGGCACTTTAGTTAACCTTAATTATTTCATACAGTTGTTTCTTGGTTTTCTCGGACACTCTCAATTATTATATACCGCCACGTGCAATTTATCGCCGCAAATGCATCGACACTCCTAATTAATTTATAACATAATTCGCAGTTTCTTTGACTATTAAAGGAAAACTTCCTAGAAGAGAATCACAGTGTCGCAGAGATAACAACACTCAGGAAAAGAGATGCCACCGGCTTTATCCCACGGGAGTGTTTCCGTTTCGATTCAGTTTAAACCCGGATTCAACGTCGCAACCTGCGATCCTTGTCCGATTCCTGTTCCTATTTGCATTGCGAAACTTTCATAATCGCGATCGCTAATTCACTCTAAGTGGCCCGTTTAATTAATCTTCTCATTAGCGTCTTCCAGATGTCTTGCGACGCCCGGAAGAAGGTAAAACGAAATTCAGATAAGCTCTACTCGTTATCACCCTTGTCGAACAATCTTGGCATTAATGTACTCTTCGGGTCTGATGACCTTTTCAAGATTAATTTTCCAACTTTAAGTTTAGGAATTTTTATTTTGGTGAAGGGTGAATATTTCTGGATTTTTAGTTCAGTTATTTTTTAATGTGAAATGATATAAATAATATATATTATTTTATTTAATACAAGTTATGTAAATATTATTTTTGAAGATATATTTTTAAATTTTTAGAGATACAAGGTTTTTGAGTTTTACAAATCTGTGAATGTGTAATTATTCAAATTCCCAAAGTTTTTTAATGTTAGTTTTAAGTTTTCAGTTTTCTACATTTTTGAAGTTGTAAATCAAAGCTGGAAATTTAAAAAATTGTTAAGTTTACAGGTCTTCTAATTTTTAGGTTTCTGAATTATCAAGTCTCTATATCTACAAAATATTCAAATCGTCAAGTTCGAAATTTTTTAAACTTCCCAAATTTTCAAGGTTCTAATTGGCAAACTCTTAAATTTTACAAATGTTTAAATTTATGAATCACCAAGTTCTCAAGTTGCCAAATTCTCAAATCCCCAAATCCTCAAGGTTCTGAATTCTCAAATCCCCTAGTTCTCAAATTACCAAATTTTGAAGCCTCCAAATTCTCAAATCCCCAGATCTTCAAGGTTCTAAATTTTCAAATCCCCAAGTTCTCAAATTTCCAAATTCTTAAATCTTCAAATTCTCAAATCCCTAAGTTCTTGAATCCCCAAATACTCAAATCCCTAAACCCTCAAGTCTCCAAATTCTTAAATCCCCAAATTCTCGAATCCCAAAATTCTCAAGTGCCCAAATTCTCAAATCTCCAAATACTCAAATCCCCAAATTCTCAAATCCCCAAACCACTAAATCCCTAAACCCTCAAATCCCCAAATTCTCAAATCCCCAAACCCCTATATCCCTAAACTATCAAATCCCCAAATTCTCATCGCTCCAAATCCCTAAACCCCCAAAATCCCCATCTCTCCAAATCCCTAAATCCCCAAAAATCCCCATCTCTCCAAATCCCTAAATCCCCAAATTCCCATCGCTCCAAATCTCTAAATCCCCAAATTCTGATCGCTCCAAATCCCTAAATCCCCAAATTCCCATCGCCCCGAATCCCTAAATCCCCAAATTCTCATCGCTCCGAATCCTTAAACTCCCAAAATCCCCATCTCTCCAAATCCCTAAATCCCCAAAATCCCCATCTCTCCAAATCCCAAAATCCCCAAATTCCCCTCGCTCCAAATCCCTAAATCCTCAAATTCACCTCCCTCCAAATCCCTAAATCCCCAAAATCCCCATCTCTCCAAATCCCTAAATCCCCAAATTCACCTCCCTCCGAATCCCTAAATCCCCAAATTCCCTTCCCTCCAAATCCTTAAATCCCCAAAATCCCCATCTCTCCAAATCCCTAAATCCCCAAATTCACCTCCCTCCGAATCCCTAAATCCCCAAATTCCCCTCCCTCCAAATCCTTAAATCCCCAAATTCACCTCCCTCCAAATCCCTAAATCCCCAAATTCCCCTCGCTCCAAATCCCTAAATCCTCAAATTCCCCTCCCTCCAAAACCCCAACCCCCAATCTCCTCAAACACCCTTCCAAAATCCCTCAAACACCCCAAACATCCAAAATTCTCTCAACAACCCCAAATCAGTTCGAAAACTTTCCAGGAATTCATTAACAAAGTATCTCAACCGATCCACCTGCCATACTCGTCTCAAGTAGCAAAACTCTTCCTCAGCGATACACCAGTTTCACCCCGGCCGTTACTTGCAGACTGTACTTACATTTTGTAGATAAGTAGAGGCACGAGTGGTATGTGCCACGATCAGGCTTCTTATTTTATGCAGAGTGTGTGCCGAGACGTGAACGTCTCTTCAAGCCCTGACTGAACTATGTAAAAACTATAAAGGAGAAGCTGGTAAACGTCTCCTTACTTCGTGCAGTTTATGGTTTCTGCTCGAGCATGTAATAAATATGTACTAAATCATTTTATATTCCATGGTTATTAATTTATAGCCCTTGGAAAACTTTTTACTCGATTTTTCTCTACCTTTGATATTTTCTGTTATCTAATTACATTTGTGTCTATAACATTGAGTTTTTTATATTTACTCTTTTATTACTGCAGTTTGTTTTTATGAATGTTTGTTCTTTTTTTATCTTCACTATTTTATGGCGTTTCGTCCTGTTTTTATTTGTGTACACTCAAGTAAATGTCACAACTATTTTTAGCGACTGAAAATTAAAAATTCAGTGTGATATTAAAAAAGTTTCAGAACCCGTATGAAGTTTGAAGTTTTTCATTTTACAATATTTTGAAACGTGCATTTACCTGGTCATTCTAGAAATTTTATAAAAATGTAGATCTGTACAGTCTGAAGTTCTATTCTGCTAAATTATGCGTTAATACAATTTTTAATGGATTCATTTTTACAACAGACGCCGAACGGAATTAACAGCCGTCAGACGTATTCGTTAAATCACGCCGGATTACGTTGACAATCGCAGTGATTTTGTCAAAACGATCGCGGCCATGATTTTAAAATGGCTCGCGCTCCGGCGATACACCCTCGCGAAATATATCTTTTTTATGTCGACTCTAATGCATTGTCGGTGCTCATATTTTGCAACCAGGCAATACTGCGAGAAAGGCGGATTGGACAATTTATCGTTTGCCAGTCGACCTCTAAAAAAAAAAAAAATATATGGCTTCCTCCATCCTTCTCTGCGCGATAACTTATGGGGACATTTATTTTGCATTGCTTTAACGCCGTTGTGTCGCGTGCCATTATCGCTGATGATTAAACGACGTTTTTACCGATTAATTAAGTGCCGGCATCTTGCGTCGATTATACTTCTGCTGAAAACAGCTTCTCTTTAAAATCGAATCATTCAAGCTATTCGTTTAGTTTTCAATTTTTTAGAGTACTATTTTCTAATCATCTTTACTTATTGATCTATAATTTTTGGAACAATTGTCATTCACAGTGAAAATATCGCTGTAGTGTTAAGACAAAGGTGGACACATTTTATATTTAGAGATATTTAAGTATACAGGGTGTTTCACAATTAGTGTAAGGTGCCTAAAATGAGGGGTAGCTGATTCTGAATAAGATTTCCCTTTGCAAAAATGAGGTATGAAGCTTCGTTTTTGAATTATTAGGGAAAAGCGCGGACCAATCAAAGCGCGAGGACTACGCATGCGCAGACGCGAGAGTGAAAGCTTCGAGCTAGCGGCTGAGTGGTAAATGCAATGTATAGTACATTCAACGCTCGATGAGTGCAACGCGTAAGAAATCAATGCGTGGTGAATGTAACGCGTGGTAAATACAAGGCGTGGCAAGTACTATGCGTGGTAGGTGCAGCACGTGGTAAGCAACGCATGATAAATTCAATGCGTGGTAAATACAACGCGTGGTAAATATAATGCGTGGTCAATACAACGCGTGGTAGGTGCAGCACGTGGTAAGCAACGTGTGGTAAATTCAATGCGTGGTAAATACAACGCGTGGTAAATACAATGCGTGGTAAAGAACGCGTGGTAAATACAATGCGTGGTAAATACAACGCGTGGTAAATATAACGCGTGGTAGGTGCAGCACGTGGTAAGCAACGCGTGGTAAGTGCAGCACGTGGTAAATACAACGCGTGGTGAGTGCAGCACGTGGTAAATACAACGCGTGGTGAGTGCAGCACGTGGTAAATACAACGCGTGGTGAGTGCAGTACGTGGTAAAGAACGCGTGGAAAATTCAAGGCGTGGTAAATACAACGCGTGGTAAATATAATGCGTGGTCAATACAACGCGTGGTAGGTGCAGCACGTGGTAAGCAACGTGTGGTAAATTCAATGCGTGGTAAATACAACGCGTGGTAAATACAATGCGTGGTAAAGAACGCGTGGTAAATACAATGCGTGGTAAATACAACGCGTGGTAAATATAACGCGTGGTAGGTGCAGCACGTGGTAAGCAACGCGTGGTAAGTGCAGCACGTGGTAAATACAACGCGTGGTGAGTGCAGTACGTGGCAAAGAACGCGTGGTAAATACAACGCGTGGTAAGTACTACGCGCTCAGCCGCTAGCTCGAAGCTGTCTCGCGTCTGCGCATGCGTAATCCTCGCTCTATGATTGGTCCGTGTCTTTCCTTAATAATTCAAAAACGAAGCTTCACACCTCATTTCTGCAAAGGAAAATTTTATTCAGAATCGCGTCAGCTACTCCCCATCGAACCTTCACTAGTTCTGAAACACCCTGTATCACCGTAGGTACAATGTGCATCCAGACCTATGATAACACACAGGTTTTTATTGTAACACTACAGCAATTTTTACGCAAACGCATCACTGATCTCGCAAAGCGTGCACTTGTTATTCAAATAAACCCTTACTGATTGCACCAGTTGATCCCTCTATTTTAACTGAAAAAGTATTAAACTATAACGATTAAAAAAAGTCAACATTTCAAATTGAACAATTCACGCTTTAAATTTAGCGATTTATAAAAATTTTCAGGTTCCAAATTGCCCACGCAATTTTTCAACGTTTCACAAATCATTTCCCCGAAATTTGTCATCGAATTAAAAAAATTCTTTTGGCAATATTTTGCAGGAATCCAAAATATAACATTTGTTAAAATATCTGAAATATTTCTAATAAATAATATCATATAGAATTCATATAGTATCTTCGGAATACATTTGCAGTCTCGGCATTTCGCGAGCACCGGAAGAAGGGATGAGAATAGAAAATTGTGTCTCGAGTTCGACATCGATACGCAAATTGCAGAAATTAAAGTGGCTGCGGAGTTATTGATACGTTCGCGACCTACTTTCCTTTGCTTCCGTTTATTCGACGTGTTTCTGGTATCGATTATCGCGCTGGAAATATCCAGGTCGGATTTCCACATTTCCAGAACGTAATCTTTCTGTCGATTCGTTTTATCGAGCCGCGATTTCGCGAATTTCGCGGATTCCCGTCAATGTCCGTTCAGATTCTGTCTCGTTAGCCGGAAATTTCATTTTGTTTCAGCGCGAACTGACAATCTCGCCCCTTCCCTGTGTTTTTTTTTTCGTTGCATTGTTTACGCCTGCATTGTTCGATATTCATAGATTTTTTTATGCAGCCCTTTACCGAACGTTGCGTTACAACCCAAAGGAAATTTAACGAGCTCAATGTTTCGCGACCTGCGAAATATTCGCTTATTATACAACCTACGATTCTGTTAGAAATTGTGATCTTTTTATCTTATAAAATTATTTTGTGTCTGACATGTCACGTACAATTTACGATTTTAAATTTCAAGTAGAAGTAATAAATATTTCAGCTGTCTTCATAATTTTCAATAATTTCAGTAGTAATGTCAAATACATAGTCAGACGTCACTGATCAAATCTTGAAATTTTATATAAAATAAATTTGCAACCGAATTGAGCTAATGTTTAATTACTATTATCAATACAACAGATAAATAAACATCGATTGTTCCCTACAGTACATTGTTCTACGAAATACATTTTGTAAGTAATAAATCGCGCAATATTCTAAAACAACAAGCAAAATAAACGGTTGGTCATTTCCATATCCAGGACTTACGAATTCCATTATTCCGAAACAATAAACTTGTTACATCACGATCGAATAGTTCCGACAAACACACTCTTTGTTGGCGAACTTTTAATTGTTATGCAATATTCGTGCGGTTGCATGTCTCGCGGTCGTTTACATTACGAGCTATCGAACAATCGAAACGTTGTTTACCGGGCGAACGGCTGACGGAAACGGCGGATTTGAATTTCTTTGAATAACGCGAGCAGCGTCGTTCGCTCTCGATTTCGCCGACTGCTCGGCCATTGTCGACGTGGCCTGCGTCATGGCACACATGTGGCCATTGTTTCCGGTTTATGGAAATGTCGTTCGACGATCCGCGGACCCGTTAGCGGTCGTAAAATCGCGCGAAAACAACGCTTCTTTGTTCGTCGAGTCAGCGAACGACCGGTATGATGTCTGCCTCGACCGGTTCATGGCTGCATTACAAACTAGGTGATTTTATTTGGGGTCTTGAACGATCGCTATTATTTTCGCGATCTGATTTAAGTGGAGGCCTGTGGGTATAATTTTGGCTGGGTTGATAGGGGTAATAATTTTGGTTGTGGATTGATGAAAGCATTTGTCATGTATTATATTTCACGTATCGTATTTCGTATAATATAATCCACATATTATATTTCATATATCATATTACACGTATCACATTTCACATATCATATTCCATGTATCATATTTCATATATTATATGACACGTATCAGATTTCACATATCATATTCCATGTATCATGTTCCATATATCATATTCCATGTATCACATTTCATGTATCATATTCCATGAATCATATTTCATATATCATGTTACATGTATCACATTTCACATATCATGTTCCATGTATCATACTTCATATATCATGTTACATGTATCACATTTCACATATCATATTTCATATATCATATTACATGTATCACATTCCACATATCATATTCCATGTGTCATATTTCATATACATATCATTTTACATGTATCACATTTCATATATCATGTTTCACATATCATACATCATACATCACAGACGTCGAGCAGTCTCAATCACAATTATAATAACAGTGTAATTAACCAACATTGAATTGAATATGAAGACGAGTAAAATTAAACTTGAATATTCTCATATATTATTTATGATCGACCCTTCCATAGAACGAAGTAGATACGTATACTATTTCAGTAGTAGAACCAAGCGAATATTCAGACAACTACCATCAATCAACACAACAAAATACAGTATTAGACCTCTTCCTGTCTATTTTCATAGCAATAAATTTTCAAGAATACCTTCCTCTCTACAATATAATCTCAGTTCTATTTTCGTGAAGAGTAATTTAGCTCTCGAAATAGCCACAGCCCATTGAAATCAGTATTCATGAATTCCCAACGTTTCAGTAGTAATACCAAGTAAATAATCATCCAATAACAGATATCCCTCATCCAGCTCGGGACAAAATAATCCCGGAGCGAACAAACGATTCTCGAAAAGGGGAGACAAACCACATAATCAACGACCCGATCTCGTAGAACGGTTTTCCATTTCCGATGCAGCGGAATCGATCGGGTCTTCAAAAAGCATCAGCCATCTCAAAGAGCCGTCAGGCTGAATAACAACGGCTCAAGGAACCAGTTGTTTTCGAGTTGATGGCCGCCAGTCAGAATGGGAGAATTCAGGACGGATGAAAAAAAAAACGCGACGTATCGATGCTCGTCTGGAATCAGAGGAACACAGAGGTTCGCCTTTGGCACAGTTTCGTCGAGATAAACGGAGAACAGAGCGAACAGAGGGAAACGCGACGAACAGAGGGAGGATCGATAGGACGATGCGTGGTGAGGGTTGAGCAGTCGTAAAAGCGAATTTATTTTGAATGCTCTGACCGAACAGCTTCGGTGATTCTGTTGTTAGTCCTCTCCCACTGTTTTGTCGCTTTACCGGCGATAAAGAAGCTTCCCGATGTCCAGATATCCTCGCCACGTAAATCTGTTCGTGATACGTTGTTCTTTGCCTCGTCCGACCAATTTTGGGATATTTCACTGCGGATCCGAATTTGCACTGGGAATTAAGCCTTTGATTGTTTAATCCTCGGATGTGTGCATTCTCTGAACTGTTTGAGAGCGCCTTGATAATTATATCATATTAATACCGAGGTTATGCCTGGATCCAGTTACTGCTTATTTAATTACACGAGAATTTCCCTTCGTAATTAATTTGTCTCGAGAACGTCTTGTTTACTTTAACTACTGTTTACCTCATTTTCTCAAACATTCATTTCTACATCATTTTTAACAAATCTTGTACTTTGAAGTAATGTTACAATATTTTATGTCGTGGACTGTGCTGGACTTTGTTATATGGCTGTAACTGCCAGCCATTTTGTGTTACAGGATTGATGAGGTACTTATGTGGTCGCAGGTTTAACTTCCAAATTGAGGTAAGTTTTATAGTACTTCATTGTCAAACAGTACTGGACTTTTCACATAAATTTGTTACTGGTTTTTGTAACTGACTGTCAGCCATTTTGTGTTACAGGATTGATGAGATACTTATGTGGTCGCAGGCTTAACTTCCAAATTGAGGTAAGTTCTATAATACTTCATTGTCAAACAGCATGGTACTTTTTATACAAACTTGTTACTGTCTTTTGTAACTGACTGTCAGCCATTTTATGTTACAGCAGCTGATGAGATACACATCTGGTCGCAGGTTTAACTGCAAACTTAATGTAAAATTTGTAATATTTCATTGTCAAACAGCATGGTACTTTTTATACAACCTTGTTACTGTCTTTTGTAGCTGACTGTCAGCCATTTTGTGGTGCAGCAGTTGATGAGGTACACATCTGGTCGCAGGTTTAACTGCAAACTTAATGTAAGATTTGTAATATTTCATTGTCAAACAGCATGGTACTTTTTATACAAACTTGTTACTGTCTTTTGTAACTGACTGTCAGCCATTTTGTGATGCAGCAGCTGATGAGATACACATCTGGTCGCAGGTTTAACTGCAAACTTAATGTAAGTTTTATAATACTTCATTGTCAAACAGTACTGGACTTTTCACATAAATTTGTTACTATTTTCTGTGCCTGACTGTCAGCCATTTTGTGTTACAGGAGCTGATGAGATACTTATCTAGCCACAGGTTTAATTTTTATGTTTAACTTACAAAATTGATGTAAGTTTTATAGTATTTCATTGTGAAACAGCATAGGACTACACAATTTTGCTCCTGTTTTTTGTAACTGACTGTCAGCCATTTTGTTCTGCTCCGTGTATGTAAATCATAACTTTGAATTGATGTAGCAGTATGTAACATTAATTTTCATCAACAGAAGTATATCATTGCTTGCTGTAACTGTCTGCCCGCCATTTTGTGCTGCAAATTGATGAAATACTACACGACTTTTATTTTGATCAAACTTAAATTGACAGACTTAATTTGAACCAACCTAAAAATAAACAGTTTTCACTTCACAGCTCTCACACTCAGAAAAGCTGGGCAAATACGTTTCCTAATTTAATTATCCGCATGAAAAGATTCGCAATCCTCATTTTCACCTTCATGAAAGACCATAACCTTAACCACACCACAACGTCCACCGCACTGTACCTTTATTCCCCAAGTGTCCCAATTATTTCGACCCTTCTAACCAACTAGCGGAATTATTCAGAGTACAGAGCCGAGCCTGGTGTTTCTGGCCACTTTCTCAAAAACGTAGAACACGCTGGACCGTCGTATCATAAACTCGGGTCCACATCGGTGCTCCTGACAAAAACAACGTCTGCGGGCTCGCACAATAAAACAGCCAGTCTCCGAACACGCTTCCTACCTAAAATAATTCAGCCATACGAACGGTGTGATATATTCGTAAATAAAGGGGATGCAGAGGTTTAACGTGGATACCGCAACCATATATATTTTCTTTCTCCTCTGCATACTGAAATCCTTAACTACAACCCTCGTTTTTCCGACGTCTCTTGTTCTTACAAGGACTGTAACGAGCTATGGGCTGCACAACGTCTGATGATTTGAGATGTCAAATTGAAGGATCATTATTTTAGCAAATTTAATAATTTACAAATTTTTTACAGTCTTTGAATTTCAAGATTTGCGAGGTTTCAGGGGTTTATGGATTTTTGAGTTTTTAAGGATCGAGTTTTTTACAGATCTCCGAGTTTTCAAGACTTAAGATTTTTTAATTAGGGTGGTACTTCAGAAATTGTAGTATTAGAGAAGTGTATACAAGAGAGCGCATACAACATACATGCACACATATGCAAACTCGAAAAATTCTGTAATTTTGAAATACAATAATGTGTAGGTCATGTGTGATTTTGACCTTGATAATTTAAAAAATTTTTAAAGTTAGAAATATAATAATGTGCATATGTCCATATGTGTATATGAATGTGTATTGTCTCGGTATATTCTCAAGCTTTTCATCATTGTAGGACCTAAGACATAAGCTTGTTTTAAAACTTTGACAATTGACAATCAACCAAAAGAAAACCATTCAAGAGAATTCATACCACACCCTTCACAACCTGAACACAAGAAGATAAACTTGATATCCTAATGCACTTTAATAATTACTCCTACCTTCATCCAAAAAAAACCAAAGCAATTCACTTAAAGTCCCGATTGAAGTATTCTTATTCGAAATTCTTAACACCTCGTTCCCAGAGATGTCTTCGTAACAATGTCCACTTTGTTCGAAAAAGCAGCTCACGTAGTCCTGTAGCGGTACAGTAACAAACGCGTTACCATCAACGAATAAATCTTCCTCGTTGGAATAAATGCCGCTCTTAGGACGGTGCACGACCGGAGACAGGGACGTATCGATCAGGGTCAGCTTAGAATTTCCGTCTAGGACCCGTGTCGATCGATATACGGTACGTGTGTACGGGGTCAGAACTTGGCGACGATGCGAACGCTTCTTTCAGTCGTTTGTCTTGGTCGAGCAAAAAAGGTCGACAATCCTGCAGGAACTTAAAGCCGAGCTCTACGCGCTCCTGGGGAGAAATCAATTGGCCAGGATTCGATTTCGGGGGCGTTACGCGCGAAAAATTGACGGTAATTTGTATTTTATCGGGATCATTTTACGGAGCTTTTTTGGCGAGGGACTTGAAGTTCATTTTGGTGGACTTTTGGAGGATTTTGTTATTTATATGTTATAGAGGGTGACTCACAACTAGTGTAGGTCTAATAGGAGGTAGTAGAGGTGATTCTGAATAAAATTTCTCTTCGCAAAAATGGGGTGTGAAGCTTCGTTTTTGAATAATTAAGGAAAACATAGAGCAATCAGAGCGCGGGATTACGCATGCGCAGACGCGAGAGTGACAGCTTCGAGCTAGCGGCGAGTGGTAAATGCAATGTATAGTATATTCAACGCTTGGTGAGTGCAACGCGTGAGAAATCAATGCGTGGTGAATGTAACGCGTGGTAAATACAAGGCGTGGCAAGTACTATGCGTGGTAGGTGCAGCACGTGGTAAGCAACGCGTGATAAATTCAATGCGTGGTAAATACAACGCGTGGTAAATATAGTGCGTGGTCAATACAACGCGTGGTAGGTGCAGCACGTGGTAAGCAACGTGTGGTAAATTCAATGCGTGGTAATTACAACGCGTGGTAAATACAATGTGTGGTAAAGAACGCGTGGTAAATACAATACGTGGTAAATACAACGCGTGGTAAATATAACGCTTGGTAGGTGCAGCACGTGGTAAGCAACGCGTGGTTAGTGCAGCACGTGGTAAATACAACGCGTGGTGAGTGCAGTGCGTAGTAAAGAACGCGTGGTAAATACAAGGCGTGGCAAGTACTATGCGTGGTAGGTGCAGCACGTGGTAAGCAACGCGTGATAAATTCAATGCGTGGTAAATACAACGCGTGGTAAATATAATGCGTGGTCAATACAACGCGTGGTAGGTGCAGCACGTGGTAAGCAACGTGTGGTAAATTCAATGCGTGGTAAATACAACGCGTGGTAAATGCAATGCGTGGTAAAGAACGCGTGGTAAATACAATGCGTGGTAAATACAACGCGTGGTAAATATAACGCTTGGTAGGTGCAGTACGTGGTAAGCAACGCGTGGTAAGTGCAGCACGTGGTAAATACAACGCGTGGTGAGTGCAGTACGTGGTAAAGAACGCGTGGTAAATACAGTGCGTGGTAAATACAACGCGTGGTAAGTACTACGCGCTCAGCCGTTAGCTCGAAGCTGTCTCGCGTCTGCGCATGCGTAATCTTCGCGCTCTGATTGGTCCGCGTTTTTCTTTAATAATTCAAAAACGAAGCTTCACACCCCATTTCTGCAAATGGAAATGTTATTCAGAATCACATCAGCTACCTCCCATTTCAAGGATACTAATTGTGATACCCTCTGTATTTCCAAGGATTGCGACCATACTAGTTACGCCAATGGAATATTTGATCGAACATTCGCGAGTCCACCGCAGCCATCTTCTTTTACCTTCTCCCAGTTTTTATTTTCTATACCCCCATTTTGGATATTCTTTTTCCTTGTCGCGTATGGCCGCGTCAATTTTCTGTTTGCTCTTTTTCCTTTCTTTTACTCCTCTTTTGTCCTCGTTTCGTTGCTTCTTCCTGCTGTAACGTTTCCTGGCTGCATTTCGGTCGCTGTGTTTTCTTTTCCGGTCGGGTTTCAACGAGGGTGCTGGCTTGCGAATTCTTCTATCCCTTGGGAGTTCACGAAGAGCTCTTCTTTTTTATGCGGTTTTTCCTTTTTATTTCCTTTTTGCTTGGGAATTGTTTCGAGGTAGGTCGAGGATTTGCTCCGCCAATTTGTCGGCGCGAACGAGTGGTTATTTTTGATTAATTTTGCGGAAAATTCGATTTAGCTGGGATCCGAAGGGTGAAAGACAAGTCGTGCTTTTTTGCGTCGATACTTTTGGCAATTTTCTGTCTTATAAATTCTACAATCAATTTTCAGAACCTTAAAATTTATGACTATAATTTTTAAATTTGAGAAGTGACAAACTTTCTAAATAGTCAAATTTCCGAAGTTTCAGAACATGTTTGCCAAATTTGTAACTCTACAATTTTTATATTTAGAAACTAACTACCTTACAAATTCCTAAAGTTCAAGTTTCAGATCTGCCGAATAACCAAATTCTCAAAGTTCTGAACCCAACTTTCTCAAACCCGTACCTGCAAATCTATAAATTTAGAAGGTGACGAACTTCCAAATTCCTAGATCTCCAAATTCCACCTTCAAACTCCAAGTTCCAACTTCTCAAATTCCCAAATTTCCCTCACATTGTTTCACCCATAAAAACAAACCAAATCACAAATTTTAAATAACTAACACTCCAATCCTCCAGCTGTAAAATTTGAAATACTCCCAAGACGAAATCAGTCCCTAACCTAACCTTCCATGTTCCCTAAATGCCATCTCGGTCACATGTTATCGAATTAATAAGGGGAACGAGGTCATGTAAACGTGAAAATGCATATGAATGCATTGACAGAGATACAGGGAAGAGAATGGTGGAAATAGTAGTAGAGGAACGTGTATAGTCAGACATGGAAGTTGGCGAGACCTTGGCTGCATTGATTATGCATGAAACACGCGGTGGCCCTATAACGTCTGGCAGCAAAATATCAATCTAAAGTTTCCCAATAAACGTCGGTTTACATCCCGCCGGTTATTCAAAATTTGTTGGAAATGTTCTCGATGGATTTATGTTTTCCGATTGTCGCATTCTGTCACGTCGTTCGAGTTACTGGAGGCTGTGTGTTCTTTTTAATCATTTATGAAGGACACGGGTTTGCGTTCCAAACATGTCGACGATATTCTTCCACAACGACTTTTTCTATAAATAAAAAATTTCTGTTTTCTTCTCATGGTTGCATTTTTATTAATTTGTTAGCTTACTGTGTTTAATGTTATTGAGAACTTAAAGAGGTGCGAATGTGATGTTTTTGTGTGTTGAGTACAATATGTCGAATATGTAGCACGTGTGTGTTGAATCTACACATGACTTAATTATTGTCTTCATCAGCTACTGTTCAAACTTTGAATCAATTCATAATAAAAGTTGAAGATTAAATTATGTTGCTACAATCAAGTTCCACCAGATTTTTGACAATAATGAAAAATATTTTGGTTCTCCAGAATGTTTAGGTTTTTTATTCTTGCGGAGACATAGAACAGCTAAACACTGGGCGTCGAAGCTCGGAGGGCAAAAAACGGGCAGAATTCAGGGAGGAACGAGAGGCTTGAGCCTGATGTTTGAAAATTTATCGTTCAACATTGTGCCGTTGGAGAAAGGGAGAGAGAAAGGTGGATAGAACGGGAGGAAGACGGGAGAAAGCTGGTGGAGAGGTGAAATTAAACGGACGTCGTCGGGAATTGCCGGGTAATTGAAAGCTCGACTGCAAGAGAAGAACGGCAGCTCGCGGGAGCCTTTGTCACCCCGACACGTGAGAGCCCGGAAACTGGCTATGAAACGGAAGGACCAAGCGAGGGGACGTTCGAACATTAATTCAGGTATTTCGCCTGACGAGCATTGGCGTAACTAGCATTTTTGAGTACGGTGCGCTGAATCACGGTTGGTAACAGTCCCGATATATGGCAATGGATTATTGCCATGTGTCACGTGTGGTATGTATGGTTTGCGTCGTGTGCCATTTGGTGTGGTTAGTACCTTGTGCTCATAGGGTACAGTCACGTGTTACATATGGTACTGTAGAATTACTGTCATGTGTCACATATGGTACTGTACAGTTTCTGTCATGTGTCACATATGGTACTGTACAGTTACCCTCATGTGTCACATATGATATTGTATAAATAGAGTGCTGTGTCGTATACAGTACTTTACAGTTACAGTTAGTGTCGTATGTGATGGGTCACATATGGTATTGCACACTTAGCGTCACGTGTCACTAGCATATGTCACATATGGTACTGTACAGATACTATCATGTGTCATGTGTCACATGTAGTATTATACTATTACAGTTATGAGTCACATATGGTATTGTACAGTATCATGTGTTATATGTCACATATGGTATTGTAAGTTAGTGTCATATGTCACATATGGTATTGTAAGTTAGTGTCATATGTCACATATGGTGCTGCACAACTAGTGTTATGTATCACGTGTCACATATGATGCTATCAGTTAGTGTCACGTGTCCTGTGTACCATATGGTACTGCATATTTAATGTCATATGTCACATATGGTATTCTACTGTTACAGTCAGGTGTCACATATGGTATGCTACAATTAGTGTCACCTATCATGTATCACACATGGTATTGCATAGTTAGCGTTACGTATCGTGTCACATATGGTACTGTACACATACTGTCAGGTGTTACATATGATACTCTACTGTGACAGTCATGTGTCACATATGGTACGTTACAATTAGTGTCATCTGTCATGTGTCGTGTCACATATGGTGCTATACACTTAGTGTCGTATGTGTCACATATGATCCTACATGTTTGGTACGTGTTATATCACGTGAGCAAGTGGATAAAATTTGAAATATTGAAAACTAAAGAACTCTAAAATGTGAAAATGTTTAAAATATCGAAAATTTGAATTCCTAAAGTTGGTAATTATTAAAGACTGACAATATAGAAAATTTGAAAAGTGAAATACGAATATGGGAATTAAAAAATGTTTAAACCTCAACAATTAATCAACCTAATACAACAAACGAAAAGTGCTTTCCTCCGTTCTCAAAACCCTCTTTAACTCCAGAGAATCATACAAAGACCCTTAAAAAATGGCTAGAAACACAACACAGCAATTCAGGAGCATTACAATAGAAGCTTTCACCAAAACAACGCTCCATTCTTATTTCTTCCCCGTGACCAATATTCTTGCTCCTCTCTCGCCAAGTGTGACCAATATCCATCACTCTAAAAATGTCCCTCTCCGCAGCATGCACATATTTAAAAAGAAGAATAAAAAAAAAACCGTCGAAATCGGAAAGACAACTTTCCGTGTCGACTGTACAGGCAGATACTTATCCCACGAACTGGGTCAATTAGACGGCAGGCCGCGAAAAGCAGCCGAGGGCGACGGCCGCTTTTAGGGCAGCCTGTTTAAAAAAGAGAAAAATGACTTTTGCCCAGGGAAACGAGCATCGTGCGAAGAAAGGACAGAGGGCCAAGGGAACCACGGATAAAGAGGACATACCTTCTTCCGTGGCGAAAGCTCACCTTCAAACTCATTGGCTGATACTTGAAAACTTACCCCATCTCTGGTAAACGAGAGTTTTACCCAGGCAAGTTTTACCGCTTTTGTATCGATGGTGATTTGAGATTTAATTTGAGAAGGTGATTTATTCTGATGGGATTTTGGATTTGATGGAAGGATTCGGAGTTTGAGAAGGACTTTCTGGTGGTTTGTGGGATTGAATTTCATGGTTTCAGTTAATTTGATTTGATTTTGAGGTGCTTGGGTTCGTGCGAGTCGGGAGATTCAATTTTATATTTAAGTTGAGGGATTTAATTTGGGTTAGGTGGATCTGGAGTTCATTTTAATTTGATGCGAATTAGTGTGATTTAATTCGACTCAATTGGATGTAGTTCAATTCGACGGTATTCGATTTGACATAATTCAACATAATTCGACGGTATTCAATTTGATATAATTCGACGGTACTCAATTCGACAGAATTCGACATAATTCGACGGTATTCAATTTGACATAATTCGACATAATTCGACGGTATTGAATTTCACATAATTCGACGGTATTCAATTTGACATAATTCGACATAATTCGACGGTATTCAATTTGACATAATTCGACATAATTCGACGGTATTCAATTTGACATAATTCGACATAATTCGACGGTATTCAATTTGACATAATTCGACATAATTCGACAGTATTCAATTTGACATAATTCGACATAATTCAACGGTATTCAATTTGACATAATTCAACGGTATTCAGTTTGACATAATTCGATATAATTCGACGGTATTCAATTTGACATAATTCGACATAATTCGACGGTATTCAATTTGACATAATTCGACGGTATTCAATTTAACGTAATTCGACGTTGTTCAATTCGACGGTATTCAATTTGACATAATTCGACGTTGTTCAATTCGATGTAATTCAATTTGACGCGATTTAATTCGACATAATTCACTTCATTGTGATTTAATTCAATACGATTCGACTCGATTCAAAGCTAACTCGTCGTGATTAAATTCTACATATTTCGACTCATTGCAATTTAATTCGTGGCTCAATAGAATTCTGACACTGGAAAATTGCCTTCACTAAAAATTCCATAAAAATATTAAAAATATATAATACAGTAAATACAGAGTCTAACTCCAATCTACTCTAATTTATTAATCTAAAGTTTTTTAAAGTGCATCCACAAAAATTTGAAATAAAATATGCAAATGTAACAGTGTCTAATTTACCTCCCAAAATAAAAAGATTCTAAAAGCTCCCCCAAAAGGTAGATCCCCCAAAAAGGTAACAGTGAAATCAGAGAATCGAAGAAAATCAGAACAAAGAAATTGATGGCTGTATTTACTCAACCTTCA
Source organism: Megachile rotundata (assembly GCF_050947335.1). Lineage (NCBI taxonomy): Eukaryota > Metazoa > Arthropoda > Insecta > Hymenoptera > Megachilidae > Megachile > Megachile rotundata. The sequence goes on from NC_134996.1 coordinate 11,300,712, forward strand.
TTTTTTATTTTCCCATTCTTACTTTGTTCCCTCGAAATACCTTTTGTAACCACGGACTCATGGTCCAGTAAGCTTCTTATTGGTCCATATCGAACGTTCCATGGACGTAAGTAGCTCGAAATTAGGAGAAGAGCCTTTGAACCGTGCAATTAGAAGTCGATGGATCGTTCTTTAGCGTGCCTCATATTTTTCCGACAAGCGGTCTACCATAGTCGGCCATCGTTCTTTTGTAAACTTAATATCGTTCGCTTGATCGATTTATGTGTTCGTTTCACTCGATTTTCTGTGATATTCAGATCAGTTTACGGTGGGGGAATTAATATGTTACTTTGGAGATTTATTAATTTTGGAAAATTTAACTATTTGATGTTAGCTGATGTTTAACTTCATTCAATTATTTAAACGTTCCTGTAATAATTGACGAAAAGACTTAAAGACATAATTGAGAGTGAAACTTGAATAAAAAAATTGAAAGTAAAACTTGAATAAAAAAATTGAGAGTAAAACTTGATTTAAAAAATTGAGAGTGAAACTTGAATAAAAAAATTGAAAGTAAAACTTGAACAAAAATTTGAAAGTAAAACTTGAATAAAAAAATTGAAAGTAAAACTTGAATAAAAAAATTGAAAGTAAAACTTGAATGAAAAATTGAAAGCAAAACTTGAATAAAAAAATTGAAAGTAAAAGTTGAACAAAAATATTGAAAATAAAACTTGAATAAACAAATTGAAAGCAAAACTTGAATAAAAAAAATTGAAAGTAAAACTTGAATAAAAAAATTGAGAGTAAAACTTGATTAAAAAAATTGAAAGTAAAACTTGAATAAAAATATTGAAAGTAAAACTTGAATAATAAAATTGAGAGTGAAACTTGAACAGAAAAATCAAGATTAATTTTTGAATAAAAAATCGACAACCAAAATACTGAATTTCTAATCACAATTAAAACTTATTAATATAAAAAGACTTGAAGTGTGTCATTTTAATTTGAAAGAATAAATTTAATTATTAATCCTAATGTAAAAATTATTTGTATGTATATAATGCATCTGATAATTCAATTTTCGTTGACCCATTTTTAACATTCAGATTCATTACTGAATTTTAAGATTTAATTTCAATTTATTTATTATATGGTCATTTCACATGTGGACCAATTTGTATAATATATTAATGTGTCCATAATGATAGTCATTCATTATGCAATTGGTATACTGAGATCTCATATTCTCATTGATATTAATTAACATTTTAATGTGTTTAATATAAATGTAAAATTCTTCGTCACTTTGATAATTAATGTATTAACTACATTTAAGTGCTTCAATTTTAATATACAGGTACTTTGATATTTCAGTATATTAATAATTTTATGAATCTCTGTAGTCCAACATATGTAGAGTCATGTCTTATAAATTATTCTCATTAGACTCATGACATGAATTCTCCAAAAAAAATAGGTGTACTTTTAATTGCTTTAATTTTAATATAGAACTTTGACATTTCAGTATATTAATAATTTAACATACCAATTTTATCTAACATATGTAGCAACATATCTCATAAATTATTTACATGACAGTCTCAAAGACAAATTAAACCTGACTAATTTAAAAAAATTCTCATCTTCATAAAATATAAATTCAAAAGTCCACCTGCAGATACTTAAAATTTACAGAAGGGTATAAATAAAAAATTTACAGAAGGCTCCAAAATAAAATAAAAATAAGAAATGAACAAATCCTTGAAATATGAGTAACAGGTTCATATTAGGAACATATCCATGTTAGCAAAGAAATGGAAAATGAATAACAGCAGCCTTCTCAGTCGATAATGTCTCGACCCATCTGTGTTTCACTATTGTCATCGCGCAACAGAAGTGACCGCTCGTCCCGTAATAAAATAATTTCAATTGCAAATACAACGCCGGTCACGTCGTATGAAATTTAAATGGGTCAATTAGCCAGCGTGGCCGTCGGCCAGCGTTATTCTTTGCTTTTTCTAGAAAACGCTTCTTCTCGTCCGGAATACGCATCCCTGAACGCGTCGCTGCCCATTAATTATTCATATCAGTTGCAGTGGCGAGGATAACGCTCCTTTTTCATCCCGTTTCCTCGTTTTTCTCCTTTACGCCGTCGGTCGCAGCTTATTTTTAGCTACGCGCGAAAAGATAGCGGTATTCTTGATACGGATGATCTTTCTTTCTGCTGTGATGCATAAATAAACGAATGCATAAGCTCGGCCATTGAGAACGGGGTGTTAATATGCAGCTGATAATGCGTCCGGTGAATTAACGTCGGGTCTGAGTAATATTGTCGATTAGAGGCGAAGATGCTTGGTAATTCTCGGTTTCGAGTCGGATATAGTCGAAAATTTACTGTTTTTGCATAATTTGCATGATTTTTAATTTATAATTTGACAATTTTACAGCTTTACAACTCTACAACTTGACAACTTTACAATATCATGTCTTTACAATTTTACAACGTTACAACTTCACACCTTTACGACTTCACAACTTTACAATTTTACAACTTCACACCTTTACGATATCACAACTTTACAATTTTACAACTTCAAAACTTTGCAACTTTATAACTTGATAACTTGACAAATTTATAACTTGACAATTTTACAGCTTGACAGCGTAACAACTTGTCCACACCACTGCTTGACAACTTTACTCGGGTAATCGAATACTCAAGTAATTGAATAGTCGAGTAATTGGATACTCAAGTAATTCGATACTCGAGTAATCGGATACTCAAGTAATTCGATACTCACGTAATCGGATATTCGCGTAATTTGATACTCGAGTAATTGGATACTCGAGTGATTGAATACTCGAGTGATTGAATATTCCAGTGATTGGATACTCGAGTGATTGGATACTCGAGTGATTAAATACTTGAGTGGTTGAATACTCGAGTGATTGGATACTCCAGTGATTGGATACTCGAGTGATTAAATACTCCAGTGATTGAATACTCGAGTGGTTGAATACTCGAGTGATTGAATACTCGAGTGATTGAATACTCGAGTGATTGGATACTCGAGTGATTGAATACTTGAGTGATTGAATACTCCAGTGATTGGATACTTGAGTGGTTGAATACTCGAGTGATTGAATACTCGAGTGATTGAATACTCCAGTGATTGGATACTCGAGTGATTGGATACTTGAGTGGTTGAATACTCGAGTGATTAAATACTCGAGTAATTGAATACTCCAGTGATCGAATACTCGAGTGATTGAATGCTCGAGTGATTGAATACTCGAATAATTACATACTCGAACAATTGAAAACTTGACAATTTAAAAACTTGACAACTTGGCAATTTAAAAGTGTGGCAGCTCTAAAACCCATTAACTAAAAAATGAAGTAACTTAACTTTATAAATAAATTCGAACACTAAACCACTAAATCAGTGGCAAACGTCAGCGCAATAAAATCCGTCCCCAAGAATACAGCACGTCTTAAATAAATCAATCAAGCTCCCGACCAGATCAACTGCCGACGCAAATAGAACGACGACAAACGTCTCAGAATATCGAAGTTTCCCAAACAGCGATCCTGAACGCTTCGGATCCGCGCCACGTACCGCTTTTTTACGGCTGTTCGTTAGCCGTCCGGCGACTTGTGTCGACAAGGGCGCAGGGTGAAACATTTTTTTCTTCTGAAATTAGCTTAACTGCGTTCCCGTCGTCGACTCTGGTGCACGGGGGAACAGCGAAGAGGGACACGGTTAAGTTTATTCCAGGAACTGGGTCGCGTCGTCGTGAACCAACCGCTGGTTGCGACTGAAGCTGTTTAGAAGAGTGGCTGTTTGGAGAGCGGTTTTCTACGGTCGACGAACTCTCGGCACTTTGCGACTACGAAGTGTAATTTAGAATCACGAGACACGGAAGGATAAAACGGCCGGGGATGTTGGCACAATTTTCTTGGAATTTAGAAGTCGACCGTAATTGCTGCCACTGTCGAATCAACGCCTCTGTCGAAAAACTCTCCTGTTGCTACTTTTTGTTAACTTCTGATTGCTTGGAAAGTGAGAATTTAGATTCGGTGCTTCTGAGCAGCTTAGAGTTGGAAATGAAGGGAGAGGCTGGGGAAAATTCAGAGAGTTGAACTTTTTTACTGTGTTTTAAGTGATACAAGTCAATATATGGTCGTACAGATATTAATTTATTTTTTGTATGTACTCTAAATGCATACATTTTCATAAGTATGATGAAACCTCACTAGACAGAAAGTGAGTAATATTCTCTAATAGACAGAAAGTGAAAAATATTCTTTAAGTGATACAAGTCAATATATGATCAGACAGATACAAATTTATTTTCTCTCCATACTTCAAATGCATTAATTTTCATAATAATGATGAAACCTCACTAGACAGAAAGTGAGTAATATTCTCTAATAGACAGAAAGTGAAAAATATTCTTTAAGTGATACAAGTCAATATATGATCAGACAGATATAAATTTATTTTCTCTACATACTTCAAATGTATTAATTTTCATAATTATGATGGAACTTAACTAGGCAGAAAGTGAGTAATATTCTTTAATAGACAGAAAGTGAAAATTTTTCTTTAAGTGATACAAGTCAATATATGATCAGACAGATACAAATTTATTTTCTCTACATACTTCAAATGTGTTAATTTCCATAATTATGATGAAACCTCACTAGACAGAAAGTGAGTAATATTCTTTAATAGACAGAAAGTGAAAAATATTCTTTAAGTGATACAAGTCAATATATGATCAGGCAGATATAAATTTATTTTCTCTACATACTCCACATGCATTAATTTTCATAATTATGAGGAAACCTCACTAGACAGAAAGTGATTAACATTCTTTAATAGTCACAACGTGAAAAATATTCCTTAAGTGATACAACTCAACGATAAAGTCGACAGTCTCCACAAGAAAAGAACTTCAATCCCCAATCGTAATTTCTCCAACTTAAATTGAATTTCCCTGTTAATTAAAATTGATTCGACACAAGAAAGAGCTTCAAACAAATTGAAATTCACTCAACTTCACTCTCAAATTCTACTTCAAAAATTTTACTTAAAATTCAAGTTTACGTCTGAATTTTAAGATTCAAGTATGTGTCTGAATTTCAAGATTGAAACGTGTGTCTGAATTACAAGATTCAAGTGTGTTTTCTGAATTTTTTCACTCTTTCACAATGAAGTGACCTTCGGGAAGAATTTCTAAGTTGATTTCGTGAAAGTTTGTCGAAATATTAGGAAAGAATAAAATTAATCAAGCAATTGTGCATAAAATCAGGGTACAAAGGACGTCATCTCTGGTTAATTGACGTTTCGTCACGCGAACCGTACATATCCCTCGTCCTATATCCCGCTTTGTTGTCCTAATCACAAGAGCGACATCGTTGACCACGTTACTCTGACGTAGGCTTTTATTCGTGGCTTAATTTATTATGCTAATTGTCCGCGGCCGGTGACGAAGCTCTCCTGTGGAGAATCAACTCGTACGTGTGCCCGTAGACAGGCTTCAAGCCAGTTTCCACTGGCTTCGGATTTTTCTTGTTGCTACTTGGACACTCGCCAGAGACTCTTCTTTCTTTGCTTCGCAGTTGTTTGTTTTGTTAATTGAGTTATGCTCCTTTTTGCGTTCCTGCTGATTAATGTTCTGCATTCGAATGGAATTCGTGTTGCCAGCACTTCGGTTATAAAACATATTAATTATTTTGCTATTTGCTTCTTTCTGCGTACAATTTTCTATGTTTAACACTGTTCAAGTTATTATTAATAATTTTGTTACTGTATTATTCTGTGTGTGACAGATGATTAATTATTCTATTTATGATACGTTGAATAATTAATAACTTTACATATACAATTAATTACTGTATTTATAATACCTTGTATTTAATACTTACAGGTTAAAATTGTTTAAAATTACTTTATAATTTTAGTAATATCTTGTAATTATTGCAACACAAAATTTTAGAGCAGACCATAACGTATTTTGCAATACAAAAAAACTTTTGTATTGAAAAATATCAAAAAGGATTGAATATTATTGAATAATAAATTGAACGCGTTGTATAATATATTCACCAAGAAATGAAATTTGTTTGAAGGTACCTTGGATCATAAATCAGCGATTTTCCTTTAAAACTTGACAGTAGCATGGAACGCAATCAATCTGTATTATGAGCTCATTATCGTTCGACATTTCGTACAATGTGATCCGAATTTCACAGAGAAAATGGACATTCGAATTATCAAGTGTCACACAGGGCTAACGCGAACGTATAATGTGAGGTCGTGTCTTGCATGATATATTCCCGCGTGCTCTTCACCGGTAACGCGTGTCGATATTTCCGCCATTTGGCCTCGAGATTCGAGCAATAAATTAATCTCACTTATCCGGAACTGTCGTGCCTGTTTTATCGAACAGAACCGTCAAGAATATCTGTGGCTTGATGCATGTTCTTTGACTTTGTTGCAATGACTTGAGCTTTTGTTTGAATGGGATTTGTGATCTTTGAATTATTGCTTTATGAATTGTGGTGTTTGGAAGATATTGAGGAGGTAGTTAACATTTTTGCGCTTTTAAGTTTTTGGGGTTTCAAGTTTTTAAGTTTTCAAGTTTTCAAGTTCTCAAGTTTCAAGTTTCGAATTTCAAGTCTTCAGGGTTTCAGAGTTGCAGGGTTTCAAGTTGTCAAGTTTTCAATTATTCGAGTATTCAGTTACTGGAGTATTGAATCACTCGAGTATTCGATTACTCGAGGATCCGATTACTCGAGTATCCGATTACTTGAGTATTGAATTACTCGAGTATCGAATTACGCGAGGATCCGATTACTCGAGTATCGAATTACGCGAGGATCCGATAACTCGAGTATCCAATTACGCGAGGATCCGATTACTCGAGTATCCGATTACTCGAGTATCGAATTACTCAAGTATCCAATTACTCGAGTATCGAATTACGCAAGTATCCAATTACTCAAGTATCGAATTACGCGAGGATCCGATTACTCGAGTATCCGATTACGCGAGGATCCGATTACTCAAGTATCCAATTACTCGAGTATCGAATTACGCAAGTATCCAATTACTCAAGTATCGTATTACTCAAGTATCCAATTACTCGAGTATCGAATTACGCAAGTATCCAATTACTCAAGTATCGAATTACGCGAGGATCCGATTACTCGAGTATCCGATTACGCGAGGATCCGATTACTCAAGTATCCAATTACTCGAGTATCGAATTACGCAAGTATCCAATTACTCAAGTATCGAATTACGCGAGGATCCAATTACTCGAGTATCCGATTACTCGAGTATCCGATTACTCGAGTATCCAATTACTTGAGTATCCAGTTACTCGAGTATTCAATTACCCGAGTATAAAATTACTCGATTCTTCAATTACTCGAGTATCCAATTACTCGAGCATTTAATAATTCGAAGATTCAATTACTGGAGCATTCAATTATCCAATTATTCAATTCTTCAATTCTACAATTCTTCGATTCTTCAATTATTCCATTATTCAAGTTTTCAAATTATCAACTTTCAAATTATAAAGTTTTACAGTTCTGTATCTTTTGAAGCTTCTGAAGCTCTCAATCAAAGTTTTCAACTATTTAAGCTTGCATATTTCCTTCAAGTCTTCAGGTTTGAAATTCTCCAAATATCATCTTCCAATTTCCTAATCGCTATATAACAAATATAATTTTTCCAATTCACACATTTTCAATAAAATTATTCCTCTTGCAAATACTCACAACAAACCACCTTATAACAACACTACTAAAATATTAATGAAATCGTTCCATTACATGCGATTATTAATTGAAAAGTGTTTCCATTTCTGACCACACGTGACAGTAACAAACATATGTTTACAAAGAATTAATTATCGAAACGAAACAACGTCCTTTCTCATTTCGTTCTTTCTTATTTTGTTGACTCTCAGCAAAATTCAACGACACCAAGCCAGAAAGTTTATCTTTTATTACCCTTTTTTTATCGGCGTTACTTTTAATTACAGCGCCACGTTCGTAATATGAATTGCTAAGTTTATTTTCATGCATATAATTTAATTGCATACCACCAAGCACCCGTTATCGTCGTTACGCAGCTCCGTTCATTTGATACTCTTGCTTGCAGCGTACATTCGCCGTGTATTTTTGCTAATTAATTTCCGTTTGTTCAAGAAACATCGCGCTTTTATTCCATGATCTTGCTTTTTCTTCTTCCCTATCTGACAAACATTCGTTATCATAGCGAAACAACAATTTCGTCCTCTGCTTTCTCGTCCCTTGTAAATTCCCCTCTTTTTATCGTTCTAATTTCACAATTTATTTCTCTACTTCGATTCGAATGCATTGAAACATTTTTATTGGTTTGCGTACATTATTTTTAAGGGGAATTTTTTGTGGCAAATTTTATCGAATTCATTTTATTTCTTGTTAAATTTTAATGGAACTTTTTTTAAAGAAAAAATCTGATATTTTATTTGAATTTAATTGCATATGGAATTAATTATTTAGGTAGGGAATTTTTTTATTAGAAAGATGGATTGTTTTATTTTAATTTAAATTTATTGAACTCATTTTTTCTTACAGAAAATGTTTTTCATAAAAGAGGCATATTATTTGACTTCAATCGAATTATTTATTAAATTATTTGCATAAAAAATTAATTATTAAAATGTTTGTCATTTTGTTTCAATTTTTCTGCCAACTAAATTCTTTTTATAGAAAATATTTATGAGAAAGATTCCACTTAGATTCATGTTGCAACAAAATTTTTGAAAGATAAGATTTAAAAATGATAGAAAATAATGAAGTTGAGAATCGAATTGTGTCAGTGAAAGAAATTGTGATTTTTATTTTGATCCATTGAAAAGTCCCATAATTCGCGAAGAAATCAGCCGTAAGTGGAATAAGAATCGCAGCAGACTTCTCGACTCGAGAACAATGTCCTCTCAGCGGCATCCGACTTTCGCGAATTACGCAAACACTTTCAGTGTTCGAAGCTTGCGGAGCTGTTTATCGCTCGAAAACACGAAAGCACAGCGCAAACTTTCCTGTCGTTACAAACGGAATTAAGACAGTAACGCACTTTGATTTCGTAAAACCTGAAAATATCAGAAACGAGAGGCTTGCTTAATTTTTTGAATCGATTAACAAAAAAGTAACGCAGAAGCAAAAAGAGGTGGAAACAATAGAGACAGTGTATTAACGTTTCTCATAACGGATGAGAAGAAACTGAATACTAATGTTTCATTTCCACGGCACAGTTTCCGCTGCTTCATCGAGCATTAAAATATTAAAAGAGCCTCGCATTTCTGCGAGGAAAGTTTCTCTGTAAAAGCGTTCCGTTTGAAATATACACTGAAATTTAAAGGCAACACAGGTACTGTCATTACGCTTCGGGACAACAGAGAGTTTGAATGGAGAGGCACGTTAGAAGCTCTACTTCTGTCGGCAACCTCATTTTTCACAACTAATTGACTCGCGCAGTTTCACTTTTAATTGCCTCGATTCACCCGGGTTCCAAACATCTTACAATATCATTCTTGATTCGACGTTTGTATTGTGCGACCACACAATTCTTCAAAATTATTTCAAAATTTAAATGTGCATACAAATTCGATAGACGCAGGACTTCATAATATAAATGCATCACAACAGTGATATTAATTTTATGTTCAAGGTTTCATGAAATTAATAAATGATTTCAAATTGAATTCATGTTGTTTCTGAATTTCATAAATAAACACTATGATCGTTATAATATAATACTGCTTTTACAACCAGATATGCATATATGTACATGTGTGTGTATGTATGTGTACACATATGTGTGTACGTATGTGTAAACGTGTGAATATATGCATGTGTGTATGCATGGACATATGAAGGTATGTATATGTAACTGTACGTATGTGTAAATGTATGTATATACACATGTGCATATGTGTGTACATATGTGTTCGTATGAATGCACTTATGAATCTACATATGAAGGTACATATGAAGGTACATATGAAGGTACATATGAAGGTACATATGAACCTACATATGAAGGTACATATAAAGCTACATATGAAGCTACATATGAAGCTACATATGAATCTACATATGAAGCTACATGTGAAGCTACATATAAAGCTACATATGAAGCTACATATGAAGCTACATATGAATCTACATATGAAGGTACATATGAATCTACATATGAAGCTACATGTGAAGCTACATATAAAGCTACATATGAAGCTACATATAAAGCTACATATGAAGCTACATATGAAGCTACATATGAAGCTACATGTGAAGCTACATATAAAGCTACATATAAAGCTACATATAAAGTTACATATAAAGCTACATATGAATCTACATATGAAGCTACATGTGAAGCTACATATAAAGCTACATATGAAGCTACATATGAAGCTACATATGAAGCTACATATGAAGCTACATATGAAGCTACATATGAAGCTACATATGAAGCTACATATAAAGCTACATATGAAGCTACATATAAAGCTACATATGAAGGTACATATGGATGCACCCATGAAGGCACATATGAATGTACATATATGTATGCACCTATGAATGTATGTATGCATGTCAATTTACATATATGCCTACACATATGTAAACTTGTGAAAACAAGTACCACATATCATCTTGCATGGTCTAAATCAAATTATAAGAAAGCAATTACATGGTCCAAGTACAGCAATGAACTACATAAGCTTGATCAAGTCTAAAAACGTTCTGAAAGCATATTCAAAGCTCGATATTTAAAAACCAGAGATGTAGCTTAATTAATCTGGATATTCAATCCCTTCATCGTCGAACCTTAAAATGCTAAATTTAGACCGGCGATGGAGCGGAAAATTCAGATCGATAACACCCTAAAGAGACTGAGCAAGTAGACTACGTAAATTTTGCAAAGCTAAAAAGTTGAACACACGTTTCCAAATTTAAAATAGAGAAGTATTAAAAGATCCAAAGTGTGGAGTATTTAAAGATTACGAGTGTACAGAGTCTGAAAAGGAGTCGCAGGTATCTCGTTGGAAGCGTGTAAAATCCTCGCAGCGAGTTACGAAGATAGCATCGGCGAGGAGAATATAATTGAACGACGCGTGAGAAGGGTTGTTCGCGAGCAAAGGGGTGGATGAAACGAGAGGTCGTCGTGAAAGGGGCACGAAAACGATGTCTCTCGCCCTCGAAAAAGGCGACTGGCAACCCCGACGACGACGATAATGATTTATTAATAAGACCTGGATGGTCGGGACTGGTATAAGATCTCAAAGGAGGCGAAGATACTACGTCTGTCCTTCTCTTCTGCCTCCTCTTCCTACTGTCGGTCAAAGTTGTCTTTGTACCGTGATGCTGCCACGTATCTTTCCTTTTTGCCACGGAACAGGATGGCGAACATGAAAAAGGACCAAGAATACTCTGGGGCCTCTGATTCTCTATCCTTGCTACTGCGAACTTTATATCTCTACACTGCAGGTCGCGACAATTGTCTCTTCGTTCTTCTTTGTTCTACGATTTATTTTTAATTTATTAATGGCGGAACTGCACCATTTTTGTCTACTGTTTGCATTATGCTCTGTTTAGCTTTTAATTTTTACGGGGGTTTTATTGGGGGTTGTAAAATATTACACCTAAACATTCACTGTTGATATAATTTGTTACTTGTATGAATTAAAATTGTACTGTGTTAATATATGTTACATATGTTACATATGTGTATTTCATATTTTTTATGGAGTGTTGTAAAACATTCTGAAACATTCACTGCTAAACATTCACTGTTGTTTATAATTTGTTACTTGTATGAATTAAAATTGTATCTGTGTTAAAATATGTTACATATGTGTAGCCTCATATGAGGGACATACATTACTTGTGAGACGCCCTGTATATTTTATATGTATTATGGAACAGTAATGTAATGGAACAGTGCTATATTTTATTATGAATTAAAATTGTCATCACTGTGTTAAAATATGTGTCACATATGTTACATATGTGTACCCCATATTTTTTATTGAGGGTTGTAAAACTTTCTGACACCTAAACATTCACTGTTGTTTATAATTTATTGCTTGTATGAATTAAAATTGTACCTGTGTTAAAATATGTTACATATGTTACATATGTGTAGCCCCATATGAGGGACATACATTACTTGTGAGACGCACAGTATATTTTATATGTATTATGGAACAGTAATGTAATGGAACAGTGCTATATTTTATTATATATTAATATATTTATAATATTATATACATTATGTTCACATATGTTACATATATGTGCCCCCATATAAAGGACATACATTACTTGTGAGACGCCCTGTATATTTTATATATATTATGGAACAGTGCTATATTTTATTACATATATTACATATTAATATATTTATTATATAATATACATTACTGTTTCACAATATACATAAAAATATACAGGGCGTCTCACAAGTAGTGTATGTCCCTCATATAGGAGTACACATATGTCACATATGTGATAACATATGTATATGTATATAATATTATATATTATGTACAGTACATATTTTATTGAATACACAAAAGGTTTTCAATTTGATACAGAAACAATTTTATGAAAGGGAAATTTGAGCCTTTGACGTATATCCTGTCCCCCGAACTTCCGATGGATTCTTTAAAGGAACGAAACTTTGAAGGGAAGATGCCTCAATTTATGGTGATAATACCCTTGAAATATCACTCTATCCGAAACTCGATAATGAAACAGCTTCAGCCGGCTTTCTGTCAACGCGATCGCTATCATCAAACAACCTGATATCGTGAGCCCTTACAGAAATTGCGGCTTGAATATTGCAGCACGCAACCTTAAATTGCCATTATAAAATACCTTCCAGATAACCATCCATCACACGAGTTAACTTTTCTTACCAGAAATAAAGTTTCGAACTTTATTTCATTTTGTTAATTACTTAATAGCGGTTAATAATTTTCTTTCCTACACGAATTTTTATTTTGCAAAACTTCAGCCCTTCACAAGTCATGAGTGAGAATAAATTTACTCTTAAAATAAATTTCAAGAAAATGTTGCAGCAATTAAATTTTAAAAATCAGTACAGAAATTGTAATTTTGAAAAATTATTGAAAAATAAGAAATATTCTGTATAATTTTTTTTATAAATATTTGACAGTAATTTTAATATGTAATCTCATATTTTTCAGCACTCTAAAGAGTATTAAAAATGAATCTCTTAAAAATTTTGAACATGAACGTAATTTTATAAATTTTGAACGTAATTTTGTCCAAAAAATTTTGTTGATTGAATAAAATAAATAGTTCAGGTGTGAACAGCAGTTTGCGAAGGTTTTCGACAGAATTTCAGTAGAAAGAATAAAAGGGTGTAGAGAACCTTAAAAGAAACCTTCGGAACATATCAAACCACTGTAATTTCGTTGAACATTTCGAGGTACGGTGGTTCAACGTGTCCAATTGGGTTACCTCTCTTCAAACCCTTTTCCCCGGTTTTCTCGCGCGACCTCGAATAGCCGAAGAAACGTGAGACCTGCAGGAGATTAAGCACAACCATCTCCTGGAACTGCAACCTTAATTGGAACCACGAAAAAGGCGCAAAAAATTCGTTTAATGAGGGACTAAGGGTCGCTTGTCGAGACGCCGATTTTCCACCGGCAGCCATCACGATATTTATCGAAGCAGAATATTTTCTGCGAAGCTTTTTCGCGCTGCTAACGCATTATGATTTAGTTCCTCATCTGTCACGTTTGCTCCCGTTTTCAAATTATTTTTGCATTAACAATTAACTCGTTCCATTCTTTTTCAATCTCATATTTTTTCAAACCATTAACTCATAAGAAAATAACGAATGTGTATCATACAAATATTTAATTATAAAATTCTACAAGGTTTATTACAAAGTTTGTAAATTTACTGAAAAGAAAATTATTTGACTGCAGACTTGTAAGTGTGAGAATTTCGTGTGAAGTTTGCGTTAGAATAAAAAATAAAAGGTTTAAGCGATAACACGTGTCAGTTTAAAAATGCGTGCCCTTTATAAAGAAACAATAATTTCCTAGAAAATCGATTGGATCTGTTATCCTCCCCGTTTTAGTTTTCCCATCGATCTCCCAAAGAACTCTATAAATATTTCACCGTAATAGCTTTAACGGCTTTGAAATATCTACCAAACCTGATTCAGCCCTCTCCCGCTCGAAATCTCTGAAAAAGGTAACAATACCTATTCCCTATTCCGTAAAACCGACAACACCAGAGTCCCATGGAAACGCGGTTCTATTTACTCGTCGATAAAAAATCAATTTCCGTTCCATCTCTCGAAAACCCTCTGAAACTATCACGAGAGATCGTTGCAATTTGTAATCCCCATTTTTCTACACCTACTGCCCCTCCTGCATTGTCGAACGTTGAACGATGCGCCATTTTCAGAAAAAATTGCGAACACTTTGATCCCTTTTGAAGGATCGTGCTACTTGTCTGATCGACCGCCATTTCGAAACTAGTTGCTTGAACAATTGCGATTTCGTGATACTCGTATGGTCGATCACTATTCCATACTACTGGTCTGATTAGTCACAGCTGCATACTACTAGTTTGATAAATCAATATTGTGTACTACTGGTCTGATTAGTCGATTCCATACTGTTTGTTAGATTAATCACTGTTTCATATTGGTTAGATCAGGCACATGTTACTATTACTGGTCTGGTTATACACAGTTCAATATTCCTTGTCTGATCAAGGATAGTGGCATACTACTTGTCTGATCAGAGACAGTTACATTCTACTTGTCTGACTCCCTAAGTCCATATTCTACTTGCCTGATCATATATAGTTCATACACTACTTGTCTGACATCATAGGGTTCATATAGTACTTGTTTGATCAACAACGTGCTCATACTACTGGTCTGACCATCAACGTCCTCGTACTACTTGTCTTACCATCAACCTCCTCATACTACTTGCCTGACCATTAACCCCCTCATACTACTTGTCTTACCATCAACGATCTTATACTACTTGTCTTACCACCAACAATCCTATACTACTTGTCTGACCACCAACACCCTCGTGCTACTTGCCCGACCATCAACGATCTCATACTACTTGTCTGACCACCAACGTCCTCATACTACTTGTCTTACCATCAACGATCTTATACTACTTATCTTACCACCAACGTCCTCATACTACTTGTCTGACCAGCAACCTCCTCATACTACTTGCCCGACCATCAACTATCTCATACTACTTGTCTTACCACCAACGTCCTCATACTACTTGTCTGACCAGTAACATCCTCATACTACTTGTCTTACTAATAACATTCTCATACTATCTGTCTGGCCATCGACGTCCTCATACTACTTGCCTGATCACATACATCCACATACTACTTGTCTGACCACACAGCCCCTTATCTACTTGTCTGACCACAAACTTTCTACATCCACTTGTCTGATCACTCTCTTCTCATGTACCAATTTTAACCTTTGATATTTCAGTTTGTTTTTGCTAAAGCATTAAACATGAATGCATATGGTGAAAATATAAAATCAGAACATGTACAGTGAAGTCAACAGGTGCATTTGATTAACATAACCGAATCGAGAGTCACTATGGTCGCTATTCGAGACGGAAGCTCGAAATTCGAGGAAAATCAAGTTAGGTTCGAGGTTTCAGGTATTTCTGAGATATTTAGCTTGCAAATGGATGATATAATTAAGAAGTGCTGTTAATTAAAGCGGATAGGTTTTAACGAGTACCCTCGGAAATTTGTAGTGTCCTTCGGCTCGTCGGTGTAATTCAATTCAGAGGGAAGTGTCAGGTCTGCGAAAAGATGAACGAGGGGACATTCATGATTTTAATTTCATCGAGTGCTAATTACGATTTATATACGTTCGGTGTTTAGTTATAACGATTTAGAACTGGAACGCAGAAAAATGTGCAGCTTTAAACTCATGGTTGTCACATGCTGCACGTATGACGAGGATTTAGAAATTTCAATTTCAAAGAGGGACTTTATGAAGTTAGATTTATGAACTGAGACAACGTCATGGGAAGTTCATAAATTCAGAAATTTTTTAGTTGAACTCTTTACACCTTTTACGACACGATAGAATAATTCGACGAAAATATATTTGCGAGGGCGGTCGATAATTTTTTGCACAGAAACAGAGATGAGTTATTTTCATCCCCAATTTCGGGAAGCTTAAAGGAAACGTTGTGACGTCCCGACAGAAGTTTGAACGGCTCCCAGGATGATCCTGGATGAAAAATTAAACCGACCCTGTCGCCGACAATTCGTCTTGCCGCATTTCCGGCGAGGATATACGATCAAACGGCGAAAGAAACTCGTTTCACTGGTCGAATCCTGACGGGGACCGAAGGATGGTTGGTTGTCCAAGCGACCAGTACTTTTTTCCGCGTATTACAGAACTTCTTTTTCCCCGGTCGGCTGACACTGACGAATGCTTGGCCGCTGGGAATTATCTCGCATAAACTCCGCGAACAGTCCCGGCCGCAAAGAGCAGCTGATGTTTCCCTATATGAATGGGCCAAGTGTCTCCACGGCGTTTTTCCCTGCCACGTTTCAATCCATTTTGATCGCGCCTCGGGAACTAGGGTGGATACAACACCTCCCTTTTATACCCACGACACCTGCTGAATTTCTCGTACAATGGACGTGCTATGTACCGGGTGTCCAAATCGGTATGACATCTTTCACCCCATGCTATATAAAACCTCTACTTTATTTCAGAACACTACAAATCATTTTTTGGACCATGTGTGTGACGTGAAGGAATTTTTTATACGAACATCGTATGATACAGAGTGAGTAGACTACTAAGCTAACTCATAGCTTATAGTTTACCTCTTATGTGGTAACAGGAACAAGGTGGTTCACGTACTACTTGTCTTACCATCAACGTCGTCACGCTGCTTGTCTGACCATGAACGTCCTCATACTACTTGTCTGACCATGAACGTCCTCATACTACTTGTCTGACCATGAACGTCCTCATACTACTTGTCTGATCACATACGTCCACGTACTACTTGTCTGACTAACGCCTTCATACTACTTGTCTAACCATCAATCTTCTCGTACTACTTGTCTTATCATCTACACCCTCATACTACTTGTCTGACCACCAACGTCCTCATACTACTTGTCCGATCACATACGTCCACGTACTACTTGCCTGACCACTAACGCCTTCATACTACTTGTCTGACCATCAACCTTCTCATACTACTTGTCGGACTATGAACATCCTCATACTACTTGTCTGAGCATCAACGTCCTCATACTCCTTGTCTGACCATCAACGTTCTCATACTACTTGTCTGATCACATACGTCCATATACTACTTGTCTGACCACACGGTCCATTATCTACTTGTCTGACCACAAAATTCCTACATCTACTTGTCTGATCAGTATTTCCTCATGTACCAATTTCAGCTTTGTAATTTTAGTCTGCTTTTACTAAAGCATTAAACATGAATGCATATGATGAAAATATAAAATCAGAGCATGCATAGTCAAGTCAACAGGTGCATTAACATAATCGAATCGAGAGTCACTATAGCTCATATTCGAGACGGAAACTCGGAATTCGAGGACATAAACTGTGTACCAGTATAAGAAACTCACTTGCAATTTAATTCCTACATTGACCTATTCCACCCTATCCTTCAAGGCAACTGAAAGTATTTATAAATCAACTTTCACTTTCCATCTGCAACGACTTTTAAATAAAAATAAATCGACCTTGAAACTCACCCTCAGGCCAGCAATTTTATATAAAAATATCAAAGTTAATTATAGTTACCTTATTTTAGTATGCCCCCAGAAGTTATCAATCACGTTTTACTAAAAATTTTGTAATGTATTTGGTATAATATGACATGTATGATGAAGTGATACAAATGGTGATATATTCGATGTAAAAGTTTGCACCGCAATCGTTTGCAGAGCGAATGATTTGGATGCCTAGGGTGCCGGTCGTTTTTCAATAATGGAGCATCGCGACGAGCGTGCATATTCGCGCAAGAAGTTTTATTGCGACAGAAAAGTTGGCCGGTTAAATTGATTCAATCGGCCGATCGGAAAAACTGGCCGGCGTACTAACTTCATTCGATCGCATTCGACTACCAATACGGAGCCGGGCAACTCAATTTCTGTGGATGCTTATCGACTTCGTACACTCCGTTGCTCCTTTTCCACTTACGGGTAAATATATTTTTTCTATTTGAATGTGTCACGTGCAATTTTGTCATACGTTTAAATTAACGAGATATAATTTAGGAAAAATATTTGAGAACTTAAAATATAAGACAAAGCAGCATTGTTGATAATTTAATAAAAATATAATTGATAAAAAATTATGTGGAGGTTTGATAATGAATTTGTTGAGGAAATATAAAATTTTTAGTTCATTAGCTCGGACAAATTTTGTGTTATTGATTAAATTAAATATTAATGTGATGTTGAAATGACGAATGGAATAATTACCGAACCTCATTACAAATCAGAAAACTGTAATCGAATTGCATGGTTCAATATACAGTTATTATTCATGATTTTGCAACGAAGCTAATAATTGTTCGGGGAATATTAAAATTAGACTTTCCACGCGCTGTGATAACAATCGAAATTAATTGCAAATTAACTGTAACAAATAATTAATAATAAATCCGTGCGCTTGCGTGATTAACAATGGTAATTATTATTATTGAGAACGCATTCGTTGATTGAACTGGATTGCAATTTAAAGCGGACCACGGTGATTCGCTTCGTTTGTTTCGATTGAAAACGCCGATCGCATTCAAATTAGCGAAATAAGAACGACGAGCGTAGCCCATCTGCCACTCGGATCATCATTTTATCGGCACGATTACAAAACCGTCGATAGATCCGATTATTCGAAAGACCGAAGTTCCGCGATTACGGTTCGCGCAGCACTAAATTTCAAGCTTCCTCCATAAGCTTGAAACAGTATTCAAGGACTGTTACTTAGCGATGAACTTTTCCATTTAACTCAAGGACTCAATTTCACGTGGTAGAATAATCTGAATTCTTCATACTTCAATTCTGCTTTCCAACTCCTCGTTCGAAACTTAGATTAAAAAACATACTTTGCTTCTTAATTAACCGCCTCGAAACTGCGTTAGGAGGTAACTCCATCGTGGAATAATTGGAATTGATTCCTCCAGTATGAATTCCCTCATCAAGACGTATTTGAAATGGATATAATTATCCCCGAAGTATAATAATTGCTTCGGAAAGCAATTAAAGTGATATTATACATTCACCGTTACAGTCATGGTTATTGGATAATATGAATCCCATTCCGTCAGTTATGGCCACATATGGACCTATCTCACTTGTCTGCTAGCAAACCAACCTCAGATTATTAATATGATTCGCTTATCGCCCGGATGTCACTGGTCTGACCACCTACGAGCCAATTCTACTTGTCTGACCACTTGCTGGGTAATGGTGTTGGCCTGCGTATCTACATGTGAATACTATTAGTCTGATCGCGTGTACGTTGATGCTACTTGTCTGATCAATTAAGATTAATACTATTGGCAATATCCCATGAAGCAAATAGCTCTCACTTTCAGGACAATACTACTGGTTTTATCACTTTCAGGATAATATTGGTTTAATCACTTTTTGAATAACGTTACTGGTCTGATCAGTTACGGTATAATACTACTAGTCTGACCACTCTCAAGTTATACTACTTGTCTGACTGCATACAAGCTCATACTACTGATCTGACTGCATGCAGACTCATACCACTGGTCTGACTGCGTACAGAGTCATACTACTAGTTTGACTGTATACAAGCTTATACTACTGGTCTGACTGCATACCAGCTTATACTACTGGTCTGATTGCATAGAGACTCATACTACTGGTCTCACAGCATATAGACTCATACTACTAGGCTGACTATGTACGGACTAATACTACTGGTCTGATCACCTACAAATTAAAACTACTAGTCTACCTATACATTAATACTCTTAGTCTGACCACATGCAGTGCAATACTACTGTTCTAACCACATACAGGATAATATTACTGGTTTGACTACCTATAGGTTAATGTTATTGATCTGACTACCTACTGACTAATAATAATGGTTTGACTATTTACAAATTAATAGTGTAGGTCTAACCACATACAGTGCTGTATTACTTGTCTGACCTCATACAGGATAATACTACTTGTCTGATCACTTATAAATTAATATTACTGGACTGACTACCTATATGTTAATTCTACTGATCTGACTACCTATTGACTAATAATACTGGTTTGACAATCTACAAATTAATACTGCAGGTCTGACCACATACAGTGCAATACTACTCGTCTGACCACATACAGGATAAAACTACTTGTCTGATCATCTATAAATTAATATTACTGGACTGACTACCTATAGGTTAATGTTACTTGTCTGACCACAAGTTCATACTACTAGTCTGACTACCTATAGGTTAATATTACTTGTCTGACTATTTTCTCATTAATTCTACTGGTCTCTCCAGATACTGTATACATCCCATTTTTCTGAGCTACATTCCACGTATCATATTTCTACCACAATTTCCTTCCGATTCACCGAGCATGAAAATATGTGACAAAAGTATAAAATCAGAAACGGAGTCAACAGGTGTAGCAATTTGATCAACATAATCGAACAGAGGTTGGCAACCATGTCCGCGGTTTTGTGGCTGGTTTCGACTAGGTTGTACCTCAGTTGTTCCTCGAACGAAAATACAACAGCAACCTTGTTTACCAGTCCAGCTGGATTTTATCGTGTGCCTATGCCTTTTCCAATATCGGGGAATACTTTTCTACTGTCTTCAATTTTCCTCTCCATTTCCCATCGTTCCGAAGTTTCTTGGTCGCGCGACTCCTTTTGCGACTGATCGAAAGAAGTGCTTTCCGTCGCAACGATAAAGAAAACCATATTCCCGTATTATTCTTTCAACATCGAAGAATAACGTAGTGCGTTCCGCTAGTTGAAAACCGTACCGAGACTAATGGAACTTGGACTTCTTGGATATGTTTTCTGATCGCTGGCTACAAAACGGAATCGCGAAATTCTCGATACCAATCGACTAGTATAAACAGCACCGTGTTATTTTGCTTTGACGTCTTAATTAAAACGGTGATTCGTTTTTCACTTGTTGCACGATCTGTTTGCATCCATAGTCACTAAATCCGTAAAATTAATTTTGTACCTCAACGAAAAGATTCATCAAATCGTAAACATATTCCGTAGAGAATATCCTTAATTCAGCCTCATTGCGAGTATTCACTCTGTAAAGTTGTTGTAATAGCTGAGCACATATGCCCCTGGCAAACTCATGCACAGTACATTAAATAATTCAGGGCACTCTTCGTGTAATTACGGTATCCGTATTGTTAAAATTGAAACCATCGTGAAATTATCATTGCAATATGAATATTGAATATTATTTAAATAGAAAATTTCATTCGGCAAATGTTCCTGCTATATTCTCTAAAATAGAACTGTCACTATGCATTACCGTTCGAATTAAATTCACGTACCATTAAAATATCCCCACATTTTAAATGGACGTCGAATCAGCTTTGAAACTGAAATTGCCCCCGTCGCCGATAATAATCGTATTATTATATAACAGTGGATAATTCCGAGGTTCAGAAATCGATTCATAAAACAGAACTTACCCATCAACGTCACGAAACGATCGGTCCGCTTCAGTTCACTGTATCCGTTCCCCGTATTCGCAATAATCTGTCGTCCGAACCGTTCTCCTCCATTCACTTCCGGAAACGTGACAAACACCGCTACTTCCCGTCACCACTGCGTCAAGCGAACAAATGGCAACACCACTCGCGATACACAACGAACGATCAAGCACACGTTTCGTCACTGTTCCTTATCTTGAATCTTCGCGAAGGTCCAAAGGATCCCCGGCCGCTATGTCATCGTCGAACAAAGCGCATCGAGCGGTCACAGTGGAAATATCAACCGGTGGAATCGATTGTCCCCGATAGTTATTCTAGTTGGCCTCGATTTACGGCGAGCGGGCACGTGTTCACGCTCGAGTGCACCAGGTAGACGGAAATCGTCGGAAAGAAGTCGACTCGAGCAGTCCCTTTGTTCCCTTGTTATTCTTTCCCCGGAGTGTCTTACCGAAGACCCCTGCAATCTGGCTATCCGCCCCTTTCATCGGGCTGATAAGATTCAATCGGACGCTTGGATAACCTCGATAGTCGATGAATCACTGGGTCACAAAGAGACTAGCATCCCCAGACACCCCACCGGAATCCTTGAAACTGGAGGATCCCTCGGGGATCATCACAAACGAAAACACTGTCACTCGAAATCACTGAACACTGTCGACCCAGTCCACATCTTCGAGCCAGATGTCTTAACCCACGAATACCTGTTCGACGAACGAACGGTGTAGCAAAGAGGTCGAGATTAGAGGTCAGTCGATGACGCGGGTCACACGTTAGCAGCACGTGACATGGCCGTGCGTGACGTGGCAAGGACAACGGCGACGGAGAGGACTGCCACGTTACACCTGGTACCAGGGCCACCCGGTGTGACGTTCTGGCCTGGTCTGTGTACCAGGGTGCTACTGGGGATCGCCGTATGCTTGTTTTTGCAGGGCTGCTAGCTTGAGGGAGCGGGAACATCGGTAGGGGGATGGTGGCGCGAGACAGAGGGTAGGGACGCGTAAAGCGGACCGAGATGAACGCGTAGAGGGATGAACGGAGACGCCGTTGCGGGTAGGACGAAGAGAGGATTCGGGGAGAGACAAAGAGGGCGGTTGGCTGGTAGGGGTGGCGAACGAGAGGGGTTGTTAGACGAACAGAGATACAGGGAACAGCTGAACACGCGGGGCCGAGGGGCGCAAAACACGGGAAAGAATGAACTAACGTCAGAGCGCGACACGCTGAAGAGGGAGCAAGGAAGGACGGCGAGGATGGTGGGGGTGCAAAGGAGACAGAAAATTCATCCCTCCTACGGGAAGCTTCGCCTGGTCCCGACGACGGTCCTGCGTTGCGACGGCGCAAGGATCTCTGTCCTTTTTCAACGACGCCCCCTCCCTTCTATCCGGCGTCCACCCCTGAACGCGCCACCCCTCCGCCGCCGATCGATCCGTCGTCCGTTCGTTCGTTTCGTTCGTCTGCTACGGGATTGTGTGCTCGCGTGTGCACACGAGGATCTCACGCGTACGACGTGAGTCGTGGAGAACGGCACGCGCGTGACCGGTACGCAAACGGCGACGAAACGCGCGGGAAAGTCGACAGGAAGCTGCGTGCCGGTTCTTGTTACCGCCAGATTTACCGACTCGTAATTATCGCGCACGCCGTCAAACGGAAAAATGTTCCGCTCCCTAACGAGATTCAACGCTGACTATCTTTTTCAAAAGACTTACAGATCGAATTTGAAAGAATTCAGGTTTCGAGTGCTTGTATGCTGTTTGCCTTGTTTCGAATCGCGTTCATCGATGTTTGGAGTGGTTTGATCGATGGAGTGGCTGAGTTTGATTGATTGACGTTTGGTTACTCCTGTTTGGAGTATTGTACAGATTAATCTTTGAGGTGATACGTTGGCTTTCGTTGTTTGTAGTTTGATCGATGTTTGAAGCGGTTGATGTTATGGCTATGAGTAGATTAACTGTTTGGAATCTGTTGTATGATTGATGTTTGTACTGTTGGATTGCCTGTTTGAAGTGGTTGATTGATGTTTGGTATGGGTGTGTAGAACTGGTGTGTGTTGGATTAAGTGCTTGAAGTGTGGAGTTGCATTGATTGATGTGTGGGATGATTCTGTTGAGTTGGATCCATGTTTGAAGTTGTGGATCTGATTGGCTAATGTTTGAGACAGTTGTGTACCAGTTGACTTGGTTGATATTTGAGCTAATTTTATATGGTTACTGAGGAAGTAACTAACTTTGAATAGTTTGTAGATGCTGTATTATGGTTCCTAAAGATTTTTGATCACCTGCAGGATATTCTGTATTGTATCATAATTAAATGAACATACATCTTATCTTATATGACACAAGATGTATGTTCATTTTATTATGATCTTATGTGACACATTATTAATCACACATGTTCCTAATTTCTGGAACATCATACTCAGAGGAGTTTGCTTACATGCATATATTTTGAACACGTTCAGTTACAGCTTCTTTGTTCAATTAATGAGGAACATCACCCAGTATCATTAATTAGTATTATTTTATAGAAATGTACGTAGTAACAATAGTAGTCAAAGTTTCGTCTAAGAGTATCACTTAGGAGTCATTCATATTTTATGAGCACACGAAAACGAACAGAGTATAAAGTGTACAAACAAGCAACAAAAGCAGTAAAGAAAGAAAGCGAAATCAGCGTGAAGCCGCGTACAAAATGGAGAAAGGTGAGATCGCAGTATGCAAATCTCGTAGGAAGTTAAGATTGCGAGCTCGCAGCAGGATTCGCGAGAAACCGCGAGATTAGTGCACGTGTATATTGTATCACAAGCTGGGGTTGCAGTTATACGCGAATTCAAGCGACACGTCGACGACTTAAAGCGGCACACGTAAAACATGAACCCTCCGGAATTCGTCCTCTCCCTGCAGATGTGTGTCGAATTTCGTGGCCTGCATGACTTCTCGGGACGCCGCGTTAATTTTCATCCCCGCGACTTTGGACGCGACAAGCAACCTTTCGCGAAACTTTGTCCTTTTGAAAAGGTGTGTCGCTTTGTTAAACACTTGTATCAAATTCTAACACGAACGCGTTTAATTGTTTACGGAATGACATGAGATTTCGCCGAGGAGAAAGAAGGTGGAGGAAAAACAAAGAGTTACAGTGAAGTAACTGGTGATACCGTTTCAAAGAACACGAGCACTTTGTATGCCAGGTATTGCAGGCAAAGCATCTCTCCCGTAGACGTCCCTTTTTCTTACAAAAGAATTTGATTTCACAGGTATTCTCCATGCACATATTTCTGTTGACACTTCCCTCGTTCTTTCTTATGAAATTTTTCTGTTTAAAACTACTGCCTTAGTATATCACTGCTCCGGGTTCCTTTGTAACAGTAATTTTCAGAAAGGACTTCGCTACCGATCTGAGCTTCCATTGAACTGCGATTCTCACATTCCGTCATATCGTCACCTCTGCACGATTCATACAAGAAACCAATAGAAAAAGTATTCAAATGTTCTAAATTTTGTTTGAAGACGATAAGAAGCTCCAAGCAAATTAGTAAATTAATTATGGTTACAAATCCCAGCGAGCTGTGCATAGCTTCAAAGCCGGCGCAATAAAACGAGCATTAAGGGAGGTGAACTTACGTTAAAGTTCGCGTAACACTGTTGTTCCAAAACTGGATGCTCTCTTCAACGACGCGTGCACGCGTTTACCCTACTCGCGATTCCCGTATGAGTCAGCAGTTGAGTGTCTAGCAGGTTTGTCGTAGCAGCCGGGAAACTTCCGGTTTGTTCGTAGTGTGTGCGGTCAGACGACAGTGGTAGTTTCATTCGACGTTTCCGGTGCCGTGCCCGCGATTCTGACGCACGCATCAGACTGTTGAACATCTTTCGTTGCGTACTCAACCCGTTAACCAACCGGAAACACGAGTGCACTTCAACTACTTGGAGAACTGTCGCTAAAGTGCTAATTGACGAATGGTAGCTGCAAGGTAAATTGAAAGAGCTTCAAAGGAAAATGTCAGCGTTCAGCGCCTCGAATCTAACAATCACATTACTTTCGTATCCAAACGATTTGCTACCTTGTCATTTGCTTACAGTTACTTTAAATTATTCAAGTAATTCTGATTATCTGCACGTGACGATTATCTTCTTTAGTTTAACTCTATTTTGCATTGACACGTAGACATGGCAACATCAGAGTTTGATTTTGAATACTACAGCATGATATAGCGTCTGAGAAGTTTGCTTGTCCGATCGTTATTAAATATTTCATTAACAGGGTCAGCAAACTTGAAATGGAAGGCTAATGGAGTTTCTAAGATTGTGTAGTGGGTCATGAAGGTTAACGGCAGTTACGTGCATACTTTATCTGTCAGTTTATGGTCTCAATCCTTTGAGGATGATGAAGCTGCGAGTTTGTAGATAATCGTCAGCATAGCTTATGAGTTTGGACATGCACGGTTCTGGCGTAAATGTATAATGCGCGCATAAAGGAACTGGAATATTGCATATCTTAATTGAAGCATTATTCTATGGAGACGTACCATTGAATCTTAAATCACCGTTGAATATCTGTCCTCGTATTCTATTTGCGGTGCATTGTACTTCGTCCGTATAATATCACGTATGTCATGCACGATTATCTGATGATCATATTGTAGTTGTGTAACGAGCTTATGGACTGTAGCGTTTGGACCAATTCTTTATGGTTGGATACTGTTCTCATCTACTATTATATTGTAGTCTGATCTTTTTGGAATGGGAGTGAATTGGATGGCCACTAAGCAAGTAGTACTTGTCTGAACATCTATCAATCAGTTACTACTCGTCTGACCACGTAGCAGTCACTTACTACTTGTCTGAGTACTCACTGATCTTATACCACTTGTCTGACCACCCAGCAGTCACTTACTACTCGTCTGAGTACTCACTGATCTTATACTACTTGTCTGGCCACCTATCAATCCCTTACTACTTGCCCGACCACCTCTCAGCCACTTACTACTCGTCTGACTACTAACTGGTCATATACTACTTGCCTGACCACTTATTAGTCACATACTACTCGTCTGACTATGTACTTAGAATCACACACTACTTGTCTGATCACCTACGAGTCACATACTACTTGTCTGACCATCAACGTCCCCATACTACTTGTCTTTTTACATACGACCACATATTACTTGTCTGATCAGCTGCTGTGATATGCTACTTGTCTGATCAGATACTACCACCTACAACTTCTGTGATCACCTACTGTCAGACACTACTTGTCTGCCCACATACTGACATATATTACTTGTCTGCTCACAAACTGACATATACTACTTGTCTGACCAGATACTGACACAATCTACTTGTCTGGCCACCTACAGTTCCTGAAGCACTTTTTTCTCCCCATAATGTACCCGTACTATTTATTCAACAAAACTTATTTTCTTTTGCAGTATGTCAAGTCGTACATTCACTCACTCCCAGATAAATATTACATATTAAAAATTAACTGCTACTGAATAGTAAATTGAATTTCATGTAACGGTCGTTGTTTCAATCGAGAGTAGATAATGCGACACAACGCGTGCCCATAAGGGCAAGGGCGTACAATGGTATTAACCTCGAGTGACCTGGTTTTAGAGTAATCAGTCTACGCTTCTTCATAACCACGGGAAGCTATCTATGTCTACCATAGAACGATGCACGTTTTCGCAGCGATTCACCGTGGGGTTACACGTGGCCGGGCAAACTCGCGTCGCTTCGCGGTCGATTCGTCCGATGATGTAGGTACCGGTTCCATTTATCAGATTGCCGCGTCCAGACGGGGCCGTGTATGATTTTAAGCGCGTGTACGTGCACAATTACCGGTTCTGCGGGACGTGCGCGATGGAATTGTGCCTTCGATTCGATAGCCCGTGCACGCTTCCGTCCGCCTGTAATCTACACGCCGCGGACCGTATCGCGGTGAATGCTCGCGATCTAAGCGGCTTGAAAACGCGCACGTTCATCGAGCCGCAATTAGTGTACCCCGCTGTAATTAGTTCGACACCTCGGTGAATTGATAACGCTCCTGTGACGGCGACTTCGACGAGTCCCTCTTGCGGTTCTTCCCAAATTTCTCAATTTTCAGATCTCTAAAACTTGTTATCTCGCGGAGTACTCTGAACTCCCAAATTACCTAATTGTGTTTCCAAACTCACTAATTGCCGAACCACTAAATCACCTAATACTAAGCTTGTCGATCTCTACATCGCCAGATTATCAATTTCTAAAATCCTCACATCCCTGAATCACTCAAATCCCCAATAGCTAAGTACCCAAATCCTCACGTGTCCAAATTCTGAAATTTGCCAATCTCACACCGAATAATCAATTTCTCAAATCCTCACGTATCCATCTAAATCTACATTTCCTAAATATTCCAAATCCAGCAATTTGCGGATACTGAAATTTCCGAATCGCTGAACCTGAAATTATCAATTCTAAAATTCCATAAATCCCCACTTGCAGAAATCCCGAAATTCCTGCGGCAGTAAAATTGAAAAGCTCGAAACTGCTAAATCCCTGAACGCGAAATTCGACGAAGTATTTAACAAAGTTATTTGCAGTATGTTAATTAAGATCGTTGCCCCGAAAGTAGGTAATAGAACCCGGAGCGTTAACCACGAAGTGCTCCGTTTGTACTTAACCTAAATATTCCGGTGCGAGGTTCATTCATCATCCCGTTTATGATTCATGCAAGCCTGAACGGCGAGTTTTAATCGGCGAGTTCGTCGCGGGCTTGGCGAAATTTCCGGGAGCCACGGGGCCGTACGTAATTCGTATTCACAATATCGGCGACGCTATCGAGCACAGGCGTGTAACTTCTGTTTGTAGGGAGCAAAGTAATTTTACGTGCTCGCGGCGGAATATATGCGAGCGAGCGAACGAGCGGAGACGTACGCGCGAGCCGGCAATTTGTTACCGGCGTGCAAAAGTGCATACAACTGCGGACGCTGCTTGGCTGATATATACGAGCGGCATTTGCATCCGCGGGATAGTTTTACACCTGAATACGCGACCTCTACTTTTACTCTCTTCTTTTTTCATCCACTTCCTTATCGCCTGCCTGGATACATGCGCGAGGTGCAGAATCGTATCACGGATTCAACTTGTCCGGTCACGTAGAGTATTCTATTAGTATAACCACAGCCAGTACTTATTCTCTTTATTTCGTTATGTTTGTTCGCTTATCTACAGTTTCAGATTCGGTTCTACGTATTTGGTCACGTTCTACTTGCCTCGTAGGCGAAATCGTATATCCTGTGCGGTATCTGATCATCTATTCCCTTGAATTTTCCTTGTTTGAGCCTCTATACTACTACAACTTGTAAGATCACTTGCAATTGTATCTTCAATTCCATTAGAAATACCTGCTACCTTGTTCTGAGATTGTTGAACATGCTGTTATTTTCTGTTCCATGCTATTTGTCTGACCATCTACTAATTTGTACTACTTGTCTCTTAAAACGTATCATTCTACTTGTCTGACCACCTTCCATACATTCACAATTTCATTATTTACTGTTCAAACACAAGTTGTCTGATTAATCATGGTACCGTACTACTTGTCTGACCAGCAGTGGTCATAGTCCATATACTACTTGTCTGACCAGCAGCAGTCATAGTCCACATACTACTTGTCTGATCAGTAGTGGTCGTCGACCATATACTACTTGTCTGACCAGCTGCAACTATAGACAATATACTACTTGTCTGACTGGCTGCACCCATAGTCCATATACTACTTGTCTTACCAGCTACAGCCATAGTCCATATACTACTTGTCTGACCAGCTGCAACTATAAACCATATACTACTTGTCTGACTGGCTGCACCCATAGTCCATATACTACTTGTCTGACCAGCTACAGCCATAGTCCATATACTACTTGTCTGATCAGCTGCAACTATAGATTGTATACTACTGGTCTGACTAGCTGCACCTATAATCCATATACTACTTGTCTGATCAACTACAGCCATAGCTCATGTATTATTTGTCTGACTAGCTGCAGTTGAAGAGTACATACTACTTGTCTGATTGCTGCACTCATAATCCATATACTACTTGTCTGACCAGCTACAGTCACAGTCTATTTACTACTTGCCTGACCAGCTCGAGTTGCATAGTATATACTACTGGCCTGACTAGCTACGTCCATAATCTATATACTACTTGTCTGACCAACTACAGCCATAACTCATATACTACTTGTCTGGTCAGCCCCAGTTGAAGAGTATATACTACTTGTCTGACTAGCTGCACCCATAATCCATATTCTACTTGTCTGACCAGCTACAGCCACAGTCCATATAGTACTTGTCTGGTCAGCCCCAGTTGAAGAGTATATACTACTTGTCTGACTAGCTGCACCCATAATCCATATTCTACTTGTCTGACCAGCTACAGCCACAGTCCATATACTACTAGTCTGACCTGCTCCAGTCGCAGAGCACATACTACTTGTCTGACCAACGTCACATACAGACTATATACCACTTGTCTGACCACGTGTAGAGCCTGTCTGACCACGTATCGACCCTGTCTCTCTACGTACAAAGTGAGATCCAGCTGCTCCTCACACGAAAATGTAACAGCAATCTTGTCGGTCAGTCCAGCCAAGTTTATGGCGCCCTTATACCTTTTCCAATATCGGAAAATACTTTCCTACTATCGTCAATTTTCCTCCTCATTTCCATCCTCTTTATCCGAAAGTTTCTTATCCATGTTGTTACTATTTTACGCAAACGCTAATGCATTATCGGTGGATTGAACGATATCGTTAGCACATCCAGTCATTTTATAAAGTGTTTTAACAGAGAGGAGGAGCCGTTTGCGGAGAATGTCGAACGTGCCCCGAAGATATTTTGATGAGATTCCTTCTGAGGGTATATCCTTAACCCGTTGCCGGTTTAGAGGCCCGTCAAAGCGGAGTGTAATAATTTGCGTGCACTGAACAGCTGCATATATGTACCCGGTGTACACACGAACGTGTACATGGCTACACATAAGGTACATATTCGCGCGTATATACAGTACTCATATTACTGATACCGTGCGGACCGCTGATGTACATTAACCTTTAAGTGTGTGATTAACCCCTTTAAGCGGGACTCCCGATGCAAAATGAACACCGCCTTTTCTTTCACGAGCAACTTAAGTCTACATCATTTGTTCTCGTGGAACTTCCACTTTCGACGCTCGGCCACGCGAACGAATAATTTCAGAAGAAAATTTATTCAACCAATAAAAATCGATCGAACGCTCGCGGCGTAATTACCTCTCGGCTATAAAATGTATTCGAACGTTTTGTAGCGAGCATTTTTTTGCTCCCTGGCAACTTTTACTTTTCTTTCGAGCAATTCTTGCAAACGATCTCGTGGCACTTTTAATTAACCACGTACTAAGATTTATCGAACGACTCGAGGAACAATGTTGCGTCTACAGTCGCACGCTTGTTAATTGCAAAAAGGAGCGAGTTCAAGTTTGATGCGGCAATTTGGCGCAGCAGGTTCGTTATCGTCGAGACGTTTACGCGAAGCTGGTGCTGCTTGTAGCTGGACTTCAATGCTGCAAGGTTAATGAAGTTTCGGCTCATTAGGCCGCGCAATCATGAGTTGTACGGCTCACGATCGATTAAACCCGTCGCTGCGGAATCGATTATGAAGATCTAATTACTCCAAAGTATTCCCATTAACTCGAGGATGCGTTGAAATTTCCTTAACTGTTATCGCGAAATACCAGCGAAGGGCTCCTAAGGGAAAGTTACGCTGTTCGTCTTTATTCGCCGACAAAAACACCTCGTAACAATCTTTTTGTCCTAATTGCGGTATCATGAGGCAACACAAGCTAACAAAAACTTCTCGTGTAAGCGTTACATCTGCTTATCTCCAGATTAATCCAGCTTGATGTACGAAGGTGTAAAATTTCTTCGGTTTAACGTATCATTATAGCAGGCTGGAAGAGGCACGAGCAGAATACCACGAATCTCGATGTTCACGCTTTAAGGTTAACGAAGTTTCGCCTCGTTACGTTCTAGGGTTACCAAGCTCGGTCGGCCCTTTCACCATGCTAGACGGTTGATTAATTTTCTAGATAACGATCCGCCTCGCACTACGTTTGAGATTTTACCAGACCGTCTAAAAAAGGCACTTGTTGCGCTGGAACAGAGAGGAACGGCTGACGGGTCTGATTGAACTTCGGGCTATCTTCCTTCAACTTACGTTATCAATTACATGCGATGATTTTAACGAACTTGCGGTTCACATTTACCGAGTCAATATTCGGTACATCATTCGACGGATATTTTCGTGATATTTTCCTTAATTGCTGAAATTATTGAAATACGATATTTTTACAAGTTAGAGGGACTCTACAAAATTATAATATACGGTATCAAAAAATAGCTTGCGTTCGAATTTGGTGAAAGTCCACATCTTTGTCTGACATAATTCTCCATGGTTTATGTAATTCACCATGACTCAGTGATACGTTACGTAATAAAAGTTAAAGGAAGGTGAAATTCACTAGGAGCTGAATTAATAAAGATCACTATACTCCGTTGATAGGCGTGCAGGTAAACAAGGAAGATTGATGAGATGCGGTATGTGAAATCAGATGAATTCATTTATGTTTTAGATGTTAAGTTCGTTCTCGCAGAACGAAATTAATTTTTCACTAGTCTGGGGATCTGCGAGGTATTTCGTAAACGTGTTACAGAGCCCGTTTCCAGGCAATTTAACGACCTTTCCGGGAGTATAAGTGATTTAGGTGTTCTCCTCAGAATTAAGCGGATATTTTCTGCTGGCTACGTCCAGGATCAGATTAGCGATTTTGCGGGGTACTTCGTTTTCCCCGTAATCAGATTGAATTAACGTGGTATAGAGTTATGCTTGGTTAATAATATCCCCTGTGTTTAACAAACACATTACGTGCCGCGAGAAAATTTCTTCAGGACCGAGATAATGTTTAGTCTGAAGAGAAAAGTGAACGTCGAGAGCCTGTTTGAGATTCTAACTAGTTGCTAACGAGCACTCGATGTTGGTACTTGGTCTGAACGTTATTTTATTGTTGTATTATATATTTGATATTTTAGGTTTCGTTGTGTTTGATTTGGTTATAAGGGTATACTACTTGTCTGACCACTTACAGATATACTACTTGTCGGACCACTTGCATATGTACTACTTGTCTGATCACTTACAGGTGTACTACTTGTCTGATCACTTACAGGTGTACTACTTGTCTGACCACTTGCACATGTACTACTTGTCTGACCACATAGACTTATACTACTTATCTGACCACTTACATATGTACTACTTGTCTGACCACATAGACTTATACTACTTGTTTGACCACTTACATATATACTACTTGAGTGACCACATAGACTTATTCTACTTGTCTGACCACGTACACCTATACTACTTGTCTGACCACATAGACTTATACTACTTGTCTGACCACATAGATTTATACTACTTGTCTGACCACATAACCTATACTACTTGTCTGACCATATATACTTATACTACTTGTCTGACCTTCGTACACCTATACCACTTGTCTGACCACATAACCTATACTACTTGTCTGACCATATATACTTATACTACTTGTCTGACCTTCGTACACCTATACCACTTGTCTGACCACATATACCTATACTACTTGTCTGACCACATACACCTATACCACTTGTCTGACCACCTACTGTAAAAATCTACTAGTCTGAGCATTGACCAAATTGAACATATAATTCATTACAAATAACACCTGTGTTTAACACGCCTATAATAAACATCACAAACATTGAATATAATAAGTCACAAGTTAAAAAGCACTTCAAACAGCAATTTCATGTTACACAGAAGGAACACAGATGATAAGTCCTCCCCTCCTGGACGTTTGTGAGGCAATGTAAGACACGTGTCTTAATTTATTCATACACAAAGGTAGTCGATAATGGCGGTTCTTCGTCGATTCTGTGATTCGTGTAATTAGTTGTACAAAGACTAGCAGGAACGCGACTCGGTTGGTTGAAAACGAGTCCCCAGGGATCGACACCGGATGCAAGAAGCCGGATATCCGTTTTCGGTTGCGGAAGAATGGGAAGCTGCGAAAGGAAACGAAGAAGAAATTCAGACAAGGCGAGTTTACAGAGAAGTTAAGGCGAATTGTCATTAACCTGCGGGTTGTTTCGGTTAATGAGGTACAGCGTCGTCTTAAATGAACGTGTAACCTTCCCTCGTTATTCTGCGTTGCAAAACTTTCTAAGTCTAACATTCTGCTGCTCTGAAACTTTTACTGCTGCCAAACTCTACAATCACCTGGCTCTAATGCTCTAGCTTTTAGAGCTCGAAAATTATCAAAATTGCGCTGGGAAATTTTCAAAGTTTATAATTTCATCATTTTTAAAGTAGTTTAATCTTTAGAGTTCTATGATTACCCCTAGGATCTTCAGGGTTAAATAACGTCTGCAGAGTTAAATACAGCTTGTAGTTTAAATATTTTTTAGCACTTTTGATAGAAGTTTGTTATTAGAGATGTGATCACGTACGTTTGAAAGGGGAGGTTGTCTATAAAAATGTTTGTAATTGTTCCAGTTGTAATATATACCAGACGGAGTGCATATTCTCGTAGAGGAAAATGGAGATGAGAGACGGTGTATCACGTTCGAGCGTTCCTTCTCGTACCGTTTGATCTTTCAGGTATGCGAGAGGAAGGTTCGTTCTCAGGGCTGGTAAGAGGACAGTGGTCCGACGTGCTTGAAAAATTGCGTTATGGGTCGTCAAGCTTTACGCAAGCGGACAGGCCGATTGGCTCCGTCGAAATGGCTCCTCCCAGAGGAGCGTTTCTTCCCTGAGCAAGCGAGTTTCGCTCCGGACGATGGCATGTCAGCCTCGTTTCACACTGTAACGAGAATGGATTCGAGAGATCGTTACTCGTGTATGCTCTCTTTGCCCATTCTCCTAACGCGGTCCATTGAATTTTTCCGTTGCTCCTCAACTACATCTCAGACTCTTGTTGACCCTTTCCAATTCATTCTTTCGAACTTCTTCACATTTTCCTACCAAATAATTCACGCATTTTTATTTCACTACTAAATCCTATTTTTTTCATACGAACACCCATCATGTAGCTACTACATTATTTCTAAATATTGAACATTTTTATTGATATTTAATTACATCTCAGACTCTTGCTGGTCCCCTGCAGAAGATGTAATTTCTTCTATTTTTTTTTTTTCATATTTTTATTTCAAATAATTGTTGCATTTTTATTTTATTATTATATACTTCATGATTCTCAAATGGGATTATTGAACATTTTATTTGATATCATTAGAGGTGTTTGAAAATTAGAAGACTCTGAACTTTTTCATTGATCTTCAATTATATTTGAGACCCTTGTTGGATCTTTGCAAAAATTTCTTATAATTTTGTTCATATTTTTATTTCAAATATTTGCTGCATTTTTATTTTACTATTAAATACTTCATGATTC
Organism: Megachile rotundata; assembly: GCF_050947335.1. Classification (NCBI taxonomy): domain Eukaryota; kingdom Metazoa; phylum Arthropoda; class Insecta; order Hymenoptera; family Megachilidae; genus Megachile; species Megachile rotundata. The sequence continues at coordinate 11,336,074 of NC_134996.1, forward strand.
TCAAATGGCATTATTGAACATTTTATTTGTTATCATTAGAGGTGTTTGAAAATTAGAAGATTCTGAACTTGTTCATTGATCTTCAGACTCTTGTTGGTCCTCTGCAATAATTTCTTCTAATTTTGTTCATATTTTTATTTCAAATAATTGATGCATTTTTATTTTATCATTAAATACTTCATGACTCTCAAATGACGTTACTGAACATTTTATTAGACATCATTAGAGGTGTTTGAAAATTAGAAGACTCTGAACTTGTTCATTGATCTTCAGACTCTTGTTGGTCCTCTGCAAAAATTTCTTCTAATTTTGTTCATATTTTTATTTCAAATAATTGTTGCATTTTTATTTTATCATTAAATACTTCATGACTCTCAAACGGTATTAATGAACATTTTTTAACAACATTAGAGGTGTTTGAAAATTAGAGGACTCTTTAGTCCGCCATTAAAAGTTATAAATTATATATTATTGTCTTCGCAGTATGAGATGAGAGATTCTCTCCAAGAAAGTTTCCGCAAATCGCGTTGCATCATTAAGTAGAAATATCTGTGCACGAAATTTCTGTTTCCTTGGTTCTTCGATTAAACTAATAAGAAAAAAGGAACAAGCCACTCCGGCAACTTGAACGAAACTTTTCAATTTTTCGATTCGGCAACCGACCAACTTTCCACGACCTCTGAATAACTAACTTTCTCGCTCGACGAACGCGGCAACTTTGCACTTTATCGCCGGCGGATCCATTCATCTATCAAAATGATCGGACGTTATGCAGTCCCAAAAAGAAAGATAAAGAACAAGCACGACGTGAATGGAGTTTCGTCAGTGTCTCCATTGTACCGTTAAATCGAATAGAATTGAAACAAATTTCGTGTCGCAGCAAAAGTTCATTTTCTCCGCAGTGGTACATTTTAACCTTGAAACTACGCAATCGTTAAAAATCGCTATTTATGAAATTATCTGACGTTGAAAAGTTTGTAAGAAGCTTTAATCCGGAGCTAAAATGATCGAAAGAAGCATACAATTTCTTTCTCCTTTCTCGAACACAGAAAAGGAGTCGATGAATGGTCATGTTCCTCGGCAAAGGAACAAGAAAGACCGGCGAAGAAAGAGCGGATAAAAAAGAAGTGGAAAATGAGGGGGATTCTGTGTCCTTCGATGGGTTCGATATCAGAGGTGATTTGCTTTTGATCCGCAGCCGAGGAAACACCTTCACGTAGCAACGTTGCCAGCGTCGAGTTTAAGGGTCAAAGGGAATGCAAAACGTGCCGGTTCCTTTCCTAATAGTATCCTGCAGAGCACCGATATCGGTGTTTGGTCGTTTTCCAGGTTATGCATATTGATGATGATGTCTGATGTGCCATGGCTCACGTACGTTTCAAGGTGGACGTTGGTAGAGAAAGTGGAACAGGTCGCGTGAGTTTACAGCGAATTTGTCGAGCGTCGAGAGAGAAACGGTGCAATTTGCAAGCTTGCTGAATTTCATGTATCATCGTGTGTGGTCGCTATGAAATTTTTACAGTTTGTGATAGGTCGTATAGAAGATAAATTTCCGGGACTGATTAAATTTAATAGAATTTGGCGTATGATGTAAGTTTCATATTAATTTTGTACAGTTTTGGTGGATCCACGAGGAAAATGGTTACGACCAAATTTATAGCTTAGGAAATTCTCTATAAAAGAGGTTATGTACTTTTTTCTTGTAATAGTAGCCGTTTATGAGAAAAATTTGGACAAACTTGAAATCGTAAAAATTGAAATAGAAAGAGTAGAAATGAAAGTTTTACGCGAATATCTCGTGACATGTCACTCATACGACAAAAATGGTACTAACCAAATTTGAAGTATAAGAAATTCTCTACAAAAAAGGTTATATTCTTCTTTCTTGTAACAGTGACCATTTGTAAGAAAAATTAAAGTCAATCTAAAAATTATAAAAATTGAAGAAATGAAAGTCATATACGAATATCTCGTGACATATCACTCACACGAAAAAAATGGTAATAACTAAATTTATAGTTTAAGAAATCCTCTACAAAAAATGTTATATACTTCTTTCTCGTAACCGTAACCATTTGTGAGAAAAATTAAAGTAAATCTGAAAATCATAAAAATTAGAAAAATGGAAGTTGCACGTGAATATCTCGTGACATATCACTCCCACGACAAAAATGGTAATAACCAAATTTGTAGCTCAGAACATGCTCTACAAAAAAGGTTCTACAACTTTCTTTCATAATATTAGCCGTTCATCAGAAAAATTCCAATTTAGAAATTTCAATATTTCATACATCACCTCCTCGTCCACTGCTTTATTATAATAAAATTTTCAACGATGAAACCATTTAAAAAACATGAACGTTATCAAAAATCGATTCACGAATATCTTTCCGCAGTTTCCTTTCAAGCGATACTTGTTCTTAACCACGCCAGAGAATTCCTTTCCCCGCATCGACTTATTTTCATATACATCCTGATGCGTTTCTTATATTCTCGCGGGTTATTTTCCTCCGGTAGTTCCCGAAGTCGCTTTCTTTCTGTTTAACTTGCCAGTTCTTTCCTCTAATGTTTCCTCGGTTACCCGTTTCCCTTATTTTCGTCACGATCCTGGTACTTTCGTTCGAGTCGCTTTCTTCTCTACTCCGTTCCCGATTCCTATCTTACTTGGTTCTTTTTATAAACTCCATTCCACTTTTTATTCCCCGTGAACACAGTACGGCAACTATGTATTGCCACTAGACTACTTTTACTTCTTACTTTACTGTATTTCGTTTGGAAGTGTTATACGAGCCCGTATTGCGTGACTGTGCATATAAACATTTTTGGAGCGTAATTAGATATAGTACAGTTCAGTGAATATAGGGATATGGGGACTTTCGATGTTTTTATTTGGTGAAGTTAGAAAATGAGTATATAGAGTGAATGTGTAGGTGTACATTGAGGTGTGGCTATAAGGATCTGGCTATATGGACATATCAGTATGTAGGAAACTAATTATGTGGATATATAGACAAATGTGGATGCATGTATACAGATATGTAGCTCGATATGCAGAGATCTGACTATGTAGCAAATTAAGTACATACAGATCTGGCTATGTGGACATCTGACTATATAGGACACTAGGTATGTGGACATCTGACTATGTACAAAAGTAGCTATGCAAAGATCTGAGTATGTAGATAACTAGGTATGTGGACATCTAACTATGTAGCAAACTAGGTAATCCAGATCTGGCTATGTGGACATTTGACTATATAGCAAACTAAGTATATAGGGATCTGACTATGTGGATAAGTAGCTATGCAGTGATCTGGCTATGTAGGCAACTAGGTATGTGGACATCTGACTATGTAGCAAACTAGATATATCCACATCTGGCTATGTGGACATCTAACTATGTAGCAAACTAAGTATGTGGAGATCTGACTATGTGGATAAGTAGCTATGCAGTGATCTGGCTATGTAGGCAACTAGGTATGTGGACATCTGACTATGTAGCAAACTAGGTATATTCAGATCTGCCTATGTGGACATCTGACTGTATAGCAAACTAAGTATGTGGAGATCTGACTATGTGGATAAGTAGCTATGCAGTGATCTGGCTATGTAGGCAACTAGGTATGTGGACATCTGACTATGTAGCAAACTAGGTATATTCAGATCTGGCTATGTAGACATCTGACTTCATAGCAAACTAGATATGTGGACATCTGATTGTATAGCAAACTAGATATGTGGACATCTGACTATATAACAAACTAGGTATGTGGACATGTGACTATATAGCAAACTAGGTATGTGGACATCTGACTATATAGCAAACTAGGTATGCGAACACCTGACTATATAACAAACCAGATATGTGGACATCTGACTACACATCAAACTAGCTATGTGAAGATCTGTTTAAACAGTAACCTGAAAGATTGAACTAACATTCAGTAAAACTCCAGGAATCATTTATAGTCCCCAGAATTATTCAGTTTTCTACCGCAGCTAGAGAGCACATAATCGATTCAGGTTTCGATAGTGCATTCACAGCTTCGCGAATACGTCAAACGAGATACTCGCATTTGCGAGTATTACTCAATGCCTGCGAAACAAGGCGCATCTCGTGGAATCGATTTAGATTCGTGGCTACATATTGAACTTGATCTCGTCTAAAGTCAGCCCATCAAATGTTCCTGTGGAAAAGGTTCTTGACTCCGTCACCTCGGCATCCTACTTTCCCTCATAAATTTTCCAGGCTCGCGTGGAGCAAAGATAGAGCAGCGATAAAATGAAACGGAACGTACGGAGAGAATAAAATGGAGGAAGATGGGAAGCTGGATATTCCGTAAATTATAGCAAACTTTATATAGCCATCATATGCTTTATAGTAAATATTAACGTATCAGACTAATCATGTATCTCAAGATGAGATCCATGAGCCTCTTCGTATATCAATTTTAGAGATAGGACATCAGCCTGAAAATTTGAAGAGACCTGTACTATTACGTTGAAACTTGAAAGTAGCACTCGGAAATAAGATCTGTTTCGTCCTTATCAAGAATATCCAGAATGTACCTTGTACCGCGATAAGAAAGAAGAAGGAGAAGCATCATGTCAGCATGTTGAAACCCGTGTGCACTGTCTTCAGCACAATCCCCTAATGTTTCATTACACACAGTTTCCAGGAACATGAAAATTGCGTCTGTCATGCGTCTGAGGTATCATCGTTCTTACATAAGAGGATTTCTCGTGTTTCACTTTACGTCCGCGAGTGTTCCCCGAGAATTGCGTTGGAATGGAAATTGTAAGAAACAAAGAGATGGATTACGGGATTTTGCCCAGGAGTACACTGAAAATGGATTCGCCCAACGAGGAAAAGAGAAAAGCGTGAGAATTTGTTCTTCAACGGGAGGTCGTGTAATCTTTCGGATTTTTCTTCGGCTGACCGTCTTAAGGTTCTGTGTCCTCAGAAAATATTGACCTTCAAAGCTGTTTCCTTTATCCTCGGTTAATAGCAAACGTACAGGCGTCGTGGCGTAAGATATAGCGCTTGAAATTTGTCAACCCTCATTGGTTCACGCTGTTATATTACAACTGGGATGCACAGTGACGTTTGCTCTAATATTGTGTGCTGCTGGGTTTGGACTCTGTCAATTCTGGATTACGGTGTACCAACTTGTCTGGCAACTGTTTGTTCACTTGTCTAATTGCTTGGTTATTTGCTTCATTATTTGCCTAGCAACTTGTCCAGATACCTGCTCGGCAATTAGTCTAATTACTAGTCTGGCTACTGCTCTGGCAAATTGTTGCTACTGGTTTGACTATCTACTTAACAGTTTGTCTGATAACTTGTCCACATAGCAACTTGCTGAGCAACTTATTTAGCTGCATACCTTGAGCAACTTGTTTAACTACATACCTAGCTACTCTGTTAAATAATTTACCTAGCTACTTGCTTGTTCACTTGGCTGGCTACCTGTCTACCTATTTGTTTAGCTACTTGGTTGGTGACTTGGTTGGTTATCTGTCCACCTATCTGTTTAGCTACTTGTTTGATCACATGACTATCTATCTGTCTACCCATCTGATTGGCTACTTGCTTGTTCACTTGACTAGCTATTTGTCTGCCTATCTGGTTAGCTACTTGTTTGGTCACTTGGCTAGCTATCTGTTCACCTATCTGTTTAGCTACTTGTTTGATCACATGACTATCAATCTGTCTACCCATCTGATTGGCTACTTGCTTGTTCACTTGACTAGCTATTTGTCTACCTATCTGATTGGCTACTTGCTTGTTCACTTGGCTAGCTATCTGTCTACCTATCTGATTAGCTACTTGTTTGATGACTTGGCTAGTTATTTGTCCACCTATCTGTTTAGCTACTTTCTTGTTCACATGACTAGCTATCTGTCTGCCTATCTGGTTAGCTACTTATTTGATCACATGACTAGCCATCTGTCTACCCATCTGATTAGCTACTTGTTTGATCACTTTGCTAGCTACCTGTCTACCTATCTGCTTAGCTAGATGCTTGTCCACTTGCCCACCTATTTATCCACCTATCTGATTGGCTACTTGCTTGATCACTTGTCTGGGAACCTGTCTAGCTACCTAGCAATGTATCTATCAAGTTATTTCTCTATCAACATGTCAAGTCACATGTCTGCCAACTTGTCCAGTTACTTGTCTGGCTACTTGTTTGGCTACTTGTCTAACTACTGCTCTGGTCATTCATCCAGCTACATGTCTGACAATTAATCTGACAGCTCATCTGACACTCTATTTAGCAGGTTTTCTCACAATGTAGCAGCTGGTCTGACAGTCTATCTAGTTTGTCTAACAATTTATTTAACAGCTTGTCTGATAATTTATCTAGCAGTCTGACAATTTAACAGTCTGACAATCTAAACTAGTAGGCTGTCAAGAAATTTTCGTAGTTTGTTACTCGAACACTTAGACCTTTCCCTCTCGTCTTCAGAGCTTTCACTCGCAGACTCAGACCTTTCACTGGCAAGCTCAGACATTTCACTCCCACGGAGCTTAAATTTCTCGCTCACATACTAAGTCCTCCTGCTCTCACCTTGTCACTGTGTCTCACCCCAGGTATGTCTCGCGTGCGCTGGTCAGTGACAGACGCTGAGTCAGCGCTTTTTTACTACTATTTACTACTACTAGCGTACGTAATTCCTAGAATAAAAGTGGGTCACGGCGTTTCCTGGATTTTCAATCGCCATTCAGCCTCCTGCTATAGGGCTGCGCTTTTGAAGTTCGTATCTTTAGAACCGACTGAATTATCGACTGGAAACAAAATGCAATATTGAGAGCAAACTTTGTCCTTCGTGCACCGAACTTTTTTATTTCAATCATTTTTTAGTCGTAGTAATCTTCTTTCAAGTTTTCACCGTGCAGTTTAATTAAGAACATCCACAAGCAAATTTATGTTTTAACCTCAAGCTCTATATTTTAGCAATAATGTACTAGAAATTAAGAGTGTAGAATTAATACCTGAATATTATTAAATAATAAAGATGTTTCGAAACAAATACAAATTATATGTATTTATGTAACAGAATCGATTATTCTTTGTAATCCGTAACAATTCAACCGAACGAACTAAAATAAACCTCGTAGAATCTTTCTTTCTGATTTTAAAGCAGTTCGATAGTGAATCTCCATTCTGTCCTCGTTACCATGGTAATACGACGGAAATTACGTCCCATTTTATGGACAAAGCTGAATCACATCGTTCTTTGAACATGAACGAACCCGGAACGATGGAACGTGCGGATTAAACAATTTTCACGCTTGAAACAATTGATGAAATTGTAGTACATATTTAACTCCATTCTCCGTATCATCTTGTAAAGATCTCTTGTCACTTACAGATGTGAAAAGCACTCGTTTTTACAGAGCTTTTATCGGATGAATGCTCTGCGATGGAAATTCAATCGCTTCATTCTCATAATCGATCGCTGCTTCTTCTGGAAGCTGTACTGCTGAAAATGTGGGGAAAATGATGATGATGGGGTGTAATCTATTTTTTTTTGGCTCGTGGGTCTTTCAGTTTAGAACTTTGGAAGGGTGGAACGTTGGAATTTAGTGGGGAGTTACTACTTGTCTGATTAGACGCTGTTATATATTACTTGTCTGCTCAGCTATTGACATATACTACTTGTCTGATCAGCGGCTATTCACTGACTATTTGTCTGATCACCTACTGCCACTAACTACTTGTCTGACCACCTACTGCCACTAACTACTTGTCTGACCACCTACTGCCACTAACTACTTGTCTGATCATTTATTACCCACTTATTACTTGTCTGATCACCTATTAACGATTTACTACTTGACTGACCAACTACTGACTCACACTACTTGTCTGATTACTTACTGCCATGATCTACTTGTCTGACCACTTACTGTCACGAACCACTTGTTTGACTAACTAGTGTCATGAACTACTTGTCTGACCACCTAGTGTGACGAACTACTTGTCTGACCACCTACTGCTATGAACTACTTGTCTGACCACCTACTGCCACAATCTACTTGTCTTACCTCTAATCAGTGTGGAAAGTTATAAACCTTGAAATTTAGTAGCTTGACGATTAAAAATTAAGGAACCTAGAAAACTGTAAACTGATAAAATTTTACAATCTAAAAATTCTGAAAGTCCAAAATTAAAAAATAAAATTTAAGAAAATTAAGAGATTTGGAGCTCTATAAATTTGACCCCGAAAGTGATTGTGTTCTCCCCTCACATTTCTTAATGAAAAGAAGCTTACGTCCCTCCAGTGTACTTTTCAGATCCAAATTTCAGATTAATGGATTTCTTATCTAAAACGCCGCTAGGGATAATTAATACGATGAGTTGACGCAACAATTCCGAGTCTGATTAATTTATGGAGATTGAGCCTCGTACAGAGGAGCAGATCTGATGAAACTCGAAACGGTAGATGGACCCAATTAAGTTGCCTGCAGAATTACTGTTGCGTATAATTAAGTAACAGTTAGTAGTAATCCAATTGGACACGGCTGCTCTTTTCGGTAGAGTAAGGATAGCAAATGAACGAATTTCTTTGTACATCCTTTCGTCACAAAGGAACGTTCAACCCTTTTCGTTTCACTAATGTTTCAGCTGTTTAAAAATTTGATACAAACCAATTTTACATTACTTTACAAGGAAATACTAAAAAAAATTTAACTTTGAATAATCTTACATGAACACATCTTTTTATAATAAAATTAAAAATTAAATGTACGATATTATTTTAAGTGAAATCCGTCGGAGTGGAAACACGTCTCGCAATCTCGTGCCGACAGGATGGAAAAACGATTTGAAAATTTGATCGAGCTACAAATGGCGAGGAACGCGATCGTGAAAAGCTCTTTTTTCCCTATTTCTTCTTCTTTTAACAGGAAGCCGGTGTTTCTCGGGCTTTGAGCGTTGGACGGTCAGGTTTCGCGATACTTAAGTCGAAGGGAAAAAGTCTGGAGGGTGAGGCACGATGGAAAGAAAGTTCGACATTCATGAGAGAATTTTAAAGTTCACGCCCGCGAGAATATGAATGTTTAATGGCCACGACAGCGTGCAGTGAAAACGGAAAGGGGAAGAACTTTCACGAGAACGTGAGAGCAATTTGATTTCTCTTGTAACGGCCTTCACAAATGTAACTCGACCTCTTCAGTTATTTACATAATCTGGACAGAAACACTTTCAATCCCTTTCTCGTGTTTTGCACCGACACTCTGCTGTTTTTATTTACTGCATTAGATACTTCCAGCAAATTTTCTAAAAATTGTAACACGGTCTTCAAAAATTATTTGAGAAATGAAGATTTGTTTCAGTTCTCAATTAATTATCGTTAACGAATTTACTGAGAAAGCTAGATTTGCCATTAAATTCATGAATAATATACAAAGCGGAGATTTTCGTTTTACTCTTGAATTTATGTACTGTACCTGGAATTCTGTACCGGAAAGAGGTTTATGTTGAATATGTTGCAATTTCTGTAACATTCAGATCGCGTACGCGACTTCATTTCGTAATTGGATCTATAATTTACGTTTGGAAGAAGGGTATACTTTGCAGTGGAAGTGGAATTTCTGGTTCATTAAGATCGTAGATTTCTTCTATTAAATACAGAGTTTACAGCGAAATTACGTCGTTTTTTTATTTACGACGATCGCTTTTCAGTCTCACGGACACGTACAACGGAGCTCGAATGCTTATTAAATTCCGTAACTCAGAGCGTCTGACTTTTAACGACCTATACTACTGTCGCGATAGAAGGTTCCGTAACGGCACCGAAAATAAAGTAGTATTAAGTTTACGGACTTACATTTATTAAACTGTTTTAATTATGTGGAATGTAAATTGTCCTCCATAATTTCATAACTGCTTTATTCTTCAAACAGAAATTGATCAAACAAGATTATTAATTCTCTGATATTAATTTTTAATCCTTATGTTCATTACTCGATATCTATTTGATTCAGTTCTGTTGAATTCAATGTAATTTTAAGGTAAGTTTAACGCAGTTTAATTTGATATATTTCAATTGTAGATGGTGTAATTCGATACAATTCGATTCAGTATTATTTAATATGTTATAATATTACAGAAAGTTGTAGTTGTGTGTTTTGTACAGTGATAGAATGTTTATTTTACGTTTCGTTTACACGAACGCAACTTCAGTGCGATCTACAGATGCGCGCGCATCCACGCATGCGCACATCGACCTGCGCAGATGCACCTTTAACTACTACTGCGCAGGTCCATGCAATCAGGACCAATATCCACTTTTCGACTTCTAAAACCTATTTATTTGTACTTTGTACTTGATTATCTACTGAAATATTGTTCTCAAACAAATTATTAACCATTCCACACGTATTTAAAAGTAATTTCAGCTGTAATCTGTCACATAACATCAGAATAACTTGAAGAAAGGAATCTGAAAACCGATGTGATGCTTTCAACTTCGTAAATTTTATTTGAACATACTTTCAATAGAACTTGACCATTCTTATATTAACGAAACTTGCTATATTAAAACCAAGAAGAGGTATTAATAAATACCAAGAAGAAGTATTTCATAAAAATGAGTAATGGCGATGGTAACATTATCTCGACAGCTTTGTGGTCGAAGATTTCGCGAAGCAGAACTCGTAGTTCACGGCGTGGAAGTCGCGCGAACCTAATTTTGCGGGTATTGAGGCTCAATCGAGGAGAAGATTCCCGGAGCGTTTCGGATCGAACGGAAATAAAGGATGTGTCGAAGCCAGGAAACGTTGGATAAGGCGTGCGAGGAACCCTTTTTGTTACGTTCGCCCTAACCGTAGAACTTCTGTTTCCGTTTTCGTTAGCGACGATCGCTTCTATGACCGAGGCCTGCTCGTGTATTCAGCTTACGAAACACGAGGTTAATGGCAGTCTGGACGGGACAAAAGCGTCCTCTCCGTGTATTTTCATGGAGCTAAGGCTTCCTTTGCTGCTGAAGCCTGATAAAGGTAACTATAGCTGTGCTAATGTCGCCTTTACCGTTCCGACAACAAATCCTGCAGTTTGCTTTTTGTTACCGCGATGAATGGAAACGAAGGATTTGATGAGACTCTCTTATCAAACCTCTAATAATTAATCGACAAAAACGTTCGTGAAAAATCCTCAAACTTCTACATTTATATTAACATATTTCTTGAAAGATTTTTAGTCTGATATTTCTATGAATAGTTCATACAAAAAATCCTGTAATATTATTATTTTGAATACTGTATAATCTTGTACTATTTCATGTCATTTAAAAGAGTTATCAATTTTGTTCTTTTCTATCAATACACCATTTCTCCTCGTTCTTTTTTTCAAGTCCTAAAGAGACATTGAAGATCTGAATAATGTACAGGAAGATTGCAGAACATTGTGCAGGATTTTAAAATTCGATTTGTCCATTTATTTCCGATATATCTTGAAATCTGTTCCATCATTCGAAGAAAGGAAGATTTCAAGACACCGTAAAAGGTTTGCACGAACAACGGTAGATTACACGGCTCCAATATGCCACGCCATTATCCGGCAGCCATTTTAATTTAAATTCCCGACGTGAGTCCAGAAATTTCGATTTTTATATCGAACGATAAAAGCCTGGGAAGATAGCGATGCCATGCTCGTGCGAGTGTTAAGAGATAACGTTGGTTATTGCGAGCAGCCTTCATTGGAAATTCTCTCCTAGATTGGCGTAAATTTTGTCAAAACTTTAAGTCCGCTTTATCGATGCTCGTTTTCGAACTTGCGCGAAGATCGATACAACGATTATGGTGATTACATGCGGTGACCCGCTTTCCGAATTTTGGGTATCACGGAGTTTCGGTGGGTGGAGTGATTGAATTTTCGAACTTTCGAGCTGGGGAACATTGGAATTTTAGAAGTTTGCGAATTTTTAGGTTTTCTGATATTTTTAGGGGATGGTATTGTTTCGAATTTATTTTGGAATTTTGGGATTTAGGAATTTAGGGTTTGGGGAATTTGGCGAATTTTGGGAATTATGGAAATTTCGGGGATTTGGGGAATCTTGGGAATTGGGGGAATTTTGGGAATTTTGGGAATTTGGGGTATTTGGGAGATTTGGGGAATTTTGGGAATTGGCGGAATTTGGAGAATTTGGGGATTTTGGGGATTTTGAGGGATTTTGGGATTTGGGGGATATGGGAAATTTGGGGAATTTGAGGAATTTGGGGAGTCTTGGGAATGTGGGGAATTTTGGGAATTAGGGGAATTTGGGAATTTGGGAATTTTGGAATTTGGGAATCTTGGAATTAGGGAATATTGAAATTTGGGGACATTAAAATTTGAAGATGCTGAAATTTGGAGATATTGAAATTTCTGAATATTGTAATTTAGGAATGCTGAAAGTTGACAATATTGAGTTTTAAATACGTTGGAATTTGAGAGTATTGAAACTTGTAAAGTTTGAGACTGCTAACTCTCACAATTTCTCACATTTTGTAATTCCAAAATTTTATCATCCCCCAACCATCAATTAATTTAAATATCCCTAATTAACACACTACAAATAAAGTACTCATATCCTTTACCCAAAAATCACAAAAAGTCGCACGAACAATCCAATAAATTTTAACAAAACCAACATATCACTTTCCCACATCGCATCTCCTTCCATTAGCTATACTTTCAAGCACTTAATGAAATTATACTAGTGCAACGTCCAAAGGATTACACCGTGATGTAACAATTTTCTATAAAAGCGATAAAAGAAATTTCAGTAAAAATAGGTATCTATTAACCTCCTTTAAGCATGTTATGTTATGTCGGTAGACAATAAAATTCGATGGAGAATTCGAGAACAATATTGGAAGTGAAAACATTCGATCGCAGGTTTCACAACGGAACGCTCGTGGAATCTTAATGGAATTATTAAAGGGTCTCAATGGGGAGAGAACGAGTTCCATGGGAATGGAACGTTTTATGGAGCTTATTTTTACGAATTGGATGAATATTGCCTCGTCAATGGCGCGCAACCAGAGGAAAATTGATAAGAAATATGAAAACTGCTATTCTTCTGCGAATACTTTAATCTGATTAAAGCATTATCTTTCTTTTTTCGATTGGTTTTCATTGTTAGCCATTTAATTTTATTTCACGATATGCAACCGCAGCTTTGTATTTATTTAGTATTTAATAACATTACTGTTTTATTTTATATGGAACACCGGTCAATTTTGATTAATTATATTATTAATTGTATACTGGGAATTATATGTTTAATGTTATGTTTAATTATGTTATACTTATATGAAATCACTGGGTTGTGTATTAAAATGAATCATATATCGATTTGAATTAATCTGCACACGTCATTATTTTTATTTAATAATTTCTTTTAAATTTGCAAAAGAAGCTTTAATTAAAATACAAGATTAATTTAATTCCTTACGAAATAGTCAAACAGTACCGCAATAAAATGCAGCATAATTTCAGTAAACAAAAAATCCTGCCTGCAAGTACTTTCAGAGCCATAAAATCCCCAAGAAACCGGGACAAAAAAGCCCCATCCAACCGAGCAATTAAACGACAAATCCATGAAGAAGCTCTGCTCGAAATTAGAGCCACGGGTGGTAAATAAACTTATCTGGGACGCCTCGAAGAAAAGCGTACGCCACAAAACAACGTTTTATCATCCCCTTTTCTCACGGTGCCTTGCAAATCACCCATTTCATCCCTCAAAACCATCCTTGATAATAATTCAAAGTAGCTCCTGGTGTTTCGCTGACAAAAACTGGCAATGAACGAAATGCGAGTAATAAAATCGAGATACGAAAAACCACCCTATTTCTGCTTTATTTCTGTTACCATCTGAGCTCTTCTTATCTGACAGCTTTTTTGTTAGGTTTTGCGATTGTTTCGGAGAGGTTTTTGTTGTTTTGTGTTGGGGTAGAGTGGAGATTGGGGAGGGTTTAGGTTAAGGGATGAAGTGAGAGATGGAGGTGGATTTGAGGGTTTTGAAATTTTAGAATTTGGGAAGTTGGGAAATTGGGGAAGTGGAATTTGGGTTTTGGGGAGTTGGAAATTTTAGAATTTGGGGGGTTGAAAATTTGGGGAATTGGAAAATTGGAAATTTTGGGATTTGGGGGGTTGGAAATTTGGGGAAGTGGAATTTGGGTTTTGGGGAGTTGGTAATTTTAGAATTTGAGGGGTTGAAAATTTGGGGAATTGGAAAATTGGAAATTTTGGGATTTAAGGGGTTGAAAATTGGGGGAAGTGGAATTTGGGTTTTGGGGAGTTGGAAATTTTAGAATTGGGAGAGTTGAAAATTTGGGGAATTGGAAAATTGGAAGTTTTAGAATTTAGGGAGTTGAAAATTGGGGGAAGTGGAATTTGGGATTTGGAGAATTGGAAATTTTAGAATTCAGAGGGTTGAAAATTTGGGGAATTGGAAAATTGGAAATTTTGGGATTTGGGGGGTTGCAAATTTGGGGAATTGGAATTTGGGATTTAGAGAATTGGAAATTTTAGAATTTGGAGAGTTGAAATTTTGGGAAATTGGAAAATTGGAAATTTTTGAATTTAGGAGGTTGAAAATTGGGCTAAGTGGAATTTGGGGAATTAGAGAATTGGAAATTTTAGAACTCAGAGGGTTGAAATTTTGGGGAATTGGAAAATTGGAAATTTGGAATTTGAGGGGTTGAAAATTTAGGGTCCTGAAATTTGGGATGTGACGAATTGGAAATTTTAGAATTTGAGGAATTGCAAATTTGGGGAACTGGAATTTGAGATGTGGAGAATTGGAAATTTCAGAACTTGGGAAGTTGAAAATTTCAAGAATTACAATTTGATAAATTTACAAATTTGGGGTTTGATGAATTATAAATTTCAAAATTTAAGGGGTTGGAATGTAAAAACACTAAAAATTAAGGGAATGAGTCACCTCTAAGGTGAGTAGAAGGAAAATTGAGTTGGTCTTCGTTGTCCTGAAGTCGATGGGTATACCGTTCCCTCGGGAAACTCTTCATGATACAGCAGTGAGCCTCGATTAAGCCGGCTAATCGGGCCCGGACTAAACCGATTAAATTTAGATCCATTGGGTAACCGAAGCTTAGACGATACGTATACGTACGTTGACAGAAAATTTATCTAATATTTATGTAATAGATACAAAACACAAACCTAGATATCTGCACAATACATATTTCTACACCTAAAGAATATCTGGAAATGTCATCCACCCAAATATACCTAACGGTATAAATACTTCTGACTTTCATAAATAAATTCAATAAAATTCTATCATGACAATGTTAGTTGCAAAAGTAAGGTTAGAAGATAAATTCAAAATAAAACTACAGAGAAACAAAATTAAAGACAAGCTTCAAATTTCGAAAGATCAGAAGTTCATACGTCATCAACAATGCAAACCCCATCCACATAAAAGCACAACTCAAAAACTCAAAAACTTGTCCAAAGAAATGTTCCTATATCACAATTTCCTCGCTAATATTCGTAAAAGGCCCCAATAATTTATCCCATACTCTCATTACAATAGGATAACATAAATAAGAACATTAAAGTGTTTAACACGACCAACGGTATACGGTAAAATGGAGAACATTTTACGCTGGCAGATCGCGGATAATTCGTATGTCGGATAATAGACGGTCGTATAATCGAAAACTCGAGAAACTCGAGCTCACGTTAGGCGAAATCCTGGTGTATCGCCTTTACGTGTCTGCGGTCAAATGCGTTCGCGGATATAGACGTAACATACACACGCATTTGGAATGGCCTTTGCAAGCATTCGACGAGGCGAACGCGCAAGAAACTTGCGGTTAAGCGTGAAATCGAAACTCTATCCCGGATTTTGAAATTCGAGAAAGCACGAACACCGTTTCAGCTCGTGGACGCGTGACGGCCATTCGCGATCGTGTTCGCGAGTTTCTGTCTGATGCTACTTGAATCGTGAAGATATTCCGGTTCGGTTAAATTTACTTTTTCTGCAATGAAAATTTACTCTGAAATAAAGTGGATATTACTAACATACTTGTTCATAAAGGAATATAAAAACATTAGGATGGGTTTTATAATTATTTAAAGTAAGGAGAAGTTGATAGAAATACAGTTGGATACAATTTGACGCGACTCAGTTTTATATGATTTAGTTCAGCATGAATTTCATGGTTTGGTTCGAAGATATTGACTTCCATGTTACTCAATTTCACGTAAATTCTTCTACATTTGACTTAATTCAATGTAATTTAACCTTGTGTGTCTTAATTCGATGTGATTCAACAGTAGTGATGTGTTAAATTCTATTTTTTTTTAATATAGAAAAGCCTACAGTGCGATTCATATGTGCGAGCATAGCCGCGGTACGAACTACGCATGCGCGTCACTCTGCGCATGCGCACTAGTCCGCGCATGCGCACTGACCTGCGCCAGTGGCGGCCATTGTACTAGCGCGTACGCATCTCCATTTAAACCCAATAACAACTCTACTTTTAAGTTTTCTGCTATATCTAACCAACTCTTTCTGTTAAATAATGTATTATCTACTACATAGATTACTTTTAAGTAATTCTATCTTCCACATCCACTTCCTTAACACTACTAATCCCCTCAACAAATGCATAAATCGCTGAAGTTTCGTCACACGAGTTTTTCGTTAAATCCACTCAGCGATGTACTCTCTTTCCGTCCCTAAGTAACTTTTCAAGTTCGAAAGGGTATAATGTGCACCGTATTTTTCGTTTCTCGTTTGTTTGTTCGTCCCTGGCGTTCCCGTTTGGACGGTCATTAAATTTCGAGCCGAAGCAGAGCCGCATTAGCCCTTGAGATCGAGCTGCGCGTTCGCGAGATTCCAAGCCGGAAAGACGGGGTAACGAAGAGGATTAAAAAGAATTTAATCTGCTTTCGTGGATGAAAGTTTAAGCGCTGTTGTTAATGGAACTTGTTAGAGGAATATCGTTAGAAGGGATACGGATGTGAAACGTTGAATTTCCAGCCGGAGGTATCAACTAATTGTTTGCAGTATATTTTGGCCTCATTAAAATTCATTTGTTTATTTGTATACTTCGTTTATTAACTTCATATTTATTCAGAATAATAATAAGTAAAGCCACCTCAAATACTTTTTAAAACATTTTTTGTTGATGAAATAATACATCTTTGTATAATAATACGTAATTGTTGGAAAGTTTGGAGAATTTTCACCCGAGTGATATTATTTAAAGTACGATACTGTAAAACCATAGAATTTGCAAAATGATAATACGGGAATTAAAGGATTAATGTCGGAGTAATCTCCAGAATTTTAATAATGCACGCTGGTTCGATGTTTTCCCCGATGTTTCATCCATTTTTAAGGACGCCTTAAGCCGAAAATGGCAAAATGTAGTCAGAAAATCTGTATTCCCGCGAGTTTATCAAATTTTTATTTCCAATCCGCCAGGAAGAACAAAAGCGGATTTAATGTCTTCCCAGCGAAAACACCATTTCAGATATTATTTTTCGCTCGTGTCGCATCGACAAGGAATTCTTCATTCGACCGGAATACTCGGATCCCGCTTTCCCGAATTATGATACAACCATTATCGAGTAATCTCTTACAATCCACACAAAATTCTACAATCGATACCGCTTTCCCAAACCGCACGTGAAATTATTATTTAACGAACGTGCATAAAGCGATAAATTTTATTTCAGGTTTGAAACTGATAATCAACAAATCAGAAAATTTGCAAAATTACTCGCTTCGATAATATTTGAAACGGTTACAAATGTCTGTTACATTAAACACGAAATTATCGAAAACGTGAAACCTTCTGCATTTCTGTTCTTTTTACGTCAAACGAAATTTTTGGGGAAAATTGGAGAGTGTTGTTGATTCGCTGGCCGGTCAATACAAGGTAATTTCTGGACACTCCCGATGAATGCACATACTTTATTATGAAAATCACGTCGCTCCAATTTCCGCGAATCCAAAATCGGTTGGTGGTCGAGTGCAAGCAATGGGGGGCTGATTTCGTTGGTAATATCGCTGATCGAAGGGATTTTGCATCGTTAATAAGTGAAGTACGTATTTACGCGCGTATCGATTCACTACTATCGTTACTAATTGGCCAATTACATTGGATCTGAAATTTTCACCGACTGAAGGATTTGGGTAATACCTGGTCGACGATGGATTTGCGCGCGAGCTATTCGAATTTCCATCTGTTCGTGATTATTATTTAGTGTCGGAGATCTACATCGATTAACGTAAAGAGTATTATTTCTAAACCTCTCTCAATAACTTTTAAATATATTTTAAAAATATTTTTTTTAGATGAATAATGAAATTTTTGTCTGTGATGAGGTTCAAAATGAAGACTATAAAACAGCTATGTCTTAAACGAAATAAAACTTGAAGTGAATATACATTTTGATATTAAGTATAATATAATTTTTATATTAAGTGTAACATATGAATAAAATTATAAAAAAAAATGAAATTAAATGTGTATATAAATTAACTAAAATTAAATGTGTAAATGTAAAGTTTAATGTATATGAAGAATTAATAGTGAGTTAAATTGAACATACATTTTTATATTAAATACAACATAATATAATATAATTTTTATGTTAAGTGTAATATACAAATAAAAATGAAATTAAATGTGTATATAAATTAGCTAAAATTAAATGTGTAAATACAAAGTTTAAGGTATACGAAGAATTAATAGAGAGTTAGAGCGAAAGAAAGTTGCAGATGGAGCTTAAGCCAGGGCAATTTAACCGGCTGTCCT
The DNA here is from genome assembly GCF_050947335.1 of Megachile rotundata. NCBI lineage: Eukaryota > Metazoa > Arthropoda > Insecta > Hymenoptera > Megachilidae > Megachile > Megachile rotundata. Next base: position 11,354,870 of record NC_134996.1, read on the forward strand.
TTGTAAACCTTTGGTTGAAAGCGATCAAATGTTTCACGTGCTTTGCACATCCATTATATTCGCTTCTCTTTTGTCCATTCAGACTCCATTATCACGCGAACCCGTGATCTCGAGCAAATCTGGACAATAATAATGTTACAACGCAACACGAACTCGTGGCGTTGTTACTCAACCGAACGTCATTATGCAAATTTGTTGGCTATAAATTGCATCCGTGCATCGTGGCCAGAGGTTGCTTTGGAATCGATTCGATTAAACAACAAACCCATTCACAGTTACGGGGTCGAAGTGCTCATAATTGATTTATATCGTAACAAAGAGGACGTGATGATCCGATCGAAAGTATGCTTAATATTCCGCGAAACTTATCAATGAATCATCTTTCACTTTCAAATCGAACTATTTTATGACACTATTACTTTTCATTAGTCATCTTTTGTGGAAATAAATTATGGCGAACTTAGATGATTTTAGAGAAAAGAATGATGCATCACTTTTGGCGGGAAAAATATACTGTAATTAACTAAATTACGTATACTGAAAATTATGTATACTGAAATTTAACATACAATGTAATTTCTATAGCACAGCATTTCAAACGTATATTTAAAAAACAAAATACTTCAGATTAAAATTTTTTATATATGATATAAAAAAATAAAATAAATATCTAGTTACTTAACATAAGAGAATAAACATAATAATAAAAGAATATATGAATTTCTACATACAGAAATAAATTTAACTAAAATATAATGTGTGCTTCTACACAATGCTAGACACCGAAACCGCAGTAAAAATTCCCAACAAAGCGTCGCCACAAAAAAGAATTCACACTTAAAAAAAGCCAAAGTTAGAGATAGTTCATAAAAACAGGAAATGAGTGCAGAACGTAGCGCAATTTCCTTTTCCGCCCGTAAGTTTCGTGGATTCAAAGTTGGCGCCCGAAAATGGCGCAAGCGAGGAAGGCATAAATTCACAGCAACGCCATGCTTGATTAACGTTATTATGCGACCGGTGGCAGAAACGCAGCACAACAGCTTCCGTTTTCCCCTGGTCGACAACTTTCGCCATTAATCGCAGTAGGACATCCTCCTAGTTGCTAGCCACGACTAATTAATAATTACTGAATCATATCGTCGCCATTCTTCACGCCGTACGGGCGCTACTAATCGTCGCCTTCGTTCTCGTTCGTTTTCAGGCTTGTTTGCAACTATACAAAAATTTCGGGCTTGTACGATTCATGAAGGTGATTGAATTAATTTTTAAAATTCAAGTTGAAGTAGTAGAATTGAAACCGGGTGAAGTTCCAATGAAGTTTTGTATATTTTGTGAGGTCCTCCAGTTCTATTTGAGGACTCAAAAATTCGAGAAGATTGGGAAAATTTAAGTTACTAAGTGATCAATAAATTTATACATTTAAAAGACGTTTAGAACCTAAAAAAATATGTAACTTCATTCAACTCGAATGCAGATTTTACCCCGAATTCCCAGAACCTCAATCTTCAAAAATAACTCGATCAATTGCACCAATTGAACGCTGTCGAAATGAAAAAAATTGTCAAGTTCCAGGAAATTTGAAACGTTCCAACGATTCCTATGTACAATTAGTACGGAAAAATTCCTCGATACCGGAAACGAAATACCGCTGAAAAAGAAAGAAACGATGAAAATGGAGGAAAGTAGCCATCGAACACGTCGACCGAAAAAAGAACTGGAAATGAAGCTGATCGGTAAAGAAGATCAAGCAAAACAGGATTTACGCAGGCAAATAAAACGTAATCGAAAGTGCGAAAATCGAGCCGTTTTTTCCGCTCTGTGACGAACGATCAAGTTCGGAAACTTCCAATTGGCTGGTTTCAATTTAACCCGTGAGCTTCGTTTGCTATTATTGCTATGCTGATTTATAGATAACGCTACTATATGTGGCTTGACGTTTTATTGATTCGAAATAAAAGTATAAAAATGTGAAACGTCGAATGAACGAATTTAGAATTATTTATTAGGCTTTATCTGTAATTTTTGTATGAGTTTTCATGTGATACAAAAGAGACGCAGATTCTGGATTTTGATAGAAAAATATTTCGCGAGGATTTTCCACGAAATTTGCTATTCGAATATGTGAAGATTTGTGAAAATACGGGATTTTCGTGTTTGTGAATGTAGAGCCTATATTGCATGGAATATTTAATTGCAAATCTGTTCGCTATTGTATATTCCATTATTGCCAAATTAGGTTTCCATTGAATATCTTTTATTAAGGTCATAGTGATTTGATTTTTCTCCGATTTTTGAATCTTCAAACTTTAAACTGATGGTCACGGTAATAATTTATTAATATATATAGCGTTACGCATGATTGGGAAATTTAATAGCTGGTAGAATTTCGACGAATCGGGGCGTGAAATAATGCTTTTGCCTGCGAAAGACCGCAAATTAATCATGGTTCGGTTTCAAACAACGATACACGAATAGATTGATGATAATTTAATAGACGCTTAGGTTCCTCGACGTACCTACACGTTTCTATAAATTACGCGTAGAATTCGAACAAAATTCCGTCGCTCACGAATGACTTTTTAAACGATATATAATCACCGTTCCAAAATTATTCTCCTCGAGCTGCACACCCGATCGATCCCATGGAACAATATAAATTAATTCACGTCTCTGTGTCTCATTTAATTTAAATCCTGGCGAGGATAAATCAGTCCTCATTGTGGCACAGCCACGAATTTCTATAACGAACAGCTGGATAAAATTAAAGCTTCCACTGAATATCCTTGCCATGAAACTCGAAAAATAGTTGCAAAAATTTATTATACGGTCCTCTTTTGAAGATTTTAATTTCCGACCGTGTAATTAATGACATTTTTTTATTCAAGTCTTTTCATTCCACTCGTACGAAAAGATTCTCCTTGTCAAGAGAAAAAGTTAATGTATATGTAGATTGTATAAGACACACCAGGTGTGTCATCAATTATATACAGACCACATAAGACGCACCAGGTGTGTCATCACTTATATACAAATTGTATAAGACGCACCAGGTGAGTCATCAATTATATACAAATTACATAAGACGCACCAGGTGAGTCATCAATTATATATAAATTGCATAAGACGCACCAGGTGTGTCATCACTTATATACAAATTGTATAAGACGCACCAGGTGAGTCATCAATTATATACAAATTACATAAGACGCACCAGGTGAGTCATCAATTATATATAAATTGCATAAGACGCACCAGGTGTGTCATCACTTATATACAAATTGTATAAGACGCACCAGGTGAGTCATCAATTATATACAAATTACATAAGACGCACCAGGTGAGTCATCAATTATATACAAATCGCATAAGACGCACCAGGTGTGTCATCAATTATATACAAATTATATAAGACGCATCAGGTGAGTCATCAATTATATCATACAAATCCTATAAGACGCATAAGGTGCGTCATTTACTATATGATTGATATACCAGGGAAACAATAAGTCTACGTGAAACGTATCAAGTTTTCGGTTTAGGACGTTGGTTGATGCGGCTATCGGGTTAAGCAAACTTCCGGTAATTTCGTTCATTGTGTACGGGTCACGTTCCAGCCGGGCCAAGACACGATCAAGCCAATCACGACTCAGCCCGGAATCACCTTGATTTTTCGCCTCGGTAGAGCCACCGAAATGCTTCCGGTTGCAGATCTATGCTCGGTGACACGAATTCGCCCCCGAGTTCACCGTCGGAAAATACGAGCAGGTTGCGCATTTTCGCGGGCACCGTAAATCTTTGTAGCAGCGATTTATTTGTTGACGAATTCCCAGAATATTTCGTGCTGACGAATTTCGTTGATTTGTCGAATCGGTGAGTCATTATCTTGATTATCGATGACAGCGGTTGGAGACCCACCCACTTTTGCAAATCAGGATGGATGCCGAGTGATTAGTGAAATTTTTGAATGCGAAATTATAAAGGAATATTGTAAAATTTATTTTGGAGGGAAGTTTTTGATACCTGATGACGTGTCAGATTTGTCCGTGCCTATATCACTACCTGTCGGATAATAATCCGCCCTATTCTACTTGTCTAATCGTAAATCATACTAAGCTATTCGTTTGCCGGCCTATCTGCCTGTTCTACTTGTCTGACCACATATTACCTCCCTTCTGATCTGAACGTTCACTACACATACCGTGAATCACGCCATATATCTTTCAAACTGTGCGATCTAGAAAAATAATTATTAAATAAAAATTATGTGGTACAGAAGAATTTGTAGCGTAACAATTCTTCACTTGTTCAGATGTAACTTTTATCCCTAGAATTTCCAAGTTACTAAATTCATCGTATGTGGATACTTTACATATTCGTAGTCATCATATGTGGATACTTGACATGGTCGTAGTCATCATATGAGGATACTCCACATATTCGCAGTCATATATGGATACTCCACATATTCGCAGTCATATGTGGATACTTCACATGGTCGTATTCATCATATGTGAATACTCTACATATTCGTGGTCATCATATGTGGATACTCCACATGTTCGTAGTCATCAAATGTGAATACTCCACGTATTCGTAGTCATCATATGTGGATACTCCACGTATTCGTAGTCATCATATGTGGATACTCCACATATTCGTAGTCATCATATGTGGATACTCCACATATTCGTAGTCATCATATGTGGATGCTCCACATGTTCGTATTCATCATACGTGGGTACTCCACATATTCGTAGTCATCATATGTGAGTACTCCACATATTCGTAGTCATCATATGTGGATGCTCCACATGTTCGTATTCATCATATGTGGATACTCCACGTATTCGTAGTCATCATATGTGGATACTCCACATATTCGTAGTCATCATATGTGGATACTCCACACATTCATATTCATCACATGTGGATACTCCACACATTCTAACCATCTCAGAGGTTTAATTTAATTAAAATCCAAAGACACCCAAACAAATAATCCACAATCACAAATGTACCCATTGTTTCTGGTTCATTAAATTTCCCTAAAATCCTCCGCACCTCCCAAACATTTCCCAAGCTTCGCAAAGAACCTGAAAAGAAAATACGCGTTTGCCGTCGAATTCTCTCGCGCAAATAGCAATCTCTGTCCAAACAATCTAACGTTCTGCATCGATCGTCTCGAAGATAGAATCGAAGTAGAACGCTGGGTCAGCCGTTATTGTCGCAACACGGTTGGGCAAATAACGCCGGTGCAAAACGCCTCGGCTGCAAATCGCATTAGCAAGTACGCGTCGATCGAGTCAATCGTCGAACGACCGGATCAATATTCAAATTCGTTCGTGTTGACAAACGGATTTACATGCAAACCTGGTCTAGCAGAAGGGGGAGGGGGGGTAGGAATCGATTAGCGACGCGTTCGCCGCTCGTTGATTGAGCAGAATCGAGAGGCTGATGCCGGGGCTCTCCTGCCTTTGAAAATCTTCGTCACGATCCGATGTGTGTTAAGTTGACAGGAAATTAGTGCCTGGTTTACATTTTCATTTGCGATGCTTTTGATGTTGTGATATCAGCGATTCGCGGGGTTCGCGATACGGGGCTTGTTGTCAACGCGGGTTTCTGAGCAACAGGTTAGAGATGTTTCTTTTGTGCAAATTATGCGGCGGCTGCGTTTTATGGGGATTCCCGTTGCATTCTATCGACTCCTAAATTTGCTACGCGATGTCTCAAGTTCCAGATTTGAAGATTTTTGGGTTTTTGCGATGTTGGGATTTTGGGACTTTGAGGAGTTGGTGACTTGTAGGGTTTGGGGACATTTGATGCTTTGGGACATTTGATGTTTTGGTACATTTGATGTTTTGGTACATTTGATGCTTTGGGACATATGATGTTTTGAGACATTTGATGTTTTGAGACATTTGATGTTTTGGGACGTTTGATGTTTTGAGACATTTGCCTCTTTGTGTTGAGATCTTTGTGACCTTGTGTTCTTGTGACCTTGAGACTGTATGACCTTGTGCTCTTGTGACCTTAAGACTTCATGACCTTGTGCTCTTTTGACTTTGATACTTTATGACCTTGTGTTCTTGTGACCTTGAGACCTTATGTTATTTGAAGATTTGAAACTTTGTGTCCCTGGATTTTTGACATTTTGAGACTCTGAGACACTGAGACACTGAGACACCTACACATTGAGACACTGCCAGTCTAAAAGTCTCCACTAATTGATATCACATAACGCTGCCATGCTTCAAATGTCCTCATCATATTTTCTGATCACACTAAAAATCACCCTACCAACCCCACCTGAATATTCATACCTAAACCTATGAAACATATCCCAAATTTTCGGCCAAAATTATCTAAACGAAACGCCCGAATCAATTCGCCATTATTATTATTAGCTTTTTACCGTAATCCTTGAATAACGGTTCAGCGACCCCCCTATCGAACACCGAAATTATAGCTCACTGAACTATAAATACAAATCCAGTGCAAGCATTGCATTTCAATTATCTCGATTTCGAATAATCATAATTTTATCCGCGATCGATAAATAGAAAATCGTGACTCGCAACGGCGGATATCAAGGACGATAAAGAAAAGTATTAATTACAAAATGTGATAAGGTTATTTATTCACGCGGTACACCGTCCGCGAGTGACGTTTTAATTAGCGGTCGATAGCAATTAAGCCTCGATTCATGGGAACGAGACCACAGGACCGATTGTTTCGGCTTCGCTATCAACAATATTTTCGAGACTCACAATGCCCTTTGTGCGGTCGGGTTTGATAAATTGCTCGTAGCCTCGCTTGACACGGCCACTCTGGATCGTTTGGTAAATATCAGCCAGATCTCCCTGCAATTTGTTCGATCGTTGTCATTAGGAGCTGCAAAAATACACAGTCGTTTGTTGCGGTTCGATTATGGTGTCCGAATTGTTTAATTCCTGATGTTGCATTTAGCAATTGCCTCCACGGCTCATTTCAGCTGCCTAATAAACGATGTCACAGTTAGCTCACATGCAAAGACAAGTATTTGGAGCTTATTCAGATTTCAAATTTTTTTAAATATATTAAACTTGATTCACAATTAAATTATATCCGAGTCCTTGCCCTAACTTAATGTTTGCTCATTGATCAGCCAAAAATCTGCGAACCATTGGTTCCAGCAGAGCTAACCGCGTTCGATCGATCCTCAAACGCGTTTCGTCCATTTTGCATTCCAGTTCATCAATTCACCGGATTCGATTAACATGCCGTTCGCTGCTAATTCGACGGCGTCGATTGATAATATTCGAATAAGCGGCGCCATTAGAACAGCACAGCGGACACGGGCAATACTTTTGCCATCCGTACGCGCGAATATGTAATCAGGCCGGTTGCGAGCGTTTAGAATTACCCGGCCATTGAGATGCAGCCCGCGTGCTCCGTGGCCGACGTTTGTGTAAGAACGCTTCTGAAACGGGGATGAAATGCGAGCTTGCCCTCCGGAAAACGGAGATTCCGACCTGAGAACGTTCCCATTCGTGCATCTCTTGGTCCATTGGTGGCTCCCTCTAAAGGGAATGGAAATTTCGTGGGAAAACCAACCGCGGATCCTTTTCTTCGTCGCTGCCATTTGCTTTTCTGATTTTCAGGGCTTGATTATCAAAAGGTTAACTGTTGCGAATGCTTAATGCGGACTTTTTGGGGTGGTTCTGAGATGTTAAGAAAATGGTTCATTTGGAATGAACGAAGTCTGAGACTTTAGCTAATGCTGAGACAGTGAGACATTGAGATCTTGAGACATTGAGACATTGAGACATTAAGACATGTGGATATTGAAATGTTCAGACATTGAGGGAGTCAGATAATAAAACATTAACATGTTGACACATTAAGGCGTTGAGACATTGAGACATTGAGATATTAAGATATGTGGACATTGAAATGTTCAATCATTCAGGCAGTCAGAGAATAAAACATTAACACGTTGACACATTAAGACATTGAGCCATTGAGATAGTGAGACATTAAGACATTAAGACATTGAGATATGGAGACATGGATACATTCAGACGTTAAGACAGTAAGACAGTAAGACTTTAAGACAGCAAGATATTGAGACATTGCGACACTGAGACGTTGAGAGATGGAGACAACGAGACATTGAGACATTAAGACATTAAGACATGTGGACAATGAAATGTTCAGACATTGAGGCATTCAGAGAGTAAAACATTAAGACATTGACACATTAAGATATTGAGACATCGAGACACTGAGACATTGGGACATTGAGACATGGAGACACTGAGACATTGAGATGTTGAGACATTAACAAACTGAACTATCGAGATGATAAGAAAATGAGGTAGTGAGCCATTAAGACATTGAGCTAATGAGACTCTGAGGCACTGAGACACTGAAATATTGAGACACTGAGACACTGAGACATTGAGACATTAACAAATTGAACTATTGAGATGATAAGAAATTGAGGTAGTGAGCCATTAAGACATTGAGCTAATGAGACTCTGAGGCACTGAGACACTGAGACACTGAGACATTGAGATACTGAGACATTGAGACACTGAGACATTGAGACATCAACAAACTGAACTATTGAGATGATAAAAAATTGAGTTAACGAGCTATTAGAACATTGAGCTAATGAGACTCTGAGACAGTGAGACATTGGGACACTGAGACATTGGGACACTGAGACATTGAGACACTGAGACACTCAGACATTGAGACATTAACAAGCTGAATTATTGAGATGATTAAAAATTGAGTTAACAAGCTATTAGAACATTGAGCTAATGAGACTCTGAGACAGTGAGACACTGAGACACTGAGACATTGAGACACTGAGACACTGAGACATTAACAAGCTGAATTATTGAGATGATAAAAAATTGAGTTAACAAGCTATTAGAACATTGAGCTAATGAGTCTCTGAGACATTGAGACATTGAGACATTGAGACACTGAGACATTGAGACATCAAAATATATAAATCTTGTATTTTTAAAAGCTTGAGATCCCCCGAGTTCTTCTAACTTTGAAGCCACATGACTGAAAGTCTATAAAATGTCTCAGTATATAAAAGTACAGATAAAAAATGGAAAAGTAATCAGACTATCAGTCGATTTCCCGCAGTGCTCGAACACGACAAGTTCTCTCGTCACCTTATTCACGTTGACCCTAATGCAATTCCAAATAACGCGAGGAGGATTGCTCGAGAGGAACGAAACCACGAAATTGCCAAAGCTATTCCGCGTGAAAATTCCTTAATAACCCGACGATGGCGTAGCTGTTAGCTGGAACGGATTAGAGACGGCTTGATTCGGCCTCGAGATTAACATCGGACATTTTGACAGGGAGCTTAATGAACCGCATTTAAGTAGAGATTGAATTTTAAATTGAACCAGGCAGCTGAAGTTTTTGTTGATGAAACGTGTTCGGGAAATTGTGATTTAAAAGGAACTTGCTTTAAGTTACGTTGGAGAGGCCTTTTGATTACGGTTAAATGAGTTTCGTGAATAATCGAATATTTAATATCGATAATTATACCGGAAACTTTAAATGAGACCAATATTTGAGTGTTGTTTGTAATCGAGTAACGTTTTATTGATAGAAGAAATATTACACTGAAACGTTTCACCTTTATGTACAATTGTACAATGTGTACCATGTACAATGAAATAAATGTGTTTATAAATTACAAATTTATTTAATTGTAAATTTATCGTCCTGTAAATTCCCGTAAATCGTAAATGATCTAAATGATAAAAATTATGAAGTTGTTTGAAATTTAAGATTGTGTGTATATGAAGTATTGTGCCATATAACGAACAATACTTTATAAAATTGATAAAATGAGAAAAGAGTTTAAATAAATATTTGCAAAATTAGTAGTGAGATAATTAAAGTTTTAAGCATGATTCTGGCAGAGATTTAAAGGTCGAACGTGTGAACTGTGAACTAATGCAATTTCGATGCAATTATCAAAATATCTGCCGCATTCAGAGATAGGGTAACACGTAATTAATGAGCGATAAACGTTCGCGTGATCTAGGGGAAACGGTAAACTTGAACTGCTACCTCAGCGTTACGTAATTAACAGTAAATTCAAATTAGCACGTATTATTGTGCGATTAATATCGACATTGACAGACGTTCCCGCACGACAAACGTCACACCTCCAAACCGTATCTGTAATTCCACTCGCAACTATTCAAATAAATAATAATTTAATTTAATTATTCTGTATCATTTTAGGTACGAAAGTACTTGTTAAAAATTCGAATATTATTACTTAAAAAAATGATCAAAAATGAAAGTCCCTCGTAGAGAATTTAACAGCTTCTCGCTATATGGCCATAAATGAGAAAAAGTCTGAATTGCTGAAAATTTGACAACTTAGAAATCTGTAAATTTTCAGAGTTGAAATGCAAAATTTTTACAGGGGAAAAATGTCGAAGACAGCCCAACAGAAAGCATAATAATTGATGTTGCATTTATTAATAATCGGCGATATTTATAGTAGAAACGAACACGCAATTTACGAGATATCATGAGAGGATGAAATTGAACAGCTTGAAAATACGTTCTTGGAAATTTCATCTGCCTTGTCGTTCTCATGACAAATAATTTACACGTTGCAACGTAGCAACGATATCGGTAAATACCGCATCCTAATGATATTAAAGCAGGATAAACCCGGTACATTTCATGATTCGAGTAAAAGCAACAGAGAACGATATTATTTCATCGTAAACAGCGTGCAGAGTTTAATTAACCTTAATTTCAAACGGAATCGACGAATATAGACGTTTAATTCGAATAATTGTCTCGCGTCGAACGGTAGACGGTATTTGCAAAATTAAACTAACAATCGTTGTAATTAACAATTTGTCTACCGGTCGAATCATTTTGTACGCTGTCAGGTATCTTCCTTGTTTTTTTACGCTTCGCTTTTTGTTTTCCGATCATTTTTCACGGGAATGTCACTCTCATGGCGTACTCGTCTTAATTGATCGATGGAAACAGCCTTGTCGCAACTTCCAAATCTTTTCCTGTCGAACTTTTAAAAACCCAGAATGTACCGTGTCACCGAAACAGGTAAACAATAAGAAAAACACGAAACAAATTATCGTTTACGAGGAATAAAAACGCACAAAAGAGAAAAATAAATTAAAACGAAAGGAAATAAAACAGGAGGTAGATTGAAAGGTAGACGTGTCTGGAATCGAGCTAAGCCAAAAACTGTCTGCATCGCAACGAATATTCGCGAGAGGAGATGAAATAGCAATTTCCGAGAGATACAAGCAAATTACGAGACAACGGGGCGAAACAGACGGAGACGAGCCGTTATAACAAGTTAATGTTCGCAATTTAATATCACGGCAGGGGAAACATTATTAAAAATGTAAAACTGCCGTCGACACAGCCGGAAGTGCGCATAGACAGAAACGTCGAAGCGCGGCTCGCGAAACTGTACCTTTGTTCAGTCGTCGAAACAAGAGTAATTTCGAACGATCTCGACACACCGGATCTTCTTCCGAAATTAACGGATTAATTAAAAATTTGCGTTGCCTTTTCAAGGGTTCAATTCAACGTTCAATTTCATCTGATTCGATTTTAATGTGATTGGAGGCAATTCATTTTTATGTAAAAGTTTGATACGATTCAGTTCTGGGTAAGATAGTTTGATTTTATTTAGTTTAAGATTCAATTTAGATATAATTTAATTCAATTCGTGATTAAATTCCATTCAATTCTACGCAATTCCACGCAATTCTATTCAATTCCCTGCAATTCTATGCAATTCTATGCAATTCAATGCAATTCAATGCAATTCTATGCAATTCTATGCAATTCTATGCAATTCTATGAGATTCCATGCAATTCAATTCTATATCACGCAATTCCACGCAATTCCATACGGTCCCATGCCATTTCATACAATTCCAAACTATTCCATGCAACTCCACTCAGTTCCATTGAATTCCATTGAATTCCATTGAATTCCATTCAATTTTATTCCATTCTATGCAATTCTATGCAAATCAATTCCATGAAATTCAATTCCACTTAGTTCCATTCAATTCTATTCGATTCCACCCAACTCTATGCAGTTCTATGCAATTCTGTGCAATTAAATTTCGTTCCATTCAGTTGCATTCAATTCCATTCCATGTGATGCAACTCCCTTCAGTTCCATTCCATGCAGTTCCACTTAGTTCCATTCAATTCTATTAAATTCTATTCAATTCTATTCAATTCCATTCAATTCTATTCAACCCCATTCAATTCAATTTCCACATTATTGAATTTCATGTATTACAATTCGACCAAATTCAATTCCATGTAAAAACGACTTGATCCAATTGAATTTCACATAGAAGTATTCATCCAGTTCAATTTCATATCATTGAATTTTATGTATCGTAACTTGATTTAATTCAAGTACATGTAACAATAACTTGACATAATTCAATTCCAAATAACATCAACCAATGCAATTCAATTCAATTTGCAATTCAATTTAACTTCATGTAGTTTCATGTATTACAAATGCACCCAATTGAATACCACGTAACATGAATCTAGTTGAATTCAATTCTCGATTCAATTATATATAATTGAATTTTATATATCATAACTTGATTCAATTCAGTTTGATGTAAAAACGACTTGACCTAATTCAATTCCAAATAACATGAATCAATTTAATTGAATTCAATTTAGCATCAGTTAGTTTTATGTGCCATAAGTGCTCTCAATTCAAATCCACATAATATGAATCTAATTGAATTCAATTCTCGATTCAATTTAATATAATTGAATTTTGTGTATCATGATTTGATTCAATTCAAGTGCATGTAATAACAACTTGACCTAATTGAATTCCAAGTAACATGAATCAATATAATTGAATTCAATTTAGCATCAGTTAATTTCATGCATCATATAAATGCTCCCAATTCAATTCCACATAACATGAATCTAATTGAATTCAATTTTCGATGCAATTTAATATAATTGAACTAAAGTACCAAAAAGTTCAAATGTTCCCCTAATATCAAAATGATATTAAACTAGAAATGATCGATTTCCCCTATTAATTTCCATCCCAAAATCAGGGAGTCCATCCGTCAATTAGTCTAGCGTTAAAACGAAGCCACCGCAACGAGTGTGAATTAGAAACGCGATAATGACAAAGCGCGACGTCGACTGATTGTGAATCGGCAGATCGACAAACAACAGCCTCGGGTGTCGATGACGAACAACTAAAATTACGAGACTGTCGTCGGGGCTGTTCGTTACATTAACGATTAACGCAGCCACGCATTAGTCGCCATCGGCGACTAGTATTTATACTGAACCATTGCGCAGAAACAAATGGATCATTGTTGCCCTCGAATACATTATGATAATGACGGTATATGCTAAACAAGTGTTCGATAACGTACCTTCCTCGGATGCTGGCCTGGATCGATATCCAGTTTATTTGGCCGGTGCTCCTGGATAATTGTAGGTCGAGTGCCGAGGAAGTTCCAGTTGTAAGAGGTTTCACTGTGTTTGTAGGCGAACTTGTGGTTGTGAAAAGAGGAAACTAGGATAATAGGAGAAGTTCTGGGTCCCTGAAATTTCGGCTTATGACGATATTTCTGGACCAAGATTTCTGCATATACCAAAATTTCACGCACTTTATTCGCTAATTAATTTCCACCACAAATATTACAGATTAATACAAGTCGGTTGAAGAATAATACTGCGCGCATCGCGCGTCCGACGAGTTGGCAGCTGGCGACAACTCACGGGACGGTGTATTTTATAGGTCATCGAAACGTAATAGACTGGTGGTGTATCGTGTCAGTTCGTTTTTGCGGAAATCGGTGAAAATGTAAAAGTTATGGTCCCGGGTATTATTCGACGATCGTTCACGTTCTTATCAGAGTTTCAGCTCACGAATGGCTTGTCTGTCGCGAGATTCGGTTGACGTGTTGTAGAGGGATTCAGAGGAATTACCGTGATCCCGTGCAACATAAAGGATCGGTCAGGTGTACCGATAGCTAATTTCCTCGACATTATCTCTTCGTAGCACGCTTACCACGAACGACAGTCACCGCTTCGAATCTGACGGCTCGCAAAAGCTGCCCAACAACGTTCTATCCCCTATCGAGTGTCTTCTTCCGACAGGATACGCCCTGGAATTATGATTCGAATATCTGAACGTCCATACTTTCCTTCCTCTTCGTAAATTGCAAGAATTTATTACCCTCGCTGCTGCAGATGTAGCAAAGTTTACTTTTATTTAACTCTGCATATCACTCCAGGACTGCTTTCTGCAAGCTCTAAGCTTTAAATTGATATGCCACAAGTGCCATTTTGCGAGACTTTTGTGTCATGAAATTCTATTCGATTTGATATATTTTGAAATCCATCAATAATTGATGTAACTCCATGTCCGCCATTTTGTCTTACGAATATCGACGAAATATTTACATGGTCATTTTCAGCACATCTTAAGCTTTAAATTTATATGCCACAAGTGCCATTTCGCGAGACTTTTGTGTCATGAAATTCTATTCGATTTGATATATTTTGAAATCCATCAATAATTGATGTAACTCCATGTCCGCCATTTTGTCTTACGAATATCGACGAAATATTTACGTGGTCATTTTCAGCACATCTTAAGCTTTAAATTGATATGCCACAAGTGCCTTTTCTTGAGACTTTTATGTCATGAAATTCTAATCGATTAGGTATGTTTTAAAATCAGTGATCGATGTACCTCCATGTCCGCCATTTTGTGTTACGAAAATCGACCTAACATTTTCGTGGCCATTTTCAGCAAATCTTGAGCTTTAAATTGAAATGCCACAAGCGCCATTGTACATCACATTTATTTCATAAAACTGTACTGAATTTCGCATGTGTCGAAAGCGACTACCGCTTTCAGTAACTGACACTTTATCGCATTAGTACCGTTAAAACATTTATATGACCATTTCCAGCTAATTTAAACGTGGAATAAATCGTAAGTATTATTTTACAGTGCTCGTACATCATCGAATTTAATGAAATTGTTATATCTCGATATATGGCATTTAACACGCCAATATTTCTATCAATGAAACACCAGTATTATTGAGTCAGTTGTTCCGCGCAATTCAATCACCATCGATAATCTCCTTTCAACCAGCACAATGCAAAGCGTTATCGAGCAGACTCTACCTTCCTTCTATGTATGATCGATCAAAGAGAAGTATCGTGAAAATCGCATAATTGTTCTACCGACTGTACATTCCTGTTAGCTGTCTCACGTGTGAATACGTTCTGAGCGATAAGGAGTCTATTATGATAGTACGTACAATCGCGAGATCGATATGTGATCGATGATGAATTCGATAGCTCTCAATTCATGAACCATCTTGTGTCGAGTGAAATTACATAGAATTGTATTGTAAGTTGCCAAAGATCGTGTTATGTTTCGTATTAAATTCCCACGCATTATATCACCGTTTTTTGGACTCGCGTTATATTGCCGTTTGTTCTATTTTTGGTACGTTGACATATGTTAGGTCTTCACAGAATGGAACGCGCTAAATTTTCACGTAATATATTTGTACACTTTGAACTACCATGTAGTAAATTTCCACGCGTTATATTGCCAGACGGTAGATCACGCGTTAGATCACCGTATGGTAGATTTCCAAGCGTTAAATTACAGCGTATTAATCTTCCATGCGGTGTACAACTCAGCGTTGCACTACCACGCGTTTCATACTCTCGCGTTATATTGCCACACGTTAGACTTCCATACGTTAGATCGCCACGAGGTAGATTTCCACGCGTTAAATTGCAGCTTATTACTCTTCCATGCGGTGTACGACTTAGCGTTGCACTACCACGCGTTTCATACTCTCGCGTTATATTGCCACACGTTAGACTTCCATACGTTAGATCGCCACAAGGTAGATTTCCACGCGTTAATTTGCAGCTTATTACTCTTCCATGTGGTCTACAACTCAGCGTTGCACTACCACGCGTTCCATACTCTCGCGTTATATTGCCACACGTTAGACTTCCATATGTTAGATCGTCAAGCGGTAGATTTCCACGCGTCAAATTGCAGCTTATTAAATTTCCATGCGATGTACAACTCAGCGTTATATTACCACGCGTTCCGTACCCTCGCCTTATATTGCCACGCGTTAGACTTCCATATGTTAGATCGCCACGCGATAGATTTCCACGCGTTGAATTGCAACTTACTAATCTTTCATGCGGTGTACAACTCAGCGTTGCATTACCACGCGTTTCATACCCTCGCGTTATATTGCCACATGGTAGATTTCCCTACGTTAGATCGCCACATGGTAGATTTTCACACGTTAAATTGCTGCTTATTAAATTTCCATGCGACGTACAACTTAGCGTTACATGACAATGCGTTCCATACCCTCGCGTTATATTGCCACACAGTAAATTTTCATGTGTTAGATCGCCACATGACAGATTTCCACGCGTTACATTACAGCTTATTAATCTTCCATACGACGTACAACTCAGTGTTATACTACCACATGTTTCATACCCTCGCGTTATATTGCCACATTTCCTTTCATAGAAACCCTGTCCAAATTTAAAAAATTTTCCAAGTAAAAGACAAGATATTATTATCAGGATTTACTTCCATAAAAATAATGGTTTATATCGAGCAATTTGAAACTCAGTATTCGTATAAATTAACCCTATATTTGACCACGATATATCGAAGCGGTATTTCCGAAGACCCAGCTCTCATATCGGCCGTCTCCCCCGTAGAAATATCGCGTTACCAGAAAAATCTCCGCGACAGTGCGATAAATCAGCGGCTAAAGGATCGGCACGCCGGAAAGACGCATATATACGAAGGTTCCATGGTGAACGAAAGAAAATGCTTGGGCCAGATGTGCCGTTTTGGCAAATCGAGAAGGATCAGAACGCCATAGCTCTCGCGCGAACTTGCACAGGGTGTTTCCGAAATGGCGTACTGAAGTTCGATCATATATTTTGTGAAAATGGCTGGCCTTAAGAGACCCCTACACGCGAAACTCCGGCCCTTAGGTAAATTCGGCCGCGTTATATGACCGGGGGGTGTTATTATTCATGAGAAAAATTGAAGGTATCATATTGGATTTACTGTGGGAACGAGTGAGTCGCTGAGGTCTTCATTTTGAATATTTATGCTCTCTTCATTGAAAAACTGTCTTAGACTGTGACGAGAAAATATAAGATAATGTTACAAGGGGAAAAGTAATATAATGACGTGATAAGAACAAATGAGGTATAAAGATGTGAAATGAAAAATGGGGGTATATTTTCATAACTGTGATCTTCAATATTTCAAAGTGAATAACAGTGAGTTTCGTTTAGATCACAAGATGGCGGTATCTGTTGGTGTTGCCATGGTAACGGTATACACAAATGGGTGTAACCATAGCGACGGTGTATACAAATGCATGTTACCATGGCAACAGTGTACACAAATAAATAAATATCACTATATAATAATACTAATACAATCTTCTACATAAAATATCAATTACATACTTCAATTATGATATATTCTGAAAAAATATTTTTCGAATGACCTTGAACATAAAACATATGCGCAGAACTTATTTATAGAAGATAATTATGCGCAGAAAAGTGATTAACATTCACTGTAATGTACCTCAATATGATACCGGGTCAAAAATAATCAAACTGCACTTAATTAATTTTAATTAATATATGACCAACTATATTAACATAAAAATCATCCTACCACTAATCCCACATGTTCTCACCGCTTTGAAATATAGAACATAAAAGTTCCATAAGAATTCACAGTCCATTAACAACCGATAAATTCTAGCGTCTTTGTAACAAAAGGCAGACAAAATATTGTTACACATATTACACATTCGCGTGTCCTGCCGGAAACACGGAAACGCTATCACCAGTGTAGGATATCACGATTCGTCGGATCGTTGGCGAGGAAACGAGATGGGCAAAGGGTGAAAAAGGAAAAAAAGGAGAAAAATCGAGCGTCTGCGAGCCATTTCGCCGTACAAAACCGCGTACACACGGCGATGTTTCGTCGGTAAATCTTTGAAGCGCGGCTTGACAAAGGCAGAGACACGAAACGGTGCACGGTTGGCAGCCAGGCGTGGTATAAAAGGCAAGAAACAGCGGCGGGAAGGAAGAATAGGGCTACACATAGGGGAAAAAAGCCGTGGGAAGAGAAGGAAATGGGGATAGTGGCAGGGGGGATGGTTCACCTACTGCCTATCTCTCCTTTCAATAAGATTCCGCGTGAACGGTGGCTCATGCCAGACGCGAAGTCATGTCGGCATATTGAGAATTCGAGCTGGCTTCTCCGATCTCTCCTTTTCTTTCCATTCTTCTATAGGTCGTCTCAAAATATATGTTCATACAAAGAAACACTTAGTCTCACCGCTCATAAACTGTTACCTTTACAAATCTTTCTTAGGACATTATAACCAAGTCTAACACACAGGGTGCATTTGCAACCCCTTAAGAAAAACTTGTCACAAAATAGTTGCATCTCATGAAATTATTTCTTGAAGAAATAATATATATATTGTACATAGATATAGACATAACTAAGTATTATATACAGTGTCTTCTTCTCTTTGCATTATTCTACAGGTCGACTCAAAATATATGTTCACCCAAAGAAACATTTAGGGACTCACTACTCATAAACTGTTACTTCTACAAATCTTCTTTGGGACATTATAACCAAGTCTAACACACAGGGTGCATTTGCAACCCCTTAAGATAAACTTGTCATAAAATAACTACATCTCATGAAATTATTTCTTGAAAAAATAATATGTGCATTGTACATATGTACACACAGAGTGAATATATTTTCTGAATATTGTCTATAAATATAAAACCTACTGTAATCATACTATTATTGAAATGAGTATCACTTATATTGTATTTGAACTTGCAAGCATTTAAACAGCACACAGACAAGGTCCATAAACAAAACACATGCGACACTAACGGTGAGCGAATTAATAAAAATGGCCGACACGTGTGTACCTAGAGCGTAAACAAACGTGATGTAGCTTATTTATGATGAAGCAGAAATATTTTATGACCAAGTAAAAGAAGTAAAAATGCAAGGTTGTATATTATTTTAATTATTTTATCTGCTTTGATAAATTTTCATGGGATCATCATACTCATTTTGCAGGCAGATTTCTTTTCTAGCGGCAAATAGTAAGTCGAGAGACCGATAGTGATTTTTAGACTTCTCCTTGGAATCACCTCTTCCATTATTTACCCCATGATAACTCGGCATCGTTTGCACAGGGAAATCGAAAATTTTCCTCGCTTCGTCGACCGTATCTGCCTGGTAAATAAATTCCGAGCATTAAATCATAATCCACGCGGAAGTATCATGTATACAGAGGTACGATGTTTACCCGAAAGAAAGGGCGGTTTACGTTTTTCGGATAAATAAAATTTAAGCGAAACTATCGATGTAAAAATCTTGCTATATATTTCGGGACGCTGGTGACGTCGTAAAAATCCAATGACGAGTTCCGCTTAGGAATCCTTCGGTTTAAGGATTGAACGGGCTATAAATGCGATGAACACGCTCTTATTTATTTAACAACCCTCCAAATTGCCATTTTATCGAAATAAATGCCCGCTTTATACGAAATCGATAGCTGGATGTGCTATTTTATACATTGTGTTTAATTTATTACCTTATAATTTTGCACTTTACTAACTGAAACATTAAACCTACCGATGAATGTTTTATCTTAAAATTTTGTCGAAGAAGGATTTGGGATAACAATTAAGCTTTAAATATCTGGCACATTAACATTTGCATCAACTTTATTGGAGAACGCGTTCAAACCCGAGTGAGTAATATTACCACATGTCACATATGCGATAACATTCACATATGTTACCCTGGGACCGAACGCGTTAAGTGACGCTATTCGTCGCTGTTTTCGTTCCAAAAAATTATTTTCCATTTCCAAAGTCAAACTAGGCACTAATAAATCAAAATTACCTCACAAAATTTGACATAAACTTTTAAAACTCAAAGTTTAAATCCATACATTTTCAACTTTGTTCCCAAAATATTTTATTTCGTCAAATCTTCTCTAGTCACGAATTCGTTAATTATCTGAGGTTACCAGGTCACTCCATTCCGTTTTTCTCAGTCAGACAGCGATTGTATTCTAATTTGCGTTCGTTAATAAAAGCTTCATTAGACCGATACGATGGAATCGCGTGCCGACAGTGGCGCGCGAAGAAGGATGATCCCAAATAAGGAAGCAATTCCAGGTCTAATGAGTCCTCGAAGGTAATCCTGAGTTCTGAGCGAACAGAGATTTACGAGCAAGTTGCCTAACTGAACTTCACCAACGTGCGTCAACTACCAACTCGTTTACGTGATCGTCTTTGCGCATACATGAATACTAAAGACGCATACATGACGCAGAATAGTGAGACTTATGATTACTTATAAAACACGAAGAATGTGTGTACTCGGATCCACAACTTCAACAGTCGAAGTTGTTTCACTTTACACTTTGTTAACTGAAGAGGTTTGTACAGGAAAGTGTGAGATAAGCGACGTTTCTCATGCATGCAATATATCGAGGTTATGATGTATCGTTTAGGTAGACTTTTAGGTATAGATGAAAGCAGTGTAATTATATATTATTTCACTGGTGTAATAATTTACTGTTCTTTGTGACACATTCTTCTATGGTGACACATGTGATATTCTATTTCGTTATATTGCATACTACTTCATTAAATTGCCATATACCGAGAGAGTACTACGCAATAACTCTGTATAATACCATTGCACAGTAACACAGTAACATTCTGTGTAAAATATTGTATAAAGGAAAAAGTAATAGTATAACTATATTGTGTACTATACAGTATATTGCAACGTACAATAAAATTTCAGTACATGGCCATCGTTCGACCTTTCAAATACCACGAAGTTGGCCGTAGCCGTTATCGTATCATTTGCACACTGGTGCAGCAGTGTTACACAACCCAATTCCTGAAAAGCCCTCGAAACAATCGTCATGCCCTCGAAACAAGCGTCGTGCCCTCGTCAAAGCCCCGATCCTCAAAACGTTCTATCCCATCATCAAGCGATAGACCAACATCTCGAGCATTTTTGCCGGTCGGGCCAAATGAAATTTCGTTGAATTCCGCGTGAAGGAGCCCAGAGCTGACGAGCCCTCGACGAGCAGTTCGCGAGCCCCAAGTGGAGGGCTGGGTTAAGCTTCGAGTCTATCGGCCGTTACATATCGAGCATACGCCGGAAACGGTGTTAGCGTTACGCTGAGAGGATTATGTCCTGTTCCAGTAACGGCGTACCTGAACACAGGGACCGTTCAACCCTCTCCTCGCGTCCGTGTTCCATGCAAATGCACCCTGCTGCAGGTAATGCCGCTGACGACCGGCGAAATAGTTTTCCGATACGATCGCGTTTTTACGCGGCCTCCGAAATTCGCCGACGATCGGACGAGAATTTTATAACGAGACGATGGAGATATGGTTTCGTATTCAAATAATTATCAGTTAAGGAAATTGATATGTGCGGTGACTTGTAAGGCTTGTGATCGATAGACGACCTGGTAGTCAATTGCCTTGCACGGCTTCGGGGTGAAAGTTGATCGCTAATCGATTTTTAACATGCACCGGGTGTCCACTGTGATTCGATAAAATCGACAGTGAGAATACTTGTATTTGCAAGTTATTTCTTATTGTAATAGTTATTGTCTTTGTAGACCAGAACTTGTGAAGGGAATTTGGATTCTGTTCTACGTGTAACTCGATACTTTGAGGTAACAGCTTATCTAAAAGATAACAACTTATTTGTCGGAATCGAAGAGCATCGAACAAGACGAAGCTCATATCCTCCGGAGATGATCATATTCCCCATAAACCTGAATACGAGCAGCATTGTCAACAAACAGGAAACGTATAGGTCCGAGGTAGCTGGTATATTCGACCTAATCAAAGTTTAATCTGCTCAGCCTACCACGTCGGCTACGTGTTTACATCTAAAGGTACATCCAGTATATTGAGGATATGTGTTAGGCCAAGCCCGAGAGAGATCTTCAGGTAATGGAAATTGGAACGAGCACCCTCTCCATGGGTGCCGGTATTCCTTTCAAGTCGGTACCAACCACACTCTATTCCATCTGGCAGCTTTCACACGGAATAAAAGGAAATCTAGCTGGGAATCGATTTATATCTCGATCGTTTTTATTCTACCTTCATCAGATTAAAATATTGAAATATAATAGAATCTCGTTATATCGTCGACGGGGTAGGTGATACGGAACAAATTGCCGAAATAGGAAATTGAGCGGAAAGCTGAGGCTTGTGATATGTGTTGATATAACTCTTGAATGAGGTAATAAGCATGGTGATTCGATGTAACGTACAACGTGTGATTGGATACAATATAACGCTTTCGCGATGTGTCGAACACAGTTATGTGTACACAGCGCATGGTGTGTATCACGGTCCACGTGGTAATTCAACGCGTGGTAATTTGATGCAAGGGAATTCGACGCGTGGTAATTTGATGCGAGGGAATTCGACGCGTGAAAACTCGGCACGTGGTAATTCGACGCGTGGGAATTCGGCACGTGGTAATTCGACGCGTGGGAATTCGGCGCGTGGTAATCCGACGCGTGGGTATTCGACGCGTGAGTAATTCTACGCGTGGGTAATTCGATGCGTGGTAATTCGACGCGTCGGAATTCGACGCGTGGTAATTCTACGCATGGTAATTCTACGCATGGTAATCCGACGCGTGGGTATTCGACGCGTGGGTAATTCTACGCGTGGGTAATTCGATGCGTGGGAATTCGACGCGTGGTAATTCTACGCATGGTAATTCTACGCGTGGTAATCCGACGCGTGGGTATTCGACGCGTGGGTAATTCTACGCGTGGGTAATTCGATGCGTGGTAATTCTACGCGTGGGAATTCGACGCGTGGTAATTCTACGCATGGTAATTCTACGCATGGTAATCCGACGCGTGGTAATCCGACGCGTGGTAATCCGACGCGTGGGTATTCGACGCGTGGGTAATTCGACGCGTGGGTAATTCGATGCGTGGTAATTCTACGCGTGGTAATTCGACGCGTGGTAATTCTACGCGTGGTAACTCTACGCGTGGTAATTCAACGCGTGGTAATCCGACGCGTGGTAATCCGACGCGTGGGAATTCGACGCCTGGTAATTCGACGCGTGGGAATTCTACGCGTGGTAATCCGACGCATGGTAATTCAACGCCTGGTAATCCGACGCGTGGTAATTCGACGCATGGGAATTCGACGCGTGGTAATTCTACGCGAGGTAATTCAACGTGACGTTATGCAGCGCGTAGTAATCCAACCCAGTCCCTACATTCGCCATCACCACATTAAAAGAAGCCTCCCACCGCAAATAATAAACACCGTACAAAGTAACTAAAATTGCAACAAGCAAATCTGACTGAAGAAATGATTTTATTACAATCCCCCGACAAAGTCATAAATATCGGCAGCCGCTTGATAACAGTTCGACGATAATCGTTAAGCAGTTTACGTGCTCATCGTATCTCGTTCGATTACGAGAGAATCGGTCCGCTCAAACTCATCGCCAGCAGCCGGAAGTTCGTAATTATATTCCGGGCAACTTTGCGCAAAGTTGGCGGCTCGAAGGGAAAGTTTCGCGATGCCTAAGAAAATTTTACGCCCGACAGGATACACCCAGCCAGAATAATCGATCGATTCCGGATAAACTACGATATAAAGGACTACACCGGCTAAACAGAACAAGTGTGTGTTAAGTAATTACCGGATGTGAGTGTGTTACGTACACCCAGCCAACCCTGGATCGTTCATCCACTTCTCTATCCTATTAACAACCTTCGTTAACCTGATCTTATATCGCATTAAATAGAGAATTTTCAGCCACATACTTTGCAACAACATTCTTACGCTCTTGATACTTATTGCAAATATTTTCTGTTCATTAGTTTATCTTTTGCAAATACATAATTTTCATGATATTTAAATAATTATTTTTTACTAAATATAGTTTGTGTATTTATAAGTCCTAGTGGGAGTAGTATATTTTTCGTGAATATGGTATATAATTTTTATGGTGTTTAAATAATTGTTATTTTTTATTAAACAGTCTCAGTGTATTTATAATAAATAAATAATTTTGTACCAGGTTTCTATTAAAATAAGGGCTTAAGAGGTAAACCAATAGGCTGTTTTAGAATGTCAACGCGCACACCAAAATGGCTGACCCTCACAAACAAAATGGCTGACCGCAGAAACAAAATGGCTGACGATCATATCTAAACGAACGTACATCACGACTCAGTTATGAGTAATAAAGATTTCATCAAACAGATTTACCATTAAAAAACATAGAAAGCTAGCATTTTAACCGTGGCTCAGTTATCTGAAATTGAAAACAGGGTCCACTGCAAAAGTTCGATTATTCTCGACCGAATTATTATTGCTGTCTGAACATCGAAACGTAACGTCAGTTTATCAGCTGCGACATCGACGTAACGATAGTTGTCGACGGGGGGTACATTTTAATTGCATCGCGATGAGAATTCATTTTTTTTAACGGTTACCGAATTTCGAACCGCCCCCTTTCCCGCACGATCGACGAAACGTACAAATGGATATCGGCTGTTATCCATCTGTGTTCGTTTCGAAAATGGAAAAAGGAGGAAAAAACAATAGTTGATCGGTCCAGCCGGCACGGAAATACATTTTTATTATTGGCTCGACACCTCGAGCGTGTAGTGACTCCGGCCAAATTTCTTTCGCGATCCGGTCGAACGTTTTCGCTCAATGAAAACACCCCCGGCGCTTTATAATATCAACATCGATCGCTTTGTCACGTTCCGACGTTCGAACTCTATTTTTCCTACATGATATTTAACTGACGGGGTCATTTTTGGTCTCTTACTAAGAATTTGCTAAAAATATTTGCCTCTGCATAATATTATTCAATATTTGAATACAGTGATACAGATGTACATTTATGTAAAATATTACATTTTGTACATATGTGTAATACAACTTACACATGTGTGAATAATTTCATGTTATATTAGGATTAATTTATGTTCAATTACATTTTACGTATGAATCACATATGTATATATTATGTACATATTAATTATTTATATATTATACACATATGGTATGCACATATGTTATGCACATATTAATTATTCATATATTGTCCACATATGGTATGCACATATATTATACACATATTAATTATTCATATATTGTCTGCATATGGTATGCACATATATTATACACATATTAATTATTTACATATTATCTACATATGCTATGCACATATTAATTATTTATATATTATCTACATATGGTATGCACATATATTATGCATATATAAGTTGCTCATATATTGTCTACATATGATATGCACATATGTTATACACATACTAATAAATCACATGTGATACACATATATAATGTACATAAAATACAATGAATAATACTGAACTTATCAAACATGATTTCATTAATGATATATTTATGTATATATTAAACAATCATATTAATCACTGCACACTATAAATTGAAAAGAATTGAACGATAAAAGGAAACATTTTGATAGTCAAGAAAGGTGATTGAAAATAATCGATTTCATCAGCAATATGCCAGAGGAAAGTGAATCAACGAAGTTTGAACGTAACGCGATTTCTTCACGCGATTATGCCGGACAAAATTCTTTTGAAACTTTATAACGATCAGTGAAACTGAGTTTCGACCGGGCAGCTTTCCTAACTCGCCATTTAACACGCTGCAGAATGCTTTTGCGAAAGTTATTCGTTGAAACTTCAGCAACGACGTGACAACGACGGTTTCGCTGTACCGGCTTCTTCTGATTCTTAAGAAAGCTTGTTTTCTTCGTGGATAAATAACGACTTTGCGCGAAACGTGTTCCTGATATCAAGAAAATTGCGAACTTATTTACCGACGAAAATTCAATGGGGAACCTTGCAATCTTGCTATGTTGTTTACGTTAACATTTCTTGTTGCACATTTCTACGAATTTCATAAATTCTCTGCACAATCTCGCTGTACTGAAATTTTTGCTTTACTGTAAAAACGCTTGACGAAATAATAAAAAGTAGAAGTTTCATATTAACTTTTCTTGCGTAAGTGTTCTTGGAAATTTTTAACAAAAATTATGACTCAAAGGAAGAAAGTTGCTATTTTAATACTGCAGTGAAAGATGTAATTTAAGAGTTGCAATGAAAGCTATAATTCAAGAATTCCTATAAAAATCTCACTTTAATTCAAAACCTGCCTTCATCATTTGACGCATGGTAATTCGACGCGTGGTAATTCGATACGTAGTGATTTGACGCGTGGGAATTCGACGCGTGGTGGTTCGATGCGTAGAAATTCGACGCGTGGTAATTCGACACGTGATAATTCTACGCGTGGTAATTCGATGCGTGGTAATTCTACGCGTGATAATTCGACGCGTGGTAATTCTACGCGTGGTAATTCGATACGTGGTAATTCGACGCGTGGGTAATTCGATGCGTGGTAATTCTACGCGTGATAATTCGACGCGTGGTAATTCTACGCGTGGTAATTCGATGCGTGGTAATTCGACGCGTGGGTAATTCGATGCGTGGTAATTCTACGCGTGATAATTCGACGCGTGGTAATTCTACGCGTGATAATTCGACGCGTGGTAATTCGATGCGTGGTAATTCTACGCGTGGTAATTCTACGCGTAGTAACTCGATGCGTGGTAATTCGACGCGTGGTAATTCGATGCGTGGTAATTCGACGCGTGGTAATTCACCGCGTGGTAATTCAAC
Source organism: Megachile rotundata (assembly GCF_050947335.1). Lineage (NCBI taxonomy): Eukaryota > Metazoa > Arthropoda > Insecta > Hymenoptera > Megachilidae > Megachile > Megachile rotundata. Next base: position 11,381,830 of record NC_134996.1, read on the forward strand.
GCGTGGTAATTCAACGCGTGGTAATTCGATGCGTGGTAATTCGACGCGTGGTAATTCGACGCGTGACAATTCCAAGCGTGGTAATTCGAAATATTCTAAATTAAACTGTATTCAATTGCAATGTTAAATAAAATATAACAAGATGCAATCGACCACCAATTTCAAAAGTGTCTGTAACTAACGTTAAAGTTTGAAGATCGAAGGTGTTTTCCCATGATCGACAGTTCGCCATTTTAGGACACGCGGTATAAGACCAGAAGGGGAAGGGTGAAGTTGACCATCGGCAAAGTTAAACGGGAAGTTCGGAAAGTTTACGAGACGTTCGCGTATTTGTCGAGGGATTCTGGGTCGCCGAGGTGGGACAGGTTAAACCAAGAAGCAACCCTTCGCCCGGAATTCGACCTGAACCTTCGTCCTGGCCTCAAATCGGAAGTTATCGGACTCTAGGGAGTGAAGTGCAGTAACTACCGTAGAATTGCAACGACCCGATGATCACCTGTGAAACTCGAACCAGTCTATATAGTTCGCATGCCACAGGGTACTGACAGTACGCTGAAAAAGGGGCTGTGATTGGTTTAAGCTGAAAATCTTTATTCCTGTATCGTATGTGACATGTGTGGCTGATGGTGCAAATTTGGTTAAATTAATTATTTATATGAAAAGCAAATGAAAATTTGAGGTTTCTTAAGGTTAACAATGATGTAATCTAACAAATCAAAAGATAAAAGTAAGAGATTGTGTCCTTGTTCTTATGTCATATGTGGCATATGTGACATATGTGACTAACACTATAAGTTCCGTTAAATTAATAATTTATGGGAAAAGTTAACAAAAGTTTGAAGTCTCTTACTGTTGACAATGATGTACACTAATAGATCAAACGATAAAATTATAAGATTGTGTCCTCATTGTTATGTCATGTGGCATATGTAACATATGTGACCAACACTGCAAGTTAAATAATATAACATAATATAACATATATGTAGAAATAATATAACATAAATGTAGAATAGTAAAATTGAACGGTAAAATAATAAAATTAAATGGTAAAAAAATAAAATTGAATGATAAAATATTGTGTAACATGCAGTTGTGACGGAAAACGTCTGAGCGAGGGTATTTTATTACTTCTTTCGTAATCGTGAATGGAAATTGTGGGTGTACCGATCCATTTCTCGTCGATTAATCATTGTCAACCACGATTCGTTTCCTGTCTCCGCCCAGCACACTAAATTCGGACCAGACACTGTCAATGAAAAGCAAATTGACGATCATGGTATAACTTTGACTCTTGCCCTCCTGCTGACGATTAATGGGTCAGTTGCTCCATTTTCGGCCTAGTAATAAACTGACTATTAACTCATGTCTTTTGATCGTTTAGTTACCCGTTATTGTGTAATACATACATTCTCTTGCAAATTTAAAATTATCAGAAATTCTTAGTTCTTATTTAAAAATTATTAATATTATTTTTGTTGTAACATTCTCCCATCTGACATTTTCTTAAAATTTTATAAAAATGTAACTTAGTACATCTGTTTAAATCCAATATAAATAAACAAGAACAAATAGGATAGATCATCGAAGTGAATAAAAAACTAAACAACCAACCAAAGCCTGAATTATTCAAGGATTAATCTAACGCAAACCGAAGCAACCACCTCAAACCGATAGTTTCCAGAATTTAACAATCTGTTCGAACATTGTGTTAGATCGAAGGAAATCAATATCACGAATAATACAACCAGCAGCGAAGAAATCGCTAAGAAATCCTTTTGTACCCCTGAATCTCTTCAATTATTCCATCCCTTGAGCGATTGTCTCAATCAGGTTAAGTGGATCCCAGGATCTTGCGGACGAGTGGAGAGCTTCCCGTAATTTCTAACGTTCCGAAGAAACGTCGTCAGCAATTTGCCCAGAATGTTTAAAAAAAATCGCGCCCACTTTTTTGCGATCCGTTCGATTTCTCCGCTTTACACATGCCCGGGAATATCGTGGTAAAAGTTGAACGAGTGGAGGATGGCCGGATAATTCGACTAACAGCTTCTCTACGAGGAAGCCGCGGGAACCGAGCCAAACCGGAAATCCGTGCCTTCGAGATCCACCAGCGAGATTGCGAAGTGATCCAATAAGACTGCGAACATTTTTCCCTTCTCTTTTCTGCTTCGCGAGAATGTACCTACAGGGTGTAAATAACTTTGTTAACAGACGAATGTATTTCGTACTTAATCGCCGAGTCAAGTCACAATCGGTGTCACGGAATTATAATTACAAATGGGGACTGAAAACTTATTTTGGGAATAGGATGATCTTTATTTGTACAATTTATTAAATTTTCAACCCATTGTCAATATTCATGTGGCAACGGATGTGACGCACTCATGCTTCAACTGTGACGGATCGGACTCAAATTTTTGATACACTTCAATTTGGTGGTAATTCGACGCGTGGGTAATTCGATGCGTGGAAATTCGATACGTGACAATTCCACGCGTGGTAATTCGATACGTGGTAATTCGACGCGTAGTGACTCGATGCGTAGTAATTCGACGCGTGGTAATTCGACACGTGGATAACTCGATGCGTGGGTAATTCAACATGTGGGTAATTCGAGGCGTGGGTAATTCGAGGCGTGGGTAATTCGACGCGTAGGTAATTCGACGCGTGGGTAATTCGACGCGTAGTAATTCGACGCGTAGTAATTCGACGCGTAGGTAATTCGACGCGTGGTAATTCGACGCGTGGTTAATTCGATGCGTGGGTAATTGGATGCGTGGTAATTCGACGCGACGGTAATTCGACGCGTGGGTAATTCGACGCGTGGGAATTCGGTGCGTGGTAATTCCACGCGTGGATAATTCGATGCGTGGTAATTCCACGCGTGGATAATTCGATGCGTGGATAATTCGACGCGTAGGTAATTCGACGCATGGGTAATTCGACGCATGGGTAATTCGACGCATGGGTAATTCGACGCGTGGTTAATTCGACGCGAGGGTAATTCGATGCGTGGGTAATTCAACGCGTGAGTAATTCAACGCGTGGTAATTCAATGCGTAAGTAATTCGACGCGTGGGTAATTCTATGGGTGGTAATTCCACGCGTGGTAATTCGACGCGTAGTAATTCGACGCGTGGTAATTCGACGCGTGGTAATTCGATGCGTGGTAATTTGATGCGTAATGACTCGACGCGTCGTAATTCGATACGTATTGATACGCCGCGTGGTAATTCGACGCGTAATAATTCGCCGCGAGGTCCGCTCATTTTCATAGAATCGCAAAGCACAAAATTGGCATAACATATAAATTTTTCCTTCTCCTTTTCAACACTACATCTGTAATTAGTCTCTGACGCACCCGACAAATAAATCATAAAGCAAGACTAATCAAAAATGGTCAATACCAGTAAAAATAGCACTCCCCATCCTCATCAGCCAGTTGGAAAGTAAAAAGGTGGAACGGAAAGGAAGAAATGGAGCCAGGAAGGCAAACATAGAGACGATAGAGAGGTACACGGACAGTAATTGCACGTCATTGTAGCGGAATTCCGCTTAATCCGTTAATCTGTCGGACGTGGCTGGTCCTGGACGGTTTACACGTTTGCGTTAATCCGGTAGGAAGTTTCTAGCGGCGGCCGTGTAAAAGCGGCTCGTAATTTGTAAGTGACACAGAGACCTCGAGAACATACACGCAGCCCACGTGCACGCCAACCGATACGTGTCACTCCGTTCTGCCAGGATTAATCGCAGACTCTGTGTAAATTAGCCTTGATCCTACCGATTCGATAAGAATGATCGAGCTGTCTACGGATCCGTTGAATCTAATCAACGACAGATTAACACGTTCAGCGTCACCGCAGAAATTGCGTTTACCGTCACACTTCACGATATTGATCTTCCGATGCCATTTATGATTGATTTCTTGGGTACATGATTTACTATCACATTTCAAATTTATGTGGATTTTCTGATCGTCATTTCTTCCATCAAGTTTGTTCCATCAAGAATAATATCCTTAATTAAGGTGTGGTTGCTAAAAATTTTCTGCTAGACAATTTCAGCAATTTGAGATTTTGTATTTGTCCATTATCGACATTCTACTCCTCAAATTTTTTAATATTTTGATAACAAACTTTTCTTGTTGTCAAAACTAAAAATTAGCGCGCTTGAAAGTGCAAATCTACAAATGAATTACTAAGCAACATCTCTAACCCTAAACATTCTGATCTGGTTCAAAACTTCCCAAAGTCCAAATTACTTGACCTCAAAGAATAAGTCTAAAAATATAGAAGGGTTCAATTTCCAAATATCTGCAACACAAAACCTAATCGTCATCAAGCGTAAAAATTGAAAAGTCTCGAAACGTAGGAACAGAGTTCGCCGTATGGTTAACTGAATTGGCGAACATTTAATTCACCGAAGCGTAGATAGTTTTACAATGACGTCAAACAGTTGGACAGACCGGGTGGAGTGGTCTGGTCTGGCTGTGACGAAAGGATGACAACCGGCATCGTTAATGGAATTCCGTAGTTTCACGTGGAACGGTCGGGGCCGAGTGAATCAAAGCGGCCGTGAGGTCGCTCGTTGACATGACAATTGCACCAATCATCGATGCATGAATCACGGACAATCCACTTTGCCAGGTCGTAGCTGCTAGTTGTGTCATCGTCGACGTCGCTGGCGTCGTCGTCGTCGTCGTCGTGGTGTTACGTCGAGCCTCGTTACGCGTTGCCGTCACGTTGCGGAAAATTCGATATCGACCCTTCTTGCTTCTCCACGATGCTGCGTGATCCGCAACCTTATACGCTTCCCATTGTAAATCTACCAAATCATCGATCGTACCTATGGGATTTTCGAGATATTACATTGAAATGTGACTCGACTTTTTGTGGGAATGATCTGCGTATGCAGATGTGATGGATCGATGCAGAGATAAGGGATGACTTGATACGTTGTTTGAATAATTATGCTATCTGGGGATTCTAGTTTTGGGGAGTTGGAGTTGGATGCTTTGTGAGACTATAGGGCACAGTTCAGCGAGGGAGTATTCAATATGTGGTGATTCAACGCATAGTGATTCGATGCGTGGTAATTCGACGCGTGGTAATTCAACGCGTGGTAATTCGACGCATGGCAAATTCGTCGCGTGGTAATTCGATACATAATAATTCGACACGTGGTAATTCGACGCGTGGGAAATTCGACGCGTGGGTAATTCAACGCGTAGTAATACGACGCGTGGGTAATTCAATGCGTGGTAATTCGACGCGTGGGTAATTCGATGCGTGGGTAATTCCACGCGTGGGTAATTCGATGCGTAGGTAATTCGACGCGTGGGTAATACAATGCGTGGTAATTCGACGCGTGGGTAATTCGACGCTTGGGTAATTCGACGCGTGGGTAATTCGATGCGTGGTAATTCAACGCGTGAGTAATTTGATGCGTGGTAATTCGTCGCGTGGATAATTCGACGCGTGGGTAATACATTGCGTGGGTAATTCCACGCGTGGGTAATTCGATGCGTAGGTAATTCGACGCGTGGGTAATACAATGCGTGGTAATTCGACGCGTGGGTAATTCGACGCTTGGGTAATTCGACGCGTGGGTAATTCGATGCGTGAGTAATTTGATGCGTGGTAATTTGACGCGTGGGTAATTCGACGCTTGGGTAATTCGACGCGTGGGTAATTCGACGCGTGGGTAATTCGACGCGTGGGTAACACAATGCGTGGTAATTCGAAGCGTGGTAATTCGACGCATGGCAAATTCGTCGCGTGGTAATTCGATACATAATAATTCGACGCTTACTGATTCAAAGCATGGCAACCCAACACTTCCACCTATCACTCTACAACACGTAATTCAATACTTAATAATCCATCATGACACTTGAATTCACAGCATTCCAATGCGTCACGATTCAACATATAACCCACCACATGACTCAATATCTACCAAATGCACACCGACTAAACTACTACAAAGTTCCTCAACTATTCAGCATTTCAATTTCTGCCATAATTTCTTTAACAACTGAAAAATATGCAAATTTAGAAAGGTAGAAATTTATAAATTTGATATGTTAATTATAAAGTGAGAAGTGATAGACCTCATGTAGCAGTCCAAATATCATTCCTGACACATTTACATATGTACTACGCGATAATTAGTAGCAGAGAAATGACTAGAATAGCATGAAATTGTTGGAACACTAAATGGGGCACATCCGCTCATACTTGTCCCGTTTGACCGGCAGACGAACCGCTTGTTATCCTATTACCTGGATTATATTGTTTTATGCGAGGTCGAGGCTCGCCAGCTCGCCCGTCGGATTATATTGCAGCACATTGATCGATACTAACTTCGACCGTGGGTTTCGTACGCGGATAATGGAAAATGAAAAGGGATGTGGTGTCTGTTTCGACGAAAAAAATAAGTGGATAAAAACTATTGTGTAATGTGGCTCATTGTTACGTGAACAATGCGGTTTTATATTATTTGTCTTCTTTCTCGTTCAATCTTCTATAATGCATTTTGTGGCGGGTAGTTCCGGAGAGAAATTAAAAATGTCCCTTAAAAATGAACCCTACCTTCCCTTATAAATGAGCTTTTGTTGAAACGTGTTCGAATACATTCTATGTTATTGAACTGTCGGTTTTGAATAAGGCAGTACACGATCTCGGACAAAAGCAGAATTGTTGAGAGGATTTAGCAGTAATCGTTGTTAATTACTCTTATCGAATTGGCAGCATAATTTACGGTAGTCTTAGTTTAATCCATGGTAGCTGACACATTGCCTCGTATCTACTGTTTGCCTAAGATATCTGCGAAACAGCAATCCTTTTGTGATTTGTGTGCCTGGATTAGATTGCCCATTATTGTATATCGCATAAAATTAGCGCAAGCATCACGAACACAGGAGGATCTATAACGCTTTCATAATCAACTAATGCATTGAATTTGTATGATACTCCGGTTATGCAACGATATCAGTTGCGTAATTTACGAAGACGCATTCGGAATTTCGAAAGACTTAAAATCCATCTAGGTATGTCCTCGATGAATCTGTTATCCGCCGGTTCCCAAGCATCCAGTGTAAACAATCGTTGTTTACTTCGGGAAGTTTGGAAACTCAAATCGCTCCCAAGTTGGCATTTAAACTTCGCGAGGACAGATTGAAAGTTGGCGTCGATTTTGGGGCTTACGTGTGCTTCGATCTGTACACTCGTTAAAGTCGCACAACACACACACGCGTAGAGCTAGAAGCGTTCAGAATTCCGAAGGATTAGAACGAGTGAGAATAAACAGAGGGCTTGATGAATTATTATGCTTCATTTTCTATGTTATATTTGTTTTAGTGATGCCTTTGCGTGTGGCAGTAACGAAGAAATATAATTTAGACAAGTAGTATAAGACACACCACTTAACATAGCTGGTCAGACAAGTAAAATAAGACATATCATTTAATATAGCTAGTCAGACAAGTGGAATAAGACATATCATTTAATATAGCTGGTCAGACAAGTAGAATAAGACACATCATTTAATATAGCTGGTCAGACAAGTAGTATAAGACATATTATTTAATATAGTTAGTCAGACAAGTAGTATAAGACACATCACTTTTAATATAGCTGGTCAGACAAGTAGTATAAGACACATCACTTCACATAGCTGGTCAGACAAGTAGAATAAGACACATCACTTAATATAACTGGTCAGACAAGTAGAATAAGACTCATCATTTAATATAACTGGTCAGACAAGTAGAATAAGCCTCATCCTTTAATATAGTTAGTCAGACAAGTAGTATAAGACACGTCATTTTTAATATAGCTGGTCAGACAAGTAGTATAAGACACATCATTTAACATAGCTAGTCAGACAAGTAGAATAAGACACATCACTTAATATAACTGGTCAGACAAGTAGAATAAGACTCATCATTTAATATAACTGGTCAGACAAGTAGAATAAAACACATCACTTAACATAGCTAGTAAGACAAGTGGTATAAGACACATTATTTAATATAGCTGGTCAGACAAGTAGAATAAGACACCCCACTTATCACAGGTGGTCAGACAAGTAGAATGAGACACTCCACTTGTCACAGGTGGTCAGACAAGTAGAGTAAGAGTGTCTAATATTCAACAGACATTGAATAAAGTACCTAAGGGAATCATTCCAATGCACCTAGTCAGACCAGTAGAATAAGACGATATTTTTCTATAATAGATTACAAGTGCACCACAGTATAATGAATATTCTACTAAGTAGTCCAAGACAATTTTTCATCAGAGAAGTGGAAACAAACAACACATATTTCACCTATTAAAAAAGTTACACATGTGGTCAGTCCAATCAATGATCACCGATTGTATCATTTCAAACTTTTCCACGAATGTGTAATATGAAACAGGTAGCCAATCAAATATTCTTCGAAACCCGCAATTTATTTTCACTTTCCATAAAACATTCTGACCCATGAACTCCATTACCTTTGCAAACAAAATCCGAGGCCGAAATCAATCCATTATTCAAGCAAATATTTATTTCCTCCATCAGCAGGATGATCCGCAGAAACAAAACGCGTTTCGAAAACAACGCCGGTTAATTACACCTTTCGGCGAAACGCGGTTTAATGCAAAAATAAGGGGAAAAACAAGTGAAGTAACACGATCGGAAATTGTACGGGGTATCGAGGGATCGAAAATAATTTCCGTGTCACCTATCGGTCCGGTAATATTTCCAACGGGGGCCGATGAAACATTTTCGACCGCACAATTTAGCGATTGTTTCCCGCTTCGTTATAACACGGGCTTTGTTAATTTAAACGGCCACGGGACGCGACAGGACGTGTACCGCCTCTGTAATTCTGAATCGTGCGAAAATTGCGTACAGAGACACGCGGAATTTCGACGGTGTGGCCGGCTCGAATTGAATGTGTATCCTAATCAAAAGGATCGCCGCTACGATTTTATCGAGTTGCTCGCTAAAGCGATCGCATTCGATACGCCCGGACGACAGCGGCTAATTATGGAACCCCGCGATCAAACGACACATTTCCATACCGCATATTTCGTGTACGCGAACGTTGTCGCAGAATGTTTGCCTGGAAAAATATTTGCCAGCACTGTTTGCCGGTCAAAGCACAAAAACGTGCAATGTAATAAAAATTTAAATACCGATCACGTTAAAATAACATCAATTTGGTATACTCTTCCTACACCATCCCATTTTTCAAAAATATTCCGAATATTTACTTGAAATACAAATTTATACTCAGGACGCACCTGGTGCGTCATATAGGTGATCAGACAAGAAAATAAAAAATAAAAGATTTTGAAGTTATCGAGTTACTTGAAATGCAAAATGAAGGTACTGTGTTCATATTTTATTTAAAAATATGCGAACAGAAGTATCAGGTGTAATAATTTTTTGACTATCTAGTATAAAAATAATGGAGCATCGTTACGAACGACGAAACTGATTTCCCCTAGATGCATATGCTTACGAAATATGCGGTATCATTCATGCACATGACGTCCAAGTGGAATATGCAAAGCGCGAATTATGCAAAATACCGCGAGACGTAAAATACATTACACAACGCATTTAAGGGGCACCGTTGGCACAGAGTGACTTTAATGCGTGGACCGAATATCAACCGCGAAAGAAACTTCGGGCATTTAATATGATGATGCTTTTAATGAATATTTAGGTGATATTTTGCAAATAATTTCGAAATATTCGACGGTAAACCGGCAATTTGTATGAATAAATAATCTTTTGATTACGAACGACTATGTGATTAAATATCACCTCTCACATTTTGATTAATGTTACAATTTACAATGCACACATTTTACCCGGCAATTTTAATTAATGCATTTATCATGCTATTACTTGCTGGCTAATTATTTCCGCTTCGTGTGTATATTCGAGAAGGATTAAACATTTGTTCTCGTTATTTGTGCTATTTTAATATTGACTTTCATGTTGAAATGTAATAATATGATTCTGCAAAGAGAAATTTTATTCAGAATCGCATTAGCTACTCCACATTTCAGAGATCTACATCAGTTGTAAGACGCGTCGAATTATCACGCGTCGAATTACCAAGCGACGAATTACCACGCGTCGAATTACAACGTATAGAATTACCACGCGTCGAATTACCAAGCGACGAACTTCCATGCGTCGAATTACCACGCATCGAATTACCACGCGTTGAATTACCTACGCGTCGAATTACCACGCATCGAATTACCCACGCGTCGAATTACCCACGCGTCGAATTAACTACGCGTCGAATTACCACGCGTTGAATTACCTACGCGTCGAATTACCACGCATCGAATTACCACGCGTCGAATTACCACGCGTCGAATTCCCACGCATCGAATTACCACGCGACGAATTACCACGCATCGAATTACCACGCGTCGAATTCCCACGCGTCGAATTACCACGCATAGAATTACCACGCGTCGAATTACTACGCACCGAATTCCTACGCGTCAAATTACCACGCGTAGAATTACCACGCGTAGAATTACCACGCGTCGAATTACCACGCATTGAATTACCAGGCATCGAATTACCACGCGTCGAATTCCCACGCGTCGAATTACCACGCGTCGAATTACTATGCATCGAATTCCTACGCGTCAAACTACTAAGTATCAAATTACCAAGCGTGGAACTGTCACGTATCGAATTACCAAGCGTGGAACTGTCACGTATCGAATTACCAAGTGTAGAACTCTCACGTATCGAATTATCACGCGTCGAATTACCACGTATCGAATTACCACATATCGAATTACCACGCGTTGAATTGTCACGCGTCAAATAACCACGCGTCGAATCACTATGCGTTGAATCACCACGCATTGAATACTCCTTCCCTGATGTGTACCCTATAGACTCGCAAAGCGCCCAACTTCAAATCGCCAAAACTAGAATCACCAGATAGCATAATTATTCAAACTACGTATGAAATCATCTTGCATCTCTATCTATCTATTTATTACATCTGCATGCGCAGATCAGTTACACAACTCGATTCACATTTCAACGAAAAATATCATTTATTATATTTTAAACGTTCATTGTACGTTTTAATTAAATTTTAGTGACTGTATTTTTGCAGTAATTGTTAATATAATTGTGGATTTCAACTAATTTTCAATGCAATGTTCATGAAATTTGTTATAAATGAGTTAAGCGATAAAATGGAAGCTGCAATCCCAAATCGCAGTACGAAATTATAATAAATTGGGTCCGGGTATTAATTTAATTACGCATCGAAACGTCCCCGATAATTAATTCCAGCAGATTAAATATTCGATCGGAAGAAAGAAATTAACGAGTGCTGAGAAAATATTTCTTCTCCGATGTGCACTTTCTGCATGGAATTTCTGTAAGCCGCATTTATATGAAACGTGGACGCTGCAGAAAACGGGGAATCGATAAGCAAATACAAATTAATTCCTCTCGGAAAGATATGTTCTTAGGAGAAGATGAAAGAAAAATATCCTGTGGATAAATTGTATCGAAATAAACTGAAACGATGCGGTGAAAAATTGCTGCCACTGTGGAAGATATTAAATAATGAAAGGTGTATTTCGTGAAACTATGAAGCTCGTTCAAATTTAACATACTGAATTCATATATTGTTATTAAATTATCACTGTGAATTAAAATATTCCACTGTTTGCAAATCGTGAAAGCAGTACAGTCGATAACTGTTAGAAATGTTCATCAAATATTTAACCAAACGTTTCAGTACATTTGATAGATCAGGAATTTCTGTAACACATTACAAATGGAGCGGCAAATTTTATTAATATTGATGGGACATTTATAATAATCACAAATATGTAATTTCACCATGAATTATTAGACCATAAATATTTACGCAGTCTCCGAAAATATGCGAGTGTATAAAATTCGCAAAATATGCGGATGTGTACATTTTTCAAAATATGCAAACGAATGTATAAAATTTGCAAAATATGCAAAGGGAGGTAATATTTGAGCCATCTACATGGAGAAAATATTTTATAAAAACTTGCTGAAGTATTCTGATTATTTCTGTAATCAATTTCTAATTTACAAAAGTGTAATGAGTTATGGGGGAAGAATAAAGGTTACAATGGCATTGTTAAGTAGTGATAGTCGATAGGTAGTCAGACAAGCTATGGAATAGAGATTATCCTGCCAGACAATAGACTGTCCTGCATTGTATTAACTGGATTGTATTGTATGTTCAATTTACAACTATTTGTTAATAAATATTGTTGAAAATTTCATTGTGATATTTTCACTTTATTTTTTTTTATTAATGGAAATTTAGAGTGTTTGCTAAAATTCTAACTTTTTTATTGTAATTGATATTTTTTAATTGTTGTCAGACATTCAACTACGTTTATATTTTATAGTTGAAGGGCTGATAAATTTTTTAGAAGACAGTAAACTAATACAATCTTATGCAAAATTTTACTACAAAAAGAATAAAGAGTTCCATGTAAAATAAGTTGAATCCAAAAAACAATTTTCACTCTCATCACCTAATTTCCTATCTGAAATTCAATTTTCTTAACAAACCAATACCTTCTATTAAGTTGATGAATTTTCCATGAACAATTAAAGAAGACAAACTGCAAATTACCCGAAAAAATAAAAACTGATAAATAAATACGAAAACCTTATTGCTAATCAATATCTGAAGCAGTAAAAGACGGTTTCTTAAAAATCGTAAAAAGCAGAGAAAATAGTATTTCCTCCAGCGTGTACCCCGTGTATGTCATATCGGTATAACAACGTCGACACGCGAACAACCGGGCTCGTGTTCTAGCAAAGCCAAGTTATTGAGAAATATTTCGCATAGTTTGAAATATTTCCGTGCCGAAGTACCACTCTGCGTTCCGTTGTAAATTTCACGGTGCATCGATCACCTGCCGTGATGAATTCTCGTTGCGCCCCGTTCTTTGCTCGGCTAGAGAGGGTCGTTTTCCTGAAAAACGAATCGTGTTGCATGCAACCCCAATTGCTCTTTCCCTGTCTGTTTTAGCACCTGCCTGTTGGGAATATTAAATTTCTTCTGGAGGGCCTGTAATCATTCTGTCGTTTGTTTCCAACTCCCTCCTTTTTTTTGAGAACTTTATTTCCATATATTCGATATTCGATTTCTTTCCGACAATTGTTTTCATCTTTTTGTGTTGAATTACTATCCGTGGAATTACCACGCATTGAATTGTCACGCGTCGAATTACCACGCGTTGAATTACCACGCGTCGAATTACCACGCATTGAATTACCACGCGTCGAATTACCACGCACTGAATTACCACGCGTCGAATTACCACGCGTCGAATTACCACGCGTCGAATTACCACGCGTCGAATTACCACGCGTGGAATTACCACGCGTCGAATTGTCACGCGTCGAATTACCACGCGTGGAATTGTCACGCATCGAATTACCACGCATGGAATTGTCACGCGTCGAATTACCACACGTGGAATTGTCACGCATTGAATTACCACGCATTGAATTACCACACGTCAAATTACCACGCATTGAATTACTACGCGTCGAATTACCACGCACTGAATTCCCACGCATCGAATTACCACGTTTCGAATTACCACGCGTCGAATTACCACGCGTTGAATTACCACGCGTGGAATCACCACGCGTGGAATTGTCACGCGTCGAATCACCACGCGTGGAATTGTCAAGCATCGAATTGCCACGCGTCGAATTACCACGCGTGGAATTGCCACGCGTCGAATTACCACGCGTCGAATTACCACGCGTGGAATTATCACGCGTCGAATTACCACATATAGAATTACCACGCGCCGAATTCCTACGCGTCGAATCACTACGTATCGAATTACTACGCGTCGAATTACCACGCATTGAATTTCTTTCGGACAATTGTTTCCTTTTTTTTATTCTACTTCCATTATTTATTGTATAATTATATTACTATTTCAACTGTATAGACATTTAGTGGTAGTATTTTTGTTCATTTTGATTCTCCATAATATTACTATTCAATTATTGCATGAACTACGATTTTCGCACGTTCGCTAATTCCACTCTTCTGAGGAAAAAATTAATCAGCGAGAAACCCTGTCCCATCGGAATAAAAACTTGTCCTCGACATTTCGATCCGGGGTCGATTTCACCGTAGGAATCTTAATACCACCCTTTCCCTGCTCGGTTATTCCCTGAGCAATCGGAAGCGTCGAGATGCAAATTCGAGATTTCGAATGGCGGCCGAATTTGCAGCGGGCCGAGACGAAGAAAGTGAAATTGAAAAGGAGATAGCGAGAGGAAACCGGTGCTATAAGACGATGGAATTTCGAGAGAAGATAAAACCTGACCTCCAGGAAGCCACTTCACGATGTCAGCTCGACGACCCTCTTCAGGAGGTTGCATCGGAAGAGCAGCAATTCCGCCTCTGGTCTTCTTAATCGAACCGGCTCCGGCTTTACCTACGCGAGTCTTCCAGCTTTCCCGTGGACGAGAAGGCGTTTTCCTTGGATCACGGAAATAATCTCGGCCGCGTAATCTGACTTGACAAAGCGAGCCCCAAGGTAGACCCGCGGCCGTGATTTTTCAATTTAATCCGTTCCGCTCGATGGGATCTCCACCGGATCGCTTTGGTACTCTTTCGTTTCTCTTTTACTACTTCTTTCTACTGTGTTTCTCTTTTTCTTTAACGCCGATTACCAGCTCTTTATCGCGACCGGGGGATGAACTTGTCGATCTGATCGACCTATCGAATCGCGCCACAGAGACTTTCGAGAGTGTTTGACTGTCGGATGCGATTTGTTTAACAATTGTGCACCGTGATTACGGATGGTGGTGGTAGTCAGACAAGTAGTGGACATCTGATACGATGAGTTATCGAAAAAGTGGTCAGACAAATAGATTAAGACAGTGTGTAAGACCATATGTGGTCAGACAAGTAGAATAAGGCAGTGTGTGATATCATATGTGGCCAGACAAGTAGATTATGACAGTGTGTGATATCATATGTGGTCAGACAAGTAGAATAAGACAATGTGTGATATCATATGTGGCCAGACAAGTAGAATAAGACATTGTATGGTTTCATATGTGGCAAGACAAGTAGAATAAGGCAATGTATGATTTCATATGTGGCCAGACAAGTAGATTATGACAGTGTGTAATATCATGTGTGGTCAGACAAGTAGAATAAGACAATGTGTGATATCATATGTGGTCAGACAAGTAGAATAAGACAATGTGTGATATCATATATGGTCAGACAAGTAGAATAAGACAATGTGCGATATCATATGTGTTCAGACAAGTAGAATAAGACAATGTGCGATATCATATGTGTTCAGACAAGTAGAATAAGACAGTGTGTGATATCATATGTGGCCAGACAAGTAGAGTAAGACAGTGTGTGATATCATATGTGGTCAGACAAGTAGAATAAGACAGTGTTTAATATCATATGTGGTCAGACAAGTAGAATAAGACAATGTGTGATATCATATGTGGTCAGACAAGTAGAATAAGCCTGTGCGTGATACCATGTGTGGTCAGACAAGTAGAATAAGCTTATGTGTAATATTATATGTGATCAGACAAGCAGAATATGTACCATTAAAATTCATATATAAAAACATTTCTCCCACTGAAACAATAGTATCAACATAAAAATCAGTATAAAATCCCCTGTAGAAGCTGTTAAACGTTATCCCAGCATCCTGCACCCACCAGAATCGATAATCCAAAATAAAAAGCATCAGATCCTGCAGAACAACCGCCCGTAGCGTCAAAAATTATTCCGCCGACGAGCAGAGAGTACGAGTTTCGGTCCGTGCACAGCCTGCGAAACGTCTCTATCGCGCATGAAAGAAATCCATACACGCCAGGTTGGTTCGATATAGAAATCGTTGCCATGAGTTCCAGGGACAAACTGTGAGACGCTCGTATCCCGTATTCCCGTGGGGTTACCTGGCTCGAGTAAACACAGTGTAACCAGCAGTATGCATACGGTTTGCTCGGGAACTTCTTTCCCCGGAAACGTTCACAATTTTCCTGTCAGGCTTCTGAATCTCTGGCCCTGTTTATTCGCTGCTGCATATCGGAAAAACAACGTTAAAACACCGATTGTTCGTGCGAGACTCGCGAAAGAAACCTGATTAAAAGTAAATAACGTTGCAAGCATATTGCATACATGTCTGGATAGAAAATTTGCAATAGTAGAAATATTATTATTAAATTATAAAATTTTTCTGTGGAAGATTTTTGATAAATAAAATCTTACTAAAGGACCTGAAGTCTAAAAAGTCTTGCAAATACTAAAATTGTAAATTTGTGAAGTATTTGAAATGCGTATCTCACAAAATTGTAAAAGACTTGAAATAAATCGCACAAACAATTGTAATTTTTTTTATAAAGGATTGGGGTTCACAAGAGCTCAAAAACAGTCGTGCAATTTTTCGGAAAGGATTTTAAAGACTTTGCTAATAGTAAAAGTGAAGACATTTTTATGTGTAGACGTTTGTCAGTGAAGTATCTCTTCGTGACGGTGCTTCAAAGTCTGCTATTGTAATTTTCTGGAACGCTTTGTCGCAGAAGCTGCCTTTTCACTTTGAAGCTCGACCAATGAATGGGTAAGGAAAACAGGAAACGTATTCTTTGAACTCTATCGATTTTGCAACAAGCCCGCTCGAACAATACCCCACGTTTTTTGGATCCTTTATACTTCAACTTTTAATTACTTATCAAAGATATTTCGCAACAAACAGATTCTGCTCTTTGATCAAATTTACGGAATTGATCGAGTAATTTCTCAGAACTGAAATGTTTCAAAACGAAAATGTTACAAATAAAATATTTATCACATTCACTTTGTTACAATTTTTTTCTTCCTTTTCCAACATACGTGTACATATTTCGACTGCAGAAAAATGAAGCATCAGAAAAAGGAATTCCAGTTATTAATGGCAATAATTAAATTTTCACTTTCATCACCCGAATTCCCGGAAAGCTCACAGTAATAAAAATGTTCATCCTGCAATAAAAGGTTGCAAAAGCAAGCAAAAAAGTCTGTTAATTTAGAAACTCTTTTTTCATGGAAGAAGAAATGTAGCGGATCAAGCGGCCATTTTCGACCCGATATTAACCCGTTGATGAAAACGACGGTACTTAGTCCGAACGTTTATAAATGCACGCGTTGACATTCGGCTATATCGAGCGACGCTCGTGGCGAGTCTCCTTTCATTTCGCCCCTCTCTGTTTTTCGCCGTAGATGGTCGAACAGAAGAGAGAAATGCACCGAATAGAAAAAAAGGGTGGAGCGAAAACGTGGCTGGAAATTTAACCGCGAGTGAAAGTGTGCTGGCAATTGAAAATTTTTGACCTCACCTTTGAACGAGCAAACGCTTATTTCGCTCCCCTTTTTTTTTCTACTCGACGGTGAATGCGTGGAAAACGTGTGTGCGACCGCCGGACAAGCTCGGAAAACTATCTTTGAAACTACGACGCCACGCTAAAAGTGTGTCTGATAAAAGTTGCAGAGGAATGATAAAACGCTTCTCGACGATAGGAAGTGCTCCTTCTTTTTTACGCTTCTTGCAAAATACGCTTTTTAAAGAGTGACGGCACGCGAGAGAAAGATTTATTTGCTATTTTTTCGCGGGAGAGTTCGGCGGAAAGTTTGGACGGGCTCGGAATAATGCATGGCGGAAATTATTCGGGAATGAAGTTTGATGTCGGAGTAGACCTTTTATTATAAGTTCGATTTGCTCGTGTTTTGGACAAGGGGTAATTATTCTGGGTAAATGAAATAGGCTGGACGATTGACAGCAATGACCTACTTTTTATTTTACTGACAAAGTTGTAGGGAAACTTATTGTCAGTGAGGAAGCAGAATTGCGTTAGTTTGAGTCTATTGAGTCGGCAGAATTAGTACGCGTCGAAATACCAAGCATCGAATTACCCACGCGTCGAATTAACCACGCGTCGAAATAACCACGCGTTGAATTATCTACGCGTCGAATTACCCACGCATCGAATTACCCACGCATCGAATTATCTACGCGTCGAATTACCCACGCGTCGAATTATCTACGCGTCGAATTACCCCCGTGTCGAATTACCCACGCATCGAATTATCTACGCGTCGAATTACCCACGCGTCGAATTACCCACGCGTCGAATTACCCACGCGTCGAATTACCCACGCGTCGAATTACCCACGCGTCGAATTACCCACGCGTCGAATTACCCACGCATCGAATTATCTACGCGTCGAATTACCCACGCGTCGAATTACCGACGCGTCGAATTACCCACGCGTCGAATTACCCACGCGTCGAATTACCCACGCGTTGAATTATCCACGCGTTGAATTATCCACGCGTCGAATCACCACGCCCCGAATTCCCACGCATCGAATTACCACGCCCCGAATTACCCACGCGTCGAATACCAACGCGTAGAATTTCCACGCGTCGAATCACCACGCCCCGAATTCCCACGCGTAGAACTCCCACGCATCGAATTACCACGCCCCGAATTACCCACGCGTCGTTTTACCCACGCGTAGAATTACTCACGCGCCGAATACCAACGCGTAGAATTTCCACGCGTCAAATCACCACGCCCCGAATACCCACGCGTAGAATTACCACGCCCCGAATTCTTACGCGTCGAATACCCACGCGTAGAACTCCCACGCGTCGAATTCCCATACGTCGAATGACTATGCGTTGAGTCCCCAAGTATTGAATTCCCACGCGCTGGATCACCACAAGTACTACCTATCACCGAATAATCACATACTAATTCACTACATACAAGATCGGGGACCTACAGAGACACCCTGTATAATATATTCTGAAAACGCTAGAGGTAATAACGACGACAGTCGATAAACACAAATAATATCCTAGAAATCGATTTCCTTGATAGAAAAGATTACCGTCTTATCTTCAAGTCGAGACACGTGTATCATCCCCGTGAGCAGACTTTTCACAACAGCCGCAGATGGCCCGCGACGATAAGTGACCCTCGTTGCTAGACCAGGCCACTTATTTTCTCGGAGTACGCGACGAAACGAACGAGGCCACGGTTGAAACGGAACGAAACAGAGAGAGAGGCGGGTAAAAAGCAGAAGAGCGGAAGAGAAAAAAAAATGGAGGGAAGTTGAAAAGGGAGGAAACAGGGGCGCGCCGATGTTTCCGTGCGAATGGAAACGGGCACGCAATAGAAAAGGCCGGGACTCTCCAATTTGCTGAGAGCTCTCCATCTCCGTGGACTTTCTCTCTTCTTCGTCTGTTCTTTCTCACCTTCTTTGGCCGCTTGTTTCGGCCCGTGCGAGTTCGCGCCTTCTTCGTTCCTCCGCCTGTCTTATTACTGTTGCCGCTGCTCCTCCACGTTCGAGCTCGCTCGCAAACTAAATACACTCGACCGTTAATGGCGACGCGGACGTTGAAAGCTTGCCTTCCTTCAAACTATTTCGTCGAACGTGATATCGTGAAACGCTTTTCTCACAGGGATAAAATGGCTGGACGAAAGTTTGTTATTGATTTGATTAATCGGTTTATGAAATTGATAAGATACTTAATGTTTAACGTAACTAATTAGGCAATGGTTACAAACGTCATGTAGTATGTTTAAGTTAGATCAATGTATCACATATGTGGATGTAACACTAGACTGCACAATGGAGGGGCAATAATGAATATTTTAAAAATATATTTGTATAATACACATCTTAAAACATACTTGAACAATGCAGATCTTGAAACAGCATCAAAAAGTGAAACTTCAGCAACAAAAATATTAAAATATACTTCCACAATAAAAATCATAAACTATACTTAGGCAATGAAGATTCTAAAACATACATGAACAATGAGAATCTTAAAATGTACTTGACTAACAAAAATCTTAAAAAATATACTTAAATAATAAAAATCCTAAAATGTACTCAAATAACAAAAATCTTAAAAATATACTCAAATAACAAAAATCATAAAATATACTTGACTAACAAAAGTCTTAAAAATATACTGAAATAACAAAAACCTTAAATATGTACTCAAATAACAAGAATCTCAAAATGTACTTAAAGAGTACATTTATCTTAAAGAATAAGAATCTTAAAATGTATTTCTATAACAAAAATCCTAAAAATATACTTGAACAATAAAAGTCCTAAAAATACTCTGATGTATTAGCAGTTCAGACACGTTGCCTGTAGACGAGGACAGACAACGTCACATATACAGTTAGTTCTTCAATCATACGTTCGAAGGGATTAGAGTGTGAACAAGATTGACCATAAGTTTATTGGAAAGGGGATTTGATCCTTCGTTTGATCTAATGCACAAACGGTTGTCTTACGAAACACGAAGCAAGGGGAGCATAAACGGCAAGAATCCTATTTCTGAACGACAGGGCGAAGAATAGATCAGGTTTATTGGACCGAGATTCAACGCCAGATCTTCCGTTTATTGGACAATTCCATTATGTTCGGAGAAAGAATTGTTTAGAATAGTGTTTCTCTCTTTCTGGAACTGGTGGGTCTGAGACGTTGATTTCCTCATTTACTTTCACGTGAAAATTAATTAGAATGTTAGTACGAGTTTGAAAATAATCTGGTAGAGTTTGATATAACTTGATGAAGTATGAAAGAATCTGAAAAATATACTCAAATAACAAGAATCTTAAAAATATACTTAAATAACAAAAATCTTAAAAATATACTTCAGTAATAAAAATCATAAAATGTAACTAATTAACAAAAATCTTAAAAATATACTTAAATAAAAAAAATAATAAAATGTACTTGACTAACAAAAATCTTAAAAATATACTTAAATAATAAAAATCCTAAAATGTACTTGACTAACAAAAATCAGAGTAGAATACTTTTGAAGAACTTGATGTTAATATTCTTGAATATAATCATATAGACATTTTGTTATTTTTTACAGTAAAAAGATAATTACAGAGAACAGTTACCAATTTTTAAACATTCATAATCCAAAAAAATTTGGTGACATAATGCAAAATACTTGTGCTACATTAATTTAGAGCTTGGAGATCTAAGAAAATAATTTAAACGTCCCGCGTCCATAATACAAAATGGCCGCCGACCTAAAACAGCAGTCCTCGAAACAAACAAACTCGAATAAAATTAAACAACACAAAATTACTACAAACTTCTTCTAAAACTCCCCAAAAAACGATTGCATAAACATTTCAAACCTGCAAGATTCCTCTCAAATTCCTCCCAATAAACTTCCGAATCGAAAACTAATCAAACTCCCATCACCGAAACACGAAAATGTTCAATCTCCCAAATTGAATTTCGCAAAACAATTAAAACCCGAAAACAGTGCCTCCGTGTACAATAAATGATTGAAGGGTTGTATCAAAAACTTGGAACAGTAACGAGCATTTAATAAATTGCAGCAGCGTTCGAAAGTTGTTGGCGAAAATTTGTGTGCTGCAGAAGGCAAGAGCGGAGTTTTCGTTGAAAACTTACGGTCTTATCGGATGTTGCTTAAGAACGTGCTCCATTCCAGGCACAACGGTTTAGGAACAACGTTGTTTCGGCCTTCACTTTGAAAAGGGTTCTAACAGAGGTAGCAGGGACACGGAAAGACATTTCGTTCGGCAGACATTTCTGTAAAAGGCACTCAAGAGGCCGGAAGTAAGGCACTGTAAGCGATGTTTCCTCACGATTTCTCACTTTTCCTCTTTGTTTTTCATCGAGTGCTCTTAACCCGGCACGACCAGACGGAAAATTAAGTTTCATTTTATGATCGACAGGTAGATTGATATTGTATGCTTCGGAATTTCTCGTTTATATTTTTCGAGGGAATCTGTTACAGGTTATATTGTGCAGCGTTTTGTTTCGTTTGGGGAAGCTGTTTTTTATTGGAACTATCGATAGTATTCACTCACGAGTATAAATTACGGTAAAAATTTAGTGGAAGTACTGTAAAAATTTAGTGGGAGTACTGTAAAAATTTGATAGAAGTACTGTGAAAATTTAACCAGTTAACTATGGAATTTAGTTTCAAAAGTGGAATTAAAAATAAGTATCGACGTGTATACACGTCGAACGCAGGGAAAATGGTACTATTATATACTTTACAAAAAACGAGGAAGAGTTACATGTATATTCGTCAAAAAAAACTAACAATTCGTTTCTGAATACGTTATTCAAACGCACCGCAGTAGAAATTTGATCTGCCGTGTATACGCGTCGAACGCACTTAACTGGTTAATAGAAGCACAGTACGAATTTCGTAAAATAAATTATTAGTACAAATTACTATTTCATCAGCAAGAGTTATATAATTATTACTTGCATCAATTCACTCATCATGACAATAAATTATTTACTCATTGATTTATCAACACATTTTCCACCATTATTAAAATAAATCACTTACCTTTTCGCTCGGCAACAGCATGACGCATCAGGACGATATCCACGCATCAACACAGGCACATAACACTATTCACTCGTCAAATAAATTATGCACTCGATCCCAAGTACCTACGCAACACAAATTATCACAATAAATTTCAAGTGTGAAATAATAATGCAGAATATTTCATGACAATAAATTATTTACTCATTCATTTGTGAACACATTTACTTTTCCGCCATTATTAAAATGAATCACTTACCTTTTCACTTAGCAACAGCATCACGCGTCATCAAGACGATATCCACGCATCAGCACAAGCACATGACACTACTTTTTCATTAAATAAATTATGCACTCGATTCCAAATACCTACACAACACAAATTATCACAATAAATTTCAAGTGTGAAATAATAAAGCAGTATATTTCATGACAATAAATTATTTACTCATTCATTTGCGAACACATTTACTTTTCCGCCATTATTAAAATAAATCACTTACCTTTTCACTTAGCAACAGCATCACGCGTCATCAGGACGATATCCACAGTACAGGCACATGACACTACTTTTTCGTTAAATAAATTATGCACTCAGTCCCAAATACCTACACAACACAAATTATTACAATAAATTTCAAGTTTGAAATAGTAATACAGAATATTTCACGACAATACTCACGTCAAAGCGTTGCCTCTTTACGCGCCAAAATAATGGCTTTCGCGAACGTCGTAGATCACTGCACGCCACTCTAGTGGCACACTGTGGTGGCGCACTCTGGTGGCGCGCTCACATAACATTTCAAACCGGTAAATTAAATTGAAATTATTTGAATAATTTTCTGAAAAAGTGAATTGTCAAGATTAAATATTACATTTGTGGGAAAAATTAATTATTAAAAATTTTGTTGTAATGTACTTACGTAAGGAACAGTATTGTGAGATAATGTAGTGTTGTATCTAAGATGAGAAAAGTAAAAAATGCTATTATATGAGAGGTGACTATAATAATTTTTACATCAACCAAATATTATAAAGATTCGTATGTAGTGAATAAAATAGAAATATTTCGAAATTTATGTTATAGTAGAGTCATATATGCATATGAGTTCTATATCTATGTATGTGAGTCCTATATCTATATGAGTCCTACATCACCCAAACTCCCAAATTACCCAATTACCCAAATTTCCGAATCCCCAAATTCTAAGTACCTAAATTTCCAACAACCCAAATCCCTGAACCTCCAAATTTCCAGCGCCCCGAATACCTAAATTTCCAAATCCCCAACGCCCCAAATATCCAAATTTCCGAATCCTTAAATCTCCAAATTTTCAGCGCAACAAATATCTAAATTTCCAAATCCTTAAATCTCCAAATTTCCAGCGCCCCAAATACTTAAATTTCCAAATTTCCAGCGCCTCAAATACCTAAATTTCCAAATCCTTAAATTCCCAAATTTCCAGCACCCCCAATACCTATATTTCCAAATGCCTAAATTTCCAAATTCCCAGCACCCCAAACACCTAAATTTCCACCCCAAATGCCAGAATACCAAAATTCCCAAACTACTAAGTATGTCTATACGAGTCCTAACCCCTCAACATTCTAAAACACACCTACTAAAACATCCCCCTAAAAGAAATAAATACACCCCTATGAAACTTTTTCAATCAAAAAAAATTTGCAAGCGATTTCAAAAGATAAGGTCAGCAAGAATTCCCCAGAGATAAAATCCGCTAAAAACGGAGGCTGCAGAGCTCGGATCGAAAATCCGACTTTGTGGTCAAGTTGAGGGAAACTCTCCGTTGAAGTATTCCTCGAAACGAGTTGACCAGCTCGAGTTTCGCTTCTGAAGGTAGCTGGTAGAAGCTCAAAGGGCAAAACTTGGTAGTTACCGCCTATTGATAGCGGAGAATCGGAGCAGGCCTTGGTTGTTTGCCTCGAGTGGAGGAAGATGATCGTCTTCGTGGTCGCTTGCTCAACGAACTGAATCCCGTCGGACGAATGGAACCGTTGGATCGTGCACTTAACGGAGATTTACAAATTAATTCGAGCGTCTAAAAAGAAACGGCCTCGTTCAGGAAACTGGGATTCGTTTCCAGGAACGAACAGTGAGTAACGAGCATTGCCGTGAAATACCGCTTACAAAGATTTCATTTAGCAGTCCGATGCTTTTTGGGGATTATAAATCTTCTAGGTACTTTGGGGCGATTTGTAATATTTAGTGGGTGTGAGATGAGATGGGAGAGTTTGGGAGGTGGAGGACTTTGTTTTAGGACTTCATTTGGGGATTTGGGAATTTGGGGATTAGGGATCTGGGGATTTAGAGATCTGTGGATTTAGGGATCTGTGGATTTAGGGATCTGGGGATTTGGGGATCTGGGGATTTAGGGATATGGGGATTTAGGGATCTCTGGATTTAGGGATCTGTGGATTTAGGGATCTGTGGATTTAGGGATCTGTGGATTTAGGGATCTGTGGATTTAGGGATCTGGGGATTTAGGGATCTGGGGATTTAGGGATCTGTGGATATAGGGATCTGTGGATTTAGAGATCTGGAGATTTAGGGATCTGAGGATTTAGGGATCTTGGAATTTGAGAATTTGGGAATTTGGAAAATTGGAAATTTGGGAATTTGGGAATTTGGAAATTTGGAAACTTGAAAACTTGAACCTTTAGAGATTTATAAATTTGTAGATTTTAGGATTTGAGGATTTGTAAGTTTAGCGTTCTTGTGGAACCTTATTAACTTCCATCCCTAATTCACCTTACAAACTTCCAACATTTCCAAAGTTCACCAATTTTTAATTTCCATCACAAATTTAAAATCTCATAAATTAACTTTTATCATTTCTATCTATCATAAATTTCATCATACTCGAATTCTCACATCCACAAACCTCCAACCAAAAAAGTATCTGCACCCTCAAATTACAATTAAAAACGAATCTAAAAACGTGCAAAGCACCTCCGCCCATAAAATAGCGTATCGACTAGCAATTCAAGGGTGGAATAGTTGATCATAAATAATAATTTAATCGTCCATTACTCCAACACAGTACAAAATTTCTCAGTGCCCTTATTTTTGATTTAATTCGTCATTTATCTTCGTTCTTTCCCTTGTTTATTCGTATCCCCGTTGCTGAACGTGCTTTTTTCCCATCGCTACAGTCGAGGTGACCAGAGAATAAGAGAAAATGGTTCGTAATTTACGACGGTCTTTCCGGACACTTTACGCGCGTACTATCACACCCTCTTTCCCCTCTGTTTATAAAACGAATATCGTACATCACGATTTCTTCAATTACGTCGCAGATTTTACGATTTTCCTGTGTGCAGACTCGAAGCGAAAGATATTTCTCGACCCTTCATAGCTGCACGCTTCCCAGCTGAACAAATACTACTCTTTTTTCTATTTTATTCCTTTCAACGACGTATTGTTTTCGGTTGAAAGTTTTCAAGCTGTTACGCGTGTAAACTGTCCGTACAATTCTATATTCTGTGATAAATGGATCTAAACAATACGAAGGGAACTTCTTTGGGAGTTTTGGAGTTTGAGGTTAGGTTCGATCTTCTTTTCGAATGTTCTAATTTTTGACTGAGAGAGTCATTTAGAATTTATTTAGGAATAATTTATCTGTAATAATTATTGACTTGTTAATTTTTTGATATTTATTATTTGAGGAAAATATATTTTGTTATTCTTGTATGGTATCAAAATTTAAATGTATTATATCAATGACTCACTCGTAATTTATATAAAAATTAACAAGTAATAAATTACAAGTATAATTTCCCTATAATAATTATTGACTTGTTAATTTTTTTACGTTTAATATTTGAGAAAAAATTTTGTTATTTTTGTACGTCATAAAAATTCAAATGTATTATATCAATGATCCACTCATAATTTATATAAAAATTAACAAGTATAATTTACCTATAATAATTATTGACTTGTTAATTTTTTTACATTTATTATTTGAGAAAACATTTTATTATTTTTGTACGTCATAAAAATTCAAATGTATTATATCAATGACCCACTCATAATTTATATAAAAATTAACAAGTATAATTTCCCTATAATAATTATTGACTTGTTAATTTTTTTACATTTATTATTTGAGAAAACATTTTATTATTTTTGTACGTCATAAAAATACAAAAGTGTTATATCAATGACCTACTCATAATTTATATAAAAATTAACAAGTATAATTTCCCTATAATAATTATTGACTTGTTAATTTTTTTACGTTTATTATTTGAGAAAACATTTTATTATTTTTGTACGTCATAAAAATTCAAATGTATTATATCAAATACTCACTTCTTTATATAAAAATTCCTTTAAACCTTCGTTACCATTAATAATACTCAATTTTTATTTGTTATTTAATTAAAGAACGTATTTATTTTGTGACCGAATAATTAACGAATTTCGCAACAATAAAAAGAGCGTACAAGTAAAAAATTTCTTCATCCTTCCATATAAAAATTCAAATTAATGAATCTTATACTCACAACGTATTTGTACAAAATAAAATAGAGAGAATGTTTCATAAAAGTTTACAATAGCTTTGATTTTAATCCTTTAACCCTAGAGAGCGAGTGCAGAGAGAAAAACGAGAAAAAATTGTAATAAATCTAGTTCTGCGGTGACGATGGCTGTGGTGTTCGACAAATCGATCGAAAAAAAATGGTTCTACTGCTCGTAACGAATAAAGCTCTCCATTCATCACGTTCGTCTTGTTAATCCACATCGTGATGGGTTAGAAATCGGTGACCACTCTTCTGCTGGAAAACCGGATTCTGCTTCTTTATCTTTTTATGTTACATACAAGAATTTTTGAAATTTCATTATTTATGGTAACTCATTGTCAGACATTTTTCATTTTGTCATACTGGATTTTTGTTATTTTTATGTTCATAAAGGGAAGAGGTTTTGAAACTACAAATTTTAGAAGTTTTTTGGTGAGAAGATATTTAGGTGTTTAAATTTATAGGACTGAAGTTTGTATATCTTAAATTTTCTCTTAGGTTCTCAAATTTTAAATTTTCTAAATTTTAGTAGGTTTTTAATTCAAGGTTTTAAATTGATGTAATAGGATTTGACCAAGTACTTGTTTTTGTAAATTTCTGAATGTTTTATAATTTACTCGTTAGATCCCAAAATTGTGAAAATAACCAAACTTCCAACTCCTCAAATCCCCAAATTCCAAGCTTCCAAATCCACAAATATCCAAATTCCAAACTTCCCAAATCCCAACACACCCAAATTTCCAACTCCCCAATTACTCAAGCTTCCAAATCCACAAATACTCAAATTCCAAGCTTCCCAAATCCCTAAACACCCAAATTTCCAACTCCCCAATTACCAAAGCTTCCAAATCCACAAATACCCAAATTCCAAGCTTCCCAAATCCCTGATGCCCCAAATTTCCATCTCCCCAATTACTAAAGCTTCCAAATCCACAAAACCCAAATTCCAAACTTCCCAAATCCCTAAATATCCAAATTTCCAACTCACCAATCACCAAAGCTTCCAAATCCACAAATATCCAAATTCCAAGCTTCCCAAATCCCTAAACACCCAAATTTCCAACTCCCCAATTACCAAAGCTTCCAAATCCACAATACCCAAATTCCAAGCTTCCCAAATCCCTGATGCCCCAAATTTCCATCTCCCCAATTACCTAAATCCCCAAATTCCCAAGCTCCCAAATACCCAAGTGTCCAAATCCCAAAATCTCCAAATTTCCAGCGCCTCCATCTAAATTTCTAATCCAAGTGTCAGAATACTAAAAGTTCCAAACTCTCTCACCCCAAAATTTCCAGATCCCAAATCCCTCACTTCCCAAGTCCTCCACACGTCCTAATCTCCATATCCCAAAATCCCTAACACCCCATATCCTAAAATTCCCAAAATTTCCAAGTCCCCACCTCCTAAAATTCCCAACTCTCCACCTCCCAAAATTCCCAACTCTCCACCTCCCAAAATTCCCAACTCTCCACCTCCCAAAATTCCCAACTCTCCTCCTTCCAAAATCCCCAACTCTCCACTCTCCCAAAATTCCCAAAACTGCACCTCCACATTCCCAAATTTCCAAAAACCCAAGTACCTAACCTAAGATCCTCCCAGTACCAGCAGCGCCAACCTTGCTACTCACCAAAGAACCTACCATGATATATCACGAACGAACAAGAATCCAACGCGACTCTGTCGTGTGAAATTTCGTCCTTAACATCAGGTTTCCGTTCTCGAAGAGGATTCACAGCGTCGATCACGTTTCGATCGATAAACCATCCAGCGGTACACGAACCAGCTGTCATAAACTTGGGAAGAGTATGTCGAGCACGTATGACGAGGACCATCGTGATCCATATGCGAGCATACTTTTACCGGAAGGTTAAGAGACGCGACGGAAGGCCGCGGGCCTCGTGGAAGCACGAAAAAGAAAATGCGAGTTACATTTCTTTCTCTGGCCCCCGAGAGATTCAATATTTCACCCCTTAGCACACCGGTAAGAGATCCGAGGCATTCTCAAAGTTTCCACGGGAAATTCACCCTTTTCCGCGTGTCTGTGCGGACGGACACACGGAGACTGTTCATACGACGTTGGTGATTCAACTTCGAACGGAAGTCCCTTTCACACGGAAACTTTCCTCGATTCATTTCGTCGACCGAGATGTGCCCTGCAACGATCATTTAATTCGGCTTTGAGAATGGTAATCTACATCTTTCGAGTTTTTGAGCATTGTGGAAGTTCTTTGGGATTATTTTTTGGGTTGGGGAGGGTCAGGGGAGTGGCATGACTCTAGAAACAAATTTAGTAACTTTGGTAATTTATACATTTTATAAGAACTGTAACATATATGTTCATGTGTACATGTATGTATATTATAAACGTGTGTGTGAATAAAAGTAATGCTCATGACGTATGTACATGTATGTATGTATGTTTGCATATGTGTCATGTATGTATGAATATATGTATGAATGTGTGTGAATGTATATGTGTAATAATGTATATGTGTGAATGTATGTATGAATGTATGTGTGAATGTATGTATGAATGTATGTATGAATGTGTGTATGAACATATGTATGAATTTATGGATGAATGTATGTATGAATGTATGTATGAATGTATGTATGAATGTATGTATGAATGTATGTATGAACATATGTATATATGTAAGTATAAATGTATGTAATGAACATATGTATGAACATATGTATGTACATATGTATGAATGTATGTATGAACATATGTATGTACGTGTGTATGAACATATGTATGAACATATGTATGAACATATGTATGTACGTATGTATGCATGTATATATGAATGTATGTATGAACATATGTATGAACATATGTATGAATGTATGTATGAACATATGTATGAACATATGTATGAACATATGTATGTACGTATGTATGAATGTATGTATGAACATATGTATATATGTAAGTATAAATGTATGTAATGAACATATGTATGAACATATGTATGTACATATGTATGAATGCATGTATGAACATATGTATGTACGTATGTATGCATGTATGTATGTATGTATCTATGCATACATAATAAACAGTAACAAATAAATAAATATAAAATAAAAAATAAATAATAATCTTATTTCTATAAAACCTACTAGCAGCAAGCTTCTTTCAACAAAATAATAAAATAGAATATCAGTGAAATTATATATATAATTAGAATAGTAAACTATCATAATGAAATAATAAAAATAGATTTATTAAAGTAATTTTTAATACAGCATTCTTCGTTTCGGTCAAAATTTATATGGAATATAATGTGAGCAGCATTATAGACGACACGACGGCAGAAAGGCTTGGTACGTTCACAATTTTATCTATCCATCTTTATGGGCACTTCTGCTTGTCTTAAAAGCTCGTAGGAAGAGTTCGTAAAAGCTGTGCACATAAAGTTTCCCCCAGGGATAATGGGCACGATATGATTTTATTATGAAGCAGCCGTGATACTTAAAAATTCCCATATTGCAGACAAGTGTTTCTGTCTTGTCTCCGTTACACGGAATCCCTTTGATGCTCTTTCATTTATCATTCTGTGCAAGAGTTCGGCTGAAATGTTATACATATTTCATTACTTTTTCACTTGGAAATATGTTAATTTAACAATTTAGGGATTCAAGGTATTTCTAAATATTAACCTAGCTATCATTACATAAAATGAATTAAAATAATTATTGATATCTCTAACAACTGTACCTTTACACATTAAACTCACGTGCATATAAACTGCACATATAAACTGCACATATAAACTTACATATAAACTTACATATAAACTGCACATATAAACTTACATATAAACTGCATCAATAGATGCAGAGAGTACACTGAATCTTCGCAACAATAAATTATCCCAACGAAACATTTTTGCACAGTTCCACAACAACCGATCTTAGAAGACTCGTTGCATACGCAGATAAGTAGCTACACCTGCACCATGTGACCACGTGCGTGAATGTCCTCAATGCACAGTCCTGGACGACACCGTGCTGTATTAGTACCGGTAATTTCGCCATGATGCACCGGACATGGATCACAGCGGAAGACAGATGACATTGTTTCCTGTTTCGAGGGAGACAGAGAGAAATGCATTACATTCTGGAGCTAGAAGGTTAGGTGCGAGTTAAGTTAATTAATGGCTGGGGTCGCTGTTTTTTATTTGCGGAGTTTGTTTGCATTAACCTTGTCCAGATTTCCAAATACCTAATCTCAGAATCGTCATATTTCTAAATTTTTGTGTTCTCTGATCTCAGAATCCTTAAATCCCCAAATTTTGAAATAGCCAAGCGGCCAGGCCCTATAATCTTCACAGATCCATGTCTCCAAAGCATCAAATCCTCAACTCCTCATATATTTGAATGATTAAATTTGCAAGCCCAAGTCTCCAAATCCTAAAATTCCCAAATCTCATCATCTCGAAATTTCCAAATCTTCAAATTCTCAACTCTTCCAATCCTTGAATCATCAAATCTCCAAACCCCCAATCTCCAAATCATTAAATTCAACTCACCCACTTCTCAAATCCTCGAATCTCCAAACCTTCAAATCTCCAATCCCCCAAATTTCCAAATCTTTAAATTCTCAACTCCTCTAATCCCTAAATCTTCGAATATCCAATCCCCCAAATTTCCAAATCTTCAAATTCTCAACTCCCCCAATCCCCAAATCCTCAAATCTCCAATCCCCCAAATTTCCAAATCTTCAAATTCTCAACTCTTCCAATCCTCAAATCCTCGAACCTCCAAACCTTCAAATCTCCAATCCCCCAAATTTCCAAATCTTCAAATTTCCAACTCCTCCAATCCCTAAATCCTCGAATCTCCAATCCCCCAAATTTCCAAATCTTCAAATTCTCAACTCTTCCAATCCTCAAATCCTCGAATCTCCAAACCTTCAAATCTCCAATCCCCCAAATTTCCAAATCTTCAAATTCTCAACTCCCCCAATCCTCAAATCCTCGAATCTCCAAACCTTCAAATCTCCAATCCCCCAAATTTCCAAATCTTCAAATTCTCAACTCTTCCAATCCCTAAATCCTCGAATCTCCAAACCCCCAAATCTCCAAATCTTCAAATTCTCAACTCTTTCAATCCTCAAATAATCAAATCTCCCAATCATCAAATTCTCAACATCTCCAATCCTCAAATCATCAAAGTCCCAAACCTCCACATCTCCCAACCCCCGATGCTCCAAGTCATCAAACCCTCACCTCCTCCACTCCCCAAATCATCAAACCTCCACGCCCTCAAATTCCACGTCACCCCATCGCCGCTGACAAAATGAAAGACAAAAAGGTATAATAAAAAAACGAAGAAAGAGCATCCCAAAGAGGAAGTTTCTCTTTTCCGTGCAGTCGAATCGTCATTTGCCGCGTGTCTAGCCGGCAGACGATGCATCTCTCGAGCGGGACACGACGGTGATAACAATGATAATGACGATGACGAGCAGCAGCGACCGAGTCGAATGACAGAGTCGAGCAAACCGTGCTCTGCAGACAATGCCTGCTGAATTTCCGCTCCGGTTATTCACCACTGTGTTATGCATAAAATGAGCACCGAATCTGATACGCGCACGTGTGCGTCGTCTTGATGCCGAGGCTTTGTGAATGAGAACCATTCGAACGGGCTTGATGACACTTCGATACGTTCCTCCGGAACGACAAGATTGCATCCGTTTCTATCGATCGACGATGACAGCTTTCAGACTTGGAAAACAGAACGGAAAGTTACGTAGGGGGTTTAGGCAGGGCTGTATTTACAGGGCACGAGATAGATCCGAAATGATCGCTCCTGGGAAAAAAAGTGTGGAATGTTTTTTGTAGAGAATTTTGTGAACTACATATTTTATTATGAGTGCTTTTGTCGTGGGAGTTATTGATGGGCAGATATTCCGGAAAAACTGCAATTATTTCTTGAGGTTTCATTCTTTGAAGAAGTTGAATCTTCTGAGACGGTTTTCGTGAAAAGGGGTAGTTCTACAGAAAATTCTTAGAGGACTATTTTTGTAGAGAATTTTGTAAGCTATAAATTTTGTGGTGTTCATTTTTGTCGTAGAATTGATGGATAATGAGATATTTGTTAATTAATGTTGCGTTTATGAACTGTGACTCTATAAACTTTATGAAAACTTGCAGACCGTTGTACATAAAAGTGGTTCATCTTACGAAGATAATGTATAGAACATTTTTTATAGAAAATTTCCTTAGCTACAAGTTTTGTTATAATCACTTTTGTCGTAAAATTGATAGATAATTAGATATTTGTTAAGGAATATTACGGTTTCTGAATTGTGACTCTATAAACTTCGTGAAAACTTGCAGACCGTCATACATAAAAATGGTTCGTTTTACGAAGATAATGTATAGAACCTTTTTTATAGAAAATTTCCTGAGCTACAAGTTTTGTAATTACTAATTTTGTCATAAAATTGATAGATAAGTAGATAATTGCTAATGAATGTTACATTTCTGAATTGTGACTCTATAAACTTTGTGAAAACTTGCTGACCATCGTACATAAAAATGGCTCGTCTCACAAAGATAATGTATAGGACCTTTTTTATAGAAAATTTCCTAAGCAACAAATTCTGTAATAACCAATTTTGTCGTAAAATTGATAGATAAGTAGAAAATTGCAAATAAGTACCTACCCGTTGCAAAAGAGGTCGACTTGCAAACAAGCCGCAAACG
This sequence comes from Megachile rotundata, assembly GCF_050947335.1. Taxonomy (NCBI): domain Eukaryota; kingdom Metazoa; phylum Arthropoda; class Insecta; order Hymenoptera; family Megachilidae; genus Megachile; species Megachile rotundata. The sequence goes on from NC_134996.1 coordinate 11,415,561, forward strand.
CCAAAGTCGCTATATCGGCAAAATTTGTGGACGGAGACGTTCTCCAATAATTCTCGCGCCATTTCTGAATGCCATCCTCGAAATCGCCGCTATGGGAATCGTTGATCGTAAATCTTTTTCTTGACCGTCGCTCGGTGCGACATAAATCCGACGTGGTGGTGGCGTTTCGCAATTTTATTTCCTCCTTAGGCAGGTTTTATCCTAAAATATTATATCCGACCGGGTTAGGGCGTCAAGATGGATGAAACTGTGAGCAAGACCGACAGAGTCGCTCGAAAAGGTATCCACTGTAAATTCGATTAACGGATCGGGTAATCCTCGTGAGGAGTTTACCCGCGAAATTTATGGCAAACAAATAAACAGCCGAAAGAGAGAAAAAAAGCGAACGAACTGGTTTTAACTACGCTCGTTCGTCGTAAAACCCTCGAACCTGACGGAGAACAATGCGTGGGCGGATCGTGAAGAATGACTCTCAATGGAAACGGAATATTCTACCGCTCTTTTTTTCTCTTCCTCGCTTTTTCTGTTCAGTTTAAGGTAAGTGAGATTTTTATAACTTTCGGAAAAAACAAGGTCTGTTTATGAAAACACGAGTGTTAAAGTTTAGCTTCGGAGTGTGATGAATTTTTGTTATTCAAGAAGGGTTCGTGCGGGAAAGTGCACTCGTTAATTAGGAATTTGCTAGCGGGGGTTCTTAGAATGACGGGGTGATTATAAATTTAATTCAGAATGGAGCGTGAAGCTGTAGCCATCTAACGGACGCAAGTAGCAACTCAAATTTCTGAATTGTTAAGAAAAATATATTTTTACTAATTTATTTGGTTTGTTAATTTTTGAGGAACATTTAGATGTATGTTTCGTGTATATTATAGTGAATTAAAGCTATAAAATAGATGTTAATTGAGGGTTTAGGAAAATTGGAATAGTGGCGCCATCTATACAACGAACGGGGTGAACTACACACTTCTGAAACTGGAGTTTAAGTAGTTCGTGGTTTCTACCGCTAGATGGCGACACAGTGATCTGCAGGGACGTCGGTAAAGAAGAATTATGTTATCTCATCCATCGGTCAAGAAGAATTCTGTCACCACAGCTATCGATAAAGAAGAATTCTGTCACCATAGCCATCGGTAAAAAAGAATTCTGTCACAACAGTGATCGGTCAAGAGGCATTCTGTCACCACGGCCATCGGTCAAGGAGAATTCTGTCACTACAGCCATCGATCAAGAAGAATTCTGTCACGACAGCCATCGATAAAGAAGAATTCTGTCGCTACTGCCGTCGGTCAAGAAGAATTCTGTCACCACAGCCATCGATAAAGAAGAATTCTGTCACGACAGCCATCGGTCAAGAAGAGTTCTGTTACAACAGCTGTTGTTCAAGAAGTGTTCTTTCACCACAGCCGTCGTTAAAAAAGCGAAAGTAGTCAACCATGTCATTCGGTTGAATTGCTTGAGAGTTGCAAGAGAAAAACGTGGACAAAAAAGTTGAAAAGTCAAGTACACAAGCGCTAGCAAATTCAATTTTGCATTAAACTCTACGGGGATATGGTTTTTCGGTGATTATTCCTCCGTGGCATGCGTGGGCGGCGCACAAGAGGAATATACACGATAATGATTAAACAAAATCCTTAATTACTCACTTTCTAAGCACAGTCTATGAACTTTTATGATTAAAGAATGTTCAGTGATTTCCTAGCTACTTTCTCATATCATATATGTTCACATTTTTATTGTAAATAATTAGTTATTAATTAATATCCAGCACGACGTCGGCGAAATACATCGTACGCATGAGATAATTTGAAATAATTAATAGCACATTTTCTAAACACAATTTAGGCACTTTTATTATGAAAGAATGTTCAGTGATCCCTCAGATACTTTCTTGTATCATATTTCTTCAGATTTTTAATGAAATTAATTAGTTATTAATTAATAACCTAAGGCCAGCCACGGTGGCAAAGGATATAACCGAGGTCATTTTGAATAATTAATTACACGTTTTGTGGATATATTTTGTGCACTTTTATGATTGAAGAATGATCAGCAATGTATTATTTACATGGTTCGATCATAAAAGTTCATAACTAATGTTCGGGTAACGAGTAATTAATTATTTTGTGTCAGCATTACGATACGAACATGAGCCGCCTATGTTAATTCTACTGCGCATGTAAAGTGCAATATTTCGGCACTTTGACGACGTAGTATGGTTCCTGAGGCATTTAGAAACAAATTTCTATTAGGGTTTGATGCGTTTTGACGCCTAATAAAGCCAGAAAATCAATTTTTGTCGAATTCGGTCGAAAACGGTACAGGTGGCGCCATCTAGCGGCGACCGGCGGAACTACGAAAAACTAAAATCTCGATTTTCTCGAAAACTAGGGACTTTTCCGAAATTCTGAGATATACAAATTGTTCCTTATCGCCTACGGAATCGAACGAATGTAATTATAGCCTGCTAGGACAATTATTAAGGAAAATAGAAAAATAGCCCATTTCATGGACTAAAAAATTGGCGTCCATCTAGCGGTGAAAGTTGGAACTACAAAAATATAAAAATGCGATTTTCTCGAAAATTAGCGAACTTTGAGTACTTCCGAGGCTCAGAAAGTGTTATGTGATCGCAATAGAAGCAAAATAAAGCAATAAAAGTTACCTGAAAGCTTTAATAAAGAAAATAAAAAAAATGTCATTTTATGGAGAAAATTTGTGGCGCCATCTAGCGGCGAAACTGCGAACTAAACTGAAAAAACGTATGTCCGAACACGCCGTAAAGGGTCAAATAAAAATTGATTTTCTGGGCTTAATAGGCAAAAAAACGAATAACTTATTCAACAAACATTGTTTTCAAATGTCTAAAGAAGCATACTACGTCGTCAAAGTTGCGAAATATTACTTTTTAAATTTTTCCTTAACGCGTGTACGGGCATACGTTTTTTCAGTTTAGTTCGCAGTTTCGCCGCTAGATGGCGCCACAAGTTTTCTCCATAAAATGACATTTTTTTAAATTTCTTTAGTAAAGCCTTTACGAAGCTTTTATTGCATTAAGAAGCTTCTAGTGCGATCACATAACACTTTCTGAGCATGAGAAGTACTCAAAGTTCGCTAATTTTCGAGAAAATCGGATTTTTATATTTTTGTAGTTCCAACTTCCACCGCTAGATGGACGCCAATTTTTTTGTCCATGAAATGAGCTATTTTTCTATTTTCTTTAATAATTGTCCTAGCGAGCTATAATTAGATTCGATCGATTCCGTAGGCGACAAGGAACAATTTGTATATCTCAGAATTTCGGAAAAGTCCCTAGTTTTCGAGAAAATCGAGATTTTAATTTTTCGTAGTTCCGCCGCTCGCCGCTAGATGGCGCCACGTGCACCGTTTTCGACCGAATTCGACAGAAATTGATTTCCTAGCTTTATTAGGTGTCAAAACGCATCAAACCTTAATAGAAATTTGTTTCCAAATGCCTCAGGAACCAAACTACGCCGCCAAAGCGCACAAATATTCATTATTTTATTTATACATAATTATGTGCTTATATGCATGTGCGGAGCCTCATGTTTTAGGTTTAATTCACCCCTTTCGGCGCTGAATGAACACCTATTTCTTAGTCCATAAACTGAACTATTTGTAACAGTTTGCTACTGCGCATGGGTTCAAAGTGTGCAACTTGTAATATATGCGAATTTCCAAACATTTTCGCGAAAGAAAATGTGGAATTATTTATAGTTTAATTCGTAGCTCTTAGCTCGATATCGTTTTCTATAACTCATTTCGTATTTAGAAAACGATATCGATTACCAGGCCACACCACGTGGAGGTGGCTACGATAGTGACCCACCCTAACTCCAAATCCCTTCCACCCTCCAAATGCAACCTCATTTATCAGAAGGATAAATGAGTGCCGACTCTACTTAGGCTCGCATATACAAGTCCTTTACCACAATCCAGTAAAGAACTTGTATCACACACACACACATACAGTAACATACAGTAACTTAACATACGTACAATAACTTAATACTAGTCGCATAACATTCCACACACGCACGCTTAACTTATTCTATACGCCGCACGGTACCTCTCATTCTAAAATTGCACTCAAATAATCTATGACGAACTCAAAAAGCAAAGGGAAGAAAGTTAGAAGAACTTTCTGCTAAAAGAAAAGAAAGTTAGAAGAACTTTCTGTCAAAAAAAGGGGGTCAATATTTTTCGCCAAGCGAACCTTGCTTTCCATGGGTCAAAGGGCAGCCCACAGTGGCTTACGTGAACCACGACGGCAAAGATGAACCGAAGATACCTTTGGCAAGAACGAGTGATACACCCCAGTTGGCGGAGGGTTTCCCATTTCTGACGCGCGGGCGACTTATACAGAGGACACCCTTGCCGTGATGCCCCTTGGCAGTATGGCGGCAGATCGGGGGGGCACATCATGCTATGAGAGGTGCTCCCCCCGTTCGGCCCCGCCGGGCAAAGAATATCACTCGCGCTACACCGGCACTTGCAGCTCACCTCTACCGCGTGTTCACAGCGCTGTGAACCCCCAATGATCCACTTGGGCGCAGAACGATTGGCAAAAAATAAGTGGGTATACTACAAGCTAACGCGTACAAAGTTTGAGAATTGCGAAGATGAGTGCAAATTGGAATGAGAGGTACTTACAGGGACCCACCCCCCCTACCCACGAGCACACTTAACTTAAAACTAACGCACGCATAAAATAACGCAAAACTAGCGCACGCATAAAATTCTCTTAAAACTAGCGCACGCATAAAATTAAGTTAAAACTAGCGCACGCATCCCTCGATGATCCCTCGATGGATGTCTGCAATGATGACCTATTAATTACCTACAGAATAATTAGTCGTGACAATAAAAAGAAGAAACAGAGAGAACAATGCAATATTAGTAACATTATAATGTTTAAAAGTGCACAACTTATGCTAACATGCAAAATTCATATTAACATTTTCGGAATAAAAAACTGGAGTCGACTCAGTAGAAATGCACCTGTAAAATATACAACATACTTGAAAAATAATCAATTACTTAATTAAAATGAAGACCTGAAACATACAAACACAATTAAGACACATATAAATAAATAAATTTATTACATAAAATTAAAACCTGAAACACACAAGAAGTAATTAGAACAAATATGAAACATACTACAATAGAAAAAGCCCTAAAAGTGCCTTTTGTTCTAAAATTGCGCTTGTGTAATGTAAAAGTAAGTAAAGGAAAGGGTAAAATAAGAAAGTTGGAAGAACTTTCTTTTAACTTTAAAGCAATTGATAATAAAAATAGACTACTACTACAAACTAATATCTAACAAGGTAAAAAATTGTGGTTAAGATGAGTGCAAGTTAGAACAAAAGGCACTTACAATTTGCGCAAGTTTTTCGTCACATATAGTGACGAAAAACCTGCGCCCGAGCCCACCCTTCCTCCCACAGCTCGGAATTAATTTAATTTAGATATGAAATCGAGAAGTTATAATCGTAGCTCTTAGCTCGATATCGTTTTCTAAAGTTAATTTCGTGAAAAATATTTAGAAAAGGACATCGATTACCAGGTCACACCACGAGGAGGTGGCTACGGTAGTGACCCACCCTAACTCGAAATCCCTTCCACCCTTCAAATGCAACCTCATTTATTAGAAGAATAAATGAGTTCTGACTCTACTTAAATGGATACAAAAAGGCAAATGCAAGATTATCTAGTTAAAATTATAACCTGAAATATCTGAATGAAATTAAGACAAACAAAAATTGATAAAATGAAAACTTGTAACATACAAAGATAATTAAGACAAATATGAAACATTAGAAATTACTTGCATAAAATAAATACCTGAAACAGATAGAAATAGTTGGGACAAAATATGAAACATTAAAAATTACTTATACAATATAAAAATTTGAAACATACAAAAGTAGTTAAAATAGAATATAAATCATTAAAATTTACGTACTTAAAAAAATGCTGAAATATATGAAAATAACATTCACCTCATACTGTAATACATTTTCTAAATGCCCTACATGTACCTCTTATTCTAAAATTGCACTCTCATATAAAACTTTGTAAAGAAATTTTGTAAATGAAACTGTAAAAAAATTTTGTAAATGAAACTTTGTAAAGAAACTATGGAAAAATGTAGAAAATGAAGAAAGTTGTAAAAACTTTCTTCTAAGTTTGAAGAAATTAAGAAAAGACTAACAAACTATTACTATGCAAAAATCTAATATGTAAGTTAAAAAACTGTGACAAATATGAGTGCAATTTAGAATAAGAGGTACCCCGAGCCCACCCTTCCTCCCACAAGCTCGGAATTAAAAAACTAATGCATTAAACAGAACTTTAAAAAAATTGCATTCTGCTACATACAAAAATTTATTAATACAGAAATTTGAGAACAAAGAACAATGTAAGAATTTACGAAAAATTAAATGTTGAAACAGATAAAATTTTATTAACATAGAAAATTAAATATTCAGTATAACAATTTACGAAACAGTGAAATATAAAGTATAAAATTTTGCGCGGTGCGAGACGAACGGAGCGTGCTTATCGTATCGAGGCTACGAAAGGAATGAGAGTCCGCTACGCTCGCGAGCCTTCGATTCCTCGAAGCCTTCCGACTAATCCCTCCTTATCGCAACTCGAGGCTCGCTCGGCCGAGCGACCACGGTTCGCCTTCGAAAAGGCTTGCCGTGCTCGCAGACTTACAGTCAGTGTAAAAAGTATTCGTACAGTAATTAATTTCAACAAAAATGTTGTGAAACGTCATTTATTAACAAAATTTGAACAAATAAAAAATACATACATATTCTTAGATGTCATTCATTCTATGTAAGAATGTGTATGTATTTTTTATTTGTTCAAATTTTGTTAATAAATGACGTTTCACAACATTTTTGTTGAAATTAATTACTGTACGAATACTTTTTACACTGACTGTAAATATTTCTTGAAAATGCGATCACGCTTTTCCCCTTTGGTCTACCAAGCCTAGATCTTGCAACCCTATGCACAAAGCCAACGAGAATATTTGTTTCCAACAAATGAAATACAAAAAAATAATGAACAACTAAACAAACGGATAAGACATTCATAATATAGAAAATAAAAATAAAATAGCGAAATAAAATTGTAGCTCTTAGCTCGGTATAGTTTTCTAAAGGCTTTAAAAAATCTTTAGAGAACTATACCGATTACCAGGTCACACCATGAGGAGGTGGCTACGATAGTGACCCACCCTAACTCCAAATCCCTTCCACCCTCCAAATGCAACCTCATTTATTAGAAGAATAAATGAGTTCTGACTCTACTTAGCTCATAGGCTCGCATATACAAGTTCTTTGCCACAATGCAGTAAAAAACTTGTATCACACACATACATACAATAAATTAATATTAATTCCATGGGATTGCACACACAGATTAACTTATTCTATACGTCGCACGGTGCCTCTCATTCTAAGATTGCACTCAAATAATCTATGACGAATTCACAAAGCAAAGGGAAGAAAGTTAGAAGAACTTTCTATTAGAAGAAAAGAAAGTTAGAAGAACTTTCTATTAGAAGAAAAGAAAGTTAGAAGAACTTTCTGTCAAAAAGCAAAGAAAGTTAGAAGAACTTTCTGTGAAAAAAGGGGATCAGTATTTTTCGCCAATTGAGCCTCGCCTTCCATGGGTCAAAGGGTAGTCCACAGTGACTTACGTGAACCACGAGACAGAGATGAACCGAAAGTACTGGTAAGAACGAGTGACACATCCGCGGAGGGTCTCCCATTTCTCCCCGCTTGCGTTTGAAGCAAGTCTGACCGCAGAGAGGAGACCCCTGCCGTGAGGCGGCAGATCGAGATGAGCCATCAATCGATCGGCCCCGCAGAGATGTGTCCCTGGCGCTACACCAGCACTTGCAGCTCATCTCTGCCGCGTGTTCACAGCGCTATGAACCCCCAATGATCCACTTGGGTTCGGAACGATTGACAAAAAATAACTGGGTATACTACAAGCTAACGCGTGCAAAGTTTGAGAATTGAGAAGTTGAGTGCAAGTTAGAGTGAGAGGCACTTACAGGGACCCACCCGCCCACCCACGAGCATACAACTTAAAACTAACTTAAAGCTTAATTGACTTAAAACTAACGCATGCATCCCTCGATGATCCCTCGATGATCGATGTCTTCGATCTTCGTGTAGAATATTCATACATGATATGAAAGTACTCTTTAACCCTCATTACAAACCAATCAAGTAACAAAATAATATGGTGGAAGAAATAAACTCGAGAAGTGTCTTGAAAACTTCAGAGCCAGATGTAAGATATCAAAGAGACTTGAAAACTTCAAAGCAAGAAATAAAAGAGAGCAGAGAGACTTGAAAACTTCAGAACAATGAATAAAATATCAAAAAGTCTGGAAAACTTAAAACCAAGAAATAAAATAGAGCAGAGACTTGAAAACTTCGGTGCAAAAAGTAAAATAGCAACAAATCCAGAAAAATTCAAAGCGAAAAATAAAATCATTTAGAACTTAACAAACTCTGTGATCTCACGTTGAATCTGAAACGTGTTAATGAAAATTAAGACAAATACGAATCAAGTAAGTTAAAATAAAAAATAATAAATATAATTAGAAACATATGAAACATTAAAAATTACTTACTTCAAATAAAAACCTGAAACATACAAAAAATATTAAGTTACATATGAAACCTCAAAAATTATTTACATAAAATTAAAACCTGAAACATACAAAAGTAATTAAGACAAATATCAATCTTTAAAAATTACTTACACAAAATAAAAACCTGAAACATACGAAAATGATTAAGACAAATATGAAGCATTAAAAATTACTTACTTCAAATAAAAACCTAAAACATACAAAAAATATTAAGTTAAATATGAAACCTCAAAAATTATTTACATAAAATTAAAACCTGAAACATACAAAAGTAATTAAGACAAATATCAATCTTTAAAAATTACTTACATAAAATAAAAATCTGAAACATACAAAAATGTTTAAGACAAATATAAAGCATTAAAAATTAGTTACTTCAAATAAAAATCTGAAACATACAAAAATTATTTAGACAAATATGAAAAATTAAAAGTACTTACACAAAATAAAAACCTGAAACATACAAAAATGATTAAGACAAATATGAAGCATTAAAAATTAATTATATAAAATTAAAACCTGAAACATACAAAAGTAATTATGACAAATATCAATCATTAAAAATTACTTGCATAAAATAAAAGCCTGAAACAAACAAGTATAATTAGACACATATGAAACATTGAATTACTTACTTAAAATAAAAATCTGAAATAAAAAAATATAATTAGGCACATATGAAATATTGAATTACTTACTCAAAATAAAAATCTGAAACAAAAAAATATTAGTAGACACATTTAAAATATTGAATTACTTACACAAAATAAAAACCTTAAACAAAAAAATATAATTTGGCACATATGAAATATTGAATTACTTACTTAAAATAAAAATCTGAAACAAAAAGAAATAATTAAACACATATAAAACATTGAATTACTTACTTGAAATAAAAATCTGAAACAGACAAATTTTATTAGACACATATGGAAAAATCAATTACTTCAATAACCGAATCAAATAATCAAAACCGAAGCAGACAAAAGTAATTAAGGCAGAAAATTGAAGTAGCAAGGAAGAAATATCCCTTCATTCGAAATGAAACTCTTTCAAAATCGAAATCGTAAGTTTTGAAAACCTTAAAATCCGAAATGAAAACCTCAACCCCGAAATAAAAAGAAGAGATTAAGAAATTTCAAAACTTGAAATAAGATGGAGGGTGCTCGTTGAAAACCTCAAATCCGAGAAAAGAACCTCAAGAAATAAAAAATTGATTGGATTGAATTGATGAGGAGATCCAAAAACTTTGAAACTCGAAATGAAATTCTCACATGAAATGAAAGAGGAACTGAAATCAAAGTACAAGTTGTAAAAACCAAAAAATAAAGTAAGAGAGAAAAGGAAATAAAATGTTGAAAACTTTGAAGCTAGTAATAAAATCAGAGAGAGTATTAGTAGCCCTACGAGTGAGTACAGGATGCAGGACCCGTTTCATTCACACACTCACGCATACTTTAATACATATTACAAGTGCCCTACATGTACCTCTTATTCTAAAATTGCACTCGTATATAAAACTTTGTAAAAAAAGCAAAGGGATATGAAAGAAAGTTGTAGGAACTTTCTTATAAGTTTGAAGAAATTAAGAAAAGACTAAAAAACTATTACTATGCAAAAATGTAATATGTACGTTAAAAAATTGTGATAAAGATGAGTGCAATTTAGAATAAGAGGTACTTACAATGTGCGCAAGCTTTTCGCCACAAATTGTGACGAAAAACCTGCGCCCGAGCCCACCCTTCCTCCCACAGCTCGGAATTAAAAAACTAATGCATTAAACAGAACTTACCAAAAATTACATTCTGAAACATAACAAAATTTATAAAGACAGAAATTTGAGAAGAGTGAATATGATAACTTACCAAGAATTAAATTCTGAAATACACAAAAATTTATTAATATAGAAATTTGAGAAGAAAGAACAATGTAAGAACTTACCAAAAATTAAATGCTGAAACAGATAAAATTTAATTAACATAGAAAATTAAGTAAAGGAGTGAAATATTAATTTAGCCCACCCACAAATTAGAAAATTAAGCAAAGGAGGAAAACATTACTTTACAGCACCCAGACATTCATAATATGGAAAAAGCAATAAAATAAAGCTGATAGTTCGAAATAAAATCGCGAAACAAAACCGTAGCTCTTAGCTCGGTATAGTTTTCTAAAGACTTTAAAAAATCTTTAGAGAACTATACCGATTACCGAGTCACACCACGTGGAGGTGGCTACGATAGTGACCCACCCTAACTCCAAATCCCTTCCACCCTCCAAATGCAACCTCATTTATCAGAAGGATAAATGAGTTCTGACTCTACATAGCTCATAGGCTCGCGTATACAAGTACTTTACCACAATCCGGTAAAGAACTTGTATCACACACACACACACATACAATAACTTAATACTAGTCGCATAACATCCCACACGCGCACGCTTAACTTATTCTATACGCCGCACGGTACCTCTCATTCTAAAATTGCACTCAAATAATCTATGACGAACTCAAAAAGCAAAGGGAAGAAAGTTAGAAGAACTTTCTGCTAAAAGAAAAGAAAGTTAGAAGAACTTTCTGTCAAAAAAGGGGGTCAGTTTTTCGCCAAGTGAACCTTGCTTTCCATGGGTCAAAGGGTAGCCCACAGTGGCTTACGTGAACCACGAGACAGAGATGAACCGAAGATACCTTTGGCAAGAACGAGTGATACACCCCAGTTGGCGGAGGGTTCCCATTTCCCCCAGCGCTCTCGCGTCTTACCACAGAGAGGATACCCAGACCGTGATGCCCCTTGGCAGAATGGCGGCGGGTCGGGGAGGCACATCAGAGTATGAGAGGTGCCAACCCCGATCCGCCCCGCCGGGCAAAGAATATCACTCGCCCTACACCGGCACTTGCAGCTCACCTCTACCGCGTGTTCACAGCGCTATGAACCCCCCATGATCCACTTGGGCGCAGAACAAATGACAAAAAACAAGGGGGCATACTATAAGCTAACGGCAGTTAGAAGAACTTTCTGTCAAAAAGCAAAGAAAGTTAGAAGAACTTTCGCAAAGAAGGGGGTTGATATTTTCCGCCAAGTGAACCTCGCCTTCCATGGGTCAAAGGGTAGTGCATAGTGACTTACGTGAACCACGAGACAGGAATGAACCGAAAATACTGGCAAGAACGAGTGACACATCCGAGGAAAGTTTCCCATTTCTCCCAGCTTACGTTTTAGGTAAGTCTTACTGCAGAGAGGAAACCCTGCCGTGAGGCACCCGATCGAGACGGAACATCAATCGATCGGCCCCGCAGAGATGTGTCCCTGGCGCTACACCAGTACTTGCAGCTCACCCCTGCCGTGTGTTCACAGCGCTATGAACCCCCAATGATCCACTTGGGTTCGGAACGATTGACAAAAAATAAGGGGGTATACTACAAGCTAACGCGTACAAAGTTTGGGAGTTGTGAAGATGAGTGCAAGTTGGAATGAGAGGTACTTACAGGGACCCACCCGCCCTGCCCACGAGCACACTTAACTTAAAACTAACGCACGCATAAAATTAACTTAAAACTAGCGCACGCATCCCTCGATGATCCCTCGATGATTCCTCGATGATCCCTTGATGATCGATGTCTTCAATGACGATCTATTCATTACCTGTAAAATAAGTAGATGTGAGAATAAAGAAATGAAACAGAAAAGGAAAAGCAAGATTATCTAGTTAAAATAAAAACCTGAAACATATGAATGCAATTAAGACAAACAAGAATTATTAACACAAAAACCTGAGACATCTTAATGAAATTAAAACAAATAAGAAGCGTTGAAATAGAACCCTGAAACATACAAATACAATTAAGACACATATGAATAAATAAATTACGTACATGAAATGAAAACCTGAAACATACAAAAATGATTAAGCCCTACATGTGCCTTTTGTTCTAAAATTGCACTTGTATAATTTAAAACTTTGTAGAGAAAAGGGGTAAAGAAGAAAGTTGGAAGAACTTTCTTTTAAGTTTCGAGCAATTGACAATAAAAATGGCTACTACTACAATCTAATATGTAACAAGTTAAAGAATATTTGTAAAGATAAGTGCAAGTTAGAACAAAAGGCACAATTTGCGCAAGTTTTTCGCCACAGATTGTGACGAAAAACCTGCGCCCGAGCCCACCCTTCCTCCCACTGCTCGGAATTAATATAATTTAGATATGAAATCGTGAAGTTATAAACGTAGCTCTTAGCTCGATATCGTTTTCTAAAGTTAATTTCGTGAAAAATACTTAGAAAACGACATCGATTACCGGGTCACACCACGTGGAGGTGGCTACGATAGTGACCCACCCTAACTCCAAATCCCTACCACCCTCCATTTGCAAATCGCTCATTTATCGGAAGGATAAATGAGTACTGACTCTACTTAACTCATAGGCTCGCATGTACAAGTTCTTTACCACAATCCGGCAAAGAACTTGTATCACACACACACACATACATTAACTTAATACTAATCCCATGGGATTGCACACACAGCTTAACTTATTCTAAATGTCGCACGGTACCTCTTATTCTGAGATTGCACTCGAATAATCTATGACGAATTCACAAAGCAAAGGGAAGAAAGTTAGAAGAACTTTCTATTAGAAGAAAAGAAAGTTAGAAGAACTTTCTGTCAAAAAGCAAAGAAAGTTAGAAGAACTTTCTGTCAAAAAAGGGGATCAGTATTTTTCGCCAAGTGAGCCTCGCCTTCCATGGGTCAAAGGGTAGTCCACAGTGGCTTACGTGAACCACGAGACAGAGATGAACCGAAAGTACTGGCAAGAACGAGTGACACATCCGCGGAGGGTCTCCCATTTCCCCGCCGCTTGCGTTTGAAGCAAGTCTGACCGCAGAGAGGAGACCCCTGCCGTGAGGCGGCAGATCGAGATGAGCCATCAATCGATCGGCCCCGCAGAGATGTGTCCCTGGCGCTACACCAGCACTTGCAGCTCACCTCTGCCGCGTGTTCACAGCGCTATGAACCCCCAATGATCCACTTGGGTTCGGAACGATTGACAAAAAATAACTGGGTATACTACAAGCTAACGCGTACAAAGTTTGAGAATTGAGAAGATGAGTGCAAGTCAGAATAAGAGGCACTTACAGGGACCCACCCGCCCACCCACGAGCATACAACTTAAAACTAACTTAAAGCTTAATTGACTTAAAACTAACGCATGCATCCCTCGATGATCCCTCGATGATCCCACGATGATCGATGTCTTCAATCTTCGTGTAGAATATTCATACATGATATGAGAGTACCCCTTAACCCATATTAAAAAGCAATCGAATAACAAAATAATATGGTGGAAGAAATAAAATGGAGAATAGTCTCGAAAACTTGAGAGCCAGAAATAAGATATCAAAGAGACTTGAGAACTTCAAAGCAAGAAATAAAAAAGAGCGTAGACTTGAAAAATACGGAACGATAAATAAAATAGCAAAAAGTCTTGAAAACTTAGAACCAAGAAATAAAATAGAGCAGAGACTTGAAAAGTTCGATGCAAAAAGTAAAATAGCACCAAATCCAGAAATCTTCAAAGCGAAAAATAAAATCATATAGAATTTCACAATCTCTGCGATCCTACGATGAATCTGAAACATGTAAATGAAAATTAAGACAAATATAAAGCAAGTAAAATAAAATAAAAAAGAATTTAACTTAAACTAAGAATCTGTAACACAAATATAATTAGAACAAATACGAAACATTAAAAATTACTTACATAAAATAAAAACCTGAAACATACAAAAATGATTAAAGCAAATATGAAACATTACTTACTTGAAACAAAAATCTGAAACAAGCAAAATATAATTAGACATATGTGAAACATTACTTACTTGTAATAAAAATCTGAAACAGACAAATGTTATTAGAGAAACATATATCGTTGAATTACTTACTTAAAATGAAAACCTGAAACATACAAAAATAGTTAAGACAAAATATGAAACATTAAAAATTACTTACACAAAATTAAGACCTGAAACACACAGAAATGATTAAGACAAATATGAAGCATTAAAAGTTACTTACTTCAAATAAAAACCTGAAACATATAATAGTAATTAAGACAAATATGAATCAATTAAGTTAAAATAAAAAATAATTTAACTTAAACTAAGAATCTGAAACACAAATATAATTAGAGCAAATATGATACATTAAAAATTACTTACTTGAAATAAAAACCTGAAACATATAGTAGTAATTAAGACAAATATGAATCAATTAAGTTAAAATAAAAAATAATTTAACTTAAACTAAGAATCTGAAACACAAATGTAATTAGAGCAAATATGATACATTAAAAATTACTTACTTAAAATAAAAACCTGAAACATACAATAGTAATTGAGACAAATTGGAAATATTAATTACTTACTCAAAATAAAAATCTGCAACATACAAAAATAGTTAAGGCACATATGGGACATTAAAAATTACTTACTTGAAATAAAAACCTGAAACATACAATAGTAATTAAGACAAATATGAATCAATTAAATTAAAATAAAAAATAATTTAACATAAACTACGAATCTGAAACACAAATATAATTAGAACAAATATGATACATTAAAAATTACTTACTTGGAATAAAAACCTGAAACATACAATAGTAATTAAGACAAATAGGAAATATTAATTACTTACTTAAAATAAAAATCTGCAACATATAAAAGTGATTAAGACAAATAGGAAACATTAATTACTTACATGTTAATCAAAACCTGAAACAGATAAATGAAATTAAGATAGGAAATCGAAAGCGAATGAACGGAACCATTTTTCATTTGAATCAAAACTCTTCAAAAATCGAAATCGTCTGAGTTTGAAAGCCTCAGAATCCGAAATAAAATTACAACGAGATTCGAGAGCTCAGAACGCGAAATAAAATCTCGATAACATTCAGAAAACTACAAAACTTGAAATAAAATTACGATGAGATTTGAAACTACAAAACCTGAATTAAAATCCTCAAGAAATCCAACTTAAAAAGCAAAATAAAAATTCCATAATGTCTGAAAATAAAAGATGAGCCTGAAAATAAAAACATTTACACATTTAAAAAATGTAATTGCAATTGCAATTGCATTTCAATCACACAAATTAAAATTTCTAATGACTCTACATGTGCCTCTTGTTCTAAACTTGCACTCGTATAAAATAAAATGTACAAAAGAAAAATAAAGAAAATAAAAAGAAAGTTTGAAGAACTTTCTTTCACGTTTCAATCAATTTACAAGAATAAACTAATGCTTTAAAAATAAAAATCTATAATAAATAAAACTAGTGAAAAATTTTTAATATGTAAAAATTTGAAAAATTGTGAAAATGAGTGCAAGGCAGAACAAGAGGCACTAAAAAATGCGTAAGCTTTTCGCCACAGATTGTGACGAAAAACTTACGCCCGAGCCCACCCTTCCTCCCACAAGCTCGGAATCAACATGAAATAAGTACACTCAATATTTTAACTTACCAAAAAATAAAATCTGAAACATACAACAATAGTTAAGGCACTTATTCACTTACTTACTTAAGATAAAAATCTGAAAGAGACAAAAATTGATTAACATAGAAAATTGTGGGAAAGGGAGCAAAATTTTTCTTTATTTCATACAAAAAGTTCGATAAATACAAAATGCAATGAAAATTGCAGATTTAAGAAGACAACATAACTTACCAAAGAAGAAACACTAAAACAGACAAAAATTTATTAACTCAGAAATTCGAGAAGAAAGAACAATGTAAGAACTTACCAAAAAATTAAATCTGAAACATACAAAATTTTATTAAGGCAAATATAAATTATTTCATTACTTACGTAAAATAGAAATCTGAAACAGACAAAATTTTATTAACACAGAAAATTGTGGGAGAAGGAACAAAATTTTTCTTTATTTCACACAAGAATATCAAAAAAAACAAAACGCAATGAAAATTGCGGATTTGAGGAAACAACATAACTTAGCAAAGAAGAAACGCTAAAACAGACAAAAATTTATTAAGTCAGAAATTCGAGAAGAGAGAACAATGTAAGAACTTACCAAAAAATTAAATTCTGAAACAGACAAAATTTTATTAACATAGAAATTTGAGAACAGAGAACTGACCAAGAATTAAATTCTGAAACAGATAAAATTTTATTATCCTATAAAATTGCACGAGAATAAGTGAAACGACCCTATCAAGAAACAGAAAACACAATGACAAATACGAAATTAAGATGAATCAATAATAAAACAATTTGTTCAAAATCAATTCCTGAAACAGAGAAAAATAATTAGCACATAAAATTCGCGGAAAATAAAATCGCGAAGGTGTATACATATCTCGAAGCTCGAGATAAAATCGCGAAGGGACATAAAAATCTCAAATCTCAAAATTTAATCGCGGAGGGATGCAAAAATCTTTAATTTCGTACTGTAATCGCGAAGGGACACAAAAATCTCTAATCTCTAATCTCGAAATTTAATTGGGAGGGCATAAAAATCTCGAATCGCGAAGGGACTCAAAAATCTCTAATTTCGTAATGTAATCGCGAAGGTATGCAAAAATCTCTAATCGTAAAATTTAATTGGGAGGGCATAAAAATCTCGAATCGCGAAGGGACACAAAAATCTCTAATTTCGTACTGTAATCGCGAAGGTATGCAAAAATCTCTAATCGTAAAATTTAATTGGGAGGGCATAAAAATATCGAATCGCGAAGGGACACAAAAATCTTTAATTTCAAAATTTAATCGCGAAGCTATGCAAAAATCTTTAATCTCGAAATTTAATTGGGAGGGCATAAAAATCGCGGGTGGCTTTGCTCGTAAAAATTCGAGCAAGACGATACATTTTGTACCGTTCAAAAAGCACATGTAAAATACAAGAAAATAATAGCGAGCATAGTGACAAATGACTGTCCATCTTAGAATCCTAAGATGGACAGCCATTAATAGTTCCCCTCTTCTTTGGCAATTTTTGCCGGGGCTCTTCGGCATATAGCCTCTTCTCTCTTCGGCAAAGCCTCACAAAAATCACTCGCGAATTTTTACGGTAACTCGGACATTCTTACTTTTCTCAATTACATAAATTTTCGATTTCGCTATCGATCTCCACAAACAGAATGCAGTCATTTTTATAGAAATAAAAATGTACCACTCTCCACTTGCTTCGATCAATAACGAAATCAAAATTTTATGTAACAAAACTATTCTTGTAAAAGAAAATTCTTTACTTTTGTAAAAATTAATAAAATTCGTGACTCGAAATTAAAAATACGACCAGCGATTCTCAGAATGCGCTGTCCGTAAAAGAATGTCCGAGCAGAATGTTTTATTTCACTGCACTTCACTTCACTGTATACTTCATTTTTGCAGTCGGATCTAGAACCCGACTACGACTTACAAACTAAAAGGCTTGGCCTGAACGAACAATCGAGTTCAAGAGAATATTAAATAAATTCATATTTAATATTTTTCTCTTCTCGATTTTTCGTGAACCCCCCAGATGCAAGCATCTCACGTGTGAGAGAGGAGGAAAGAGAAACGTGAAAGCTTGCTCTGGCCCTACCTACTTAAAACTAACTCATTCACACCAGAAGTAAGCTACCTGCCTGCCTATCGCTATATTTAAAAAATTGCAAAGTCCATTCTCACAAAAACACACTCCACGGTTCTCACACATACCACCCGGGTGCAAAAAAGCCTAATCCTAGGGAGTACGTCCCGGGACGTCTCCGACACCCGAGTTCAATACTACATTCACACTCTAAGTTCATACCTTTTTGCTGAAATCGATCGACAATCGACAGTGAATGAACATATTTCATTTTCGTACTCTTTCGAATATTCAATGTAATATGTGCATGTAATAATTTAAACTACTCATACAATTTTCTAAATGATTCAATTTATATAATTTTCAAATGACTCTACTTGCATTTTGTATGCATTTTCAAATGACTCTACTTGCATTTTGCATGCATTTTCAAATAGAATTTTGCAAAATTTAAAAAATAAATCTATAGTTTAATCGACACAAGGTCCACGACCTAACCACACACACACGTGTAACTTGTGTCGATAATTCACTGTCAATTTGTCGATCGCCAAATATCTTAAAACTAAACCGTGTCCACCTGCCCTAACCCATGCGAGTAGCATCTAAGCACGCGCATGAGTATAGAGCATAAAAATGAACACGGCCACATGTATTTTGACCTACCAGTTTTCTTCATGTGTGCTGAAAATCCTGAGCTAAAAACATGATTAGAAACATGCTAATAAAGTGTCTTCCAGCAAAAATTGACTCTAACTTTAAAAAATGTTCAAAATGGAAAATGGAAGATCACTTTGCAAAAATCTAAGTATACGATTGTTTCATTTTTAACAGATTTGTGATATCAAAGTAAATTTCTAAATGACTCAAACATTCGTAAATAACTTTGATATCGAAATCTGTTTCTCGCGATGCTTTCTTGTACATTTATTTAAAAAATTTTCACGCGTACGTAAAAATTGAAAGTGACTCTATAACTTTATAAAAGTGACTCGATAACTATTGTGAAATCGGAGGGTCATCCGACTTCTATGTACTAATTTTAATTTTAAATTGAAAAGAAGTTAAAACGCGATGTACAAGAAAACCCTGACCTGAGCTAATAAATGAAATAAATAGTTTGTACGAATTTTGCACGATCGTACAGTCGTGGTCACTATGCTCGCTCAAAAATATAAAATACAACCAGTTCCCGTGTCGCTTCGGACCATTCGTCCTACGACATGATGGGAACCGGAGGAATCGTAAAGCATGCGACTCACCGATCGCTGACTTGCGCCACTGCGATCGTTTTACGGGTAGCATCTGAGACAGCACGTCTGGTAGGCATTGCATCTTAGGAGTGGATTGGTTGTTTGATTGGTTGGCTGTTTGATTGATTGACTGCTTGGTTGGTTGGCTGCTTGGCTGCTTTGGTCAGATTTGGATGTGGCGGTTTGGTAGTGGACCTTCTGTAATCATAATAGAATCACAACGATTAGTTAACTGTGTTTGATTTGCATTTTGATAACATACAAGTTTTTTTCGAAAACTACTTGTACAAACATAGAGGCATGCATTGGTTATAAATTTGCAAACGTTTGGCAACGTGAAATATTGTAAAATATTTAAAAATGTATGTAGAAACACTTGGGTAATTACTTTAGAGAGCATGGTAAACGTTTGCAAAAATATAACAGAACAGGTAGGTAACTACAGTTTGAACATCAGTAACAGTTTATCAAATCATTTAAATAAGCACTACACAAAGTATA
Source organism: Megachile rotundata (assembly GCF_050947335.1). Lineage (NCBI taxonomy): Eukaryota > Metazoa > Arthropoda > Insecta > Hymenoptera > Megachilidae > Megachile > Megachile rotundata. The sequence continues at coordinate 11,435,607 of NC_134996.1, forward strand.
CTATAACACCAGTAACCATTTGTAAAAACATTTAAATAACAATTGCATAAAGTACACTAATGCACCAGTAACAATTTGTAAAAACATTTAAATAACAATTGCGTAAAGTACACTAAAGCACCAGTAACAATATGTCAAAACATTTAAATAATCATTGCATAAATTACACTAAAGCACCAGTAACAATATGTCAAAACATTTAAATAATCATTGCATAAAGTACACTAAAGCACCAGTAACAGTTTGTTAAAACATTTAAATAACTATTGCATAAAGTACACTAAAGCACCAGTAACAATATGTCAAAACATTTAAATAATCATTGCATAAATTACACTAAAGCACCAGTAACAATATGTCAAAACATTTAAATAATCATTGCATAAAGTACACTAAAGCACCAGTAACAGTTTGTTAAAACATTTAAATAACTATTGCATAAAGTACACTAAAGCACCAGTAACAATATGTCAAAATATTTAAATAATCATTGCATAAAGTACACTAATGCACCAGTAACACTATGCCAATACACTTAAATAACCGTTGCATAAAGTACACTAAAGCACCAGTAACAATATGCCAATACACTTAAATAACCATTGCATAAATTGCACTAACACCCAATAACAATTTGTAAAAACACTTAAATAATCACTCCACAAAATACAGTAAAACACAAAAAAATTAATAAAACATTTAAATAACCGCACCATAAAACACACTAATAAATCCGTATACACATGCACAATCACTTATGGAAACACACTAGTAAAGTCACTGACACTTGTAGAAACACACCATAAAATTTGTTAATACACCCCCATATTTAATAAAAAATATTTAATAATGCACACTAAACACTAGTAGTAGCACACTACGTACACTAATATATCCGTATATGCATGCAGGAAACACACTTGTAAAATCACTGACACTTGTAGAATTACACAATAAATTTTATTAATACACCATAAATTTTATTAATACACCCACGTATTTATTAAAAAATATTTGTTAAAGCACACTAAACACTAGTAGTAGCACACTAGGTAACGTAGGGACAAGCACAGTATCGGTAAAGTGAATCTTTGACTCGTACCGGTAAGTGTTGACAGGTGATGCGACCTCCTCGACTCCCGAAACAAAACTGAGCACCAGTGACCTCTTCAAGTGCAAGAGCTATTGGTTGTTCACAACAACCAATTAGACATCGCATAATGCACCAATAGATCGAAATCGACCTCTCCGAGTGATTGGTAGTGTACAGTGACCAATTACACGTCATGTAATCGACCAATAGCGTGCAACCAACTGATTGGATGCTGTATAATTATTCTAACGTTAATTTTTTAATAATTTTATATTTTTCGATTGTTTATTAACAAATTTATTGTTGTAATTGTTTAAATTTATTATTTTTTTAAAGTTACTTTTGCACTTATATTGCAAAATGATTTTTAATAAATATTTTACGATATATTTTATTGTAATTAATCATTTTTTTAGTTATTAATTTATAAAATTTTTGTAACTATTCAAATTTATTATTTTTTTTAACTAACTCTAGCAGATATTTTGCAAAATAATTGTTAATTAATATATTATGATATATTTTATTGTATTAGTAATTTTTTTTAGTTATTTATTTATAAAATTATTGTTGCAACTATTCAAATTTATTATTTTTTTTTAACTTACTCTAGCAGATATTTTGCAAAATAATTGTTAATGAATATATTACGCCATATTTTATTGTAACTAATTATTATATAAATTAATTATTGTAATTCATTATTTTCATAACTTTCTCGCGCGAATATCTTGTAAATTATTTACGAATTATTGTATTCAAATTTATTTTTATTTAATTATCTATAATTATTATTGAAGTGACTCAGTATAGTATGCGAACTATTTTGAACACATAATAATTTCATATTTTTCTAAAATTTTAATTCGTACCTGTTGCTAAAAATTCAACTTTACGCGCGGTTTTTTAAACAGTGACGTCATCAAGCTAAATGGAACGAGTAGCGCCATCTCTCCGGCGAACGAGGTGAACTACACGCTTTTGAAACTGCAGTTTCATTAGTTTCCGACATTGCCACTGTACGGCGCCACGTGTATCGTTTACCGTTAAATTCAAATAGTTAATTTCACTAGTATAATTAATTCTAATATTAATCGAATTACATCGAAGTGCAAGATTAATTAACTTTGAATTGTTTTGACTTCACTAAACTATTATTAATTTTTAACTACCCTTAGTAGATTTGTTCGATTTAAATTTCCCGCCCACTGGTATAATTAATTTAAAGGGACAGCATTCTCGAGAGATCAAAGGTGTCGAGAGTGTCTCTCCCGGTTTACTCTGTGCCATATTTTAAACAATTTATCGCGAATATAACGAGCGTGTAATAATCGATCCCACATACGCAGAAGTGCCCTCCTCCACCACGAGATGTCGCACGCGTGACTGGCGTGCGCTCACCCGATTTGTGTCATACATTCCAGTTTGTGCTTTTCAATGCAACAGGTGTTATGCTTCGTCGAGTTTTCGCGTGAGTTTTTTAATAGTACAGTGCGGTGCATGTGTACAGCCTCGTATACCCGTTCGTTAACAACGCCGTTTAAAATCGGTGCGATCAATCGATCCTTATCGTGTACGATCGTGTTAAACGTGCATGTTCAGGAAATGACTTTTGAAACGTGACACGCATCGGATTTGAGAAAACGGAGCCAACGAAAGGTACGTGTATTCCGATACTTACATCATAATGTTAACCATGATACGTTGACAGTTTTTTTTCAAATTCTTACGCTATCGATCTATCGTGCAAGGCCATCGGGTATGTAGGTTATCGTTCTTTCGTTTTCACTGGGCGATAATGAATAAGTTTCGTAAGAAAATTTCTGTTGCATCGCTACGCAGCGTGAGAAATGTGCGTCTTCGAGATGTGCGTTCATTGTTTGTGAAACAAAGACGAATGGCGGCAACGTTGCGAGATATCGCGATTTTGACGTTTGACAGGTTCATAGGATACGTGTAATCGATCGCCTTTTAAGTGATCTGTATGCTTGTGTTGTGATGTAATTATAGTTGCGTGAATAATTAGTGTGTGAAGTTTGTTCGGATTGGGAGTTTGAATGTTTTGTGCGTGGAGATGACAGGTCACGTGACGGTGATGTCATTAGACGTTGGAAATGTGACGGTTTGAACAGTTGGGAATGTTCAAATTTGGAGAGGTGGAGAGTTGGGGATAGAGTGTGGAAAATTAGGATTTGGAGTTTTGGGGTTTGGGGATTCAGGGAGTTGGAAATTTAGAGTTTGGGAGTTTAAGGATTTGGGGAGTTTAAGATTTGTATTTGGGAAATTGGGAGGTTAGAAATTTAGGGATTTGGGAATTTAGGAATTTAGGAATTGGGGGTTTAGGAATTGGAGATTTAAGAATATGGGAATTTAGAGAGTTGGGAATTTAGGGAGTTGGGAAATTAGGGTGTTGGGAATTAAAGGAGTTGGGAATTTAGAGAGTTGGGAATTTAGGGAATTGGGAATTTAGGGAGTTGGGATTTTAGGGAGTTGGGGATTTAGGGAGTTGGGAATTGAGAGAGTTGGGAATTTAGGGAGTTGAGAATTAAAGGAGTTGAGAATTTAGAGAGTTGGGAATTAAGGAACCTTGAATCTTAGAACCTTGGAAATCTACTAATATAAAAATTTAGAAATTCAGAAATTTACTAATTTAAAAATTTAGGAATTTAAAAATGCACTAACCTAGAAATTTTTTACTCTTAAAATTTGATGCCTAATCGATCCCCCAAATGGTAAAAGATTCCCCTACACTCAAGCTTATCCAAAGGCAGCTTACATTACATTAGACTCGAATGTGCGTATGTTGAATCATTAAAGCGTGTTGATTAAAACATCGGTCGTTCTTGTTGCAACACAGACGAGCCAATGACAAATGAGTCAGTTAGTCTCGACTTCTACGAACGTATTCCAGTTCAATCTATTCGTTTCATATAAACTCGAGCACCCAATTTCATTATACAATCACTGCATTACATAAAAACAGTAAAAAATTTATTGTAACCAATCTATAACTAATATTTTATTATAGACTCATTTCTTTGGTAGATCTCTAACAAAAATTTGGCGGGAAAATTTTTTTTTTGAATTCACTACATGATTATTACTGTACACACTAAAATTTCTGATTTAATTGAAATATATTTTAGAAAACAAAATAATTTTGTTAAAATATTATGCTAGTCGCATATTTTAGTAATTTCTCTAAAGATTCTTTTTATTCAGAATAAAAATCACCAGGTGATTCACCGGACACGTGTTAAGAAAGATAAATATTAATACGCTGATTAATTCTGTTCGTGTGTAATCGATTTTATTTATTCTGCAACTCTTCACCAGCTTTCATCTTGATACCTTCGAACCTAACCTATCTGACTTTGAAGTCACGTGACCTCTATCGCTCGATATATCGTTACATACAAACGATTTTCATTTTATTTATAAATGCAGGTATAAAATAATTGTTAGTCATAAAACTTGATTACAAATTAAAATTATGTATTACACATCATTTTTGCCATTGCATTTGCATTATTTTAAAATTGTTTTGAAAATAAATGAATCAATTTATGAAATGATCTAATCATTTTTACAGTAATAATCTTGTAGAGTATAACTTATAAAATGAGTTTAATAAATATATTTTTGAAGGTACATTGTGTGTAATAATTTTAATAAATTATTTCATGTAGTGTATTTTATTAAATAATTTTAATAGATAATTTCATGTAATGTATTTTACTGAATAATTCCAATAAATAATTTTAATATATATTTTCATGTAGTGTATTTTACTGAATAATTCCAATAAATAATTTTAATATATGATTTCATGTAGCGTATGTTACTGAATAATTTTAATATATGATTTCATGTAGCGTATTTTACTGAATAATTTTAATATATAATTTCATGTAGTGTATTTTACTGAATAATTCCAATAAATAATTTTAATATATAATTTCATGTAGTATGTATTACTAAATAATTCCAATAAATAATTTTAATATATAATTTCATGTAACATATTTTACTGAATAATTTCAATAAACAATTTCAACAAAATAATTATAGACAAACACAACAGGATTTCCATACATTTCTAATATATTTAATTGTTATAAAATTGAAAGAGTACCTCACAATGTATTACACATACAGTATAGTATATCAAAGAAGTTTTCGTTTTGATACCAATTCTTTCACAAATACTCTAAAAAAGGCAGCACCGATGAATCTCAATTAACAATGTCGGTGATCTTTCGTTCGTTCGTCGCAAAAGTGAACGGTCTGGTATACGAGCATAGAAGAAACCCGTTTTCTACGCGTGGGTGGCGCAAAAATATCAAGAACCTACGCGAGTTTCACGCATTTGGCGCGTTTCAGTGATCGAACGAACTTCCCTTGGTTCTTTCTTTTTACTATATACAAGAAAACGTGGGCAGGGTACACTGACGGCTACGGTAAATCTCCCTAGGGAAAATGGCGCTGGGGAATAGGCTCACGCCAACTGGGGAGCTGCGATTAATTTATTATGGGCTCGCTGGGGTAAGAAATGACGAGGGTGGAAAGTTAAAAATTTTCAAGGTTTAAGTTAGGAAATTTTCAAGGTTTTATATTAGAAATTTTTCAAGGTTTTAAATTAGAAAGTTGACAAGGTTTTAAATTAGAAAGTTGGCAAGGTTATTTGAAAGTTATCAAGGTTTTAGATTAGTAAATTTTCAAGGTTGGAATTTGAAAATTATTGGGGCTCTTAATTTGGAAATTTTCAAGGTTTTAAGTAAGTGAAAATTCCCCAAATCTTTCAAATTTTCAAGATTCTCAAATTTCTTAAATTTCCCAAATTTTTAAAATCCCCAAATTTTCCAAGTCTCCCAAATTCCCCAAATCCTCCAAATTTTCCAAATCTCTCATATTTCCTTAACTTCCCAAATTTCTCAAATTTCCCAAATCTCCCAAATCCCCCCAAATCCACTACATTTCCCAAATTCCCTAAATTTTTCAAATCCCTAAAATTTTGCCAAATCTCCCAAATTTCCCAAATCCCCCAAATTTTACAGATTCTCTAAATTTCCCAAATTTCTCAAATTTCCCAAATCCCCCTAATCCACTACATTTTCCAAATCTCCCAAATTTTACAAATCCTCTAAATTTCCCAAATCCCTCAAATTTCCCAAATCTCCCAAATTTCCCAAATCCCCTAAATTGCCCACCTCTCCCAAATTTCCCAAATTCTCAGCCTTGCAAATACCCCAACCAAAACTCCCAAAGTCCCAAATTCGAAAAATAGTGTACTCAAAACTTAATAAGAACGAAAACCCCAAAATCAGAAAACGTAAATAAAATGCACCGAACAGAAATCAACACCAGTAGGCACACATCTGGATAAGATAAAAGTTATCCCACCTACCTGGTTCGTTGACATCCACCAGGAACTATCTTTCTCTTATCAGTCGGTTAACGTATGTAACCGGTTGATAACGTATTCGCGGGCACAATTGCACTATTGTAACCTGAAGTTCACTCTATTTTTTTTCCTTCGTTTTATTCTCTCCCCTCGATTCCCGTTGCGTGTATGAATATCACCTCCGATAACGAGGGATCTGGGAACGATAACGAAACGAAGTTGCAGGATCGATTGTGTATGGTGGGAAAACACGCGCTGCACGGAAATAAATTATTCCTCTAATTGGAAAATAAATTTCATAGCGGAAATTTATTTTCTTTGGGAAATCTGCTTTATTGTATTTATGAGACGGGATGATTCAAATTACGGGATAATTTTAATTATATTAATTTTATGGATATTATTTATTTGTATGGAAGAATGTGTGGTGTATTCAGATGGGGTGCAATAAAGGGTTAAAATTTTATTCGTATTGTTTATTTATATGGGAGAATTATGTGTGGCATAGATGGGGTGCAACAAAGGGTTAAAATGCAAAAGGTTGTCCAATAATAATTTTCAACCCTTAAGCATGTTGGAGAAATATTTATAGCGAGAAGATAGTGAAGGGTGAAACTTGACCCAGAGCTCTTTTAATCTATAAGTGGCTCTGCTTTGTAATTACTATTTTTATTTACTGCGTCTTTCAAGTGGGAGATAATGAAAATAAGATACTGGAATGATGTGGTTACTGACAATTATTAATTGCAGAAGTACAACAAAATTATCACATGATGTAATAAATAGTGGATATAGTAAAATAGTAGATCAATAAAATAATAAAAATTATAAAAAATTCTTCTTGCAATCAGAAACCACAGAAACCTTAAACTCCACATTTCTACTTTATTTCACCCCTCAAATTGCATAAAATAACTCTTCTTCAATATCCCATCTTCCATACTCATTTATCAATTTCCAAACTCCCAGCACATTTTTCCCCATTTCCTCCAAACAGGCTCTAAAACTCGCTGCAATTTTGATTCAAACATAAAACGGCAATTTCTCCAGGCTCGATGGGAAATAGACTGTTGCGTGCTCTTCTGGCAAAGCGAGATCGTGCAATTTTTCAGTGGATCCGACGTCCCATTACCGAAGTGCAGGTGAATTGTCCAGTTATCCGTCGTTTTGTATATCGAAAGAATTTCCATTGTAGGAGAGCAGACGATAGGTTGGACTCTCCAGTCTCTGGATGCATGGGGTGTACGCCTATGGTGGTCCACGCGCCTAAAATCGATTCAGAGAGACACAGACAGGGCATAGACCTCCGTGCGTAGGGTGGATTCGTCGTAACTTTTTCCTGGAACACGAATTCCACATTTTTTATACTTTTACAAATTTTTATCTATGTTCAATACTTCGCTGATAGCACTTTTAGCTTTGACAACAATTTTTATTTCATTGAAATTTATTTGTGGTACTTACAGTATAGTTTCATTAATTAATTTATTTGTAGCTTATTAGAACCATTACATTACAAAAAATATACAAACTTGAAATTTTATTTGGTACTTTGTTATTTGTGGTACTTACAGTATGGTTTCATTAATTAATTTACTTGTGGCTTATTAGGAAAACCATTAAAAAATATACAAGCTTGAAAATTTATTTGGTACTTTGTTATTTGTGGTACTTGTTGCAGTATGGTTTCATTAATTAATTTACTTGTGGCTTATTAGGAGAACCATTAAAAAATATACAAGTTTGAACATTTATTTGGTGCTTTGTTATTTGTGGTACTTATTTTAGGATAGTTTCATTAATTAATTTGCTTGTTAGGCTTATTAGGAGAACCATTAAAAAATATGCAAACTTAAAAATTTAAAAGTCCATGTTTTCATAAATTGTCCTTTTTCATATAATTGTATATTAAACTAAATATTGAGGACTCAAGATGAATATTATATTATTGCTAAATACTTCAGTAACTTTTCTCAGTCTTCTTAATAAAAATCCTTCATCATTCCATAACTCCATTTAAAGTCTCAACGTTAGGTCTAAATATCAGGTCTACTCGTATCATTATCCCCGTTTTTTACGTGGGTCTCCATCAGCAGCAGAAGACAAATTTCCCTAGACAAGTCCGCAACCGTCGCAGGAATTAATTCCCCCAGTATGTTGGTTCTGAGGGTGCATTGCAGCCGGGATTGGCTGCGAACTACCCCTGGCTTCCTTCCCCCTCGAACGGTGGAAAATTGTCCACGTCGAGGGAGGTGTCGCACCAAAAACTGTCGAGTACCACCACCATCACCATCGCCATCACCCACCATCGTCGGCGAGTAGAAAAGCGGTGGTCGGTTCGCGGAAATTTCGAGCGCTTCGAAGTGCGTACCCTCGAAATTTTATGATCGCTCGTAATCGTTGCACGGCCAAATTATTATGGGGAAAATTTCCCGTGGCGGGTCAGCGTCGCATGAGTTTCTGTAATGGTCCCCGTCCACCGCCGTCTTTATGGCTGTTAGGTTTATTAGCCGATGTTTTCGCCGCTTCGTTCGTTCCTCTGCCTCGGTTCATTTCGCGTTTCTACATTTTGTGACTTTTAGACTGGGAAACTTTTTGGGATGTTGGGATTGCGGAACTTTTGGGGTTATTGGAATTAGGGAACTTTTGGGGTTATTGGAACTAGGGAATTTTTGGGATATTTGGGATTTTTGGGGTTAAGGAATTTTTGAAGTCTTGTGATTAGGGAATTTTTGAGATATTAGGAATAGGGGATTTTTGGGTTATTGGGAATAAGGAACTTTTGAGATCTTGGAACTAGGGAATTTTTGAGATATTGGGAATAGGGGATTTTTGGGATTTTGGGACTTGGGAAATTTGGGGGTATTGTGGATAGGGAGATTTTTGAGATCTTGTAACTAGGGAATTTTTGAGATATTGGGAATAGGGGATTTTTGGGATTTTGGGACTAGGGAATTTTGGGGTTACTGGGAATAGGGAACTTTTGAGATCTTGGAACTAGGGAATTTCGGAGATATTGGGAACAGGGGATTTTTGGGATATTGGGACTAGGGAATTTTGGGGGTATTGGGAATGGGAAACTTTTGAAATCTTGAAACTAGGGAATTTTGGAGATATTGGGAATAGTGAACTTTTGGGATATTGGAACTAGGGAATTTTTGGGACATTGGGAATAAGGTATTTTTGAGATTTTGGAAGTAGGGAATTTTGGGATATTGGGAATAGGGAACGTTTGGAATGTTGGAACTAGGTAATTTTTGGGACATTGGGGCTAGAGAATCTTTGAAGCATTCATAACAGAAAATTTTGTAACTTTGTAATTTTGTAGGGATTTGGAACTTCGGAATATTTTAATATTTGATTTTTGTATATAGGGACTTTGAGACCTTGAAAATTAAGTATCTGTAAAATTACATGGTAGTAAATTGCCATTGCTGTTAAATGAAGTGGTTCTAAAACTCCACGACTGCAAAGTTCAGTGGGCGTAAAATTGCATGGTTGCTAAATGACGCACTTATAAAGCTACATAGTTGCTAGATTAAGTAGTCGTGAAGCTACATGAAAAATGAAGTAGTCACAAAATAACATGGTTGTTAACTAATAAAATTACACTATTACGTCTGTAACCACAAAATCATTTTGCAGTGACTATAATATCAAAATTACCAAATTCAAAACTGAATTACAAGCGATGAAATACAAGTTCTAACCTAACTTCCGAGAAGTCCCAGTGGTGGGACCCAGATCAAGAGGGGTCTTGACGGACCCAGTTAATTCGAGCCGTGTTAAACAAAAGCTTTAGCCGTTTCGACGACGGTCGTTTGCATTAAGTGGCTTCATCCGAGGCGTGCACCCCGATCTGTCTGCATTTGACTTTGTAATTTCATTTATGTCGAATCGCGTATTCCGGACTATGTCCGATGCTAGCAAACATTTGCGGCCAACACCACGTTTCGCATCTCCAGGTTTCTCTGATTAACAAACTTCCGATTGAAATTGTTGCTTCCACTCTCTGCTGTTTCAATCAGTTATTGTGTTGCTGGAAAAAACTCTTTATAAAAATTGATTATTTCAATAACATTGTATAAATTGAATATCATAAAATGAGTAAATAAGTTGAATATCTTGAAGTCCAAATAAAAATTGATTGCTTGAAGAACGTTATATAAATTCAATATTATAAAATGATTAAATAAGATGAATATTATGAAGAACTTATGAAAATTGATTTCAAAAACAAAATTGGTTTCAAAAACATTGTATAAATTGAATATCATAAAATGATTAAATAAATTCAACATCTTGAAGTCCAAATAAAAATTGATTACTTCAAAAACATCATATAAATTCAATATTATAAAATGATTAAATAAAATTGAATATTATGAAGTTCTCATAAAAATTGTTTACTTCAAAAACATCATATAAATTCAGTATCATAAAATGGTTAAACAAGTCCAACATCATATACTTGTTATAAAAATAAATTATTTTAAATACATCACATAAATTCACTACTAAAAAATAATTAAACTAGTTGAATATTAGGAAGTTCTCATAAAAATTGATTATTTCAAAAACATCCTATAAATTCAATATCATAAATTAGTTAAACAAGTCCAACATCATATATTTGTTATAAAAATAAATTATTTTAAATACATCATACAAATTCACTATTAGAAAATAATTAAACAAGTTCAATACTATGAAGTTTTCAAAAAATTTTATTATTTCAAAAACATCATATAAATTCAATATCATAAATTGATTAATTAACTCCAACATCATACACTTATTATAAAAACGAATTATTTTAAATACATCACATAAATTCACTACTAGAAAATAATTAAACTAGTTCTACATTCTGAAGTTCTTAGAAAAATTGTTTATTTCAAAACCATCATATAAGTTCAATATTATAAATTGATCAAATAGGTTCAATATAATAAAATGATTGAGGAGATTCAATTTTAAAAAATCCTCCCAAAAATTCATGAAGAGTTCATTTTGACCTAGCATCAGATTCTTGTTCATAGGAAGTGTTGAGGTAATCGATCGGAATCTAATTACAGATATAATAGGTAATATCGTACCAGTGCATCAGCATCCGTCGTTATTACCGAAATTGTTTCGATTCCGTGGCTAATCGAACGTCTCCGGAAACGTGGTTAATATAACTCCGTAACCCCATGGCCAGAATGGCGGCCGGAATTCCGGAATTCTACGATGAAATTAGCATCGCTGGAATTCCCTCGTGAACCCGACGATCCTACGTGACCGAAGAACGAGTGTTCTTCCATAAAGCAGCTCGCAACGTTGATCAACGTGCACGATAGGCGCCAACAGCGAATTATTCTCGAATTATCAGGCCGTTGTACCACCTTGTGTATCTCTATTATTACGACACTGGCCTTTCGTCGCCTGTCGTTGTTTCTCACTTACGTATTGTTCGATTCAATTGCCTTTGTAATTATTTCATACCTCTGGGATGAGATGAGGTGTTGCTAGATTTTATCATTCACATCTTTATATTTTGGGACTTGTATAGGGACTTTAGATTTTATGTGGACATTTTTATATTTTGTAATGTGACAGGAACTTAAGAGTTTGTTATGGACATCATCTTTATATTTTTAATGTGATAGGAATTTAAGATTTTGTCATTTGGCAGGGACCTAAGATTTTGTCATGTGACAAGGATTTAAGATTTTGTCGTGTGACAAGGATTTAAGATTTTGTCGTGTGACAAGGATTTAAGATTTTGTCATGTGACAGGGATTTAAGATTTTGTCATGAGACAGGGACTTAAGATTTTGTCATGTGACAAGGACTTAAGATTTTGTCATGTGATAGGGACTTAAGATTTTGTCATGTGACAAGGACTTAAGATTTTGTCATGTGATAGGGACTAAAGATTTTGTGACATGACAGGGACTTTAGACTTCATCATGGACGTCATCTTTATATTTTCTAACTTGACAGGGACTTTAGATTTCATCATGGACGTCATCTTTATATTTTCTAACTTGACAGGGACTCTAGATTTCATCATGGACGTCATCTTTATATTTTCTAACTTGACAGGGACTTTAGACTTCATCATGGACGTCATCTTTATATTTTCTAACTTGACAGGGACTTTAGATTTCATCATGGACGTCATCTTTATATTTTCTAACTTGACAGGGACTCTAGATTTCATCATGGACGTCATCTTTATATTTTCTAACTTGACAGGGACTTTAGACTTCATCATGGACGTCATCTTTATATTTTCTAACTTGACAGGGACTTTAGACTTCATCATGAACGTCATCTTTATATTTTCTAACTTGACAGGGACTCTAGATTTCATCATGGACGTCATCTTTATATTTTCTAACTTGACAGGGACTTTAGACTTCATCATGAACGTCATTTTTATATTTTCTAACTTGACAGGGACTTTAGACTTCATCATGAACGTCATCTTTATATTTTCTAACTTGACAGGGACTTTAGACTTCATCATGAACGTCATCTTTATATTTTCTAACTTGACAGGGACTTTAGACTTCATCATGAACGTCATCTTTATATTTTCTAACTTGACAGGGACTCTAGATTTCATCATGGACGTCATCTTTATATTTTCTAACTTGACAGGGACTTTAGACTTCATCATGGACATCATCTCTATATTTTCTAATTTGACAGGGACTTTAGACTTCATCATGAACGTCATCTTTATATTTTCAAACTTGACAGGGACTTTAAATTTCATTTTAGACTAAAGCAAGGTTTCAAAAATATTACAGCTCGCAATTTGCGAAAGCTAAGAGAGAAATGACCGTTCAAGATGGCACAAATGAACGCGATTAAAGCCACCCACTCCATATTTCCTCCCTTTTTCGAATTCTCGGCACAGCCCTCGGTTCGCAGCCGGTGCAAGCGTAGAATGCAGTCGCGAATGCAGCAGCTTAACGTGATATATAGAAAGCGATGCAACGCCGGTATTGAGCCTGTGCACGACAGCCGTATATACATTATGCATACATTACGTGCGAGCCTCGTGTGTGTACACGTGCGCTGCCGTGCGTACGTGGACGCATGATGTACACGATGTACCAGGTGTCGCGCTGCATTATTTACTATGCGAGTGAACTACGATAGAGCCACTCGACTGCTAATGAACTGGAATCTGGAAGAACTTCGATTCTACCTTTCTGATCATGTGGAAGGATCTGAGGTTCAGAACTAGGGACAGGATTTGAGGTATGGGGCTTTAAGTTAGTCTCGTTGCGGTCATTGTTCGAATTTTAATGTATATGTATGTGAACTTGTACTAACTCAACTTTATATGGTGATCATATCCTTCACATAATGTGAACTTATCTTAGCCCATCTTCATATGATGATCATATCCTTCAGATAATGTGAACTTATCTTAGCCCATCTTCATATGATGATCATATCCTTCACATACTGTGAACGTATCCTTGTCTAACCTGGTAGGACGATCAAATCCTCCACATAATGTTAACTTAACCGAGCCCAAGCTGTCCAAATGACCAAATCCTTCACAAAATGTGACTTGTTCTCCCCTACACCTAGTAAAGGCTACCAAAATCATCAAATCCTCCACAACATGTGAGCTTATCCTAGTCTAACCTCACAAGATAATCACATCCTCCTCACCATGTGAGTTTATCCTAGCCTAACCTCCCAAAATGACCAAATCCTCCACAAAAAGTGACTTATTCCATCCTATCCCCATTACAGATTCCCAAACTCACCAAATCCTCCACAAAATGTGAACCACCCATCCTAACCTCTCAAATCCTCCACAAATCCTTCACACACCTCACCCCAAATTAACAAAGCACCAAATCCCCCAAAATGCACCTACCCAGTCGATCTAAATAAAGTAGTCCAACCGAACTAAATAAAGTTAAGTATCCAGAGTTCGCAGCTAAAGTACCTACATCAAATTCCAGAGCAATTCAGACCCGTCCGAGGTGGAGGTACATAAAACGAGCAAGATAAGCGTAAATGGTTAGGCAAGGTAGCGAGAGGAAACTTCTCCGTTTCCATCGATCTTGCTTCAGACGCGTTTCATTTCCCTCAAATACGTTGGAAATCAGTTTAGATCCCGTTGAGACTTAGTGTTTAGCCGTTGGCCCGCCCCCGCGCGCCGAGTGACGGATAACTCTGTTACTATAATTCAATCGAGTTGTCTGGCTCTATAAAGGCTTCCACGACACACCGTGCGTATCCACGGATACGTGTACTTATATACACGGGGATAGGAATACGTCTGCGAACGATAGTATGCTTTTATAATCGAGTTTACACCCGATCACGATATCATGCGCTCGTGGCGCGCTGCAAGATGAGCTTTGGAGCTTTTTGATTCCACATGTTCTGATGGAATTTCTTCTTTTGGTGGGTGACAACTGTAACTAATTGTTTGTATCTCCTTTCAAGTTATATTAATATTTTAAAGGATACTTGTTTTTAGTGTTGATCAATTGAAGCTATATTTTTCTTCGTATACTGAACTCATTGAGTTCTGGTATTACCAGAACTTATCTTGTGGCGTGTACACTGTACGGACATCTTCTGATTATTGTATAAATTCTTGTATGGAATTCTTTTATGACACGATGAAAGTTACCAATGTAGTACAAAAGAATGAAAAGTATAACTATTCTGAAATTTAATTGAGACTCATAACAAAAGTACACACATATGTAAGTTGTACGTGTTTGATCATTATGTTTTGTAGTCCTCCAATCGTAATCGCTGGTGTTTCGTTCGTACACTCGTGTTTCTTTCTTCTTATTTCAAGAGGAGACTTAATTGCTCTTAATTGAACGATGCTCGAAACAAGCGCGTACACTTGAATACGATGAATGAATACGCGGTGTTTAATTTCGACAAGTTTGCGTTGTTCGATGATGAATTTGTGAATTGTTCGAGTTAATGTATTTACTGATTTCTTTTGACGCTTCTTGGAATATGTTAAATTAGAGATGTGGGGATGCAGGGATGTAGAAATTTGGGTGTCTGGGGAATTTAGAGATTTTGGGATTTTGGGGTTTAGGGATTTAGGGATTTAGGGATTTAGGGATTTAGGGATTTAGGGATTTAGGGATTTAGGGATTTAGGGATTTAGGGATTTAGGGATTTAGGGATTTAGAGATTTAGAGATTTTGGGATTTAGGGATTTAGGGATTTAGGGATTTAGGGATTTAGGGATTTAGGGATTTAGGGATTTAGGGATTTAGGGATCTAGGGATTCGGGGATCTAGGGATTCGGGGATCTAGGGATTCGGGGATCTAAGGATTCGGGGATCTAGGGATTCGAGGATCTAGGAATTCTGCGAGCTAGGAATTTTGGGATCTAGGGATTTTGGGATCTTAGAGACTTTTGGATCTTGGAGTGTTTAGACCTAGAGAGTTTGGGATTTAGAAAATTTTGGATCTTGGAATGTTTCGATCCAGATATTTTGGAATCTAGGAACTTTTGGCATCTAGGGATCTAGGGATTTGGGAATTAAGGGATCTAGGAACCCAGAAATCCAGAAATCCAGAAATCCCGAAATCCAGAAATCCAGAAATCTAGGAATCCAGAAATTCAGAAATGCAATTTTTATATCATCCACCAAAGAGTTTTTATTACAAATACCTAACAGTGTCATCTTTTCAAAAATTTGTTCTTCTCATTGCATTTAATAAAATTATCTTGATAGACTCTATTTACATTCCTATATATTTTGTGTTAGCTACCATACACTCGAGGAAGATGCAACCTACATCACACGCGTCGGTAAGAAGTTTCACTGAAACAGACAGAGATAACGTTCATCTTATGCAATGAAATCGTTTAATTATCGAGTTAAATCATAAAGGAGAACAGTTCGAAAGTAAATGATAAATTTTTGAAATCTTGCACATTGATTTGTTTAGTTGTTAACTAATTTTGTTATAATTTGAAATAAATTGTTGTACAAACCTCTGTCGTGGCACCAATGGAAAATTGGAACGAGTACAGCCAGCGCAGATTCCGGCATTCCCGATTCAGTTATTAGATTATTAACGAACGGCATGTTGATCGTACCATTGACCATCTGAAAACAATACAAATAAATCAGTATGAGCAATCAATAAATATAGATTTTTCAATGAACTTACCGATCCTTGAATATGAGCACAGCAAACCATAGCACAAGTCATTCTTCTTGTACTCGCCTTAGTACAGTCATAAGTGGCTTCGTTTACATCTTGTTCCAATTGCGCCAAATCGTCTGAAAAAAGAAACATGGTTTCACAAGTTAATTAAATGGATTACATTAAAAAATTTTTACTGTAATTTTGATTTTTGGATTTTTGGCAAGCATTCATGTTTTTAAATTTTTAAATTTCCGAATTCCCCAATTTCCAAATCCCCTAATTCCCAGATCCCCCAATTCCCAGATCCAACAATTTCCAGGTCCTCCAATTCCCAAATCCCCCAATTCCCAAATCTCCCAATTCCCAAATCCCCCAATTCCCAAATTCCCCAGTTCCTAACTCCCCCAATTCCCAAATTCCCCAATTCCTAACTCCCTAATTCCCAAATCCCCCAATTCCCAAATTCCCCAATTCCCAAATCCCCCAATTCCCAAATTCCCCAATTCCCAAATCTCCCAATTCCCAAATCCCCCAATTTCCAAATTCCCCAGTTCCTAACTCCCCCAATTCCCAAATTCCCCAATTCCTAACTCCCCTAATTCCCAAATTCCCCAATTCCCAAATCTCCCAATTCCCAAATCTCCCAATTCCCAAATCTCCCAATTCCCAAATCTCCCAATTCCCAAATCTCCCAATTCCCAAATCCCCCAATTCCCAAATTCCCCAGTTCCCAAATTCCCCAGTTCCTAACTCCCCCAATTCCCAAATTCCCCAATTCCTAACTCCCCCAATTCCCAAATTCCCCAATTCCTAACTCCCCCAATTCCCAAATCCCCCGATTCCCAAATCCTCTAATTCCCAAATCCCCCAATTCCCAAATTCCCCAATTCCCAAATCCCCCAATTAATAAATTTAATTAATTAATAAATATTGTTAAGTTAAACTAAATTAGATTAAGCTAAATTAAATTTCATTGAGTTGAAATAAGGTTAGGTTAGTCAAAGTTAGATGAGGTTAGGTAATTTTTAATCAGATCATTTTTAGTTATGTTATTTTATAATAGATATTTATATTGGTTAAGTCAGTTGTTAGATAAGTTAAAGTTAAATAAATTTCGTTATGTATTATTAGGTCAGATTTAGTCAGGTTAGGTTAGGTTCTTACGTTAATAGAGAATATAGTAAATCTACCTATTGATGCGCCCGTCTTATTCACACACTTCTCAGTGTCTAGCAAACTGATACGAAAAGCCTTTGATAAAAACATTATCATTCCCACTCTTGGTTCGAATCCTTGCTGGTCTGCTTGAACAGTCATCTGGAACAGAATAAGAGCATCTTAAAGTACATCTTAGGGAAGGTAACATATTTAGGATATTTCAAACTTTATATATTTAAGACGTTTTTAGAGATATATTTGGTTTTGTGGATTTTTGACCAGCATACATGTTTCTAAATTTTCAAATTTCCGAATTCCCAAATTCCCAAATTCCCAATTTTCCAATTTTCCAATTTTCCAAATTCCCAAATTGCCAAATTCTCAAATTCCCAAATCCCCTAATTCCCAAATCCCCCAATTTCCAAATGCCCCAATTTCCAAATCCCCCAATTCCCAAATCCCCCAATTCCCAAATTCTCAAATTCCCAAATTCCCAAATTCCCATATTTCCAAATTCCCAAATCCCCAGTTTCCAAATCTCCCAATTCCCACATCCCCCAATTCCCAGATCTTCCAATTCCCAGATCCCCCAATTCCCAAATCTCCCAATTCCCAAATCCCCCGATTCCCAAATCCCCTAATTCCTAAATCCCCCAATTTCCAAATCCCCCAATTCCCAAATCCCCCAATTCCCAAATCTCCCAATTCCCAAATCTCCCAATTCCCAAATCTTCCAATTCCCAAATCCCCCAATTCCCAGATCCCCCAATTCCCAGATTCTCCAATTCCCAAATCCCCCAATTTCCAAATCCCCCAATTCCCAGATCCCCTAATTCCTAAATCCCCCAATTCCCAAATCCCCTAATTCCTAAATTCCCCAATTCCCAAACCCCCCAATTCCCAAATCCTCCAATTCCCAAATTCCTCAATTCCCAAATCCCCTAATTCCCAATTCCCTCAATTCCCAAATCCCCAAATCCCCAAACCCCCAAATTCCCAAATCCCCAAATTCCCAAACCTAAATCCCTAAATCTCCATATCCCCAAAACCAAAACGCATTCCCTCAATTTGCGCAGTACCTTATTATCTAAAACCACACATCATAGTTATGACACAGATCAAGTCATTCTGCACACAATTATTTCCGATAAACTCCGTTAATCTTCCTTTCCAAAAAATGCATAGCATGATGCAAACTTTATTTAACAATTCTGCATTCTTGCAGTAAATTCCACTAAATGTATAGGTACTTACAAATGCTACGGCCACTAGCACCAATAACGTTGTAGTCTTCATGGTTCTTAATTCACAGGCTACAAATATAATATAATTTACTGATCTTGAAATGCACTCGACTTATTCCGTGGACGAAATTTGTTTAACTAAGATCGCATGTTTGGCCTGCTTTATTTATATCGAACTGAATCGCGGTTGAAGGTTAAAGATACAAGATAAGGTCACATCCGCGGATGCAGCGTTACTCATAAATAATAACTAATAGAAAAATTGGAAGTATTTGAATGGGTGACGCATCCGTTTTTCGGTGTATTAGATAACTGTTGTTATGTTATTATTAATTGTTATATAATGACTTTTTTGTGTTATCTTCTTATTTAATTGCGGAAATTAAATTTGTTTTCTAATTGGAATTATTGAGTCAGTTATTATTGTAGATTGTAAGTGTTCCTTTTGAGATCCTTGCAAAGGATCTTTTACCTTGAGATACTTGAAGGTAAAAGATAAAGTGATCTGATACTTGAAGGCAAAAGATAAAGATACTTGAAGTAATCTGATACTTGAAGGTAAAAGATAAGGCTACTTAAAGTAATTTGATACTTGAAGGTAGAAGATAAAAATGCTTGAAGTAATCTGATACTTGAAGGTAAAAGATAAAGATACTTGAAGTAATTTGATATTTAAAGGTAAAAGATAAAAATGTTTGAAGTAATTTGATACTTAAAGGCAAAAGATAAAGATGCTTGAAGTAATCTGACACTTAAAGATAAAAGATAAAAATACTTAAAGTAATCCTGGGTTTGTACATCCTTTGGAACATAAAAATAAATACTCTCCCACA
Organism: Megachile rotundata; assembly: GCF_050947335.1. NCBI lineage: Eukaryota > Metazoa > Arthropoda > Insecta > Hymenoptera > Megachilidae > Megachile > Megachile rotundata. The sequence goes on from NC_134996.1 coordinate 11,455,500, forward strand.
AAGATATATATTTAATGTAATAAAAAAACCTAAAGCTTTTAGTATAGAAAAGTTATTATTTCAAAAGAAACAGGTTACAGTCTTCCACATTTTGCAATTGTATTCACAAAAAAAGAATTCTGTAACATTCTTTAACAAAATCATTGTCGAAGTTTTCGCATCACACAGGAAGTAAAAACGAGTCCAATCTTGCACTTGTCATCTTCTTCTTCGGCTGCAACAATTTAATTAATTGTCAACAAACATATTTTTACCTTTTCACGGATTTTCCGAAGTCTATTTACATCCATGTTTGTTTCCATTATTAAGTAAACATGTTTGCGAATATTAATAGTTTTCGTTTAATTAAATGAATTCCGTGAAGTCTAAGAATTCGAACAGTTTTGTTCGGTTCTGAGTAATTTTGATTATATAAGTTCCGTTAACGAGATACTTTGTTTATTGTTTTGACAAATTTCTTAAAATACAACAGAAGTATCAAAGAAGATCTTTCGACATGTTAAACAAAATTTTCTTAATGCAAGTTTGATTATTTCTTCACGAAAATGCAACAGGGAAGTCAAACTTTAAAAGAAATTAATAATAAAACTTGAATAATTTACCTTCGTTAATGCACTCATTTAATTTTTGTTTAATCGCCGCTGTAATATTGAACTTATTGCGTTTAGCCAATGCGATCAACCTGTCTAGCTGGATCTCGTTATTTTGTATCTGAAATAATTTTATAATAATTAAATATTCTTAAATTTCACATAAGATATTCTACTTACGATATTCGATTTTTCGAAGACACATGTAACGAAACAACCAAAATTGGAGGAATATTCTCTCGATGTTTGGTCTTCATTGAACATATTTTCCAAATTCTCTACGTCCTCTGCAGAGATTAAAAAAAACACACACACAAATAAAATTGGTAGAAAATAGCAACCTAAGGATTTGTGTAAAATAATTATTTAGTAGAATTTATCGAATTTTTCTGTTAACGATAACAATTATTATTAAATCTAATGTCCTATTATTTGTTATAATAATATTTATGTTAGTTACTGTAAATAATTATTTAAAACTAATCCATGAGCGTTGAAGTGAGATCCATTAATTTTACATGATTGCATTGTTATTTTGCAGTACCTGCAGATAAATTGTTATTTCGCAAACATTCCGCTAATTCGTTCAATGGCACGTCCATTACTCTCGAAATTAGTTCTACCTCGAGCGCTCGAGTCACCTGCAATGGACATTCAATTAATTACTTTCCAATATCGTACAATTAAAAAGCGTCTGAAAGTGTAATCGTTTCGAATTAGCTGGGAACTTTTTCTATAAATAATTAACAAGCTCTTCCAATTTTCTCCAGCGAAACCCGAATGCACGCCCTAGTAATTTTTCCAACAACAAGATTCCATTAGTCTCCGTCGAAGATCCTCCATTTTCTCATTAAGCTTAACTTTCGTTCAAATCAAAAACTTGGAGGATATTCAGAAACTTAATTATTGTTACTATATTACTTTATTATAATTGTTACTATAAAATATTAGTTAGTAAACTATTCGAATAAAATATTTAATAGACACAGAAACACTCACGCTGATAAGAAGACAAAGAACCACGAACTTCATCATTCGTCACTGAAAAATTAAACGAGGAACGTGCTTTCTCAGAATATTTTGGAAACTGCACCAAATTGTAGCGCAGCTCATTTTATATTTGTGTGATGGTCTCGAACTTACCAACAATTGACAAACCTTTAAAAATTTTCCTGTATATTGTTGCTTGCAGCACGTGGTACCAAAATCAAATTAGTCAGCGAAATGTTAAATAAGTTTCTGATTGTGTCATGTAATCATACGTTTCGAAATTGGACATTGCTTTTTTTGACCATCAATCATTCTATATTAAGAACACTGTCGAAATGTTTACAGCATCATTTTTGTAATACCTCAAGCTTTATTTTCGTGTAACATGAGCGCCATTTTGTGATACTTTTGTGTCATGAAATTTTGGTTGAATTTATATTTCGTAGGAAAGTTGTTTGTTGCAATTGAATGGCAACCATTTTGTGTTGGGAATATTGAGGATATGTTTATGCGATCATTTTTGTGGTACTTCAAGCTTTATATTGATGTAGCATAAGCGCCATTTTGTGAAACTTTTATGTCATGAAATTTTATTCGAAACTATGCTTCATAAAAATTAAGAATTCGTGTTTTTTAGAAATGTCGTTGGTTGCAATCAACCGGCAGCTATTTTGTGTTACGAATATCCATGAGATCCTCACACCATCATTTTCCTGATACTTCAAGCTTTATATTCATGTATCACAAGTGCCATTTTGTGATACTTTTATGTCATGAAATTTTATTCGAATCTATGCTTCATAAAAATTAAGAATTCGTGTTTTTTAAAAATGTCGTTGGTTGCGATCAACCGGCAGCCATTTTGTGTTACGAATATCCATGAGTCCCTCACACCATCATTTTCCTGATACTTCAAGCTTTATATTCATGTATCATAAGTGCCATTTCGTGATACTTTTATGTCATGAAATTTTATTCGAATCTATGCTTCATAAAAATTAAAAATTCATGTTTTCTAAAAATGTCGTTCGTTGCAATCAACCGGCAGCCATTTTGTGTAACGAATATGTATGAGTCCCTCACATCATCATTTTCCTCATACTTTAAGCTTTGCATTCACATACCATAAGCACCATTTTGCAATACTTTTCTGTCACGAAATTCATTAATCAAGTTCCCAGTAATTTGAAACAAACGCAAAGTTAATTTAAAAGATTCGAACACTTTTCAGTCGTACATATACTAGGTGGTCATAAAGCAGCGGTTTCCCCGTTGAAATGCACGCAGCGTCCGCGTCTCGAGTGTAGTTTAATTATTCATAACGCGTTAACGTCCCTTTGTTTATTCATAAGCCGACGGTGTCTGCGTGATGCCCTGGAATCGCACGCTGCTTAATCTCATTCTTATTAATGAAACTGTACGGTCCGCTCTCAGAAATACTGAACCTTAAAAGGATCATCAACGAACTACATAAATTTTACGAGACATTAAATGTGCATCGTACCAGGATCATCGTATCTTATGTGTCATCATATAAATATATCAAAAAATGATACATTGATGCTTAAAACTTGGGAAAATAATTATGTGAGCATCTACATTAATATTTATTGTGTAACAGTTAAATTATAGTAGTGAAACATGTACTTCAATTTCAAATTTTAGTGCGTTCGCGCTTTTTTTATGGCGGTTTGTAATGGGAGAGTTACAGGAATATTAATCATGTTAATAAATGATTGATTTGATAAAAGTAACGACGTAGACATCTCTTTTAATATTATTTACTCGGAATATCTATTAGATATACAATATTGGATGCAACACGTGAGACAATTTTGAATCTGAACACTTTCGCGCCTTTTCTGTGGCGGGAAGTTTAAAAGGAGTACTAATAAACCAATGATCAATTTAACAAAAATCGCATATTTTTACTAGCCTTCCTCTTGTAACAATTTATCATACAACAGCACAACAACAATTTACAATATAATAACAATTTCTAAAAAATTTCAAATACGACTACTTTCCCGCCCTTTCCACGGCGCAATATTTAAACGCACCAAACAAATTCCCAAAGAACGACAATTATTTTAACGCCAAAAATTCCTGCGACATCTCCAAAGCAAATATTCGTAAATTCCCGTAATGACCCAATAATTTATCGAATTAAGAAGAACGCGGAAGAGGTATGTTCACTCAGCGGCAGAGTTCATCAGCGTGGCATGCAGCACTTGTCGTCCTGTGAGGCAGAAAATTGTCTGCACGAGTTGCAGCACATTTTCAGAGCATTCAGCTCGCGGCAGAACGTCGAGGCGGGTATCGCGTTAACGTAAGCGGCTCACGTTGCGAGGCGGTATAATGTAGCCGGTAATGGTCGAAGTTGCCTCGCATACACCATGGGATAAAGTTATGGCCGTCCCCTACGACGAACAGACGCGTTGAGACACTTTTGCAAATGGTCGGCTTTGCGACCGATTACACTCGGTAGTTGCATTTCCGAAGAAATCGCTTTGACGACCCGTGGAATTCTTAAACGGACACTCATGAAAAAGATCGCATTCGTGTTCATCGATGCGTGCAGTATTATCATGCGTGGCGATATAATGCGAGGCGTTGCAGGGTAGATTTATGGTTGATGAAATTGATGGGTGTAGATCGGGGAGCTACAATGTGGGGAAATTGTAATATTGCGCGAGGCGATGTAACGCGTGGAATTGCGATGGGTAGAACTGCAATGAGAACTGGTAGGACTGCAACGAAAACTAAGAAGACTACAACGAATAAAATGGGAAAAGTTATGAATAACGAATAGTACAACGCATTGAATTCACAACCCGTGAAATGATAACGAGGAGTTACATCGTGTAAGATCACGGTGCGTGGAATTTAGGGAGCGTGGAGTTAACAGTGCGTGGAATTACAAGATGTGAAATCGTGATGTGGGGAATTTAGAGCGCGTGGAATTAGAAAGAGTGGAATTCACAATGCATGGAATTACAAGATGTGAAATCGCGATGTGGGGAATTTAGAGCGCGTGGAATTAGGAAGAGTGGAATTCACAACGCATGGAATTCACAATGCATGGAATTCACAACGCATGGAATTAACAATGCATGGAATTCACAATGCATGGAACTCACAACGCATGGAATTCACAACGCATGGAATTCACAACGCATGGAATTCATAATGCATGGAATTCACAACGCATAGAATTCACAATGCATGGAATTCACAACGCATGGAATTCACAATGCATGGAATTCACAACGTATGGAATTCACAATGCATGGAATTCACAACGCATGGAATTCACAATGCATGGAATCAAAAATTGTCATAAAGCAGCAAATCGGAAACATACACTTTTACATTATTTTATTGAATACTACTCGGCTCACAAGTATAAAACTGTCATTAAATTTGCAGCCTTTGAAGTGCAACTTTTAATAACTTAACTTATTTAATTGAAAAGCTTCTTTATGTAACAATCGGTGTACTTGTTGGCGGCGATGCATTCATCAGACTCTCCAGTAGCTATAAAAAAAATATATCTCGTAAGTATTGTAACAAATTATCTCAATAACTTTATATAATTGTGAATTAAACTTTCATTTCATTGTTTGTGATTTGAACTTTTTCCTTAGATTCTCTTATCAACGCAAAAATCATTTGCTACTTTTCACAAAACCGTATATAGTAAAATTTCAAAGTGCTCTCTGAGAGCCCCCAGCGCAGGGAAGTACCGAGACTCGATCGTATACAGTCAATATGAATTTTGTAAAATAACTCAATACCAATTTTTTATGATAGTATCACCAATGTATCAGTGTACACTACGTGTAAACGCACTCTGTAAATTAGTTTTAATTACTTACCATCACCAAGGCAGTCGTCCGCAATTTTCTTGACAGACTGAATTTCAGCATCGTTACCGGCGTGTATTACATCTATCATCTTGTACACGGGTTCCAGGTGATACTCATTGCTTCCCGTCAGCTGCAATTAACAAATGACTCATTGATACGTCAAGAAATTTTTTGTGTTACACCTTGTACGTACCATTCCTACTCTTCGCATCACGCATGCCTTCATGCAGCCTAATTTCTGTAAGTCCACTGTTTGTGAGGCTGCTTGTATGTTGTTGGCCTCGTCTGAAATTTAATTAGAAACGTGAGATTCTTTTACGAAATGCAAACTTGGGAGAAGTATTCAATTTGAGTACTATTTTTGCATACTTGTATATTTAAATAATATTCATATGTGGATATGTGCACATGTGTAGTAACATATGTGTAATACATAATAGTGATACATTATATGAAACATGTAATAGTGATACATTATATGTAACACATAGTAGTAGCACATTATATGTAACACATGATAGTAGTACATTATATGTAACACATAATAGTGATACATTATGTGTAACACATAGTAGTAGCACATTATATGTAACACATGATAGTAGTACATTATATGTAACACATAATAGTGATACATTATGTGTAACACATAGTAGTAGCACATTATATGTAACACATGATAGTAGCACATTATATGTAACACATAATAGTGATACATTATTTGTAACACAAAATAGTAGTACATTATATGTAACACATCGTAGTAGCACATTATATGTAACACATAATAGTGATACATTATGTGTAACACATAGTAGTGGCACATTATATGTAACATATGATAGTAGCACATTATATGTAAAATAATAGTAACACATTTATTAATTAATGAAGAATTAATGCTTCGTAATGTGGAAGTTATACCTTCAGTAAGATGGAACTCTTGGGCACATGGTTGCACATCGGGCATCAAATACTCCATGTACTTCGCCATGATGGCGTCTTGATCCATACCACGAACAACCGTCTGAAAATAATATTCCACTTTTGCATAAATATGTTGACTAATAAATACTTCAATATTAAACTCGCAATTATTAATTGATAAGTGTAGATATGATAAATATATGGAGAAATAATTCAAATATTATTTGTGAGAAAATCAGTGACAATGGCAGTAAGGAATTCATGAAAAGAAGGGTGTCAGTTTTGAAATTATTTTAAAATCCATAAATTGTGAAGTTGTGTAGGTAAATTTACAAATAGTGTAATTTAGAAATTTGTAAATTAAAAATAGCACTGTATAGAAATTTAGAAATTTACCAATCAGAAATAGTACCCTACAGAAATGTAGAAATACCAGAATTTTTAATAATCCAAAAATATGTCAAAAATGTCGAAGTTCAAAAATTGTAAAATAAAAAATTTGCAAACGACGTCAACTACCCAATAAAAAATCTAACAAGACCGAAATTAAAATACCAAATCACATATTAATCCACCGATCCAAAGAAGCACGTAATGGACCTACCATGGCAGCCAAAAGGCAAGTAGCAGCAACGAGGAACTTCATAATTCTCTTATCCTTATCTCCCAAATCGACAAACAAAACAAAATTCGTCCGGAATGAATTTTTTCATCGACTGTGTCCCATCAAATCTCCCGTTTCTACATTTATACCTTGACTCCGATGGGTGTTCAAAGTTTGACACGCAGGAAACAAGATAATTCCCCGATTTAACCGATTTACGTAAGGCTGCTTCAAGTACCATCGAGTAACGTCTTCATTACCGCTCTGTGTCGGTTTTATCACGAGAAATAATCGTTTTTATGTATTCGTGGAACGAGGGTTGTTACAGGAAAATTATGAGCTGTTTGAAATGTGCTATACTAATTACGGGATAATCGTGGCGATGCTTCGGGAGCTCTGTTATTATCAGGACGATTTGTTTGACTTCTGCATATGATCGGTTTTGTCTGTAATTACTTTAGGTGGCGACTATGAGTTCCAGGAATGCATAGATGCATCATAGTGATATAAAATATACAAATAATAGTATTCTTGTAATATTGTGTTATGCAATGTTAAATTATGGTGTTGGATCAGTTATGGTACTCTGTTTGGGGAGAGCTCTGTAGAGATTATTAAATTTATTTAATTCATAATTTACTGCTAGGCTGAACTTTATAACATTTATGATATTTTATTAACGCAGTTAGGTGAAACTGTTTATAGTATTTTACATGGTATATTACTTAATTTGATGCATTTGAATGTTTACAGGTATTTAATTTTGTAAAAGCAGTTCAATGTGATTAATATGTATTTCGGTGCACCTATTTAATGAACTACATTCAGAAACTTGTCCATGTACAATTTTATAAATGCATTATATATATTTTACCAGATGCAACTATTCAATGAAGTGCATTTAGAACTTGCATACACAGGGTGCCTCACAACAGTAGGTCCCTGAAATGGAGGGTAGCTGACGTTATCCTGAATAAAATTTCCCTTTGCAAAAATGGCATATGAAGCTTCGTTTTTGAATTATTAAGGAAAAACACCGGACCAATCAGAGCGCGAGGATTGCGCATGCGCAGACGCGAGAGCGACAGCTTCGAGCTAGCGGCAGAGCGCGTAGTACTTACGACGCGTTGTATTTACCACGCACTGTATTTACCACGCGTTCTTTACCACGTACTGCACTTACCACGCGTTGTATTTACCACGTGCTGCACTTACCACGCGTTGCTTACCACGTGCTGCACCTACCAAGCGTTATATTTACCGCGCGTTGTATTTACCACGCATTGTATTTACCACGCGTTCTTTACCACGCATTGTATTTACCACGCGTTGTATTTACCACGCATTGAATTTACCACACGTTGCTTACCACGTGCTGCATCTACCACGCGTTGTATTTACCACGCACTGTATTTACCACGCGTTCTTTACCACGTACTGCACTTACCACGCGTTGTATTTACCACGTGCTGCACTTACCACGCGTTGCTTACCACGTGCTGCACCTACCAAGCGTTATATTTACCACGCGTTGTATTTACCACGCATTGTATTTACCACGCGTCCTTTACCACGCATTGTATTTACCACGCGTTGTATTTACCACGCATTGAATTTACCACACGTTGCTTACCACGTGCTGCACCTACCACGCGTTGTATTGACCACGCATTATATTTACCACGCGTTGTATTTACCGCGCATTGAATTTATCACGCGTTGCTTACCACGTGCTGCACCTACCATGCATAGTACTTGCCTCGCCTTGTATTTACCACGCGTTACATTCACCATGCATTGATTTCTTACGCGTTGCACTCACCAAGCGTTGAATATACTATACATTGTATTTACCACGTATATATAATCCAGAAATAAAACTTCAATCCCTATTTTTGCAAAGGGAAATATTATTCAGAATCGCGTCTATCCTCCTACTAATTTTGAGACACCCTGTATAGTTCCTTTCATAAGTACAATTAAAAAATTATTCATCTATTTTTGCACAGTATATTTAACAGATTTCAAACATAATACAGTCAACCAAATAGACACGTATTTCTATAGAAATAATTGTATTTTTGTTTATCTTCTTTAAAGCATACGCAGACCTCATTGATGTTTGTCCAAGAAACATTGAATATAGACGTACGCCTTTTTGCACTCGTCAGCGATGTCGTCAACTAAAACAAAAATGTTTAAATTATCTCTTATATTTACAATTGCACTCTTACGTTTACAATATACATGTGACACTAATGTATATTACCTTTATCAATGCATTCACTTGCACCTTTCTCCAATTTCTTAAGCAATTCCGGATTTTCACCGTGCACAACTCCGAGGAACGTGTTCACGTTGTGTTTATTTATCTTCGAGTGGTGCATCTTAAATAAAATAATGAATAATATTATTCAAATTACTAGTTTGTAATTATTAGTGCATTTGTGAGGTGTTCATAATAGATTTACGTACGAAGGCGCCCATTTTCATGACGCATGCACGAAGACACGTAGCATTCTCCTCTCCTAAGGTCATTTCCTTATCAAATATTTCTCGAGCATTCTCTGTAGTGTTTCAAAAATGTTTTCATGTAGAATTGGAAATATTTTGGAATTTGCGAAGTTGAGAAAAATGTTTGTAAGACAACTTACGGTCTGTGTAGCCATTTTCCTTGGCGCATGCTTGGATCGCTTCTTTCATTAATCCCAGATAGACATCTATGTAATCCTCGGCACGAATCGTCGCCTGGAGTTGTAATACGCATTATTTATGTAATGTGAAGTTTAGGAATTTGGAGATTTGAGGATGTGAGGATCTTGCAATATAGGGATTTAGGGGTTTGGAGATTTGGTGATTTGGGAGCTTGGAGAGCTGGGGAGTTGGACATTTGGTTATTTGGACACTTGGGCATTTGAACACTTTGGAGATTTGGAGATTTGAAGATTTAGAGATTTGGAAATTTGGAGATTTGGAGATTTGGAGATTTGGAGATTTGGAGGTTTGGAGATTTGGAGATTTGGAGATTTGGAGATTTGGAGATTTGAAGATTTGGAGATTTGCAGATTTGGAGATTTGCAGATTTGGAGATTTGGATCTTTGGGAATTTGAATCTTTGCAGGTTTGGATCTTTGGAGATTTGGATCTTTGGAGATTTGGATCTTTGGAGATTTGGATCTTTGGAGATTTAGATCTTTGTAGATTTGTATCTTTGGAGATTTGGATTTTTGGAGATTTGGATCTTTGCAGATTTGGATCTTTACAGATTTGGATCTCTGGAAATTTGTATCTTTACAGATTTTGATCTCTGGAAATTTGTATCTTTGGAAATTTGGATCTCTGGAAATTTGTATCTTTGGAAATATGGATCTTTGGATATTTGGAGATTTGAGAATTTTGGATCTTTGGAATTTAGGAATTTAAGAATTATATTATTCATTAACTTTATAACCTTGATACAATACTTGACAACTACCATACCCAACAAATGAATCACCCTATACCTCCACTACCATACAAATCTCGCCTCAAATTCCAAATTACCAAAAAACAAATATAAATTACTTAATATTTTAAATTGTCACTACTCACAGCAATTAACAGAACACCAAGAACAATGAATCCACCCTTCATCTTGATATAGTTGAATCCGCAAGAGTAGCACAAAGTGAATCAGTTTATCGGTAACTAAATGATCTTCAGAAACGATCGCAATATTTATATCATAGTTCCAAAGACGTGCAAAAAACAAATGACGTGAAAATTAAATTTATGGTAAAACAAGTGCTTATTAACTAGATCGACAGGCATTGCAATCAATACTTGAAATCTTGCGTCTCACTATTTGATATCTTGTTAGCCTTGACTCTGAATGGACATTTTAATTAGAGAAAATTGAGTGATTGATAGGAGGATTGGTCATCAATATTTTTTGCCATTTGCTGTCAGGCATTGATTTATTTAAAAATTGTGATTGAGAATGAATGTAATAATTTTTATTTTTTGTTGGTGGTGATTTGGGAATTTGGGGAGTTTGTGAAATTTGAAGATTTGGGGAATTTGGGAATTTGGGAAATTTGAGGAATTTATAGAATTTACGAATTTGGGGATTTGGGGAATTTGGGGAATTGGAGGAATTTTTGAGAATGGGGGAATTTGGAAATGGGGGAAATTGGAAGTTGGGGAGTTTTGAGAATGGGGGAATTTAGAAATTGGGGAATGTGAGAATTTGGGAGTTTGGGAATTGGGGAATTTAGGAATTTGGAAATTTGGAAATTTGGAAACTTGGAAATTTAGAAATTTGGAAACTTGGAAATTTGGAAATTTGGAAATTTGGAAATTTGGAAATTTGGAAACTTGGAAATTTGGGAACTTGGAAATTTGGAAATTTGGAAACTTGGAAACTTGGTAGTTTGGAAACTTGGAAATTTGGAAATTTGGAAATTTGGAAACTTGGAAACTTGGAAATTTGGAAACTTGGAAACTTGGAAATTTGGAAATTTGGAAATTTGGAAATTTGGGAACTTTGAAATTTGGAAATTTGGAAATTTGGAAACTTGGAAACTTTGTAGTTTGGAAACTTGGAAATTTGGAAACTTGGTAGTTTGGAAACTTGGAATCTTGGAAACTTGGAAATTTGGAAACTTGGAAACTTGGAAATTTGGAAATGTGGAAATAAAGCAGTTTGGAAGTTTGGGAAATTGTAAATTTCTCAATTTTCAATTTGTCACTTTGTCAACTTCTCAATTCCTCAATTTATAACTTTAAAAATTTAAAACTTCTCAAACCTAATGTTCTTAAATTCATCGAATAATTAAAAGGTCCTCGTTAATTAAAAAAAATGATACATATTATTCCAAGTGTTATTTTTCAATAAAACAGAAGCACAAATGAAGAAATTAATTCTCAATCATTTATTGACTGCGCAACAGCCGGCACTCTTGCAGTAATCATTATATCATATCTGTCATAATTTTCTTTTTTATCGGCAGATCTGAGAACTTCGTCAGATAATTGCACTGCACTTAAGAAAAAAAAAACACGTGGAATCTACCGTACAATTGTCATGTTACATGATATTCAAATTACTTGTATTACGTATGTTTCATATACGCAATTCAATTTTATTTTCATACGTTTTTCATCGTTTGCAAATATTTGTGAGCAAATTGCTTTTTAATTGTTCGAAAATATTTATCTTGATGTTGCACATAATAGTTGAATAAAACCTTTTTATTTATAATAAATTTCACTAATAAATTTTGTCAACAAATGTACTTTTCACTGTTTTCAATTGTCGATAAATTTTTGTTATTAATTTAAAATTAATTATTAAACTAGTTACAAAGATTCAGGTCTTCACTATTTTCAACTACCAAAGAAAAACTAGCAATTGTTTGAAGAATATATTTCATTTAATTACTACATTTTATAATTTTTACAATTGCATGTTTGCACAGTTCTAATCGTTGAATTGTGATTTGATTATTTAATTGAAAATTGTTTTAAGGATAATTGGTTCCGGCAGCAAATTATTCGATCAATTTTTTTGCTTCTGCACGATGCAACGCGAAAATTCAAACGCCGCTTCGCATTCGTCAGATATCTCTTTCGCTGAAACAATTTGATCGTGCATTAATTAAAAGAAATGTAATTACAATATTTTATACGTAATGTCAAATAATTTGATAATATATGTAATTTCAATATTAATCGAAACCTACCTTCTTCGACACAAGTTAACATATTCTGCACGCTTTCGGCAACTCTTTCCGCATCACCTTCAAATATTTTCTCAGCCATTTGTTCGTATTTTTCAGCGTTTATGTTGTCTCGATCAATCTGAAAAATATAATTTGTCATCAAAGAGAAAAAAGTCACACAAAAATTGTTCATTCAATTACTATAGAAAAATCATTTACTATCATTTAAGTGAATTAAATTATAGGTCTAAACATAATCTATCATCTGTTTAAGCGCAGACTCTCATTATATTGCCGATTGGTCAGTGACGCTCTCCCTTTATTGCAGAAACTAGAAATACGGTTCTTGAGAGAATAATCTTTCAGAGAGTAATTATAATAACTAGTAATTGTCCCATGTAATTGTCCTCTACGGCAATATATCAAGAGTCACTCCACAACCAAATATCTACTCACAAGTTCGGATCGTTTCATTACACAGAGCTTCAAGCAGCCGAATTTCTTTTTCTCCTCGCCTTCTAACTCGAAGTTGTCGAATTTCGACAGCTCCTCTAAATAAAAATGGATTAATTAAAAATTGAATTAAAAAAATTGCACTCTTGACTCACCAGCCGGAATATCTTGTTCTGCCGCACAGGCCTCGATCTGTTCTCGAAAAGCCTCTGCCACTTTTTGGTTGCCACGGATCATATCCTAAAAATAACGTTAATTATACTCGTATTTAATGTAATCAATTTAATGTAAAATGTTATTTTAATGTATTAATTATTATTTTGTGATTGTACCATGAATAATTAGTGAAATACCGCAACTGAATTAGAGGTACCTGAGCTACCTGAAGTGTTTCATACAATTGTATGTATAATCTCTGCACTCAAGGTACCTAATTTATTTGGAGTACACATGATATGTACCTGACATCTTATATCATAATGTACCTAATGTACCTGATGTGCCTAAGTACCTATGTACCTAAGTACCTAGTCTTACTGTCATTCTCTTGTAACCAAAAGTGTCAGAGGAACTTTTTCAATTACCAAACGTATCATCAACATAGTATTTGGTACATCTCAACGTCTTACTTTATGAGGTACCTGAAGTACCTGAAGTACCTGAAGTACCTGAATGTCTTAAGTTTGAAAGGTACATGCAGTATATTGAAGTATCAGAAGTGACCTAAATATCATAGTGTAGTATGAAGTACTCTACAAAGTACCAGAAGTACCTGAAGTGTCTTAAGTTTGAAAGGTACATGGAGTATATTGAAGTATCTGAAGTGACCTATGCATCATATGGTAGCATGAGGTACTCTATAAGGTATCTGAAGTACCTGAAGTGTCTTAAGTTTGAAAGGTACATTGAGTGTATTGAAGTATCTGAAGTGACCTATGTATCATATGGTAGTAGAGGTACTCTATGAAGTACCAGAAGTACCTGAAGTGTCTTAAGTTTGAAAGGTACATGGAGTATATTGAAGTATCTGAAATGACCTAAGTATCATATGGTAGTATGAAGTACTCTATGAAGTACCAGAAGTACCTGAAGTGTCTTAAGTTTGAAAGGTACATGGAGTATATTGAAGTATGTGAAGTGACCTAACTATTTAAGGTACGTATGAGGTACTGTATAAAGTACCTGAAGTATCTGAAGTATCTGAAGTACCTGAAGTAGTTGAAGTAGTTGAAGTACTTGTAATACCTGAAGTGTCTTAAGTCTGGAAAGTACATGGAGTGTATTGAAGTATCTGAAGTGACCTAATTATTTAAGGTATGTATGAGGTACTGTATGAAGCACCTGAAGTATCTGAAGTACCTGAAGTACCTGAAGTAGTTGAAGTACTTGGAGTACTTGTAGTACCTGAAGTGCCAGAGTACCTGAAGTACCTGAAATACCTGAAGTACCTAAAGTACCTAGAGTACCTGAAGTATCCTCAGTAACAAAGTTATCTAAATTGTCTCGAATTACCTAAACTGATCTAAGTATATAAAATATCCTAACTATACGAGGTACCTGAAGTATCCCACATGCCTTTGACATAGTACCACCATAAAAACCAACAGAGTTGCAAAGAGCTTCAGACTCAGTTGAAACATCATCACTCAAGTGTCACATTGATGAACGAAGTTATCACACTAGTTAATTACTTTCGATAGCGAACTATGTAAAGTGTTTAACAAAGTGAAAGATAAATTTGTGATACAAGATAAAAATTTTCTGTTCTACTCACCGCGACAAGAAGAAGGCAACCGACGAACAAAAGGGACTTCATCTCGATAATCGTTTCGGAACAAAGAAAAATCACGAACTGACTGATGCATTCAATGCTCGCTGAACATATTTATAGAGGACCGATGTGAAGAAGCGTCGAAGGTGTTAGATTCCATTACGAAATAACAGGAAGAGAAATAATTACTCAACCCACGCTACTTTATATAACGAAGCTCTGATTGCGATCTGAAATGGATGGCCAATTTAAGGCATACTTGAATATCCCGTGAAAAATGATTGCTTTTAATTGTTCGATCGCCGAAGAAAAGATACGAACGGTGTCCTTCGTGCGTAGATTTCCGAGAATATCTGCGATTCCATATTTTTGAGCGGATCATTCTGAAAATAAACGTTCACTGGGTTTGCATACAATCCTGGGAATATTTACCTACGGATCTAATAGCTGAAAAATAGAATTGAAATTTTATTATTATTAAATTGATTTCTTGGTAATTGATCGTTTTTTCGCTATTTTATCTTTCAAACTGTTCACATTGTTAGTCGATGTTTGTTGGATACTTTGTTAATTTTTATGGTGATGGCGATGATCGAGTGATTAAATTTTGATTGATATGAGGGGTTGGATTCATCAAGTTGTATGATAGAATTCAGAAATAATTTCATTTAGAAATTTAATTATTGGGAAATAGTATAATTTACAAATTCAAAAATGTTACTTCAGAAATTTAATTATTTGAAAATAACACAATTTGCAATTTTAGAGAAAATTTCATTCAGAAATTTAATTATTTGGAAATAACACAATTTGCAATTTTAGAAAAAATTTCATTCAGAAATTTAATTATTTGAAAATAACACAATTTGCAATTTTAGAAAAAATTTCATTGAAAAAATTTAATTATTTGCAAATAACACAATTTACAATTTTAGAAAAAATTTTATTCAGAAATTTAATTATTTGGAAGTGGTATAATTTACAAATTCAAAAATTTAATTATTTAAAAGTAATACAATTTGCAATTTTAGACAAAATTTCATTCAGAAATTTAATTATTTGCAAATAACACAATTTACAATTTCAGAAAAAATTTCATTCAGAAATTTAATTATTTGGAAATAACACAATTTGCAATTTCAGAAAAAATTTCATTCAGAAATTTAATTATTTGAAAATAACACAATTTGCAATTTTAGAAAAAATTTCATTCAGAAATTTAATTATTTGGAAATAACACAATTTGCAATTTTCGAAAAAATTTCATTGAGAAATTTAACTATTTGGAAATAACACAATTTACAATTTCAGAACAAATTTCATTCAGAAATTTAATTATTTGGAAATAACACAATTTGCAATTTTAGACAAAATTTCATTCAGAAATTTAATTATTTGAAAATAACACAATTTGCAATTTCAGAAAAAATTTCATTCAGAAATTGAACCATCAGCAAATATTATAATTTAGAAATTAAGGAACCACTAAATGGCCCAAATAATTATTAAAAATCACAAAATAGTATAATAAAAAAATTTAATAATGAAAATTGTGAAAAATAAAAATAAGTGAAGTGCTACTTAAAATTATCTATTAAAAAATAGACGAGCAGTCTGCATTAATTAATTGCATATCTAAAAGAATTAATTACATACAATCGCTCCATGAATTAATTGTTCGATAAGTTGCGAACGATATTCAATCAAGATCGATTATAAACCAGTTCGATTAAAATGCAAAACTAGACAGGATTCTCAATAAAGATAAGAGGCGCTGACGAACCAGATATAAATTAATTTCATCGTTTTTTAAATCGTCATGGGATTAAAACTAATCCTTTAAAACCGGTCTCAGATGTTCGATCAAAATATTGAATTGATTCAACTTTCATAAATTTATGTAATCGAACGAGATTCTGCTTCGATAGTCATCGAAAGATTAATTTTGTGAATGTTACTTGATAACAGACATTTTGTAATGATTACACGTTGTATTTTTTTATATTTATCGCGGAAGATTCATTTAATTATTTTAATAATAGTGTTACGTGTGATGAGATAATTTTATTGTTTCAGTATTTTGTATTTTATTTTTATATTTTGTTACAATGTTTTCTTATCTTATTTTCTTCGATCAAATTATTTTTTGATAATAATTAAATAATTTAAATTTAGTATTTTTCGTTTATTTTGTATTTTATTTTTATATTTTGTTATTTTCTTCAATCAAATTATTGTTTGACAATAATTAAAGAACTTAATTTTAATGTTTCTCATTTATTTTTTATTTTATTTTTATATTTTGTTACAATATCTTATCTTGTTATTTTCTTCAATCAAATTATTTTTTGACAACAATTAAATAACTTAATTTTAATGTTTCTCATTTATTTTTTATTTTACCAGTAATCTTTTATTTCCAACATTTTTAAATCTGTTTGTTTTGCTGATCATCGTTGTTAATTACAACGAGATTTCCCTAACAAGCTTAGCGATATTAAACAATGTCGGGAAGAAGTATAATAGCAGTAATAATTCTGGACAACTCAGCGAAAACAAGAATTACGATATTATCTCCGAATAATATTTTTATTACCATTACAATTGACAAATCGAGGATAAATGTTACTCCACAAAAAAAGAAATTGCTAAACAATTAACATCTGCATGAACTTTTATTAAAAGATAACATAAAAATTACGTTGCTTATTCACATAAATACGGTAACTTTTTTATACTTCCATTCAAATTTAGGAACAATCGATCTCGATTTATCGCAACGAATAAATCGATAAACATCGAACAACAGTCAACATTTACTCTAAATAAAAAAGCCTTCAATGTTCAACAATAATCCACGCAATTTTAAATTAAAAAATTTTCAAAAATATTAAAATATTAATTTTCAGAAATATTGAAAGTCATTCCATATCAGATCATCAAAAACAATGTTCCAATTTAAACGAACGATGTATGGTTGATATATTCTTCATCTCCGCAAGGTCTTCAATGAGCCACGATTATTTAACGATGATTGTTCCCGATTAGACTCTTCTGCATTGCGGTTTATTTCTGTTGTTCCTGCAAACCGCGTTGTGACGATTGTAACGACGACGAAGAGTGCGATAGTGCATCGACGACTGACGCTTTCTTTGATGACCTAGTCTAGAGATTCCGTAGTGATCTAGTGAATTCGTTGTTGACTCGTTGATCATGGGGCCATGTACATCTGCAACAGAGTTCTGATGATCAATTTCGCTCGTAATGAACGATTCAAATTGAACGTATTAGCAATAAGGAGCTAGGAAGCTAGAGATATAGATAGATAGGGATGGATGTCAGGATAGGATGGGTAGAGAGATGGAGATGTAGGTAGGGATATAGAGAGATGGGGATATAGAGGTGATGGGATGAGAAATATATCTATAGAAATATAGAGAGTTAGGGATATGGAGATTTGGGGATGTGTGGTGGTAGTAGAGTGGAGAGTTGGGAATGTGGGGATTTGGGGATGTGAGGATTTGGAGATGTGAGGATTTTGGGATGTGTGGAATTGGGGATGTGAGGATTTGGGGATGTGTGGAATTGGGGATGTGAGGATTTGGGGATGTGTGGAATTGGGGATGTGAGGATTTGGGGATGTGGGGATTGGGGGATGTGAGGATTTGGGGATGTGTGGAATTGGGGATGTGGGGATTTGGGGATGTGAGGATTTGGGGATGTGTGGAATTGGGGATGTGAGGATTTGGGGATGTGAGGATTTGGGGATGTGTGGAATTGGGGATGTGAGGATTTGGGAATGAGTGAAATTGGGGATGTATGGAATTGGGGATGTGAGAATTTGGGAATGAGTGAAATTGGGGATGTGTGGAATTGGGGATGTAAGGATTTGGGACGTGTGGAATTGGGGATATGAGGATTTGGGAATGTGTGGAATTGGGGATGTGAGGATTTGGAAATGAGTGAAATTGGGGATGTGTGGAATTGGGGATGTGAGGATTTGGGAATGAGTGAAATTGGGGATGTGTGGAATTGGGGATGTAAGGATTTGGGGACGTGTGGAATTGGGGATATGAGGATTTGGGGACATGTGGAATTGGAGATGTAAGGATTTGGGGACGTGTGGAATTGGGGATGTGAGGATTTGGGAATGAGTGAAATTGGGAATGTGTGGAATTGGGGATGTAAGGATTTGGGGACCTGTGGAATTGGGGATATGAGGATTTGGGGACGTGTGGAATTGGGGATATGAGGATTTGGGAATGTGTGGAATTGGGGATGTGAGGATTTGGGAATGAGTGAAATTGGGGATGTGTGGAATTAAGGATGTAAGGATTTGGGGACGTGTGGAATTGGAGATGTAAGGATTTGGGGACGTGTGGAATTGGGGATATGAGGATTTGGGAATGTGTGGAATTGGGGATGTGAGGATTTGGGAATGAGTGAAATTGGGGATGTGTGGAATTGAAAATGTAGAGATTTGGGGATGTGGAGATGTGGGGATGTAGAAATTTGAGGATGTGGAGATGAGATTTGGGGTAAAAATACATAGTTAGGACTAAGAGTAAGAGTTATAGAAATTTGGGGACATGTGGAGCTAGGAATACAAAAAGTTGGAAATGTAGAAATTTGAAGATATAGAGGTCTGGAAATATAGAGATTTGATGACACAAGGAGCTAAAGATACAGAATTCTAGACATATAGGAAACTAAAGACCCAGATCTAAATACATAGATCTGCGGATATATAGATCTACTGATATACTACGTGCGATTATGATTGTATTAGATCCATAGTCAATCTTGCACATCCTTTCCTATTTCTCAAATTAATCCAACTGACATTTCCTACTGTATTAAAACATCCACATATGTAGATCATGTGAAACATGTAAAATAACCCTATTGTATGATTATTATGAAAGCAAGATCAATTCTACTAGTATTGTATTGTGAACGATAATGTATTAGTAACATGATTCGATAAAATAGTGTAAAATGTATATATGAGGAGAAGGTGGCTATATGTGTGAAGATGGCTATACGAGAAGAGTGTACTATATCGAAAAATCACCTCCGAGTCCGTTTCCCAAATGCATTTTGCAATTTGCCACGCTAGCTCGCAGCCATCTGTGGATGTGGCTGCAATTAAAATGAAACGATCAATTAGTGTCATTAATCGGCGATTTTACAGATTTATTGACTAATTGCAAACCTTGTGGTTCGCACACTTCAATTATGTGGTCGACTCGTGGTACGTATTCCTCCAGCAACATCACTCGAGAACTTTTAGCGAAGAATTCCCAATTCATTACGTCGTTCTTCATCTAAAATCAATGAATAGTTTTAATTATAATAAATAATTTTAATTTCAGTTTATTAAATTTTTTACTCACGAATTTCGTCGCAGTCAAAATGCATCTGAGGTAACACATCAGACTTTCCTCCTTTGGAAATTCTCCCTTGTGTTGGCCGTCCAATAATTCTGATACACAAATGAAATTATTTGTAAAGATTTAACAGGTATTTTCAGAAATGTAATATCGCGTTTGTTCATGTAACACGTTCAAATAATTTCATTATAATATCCTAGTATAATTAATTCTAATCACAGCTAGTAACAAATGTCTAAATAATACTTTAAATAATTAGTCTATTATTTTAAATTTTATTTTACCTTTCGGTGCATCGGTCTTCTTGCTGCATGTTTTCCTCAGATTTTTAACCGACTTCTTTGCTTCCTCGATTGTCATTTTTTTCTGCGCACATAAAAATGATTCGTTGTTTAATTTTACTGAGTAATTATCATTACAACATTTTCTACGGACAGAATTCACAACGCTTGGAATACGCAGTGTATAGAATTCACAGCGTGTGAAATTAGAAACCATAGAATGAGAATGCGTAGAATTCACGACGCGTAGAATTAAGAGATATAGAATTGCAATATGTAGAATTTGCAACGCATAGCATTGTAACGCGATGAATTCACAGCGCGTGGGATTCGGAGTGTGTAGAATTCACAACGCGTTGAATTCACGGCGCTTAAAATTCCGTTTGAAATTAAAAACCCTAGGATTAAATCGAGTAGAATTATAATGCGTCGAATTCACAACGCGTAGAATTACAATGAGTAGAATTCACAACGCGTAGAATTGCAATATTTAGAGTTGACAGCGTGTAGAATTCACAACGCATGGAATTTTCAGCGTGCAAAATTAGAATGCGCAGAATTACATCGCGTAGAATTACATTGCGTAGAATTATAATGCGTAGAATTCACAACACGTAGAATTACAATGGGTGGAATTCACAACGCGTAGAATTACAATATATAGAATTCACAGCGTGCAGAATTCAGAGCGCATAGAATTCTCAGCACGTAGAATTAGAATCCATAGAATTACATCGCGTAAAATTATAATGCATAGAATTCACAACGCGTAGAATAATAATGCGTAGAATTCACAACGCGTAGAAATGCAACATGTGGAATTCACAGCGTGTAGAATTCAGAGCGCATAGAATTCTCAGCGCGTAAAATTAGAGTCCACAGAAGTACATAGCGTAAAATTATAATGCATAGAATTCACAACGCGTAGAATTAAAATGCATAAAATTCACAACGCATAGAATAATAATGCGTAGAATTCACAACGCGTAGAATTACAATGGATGAAATTTACAACGCGTAGAATTACAATGAATGGAATTTACAACGCGTAGAATTACAATGGATGGAATTTACAACGCATAGAAATGCAACATGTGGAATTCACAGCGTGTAGAATTCAGAGCGCATAGAATTCTCAGCGCGTAAAATTAGAATCCACAGAATTACATCGCATAAAATTATAATGCACAGAATTCACAACGCGTAGAATAATAATGCGTAGAATTCACAACGCGTACAATTACAATGGGTGGAATTCACAACGCGTAGAATTACAATATGTAGAATTCTCAGCGCGTAAAGTTAGAATCCATTACATCGCGTGGAATTAAAACATATGGCAATATATCTAACAATGCACCACAACTGCTCCTCAATTAATCACATTTACAAACTAACCAATAACTGCAATATAACAAATGAAGCAACAACTCACGCTTTCTGTGTCCTTGATGCTCAGCAGCACCATCATCAAGGCGACCAGTAATACAACACTGTACCCTTTCATTCTTTCTTCACCTTTCACCTCTCCGTTAAATTTCTTCTTCTCACACTCTCGTTTCTTCTTCGAAATACGAACGGAGCTTATCCGTGCCACTCGGAATCGCCCTTGCTAGGTCGCGATACGTGTGTGTACCTTGTTTTATAGCCTGCATATTGCCGATAAGTAGGAGAACGACCAATTTTTCTGTCTTTGGTGACGTGGCTGGTGATTAACGTGTATCCGTAACCTCCATTTTCGTGAACGTCTTAAAATTACACCGGAAGAGGAGGATCGGTGTCACGTAATAACTTACATCGCCTCTGTAATGATTACTCGATGCCCGTGGTTCGTATTTTGTATCTTCAGATTTCTGTATTTAGGTACTCTTATGGGAAAATATTTTTGTTTGATTCTGTAGGATGGTACCTTTTTTAGTAGTAATATTGGTGACTGTTATTAGTAATAGTGATATAGGTGAGACAAGAGTGTAGCGTAGTATAGTGATGTGATAACGTGAAGTATGATAATGTTGGTAGTGAATAGTACATGGTAGTGTTAGTAGTAGTTGGAGATATAGGTAGATGAAGTATTTGAAGTACTATAAGTAGTTATAGTAGATATGTAGGGATGAGATAATGTAGTTAGGGTAATAGTATGAATAGTGATCTATAGTGAAATAAAATATAAGCTAGTATGCTACTGTACAACTGTATTACTACTACAATGCAACTATATTACTATACTATTACAATACTACGACTATACTGCTACTATGCTACTATTGCTACTGCTACTATGCTGCTACACTAGTATTATACTGCTACTATACTATAGTACTATACTACCACCTTACTATTACTATACTACCATACTACTATGCTACTAAACTACTATATTACTATATTACTACACTAGTATATTGATATACTACTAAACTACTATATTGATATACTACTATACTACTATATTGATATACTACCATACTACTATGCTACTAAACTACTATATTACTATATTACTACACTAGTATATTGATATACTTCTAAACTACTATACTACTATATTACTATACTACTATATTGATATACTACCATACTACTATACTACTAAACTACTATATTACTATATTACTACACTAGTATATTGATATACTACTAAACTACTATACTACTATATTACTATACTACTTTACTACTATACTACCATGCTACTATACTACTATATTACTATGCTACCATACTGCTATGCTACTATACTACTATACTACTATACTACTATACTACTATATTGATATACTACCATACTACTATACTACTATACTACCATACTACTAAACTACTATATTACTATGTTCCAAGACTAGTATATTGATATACTACTATATGACTATACTACTATACTACCACGCTACTATACTACTATATTACTATGCTACCATACTGCTATGCTACTATACTACTGTACTACTATACTACTATACTACTATACCGCTATACTACTATATTACTATATTGATATACTACTAAACTACTATATTGATATACTACTATACTACTATATTGATATACTACTATACTACTATATTGATATACTACTATACTACTATATTGATATACTACTATACGACTATACTACTATACTACCATACTACTAAACTACTATATTACTATATTACTACACTAGTATATTGATATACTACTATACGACTATACTACTATACTACCACGCTACTATACTACTATATTACTATGCTACCATACTGCTATGCTACTATACTACTATATTACTATATTACTATACTACTATACTACTATACTACTATACTACTATACTACCAAACAACTATACTACTATACTTTGGTAAAATTATTTAACTACTGCCCTATGCAACTACACAACTATACCATACCACTGTCCAACTATACCATCGTATCATTATTCTACTATTCCATTATTATACAATACAATTGCACACCTTCAGTACTATACTACTATTTATATATTTATATTTTTATATAAGTGTCTGATTGACTACATCATAAAATAGTGCAAAAATTACACAATTGAAATAGTAAGTAGTGTAAGACCTAATTGAAATATTTGAATGATGTATTAAATGAATGAAAGTACATTCTTGAAATAATAGTTTTATCACCAGAGTTTGTAAAAAATAAGAAACAATATATTTCATTTCAATCAACGACTATAATCAATGACGTACAAGGATCGAATACAATTATCATCGACGAAGCATTTACAAATTGTGCTTGTTCCTAGGAAGGTTTCTTGCTTCAAGGAAAGAAAAATATGTCTGGAGCCTGTTCGTAAACGCATTGTACGTATTTGTATGCTATGTCACATTGATCGCCGGTGTACTCTGCGCAGAATCACCAAAAATTGTTTTAGAAAATGGAGAAATTTAATTAAAATTTAATGTATCAGGCAACTATCAGTAATGATAGAATTTATGATTTCCTTTTGCTTGCATTAATTAATCATGTTCAAAATTCAAACTTTGATATTTAATGAATTTTTAGGACAAATCTATCGAAGATATTTTGCATCTATTTTAGTCGGTTTTGTATCTACTTTAATTTATGTAGAATTTAATTAATAATGAAAATACCATACACACCATTTTTAGAACAGGCGTTTACACCGTCTTTCATTCGAACTGCCAAATCTTCTGGCATCGACATGTCGATTTGCTTCTTGATCATCGCGAAGTCGATACCTCCGTTTTTAAACTGAGAAAACACGCGTGGATTAATTACAAAGTTGTTTACGAGGAATTAATTACTAATTCAGTCATTAAGTACTCTTAATTACACGCTTTCAGTTATAATGAGATTACTGTCTTACACTTCTCATTATCTTCATGATGCAATGCGTGTAACACTTGAGATTCTGGTCGTCTGGGAATTCACCTCTTCTGATTCCTGCCACTAACTCTATATTTTTAGAAAAAAAAGCAAAATTGATTTTTGGAATTTGTAGTTGTGGTTATATGGTGCGTTTGTATGAGATTTTCTTTACCTTCTGTCGTGTCGATTTTCTGCAGACATGTGGTTCGCATTCCTTTCGCCATCTTCTCCATTTGCTCTTGGGTTATCTGTGATGATGGATTAAAAGTGCTTTTGGTGGTGATAGAGTAGTGAGAAGTATATTTATTGATGCTGAGTATGATTTTGAATTGCTAAATACTTAAATTCCTAGGTATGAAACTTTATATATTGCCAAATCCCTAAAGTCCTCAGTAGGAAACTTTCTATATTGCCAAATCCCAACACTCTCAAATCCCTACACTCCCAAATCCCAGCACTCTCAAATCCCTATACTTTCAAATCCCAACACTCTCAAATCCCTATACTCCCAAATCCCAGCACTCTCAAATCCCTATATTCCCAAATCCCAACACTCTCAAATCCCTATACTCCCAAATCCCAACACTCTCAAATCCCTACACTCCCAAATCCCAGCACTCTCAAATCCCTATACTCCCAAATCCCAACACTCTCAAATCCCTATACTTCCAAATTTCAACACTCCCAAATCCCAACACTCTCAAATCCCTACACTCCCAAATCCCAACACTCTCAAATCCCTACACTCCCAAATCCCAACACTCTCAAATCCCTACACTCCCAAATCCCAGCACTCTCAAATCCCAACACTCTCAAATCCCAACACTTTCAAATCCCTATACTCCCAAATCCCTACACTCCCAAATTCCAGCACTCTCAAATCCCTGAACTCTCAAATCCCTATACTCCCAAATCCCTACACTCCCAAATCCCTATACTCCCAAATCCCAACACTCTCAAATCCCTACGCTCCCAAATCCCAACACTCTCAAATCCCAACACTCCCAAATCTCTGAACTCTCAAATCCCTAAACTCCCAAATTCCTAAACTCTCAAATCCCTAAACTCTCAAATCCCTAAACTCTCAAGTCCCTACACTCCCAAATCCCAACACTCTCAAATCCCTATACTCCCAAATCCCAACACTCTCAAATCCCTACACTCCCAAATTCCTAAACTCTCAAATCCCTGTACTCTCAAATCCCTATACTCTCAAATCCCTATACTCCCAAATCCCAGCACTCTCAAATCCCTATACTCCCAAATCCCTGTACTCTCAAATCCCTAAACTCTCAAACCCCTACACTCTCAAACCCCTTCACTCTCAAATCCCAAAACCCCCAATCCCAAAATTCTCAAATTCCTATTCTCTCAAATCCCCAAATCTCAAATACCACAAACAGTACCCTTCATCCAAAAATGGCCATATAACGAGAGCCTCCCACAAATATTTCTACCACACTGTTCCTCCCCCTAAAAAACATAATCCCACCAGTACACTAAGCACCTTCCTATTCTCCCAAATTTTCTCCCTATTTTCCAAAAAAAAAAGACTTACACCGTTCACCGGGTTGAAAGCCACAGAGACCAACATCGCCACCAAAAGCAGCAGCTTCTTCATTTTCCCTCAGCACAGAATACCACAATTAAACAGAATCTCTTCACATTCGAGTTCAAGCAACTGAGGACTCCGTCCTCTGGAATGTTCCTTATAAATCCTTTGATTTTAATAAGCGTTACATCTTCGAACGTCGCACACGATCATTTTCGACCCCGATAATTTGGCATCGTCGTCGAAACACGGTGGTTTTGAACTCGATGACAGGCTCGCTAACTTTATGTAACACGTTAATTTCATATCGTGCGAGCGGCTTTCAGACAGATAATTCGATGATACTCACCTAACCGGATGCTTCCTTTGTGATTGCATTTCGGACGCTTTATTTGGATTTGATTTCTTGTTGAAAGGTAGCTTTGGGAAATTATTTTGCTGGTAATTAGATAATTACTTGGTGGGAAAAAGAAGATTAGATTTATTTTAGCATTGTTTTGAAGATTGTGCAATTTGTTAGTCGATTTGTGGCTTGTTCGCGTTTATGCAATATAGGTGGAGGTATTGTTTTTGGTTGAGTAATAGTATAATTATGACTTGATTTTATTATTAAAGGATATGAGAGATTATTGTGATAGTTCTAGCTTTGTATTTATCATTTTACTGCATTCTTCTTTTTCTGCAATATAGGTAGAGGTATTGTCTTTAGTTGAGTAATAGTATAATTATGACTTGATTTCATTGTGAGAGGATATCAAACATTATTGTGATAGTTCTAGCTTTGTATTAATTATTTTACTTCATTCACTTTTTCGGCAATATAGGAAGAGGTATTATCTTTAGTTGAATAATAACATAATTATGGTTTCATTTCATTGTGAGAGGATATCGGAGATTATTCTAACAATTCCAGCTTTGTATTAATCATTTTACTTCATTCTTCTTTTCCTGCAATATAGCAAAAGGCATTACCTAGCGTTACTAATAAAATAATCACTCACCAAGGAAAAAAGAATAGTAAGCTAATATTAATTACAAAGCAAAATCTCAAACTTTATTCACCTAATTCATCCTCAATTTTTATGCACCTCTTTTCTGCAATATAGCAAAAGTACCTACATATATGATACAGAATAAAATAATCACTCATCAAGTAAAGCCAGCAATAAACTAGATGTTAACCAACGATACAAAAAATTATTCACCCTCGACTTGCATTACATAAAAATCTGCAATATACGAGAACCTTATGTTTGCTAATAAGCTAATTACTCGCCAGGGAAAAAAGAAGAACAAACCCGATTTTATTACCAGGCTACGGTATAAAAGTTCATCCACTTTGTTACCCTTAACCTCGTAACGAGGAAGATATTATTATAATTCTAGTGGAAACAACGGCTTATCGACAAGATGTTCGTTACGCAACCTGATGAGAGAGGTCCGTTATTAAGGCTAATTAAAGTTGTTTAATTAGGGCGGTGTCGCAAAGTTCGCGTTATTCTCATGCTTCCTTCGCGTCGACTCGACTTCTCTTATTTCTATGACTCGTTGCATTCCGAGGTGCACGGGATGCATTTCGTTTCTTTTATTTGTGGAGTCGCTGGAATGAAATGAAAGAAACTGGCGAACGGGTGTGCGTGAAACGCGCTCATTAAATACCTGTCAAACTAGGTATATTAATTGCTGATTTATTTTTGAGATACGATATACGAAAACTAGCATGTAGAGTGGCAGGATGTATACTAGGATTATGCATATGTATGCATAATGTATATGTATATGTGTATGCACATGTGTGTGTGTATGTGTATGTGCATATGTATGCATATGTATATGTACATGTATATGCACATGTGTATGTATTGCGTATGTATGCATATGTATATGCACATGTGTATGTATATGTGTATGTGCATATGTATGCATATGTATATGTACATGTATATGCACATGTGTATGTATATGTGTATATGCATATGTATGCATATGTATATGTACATGTATGTGCATATGTGTATATGCATATGTATGCATATGTATATGTACATGTATATGCACATGTGTATGTGCATATGTATATGTTTATGTATATGTATATGCATGTGTGTAGTATGTGTGTATGTATATGTATATATATATGTGTATACTAGAGACGTATGTGTCTAGCAATATATGTATCTAGACACATACGAAGATACGTAGACATCCACATATAGGTACCACATGACAACGCTACCTAAGAATCTAAAAATCAACTTAAGCATCTCAACATCGAAGACCACATGTCCCAAAATAATACTCACACGTCACTTTCATAACATAAATTTTACGTAATAATATTTTTCCAACGTATCTCATCGACTAAAAATATTTCCAAGCGCAATAACAAAATTTCACCAGAGGATGACATCGGATTGAATCGAAGGAATTCGATCGCGTAATACCAGCCTTCCTTCACCCACATCTGGACACCGTTGTGCTCGTTTTCAACCGACGATATCAGAACGCGAACTTTCTCCGTAATTGGTCATATATCGGAATGTTTACAGATGTTATCTCAAATCTAGCGAACTTTGGTCAACTTCTTTTCAGCACAGATTATTCGATCACATGCATTCTTCGTTGCCTTCCCTAAACTTGTCAGAATTAATACAAGTTAAAAATTATTAACTATAATTTTGTAGAATTTTGCATTTTATTCTGTAATTTATATAAATATTGAATGTTATAGAATTGTCGAATTATAAAATTATAAAATTATGGAATTTTAAAGTTATAATTGTAAAATTATATAATTTACAAAATTACACAAAATTGTATGAAAGTTAATCATAAAAAATAGAAATATAGAAATATACAGAATAATTTAAAATAAATAATAAAATAATTAATTAAGAAACCAGATGTCCATAAACCTCCCCTACAACCGTTTCATTAAAAACCAAAAACGCGACAATTTACAAAGCACCCAGCACTCATTCGAAAGGGTGTCGTTCCGTCAAGAAAGTCCCTAGCGTCCATAACGCAAGCCACTGATAAATTATTCCATTATAGTTTGCATTTCCCAGGACCGTACGATTGCTGAACTAGAGTGGGGTTTCCAACCACCCCATAGCGGTTTAGCTACGGTCCAACTCTATGGAAAGCAAGTTCGTGCAGCTTGCTTGTTCGCTTGTATTTCGCAGCCCTCTCGGACCCTTCCGCGCCAGAAGACTGGCGTTAATGTCGAACCCTTGTATCTCGAGAGACACCCTTAAAACAGGACCATCTGGCCAGGAACCATCCCCGCCAACGTGCCGTGGCCATTAGTCCGACGGCCACTCTTCGCCGGCTCGATAATTACATTTTTTTTCTTTCTTCCCTTTTCCTCGATCTCGTCTCCACGATTAATTTCCACCTGATCGTACGGTGCTCGAAACAACCCCTACGAGGTCCACTTCAGTCTTCGTTTTGACCTTTTGTCTCCTTTTTTAGCGACACGTGCGCTGTCTTTCGGTTTCGTATACCTTTGATATTTTCTTGTTTGTTCGCGATATTTTTATTTATGCAGGACATTTTTGTTTTGGTATTTTTTAGTTTTATTTATGGAGAGGTGAGGTTATGGTTCTTTGCGTTGGAGACATTTTTAATGCACTCTCTCCGTCGTCCATGATGGAGTTTCATATTTTCAAGGTTTGATATTTCACCTGTGATATTTTATTTGGGATATTTTTATTTTTTATTTACTGTCTCATGCAGGGTATTTTTATTTATTTTTGTTTTGGTATTTTTCATTAACTATTTTTGAAGAAGTTGGGTTTGAGGTTATGGTGCTTTGCGTTGGAGACATTTTTAATGCACTCTCTCCGTCGTCCATGATGGAGTTTCATATTTTCAAGGTTTGATATTTCACCTATGATATTTTATTTGGGATATTTTTATTTTTTATTTACTGTCTTATGCAGGGTATATTTATTTATTTTTGTTTTGCTATTTCTCATTAATTATTTTTGAAGAGGTTAGGTTTGAGGTTATGGTGCTTTGCGTTGAATATATTTTTACTGTTCTCTCTCCGTCGTCCATGATGGAGTTTGATATTTTTTCCTGTGACATTTTCATTTTTTATTTACTACCTTATACAGGGTATTCTTATTTATTTTTATTTTGCTATTTTTCATTTTTATTTTTGGAGAGGTTAGGTTTGAGGTTATGGTGCGTTTCGTTGCAGATATTTTTACTGTTCTCTCTTCATCGTCCATGATGGAGTTTGATATTTCACCTACGATATTTTCTCGTTTATATCGGATATTTTTATTTTTTATTTACAATTTTATTCTGTCTTGTATATATACAATTTTATCTTGTTTATTTTCGATCCATTTTGGTGTTCATTTTTATTTTTGAAGAGGTTAGGTTTGAGGTTATGGTACTTTGCGTTGAATATATTTTTACTGTTCTCTCTTCATCAACCATGATGGAGTTTGATATTTCACCTACGATATTTTATCGTTCATTCCGGATATTTTTATTTTTTATTTACAATTTTATTCTGTCTTGTATATATACAATTTTATCTTGTTTATTTTCGTTCCATTTTAGTATTCATTTTTATTTTTGAAAAGGTTTGAAGTTGTGCTTCGAGATGCTTTTACTTCTCTCACCTCATAATTTCGCGAATTAAATCGAAAGTCGAAAGTTAAATAATGCAACAACTCCGGCAGAAAAATGTGGGATCGAGTTTTCCACCGGTCGCGACAGGAAACCAGTCGAGAAAGAAAAAATTGATTTCGAGTCTAATCAGTGTCTGTTTCCACGTCTCGCACATACGCACGCGTAGGCCTAATCGTATCCGTTTCCTGCGGGTTCCAGCTAGCCACGTCCATTTGACGATAAACAAACTGAAATCGTAACGCCGCTGAAAATAATCTTCGCCTTGCTTCCGCCTTCCCTTTTTTTTTCTACCCTCTGTCCATTTTCTCCGCGCTCCGATTTCTTTCTCACGACAACCAATAATCAAACTTTGTATATTTTCTCGTTTAACCGCCTGGCCTCTTTCTGTCTATACGAAAGTTCGACGTTCGAGGCTGTGCTTTTTGTCAGAATTAGAATTACTTAACTAGTGCGCGTGTTGGGAGTCGTGTCCGGTGTTTGATATTTGCATTGCAAATTGTTTCACTTAGTTATTCCTGGCTTTTGTGGAGAACTGGTTTTCGAGCGACTTTGTTAGAGTGTTTATCATATTTTCTATATGATAATTCGTATAAAATTTTGTTGTGAATGGGTTTGATGAATAGTTGTGATGAATAGGTGATTTGTGAATAAGTGGAACCTATGGATGGTGAGTCCCTTAATTTACAATTAGAACATTGGTAGCCTTATACATGCACAGTATGTACGTCAAGGATTTGAAGATCCAAGGATTTATAATTCATCAGAATCTAGAGGTTAGATGTTTCAGCACAACGCTCTTTAGTGCAAAAGAGAATAACTGTTCTCCAAATGTCCACATGTGGAGTTGAACGCTGCTTGGACTTGTGTAAGTGTCATGAAACGTTCCTTTTATACCTAATTTCAGTTTTGCAAAAGGAAGTAATCACATGGAGGTCAGGTTTGGAGGATGTTGCAGACTTTTTCGCCAAAAATTCACGAACAGACAGTTCTGCATGTTGCGTTATCATGCAACAGAAACCAACTTCCCAACGCTCGATATTCGGGCCTCACGATCCTCTTCCACAAACGTTCCATAACACCCAGATAATATTCGCCATTAACATTTTGTCCCTGTGGAACGAATTCCCGAAGTATAATTCCTTTAGAATCGTAAAAGCAAATTAACATTGTCTTCTCGAGGGACTTCTGGAGTCGCAATTTTTTGATTTTGGAGAGCCTGGATTTCCTCGTAGCACTTTGGCGCTTTGTTCGAGGTTCATACTTAAAGCACCGAGTCCCATCACTAGTTACAATCGATTCCAGGAATGTACAGTTTCGTCTGGCTTTGATAAGATCCTCGCAATATTCGACGCGAGCAATTTGTTGCTTGCCTGTGATTTTGTAATGCGGTGAAAGGTTCTGTCGCGTTAAACGCTGTAAGTTTATTCGTTGCTCGATTGCAATAATTGTTGTGTTTTGGGAGGTATACTGTCAGATAACATGTTTTAATAGATGCTAGATGTTTTTATAGGCGCTAGTTTTCCTTAAATTTAAAAAGCTACTTTTCCGACAGATTATGTAGAGAATACATCAAATTTTTGTTCGTGCCTTGTGTTAATTTTTCTAGTTTTCTCGCAATTGCCCGTATTAATTTGCAATGTGGGAGAGCTCTGATTGCATTATCCTCCGGAAATCCTTGCGATATTGCGAGCAATCGATGACGCTTAATTCAAACAAAGGGGATAGAACAAAGGCGGCTCTTAATGAAGCCTGACGCCCGGTAATTAGCAGGGGCGGATCGTTTTTTGATTTAATTGCTGGTCGAATGTCGAGCTGTAACCTTATTATCCATACATCAAGGACCTTTTATCTTCAGTAAATTCAGGGAGTCAATGATAATTTGCTGCGAGGTAGAAATTAAGTTAAATTCGATACAAAGGAGTATAAGAGTATCCCGAGACAGTGGATCTTCAATTTCGGGGACTCGGTATTATGTACTATTATGTAATGTGTAATGAGTGTTAGCTGAGATACGGACGTAACTTCGTCGACGAATTATGCAATTATAATGTCATCATCTTTGAGGATAATGAACGGTCGGGCTAATACTTGGATATCAGTTGGACATAAATTTTTTTTGCTGTGGCAGGATGTTAGTATGGTTCTTTAATTAATATTTTTGTGGATCTTTCTTTTCTGTTAATTGTTGTAATGTGGAGGGTTTTGTGTTGAATTTTGCAATTTTTAGACTTTTAGATTTTTAGGTTATAAGGTTAGAAGATTTTTTCATTTTTAGGTTATTGGACTTTGAAGTTTAAAATGTTTAGATTTTTCAATTTTGCAATTTTCGCAATTCTTAAGGTTTCAATTCTTCAATTTTTCCAATTTATCAAGGTTTCAATTCTTCAATTTTTTCCAAATTCTCAAGAATTCAATTTTTCAACTTTTTAACTTTTCAACTTTTCAACTTTTCAATTCTTCAGTTTTTCAATTTTTGCAATTCTCAAGGTTCCAAATCTTCAATTTTTCCAATTTATCAAGGTTTCAATTCTTCAATTTTTTCCAAATTCTCAAGAATTCAATTTTTCATTTTTTCAACTTTTCAATTTTTCAGTTTTTCAATTTTTCAATTATTCATATTTCAGATTTTTAGATTTTTATATTGTCAGATTTAAACATTTTTTATAATCAATGTTCTGTACATAGCTACATTAAAACTTTTTAATTTTATTTAATAAAATCTTAATTTTATCTCATTCCTTGCATCTTCTACCAATATCTTCACTATTATAATCTCCTCCAAATACACCTAAAAAACCAATGACTCACCACCAACAAAAAAGCAATATTTATACCTAGAATTTCCACATCCATATTCCCCGTTGCAAGAACACCTTCCATGCAAACGTTCCACTAAACGTGCTCGTTTATTAATAAACAGCTGCTGCTTGATTCATTCGTTTTTTCAATGAATATACACTCGGATACGAAACGTACACTCGGTATATTTTAGTTGCATGATTCAGCGACTGTCTATCTCTTTTCTCTACTTTTCTTACTGTCTTCTCTTTATGTATTTTTCGAGTCAGGTTATCTGTATTGAATCTCGAATTCAGGTGACTCGACAACACTTGTTTCTTCTATGTATTATGTAATATAGACAACAATAGTAGCATTAGTATAATCTAATCTGTGATCCTATATTTATTGTGTTTGGGATTGAATGTATTGTGCAATGTTATTGTGTAATTTTGTTATACTTGTTATGCAACCTTTTAGAGTTAATTATTCATAAATTCTGAAATAAATTTAAATACATTTTTGTTATTTTATAAATTGTCAGTCGATAATCAATATTTAACTTGATAACAGTAAAACAATTTTTAAAAAATTGAGGCGTACTTTTGTTTCATTATAAATTGTCAATCGATAATCAATATTTAACTTGATAACAGTAAAACAATTTTTAAAAAATTGAGGTGTACTTTTGTTTCATTATAAATTGTCAATCGATAAGTAATATTTAACTTGATAACAGTAAAACAATTTTTAAAAAATTGAAGTATACTTTTGTTTCATTATAAATTGTCAATCGATAATCAATATTTGACTTGATAATAGTAAAACAATTTTTAAAAAATTGAGGTGTACTTTTGTTTCATTATAAATTGTCAATCGATAATCAATATTTAACTTGATAATAGTAAAACAATTTTTAAAAAATTGAGGTGTACTTTTGTTTCATTATAAATTGTCAATCGATAATCAATATTTAACTTGATAATAGTAAAACAATTTTTAAAAAATTGAGGTGTACTTTTGTTTCATTATAAATTGTCAATCGATAATCAATATTTAACTTGATAATAGTAAAACAATTTTTAAAAAATTGAGGTGTACTTTTGTTTCATTATAAATTGTCAATCGATAATCAATATTTAACTTGACAATAGTAAAATAATTTAAAACAAATTGAGGTGTACTTTTGTTTCATTATAAATTGTCAATCAATAATCAATATTTAACTTGATAATAATAAAACAATTATACTATGTAATTTAAATGTACTATATTTTAAAATGATGTATAATGCAGGTTTTCATATGACTTATACATATATGAATTATACATAAAATGAACACCTATATAAACTTCATGTCAAACATAAAATTAAATATGAAATACATGTTTCATTTACATTATATAAAAATTAATAATTTCATAAAAAATTGTGCAAGTGTTACGTGTCTCCTAAATAGACATTACAAAGCTTATCATATCACGTGCCAACTCAGACATGCACAATACAGTTTGCTCCAGAGATGACCACAACAGAAATGACTATAAATCTGTATATCAAAAAGGTACATTAAGTTAAATATACGTATACTGTTATGTATTATCTGCCAATAATCAATCAATTTCTAACAAAACTGCAAGGATAAACTTACAAAGAATGAATTGTAGAATGGATGTGCATGAATTGTAGAAGGACCCGTAAATAATGGATTGTAGAATCCTAGATGGTACGAGAATATTAAAGAACGAAGGGCCCGTTGTCAAAGATGGTGGCAGCCCTGGTAGAGTGTTCGGTGGTGGAAGAGGAGGTCGATGGCGATGATGATGTTAATGCAGTAACCAGTGGTGCTGGAGTCTTTCTCTGGTCGTCGTCCTCTTCCGTGGCGTCCGCTAAATTTGTCCGGATCGATGTTCGAACACTCGCACCTCAAGCTTCTATCAATTAAGCATCGATACTGTGACGAGTCCAAAACTATTTAACAAGTCATTCACTACGTCCATCGGTGTCGAAATCAATTTTTTTACAGTGAAGTGAAAATTTAACCTGAGTCGGTTTGTATACATAAATGCAACATCTACCAGATCCAAAGGTTTATTACTATACTTTCACCTAACATCATCAAAAAACGATCATCTCCCCATTTACTGCCTAGCACTTCTCGAATGCTACAAAAACTGCTCGTAAATCTGTGACCATAAAACCGAGGAAATTACGGAGTGAGGTAATCATTGACAAGAAACGAAGCAAAAATAGACTTTACGCTGGGTTAAACATTATTGATAACTGTGTGGACCATTAATGATGATTGTCCACAACATTATACTTCCACTGTGACATAGAAATTTAACTGTACATTTTATTTTTTTGTCTCACTTATGCAATAACTGTTCTTTCATGTGACGCACCGTGTGAGTCAGTGGATTGTAGGTACAACATAAGACGCAAAAGGTCACTGTATATAATGGAGACATAAGACACACATAAAATGTCTATCAAATACAATATTTTTATTGTATAGGACTTTTCACTGTAGGACGCACCAGGTGCGTCATTCTATTTAATAGACGTGTGATGTAGGACACACATGGTGCGTCATGCAACTTCATAAAAAGCATACATCGTATTCTATTGAATAACGTATGAAGTGCATTACTGACGATATTTATTTCAGAAGAGAAGACGCACAAGGTGCGTCATCCAATTAGAATGAAACAGCTGGTGTGCTAATTACAATGAATAGACAATACAAGGTGTACATAATAAAGAACATTTGCTGTGCGTCTTCAACGATCACTACATAGCTGAAGACGCATGAGGTGCGTCACTGATATTCTATACACACAACAAGACGCATACGGTGCGTCATCCAGTGACAGTAATAACATAACATATGACACATATGATGCGTCATATATAAATATTTCCAGTATATTTCATATGACGCGTAAGGTGCGTCATTGAATGTATTCTATACACACGACAAGACGCATATGGTGCGTCATCCACTGACAGTAATAACATGACGCATACGGTGCGTCATACATCAATATATCAGGTATACTCCATATGACGCATACGGTGCGTCGTACATAAATATATTCAGTATACTTCGTATGACGCATAAGGTGCGTCATGTATCAATATATCCAGTAGTCGTCATATGACGCATCAGGTGCGTCATAGAATATAAAAGCACAATTCATATGACGCATAAGGTGTGTCATATATCAATATATCCAGTATATTTCACATGACACATAAGGTGCGTCATATATCAATATATCAAGTATACTTCACATGACGCATAAGGTGCGTCATATATAAATATATCAAGTATACTTCACATGACGCATAAGGTGCGTCATATATAAATATATCCAGTATACTTCATATGACACATAAGGTGCGTCATATATCAATATCTGAAGTGTAGTTCATTTGACGCATAAGGTGCGTCATACAATATAAAAGTACATTTCATAAGACGCATAAAGTGCGTCATGAAGTGTATACTATACGTGTCAAGAAAAATGCAACGTGTTACGAAGAGTACGTAATATAACAAGACGCACATGGTGTGTCATCGAGTGACATCAAATGTATAGCAAGCAGAAGCCCCGAGTGCGCTCGCGCTCTTAAGAACGTGTTAAATAAAAACGGAATGACCAGCATTCATTGGCCAGGTCTTCTTTGAACGCTGCAAAGGTCGCGTTGGCAAACAGGCGGTCGTACAGTCGAGAAAATTACCTGCTACCGCAACAATCGTCGAAAGACCTAGAGAGGAGGGAGAACGTGTGTAACCAGCCAAGGAATAATGTCGATGGCAAACAAGACTCTTTGTTTACGTTGTAGACGGGCCTTAGGTGGTACCTGAGCGTTTTCGAGGGCAAGGACTACGGTTAGGTTCAGTGTCTCGGTGTCCGCGCTCGAGTGAAGTGCTGTCCCTACAGTGTAGCGTGCTTCGCGCTATAATACACGTTCCGTTCACGGTAAAATGGCCACGTGAGCATTCGAAAACCCGGTACACCCTCTTTGTTCGCGTGCTTCAGCGTCGACACGTGGCCTTTCGACGTTTCTATAATTCAGCGGGGATCACGGAGCTTTGCGTGACACGTGTTAGGTGAGTACATTAATAATTCCTTCTGTTTTGTAGGGATGGAATGAGTTCGTTTGATGCTCTGGATTTTTCGCGTGCTTTGTTCGAGGAAATGTTTTTATAGGGGTGAATTTAGTTCTTGAATGTACACAGACGTGTTGTAATACTTGAGTTATCACTTACAAATCTATAGCTTATAAGGCTATAATCACTTGCAAATCTGTAATTTATAAATGTCCTAAATGTCCCTTGTGTATCCACATGGCTGTAACCTTGAATCCTATATCTCCAAATTTCAAATCTATACAAATCTTACAAGTCTATAACTTACAAAGCTATAATCACTTGCAAATCTATAATTGATAAATGTCCTAAATGCCCCTTGTGTATCCACATCGCTATAACCTTGAATCTTACACCTCCGAATTTCAAATCTATACAAATCTTACAAGTCTATAATTTACAAAGCTATAATCACTTGCAAATCTATAATTGATACATGTCCTAAATGTCCCTTGTGTATCCACATGGCTATAACCTTGAATTCTACAACTTGCAGTTTTAGTATCCTTAAAGTGCTATTACTCTACATTCTTACATTACCAAATCTTTACATCCACACATTTATACGTTTTCACATACTTACATATCCATATGACTGCACATACAAATGTCTACATACTTAAACACCTAAATATCCAAATCTCTACATCCACACATTTCTACGTATTCACATACCTACATATCCATATGACTACACATACAAATGTCTACATACCTAAGCGCCTAAATATCTAAATCTCTACATGCTCAAATTTCTACATACTCATATAGCTAAATAT
The DNA here is from genome assembly GCF_050947335.1 of Megachile rotundata. NCBI lineage: Eukaryota > Metazoa > Arthropoda > Insecta > Hymenoptera > Megachilidae > Megachile > Megachile rotundata. The sequence goes on from NC_134996.1 coordinate 11,494,346, forward strand.
TTAAATCACTACACCTCCAAATGTCTACATACCCAAGTAGCTAAATGTTCAAATCCCTACACCTCTAAATTTCTACACATCCAAACATCTATATGTCCAAATCTCTACATACTCAAACACCTACATGTCCAAATCTCTACATACTCAAACACCTACATGTCCAAATCTCCACATACTCAAACACCTACATGTCCAAATCTCTACATACCCAAATACCTAAATATCCAAATCTGTACATCTCCAAATTTCTACACATCCAAATACCTACATGTCCAAATCTCTACATACCCAAACACCCACATGTCCAAATCTCCACATAACCAAATACCTAAATGTCCAAATTTCTACGCCTTCAAATTTCTACTGATCCAAATATCTACATGTCCAAATCTCCACATATCCAAACACCTAAATATCCAAATTTGTACACTCCCAAATCTCTAGGTCCCCAAATAAGTCCCCCAATCCCTACATCCTCAAATCTCCATATCTCAAACTCCCAAACCCCCAAATTCCCAAGTCCCCAAATTCCTACACTCACAAATCCCTGTACTCTCTAATACCTAACTCCCCAAAACCATAACTCCCCAAATTCCTACACTCACAAATCCCTGTACTCTCTAATACATAACTTCCTAAATCCCTAAGTCTCCAAATTCCTACACTCACAAATCCCTGTACTCTCTAATATTCAACTCCCCAAATCCCTAACTCCCCAAATTCCTACATCCACAAATCCCAATACCTCTCCAATACCTAACTTCCCAAATTCCTACACTCACAAATCCCTGTACTCTCCAATATCCAACTCCCCAAAACCCTAACTCCCCAAATTCCTAAGTTTCCAAATTCCTACATCCACAAATCCCAGTACTCTCCAATACGTAACTCCCCAAATCCCTAACTCCCCAAATTCCTACATCCACAAATCCCAATACCTCTCCAATACCTAACTTCCCAAATTCCTACACTCACAAATCCCAGTACTCTCTAATACCCAACTCCCCAAATTCCTACATCTACAAATCCCTGCACTCTCCAATACCTAACTCCTCAAATATCTCCTCCTCAAATCCCAAAATCCCCAAACTCTATTACCCAAATTTCCAAATCTCTTATTCGCAAATTTCCAACTGACTCAAATATCCCCAGATACCAATCCTCCCACGTTATCTCCGCAATTGTAGGTGTTACGCCTGCTTTTTGTCCAAGGAACGACGGAACCAAGGGAACGATTCATTCAAGGCAGGAAGTACGCTGGATGCTTTCACGGAATGCTTTTTCGTTCCTCAGGGAACACAAGGTTCACAGAAGGTTCCTTCTCAAAAATTTTTGCACGAATTCGTGAACACGTGATCCGTATCGAGTTATTTATTAACCTAACCCGTACAGTTAGTCGTCCTTCCCGTTTCGCGTTTCCCAGCGCCAATTACGCTGATTGCTCGCAGCGAATGACGAATCGCCTTGTGAGTCCGGACGCGGAATACTGATCGATCTTTTGATAAACGAACGCAGAATGCGTCTAAGATATGTATGTACTTCGGCTAATATATTTTGGAGTCTGATAGGCATCTGATGAGTGTTCCGGTTCTTGATGAACTTAAAGTACAAATGGTGTTTAGGTTAGGGTACAGTGGTGTGTGGAAATGAAACTAAATCCCACACCTACGATATTGTATAGTTTTAAGATTGTGTAATATAGTTTGCAAAATTTTGGGTATCCTGAAGTTGGAGGTGTGGTTATTAAATGGGGGGACAGATTAAAAATTATGTAAGTTTAAATTTTTTAAGGTTTGATGACAGAGGGCTTGAAGTTCTAATTCAGAGTTGTAATATCTTAGGGATTGGGAAGAATTAATTTTGAAGGGCCCAAAATTTCAAAGTCCTAAATTTTCAAAATTATAATTTTTCACTGACCTCATTTCTTAAAGTTCCAGAGTCCCAATATTACAATTTCTCAAAGTCTCAAAATTCTGTGGGCTCAAGACTCTCAAAATTCCACTCTTTCAAGGTCTCAAACTCGCAAAGTTCCAAACTTCTAAAATTCCACCTTCTCAGAGTTCCAAAAGTCCCAAAATTCCACTCTCTCAAACTCCCAAAGTCCCAAAGTTCCACTCTCTCAAAGTCCCAAACTTCCAGAGTTCCAAACTTCTAAAATTCCACTCTCTCAAAGTTCCAAGCTCCCAAAGTCCCAAAAGTCCCGAAATTCCACTCTCTCAAAGTCCCAAAGTCCCAAAATTTCACTTTCTCAAAGTCCCAAACTCCCAAAATTCCAAACTTCTAAAATTCCACCTTCTCAAAGTTCCAAAAGTCCCAAAATTCTACTCTCTCAAAGTTCCAAACTCCCAAAGTCCCAAAAGTCCCAAAATTCCACTCTCTCAAAGTCCCAAAGCCCCAAAATTCCACTCTCTCAAAGTCCCAAACTCCCAAAATTCCAAACTTCTAAAATTCCACCTTCTCAAAGTTCCAAAAGTCCCAAAATTCCACTCTCTCAAAGTCCCAAAGCCCCAAAATTCCACTCTCTCAAAGTCCCAAAGCCCCAAAATTCCACTCTCTCAAAGTCCCAAAGCCCCAAAATTCCACTCTCTCAAAGTTCCAAACTCCCACAGTCCCAAAAGTCCCCAAATTCCACTCTCTCAAACTCCCTAAGTCCCAAAATTCCACTTTCTCAAAGTCTCAAACTCCCAAAATTCCAAACTTCTAAAATTCCACCTCCTCAAAGTCCCAAAATCCTCCAGTCCCAAAAGTCCCAAAATTCCCCCTTCCCAAAGTCCCAAACTCCCAAAGTCCCAACCTCCAAAAATTCCAATTTCTCAAAATCCCAAACTCTCAAAATTCCACCTCCTCAAAGTCCCAAAATTTTCTAGTCCTAAAAAGTCCCAAAAGTTTCCAAAGTTCAAAAGTAAAGTTCCCATCCTTACTTGCACATCACCCGGTAGATACACGCAGCACTAAGAGGCCACGTCTTTTTAAAGCGTATCCGAGCTTGTTGCTCGCTAACTTATCGTTTTACACACCAACACTCCGTCTGGCTACTTAGTTTGATCCGTCGTTCAGCCTTCTCGGACTTCCCGTCTCCTTCGTCTGCTACGATAAAGAAGTCGTACTGCCTGAATTTAGATGCTGCACCGTTACGTCCCATTTCATTAATAGTAATTTACATCAACACTTAACGAACGCTGTTTGATTCGCTTCGTTTTATCAAATTTACTGCATTGAACCTGGTACTTGAATCAAGGTTAAAAAATAATTTACTTACAATTCTTTTTCTGTAAATATTTCTCTAATTCTTCTTCTATAAATATATCTTATAATTAATTTTTTTGCTGTTTGAAATAATTTCTAACATTGAATATTTACGAGTTACATTAACGAGTATAAAAATAAATATATATGCAATTGAATTTTTTTTTTTAATTGAAAATTCAGAAGGATTTTGTATTAATTTTTACAAGCTTGAATAAGGTGGTAAATATTTTGTAGAATAAATTAAGCCCGAAGTTTCATCCCACGTATTTTAACTCAATTTTTTGCACGACGAGACAGCTTTTAGCAGGAGCTTGTCAAACTTTCTTGCCTCCTTAAGCTCTCGAGTCTTCAAGGTCTCGAAAACTTGAGAGAATTTTCAATTGAGCGTGGTGTGATCCCGGAAGAAAGTACACTCGATCGTTTAACGTTCTTCGAGGTTCTTTTTTCTGAAGTTGTTCGCTGCGACGTAAGAAGAGCAGACGCGTGTCAAGGCTCGTTTCCATCGGTATACGGGTGTATGCGGGTCGAATTGTTCCAGCCAATTTAAACTAATTTTATATCGTCGTGCTCCTTTATTTCATACATCAACTGAACACCATATTTGAAATTATTATGAAAAATTTTGAAATATGGGCATAAAAATTGTTGTTAAAAATATTGAATGTTTATATAAAAATTTATTTTATGAATACAAAATATGGGAATAAAAATTGATGTCAAAAATATAAAATATATAAAAGAAAATTATTAGAAAAAAATATTATATATGAACATACAAGTTAATTTCATGTATGTATTATATTGTAATAATGAACATATGTGTAGCAACATGTGCACATGTGTGTTATTATAATTTTCTAACGACATGTACATTAATGTAACTTTTTAACAACACAAGAATATAAAATATATAAAAGAAAATTATTAGAAAAGAATATTCTATATGAACATACAAGATAAAGTCATGTATGTATTATTATAATGAACATATGTGTAGCAACATATGCACATGTGTGTTATTATAATTTTCTAACGACATGTACATTAATGTAACTTTTTAACAACAGAAGAATATAAAATATCTAAAAGAAAATTATTAGAAAAAAAATATTAAATATGAAGATACAAGTTAATGTCATGTATATGTTATCATAATGAACATATGTGGAGCAACATACACATATGTGTATTATTATAATTTTCTAATGATGTACATACTAGAGCTTCTCAAGAATATGTCATTATAATTTCCCAATAATGTACACATTGCTGTAATTTTCCAATAACTCGTGTATTATTATATGTCCAGTAACATATGTGTACATATGTGTTTATATTATAATTTTCTGACAACACATGTGTTATTATAATTTCTCAACAACATGTATGTTACAATAATTTCTCAACAACATATATAAGTATGTGTATTATTAAAATTTTCCAAGAAAGCATATATGATTATATGTGCAGTAACATATGTGTACATATGTGTTTATATTATAATTTTCTGACAACACATGTGTTATTATAATTTCTCAACGACATGTATGTTACAATAATTTCTCAACAACATGTGTTACAATAATTTCTCAACAACATATACATATATGTGTATTATTAAAATTTTGCAACAAAGCATATGTTATAATATGTCCAGTAACATATGTGTACATATGTGTTTATATGATAATTTTCTGACAACACATGTATTATTATAATTTCCAAACAACATATACATATGTATATTATTAAAATTTTCCAACAAAGCATATATTATTAAAATTTTCCAACAAAGCACATATTAAAATTTTCCCCCAAAACCTAAACTCCGTAAAATCCGAAAACCACAAGTGCCTCCACAGGAACAAAAGCTCCCTATAAGGCCTCGATAAGACGGTGACTGAAAAGTAATAATACAATCCCTAACCTTCGTATGCAGATGAATCCCCAGGGAAAATTCGCGAAACTTGAAGGGCCGGAGGGTGAAAATCGAGCGATTCTAATAACTTCGAAACTCGGCTGAGCCCTCGTGGTGACGTGCACAAGCTAGGATTCAATTTCGGTCCTTTCAACGCACAACAGTGCCACGCCATTAAGAACGTAGGCTTAAACATGAAACTTCACCAACTCGAGACGATTCATATTTTTCGTTATTCGGAACAAAGTTGCGATCTAACGACTTGACAAGAAAATTGCACGGTGACGTTCAACGTTCGATCTCGAGCTTCCGAAGGGGTGGCGTTTCCATTCGCTGTTGTCGACTCGATTCAACCCCATAACGGGAATATACCTCGTATTTTCGAGCCGTGTATTAAGCTATGCATCGAGGGAGATTTGAAAAGGATTTGGTAATTTGGAAATTTAGGAAATTTAGGGAGTTTAGGTAATTTGGGAAATTTAGGAAATTTGGAATTTGGTAATTTAGGAGTTTGATTAGTTAGAAATTTGGGAATTTAGGGATTTGGTGATTTAAGAATTTGGGGATTTAGAGATTTGGGAATTTAGGGATTTGGTGATTTAAGAATTTGGGGATTTAGAAATTTGGGAACTCAGAAATTTGGGGATTTAGAGATTTGGTAATTTAGGAATTTGGGGATTTAGAAATTTGGTAAATTAGAAATTTGGGAATTTAGGGATTTGGTGATTTAAGAATTTGGGGATTTAGAAATTTGGTCAATTAGAAATTTGGGAACCTAGGAAATTAGAAATTTAGGGATTTGGTAATTTAAGAATTTGGAAATATAAAAATTTGCTAACATAGAAATTCTAAAATTTCCTAACCCCATAACCCAAAAATTCAGAAACCTAATAATCCATAAATCTACAAATCCACAACTTATATACCCCAAAATAAAAAGATTCGAAAACACGTAAAATGTCCCCCAAAAAAAGTTTCAAAACATGAACCCTCCATAATTAACATCTATTACCATACACCTCTCCCATTCAGGAGGTCCGAATCCCCCGAAGGAAATGAAAGAAACGATAAAAATCGTCTGGTTTGAAACCGGCCTTTATTTTCGATGCAAAACGACATCGCACGTCGAGGGATTTAATAAAGTCTGGGAACAGGTGTCACCAGCAAAACGCAAAAACGTCAAAAGTAGTAAGCCGTGGAGGTTTCTCTGGAAACCCCAACGTTGTCAACCCCTGTTCTCGCGTTCGGTTTCATTCGTCGAACAAAGCTGCAGACGATAGAACTGTCGATCAATCCTTCGTCGTAGACGTAATCTCGACATTTTTGCCTCGTTAGAAGTTCTTGGCGCTCGATGGGGGTTCAATGAGAATTCGATGCGATCCGCCAGGGTTTAGGGTGTATTTTTCCTAAGAGAATCGCCTGTGGTACATAAATAGCTTTTTAGATATTCTTTTCTGAAGAGAAATATTTTCATGAATCTTCAAGGTTAAGGGGATGTTTTAAAAAGGAGTTAGGTTAGGTTAGGTTATTTTTCAAGGTTATGTTCGTCGTATTTGATATTTTGATTTTTGTGTAGAGAAGTTTAAAATGAAATTGAAAATTGTAGTAATTAAGAAAATAAAATAATCAGTTTTTAAGAAAATGTCTATCGAACAATTTGTTTAAAACAAATCATAAGATCATCAAATTAAAATCGTGAGATTATAAGATTGTTAATAAAAGGTTTCTAAGACAATTCATTTGTTTTATTGAATTTAATAATATAATTTATTATTTTGATGGTAGTTAATCAATGAGACGTGTTGCAATTTAACATCAATCCACACAGCTTCATTATTAAATAATATCAAGATGAATTTTGAAGAAGAATGAACAGTTTTAAAAAGATATGTATTGAACAGCTTTATAAAGTTACAAAATAGTTAAGTGATTTTATTCCATCAAGGTACAACTGTTTGCAGGAATAAATCTTATAGAACCTTCCCTGAAATCTCATAAAACCACCCCTGGCGATGCACAGCTCAGCAACTTCGATATCAGAAATCAATTTCAGTCGGATTTATTGTACGAAGGAACTTCTACAAAAATATCTACAGTAATCAATTTATGTGGTGGGAATTTATAGAACGAAATTGTAAAATGTTGCAACCCCACAATTAATCATTGATATATTTGGAGGAAGAATTAATAACAAACATAGTAAAACGTGTATTTTGGGGGAACAATTAATATCAAGCATACTGCAACATATATTTGAAGGAACAATTAATACTGAATGCGATAAAAAATATGTTTGATGAATTTATTAAATATTCCAAATATTCCAATTTTTCCAAATTTCTCAAGTTTTGCGTTTCCCAAATTTTCCAAATCTCCCACATCTCTAAATTCCTAAATTTTTAACTAATCAAGCTCCTAAATTCCCAAATTCCAAATTTCCCAAATTTCTCAAGTTTTGCAAATTTCCCAAATTTTCTAAATTTTCTAAATTTCTAAATTCCCAAGTTTCTAACTAATCAAGCTCCTAAATTCCCAAATTCCAAATTTCCTAAATTTCCTAAATTCCCAAATTTCAAATTTCCTAAATTTCCCAAATTTCCTAAATTTCCTAAATTTCCCAAGTTTCCCAAGTTTCCCAAATTTTCAAAATTTTCCAAATCTCTAAATTCCCAAATTTCTAACTAATCAAGCTCCTAAATTCCCAAATTCCAAATTTCCTAAATTTCCCAAATTTCTAACTAATCAAGCTCCTAAATTCCCAAATTCCAAATTTCCTAAATTTCCCAAATTTCCCAAATTTCTCAAGTTTCGCAAGTTTCCCAAATTTCCCAAATCTCTAAATTCCCAAATTAAAAAATTCCATATCCCATCACATCCCATTACAAACCATTTACCTCAAAACCCAAAAAGATCATACATAAAATCAATACCTAAAATACCAACCATACCCCAAAAAAACAAGCAATCACAAACATTTGTAAATTCATCGTACTTAACGATATCGATGATTAATCGAGTGCAAGCAATCGATAGATCCTTCTTTATTTTCTTTTTCTGCATTCGGAAGTACCGTGTGAATTATTCATCCGCAACTTGCGCAAAACATGTTGGTGTTACACCGAGCATGTACATCGTAGGCTTTCTTATAACTGTCTGATGTCATCAGCATGGATCGTTCCGGCGATTTCGCAAGTCGATTTTAATCGAGACCAATCAGGGCAATGACTGCAGTAACCAATGGATGGTAACGTTCAAGCATTTCATGGGAACATTTCTTAACTGGTCCAAAACCATCGATCTTATAAGTCTTATAAGTCATACATTTATTGACGTTTAGGTTCTTCAAACTTTTATTATTTCTTTACAAAATTGTAGATTTTTATGTAGTCAGAGCTTCATTATATCGTCATTTATATTACATGTGTTATATTGCATTATTATAGAAAAATGGGTCAGTCTGATTTTCTTTTGTAAAAATTGTGTGAAGCTCTAATATCATTTATGCGTTGGTAACAAGATTATATATAAATTGGTACAAAAATATGTACATTAGTTTTAGAATTATTGTAAAATACTTGTGTGTATTAATATAAAATATACGTATATAGTGTAAGATATGAAATAATATAAAATGTAAAATAAAATCATTCTGAATTTTTTACCAACCCTCAATAAAAATGTAAGCTTCACTTATGAACCATAAACCTTCATAACAATACCCTTCATAACAATTTTTAAAAATAATTTGCAGTAAAAAAAAATGAAGTACAACTTCAATGAAATAGTAAAAATAAATTAAGAAAGCTAAAATTGCACCACTAAAAAAATAAATTTGATGCTTCCACAAAATTTTGCTCAATATTAAACATCAAAAATGTAACTCACCCCAGTTAAATAATTAAGTACCTTTTTTTTAAATTACTGAAATAATTGGAATGCTAAACAACGCGATTAAGGTTATCGACAATGGAAGATCAAAGCGTTTGAAATTTAATATTTCCTTAATCGCATCTGTTGCAACCCTCAACCGGGTTATACACGCAACAAGAGCATAATTTGCCGCATTGTTGGCATGATTTTCACGCAAGAATTTGCCTGACGTTGTCAGGCGGCTCTTTCCCCTCGTATTTGATCCATCGTGGACCGGTGAATTGAATTTAGAGACCGAAAAGCTCAGTCAAGGAGCATCGAGTGGCTACGGATAAAGGTAAACACGATAAATCTTGCTGTAAGGGTGGTTTACATGAGCGTGGAAAATTTAATTTTATGGAAATGTTGAAAGCGTCTTGGAAAAATATTTTATTCGATTCCGTAGATTATATTTCTTAGAATTGATTTTTGTGACTTGAGAATGAAAGGGTGAAATAATATTTTTGTGGGGGTTTTAGTCACAGAAATTAATTCTAAGGAATGACTGTCGAATAAAATATTTTTCAGTGAAATATGCTTTCAATAGAAATTTCTGTGAAATTAAATTTTACAGGTAGAAGATAATAATTTTGTGGGGGTTGAAAATTTTGGAAACCTAACAAAAATTAGGGAAAATTAATTCCTTATGAAAAGAGACCATATTATTAGAATTATTGCAGGAAAATTTTAACAAAATTTATATTTTTGAATGACCCACAATTACAATTGCAATGTATTGTACATTTGCAATTGTGACAATAATTACAATAATTCATTTTAAATATATTTGCAATTATAATCATAAAGCAGGAATTTATATAAATATAGTCATATGTATATTTTTCTATTAATGACCATAACACTTCAACTTCTACTGAAAACATATTTCCGAAACAATTCAGAGGGTTGAGATAAAAGAAATTTATAGCAACTAGTTCGGCACTTTCTATCTTCTAGATAAGGGTGAAATTATGGTGTCCAACAGAAAACTGTTAGATAGTTAAATCAATAACTGACCATTAAATATTTCCTACATACATAATTTTTTTATTTTGTTGCAGATAAGAGATCCATGGTGCGTGACGTTTACACGTGTTTAATCGGAGTGTTCTGTGATTAAGTGTACGCTTGTGTTAATTAAAGTTCCTCGTGCGTGATCGCGATACAAGTATTCGGTGACTAATATGACAAGAAGATGACCTCGCTGGTTCAGAGGGATTGTGGACCCCCGAAGAAGAGGGAGTCTACCAGCAGCAATGCTTCCAGCTATTTATTGGTGAGTGGTTATTCATTATTTTATTATTTTTAAATTTTCTTTTTTTTCTTTTATTTATTTATAGTCGCATCAACCAGCATGGGTTATTAGCGGCTCAGATTATACATATTTGCAGCTTGTTAATATTTTCTTTGCATTATTTTTAATTCGTTCAAAATTTTTAATCATTAAGATCACTTTATGTAAAATGCATATAGAGATCATATATAAGTTATAGACACTACCCTTAAATATTTACGTCTGCATTTACTGGAATTTCTAATTGGAAGTATGTATAAATTAAACATTGGAATGAGACAGTAACGTATGTAGGAATGTATGAATATAAATGTGGAACTTCATAAGAAGTAATCTTGTATAGGAAAAATATTTAATACACTTGCAAATTCTGATGTAGGGTGTATAAATTATGTGAGGACACCTCTACATCTCTAGTTATCATAATTCTTCATTTGAACACATTTGTACATTAATGATAAATAATATCTTTTAAGACCAATATGTATTTTATTTTATAATAATACCTCTTTGTAGTAATACATACACATATGCATATAATATAATACCTCTCTGTGTTAATATTCATATGTGTACATATTATAATACCTCTCTGTGCTGATATTCATATGTGTACATATTATAATACCTCTCTGTGCTGAAATACATATGTATGTACACATATTATAATACATCATTTTACTCATATGTGTACATATATCATAAGATACATATGTGCATTAATATACACCAAAAATTGCACTAAATTTTCATGATAAAATTAACATATACATATGCTAATAATACCTCATTTTACTAATATGTGCACACATATCCTAATAATACTTCATTTTACTCATATGTGTACACATATCATAACAATACTTCTGTGCATTAATACATACCAGAAATTGCACTAAATTTTCATGATAAAATTAACATATACATATCCTAATAATACCTCATATGTGTCATTACTAATATGTGCACACATATCCTAATAATACTTCATTTTATTCATATGTGTACACATATCATAACAATACTTCTGTGCATTAATACACACGAAAAATTGCACTAAATTTTCATGATAAAATTAACATATACATATCCTAATAATACCTCATTTTACTAATATGTGCACACATATCCTAATAACACCTCATTTTACTCATATGTGTACACATATCCTAATAACATCTCATGTTACTAATATATGTACACATATCACAACAGTACCTCTTTGCATTATTACATACAAAGTTTGCACTAAATTTTCATGACAAAACTAACATATACACATTCTAATAACACCCCATACTAATCTACCAAAATTAAAATTACAGAAATATCAAAATTACAATATAGACATATATTACTATACCAAACTAGATAATATTATTTATTTTCCTCGAATAATACTCTCTAACAATCAATGTCCACATCAGAGTAAACTTCTGACCAGCGCAGCAATTATCCAAAATTTGAATGGACCACGCAACCCAAACGATTATGCGAAAGCACGAAGTCCATTGCCGCGTCTTTCCACCCTTCCCCGGTCTGTTACGACCCCGACGCGGCTTAAAAACGCTTAAAAGCCGTGAACGAGGATAAGAACAGATGGCTCTCTTGTTCCCCACGGAAACGCATAAGCCATGCGAGTTAATGCTCGCTGGAATATTCAGAGGTGGTCACGGAAACGACTATTTTTCATGGGGGTTCCTTCGGATCCTTCGCTACCTTCCACTTAAATTTTAAGCTGCAGCTTTAGATTCGGTTTAAGTCGAAACTGCCAGGTGATGCTCTAATAACATATTATAATTTTTATCGTTACTAAAAAAATGATTAATAATGATCATTATTAATAACATTGGTAATAATTATTATTAGTAACATGTATTAATAAAACATTATTGTTAATGATGTTTATTATTGCTTATCATCCCTTAATTATGTTAAGGAAGTTTAGTGTTTGCATAATGTCAAATGCAAGTTTAATTGAAAATTCATATTTAATTTTTTCGTAACAGCAAAGATTAGATTTACATGATAGCAAATATTTAAGGGTGAGGTTCAGTGAGGGGTGGTTTTGGTTGGTTCAGAAAATGTCTCATTCTTGAGAATTAATTTTTCACTGACAAAAGTGCTCTTCATCTTCTCAGTACTCTTCTTGAACTTCTAAATCAATTTTTATTTTAATACAAGTAAAAACATATGCATGTGTGTATATATGACATATGTGGACATTTAAAAATAACATATGTGTATGTATATAAATGACATTTGCAAGCTTAAATTTGTAGTAACATCTTATTGTTCATTCTCTATTAATTAAATTCATTTGAAGTCTCTTCATATGCCAACAAAAATTGTACTTCATATGTGAAACTACACATATGTTCTTGACTATCAAATATGTTTGCAACCAAAAATTATTTTCAACCTTGTCTTCGTCCTTGAAAATGTTTAAAGAAGAACAGGAATTCTACCTCATATGTGAAACTACACATATGTTCTTGACAAATATATTCATAAGAAAAAATTTCCACCCAAAAATTGAACCTTATTTTCATCCCTGAAAATGTTGAGAAAGAAAGAAATCCAGACAGGTTCCAAGTCGACGAAAGTGGTCTGAACCCCCAATAGTAAGCGATCGAAGACATTATCGATTCGAGTTACCACAGAAGTTTCAATCGAGCGATTCTTGGCGGCAGACTTTGGGCAAAACCCGCGAGGATTCGAGCTAATTGCAGTCGAAGATCAACCGCGACAAAGTAAACCCATGGGGATCGAAAGTGTATCGACAGTTGCCTGACAGGAAACTTTCTAGACACTGGAACCGGTGTCCGTGAAGATGGCCTTCGATTGGTGGCTCGTTTGATGTGCACCGGGTGTCTTGGAAGCATTGTCCAAACCTTTGTGTTCGACGTTCTTTAATCATGGAATGCTTCTTTTCATCTTATGGGGCGAAAGCATTCGTTTATTAATCCTTGATGACTGTAATGATAACTTCATCAAGTTATCATTTGATGAAGTATATTGATCTTTGTATGTCACATATGTGGATGCGTGTGAGGTCGCATTAGAGGTCACATAAAGCACCTCTAAAATTTCAAGACCACTGTGTAGATTAATTATTTGAATATTTTTGTAATAGCAATAATTTTTATTTTCGTATGTGTGGTCATATGTTGTGGACATGTGTGGTCACATGTTAGGATCATATGTGGTCCACATATGTACATTACATGTTTCTTATCACATAAGAAAGATACCACCTCTGTAAAATAATTACATTAATATTTTTGTAATAAGATCAATAATTTATATGTTCACATATGTGGTCATATGTTGTGGACATGTGTGCTAACATGTTATGAACATATGTGGTTCACATATGTACATAGCATCTCTCTTATCACATAAGAAAGATACCATTTAGATCTAAACGTAATTTAAGTCTCTGCAAATTGTTACAAAAATACATTTTATAATTCCACATATTTATTCTACATGTGGTAACACACATGCAATGTACATAACATATGAACCCATTAAAAAACATAAGAAATCATAACCTACAGAAAGTCCACAACCATAGAAAGTACTCTTCTCACCTTAAAATATATTACCAAAAATATTTTCAAGAAACCACACATGTTCCTAAACCCACATATGTTCCTAAACCCACACATGACTAACAATAATATCCACATACGTAACAAATATAAATATACCAACACCTGAATTATCGATAGAAGAACACGTTGCTTTCGAATGCAGATTTCGCTCACATTCCCATGGTCCTTCTTATCTTCCATGGCGTTAATTGCAACAAATTGCTCCGGGACACAGTGTAGGGACACGCATAATGGAAAAGTATGGTGTCTCTCAAGGACGAAGCAGTTGGCTTCCGCTCGGAGGATCGACCAGTATGCAAATGAAGCTTAAGCTTCTGTCCGTTGGCTCTCTGGAAGCGTGCAGGCGGATCAATTGCCCGGTGCAGTTGTTATTAATTGAATTAATCATCGGATTAAGCGTCCCTTCGACGGGAATTCGTTTTTGGCGACTACGTGTCAACCGTGCAATTTCGTGATCGGGGAAATTGAATATCTTGAGCGAATGTGGGTATCTTCATCTTGAATTGTTCATGGGTTTCTCTCTTATGGAAAGGAACTTTTTATGTAATTTCTATATGTTACGTAGACATTTTTATATTTTATACATATGTTCTATGTATGATATTTCTATATTGAACTAATGTAATTATTTTTTCTTTAAATTATAAATTTTTAGTTTTAAAATTATTATAGACATGTTTGATACTGTGTTATGTAGATGTTCATGTGAGGTGACTTTGAAATTTATATGATGCCAGGTTTAGAATTATGTCAGGTTTAGAAATAAAATTATTTCAATTTCTGGGTCCATGAGGGGGTGACTTCAAAATTGATATAATGTCAAGTATATAATTAAAATAACTTGAACTTCTGAGTCCATGATGGGGTGACTTTAAAATTGATACAACGTCAGGTACAGAATTAAAATAACTTCAATTTCTGAGTCCATGATGGGGTGACTTTAAAATTGATACAACGTCAGGTATAGAATTAAAGAACTTGAATTTCTGTGTCCATGAGGGGGTGACTTTAAAATTGATACAACGTCAGGTATACAATTAAAGTAACTTGAATATCTGGGTCCATGATGGGGTGACTTTAAAATTGATACGTCAGGTATACAATTAAAGTAACTTTAATTTCTGGGTCCATGATGGGCTGACTTCAAAATTGATACAATGTCTAGAATTCGTATAAGGTTTGGAAGTGACATAACCTCAATTTCTAGGTCCATTATTAAACCTCTCTAATTATCAAGTTTTTAAATTTAACAATAACCCATAAGCACAAACTGTACTCATCTCCGGTCCACATATTTCATCCACAACTTTCCCCAGATTCGATCAAGCATCCCAAAAATATTCATAAACAGTCAGCTTTGAATTCTCCTCCAGTACACGTGTCAAGGGAGGCCACGCGTGGATAATCAAAGAGGCGATAATAAACACGAATAAGAGGATCGTGCGAATTGGATGAGATCCAAGGATTCCACGAAAGTTGCGGAACTTTCCCTTGACAAACGACACCGCCGCCCTTAACGCGTCACGGGATCTCCCTAGGCCGTCTTTGAATACACACATCGGCGCCAGTTTCCTGGATCGTCGAGCAAAAATCAGGTCGTTGTTATTGCCGCGTGATATTACCCTAACCCTGTTCTTGGTGATAAGCACAAGGGTTACGCGTCGTATCGCTCGTTATTTGGACAGCGATAACTACGATTCACGTGAGAGCAAACGGAGAATTCGTCCTTTTGGGAGATTACCGTGTACGTCATGGTACCGGGGATATTTTGGGTTTGGGGAATTGATAGGGTGGTTATGGGGGTTGGAACGTTATTTATGGCTGTGAGTTACTTTGCCTTTTTTATTTTGGGAGGATGTTTGGGGGATAGGATGAAGATACATTGAGGTTTAACCCCTTGACGAGTGACGCACGAGTCCATTTTGTGACGCACGAGTCGATTTTGTGACGCAGAGTTCACACATGATAGGATTTATGCAAATTATTCAAAATTTCAAACTTTTCACTTCAATTTGAAATTTAGGTCTAATTATAATTTGTGTGGTCAAGGATCTGAGTGCAGGATTGACATGATATTTCAATTTTTAGTATTTGTTTTAACATTGTAGGCAGTGGACAGTTAGTGACGCACTTAGAGTTCACATATGACTGGACTTATGCAGATTATTCAAAATTTCAAACTTTTCACTTCAATTTGAAATTTAGGTCTAATTATAATTTATGTAGTCAAGAATCTGAGTGCAGGATTGACATGATATTTCAATTTTTAGTATTTGTTTTAACATTGTAGGCAGTGGACAGTTAGTGACGCACTTAGAGTTCACATATGACTGGACTTATGCAGATTATTCAAAATATCAAAGTTTTCACTTCAGTTTGAAGCTTTTGTCTAATTACAATTTGTGCAGGATCTAAGTACAAGGATCTGAGTGCAAGATTAGCAGGAAATTTCAATTTTTAGTATTTGTTTTAACTTGTAGTAGTGAACAGTTAGTGACGCATCTGGTGCGTCAAGGTTTAAACCTATCACTTTGACACGAAATATAAATATGAAGATGAGGAAATTATATGAAAATGTAGAAGAAAATGTACAAGTTATGATGTACATGTATATCATTAATTTTAATTAATAATTATTAGAAATTGTCAGAAATGAAGGTTGTAACCATTCAGGGATGTTGAAGTTAAAGGATATTGTGATATAAGAAAATCTGAGACACTGATATCTTGATAAATCATGTGTTAAGGATATTGCTACCAGAAGATATCGATGTCCAGAAATATTGACTGTACTAAAAATAAATTACCAGGGTTACTTCAGAAATACACATGTCATATCACACATATGTACATGTTCCACTCATATGAGTTTCGTATATTGTTTTTTTTGTTCAGTAGTTCTACAGAATTACAATTGAAGTAAACATTTTTGTTCTATAATTTTTAATAAATTTCTAGAGATACTTCAGATATGCACATGTCATATCACACATATGTACATGTTTCACACATATGAATTTCTCTATATTGCTTCTTTTATTCAACAGTTCTACACAATTACATTTGAAGTAAACATTTTTGTTCTATAATTTTTAATAAATTTCTAGAGATACTTCAGATATGCACATGTCATATCACACATATGTACATGTTTCACACATATGAATTTCTCTATATTGCTTCTTTTATTCAACAGTTCTACACAATTACATTTGAAGTAAACATTTTTGTTCTATAATTTTTAATAAATTTCCAGAGATACTTCAGAAATACACATGTGATGTCACACATACATGTTTCACACATATGAGTTTCTCTACATTGCTTCTTTTATTCAACATCTCTACATAATTACATTTAAAGTAAACATTTTAGTTCTATAATTTTTAATAAATTTCCAGAGATACTTCAAAAATACGCATGTCATGTCACACACACATGTACTCATATGAGTTTCTCTACATTCCTTCTTTTATTCAACATCTCTACACAATTACAATTAAACTAAACATTTTCGTTACACAATTTTTAAACAATTCAGTACATAACTCTCACACGATCAGCTAAAAATATATCTATTTTTGCAACAGTATAAAAATGAGAATAATTCCTGAAAAATTGTATGACCCGCAGAAAATAGAGTAGTTCCATTCATCACAAGGTTCGGAAAATGATAACCCCATGCATATATCAACTCCATAGACGTCTTGCGAGGATTCAGGAATCGTTCGAGCGAGAAAGAGCCGCAAAAATAAGCAGGTCGTCTGCGGGTTATCCTAGCCGAAGTTCGGGGGATGAAATTTTGGCTATCCATCACATTTCGAAAATCGTGGCGGGCCGGAAATGAAAAGGAAACATCGCGAACATTAATTCCACGACGGCGAGATATCGTTCCGGTGCATGAGAAAATTTGCATTAAACGGGATTCCCGTCGACTTTGCTCCGAACCCTCGCGATACTTCACATTTTACCCCCTCCGCATACCGCGCCGACCCGCCCTCGCGAATATATTTCCTCGACTTTTATAAAATTCCGCCGCGTTCAATATCCAAGAAAAAAATACACGGATGCTTTTCACCCCGGGAAACCTACCGAAATAATTGCTTGCGGTGCTTCGTGCAGGTGGATTTTTTTAAAAGAAATTGGGACAAGTGGAGATGGTTTCTAGATATGAAGGTTTGTGTTACAGAGTTGCTGAATTAAGAAGTTTTTATTTTAGTTGGATAAACAGACAAGTGAATAAAAATTGAAATTTTGACAATTGTGACAATGTAGTGTTATGAAATTATGATAGTTTGGAATGTTATAATGTTATGAAGGTAAGTGGACAAAAAATAAAAGATGGAAGAATCTTCATGTACCTCAAAAAAATTCTGGACTACCACAATTCCGTAACTGCTAAATAAAAATATAATAAATGTAAAATAAAAATATAGGAAAATCGAAGACAAGGAAATTCGAAACTCTCCGACTTTCAAAATTCCTCAAATGCCAAAATTCTCAAATTCCAAATTTCTCAAATCAAAATTCTCAATTTCCCAAATTCTCAAATTCCAAATTTCTCAAATGCCAAAATTCTTAAATTCCAAAATTCTCAAATCCCCACA
This sequence comes from Megachile rotundata, assembly GCF_050947335.1. Taxonomy (NCBI): domain Eukaryota; kingdom Metazoa; phylum Arthropoda; class Insecta; order Hymenoptera; family Megachilidae; genus Megachile; species Megachile rotundata. The sequence goes on from NC_134996.1 coordinate 11,512,943, forward strand.
TTGTCAATTTCCCAAATTCTCAAATTCCTAAATTCTCAAATTCCAAAATTCTCAAATTCCAAAATTCTGAAATTCCAAATTTCTCAAATGCCATAATTCTCAAATTCCCACATTGTCAATTTCCCAAATTCTCAAATTCCCACATTGTTAATTTCCCAAATTCTCAAATTCCAAAATTCTCAAATTCCAAATTTCTCAAATGCCAAAATTCTCAAATTCCCACATTGTCAATTTCCCAAATTCTCAAATTCCCACATTGTTAATTTCCCAAATTCTCAAATTTCAAAATTCTCAAATTCCAAAATTCTCAAATTCCAAATTTCTCAAATTCCAAATTTCTCAAATTCCAAATTTCCCAAATTCCCAAATTCTCAAATCCCCACATTTTCAATTTCCCAAATTATCAAATTCCCACATTGTTAATTTCCCAAATTATCAAATTCCCACATTGTTAATTTCCCAAATTCTCAAATTCTAAAATTCTCAAATTCCAAAATTCTCAAATTCCAAATTTCCCAAATTCCAAAATTCTCAAATCCCCATATTCTCAAATTCCCACATTGTTAATTTCCCAAATTCTCAAATTCCAAAATTCTCAAATTCTAAAATTCTCAAATTCCAAAATTCTCAAATTCCAAATTTCTCAAATTCCAAATTTCCCAAATTCCAAATTTCCCAAATTCCAAATTTCCCAAATTCCCAAATTCTCAATTCCCCACATTGTTAATTTCCCAAATTCTCAAATTCCATAATTCTAAAATTCCAAATTCCAAAATTTTAAAATTCCCCAAAATTCCAAAATAAAAAACCATAACAAAAATAATAAAACAAACTCAATTGCTAGGAAGAACGCAATCTCTGGTCTTTCCGCGTAAAATTCGCGAAACACGTGGGGTAGCGCTGACCCCCAGTAACTCCTTAAAGGGTTTTTCACCCTCTTTCACTCCCCCGTAAAAAATATAATCCCGTTGAACGTACGTTCTTGAGTGTTCGACGTTTAGCACCGTAGCCACCGTTCCAAATAATTTAGCATCGTTTTAACTTGATTGAACGAAGGATTTATCGTCGGTTCCTCTTTTCAACCCCCTACGATCTCTTTTTATTTTTTCCACGCCGATGGACCGAGGCGATGCGATAGGCGTTCATTCGCCTGAGAAACTTTCACGCTCGCCTCTGCTCTTTTCTTTTTCTTTCTCGTTTTTCCTCGTCGCCGTTCAGAAAACTTACCTCGCTGGTGAATTGAGAATCGATCTGTTCAGGAATTAACCTGGTTCGTTGACACATTGAACGATGGGGATATAAATAGACACTTTCTTCTTCGATACTTTTTATGTAATCATTTTTCATTCTCTTGGTACGCATTTGTGATTTATAGAGATGGAACTTTCCGCCATTTTGTAGACACTTCCATTTTGGTTTGCTGAAGAAAATTTTTATGGGTAGTGCTGTTTTTTATGTGGTACGTATTTGATACATGTAGTGAAACGTGTGTTAGGATATGTTTTAAAATATTTATTAATGCATATATGTAAATAAATAAATATGTAACATATGTAGTAATGTATGCAATAGGATGTGTGTTGTAATATGTTCTGAAACAAGTATTAATACATGTATTGATATACGTATGGACAAATTAATTGATACATGTAGTATAACTTGTGTAAAGACATGCATTACCACATGTGTTTGTATATGCACATATGTATGTAGTGATATATGTATGTTTTAACACATGATTTAATACATGTATTAATACAAGTATTAATATATATACAGACACATGAATTGATACATGTAATGTAACTTGTGTGAAGACATGCATTAACACATATGTTGGTACATGCACATATGTGTGTAGTAATATATGTTTCAACACATGCATTGATACTTGTATTAGTATATGTATTGACATATGTATGGACAAATGAATTGATACATATGGTATAGCTTGTGTAGAGACATGCATTACCACATGTGTTGGTACATACACATATGTGTGTAGTAATATATGTTACAACACATGCATTGATACTTGTATTAGTACATGTATTGACATATGTATGGACAAATGAATTGATACATATGGTATAGCTTGTGTAGAGACATGCATTACCACATGTGTTGGTACATACACATATGTGTGTAGTAATATATGTTACAACACATGCATTGATACTTGTATTAGTACATGTATTGACATATGTATGGACAAATGAATTGATATATGTAATGTAACTTGTGTAGAGACATGCATTACCATATGTGTTGGTACATGCATATATGTATGTAGTGATATATGTTTCAACATATGCATTGATACATGTATTGATTCATGTATTGATGCATTTATTGACATACATATACACATGTTTTTACATGTATGAACACATATAGTGATGCATGTATTAACACATATATTTATACATGTGCTGATGTATTTATTAATACACACATACATGTGTTGATACATGTATTAATACATATACTGATGAATGTATAGATGCACATATGAACACATGTATCAACTACACATATTAAAACAAGATTACTGTAAAAATTATATCAGTAGAAAGGTACATATATAAAAGATACATATGTACATAAAAGTATATATACGAAATAAGTAAACTTCTCATGAAACCATCACAGAATGATTTTTGTTTGGATCAAATGTTGCTATGGAAATTTAGCGATGGGTTGGTGGCACGTTGGTATCGATTCTTAGGTGGCAAGTACACAGAATGTGTAAGGTAGCTGCACATTCGTGTTAAAGTTCAGTTCAGTCACCTGCTTTGATCGCATGAAGTTGTGCTACCGTTACACTGTTCCACGTGATCGTGAAGCCAATCGTGTGTTCAACAAAGTGCTTCTAGTTTCCAGTTACAAGTGCACGTGGTAATAACTTTTTATTAATAGACTTCATGAAGTTAAATATTTTCCTATTTACAAATCTTAGATTCTATAAACTTTAGAATTATTTTTGACTGTTTAGACTTTCTAGGCTGTTTAGGGTCTTTGCTAGGATAGTTCTACTTTTTGGGAATTTTTAGTTTATTTTTTGGGATTTCTATGAGATTTCTATTTTTTGGTGGATGTAGAGGTTTTCTAGAATCTCACTGTTCCAAAATTCCAAATTTTCCAAATCTAACGCCCCAAAATTCCACAAACCCCAAAATTCCAAATTTTCCAAATCCAACCCCCCAAAATTCCAAATTTTCCAAATTCAACGCATCAAAATTCCAAATTTTCCAAATTCAACGCACCAAAATTCCAACTTTTCCAATTCCAGCGCCCCAAAATTCCAAATTCCCGAATCCAACGCTTCAAAATTCCAAATTTTCCAAATCCAAGGCCCCAAAATTCCAAATTCCCAGATCCAACGCCCCAAAATTCCAAATTCCCAAATCCAACCCCCCAAAATTCCAAATTCCCAAATCCAACGCCCCAAAATTCCAAATTTTCCAATTCCAACGCCCCGAAATTCCAAATTTTCCAAATCCAACCCCCCAAAATTCCAAATTTTCCAAATTCAACGCACCAAAATTCCAAATTTTCCAATTCCAGCGCCCCAAAATTCCAAATTCCCGAATCCAACGCCCCAAAATTCCAAATTCCCAAATCCAATCCCCCAAAATTCCAAATTCCCAAATCCAACCCCCCAAAATTCCAAATTCCCGAATCCAACGTCCCAAAATTCCACAACCCCAAACTCCCAATTTCCCAAAATCAACTTTCCCAATATACAACTTTTCCAAATTCACCAAAAATGAATCCGCACAAAACAATACAATTTTTCATGTCACACATATTTAAATTTAGTGATCCCAAAAAATCCCGCATCATTGGATCCCCGTGTACCGACCCGATCCATTCTTTTCCCACATCTGCCTTCTCTCAGTGCTGACTGGTGCACAAAAATACGTGTGCGTGCACGAACCCGCTCGTTGTCTTATCATCCCCGGTGTCGTCTGTTCGTGGGTACACAGTGGCCTGGTAAATAAATGCCCGCCACAGGAACACGTAACATTCTCGATCGAGTGCAGCTGTCGTTGCACACCGTGTGTACCGATTGTTTCGTGCTGCAGGTGGACCTATACTTGCACCACAAAAAAGTTTGCCAACTGACGTGACACGTGGCACTTTCGTTGTTACGTGATCATTTCTATACTTTTACATTTTTACTTTCTAACGGTCGATGTGGTGAAAGAGGGTGTTTGAACGTTGGAAAAATGTAGAAATATTTATTTGAAGATTACTTTTGAACATTTAGAAGATCAACATTTATTTAATGTATTTGATCATTGGAGTCTGAAACATTTATTTATATTAATATACCAATGTTCAAATATAGTGACATTTATTTAAAGTTTGAGCAATGTTGAACCTTGAAAGTTTGTAAGGAAAGATGATTGTACAGGGTGATTCATATGTTTTGTCCACCTTTATGTTTGTCATAATTATAGATTTGCTGTAGCAGATATATCTTATAGCTGAATAAATGAAACATCTTATACGTATATCTACATTTGCTATAATAGATGTTCTTATTAACACAATAAATGAAATACCCTGTATAGTTACATTTACTATAATGGGTATACTTCATAGCAGAGTAAATGAAACATCCTATATATCTATACCATATGTACTATAATAGATGTGCTTCATAACACAATAAATGAAACACCCTGAATATCTACATTTACTATAACAAATATACTTCATAACACAATAAATGAAACACCCTGTATAGTTACATTTACTATAATGGATATACTTCATAGCAGAGTAAATGAAACATCCTATATATTTATACCATATGTACTATAATAGATGTACTTCATAACACAATAAATGAAACACCCTGTATATCTACATTTACTATAATAGATGTACTTCATAACACAATAAATGAGGCACCCTATATATCTTCATTTACTATAACAAATATACTTCATAACACAATAAATGAAGCACCCTGTACATTGATAAAACTAATATACTCAAAGAACTTATAATTTCTGTCAAACTATCAATGGATCAGTATTGACATGATCAGTACTGCCATAATCCCTTAACATTATTCTTCAAGTGTTAATCAGAAATACACTCATGAATCACATAAAATCATCTTCTCACCTGACTTATCTGACTCCTCTAATTTATTCCAAAAATTCCTGAAAAAATTCTTGAAGAGTACATTAACGAATCAAACATGCACCAATTTAATATAACTTCATGAAATTCATAAGAACGTTAATATAGAAGGAAAAAAATCAGCCCTAAATTTTCATGTGGACCACAATGTCCACATCGACATCTTGATGGATCACAGATTAATTGACTATGTAACATCATATTGTTACACAGTAGAGTTGATGCGGTATATATACCCTTGACGTACCCTCGACAAAGTAACGAGGATCCTCTGGGACAGCTAGGGGGTTCCCGAATTCTTTGTCCCATGTGTCCCCGTCATAGCGGCCAACGTATGGCGGAATAAAATACGAGCTGATCCATGTATATGGGTGTGTTATGCAACCTAACAGTCCATTGAACGAGACACGAGACATACATTGTCGACTATCTACTGCGATCATCACGAATGACGCTTTGCTGGTTTCTAGAGGGACGGCGAGTAGAGGCTAGGGATAATTTTGATAGATGATGTGGATGTGGGTTTAGGAGATGGGAGTGGATTTGGGAATTTGGAGATTTAGGGATTTGGAAATTTGGGGATTTGGGTGTTTAGGGGTTTGGGAAGTTGGGAATTAGGGGATTTGTGGATTTGGACAGTTGGGAATTAGGGGATTTGTGGATTGGAAGAGTTGGGAATTTGAATATTTCAGGATTTGGGGCTTTGAGGATTTGGAGAGTTTGAAATTTGGGACTTTGAGGATTTGGAGAGTTGGAAATTTGGGTGTTTAGAGATTTGGGGCCTTGAGAATTTGGAGAGTTGGGAATTAGGGGATTTGAGGATTTGGAGAGTTGGGAATTTGGATATTTCAGGATTTGGGGCTTTGAGGATTTGGAGAGTTGGAAATTTGGGACTTTGAGGATTTGGAGAGTTGGAAATTTGGGTGTTTAGAGATTTGGGGCCTTGAGAATTTGGAGAGTTGGGAATTTGGGGATTTGAGGATTTGGAGAGTTGGGAATTTGGGGATTTGAGCATTTGGAGAGTTGGGAATTTGGGGATTTCAGGATTTGGGGCTTTAAGGCTTTGGAGAGTTGGAAATTTGGGGCTTTGAGGATTTGGAGAGTTGGAAATTTGGGACTTTGAGGATTTGGAGAGTTGAAAATTGGGGTGTTTAGAGATTTGGGGCCTTGAGAATTTGGAGAGTTGGGAATTTGAGGATTTAAGGATTTAAAGAGTTGGGAATTTGGAGATTTCAGGATTTAAGGGTTTGAGGATTTGGAGAGTTGGAAGTTTAGGTGTGTAGGGATTTAGAAAGTTAGACATTTGGGCCTCTGAGGATTTGGAGAGTTGAAAATTTGGATCTTTGAGTTCTTCGAAAGTTAGAGACTAGGGGATTGACTGATTTGATGATCTAGAACTTAGTGATCTTGAAATCACTCTTCCTCTCCAAATGTCCCAATACTCCACCTCTTTCCAAAAATCCCCAAAGTCAGCACAAAACCTCAAACCCCATTTCCCCGAACGAAAACATTATCCCGAACATTTTAACTAAGCAAGTCAGCGTCAGTTCTTCATGAAATTTAAATATCAGGGTTCGAGGCGACGTCAAAAGATCACGGAAAAAGCGAAGATGAATGCATAAGCAAGAACGACACCCTTCCATCGTGTACATTGTCATTCAGAGGGTTGTGCATATCTCGGCAATCTCGAAAGAGGATCCAAAATGCAAAGGAAAGGAATCTGGACCTGACGAATCTTGGTCAGGGATCCTGAAAATTGTCTCTGCGTCTTTCATGGGTGATGAAAAAAAAACAGGCAACTTGGCCAGGGTCGCCTCTGGTTATGAAGAAAACTCGGACTTATCCTTGAACATAGATGAAAATAGGCTGACACCGTTTCGAGACTCTTTCTTGTAGCCTTTATGGCAGGAAATTGACTTTATTAGAAATTCAGGCGTGTCAGGGTCGTCAGCTTTTGACTTCCTTCTATTCAGATGCTGAGGATGACCTTATAACATTTGGTGCTCTGCATTTAGGTCGGTTTAATCGTGAATGGTAGCTGGACCTAGATCTAGCTGCAATTTATTTTAGAGTTGATGCAAAGCTTCAAGTTTCTGTACTCTCAGTTCTTGAATCCTCAAGTTTCTGAATCTTCAGTTCGCAAGTCTTCAAATTTCTGAATCTTCAGTTTACAAGTCTTCAAATTTCTGAATGTCTTTAGAGACTGGGTCTTCAAATGTGACCTGGGAGTTTTTAATTGTGATATTCTCAAGCTTCCAATTCTTCAGATACCCAAATATCTAAGTCACCAGATTCTAAATCATGGAGTCTCTAAATTCCAAGGTATAATATCCAGATTTCTAAATCACCGACTTCCAATTCATCAGATCCCATAAAACTGCTATGAGACTTACAGTGAGACCCATACAACACTTAACTACTGACAAGGGTAGAGAATTGCATCTAAAAGTACCTAAAAGCACCTCACATGACCAAGTTAGGTCTACTAAGCTGTACCTCTGCTTTCAACATAAATTAAATCTCCAACTACTTACATTATAACTTTAACACAAATAATTACAAAACAAGAAGTCTACAACTTTCACTTAATTAGTATAAATAAAATAACATTATAGCCTCACATATTTCCCAAAATAAAAAAGTCATAGGTAGACGCTAAAGGAATTTTGTCCGCGCCATTATCATTTTCCCTAATGACACGATAAGTTTAATGAAATTTTTGGTGATTGCATAGAAACACAGAGTTGCAAGAAGATTAAACAACGAACCCCATGAAAGTTCAAGAAGAAGAGCAAACGCGACACGCTCGAATTAAAATGGTCCGTTGAAACTCATTCCCCGAATTAAACGGATTAGATCCAATCAGCAGCACTGCTCGTTCTCGTGGCCGATGTGCAACACGTTGTCGCCGCGTTTAATTCAATTCCAGACATTTGTTTAATTAAATCTATCGGCTGGAAACGAAATAATCGTGGATGAAATTTTCGTGAACGGAGTTTTGGTCTTTTTGGGACAATGGGGATTCTCGTTTTGTTTGCTTTTAATTGAGATGTGTAAAAGGGGAACGTATCTAGGGGTGGATATTTCGGGAGAGGTACAAATTTGAGGATTTTTTATTTTTTAGTGGTTTGCAAGTGATTGAAGTAGGATAGAATTAAGATGAATAATTCATTGGATGAATCAAGCAATGAAACTTAACTTGAATTAACCATACAACCTAATCACGATGAAAATTCGTATCTAACAATGCTAATAGCACGGTATTCGCAACAATGTAAACTGGGCTTCCGACGCATCAATTATTGCGCAACAAAACACAGAGCAGAAAGCGGAAATCATTGCTCGATTACAGTGTTCTCGTGGTTCCTGGATGAATTGCGTTATCGCGAGCCAACTTACGTGATTCTGTGACACGATATCGAATCGCATAAAATTTTTGAGTACGAACGAAATTTTCGTGAAGACCCGTACAACGTTTGTACCCATACAACGAAAGTATTTGCATTGCATCATGGAATCGGAGCCCGGAAAATTAGAAGGTTTCCATCCGGAGGCACTTTCGCAAAGTCAATATTGAACGCGGAGAAGACATTCGATAAAGTTTCGCAACACGGGCTACACACGGGGTGAAAGCGTGGGGTGCAATTTCCTTGCAACGAATAAAAAATCGATGATATTTCTATGGCATCTTTTATGATATTCTATATTTTTTCTCTGTGTTTTTAATTGCTTATTTATTTCATTATTTATGTCATTTTATTTTTGAAAAATTAATATTAATTTTTATCGTTTATTTTTTGAAAGTTGATATTAATTTATGTCGTTTAGTTTTTAAAAATTAATATTAATTTATATCATTATTTTTGAAAAATTAATATTAATTTTTATCGTTTATTTTTTGAAAGTTGATATTAATTTATGTCGTTTAGTTTTTAAAAATTAATATTAATTTATATCATTATTTTTGAAAAACTAATATTAATTTATATCATTATTTTTTAAAAGTTGATATTAGTTTATGTCGTTTAGTTTTTAAAAATTAATATTAATTTATATCATTATTTTTGAAAAATTAATATTAATTTTTATCGTTTATTTTTTGAAAGTTGATATTAATTTATGTCGTTTAGTTTTTAAAAATTAATATTAATTTATATCATTATTTTTGAAAAACTAATATTAATTTATATCATTATTTTTTAAAAGTTGATATTAGTTTATGTCGTTTAGTTTTTAAAAATTAATATTAATTTATATCATTATTTTTTAAAAATTGATATTAATTTATATTATTTATTTTTTAAAAATTAATACGAACATTTATTATATTATAGAAATAATTGCATTTGTTTATATTATTAAAATTAACAGGTTCACAATTATTTAATTTTATTTTACTAAATATTTTTCTTCGAGTGAGTCGAAACAGATGGATGTAAAAATTTATTGCATGTAATTGTTTATACATAGTTATACAAATATTGTGTGATTTACAAAATAGTATATTGTATATTGTTGTATTTAATTTTATTATAAAAATGATTTGTGAAGATTCGTTTTTGAGTTGCATATTTGAACATTTATTAAGTAAATTTATGAAGAATAAATTTTTATTATAAACGAATAAATTTTTGAATGAGTAAATAATTTAAAAAATGTTTATTTATGAACAGAAAATACTTGTGTCTAAAAAATAAAATTCTCTGCCCAACATATGAAGAGTCTATGAATGTTATTGAAAAATATTCAATTGATAAACGACTGCAACAGCTAAATTAAAACTCTGACCGATCAAAAAGGGTAAACTCAATGAAAGACTGCAAAGAACTCTATTTACTAGCTTCCATTTACGACCAGTTAAAAAACCTCGTTTCAATGATTGAAAAACCGTAATAATTTTTGAAACGCATTGTGAAAAAAGTCTCTGAATAACAAGTTAATAGAAACACAAAAAATAAAACAACAAAGTTTTCGAGTGGAACGCGGGAAAAGCATGGAACATTAATTAAACGAAAACGAACCCCATTGAAGCTCCACGGTAGACGCCCTCCTATCTTGCCCCCATAATCACGACAATTTACGAGGATCACAATTTTCGTTTATGAAAAAAGTGCAGCACACTTGAAGGGGTTATTATATTTACCGGTGATCCCATTCGAGAGGGGTTTTTTCTAATAAACTAACTTCCCGTCTCGTCTCGTACGAGTTCGTCAAGTGGTTTTACACGAGTTCGGATGAACTCCAACAAAAATTGATAATAAAATAAAAAGATTCATTTTTAGACGGATTGAAATGGTAAAATTTAGGTGGAAAAATTTATGTACAATTTTATAAGATCTTGACACAGTGGTTTCTCAACTGATTGGTGAATATTTAATAATGTTAGTTAAGTTAGATAGGTTCATTAAGTAAGTTGAGTCAGTGAAGTTAGTTGAGTTAGTTGAGTTAGCTGAGTTAGTTGATTTAGTTGAGTTAGTTGAGTTAGTTGAGTTAGTTGAGTTAGTTGAGTTAGTTGAGTTAGTTGAGTTAGTTGAGTTAGTTGAGTTAGTTGAGTTAGTTAAGTGAGTTAAGTCAGTTGAGTAGGTTGAGTAAGTTGAGTCAGTTAAATAAGTTGAGTAACTTGAGTTAGTTAAGCTGGTTGAGTAAGTTGAGTCAGTTGAATAAATTGAGTAATTTGAATTAGTTAAGCTAATTGAGTTAGTTGAATCAGTTGAGTCAGTTGAGTCAGTTGAATAAATTGAGTAATTTGAATTAGTTAAGCTAATTGAGTTAGTTGAGTCAGTTGAGTCAGTTGAGTTAGTTGAATAAATTGAGTAACTTGATTTAGTTAAGTTAATTGAGTTAGTTGAGTTAGTTGAGTTAGTTAAGTGATTTAAGTCAGTTGAGTAGGTTGAGTCAGTTGAATAAGTTGAGTAACTTAAGTAACTTGAGTTAGTTAAGTTAGTTGAGTTATTTGAGTCAGTTCAGTCTGTTGAGTCACTTGAGTCCATTAAGTCACTTAAGTCACTTGAGTTACATATATTTCTTAAATTACTTGAATTTATACGATTACTTACACCAACTCAACTACTTGAGTTACTTGAATTACAAGTCAATTAAATTAAAATTGCCATCACTCAACTATATCTATACCAAATTAAAATCTTTCAGTAACACCCATTTCTTGATTCCTATTAAATTATCAACTGATACATCCATAAGCAAAGAAGACCACCTAAAATTTTGATATAATTAAATAGAATATATCATTATAAATGTCTCGAATATCCCATACACAGAACACTTTCAACAAAATAACGCGCCAAATAGAGAATTTCCTAACGAACAGTCTCGAGTGCAATTTAAATATCATCAGAACCCTCGGATGTGGTGAACTCGTGCACGACCTTAAAGGGTCATCGTGAGAATGTAATTGCAATTCACCCCCTCTATTCACCACGCAATCTGTCGATACGAGTATCGACTCCCCTTGTGACACGGGTAACACGTAACTCGCTCCACAAAATCTCAGACTATTTCTGAAATTTTCATACACACCCCGGGACAGCTCGATTGACAGATAACGGGATACGTCGTTGTCTGAACCTTCTGCTGTTCCCGTCTGCCTTTACTGTCTCTTGTTCAGACATGATAAGTTTGAATTGGAAATTGCATTTGTCATAAATTGTAGCTGTACGGGTGATTTGTTGCCATCAAATTGTATCAAATCGAAACTACTTCCAACAGATATGTTACGAGATCCATTTTGGAGGTCCTTGAAGACCGTCCATTTTGTGCTGGAAATATGAACGCAAACTTTGTGTGGTTATTTTCGGGAAGCTTCAAGGTTTAATTTGATGTGTCACAAGTGCCATTTTGTTACACTTTTCTGTCATGAAATTTTAAACGAAGGTCAATGTTTAGAAACAGCAAGTTAAGTATGCAAGTATTTAAAGATTCAAAGTTAGGATTATAATTACATAGACTTCAATTGGTCATCTCCAGATAATTAACCGAAGATGACCAACTCATAAGACTGTCAACAAAAGCAGTACAGGAAATGATTAAAATTACCATGAAATATTCACCCTCCTACATGGCATACAGGTAATGCATGCTTTAGATTCGGGAATATTTGGCTGGTACACGTATCTCCGTGAGTCATGCGAGCAACGAAGCATGGAACCCCATAGAACGTCGGATAGATATTCCGGCTGTCGAAGCTTTGCTCACAAAGCCGATGGAAATCGATGGATTCTAAAGCAACGGGAAGCAAACGGGAAACCTTGCGTTGATCTTTTTCATTGAAAAGCCGATGGAAACCGTAGAAATGTTCTTCACTGGAAAAACTCTGCTAACTCATTAGCTCTAACATTCACTCTTTGCAAATTTACTGATAATAATTTTCAAGTTATATCAACTCGGTTAGGTTCTCAGTCGTTTCCCAAATTCTAAATTTCACAAATTCTCACGCTTCCAAATTTCCACGCTCCCAAATTCTAAATTTTCCAAATTCTCACGCTTCCAAATTTCCACGCTCCCAAATTCTAAATTTTCCAAACTCTCAAGCCCCCAAATTTCCAAATTTCCCAAATTCTCACGCCCCCAAATTCTCACGCTCCCAAATTCCCAAATTTCCCAAATTCTCAAGCCCCCAAATTTCCCAAATTCTCACGCCCCCAAATTCTCACGCTCCCAAATTCCCAAATTTCCCAAATTTCCACACCCCCAAATTCTAAATTTTCCAAATTCTCGCGCTTCCAAATTTCCACGCTCCCAAATTCTAAATTTTCCAAATTCTCAAGCCCCCAAATTTCCAAATTTCCCAAATTCTCACGCCCCCAAATTCTCACGCTCCCAAATTCCTAAATTTCCCAAATTCTCAAGCCCCCAAATTTCCAAATTTCCCAAATTTTCACGCCCCCAAATTCTCACGCTCCCAAATTCCCAAATTTCCCAAATTTCCACACCCCCAAATTCTAAATTTTCCAAATTCTCGCGCTTCCAAATTTCCACGCTCCCAAATTCTAAATTTTCCAAATTCTCACGCTTCCAAATTTCCACGCTCCCAAATTCTAAATTTTCCAAACTCTCAAGCCCCCAAATTTCCAAATTTCCCAAATTCTCACGCCCCCAAATTCTCACGCTCCCAAATTCCTAAATTTCCCAAATTCTCAAGCCCCCAAATTTCCAAATTTCCCAAATTTTCACGCCCCCAAATTCTCACGCTCCCAAATTCCCAAATTTCCCAAATTTCCACACCCCCAAATTCTAAATTTTCCAAATTCTCGCGCTTCCAAATTTCCACGCTCCCAAATTCTAAATTTTCCAAATTCTCACGCTTCCAAATTTCCACGCTCCCAAATTCTAAATTTTCCAAACTCTCAAGCCCCCAAATTTCCCAAATTCTCACGCCCCCAAATTCCCAAATTTCCCAAATTCTCAAGCCCCCAAATTCCCAAATTTCCCAAATTCTCACGCCCCCAAATTCTCACGCTCCCAAATTCCTAAATTTCCCAAATTCTCAAGCCCCCAAATTTCCAAATTTCCCAAATTTTCACGCCCCCAAATTCTCACGCTCCCAAATTCCCAAATTTCCCAAATTTCCACACCCCCAAATTCTAAATTTTCCAAATTCTCGCGCTTCCAAATTTCCACGCTCCCAAATTCTAAATTTTCCAAATTCTCACGCTTCCAAATTTCCACGCTCCCAAATTCTAAATTTTCCAAACTCTCAAGCCCCCAAATTTCCCAAATTCTCACGCCCCCAAATTCCCAAATTTCCCAAATTCTCAAGCCCCCAAATTCCCAAATTTCCCAAATTCTCACGCCCCCAAATTCTCAAGCCCCCAAATTTAATATTTCCCAACTCCTCAACCCCCAAATTTCCAAATTTCCCAACTCCTCAACCCCCAAATTCCCAAATTTCCCAACTCCTCAACCCCCAAATTCCCAAATTTCCCAACTCCTCAACCCCCAAATTCCCAAATTTCCCAAATTTCCCAAATTCAAAATTTCCCAACTCCTCAACCCCCAAATTCTAAATTTTCCACCCCGTCAACCCCCAACTTCTAACATCCCAATTCCCCAACCCCCATTTTCCAAACCAAGCTCATTGAAAACCGTTCCACTGCCCTCGTCCTCTACTACCCTCAAAAGATCCCCAACTTCCCCTAACTTCCCCTAGCTTCGTTTTTCGAGCAGCGTTTTCATTAAAAATATACAGAACAACGATCTCACCGCGTGTATTCATTAAAGAGTAAAAGGCGATTGATGTACCGCTGCGAAACGAGGTGTGCCACCGACGACCCTAACCCCTTTTTGCTTCTCTTTCAGCTGCTTAATTCCCTGGCGACCGATTTGGACTGCATGCTGGGCGAGCTCTGCACGACCCCGGATTCCTACGAGCGGTGAGTACCTTTTTTCCTTCTCTTCCTCGGTGTCTTCTTCTTCTTCCTCTTCTTCTCGAGGTCAAGAGCAGGGTTATTGGAGTCGATCGATTCGATAGAGAACTCGACACACGCCTTCGGGCTATTCTCGATTGCGACGCGAAAATGTCATCGTTCAGTGAATGATGAATGGATAGTTTCAAGTTCATGTGGACTTGCAGATGAAGTTTTTCGTTGTTTGGAATTTAGGATGACTGTCTTTTTTGTGGTCGTTATTGTCATGTTTTGGAATTTTTAGATTTATGTGTCGTAATGTGGAATTTATAAATTTGGGGATGTTGAAGGTTGGGAGTGAATTTATACTTCTTTAAGGTTTTAAATAAATTTGTAGTTATTCGAGGTTTTGAATGAATTTGGACATCTTCAAGGTTTTATATAAATTTGTGCTTATTCGAGGTCTTGAATGAATTTGGACATCTTCAAGGTTTTATATAAATTTGTGCTTATTCGAGGTCTTGAATGAATTTGGACATCTTCAAGGTTTTATATAAATTTGTGCTTCTTCGAGGTCTTGAATGAATTTGTACATCTTCAAGGTTTTATATATATTTGTACTTATTCAAGGTTTTGAATGAATTTGTGCATCTTCAAGGGTCTAAATAAATTTGTACTTCTTCAAGGTCTTGAATGAATTTGTACATCTTCAAGTTCTTTTTAAGTATTCATAAATTCCTAAGTTTTCACATCTTAGTATCCTCAAATTTCAAGATTTGTGAATTAACAAATTTTCAATCAATCAAGTCCTCAAACCTCAAGTTGTAAATTTCCTGAATTTTCAGATCTCCAAATTTTAAATTTTCCAACACCTCAACCCCAAATTCTAAATTTCCCAACTCCTCAAACCCCAAATTCTAAATTTCCCAAACTCTCAAGCCTCCAAATTCTAAATTTCACAAATTCTCACGCTCTCAAATTCTAAATTTTCCAAACTCTCAAGCCCTCAAATTCTCACGCTTCCAAATTCTAAATTTTCCAAATTCTCACGCTCCCAAATTCTCACGCTTCCAAATTCTCACGCTCCCAAATTCTAAATTTTCCAAACTCTCAAGTCTCCAAATTCCCAAATTTCCCAAATTCTCACGCCCCCAAATTCTAACTTTTCCAAACTCTCAAGCCCCCAAATTCTCACGCTTCCAAATTCCCAAATTTCCCAAATTCTCACGCCCCCAAATTCCCAAATTTTCCGAACTCTCAAGCCCCCAAATTCTCACGCCCCCAAATTCCCAAATTTCCCAAATTCTCACGCCCCCAAATTCCCAAATTTCCCAAATTCTCACGCCCCCAAATTCTCAAGCTCCCAAATTCTCACGCCCCCAAATTCCCAAATTTCCCAAATTCTCACGCCCCCAAATTTCCAAATTTCCCAAATTCTCACGCCCCCAAATTCCCAAATTTCCCAAATTCTCACGCCCCCAAATTCCCAAATTTCCCAAATTCTCAAAGCCCCCAAATTCTAAATTTCCCAACTCCTCAACCCCCAAATTCTAAATTTTCCAACTCCTCAACTCCCAAATCCCAAATTTCCCCTCTCCCCAAACCCCAAACTCTACAACTTAAACAACCCCATAAGAACCCCGCAACAAATAAATTTATCTATCTAATGTATCCTCGAAATTCGCCATTAAGGACAATTTCCACGATGGCCACACGAAATGTTTGCAGTGGAGGTACTCTAAGCGTACATTGTCGAACGGGGTGACATTGTCGAGCAACCCCATCGCGTGACCATGGTTAAATCACGAATTCTCGTAATTTATGATGGAAATCTTCCCAACACCTCCGGGCCACGTGCACGCGGAATAATTTCCATATCGTAAGGGCCTCTTGGTGATCTATGGGAGACTTCGCCTACAATATCCGCAATGTTATATGGGACACATCCTATAACGAACCTCTTGTTTGTATTAAATGCACCCATATTTCATGCCCAAGTTTTGTATCAAGTTTTTAATTAATATTGAAATTCATTAATTTTTAACATAACCTCAGAACTTCATTCTCATTGTTTATAATGAATAGGTTTTTAATTCATGTTCTATTTAATTCGTTTAATCTTATGACTATTTCTTGACTGATAATTAACAAGATTAATACATGTTGATACATCAAAATTCATTAATTTGTAACATAACCTCAAAACTTCATTCTCATTGTAAAGGTTTTTAATTTATTTAATCTTGTGACTATTTCTTGACTGATAATTAACAAGGTCAATATACTAACAATATATTGAGTATTATATTAATATATTAAGTTTATTAAATATTGTTAGACTAATAAGAATGTTCATTATTAAGAATTCTAATATTTATGTATGAAGACTGAGGTTACTGCTACAATTCCTAATAAAAATGATTAAATAAGAACATAAAAATAAATGAAGAATGTCACTAATAAAATTGTACTAATTTAAAATTCAACAGATGCAGCAAATAGTGAAAGTTCATTTTTGAGCTCAAATTGAAAGATTAATTTTTACCAGATTTCCTGTAATTGCGATTAGTATAATACCACGGTAGGATGTTTTTTACCGTGTCATTAAAGCGGTGTTAAATCTCTGTTCGTGTCAGCGTGATGTTAAAATGCAATAAAAACAAGGGGCCCATAAGATATTAGAAGAGCTCCAGACTGCGAGTAATAGTGGCAAGAAACGACAGGCAGCTGGCATCTGAAGGCGATTACGCATAACATTACGCTGATCCTGCACATGTCGCAAATTGGGTCATTTGCTCGTGAAAACGCTAATTTTACACCTATTCATTATTTTTGTATTCTTCAATTTCTACAAATTACGTTTCTCAATTTTAAATATTCGTGCGTGACATATGGCATATGTGTTGTGGGATTCTGATTTGATGTTCACGTCTGAAGAATACTACTCTTCATTAAAACACTAAATTATATATTTTACAAACACTATTTTATGTATTATACAAAATTGCAATTGCTAATTGCAGTTAGCAAAAATTTTATTAGAAATGAAGACACTCGACGGTTCAGTTAAAAAACTTTTCTACACAACAATGAACCATAAATTGCAATGAAGAGAAAACCTTGCTATCTCCTCATCTCTTCACCTCATCTACCAATCACATCAGTCAATAATCTCTTCACAATTATAAATCGAACTTCATTAAGACCATTTTTCCCGAAATAAGTTAAACATCGATTGTTTAACTGAGAAGCTATTAAACACAACGGCAACACAAATAGCGAATTCTCCCACAAAAATTTAATACCCTTTGAACGCACTGCAAAGTTACGGAAACGAGGTCGAGATGAAGATTGATATCCCAGACAGCACTTCGCGGAAATCTTGTACGAAACTATTCGAATTAGAGCGAAGAGGGCGTTCCAGGAACGCGAAACTTTGATATTAAACCGTTTATTAATTTACATGGTGTGGCTAGAAAATTCTGTACTTGCAATTAAGATTAATTAATAGGATGTTTCGTCGTATCGATACACTTTGTCATCTTATTCGGGATATTCATTAATCAGACAGTGGAAGATACTGGAATTATCTCGAGTAATCTAAGAGGGTTGTCTCCCTCTTTGTTCTCGATTCCAACTTCAAAAGTCTTGGGCCATTCATAAGGAACTTGTATAATCTATCAAGATACCATCTGGTCGTTTAGGTGAAAGTTCCGGAACTTCTTCAGATATTGCTCTGATAAATCCTGAGATTCGTTTGTTGCTTCTAATTTGGAGATTAGGCGAGTCAGATAATCGATGACTACGTGGGAAGCTTATGTTGCATTCTGCCAACTGAACTCACTGTGTTTTCAATGTTGTTCTATATTGTTCAATATTGTTCCACAATTAGAAAATTCAGAGTTCAAAAGTATGAAAATAATGTGACTGAAGTTTGAAAATTGACAAATCTAAAAGTAGCAGAATTTGAAAATCTGAAGACATTTTGGTTCAGTGACTAAAACAGTGAGGACCTACAATATAATTTAGTAATTAAACTTAGTAATTGAACTACAATATAAGTTAGTAATTAAACTAGTAGTTGTACTAGAATATAATTCAGTGATTAAAAATCTAAAAAATACTGTGACACAAAAATTCCAAAATTCAGGGGTTGAAACTGACTGAGGAGTTGAAATATAATTTAGTAAATAAACTAGCAATTAAACTAGAATATAAGTTAGTAAATAAACTAGTAATTAAACTAGAATATAACGCACTAATTAAATTAGTAATTCAGTAATTAAAAAAGTAAAAAATACTACCCTCGAAAAACTTAAATACCAATCTTGCATCAGCAACTAAATAATAAAATCTAAAAATTTCTAAATAAATGCAGCACTCGTTTCACCATGATTCGTTAAACACGATCAATTATCCACATAATCACGAAGCAAATTTCTCTGTCAATCTTACAGAAAAATCAACGAGTGATCAGCAACGGTGTCGTAGAGAGAACTCGTTCGCTGCCTATTCAACGAGATAGGCGATCGCAATTCAGATAATCAATTATCCCCGATGACTTATGCGATTCGGTTAAACGTGTTGCCAAGGAAATTGGTGCACACCGATTGCTCCAAGATGGCGTAAGTGAAACCAGGAAATGGCCGGGTCGTTACAGGAATGTGAAAGAATGACGATATTTCAATGGGGGCGAACTTTTTAGCCACCGATAATAATTCAAACGTTGCCTGGGGGTGAATTTCGTTTGCGTTGGGGGAATTCGATGGGGATGCTTGTGTTTCGGAGATTCAATCAAGAATTGCTGTCTTGGAGAAATTTTGTAAATTGTGGAGTGAAAGTTTGGGTACGGATTTTTGGAAATGTTGGGATTTTGAGTAATTGGGGATTTAGGGAAAGGGTGGTACTTGGATGTTTTAGGGATTTGGGATATTTGGGGGTTGGAAATTTGGGAAATTGGGGATTTAGGGATTTGGAGATTGGGGGAATTGGGGACTTGGGAGTTGGGGACTTAGGAATTGGGGATTTGGTAATTTGGAGATGTGGAAATTTGGAGACATGGGAAATCGGTGATGTGGGAATTTCCATATGTGAGAATTTGAGAATATGAGAATTTGGAAATGTGAGAATTTAGAGATGTGGAAATTTGGGGATGTGGGAATTTGCATATGTGGAAATTTGCATATGTGAGAATTTGGAAATGTGGGAATTTACATATGTGGGAATTTGGAAATATGGGAATTTGGAAGTGTGGAAATTTGGAAATATGAGAATTTGGAAATGTGGGAATTTGGAAATGTGGAAATTTGCATATGTGGGAATTTGCATATGTAAGAATTTAGGGATGTGGGAATTTGGGAATGTGGAAATTTACATATGCGGGAATTTGGGGATGTGGGAATTTGGAAATGTGGAAATTTGCATATGTGAGAATTTACATATGTGGGAATTTGGAAATATGGGAATTTGGAAGTGTGGAAATTTGGAAATATGAGAATTTGGAAATGTGGGAATTTGGAAATGTGGAAATTTGCATGTGTGGGAATTTGCATATGTGAGAATTTAGGGATGTGGGAATTTGGGAATGTGGGAATTTACATATGCGGGAATTTGGGGATGTGGGAATTTGGAAATGTGGAAATTTGCATATGTGGGAATTTGCATATGTGAGAATTTAGGGATGTGGGAATTTGGGAATGTGGGAATTTGGAAATATGGAAATTTGAGGACGTGTGCTTTTGCATGTGTGGAAATTTTCATATGTGAGAATTTGAGGATGTAGGAATTTCGGACTTTGAAAATTGTACGATCCACAAACACAGATACTCTAAATAATAAAAATTGCCAAATAATTCGAATTATTTAAATTGCCTCCTCTCCGCAATTGGCAGAAAACATCATCATTCGAGGTATGCAACAATATCGAAAAGAATCCAATTATTGTACACTTTCGCCAATCATACAGTAGTCACGGTTCCAATAAATCAACCCGTTACGTACACACGGTTTCGCGAGGTTGTTGAAGCCGCGTACCCTCGATGGCCACCTGACACCTCACCTGCAGCATCAGCCACGATGATTAACGACAGCCCAAGCAATTATCAAGATCGAACGCGATCGTTATCGATCGTGAACGGGAAACGAAGGACACCAGGGCGAAAGGGAGAAGAGACAGGGAGAATCTGAACAGAACAACGTGGTACGATGGCGATGCTAGGCCCTGGGGATATACGCTGTGTATCCAATTTATGCTCTACATCGATTACTATACCCTCCGTTGCTGCCGACCGACACGGATGATTATCTTAATGATTATGTAGACAACTCGCGTTGCTCTTAACGAGATACTGGGGCAAAAAATTGGGGAATGTTTTAAATTGATTTGGAGATGGACTGAAAATCAAACTACATGAAACTTCAGATATGTACCTTCGATATGAAAATTTAAACATGTATGTTCAAAATGAAACTTTGTACATGTACCTTTAAAATGAAAATTCAAACATGTATGCACAAAATGAAACTTCAAATATGTACCTTTAAAATGAAAATTCAAACATGTATCTTCAATATTAAAATTCAAACATGTATGTACAAAATGAAATTTCATACATGTACCTTCAAAATGAAAATTCAAACATGTATGTACAAAATGGAACTTCAAAGATGTATGTACATAATATAAAATTCAAACTTGTATCTACAAAGTAGAAATTCACATATGTACATACATAATAAAAATTCACACATGTACATACATAATAAAAATTCCCACATGTACATACATAATAAAAATCCACACATGTACATACATAATAAAAAATCATACATGTACCTACAAAATGAAAATTTACATATGTACATATATAATAAAAAATCACACATGTACATACATTAATAAAAGTTCACATATGTACATACACAATAAAAATTCACACATGCACATACGTAATAAAAAATCATACATGTACATACAAAATAAAAATTCACATATGTACATACATAATAAAAAATCACATATGTACATACATAATAAAAAATCACACATGTACATACATTAATAAAAATTCACATATGTACATACATATTAAAAATTCACACATGCACATACGTAATAAAAAATCATACATGTACATACAAAATAAAAATTCACACATGTACATACATAATAAAAAATCACACATGTACATACATAATAAAAAATCACACATGTACATACATTAATAAAAATTCACATATGTACATACATTAATAAAAATTCAAACTTGTACCTACAATATAGAAATTCAAACTTGCACCTACAAAATAAAAATTCACACATGTACATACATAATAAAAATTCAGACACGTGCATACATTAATAAAAATTCATGTACACACAGAATAGAAAATCGAACATGTACACATAAAAGAGGAATATAAGGGAGAATCGTTTGTACACCCCCAAAAAGTTCGAGAGTTGATAAAAATGAAACCTTGTTCGTCGTGAAATTTCGATGACGAGCTCTGTTCATCCCAATTACGAAATCTCTTTTCACCCCCTTTCGTTCCGAGCATACATACGTGATCCACGAATACTCCACGAGCTTTTGCCCATTAAATTCAGATCTCGAAAGCCAAGTAAATCCTCTTTTAATACGACTGGCTGAAATCAACGTACACGTACGCATAAAGAGAGAGGGAAAAAAGGGATCATTTCTTCTGAAGATTCCTCGACCGTATTAGATTCGCGTTTAGACGAGACGAAATCGTTAAAGGCGTTCCGGTAAAGGTTGATGCTCGCTGGATGCTGTAAAAACCGTGTTTACGAGCTGTGATCCATCTCGATTGCTCGTAAACAGAGACATGGTGGATAGAATGCGTTGTTGTGGGGATCAATCGCAGTTTAATCGAAACTATGGAACTTTCGGGTTCGATGGTCGGTAAATGGACACTGAGATGTGGATGGTTAAATCGTTTGGAAAGTGGTCCTTTTTGGGGTATTAATGTAAGTTTGCAAATTTTACAATTTTTGTGCGTTCAACAAATTTCTAAATTTTCTACTCCTACATCCACAAACTTATACATCCTTAAATTGCAAAATTTCTAAACCCCAAATTCGATATTCAAGTTTTTAAGATTTCTCAATTGCTAGACCCCTAAATTGTGTAATTAATAAGTCTCTAAGATTTCAGGTCAACGTCCGCGAAAGATCCTTACGGTCCAACTTGCAGATAACTTCCCAGAAACAGTGACATAGCTGAAACTTGTCGATCCGTAGAGAATTTCCTCGTCCCGCGGGAAGAAACCGAATCCATCGCGATCGATGGTAGCCGACACGGAACGTGCACCGATCGAATTATCGGGGAAACTCGATACAAGAGAGAGAGAGAGAGAGTATAGAGAAATACCATGGGGATTCCCCTGGGTTGGTTTCTCCGGCTGCCACCGGATATCCCCCTGATTTCTGACGACTAACGCGAGTCTGATGTTTACGAGGGGAGCTACGCAACCCTTATCCGACCACCCCGTATCGTTAGCCATAGACAAAGGGTGTGTCGTCGAAATACGTGCTCCAGGGCGCCGCTAATTCTGTCGATAATAGATTTCACCCTGTTCGCGAGATTTTCCTTCGATCTTCATCTTTGCCCTGGATTACTGTGACCTTCATATCGTGCTCACCTAACAAGATGCCTGATCTCACCTAACCTAACTAGCAAGTTACCTAATCTAACCTAACCTAACTAATAAGTTATCTAATTTGATCTAACCTACCTAACAAGTTGTCTAATCTCACCTAACCTAATTAACAAGTTGCTTAATGTAACCTAACCCAACTAACAAGTTATCTAATTTGATCTAACCTACCTAACAAGTTGTCTAATCTCATCTAACCTAATTAACAAGTTGCTTAATGTAACCTAACCCAACTAACAAGTTATCTAATTTGATCTAACATACCTAAAAAGATATCTAATCTCACTAACCTAGCTAACAAGTTGCTTAATCTAACCTAACCTAACTAACAAGTTATCTAATCTGACCTAACATAACTAACAAGTTGCTTAATGTAACCTAACCTAACTAACAAGTTGCTTAATCCAACCTAATCTAACTAACAAGTTGCTTAATCTAACCTAACCTGACTAACAGGTTACCTAATCTGACCTAACCTAACTAGCAAGTTGCTTAATCTAACCTAACCTGACTAACAGGTTGCCTAATCTGACCTAACCTGATAGCAAATTGCTTAATCTAACATAACATAACTAACAAGTTACCTAATCTAACCTAACCTAAATAACAAGTTACCTAATATAACCTAACCTAACTAGCAAGTTGCTTAATCTAACCTAACCTGACTAACAGGTTGCCTAATCTGACCTAACCTGACTAGCAAATTGCTTAACCTAACATAACATAACTAACAAGTTACCTAATCTAACCTAACCTAAATAACAAGTTACCTAATATAACCTAACCTAACTAACAAGTCACCTAACCTAACCCAGAAATACTGAAAACCTAAAAATCTAAAAATCTAAAAATTCAGAAATATAAAAAAAAACCCTAACCCCAATCTCCATAAAAATATTTCACTCGTATGAAACCTTCCTAAAGTAATGAAACGCAATTATAATTAAAATGAGAGAACGATTTAATTTTCATATTAAATTGCAATAGTAGAATAATACATTGTTCAAAATCACATTGAACTGACAGGACAGGGAACGCGAGACGTCTGGTCCCGGTATCGCCAGGAATTTGACAATTGGTTAATTTCCGGCGCATGTCAACGCCAGGTGTTGTATCATTTCACGCACGGATCGCACAAAGATGTCAGATGTTGCGAATACGCTGCGGGGAACACTGCCGGATAACCTATGGAATATCATATAATGGAGACTGAGATAACCATTGACAGAGCAAACTCAATGAATCAAGAATTTTAATGCGGATATCCGTCGCTGGTTAGCTTTTGAACTCGCGTTATTTCATCTTTGATTCAATTGTCGGGGAGAGAATATGAACTGGTTAAACTTCATTTTCCTGTGCTGCGAGTTTCAATTATAAATTTTTTATTTTAGTGATGTTTTATGGGTGAATATTGGAAGGGTTAGACATAAAGTCTGTAATGAAGGTTTCAGAAATTTAATTTTGTGGACTCTTTACATTGGAAAAATTCTTCATGTACAATTTTATTAAATATTTTCTTTAAACTTCATGAAGAATAAAGTATAAACTAGCCTTAGTCTCCAGCTATGTAAGAAAATAATCGTGTGCAATTCAGTAAAATCCAAGAGAGATATTTTGGCGGGAAATTCAAATTTATTACAAGATTCTACAAATCCAGCTAATCCAAAGTGATGTCGAAGTGGTGTAAAGTGAAGTAGACTCAGAAAATATTGACCAGTTCCAAATATACTAAATCTATTCCTACAATAATCTCTCACTTAGCCAGAATCATCAAGAGAGACATTTTGGCGGGAAGTTCAAATTTATTACAAGATACTCCAAATCCCACTAAACCAAATGTGATATCTGAGTGATATAAAGTAAAGTAGACTCAGAAAATATCGACTAGTCCCATATTGAACCAGTTCCAAAAATATCCCATTCACCCAGAATCGTCAAGAGACATTTTGGCGGAAAATTTAAATTTATTACAAGATTCTCCAAATTCCAATAAACCAAATGTGATATCTGAGTGATATAAAGTAAAGTAGACTCAGAATATATCGATCAGTCCCATATTGAACCAGTTCCAAAAATATCCCATTCACCCAGAATCGTCAAGAGACATTTTGGCGGGAAGTTCAAATTTATTACAAGATTCTCCAAATCCCACTAAACCAAATGTGATATCTGAGTGATATAAAGCAGCGTAGACTAAGAAAATATTGACCAGTCCCATGATGAACCAGTTCCAAAAATATCCCATTCACCCAGAATCGTCAAGAGTGATTTTGGCGGGAAGTTCAAATTTATTACAAGATTCTCCAAATTCCACTAAACCAACAGTGATATCTGAATGGTATAAAGTAGACTAAGAAAATATTGACCAGTCCCATGTTGTACCAGTTCCAAAAATGCTAATCTGCGATCCAGTTATGATCGCCATGAGTCTCGTGACGGTCCATTGAAATTTATTCGAATCCGATGGGCAGCCGGAATCCGGTTCGAAATCCACGGTTCGTAGGATCAGGTAGGCTGGAAAGCGACTAGGGTAGAAGGAATTTATGGCGGTGTACCGACCATTCCATGGCCATTAATGCAGCCCCCTGTTCACGAAAGTGAATCTCGTCGGAATTGCAGGCCGATATGAGGGCGATAATTTGCGGCCTCGCCTCTCAGGATCTCGCTAATATTCGCCGCGACACTCTCTTTCGTCATTTATCTGGCGAACGTCGCTCCATTAATCTTTTCGCTTCGTTAGCTTTGTTAAAATCGGACGAGGATAGCTGGTACGGAGAGTTTATAGAGAACCGTTTGAACGTTGATGCTACATTGACTCCGACTGCGAGGATGATCGATGAACGTGCAAATTTACTTGCATTTTCTAACCTCTTATTCGTACGGTTGTTACTTGTACGCTGATTGCTTCTATTTGTATGAGACGGAGATTTGTTGCGGATTGAGTTCTTGTTACAGGTTCATTGATATTTGTTAGGTTAATTAGAGCCATTTGTTTCGACCGCTTTCTATTAAGTTGTTCTTCTAGTTCGACTAGGA
This sequence comes from Megachile rotundata, assembly GCF_050947335.1. Taxonomy (NCBI): domain Eukaryota; kingdom Metazoa; phylum Arthropoda; class Insecta; order Hymenoptera; family Megachilidae; genus Megachile; species Megachile rotundata. The sequence goes on from NC_134996.1 coordinate 11,539,177, forward strand.
GATAGAGACTGATGCTATTTGATGTTTGGTATCTCAGTAATGTAGGTACTTTCGGTACTGTCAGATACTTCAGGCACTTTTGAGTCTTCTGGTGCTTCTATTACCTTAGATACTTTAGGCACTTCAGACACTTTCAGGTATTTCAGATAGTTTTGGATACTTCTGGTATTTTTGAACACTTGTGCTGCCTCTACTACCTCAGGTGCTTCAGGTACTTCAGGTACTTTAGGTAGTTTTAGGTACTTCAGGTAATTTCGTGAATCTCAGGTGACTTTAGGTACTTCAGGTACTTCAGGTACTTTCATAAATCTTAGGTAGTTATAGCTACTCCAAGTAGTTTAATGAATCTCAGATATTTTTAGGTACTTCAAGTACTTCAGGTACTATAATGAATCTCAGATAGTTTTAGGTACTTCAGGTGCTTCAGATACTTTCTTAAATCTTAGGTAGTTATAGCTACTCCAAGTAGTTTAATGAACCTCAGATATTTTTAGGTACTTCAAGTACTTCAGGTACTATCATGAATCTCAGATAGTTTTAGGTACTTCAGGTGCTTCAGATACTTTCATAAATCTTAGGTAGTTATAGCTACTCCAAATAGTTTAAAGAATCTCAGATATTTTTAGGTACTTCAAGTACTTCAGGTACTATCATGAATCTCAGATAGTTTTAGGTACTTCAGGTGCTTCAGATACTTTCATAAATCTTAGGTAGTTATAGCTACTCCAAGTAGTTTAATGAACCTCAGATATTTTTAGGTACTTCAAGTACTTCAGGTACTATAATGAATCTCAGGTAGTTTTAGGTACTTCAAGTACTTCAGGTACTTTCATGCATCTCAGGTTGTTTCAGCTGCTACAGGTACTTCAGGTACTTCCATCAATCTCAGGTAGTTTTAGGTACTTCAGGTACTTTTAGATGTACTAGATAGTTTTACATACATACAAGTGCTTTTTGGTTTTCCAGTTACGTAAACTATTTCAGATATTTCAGGTACTTTAGGTAGTTCGAGTGTCTTAGGTATCTTTCGTAGGTACCTTGAGCAGTCAGATGTCTGTGTTTTGTTTGATATCTTTGTTTAAAGCGCGTGCTTAAAATACTAGTGGCTAGAGCAGGTCAAAAATCAATATCCTGTCGACATCCCATATTTTCAACAGCGCAATTCAAGGATAACCCATGAAAAGGGCCTATAGAATCGACCTGATTACACAGGAGCCCCTCGGGTGAACCGAAGCGTAACGATAACGCCGATAATTCATCTTTTTACCCGGTTGAATCGCACCACCTCCGCCATTTTACTCTTCCGTGCTGTTAGCGGAGAAGAAAGCCACGAATTCTTTCTTTTTTCGATTTTACGTCGGGACGCGTGTCTTCGCGTCGTAAACGAACGAAAGGGAAAAGAAAATTGGCCGAAGGTGGCAAAGTAAAAGGGCCACGGATCGACCCTCTGGATTAGCTGGACCAAGCATTCCGCTAATCGGGTTCGAACTTCTACCCCTTCGACAAAAGCGTAATCATTCTAATAACGTTTCCGATGGTGAACCTTCAGTGACTCTCAACTCTATAGTCATCTTTTAATCTTGGAACAAAACATCATTTTAAATATTTTATTTCTTTAAAAATATTGATCTACTACATTATCTACCTTGATCTACTTGGTGTTGTACAAAATTTGAAGTTAATTTAATAATAATGTAATGATACTTTGTATTGATACTGTATTAATACTGTCACACTAAAAGACCTAAAATTTCCTGACTAAAATAAACCGAACATTTCAGACGAAACTTTGTGCGATGGAATATTGATGAGTTTCTCGTAAGTTCGTTTCAAAGAACATCGTCCGCTGTTTACCCCGATGTTTCGCTAATTTTCCACCCCCTCAGAAAGTTTCGAGAGTTCACAGGACACCGGTGAATCTTTCAAACCTTACTCTTTTTACTTCTCTCCGCTTTTCCTACGAATCTTCCCCTGTCCTATGAACCGAGGCGACTCAATCGATACCGGTCCACCCTTGAATTATGCACGCAGACTTGGCCAGCAGGAAACGAACCGTTTTCCTTTAAGACTCTCACTTGTGAAACGGACAAGTTTGTTCGCAAAAGAATGAACTTCTTTTTTACATAGAATTGAAAGAAATCAAATGATATGTCAATAGAATGATAGTAATTTAAATAGATAGAATGAAGCACCCTTGGATGAATTAGCACCCTTCATTTTTAATATCTAGGCTACATATGAAGAGACAGTAGATTCACTTTTAAGTCACACAAAAATAATTTAAGGAAGAAATATATTGTTCGTAGCATTTTATAAGATAGTGTGGCAACACGAAGATCGTGATAGAATCGAGCAACATAAAAGGGTTAAAAAGGATCGTCGGTGTGTGCAAGGATAGATTGGAGAGGCTAGCAGGCGAGAAATGAAATTCACTGAAAGTAAATCGAGTTTACTCGCACCCTGCTACCAAAAGGTCTAACGAACCAAAAAATCACGTTGCTCCTGGTCTGCCAAGGAGAAGAAGGGCTCTCGCTAAAGAGACTCCCTACTTTTGCCACAGGAACATTTCAATGGAGATTCTAATTTGAATGGCTGGTTGTCCTGCATTGATTTTCATTTGTACATACACTTTTTTTAAAATATTTCTTATTTTGCAATCTTAAGATAATTTATAGATTGTGTGTCAATTATTAAGTTAGTTATAAATTAATATGTGTTATGTGCATGTGTTATGTGTATGCATATGTTATGTATGTGAATGGATATGATATGTACATGTTATGCACATGTTATGTATATGTTATGTATGTGTCACATATGTATAGGTATATGTATGCATATGTTATGCATATGTCACATATGTATATGTGTATGCATATGTTATGTATGTGTTATGGATATGTTATGCATATGTTACGCATTTGTCACATATGTATATATAAATGCATATGTTATGTATATGTTACGTATATGTTATGCATATGTGTAACAAACAAATTTGTGTCACATCTATACATCATATACGTATAATTTTGTATACATTTCATGTGTACATTATAATATACATATGTGATTTATTTTTATTCCGGAGCTCAGTAAATTGTGAGGGACAGTAGGATCGAAACGAGTATCCAATTCTTCGTTCTAAAACGAGCAGCGATACATATGGAAAGGAAAAGCTGACAAATTCGACCAATTTGTTTGGACCCTTTCGAAATCGCAAAATTTCACGCCACTCTCTCTCTTTCGACACTTTCGAAAGGGACAATTTTTCCCGTCTGACACAAAGGGAGTGAAATTTCGGCATCAGGTGTTCCACGCGAACCCAGGTGATTCCAAATTACGAATTTACAAATTAGGATCGACATCTGCGAAATAACAGGGTGATTTGGAGAAACGATATCGTGTGTTATCTAACTTGAAGTGTTGGAAAAAATGATTTTAATATTGAACAATACATATTATACACACATATTACAATTATGTGTAGTTGGAGTAACGTATAGTAATCTCTCATTATATTGCCACTGAACATTAGTTTCAAACTTGAAGAATTAGAATTAAATAAATGTTTCTATGAACATTACATAAATTGATAAAAAATATAATTATATTATAATATTTGAATCAAGACAATTTCTATTTATCAAATTCACCGATTCACTGATATTAAAGACTATTAAAAATCTCCGTCCGTTGAATCGCACGCGCAATTACGTTGGATAACTCGGGCACATTACACTCTCCACGTGGCAAAGACAAAAGCCGTACTCGAGCATCTCTTGACTCATTCACCTCGGTTTAATTATTGCGAGTTCTCTCGAACTAATTAGCAACTCGTTAGTCAGCATTCGTATCAATTGGTCGATTATTTTTTTTTTCATGAAACTTTCATGCCGGTCAAAAGAGTCTTTCACGGGAAGAAAGCTCGTGTTCGATTATGAAAACAAAAAGAACGAGGCAATTTGAGGCAGAAAGGGTCGAACTCATTATTCTCGACAATTGCGTGGAACTTTGCATCGTTTCGTATTGACGTAACTAGGTAGGTCGGTAATATAACGCGTGGCCATACAATGTGTGAAATTCTAATTTATATAAACAATACGAAACGGCAATATAACGAGGGAAACTAATCAAACGTAACAGCACATGATACACGTTGTAATATAATTCTTTGATGATACAATGTGTGAAATTGTAGTGTATGTAATTAATATACATTTACGGCGATATAACGAGTGGAACTAATCAGATGTAACAGCACATGATACTGGTTGTAATATAATTCTTTGATCATACAATATGTGAAATTCTAATGCATATAATTAATATACACTTACGGCAATATAACGAATGGAACTAATCAGATGTAACAGCACATAATACAGGTTGTAATACAATGCTTTGATGATACAACGAGTGAAATTACAGTATATGGCACTATAACGTGTAGTAGTAGAATATGGCAATATAACGCGAGGGAGAGACAAATGGTGTTACATGGATTTTACGACATGTGGCAATAGAACGAAGAGAAATTACTATACATAGAAATAATAATATATGGCTGATACAGCGGTTCATGGAAATAACACGTGGCAATATAATACGAGGAAATAAACACTCACCTAAATAACATATTAAAATTCAAAATTTGAAAGTAGCAAAGCGTGAAAATCGCAATGTGTGACGATACATCACTTTGTAGTTCAGTGACGATATATTATGTGGCGATATATTGAGCAATAATCTACCAGGTGGCAATATAACACGTATCCATCACAAATATATGTATATCTAAAATCTAACGTCTATTACATAACACCGATAATTTAATGTGCACCCACACAACGTCTGACGATGTAATACATGACTATATAACATACGGCAATATAACACGAGGTGATATAACACGTGTCCATCACAAATGCATGTAGAGATACCTTAATTACATGACAATCGATAATCTAACAAGTATTTATACAAGTTTGACGACATAACTGATGACTGTACAACGCACGGCGATATAACACAAGGCAATATAACAAGTACTCATCACAAACACATAATCCAACATAATTACACGACACCTAATAATCTAACAAGTATCCTAATAACATCTAACGACATAACTAATTACTACACAATGCACGGCGATATATCACGAGGCAATATAACAAGTATTCATCACAAACACATGATCCAACATAATTACACGACACCTAATAATCTAACACTTATCCAAACAACATCTAACGACATAACTCATAACTATACAACGCACGGCGATATAACACGAGGCACTATAACAAGTATGCATCACAAACACACGATCCAACATAATTATACGACACCTAATAATCTAACACGTATCCAAACAACATCTACCGACATAATTCATAACTATACAACGCACGGCGATATAACACGAGGCAATATAACAAGTATTCGTCGCAAACACATAATCCAACATAATTACACGACACCTAATAATCTAACAAGTATCCTAACAACATCTAACGACATAACTAATGACTACACAACCCACGGCGATATATCACGAGGCAATATAAAGACCCCTCTCTCCTAAACAATAATACTAACTACGCCAATGGTCTCTATCCCTCCGAACGTTCGAATTGGGGAGTTTTTGGAGCGTTTTGGAGGGAAACTCGAGAACCATTCATTCGAAACACGATCGTCAGAGCTCGGTCGTTGATGCACGATCGCGTTCATTCGTGCGTTCACGCGACACACTATGCAAACGAATACTAATTCGCAATGGTGGACAGGATAACGGGAGCCTGCGACGTGTCCTGTCCTTCGTACGCTCATTTTCGGCTTCCCGTCGGCGATTTTTAGGAGCCTGCAAGAATTATGCAAACTAATATTGGCTTGCCGCGTACGTACTGTTCACGGAAATGAAATTTTTTCGTATTTGTCGCTGGCTTTTTAAATTCTGCCCGTACGGTAATGCCTTTATGCGATTCTTTGAGTTTGCTGATGAAAAGATTATATTTCTGCTCTCATTTCGAAGTGTGGGTTATTCGAGTCGATGAAATTTGTACGCTGAAAGGAAATTTGCGTACATAAATTAATTCCTTCGTTTTATTTTTTCGGGTTATTTTTGGGGCTCAAGATAGTGCACCAAAGATATTAGATCGCGGGAGTTTACACGGAGAAAATTAAAATTTTTTAATATTTCCTTGCGTTCATCTTTGGATTAATTTCGAACAGAATTTTAATTAAATGAAGGCTTTTAATTTTAAAAATTGCTGTACAGAAAATTTACTGTACTATTATATTTTAATTTTAAAAGTTGCTGTACAGAAAATTTACTGTACTATTATATTTTAATTTTAAAAATTGCTGTACAGAAAATTTACTGTACTTCACTAATATATTTTAATTTTATGGAAAAGTTGCTGTACAGAAAATTTACTGTGCTACACTAATATATTTCAATTTTATGGTAAAGTTACTGTACAGGTTTCATAAAATTTTATATACGAAATTTTAGGTAGCAAAAATTGTTTAGAAAGATAAAAGAAAATGGCGGATATAGAATCCTTTAAATGCGTGAGACGCGATCTCGCAGACCACTGAGTTTCCCATTTAACTTAATATTCTATTCGGATACGAGGCTCGACTTCTTATCTGACGTTCCCTTTTTCTTACCATTTATTGTTCGCTGGAACGAACTTTTAATCCGACTCTTAAAGAATTCGTTTAATCTGATGCTGGACTCAGTTTGTTTAAGAAAGAAAAGCAACCTGGTAATTAATCTCTGGCATTCGGTGGCACTCTGAATACTCGATTAGTCTTCTTCAGATGGTTTGCTAGGTGCTTTGTAGGAGACTCTCGCTATATTGCCATTTACGAAATTGCTGTAAAAGACTTGCAGTTAATAATATATTAGGTGAATTAATAAAATAGTAATTTATTTAATATGCTTACTGGTTCTCTTCTTTTTTAATTGAGAAAATGGAGGAATTTTTTTTTAAAGAAATTATAAAGAAGATTTAGAAAATTCTTTTAAACAAATGATTATTTTTTTTAATTTTGAAGAAGAATTAAAAAATTCTTTTAAAGAATGAATTTTTTTCTTTGAAATCTTCTTTACAATTTTTCTTTAGAAGTTTCTTTAAAATTCTTTTGAAGAAGGAATTTTTTTCTTTGAAATTTTCTTTACAATTTTTCTTTAGAAGTTTCTTTAAAATTCTTTTAAAGAAAGAATTTCTTTCTTTGAAATTTTCTTTAAAATTTTTCTTTAGAAATTTCTTTAAAATTCTTCTTTAAAAATTTCTTTAAAATTCTTTTAAAGAAAAAATTCTTTTCCTCAAAATTTTCTTTAAAATTTTTCTTTAGAATTTTCTTTAAAATTCCTATAAAGAAAAAATATTTTTTTTAAATAGTGAAGAAAGTTTTTAAAAATTCTTTTAAAGAAAAAATTCTATTTCATAATGTTTAATCATAAGAATTTTTTTTAAATAATTTTTAAGCTTGAACATCAAACATCATATCACATCCACATTCTAAAATTTCACCTCTGACCAACACCTCACCCCAACAGGTTCAAATAGCATTTCAAATTTTAATTCAGACATTCTTCATCAAAATCTTAAAATTGACAAAATCCCACTTTGTGTCACGTTCTTCCTGAAGCAACTCAGATATCAAAAGCGTGATTATTTCCCAAAATTATGGACTTATGTCGGTTCTCATCCGGCGGTGCTCAGATTTGGCCCACATCCAGCGGCCACAGACTCTCCACCTCCCGATTTGCAAATTATCGTCTATTTCTGTTTTTGTTCTAATGTTAGACCACGAATGGCCGAGTGCAGTGTACTCGCAGTTGCATTGTCGAGTCGCGTGTCGTTCGTTCATCTTTCTCCGGTTATGTCTCCTTTCTGGAATCTTTATTGCTGCCGCTGTTCGGTTAGCATAATCGATCCGTAGATGCTTTGCGAGACTCGTCATGTTGGTTCTCTGCGACGTGGTGCTTGGATTATTTGATTACAAGCGGAAGAGGTGATTATTCTGTTTATTTTACTGCATGACGATGTTTCGACTTCTTGTGATGTGAGATTTTTTGTTGTGGAATGTAGATTTTTGGTTCTGATGCTGGTGAGTTTTATTGATTTCCTAGGTTTAAGATTATAAATTTAACAATCAGAACGGTAAGTTGGTGTTCAAGCTTTAGTATAAATATTTTGATTCGTTTGAAATTAATTTTTGTAGAGATATTACTTATTTAATATTTTTAGAAGAATAACCCATTGTGATGCATGAATTTTTTCATCACATATGTGACACATGAATTTTTACACATATGATAAATCTGTTTCAATAGAAATTATTTTATATACAGCTGTCTGTTATTATTATGTTCATATAAATTTTATAAAATTTCATTGAATTAAAGTTTGTAGTAAAATATTAGATAATTGAAAAATTTGTTGAGTATGTTTATTAAAAATAAAATAATAGGAAAAAGTTATAGTAGAATGCTAATTTTTGTACAGCAGATAATTCAAAGTATTCTAAGTGTAGAAGATAGTTCTTGAGGCATGTATCATTCTTGATATAGAAATTATTAACAAAGTTATGTAGAGAGGTTTTCTAGCTGAAAATTTCAACTATTCATGCTTTCAACTTTGTCTCTTAAGAATTTGAAACTACTCCTAAGATAATAATTACATTATGGAATACATTGTGAAATACCAAGAATATGTGGAGGGACTTCAACTTCTCTTTATTAATAAATATAAAAATTTTACTCTGAAAATTTATATAAATTTCTGCAACATTCAATATAATATTGTAATATTCTCATAATGCAAGGTTAGAAATAATATTGATTTTTACATAACAAATTTTATATTAAAAATTTTTAATTACTGTAAAACTTAATGAGAGTATTGCAACACTAAATACAATAATGCAAGCTTCTCATAATGCAAAACTAGGAAAAATATTAATTTCTACATAACAAGTTTTATAACCAAAAATTAGAATTACTGTAAAATTTAATGAGAGTATTGCAACACTAAATACAATAATGCGATATTCTCATAATGCAAAGTTAGAAAAAATATTAATTTCTTCATAACAAGTTTTATATTAAAAATTTTTAATTACTGTAAAATTTAGTGAGAGTATTGCAACACTAAATACAATAATGCAATATTCTCATAATGCAAAGTTAGGAAAAATATTAATTTCTCCATAACAAGTTTTATATTAAAAATTTTGAATTACTGTAAAATTCAGTGAGAGTATTGCAACACTAAATACAATAATGCAAGCTTCTAATAATACACGAGCTAAAAATTGATATTTCCAAAACAATTATTAAATTATTAAATATTTAACCAATTTTCGAACAGATGAGTCACTGTATGTTTTCATAAAATTCACAATAAAAAGAAGAGAAGACACGAAGACTAAATTATTATGGAAATTCTTGTAATCTCCACTCTTCAAGGTTCACGGATTTCTACATAAAAGCCCACTCGAACAAATCCGTCGGATGTTACGCGTTATTTCAATTCTGCGATTCGTCGAGCTGAACGGATCAGCTACAGCGAACAAAAGACTACTATTGCATTATTCTATTATTTTTAATTTTGAATCTCCAAATTATCAAGCTTTTACAAGTCAAGAATTTTTAAATAAATTAATAAATTTCCAAATTACTACTCGGTGCGATTTGTAAATACTTTCTTAGGTTTCTTAATTTTTAGATTTTTAATTTGCAAATTTTTTGATTTACAAGTTCTTTAATTTTTAATTGTAAAAATGTTCAAAGCTTCATATTTTCAAATTTTCAAGTTGCCTAGTTTTCAAATTTTCAAATTTTTAAGTTGACAAGTTTTCAAGTTTTCAAATTGTCAAGTTTGCAAGTTGTCAAGTTTTCAAGTTGTCAAGTTTTCAAGTTTTCAAGTTTTCAAGTTGTCAAGTTTTCAAGTTGTCAAATTTTCAAGTTTTCAAGTTTTCAAGTTGTCAAGTTTTCAAGTTGTCAAATTTTCAAGTTTTCAAGTTGTCAAATTTTCAAGTTGTCAAGTTTTCGAGTTTTCAAGTTTTCAAGTTTTCAAGTTTTCAAGTTGTCAACTTTTCAAGATTCCAAATTTTCAAGTTTTCAAATTTTTAAATTTCCTACACTTCCTACATTCATTTTCTAAATTTCTTAATGCATAGATTTCAAATTTCCAACTCTCTAAATCTTCAAATCTCCAACTCATCAAATTTTCTAATGTTCTACAACTCTTCAAATTTTCAAATTTTCAAATTCTCAAATATTCCTCCAAAATTCCAAAACACCTAAATTCCCAACTAACTTCCCCAATTACCAACTCCATAAATTCCAAAATATATTCCACACTGCAACTCCATCGATTCCGTTTAAAAATGAATTTCACGAACAGTATCATATTTCCCGTAAATCCCCTTAATGACCCTGCAGCGAATACCCGTCTCGTTTGTTCATAAATTCATTTTTTACAGTCATAGCGACGAGCGCACCGATAACGATTATAAAATTGTGCGTTTTAAGGATGCTTGATGCATCGTGCGAGCGAGTGTCGCGACCGGTAACGGGACTGATCGAGCGATTTTAACGAGCACGCATACATTGCGGTCCTAAGTATCGTTTCTGAAACCTTGATCGCCATAATAGCTCGTCGACCAGAACGACACGCCTTCTTTCCGTGTATTTTATACCGTCTTGATTATATGGGAAAATGAGACTTCGAGGGAGAAGTAATTCGCCATCTTGGCAACTGTTTCCTGGGATTTGGGAACGGAAGTTACGAAAGACGTTTATGAACTGTGCTGGTATGTTTCTGGTATGGTTCTTTTTGTGGTGAAATTTTTTCGGGTTTAAGGGTGGTGCAAGGGCTTTTAATGGCTTTTAATGGAGTGGGAAATTGGGGAGGTGGGAGGTGGGACATGGGGATTTTGGGGTTTTGGAATTTGGGGAAGTGGAATTGGAAGTTGGGGAGTTGGGGATTTGGGGATTTCAAGATAGGAATTTGGGGATATGAGAATTTGGGCATGTGAGAATTTGCATATGTGAGAATTTGGGGATGTGGAATTGGAAGTTAGGAATTTGGGGATTTAGGGATTTGCAGATTTGAGGATTTGGGGATGTGAGAATTTGGGGATATGGGAATTTGCATATGTGAGAATTTGGAGATATGGGAATTTACATATGTGGGAATTTGCACTTGTGAGAATTTGGGGATGTGGGAATTTACATATGTGGAAATTTGGAAATATGGGAATTTGGGGATGAGGGAATTTACATATGTGGGAATTTGCACATGTGAGAATTTGGGGATGTGGGAATTTACATATGTGGAAATTTGGAAATATGGGAATTTGAGGATGTGGGAATTTACATATGTAGAAATTTGGAAATATGGGAATTTGGGGATATGGGAATTTACATATGTGGAAATTTGCATATGTGAGAATTTGGGGATGTGGGAATTTACATATGTGGAAATTTGGAAATATGAGAATTTGGGGATGTGGGAATTTGCATATGTGGAAATTTGCACGTGTGAGAATTTGGGGATGTGGGAATTTACATATGTGGAAATTTGGAAATATGGGAATTTGGGGATGTGGGAATTTGCATGTGTGGGAATTTGGAAATATGGGAATTTGGGGATGTGGGAATTTGCATATGTGTGAATTTGGGGATGTGGGAATTTACATATGTGGAAATTTGAAAATATGGGAATTTGGAAGTGTGGAAATTTGGAGATGTGGAAATTTGTATGTGTGGGAATTTGCATATGTGAGAATTTAGGAATGTGGGAATTTACATATGTGGAAATTTGGAAATATGGAAATTTGGGAATGTGGGAATTCGCATATATTCGAAATCTTCACATACGCAAATTCCCACATCCCCAAATTCTAAAACCCCAAAACCCCCAATCTCCCAAATCCCCAACCTCCAAACTAACAATACTCCAAAGTAGCAAACTACTCCCTCAAACTCCCTCTCCCTTAATGAAATCCATTCCCCAAAAATCCGCATGTAAGCAAGCCCTAAGCAAACAGAATCTCATCAGTGTACCCGATTCACGTTGAAGCGTTATCTGCCATTCGCAGCGTGTCCCGTTATCGAAAACTACCTCGATCAGGCTATCATTGGTGGCATTATCGAGCCGGTTCGATACAATATCATCCGTCGGGCAAGCGTGTATCCACGCGGACTTGTCCATGGCAGGCACAGTGTTGTATAGCGTAGAGGGGGGTGCAACAGCGCCGGCACCCCCCGATGGAGCTATTGTGACCGGTGACAAAGACACGCACTTCACGCGGCGAACACAGCAGCCGAGAGGAGAAGAGGATAAAAAGGAGAGGAAGAGGAGGAAGAGCCCTCTTGCAGTGCGGGAACAACCCTCTCGCATTGTGACGCTCGACATCGATTTTCCTGCCGCGAGACCGAGCACAGCTTTTCTAAATGGTGTAAATTGAGCGGGAAAGACGGACGAGCCTGCGGCGACGCTCCCGAGAAAGTGCATTAACGCTTTTCACTGTCGTGCTAAATTCGTCCGTTGAAAATCGGTTCTAAGCTTGTAGTTTCCTTCTGCGAGTGCGGTGTGGGTGATGGCTGGAGATTCGAGGTTTTGGGGAATTTGGGGAGGTTTGGAGGATATTTGGGAGGTTTTGGGGATATTTGGGGAGGTTTTGGGGAATTTGGTATTGGAAATAGGAGTACTTGGGTAATTGGGAAAGTGGGGAATTGGTCGGGTGCAATTTTGGGGGAGGTTCTTTTTGGAATTTTGGTCAGGTGAAGCATATGTGATGCATGTGTGATGGTCGTATGTGGTATTGGTGACTTTTCATATGGGGAGTTTGAGAGTTGGGAAATTTTGGAAATGGGAGTACAGTTATTGAGTAATTAGTGAGGTGGAATTTTGGGGGAAGTTATTTTTGGAGTTTTGGTCAGGTGAAGCATATGTGATACATGTGTGATGGACGTACATATGTGGTGTTGGTGATTTTTCATATGGGGAGTTTGAGAGTTGGGAAATTTTGGAAATCGGAGTACAGTTATTGAGTAATTAGTGAGGTGGAATTTTGGGGGAAGTTATTTTTGGAGTTTTGATCAGGTGAAGCATATGTGATACATGTGTGATGGACGTACATATGTGGTGTTGGTGATTTTTCATATGGAGAGTTTGAGAGTTGGGAAATTTTGGAAGTGGGAGTATAGTCATTGAGTAATTGGTTAGGTGCAATTTTGAGAGAAGTTATTTTTGGAATTTTGGTCAGATGAAGCATATGTGATACATGTGTGATGGTCGTATGTACTATTGATGATTTTTCATATGAAGATTTTGAGAGTTGGGAAATAGAAGAGGTTCCAGGAATGGGAGTGTAATTATTAGGTAATTGATCAAATGCAATTTTGGGAAGGTTACTTTTGGGGTATTAGTCAGGTGCATATGTGACGTTCACATATGTGGATGTAGAATTATAGATTTTTCATATGGAGAGTTTGAGAATTGGAAAATTAGGGAAATTGTAGAATTGGGAGTGCAGTAATTGTATAATTAATCAGATGCAATTATAAAAAGTTTAGTTGTGGTATATTGGTTAAGTGGAACATATGTGATGCATATGTGATAGGTGGCTATGTTGATGAATTTTTATATGATGCATCTGAGAATTGGGTAATTGGGTTTGGTAGTCAAAAATGCAGTAATTGAATACTTAGTCAAGTGCAATTTTAAGAAGTTTAGTTATGGTATATTAGTCAAGTGATGCATATGTGATAGGTGGCTGTATTGATGAATTTTTATATGATGCATCTGAGAATTGGGTAATTGGGTTTGGTAGTCAAAAATGCAGTAATTGAATAATTAGTCACGTGCAATTTTAAGAAGTTCAGTTATGGTATATTAGGCAAGTGATGCATATGTGATGCATATGTGATAGGTGGATATATTGATGATTTTTCATATTATGCATCTAAGAGTTGGGAATTTAAGGTTGTTAAACAGGAGTACAGCAATTAAATAATTGATCAAGTGCAATTTTAAAATTTCCGTTATTATTTATTGATGCATATGTGATGATGTCATATGTACATGTTGGTGATTGTTTACATGAAGAAAAATACAACTGTATTTTTATACCTAGAACATGGATAAAATGCTGAATATGTGATGAAGTCAGAGGATGCCTGCAAAAAACTTCTAAAAAAGAATCCACAGTAATTTTTATTTACAAATCACTTGGCAATCGTCAGAATAAAATCTGCATTAAAATTTGAACAAATTTATTGTACCTCAAACATACAATTCATTTCCATAATTGCAAAACAGGAATTAATCCATCACTTCCAAAACACCAAACAGAAACGAATATATCTTCAGCATCTTCCAAACAATTCCCATTTCGCAAAAAGCAGCTCAGTCACTTTTGCAACCCCACGCTCCACCCCTGGCTGCGATTTTTCGCCTTGCAGACGGGCTTAATATAGAAAAAAATGTCGTCCCTCGAATTTACGAGGACCTTGCAGCCCCAGCTGCGACGGATTCCTAGAGGGTGGTTCAAGGGTGAAAATGCGTGGGGAACGCGGTCGAGAAAAACGCTATCGCCAGGAAGACACCGCGAAATCGTTATCTTTCATTTTTCACCTCATAACGTCAGGACAATGACGGCTGCCTCCAGCATTGTCGTCGCGAAGCCAGGTCGCCGTTCCCTTTGCTTTCTACCGAAAGAAAAAAGGAGGGAAAGAACACTGGAAGATCTACCCCTTTTCCGAGCGAGACGTTGCTCTGTTTCCCGGTCTGATTAAAATCTCCCTGGGATCAACGTTTGAATAACTTTCCTGCTTTGTCTACTGTCTTTGTCTGCGTTTCCCTTTTTCGTTGTTGTTCGATGCATCGCGGTGTACCGGTGAAATGCAAGGTTTTATGTGCTCGCGAATGCGTTCTTGCTGACAGGAGATCTGGAGAAAATATCGATACGAGTTTCTTCTTTCTTTTTGGAGATTTTTTATATGGGGAGTTTCAAAGTTGGGAGAACTGGATTTCGAATGACTTTGTCAGAGTATTTATCATATTTTCTATATGATAGTTCGTATAAAATTTTGTTGTGAGGTTTGATGAATAGTTGTGGTGAACAGGTGATTTGTGAATAACTGGCACCTATGGATGTCCCTTAATTTACAATTAGACCATAGGTAGCTTCATACAGGCACAGTATGTACGTCAAGGATTTGAAGATCCAAGCATTTATAATTCATCAGAATCTAGAGGTTAGATGTTTCAGCACAACGCTCTTTAGTGCAAAAGAGAATAACTGTTCTCCAAATGTCCACATGTGGAGTTGAACGCTGCTTGGACTTGTGTAAGTGTCATGAAACGTTCCTTTTATACCTAATTTCAGTTTTGCAAAAGGAAGTAATCACATGGAGGTCAGGTTTGGAGGATGTTGCAGACTTTTTCGCCAAAAATTCACGAACAGACAGTTCTGCATGTTGCGTTATCATGCAACAGAAACCTACTTCCCAACGCTCGATATTCGGGCCTCACGATCCTCTTCCACAAACGTTCCATAACACCCAGATAATATTCGCCATTGACATTTTGTCCCTGTGGAACGAATTCCCGAAGTATAATTCCTTTAGAATCGTAAAAGCAAATTAACATTGTCTTCTCGAGGGACTTCTGGAATCGCAATTTTTTGATTTTGGAGAGCCTGGATTTCCTCGTAGCACTTTGGCGCTTTGTTCGAGGTTCATACTTGAAGCACCGAGTCCCATCACTAGTTACAATCGATTCCAGGAATGTACAGTTTCGTCTGGCTTTGATAAGATCCTCGCAATATTCGACGCGAGCAATTTGTTGCTTGCCTGTGATTTTGTGACACGGTGAAAGGTTCTGTCGCGTTAAACGCTGTAAGTTTATTCGTTGCTCGATTGCAATAATTGTTGTGTTTTGGGGAGGTATACTGTCCTCAGATAACATGTTTTAATAAATGCCGTTTTCCTTAAATTTAAAAAGTTCCGACATACTGTATACAACTTTGTTTATGTATAACTTATAAATATCAAAACTTTCAACCCCATATTTCTCCCCCAGAAACTTAGGAAAACCTACCGGCAAGGTATCCAAGGATAAAACTGGGCACGAGAAGAGCACTTTACGAGCATTCACGCCAAGAATTAACGCGATGAACATAACTCTTCCGCCCCCGTACCGATTTTCTGTTACCCTAGCGGTGCTACGAGCACCTTAATGCAGACTGAATTATTTACACGCAGAAACGACGAGCGTCGCCAGGATCTTGCATGCGTCTCTTTCTCATCAGAATCCTCCTGGGAAAAATTGCGTTCCGCCTCGGAAAACATCGTGGATTATCCATAGCGTGAACCGTGATGTACAATCTCCATAAATCGACGTAAGCGCCATATTCACCCCCGTGGCAAGATCCACGTTTTGGAGCTACTTTTCTTCGGACGAATATGCAAATTTTTGTTTAGGGATTTTGATGGATTTTTGGGGATGTTATTATTTGGGTGTTCTGCTATTTCTAGATTTATTCTACTATTTCTACTATTTCTAGATTTATTCTACTATTTCTACTATTTTTACTATTTCTACTATTTCTAGATTTATTCTACTATTTCTACTATTTTTACTATTTCTACTATTTCTACTATTTCTACTATTCCTACTATTTTTACTATTTCTACTATTCCTACTATTTTTACTATTTTTACTATTTCTACTATTTCTACTATTTCTACTATTCCTACTATTTGTGGGATTTTATGTGGCTGAGGATTTGGGAATTTTTGACATGTATAGGAATTTGACAAGTCTTCTTTATTTAGAAATTTTCTACATATTTTAGAGACCCCTCCACATATACAATGTATGTAGGAGATATTTCCGTAGAATATATTTTAGTTACAGAAAAATATTTGGGTCAAGTTCACCAGGTCTCAAATCCCCTGAAACTCAAATAAGAGTGAAATATCAATTCGCAATTTGTTAGAGTGATGCTTCCAGTTTTGCAGGGCTATGGTTTTTCAATTGGTATGCAAGAGCTCCGTTGTTCGAAGCGGCTCGAGAGATTCAAACGACAGGATCGCTTCAGGCTCATTAGCCTCTAATTAGTTAACATGAGTGAGCTCTTTGTAGGGCGGATTAGGAGATTTCAATCGATGGATCATCGAATGACCCGTTTATGACTCTTGACTTCTTCCAGTTTTAATTAACACTTTTTCTCGTGTATCTGGAAAATTATCTTCTCACTCATCGTTCAATTATCTCTTCACTGATCAGTTACTTCTTTGGTCATTTTATTGAGGGATTTAAAAATTCTCAAAAATTCAGATTAATTTAGATGTATTGTATTGTCAAATTGTTATTGGTAATTTGTTTATTGGTTTGTTTACTGTGTCTCAAACTATGTCAAACATAGAAAGGAGTCACAAGAGAGTACACAAAATTTGCTCTCAAGTAATAAGTTTCATTATTCTTTTTTTGATGAAGTAAGCTGAAGAATCCTTCTGCAAAATTCTTGTACAATCTCCAATTCTATCTCAAACCACATCAAACATAAATAAAAATTGGTACAAGAAATAAGACAAAATTTTTTCTGATTTAATAAGCCTCATATTATTCTTCCTTTCATGAAACAAACTAAACTGTCCTCTCACAGAATCCTCAATTCTACTTCAAACCACATCAAACATAGAAAGAAAGAATTACAAGAAAGATGACAAAACCTCTTCTCAATTAATAGACTTAATAATTTACCCTTCTTTACTAAAATAAGCTGAGGAGTCCTTCTGCAAAATTCTTGTACAATCTTCAACTCTGTCTCAAACCACATCAAATACAAATAAAAACTAATACAAACAACAAAACAAATTTTTCTTTGATTTAATAATCTTCATATTATTCTTCCTTCAACGAAACAAGCTAAACTGTCCTCTTACAGAATCCTCAATTCCACCTCAAACCATGTCAAACACAAAAACAAACAATCACAAGAAGTCAGACAAAATCCGTTCACCAACTAACAAGTCCCATAATTCTTCCTCCAATAAAACAACATCAACAATCCTTCAGCAAAACGCTCTAAAAACCTCCATCTCAAAGCACACAAAACAATATAATTACAATAAGTAAAGTAAAATTACATCCCAAGTAATAAGCTCCGTGATATATTCCCCCGACAAAACAAGTAAAAGTACATCTGCAAAAACCTCTTTCCGCAAGTAATCTCAGCATGCACGTAGTTTCAAAGAAAATGGAAGACAAGACGAACTCGTTGATCCCGGTCTCGATTGCTTTTCTCTTTTTAACCAGCAGTAAAACTGGCACCAACATAGTTTCCTCGTCCCATATTCAATGGTGAGCGATCTCTGCCGTGAATCCAAGCCCCTATTAGCCTCTATCTGATCCGCGGAATCGCAACCGAGGCTTTCTTCGACGGTTCAAACGGCTGGCTAATGAAAGCTTCGCGATGGGAAGAGGATGGACAATTAATTTTACGAGCAGAGCAAATGGAAGGCATCGAGTCCCCGCAAAGGGACGTCATTGGCCGCGATATTTATCGTTCGTTGAGGAGAGGTTCAGTAGCACGCAAGCTCCCTAGGGGAAATTGCGGAGAGGAGGAGAAGAGATGGCCGATGAGTTTAGGTTGAACATGTTGGTGATTTTGAATGTTTTGGGGAAATTGAGAGTTTGAATGTTTGGGGAGTTGGAGGATTGGAGATTTGGGGAGTTGAGGATTTCCTGGTTTGGAGATGTGGGGATTTCAGGATAGGAATTTGGGGATATGGGGATTTGAGGATGTGGGAATTTGCATATGTGAGGATTTGGGGATGTGGAAATTTGCATATGTGAGAATTTGCATATGTGAAAATTTGGAGATGTGAGAAATTGCATATGTGAGGATTTGGGGATGTGGGAATTTGCATATGTGAGAATTTGCATATGTGAAAATTTGGAGATGTGGGAATTTACATATGTAGAAATTTGTAAATATGGGAATTGGGGGATGTTGGAATTTGGGAATGTGGGACTTTACGTATGTGGGAATTCGCATATGTGAGAATTTTCATATGTGGGAATTTGCATATGTAAGAATTTGGGAATGTGGGAATTGGGGGATGTGGGAATTTGCATATGTGGAAATTTGGGAATGTGGGAATTTGCATATGTGAGAATTTGGGGATGTGGGAATTTGGAAATATGGGAATTGGAGAATGTGAGAATTTACATATGTGGGAATTTGGGAATGTAAGGATTTGCATATGTGAGAATTTGGGAATGTGGGAATTGGGAAATATGGGAATTGGGGGATGTGGGAATTTACATATGTGGAAATTTAGGAATGTGGCAATTTGCATATGTGAGAATTTGGGAATGTGGGAATTTACATATGTGGGAATTTGGAAATATGGGAATTTGGGGATGTGAGAACTTGGGAATGTGGGACTTCACATATGTGGGAATTCACACATATGAGAATTTGCATATGTGAGAATTTTCATATGTGGGAATTTGCATATGTGAAAATTTGAGAACATGGGAATTTGAGGGCGTGGAAATTTGGAAATGTGGAAATTTCCATATGTGAAAATTTGAGGATGTGTGAATTTGGGAATGTGGGAATTCACATATGTGGTAATTTAATAAATTTACTAATTACTATCCACACTTTATCATACATCTATAAAGATACATCCCCTATAATCTCCCTCAGTAAACTATTAAAATAAATTTAAACAAATTTCTCCCAACTAGCTCTATTTTCTCCAATCCCTCAATGCACCCCTTCCACGTATTTTAAAAGCCACTTTCCTACACTTGCACCGTTGCACCACTTTCCTACACTTCCGCGGCTATTTCAGCAGCCGCAAGCTCTTACAAGTTTTTTCCATTGTTTATACGAGAATTTCGCAGCGAGTGGTTTAATGCTGTTCGAGGGCCGATCTCGCAATAAACCTCGTTCTTTTTTCTTTCTGCTCCCTTGTCCCGTTGGCACGCCACGAGGGAGAAAAGGTCTCCGGCTCATAATGGCACGGTGTGGGATCGCATAGACGGGATCCCATCGAATTTATGGAGGGTAGATCGACCGTTGTAATATCGTGGGGCGCGTAATCACAGGGCTTTCGATCCGCGAAAAAAGGAGAGATTAATCGGGCGCGACCTCTTATTAGCGAATCCGTGCGCGACTCGATCCTCTTGCGATCGATTGCTGTGGATATGTACACTCTTGGTTTCCAATTCTTTTTCTGTGATTCGAAGAACATTATATTATGTGCCCTGCACTATGTGTTCGATATAAGTGAACATTATGTGGTCAGATTGTTCAAACTAGTTTAAATTTGATGCATTGTTAGAATTTAATATTATGTGGCCAGTACTATGTGTTCAATATAAGTGAACACTATTATATGATCAGTACTATATGTTGAATATAAGTGAACACTATTATATGATCAGTACTATGTGTTCAATATGAGTGAGCACTATTATATGATCAGTACTATGTGTTCAATATAAATGAACACTATTATATGGTCAATACTATGTGTTCAATATAAGTGAGCACTATTATATGGTCAGTATTATATGTTGAATATAAGTGAAAACTATTATATGATCAGTACTATGTGTTCAATATAAGTGAGCACTATTATGTGATCAGTACTATGTATTCAATATAAGTGAACACTATTATATGATCAGTACTATATGTTGAATATAAGTGAACACTGTTATAGGGTCAATACTATATGTTGAATATAAGTGAACACTATTAAATGGTCAGTACTAAGTGTTCAATATAAGTGAACACATTATATGGTCAATACTATGTATTCCATATAGGTGAACATTATGTGGCCAAATTATTGAAGCTAGTTTGAATGTGATAGATTGTTACAACCTAATATTATGTGGTCAGTACTATGTGTTCAATATAAGTGAGCACTATTATATGGTCAGTACTATATGTTGAACGTAAGTGAACACTATTATATGATCAGTACTATGTGTTGAATATAAGTGAGCACTATTATATGGTCAGTACTGTGTATTCAATATAGGTGAACACTATGTAGCCAAATTAATCAAACAAGTTTAGATGTGATGCATTGTTACAATTTAATATTATGTGGTCAGTACTATGTGTTGAATATAAGTGAACACTATTATATGGTCAGTACTATGTACTCAATATAGGTGAACACTATGTGGTCAAATTAATCAAACTAGTTTAGATATGATAAATTGTTACACCCTAATATTATGTGGTCAGTACTATGTATTTAATACATGTGAATACTATGTGGTCAGTACTATGTGTTCAATATAAGTGAACACTAAATTTGTCAATTTGTAAACTTGTAAATCAATAACATTGCAGACCTTCAAATTCAAAAATCCCTAAATGTATCTCTAAAGTCAACCTCTGACTTCCCCAAATTATCCAAGTCCACAATATCTCCCATCCATCAGCCCATAACATACAACAAACCTACGCGACCATCAAAGTAACAATGATAAAATAAAAATTCTGTTCTAAAAAGAAACATTGCACATGTTTCTTCGCGAATGACTAAAAGTCGTAAGCCCTTCTACCTGACCACTCGCCTTCCAAGAGTCCAGCGAAACGGAAAGTCGCCTTCTCGATTGTTTTCAGCTGGACGACCGTATATAGGTGGAACAGGATCCGGCAGAAAAATCTGTGGAAGAGGACGAGCAACCGCGGGAGGACGAAGCGGAGACGAGATGGAAGGCGCAACCTTCGCGAGAAACCGGCATCCGTTCTTCAAGCGACGAAGGTCGAGAGCGTAACTGCACGGCCAGTTGGCCGGTTTCCACAAATAGCCGTCCCACTGTGCCTTCTTTGTCTGCTAATCGGCCGGAGAAAGCAATTAGAAGATGTGCACGACCGTTCGATGCCACCCTTCGTTCTCTTCTTCCATATTCTCCCCGCATTTTCTTTCGACTTCAAACGGTTACTGCCACGTTTAGTTCGGCGATTTATAGTTTTATGTTTTTAGTTGGAGATTTTTATGTAGTTGGGTTTTTAATGTGTAGTGCAGGGCAGGTGGTTATTTGATTACCAAGTATACATTTGTAGTGAATATATAGCACTGATCATATAGTATTCATTTATATTGCACACATGTATTAAATACATAGTACTGACCATGTGGCATCATCTATATTGCACACATGTATTAAATACATAGTACTGACCTATATTGAATACATAGTATAGATCACATAATATTCGCTTATGATAATTCATCACATCCAAACTAGTTTGACTAATGTCCAAATGTCCAAGTGTCCCAATCTCCGAATGTTCAAATGTTTGACTGTCCAAATGTCCAAATCACCAAATCACCAAATGTCCCAATCTTCAAATGCCCACATCTCTAAATCACGATATCACCAAATGTCCAAATCTTCAAATGCCCACATCTCTAAATCACGATATCACCAAATGTCCAAATCTCTAAATGTTCAAATCACTAAATTTCCAAATCTCCAAGTGTCCAAATCTTCAAATCCCCAAATCTCCAAGTGTCCATATCACCAAATATCCAAATCTCCAAAGTGTTTAAATGCCCAAGTGTCCAAATCACCAAATGTCCAAATCTCCAAATCCCCAAATCTCCAAGTGTCCAAATCTCCAAAATGTTCAAATGCCCAAGTGTCCAAATCACCAAATGTCTAAATGTCCAACTCCCCAACTCTCCAAATTCCCAACTCCCCATCTCTCCGAATCCCCAAATCCCTAAATTTCCAAATCCTCAAACCTCCAAAACCTCCAACTCCCCAAATCTTCAACTCTCTAACTCCCCATCTCCCCAAATCCTCAAACACAACCTCCACACTCATCCCACTACCTCAAGAATTCCTCATCACACATTATCTCCACCTCAACCCATCCTTATCTCCACTCCAACCTCCACAGTCTCAAAATAGGTCTGAAAGAAAATTTTTATCGCCAAAGAGCACCGAGAGTGCCTAAGGGTGTGAAAGGTCGACGGCAAAGCAGTCCACAGATTGCTGAGGGTGGAAAATGGCGTTATGGATTCATTATCGGGCATCGGGGACAATGATTTCATGCTGAGAGCCAGACGTCTTATCGAGGCTTACAGGCATTACTGTGGTTCATAAACGAACGGCTCAGAACGTTTATTCAAGACGAAGCTTCTTCTCCTAATTGGATTTCCCCGCAGGCGAGGGGATATTTGCTTATCGTGGAAGCAGAACCACTGGACGGAATTTCGATCGACGGTCACTCTTTGTGGACATCGAGACTTCCGGTTAGGAAGGACCTTGCATTTCTACTAATTAACAAATTACTAAATTTAAAAATTCTCAAATTCCTGAATTGTTATGCTGTGTAAAATTATTGTACTATCCAATTTTGAAATGTAATTTACCAAACTTTTAGATTGACAAATTCTTCAATGTTTAATTCTCTGAACTCCCAAAATTCCATCTTCCCTAAGTCACTATACCTAAAATCCCACAATTTTCAAATGACAAATGCCTCAGGGCTTCAAATTTCTAAAATAACTAAATTGTTATGCTGTGTAAAATTATGATTGTACTATCCAGTTTTGAAATGTAATTTACCAAACTTCTAGATTGACAAAGTTTTCATTGTTTAATTCTCTGAAGTCTGAAAATTCCATCTTCCCTAAGTTACTAAATCTAAAATCCTACAATTTCGAAATGGCAAATGCCTCAAGGCTTCAAATTCCTAAAATTCCCAAGTGATAAGTGCCTCAAAGTCCCAAACTTCCAATGTGACAAATGCCTCAAAGCCCCAAATTCCCAAAATTCCATCTTCCCAAAATTACCAAACCCAGAGTGGCAAAATTCACAAGTGACAAATGCCTCAAAATCCCAAACTTCCAAAGTGCTAAATATCTCAAAGCCCCAAATTCCCAAAATTCCACCTTCTCAAAATTATCAAACCTAGAATGCCAAAATTCACAAGTGTCAAATGCCTCAAAGTCCCAAATCTCCAAGTGACAAATGCCTCAAAGTCCCAAATTTCCAAGTGACAAATGCCTCAACTGCCCAAATTCTCAAATAGCAATACCTCCAAGCCCCAATATCCCACAATTCCAAAATCTAAAAAATCCATAATTCCAAGATCCCCAATTTCCAAAACCCACAAACCTTCAAATCCAAAAAATTCCAAAATTCCAAAAATTCAGATCTAAAAAATTCCCAAGGTCCCATCTTGAAAAATGTCCAGAAGTCTAAGGTCCATCAAACTCGACTTGGCATTTACTACATCATACAGTAACGCATACTCTATACCTCCATCCTCCTTTCTAAGCAACTCTAATGAAACCTCCGGAAGAGAGGCCACATTTGTCCCGAACAATCTGCCGTACATCTGTCCGAAGACGTTCCTGGGATACTTCTTGTCTTTCCATTGTTCAACTCGCAGCCTCTGCTATTCGAGACGTAGATTTATGGGTTTACAACCAATCGTAAATACTTCCGGAACAGAGCGATCTTTAACCTTCGGAACAATCACCGACAAAGAACAAAGACCCGCGACGAAACTGTTCTCACTTCGTAGTTTTAACAAATTTTCTCCAAAACCAGGAAGAGACAAAATTTTCTCTAAAACCAGGAAGAGACAAAATTTTCTCCAAAACCGGGAAGAGACAATATTTTCTCCAAAAGAGTTTTCGCAAAATGGGCGAACAAAGGAATGGGAGAAACGTATCGTTAATAATTCGAATGCACGCGTGAGGGACTCAGAAAAGGCTTCATCCACGGTTATTTAATAGACGGTGCGAAAAAAGAAAGGGGGTATCGGCCGGTGCCAAATCTGCGCGTACACGGTCGCGTTAATACGCGTATCTGCTCGTTGCAGACCATTCATCGTGCACGAATTATTTCAGAGGTAAATTTTCGACTGAATGGTCGGCGACCCTGCACTTTCGCGACCCTTTAATGTATTAACGTTAACTCTTTGTTGAATGGATATTGTTTTAGGGTGCATACTTTGGGGCTAGATAGCTTTTTTGATGAGTACATTTTGAAAGATGAACTTGTAGATGATTTAGAATTAATCATCTACATGTAATACTTGCATCTCATGTCTTCAAACTTGTTAACCTTATGTCAATGACAATTTTCTAAAATATTATTAGAGAACCTCTCTTAAATCAATTAACTTGTTGTCTTATAACTCATGTTCTACATATGAAGCACATGACTGTTGAATTCTGATAGAACTTCAAGATAGAACACCTTGGTAGAACTTCAAGTTTAAACCCCTTCCCTTACCATTTATTTAACAGATGCGTCAGTCAAGACTAACTATTCAGGGCTATAACATTAAAACGAACAAAGAAAATTAAAATGTTGTAACTATTTTATATTCAGGGATCCTTGATAATGTAACTTATAGCTGGACCTAAATTTCAAGTTGAAGAGTATTCAAAATTTGAGTAAGGTTTGGCACATTTTAGCTGTAAGTGCGTCACGAGTGAGACTCGTCAAAGTACGGGAAGGGGTTAATGTTAATCACAATCCGTCTACCAATGATCGCTCTACACAAATTATCCTAACATATGAACCTTCCGTACCTGTCTTAAGATTACATCAATCTTAATATAAATCTATCTAACCCTGATCCTCATACTTGAACCCAGCGCCTTAAAAAATACAGCAATCATGACCAAAAATTTGCACAAACAGCAACCACCACAAATAACAGTCTTGCTAATATGGTAGAATTAGCAAGACCTATGCTACAAAAGCTACCTGAAATAATTCGAGTACGAAGAAGCTTGATTCCATCTCCCCATAAGGGTTTAAAAACACGTGGCCAGTATGTTGAATAGAATGGCAATGTAAAGAAGAGGAGGACCACGTTGCACCTTTTCGAGGCGCGGCCCACGAAATCATCATCCCCCACCAAAAGGAAGAGAGGATCGCGTCCCACGTTGTTTCCCGGGTGCCTACGTGCCAGCCGGTTCGAGGCCGGCTCGTCGTGCGCACTCGCGAGTGCAGTTGTTCCCCCTTTTGCACACAGTCGAGGTGGCCGTGCACCGAGGATCCGACGGGACGCACACGTGGCCCCTCGTGTACAGTCAGAGGCAAATATGTCTCCATAGGGAGAATCTCATTGAGACGGAACGGACCGTTTACTTTATTTTTTAGGACATTCAGATTTTTAGGGAAGTTTTAGAGCTTCGGAGAAATTTAGGGATGGAGAGATTTTAGGGATGGGTTTATTGGAAATAGAGGAATTTGGGGACTTTAGGATTTGGGGACAGTTGGGATTTGGGGTCAATAGGGATTTGGGGACAATTGGGATTTGGGGTCAAAGGGGATTTGAGAAAGTATGAATCTGGAATTCTAGGGATTTGAGAGTTTGTTAAGTTTCGATGTGGATTCAGAGATTTGGGGAATTTGAGATCTAGGGACTTTCAGGATTTGAGATAGTGTGAATGTAGAATTCTAGGGATTTGAGAATTTGCTAAGTTTCGATGTGAATTCAGAGATTTGGGGAATTTGAGATCTAGGGACTTTCAGGATTTGAGATAATGTGAATGTAGAATTCTAAGGATTTGAGAATTTGCTAAGTTTCAGTGTGGATTCAGAGATTTAGGGAATTTGAGATCTAAGGACTTTCAGGATTTGAGATAGTGTGAATGTAGAATTCTAAGGATTTGAGAATTTGCTAAGTTACAGTGTGGATTCAGAGATTTAGGAATTTTTAGATCTAGGGACTTTTGCAATTTGAAGTAGTATGAATGTGGAGTTCTAGGGATTTGAGAGTTTATTAAGTTTCAATGTGGATCCAGATATTTAGGAATTTTGAGATCTGGGGACTTTTGCAATTTGAAATAGCGTGAATCTTGAGATCTAGGGACTTTTGCAATTTGAAATAGTGTGAATCTTGAGATCTAGGGACTTTTGCAATTTGAAATAGTGTGAATCTTGAGATCTAGGGACTTTTGCAATTTGAAATAGTGTGAATCTTGAGATCTAGGGACTTTTGCAATTTGAAATAGTGTGAATCTTGAGATCTAGGGACTTTTGCGATTTGAAATAGTGTGAATCTTGAGATCTAGGGACTTTTGCAATTTTAAATAGTATGAATCTTGAGATCTAGGGACTTTTGGGATTTAAGAAAGTATGAATCTGGAATTCTAGGGATTGGAGAATTTGCTAACTTTCAATGTGGATTCAGAGATTTAGGGAATTTGAGATCTAGGGACTTTTGCAATTTGAAATAGTACGAATGTGGAGTTCTAGGGATTTGAGAATTTGCTAAGTGTCAATGTGGATCCAGAGATTTGGGGAATTTGAGATCTAGGGACATTTGCGATTTGAAATAGTATAAATCTTGACATCTATGGACTTTTGGGATTTGAAATAGTGTGAATCTTGAGATCTAGGGACTTTTGGGATTTGAGATTGCATGAATGTCTAGGGATTTGAGCATGTGAAAGGTTTTGAGTTACATTAGGAACTTAGGGACATAGAAATTTGGGTACTTAGGCATTTAGAAACCTAGTAATTTGAAAACATCTTTAGTGATCTTGGGATATGTAAACCTTGAGATTTATGGTCATACTGCCATAGTAATCTAGGGATTTGATGATCTGTACATATAGGGATTTCAGAATTTGAAAATTTTAAACTTTGAAGATTTGGAGATTTGCAAATAAATAAATTAAAAACTTTGAACATCCATAAATTTAGAGGTCTGTAGAATCTAAAATTCCCTAGAAATTTCCACAACTACAAAGCAAAAACTTTGAAAATTTCAATAATATACAAATGTCTATATTTCCAACATAAAAATGCTAAAACAAAATAAAAATATATCAATCAAACTTAAAAAATTGAGAACCCACCAACTTAACAATCTAAGATGATTCCCTAACTATGTACCCTAACTTGAATATAACTTAAAAGTCGGAAAAACGAAGAATTAAAAAATGGTCAAGCGCGATAATCGAAATGCCAACGTTGCAGCCGAGTGTACAATCGAGTCGCTCTCGAAACTCTCGAGTCGAGTCAGGAACCAAGCATACAGGCGGACTATAGGCGGCCTAAAGTCTGCTCGTTGCAGCCGCGACTATAGTGTTTAAAGGAACGTGCAGAGCCAGTCCATTCGCGACCGGCAGCCAGGCAGCACACTCGAATCTCTTTGTCTGGCTGGTCTATAAATAAATCGCGACCTCTCGCTGGAATAATCGATCAGTTTGGATTTCTTTTTTTCGGGGAACCATCCGACACTTCGCTGGCACCCGCTGATCCTGGCCTGGGTCAAGGTTAACCGACTGACCAACTCCGTACGTTGGTCGCAGTGTCTCTTCAGAATGATCGATGAAGGATAATTGAGTGTGTTTAGTGATTATGAGTCGATGATGATGGAGATTTTGTACACGTGGAGCGGCAGAGGTCTGCCTGGCGTCTACCTGTGGATCGAGTAGGCCAGTGTCCTTTTCGAGCCAAGGTAATTGACTCTGGGTAACGGTCATGTGAGAACCCTTTGATGGGTTTCAGATTAGTGGAACTAACTGATACGAGGATCACTGACAGTCACGCTTCTTGGGAATTGATATTTGATGTAAGTTTTTGGGTTGAGACGTGGAAGGTGGCTGTGTGAACTGAAGAGCTTTGTGGATTAGAAATAATTAGAAAAACAGAGTAACCTCTGTGGGGTTACTTTCTTAGGGATTCATTTTTGGTATAAATTTTAATCTAGTAAGGTCATTCTGTGTATACGGAAGCTGAGAAATTCTGCAATGTTGAAGAGTTTGATACTTGTGAGTATTAGGACTAGGATAACTGAGATATCAAGGACTCTTGAGGATTAGGTTTCTTAGTTGCTCTTCAGGATTAGTTTTTAGCATAAATTCACGTCATGAGCTGATCATTCTGTGTATTTGGAAGTCGTGTGGATACAATTCTGAAGAATGTTGCAATTGTTAGTTGGAGAGTTTGGATATCACTTGTGGATGCATTAGGATTAGGCTAACTAAGGTGTTAGGTGGGACTCTTGTTAATCTATGGTGTTAGTTTCTTCAGGGTTCCTTTTGAATATAAATTCCAGTCGAATTAGATCAATTTGAGTACCTCAAGTGATATAGTCCTGGTGCAATTCAAATGCACTCAAAAGCTAAGTTAGGACGTGTCTACCTATGAGTACCCTGTGATAATCAGAATATTATTGCCTATCACTGCTCCTAGACATCATAGAATTCTTAAAGAGTTTCAATACCAATTCTCATTAAGTACTTTCCACGCACTTCAAGTGTCCTAATACAACTCTAAAGTGAACTATAACGATAATCTCAAGTTAGAGTCTGCTGAACATCTTAGAACTTGAAGATTAGAATCTTGAAGATCCATGTATCATTCAAGATTAACTTTGGATATTTAACTATGCACTTACGAAACAATGTACCTAACTGTTAGCACCGTAAATATAATTGCTAATATTTAACTCTGAAGATAAAATAATCTTGATAACCAAAAAAGGATAGTCCGAGGGAGTCCTCCGCATTATCCCAAAAGCCATGTTCAACAAGCTGTGAATATTCCGCATGGTGTTATTCCAAAGCTATCCGAGAGAGGAAGTTTAATTGTCTCTGATGACGTGAGACGACTGTGTCAGTCACTCGCTGAATATAGCAGCTTACCAATTATGAAACGAGAAAGTGTGAAGCTGAGAACACGTATGTATATGTGTACATCTTCGAACCAATATAGATCTCGATACTGAGAATCACAAAAGATTTTATCACTGCTTAACGAATCATTCTTCGCGATTTATTTCATGAGTGCCATGAAGAATGGCATCGATTAAGGATTCTTCAAGGTCTTCGGCTTGTTCACCTGCTGATGGAGGACGATCATTAATCCTTTGAAGGCGGCTGGATGTCTTATCACTTCTTGATGATTGGTTGATCTTTGGGGTGTTATGAAAATTAGGGAGTGTCACATGGTAATTAGAGAGTATTAGATGTCAAGTTAGCACAAAGTTTTAGGTTGGGTCATTTTGGAGGAACCATGTTTTCATCTTCAAGATACAATTATTTATTTCATAAAGAGTTATGTGAATTATGATTGTATGCCTCGTGCAAGGTCTCTGTTTTAATGAATTCACTCTTCCCACATAGCAGATCAGAATCTTCAAATTCATAAATAGATTCACAGGGAATAACAAGTGAGGACCTCACCTTGAGAGGTTGAAGATCAGGACCTGAATCACAAAAGCTTGTCACACCTCAGCAAATATCTCCTACTTCTCACATTCACTGGTATCAAGATCTAACATCACAATGAAGAAGTCTACGTCAATCAGCTAACACCTTTAGAAGAAGACATCTGAATGATTACATGGTCCTCTCAAATAATAGATCACATGAGTGAATGTGAAATCCACATCAAAGGTAGCACCACACGAGTTCCCAAAAAATACCTTCCCAAGTATCACAATGAAGATGTCTACGTCAATCAGCTAACACATTTAGAAGAAGACATCTGAATGATTACATGGTCCTCTCAAATAATAGATCACATGAGTGAATGTGAAATCCACATCAAAGGTAGCACTACACAAGTCCCCAAAAATCCACCCAAGTATCTACACATCTTGAGCAGCAGCAGATGAACCTACCCCACACGAAGATCACCGTGAATTAAACCCAGTCGTTTATCCGTAGAGTTCGAAAGTAACCGTGGATGACCCAGACTCGGGCGCGATCGAGCATGAAATCAATTCGAGGCGCGGAGCGAAGGGTAAGCTGAACGCTTACTTCTCGCGAAAATCACGAACAAAAGCTCCACCTTCGTGTAAACGTTGAAACCGAGCCAACCGGTTAGATCCTCCGAGATCGATAACGGAATTGCTTCGTGATCGACTCCTCGGATAGAGAAGAAGGGCGAGTACGAAGCCCCTGGCCTATGCTCGTAATAAATACATTGTCCAGGGGCGACAGTTCTCGATCGAGGTCGATCGTGGCTTGTATAACCAGAGACTGTTTAAGACTGTTTATCGGTCGTGGCTGTCCTTCGGTTGACACCGATTAAAGCAACGAAGGAATGCTTATTGAACGGATCACTTCCGAGCGAGTAGACGCGCACTCGAGCTGCCACCTGCCAGGCGATCTGACACGCGAGTGCGGTTTTGAAACGAGGACTTTTGTACTGGGATACGAGGACTTGTCTCTGGGACTTTTCTTTTGGGACTGTTTGTGAAGATCTGTGTGCGAGAGGATTCGGGACCTTCTTTTGGGGGGAAATCTGGGGTAGGTTGATTGACTGGGGTACTTTGGTTGACTGACTGGGGTAATTCAGCTGAGTGATTTGTTATTCGAGGTTTTGGTGAGAGGTGTATAGTCTTGTGATTTGGAGAGGATGGTGACTTCATCTGATGCAACTTCATCTTCTTTGGAGGAGATTCTGAAGTCCTTGTGGATAGTAAACTGGTTTTGAGGTGATGCAATTTGTGATGCAAGGATCTGGTAGGAGTTTTAAGATCTTGTGACTTGAAGACGTATGAGGACTTCATCTTCTGCATCGTTTGGAGGCAATTCTGAAGTCCTTCTGGGTAGTAGACTGGTTTTGAGGTGATGCAATTTGTGATGCAAGGTCTTGGTAGGAGTTTTAAGAACTTGAGACTTGAAGACATATGATGACTTCATCTTCTGCTTCGTTTAGAGACAATTCAATCAGTGGACTTGTTTTGTGATGATGCAGTTTGTGATGCAAGGTCCTAGTAGGAGTTTTAATATCTTCTGACTCTTTGTTGAAGATTAACCTTAGATATTCTGTATCATTTAAGAGTAATACTGAGGTTCTTCCTTTCAGCTGATAGATTTTGTGATGATGTGATTTGTGATGCAAGGTCCTAGTAGGAGTTTTAATATCTTGTGACTCTTTGTTGAAGATTAACCATAGATGTTCTGTATCATTTAAGAGTAATACTGAGGTTCTTCCTTTCAGCTGATAGATTTTGTGATGATGTGATTTGTGATGCAAGGTCCTAGTAGGAGTTTTAATATCTTGTGACTCTTTGTTGAAGATTAACCATAGATGTTCTGTATCATTTAAGAGTAATACTGAGGTTCTTCCTTTCAACTGATAGATTTTGTGATGATGTAGTTTGTGATGCAAGATTCTGATAGAAGTTTTAGCTTGTGACTCTCAGATGAATGTGAGTTATAGATGTTCTGTATCATTTCAGAGCAAGATTGAGGTTCTTCTGTTTAGCTAACTGATCTTGTGATGATGTCACTTGTGATGCAAAGTTCAGGTAGAAGTTTCAACTTGTGACTCTCAGATGAATGTGAGTTATAGATGTTCTGTATCATTTAAGAACAATACTGAGGTTCTTCTGTTTAGCTAACTGATCTTGTGATGATGTAGTTTGTGATGCAAGGTTCGGATAGAAGTTTTAACTTGTGACTCTCAGATGAATGTGAGTTATAGATGTTCTGTATCATTTCAGAGCAAGATTGAGGTTCTTCTGTTCAGCTGACTGATTTTGTGATGATGTAGTTTGTGATGCAAGGTTCTGGTAGGACTTATAACATCTTGTGACTCTGACATGAAGATTAGTTATAGATCTACTGCATCAATTGAGAGCAAGATTGAGATTCTTCCTTTCAGCTGACTGATCTTGTGATGATGTAGTTTGTGATGCAAGGTTCTGGTAGGACTTTTAACATCTTGTGACTCTTACATGAAGATTAGTTATAAATCTACTGTATCATTTGGTAGCAAGTCTAAAATTTCCTTGTTTAATCAACCATCTTTGTGATTTTACAATTTGTGATACAAGTATTCTCAAAACTTCATCATTCATCCAACTCTTGATATGAACATCTGATATGATTTTATATGAACATCTTCAGCTGTGCTATGAACATCATTTTTTAGCAATACTTCAATCTATTTGATCACTAAACTGCATTTGTGAACAGGTATTTGTAGAGCAGGCTCTTCTTATCCTAAAGCTATATAGAGCTTGCGACTTTGAATTTCAAGTGACATTTCACAATTTTCCCCAATAAACCTGAATCATTTGATTAATCTTGATCATAAATGAGAAACGTCCTCGTGATTCCTTGATTCGTTCAACAAGTTGATCAAAGTGTCCTCGCCTTGGAATGTCCACACATTACCAGCTGTCGCGTCTAATCACCGGAAGTTTCTTCCATGATCAATTGTGATCATAATTCGTCAGACTCTCGTTTCCATTCCTTCAAAATGATCTTATCTTCACTCTTCAGAAAAATTTTCTTGAGAAGTCGCAAACCTGCCATAATCCTCGACCTCGTCTGGTGAAAATCTAAAAATACTTCTTTACGAGCGCAGCCACCTCCACGAAAATAATCCACTAAAAGGTCCTCAACAAGGTCGTCGGGTCGTTCATCTCCGTTGGTAACCGCCGGAAGATTCCGATCGTCGATAAACGAAAACAAATCCACCCACTGTGCTTCCCTGACCACCGTCAAACGGATTTCGGCAAAACAAACATCGCGAGAAGCTGAAGAGCGAGGGACACGTAATAATAGCTACGGCGCCAGGGTGACCATTCGAGAACGATCGAAAGCGAGTCGACGATCGTTGCACCTGTCGCTATCGGTCACACTCGGAAACCTTGAGTCTCCAAGAACACACCTGCCACTTCACAAAGTCGTTGACGTAACGTTGCTTACTTTGTGACGTTGAATGTTGACTCGATACCTGATTCTGAGTTGACGTGGTGGAGAAACCGGTGTGATGCTGGTGGAACTGGATGTGCATGTGGAGATATGGTAGATGTGGACTTGTGGTAGATGTGGAACTTGAGGTGGATGTGGACTTGTGGTAAATGTGGAGGATTGTGATTCACAAGGATTTGGTGAATGAAGCTGTGGTGTATGTTGATGGATTTAAGTTATTATGGATGATGAGGTATGTAGGAGATGAAGAGATGGTGAGATCAGAAGGTTATTTGGGAAGTTGAGATCTGAAGGTTGCTTGTGAAGTCGAGGTCTGACGATCACTTGTGAGGTTGATGAGATCTAAAGCTTGCTTATGAAGTTGAAGTCTGAAGATTTGCTGTGAAGTTGAGATCTGAAGGTTGCTGTTGAAGTTGAGATCTCAAGGTCCCTTCACAGTTGACAAGATCTAAAATTACATTGTGATGTTAATGAGATCTGAAGATCACTTGTGAGGTTGATGAAATCTAAAGCTTGCTTATAAAGTTGAGATATGAAGCTTGCTTATAAAGTTGAGGTCTGAAGGTTGCTTGTGAAGTTGAGATCTCAAGGTCCCTTCACAGTTGACAAGATCTAAATTTATATTGTAATATTGATGAGATCTGAAGATCACTTGTGAGGTTGATGAGATCTAAAGCTTGCTTATAAAGTTGAAGTCTGAACATTTGCTGTGAAGTTGAGTTCTGCAGGTTGCTGTTGAAGTTGAGATCTCAAGGTCCCTTCACAGTTGACAAGATCTAAAGTTACATTGTGATGTTAATGAGATCTGAAGATCACTTGTGAGGTTGATGAAATCTAAAGCTTGCTTATAAAGTTGAGGTCTGAAGATTTGCTGTGAAGCTGAGATCTGAAGGTTGCTTGTACAGCTGAGATCTCAAGGTCCCTTTACAGTTGACAAGATCTGAAGTTACATTGTGAAGTTGATGAGATCTGATGGTTGCTTATGAAGTTGTCTGAAGATCTGTTGTGAAGTTGAGGTCTGAAGATCACTTGTGAAGTTGATGTGTGAAGCTCCATTGTGAAGTTAAAATATTAAAATTGCTCCTGAAGTTGAAACCCAAACCTCACATATGAAACAACCAATCACATAATACATCAATAGCTACAATAATACCTGATCACAAATGATTCACAAGAACCTATCTCCTAAACTTATCAACACAGTACAAAATAACTTGTCAGATACTTTGTGGAATTCACAAGACGTCTGATCACAAAAGACTCAAAAATTTGGAAACAAAGTTATGAAACATAGTAACAGCAGCTTATTGAAGATGTCTCGAAAAGAAGAAACGATGAGTGGAAATCGCTTTGTGTCCGTCGGAAATATGGCCTCTAAATATAGCCAGAAGAATTTCCGCGGCATCCGCACGCTTCTCCGCTTCGCTCACGGTTTTGCTCGATTTTCTTAAGCGCGATTTATGCGAAACGAGTGCGGACCTTCTCTTCTCAACGAACCTCGTCACCGACGGAGTTACCCACTTTAGTGAATCAGAACTTTGACTCCTCGCGAGTTTCACTTCTGGGATCATGCTGATCACAAAGTACACCACTATTCTGCTGCAATCTACCAATCAGCATATCTTCAGGTATGTAGATAACTTTTTGCAAAGCCATTTTAAACCATTCATAAAAATACTGTATTAACATAAGCAAATACCATGTTGTCGTAAATTTATAAATTTAAGTATTCTGGTGTAGAGATGGTCTGACACAAATTCATGACATAAAAGTATTATGTAGAAGCACTTGTGATGTACCAAATTAAAGCTTAGGGTACACAGAAAATAGCTGTGTATAGGGCTTGTTATTATTTTTAGTTTACATTTGAAAATTTATTGCTTCTTCGTGGACTATTTTGAAAAATTCATTAGTGGAGTGATTGATCGCTTTGATGAGGCGTCCGCCATTTTGTGTTGGGAATTTTTATAATGTCCATACGTGGCTACCTTTGTCAAGCTTTTATCTTTAAATTCATGTATCATAAGTGCCATTTTGTGACACTTTTATGTCATGAATTTAAGTTTACACGTTGTACGACAAATTTACATCATGTGTGTATAACACGTATGTGAATATTATTTCAAAGTGACAATTTAATTTAGGAATATTATTAATATTTTTCTGCATAATACAAGAATAATTCTTGTTAAAAATTTATGCATAATAAACTTGATTGTAATAAATTGAATTTGAGGATTATTTAAAAAAAGAAGATTACATATGTGTATACGTATGTGTGCACATATGTGTGCAATGTATAAACATACTTGCAGTGCAAAAGAAATAGAAGAGGAACAATTATAGTTACAAATAGTTTATATATAATAAACTTGATTATACTAAATTTAATTTGAGAATTATTTAAAAGAGAAGAGACTGCATATGTGTGCACATACGTGTGCACATGTGACTGCAAAAAATATAAATACTTGCAATCCAAACAAAATTTCTATGCAATATATGGAGATTTATGATCTCTCTGGCTTTCTTGAAGAAACTTACAACCCTTTCCAGAACGAATTTAATAATACCCACCCCAAGAATAAGGGCAAGTCCAATCGAAAGCTTAAATATGCAACGAACGATTTCTGAATACCGAATTTCGATGAAGTCGAAGAAACTGCTGGTACGAAGAGAAGAATCAAGAGTATTCAACCATCCCCGTCTCTTGCAGGACGAGTTTCTTGACTATCCTCGAAATTAAT
Source organism: Megachile rotundata (assembly GCF_050947335.1). Classification (NCBI taxonomy): domain Eukaryota; kingdom Metazoa; phylum Arthropoda; class Insecta; order Hymenoptera; family Megachilidae; genus Megachile; species Megachile rotundata. Next base: position 11,575,675 of record NC_134996.1, read on the forward strand.
CGGTGAAAATTAAATTCACCCCACACCAGTCCCCCAATTACCGTGATGGCACCGTCAGAAGTTCGTATTAATTATGAACCGTAATTGTCAATTGACGCCGTGTCGGTTTTCTAAGACTTTCGGACGGGGTGAGAAAAGGAAAGGGTTCAGATGAATTTCCTACCCTCTATAGGGTATATTTATCACTCGGGTGAAGGCATTGAAATATGTAAGAGGAGACATTTCTTACTTTTTCTCTTGGTTTGATATTCAATTTTTTTAAATTTAAAAAATTTTTTTAAATAACGTTCTTTATTTTAAGAATTATCACATTGTATCATAGAAGATGTACGTAATAATTTAGTCTTTATAAAATTTCTTTTAAAAATGATTTTCTTTAAGATTTTTTTTTAAGAACTTTTTTTTTAATTTCTTTTAAGAATTTCTTTCAAGAATTTCTTTGAAGAATTTCTTTCAAGAATATCTTTGAAGAATTTCTTTATAAAATTTCTTTCAAGAATATCTTTCAAGAATTTCTTTCAAGAATTTCTTTCAAGAATTTCTTTGAAGAATTTCTTTCAAAAATTTCTTTGAGAATTTCTTTCAAAAATTTCTTTTAAGAATTTCTTTCAAGAATTTCTTTATAAAATTTCTTTCAAGAATATCTTTCAAGAATTTTTTTCAAGATTTTCTTTGAACAATTTCTTTCAAGAATTTCTTTCAAGATTTTCTTTGAACAATTTCTTTCAAGAATTTCTTTCAAGATTTTCTTTGAACAATTTCTTTCAAGAATTTCTTTCAAGATTTTCTTTGAACAATTTCTTTCAAGAATTTCTTTCAAAAAGATAGATTCTTATAAAAAGAACATCTTCCTCCATAAAAACTGTACACAATAATTTTTCATAAAATTCTTCAAAAATGCAAAGTACTTTCCCTGCGCGACGCAATTTCTCACAAACCATTAAAAAAAAGTGAAGATAATTTTTGCGTCAGACTACATATGTCCGAAGCATCGTAACGTAACCCACTTTCTTCCCTCTGTTTTTATAACTTTCTCCTAAGAAGATTCATTCCCGATCCAAGAGCTGACTCGTTCGAGCCGGCTGTCACCGTTCACAGATGTTACCTGCCGATAGCGATAATGTATTCGTGCTTGTACATCGATACATCGAGCGAGACGAAATTGAATAGTGCCGGAGGAAGTTCACGGTTATGGAGACCGATCGAAATTTCATTCGGTGCTGATAAATCGGAACGTGAGCCGAAAATGGAGCGAAGTTTCGAAGTGGAAATACGATCGAATGCGAGGATAATTTTGTGCTGTCGATGATGGTGTTCAATATATAGCGTGCATTTATGTAGCTTCCTTTGGGATAAAATTTATACTCGTGTGTTTTGGGAAATTTTAGGAGAATTTTTATGAAGATTTTATTATGTACATCATCTGTAATACACTGTAATCATGCTTAAAATAATGTATGTTATTTAAAAAAGTTTTAAAGAACTTCTTTTGAAAAAAGTTATTAAAGAAAATCATTTTTAAAAGAACTTTTATTAAAAGTCAATTATTATGTACATCTCTTGTGATACATTGTAATCTTGCTTAAAATAATGTATGTTATTTAAAAAAATTTTAAAGAACTTCTCTCGAAAAAATTCTTGAAGAAAATCAATTTTAAAAGAAATTTTATTAAGAGTCAATTATTATGTACATCCCATATGATACATTATAATCTTGCTTAAAATAACTTATGTTATTTTATAAAATTTTAAGAAACTTCATGAATAAAAAATATACAATGCAATCTTTAAAATAGTTAACATTCACTTGAATTATAAAGTTGAACATTTAGGAGAAGAAAATTGGTAGCCACATCCTCACATGTGGATGGGTTATCACATATGTACATATGTTCAGTTTCATGCATGTGTAATTGTGCGAACAAATATGCTTCCATAATATTCATGCTCCTGAACTATTTATAAGACATAACAGTAATAATGATTGACAAAACTTGAGGTCAATATTTAATTTATGAATCAATCAGACCCCTAAGAGAAGTTCTCCCAAAAACAGCACCCAAAAGCAGCACCCAAAAACAGCATCCAAAAGCATCCAAAAGCAACCAAAGAAAAAGCGTCCAAAAAAATGAAAAACAGGAGTATATCCACCACAACCTGTTCGCACCTCCGTCGTTCAATAACGCGCCACTAATGAAAGCGAGCAGGAATTTATCGAGGGTATAAATTGTCCCCGGATGTCGGACATCCGGCGGCGTTTAGATCGATCGCGTTCCATGGCTGGCGTCTCGCAAGGAACCACGTTGAGCAAAAAGAAAAATCGAAGATGAAAACCCAGTGAATCCTCCTGGTCTTTTATTGGTTTCCCCTTAGAAGGCCAGGGTCGTGGTTCGTTTTAATTAGCCGAACGGATATCGGGTACGGGGCGAAAGATCGAGCCAACCGAGTACTGCGGGCGCAATAACGAGGCCTCGTTAGAGCCACGACGAGATCAACTGTTCTATTTGCCGCTGACAAACGATCGTTCTCGCGAATGTTCTTGCCCGTTCGCGGTTTCGTGAACGCAATTAGTGAACCATCGTATCGCCTCTATGAGGCGTTTTGCCTTCGACACTGGCCAGTTTACGCTAATGGCGTATCTGGTCGGTGAAATGGAAGGGGATGAAACGCGGATTGTGATTCGAGTTATGGAGTGTTCGAAATCTGTGTGGTGACTTTTTAACGTTTTTTCCGGCAGGTGGGAACTGAAGTTTAGATTGAGATTTTTGGGTTTCTTAGGAAGGCAAGAGAGGAGAGATGATATTTTGCTTTTAGGGGAGGTTGAGAATTTCGGAATTTGGAGGTGTGGGATTGTGGAGATTTGGGGGTTCAGGAATTTGGCAATTTAGTGATTTGGGGGGCTAGGGATTTAGGAGTGTAGGGATTTGGGGACGTGTGGAATTGGGGATGTGAGGATTTGGGGATGTGTGGATTTGGGGATGTGTGGAATTGGGGATGTGAGGATTTGGAGATGTGAGGATTTGGGGATGTGTGGAATTGGGGATGTGAGGATTTGGGGATGTGTGGAATTGGGGATGTGAGGATTTGGGGATGTCTGGAATTGTGGATGTGAGGATTTAGGGATGTGTAGAATTGGGGATGTGAGGATTTAGGAATGTGTGGATTTGGGGATGTGAGGATTTGGGGATGTGAGGATTTGGGGGCGTGAGGATTTGGGGATGTGTGGAATTGGGGATATGAGGATTTGGGGATGTGTGGAATTGGGGATGTGAGGATTTGGGGATGTGTGAAATTGGGGATGTGAGGATTTGGGGATGTCTGGAATTGTGGATGTGAGGATTTAAGGATGTGTGGAATTGGGGATGTGAGGATTTGGGGATATGTGGGAATTTACATATGTGAGAATTTGGGGATGTAAGAATTTACATATGTGGAAATTTGGAAATATGGGAATTTGGAAGTGTGAAAAATTGGGAATGTGGGAATTTAGGGATGTGGGAATTTGCATAAGTGAAAGTTTGGGGATGTAGGAATTTACATATGTGGAACTTTGGAAATATGGGAATTTACATATGTGAAGGTCCAGTCATTTTGGAATGCACTTATGTGAAGATGGCTACCTACTGCTGAGACTACTAGATTATCTACTTTGCACAAATGTATCTCACCTAACCATACCTACCTATATACCAATTAAAATTGATTAGTATTAAACCTTGACCTCTAAGTACACCTCCTAAGTCCACCTTCTAAGTACATCTCCTACATAATCCTACATGACAAACAAAATCACAAATCTAAAAATACCACGAAAGAAACAAACTCCATCCCAATATTCAAATGCATCGACATCGATAGCATTCCCATCCAAAAATGGCGAAGAATTGTCGGAAAAAGGCGGCGTAGCTCGAAATAAGATCGCAAGAAACGGGGATGGGGATGGCGAAAATGAAGAATATGCTAATGGCCGCGTGTCGGTGAGTCTCGTCGTAAAAGGAAGAGACCTTTCTTGCCTGTTCGAGAGTCTCTTGCAACTCTGGTCCGGTTTGTTCTTTTTTTCCCCTGCTCTCTTTTTTACTTCCATGCTTCGTGAAATATTACATGGTTGACGGGTTCGAAGAATATAACCAATAACATAAATTTACCTACGGATTAATATTTCACTTTACATTTATGTTGACGTTTTACTTAATATTTTGTGGAGATACACATATGTAGATACACATATGTAGATACATATTTGCAATTTATATGTATAGGAAATTCTTCTGTGTTCCATTTTAATGTTCTTCATCAATTTTATTGAGTATTTAATCAAATATTTTGTCAAAGTTTTGTCATCGATGAAGTTGGAGGCATGAAATGTTTATGCAGATTTTTATTATTTATGAATCCTGTTTGGGTCTGAGAAGCTTCAATATTATTGGGTACATTAATTCTGAATTATTGTAAATTTGATCAGACTTTATTTTGTCAGAGTGAGTCATCAGAGTGAGTCAAAGGTAGCTTTTGAATGATCAGTGACTGTTTATGCAATTTTGATATGTCAGAATAAAAGTGTGTACAAATCCTATACATATGTGTATGTATACATGTATGTGTGCACGTATGTATGTGCGAATGTATGCATATATGTATGTATGTATGTATGCATATATGCATGTATGTATGAATGTATGTATGTATGCATGTATGTATGCATGTGTGTATTGATGTATGTATGCATGTATGTGTTCACGTATGTATATTCGTATGTATGCATATATGTATATACATATGTATGCATGTGTGTATTAATGTATGTATGCATGTATGTGTTAACGTATGTATATTCGTATGTATGCATGTATGTATGAATGTACCTATGCACATATGTGTACATGTATGCATACATATATGTATATACATATAAACATATGTATGTGTGTATAATATATGCATAATTAGTAAACCATAGCTCCCTATATTTATCAAAGCTCGAACTATAATAAAACAAGCTTAAAATCTCACCCACCAGAAACCAAAACAGACATCATACCTAAAATCATAAAAATTTCAACATCCACAACCTATTATCCTAAGCACCAAACCAATCTCCTCAAAAATTACACTACAACTATTATTTTAATCATCAAACTCTTCTGCTAAGAACCTAAAAAGTATACCCAGTACTTCTTCCTCGTTTCGTTGATTTAACAGCATGCCACCGGGCCGTGTCATTGAAGAGCAGCCCAGAGTGCATCAGCGTTGATGAACAATCGAACGTTCCGTTCTTTGTCCCGAAGGAATCTCGATGCTGGTGCTGGATGCCCGTATATACACGACAGCGATTAGTTTGCCAGACAAAGAGCTGGTACTTGGGTTCATTCGATTCTGATCGAAAAAATGGTAGTCCGGTTCCATCTTCTGTGAGCTGGTAACCAGTTCAATAATCTGATGATGCTGTTTTATTTTTAATTCCTTGAAGATTGGGTGATAGGCTGTAAATTATATGAAGGTATACAGTGAAGTTTAATTTAAAGAAATTTAATTGCTAGGTTAGGTTACACTAGCTGGGAACATTTGGGTATTTTGGTTAACAAGATTGATGGTTAGGTTAGGTTAGGTGTAAGAAATTTAATTTAAAGAAATTTAATGGATAGGTTAGGTTACACTAGCTAGGGACATTTAGCTATTTTTATCAGCAAGATTGATGGTTAGGTTAGGTTAGGTTAGGTGTAGGAAATATAATTTAAAGAAATTTAATTGCTAGGTTAGGTTACACTAGCTAGGGACATTTAGCTATTTTGGTTAACAAGATTGGTGGTTAGATTAGGTTAGGTTAGGCGTAGGAAATATAATTTAAGGAAATTTAATTGCTAGGTTAAGTTATACTAGCTAAGGACATTTGAGTATTTTAATCGACAAGATTGATGGTTAGATTAGGTTAGGTTAGGCGTAGGAAATATAATTTAAAGAAATTTAATTGCTAGGTTAGGTTACACTAGCTAGGGACATTTAGCTATTTTGGTTAACAAGATTGGTGGTTAGATTAGGTTAGGTTAGGCGTAGGAAATATAATTTAAGGAAATTTAATTGCTAGGTTAGGTTACACTAGTTAGGGACATTTCTGTATTTTAATTGACAAGATTGATGGTTAGGCTAGGTTAGGCGTAGGATATATAATTTAAGGAAATTTAATGGCTAGGTTAGGTTACACTAGTTAGGGACATTTCTGTATTTTAATTGACAAGATTGATGGTTAGGTTAGGTTAGGCGTAGGAAATATAATTTAAGGAAATTTAATGGCTAGGTTAGGTTACACTAGTTAGGGACATTTCTGTATTTTAATTGACAAGATTGATGGTTAGGTTAGGTTAGGTTAGGAGTAAGAAATATAATTTAAACAAATTTAATTGCTAGGTTAAGTTACACTAGCTGGGAACATTTGGGTATTTTGGTCGACAAGATTGATGGTTAGGTTAGGTTAGGTTAGGTGTAAGTAATAAAATTTAAATAAATTTAATGGCTAGGTTAGATTACATTAGCTATGGACTTTTGTGTATTTTAATTGACAAGATTGATGGTTAGGTTATGTTAAGTTAGGTGTAAGAAATAGTAATTAAATAAATTTAGTGGCTAGGTTAGATTACACTAGCTATGGACTTTTGTGTATTTTAATTGACAAGATTGATGGTTAGATTAGGTTAGGTTAAGTGTAAGAAATATAATTCATAGAAATTTAATGGCTAGGTTAGGTTACGCTAGCTAGGAACATTTGTGTATTTAGGTCGACAAGATTGATGGTTAGGTTAGGTTAGGTTAGATGTCTGATAAAATTGCTGTTATGAACAAATTTTATTTGCAAACCCTCAACCCTCGGCTTCTCACTCAAAGTTAAAATCTCCACAAAAGCAACGTAACAAAATAACTCGAATTTTTTCAGTTTTCAACCGTGAATAATTGCCTTCGCGTGATATTGTTCTACAACCATCGTTTCCCATTCATTTGTCCCGTTACGCTGCAACAAGTACACGCACGCGAGTAGCGACAATTTGCCCCTCCGCGATGTTGACGGGAACGGTTTAAAGGCGAAACTTTTAATTAAAAAGTAACCATCGACGACAGTGAGCAACGAGGAGAAACTGGCCCCGAGCAATTTGCGGCGATATAAAAGTTCCTGTCGACCGTTTCGGGATCGCCGGAAACGACGAGGGTGCACACCCCTCGGACCTGGGAGTCTCAGAGCGCGACATTACGAAAGAATTTATAAGCGAACAGTAAGGGAATATAACGGAGATCCGGTAGGCAGATGATTTTTGTTTGACGAGACGTGCAATTTGCTTTGAGAACTGTTTCCTTTTCGTGTATTTTATTCTTTGACGTCGACTTTGAAGATATGATTCCCTACTTCCCTATATCCCACTTTCATCGTTGATAAAAAAAATAGAAGTTAAAGTTATGTCGAAGAAAAATTAATAATTGAAGAATTGAAGAATTGAAGAATTGAAGAATTGGAAGACTGAAGAATTGAAGAATTAACCCTTTGCGCTCGAGAGATGACTCTCAGTCACCATTTTATTTGATACAACAATCTAAAATAATTATTTTTTAACTGATTCTATAATATGACACATTTGATGTATAAACATAGTGAAAGAAACAATTCTGGAAATTATTATTAATAATTAAATAATAACCTCAAAAGAATTCATTTAACTTTTTAACTAAGTTTTAAAGTTGCTGTTTGCAAACAGTCAAATTACCTTCGAGTGCAAAGGGTTAAGGAATTGAAGAATTGAAAACTTGAAAAATTTACGAGTTGAAACATTGAAGAATTGAAACATTAAAGAATTGAAACATTGAAGAATTGAAACATTGAAGAATTGAAAATTTGAAGAATTGAAAATTTGAAGAATTGAAAGTTTGAAGAATTGAAAGTTTGAGGAATTGAAAATTTGAAAAATCGAAAGTTTGAAGAGTTGAAAGTTTGAAGAATTGAAAGTTTGGAGAATTGGAAGTTTGAAGAATTGAAAATTTGAAGAATTGAAAGTTTGAGGAATTGAAAATTTGAAGAATTGGAAGTTTGAAGAATTGAAAGTTTGAAAAATTGAAAGTTTGGAGAATTGGAAGTTTGAATAATTGAAGAATTGAAAGTTTGAAGAATTGAAAATTTGAAGAATTGAAAGTTTGAGGAATTGAAAATTTAAAGAATTGAAAGTTTGAAGAATTGAAAGTTTGGAGAATTGAAAGTTCGAGGAATTGAAAATTTGAAGATTTAAAAAATTGAAGAATTGAAGAATTGAAAAATAGAAGAACTGAAAAATTGAAGAATTGAAAATTTGAAAAATTGAAATAAAAAAAAATTAAACATTTCAAACTCTCTTCAAAACCATCGCAACCGATGCACAAGTAACACTAACAAGTTTCACTAAAAGACTTCCTAGATGTCGCCACTCCAGCCTCTAAAAAACACACTCCTATAACCTCACAAAACTTTTCAACTAAACCCAAAGAACTCCTATTGTCATTCAGATAATAAACCCCAGAATATATCCCGAAGAGAACAATTACAAAATGCATATCAGGCAATACAGTCGAATGCTGATGAGGCAGCATTTAACGAAAATAATGCTTAATTAATTCATTAAACGGCGGGCAAGACGCGTCCCGCTTTTCCCGATGTTCCAGGATTCCCGCCGCGTATTTTCAACGACGGGGGTTCCCTGGAAAAGATACGTCCCTAGGGAACCGAACTCCGACACGGCCAGAAGAGGTTGCTATTAAGCTCACGGGATAAGACCTGGCACTTCACTTCGTACAAGCTACTAATTAAATTATTCCGGAAACGCAGCACGCTGTTGCTTACGCTTACAAGAACCACACTCGCATATTCTATGGAACGTACGTGTGTGTGTTGATGGAGATACGCATCGCTGATGCGCTTGGACAGGAATTTTCCTAGGGTGGGAAATGGTGTCGAGACTCGAGTTTTCCGATTGGGAACATCTTTCTAATTCTTCTGAATTATTCAAATTTATTTTGGTAGTTTTTTGGTGGTCGTTTTTTAAAATGAAAGTAGGAAAATTAGGGATGACGAAAGTTAATGTATGTTTTTATAAAAATTTTTTGATCACATGTTATTACAAATTTTTGTTTGCAAATACATTGAAAATTTGAAGAATTGAAACATGGAAAAATTGGAGAATTGAAGAATTAAAGAATTAAAGAATTGAAAAATTGAGAAATTGAGAAATTGAGAAATTGAGAAATTGAGAAATTGAGAAATTGAGAAATTGAAAAATTGAGAAATTGAAAAATTGAAAAATTGAGAAATTGAGAAATTGAGAAATTAAAAAATTGAGAAATTCTGAAATTGAAAAATTGAAAAATTGAAAAATTGAAAAATTGAAAAATTGAAAAATTGAAAAATTGAAAAATTGAAAAATTGAAAAATTGAAAAATTGAGAAATTGAGAAATTGAGAAATTGAAAAATTGAGAAATTGAAAAATTGAAAAATTGAAACCTTGAAACCTTGAAAAATTGAAAAATTGTAATGAATAAGCTTTAAAATTCTAGATCTCAGAACTATAAAAAACTTGAAAGGTAAAAAATTGTCAAATCCTAAGTACTCCCAAATTCAGGTGTCTCGATCTTTCCGCAATTTAATTTCTGACACCCAAACCGCGTGAAAATTTTTTCCTTCAAAAGCAACACACGCCAGCCTGGAATAGGTAGAGGCTACGTGATGCAATTTCCGGGAGAACAGTATTCTCGGCCCTTTTCTCCCTTTCCGTAAGAGATGTGTCTGATAGCCAGCCTCGGATTTTGACAGAGACGAAGCTTCAGATATGACGGATAAGGGGGTGGATGGAAAATGTCCTGGCAGACAACAAATTGTTCGCCGGATACGAGACGATAGAAAGCCGTTAGACCAAGTTGTCTGGCCAGGCCAATTGTCGCGAACACGAGACTGATTTATCAGGAAAAGCTTGTCTCGATGAGGCTCGGTGATTGGCTTCCGGTTACGTCCATCTTTACGATCTTGCCTGGAATTTCACCATAGAAAATTGCAATATTTTCTTTCGAACTGTTTCGTGCTTTCAGATATCCTGAAACTGAAGATATTTGTTTAGGAAACTTAGCTCGTTAATTATATGGGGCTGTTAAATGGATATTTGGAGAAATTTATTAGAAGTGTTTTGACATATTAAATTATTTTGTGTACCATTCAGGTTGATATGCTCTATATGATATTTTAGACATTATGCAAACAAGATGTTGTATAATGCAAGACGTTTTTATTGACATCAACTATCGTTCACATAAAATTGTTACATTCATACAAAAACGTCTGAAGCTAATATTTATATAAGACTTATTTATGTAAAAATTTGTTGGTGTACGACAAAATTATTTCTTATTAACATTTAATACGTTCAACAAAGTGCATAAAATTATATTTCACAAACGAAATTTGTATGAATAATTAAAAAATTCCCAATTAAGTTTGTTTAACAGATAAACTAACAGTAAATTAATTTCCCTGCAATGATTTACCGCAACGCGATAGTATTTGCAAAAACGATTTCTTCGCGGCAAACTTGTTCGAAGAGCAGATTTCGTGTCACGGTTGTACGGTACTTGTGAAAAAGAACTGAATCGAAGGTACATGAAGGAAATTCGTAATTGTTGAATTACATCCACTCGGTTGTGAATGTTGGTTTCATATTGCTTGTTCTCTTCGTCTGCGTAAGAAGGCACGCTAATTACTTGCACCGTTAGCGCGATTACAAGGTGCAAATTGTTTCGTGTTTCTTTTCATTTTTTTTAGTCTCCTGCTATCAAGCCAGTTCTCGTATTCGTTTGAGGAAATCGAGATCTGCTGAGGTATTTGTGACATTTTTAATATTTTTGTTTTGATATGAATTATTTTAGTTTCTTGAGGGAAGGCTAGTGAATGGTGACTTATATGTTTTGAAAAATGTAAGAAAAAATAGTAACTTGTCTAGTAATATGTAGTCAAAAAAATGAAAACCTATATAGTATGTACATATGTGGAACATATGTGTATGCATATGTGGTATGTGTGGTATATGTGATAAAAAAAAATAGTAACCTATCTAGTAATACGTGTTAAAAAGATAGTAACTTGTCTGGTAATATATAGTAAAAAGAAATGGTAACCCATATAGTATGTACATATGTGGAACATATGTGTATGCATATGTGGTATGTGTGGTATATGTGATAAAAAAAAATAGTAACCTATCTAGTAATACGTGTTAAAAAGATAGTAACTTGTCTGGTAATATATAGTAAAAAGAAATGGTAACCCATGTAGTATGTACATATGTGGAACATATGTGTATGCATATGTGGTATGTGTGGTATATGTGATAAAAAAAAATAGTAACCTATCTAGTAATACATGTTAAAAAGATAGTAACTTGTCTGGTAATATATAGTAAAAAGAAATGACAACCCATATAGTATGTACATATGTGGAACATATGTGTATGCATATGTGATATGTGTGGCATATGTGAAAAGAAAAAGTAGTAACTTATCTAGCAATACAAGTTAAAAAGAAATTATAATTTACATGATATTTTAAGAGAAAAATCTAGTAACACGTTTTTAAAAAAAATTGAATGTTCATAAAAATATATTTTGATAAAAAATACTCATGCAGTAACATACCGTAATAATGACTTGTGTAGAAGTTATTATACATTAATGCAAAAGTTGAAGATTTATTGGAAACGTGACGTAAGCTCCATTTTGTAGCTGTACAGTTTATCCCCTAGAATTTCTATGGAAAGCCAGGAACAATGCACTTGATATTGTCGATGCAAAAATATTCATTTCATGCGGCATGCATTTATACAATGGTACATTTTACTTATTTTGATTCGACGTGGTATTCAATGAACGGAGAGGAGCAATTTGTAAACGTATCGTAAAACGTTTTCAGCGTTTAAGGACGTTCACCCTTGAATTTCAACGAGCATTTAAACGTTTTACGTGTTCTTCTGCTTGTCATTTTATCGTTGGGAAATATTACTTTCATTTTACTTTGATCGAACAATATTTTAACATTGATTTCTCTAAAAATGTATAATGCATTTGAAACTTTTCACTTGAGACAAAATCATCAAACAAAATTGATGAAGACAAAATCAGAAATCGGGACAAAATATTTAGAAACGTTTCAAAAAATATTAACAAGACTTTAAAAATATTAGAAAACATTAAAAACTTGTTAAAAATATTTTAAAAATTAAAAAAGTATCAGAACTGCGAAAAAGATATAAAAATTTGAAAGACATCAAAAAATATGAAAAACACATATAAAATATATTCAAAAACATTTTTAAAAATATATAAAGCTGACAACGAACCTATTTAATGCATCAAAGAAGTTCGTCATAAAAAAAGAAGCAACAAAAAAAAATATGAAAAAAAGAAGACAAAAGTCGAAGAGCAGAAAATAAAATTAAAAAGCAGATAAAATAAAGGAACTAGTCAGCGTTTAAAGCATGAAGCACAACAATTAACATTAACCTACAGCAATCCTCCAAGCGTCCATTCATCCTTTTCCCCCGAATTAATTCGAATTCACGTTTCCAACGTGCACGCCATTCCGTTGTCCCCTAATTCTCACCCTCGAAACGACGTATAATTCATTAGTAGAACGTCCGCTACCAATTGTAGCCCGCTTGTTCGTACATTTTCCAAATTGTTTAGAAAACTGCTCTCCATTTTGCATATTCGACCGTCTGAGACTGGCTAGAACGATTACCTGAGGGTGATTACTCAACGACTCCATGGCCGTGTTATAATAATTCTCCGGTGAACCCTTTGCAACGTCCCCGAGGGGACAATCGCGTGCCGTCGAGCGGAAAACCGGGGTTCGACTGCGAAAAAAACTACTCTGGGAAACCGGGTGACGTGATCTTTGCAACCTTTCTCGACGAGTGGTGATGAATTAATCCCGAAAGAATTTCGATTCTTAACTTTTAGGGGTTTTTAAATATTTAGGATTCTTAAGTTTCAAATTGCAGTACTTTTCCAACGTTTAACATTTGAAGATTCAGTAACTTTCATATATGATATTAAAATGAGGCTACCATATGTGGACATTGTATGTCTATGAGATCTTCACATGATGTTTAAGAATTTTCATGTATGATATTAAATTGAGGCTACCATATGTGGACATTGTATGTCTATGAGATCTTCACATGATGTTTAAGAATTTTCATGTATGATATTAAATTGAGGCTACCATATGTGGATGTTGTATGTCTATGTGATTTTAACATAATGTTCAACAACTTTCATGTATCATATTTAATTGAGGCTACCATATGTGGACATTGTATGTCTATGAGATCTTCACATGATGTTTAAGAATTTTCATGTATGATATTAAATTGAGGCTACCATATGTGGACATTGTATGTCTATGTGATTTTAACATGATGTTCAACAATTTTCATGTATGATATTAAATTGAGGCTACCATATGTGGACATTGTATGTCTATGTGATTTTAACATAATGTTCATCAATTTTCATGTATCATATTAAATTGAGGCTACCATATGTGGACATTGTATGTCTATGTGATTTTAACATGATGTTCAACAACTTTCATGTATAATATTAAAATGAGGCTACCATATGTGGACATTGTATGCTATGTAATTTTAACATGATGTTCAACAACTTTCATGTATATTATTAAATTGAGGTTACCATATGTGGGCATTGTATGTTTATAAGGTTTTAACAGTCTGTCCGACAATTTTCATTGAAAATATTAAAAGAAGCCTATCAAATGTGGATATTGTAGGTCTATCTGTCATCTATAGGTTTGACAAAGTAGTCACTAGTTTTATTTGCAATAAATTCAATCGAAAGCAACGATCATCTTATCAGACGTACATATGTTAACTAACTCGCTATCGACATCCAAACAGCAGCGATCGGATAACATGAAAGGTTGAAATATATTTGACGTTACAGTTCCGATAAGATACATATAATATCCACTCAACGGCAACAACTCTTTGCGATACGAGTAGTGGCATTAAAGCCGATTAATCATCGTTCCCGTCCAAGTTGATGCGTCGCTAGATCAATCTCATTAGTCGAGGACCAAACAAACAGGCGCATTGATGGCACGCTCGAGTCTCATCAACGTCTAGCGACGAAACATCCTCGCAAACACGCAATAAACTTTTTCCGTCGGTCTAGAAACGACCCAAGTTTCTCCCGTTTCGTTCTTGCGTCGAAACCCTCCCTCCTTGCTCTTTAGCCGGCTCGCGATCACTTTTTCCAAACGGTTCGCGAGAAGAAAAGCTATGCTTCTTCGTCGCGGTGAAATCCTCGCAACCAGCCACAAATCTCTTCCAACGTTTTTCTTTGCTCTCAGACGCGTTGTCCCCTTTACAACCCTCGTTTAATCCACTGCGACCTACGCTCCTTTTTTCCGAATCTACTCGGGGACGTTGATGGAGACGGAAATTCGATACCCACTCTTTTGGATGTGTTTTTGGAGATGGGACTTTTGGGAACTTTCGTTAGAATCAGTTTTTTAAATTTTTCTATATTAGAGATATTATTAATTAAAACTTTTTTGTATCTTTCAATTAACCTTTCAGTATTTGAATTTGGAGTCAATGCATACCTAATAAATAAACCTTCCACTATTTAAATATGAAGTCAACCTTGCAACATTTAACTTTCCAATTCTACCACCCTCAACCATTAAATTTCCACCTATTTCAAAAATATTGAATTTGTACGTATAGATTTAATTTTTCCCTCATAGTGTACTTCATAGGCACCTGATCAGACAGACAAACAATTTCATCCGGAACATCATAAAACACCGTTCCCTCTTAATGTACCAGGCACGTTTTGAGTGGCAATCGTTCAACCCTTCGAGGTCTGGTGCAACCCTTACGTGGCAAGAAAACCGGACAATAAAGTGCCCGTCAAACACAGGGTGCAGCTTCGTTTCTCCAGGAACAATACTCGTAGAATCAACACGTTCCTCTATCTGTCGATAATTGTGAAAATCTAGAGAGATCGACGATTAACTATGCCTTTTTTGAATAGTTGATGACGTACGATTGAAGGTTGGAGGTCATGAAGGTTGGAGGTCATGAAGGTTGGAGGTCATGAAGGTTGGGGGTCATGAAGGTGTATCATTGAAGAAGGTGTAAGGTCATCAAGGTGTGCTATTGATGAAGGTGTAAGGTCATCAAGGTTTAAGATTGAAATAGGTGTGAGATCATGAAAGTATTAGATTGAAGAAGGTATAAGATCATCAAAGTGTACTACTGAAGAAGGTGTAAGGTCATCAAGGTGTCAAATTGAAGAAGGTGTAAGGTCATCAAGGTGTAACATTGAAGAAGATGTAACACCATGAAGATGTAATATTAAATAAGGTGTAAGGTCGAAGGTATAATATTGAAGAAGGTGCAAGGTTATGAAGGTGTAAAGTTAAAGAAAGTACAAGGTCATCAAGGTGTAAGGTCATGAAGTTGTAAAGTTATCAAGGTGTGAAGTAATGAAGACATACTAAAAAAGATGTAAGCTGATCAAATTCTAAAATTGAAGAACCTCCAGTCATCAAGTTATTCTATCGGAAATACAAGCTCACGAAACTTTGAACAAGACATAAAATGACAAAGCTATAATATCGAACAAAATGTAAGATAACAAAGTTGTAAGCTCGAAGTCATAAAACTATCCTGTCTACTAAAACCTGAGGTCGTCCACCTTGGAACCCAGGTGTCCAAATTTTTGAGCAACTTTTCCTCTGAAATTTCGCGAGGGTCGGCCCAGGGTTCATCGCGAGCGTATATTCCGTGGATTATGGCGAGGAAGTCTGACCAAGTCATATATTCTTTGCCCTCTGAGATAAAAATCCACAGACGTCCTATTTCACCGGAGGAAAGTTGGCTTACTTGGAGATCGAGCTAGGACACTTGATTCGACGGACTTTATTCGGATGGATGTTCGAGCGAGCGGATTAAGGAGACTTGAAATGGAGACACTTGATGTAGTTTAGATCAGTTTTTTGGCTTGAGAGTTTTAATTTAATAGCCTTCATTTAATATCATACATGAAAGTTGTTGAACATCATGTATAAACTTCATAGACATACAATGTCCACATATGGTAGCCTCAATTTAATATCATACATGAAAATTGTTGAACATCATGTAAAAACCTCATAGACATACAATGTCCACATATGGTAGCCTCAATTTAATATCATACATGAAAATTGTTGAACATCATGTTAAAATCACATAGTCATACAATGTCCACATATGGTAGCCTCAATTTAATATCACACATGAAAGTTGTTGAACATCATATACAAACCTCATAGACATACAATGTCCACATATGGTAGCCTCATTTTAATATTATACATGAAAGTCATTGAACATCATGTTAAAATCACATAGACATACAATGTCCACATATGGTAGCCTCATTTTAATATTATATATGAAAGTTATTGAACATCATGTAGAATGTCATAGTCCCACTATGTCCACATCTTGCAGCCTTATTTTAATGTCATGAATGAAAGTTATCGAAGATACTGTAAAAGTCTGATGGACCCATATGTCCACATCTTTTAGCACTATTCTAATATCACGAATGAAAGTACCTGTAAAAATCTCACAGACCTACGTGTCCATATTTATCCTCATCTTAATATTATGAATGAAAGTTGAAAACCTGTAAAAGAGTCAAAAGCCTACGTGTCCACATTTTATCCTAATATTAATATAATGAATGAAAGTTGAGTACCTGTAAACGAGTCACAAACCTACCTATCCATATTTTTATCCTTGTTCTAATATTATGAATGAAGGTTGAAGACCTGTAACAGAGTCAGAAACCTATGTGTCCACATTTTACCCCAATATTAATATTATAACTGAAAGTTGAGGACCTATAAAGTGTCACAGACCTACGTGTCCACATTTAACCTTATTTTAATGTTAAGAATGAAAGTTGAAGACCTGTAAAGTAGTCAGAAACCTACGTGTCCACATTTTACCCCAATATTAATATTATAAATGAAAGTTGAGGACCTATAAAGTGTCCCAGACCTCCGTCCACCTCCCTATAACCTAATGAATGAAAGTCGATCAACCTTTCCATCGGTGCAACGCGATATCGGTTGAAATCTCATAGAGCTATCAATGGTATCAATAATATCAGTCCCAAGACTATTCGTTGCTAGCGCGCATGCGCCTAGTTCCCCTGGTTTCCCCTTCTCTCACACGCCGGTAAGAGGTGGTCTCGTGTCTACGAACAGGCAGTTGCGTCCCTGTACGCGATTGTGCGTGTCGTGGCGACGCCGGCTGGCAGTGCGTCGCCGACTGGCGTCACGGCGCCTATCGCCGGTAGTGTTGTGCATATCGTGTGTTCTCTAATACGAAATCTGATCAATCACAGTGCGAAATAATCCCATGTGATACTTATCGTTCTGTGATCGTGTGCGTTGGACACCGGAAGTGAAAGTTCGCGGTGTTGCACACCGGTATCGATCGAAAGCCGGTTCCGGTGGAATAGCGTTCGTTTAGAGAGAAGACCAGTGACGTCATCGAAGTTTGTCGAGGATCGAGAGGACGAGAATGGTCTCGCGACAACGTCGCGAGGTCATTGATAAGAATCGAGTACCGAGGCACAGTTGTTGGTAAGGATCAAAAATCGACGATATGCCTCGACGATGTAGTTACTCAAGTAATTATGATGAATTAGAGTGCAGTCGTGATCTTTGACTCGTAAAGGTTGATGGCCTCTCGGGAATTTGTATGATGCGTTTACCTCTCGACTTCTTTTTACGAATTTTCGGGAACAACAGCTGAAAATTGCATTAGGTACCTCTTTCAATTTTAACAAGTCTTACTAAATATTTTTACAGTATGTTGCTATATTTATTTTTTATAGTTACAAGCAGTTAAGACAAGTATTTTCAATGAAGTAAAAGGACATATTTTTAATAATGTGGATCAGTGTGGGAATTGAAGAGCCATCCACATATGGGTGACATGGCAGTCAAAGAGTAAATGATAAGTTATTTTGTAGTATGGTGGAAAATTCTCGAATTCTAGAAAGGAGGATACAGTTAAATATTTTGAGGAACCTCATGTGTGGACACATATGAATATTGTAGATATTGAACTTGCAGCTTATGGACAGAACTAATTTTGGAGCGTGGATGACTAATAACCACGTCACCATTTTAGGGTTGTTATGTTCGAGCACCCTCGTGTATCGAAACAGTGGAACATTCAATGGTGGTCAATTTCTATTTCCATACATTCATTTTGTACATAAAATTGAAGTTGTATGTGTAATAATTTATACAGAATTTTTATTAATTTTTTGATTGATATGAAATGCATCCTCGCTATATTATAATTCTTGTAAAGTCATAATAAAATATCAAACTTGAAGATCTAGTCTCTCACTATATACACACTTTAATAATATTAAATTAGGAAAATTATAAATTTTATAATTTATGTTGCATTATACAAATCATTTATTGTAACATTACTGAGGTTAATATACTACAATCAATTTATATTTTTAAACTGATAGAATTATATATATTTTAGTCCTGTTAATTATACAAAAATATTTGTTCTTTAATTCTTGTCATTTAAAAAATTAATCCTGAATTTCTTTATTTAAAAAAAAATAGTTATTTTTCATTTTTTCCATAGCTTCTGCAATTTGTAGAACATGGCCTCCATTTTAAAGACAATAATTGTATAATATTCAATAAATAAATTCAAACTTGAATAATAAATTTGAATAATAAATTCAAACTTGAATAATAAATTTGAATAATAAATTCAAACTTGAATAATAAACTTTAATAATAAATTCAAACTTGAATAATAAACTTGAATAATAAATTCAAACTTGAATAATAAACTTTAATAATAAATTCAAACTTGAATAATAAATTTGAATAATAAATTCAAACTTGAATAATAAATTCAAGTTTGAAATAATATATGAAAGTAGATATGTGTCTAAAATAGAAGACGAACGATGTAACTATGAAACCGAGAGGACATTAACCTTTATGTCATATATCAAGATCATAGAAATCAGTGAGTTTTATGGCGTAGTTATGGGAGTCCGAGGATTCGGTCCGATAGGAAAGAATATTCTTGGGTCGTTGATACACGATGATACTTAGGTGCATTGAAACGGTACCGGTCGATATTATCTGATTTTCCTGGCTGGCTATATATGGCGGTTGATAAGCCTTCTACCGGTGACATTGTCAGCCTGCATTGATAAGAGAATGCTTGTTAACCGCATGTTTCTTATCGAACGCTGCGAGAAGGGAGACGAGTATTACAAATATAACTTATTCAATAATTCGATGATCAATATTTTAACGATTTAAAAGATGCAATTTAAAAATATCATGACTGAAACGTTGAACTGATTTAATAATTCTTAACAAAATAAATTAGCAGTATAATACAATTATATTGTAAAATTATACTGTGTCGAGTTTTCTTTAATTAAATTGAGAAAAGCAATATTGATTTAAAATTGTGTTTGAAAAGGCGCCATATGCTTCGGATATCTTCTTGATGTTCGAAATAATCTTTGTTATCTATAATCCGAGAATGATAGAGCTATTTTTATCGACTTATCTCAATTTCTATAGAATCTTTCCGAATTATTACGTTGTTATAATGTGAAGTCCGATAAGGTCTGGATTTAGAGGAAAATAAATTTTCCAGTTTCTAGCTTTTCCAATTTCTAAATTTGCCAATTTCCACATTTCCCAATTTCCACGTTTCCCAATTTCTAAATTTCCCAATTTACACATTTTCCAATTTCTACGTTTCCCAATTTTTAAATTTCCCATTTCCACGTTTCCCAATTTCCAAATTTCCCAATTTCCACATTTCCCAATTTCCACATTTCCCAATTTCCACGTTTCCCAATTTCTAAATTTCCCAATTTCCACATTTTCCAATTTCCACGTTTCCCAATTTCCAAATTTCCCAATTCCCACATTTCCCAATTTCCACGTTTCCCAATTTCCAACGTTCCCAATTTCCACATTTCCCAATTTCCACGTTTCCCAATTTCCACATTTCCCAATTTCCAAATTTCCCAACTACTGCATTTCCCAATTTCTAAATTTCCCAACTACTGCATTTCCCAGTTTCTAAATTTCTTAATTTCTAACTTTCCCAATTTCTACCTTTCCCAATTTCTAACAAATTTGACTAACGCATCTAATGGCAAATAAATTATACAACGAGATGTTAATTGAAACATTAACATGTTGCAGTCTGCTTCAGACTTGCAATTTTGTATTAAAAGAAGCGCGTACTATTTTACTCTGAAAAGGAGTCTCAAGAGTTAAAGCAGAGAACGGCAGGTATTTCTTCAATTAAGACAGACATTCTCCGGCTGGCAATAAAATGCAGTCGACAGAATTACCCGGACTTTAAATGATTTCTCTGAAATAGAACAGAGAAGATTTCCTCGCAGATATTTCTTCCGTTTTAAAAGTTCTGTGCTGGACGGATGTCCACATTTTAGACAAGAGATTGAAGAATATAATGGCAGATATAATAAAATTATGTAAAATGAAGAACAAAATAAAGTCTTGACTTTATTTGTAAATAAAAGTAAGATGTGGAATTGTGGGATAGATGAAGTTTAGTAAGAATTATTAAATTGATGAATTTGAGGATTTCTAGGTTGTTGGATTTTTAGATTTTTACGTTCTGAGAATTTTAGATTTTTTAATTTCTAGATTTGCTAGTTTATAGATTTCTAGGTTCTTAGATTCTGGGATTGTTGGAAATCTAGATTTCTAAATTCCTAGATTCCTAGATTTCTAAATTCTTAGATTCTTAGAGTTGTAGGTTTTTAGGTTCTTAGATTTCTAAGTTTCCCAATTTCCATATTTCCATATTTCCAAATTTCCACATTTCCCAGTTTCTATATTTCCAAATTTCCACATTTCCCAATTTCCACATTTCCCAATTTCCACATTTCCCAATTTCCACATTTCCCAATTTCCACATTTTCCAATTTCCACATTTCCCAATTTCCACATTTCCCAATTTCCACATTTCCCAATTTCCACATTTCCCAATTTCCACATTTCCCAATTTCCACTTTTCCCAATTTCCACATTTTCCAATTTCCACGTCTCCCAATTTCCACGTTTCCCAATTTCTAAATTTGCCAATTTCCACATTTCCCAGTTTCTATATTTCCCAATTTCCACATTTCCCAATTTCCATATTTCCCAATTTCCACATTTCCCAGTTACTATATTTCCCGATTTCCACATTTCCCAATTTCTAAATTTCCCAATTTCCCAATTTCCCAATCTCCCAATCTCCGAAATTCCCACTCTCCCAATTTCCCAATTTCCCAATTTCCCAATCTCCCAATTTCCCAATCTCTAAAAAGTCCAACCCTCCCCCAACCCAATAAACAAATAATCAATAACCTTCCGAACGCAAAAAACTATACATAAACACAGCTCCATAAAACAACGAAAACAAAGATTCCGCCACATCCTGTATTCCCCAAAAAGAATGCAAACTCCGCAAATTCCGGTTGGTGGATTTTATCAGTGACGTAGCTCGCGTCACTTATCACCCGGGTTGATAAGAGACGGTGGTTCGACGTCGTCGTGGGTGGTGCAACAGAGTTCTTTGGGATCAATGCTCGTGAACATCGTCTCGTTTAGAGTTGATTGGATGGTTGGTGCTCAATCAACGCGACGATTATTCGTTGTTCGCGCGATACTCGTTTGTTTGCTGTTTCTTTATCGTTCTTGTATTCCATGATCAGCTCTTCTTCGATCGAGACATTTTTCTTACGATTCATTCCTTGGAAAGTACTTGTATTATTCGAAAGTAATTTAAAATTCGGAAGCAATTGTGTTCTTGGAAGTTTTAGTGATGACATTCTGTTTTAGTGATGAAAGATGTTTAGTTAAAATATTGTGTCTTTTTATTGAAGGATTGTTTAGTGACAGTTTAGTGAACGGAGTGGATATTGTGAAGTTGGAATTGTTTAAAATTGTGTAGTTATGTGTTGCCGAGGAAATTTTCAAGAAAAGTAGATTTTTTGTTAGTGTGCGTTAGCGTGCGTTAGTGTGAGTTAGCGTGTGTTAGCGTGCGTTAGCGTGAATTTTTCAAATTTGATAGAACTATGAACTAGCAATTATAAATCGAGTATTGAGGCATTTATTCACTGAATAACATCATCATAAATCAAGTTTCCCTTCTATAAAAAATTTAAAACCAAGAAGGCTCAAACTTTCTGTTATCACCACAAGTAAAACTTATCATTAAAAACTTGTAACAGTACTTAATTTACAGATCTAAAAATTAAATAATTTAATACTGATTTTGTGTCTCAAAAAATAATTAAAACTGCAAAGCAAATTCAGTTCAGTTTTAAAGAATAATTTCTAAAAATGAATTAAAGTGTTCAGGAAAGTGCATCAAGTGATACTAACATATCGGAATATCGCAATTGTGCAAGATTTAATCAACGCTCGTGTTTAGTGATAAGTGCACATACATGTATTCCACATAATTTCTATAAAATCGTTAAAATGTTAATTAGAGTTCATCGGACACTGATTGGACGCAACACTTAAACGATTGTGATGAATTATGTTAGGAAATTACTGAACAAAATAAGAAGGTGAGTTTTCACATCTGTACGCGATGCAATTATTCACTCGCTATCATACGTTTCGTAAATCATCAACCGAATTCTTAGAAAGTTACGAGAAACCTTGTTACTTTTAATGAAACTGACTGTGATAACATTAGATAACAGCTGTCCAATTTCTTGGAGGCAATTAATCGCGCGAGTTCAATGAATCGAATTTTTATGCCTCGATAAACGGGTTTGGGAAACATTCTCTTCGTTATCTATTATTTCCTGTTAACGTTTTGACGGCCAGTGTCAAGTTTTGTTGCTTTCGTGCTTTGTTTTTTCTACGTCTTTGTTTTATCGTTTATCATTTTTTTATTTGATGTTTTGTGTTTTATTTACAGAGGGAAATTTACAGATTTTATAATATTGGAATTTTGTGTTAAATAATATTTTATTAAATAATTTAGTAGAGTCTAGTAATTTATAAAGCATTGGGGTGGTACACTAAATAATTGACAAAGTATTGAGATGTTACATTAAATAATTTATAAAGTGTAAAACATCACAATTTTAATTTTAAATTAATTTAAAAATATTCTAAATCTCTGAGAACCTCTCATTTTTAATCTAAAACTCTTTATTTCACTTTCAAACCAGATCCTAAAAATTCTAAATAACCTAACCTAAACTCTAAAAATTCTAACCTAAATTCTAAAAAAAATTCCAACAAAAAATTCTAAAAAAATTCCAACAAAAAATTCTAAAAAATTCTAAAACACTTCAAACCTAAATTCCAAAAATCCGAATATAAATCCAAGAAACACACATCACAAAAATAAATGAACTCCGCAAAAACAAACATAGAATTTCCGCAAAATGGAGTCACGGTAATACGAAGAAGATAATGCGAGTATTTATATCTGTAACGAAAAAAAATAACGCAGAGAAGTTTATTTTTTCCCGTTCCACCGTCATGGGATATTTTCACATATACATTTTCACGTGGAGAAACACAGTCGTTTCCGATTCTTTTTTTGTTCGATATTTTTCGTTCGACGTGGCCCAACAGAGGAAAACAAAATGGAGGAGCCAGTGGGTGTTTCGCTTGAGCGTCGATTTTTCGAACCGAACGAATGAATCAGTTCTAGCTAAAACAGCATAGTCACTCGAGTTGCAACCGCGTTCTCGATCGAGAAAAAGAGGAGATTCTTTGGTGAGTCGGTAGAAACGGAATTGCATTGATCGAGACTAAACAAAAAGGTGTTGTCTTCGGGGAGTTGGTTTTTTATTCCTTGAAGAGGTTTCGTGTGGAATCTTACTTTCTGAGGAAAAGAAAATGTTGAAGTACTGATTTTTACTTTTGGAGGAGTTGAAAGCTTCTTCTGATTTTTGTGTTGCCTTTCAATTTTTACTTTTAACTGTTTTAAACTAAATTTGACCTAAAATTAATTATTGATTGATTATATAAATTGTTCAGAATTGATTGATTATAGAAATTGTTCAGTATTGATTGATTATAGAAATTGTTCAGTATTGATTGATTATATAAATTGTTCAGAATTGATTGATTATAGAAATTGTTCAATATTGATTGATTATATAAATTGTTCAGTATTGATTGATTATAGAAATTGTTCAATATTGATTGATTATATAAATTGTTTAGTATTGATTGATTATAGAAATTGTTCAGTATTGATTGATTATATAAATTGTTCAGTACTGATTGATTATAGAAATTGTTCAGTACTGATTGATTATAGAAATTGTTCAGTATTGATTGATTATAGAAATTGTTCAGTATTGATTGATTATATAAATTGTTCAATATTGATTGATTATATAAATTGTTCAATATTGATTGATTATATAAATTGTTCAGTATTGATTGATTATATAAATTGTTCAATATTAATTGATTAAATATTGATTGGTTCAGTATTGATTGATTATATAAATTGTTCAGTATTGATTGATTATATAAATTGTTCAATATTAATTGATTATATAAATTGTTCGATATGAATTGATTAAATAAATTGTCTAATTTTGTTCATTGTTATAAAATAATTCTCTGAACAACTTAGCTTCCAGGAAAAATTCTTATTCCCGCATTCTGTGTCGCCACGCTCGCGTAACGAGATAACGCAAAAAAATGTCATCAATTGAGATTCCCCGTGAAGCAGGAAGGAAAAATCGTTCTTATCCGTAGAAATTACTTTCTACGGAATGTCCAACAAATTCCTTTCCTCTGTCTTTTCTCTCTTAAATTGATAGAACGATAGAAATTTCTCGTCACGTTCGCGATCAATCTTGATCGTAGCCCGATTTTCGTCGGCCAAAAGTAATTTGCAAGCGCTCCAACGAATTTTTCCCCGCAACTTTTGTTGCGTTCCTAATAAAGACTGACGTGGAAATATTAATTCGATTACGTGGAACGACGGCGATTTCGGAGAAAGTCGAGCGAGATTTTTTTATGTTTACTGGAATTCTTTATGAATTTTTTTGTTTAAATCTTTCTAAGCTTTTTAGAAAGCGGAACTGCAGAGTAATTAATTTTGGGATACATTTATTTGAAATTAGATAAAAGTGGATTTTTAATTAGATGAAATTGAAAGACAAGATAAAAATTAAAAGTCAACTTTCAAATACTATACTTGATCAAATAACAAACATAATCAGACCACACACCTAAAAAAATATATTAAAAGATTCTTATTTAAAATATGACAACTCTTCATAGTACATGAAAATAACAATTTTCTAATTTGCAACAAAATGCACAATGGAAATGAAGATTTTGTTTAACGATGAATAAGAGTGTATCTGACCAAAACACATGTATAGTGATTGTTAGCAGGTAGACAATATCATTAATTTCCCATGAGTTCCATGTCGTTTTCCTCTCGATCGCGTGATGTCCGTCGCATTCAATATTAAATACCAGAACAGGGTGCGAGTCCGTACGCAATCGAGTGATTCGATGATCGATCGCAATTAAGCCGCGAACATGACACGTTGTTTCGTGGCCGATCCAGTGTAAACCGCAACTGTTAAAAGGCTGGAACGTTTCCCCATCGTCCTGTTTTATCGCGTGATACTTCCACCTGATTTTCAATCGACTTCTTCCTGTTTCGAGTTTATCAAGACTTTCGAGGGGTTCTTGAGACTTTTGATGAGGACAGTTTACGAATTCTTAATTTTCTGAATTGTAAATTTCACGAATTCGGAATTTCCTGAATTCTCAGTTTCCCGAATTCGGAATTTCCCGAATTCTCAATTTTCCGAATTCGGAATTTCCCGAATTCTCAATTTCCCGAATTCGGAATTTCCCGAATTCTCAGTTTCCCGAATTCGGAATTTCCCGAATTCTCAATTTTCCGAATTCGGAATTTCCCGAATTCTCCATTTTTCCGAATTCGGAATTTTCCGAATTCTCAATTTTCCGAATTCGGAATTTCCCGAATTCTCAATTTTTCCGAATTCTCAATTTCCCGAATTTCCAATTTCCCGAATTCCCAATTTCCCTAATTCTCAATTTCCCAAATTCTCCAAATCCCCGAATTCTCATTTCCCCAAATTCTCCAAATCCCGGAATTCTCATTTCCCCAAATTCCCCAAATCCCCGAATTCTCAATTTCCCAAATTCTCCAAATCCCCGAATTCTCAATTCCCCAAATTTCCCAAATCCCTAAATTCCCCAAATTCTCAAACAAACAAATTTGCAAATTCCCAAACGTGCGCAGCCCTCACACGCGACTCCCATCGCCCACAAAACGGCGATATAACACGCGGCAAGCTCCCGAAAAGTCCCACTAACATCAACGGTAAGAAACACGATATCAGATACGCAAAACAGAAGAGACTTGGCTCGCATATAAACTGGCGATCGTTAAATTTTCAAGAGCATCCGTTGTCTCTTTCATACACCTTGAAGTAGCTGTTGTCCCCGAACAAAAATGACGGAAGTTGTTTGGTCTTTCCGTGAAGTCTCTCGCTCGTTCACTCGGACAGGTCGCAACAATGCTTTTCTTTATTCCTTGATAATTCAATTCAGTCCCTAGAGACGAGGACGTTCGTTTATTCCGAGCAGTGTATTCACGATGGCGCCAACCTTCAAACTGCACACCATTACAAGGCAGAACCCCTCAACCTCTCTCGTTTCAATATTTTTTTTTTCTTCCTTTTCTACTCTCTCCCTTTCGTTTCAAAGAATAACCTGGATGTACACGAAGGAACGGCTCGACGCCTCTTCTCGCTGTCCATCCATTTATTACGAAACATAATTCCTGGGTGAAGTTTTCTCGAGTGCTGCTCCTAATAAGGGAGGCGGACGGGGGAATTGAGGAAAACGGAATTGGAAATATTGGTAATTGGGAGTGTTGGAACTTGGGAATTTGGGGAGTTTGGGGAATTTGAGAAATTTGGGGATTTGGGTAATTTGGGAATTTGGGTAATTTGGGAATTTGGGAATTTGGGGATTTGGGAATTCGGGAATTTGGAAATTTGGGGAGTTAGGAATTTGAGGAGTTGGGAATTTGGGGATTTGGGTAATTTGGGGATTTGGGTAATTTAAGAATTTGGGAATTTGGGAATTTGGGGATTTGGGAATTTGGGAATTTGGGAATTTGGGGAGTTAGGAATTTGGGGAGTTGGGAATTTGGGGATTTGGGTAATTTGGGGATTTGGGTAATTTAAGAATTTGGGAATTTGGGAATTTGGGGAGTTAGGAATTTGGGGAGTTGGGAATTTGGGAATTTGGGAATTTGGGGAGTTAGGAATTTGGGAATTTGGGAATTTGGGGAGTTAGGAATTTGGGGAGTTGGGAATTTGGGAATTTG
The DNA here is from genome assembly GCF_050947335.1 of Megachile rotundata. Lineage (NCBI taxonomy): Eukaryota > Metazoa > Arthropoda > Insecta > Hymenoptera > Megachilidae > Megachile > Megachile rotundata. The sequence goes on from NC_134996.1 coordinate 11,603,227, forward strand.
GGAATTTGGGAATTTGGGGAATTAGGAATTTGGGAATTTGGGGAATTTGGAAGTTTGGGAATTTGTGGAATTTGGGAATTTGGGAATTTGAGAATTTGGGAATATGTGAATTTGGGAATTTGGAAATTGGAAAATTTGGAAATTGGAAAATTTGGAAATTGGAAAATTTGGAAATTGGAAAATTGGAAAATTGGAAAATTGGAAAATTGGAAAATTTGGAAATTTAAAAATTTGTGAAATTCAAACCCCAGAAAATTCTCACCTCCCAGCCTCCTCAACTCAACCTAATCCAAAAATGTCACAACCCCAAAATCTAATCAACCCCAACTAAAAACTTCGTAAAGCTCAAAAATCTAAATATTTGACCATCTCACAATTGAAAAAGTTTAAAAGCAAAGAAATTGAAGAATTTATAAGTTTCCAACTAGAAAGTGTTTTTATCGTAATCCATAGTCTGTGTCTTCTTTTCATTTGAGACCTTTTGTCTTCGGTTCAATATGGAAGGCGTTTCCTCTTCCTCTTCCTTTTTTACCACTATCGTATCATAATAACAAACGTGTCTGGACTATCGGTCCGGTTTCTTTTATACCCGTCCGTTCCCAGAACTTTGATCACAGAAGCTGTCCGTTATGTTTGAGGACCACGAAACCAAACTAGGGAGTTCCTTTTTTGCCAAGGGAGGTCCATTTGATAGGGTCTGATGGATCTTCAAGGACACCTTCGAGTTTAAACACTGCCATTTTGTTCTTCTATGAAGTCTCTTAAATTTCATCCTCACATTATTTTTATTTTCAAATATATCAAATATATTTTCAATTTGTTATTCATGTTTAATTTATTTAATTTATTAGTTTATCAATGTACACATCTTTAATCTGACACACTTTAATTTCTTTTGTTAGTCTATTAATACATTTTTATTAATATATTTTTAAGTGGGTAGGTTTGTTTAAACCTATAGTATTTCTAATTTATTTTATTCAAACTTGTAATGTTTTTAAATTATTTTGTTTAAACTTGTAATATTTTTAATTTATTTTATATGAACTTATAACATTTTCATTTTGTATTGTTCAATCTTATGTTCTTAATTTATTTGTTTTGAACTTGTAACTTTCTACAGTTACATATTTTTATTTTATTTTATATGAACTTATAACATTTTTATTTTGTATTGTTCAATCTTGTGTTCTTAATTTATTTGTTTTGAACTTGTAACTTTCTACAGTTACATATTTTTAATTTATTTTATATGAACTCATAACATTTTTATTTTGTATTGTTCAATCTTATGTTCTTAATTTATTTGTTTTGAACTTGTAACTTTCATTTATTTCTACCAATGCTTTCACTTTATGACCCGCAATATCTTTAATTGCCACATTGAAACATATTTTCAATTTCTCGTCCCGATGTTATCTCAAAGGAGTATTTCCTTTCGTTCCAATCAATTTCTTGCCGCGAAAATATTGTATTTCACGGGTAATTTCTGTTGTAACATTTCACGGCAATTTGTATTGTATAGCTCTTTTTTTCACCGGAGGTGTGAAACGCCAGTAATAAATTATCACGCCGTTAAGTCATTTACGACATGGCGATAATTCTTTGGCTTGGCTCGTATTAGTACGCCACGGTCACGTACGAGGAACGATTTTACGCTTTTATTGCACCCGAAAATCCCCGTGGTTGCCACGAAAGTTACGCTCATTCGATACACTTTTTATCCGTCAACAAAAATATTGATTCTTCTCCATTTATCATTCTGTCGCTTTCACCCACTTCAAATATTTAGATGTTACATATGTTCTCTGCATATGTGCAAATATTCTATTTAATACATAAGGTTATTTTTTATATGTGGACCTTATTATATACTTCTCTGTATGCTTCATATTTGTCTTGATAAAATTTTACATGTATGATTAAATACACACATGATTTTATATATGTGGTACATATGTGTATGTATACACATGTGTATCTCTGTATGTGTCATATTTGCTTGACAAAATTTTTACATATGTGATTAAATACATACATGATTTCATATATGTGATACATATGTGTATGTATACACATGTGTACTTATTCACATATGTATCTCATATATAAAATCATGAATGTATGTAATCATATATGTAAAAATTTTATCAAGACAAATATGGAACATACAGAGAAGTACATATGTGTATGTATACACATGTGTATATGTACATATGTGTACATGTATATGTATATACACACATGTGTATGTGTATGTATACGATGTATTATTAATACAAGTATGATTTCATAGAAAAAAAGTAATTATCTTCAAGGACAATTAATTGCAGAAATAAAATAATGTCTAAAAAATTGTTTAAAAATATGTACTATATGTAACTGCATATGTGAAAGTCTATATTCTATCTTTATACTTATTCTTCATCAAAAATAAAATGATCAAAAAAGCTTAATAATGGTGCATAAGAACTGAACGTTTTTAAAAATGTTAATGGACGAAGCAACCTACGTACGGTAATTTTATGCACATGTTCACTAATCAATATCACTTTCTGATCACTTAGTTACGTTTTCCGTATTTGTCACTGAAACCACGTGTAGAACACTGAAATTCTTATTCTTAGTACCAGTAGACGTAGAACCGAGTATAGTTACACAAATACCTTATTTAGAACTAGATTAGAAAGTAGTATAGAATAGAAGCTTAATTATACTTATTTAGAGAAAATACGATTGAATTAATCTCTTAATCTCGAGTTGATTTATAGATCACGTACTATGACTTTTTTAAGGTGAATGAAACTTTGGGGTTGTTGGAGTGATTCGAGATGGAGGTTATTTAAGGTTATGTTTGTTAAATTTTATTATTTTGTATAATTTTATAAACTCCATTGTAGTATACTTACAATAATTGTATAACTTGTATTATTATAACTAAAATATAAAATATTATTATAAGATTTAATGTATATAACATGAACACTGTCTACATTCTATCTTAAAGTCACATTACAAAAGCACTTATTTAATTTTGATTAAGTCTTCAAAATTTTTTGAAACAACCTTCCACATCTTCAGGAAGTATTCACCTATAAAATGCAGCATTTTAACATTCCTATCATTAGTCACTCAATAAAGTTTCTCAAAGTTTCATTCAAATGGGTGAGTATTCCCCAAACCAGCCGCCATCTTGAAACAAAGAAAAGCGAAACAAACTTCTCAAAAAGTGAAAGTACCAAAAAATACCTCCACCATAAATTTACCAAATTACAAAGAAAAATACTTGAAAAAGCATTCGAAGTTTCAACACCCAAGAACTTTCCATCGCGACCCGAAAAATCGATCCCCATTGAAGTGCTCTTAAAGTCCCGTTCACAACGTATTATCCCCCGTCAGAGGTCGATCGATCTGCGATCGAAGGTGAAACACGAGGAACCGTGTGTGCGTTTGTGCGATGCTTCGTCGTGCGTGGGCAGACCACAAGGATCGACCGGAAACAGGATCGCAATAATGCTGCCGCCGATTCTAAACAACATTAACAGCGATATACTGACGCTGTACACGAATCCTGCAAGCGGCAGGAGCGTAGCTACTCGCCCGGCGAGGGGCCGTTACGCGGAAATCGGCGTCAAAAGGTAAATTTTTCGCGACTGACTATTTTTAACCCTTTCTGCTATCAGCCATGTACATACACGCATTTCAATCATTCTTTTTTACTTTTTTTTTAAGAACTTTGCAATGAATTGCGTAGCTGACGATAAATATTTGATTGCTTTATTGCTGGATTGTGTGCTTTATATTATATTTAAAGCAGTTATGTTTAGGCTCGAGTTACAGTTTGTTAGTACTTTGTTAGTGCTGAATATTATATTTAAAGCAGTTATATTTAGGGTTGAATTACAGTTTGTTAGCACTTTGTTAATACTTTGTTAATACTTTGTTAGTACTTTGTTAGTACTTTGTTAGTACTTTGTTAATACCTTGTTAGTACCTTGTTAGTACTTTCTTGGTACTTTCTTCGTACTTTTTTAACACTTTATCGGTACTTATTGATACAACGAAAGGGTTGAAAAGACTTCACCAGCGAAAAACCACAATTCTCGATTGCTTCAAGTGTCATAAATCAATTGGTATAATCTGTAGTGCATATATTTAGAGCACCCAAAAAACTACTTAAACTTCATGCATGATGTACATACAAAAAAATATTAAATTTTATTTTATCCACAGTAGATTGAACGCTATTTTTGAATAAGCTTGTAGTGCATTATAGAATAAAAACATTCTACGAAACGAATTCTATAATCTTACTGATACTTCTTATAAAAATTATCGATAATTTACAATGTTTCACAACTGTATTGCATGATTAGATGTAATCTCGTTATCGTATAATATCAGTGCAATAAAAAAATGAGTGGACACTCAATCGTGGTATCAAACAGAACTAAATATGCAAAGAAAATAATAATTACCATCTGTTCATTATACGAGTTCACAACTCTCGAACGAATTAGCACACCGTATAAGTTTATGAAAGAGAAAGAGTCTTCCTGTTAATTGTTATGACCCATTCTCAAGCAATTTACATTCGCTCAGCGTGATGCTCTCACGATGGACGCGTTGTTAAGAACGCGGTGTAATTGCAGCCACGAAACCGCGTATTTAATTATTAATCGATGCACTCGGATCGTGTTCGTTGCAGTTGCCATTACATGCACCTGCGTTTATTGATCCCGCCGCGAGCCACCATGGATTCTCATGGTGAACATGCGATTCGACAGCTTCGGGATTTGGCAAATACACAATTTTTAGATATACGAGCTTAGTGGTCTGGAAATTTAGATTGAAAAAGAGAGCTGAAAATTTGGAAATTTGGAAACTTAAAGATTTGGAAACTAGAAAATTTTGAAACATAGAAGTGAAATATGAAAATGCAGTAATTTAAAAGTTTGAGAATTTAAAAATTTCGATATCTAAAAATTAAAAACTAAAAAATTTGGAAACTAGAGAATTTTGAAATATAAAAGTGAAATACAAAAATACAATAATTAAAAAATCTGAGAATTTGAAAATTTCGATATCTAGAAATTTGAAAACTAGACAATTTTGAAATATAAAAGTGGAATACAGAAATATAGTAATTTAGAAGTTTGAGAATCTAAAAATTTAGAAACCTAAAAATTTAACAACTAGGAAATTTTAAAATATAAAAGTGAAATACAGAAATGCAATAATTAAAAAATTTGAGAATTTGAAAATTTCGATATCTAGAAATTTGAAAACTAGAAAATTTTGAAATATAAAAATGAAATACAAAAATATAGTAATTTAGAAGTTTGAGAATCTAAAAATTTCGATATCTAAAAATTTATAAACCTAAAAATTTGACAACTAGGAAATTTCGAAACATAAAAGTGAAATACAGAAATACAATAAATTAGAAAATTAACAATCTAAAAATTCTTTTATACACTTATCCTTAAAAGTAATCAATTATTATCTACTCTTCACAATTCTATTCAGAAGTCCACAATACACCTAGAATTACTTTGCTAAAAGTTCCTCGAACCCTTTAATTGATTTTAGCAACCCTTGTTACTTTGATGCCTCGCCCCACTTACTTCTTTCACGTATAAAAGTTCTACACTTCCGGCTATCCGAAGCTCCAAAGCTTTCAGCGATGGTGTCAATTGATTTTCTAGGAAATTGAAAGCCATACGTTTGATTGCACGATGTTGAATGTGATACAGAGACATTTTAATCTAACTCTGTTATCTTTCATTTGTGAATCAATAAATACAAACGAACCGAAAGCTTTTTGTATCTGAAAGAACTAAAATGTTCCACCATTTTATTTTGATCGACCTCCATCTTGTCAATTCTATTAATTTTATTTTCTGTATTAATTCTTTATTTTTTAATTATTTATATGATAATTTTGGGACAGAAATGTTTGTTAACAAGTTTGTAGAATAAATTGACAAGTTCATTAATTTTATTGTCTATACTAATTCTTTATTTTCTAATTATTTATACAGTAATGTTTGGAGAAAAATATTTGTTAACAAGTTTGTACAATAAATTGACAAGTTCATTAATTTTATTGTCTACACTATTTCTTTATTTTCTAATTATTTATACAATAATTTTGGTAAAAAAAATATTTGTTAACAAGTTTGTATAATAAATTGGCAAGTTCATTAATTTTATTGTCTATACTAATTCTTTATTTTCTAATTATTTATAGAATAATTTTGGTAAAAAAAATATTTGTTAACAAGTTTGTATAATAAATTGACAAATCCCTTAATTTTATTGCCTATACTAATTCTTTATTTTCTAATTATTTATACAATAATTTTGAAAAGGAATATTTGTTAACAAGTCCATATAATAAATTGACAAGTTCATACAATAAATTAACAGATTCATAAAATATTTATTATATTTTAATATTTTTAGTAAAATGAAATTTTCTTTAAAAAAGAACTACTTTGAAGTTAAATATTTATTATGAAATAGAAATAGTAAAATAATAAATTATAATAGTAAAAAATGTAAAGAGAGCTAATTTCCTTTATAGAAGATATCTCATTTCCCTGCTACAGTCTTAAACGGAAATCCCATTTGTTTGAAAATCGATCGATCGTGAATCATTGCTTGTCACCGCAGGAAAATCGATTTTAATCAGCGGTTAATATGAAATATGATAGCAAAGTGGCCGACCACACGAAGCCCTTCGGTTTATTCTTATGTAAGCCTCTTAGTGGTAATCCGCTTGAGGGCCCCCGCGAATAGACCCCGGACGAGATTCATTTATTTCTTTTTTTTTTTCCTTTCTTTTTATTTTTTTTATTTTTTCCTCTCTTTTTCGTGGAGACTAGCCGGAGGATCTGACCCTCGTCGATCCCAATTATAGGGGGATGCTCGTGGCTGCTTTCGGGAAAATAAAATTCTACGAACTTACCCGGGAATCTTATTTTCGACTTTTCTGGATTTAAAACATCTCTTCACTATTTTAACAATAAAATTTCTTTATTCTTCTATTGTTAATATTTTTCATTTATTGAGGAGTTTTCAAGATTTTATCTGGTCACAATTTTTACTCTGACTTCAAACTTAATATATTAATACTTTTTATTTATTCAAGATTTTTCAAGATTTTATCTGTTGACAATTTTTACTCTGACTTCAAACTTAATATATTAATATTTTTTATTTATTCAAGATTTTTCAAGATTTTATTTGTTCACAATTTTTACTCTGACTTCAAACATAATATATTAATATTTTTTATTTATTCAAGATTTTATTTGTTCAAAATTTTTACTCTCACTTCAAACTTAATATATTAAAATATCTTTGCAAAATTTAAAATATAAATTTATTATTTGTATACTTTATTGAGCTTGTATAATTTACTGAGCTACAATACTGATTATACTAAAAATATTTACATAGTGTAAGATATCAAACAGAATATACAACTCACTAAAAAAAATTGACCAATTAATGCATCATTTCATCTGCAATTTTTATTTCATTTTTAATTTTTTAATTTTGAGTCCTATACACTAGTATGATTGTAAAAGGAATTTTGAGAATTAAGGAATGTGACGTTGGCGTCAGAGTGCGTTAAAATGGCGGCAGAGTAGCACCGTTCACTTAACACGAAAAGGGTCGTAAGTGGAACGATCTTTTGAGCAATTCGAGATGTCGTTGACGGGGCTGTTTTTCGCGCGACTTTTTTCCTTTGATTGTCAAGCGAACACGCGCGATTGCTTTGATTGTCAAGCGAATGAATTAAGCCACCCCTCGGTCTTTCCCTTCGGATTGGCTGCCTTTCGAGGCTTCATGCGAAATTTCTTTCATGCGTTATATAATAAGCAACAATAATAATTTAAGAGGAAGCAACCCCGAAATTTCGAGTACATGAATTATGTAGATAAAAGAGAAAATGAAACTTTCGAGAGGAAGTAAATAAAAGAAAATTAAGATAAATGAAACGAAAGGGAAATAAATGAAATATACGTAGAAAATTTTGATATATAAAAATTTAGTAATATAGAAATTTTAGGGGTTGGAGCTTTGGAAGTGTAGAAATTTAGGGGGTTGAAAATTTGAAAATTTGGAAACTGGAAAATTTTGAAATATAAAAGTGAAATATAGAAATATAGTAATACAGAAATTTCAGGGGTTGGAAACTTGGAAGTGTAGAAATTTAGGGGGTTGAAAATTTGAAAATTTAAAAACTTAAAAATTTGGAAACTGGAAAATTTTGAAATATAAAAGTGAAATATAGAAATATAGTAATATAAAATTTCAGGGGTTGGAACTTTGGAAGTGTAGAAATTTAGGGGATTGAAAATTTGCAAATTTAAAAACTTAAAAATTTGGAAACTGGAAAATTTTGAAATATAGAAATATAGTAATTCAGAAATTTGAGAATTTAAAAAATCCATATCTAAATATTTAGAAACCTATAAATTTGAAAACTAGAAAATGTTGAAATATAAAAATACAATAATTAAAAAATTTCGATATCTAAAAATGTAGAGCTTAAAAGTTTGAGACCTACTTAAACATAATATGTCAACAAAGGATGAAACCGAGTAGATAAGTGAATATTCATGACAAAAATGATGCGATCTAATCATAAACTCGTTCCACATAGAAAATACACAAGATGTAAGCCCATGAATAATTAGCACACAAATCATACCGTTTTATCGTGACAGAGCTCGTGCCAAGTTATCTTCTCACCCACGCTGGAAAAATGACGCTAACATCCGCGATGCACGCTTCCAGCCGATTAGAATAACAAAGTAGAGAACCGAGCGATTTTAATGCACTCTGGGGATCGACGATTTATCGTGTTCCCAACGAAAATCGCGTTAACAATAAACAATGATCGTCGAATCATAGGGGATTAACGCCACTTACAACCCCATCGAAATCACAGGGGTCGTATGCACTCGAACACGTGAGTGCACGTGTGCACTCCGCTGTGGGAACGGTTAGGTTAGGTTTGGAAAATCTGCGCCATGAAAATGGCGGTTGTGCGAGGAACAGATGATTGTGTGATATAAACTTGATAGTATATCTGACAAATTAAATAATACTTGAATAATTTTGAACAATTATCAGATAATTTATTTATGGTGAATTGGATGATGTATTATGGTAAAAATTATTTATAATGATTATAGTGAACGCTATTTATAATGATTATAATGAACACTACATTATTTCATACCACCTTCATGTATAATAAATTATACAAAATTTTTATGCAACATGTAAAAAAATTATACATCAGTTATCTGCACATAAAAACAATTTATTATTTCATACAAAGTAACATAATAAATACTTTAAATTAGCAACCTAATAAATACTTGATTGCCTAACCTTATGAAGTATGCTGCAAAGTTAAAAATTCCAGATAAAAATCTTGATAATTGCACCTTGATTAATTTTACCATAAATGTGCATTTTTAACCTACATCTACAATTGCCATAAATATATTTGAATGAAATTAATTACATGTATCCAGACAACAAGTATGTCCAGACAAGTATATCCTAACAATGCCCAGATTTCGTGAAATGCGTGATCGCAACGCAGCAAATACAAACAGTCCTTAATCGAGCGTCTGGTCATTCCAGTCTCCTCTTTGTTCTCCCGCAAGAACAGTATCGTGACGTAACGATCGAAATTAAGCGATTCGTGCGGTTGTTCGTCCTGCAAACGCCTCTTTGTACTTGACTCGTTATCAAAGCGAGCCACAGTGCTTGCGTTCTCGTCTTCGAGGGCTGGACTTCGTGGTTACCTTCGGAGGATTCAAAGGACTTCGTCGTTAAATGGGGTAGATTGTGTATCTGACCCTTCTGGGGGTTTCTAAACTAGTCTGAAACTTGAATGACAATCACCTGCGACGTGTACCTTCCAGAATTTTTATGTTGTTTGATGTGGGAGTAGAGTAACTTGATAAGTGACCGTTGGATAGGTGGTTGCATATGTGACTGTTGCATAAGTAACTGGGTATTTGTTAAATGAGTATAGTATACTGGATAGGTATTTGTTAAATAAGTAGTTGTTGTAAGGGTACTGACTACACAAGTAACTGCTAGATAAGTGTTCGTTAGATAAGTAATCGTATAACCGTTCTATAAGTAGTTGCGAGATAAGTAACTACTCGATAAGTAATCGCTGTTGATTACACAAGTAACCGTTGAATAAATACTCGTTAGATAAATAGTCGTATAAATAACAGTCCTATAAATGATTGCAGAATAAGTAACTACTCGATAAGTGACCGCTGTTGATTACACAAGTAACCGTTGAATAAATACTCGTTAGATAAATAATCCTATAAATAACAGTCCTATAAATAATTGCAGTTTAAGTAACAACTCGATAAGTGACCGCTAAGTAACAATATAAGTAAGTTCTAAGCAGGTTCTCCAAATAAATTCTTCTAAGAAATGTGAAGTTATCGAAAGTTCCTTATTATACTGTAAATTTCTTCATTTGAATGCATTGATTATATTATGTAAAACGCAATGGGGATTTCTATTCGATCAATACTCGACTCCCGTAAATTAAAAGTTGGGGAAAAGCAGGGGAGCACCCATTCTTTTTCCCTGCTTTGCTTCGTGGGTCAGATTTATGGCTGGCTACCTGAATAATTAATAATTACAAACGTCGATAAAGCTTAGGGGATTTTGTCTTGAGGAGCACATACATCATTTTCGGGTTGTGTGAAATAATAATGTGGAGAGAGCTGTGGGAAGGGTAATTGAGATGTTTATTGGTGAAATATTGAGTATTGCTAAGTGTTATGTTACCACGCGTTGTATTGCCACGCATTGGTATCTCTATGCGTTGATATTGCCACGCGTTGAATTACCACGCGTTGTATTGCCATGCGTTGAATTACCACGCGTTGTATCGTCACGTATTCTTATTTCGACGCGTTGTTAACTCTCTATGCGTTGTTAACTCTACGCGTTGTTATTTCTACGCGTTAGTATTGCTACGCGTTGTATCGCCACGCGTGGAATTACCTCGCGTTGTATCGCCACGCGTGGAATTACCTCGCGTTGTATCGCCACGCGTTGAATTACCACGCATTGTATCGCCACGTATTCTTATTTCTACGCGTTGTATCGCCACGCGTGGAATTACCTCGCGTTGTATCGCCACGCGTGGAATTACCTCGCGTTGTATCGCCACGCGTTGAATTACCACGCATTGTATCGCCACGTATTCTTATTTCTACGCGTTGTATCGCCACGCGTGGAATTACCTCGCGTTGTATCGCCATGCGTGGAATTACCTCGCGTTGTATCGCCACGCGTTGAATTACCACGCATTGTATCGCCACGTATTCTTATTTCTACGCGTTGTATCGCCACGCGTGGAATTACCTCGCGTTGTATCGCCACGCGTGGAATTACCTTGCGTTGTATTGCCACGCATTCTTATCTCCTCGCGTTATATCGCCACACATTGAATTACCACGCGTTATATCACCACGCATTCTTATCTCCACGCGTTATATCACCACGCATCCTTATCTCAGCACACTGTGAACTTCACGCATATCTCCACTTATTATAATCACCTCGCGTTATATAGCCACTCGCTGAATAATTCAAATACTTCAAATCTGACCCACCACACACCCACAAAATCCAGAATTACTCAACGTTACAATTCCCTAACAATTCCCTTCCTCCATTTATCTCCACAACAAAGAAATGAACCCAACGGGAAGATAACAAAACGATTTCATTTCTTTTCATTCATTTTCCACATACCGGAGGAAACTGAAAAAGGAGAAGGAAAACGATAAAGCAGAATTGGTCGTTTTATCGTAAGTGAGGTCGAGAATTTGTCTGAATTTTCGCCGACAGACAGGAAACCGGTAGCATAATGCCAATTTCCGTGAGCCCTCGTGCGGATTCACTGTGGAATGCTTTACACGGAAGCCCAATATGCGCGGTGACGTCGGATGGACAGAAAAGGGCAAACGATTCACCTTTGATCACAGACCATTCCGGGGTTCTGCAATTATGTACCCTTTAATTACCGTATTTGGCAGGGCGCGTCTGAACCGAGCAATTTGCAGAAATGGAATAGGTGTATCCTTCGTCGAATGTTTGTCCCTAGTGAACCATACTACTTGTTTGACAAACACACCATACATCTTTCCCATTTTATTTTATTTCCTGTTTATTTCATTCTCTATTTTATTTTATTTTATTTTACATTTGTTTCATTCTCTTTCTATTTTATTTTATTTTCTATTTGTTTCATTCTCTTTCTTTTTTATTTTATTTTCCATTTGTTTCATTCTCTTTCTATTTTATTTTATTCTGCTTTATATAAAAAGGTTTTTTAACTTTTTAATTTTATTGAACTTATTCCATTTTACAGTTGAGGACTTCAGTCCTCAAAACTAAGATCTCACAAATTGAATAATTTGGTCATCACAAAATTTTCTATCTAACCTTCATTTGAATAATTAAGTTACTTCAATATTCATAACTCCACAATGACATGTAAACTCCCCGAAACTCGCCCTAAAAGCAGCCACATCGTGTCCAGCAGCATAAAGGCATGAATGGTATACAAGAGTCCCCGGACCACCCTAAACTCGATTTTCCGTTGTCCAGTAGTACAATATACCGGGTGACGTCAGCGAGACAAGCAGAACAACCGAAACAGAGCGTGGAGGTACTTAGCGAGCAAAGTGTCGCGTGTTACACCAAGTAACTTAAGACCACTTTGCTGCTCCCAGCGTGTAACCCAAGAGTCGCTCTTTGGCTTCGGTTTCCACGAGAAATTGGATAGGCTGATGCACGCTAGTCGAGCTTTGGCATACCTTTTTCTTCCTCTTCATACTATGCCTCTTCCTGCTCTTCTTCCTCTTCTTCTATTTCGTGTTGACGTTTACCTGCCCACTCGACGGGCATTAGACATTCATCCGTGTCGGGAATGCGACATTGGAAACTGGGTTTTAGGGTGCAAGATGGCGACTATTAGGATTAAACTGAGATTCGCTGTTTTCTTTAGACTCTTGGTGTTCTTTCGTTTACTTGGGTACTCGACGATTTCATTCGTGTCAAGAATGCGACGGAAACTGGGTTTGTTGCGAACCAAGATGGCGTCGAGTCTCTAACTGTATTAAGATTAGCACTGATTATTACGATTTTCACTGAGAAGATTTGATATTTTAATTTGCTTTTCTTCTTCCTCTTCTTCTGTTTTATCATGTTTATCTGGTCACTCAACAAGTATTGAACATTCATCTGTGTCAAGAATGTGGCGTTGGAAAGTAGATTTGTTACGGTCCAAAATGGCGTCGAGCCTCCATCTCCAACTGTATTAGGATTAACACTAATTACTAGAATTTTCACTGAGGAGGTTTGATATTTTATTAATCTTGCTTCTCTTCTTCCCCTTCTTCTTCTGTTTTATTATATTTATCTGGTCACTCAAGGAATATTAAACATTTATCAAAAATATGACGTTGGAAACTGGGTCTGTAGCAAACCAAGATGGCGTCCAATCTCTAACTCCGACTGTATTACGATTAATATTGATTATTAGAATTTTCATTAAGAAGATTTGATATTTTATTCCTCTTGCTTCACTTCTTCCTCATCCTCTCCTGTTTTATCATGTCTATCTGATCACTCAACGAATATTAAACCTTCATTCAATTAGAGCATGTGACGTACGGTTTGTTACGAACCAAGATGGCGGCGTTATCCACAAGATGGCGGCGTCACCCACAAAATGGACGTCACCTAGATACTATCAAGCTATCTTATGTGGGTGGCACAATTACTATACTGATACAATCTGTATATTATTAAAAATTTGTTCACTTTCCCATTCAAAGATACATTACATGAATTTATATAAAATAAATATAACAAGATTTATTAAAAATGAAAACATCATTGTCTGCAATTTTCAAAAGCTCCAGAATGACAATCTATATATTAAATGCTTGAAAATGGTCACATTACATGAATTTATATAAAATAAATATAACAAAATTTATTAAAAATGAAAACACCATTGACTGCAATTTTCAAAAGCTTCAGTGTAGCAGTCTATATATTAAAAGCTTGAAAATGGTCACATTACATGAATTTACATAAAATAAATATAACAAAATTTATTAAAAATGAAAACACCATTGACTACAATTTTCAAAAGCTTCAGTGTAGCAGTCTATACATTAAAAGCTTGAAAATACCACCTTAGAATTTCATGTAAAATTACTTTTACAATTCAGAAAATTAATTACAGCGAATAGATAGAATCTTGATGGATTAAAGCGTCCTGAATAAGAAATGGAGCTTTGAGAAATTGGTCAGAAATTCTCTGTCCAGCACATCTAACTTGTCTTTTTAGCGTGGAGTAACGAGCTTGTCAGGAACCATCGTGTTAGGAAGAAACAAAGCTCTCCAAGGAAGCTCTCTGTTGTATTAAGACTAATAGCGCAGTTCCCGGTCGCTTTTTCTTTGAAGCTTGCCTTTTCTTCGCGAAAATGTTATTAGATGACGAGAAAATAGGAGTATTAGAACTTTAAGGATTTAAAGATTGTTGCTTAGGTATTGGAAGGTATTAGGATTTGTTACTTAGGGATTGTCTGGGGTATTTTTATAAGGTATTAGGTATTGTTACTTAAGGATTGTCTTGGGTATTTTTATAAGGTATTAGGTATTGTTATTTAAGGATAGCAAGGTTTAAAAATTTAGCAATTCAGAAATAATTTGATAATTTACAAGCTTAGATATTTTTAGGTTCACAAAGACATAAATGTGGAATTATCAAATTTTCAAATTTACAAATTTAGTAATTTAGAGAATTATAACTAATACTTCCTCCAAATCTCCCAACTCTCCAAACCTATAAAAATTGTAAACAAAAATTTTTCACAAAAGAATTAATTTTCTATAAGAGACCTAATTTCCCATGAAAGACCAACACACTAAAATTTGTCGAATCATCATAACGGTTACGAAGACTACATGCAGCTTTTCCTGCAACCATTGTCCGCGGAAGACAATGGTCCGCAATTTAGCGGAAAATCTCATGTGCAATCTCAATGGCGAGGAAAACAGTCGAATGTGCAAGGGTGGTCGTTCAGACGTACATAGATACCCACGTTCCTTTTTTTCTCGAAATTGGATCGCGTTTTGCTCGTTCCGGAGGGAAATTAATCGTCTTCGCGAAATGGGGGAATGGCTTCCGCCAATACCTCGAAGGAGGACGCCACTTCCGGTCGATTTAATCTCCACCGATGAGACACGCGAATCCCAGAGTGCTGATAACTCGGTTAGGAAGTTTAACTAATAGAAACTTTTTCCTAGCAAACAGTCGGTTCACGAATTATGGCGACTGTTGTCGTCGATTTTATTTATGGCGGGAAATTCGAGGGGATTTATGGCTCTTTATGGCGGGGAGTTGTTTGTGAAATTCATTTCTACGTGTTTGCTTCTTGGAGGTAGAATGAGTTATTGTATTTTCTGTTATTTAGTGTATTAACAGATGTATTAAATCATAATTAATAAGTTGAGAGATGAAGTTGTTTATTAAAATTCTGTTGAGGGACGTCATTTTTAATTTTTGTAATTTTTTTAAAATATATAATGTACTTTGGAAAATTAAAAATTTAATTGATAATTTAATATTGTTTATATTGTTCACATTTATATTAATTTTATTTGTAGACGTGTTTAGTTTAATCTTCAATATTTATTGAAAGAAAATATTTTATCCTTAAATTGTGTAAATCATTTTTAACTAATATATGAATTATTTATAACAGCAATTAAAGTAACAGAATAAATTATTTAAATGTTGCAGTGAATAATAAAATATGTTATTAAAATTCAAAAGCAATTATACAAATCAATTTCATAAAATATTAATTATTAATTACTAGTAATTAATGTGATAGAATATATTATTTTAAATATTGAAATGAATAATAAAATATGTTATTAAAATTCAAAAGTAATTATACAAATCAATTTCATTAGATATTAATTATTAATTACTAGCAATTAAAGTGATAGAATATATTATTCAAATATTGAAATGAATAATAAAATATGTTATTAAAATTCAAAAGTAATTATACAAATCAATTTCATTAAATATTAATTATTAATTACTAGCAATTACAGTAGTAGAATATATTATTTTAAATATTGAAATGAATAATAAAATATGTTATTAAAATTCAAAAGTAATTATACAAATCAATTTCATTAGATATTAATTATTAATTACTAGCAATTAAAGTGATAGAATATATTATTCAAATATTGAAATGAATAATAAAATATGTTAATAAAATTCCAAAGCAATTATACAAATTTTAATAAACATCATCAGTAACAATAGTAACAAGCAACATTAAAGTAGAATTTTAACAATTGAACCACAGCAAGTTTTACCGAATCAAAATTTTTCTGAACAGTAATTAAAACCTTAATGAATATTCATGGAATTAATTCTCGTGTAAAAAAATGTATAATCAACCTTGCCCGCATCTCGCACAGGTGTTGCAATCTGACTATGAATGTTATCTGAGTATCGGGTACGCGAAAAGCATGTCGCAACGAGGTCTGAAAGAAAAGAAACGACACACGATAATTTTCATGCAAAACGCCATTGCTGTGGAAACGGGAGAAAGTGAGAAGGCAAAAAAAAAGATATGTTTGCAACTGTGTTCCACATATAAAATTACATCCCGTGTATTGCTGAAATTAATTAAACGATTTGATTATACCTTGTAACGTGTATTCTGGATATCCACAGATTAAATAGAAGAGAAAGTACGATCAGATGAGAGCACTGGTAATGTTATGCTGGATTTCTATGTTTGTAATTAGAAGTGTAGAGAAATATGTGGGTTGAAGAATTTATGAGATGCAGGATGATTGAAGAAATGACAGTGTTGGAAACAGATGTGGGTTTAGAATACGTGTTTGAAATTTATTGGGGTGATAATTCGGTGTCAAACTTAATTTCTGGGCTGCAAGTTTATTTTTAAATTCAGTGGATGTCAAAATTATTTTTAAGGAAATTCACTTGGACATCGAAGTAAATTTCTGGACTTCAAGTTTATTTTTAAACAAATTCAGTGGATGTCAAAATTATTTTTAAGGAAATTCACTTAGACATCAAACTAAATTTCTGGGCTGCAATTTATTTTTAAACAAATTCAGTGGATGTCAAAATTATTTTTTAGGAAATTCACTTAGACATCAAATTAAATTTCTGGACTTCAAGTTTATTTTTAAACAACTTCAGTACATGTCAAAATTATTTTTAAGCAAATTCACTTGGACATCAAATTGAATATTAAACAAATTCGCTATGCATCAAATTGAATATTAAACAAGTTCACTATGCATCAAATTAATTATTCATCAATTTTAACTAGGCATCGAATTCAGTATTAAGTAAAATCCCTTAGACATCAAGTATGATTAACCAAATTCACTTGAACATAAAATTTATTATCAAATTCACATAAACATCCACTTAATTATTAAATAAAATCAATTAGACATTAAGTTCAGTATATGATATTTATATGATATATATGATACTGATATTATTTATATGATATATATGATGCTGATATGATACTGATATAATACTCATATGATACTGATATGATACTCATATGATACTCATGTGGTACTCATATGGTACTAATATGATACTCATATGATACTCATATGATGCTGATATGGTACTGATATGGTACTGATATGATACTGGTATAATACTGGTATGATACTGATATTATTTATATGATATATATGGTAGGTACTGATATTATTTATATGATACATATAATACATATCATACGATATGATTACAGTATCATTATATGATATGACACTGTATACGATATTTATGTACATAGTTTCAAGTATTTCTGTACACAGTCTTTACCGATAATGAAGGTTAAAAAGATTTATACCGCCAATTCAACTATAATCTATCTTCCACGCACCAGAGAATGCACTTGACGTTTAAAAGGGATATTGCATATTTTTCCGGTCAACGATCATCGTAATCGACATTTCTAATTCCCTTTTCCTCTCACGTCGAGCATGAAACCGTTTCTCGTGACTCAACGCCATTAGATGCTTTCTAGCTAATTTTTTGCCTGTCGATGGAAAGTTTGCGCTCGATTATTTCAAGCTAATTAAGTAATCGTTTAAGCGATAAAGAAAGGAAATTACCTAAACGTTTCGTTTTCATAGGAATTTTCATTGACGAAATAGAAATGTTCTTTCGATGGAGACCGCTGGGTATTCAGGTGTCTTGCCCTCATTGGCTAGAATTCAAGGTTTCGCAAGAATAGTCCCTGTTGGCTGTGATTCAATATTGGCGACCTAATCGAATTATATCGGAGGAATGTTGAACTTTCAAGTTATTTCATATCAGTGAATCATGTCATTCATGATCCCAAAATTTAGCTATGCTAATAAATTTTATAGGCACCGATTGTTGAAGATGAAGTTTGTGATGAAGTACAAAATGACGAGGTGTCAGACCTTTTATGTAGACAAACCCTTCTTCCATGCTACAATTTATAAATTAAAAATACCAGCACAGAAAATGTCATCAAACTTCCAAGCAACAAATTACAAATAAAAAATACCAGCACAGAAAATGTCACCAAATAATCAAAGCCACCCCAACACCTTAACAAACAATTTCCCTCATCCGAAAAAGTCTCGCAACATCCCAAAGAGCCTCGCAACACCCCAAAGTTGCCCAGAAACTAAAAGAGATTACCAAAGAAAAGAAAGTGCAGGCAACCCTTTGCAGGGGGTTGCAGAAGACGTCCGAATTGCGCGAGCAACCGGTCGAAAATAACAAAGGGCCAGCAAAGCGGAAGTTACGTTCCTGATTCGACCGGAACACGGTGGTGCCATGGACGTCTGCGAGGATCGGACGGGGGTTGCCATGACGACTGAAGGTTCTCAACACGTGGTGGTCCAGCGCCGACCTCGCGAAGGGTAAAAAGGGATTTTTACGTATTAACGAGCGTTGCATCCAGAGCTTGCAGACACGCGGAGAGCGTCTCAAAGGAGTGGCAAGGGTGTCTCAAAGGGGAGGCGAGGAACGTATGGGAAGTTCGCTCCTTTTACGTCCTTCTTTTTATGAGTTTCGCCGTCTCGAGATGTTAATTCGCTGCACGGGGCTGGCTAATTGTAGCCAGTCTGCAGTTAGGGTGCATTCCCTGCTTTTAAGAGATTCTATAATAATGCGGATGAGTTTTACGACTTTATGAACTTCTTTGACAGGTTCTTGTACTGAGAACTTGGGGTAAAAGATACTTTTTTAGTTGGGAAGAATTATTTGATTATCTACGTAATGATTGTGTTATATTAAATATGATATATTCATTGTGTGATAGCAAATGTGATAATAAGTATGATAGAAAGTATGATATTATGTATGATATGAAATATGATGTCGAGTATGATATTATGTATGATATTAAATATGATATCAAGTATGATATTATGTATGATATTAAATATGATATCAAGTATGATATTATGTATGATATTAAATATGATATAAAGTATGATATTAAGTATGATATCAAGTATGATATTAAGTATAATATCAAGTATGATATTAAGTATAATATGAAGTATGATATCAAGTATGATATCAAGTATAATATGAAGTATGATATCAAGTATAATATGAAGTATGATATTATGTATGATATTAAATATGATATAAAGTATGATATTAAGTATGATATTAAGTATAATATCAAGTATGATATTAAGTATAATATGAAGTATGATATCAAGTATGATATGAAGTATGATATCAAGTATAATATGAAGTATGATATAAAGTATAATATGAAGTATGATATCAAGTATAATATGAAGTATGATATCAAGTATAATATGAAGTATGATATCAAGTATAATATCAAGTATGATATTAAGTATAATATGAAGTATGATATCAAGTATGATATTAAGTATAATATCAAGTATGATATCAAATATAATATGAAGTATGTTATCAAATATAATATGAAGTATGATATCAAGTATAATATGAAGTATGATATCAAGTATAATATGAAGTATGATATCAAGTGTAATATCAAGTATGATATCAAGTATGATATTAAGTATAATATCAAGTATGATATTGAGTATGATATTAAATATGATATCAAGTATGATATTATGTATGATATTAAATATGATATAAAGTATGATATTAAGTATGATATCAAGTATGATATCAAGTATAATATGAAGTATGATATCAAGTATAATATGAAGTATGATATCAAGTATGATATTAAGTATAATATCAAGTATGATATTAAGTATAATATCAAGTATGATATCAAATATAATATGAAGTATGTTATCAAATATAATATGAAGTATGATATCAAGTATAATATGAAGTATGATATCAAGTATAATATGAAGTATGATATCAAGTATGATATCAAGTACAATATCAAGTATTATATTAAGTATAATATCAAGTATAATATCAAGTATAATATGAAATATGATATTAAGTATAATATCAAGTATAATATCATGTATGATATTAAGTGTAATATCAAGTACGATATCAAGTATGATACCAAGTATGATATTAAGTATAATATTAACCTAAAATGATATAGAAATCGTACTTATTTCAAGAGTTATATATTTAAAACAATGGGATAATTTACAAGAGCTAATATTCTAAATCCAAAACATTTCATCTACAATATCCATCCACAACTTAAAACTCTACATACAAACTCTAATAATAAAATATCTATCTAAAATATCTATAAAGTATATACTATCATAAAACGATAAATAAAAGTATGTTTAACAACCCTTAACCCACTTAAAAATTCGATGAACCACAAACACTGATGATAAGAATTGATACATGCCCCACGGGTCCTATTCGTACCCCAAATCGTTGAATCATTATTCGATTCATTGCTCTCGACGCGGGTCAGAGGTCACGGAACTCTCTCAATTTTCGAGGGTTTATATTCGGTTGCATGTTTCCCGTCTAATTAAATCGATACACCGGAAACCAGCCGCCACGTGCGACCCAGCGAAAACTCTTCGAGCAGTCAATTAATCCGCGCAGCGAAATTAGTCAATGACGTCCGAGTGCGATCGATACGTCGCGACGAAACAATTCGTCTCTCATATCGCTTCGAGGGAGACATTTTTCAACGATGATTTATGTCGGCTGTCATCGAGTTCGAACACTGTTGACATCTCGTTTGCTAAAAATTTATGAATGAGGTTCTGAAAGGGTATTGGGGACATTGGGACGCGGACATTATGACGCAGGACGTTATGGCGCAGGATATTATGACGCAGGACGTTACGACGCAGGATATTACTAAAGAACTTTGTAGAACACAATGTGAGTGAGTTAAAATGTTAATCAAGAAGCAATTATATTAAATATGATCATTGGAATATCCATGCAAATATATTGAACACATATGTAAAATAACACACATATGTAGAATAACAGACATATATCGAATAACACATACAAATGTATACATATAAAATGAATAGTATTGAAATTTGACATCCAAATTATTACCCAATTTTATCTAACAACCAAATCAGTAAAATTAATAACCACGTTGACTAAAATTTGTGAATGATTTAATTTTGGACGCAGCACAAAATTAGATGGAAGTTGAATAGTTGACACCAGGGGATAAAATGTTTCCCAAATTTCACGAGAGTTGCTTTAATCGATGGAGCAGAGTAGTATACGGTCCTGAGAGTCGAGACAAGGTCCGAGACAGACCGTTCATCTGTCAAACGCAGAGGACAATAAAGTGCAGAACACACAAGGGTGGTTGGGGGTGGCAGCCAACAACTTTGCATACGTCAACGCCCCTCTGCTTCGATATTCAACGAGGGATAGCGACAAAGTTTGCTCGAAATAATACCATTTGATGCTTTCAAGTTAAAATGGGCCCTGGCAATTTATTCTTACAATTTTAATAGACACTTTAAAATTTAATATATTGAGTTATAATTATTGTTTCATATCATTTGATGCTTTCAAGTTAAAATAGGTACTTTGTTTTTGCAATTTTAACACAACTGAACACTTTAAAATTTAATATGATTTTGAGTTACAATTATTATAACTCATTGTGTAAAAATAATTATAAGTCTTACAATTTAGTATTTGAAACGAAATGAACATTAAAACGAAATGTTTCTTAGTGCAAGATTGCAGAGAATCTAAAGTAATCTCCAAGACGCCATTAAGTCGTACAAATAATTGCATATCAAGCATTCGCGACGAGATCGCGGAATTAACGTTGAATTAACGATGTCTCGAGTATCCGCTAATTATACCGATAATCCTTACTCGTGTAAAGCGTTCCGAAGCCCATCCAAACGACGCTGTACTTAATTAATGCTCTCATTAGAGTCCCAAAAGTCTCCCTAATGACCTCTTTTTACGAGCACGCCTCGAATACAAACCTTCCATTTTGTTTTCCTTTTTCATTCTTCCGAGCGTTCCACCAATTTGTTTATGACCTGGTTCGTGATGAGGTCGACTGCCTCGAACGAAAAAGCCCTGGGCACATTTTTTATTCTAATGAGGATGTTTCTAATTCTGTGTTGAAACATACTGTGCTGCGTTAGATTAACTTGTGTAGCGTTGGATTACTACACGTTAGATTAATGCGCGTTAGATTATTACGCGTTAGATAACTGCACGCTAGGTTTCTACGCGTTAGATTATTACATGTTAGATAACTACGCGTAAGGTTTCTACGTGTTAGATTACTACACGTTAGATTACTACTCGTTAGATTACCACGCGTTAGATAACTACACGTTAGGTTTCTACGTATTAGATTATTACATGTTAGATAACTACTCGGTAGATTACCACGCGTTAGTTCACTACACCTTAGATTTCTACGCATTAAATTATTACATGTTAGATAACTACACGTAAGGTTCCTACGCGTTAGTTTACTACACGTTAGATTATTACATGTTAGATAATTACACGTCAGGTTTCTACGCGTTAGTTACTGGCAATATAGGGATTGATAAATTTGAGAACTTGGGGATTTAGAAATTTGTGTTCTTTTAGGAAGTTTGGGAATTTTGGAAATTTTTACACTTCAGAAATTTTTGACATTTTAGAAATTATGGAAATTTTGGGAACTTTGAAATATTACAAATTTTTGATATTTTAAGAATTTTGACAAATTTGAGGAACTTTAAAATATCACAAATTTTTGATATTTTAAGAATTTTGACAAATTTGAGGAACTTTAAAATATCACAAGTTTTTGATATTTTAAGAATTTTGACAAATTTGGAGAACTTTAAAATATTACAAATTTTGGATATTTTGAGAATTTTGACAAATGTGGGGAACTTTGAAATATTACAAATTTTTGATATTTTAAGTATTCTGACAAATTTGGAAATTTTTGATATTTTTAGAATTTTTATTAATATCTAATTTAAGTAAAACTTTAAAAAATATTTAACTAGCTACCTAAATAATTAAATAACCGTTTGAAATTTATAATTTGCAGGCTCTTTGAATAAACCCTGACATTTACCAATAACCTAACCTCTAAATTGGCCTCCCGGTATATAACCACGCCATATAAATTCCTACGTTGAAACTTGTCTCGCGATTTCTGCTCAACCCGACGGAAATTACATCAGTTAGCGTAGAGATCCCTGTTTACAAAGCTACATTGTCCTGTTACATGGAGTAGGTACTTCAGTACGCTACGGAAAATTTATCTGCGAGTTTCTAAGCGATTACCTGTACAAGAGTGCTCTGAAACGGAGCGTAGGTAACGAGAACCAGCGGTTCTCCTATACAGCGTAGCTTCACAACACCGAATTGGATGGTTCCAACCACTTTTGTACCTCTTCTTCCTTCACGACCTTCTTCCTACGATTCGAAACGATTCTCGTGGCTGTTTCGCTTTCACGGTAAATGAAACGGAAGAAACCCGCCTTCCGAAGCTGCTTGAATCTCGTTTGACGCACTGATTATTACGCTTTTGATACTCGAAAGCGATTTTCGAGGGGAAATTGAGATTTGGCAGAAAGGTTGACTTTTCATTTTTGGTTTTATGTTTCTATTGAATGGGATTAATAATAAAGGAGTGCTGTGAAATATTTGTGACTGGTTTTTGAATTATTAATTACCTTGGAAAATTTGTAAATATTTTTATAAACAATATTTGTGTATATTTTTATAAACTCCTGTGTTCATAATAAAAATTGCAAATGTTACTTGTTACAATGAAAACATGAAATATTCTTGCTACATTAAATATCTGCAAAATTTGTAAATATTTGTATAAACATTTGTTTATATTTCTATGAACTCCTATATTTATAATAAAAATTGCAAATGTTACAATGTAAACATGAAATATTACTACATTAAATATCTGCAAAATTTGTGAATATTTTTATAAACAATATTTGTCTACATTTCTATGAACTCCTATATTTATAATAAAAATTGCAAATTTTACAATGTAAACATGAAATATTACTACATTAAATATCTACAAAATTTGTGAATATTTTTATAAACAATATTTGTCTACATTTCTATGAACTCCCATATTTATAATAAAAATTGCAAATGTTACAATGTAAACATATTGCTACATTAAATATCTGTTAATGTTTCTTGTTGCATAATGTATTTGTTTTGTGAAATAATTAAGTGTCATATAAGTGAAATGATAAATGTTTAGCATAAAAATTTGCTTCGTTGCGAAGGCTTGTAGTCGAGAGCATTAATTGACACGCTAACCACGTGAAAGCATCTCGAAGTTGCCTAATTTGTCTCTAGAAATTCGAACGGGCGGTTAATTAGCGAAAGGTGACTAAACAGAACGCTCCGTTTTCTCTTTGTTACAGGAGCGACGTCTTCCTGGAACCGTATCTGCAGCAGCATGGAACCGTTCAGGTTGTCAGCTCACCTAGTACGCCTCCGCCAAATCCGCTTCAGCATCATCAGCTTACGCAGCTACATCATGTACAGGTGAGTCTCATCATCCTCTCAATCTAAAATTTATACACCAAAACATATACACCCTCCACATTACACAGATCAAGATTTCAAAATGATTATTTGAACAAATGCTGAAATTTTGGTTTGCTAAAATGACTTCACATTGCAAACTTCACATCCAAACTTTCTTAGTACATCAAAAATTGCTTATAAAAATAAATAGCCAATTTGCTTATAGAAATAAATTAAAAAATGTATTTATTTATTTATAAAAATACAGAAAAAAAAATTCAAAAATGTCGTAGACAAAAATGTATGAATGAATTTTTAGGAATTTGTAAGAACAGTACATGAAAATGTATTATATACATCAATAATAGGGGATGAATAGCACACATCATAATTTAGCCCTCCAGTAAAACGTTGAAAGCATCGAATCATTGGAAAATCGCAACCCTAACGGAATACTTTCTGCGGCGAGCAATTAAGGGATTCGCAATTAGCTGCAAGGGTGTTCAGCACGCGTTGCACGTCCTCGTTTAATCCGTTTAACCCGAAATGCCGTTGTGTGTCAGTCTGCATTTCAAATTAAATTACACTCGAAACTCTGGCACGCGGTGAACCCCTTTGCAAATCCTCTTCGAACCCCCCAATCGTACCCCACTTGCTGGAGAAATGGTGGTATGGGAAAAATCGAAAATGTGTAGTACATTATTTTTTTATGATATATTTGCAAATTTAACGGAGAGATAAACTTGTTTATTAATAAAAAATAAAATGTAGGCATCGGTAGGTTCGGAGGATGTGTAGTCTCGTGTGATCTTCGACGTCAAGGGACAGTGTGTGGCGGTCCCATGATGGGATGGGAGACCGCTTGGAGGTCTGCCAAGAAAAAATTAGGGGAAGGGTGTTTTTTCACCGTTTTTTCTCGATAATTAGGTTTGCTACATTAATTAAATAGGGATATATAATAGGAACTTCAGGAATTTGTAGGGCAAAAAGTGTATTTCTGGGGATTTTAGAGTATCAAGGTTGCTGTAGGATTTCGTACATTCTATGATAGACATGGGAAAAGAGACACTAGGGAATTAAACATGGATTTCTCTCTCCCCTAGGAATTTTCTCTAGGGATTAGTTAGGAATTCATCCCTAGTGTTCGAGAAGAATCTAGGGAAAATCCGGGGTTTTAGGGTTTTTGGTATGAAAATGGGATAGAATGTGTGAAAGTCCTTTGATGTATAAGAGGGGAAAATAACCCAACCCCAAGGATATGTAGGGAAAAAATACTCGTGGTTGTTGTAGGGGAATTAGAGAAAGAGACGAGTAGAAAGTTTTAGTTCCCTAGGTGTGTGTTGTAACAAATCTCCTTGGAATTTTAGAAAATAGATTATATAACAAATATTATAGTAATAAATCTTACTCTACATAATCTATGAACAGCTCAACACAAAATATTTAAAATTGCTATAGTTCAAACTAAAACACTATAAGATAAAGAAACTTCTCTAGATCTTTATCTAGGATAGTTAATCTAGTTACAATGTTAGTAATAAAATACAGTGAATAATACAGTAATGAACAAATGAATTTCAGTATTATAGCAATTGCAATCTCGAAACTGCAGATAATCAATAAACGGTAAACGAACGCGTCCATACAAAAGAAATAAATCAAATCAGGCATCGATTAAGGTTCTTCCCACCTTTCACCAGTTTCAAATAATCCCAGGATCCCCCTAAATCCCGCTGGTAAAAAGTGTGAAAAGGGTCGCGCGAAACGGATATCGTTGGTCTCTATCGTTTTCATTGACGCGACTCGGGCGACTGACGAATCGTGGAAAAAAAAAGTTACGAAAAAAGAGGAAGGAGGAGGTAGATATCCAATCGATCAGCATCGATCAACAGAGAGAAAACGCGCTTTGTCAGACAGGAATGGTGAAGGTAGGTGAAACGCGCTTCCTGTGACGATTTGCTATTTTGCGGCTAATCGTTTGACGATTATCCACGGTAGAGTTTGCATAAGCTTCGTCAGCTCGATGGGAAACAAGGGAAAAAGAAAAATTAGGGGGACTTCCGTGTAATCAGCGACGATTTAATTGCTGGATTTAAACGTGCACGGTCGATTATTGCGATTGATGTGTGTTTGAATACGTAAAATTGTGAAAGTTGGGAGACATTGAGGAGTTGGGAAGTTTGGGGATATTTGGGAATTTTAGGGTTTTGAAATTTAGGAATTTGGGGAATTTGGGTAATTTGGGTAATTTGGGGATTTAGGGATTTGGGGGATTTGGGGGATTTGGGGAATTTGGAATTTGAGGAATTTGGAATTTGGGGAATTTAGGATTTGGGGAATTTGGAATTTGGGGAATTTAGGATTTGGGGAATTTGGAATTTGGGGAATTTGGAATTTGGGAAATGTGGAATTTGGGGAACTTGGAATTTGGGGAATTTGGAATTTGGGGAATCTGGAATTTGGGGAATCTGGAATTTGGGGAATTTGGAATTTGGGGAATCTGGAATTTGGGGAATCTGGAATTTGGGGAATTTAGAATTTGGGGAATTTGGAATTTGGGAAATGTGGAATTTGGGGAACTTGGAATTTGGGGAATTTGGAATTTGGGGAATCTGGAATTTGAGGAATCTGGAATTTGGGGAATTGAGAATTTGGGAAGAGTGGAATTTGGGGAATTTGGAATTGGGGGAATTTGGAATTTGGGGAATTTGGAATTTGGGGAATTTGGAATTTGGGGAATTTGGAATTGGGGGAATTTGGAATTGCGGGAATGTGGAATTTGGAAATTTACGGATTTGGGGAATTTGGAAATACGACAATTCTTAAATTCCAAGTTTAAGTGTCCAAATGAAAAAATTTAGAAAATTTCACAAAATGAAAACTAGGGAATTTCAGATCTACCCTACGACTTCCAGGAAATTATCAAGCCTACAAATCTACAAATCTACAAATCTAAAAATCTGCAAACCTTGCAATAAAAAAATTAGTAAATTCCCAATAAAAGATACAAGGCACATATATTCCGCATCCCCAAAAGGGAAACATTTGGTATAATTTCCCCAGAACACCTCCAGCCAGTTAGTCCCGTTAATTCCAATCCATTGCTTAATCTCGAACCCCACGTTCCTTTTTGTGTGGCGTTAAGCCGTTTGCTAGCCAATTCTGACCACAGTTCGTAAACGAGTAGACAAAGTCACACGATTTACAATCGCCCAACGAATATGGAAATTTTGCTCCCTTAAGCCGTAATTCCATGGGGGTGTAAATCCTGCTCGATCGTCACACAATATACTCTAATGCGGCATTATAACACGTCGAGAATGGGTTCACTGGTTATCTCAATTTGCAGCCAATTCTCGACCGTCGTTTATTTAGTCATCCTTTAATCTTTTTCTCATTTTACACCCTCGTTCTTTTTCTTATGTACTCTGTTAAATTATGTATGCTGTTCAATATCTTTTATGGTTTATAGAGTATAAATTATGGAGATTAAAATATCTTTGAAATATTTTTAAGGGAATTTATTAATTGAATTTTAAAGATGGGGTTGGAAAATTTGGGGTGAAGATGTAGCTTGGATAAAATTAAAAATATTCAGAATTTTAATTGTGACAATTTTTCTTGTTATAAAGAAATGGATTATTGTGAGCAACATGGTATTGAAATATTGTGATTAATGATTTATGAAGTGACATTGTAAACAACCACTTAATTGTTCAGATATTAGTCGTCATTATTGAAATATTATTACAAACCACCCATAATTGTTAGAATAATATTGCGACCCATTCTCTCCTCTCAAAATGTTATTACAACTCACCCTCCTTCGTTCAGAAAATATCATTACAACCCTTAATAAATTATTAAAATTTTATTATCATCTTACCATAGCTATTGAAGTATTACAACAATCCTTACTTATTAAAATGCTATTATGATCCTTGCATAGTGATTGAAGAATTATGACAAGCCCCTAATTATTATTACTATAATACTCACCCTCCAATAAGCTTCAATCTTAAACTTGGGTAATTTGGGAATTTAGGGATTTGGGGAATTTGGAATTTGGGGGAGTTGGAATTTGGGGAATTTGTAATTTGGGAAATTTGGAATTTGGGGGATTTGGAATTTGGGGGATTTGGAATTTGGGGGATTTGGAATTTGGGATATTTGGAATTTGGGGAATTTGAAATTTGGAGAATTTGGAATTTTGGATATTTGGAATTTGGGGAATTTGGAATTTGGGGAATTTGGAATTTGGGGAATTTGGAATTTGGGGAGAGTGGAATTTGGGGTATTTGGAATTTGGGGTATTTGGAATTTGGGGTATTTCGAATTTGGGGAATTTGAAATTTGGGATATTTGGAATTTGGGGAATTTGGAATTTAGAGAATTTGGAATTTGGGGAATTTGGAATTTGGGGAATTTGAAATTTGGAGTATTTGGAATTTGGGGAATTTGAAATTTGGAGAATTTGGAATTTGGGGAATTTGGAATTTGGGGAATTTGGAATTTGGGGAATTTGGAATTAGGGAAATTTAGAATTTGGGGGATTTGGAATTTGGGGTATTTGGAATTTGGAGAATTTGGAATTTGGGGAATTTGGAATTTGGAGAATTTGGAATTTGGGAAATTTGGAATTTGAGGAACCAAATTCCAAATTTAGACAACCTAACCCACAAAAATGATCAACCCCTTTCTCCAAAAATTTATAAAGACCTTGTACTTCATCTTGTGATTGTACCTTGTACTTCAATATGTTCTATACTAAAAAAGAATATAACATCGAATTTTCTAATTTCAGAGCGAGGAGTCGCTATCCTCAGAAGGTTCGGCCACCTCTGCTGGATCTTCGGGCACCACAGAAGATTCTGGCAGCGAGGTCGCCTGTGACATCACTCTGATCGAGAGGCTTATACGCTCTCATCCGATCTGGTTCCTTCCTGGCATCCAAAGGGCCGGTGCTTTCCACTTGTTGCAAGGCAAAGAGGAAGGGGTGAGTGCACTCCAACGAATCGATTAGGCGTAAGAAAATTGCGAGCATGGCCGGCTCTCTAACTTTTCTTTCTGGTAAGGGGCTTAAAAGCGTAGCCTCCTGGAAAATTCTCCGACACTTTCCGCTCTGGATTTTCTCACGCGATGATTTCACCTACCAAGACCCCGTTTTCAAATCATATTCCTTCACATAAAATATTCCTTCTTCCTAATAAAAAATTTGTTGGAACATCAAAGAGCAAAATTAGAGTTTGTTGCAATATTAATTTAATTATTAATATCGTTGATTTTATTCGCTGATTTTATTCGTTGATTTTATTCGCTGATTTTATTCGTTGATTTTATTCGCTGATTTTATTCGTTGATTTTATTTGTTGATTTTATTCCTTGATTTTATTCGCTGATTTTATTCATTGATTTTATTCGTTGATTTTATTCACTATTTTTATTCGTTGATTTTATTTGTTGTTTTTATTTGCTGATTTTATTCGTTGATTTTATTCGTTGATTTTATTCCTTGATTTTATTCCTTGATTTCATTCCTTGATTTTGTTCCTTGATTTTGTTCCTTGATTTTATTCCTTAATTTTATTCTTTGATTTTATTCCTCGATTTTAATCGTGGATTTTAATCGTCGATTTTAGTAATTGATTTGATGGTTCTGATTAAGTTCAGAGCCTGCTCAAGTGGATCTTGATCAATCTCCGTTGCAAAGACACTTGACCCGATCTCTGTCGTTACATCTTGTCTAAGTCTTTAATTTTTCATAAGCCTTTATCTTGATCTCGTTTTCGAGCCTTTCGATAAAGACTCTTGACCCTGCTACAGCCTTTATCTTCTTCACAGACCTGATTCCATCTTGATACTATTCGGAGAGGATCTTGACCCGGTTCTCCTGCACGAACCTCTCATCGATCTGCTTTAGAACCGACTTCTTGACACGCTACTCGAGCAATTCGAACGCTTTTGCTTTGTACATTTCTAGGAAAAACTGCCAACTCTCTTGCATTTTATTGAAATCAAAAGATTTTCAAGATGCACCCCGTATTTGGAGAATGGACAATTTGGATCAACTTCACTTATTAACACAACTAAATAAACTGTCCATTAAGTCACATTTGTAAAGTGACTTCATAAAGCTTCTTACTTAAAGTCCTCCTATTTTACTTCAACCTTGAACTTCATTTATTAACACAACTAAATAAACTGTCCATTAAGTCACATTTGTAATGTGCCTTCATAAAGCTTCTTACTTAAAGTCCTCCTATTTTACTTCAACCTTGAACTTCATTTATTAACACAACTAAATAAAATGCTCATTAAGTCACATTTGTAAAGTGACTTCATAAAGCTTCTTACTTAAAGTCCTCATATTTTACTTCAACCTTGAACTTCACTTATTAACACAACTAAATAAACTGTCCATTAAGTCACATTTGTAAAGTGACTTCATAAAGCTTCTTACTTAAAGTCCTCATATTTTACTTCAACCTTGAACTTCACTTATTAACACAACTAAGTAAAATGTCCATTAAGTCACATTTGTAATGTGCCTTCATAAAGCTTCTTACTTAAAGTCCTCATATTTTACTTCAACCTTGAACTTCATTTATTAACACAACTAAATAAACTGTCCATTAAGTCACATTTGTAAAGTGCCTTCATAAAGCTTCTTACTTAAAATCCTCATATTTTACTTCAACCTTGAACTTCACTTATTAACACAACTAAATAAACTGTTCATTAAGTCACATTTATAATATGACTTCATAAAGCTTCTTACTTAAAATCCTCATATTTCACTTCAACCTTGAACTTCACTTATTAACACAACTAAATAAAGTGTCCATTAAGTCACATTTGTAAAGTGACTTCATAAAGCTTTATACTTAAAATCCTCATATTTTACTTCAACCTTGAACTTCACTTATTAACACAACTAAATAAACTGTCCATTAAGTCACATTTGTAATGTGACTTCATAAAGCTTCTTACTTAAAGTCCTCATATTTTACTTCAACCTTAAACTTCACTTATTAACACAACTAAATAAACTGTCCATTAAGTCACATTTGTAATGTGACTTCATAAAGCCCTTACCTAAAGTCCTCACACACGCGAACCGTTAATGGTGTCTGTGACCCTTGAGAGCAATTTTGCGGAGACTTTCGTGATCGGGACATTTAGGGCACGCAGGGACAATTAGCCTTCGAATTACGCCATCACGACGATGCTATCGTTCACGGATGGCCGCCAGATCGAGCGTGGCCAAGGTATCTGCGAACTCATCGACCATTTGGCAAGCTGCAACCCCGGCTTAATATGCGGTAAATGCAAACGACGGACGGTGTCCCGACGAAATACGACTGCCTAAGCTTCTGGCGGCATTCCAGACCGCGATCTGGTTGGAAATACGCATAACAAGTGGCATTGTTAGCGTGGTTGCCTGGTAAAAGTCCTCCCTAAGTCGACCGTCTACGTTTTTCTGACGTTGCGAACGTTCGCGTGGGACGGTTTTGTACGAAACTGCGTTTATTTTTTGTGGAAGGAAGTTACTGTTAGGGTAGTTTCTTTTTGTAGAATTGTACGTAATCGGTTTTTGGTTTGATCTGATTAATTAATCTTGGTATGGAAATTTGCAATATAGGCTCATTTACGAAATTTGCAAAATTTAATGAAAATATGGAAGTTTGAGAATTTGGAGATGGAGGGTGTTTGGGAAGTTTGCAGTCTAATTAGGTTTCTACGCGTTAGATCACTACACGTTGGATCACTACACGTTGGGTTTCCACGCGTTAGATTACTATGCATTGAATAACTACACGTTGGATTTCTACGCGTTGAGTTTCTACGCGTTAGATTACTACACGTTGAGTTTCTACGCGTTGGGTTTCTACGCGTTGGATTACTACACGTTGGATAACTACACGTTGGGTTTCTACGCGTTAGATTACTACACGTTGGATAACTACACGTTGAGTTTCTACGCGTTGGGTTTCTATGCGTTGGATTACTACACGTTGAGTTTCTACGCGTTAGATTACTACACGTTGGATAACTACACGTTGGGTTTCCACGCGTTAGATTACTACACGTTGAATAACTACACGTTGGGTTTCTACGCGTTGGGTTTCTACGCGTTGGATTACTACGCATTGGATAACTACACGTTGGGTTTCTACGCGTTACATTACTACACGTTAGATAACTACACAGTAGACAACTACATGATAGGTTTCTATGCGTTAGACTATTACATGCTAGATAACTACACGTTAGGATTCTACGCGTTACATTACTACACATTAGATTATTACATGTCTGATAACTACATGCTGGATTACTACACGTTAGATTACTACATGTTAATCTGTTTTGGTATGAAAATTTACAACACATCTCATTTAGGAAATTAACAAAATTTAATGAAAATGTCAAAGTTTGAGAATTTTAAGACGTAGGATGTTCGAAAATTTTTCTGTCTGATTATTCACAAATGCACAAAGTTATATTTTTGCAATTTGATAATTCAAAAATGAAGGAAGTCTAAATTTTGCAATTTTAAGCATGAATCTAAAATTGCAAATACTGCAATAAATTTTGCATAATAAAAAAATGTTACAGTTGTATTTAAAATTAAAAAATTCTCATCCAAAAAAATGTCTCATCTCTCAGCATCCAACAATTCTAAACATCCCCAACCAATATTAAAAAAAATCATCCCCCATTCACACATCAGCGAACAAAAACACATCCCCGGTTTCGAAACATGCAACAATTTCAGCAGAAAATGCACAAGTCTGAGAATACCGACGTTTTGTTGGAGTACAGTGTATTTTTTCCGCGGAGCCAAGTGAAAGGGGTTGGAAGGGGGTTGCACGGAGCAGTGTAATCAGTAGAACGGCTGCGAACGAGCCGTGGCATTGTGGTGGCATTGTTTTCCCGCCGCTTCATTGTTTTCCAGCTTTGTTAATCGTCGCACACCCCCTTCAACCCCCTGGCAAATTGCACGGGCCGAAAAACAATGTCGTTCGCAATTACTTCTGCATAGACGAGACACTCACCCCTTCGCTGCGAAACGTGGATGGTGATTGCTCGAAACTCTGTGTTGCGTTCGTTTGAGGGTTGTATCGAGGCGGGGGTGGAATTCTATGAAAATCATGGTGGATACAGTGATCTTTGTTTTGGGGGTTGAAACGAAATTACTAGTGGCTTTAGTTTTACGGAGTAAAATATAGGAAAATGAAGAACTTTGTAACAGTACAATTTTTTATAATTTTTAAAATTCAAAAAGGAGCAATCTTCAAATTTAAAAATTTCTAAAAATAAATTTGTGAAAGTGAAACTTGTCAAAGTAAAAAATTTTTAAATTTATAAACTTGAATTGTGATACATGTATGAGTTTAAATATTTATGTATATGGTTTAAATAAAATATTATAATAAATAGCAATCTCAATTTGTTAGTTTACAAATCAAAATTTTTTGATAAACTTTCAAGTAATGTTTTTTAAATTTTCCAAATAAGTTTGAATATTTTAATTGAATTTATTTAATCTTTTTGCAGAACTTCGTGGTTCGACAATCGAGTCAGAGCGACACGATGGCCCTGTCGGTAAGACTGCCCCCCGGAAAAGGGCCATATATCGAACACTACCTGATCCAAGCCAACAAGGGGAAGTTGAGCTTGGAAACTAGCGAGAACAGGTTCGACAACATCCCCTCGTTAATCGCCCACTATTCTCAGTGCTGGTAAGTGCTTTCTATTAACTCGTACATCTCTTCCCGTTTACGTACATGTTCATGTTCCGTAATTACATTTTATTGGTTTAATAACGCTGGCCCATAAATCATTATGTGGAAATGTGTACAAGATTATAAGATACATAGGAAGTTCCACATTCTTTATTTTATACTGTACGAGGGTTAGAAGAAAATGATATCATCGTTCTTTGGAATTATAATTTGAGGAAGTTGCTTGTGAGTCATTGTATTTGCATATGATATGAAGATTTTGGGATGGGTGTTTGGTTAGGGTGAAACATTTTTCTTGGAGTTATTGATTTTTAGGGGAAATTGCTATTATGTTATTTTTAGAAATTTGGGAAAAATTAAATTTCGTAAAAATGGAAATATTTTAAATATTCTTATGAGGAGACTTATAAACTGAAATTACTATTATAATATTTTTATAAATTTGGGGAAAATTAAATTTTATAAAAATAGAAATATTTTAAATATTTTTATGATGAGACTTGTAAGCTAAAATATCCACCTGTTTAAATTATAAAAATTCTATATTGTGCACCTATTACAGTTATAAAAATTCTAAATTACTCACACCATAAAATTATAAAAATTTTAAATCATGCACACCATAAAGTTATAAAAATTCTAAACTATGCACCTGTTGAAATTATAAAAATTCTAAATTACTTACCCCATAAAATTATGCAAATTCTAAATTATCTACCTATTACTATTATAAAAATTGTAAATTACTCACCCCATGAAATTATGAAAATTCTAAATTATCCACCCTTTAAAAATTATCAAAATTCTAAATTATCCACCCCTTAAAATTATCAAAATTCTAAATTATCCACCCCTTAAAATTCTGAAAGTTCTAAATTATCCACCCCTTAATATTCTAAAAATTCTAAATTATCCACCCCTTAGCATTATCAAAATTCTAAATTATCCACCCCTTAAAATTATCAAAATCCTAAATTATCCACCCCTTACAATTCTAAAAATTCTAAATTATCCACCCCATAAAATTATCAAAATTCTAAATTATCCACTCCATAAAATTCTAAAAATTCTAAATTATCTACCCCTTAAAATTCTAAAAATTCTAAATTATCCACCCCTTAAAATTATCAAAATTCTAAATTATCCACCCCTTAAAATTCTAAAAATTCCAAATTATCCACCCCATAAAATTCTAAAAATTCTAAATTTTCCACCCCAAAAATTCCAAAAATTCTAAACTATGCCCCTCCCTAAAAAAATTCTAAACCATGCCTCCCCAAAAAATTCCAAATCTTCTAAACTCTACCCTCCCCACAAAATTCTAAAAATTACCCACCCCAAAAATTCCTAAAAATCCCAAACCCCCCAAATACCCAAAATCACTCACCCACCAAAATAACCAGAATCCCCCAGCCCTCCAAAAAATTGCTAAATCCGATTCGTCATAATTAGAGTCGAAAAAATGATAGATAACGTTATTTCAAGAATTATGAAGAGTGACGCCTTGATAATTAAGCCGACTACCGTGTACCGCGAGCAGGTGTCACGAAGATGAAGCTGAACGTTCCCTGTAGCTTAATTTATCAAACTTCTCCGTCACGGAAGTGACGTGGTACGATATAAACTCAGCGAGCCGACCGAGGTGAAAGTCGAGCGTTTAATCGTGGCGGGAGATAATTTAGGCGACGCTGGAAAGCGCGAACGCGCTATTAAGCCCCGGTTTTCGCGATAATCCGTGCTGTGTTGCGTTTTTTTCCGCGTTTAATGGGCTCGATTAATGATTCATGAGCGTTTCCGACCGTTTAACGTTTTACCGAACGCGTGACGTTATGGGCTACCGATAACCTGACTAGTTGATCCCGCCATTTTATGTTCCGTGTAACTGGAATGAGACGTTTAATGTTCGACATTAAATTCCGAATGCTTAATATTTTTATGTAGGATAGAATTGATCGGTTACGTGATTTAATGTTGGGATTATTCGGGGAAGATTCGTTTTATTGAAAGAGAAAGGACAGGAGCCAGGGAGAAGTCGAGCGTGAAGTTATTTGGTGTGCAGTTATAAGACGTGCTATTGTAACAATTCTATTGGATGAATTAATTTAATGTACAAGATAAATAATTTATTTGAGAAAGTAGAAATACAAACATGCACGGAGTTCATTTAAGAAGGAAGCTTTGGGGCGTGAATTTATTTGTTGTGCCACTATGAGACGTACAATTGTAACAATTCTATTAGTGTATTAGGTGAATAATTTATTATAGTTCAAGATGAATGTATGAAGTGAATAGTGCATTGATTTAATGTACGAGATAAATAATTTATTTGAGAAAATTTAAGTACAAACATCCATAGAGTTAATTTAAAAGGCAAGCATTGGGGCGTGAATTTATCTGTTGTGCTCCTATGAGACGTGCAACTATAACAATTCTATTAAATAAATTAGATGAATAATTTGCTATAGTTCAAGATGAAAATATGAACTGAATAGTGTGTTAATTTTATTAGCATGCAAGATGAATAATTTATTTGAGAAAGTTGAAATGCAAACGTCCATAGAGTTAATTTAAAAAGCACGCATTAGCACGTGAATTTATCTGTTGTGCTCCTATGAGACGTGCAACTATAACAATTCTATTAAATAAATTAGATGAATAATTTGCTATAGTTCAAGATGAAAATATGAACTGAATAGTGTGTTAATTTTATTAGCATGCAAGATGAATAATTTATTTGAGAAAGTTGAAATGCAAACATCCATAGATTTAATTTAAAAAGCACGCATTAGCACGTGAATTTATCTGTTGTGCTCCTATGAGACGTGCAACTATAACAATTCTATTAAATAAATTAGATGAATAATTTACTACAGTTCAAGATGAAAATATGAACTGAATAGTGTATTAATTTTATCAACATGCAAGATGAATAATTCATTTGAGAAAGTTGAAATGCAAACATCCACAGAGTTAATTAAAAAAAATTGAAATATGTATATAACAAAGTTATTATAATGAATAATAAATGTAACTATAATAACACATTAGATGTGTTGAAGTTATTTCAATGACAATTTAGTTAAAAATGAAATAGAAATTCTACGAGTTCCTCAGAAGTCTCACTTTCCTTCATGTTTTATTTTCACATTTATCTTCGTCACGGTGAGTAAATCAATGACTGTCTGACTAGTTTGTTTTCCCTTGAACGAACAGCGACGAATTGCCAGTTCAATTGACACTGCCAAGGGCGATGCGTGAAGCCAAGAATAGGCAGCAACTCTCCTCCCTGGCTCTTCTGGGTCAGGAATTCTGGAGATACCCGATGGCGAATCCGAAACCGCCTGAAAGCAGCAGTAGCAATACGTCCAGCTTAAGTAGTTTTCGTGGTGGTAAGTTTGTGAAGATGAAGCTATCACATGTGTGATTTTATAATATTTTTATTAATAGTAGATATTTTGGTTGTAGGTAACAATAATCTCAATAATAATAATAACAATAATGTTCATACACCGACGACGGAGAGTATTGTGCTGAATCTTGCACCGATATCGTCGCATGATACACGTAAGTAGTGTTTAAGTATTTAGAGAAATCTTGGGGATCTTGGAAGTTAGTGTGCAGGACTCCATTTGATGTGATCTAACTACACGTGGGCTAGGTTTACATGGTCCAACTGAAGGCAACCCACTTCCACATGAACCAAGTCGACGCATAGCAACTCCACAAGATCCAGCTCCACATGCTCCAACTGCACATGACCCAACTCCACACGATCCAACTCGACGCACCCCAACTCCACATGATCCAACTCCCCGCGATCCAACTCCACGCGATCCAACTCGACGCACCCCAACTCCACATGATCCAACTCCACGCGATCCAACTCGACGCACCCCAACTCCACATGACCCAACTCCACGCGATCCAACTCGACGCACCCCAACCCCACATGATCCGACTCCACGCGATCCAACTCCACATGATCCAACTCCACGCGATCCAACTC
This sequence comes from Megachile rotundata, assembly GCF_050947335.1. Classification (NCBI taxonomy): domain Eukaryota; kingdom Metazoa; phylum Arthropoda; class Insecta; order Hymenoptera; family Megachilidae; genus Megachile; species Megachile rotundata. The sequence goes on from NC_134996.1 coordinate 11,642,129, forward strand.
GACGCACCCCAACTCCACGCGATCCAACTCTACGCACCCCAACTCCACATGACCCAACTCCACGCGATCCAACTCGACGCACCCCAACTCCACATGATCCGACTCCACGCGATCCAACTCCACATGATCCAACTCCACGCGATCCAACTCGACGCACCCCAACTCCACATGACCCAACTCCACGCGATACAACTCGACGCACCCCAACTCCACATGATCCAACTCGACGCACCCGAATTCCACATGACCCAACTCCACGCGATCCAACTCTACGCACCCCAACTCCACATGACCCAACTCCACGCGATCCAACTCGACGCACCCCAACTCCACATGATCCAACTCCACGCGATCCAACTCCACGCACCCCAACTCCACATGACCCAACTCCACGCGATCCAATTCCACGCGATCCAACTCGACGCACCCGAACTCCACATAATCTAATTCCACATGACCTAACTCCACGCGATCCAACTCGACGCACCCCAACTCCACGCGTTCCAACTCGACGCACCCCAACTCCACGCGATCCAACTCAACGCACCCCAACTCCATATGACCCAAATCGACGCATCCCAAATCCACATGACTCAACTCCTATACCACATACTCCAATTCATCACTCCCTAAAATCCAACCCAAGATAATGGGTCACTGTCACCTTCCTCAGCATCTCCACATCCAAAGCCTTTCGTTTTCAAAGCCAAAACGTTTTCAAAGCGTAGAAACCCCATCCCAAAATTCCCCAATACCCAAGACCTCCACACTCCCTCAACTGTCCTCCCATCCATCACCATCAGAATAAAACGAGCACTCATCGAGTCCACAAGAACGTCCCACCCATCTCACCCACGCCGAAAATAATCGCCCTTATTTTCGTTCGCAGGAAGCTCGTCGCCAACGACGGTCGTCACGACGTTCGCGTCGTCGCTGCCTCGTCAGCCTCGGCCGACGCCGCCCAACACTCTGAACCTGACGACGTTCAACGAGCCTCTGGACGTGAAGAAAGAGAAGATCTCTCCTGCTGACAAGCTTTCGCAGAAGCTAATCTCTCCGAACCTGGTCCAGAGCGTTCGTTGCCCGTCGCCGGTGGTCCACAACGTGGAGAGCAACGTGTTGAGCCCTGTCCAGGACACCAGGATCAGTTTCGAGTCTAAGAACGCCGAGACGTCGAAGTCGACGGTGATTGAACTATCGAGGACCAGATTCTCCTCTGTCAGCACTTCCACGTCTAATTTCCATCAGAATGTGTCGACGTTTAACAATCTGTCGTGCACCACGTCGCCTGTGTTACCGGAGATTCGGAACATCATCGCGGAGAATCATTCGGTTGGACAGAATGTGAAGACTCCACCTCCTCCGCCTCCCAGGTGGGCCAAGCCGGGGATCGGGCAGACGCAGAATAATTTTATGGTGACCACCACGGTGACGTTCAATGTGAATCAGGCGAATGACGTCAGCAGCTCCCAGGTGAGTGCTGGAGGAGGGCTGATCGAGGATTAGCACCACCTGGATAGAATGATCACAATAGGTCTAGGGTCAATGTATCTGGAGAGCATTTGGAAGGTTGACACGTTAGGATGTTGAAATGTAGAGAGTCTGACTCATGCAAGTTTGCGATTGACTTAATGTGGACTTGCTGTCGTATGCTTATTGTGGATGATCAATAGAACAAGTCATCTTTTAGCAATGTTGTTATGGTTTCATATTTTGAGGGTACAGCTTACATCTACTATGTGGACACCCTGTATAGCTTGTTATATCTGTGCTGTCATATGTGGACCTATGCCAGGTCATCAGATGTTCTGATGATTCAAGACGCTGTAGTTTGCCACAGTTTGCTTCAGAACAAAATTCAGATAGCAACATAAATAGATGAAGACTCCTAGTACTTCACATAGACTAGACTAGATTCTATGATACTGAGTTAAGGATTAGGGTATCACTGAGTTACATGTGAACTAAAACTAGTACTCCTAAGCAGTTTGATATTAGTCAAGGTTTCTGTAAACTTGAGCAAGTGCCTCGCATCCAGATTTGACACTAACCAAATGTAGCTATACATTTGATATCTAATCCATCTGATAATCCATCTGTAATCCACCTAATTTCTGATTACAGCAGAATACTCCATCGGACCCAAACACGTCGCTGCTGAGTCCTCAAAGCGCTACCTCGAACAAGTCCCTGACCTCCAACTTCTCAGTGAAGTCCCCCCTGTCTCCAACAACCCCGGTCCTCTCGCCCCTCTCAAAGCTAGTCCCAAACACCGGAGCGAAGACTCCCAACGTCCTCTCTCCGACCACGCCATCGAGTACAAGCAAGTCGAAGCGGAGACGCGACCGGGAAGCCCGGAAGAACTCGCAGCACTACCAGGAATCGGACATCCTGGAGTCGTACTATCGTAGCTCACCGGGAGACAAGATTTCCGACTATGAAGACATCTGGAACACGACCGACCAGTCGAACCAGTCGACCTGGTCGCCAAACGACAAGCTAGCAAGGAACGACGGCCCAGCGAATCCTCAGGAGCGGCTGAGGAACTCGAACGACCGGCTGATGGTTCAGGAGAGACAGGTGAATCCGGCTGAGAGGAACTTCAACGAGCGATTGCCTACGAACGAGCAGCTGATCGTGAGGAACGACAGGATGATCGTCAGGAACGACAAGTCCATCGGCAACGAGAAACTGAGTTATAAGGAGATCACCAGCCCGGAGTTCAGCAGCTTCAAACCTGTCCAGGAGCCGAAGCCGACGGAACAGAGCAACGGGTCGCCGGAGGAGACGGGAATGGGAAGGAGACCTGATCTATTGTCACGAGTTTGTGAGTAGTTGACGCTAGCGGTGCATAGTTGGTGCTAGAATAGCAAGCTTATGGAGTATCAAGTTCATGTGGAACCATAAGTTGGTTAGTGTGGTGCTTTGTCCTAAAGCTGGAAAGTCTGATCATATATAATTTTTGGTTGAACTGTTTCACATGTTAGATTACTTGATCAGCAGCTGGTTAGATCAGCAGCTTGTCACTTAGTGCCTCATGTTCTTACCTCTTCATGTCCTGTGTTTATTTCATCATATTTTGTCTATTTGTACATGTCTGTCTCTTCATATTTTGTCTACTTCATGTACAAGTCTGTCCCTTCATATTTTGTCTACTTCATGTATATATCTGTCTCTTCATATTTTGTGTCTACTCTTCATATTCTGTCTCTACCTCATGTTCTGTCTTTACCTCATGTTCTGTATCTACTTCTTCATGTTCTACACACTCTGTGTTTACCTCTTGAGCAATTTGCAAAGTGACAAGATCTCAATGATCATTTTCTGCCTTTGTGACAAAATTACTGACCTAGTCAAGCTACCTAGTCCAACAGGTTTCTATAAATAGATAGCTTCTCTTCGGCATCTAAATTAGATCTAACACGAAGTTCTCATGCAAACAGGCAGTGCGAATTCCTTGAACAGTCCGAGCACAGTGACGCCTCCCAGAAACAAATTAGGCCTGATGCTGGCGAAATCAGAGAGCAACAGCCCACTGACACCGGAGTCCAAACAGGGTAGCCCGTTCTACGCGGAACCAGCGGACGCCATCGCACAGAGCGCGGCGATTATACCCAGAAGACGACCCAGGAACAATCCGGCGACGAATAAGTATCGACATAGCGAGCCAGGTTGGCTGCAGACACCGGTTGGCGGGAATCCTAATCAACTTCATCCGATCGACTGGGAGGAGACGGAGGAGGCTGAGGATAAGACGCCTTTGATCTCGTCCTCTGTAGACAACCTGGCCAAACGACTGAGCACCAAAGAGGTGAAGAAAATACCGAGGGCTAAGCCTGTGCAACCACCAAAGATCAGGACGAAGGTGTTCAATGATACCTCGTGGGCTGTGGACTCCAGCTGGGAGTTTATTGGTAATGAACTTACTAGTGTGACTCTGAAGAGGTTCACAAGCACTGTTTTGTCAGAATTAGTATTTCCTGATGAGTTTAGTCATGTAAGAGTCTTTTGGAACATTTGAAAGAGCTAGATATTTAATCCTCAGAGCTAGATACTTAAAGAGCTAGATAGTTAATTCTCAGAGTATTAGGTTCTTAAAGTAATCACATGCACACTTTGTCTCAAGGTCATTCATTGATGTGATATGATTGACGTTAGTTTGTTAGGCTCAGACAAGCTAGGTGACAGAGTAGAATGTGTACATATGTGGGAGATGTACATGTGAGAGATGGGTTACTGTTGTTCATTAGAGGAGCGTGCATTAAGCGAGCATGTAGTATATAGGTTACTGGATGAGTCTGGAATGTGGAATGCAATGATGTGTAAGGAGTGATGCATTGCTGATAAATTTCTGATTGATGTAGGCAACGAAGCAGACGACTGCGAGCCAGACTATGACTGTGATGCTGATTATGAGGGAGATAACGTGGCCAGGAAGTTTCCGGACGAGGAGTGCGACAGGGACGTTGTTGGGAACACTTTGACCGTTCAGAGTATCATCCTCCAACGGTGAGTTTGAGATTTGGTTCTTTTGTAGAGTGTAGGGATCTAAGAACATCTTTCACAATATAGGGATCCAAGGATCCAAGGATCCACTCCTCAGTATACAAATTTAAGAGTATAGGAATGTAATAGAAATACTAAAAATTTTTATGGAATTGTAATAAATAATAAATATTTAAAAATAGATAGAGTATGGAAAATAAGGATATAAGTGATTAGAAGTCTATAAATTATAATAATAAATATCTGAACTTACAAATGTCTGAAAAGGTTTAAATCTTATACCATCTGGTATGTTCATTGTTTGCAAACTTAATTAAAATGTTATATCAGTTTGTGAATGAGACACAAATATATTTTTGACCGATATAATGGTATTTGAGTGTAGAACAATTAATTTGTAAAGTAGAAAGTGATTTGGGAGCCCAATTATTAAAAATTATTATATTTATTTCATATTTTCGCGCGCTTTTTGGAAAAAGTACTACTAGCGCCATCTCTCCGGCGAACGGGGTGAACTACACACTTTTGAAACACCCCTTTCGTTAGTTCCTATTTCCGCCACCAGATGGCGATCAAATCGGTGTCCACCTAGCGGCGAAGGTGGGAACTAATGAAAGTGGTGTTTCAAAAGTGTGTAGTTCACCCTGTTCGCCGGAGAGATGGCGCTAGTAGTACTTTTTCCAAAAAGCGCGCGAAAATATGAATGTAAATAATAACTTTTAGTGAGGAGGCGTTCAAATCACTTTTAAATTTATAAATTAATTACTCTACAATCACCTATTGATTTTTTTATCCTCTTTACAGTTTAAATAACTACTATTCTTTATTTAGAAATTCATACTTGAATATAATTATTATAAAAAAAAGTGAAGACAAACTTATTGAGAATTTATTAGTTAATGAAATAATTATACTTACTCATATAATAATATACTGATGAAGAATGTTTGAAAGATGTTATATTTGATTTATAAAAAATTTATTTAAAGACTTATCAGTGTTTTATAATTAATTTTGCAGGTACCCAGAGTTATTGAAACCACCGGACACGTCGGAGTCGCTGTACAGCGACAGGAACTCCTCGTACGACAACGTGGAGAAGAGACACGAGAGGGAAGAAGCGAACGACACTAGGAAGGACCAAACTTACGATTCTTCCGAGTGGGAGACACCCTTGGAGACAGACGAAAGCGACGTGGAGAGGATGAAGAGGAACAAAAGCTTCAAGGAACGCCTCGATCCCCTTCTCTGTAAGTACCTCTTTCATTTTCTTTTTTGTTCAATATTAAACGTAGAGGCAAAATTAATATTATGCAAGCTTAATATTCTAGTCGTTATTATGCAAACTTAATATTCTAATCACTATTTTGCAAACTTAATATTCTAATCATTATTATGCAAATTATATTTTTTAATGGATGTTATTGTTCTACTAATTTTATTGTAATTTCTTGTTGCACTTGATGTTATGTTAATTTTATATTCTGATCAGTGTTATGTTAATTTAATATTGTAGCTAGTATTATGTCTGTATAATATTCTAACTTATTACATGTTTATTTAATATTTTAACTAATGTCATGTTTATTTAATATTCTAACTTATTATATGTTTATTTAATATTTTGTCTAATGTCATGTTTATTTAATATTCTAACTAATGTCATGTTTATTTAATATTCTAACTAATGTCATGTTTATTTAATATTCTAACTAATGTCATGTTTATTTAATATTCTAACTAATGTCATGTTTATTTGATATTCTAACTAATGTCATGTTTATTTAATATTCTAACTAATGTTATGTTTATTTAACATTCTAACTAATGTCATGTTTATTTAATATTCTAACTAATGTCATGTTTATTTAATATTCTAACTAATATTTCCTCATTTAATATTCTTCTCAATATTCCCAAATTTAATATTCATCTTCCACATTTAAATTCTTAAAAATCTTTAAGTAAACCAATATTTAACTTCAATTATTACAAAATGATTTACTACTATCTTCTAACTGTAGTTCCAGTCTTCATGTAGCGATAACTGAACTAATTTTTGATAAAATTACTACTTAATGAGTGTACGATGATTAAGGTCGTACACGTGGTCGTAATTGCGTAGAAGCACAGTAAAACTCAGTAGATAACTCAGTAGAATACGGTAAACTATCACAGACAAAAAGACTAGATGAAAAATTATGTAGATCACATAGTGACGTGGCACGACCTCGTTCGAGAGAATTGTTCGAACAAACACGGTCACGGTTTCTCTGCTCCTATTTCGACCGATTCTATCGTCCGACATGATCTGTTTGGAATTATGCTAATAAATATACTCTCGTTTCTTGTCTGCACTGAGTGATAGGAGGATCAAGCTTATCCTGAGTTTCCAGCTGATTTGATGCTTGATCGATGCATTTCAAGTGTGATTGATAGAAAATGAAATTATGAGTCTGATACTGTTTCAAGTAACTTTATAATATTTCTATCCTTGGGTTATTTTTTTAGAAAGGTAAAGAAAATTGTTTTAGGTGATTTATGCTTAATTTTTTATTTTAAATTTCATAATTTTCTTTTTATTTTGGGGTTGAATTTTAAGCTTAATTTTTTATATTAATTTTCATCATTTTTATTTTTATTTTGGGGTTGAATTTTAAGCTTAATTTTAATTTTAACTTGTATGGTTTCAATTTTAATTTTCATCTCAATTTTAACTTTCACAGTTACAATTTTAATCTTAATTTTACTTCTAACTTGTATAATTTCAATTTTAATTTTAGCTTGTATAATTTCAATTTTAATTTTCCTTTCAATATAAATATAAAAGAAGCAATGAACACTGGAACACTATAAGAAAATTTTCCACTGGTAATTTCCTGTCCCCAAAAATTGCAAGAAAACGATGGAATATTCCATAGACCGTAAGAGAGCAATAAAACAACCCCCGTAAAATTTTTGACCTGTCCCATGATACTTTCCCCATTATTAAATTTATACCCCAGGTAACTTCCGACGCCACGTTCGGACTTTCCCGTTAATTATTCTCGAAGGATGGTTTTCTTATTGTTCCATTTGCTCGCCTGTCGACAGTGGAAAAATCCAACGACGTTAAATAATTAAGGGTAGAAATTAAGTGCAACTTTTATATCCATTATCCCATGGAAAATTTCTTATAATTTTATTTCTTGTTTGACCTCTTGAAATTCTGTGTAATTTTAATATTTTATGAAGTCAACTTCGTAAAATTAAAATTGAAGTCATAAAGTTACATTTAATTTTTGTCAAAAAATAGAAGTAGAAGTTGAAGTAATAATTTGATTTAAAATTTCTCTAAAGTTCCATTAAACTTTCATTAAAATTTAACATTCATTAAAATATTTTAACGAGTTAAATATATTTAAAAATTTTTTACAAAATAAAAGTGTTGCAACTTTTAATTTGACGCCACTCGAGAAGTTTTAATTAAATGATAGCGCATTTATCACATTTATTTTCATTTACAAAAATAAAAAAAATATGCATCTCATCTTTCCAAAGTCTCAAAAATTATAAATTTTACAGAGCGTAAATTTAAAAATGTTAATATAAATGTTTCCTCTTTAATTTTAATTGACGAACAAGTGAGATATTCTGGTGTCACATTTTTGCAATAAATTTCCTTGAAAGCCAATAATATTTATTCGCCCAACGCAAGAAACCGTATCACCGTTAAAATTAACGCAAGAGGCTACAACAAACTCGTAATAAACAAATAATACTCATCGATCAGAACAGAAATCTTTTGTCTTATCGTAAGTGACGTATAAACGCAATGCGACGCGGAAATCATTTTATTATCTCATCATTCACGAAGCAAATTGAAGAATTTTCGACAAAGAAACAGAAACGTAAAATACGATAATGAAATCTTATTTTTTTGTGAAAGTTTTATTATTAAATTTCGAAGTTGTGATGTTGTTTGAAATTGTGAGACGGAAAGAACAGAAATTGAAGTATTTCCTCCGCCATTGCCGACGTACGTGATGTGAATGGTACACTGCCATTTTGCGGCGAGTTTTAAAAGAAGTGTTTCAGTTTCTTGATGAATTATGTCATGGTTCTAAAAACATTTCTTTTTGATGTCAGACAAAATTGTGGAAGTTAAATTATTCTTAAGAGACAAAGATTAAGATGAAACTAATTGTTATTTTTAATAGGAAAGTTGGGGATGTTGTTTATGATTGAAGTAGTGAAGGATTTAAACAAGCAACGTTAGATCAAGTGCTAGAAATTGTTCTTTTTAATAGCATGAAGAGTTGCAATGCTGTTTATGTTTATAGTAAAAAAGAAATTAAATAGACAAGATTAGTTCTTGTTAAAATTTTCTTTTAATAACATGTTCATGTTCAAAACACAAAAAGATTTAAATAAGTAAAATTAGTCTTTGTTAAAAATTGTTCTTTTTACTAACACAAGAAGATTAGATACAGCACTGTTTATTTTCAAAATAAAAAACAAATTAAAGAAGTGAAATGATTCTTCTTGAAAATTGTTTTTTCTCATAACTTGAACAGAGACTTCTTGCAACATAATTCATTTTCAAACTAACAAACTAAATTAAACAAGTAAAATAATTCTCCTTAAAAATTGTCTTTTTCAATAACAAAAACAGACTTGTCACAAAGTTATGAATGTAAACAGAAGTAAAAAAAGAAATTGAAGTAAAATTATTCTTCTTAAAAATTGTCTTTTCCCATAACATAAACAGAGTCTCATTGCAACATAATTCATCTTCAAACTAACAAAATAAATTAATCAAGTAAAATAATTCTCCTTAAAAATTGTCTTTTTCAATAACAAAAACAGCCTCGTCACAACATTATAAATATAAAAAATCAAAAAAAGAAATTGAAGTGAAATTATTCTTCTTAAAACTTGTCTTTTTTAATAAAACAAGAGCAGACTCGTCACAACATTAAGTATGCAGAAAAAGTAAAAAAAGAAATAAAGGAATTGAAATTGTTCCCGTAGAAAATTGTCCTCTCTAATAACGTAGGAAGGTTTAAATCGCGATGTACGGAAACAGAGGGCACTTAAGTTAATAGAAGTCGCAAACAAGTTGAAGAAACTTGTTCCCTCTTCCGGAATGCTCCCACGAATACGTAATACCATCTGGACCGTCTGCGAAGTTAGCAAGGTCTGCAGCCGCAACATCGAACCGATTGCTTTGTTCGTATCATCCACTTTTCATCGCGATGAGATCACGGGACACTGGGAAACAGAGACGCAAATGGTCGGAAATGAATGTCTCGAAATGAAGATTGCGAGAGTTCGTTTGGTTGCAGAGATTTTAGGGGATGAGGGAGAAGAATTTGGGGGGTTGGGAGTTTGGGAATTTTGGGATTATGGAGTTCTGGGGTTTTGGAATTTTTAGGATTTGGGGATTTGGGGATTTGGGGATTTAGGGATTTGGGGATTTAGGGATTTAGGGATTTAGGGATTTAGGGATTTAGGGATTTGGGAATTTGGAAATTTGGGAATTTGGGGTTTTAGGGATTTGGGGTTTTGGAGTTTGCAAATTTGGGATTTGGGGATTTGGAATTTTGGAATTTGCAAATTTGGAACTTGGGGATTTGGGGTTTTGGAGTTTGCAAATTTGGGATTTGGGGATTTGGTGTTTCGGGATTTTAGGGTTTCAAGGTTTTGAAATATTTGAATTTGCAAATTTGGCATTTGGGGATTTGGGGTTTTGGAATTTTGGAATTTGCAAATTTGGGACTTGGGGATTTGGGGTTTTGAGACTTTTGGAATTTGCAAATTTGGGACTTGGGGATTTGGGGTTTTGAGACTTTTGGAATTTGCAAATTTGGGACTTGGGGATTTGGGGATTTGGGGATTTGGGGATTTGGAGTTTTGGAATTTTGGGACTTCTGGAACTTGCAAATTTGGAATTTGTGAATTTGTGAATTTGTGAATTTGTGAATTTGTGAATTTGTGAATTTATGAATTTTTGAATTTGTGAATTTGTGAATTTGTGAATTTGTGAATTTGTGAATTTGTGAATTTCTGAATTTGTGAATTTGTGAATTTGTGAATTTGTGAATTTGTGAATTTGTGAATTTGAGAATTTCAATATATAAAAATTTAGAAATTAAAAAACTTAACCTCAACTCTCCCCCCTAAAATTTCCCAAAATTCCCAGGACCCTTGTCCCAAGCTCCCTAAGACCCTTTCCAACCATCTTACAAGCAATAGAGTTGTAGAAAAACCCAAACCTTGCCCCGGTCAGAAAATTGCCCACAATTGCGGGCATCGCCCCTCTACGATACTGCGGAGTATGGAACGATAGCTCTACCTTTCACGATAACGCGTTCGAGGATTTATTTAGTGTCAGACAATCGGTCGTCGGTGAAGCTTCGTGCTGAGGCTTCTTCTAATAAGCCTCGTGTCTTCGTTGCATTAAAAAGCTTCGATTTTTATTCGATGAAACGGTTCTCGTGTTAAGATTGATTCTCGGTCGAAAACTTTGACAACTGAGTTGAAGAAAACAGTTAACTTTGTGAAGAAGTGATTTTTGTAATAATTTTCTGGTGGAAAATTAGACTTGTTTAAAATGAGACTTAATTGACAATTGATTAAGAGATAAGACTTGATTGACAGTTTTATTTCATTTCTAAATTCTTGAATTTTTTCTTTGATCTAAGAAGAGTGATTTTGGATAATTTTGAGTGCAGTTGAAGAAAAGGAAAATTGCAAACAATTTTAAGTGCATCAGTAAAGAGAAGAAAAATTCTCGGTTTCTTTCCTGGTTTCTCAAAAAATAAATTTGGGTTATCAAAATAATTTGATAATTGAGGTTTAAATAAATTTTGTGTTTAATTGAAGAGAAATAGAAAAGAACAGTATTGAACAAATTCAAATAATAAAAAGTTCTAACAAGTTTGTTTTTATTTACTGAACTATTAAAAAGAAGTAACGACAGACGTTCTAATAAATTATTCATGAAATCACGTGAAGAAACTCCGTGTTTGACAGGTGATAATCCTAAACACGCTCCTGTCTGTTGCAAAGCGAACGACTTTAAGAAAGATGGGAGAAAAAACAAAGAAGACAAGAAGAGAAATCGTCGAAAACAGAAATTAAAGACGTTTTAAGTTAGTTATCTGTAGAAGTTCTAGTTGAATCTCATTTATTTAAAAAAAATCTTTCTTCAATTAACTGTTTTTAAAAAATAATCTTTCTTCAATGAATATCTTCGATCAATAACTAAAGAGAATATAATAATCTCGTCTTCGAGGACTACGAGTGCAATCAGCAACCCTGAAACTATAGTAATCGCGACTTTATCAATTCAAGTTGCTAGCATTATCAAATACACATGATTCAGGGTTAACTAGTAATAGTAGTAGATCGGCTTATTGAGTAACTTTAGACTTGCGATCATTTTGAAGCTTCGACATTTTTATATTCCGGAGTTTGCAAATTTTTATATATTCCAAACTTGTAGGTCCTCAAATTCTATATTTCCAAATTCTCAAATTTTTAAATTTTCCAAATTCTCACGCTTCCAAATTCTAAACTTTCCAAACTCTCAATCCCCCAAATTTCCAAATTTCTCAAATTCTAAATTTCCCAAACTCTCACGCCTCCAAATTCTAAATTTCCCAAACTCGCAATCCCCCAAATTCCCAAATTTCCCAAATTCTAAAACCCCCAAATTCTAAATTTCCCAAATTCTCACGCCCCCAAATTCTAAATTTCCCAAACTCTCACGCCCCCAAATCCTAAATTTCCCAAACTCTCAATCCCCCAAATTCTAAATTTCCTAAATTCTCAACCCCCCAAATTCTAAATTTCCCAAACTCTCAACCCCCCAAATTCTAAATTTCCCAAACTCTCGAGCCCCCAAATTCTAAATTTCTCAAACTCTCAAATCCCCAAATTTCCTAAATCTCCAAACTCCCAAACTTCCAAATCCCCAAATTCCAAAATTTCCCATTCTCCAATCCTTGAAATCCACACCGGCTAAATTCCCTAAGCCTCCAAATTTCAAAGACGTAAAACATCCGCGAATATTCCATAAGAACAAAAGATCGCATTTTAGCGCGAAATAAGAAGGGTTGTTATATCGGCACCGTAACATTCCACGGTCGAGATAACTCGCCTCTTAAAGAAGTCCGCGATTCCGTCCTGGGTCAGCATCGTCGATAAATTGTACGCGAAATTCAGTGGGACGATAAGCTTGTTCGACAACGAGCATTCTTCAAGCAGCTCGTGTGGAGATAAGGATGAACGATCTTTAGCCCCGATTAAAGAAGTTCTTCGAAAGAAAAGACATACTTCCGGTTGATGCTCGGAGAAATGTCAATGAACTGGGAAATCTTTTGAGAAAGAGATTTTATCGACTTTTATGGATATTCTTTGAACTTTAATGATTTCTTACTACTATTAAATTTAATAATATATTTATTGATGTATTTACTGATGTATTATGCTATATGAAAATTAGATGTGGTTTGTACAATTTCATGTACTGGTATATTTTCGTAAATTGGTAAATTAATAAGTTTGCAAAGCTTGAGAAATTTTTTGAAGAAAGAATGAGATAGAAAATATAATTGGGAGAAAGGTGAAGAAAGATTTATTGAAGATTCCTTGTTGAAGAAAGATTCATTGAAGACTTCTTGTCGAAGAAAGATTTATAGAAAATATCATTTGGAAGTTCATTTCGAAAATTAAAAATTATTTTTAAACGTCTTTAATCATCTCTGAAATTTCGAATGATGTCTTTGAAAATTTGAAAACTCCTCAAAACCACAATCGTTAAATTATAAATTTAAAAATTGAAGAATTCGAAAAGTGAAGTTTAATAAAAAAGAAGAATAACTCATATACTTAATTATTACTATAATTGTAAATATATAATTGATAGCCCAAAGAGAAGAAATTATTTCAAAATTGAAAACTCTATAAGAAACAGAATAACCGAAATAATTAATAAAAAAGTCGTAAAGAAGAAAATATCCATGTTGTGAACAGTATTACAGCTAAAAGCTGATTTAATCGACGCTGGAAAGTATTTAATATCGAGAGGTTGTTAAAAGTTTGAGCAAAATGATTAATTGTTCGGTGGAAACGAATTGTGAGCGGCAGAGTTTGTCGCTGAAGACTAGGGGGTTGTTTCGGAAGATAGGAAGATGGTTCCGGTGCTTTTGCAGGAAGCTGCAAAACAGTATTGAGATACTCAAGTGTAAGCTTCAGTTATTAGACAATATTTTATGTTCACTTATTAAATAATATTTTATGTATAATATACATTATACATTTTTCAATATTATTTGAGTAATTAACAAACTTAATGTGTCTTTTGAACACTTGTTCACTGATCAATGAATTATATTTATCACTGCAGAATTATCAAGTTTAAAACAAAATTCTTATATGTAATTATTTACTTGAAAAGTTAGAAGATAAACCTTGCAAAAATTATATAACCTTGCAAACTTCAAATATTAATCATGACTGAAAAATTGTTAAATTGAAAAATTATTTTTAAAGGCAATTGTTAAAATTATTTTCGCTATTATTATAAACGCATAAACAATATCCATAAAAAAATGTATATAATTATAGAAAATTACTATAGAAGTTTTGCATAATAATTGAAAATTTGTATAAACTTTAAAAAATTGTAAAATAAAGAAATTTACAGAAAATAATTATCAATACTTAATAAATAATTAATCAGATCGAATAGCAGCTTTAGAACAATTCTCCATTCATCCTCTTGATAACAGAAGATTCCCATTGAAGCCTCAAAACCGTAGTTCCATATTTACAAAGTGAAAAATCAGTTTCAACGGAAGAAGTTATCGAAAGAATGTGTTTTCCGATAAGAACAAACGAGATCAAATTACATACAGTGTCCTCATAAAAGCACGTGTACAGATAATGACTATTAGCAATTGTTTTTAACACACGTTTCCTATTTTAGAACTTATACCATCGGTGTACTATTGATATGACATAGAGATAAGATAAGAGCTAATTGTAAGATACGCTTGGATGTTTACGAAGATAATAGAAATTAAGATTCAAATCAAATTTCTTGAATATCGAAAGTGCAGATGGCTGATTTTTAAGTTTTATCGATTTGTCTGGGGATTTGCGTGGCTGGAAAATTTTGGAATTTGGATTTTGAGATTTTGTGTAGTAGAATTTGGGGAATTTGGGGAATTTGGGAACTTTAGGGAAATTTTAGAAATTTAGGATTTTGGGAATTTTGGGAATTTGGGGAATTTGGGGAATTTGGAAATTTAGGAATTTGGGAACTTGGGAACTTGGGAATTTAGGGGTGGGGAAAGTGAGGAATTTAGGGAATTTAGAGAATTTAGAGAATTTAGAGAATTTAGAGAATTTAGAGAATTTAGAGAATTTAGAGAATTTAGAGAATTTAGAGAATTTAGAGAATTTAGAGAATTTAGAGAATTTAGAGAATTTAGAGAATTTAGAGAATTTAGAGAATTTAGAGAATTTAGAGAATTTAGAGAATTTAGAGAATTTAGAGAATTTAGAGAATTTAGGGAATTTAGGGAATTTAGGGATTTGGGGATTTGGGGATTTGGCAAATGAGAATTAGGGAATTTAGGGATTTGGAGATTTGGAAATTTGGCAAATGAGAATTAAAGAATTTAGGGATTTGGGGATTTGGAAATTTGGTAAATGAGAATTAGGGAATTTAGGGATTTGGGGATTTGGAAATTTGGCAAATGAGAATTAGGGGATTCAGGGATTTGGGGATTTTGGAAATTTGGCAAATGAGAATTAAGGAATTTAGGGATTTGGGGATTTGGAAATTTGGCAAATGAGAATTAGGGGATTCAGGGATTTGGGGATTTTGGAAATTTGGCAAATGAGAATTTGGATATTTAGGGATTTGGGGATTTGGAAATTTGGCAAATGAGAATTTGGATATTTAGGGATTTGGGGATTTGGAAATTTGGCAAATGAGAATTTAGATATTTAGGGATTTGGGGATTTTGGGATTTGGTAAATGAGAATTTGGGAAATTGGAAATTTGACAAATAAGTATTTGCATATTTAGGGATTAGGACATTTGAAAATTTGACAAATGAGAACTAAAAATTTTGGTAATTTAAGAGTTCAGAAATTAGGGATACTAAATCAGAATTTCTTTCTATTTAAGTGCTTTATAAATTCATAAATTCGCTTGTTAATTCATAAGATAACTTTGCAACATCTGTTAATTCACAACGTCTAAATTAGAAGACCCGAGACTTTCGTCATTTTAAACCTTGACAATATAAGCATCTAACAATTTGAAACTTCCCCAATCTCTAAATTGAAGAACATAACTAAAGAATTTAATACTTCAATAATTAGAAGATATAAAAATAAACAATCTCGTAAACAATATCCCCAACCTAATTTTCCCTATCTTACAGCTCCTCCACGACTGCAAGCACTGAGGAACCGCGACAACTGTGGCACAGGAGCAACGATACGATCCTACGCCCTGCAGTTAGCGGCCGACAAAACAACCACCTTCTCCCAGAACATCGACAACTTCATCCAATGCACGAAAGAGGGTAAAGAAGCGAGCCCCCATGTAGTCATGCGAAACATGCGGCAGTTCATGTCAGGGATGAAGAACTACCTGGTAAAGCACGGGGAAAGAGAATTCGAAAAGGAAGTCGAGAAGGAGAGACTGAAGTTGAAACCGAACGAGTTTCTGAACCTTGACGCCATCTTGGAGGGTGTGATGATGGGTCTCGTCGTGAGGCCGCTCAGGGAACACGTTTACAGACTGTTTGTGGATCACTATGCGGCCACTGGGTCGCTGCAGACCCTTGCGGAAAGCATACAGCACGCACAGGGGAAGCATGTTCAGGACCTCGGTGTTCGAGTTAGTAATTATTTAAAATATTAACCAAATAGGAATCTTTTAACTTGAAAGAAACAATAGTCGATGAAATACATTTTATTTATACAATAAGCTATTTGTCCAAAAATAAGCTATTTGAACTTGAATCGCAAGCTAACGTCTACTTCGCTATGAACATTTAAAATAGATGTAAATTCGATACAAATATTTCCGAGACATCGAACAATATTTACCAAAAATAAGATTTCGAAGGTTGTAAACGCTTAAAGCTATAAAGGCCTCGAATTTACACAATTGCAAGCTAATACTGTCGAGTTCTAAGATTCAGAATCGCTACCCTCAGATCACAGATTAGAAACCTCAAAAGCTAAGATATCAGAAATACTGTTTGCAGCCAAAGATCATACCGCCGTCAGAGTCGAGTTTGGAGAGGATCCTGAAGTACATCGATCGTCTTCAGAAAGCGGACTCGCCGTTGGACAAGTTGGAGAATCTCTTGGCGGCCATTTCGGCCATCTTCAACTCCGTAAGTTCGCTAGGTTACCCTCCACAAATATTCAAACATCTTTCGTTCAGAAAAATATTAGAGAGATTCATTCAGAGAAATATTGCAAGATTTTGTTTAAAAAGATGTTGAAGAATCCTTCAGACAAAACTGAAGAATTTAGTCTTTCTAAAGAATTTAGTTCAAAAAAATATTAAATAATCAATAATTAAACAGTTTAAATGTCTCCTGTTCAAAGAAATAAATAGTCGAATTTCTTAAATAGTCGAGCAAAGAGATGTTTGAATATTTTAGTAAAGCGTTCAATCAATCTTCATGAAGTGTATTTTCCAGGTGAAGCACGCGAATTCCGGTCGACACGTGACCCTGGGTGCGGATGACCTTCTACCTCTTCTAGTTTGGGTGTTAGTTCGCGGAAAGGTGGTGGACGCCGAAGTGGAGGCTGAATATATGTGGGGGTTGTTGCATCCCTCTCTTCTCACAGGCGAAGGGGGATACTATTTGACCACGTTGTCCAGCGCCGTTCATGTCTTGAAGACGTTCAAGTCCAGCCAGGGAACGATGTCCACGTTAAATGTAAGAGCCCTCGACTTGCGTGATATCTGAAGCATCAGGAAGACGTTTCTTTAGAGTTACTCTTTTTGTAATATTAAAATGTGTGTAATTTACCTTTGTAATTTGTTAGGCCTTGTATCAAGACTGTTACTTTACCTGTTTGTAGAGCTTTTGTGAATTTATGGTAGAAGTTGGAGAAATATTTTGGTTGTAGTTATGTAAAATCTATTAGAAGACAAAGATGAGGCACTGTTTGATGACATTAAAGTTACACCAAAGATTAAAGACCAAAAGAAACTACATAAACTTCATTAATTATCTGAATGTAAACTGATTATAAAGCTAATTATAAAAAGAGTAACCTATTAAAGAATGTAACTATTAACTAGAATACATATGAAGCATTTTGATGGATTACAAAAAAGCATTTCAGTGCTACTTAAAGCTTGAAGTCTAGCAAAAGATACTACATGAAGCTTTACTGTTAGAAATACAAAATAGCTAATAGTCAACTATATACTTTGAAAGAATGTTTTAAAGTGGAAGGGTTGTGAATGAAATGTAATTTAATTTCAGGGTTGTGGAACACCAGACTGTTCATCCGTACTACGGATCTTAGTACCAGATGAACTTCATGGATCCCTGAACACCAGAACGTTGCCTGTGCGACCAAATATGAACACCAGAGAAATTTGTCGCATCCTTGCGCATAAAATAAGGTGCACCAATCCTCAGGACTATGGTCTGTTCAAGTTGGTCCAAGGAGAAGGTGAATAATTATTTTATTTGTGGTCTAGGTGAACTTGAGTTCATTACACTTTCAAGTTTTAGATTTCTGAATTTATTGGTTTGAATTATTTTATGTTCCCTGGTTGTCAGATTTGTGAAGACTCTACTTACCAAATTTCATAATTGTTTAATTAGTGTACTTCTAAATTCTTGAGATTCAGGTCTTAGATTTCTAACCTACCAATTTCTTAGATCTTCAAATCCCTAAATTTCCAAGTTCCTAAATACTCAATTTCCTAAACTATAGATTCCTAAACCCCCAAATCCCTAAATGCACAATTTCCCACATCCCCAAGTCCCTAAATACACAATTTCCTAAATCCCTAAATTCCTAAATACCCAATTTCCTAAACCTCAGATTCCTAAACCTCCAAATCCTTAAATACTCAATTTCCCACATCCTGAAGTTCCAAAACTCCCAATTTCTCAAAACCCAAATTCTCAAATTTCCAAATTTCTAAGTTCTCAAATTTCAAGAGTTCCAAATTCCTAAACTCCCAAATCCCTAAACTCCCAAATCCCTAAAATTCCCAAAACCTACTTGACCATACCACCACAGGTCCCTCTAACCTTCTCACTAAACCAAGTATCCTACCTCCCAACAAAAAATCCTAGTTTTGACCAACACACCATCCTACAAAAGTGCTATAAATAAAAACTGTGATCTGTATAATTTCAGAAACCTTACTGGGCGACCACGAGTGTCCACAAGAGCTCTCTCACTGCCTTTTCGCCTACAAGCGAATCGACGCGAAGATAGCCTGGCCGAAAACCAGCTCTTAAAAGCAGGTCCTGTCTACGGTTCGGATAATCCAAGGCACCGATTAATCCCTGGTTTCTTTTCACTCATAGCTATCGAAATTCCAATCTCAAACTTTGGACGATTAGCTCGTAGAACACTGCCAGCTGGATGGACAGCTTTTCTGAACGTATAAAAGAGTCACGAATCGAATCGGAGACAATCCGAGCATTTAAAAGCGACCAAAGCTTAATCTAAGCGTTAATCGTTCATTTTTTCTCGTTCGCAAAACGCATCACATATCTGGCATCATTCATCGGGTATACAATTTGTAGCAGATAAAAAAGACCCCTCTAGCTGCGATCTAAACAAATATTATTTTTGATCGAAGTTTTTGAAAAGCGAGTTCGAAGACAATGTAGTGCAATGCAACAGTGCAATGTTGAGGATAGGTTCTCGAAATTTATTTTGAACGCAGCTAAAGACGGTCGAGCCAACGGCGGTATACAATCAGGCAATTAATATTCAGTCGGATTTAATTTGCTCTAGCGAGCAGGTGCTAGATATAGCTCGTTCTGTTGGCGTTCAAAATCGAGCTCGAACAAATTTTTGTTAGTCTGACCGCTTGTACTTCGCGATCGATGTTAACGATTAAAAGAACGGATCATGTATTACTCAGTATTCGATATTTCGTAAGGCTCCTCAAACTTTTTAATCAAGTTGGAGCGTTGGTACTCGAGTCGAAGTCTGTCTTCAAAATTTTTGCGATAAGATTGTGGACGTTCTTCGAACTCGAATACCAATTTACGAGAAATCATTGTACGTTTTTTATGGGATGAAGCCCATAGGAAGGGTTTATGTGTCTCTGTGGGTTGTGAATATTTTCTTTTGTGGGTGAAATTCAATTGGAAGATGTAAGATTCACTTTTTAACTTTTAGACAATTATTTTGTTAATTATTGAATTATTTGAAGATTTCCTAAAGCTTCTAACCTTTTATATTTGCAAGTTCTTAAGTCCTACTTATGTTACAAAAAATCTAACCTCCCTAAAAATTAAATAAAAACTTCTCTGAATCAATTCTTCTCCTGAAATAAATTTTGTCCACCAAATAAAAGATTCATATCCAACAAAAATAACAGAGTCAAGTAAACGCTTGCTGTGCAGGTAGCTCAAGCCTAAATTGTAACCAAGTAAGAGGAGAAAAAAATGAAAACTGTAGGGGACTCCTTGATACAAATTAAATTAGACTTAGGAGCACGAAAGGCTAGTTTAGACTCTATTTTAAGTACTTTCTCAACGAGTTGGCGGATTAATGGATAAGCAATCTTCTGTACTTTATAGACGGACGTCGCATATTTATTGGGAAGTTGTACACATATTTTACTATCTGTCGAATTTGAATTTTTCGCGCGTGTCGCTTCTTCCCTTATCTTTTTTTACACTTTCCCGTGAAAATCTGCCAGGCTGATTTGCTCACCGATTTTACGAAGGCTGTGTAACTGTCTCTCAGAAACGAACTTTTTCACCTAGCGATTCTATGTTACCCTTCTTTCCCTGTTTTCTATTCACTTTTCTATTCCTTCGTTTCTGAAAGCGGACGCGGAGAAAAATGTGCAGACGTGGAGCGAATATTTTATTACTGAAATAAAAAAAAACTCGTACAAATCAGCCTTGCATCGTTTTTATATATATATTGGTCTGAAACACGACGTAGCCCCCCTCGAATACGTGTAACAATAATAATGTTATTATAGCGATTTATAAATGTACATTTCTCCTTGATACCTAATTTATTTTACGAAGCGTTTTCTTCCTTTTTGTAACTGTAATTAGTAATTACCCCTTGGCGCATTTAAACGTGCTTTTCGACCCTCCCTTAATTGATTACGGTTAATCGTGAACACGTTAATATGCTTCTAATTATGCTAGTCAAAGCCGATACAAATCAAGAGGAGTTCAAGAAAGAATTATTCTTTTCTCGTTTTTTCCTCTTTCTCTCACACTCTCTCTTTTTCTCTCTCTGTAAGCGTAACTTCGTGATAGTTTTATTTGTTAAAACAGAAGAAAGGTAAATATCATTGATTATCATTACTCTCTCACCTTTATTATTATTATTATTACTATTGTAACGTGTAACACTATGCTCAATAAAAACTTTTCTATAATTCGAAGTGAATGGAACAATAACAATGCTAATTATGGTACGTGATGTTATATTGGAATAAAAAAATTTCGTACGCTGCAAGTTTCTCTTTTTTTTTTAGCGATAATGGAAGGAAATGATTGTACTAAGAGTTATATTTTTCTTTTAATATGGAAGCGCATTTGTCGTCTGGCAATCGAGATGACACGTCATTGATACACAGACTGCTGATAATTATAGCAACGGTTTTTTTCGAGTAATTTTATAGACAATGGGGCCAATCTTATCAGCTTAGGGTCTCTAAGGTGGGTGAACTCTGATATCTGGACGTAGCAAAGAAAAAAGGACGCTAATAGAAATGATGAGAACTAAGGATATTCAATGGAGGTATTTCAGCAACAATGTTTTAATTAAAATTCGAAAATTCAAGTACAATTTGTTTGGAAACCATGCTACGCGAGGGAGCAGACGAATAAATCTTACCAAGTGGAAATATTTATTATAAATCAAAACTTACATATTATTTAAATTACAGTACTTGCACCTGAGAGCTGCAATACCTCAAAAGTTTTGTTGTTCTATAGAATAAAGCAACAACTACTTTCGACGGTGAATGGACACTAAAACCTTATCTTAATACTGTATCACATCTATTTCAAGTATAAAATAGTAGATCATCTATTCCCTTTCAACTTCTTAAAATAAATCTTCTCAAAGAGCTACATAATCCCAAGAAAAATAAGCTAACAAAAACATCTAATATAAATAGTAAAAAGATATTAAAAATTACATAATCGCAGCTTAAACAGCGATGCAAGGTGAAACAAAATGATCACCTCTCAATAAATATTTACCCTAGCAGAAAAAATGTGGTGCGTATTCTATACAAAAAGAAAACAAGTTCAACTTATACAAGCGATTAAAATATTACAAAAAGCCAACAAAGCTTGAGTTATCTCAAGCGAAAGCTGATATTTTCTAGGCCTTCAAGCTCTCAGGCGCAGAATATGCGTATCAATAAATGCATGATTCATTTTCCAAGATAACAGCACACGAAAAGTATGACAAGTGTAAAAAAGGATGATCGGATGAGAATTTCTACGATTTCTAAATGAACGCAGGATCAAACGATGAGAAAATGAAGTGCTGCTTAAATAATTACGCAGAATGAAAACGAGCTATCGTCGCTACGACTGTAAAATGATAATCGTACATCCGTGACCCGGGTGCAATTCTAAAATTTGAACTAGACCAGTCCAATTTCTTTCGAAACTTTGAATTTTTAACGAGTCTTGCATGCGAATAGAACTTGAGAATTATTTTATTAAGCGATTAGCATTGTTTAATAACTATTGTTTAATTTTTCGTTGTTAAGATCGAGTCTACTCTAACAGCTATAGTTGCCCCTTCTGAATTATGGAAGCAACTATAGAATGGCGTTGTAGGCTTCTGTTGATCTAAATTTTCAGATTTAGTTTAGAAATGATGAAATTCAATAACTTAAAGATCCTTCAAAGAAGCCCTTCCTTTCAAAAGCCTCCATAAGTATAATTATTTCTTCCAGCAATTCATGACAATAATTTAGAAGCTTCATAAAAGTTCTATTCATTTATTACGTAACAAACTATAGCCTCGCTATAATGGCTTCAAATGTGACTCATTACACAATGTTACAATGAAAGAGTTGTACAACGCGTAAAAACCCGAGATTCTAGCAGGTAGAACTCAGATGTAGGACTCGGCTAATTCAAACGATCATCATTTCTGTATTGTCGTAGCTACTGTTAAAAATCGAACGCAATTTTCAGACTGTTTAAATAGTTCACATTCACAGCCGGTTACAATGATCCTTGGCTTTAAAGCATACGTTTCAGGATTTACATAAACGCGGATATAAAAGGAATCCTTGTTTCGCGTCCCGACGGGATTAGAAAACGAATAAAAACAGAAACGAAAGTTTCCGCAGAAACGAAATAATTTATCGCGGTAACTATAATACAAATATGCGTCATGCTTAATATCTTAATTGCGACGAATAGAACGCATAGAATAAATTAAATATTGCGAATACATAAGTATATTATATAGTATATTATATAAGTATTCTTTCCTTTTTGTTATGTGTACGATTATAAATAGGACAAAGAAATCAACGTCGCCGGCAGATTAACTCTTTCCACTACACGCGCCATTTTACTTTGTATTATTGGACTCCAGACGGAACAAGAATGAAAAAGAGAAAACGCGATTCTCCCCTGGCGCGTTACACTTGTTTATTCTTGAGTATGACGATGATAATTTCGCATAATCCTAACATGCATGGTATGTAAGAGCAGCGATGGGCAGATCAGGTGCCCGCCGGAGCCTCACGGGCACGGACGTGCACAGTACGTACTGCATTGATGTGCGTGACACCTCCTCGCAGGCATAGTTTGCCCATCACTGTGTAAGAGTACATGTAATGCTAAGCGACATACAAACATTCCTTAAGTTATATGTAAATCATCTTGTTTTTGAATAATCGACCAAAAAGCTAGAACTCGTGGAATGATTACACGTTGTCGCGTCGTTTGAACTATGGTATGCTCAACGAAAAAGAAAGATATGTGTATGCAAAATGGACGCCTGTTTGAAGAAACTTTTGTTTGTTTATCGCTCTCTGTACAACACGGAGAACAGTGATTGAATACATCCTGATTTTTATGGTTAGGTCAATGTAACTTTCTGCAGTGTAATTGTATAGATCTCCTGCCCTCGGATTTTGATTCACGTTCCCAAGCAGAGTGGAGCGATATGCCTTCTTTCCTGTTTCCAAATTCAGTTGCTAGTCGTGATTGGGTTCCCGCGTTGAAACGAGCAACGTGAGCACTTCGTTAACGTTACGCCTGATTGAGAAGAAAAGCAGCTGGAATGTGCTGTACACGGTTAAACGATCCAAACAGAATGGACATCAGACAATGTTTTACGCAAACAATGCAGAGCCCTTTTTATCATCCAAACTTATCGTTCCCCGTTACATATCTCTTACATAGTATCCTTTATTGCGAGTGAATGAAACATTGTCCTGAAACAAAAGGAAAAGACTTTCTAGAGAGATCTTTCCAGCAACATCAATGATCGTGTGCCTTCAATCTAATTTGTTTTACCAATTCTTTTGCATTTGAAAGTAGCTAAGAATATTGAAGACACAGGATCAGAACAAACTGCTGATAAATGTTACAAAAGCTGAAAAAAAAAGTGACGTTAACTTTGTCTTCATATTATTGCAGGCAAAAACTTAATCGAATAACAATGTAACATTTAGAGAGAATAATTACTGCTCGCAAGGACATATTCAAGTATGTACAAGTTATGTTAGACATGTTAGGTACGATTCACAATGAGTGAGCAGTAATTAACTGGAACGATAACTTCAATGATACTTGTTATGCTACAAAAAAGGTCTGTGCTCTGACAATATCTAAAAATGAAAAAAAAGGGAAGTGTAAGACAATGTATATGGTGGATGGGAACAAAAAATAAAAATAGATTCCTCTGTGCATTAACATAAAACATTGAAAAATAAAGTAAAATGTTCTACAAATCTACGAATACGCACCTGCTCCAGAAATCGGTCATTTCTGTCCCGTATGTTGTCCAGACGAGATTGTACTCCGGTGACATCCTTTATCTAAGTCCCGGCCCGCAGAGTACTCAAATCAAAGCGAAACAAAACGACAACGCAGATATCGAAAAACGACTGGTAACAATGGTGGTTAAAAAACACAAATGCGTGCGAGGAAAATTAATGATGCAAACCTGTGTTATACACATTCGTTTTATACAAAAGAGGCCTAACTGACGATAACAAAAGAAAAAAGAACAAACGGACACTGAATATTAATTCCACAAGGGTCACGTAACATCACGAGCGGAATAACAACTAGAATCTTATACAGTTAGAAAATAATTTATTTGTTCGCTCTCAGTTAAAGTCTCAAGGCACTACTTATATTAAATAATCCAGTTCACAATTACCGATTGCAGTTTCATTACAACGTAGAATTGAATGTAATGTAACAATTTCATTATCTAAATAGGAGTTCGATGATCGCGGATATTTATGCATTTATGATATACTGAAGTCTACAAAGTTTACATGATTTCTTTGCATACTTAGATACGTTATAAATGTACAAATATTCGCAGTCTATTCGTAATGTATAAAAGATGAAAAAAGAAAGTGATACAAGGTGCCCCGAATGAATAAAATTACCCTTCTTACGCTCTTGAGATCTGTCAAAATAGATCCGCAACACAGCTTTTCATTCATTTGTCGCACAAATGAGAATCGTTTAAGAATATATAATATATTATATGCGTATAAATATATAACATAATGAATTGCACGAGTTGCATCCATTTCTTAAAAAATACATAATACTTTCAAGGGAAGAATTTGAATATTACATGAGCTTCGAGACACCTCACACCTGTATTAAAAAGTAGGACACAATCAATGTAACCCTAAGTGAGAAAACTTTCGTTTAAAAGAATGTAAATTAAAACACATTGTTAAATAGGCGAATGTAAAACCGACGACGAGTCATCTCAAGCTAGAAGAAGACTGCACATTTGTTAAAAATCAAAGTAAACTGTACACAAGATTATCGTAAAAACCTCTTACACAGAGAATATTAATGTTTGTCAAGTATTAAACCGTAATTATAGCGTTATTAATTTTCTCTGCACATCGATTATCTTAAACTGTCATCTTTGCAAATCTATACTGAACTATATAGTTAAGCAAAGCTGTTGCTAAAATTGGCTACATATAATTTCGTGTGCGCAGTTTCATCGTGTGTTTTGGCTTACGAAAAATAACTCCAATATAAAAAAACGATATTTGAATTTATAAATGTCCATTCAATTCATTTACATCGCGGTATCTTTCTGTCAAGCCAAGAAGAACACGTGAAACAATAACTATATAGTTTCTTTAAGAAAATAACTATTTCTGGAAGCATTTTTTATTCTATCTGCTCGTTAACATGATTGTGTATGATACAAGCGTAAAAAGTTTCAATAGTTAAATATTACAAATAATGCAACGTGAAAAATAAAAATGCTTCATAGAAAGCACCTCCATTGAATTTGGATTAACATTTAAAAATACAGATCCATGGTCTTTCAAAAACAAGACGAAACAAAAGGGAACAACGAAATTAAAGGAGCATTATTATCATGGCTTACAAGTGGAAGTGATTTGTAAAGGCTGTACTTTTCTACGCAATACTTGTCCAAAAAGGGTAATGGAAGTAGCAACAAACGGTTATCGAAATACTTGTAAATGTAATAAAAGAATGTGCAGTAATGTGCTTTCGTCGTATCATCGGAAACACCGGCTGCCGGAAACTATCGAATGCCCAAAAATTGCCGAAGGCCCACTCCTACGTCCAACTATACGTCCCTAATAAATGCTTGCACTTTAGAGGAATCTTTTAAGGACATTCTCGCACGATCGTAACGTTCCTCAGCGGTTTGGGTTACACCATTATGAAATTTTAAAACAAATACCTAAACGTAATGTTCTCTCAAACATGCGTACTTCTTTAAATATTCTCTCTCGTCCTAACGGCACAAAACTTTCAGCGACGCGACTGAAAGTCGTTGTTTGTGTGATCGAGCATAATTGAACGACAGGTAACGCTACAGACGAATATCCTACGTGGAAGAGTGAATCCCGAAAGCTTGAAAGATCTTGTTTTTAAAACCGGGTTTGTTAGGACTAGCGTCGTGGTGGCCAGACTGTCCTTCATGTAGCGCCCTTTGTACCAGCGGCAGCGAGCCCTGTGATTGTGTGTTGTATCGCCAATATTCGTCAGAACGGGCCGGATAACGAAAAAAGAACAAAAAGAAAGAAGAAAAGGATAGTAGACGACTAATCGTGTGCTACAACATGCAGTGCGACTAATAATTTATTTATTTCTCGACACAACTTACCTCGTCGTGTTGCTCGTGTTCACTGTTGGCTAAACTGGATCGCGAACCGCGCCTTGTCGGTCCTTTTTCTTCTCCTAAAATCTGCGCCACCTTTCCCTGTTTCACGAAGTCCAATGTCTGCTTCAAAAAAAACGCAACTTAATTAACAAATGCGTACAGTCTTTTTGACTATGCTGTCTTCACTGATTCAATTTACATCTACTAGGATATTTTAACAGAAAGGTATTCAACTAGTTACATTTAAAATTTGGATAAAATTTATTCTTCTACTGTACTAACTATAGTAAGGGTTGTTGGTCAAACCCACTTTTAAATTTTGTAATTTATGAACTTGTAAATTAAACAACCTGAGAAATTCAAAGACTTGGAGATGTGATTTATAGAATAAATGGAAATGTATCACGGTCCCACGTGCGGATACAATAAAACTTAATAAAATAACTTACCTCTCTTCGTGACCTCATAGCACAATCCTCCAAAGTTTCCGCCGCCTCATATTTTCCTTGTCTTCGGTATAACGCAGCAAGGTTTTTTAAAGTAGTTGTGACTGTAGGTGAATCTACCTTAGCAGCTTTATGCCAGCCCCCATACTCTCCATATGGGGTATTCTCTTTATTCCTATGTTTATTTTCTTCCCTTTCTTCCGCGACCTAAAATCGATTTCTGATCGTATAACTCGTTCTAAAAGCAACTAGAAGCATTTTCCAGTAAACAGAAGTACGCTCACCTGCCAAATTGGTTTATTATCGCTACAAATAGCACCAAATTCTTTCTCGTGTGCTCTAGTTAGTATTTGTTTATACAAAACTTCTGCATCTTTGTATTTGCCTTGTTTCAGATAACACGACGCTAAGTTGTTTTTCGTTTTCGCGACATTAGGATCATCTAGGCCTAGTTTGGTTTCGTAAATTTCGTGCGCTCGTTGATAATAACGTTCTACTTCATCGTATTTACCCTGGTTCTGACAGAGTAACGCGAGATTATTCAGTTGCTTTGCAACGTCCGGGTGATCACGACCCAGAACTTTTTCTCGAATATCGAGGGCTCGTTTACACAACGGCTCAGCCTCTTTGTATTTGCCTCGTTTGCCATACAAAACGGCTAAATTGTTTAATGTCGCGGCAACGGCAGGGTGATTTTCTCCGAGCGTCTTTTCGCGAATGGCCAACGCATCGTTCAATAGATTCGCCGCCTCTTTATATTTATTTTGATCTCTGTATACTAAAGCGAGGATATTCAACATAGTTGCGACATCAGGGTGATCGTGTCCAGATGTCTTCTCCAGATCCTCTAATGCCTGCTTGCATAGAGGTACAGCTACTTCATAACGGCCTTGACTCGCGTACTGTATAACCAAATTGTGCAGCGTACGTAAGCGTGCAGGTATTTCATACCCGGCATTCACTTGTTGTGCTAACTGTGATGGTGGTGTCGGCAATATCGCTGTAATAAAAGCGGAACATTAAAAACATGACTCTTATCAGTAGCTTAAGTCCGTGTGAATGAGAAATCTTACAACCTCTTTAACATTCCAACAGAGTATCGAATTTAATGCCGTCATTAAGGCAATTTGAAATGATGAAGAAACTTTGGTAAAATTTCTTTGTATCGTTCACACAAACTTAAGGGCAATTCAAGCATCAAGATGTGCTTGATAGTAGAAATGAAAAGTGAACATACACTTACTATTTCGGTCGTCCGCGTCGTCATCAGGGAACAAATCAACTACAGGATCAGCTTTTGGTCTGTCTTTAGCATTTTCATCATCAGCAGATGAATCTGCATCATACTGTTTCAGACTTGCCATATATTGTAAATGTTGCTTATCTACTTCTAATTTGACTGCCTAACAAAATGATAAATGTTTTAGCCTTTACACTTTTTTTTAACGCAATATAACATTAGAACTTTGATTTACATACTGCTTGCTCACTGGCTTGTAATTTTTGCTGAGTTCCAGCCAACTCATCCCTTAACCAAGCATTTTCCTGACATAGCCTTTTAACTTGGGTCCTAAGCTTTTGTTTTTCAGCCTCTACCGTTTGTAGGTGGTTGACAAGTTCTATCATAATGTAAGCCTCACCAAGACCCAGTTCTATCATCTCAATGTTCTTCGATAGCAAACTGGCTTTATCCCTTGCAACTGGTGTATCCTGCGACTGCAGTCCTTGTAGAAGCCCTCCATGTTCCAAATGAAGGGCTTCCAATCCTTGGGCAACCGTCCTGGCACCAGCCACAATTTCTTCCTGTGTCATGGCCGTCATTCTACCAATGGTTTCTATTTTCTTGCTGGAAGCAGAAAAACTAACATGTAATGACAATTAACACAAATTGAACTTCATTTAACATTGACTTATTGTGTTAAATGAATAATTAATTTATGCGTATATTACATCCAATACATTTTCTACTTATTTTCAAAAATTCAAAAATGAAACAGTAGTCAGGACGACGATGAGGCGTTTGTATAATCTACGATCGCAACCAATACAAAAGATACAAAGAAAAAAAAGTAAAACAGAGGTAAGCGGTATTTGGAACGACTTGCTTTACGCGCCAATAATTAACCGCAATCAAAAATAGGCATCGTGAAGTATTTCAGTCGAGGCAAGCAGAACGTATCCGGCACTAAAACGTTTTCAGATTTACGTCGATCACGCTAACTCTGTTTTTACATAAACATAGAGTATTCATAATGTAATCAATCAGTCATAACCACCCAACTTTTTATGTTTAGGATGATTATCATGAAATTAGTTCGAATAGAAACTTACCCCATGTCAGGGCCGCGTTAAATCCACAGAAATCAATAGTACAATATGTACGCGCAAGCGCAACCAAGCGGTTTCCCGAGATTATGAGATGAATTTTCACAAAGAAAAGTAAGGTTATAATACGATCCGTTGACGACTCAATTTAATTAGAGAAACATTCACGCACGACGAAAGATCGACCGACGATAACGAGACGCAGAGAAATCGGCTGGAAATGAATGCGTTTTGAGGAGGAATTTACCCCATGTCTGCACCGCGTTGAACATAGACGAATCAATGGCTCGATAGTTCCGCGCAAGCGTAATCATCATGGCATGTTCTTTTATGTGACGGAACGTATATAGGTACGATGAAATTTCTAGAACTGCAAATTTCGGCTTTGGAAATTTAAAGATTTAGAAATTTGAGAAATCAAAAATCTGAAACCCTGAAAAATCACGTATTTGGAAATTTTGACATTTAGGGAATGGAACTTTAGGGTTTTGCGAATTCGAGAATTTAAAAATTGAAGAATATGTGGATTTAGAAATTTTTTAATTTAAGAATTTGGGAAACAAGAAAATTTTAAGAATTGTGGAATTTGAAAATTTAGAAACTCGAAAGTTTGAAAGTTGCAGTATTTGGAAATTTGAGAACGTGGAAACGCCTTGAAGGACGAGTGAAATTTTCAGGATAAAAAAAATGCGACGTTAGCGCAATCGATAAAACGCGACCGGAAGTTGTACTTGCGGTATACGGAGGAACTATTGACGCTGTCAGGCGAGGTCAGGATTTCAGGGTTCTGCACCTGTAAACCTTGACCTCGACAATCGTCCTTGGAGGAGCCTTGACCTCCGCCCGAAACGACATCGTTTAACAAGCATGCTCATATTTCGACATTGACGTCCGAAGAGCGAACAAAAATCTTTCCGGCGATCTAAAAGTGTGGCGAGTACAATTTCTCATCGATTTCAGAACCTGCATATCAGCAGTGAAAGTGTTTCACAGCTGATAGACGCTAAAATAATGCGAACGATTTTTTTTTCGCGCATTGCGGTATCCGTTTGGTGCATGCAGTCGCTTCGATGACACGTTTCGCTGGAAAAAGAATATGGAAGAACTGTGGGTGAAGTTTCTAATGAAAGTGCACGGCAATTAGAGCTTGGTATGTTTACGTAAAAACAGCAATGCTCAGTCAAACGTTGTTCGTATTAAAAGGAAAAAAAATGAGGAGATAACGATCAAAATGGGTTATACTCGTAAGTAGGGGAAGCTACTCACATTCTATAAGCGTTCAGCGTTTTTGACATTATTTGTTCTACCCATCGGTAACGTTGGACTCTGTTGAACCTACCTAAACCGTACAAAAAAAATTTAACTCTCTACTATATCGATCTGGTTAAGGTTTCTTCGCGGACAGTCGCAATATTGTCACTCTCAGTCGATCGAATTTCTCGTAAAAAAGACATTTATCCAGTATTCGTAGAAAAATAGAGTCTATACATATGTACACTACAGTGTGTCCCGCATTGGCGATTAGCAAAGGGGCACCTCACGGAATCGCGTTTAATTCTTTACTGAGGGTTAAACGTTTGGCTTCGCACCCTGTCCACGAAAGACCGAGGCATAAGAGGGGGTGGAAGGGATCGAATGATTGCGCAGGCGCCGATTTTATCGGGGGTTACTATACACACGAAATATCTACGTGTATAGCAAGTAGACGAAATCGGGAGTGAATTAACCATTACGAGACATAAGCACGTGTTTAGAGCAAGGGTGGGGGTATTTTCCACTGTATTCACTTTCTAAAATTTCAAAGTCTATGAAATTTCAAACTCCCTAAGTTCAGGAACTAAGATCTTAAATTCTGAAGTTCAAAAGTTTCCAACTTCCGAGGTCGATAGGGTTAAAATTTTTTGGGGTGAATGCGACCCTGAATTGATACTTTCTCCATAAACTTTCGTGCCACACGTCATACGCAAATAAGTGTTAGTCGGTCAGTGGAATAACCAGAGGGTGCGTAAGGGTGCGATGAATGGGGCTCTTAAGAAGAGGGTAACGCGTGCATGACACTTAGTTCGTGGATCAGAAATGCGTGACTTAAAGGGGTTGATACGTTATCGATAAATAACGGTGCTATCAATAATGTTATTAAAGCTAACAGGTCAATCGTTACTTATTTTTGAACCAATTAATTCGTTCGCATCTCGTGACTTTGTGGAACGTTTTAGGAAGGCGAAAAGCGTGCATAGACCGTTTTCGCAATCTTTTAAAGGGGGAATAGAGACTGGTAGCTGATGACTCACGGCATGACGACAGAACATTGGAAGTGCTGTACCATGTGCGCCCATTCGTAGAGAAGTACTCAGGGCTGGCTCAAAGAGTGCTCACAACATTCTAAAGACCCCCTAACCAATTCACAATTGTTACGACAAATCTAAAAAAATTGCAACGCGTCGAATTTCCTCGTGATGTATCGCCATGTGCTCTCATATTACTACACAAGTCGAATCTAAAATCGTATTCCAAATAAATCATCATGACATGAAAACTTGTCAGCCTATTTCCAATTTAAAAGTTTTCTATTCTTAACCTCGATATAACGAAAATCTATTGTAGACATAAATCTATTTTTTCCATAAATGTTTAAGTATTAAATAATTTTGATACGGGGCCCCGTAAACGTTGATGCCACCCCTGAGTATTATACATATAACTGCGCGCATAACATCGCAAAAAAACTGCTTTCTCAATTTTAATACATGCTTGTTTTATTTGAATCGCAAAGAAATTAAGGAAGTTTAATAAAGTGTATAGCTTCGAGAGAAGAGTATTTATTACAGTTAACATAAAGACAAAGTAATCTAAATAACACATATGTACGTCGCACGAATCGATATTGGATGTCTGACAAAAACACGTGTGAACATATACCATGGAATTGAATAAACACGGATGCACATACAGACGTTTAATACGATCGTAAAGCATTTTTAGTAGCAAGAAATTATTACTAATTTATTCAGAATTTTCTAAAGTATTAATTAAGAATGTAAATGGAATTTTCGAAAGCGGAATGGGGTCAATGACAGCGTCAGGTGCAACGAAATTTTCAGTCACAACGCGAGACAATTGAAGATCCATATTAGTGAACGTTGAACACTGATTAAGATTCGTATCATATAACAATCACATATTCGTTTCATGTTTCGTTTATATATAGTAAATTGTGGTAACAGTTTATAGATCAGTGTCCGTTCGGTTCGGAACTTTATGCTGGTTCTTTAAATAACTTAATAAACACCTTGTTGCAACTCCTTTGTGACTTTGATGTACGATTAAGGTTAGAAATTTCAAGTCCATGTTCATTAATAAACAGTTACTTACGGCTCCTTTGTCTCCTTATTGGAGAGAATAAATTAAGAAACGAAGCAAATAGTTGAAAATGTTAATACGAGAAGATAAACTGTGTTTCTTAAAACCAATATGCTGACTTCTGAACAGCACTTCACTTATCTGACAATTTGCGGTTAACCCTCGCTTATCGGTGTACATTTATGTAACGCGTACAAAATACATAATATCGCTGACACAGTGAAACCTTTTTTTATTCGTAGGAGCATTCAATTAGTAAATTAGTGAAAATTTGATGAAACGCGCTCCTTTCTAAATGCACTAGAATAAGGATAATTACCATCACCATCGTCGTCATGGTCGTTGGTTCCGCAAAATCTTTCAGAAACGAATTAAGATAATTTACTTCCGGTTAATAACTAGTTGCCCAAGGCGTGGCAATTCGGTCTCGTGCAAATGCGTTTTAAGTTCGTGCGTGTATA
This sequence comes from Megachile rotundata, assembly GCF_050947335.1. Lineage (NCBI taxonomy): Eukaryota > Metazoa > Arthropoda > Insecta > Hymenoptera > Megachilidae > Megachile > Megachile rotundata. Next base: position 11,675,826 of record NC_134996.1, read on the forward strand.
AAGAGAAAAAAATTATTTACAGCAATATAAAAACGACTTAACTTACTCTTGAGAACGGTCCATGGAGGAATCCTCCACTCTTCAGTGTAACATCCCACTTCCCTAAAGAAGTGCAGGGTGCCTCGATGTACACGTCGAAGACGAACCTAAGAGAATCTTTTTTGTAATGAACAAGTACATTTGACGCGTTTTAATATTCCAATAAACCATTCGGCTTTGTGTTAGCGATAACGTTGGAAAAAGTGAATTGCACTCACCGATCACGGTTGCGAATTCACTGTGCAATGTTCTTCACGATACGAAAGAATAATTTATTGTTTTTTCGTGAGAAAATAGTCTTGTAAAACACAGTCAACTGTAAATTAAGAAACACTGAAATTTTGGTTCGAAAGGTTTGATGACAGACTAAGATGGCGATAACCGTGAAAATTAATAAAAGTACAATAACCACATATTTTGCGACTTAAACGTCGAATAAACGAACACTAAATATGGTTCTCACTGTTGTGATACCATGGACTTTTGTAAAATCGAGTACGGATGAAAAATGTGTTACTCGGAATAAGAAAATTGTAACAAAATGTTCAGAATGTTGAAACGACCGTCAGCCGATCGTAAAAACGCGACTCTAGCGACTCCGTTGCGACTGCAGCGCCAAGCACCGGAATTTTCTATAAGGCCTGTTTTTATGAAACAATTTTTACATTCAAAACAATGAAATTTAAATATATTCTATTTCGAATGATTGTACCAGTCAGTTAGGTTAATTAGTTAAGTTATTACTTTAAATTTTATATTGCAAATATTTCAATATTGAAGCCATACGAATGCAATTTTGTAGAAAGTAAACGCGGCACTTTTTAACATGAATCATCAATGAAAAGAAACACGACAATGCAAATAATGATGACTAACCGAAGAGTAACACCTATTTTTGAAGTATTAGCTTTTTGTTTCAGATGAGACGTATAAATTAATTATTGACAACTGCGTTGATGAAGACACCGTACAGATGCAGTAGACTCGTTATATTGCCTCGAACCGGCAACATGAAATTCTAGACATTATAAATTCTTTTGAGAATCTAATCATTTTTTAATGTCTAAATTTTCAAATTTATCAATTTTCCGATCTTTATAATTTTTAAATTCATAATGGGGAATAACAGGAATAAATACTGTATCTTGCGATAAACCATATTTATTTGAATAATTATTATTTGAATAGTAAATAGATACAATAGAGAACGCTTTTAGCAGGCCAACTTCTCGGTAACAGTTGAGAACTATCAGTATCTTTTTTTCTTCTAAAAGAGATACGTATATCGAAGTGCAGATGCTTCGATCATTTTTTAAAAATCTCAATAATAATTAGGAATAATGATATAGGTAATTCGTAATCGCCTTATTAAAAACAATTAAAATATTACCGTACAGATAAATATTGCTAACTCGGAAACAGTTAAAATTTCTCGTACATGTAAATGGCATTATAATTCACCTCTTGGCCTAAAATAACAAAATGCTATATATAATAAGAGATTGCATTGCGACTCTTTGTATCGTGTGAAAAATGATCGTTAATCATCGTTTTACCGGACAAGTGTCCGACTACTGAGCATCTTTCATGTTCTTTTTAAATGGCATCGATATCAAAATCATCCTCATCATCCGAGTCTTCAACTACAGCAGGCTTCTTCTGCGCAGGCGGTGGCTGTTGTGGTTTCAGTGATTGTTTGGCTCTATCGTCATATTCAATCTACAAAAGATATTAATAAATTAGTAAAATTCCGAGATTATACAGCTGATGAATTTTTAGAAACAGAGATTTACCTCCAGATCATCGTCTTCTTCTTCTGATTCAGAATCTTCTTCTTCCGCTTCTTTCAGCCAAGTTAGGAACGGTGCAGCTTTATCGTGAATTTCTTGAGATAAATCTTTTGATACATATTTTTTGGTTACCTTATTCGACCACTCGAATAAAGCTTTTTCTTCCAAAATATCAACATCATAGAAGAGCTGCAATCAAGATCAATTTTAAGATGGAGTTGTTATCTTTTACTTTGTTATAGCAAAATTTATTTTACCTTCAAAATGCCAGGTACTTTAGGCATCAAAGCATCTTTATGCAGAGCTATCACTTGCTCGATTCCTCTGATCAAATACTTCTGTGCCTTGATGTCATCATGAGTGAAACGTAGCAGAAGTACCCGGTACTTTTTCGCTTGAGCAGCAATGTTCTGATCAAAAAGTAATTCAGCCAATACCAACGGAGCCTTGGTCTTGATCTCCAGACGTTCAGCCTCCGTCACTAGCTCTTTATGGTTGTCCAATTGCCCAGCGTCCCGACGACATTTAACTAACTTATAAAACATGTCCATCCTCTCCTTTTCAGTCTTATCGAGATCGTCGCTGATGGTCATTCCTTTCGCGCCATCCGTCAAGTCTTGCAGACGAGCTCTAACAGCTTCTTCTGACACGTCGACTGCCCAATTATCGTCATCACCGTTCTCGTCAGCCATTTTCTCAGGAGCTTCGACCACGATGTCGGTGGTGCTGGTATCGTTCTCCGGAGAACCAGATCGATCACCGTTAGCGGTAGCGGTGGTAGTTGTTGTTGTTGTTTCACCGTTAGCGCGCTTCGAACGTTTCCCGCGTTTGCCCTCCGTCAGAGAGCTACCTTGAACAGCGGGATTCAAGCTCGGTGGATTCTTCAAGATGTAGGTGTTCAATTTATGATTGCTTTCCAATAGCCCATGGTAGCCGCAGGCTTTGCATCCCTGCGAGATAGTCCCCTTCTTCGCGCTGACCATCAGCTCCGTTTCAGGGTTATCGCAGGCCGGACAGAGAACATATTTTCGAATGAATCCATCGAGGAGATCTTGCAGCTTGGTGGCGTCGTGCGAACCGTTCACGATGAATCTTTCATTTTTGAAATCGAACTGGGTTTGAGCTCCGAGCTCGCATCCGAAGTACTTGGTCGGGTAAGTGGCAGGTCTTCCAATGGCCTTCGCAACGTCGACCATGTTTACGATGACGGTCTTAATGCCGTTGCCCTTGCCCTCGACCTTGGCTTGGATCCGCGGCATTTTATAGCGATAAAACGCATCGCTGACGGTGCGGTTAACGTTGACGCTCCCCATGGTGAATGACGTTTCCGTCTCTTGCTTCTAGCTACCTTGATGTCCGTTCCAAGCGACAACTTACGACGAGACGTTGTGAACACGTTACTGCAAATCGTGGGTGGATGTTCCAAGCTTCTGGTAGCTCGGCTCTCTTGATTCTCGGCCGTTCCTGGATCGCGGTGTTCAAGTGGGTAACGTCTTCGTCCTCGTCCTTCTCGATCTAATTTTCACGTTTCCCAGCGGCAGTTTGAATGCTGTGCAGCGACGTTGCCAGGCAATGGCTACCCGATGGTAGCTCGTTACGTGTCGAGTCAGGGTGATTTTCGTTGTCTGCGGTAAGGTGTGCCGCACTATCCGCTGACGCCAGTCACGTTTCTCTGAACGGCTGTAGCTTCCGATGCCTATTACTGAAATAAACGTTCAAATTAGTTTATCTAATAGCAATAGTTTATACAAGAGATCACGAGGAAGTACACACCTGGAAAATTTTGAGGTCCTGTGTTTAGGCAGGACCAGATGGTTTAGAAATCGTTGGGTGGTATCTTGATGCAGATATTGCCTCGGTTTGGTGGGCAGAGGGGGATAGTCTTCAATGATCATACACGCTGCCTGTCCGTTGCTTGTGCCACTAAGAAAGCCTGGGTACCAGGTTGGTGTGGTTAACTCACAAGTTGCTCGTAACGAACGATTACACCGAGCTAAGGTGATGATGTTGCCGTTTAAATGTCGCTTGGACAATGTCCTACTACCGCCGCCTTTGCTGTACACCGATCCTTTCCCTCTGGATGATATCCTGGATGTTCCTGTAATCAAACCAGTTCGTTATCATCTCTTTAGCTTGCATATCAAATTGTCTTTGTCACATCAGACTTCCTAATCTGCTAATCACTTGTTTCTTAACCTAGTCTACTTTCTCTAAAAGTACCATTGTAGGTTAAGATTTAGTAAACCTTAACATAGGTTCTCTGAATAAATTTAGTAGGTTACGCAGTCATGTGGGTCACAGATAGTCACAGTCCCTAAATCAATATCCTGATAAGAGGACAACTGACTCCTTGAATAGTACCCGAGATATAAATCAAGAATTCAAGATAAAAATGACCCAGACCAACCTATGTTTAACCAGCCAAATCATCTCAAGCGACGTAACGCATAATACGTTTCGCAGACATATCAGTCTTCGATCACAGAAATCTGAATGTATTTTGTAGCAGCCTATTATGTCCATTCACAGCCGGATTCGAAGATCTTTCGGACCTGCTAAAAACGTTCGCAGAAAGGGACCATCAGGGGATGCTTTTACCAGGGTTCTCAGACTCGATCATGCAGCTGCATTATTTCTGTTGCCTGTTTTCGTAGATTGTTTGAGGTCGTTCATGAAAATTTAGTCCGGTGCGTGGTCTCATTTATCTTCGTTTAACGATCATCCAGCCGGTGTTTTGAGGAGACTGACCATTCCAAAATCATGATAGCGACAGTCACACGAGGACTTGCTTGCCGGGAAGTACGTGGTTTGAGGTTTCACCACCGGAAACGATGCGACGGAATCCTTTACTGAGCATCGTCAAGAGGAATGAAACAAATGAAACGGAAACAAATGATCAGAGAAGAGGACGATCGTATCATCCATGAATGCGATTATACGGGATTGTAATTTTAATTGCGATCGTGGGATGGTTGCTGAGGTTGACTCTTGGTATATTGCCGGATTTGGGGGAGTTTGGGTTTTTGGGAAGTTGGGAGGAGGAATTTTGGGTAACTGGAAATTAGGGAGGTGGAAATTTGGACAATTGGGTATTGGGGAGATGGAATTTTGGGAAATTGGGAATTTAGAAATTTAAATTGGGGGTTTTGTAAATTTGGAGACTTGAGAGTAGGGGAAGGTGGAGATGGGAATTTGGGAAGTTGCAAATTTAGAATTTTGGGCAATTGGAAATTGGGAAGATGGAATTTTGGACAATTGGAAATTGGGGAGATGGAATTTTGGACAATTGGAAATTGGGGAGATGGAATTTTGGACATCTGGAAATTGGGGAGATGGAATTTTGGGCAATTGGGAATTCAGAAATTTAAATTGGGGGTTTTGCAAATTTGGACACTTGAGAGTAGGGGAAGGTGGAGATGGGAATTTGGGAAGTTGGAAATTTAGAATTTTGGGCAACTGGAAATTGGGAAGATGGAATTTTGGGCAATTGGGAATTGGGAAGATGGAATTTTGGACAATTGGAAATTGGGGAGATGGAATTTTGGACAATTGGAAATTGGGGAGGTGGAATTTTGGACAATTGGAAATTGAGGAGATGGAATTTTGGACAATTGGAAATTGGGGAGATGGAATTTTGGGTAACTGGAAATTGGGGAGATGGAATTTTGGACAATTGGAAATTGAAGAGATGGAATTTTGGACAATTGGAAATTGAGGAGATGGAATTTTGGACAATTGGAAATTGGGGAGATGGAATTTTGGGTAACTGGAAATTGGAGAGATGGAATTTTGGACAATTGGAAATTGGGGAGATGGAATTTTGGGTAACTGGAAATTGGAGAGATGGAATTTTGGCCAACTGGAAATTGAGGAGATGGAATTTTGGGCAACTGGAAATTGGGGAAATAGAATTTTGGGCAACTGAAAATTGGGGAGATGGAATTTTGAACAATTGGCAATTAGGGAAATAGAATTTCTGACAACTGGGAATCTAAAAATTTAAGAAGTATAAAGCTTAAAAATTTGAAAATACAAATACGTGGAAATCTCAAAAATTCCAAAACTTGTCAATAATACGAGAAGTAGGAAATTTGAAAAAGTGGAAACCAAGCTCCCTCAGGGAGAATTAATTTAATTTGCTTCCGATAATCCACGTTGATACCAGCGATCGGAAAACAAGAAACCAATGTGACAACAATTGCCAGCGTATATTATCCGTAATATCATCACGTTAATTCCCAATACGAAGCCAGACAGGGCTCGCTATGCTATGAACACGCTTCCGGTCTACGTATATCGAATGTAAGCAAACAGAGACGATATCCGCGTTTCTGCGAACTGATAGTTCGAATGTTAACGGGAAAAGATTATTTCACCTTTTAAGACCACTATCATAAAAGCTTTATTATTCTAAAAATTGTACTAATTGCAAGACCCTGTATTAATTTTCTACCACTTTTTTCAAATTTGAAGCTGGATTTCATATAATTTGAAGAAGTTTCATTGATTGATCATCTATGAAGGAAAGCATCAAGTCGCATCTATGAAGGAGTTGAAAGATAAAAGCATCTTTCACGATTTCGACCAAAGAAAAAGAAGCATATTTTTGCAGGATTCTATCGACCTGGGCGGGGTTGCATTGGTTTCGATAGCACGACGAAATCCTATTATGTAAAAACATAGTATAATCCGCTTCCGACTAATACGCCAGCGCAATGCTGTTCTTGCTGTGATCATTAAAGATAACTGAATCGCGTAAATCGTTCCGATAAACAGCGTACACATTATTCATCTTGTAAACTAAACAACGCTTGTACACCGTCATTTATTTCCTCGGTAAAGTTTCACAAGTTTCTTTATCATGCCTACAGAAAAATTGATTCGATTTGGTCAACGAACTTTGCAAAGAGGGGCAGAAAACTCTTGTGGATATGCATTTTTTAGCGGAAACTTTACTTCCTTGAGTGGAGTACGATGGAATGCAAAGGTCAAACCAGTTGTGGAGGCTTTCCGATATTTTTAATAAATATTAATACAAATGTTGTTCAAAATTGGATAGAAAAGTATTGTAAATATTCCATATATCATTAATATTATTTTTTGTAATAAAGGGAGGTTTATTAATAAAGTTAGGTGGTCAATGTAGGTGGCTTTGTGCAATTTACAAAATTAAATTTTATATATTAAGAGTCATAATTTATTACACTCTCTTTCTTACATTTTTAAATAACGCAAAAACGTAAGAAAATTCCCAAGAGACCAACCACAAATGAGCTCCCGATTTTGAGCAGCAGTGTACACATAATCGTGCGTGTACATATGTGCCAATTAACTATTGATTCCTGATGATGACGAAGCTAGTTAGGGAATTCAGGTTCTCACGTGCACGAAACGTTCCAACGTCTGGCACGCGGTGTAAAATGACGGGTTTAGAATTCTAACCGCGATATCCCGTACCGATTAATCGTTTATCAATGCGCCAGTTCGAGCGCTAAAACCCGTTCATCGATCCCATCCGTTCCCGATAGAAAGAGAATTTCACGTGTGCACCGTGAATCCGAATCGTTCGAATTCCTGTGCACGTTTCGCGATACCAACGTTAAAAGAGGGACTTAAGAAAAGTGTAATTAACGGTGTTATCGAACGCCAACGACGTAATTGAATTTTTTCTATGCGCTAATGACGCGATAAGCGGTGGAGAACAGGCTTTTTTGTGTCGTTTTTAGTAAACGTAGAACGAAAATTGACAATGTTTGGGTTGAAAAAAAATCGAGGGAGATTTGTATTTAAATATAGACGAGTGACCCACGGAGGAAACACTGAAGTCGATCAGAATTTTACATTCTGAGATAAAAGGTAGTTATGTTATGTCAAATGTATTAAGGATTGTTTCAAAAATATTTTAATGTTCGGTGGGTCATCGGTGACCCACAGAGGATCCAGTGAAGTCGATCAGAATTTCACATTCTGAAATAAAAACTGGTTATGTTATGTCAAAAATATTAAGGATTGTTTAACAAATATTTTGATATTCGGGTGGATCATCGGTGACCCACGGAGGATCCACTGAACTCGATCAGAATTTCACAATCTGAGATAAAAGCTAGTTATGTTATGTCAAAAATATTTAGGATTGTTTAAAAAATATTTTAATGTTCGTGTGGGTCATCGGTGACCCACGGAGGATCTACCAAATACACCACAATTTTAATATTGTCAGATAAAATATTTCATACGTTAAACATATCAAGGATTGTTTTAAAAATATTTTACTATTCGTGTGGGTCATCGGTGACCCACGGAGGATCTACCAAATACACCACAATTTTAATATTGTCAGATAAAATATTTCATGTGTTAAACATATCAAGGATTGTTTCAAAAATATTTTACTATTCGCGTGGGTCATCGGTGACCCACGGAGGATCTAGAAAATGCACCACAATTTTGATATTGTCAGATAAAATATTTCATATGTTAAGCACATTAAAGCTTGATTTCTTACAGTGAAATCACTGTAATGTCTATCACGTGGATCGTGACCCACGGATCACATCTCCTTCGTTTAAAATCAAATTTATAATGAACAAACTTTTATCAAGAATGACCCACAAAGACCTTACTAAATTAATAACTGCAACGTTAAAATATTTACTGATGGAACAGCAATTTTATAGTGGATGACCCACAGAGTTATTTTGAACCTACAACTCCGTCACAAATCGTACTATTTTAAAACGTTCTATTTCAAAATCCGAAATATCTAACGAAGACAATGTCAGTTGAAAATTTGATAACCACCATGGACCACGATCTAGCAAAAGAATCTTCCGTCCCGTGAAATTATTAATCCGTCGAGCAATCGATCTACGGTGCAACGGCCGACGTGGCCAAACAATTATACAACTATGTACAACTCCACAAGCGTTGCAGCATCAAAGAGAAGCCAAAATATTTAAGCCCACAGGCTGAAAGGGACGTTTCACCCACTTTCTTCGATCCGCACCCTACGTTGGTTATTCCAGGCTTATCAATCTTGTTTAACAAAAATAATTCTTAATTGGTTCACATTGTGCACGTATGCGCGATTTGCACGCATCGATTGTTCGATTACTACCTGTGGAAGTTTCGAGATGGTTCGAGAAACCGGGGTTCGATTTTGCAGGAAAAACCTTGAACGATTATGTGATTTAAGGTAGATAATGAACGACGGACGGATCTAAAGCGATCGCTTTATCGACATCAAACGTGCGAAACCACTCCCAGATAAAGCTGAATACACGGTCGCAGTGATTAGAAACAACAGATTACCGACAACGAGTTGCTCATCACCCTAACGAACAGAGAACAGCGTGTTTCGATTGAAATACCAGGGTGCCGGTGCACACGGTCACACTGCACCGTGTCACACAATGCGCAAAGAGGCCACGTCAATGATCGTTACGCTCGCTAGAGGAAGAGACACCAAAGAAGAAACTAGGAACGATATCCACCCTCTGATCTGATCACTCTCTGATCATAAATCTCTTTATAATGGAACCTAATAGCATCACCAGTATCAAAAGACCAAATCTATATGAACCGAGGATGACATTCTCTTCCACGTCTCCTAATTCAACCAGGAAGTCCAAACTGATCAACGGGGTGAAAGGAGGTCAATCCAGAATCAATTAACAAAGAAGGAATGAAAATTAGACAGCAGCAGCAGTCATCATCGACCGGGTCCACTTAGTAGCACGTATCTTTGCTAATCACCTTGGTACATCCCCTTTCATCCGGATAGGTTTATCTTAAAAGCGATGTATCTAGAGCAACGCTAGCCCAGGAGTGTCCTATCGAGCGGTGCGGAGGCGTAGCACGATGGAGGATCATTACCTGCTCGGTACAGACGCATAAGTCGTGATTTGCGACCGTGGCTGCAGCTGCGGATGCTTTTGGTGTCCCTACGTCTTCCTCGAGACTCTCGCCTTAGGCCGGCAGAGTTCTGGATCGAGGAAGGGAGTCCGGCCGGTTCCTCTGGTTATATAGCCGTTCAAACGGTCGGTTGCCGCGGCGCAGCGTAGGACACCACTCGCACGTTACGACACGACGGATTGCGAACGATATGCCTTGTGGACGAGCGACTCTCTGCCGGCTGCCGTAACTGGAGTCACTTGGTCGTGCGTGCTCGCGGCCCTCGGATCCCAGATCGGCCTACCCCGCGGCTCGCCACTTGCGCAGGCGTCCTACGCGCGAGGATACGCCGTATATTGATCGGAACTTGCCCCGATCCGGACGTAACGTCGACGTGGAATCTCTGCTACGGTTAGCGCACGGACTTCAGACAAGGTCAGATTTTACCGGTATCGCGCCACGAGGACCGGAGCACGCTCCGGGTGTACCCTCTCGGTGGAAGACCAGGTGTCGGTGCAAGGTTAATTCACGTGTGGTTCACAGAAGTGACGTGATCGTGGATCCTATGGGTACTCTTTGATCTAAAGCTAACTCTCTACATGTGACAGAAATTGCATCAAAGGATTTGTAGGGTGTAGAGGTTAGGTCACAACTCTTAGTTGTGGAATCCTGGTAGATACAAGTTTCATGAAAGTGATGCTGGTAGAAGCAGTAAGCAGTTAGATGCCTACATGTAGTATCTTTCATCCTTCAGGGCTAACTGGAGTCTCTACATGTATATTCAGTAGATGGAGATTGATGAGGTATTTTGTTGGTGCAGAATTTAATAGAGGTTAGGTCAGGCTGCTTTCCGTTATGGAAAATCATGTAGACCTTCATGATCTTTAAAAACTAGCGATGCAGAGGCAGTGAACTGATCAGTAGGTGTGTGATGTTCCTGTAGAGTTAACATGTCCCTGTAGAGCCCACATGTGTGCCCACGTGTTCAGATAAAACATCCATAGAAACCCTTGTTATCTCTACATTTAGGTGCATACTATCCAGAACTGTCTCCTGTATCCAATAAGACCAACCAAACTCTTCTGTCAAAATAAAACGAAATTAGATCACATTCAGTCTTGCCATACAAACCTACTTCAGTAATCAATGTTTGGAAATCAATGGATACCATATGTTCTTACAATGTTCCCAATGTTTGGACACCATATGTTTTAGCTAACTGAAGTTTCATGGAATTTTCTCGTGTGCTGAGCAAACAAGAATTGAACGGTATGCTTCTCTCGTTAAGCAGCAGAAGATTGAGTAGGCCGGAATGAACGATGACACAATCGCTTTATCAGAACAGTGGACTGAGGTTACATCAGGTTCCAACAATCTTCCGTTCTGGGGATCAATGCACCCTTTCCTATGAAACTGAGTTAACGAGTAGAGGACACGATAACGTTGTATTATTCTTGCACAGTTAAACAATATGAAACTTGTGAACGATGCACGGAAGTTTCCGCATTTGATTAAAGCGTCGAATCGATTAGATCGCTCGAACGATAGCACAGGTTTTTCTAATGACCGATGGTAGATTAGATTTTGCAGCAAGGACAGCTGAATGGCGCGATCTTATTCTCGAGTAAAGTGGAATGATAAATGGAACGGGTTGATTGAAGTATAATGTGCTACAACACGTGGAATTTGTATTGTGTTCGTGTGCAGCTAGGTAGGTCTAATTAACGCGTACGATGTATCTTCTTCCGTGTGGAGGGAAATGTTAATTGCTGCACGTTGATCATGACCGACTACCAGGAACAAAATTGTTTAACACGATGCAGGAATGTGCAGCTTATGCAAATGGTTGCGCATTTTTCATATTTTGCATATTTTGCACATTTCACCTGTGCACCTGATAAGTATCTACACTTCGCTGATTGCGATCTCAAGTGAAATTCTGTGCCAAGATGTGTCAGGATAATAAATACGTTTCGTAGGAAAATTCCGCAAACTGGAACAACAGGAATTATTTGATCAAGTGGACCAGATTAAAAATACTTCCATTTTGAGATTGTTTCGAAGTGATCCTTGCGATAGAAACACCCTCTTGCGTACGACATAATAGTTCCTTGTATTGATCGAAGGAACAGTCTGATCAGGACTAATGCGCTCTGTCAACCGTCCAATTGCGTCCTTGTCAACATTCGCAATACGGAAACTCGTTGAATAAATAACCCGTTTACTCCTACTCTGTTAAGATCTAAGTCGCATTTGTCACGGAAAAAGTATGCTTTCCGCTGCAGTCTTAAACACTGATATTTTTTAATTGAATAGTTGAATTTTCATATATGAAGAGGTGGATCTCTTCAACTTTCAATCCCTAATTCTTCAGCAATGTCTTTAGCGGCTAATTTCAAAATTTTCCAGTTCATTTTACCCCTAAATGAGAGAGCTTATCTCGCAGGAGGTAATGAAGCTTATCTCGAAAGAATTACGGAGTCAAGTTTAATGTCAGTGGCACGATGAAAATATCGCGGGTTCGCGCGCAACAGATCACGTTTATGCATTTTAGGGGGAGTCATTATCTCGGCAGGAAAGCATGAATCGTATGCATAATGCATTTTCTGGCCAGGATCGATCTTTTATGGCGTGCTGATACGGCAAGGCTAGATCGTCCGCGATGCGTCGCGAAAAAGACATATTGCGAGCGAGACAGATCCCGCGTGATAACACTGCATGCGACTGTTTATGCAAATGTTGCTGCACTCGTTTTCGAGCGTTGCACGCGCGCTCGCTTCGTTACCTGCTAATGGAAATGCACGTGTTGCACCTTGATACGCTATTTGAGAATGTCAAACAGAATTTCTTTGATGTGTTGTGCGAGCCAGTTGCGATTGGTAATCGCGGAAAAAAGAGATTGGAAACAACGTTTACAAAACGAAATACGTGTAGACCGAATCGATCCATGCGGTGGAATTTCGAGCATCGCCGAAAATGACGCAACGAAACATAGTTCTATGCTAATCTCTCGATTCGCACGAAACTTCCGGTGCGCCATGCAGGGTGTACACTATTTTTACTGCTATACAGAAACAAGGCCGTATTTCGGAACTTCCCGTTTTAGATCGGTTAAATTAGAAATCTGCATGGCTCGATTAATCGAATGATCTCCGAACGATTCGAGAACCACTCGGTATATAAAATTGAAGATACACATATTATTTTGCATCGCTATCGGGCCGCTGCTGTGCATGCTTAAAGGGTCAGAGAGCGGGCCATCTTAAACCGCACGATAAATGGAAAAAATAAGAGGAGAGTACGAAGGGAGCGAAAGGTCGGATTACAAGAGACCGTTCGAAGAATCTGTTTCGAAACCGAACAGTTTCATGTTCACGATGATGAAGAATCCTAACCGCAAGATACTACACGTGCTGCAACTCGAACATTTTTAAACACTAATTTATTGACAAATCGTACACACAAAATTTATATATACAATACTTAACTATAGAGGTCTAGGGAAATTGAATTCTAGGGATATTGTATTTCAAAGATATTGAAATCTGGGGACATAAAATTATATGCACACTGGGATTTAGAAATTTTTGAAATTAGGAAGATTGAGATCTAGGGAATTTTTTGAAGTACTTATTTGTTGATTTAGTGATTTTTTTGATTTAGTGAATTTTTTGATTCGGTGATTTTTTGGTATTGTCAATTTTTTGGTTCAGTTATTTTTCGATCTAGTGATATTTTTGTCTAGTGAATTTTTCGATCTAGTGATATTTTGTCTAGTGAATTTTTCGATCTAGTGAATTTCTTGATCTAGTAAATTTTTTGATCTACTGAATTTTTTGATGCAATAAATTTCTTGATCTAGTGATTTTTTTTTACCTAGTGAATTTATTAACCTACTGAATATTTGAGTCTAGGGATTTTTTGGATCTACAGGAGTTTTGAAAAATTGGACCTTGAAAATATAGGGATATAAGGATTTTTATATATAGGGAAATTGAAATCTAGAGATATTAATATCTAGAGACTTTTGTATCTAAAAATTTATATCTTAATGTAACATAATACAATAAATAGATTCTCGGTAAAGTTACTAGAAAAATTATTGTAAACAACGTAATTCGACAATCGAAATTTCGATCGATAATAAAAGAAATAATTAGCGGGAAATTTGAATTGTTAATTAAATAGTTCCAACTCGAACACAGGTCAATGGATCGAAACGTAAATATGTGCGTCGTAGGAACGCGAGAAAGTTATACAGTTCGAATTAAAAGTTAACCTTTCGCGATCTTGCGCCAAATCAATTTCGTTGCGTTTCAATTCGATTTCGAAACAGCGATACGTTGTGATAACGATTGTTTGTGACGACGAAAATAAACGCATCAACGGAATTGAATCGTTTCAACTAATTCATTTATCAATACCAAAAGCAACAGCTGTAAATAGATAGGACAAAAAGTTAATTAAATTTCAAATTGTTGCACACGAGTTTTTTTCCATGGTACATCGTACAAAGATCGGAACTAGTTACGCATCACCTGTTTTCTAAATATCGTACAATTTCAAATCAGTATTATCTAACTTTGAGATAACTCTTTTGTATCAGAACTTATGCAATTTTATCTACGTGCTTGTAAATATTAAGAATTATCGGTGAAAAATGTATTCGGGATCTTGAGAGGCATTTGCAATTTAATGGAAACATCACGTATTTCCGATTAACCGCGAAAAGTGGAAATAGAAAGTTTCATTGATCGAGTATAATTACAAGCAAAGACAACTCGGAAGATAACACGAACAGATACCTACGTGACGACGTTTAACATATGTATGCAGCTTATTTAACTATTCAAGGTTATCATTGAAAGAAAAGAATAAATAATATAAATGCAATGTAATGCCAAAATAAGACAATACAAGTTTTTACAGCGCAATCTGTGAATGACATTTAGAAACGAAGAAGAAAGCTTTCATCATTCTGTTCGCTGATAAAGAAACGTTAATCCAACAAAACAATTTACATTTCTACGAAACACTCGATCCACACTCCAGTCCAATCCATAAGCACTCGATACAACAAATAATACGACAAAAATACAGTCGATTACGATAAATGTATAAAGTATGGATTCGCGTACAAATAACACGAGACCGCCGTTCAAATCGATATAGCACAATATCGTATGTAATCGAGCTTCGATACGAATCTTTTATCAACGATATTAAAACAAATTTATGACTCCATACTTAAAGAACTAAATTTTTCTTCGAAAGTTTGTCGCTATTGCCAATCGATAAATGACGTTGCATTTTACTTCATACATGAAAATGTCACAGTCGAGTTTTTAAATATTTCTTGTACAAACTTATTTAATTTTTATATATTCAATTATTTCTATATTGTTTTCTTTACTTTTTGCATACTTTTCATTTCTTTTCACATCACTTTACATTATACCAAATACAAATTTTGTGTACTACAACTTTTCGAAGTTAGAATTTACAGCATGAAGTTTTTCAAATTATGAATTTTAAATATTCAAGACTGGCAACATGAAAATTTCAAATGTTACAGTACCGAGTATTTCTAGGTCTCCTAACATTTCTGTTTTTATAAAAATATCACAAAATTACTTTAAATACTTATGCTTCAATTAGAATTGATTTACATTTTAATTTATGTTTCCCAGCTAGAAATTTCTAATATTAAATTTCCAACGTGGTACCATAATGAGGTTGCCCACACAAGGGTTAAACTCTCGCTATCGCAGAATGAAATAATATCGTTACCTCGATTTGATAGTTCATACGTTATAGCTTGATTTCACTTATTTTCCATAAGCACCGAAAAAAATCATGATTCATCGAAACATCGGCGTTACATGAGCGTTATCGCAATCTCGCGGCCGACAAACCAGCCGTTCTCGATTCGTTCAATAATTTGAAATGCAATATCGATCGATCGTTAAGTCACAGAATATGGAAACGAGGCGACAAGGAAAAAGAGAAAGGGGAAACGTAACGTACCAACGAAAGAACTTGAATGCGTGAAATGACGGAGAAAACGTTCATTTCCGTAGAAACGAGCGGCTCGTGAATCGTGTATGTTCTCGTGTCCAAAATGGCTGGTCGCTAAAATTAGCGTCGGAAGCAACCAAATGATACCAGATAGGAGGTCGCCGTCGTTACCATGCCCTGGTTCCACTCACCTTGACGTCGAAGAAAAGTCATATAAAATGGTATCGCCCTGCTGGACGGCCGCCTTCTAGCGTGAAAATTGAACGGGTGTTCGTGGGTGTATCGAGACAGATGGATCGCCCTGTCGGGTGCACCCCAGTGTCTCGTTTTACGTCTTTCTACGATGTCGTCCTACAAACGTCGTTCGAGATGTCGGTTGATCGCGTTGGGTTGACAACGTGCTGATGCTTCAGCTTTTCTTGCACGATGACAAGTATCCCTGTCGTCGAAATGCTATTTACTCAAGAATTCTTCGGTTGTACGTGATGTACGTAACGTTTTCAGCTTGTAACGAGCACACGAAACGTTCCGGCTTCTCAGACGGCTACTGCCTGAATACAACTGCAAACGCTCGAAGAAACCAGGGCCGTAAACGTGACTCATGATTCCTGCGATGATAGCGGCGCCCCCATACTGCTTATTATACTGTAGTAAAAACACTATGTTTTTGCTGATTTGTCACGTGACTCGGCGGTATCACTGACAATGATGCAATATCATTTTTGCAATTTCTTTAGAGCTCGTGACAAGAATTTTATCAATACTTGTCACTGGAATACTATCATGCCGACTGCAAGTGTATAAAAATTTAGACGAACGATATTGGCACTTAAAATAATCTTATTTGCTTGTACTTTTAGTACTCTCGATTTAAATTACGTGAGATAACAATAATAGTATCTCTCGTAGATGTATAGTTTATGCTCGAAAAAGAGGATGCTGCGGTAAAGTGTTTCGTAGCATAAATTATTCAAAACATAAGGAAATTAATAGGTATTTGCAACATCTTTATGTAAATTACTAATTATAATCGTTGCTAGTTCCAATAAACGCGTATTATATGTATGAGAACGTTTAATGAACTATTTGTTAAGTATTAAAAATACGTACAGGTCATTTACAAATTTGCCGCTGAAAAAAAATACATGTTAACAATTTATTAGGGAATTTTTATACCCTATGAATTTCGAGATATATATACCTTCTTTTACGTGCTCTGATGCAACATCAAAAGCAGATATCAGTTGTAATGATTGCACTAGTATTGCGCTAGTCGTGTAATCGGTAACATAACCTTTCAATCATTGCAATGAAGTGTTTTGAACATAACCTTCACGTGCAAAAGTAACTCCACGCGTGAGTCGTATTATAACTCTCATTATGTGTATTAATTGTAATTAAATATAAGTAGTATATAATATAATTTATGCTCATTTATTTGGTGGTATATATAGTATAATAAATGTTACCACAATATAATTAATAGTCACATCAGAACTTTGTTAGTTAAAAGGCAACTTATCTGCTATTGATCTCTAATTTATAATTGTGATACATTAAAACATATTGTAGAAAATGACTTCTCCATTTACTTGTATCACATGCCGTGTGGCATTTAAAGATTTGGAAATACAAAGACAGCATTATAAGTCAGATTGGCACAGATATAATTTGAAAAGGAAAGTGGCTGAATTACCTCCTGTTACTGTGGAAGAATTTCAAAAAAGGGTAATTGCTCAAAGGACTAAAGATGATCAACAGAAAGAAGAAGAATCAATGAATTGTAAGACATGTAGAAAAAGTTTCAATACAAAAAACCAATATGAAAATCATTTGGTATCAAAGAAGCACAAAGAAAAGTGTGTGAAACAAAGTACAGCTGCTGAAGCTATGGATGAAACAGAAGACAGGGATAATAATGTCTCACCTGATTCTGTGACTAGTAGAGACATGAATGAAGAAAGTTGCAGTAGTACCAGTAAGCATTGGAGTAAGGATGTGGAAATGGATTCTGATGTTGAGTCTCTAGATTCTGATGAATGGCTTGAAGACACTGAGAATCCAGTGAAAAATAATGATTGCTTGTTCTGTAATCATCATAGTAGATCTCTGATACGCAATTTAAAACATATGACTATTGCACACTCATTTTTCATACCAGATCCTGAGTACTGTGTTGATATTAGAGGATTGCTTGTATATCTTGGAGAAAAAATATTTGCAGGATATATGTGCATTTGGTGTAATGATTCAGGTAAGCAACTTCAAATTTATTCTCTTATATTTACATAATGCTTAGTAAATAAATAACATTTGTTTAATAAATTAACAGGAAGGACTTTTCAAAGTGCTGAAGCAGCTAGAGCACATATGATAGATAAAGGTCATTGCAAAATGTTGCATGAAGGAGATGCACTTGCAGAATATGCAGAATTTTATGATTACTCTTCAAGTTATCCTGATGCAGATGTTGCAGATCCAAATGCAGAAATTGAGATACCAGAATTAGATGATAGTGATTTTCAACTTATATTACCATCAGGAAATGTTATTGGTCATAGATCTTTGCTGAGATATTATAAACAAAATTTGAATCCAAACAGAGCTCTTGCAGTATCAAAGAGTAAAAAATTGCGCAAAGTATTATCACAGTACCGAGCGCTTGGATGGACGGAAACACAGAAAGAAGCTGTTATTAAGAAAGTCAGAGATATCAGATACATGCAAAGGATACAAGCTAAATACTCTACACAGTTGCAGTTTAAAGCAAATAAATTACAAAAGCACTTTAGACCCCAAGTTAACTTCTAGATATTATTATCCGTCTAAATATCATTGCAAGACTGCATTCCTTCTTAAATTATATATCATTTTTATCAGAAATTAATTGTTACATATGCTTAGCGCATATTTGTAAATCTTTTGTTCAAATAAAATTGTACTTATTTAGTTGAAAACCGCATTTAGATCTTAAATCTGTTAGAAGGGCATGTTACGAGGCTTTAATCATTATAAATTGTAATATTTATTTGATGGATAGTTTTACAAAATAATTCGTAATATATTTTCATAATATGTGACACCGACAAAAATAATATTTATTGTAACTTTTACTTTATACTCATATGGACCCATTACCAAGTGATACCTGTAACCATGAGCTGAGTCACCGTTTTCGATAAATTATTATACACGGAGCAAGAAGACAATCCGTGTTTCTGCGCTTTTTTGACGGCTATAAAAAAACATGTACACAATCGAAAATGTCGAAAATTGTGTACCATGCATGTATACGATATACTTTCAATTTACCACCGGCAAACTGTAGAATCTACATAAGAATCAACAAATGTCAATGTACAACATTTGACACGACTTTTATTTTCAATCACATTTCTATTGTCGAACGATATACGCTGAGATTCCCTTATGACATACATAAAGACGTAACTTTTTTTTTTATTTGTTATATATCATTTATCACGTTAACCAGAGCAACTTCGATAATTCATATTGAGTCAGCAAACTGCAGAATAAAAGAACCATCCAACGAAACGTTAAGTGGATCCTTGTTCTCGCATTTGTCAACTCGAATGTTTTAACTTTGTCTCAATAACGATACATTAGTTGGAACACAGATAATGGGTGGTAACCGATGTTTCGAATTTTGTAATACTTTCTAAGAGAAACACGCGGTCCACCCTCTATAGATACAAGTACTTTGTAAATGCGTCTTTAAGACAAACATACACATTAGAGACCTGTTATTGTCACACAACGATACACATAGTTTACACTACTCTTCATTCGTGAAATTCTTTTGTTTACCGAAGCTCAATACGTTAAATCTCGTTTCGTTTAATTCAACAATTTCACCATCAGCTTTAAAGCTTGATGGGGAGGAGCCGGTCTGATCGACTCGTCGAGATCCGAATACAAAATTTCAGCTTCCTCCTGAAAACCATGTTTTAAGCAAACTTTTTGCGAATACAGCCCCGTAGCGTCAGCTTTGAACACCTGTAAATATATTAACAATTTGAGCACAGTATTTAGGAGGATATTCTGCTTTTACACGCAAACATTTACATACAATTCGTACGAGGTACACTGCGTGCAAAAATACCTCTCGAGAAAGTAACGAGTGCATTACACCTTGATAAACGAAAATCATCCCATGCATATTAATCGAAGAACATGCTGAAACAAAAACAAAATGTGAACTTCGAGCGGTCACATTTATCCCAACAGATCGTGCTATACGTAACATCTTATCGTGTGTAACTTAGGCTTCTCTTTGTTTGAGAAGTGTAAGGGAAGAAATATTGATAATCCATGTGGGCTTCTTCTATTTTCCTGAGAGTCTTCTGGGAACTTCCTACTGCTTTTTAGTCCCTAAGGTCCCTAGGTCTGAACTTTCTCTTATCTTACTCTTACTATTCTCTTCTTAGGCTCTTCCTCAATTCTTCATTTCTTCCAAATACTTCTGCCCTTACACTTACCCCTGAGAAAAACCTTGTTGCACCAAAGTGTATAAAATTGCTGTTAAGAAAATAGTTGAGGCATATTATTATAGTTACATATAAAATATTATAATGAACACACATATATGTTCAGAAATTATAACTGAAATTTAAATACATATGTGCGGTATAATTAAAATAAGCTTCTACACCCTAGTATCTTTGACAATGCATGCTTTAACATTTATAATATTCAATATACATATATATGTAGTAGACCATTGTTATAATTGCAGTCAGATTACCTTGAAGCCAGCATTCCTCGCTGTTTCTATACTGTCTGCCATTAGAACATTCGCCAAACCTTTTCCACGGAAGTTCTCGTCCACGCTGAGGATTCGACACTCAAACAATTCCTCGACGTTGTATTTGGCAAAGAGATCAACTTTTTCGTTAACTTTGTAAAGAAGACCGAAGATTGTTTTGAATTTCTCATCGCTCAGCTCGGCCAGTCGACGTTCAGCCTCTTCCCGCTCCCCTTTCTTCAGTATACCGTTCAAAGCCATACCAGCTATCTGATGGGACATTAAGATTAACTTAATCTTCAATACGTTATAAAAAAGTTAATGATACATGAATCATCAAATTGAAGAAAATCAAACATCTCTAGTTAAAGAATTTGTTTTCTTCAGTTCAACTTACCGTTCCATTCTGATCAACCAGCATCCTCGAGTATCCCTGTTTCAAAGTCAGCAGGCAGTGCCTCTCCAGTTCAAACTGGCTGTCTCCTTTTTCGCATAGTCCTACCGCATGATTCAGTGGTTCATCAGAAAAGAAATTCCATTTTAAATGATGGATCGCATCTTCGAAGCGATTTTCTGGAACTTTCACAACTGTTAAATGATCAGACGACATCTTTGGGATGGTCACGGCACGAATTTTCCGCGCACTGAAAGGATTTTCCACGCGCGCACCACCCTTAGTAGGGAGAGTAGACTCATATGGGAAAAGGTCCATATATTGATTGACCCAGTTCAAGGAATTTACTAGCTACAATTGATTATGTATTCTTCTTAATTAATTCCCATCGCAGGGTACGCAATACATGCCCTAATGGTATCTGTAGCTATCCAATGTAGATATGAAAACGCCCATGTATATCAGACATGAAATGTACCATTGTAAAATTAAGGAGATCCTTTGATGTAAAGTAATGATGCACAAAATAAATGGATACTCTTTAAAGGAGTGTAATGTTGTTGGATAAAGAAGAATATAATCATTAGAGTATAGATATGTATGTACATGTTTATTCATAAGTTTTTACTAAATGATTCTATAACCTCCCACAACGTTACATTTATTGGCGCTGAACGGCATCCTTATTAACAGAACAGCAACTCTTTTGAGTGCATTTATACATGATACAGTTTCAGCAAACTTCAAACCGCATAATTAACAGAAGGCATTATTTTAACATTTTTCAATTGATATATATCTATTTTCATGTGATGCATCACAGGAGTAATATAATTAAAAAATGTTAGCAATATTGTAACTGTTACTTTGCTTACATAAATCTTTAAGATTTCGATAACATAATACATATTGTCTTATAAGTTTTACGTAAGGACTATATGTCTTGATCATACTTCATTGGACTCGCTCTTCACACATTCGTTCAGAATGGAAACATACTTTTTAATACTTCAAAGTGTGGAAACAAATTATTTACAGTGTTTAGAATAAAAGGTCATCATCACCTTCATCAAGCATATTTGCAGCTTCCATGTCTCTGCCTTCAGCTTTTCTTTCTGCTCTAATCTTGTCAAGCTGAAATGTAATCAGAACATTGTATGAGTATTAAACTACATAATAAATATATCAATCTTCAGGATTCAAATTGTACCTTAGCTTTAGCTTGTTTCTTCTTATCCTGAATCTTCTTTAATCGATAGAACTCTTCTCTTTCTAGTTCATCCAATTCTGATATTATATAAGCAAGAGTTCTTTCGATTCTTGGAATGATAACGTGTTCAATTGCATTCACACGACGATTTGTGATTTTAATAACTTCATCCAAAGTTACAAAACTGGTCTGCAAAGATGCTAATTCCACTAACAACTTAACTGCTCTCTGATAATTCTTTTTTAATTTTGCCAATTGCTGACCACCTCTAGCCAACCCAGCTAATTCATAAGTATCCGTGCCATCTTGATAAGACTCGAACACTGGAAGATTGACACCAGCTACATTATCTTTCTTGGAACGAATCTTAATTTGTGCTTTTGTCACATCTTGGAGGACTACTTGATTAAAGTCTCCTGTTGCAAATTTTGCTTCGGCCAATGAAAATGCTGCTTCTTTCATTACCTCTCCCATAAGAGTTTTTGTCTACATATAAAAGCAATACATAGAAACATTATAGCAATATGATAAATGATAATAATCCATAAAACCATAATTTTTATACCTCAATAATTTTACCCAAAATCAATCTGAATCGCATTTGTAATGCGTCTGCTTTCTTTTTTAACAAACCATGACCTTTCTGTGCCCCTTGTAAACGGGATTTCATTAACATTTGCGCACTGAAAAAAAGACATGTCAGTTAGCGTTATACATCATTTTACTTTCCTTTTTACTGGATTAGTAAGAGATTATAAGTATCATAGTATATATAATTATCACATAACAATTAATTAGATAAAGAACATATACACTTATGTGTATGCTAACATAATATAAATAGGTTTTATAAATAAGTAACACAACATTGACAATAAAGCAATGTATTTGATGTCAAAGAGTAAATGTTGAAAACAAATTAAGAAGGGGTTACACCCATCTTATGAGAATTCCATACAACTTGACAGAACTTATAGTATTTATGAAATAAATGAAAAATGAAATTCGGTTGCAAGTGAAACAAATCTGAATAACTTATAGGTGAAATACTCACCCCCGAGAGGGGAAAATTGCTAGTTTATCTTTTCCAGACATAGCTATTAACTATCAAGCAGACAGGAATAAGATTGATCAGCTGACTTGTGGGACCGGAAGTTTTCAGATACCTGGCGTAATGATTAAAAGAGCGCGCAAGTTCAAAAAAGCGAAATTTTTTTTGTTTGGCGCTTCCTTTTCCTAAATTCAAATTTCATGTTTCTAAATTTTTAGAATTCAGAATTCCTATTTTTAAGTTTAATTCCAGAAATCTGTTAAACATGGAACCCGATAGAAGTGCCCTGTTTATTTGACTCTACGACGATACTGATAAAACAACTGAACAATTAAATATTTACAGATACGAGTCTATCTATTGTTTCGCGGCTAAGAATGGAAAGAATGAAGCGAATCTCGCATGGGGTGGTCGATGACCGGATTTAATAGAAGAAAGTATTTATTTCTTTTTTTACGTTTTCTTTTAATCTTATATTATAATTAACCTCTACGATTCCTTACGCGTATCGAACATCTTTTGCATGCAAGTAAAGAGCGCTTTTTTGGAAAAATGGAACGTGAAAAAGTATCTGCTATAAAAATTTTGCCTGTTTCCTTCTCGCAAAATTTTAAGGGTAAAATTGCAAAATCCGGCTCCTTAGTGCAGTCAAGAATTATGCAAAGAATATTTTGCAAATAAAGTTGCACTTTTGCACATTTTGGGAACCCAAACATCTGTTATCCCTGTCTCTCCCGACCATATGTTATAAAATAAATAAGCATCGCCGAAGCTTATTAACTTTCCGCTAGAATTTTTAAAAATCATGATCGGCGTATTCGGTGTTTACTCATAACCCTAAAGTTTTATTTATTTAGGCATAATGATTCTATGTATTTAAGCATGATTAAGCTATTCTTCATCGGTCTGGATTGAAATTCAATCTTTAGCGCCACGTGTACAGAACGGTGCTATTATCAGCTGAATGTTAATAGCCATTTTTAAATTAACGCGATAAATTTTGAATAAACAAGCATTTAATTTATGCGCGTACATGCGCGTCTCACAGGCAGGAGATTCATTTATGGCGTTTACATACGACATCCAGAAAAGTATGTTTAAATAATGATAAAATTATCGTTTATCGTGATGTAGTTCTTAAACAGTTTGTCAGTTGAGAAAGCGTCGAACCGATCAAAAGAGGTATAGCGCAGTAAAAGGTTTAATGTAAAATGGAAACGGCGGAAATTGACAATGAACGAACTCATACTCGTTCTATAAAATTACCAACAGCAGTGGAAGTGTTTGCAAATTTAAAAAATGCCCAAAAATTCGCAATTGACATTGGTATGTAGTGTATTTCACATTTCTTCAATATGAGCCACAATTTTTGGTTGGAACATAAATTTGATTTTTGAAAGGTTACTTTCTTAAACGCCGTAATTTTATTATTAAATTAATTACAGGCTTATCATTGACAAAAATAGCTTACTATTCAACGGTTAGTTACCGTAAAGCATTGTATGAGGATACAGGATTAGGAAATAGTGGAGAACGTGCATATAAAGTACACGAAGGAAATAGACTTCACTTTGTTAAATTTGAAACAAGATACATTGAAAATTGTTTGGATTTTGTGAAAGAGAATTTAGTGAATGTTGAACGGTTTCAAGGTAAAAGTATTAAAGTAACTGGCGGAGGAGCATACAAATATACTCCTTTACTGCAAGAAAAATTAGGCTTAACGTAAGTGCTTTATAATATGAAAACAATTAAAAAACTTTATTATACATGTAATAATTATAAATGTAAATATTCCAGAGTCGATAAAGAAGATGAAATGACATGTTTAATAAAAGGTTGCAATTTTTTACTCAAGAATATCCCGTGTGAAGCTTTCGAGTTTGAAAGACACGGTAATCCTGAATATAAATTTCAAAAGGCTGATCCTCATATATTTCCATATATGTTAGTAAATATTGGTAGCGGCGTCAGTATTCTTAAAGTAAGAACAATACATATTGATCTTGTAATATTTAAATAGTTTTAAAACAATTATTCAATAACTTAGATAATATTCTCAGGTGGAGTCTGAAAAAGTATTTGAAAGAGTTGGTGGAACAGCTACAGGAGGAGGAACATTCTGGGGACTAGGTTCTTTGCTCACAAAAAGAAAGGTACTAATATAAATTTTTTCAAATAAAATTAATAACACAGAATCTTAAATAACAGTGTGTACACATTATTGAGATGAATGTAAATTTTATAAAAATGTCTTTAACAATTCCCTTGCTAGGGCTTTGATGAATTACTGCAACTTGCAGAACGTGGAGATCATCGTAATGTTGATATGTTGGTAAAAGATATGTATGGGGGTGATTATTCCTCTCAAGGATTACCTGGAGACCTTATTGCAGCTTCTTTTGGCAAAGCAGTGTTTTATAACGGTGAATGATCAAATAATTGGTTGAATGATTAAATGAAAGATTTCAACATAAGAAATAATTTAAATTATATACATTCTAGGTCAACCTACATTTTCTGAAGCAGATCTCGCGAGGAGTCTTTTACTTACAATAAGTAATGATATTGGACAAATAGCTAGTTTGTATGCAACTGTACATAAAATGGATAGAGTTTATTTTGGTGGTTACTTTTTACGTAATCACCCTTTGTCAATGCATACCATTTCATATTCCATCAAATATTGGTCAAATGTTAGTTTGGAGAATTTTGTTTACAGTACTACGTAATTATGATAAAAAAATATAACTTCTTTTTAAATCTAGGGCAAAGTAAAACCTCTATTTCTTCGTCACGAAGGCTATCTTGGTGCGATCGGAGCATTTTTATATGGTGCTGAACAGTCTAACGAGTATAGTTGGTTAGAAAATTATGCAGGATCATCAGGTTTCAAAGATTCGATATCCACTAATCTCGGAATTAAAGTTGCTCAGTTGGAAATTGATCAGGCTGAAAATGCTGTTACATTTTGTCCTCTTTTAAAAGATCCTGCATCTTACAATCCTGATACAACAGACCTTGCTCAAGATAAAGAAGCTAGGTGAGTTGAGTAAACATATATTTTCATAAACACTACATTGTTGTATAATAAGCAGATCGTTAATTTTGATGTCTCTAGAGATTACTGGCTGCAGTGTTTCGAAGAATCTGTAGATAAATTTGTAGCAAGAGCTATACACAGTCAGCCACATAGTCCAACTGCAAAAGATAGAGCAACGAAGTTGAAGGAAAAATATGTTAATAGACTGCATTATCTGCATCTTCAACCATTGTAAGCTCTGATAACTAATAAAAAATGTAATATTTTATAAGAGTATGCAGTTACTTTATATTTTACGATGTTAAGTTAATTAATATAATATTACAGTGCTTATGGAACACTCACTGTGAGAGTATTATTAGACACTATTGAACACTGTATGAAAGAATTCGATTTTCCTGATCCTTATTTGCACGTAAGTTACTTTTAAACTGCGGATTTGTCGTAACTTTGCAGGTGTTTCCAAATAACCTCTAATTTTTTAATATACAGCAAAAAAAGCAGGAGAACGAAGAAGCTTTAAAGCACTTAAAACAACGTATAACCCTTATCGATAATTTAGAAGGAGAAGAAAAAATAAAAGCTTTAATACTCGGAGTATTAAGTGGTAATATGTTTGACTGGGGTGCGAAAGCTGTCGCAACTTTGATGGAAACCACGGACTTTGGTTTTGCCGAAGCTCAAGCAAAAATACCGGGTACTGCAATGCCTCAGAATTAGTCTCTGACATATCACGAAAAAAGTGCCAACAAGATTCACATGTTATTTTTCTTAAACTTAGGTAGACCTTGGTTACAAGACGACTTGGATGATTGGATAGATAGACTGGAAACGGGACCACCTCATAAGTGTGCTGCTATTTTTGTTGACAATAGTGGAGTTGATATAGTACTAGGAATTTTACCATTTGCACGAGATTTATTACTACGTGGAACAAAGGTTAGTCAAGATATTTTTATGGGTATAAGATCATTTAACAACTTAGGTAAAATCGATTAAGTATTATTACAGGTTATTCTGTGTGCTAATTCTATGCCAGCATTGAATGATGTGACATATCCAGAGTTAGTTGTAACGTTACGGGACGCTGCAAAAATATGTAAAGTCATCAGACATGCTATTAAGGACAACAGACTGATTGCTATGGAAACAGCTCAAGCTGGTCCTTGTCTGGATTTAAGGTAACTATTTTAAACATGCTCTATACATTGCTATACACGTTCTATATATTTTAACTAATTGTTTAACAGCCGATTAAGTTTGGACTTATGTCTCGCTATGGTGAAACATAACGTTGATCTCGTCGTACTCGAGGGTATGGGTAGGACTGTTCATACCAATCTTTATTCAAAAATGACTTGCGAATGTTTGAAGTTAGCGGTGATTAAAAATCGGTGGTTAGCCCTTCGATTGGGTGGCGATATGTATTCTGTAATATGTAAATACGAACGAGCACCGGAGAAAATGAACATTTACGATATAGCAATGAAACCAACGGAGTGTCCACAAGAGTGTGTAGAGAGAGTGACGGATATTTGCACCTGTGACGTTAAAAATAAATAAGTAAACTGTAAGTAACAATAGTGCCTTACACATTGGCAAGTTAATTTATATTAAAATCTTAATTTCATTTCAGGAACTGAAAAATCATACATAAAAAAGTATTTCTTTACTTACGTTTAGATGTATATACATATGTAAATGAAAAAAGAATTTAAGTACTACATTTTAGAATTTCATATGACAATTTATGTATATTGTACAAAAACTTTTAAATACTTTTACAAAATTTATCGTTATTTTTCCGACATTACAAAGAAACAACTATGAAAGAAAAGGAAGGAAACTTGGTTGATTGCATCATATATTTTGCGAAATGCTAAATGAGATTGATTAAAATGAAGATTTACATACAATTTGGCTATTTTAAATTTACAGTACGAATCGAGAGTATGCAATGTTGAATGTTACTGGATTATTCAAGTTTGACAAACTAGCCTACTTGTTATTCAAGTATAAAAGCTTTAGCGTTCCGATACATGGATAAATCATGACTAACACTTAGTCGAAGACAATAAGATTATTTTTTCTGTAATTTAAAGAGGTTACCGTAGTTTAAAGGATAAGTGATGCGATCAATTATAACAAAGATATGTATCATATAATATTGTATAATATATCTTCTGTGATAATGTAATATTCAAAAAGAAAGTTACATATACGTGATAAATTAAAACAGTAAATTGGAACAGTATAATAGAGTATAAAAATCAAATATTTTAAGTTGGCACCTTCTGATCACGAGATATTTTGTACAGATCTGTCGCTTCACGTCAAATTAAACAGTGTGAAACAGCGTTTCTTTCAGCATAATAAATTCAAGTATATGTCTCGAACGTATTCTTTTTTATTGTAATATTATAAGTCGAATATATTGATTTTTACAGTATTTATGAATACACTATACGTTTTCAGAAACGACCAATTTGTGAAGATATCCTTCACGATTGTACTATAACCTTACCAAAATGGTATTATAAACTTTTCCAAAATTTTATATAAGTAAAAGCGCGAAAATTCTAATGAAGACACTTTGTTGAAACTTAAAATGAACTACCGTGTTAAGATGAAACATGGTTTTCAAATCAGAGATTTATATGCAAACAATTTGTTAATACTTGATATAAATATATGCGTATGTGATATATGACTTGCTTTGTAACATGTAAATAAAATATGGATTTTCGAGACATAATGAAATTGAAAATCATTTATTCCCTATTACAATAGAAAATAATAAATTTTCAAAATGAAATAGAGTACATATGAAAAGTCATTCTCCTTTTGGTGGTGGACAAATGAAAGTCCTTGGGGCAAGACAAAACGAGTAACAAATGAAGAAAGGATGGAAAGGAAGGAAAAAGTCTTATATGCATGCGGTACACGTTCCAAGTTCATTTCTTTCAGCCACGTGCGACGTAACGTCCGCGAATTTCCCTTTATTAAATTCCCATTGTGCGATATTGTCCCGTGGTCCGTTTCCGAATTCGCTTTACGATACTTTGTGAATGTGGTGCTAAAAATTATACGACGTTGCTTAAATTATACAAATTTTTAAATGCAATAAAATCTTGTTATACAAATTGTCAGTACAGAATTATACTTACGAGTGGTAAGAAACTTCCAGTA
The DNA here is from genome assembly GCF_050947335.1 of Megachile rotundata. Taxonomy (NCBI): domain Eukaryota; kingdom Metazoa; phylum Arthropoda; class Insecta; order Hymenoptera; family Megachilidae; genus Megachile; species Megachile rotundata. Next base: position 11,705,218 of record NC_134996.1, read on the forward strand.
CGACTTGGAAATTAATACTTGCAAATGGCGTTCTTTAAAGACGTTGCATCTTTAAAGACTCCTAAAATTTTCCCGAACTTTTTCACGAGAGATTTCAGCAATTACCTACAATTTTAAACTCTTCAGAATTTTTCAACCCTCGTTATTGGCCCTCGTTCGCTTACAAGCTATGCTTTAAAAAAGAAGGTAGAAAAAGTAAACACGAGAAAGTCCGTTTTACGCGTGTCACTCGTAAATGCTTTATGAAAAGAGCATGTTTTACGAGAGTGCTCTTGGCGCCAATTTCATCAACCGAGATCGATGCATTTTCCCCGTTCCATGATTTATCTCTTTTTTACTATCAATGAATATCTTCAATTTTAACTTGATCGAGCACTTCCTGGAAATCCTTGTGTCTGGAAATTTCTCGCATCCGAGAATGAGATTGCCCTTTAATTATGAGGAGCATTGTTGTTGAACTTTACCCTGGTGTCCTTTTCCATAAGAAGGAAACTACTTCTCTCTGAGTGAACAGCATAATGCTTTTAGGAAGATAGTTGATCTTTGTTTCTACTTCTTAACTACCCTGTGTCACGGAAAAAGCTGACTTTGAATCATGATTAACCATTTGTGACGTTCCAAGTGTCTGCAAGTGATTCATTCCGGTTAATAACCTCAATCTTCTGCAACATTAATAATATTAATATTAACATATTTTTTCAGATGATTGTTTATTAAAAATTGATAAATATAACAATAAATATAAATACCGTATTGTAGGGAAATACGGTAAAGCTGTAAATTGATGTCCAGGAGAATTAAAGAATCCCGATGCGTCGAGTAAATAACCTCGCACGCGGGCGTGTCCTAAATTAACGTAATTAGAGCCTGGCATTAAAACGAAGCGGCGATTTATCATTTGCGGCCATTTATGCACGCTCGTCGTTTATCTATCAACACCCAGTATCGCGTTTAGTAATTCCCGGAGTTCGAACGTTAGAAATTTGCTAACGAAAGTCATGTTTAATTTATCTTTCGACGCGATGAATGCTGTAAGCAGAATACGCCAAAGGTTCAGTCTTGTCGTCAAAGAATACAAATTCTCCAAGTAAAAGGATCATTTCCGTTTCGAAAATAATGGATCAAATTAGCATCGTTATTAACTGTCGTCGCAAAAGGTACGTCAATATTGTCCAAGATCTTTGTTTCGAATAAAGAGGAAGTCGAGATCAACGTAAATGAATTACGACGCAATTCCAAGTAAATTAATAAATTTTCAACTTTCAATTCTTCTGAAATTTTAAAGCAGCTTACTGTGATAATTTAGATGTGTGGATTTTCTAATCGAAGTCCTCGGAATTTTTCACAGATAATTAATAATAAATAATTTTATAGCTGACTTTTATTAAATGCGACGCGGCGGGAAAAGAGCGCGCGCCTCACTGCGCATGCGCGTCAAAAAACATGGCGCCAATTCTCTGCCGCGCATGCGCATCAGGATACCTCCTTTTTATCGTATACCTCCTTTACTTTTCTGCGCTCCTGCTACCAGGAGCAGTCCCAAAACCACAAACGCTAGATGGCGTTGACTGTCGGTAAATTATCCACAAAGAAAAAATAATGAATATCAATTTTACGCTGTAAGCTTTCAGCTTACTCGTAACTGTAAATTTACTCAGTTTCCACAAATGGTTTTATCAAAATTACTCGCGTTAATCACTGTTACCGTATATGAGCCACGAAGAATATTAATCCCGCGAAAACAAACTGTTGACAGAGATCGACAATGCTCGAGTAAATCCTTTCCATTAATAATGACGATATTAAACGTGACGTTGCTGTGAATTTCGCTAACTGATAAGCGCGTCACGTTTGCGCGATTGCAGTATTCGTGATCATTTATTATCGACACGGTTGCAAAGGTGATTATGCGCGGATTAATCAATAATGAAGGAAAAGGTATCTGGCGTTCTATCGCGACCGAATAAATTCGGTCTGTGGTATGAATTTTACCCCTCAAAAACGCTTTCACGAGTTTGCAGCGTTTGATGTCGAAGCAGAACGCCGCGGTTTTTTCGCTGCTTCCTTGACACTGGTTAACCAACTGGCTGTTTCGCGACAATCGCGATACTCCTCCGTGAACTGTCGCCAGTGGATTAATTAAAAGCTGGGTAGCATCGAAACTAGAAACGGAATTCGACGAACGAGCTAGCGCAAACGTCCTCAGAGGGTTGCAAAACATTTCACAGGGAACATCGGTCGACCACAATTGCTCGCCGCTTCTAGAAACTTTCCCCGGAACCTGTTGATGCCACTTCTGTCGATGTTTTTCGCTTTCCAGCACGTTTCTCTCGAGGATGCGATGATTTTCCGCTCGAGGATCTCTTCAAGCCTGGCAGCAACGTTTCTCTACGGTTCACCGCATTTTTCTTGCATTTATGATATGGCGGGGTTTGTTTTACATTAAACTGTTTCAACTGCTTCCGGCAAATCTGTATTTTTACTACTAAATTACGGGCTGTCGAATTTTGCAGTATTCCAGACATTCGCAATCGCTTTGATATAATTTCTGGATCAATTCTGAGTATCGAATGTTTGCCCCTTAATAAATGTACGCATCGGAACGCGAATAGCGTTTCTGTGCGGTAAAGTGGATGAAATTACTCGTAATTTGGTAATGAGCGCTGCGAAACGGCAACAAGAATCACCATAACCCACATCACGTACCGGTCATATGCGTAATGTAATGCTCTTAACTATGCGTTATAACAATAGGACCCGGTGTTATGACGTGTTTATCCTACTGTATTCCACAAACAGTCGGAAGAGTAACGAAACTTTTTCAATTTAAGGAAAACTAGTGCCATCTGTTTTTACTCAAGAATATCCCGTGTGAAGCTTTCGAATTTGAAAGACACGGTAATCCTGAATATAAATTTCAAAAGGCTGATCTTCATATATTTCCATATATGTTAGTAACTATTGGTAGCGGCGTATTCTTAAAGTAAGAACAATATTGATCTTATAATATTCAAATAGTTTTAAAACAATTATAACTTAGATAATATTCTCAGGTGGAGTCTGAAAAAGTATTTGAAAGAGTTGGTGGAACAGCTACAGGAGGAGGAACATTCTGGGGACTAGGTTCTTTGCTCACAAAAAGAAAGGTACAAATATAAATTTTTTCAAATAAAATTAATAACACAGAATCTTAAATAACAGTGTGTACACATTATTGAGATGAATGTAAATTTTATAAAAATGTCTTTAACAATTCCCTTGCTAGGGCTTTGATGAATTACTGCAACTTGCAGAACGTGGAGATCATCGTAATGTTGATATGTTGGTAAAAGATATGTATGGGGGTGATTATTCCTCTCAAGGATTACCTGGAGACCTTATTGCAGCTTCTTTTGGCAAAGCAGTGTTTTATAACGGTGAATGATCAAATAATTGGTTGAATGATTAAATGAAAGATTTCAACATAAGAAATAATTTAAATTATATACATTCTAGGTCAACCTACATTTTCTGAAGCAGATCTTGCGAGGAGTCTTTTACTTACAATCAGTAATGATATTGGACAAATAGCTAGTTTGTATGCAACTGTACATAAAATGGATAGAGTTTATTTTGGTGGTTACTTTTTACGTAATCATCCTTTGTCAATGCATACCATTTCATATTCCATCAAATATTGGTCAAATGTTAGTTTGGAGAATTTTGTTTACACTACTACATAATTATGATAAAAAAATTAACTTCTTTTTAAATCTAGGGCAAAGTAAAACCTCTATTTCTTCGTCACGAGGGCTATCTTGGTGCGATCGGAGCATTTTTATATGGTGCTGAACAGTCCAACGAATATAGTTGGTTAGAAAACTATGCAGGATCATCAGGTTTCAAAGATTCGATATCCACTAATCTCGGAATTAAAGTTGCTCAGTTGGAAATTGATCAGGCAGAAAATGCTGTTACATTTTGTCCTCTTTTAAAAGATCCTGCATCTTACAATCCTGATACAACAGACCTTGCTCAAGATAAAGAAGCTAGGTGAGTTGAGTAAACATGTATTTTCATAAACACTACATTGTTGTAGAATAAGCAGATCGTTAATTTTGATGTCTCTAGAGATTACTGGCTGCAGTGTTTCGAAGAATCTGTAGATAAATTTGTAGCAAGAACTATACACAGTCAGCCTTCTGAAAAATATAACTTCTTCTGGCAGTCAAAATGTTAAAGAAAACGTGTGGTCATTGCGTGGTAATTGAATCGGGCCATGTAATTTCCGAATTAAACTACAGAACTCCACAGCCACGTGTTGGCCAGCAGAATTATTTTGTGTAGCTGGAAATCGAGTATGACAACGAAGAGGAGTTGGGCAGCGGCGCGTGATAGAATCGCTCACGATCAAGCGAGCATCGTGCCTCCGCGAATTTTCCACGGATGGTCGAGTCGTTGTACAGGCCGTGTCCGAGGTGTACGTGTGTTCATTGGCCACCCATGACCCCATGCACGGTAACGTTGCATACGTGTGATCGATGAGAAGGCCATGTAAACAGCTTACAATGACGCGATTTCAGGCAATGGAGCCTTAATAGGGGTGTGCGTGGATGCTGAAAATGATAGCCCGACTCTTTTAGACCGAATATAATGGTCGTCATACCGATTGTTACTATTATCGCCTGTCTTGTAAGCTCGATGTCGACAAAGCTACTGTTATCGTAGTTAAGGGTAGTCGGTTGAGCTTTCGGGGTGAACATGGAATTGTGCGAAGCGTACTGCTGTCAAGATTAACGCGGCGGAATCGTGGAATGAGTTCAAAGCTTCTTCGAACTTTAGATATGTAAGGGAAATTGACACAGATACCTGGAAAGTTTAATCCAACTTTGAAAATCCTTCGCTGTTTCACGATTCTGATTAACACTTTGGTTATTAATATTATTCACGACACTTGTCTCTGTACTACTTGAAGGACACTCGCACTACTTGCAATTACGAACTTAAAGCGAGAAAACGAACGTGACTTAAATATCCGTTTAAGCATGGTGGAAAAAAACCATGGACCCGATATTGACAGGGCCAGTACGTGGCTCGTTTGAAAGCCGTTTCGAAGGTTTTTACTAAAGCTTTGCTCACTGGAAAATTGCTTCGTGCATCGATTGACCCTCGGAGGCGAACGTTATATTCTCGCGTATTACAATTTCTGATCGGATCGAATATGTGAGAAATCTTGAAAATAATTCTGGACCCCGAATTTAATCCTCGAACGGGTCAATCTACATGTACGGATTTTCGAGGAGCTACTTATGTAAACGTACATTGAGTCTACCGGTTACATCTTTCTGAGAACGTGGCCTTGGCAAGAATGGCCGTCTCCGAGATGACATAACCGTCTGAATCACCGATTAAGATCAATTACCCCAGTGCCGGTCCAACGCTTCTCGGAGCAAGTTTCATTTCATAAATTCGGTTAGGTGATTTAAAACGAGTGAATTCACAAACTTGCCACTACATTTTCGCAAATCTGTAAGTACGGTGTAAGTTCCATTTTTTCTTACAAGTTATTTCGCTTCATACGATAGAGGATCATAAAAACTTCATCGTTCACGAGCTCCTCGCTGAAACAAGAGGCCATTCATCTTCGCCGACGCTTGCTAGGAAAAAGCTGCGATGCATTTAAATTACAAATATTGAGCAGTGGATACCGGAGGACACGATGAATGTTTCGCCAGGGAAATCGTTATTGATTTCCTTGTCGGACAGCGAATTGATAATGTTACCCGTTGGGCGTTGATGGACACGAAAATTATGAAGCAAATATTCATTAGGGATCGACAGCTCCAACCTTCCCTCGAATCTTTCCTTACATTGTGAAATAGGATTCGTCGCGAGAGACGCAAAGTTACCGATCAAATTTAAGCTCGCGAACTCGAAACTTCAAAACTTACACGCAAGTTCCCACTCTGCATACGTTCAACTCCTGCTCGGCATGCACGCCGCGGGGTCACGAATTTTCTAGACAAATTGTATTCTTTGCACGTTGTATCCTCCAGGTGCATGTTAAGCACGGGGAGTTCGATTAACAAGAAAAATTGTATTTGCAAGGAAATTGTAAGCATGGAATTAACACTTTGTTAACGATGTATTTCAATAACCAGAGTTTGGACAGTAATTATTTTTACGTTTCAAGATTACCGCTGGCCAGGTTGCGCATTGGAAAACTCGTTACAGAAGTTACATCAGTTAATTATATCTAACTGGATTAAACGAGCGGAGAGAAATTTTTTGTGGTTTCAGATTTTTGTAAATAGAACTCCTGGTATGAATATTTTTAGATGTATGCAGAGATGATGTACAAAATGATGATGAAAAGATGTGTGCAGAGATGATATACAAAGATGATGATCAAAAGATGTACATAGAAATGATATATAAAAATGATGATCAAAAGATGTACACATATCTGAAACACGCTTAAACCTTTCACTACTTGTGTTCAATTAAAGTATCAATATTTTTAATAAAACATATTCTGCTTCTCTTGGAGTAAGTTATTAAAAACGATGATACAAAGATGTACACACATCTGAAACACGCTTAAACCTTTCACTACTTGTGTTCAATTAAAGTATCAATATTTTTAATAAAACATATTCTGCTTCTCTTGGAGTAAGTTATTAAAAACGATGATACAAAGATGTACACACATCTGAAACACGCTTAAACCTTTCACTACTTGTGTTCAATTAAAGTATCAATATTTTTAATAAAACATATTCTGCTTCTCTTGGAGTAAGTTATTAAAAATGATGATCAAAAGATGTACACTGAGATGATATACAAAGATGATGATCAAAAGATGTACACATATCTGAAATACGCTTAAACCTTTCACTACTTGCGTTCAATTAAACTATCAACATTTCTAACAAATCATATTCTGCCTCTCTTGAATTAAGTTATTAAAAATGATGATAAAAAGATGTACACATATCTGCAACCCACTTAAACCTTTCACTACTTGCTCAATTAAACTATCAATATTCCTAACAAACCATATTCCGCCTTTCTTGGATTAAGTTATTAACCCTGCAGGAAATTCGGCCATATCACGTATTCCACTGCAATTACCGCCCAAAGTACGAGATAATTAATTAGTAACGGTTAATGGTTCTCCGATAATTTCGACTATCGATCGGAAGTTCGAGGAAGCATCAGATAAAAATCGTGGAACGCAGAATTATTTATAGGCTTGTGGCCAGGTGGACGTTGACAAATAGGTCTTGCGCAAAACGATTCGAGAAAACGTTGCAACGAGAAAGAACGATTAAGCGAGATCCACGGTACTGCGGGAAAAAATTGTCGCTCTCAGCGAGTGAAGAAAGATACAAGCTGTCCTGTGTACGAAGTTTTACTCTCTTTTTCATGGAGAAATAATCAGGTCTTTGGAAACAATACCGAATTTGCATTTCAAATCCGTTACTTTATTTTGATCACATCTATTCTTCCCATCACTATTATGGAGCCTTGTTCCACAGCAAAGGTGTTCTATTTTATTGACGATCTAGAGTATTTCTTTTAACACTAAAACTACCGAAATTAAATTCTCGTTTATCAAAGAACGAAAAATAAATAAATACTAAATAATAAAATTTTGTAATACAAAATGAGAAATCTGAAACCAGTCATTCTGACTAATTCTAGTGTTAATGAAATCATGAAATAAAAAGTATCGCAATGTAAAGTCTGACAAATCTTGTATATTTTTAATGGGAAGTGTGAGAGTAGTGAATCAGCGTCTGACCATAGCTCGACTTGTACTACTGGTTTCCACCCCTGATCTTCTGCCGAAACTAAAGTAACATCGCGGAACAAAGGAGCCACTTAGGAAGCAAACTTTATGCGAGTCGACGCGCGTTGAATGCCACCGGTAATTGAATCTAATTCTTATTCCTCGAACGTGTGTCCCGTAAAGTCGTGGGCCTCGTAGAACTGTAAACTCGAGTACACTTACTCCTGCCTTCCACGTTTCTTTCCCCTATCTTTGCCGCCTTGACACATACTACCACGCCGTATTCTCTCGTTATGTTTGCCTTCGCTCGTGATTCCTTGCTGGTTTCCTTTAAGAGCCATCCGCTCTGGAAACATCGATAACTCTTCAGCTTTGAGATAAAAGCCCCAAGAACTTCGCTGCTTTTCGTTGTCTGATAGATGGGAGACTCTCTATCAATTTTACATAGAAATAATCTGTGGCTAGAAAGAATTACAATATGTCTTCTGTTTTTTTTATTTCATTTATTCACATTTGCAGAAATCTTTCATTTTGCAGACTCTTCATTCGTGTCCACTCTTTTCAACATCTAAGGATTTTCTTGAGAACTTGAAACCTTTTCCACAGAAAGTATTCTGTATTCATTTTTTCAAACTTACTCTCGTAGCTCATGTTGCAGACTCAATCCATTAGCATACGGTCATTAGCTAATTTGTTTATTCGTTTCAGCTGGTTGAGAGGTCGCGATCTCTAAGTCCCGGCGAAAAACCGGCGGACAAACGCGATACACCCACGGGACGATTAAAGCGCTAATTTACGATGATGGGTTAATCGACGTGTTGTTTCGGGAAGTCGATTACCAGCGACCGTTTGTCATCGTTGGACTGATGTTCCGGAAGCCAGTTCGTGTTACTGCGATTTCCATATTCGAGAGAATCATGCGTGCGGTAATATTTCTCCCTGCAAAGCTGCTTTTACGGTGTTTTATCCGATCTATGTAATCAACAGCTTTGATCGTCAATTCTGTGATATATTTCGTTAAGTCTTTGTCGCGGCCATCTTGTTTATATCTTGAGCGCCATTTTGTTGTGAACGTTTCGTAACCAGTATTGATTTTACGAATTATCAAATTGATTATAAAATTATGTAGTTTAAAATTGTACATTTATAATCAATTATAAAATTGATTATAAAATTATGAAGTTTAAAATTGTACATTTATAATCAATTATAAAATTGATTATAAAATTATGAAGTTTAAAATTGTACATTTATAATCAATTATAAAATTGGTTATAAAATTATGAAGTTTGAAATTGTACATTTATAATCAATTATAAAATTGATTTTAAAATTATGAATTTATAATTTTATATTAATTGATGTTTTATAAAAATTGATTATAAAATGATGAATTTATAATTTTATAATAATTGATGTTTTATAAAAATTGATTATAAAATTGTGAATTTATAATTTTATAATAATTGATGTTTTATAAAAATTGATTATAAAATGATGGATTAATAATTTTATAATGATTGATGTTTTATAAAAATTGATTATAAAATTATGAATTTATAATTTTATAATAATTTATGTTTTATAAAAATTAATTATAAAATGATGAATTTATAATTTTATAATAATTGATATTTTATAAAAATTGATTATAAAATTACGAATTTATAATTTTATAATAATTGATGTTTTATAAAAATTGATTATAAAATTACAAATTTATAATTTTATAATAATTGATATTTTACAAAAATTGCTTATAAAATTATGAATTAAAAAATTATACATTTACAATGAATTATAAAATTGATTACAAAATTATAAATTTACAATTTTATAATAATTGATATTTAACAAAAATTGATTATAAAATTATGAATTTAAAAATGATACATTTACAATGAATTATAAAATTGATTACAAAATTACAAATTTACAATTTCATAATAATTGATATTTTACAAAAATTGCTTACAAAACTATGAATTTTAAAATTATAAAATTGATTTAACGAAAAGAAGTAAAAGCAACAGCAAAAAAGAAGAAACGATGGCAGAGTCTGAAGATGGTCAACACGGATCTTCCGTTTCTATCCGAATCCTTCTTTCACTTTCTTCTGGGCTATTCTTCGCGGACGACTCGATCTAGCTTAACGACCCTCCCACGACGCTCGCCAGATATAAGCCGACAGTCAAAGGGATCCTAAGCACAAAGGGTTGCTGGGCGCAGTCGAAAAGTTTGCGTTGAATTTCACGTAGGCAGCCGCCATCCGCAGACCAACACACAACGAACGATGTTGTAATCCGTTTAAGAGGAAACTTGTGGAGTTCAGGAACGTCTGGCACCCACGACTCGACCCAGTTGTTATTTCGCCACGGAAATCACATTTAATGGGCTGCCGTCGTGTCGTTCGATCGATCGAATCTACTTTATAGAGGAATATCTTACTCTTTTATGCTTTACTTTTATTTATTTTTTTTAGGGATATTAATATTGACTTGTTGAGATTATTTTTACATTTACAAATTTATTTTGACAAGTTTATTTATTTTAATATTGTAGATTGTTTGATGATGTATTGCTTCTGAGGTTGTTTTTGTGATCTGTTAATTTTAAGATTAATAATTATATTTTAAATAATAAATGATCATCAAAATGTCAGTAAGTGATCCATCGACAACCACAGCTGTTTCTAAAATTAAATTATATTGTAAATAATAAATAAATAATCAAAATGTCAGTAAGTGATCCATCGACAACCACAGCTGTTTCTAAGATTAAATTATATTGTAAATAATAAATAAATAATCAAAATGTCAGTAAGTGTTCGACCCACAGCTCAGTTGCTTCTAAGATTAAATTATACAGTAAATAATAAATGCTCCTTGTTTTCCTAATCCTTCAAGACTCGGCAAGAACGTTAATTTACCTTAATGGACAAAATTGGTCGCGATATTAGAACTCCTTAAGAATCAGGACGAAGTAGTTGGACCATTATAGAACTTCTTGCAGGCTTATCGAAGTTTGTTAAGCGACGCAGCAGAGGATAAAAAGCGTAAAAGACAAACTGGAGAAACAAAGAGGGTGAAAACCGATAAAAACAGGAACAAAGTTCAAGAACACGGATATTTTGATGGGTGAGGTTAATTTTCCGATTAACCTTAATTATCGAGAGCATGCCTTACAGCTGCTAAATCTTACGTTACGTTTTCTTTTTCGCGAGCTTTTTAGCATTCACGCGCTAATGCGAATATCTCGTTATTTCTTTTCACTGTTCGAAAGTTTAGACGCTTGCAGGGATCGTTGGAAAGTCTTGGAGTTAGAGAATACTTACCGATGTCCACAGTTTCTTAAAGTACTTGTTCGATGAGACTTCCTAGAAGACTAACGAGAACGAAAGTTTACGGAAGAATAAATTCGCAGAAACCGTCAAAGTGATCTCTTTATTGTTTCATATTTATACACATAATAAGCATACGATTACATCGTATTAGGTACTAGATCGTATTATTATTCAAATGAAATATATTTCATTTTATTTATTCATTTTTATATCGAGCTTTTGTACAATAAATAAAGACTCTAGAGCATTCAAAACATAACACGGCGTACACTTTTGCGATTGCCATTCAAGTATACAATAATTTAACGAGTTCCCCATATGTATATCGTTATCGTCGTTATATTAAATGCTCAACGCTGTTTCATACTGACGAGGATATATATACAGGTAGTTTCTTTCATAGAACTTTAAATAAACCATAACGGTTCCATCATTTTGATTCCAGAATCACGTAGTCACGAGAAGCTGCGACTTTACACGCGTTCAACAACGCGAGTCTCCGCTCAAACGCATTCGTTTGCTTTCGGTTTAAATAGGAAATAACTATACCACGCTGTCTGTGGAACTTTCAAAATTAATTAAATTCATAGAGTCGCACTTTTTTGTTTACGGACATCTTGTTCAGTGACGGCCATCTTGTTGACGGCCATCTTGTTGACTGACGGCCATCTTGTTTGCACCGCCATGTTGTTTACATCAGCGTCCGTCTCAAACTTTAACATTTGACTTTATTAAATATGCGGTATTTATCGTTGAAAATTACCTGACAACCGTGAAGACAAATTTTGAAAGTGTTTGAGACAGATGTTACTTACAAACAAGATGGCCGTATACGAACAAAATGGCCGCGAACGAACAAGTGCGACTCTCCGTCTATTAAAAGAAAATCGTATCGGAAAACAATGCTAACTTAAACAGAAAATAAAAGTAAATTCGCAAACATTCTACAGCAAAAGTACTATTAATTCTACGTAAACTTTTCGAATAAAAATTCCACATGCTCGCATCGAAATTGAAACGGTTATTAAAACGACATGGGTAAAAAAGTTTCACAATAGAATTTTGTACGTTGTCGTATAAAAAGGCATACGAGACGTAAGACTGGCAGAATCGAAGGTCCATATAAAAACATCGTCCGAACGAATATTTCGTTAAGTATAAAAAGAGAAAATTGTGTTCATTCTTATTTGAGAAGCGAGTGCGATTGAGGACATTACTCGAAATTGATCGAATACTTCGATCATGACACGAACAATATTAATATTCATCTCTAACGATTTAATGTTAACTATCTTACAATGGTACAACGTACACTGCTCTTCCCCGTCATCTTTCTCGATTTCTCGAGTCAGGAGAAAGACTCTGAATGAATGACGATATGATCCGATTTAAAACCAAAGTCTCACGACAAAAACTTATCCTATCGGAAAATTGTCGCACGATAGTCGGCTACAACCGATCGCCCGCGAAAACCGATCCACTATTGTCTTCTTAAATCCACGAATCGAGAATTTACATACAAACATGCATTTTTTCTATCTAACGCGACTAATGTTCACGGAGAAGCTCGTTCACAAACGAGGATTATCTTTGCTGGAGGATCGATGCGTTCGACTCTTTCATCGGTTACTCGACAAGGAACTCCTCTTCCCCTCTTTTGTTATTCCACCTCCTGTTGAGTAATGCTAGCTCGAGATTTCGAGTTACTCTGTCAGAAAATTCATTAAGAAAAACAGGGTTGAAGGAGCATGTTGGAGGATGAAATTAGATACAAATGCGTTTTGCGAGGAAAGTATCAAGATTATTCACGAATCGAAAGTTTAATCTCGGGTCAATACCCGCGTACAAGTTAGGTACCAAGTGTAGGCTTCCAGAAAGCTCTGTTAAATCCTCTAATCTACTTTCGCGAAATCCCCTGTTCTCTTTAACACGTGCGGGGTATTCGCTGGATGAAGCGAAAACAATATTAATTTCAAAGCTTGCTCTTGATTTTACTAATGAAGAGCCTATGTTAACGCTAGAACACCGAAGTCACAGTTCAGAATTTTTATTAAGGTTCTTGAAAGCTTTATACATTACTCTCTTTCGCTTGTATGGATTTAGTATACGATTTTGTCAGAGCGAATTAAGGAAAGAAGTGAAAGAGTCGACACGCTCGAGACATTGAACTTCGATCCTGTTCGACGAGAACGATCGTCTAGGCTATTATAAATACGCGGACAGGCATCATCGAGTCCGTATTGTTTCAGTCGAGAACGCTCGAGGGATCTCCTTCGAGGAGGAACGAAATCTCGCGATAACAAGGGCCAACCCCGGTATTTCGAGCGGAAACGAATCGTTCCCTTGGAAGCTGGCATTGTCGCGAGAAATGGAATCCGGGACAGCGTGTTGGCCCGCGTTTCTCGTCCACGAATTCCTTCGGCTCTTTTCGCGTTTCCTCTTTTTATCTTTCGGCGAGATTCTCGTTACGATTGCGTCGTGCAGCGGACGCGTCGTTAGCTGCGTTGGCAATTAAAGGGCTTTTTTTCCCGTCCGCGGATCGAGAGTTACCTCTTATCCAGTTGTATCGACCTGGACTCTACTGAGAAACCTTGGATACTTGTCGAGAATCTCAGGACGGTTGAAATTGCTCGCTGGGAAGTTGATTTGCTGAGATTTGACGCTTGTTGCGCGGTGTACAGGCTGACTCAAAATTGGTGCGCGAAGAGTACGTGGAAAGCGTCCTGCAGTTTGCAGTTCTTCTGTTCAATATAATCAGAGTGACTGTAAATACTGACATTTTTAACAATAGTTACTTTGTGGATATTCATTACAACTTATGTCAGTACAGTAAAAAATCTCTGCATGAAGGACTCATACTTTTAACAACAGTTACTTTGTGCATACACATTATAACTTATGTCAGTACAGTAAAAGATCTTTGCCTGAAAGATTTATACTTTTAACAACAGTTACTTTGTGCATACACATTATAACTTATGTCAGTACAGTAAAAAATCTCTGCATGAAGGACTCATACTTTTAACAACAGTTACTTTGTGCATACACATTATAACTTATGTCAGTACAGTAAAAGATCTTTGCCTGAAAGATTTATACTTTTAACAACAGTTACTTTGTGCATACACATTATAACTTATGTCAGTACAGTAAAAAATCTCTGCATGAAGGACTCATACTTTTAACAACAGTTACTTTGTGCATACACATTATAACTTATGTCAGTACAGTAAAAAATCTCTGCATGAAGGACTCATACTTTTAACAATAGTTACTTTGTGTATATTTGTTACAACTTATGTCAGTGCATAGCAAAAAATTTCTGCATGAAAGACTCATACTTTTAACAAAAGTTACTTTGTATATACTCTTTACAACTTATGTCAGTGCACAGTAAAAAATTTCTGCATCAAACAGTATGGCAATATGTGCAGTATTTGTTGTAGTGAAAGATTGGACCAATATTTGAGATCAAACAAGAAGATTTGAAATCTGCTACATATAAGTTTTGTCATATGTAAGTTTTCATGTCATGTAAGTTTTAAAATCCTTTCATCTCAAAGAGTCTCCCATAAAGAGTCTCCCACTCCCCAATTTCTCTAAAAGAATCCACGTACCCTCCCAACGTATTTAAACCACCCTGTATACAGAAACAGTTCATCTCCCAAAAACCGTACGTCCTTTAACAGTAAGAAAGTCGCGGAGGAGCCCAAATCAGCTAACGAGTTTGATGAAATTCGCAGATGCTCTTAGATCGCCACTACCAAGAGCCGAAGAAGACGCTGAAGAGCACTCCCATCAAGCCGAGTAAACCGATCAGATTGACGGAACCTCTTCGCCAGACGGCGCTGTTCATACAGGTCTCTCGAATGCTGGCGATCTTCAGGCCGCGACGAGTCAACAGATTGTGAACTCCGCGTTTGTCGCTCTTCTGAAGGATATGCTCGCGCGCCAGCAGCAGGGAGTACAGTTGATTGTCGGGACTGGCGGCGCAGAAAGTCAACACCATATCTGATGCCACTGCTTTCATCACGTGTACGCTGCCGGTGAACTGAGTGTACTGTTTCTGCACCAATGTACCTGTTGGCAAGATCATACAGTGAATAATTTCGAGGTGTTTATGATGAAAGATGATTGAAGTCATACAAAAATTTTGGGATCCGAAGTAATCGTATTTTGGGACCTCAATTTATTTTGTGATTTAGTTTGCAATTAACTTCTTGCTTTTTGACGAGCCAGACTTAAATGCAATCTTGCTTGAATATTTAATACATCAAATGCAATGCAATGCAATCAAATGCAATCTTGCTTGAATATTTAATACATTTCAATTTGCAGTTCGAGACTAATTATAATTTGTCAAAGATTATTTTGTATTCAGAGTTGAATGTAAAATAGTTGCAATATTTTGAATTTCTTTAACGATTAAATTCTTGTTAATAGTTTTGATCGACAGACAGAAACTAATACGGCAAGGGGTTAAGCTGTCAGAAGGTTCCAATTAAATTTTTGCTCCTGTTATACAGATATACATGCAGATATTCTGTGTCAACGTTGGAGGTATACGAAGGATTTATCAGTCGTTCGATGCAGGTTTCCCGAGGGACCGAGACAAAGAGAAATCGGGATCCGGAGTAAATCAGCAGCGGAAATCAGTGAATCGGTCTGATTATCGCTGGCTAGGAATGTCGACGTATTCCCTCTCTGGAAATCTGTCACATTATGCGCCATTATGTCGTTGATGTACTTACTCCTCTGATTAGGAACACGCAGAGACAAAATTATGCACGTGTGTCGCATTCAGGATCTATATCGAAGAAACATCTGCATCGACTCTTTACAATTGAAGAATAAAATCGACAAACGTCAGAATGTTGCTTACATTCGTTTTTTCGGTTCCCCGGTTCTTGTCATTCCATCGTTTTATTAATCGACAGCAATAAATAATCGGGTGAAGCGATTCGTAAGCGGTGAATCAAAACGTGTTCGATCGAGCCGAATTTCACGGCGGCTACAATTAATTTCATCGGATTAAACGTCAATACCTGGGAGATAGTGTCCGTTTACACAACGAAACAGTTTAATGGACGAGACTGTAATATTACGATAACACGTCGTGTTGACGTTATTGCGATTGGCACGTACTAGGCGCGTGACAATCGTTTCTCAAACTAATAATGCTCGCTGTTTTATTCGTGGGACGTTGGTTGAATTGGAACGAGGAAATTGCAAAAATTTTCATTCAAGGAAACGGGATCTTTAACCCCTTGTTACATCTTATACTTCAGCTTGGACTCCAGTGGTCAATTTTAGTCAAATTAGAGTTATTAGAATTAATTAGAATTACTTTAACTTGGAGTAATTTGCATAGGGCATAATACTAAATTATTTTAATTTTTGTAATATTGATGCAATATCAATTATAATTTGTAATACAGTATCTGCGATTAGGTTATGTCACCCCAGACTAAATAGGGTAAGTTAATATCGAATCCAACTATTCGACTGCTAAAACCTCGATTAGAGTAAATCAACAGTGAATGGGTGCAACCTTACGGAAGAGGGTGTAACTTTAGGCCATAACGAGTGTCGATGCATCGAAGGCTATACAGGGTGTCTCACAACTAGTAGATCCCTGAAATGGAAGATAGCTGAATTAATTCTGAATAAGATTTCCCTTTGCAAAAATGGGATTTGAAGCTCCGTTTTTGAATTATTAAGGAAAAACGCGGAGCAATCAGAGTGCGAGGATTGCGCATGCGCAGACGCGAGAGCGACAGCTTCGAGCTAGCGAGTGGTAAATGCAATGTATAGTATATTCAACGCTTGGTGAGTGCAACGCGTACGAAATCAATGCGTGGTGAATGTAACGCGTGGTAAATACAAGGCGTGGCAAGTACTATGCGTGGTAGGTGCAGCACGTGGTAAGCAACGCGTGATAAATTCAATGCGTGGTAAATACAACGCGTGGTAAATATAATGCGTGGTCAATACAACGCGTGGTAGTTGCAGCACGTGGTAAGCAACGTGTGATAAATTCAATGCGTGGTAAATACAACGCGTGGTAAATACAATGCGTGGTAAAGAACGCGTGGTAAATGCAATGCGTGGTGAATACAACGCGTGGTAAATATAACGCTTGGTAGGTGCAGCATGTGGTAAGCAACGCGTGGTAAGTGCAGCACGTGGTAAATGCAACGCGTGGTAATTGCAATACGAGGTAAAGGACGCGTGGTAAATACAGTGCGTGGTAAATACAATGCGTGGTAAGTGCAGTACGTGGTAAATACAACGCGTGGTAAGTGCAGTACGTGGTAAAGGATGCGTGGTAAATACAGTGCGCGATAAATACAACGCGTGGTAAATATAATGCTTGGTAGGTGCAGCAACGCGTGATAAATTCAATGCGTGGTAAATACAACGCGTGGTAAATGTAATGCGTGGTCAATACAACGCGTGGTAGTTGCAGCACGTGGTAAGCAACGTGTGGTAAATTCAATGCGTGGTAAATACAACGCGTGGTGAATACAATGCGTGGTAAAGAACGCGTGGTAAATACAATGCGTGGTGAATACAACGCGTGGTAAATATAACGCTTGGTAGGTGCAGCACGTGGTAAATACAACGCGTGGTAAGTGCAGTACGTGGTAAAGAACGCGTGGCAAATACAGTGCATGGTAAATACAACGCGTGGTAAGTACCACGCGCTCAGCCGCTAGCTCGAAGTTGTCGCTCTCGCGTCTGCGCATGCGTAATCCTCGCGCTCTGATTAATCCGCGTTTTTCCTTAATAATTCAAAAACAAAGCTTCAAACCCCATTTCTGCAAAGGGAAATCTTATTCAGAATCATGTCAGCTACCTCCCATTTCAGGGACCTACATATTTAATTATATATAATGAACATATACATATAATTGTGAGACACCCTGTATAGAGTTTTAATTGTCGTAGTCCGATGACCCACGATCTTAACTTTGGTTCCACTCTACTTCCTGCGCATTGTCCTATCGCGTTTATACGGCTCATCGATTCGGCCGAATAGACTCAATGAATAGATCCAGCTCTATTTCCAAGCCACAGTAAGAAAAAGCCGAGACAATGTCAATACGAAGTATAAAAATAAATTTGAAAGAGTTAATTTAAAAGTTGGAAACATTTGAGAATGCTAGGTGAAGAATCGAAGCCCTCGAAGAAATTTCATTTTTCAAGCAAGGAAGCAGGTCACGTTTCGATCAGAAGCACGTTTCTAATTTCGTCGCTGGGTCAAACACCCGTACGCTTGACCAGCCCGTTCTTTCATTTATTCCGCGAGAATTGTTCGGCTCAGAGATTCGATAGCTTTTGCAGGATAATCCGCAGAAATAAAAACGATAAGCAACATTCATTTGTTGATTTCCGTTGGAAATTGTTAAACCCGTCAACGTTGAATTATTTTCGGCAGTTTCGCGTTGTGTAAAAAGTTCGGTTTTCATTTTCATATATGTGGAAAAAAGGAACGATTTCAGTTTGGTCCGCGCTCGCTTTGTTCGAAACTTTTCGCATTTTCCCAACTGTTAGACGTGAAACTCGTCAAACTCTGTTTTTCTATTTGCGATTTAGTTGGCCAGAAAAATGTTCGCGCTTACCGTTTTGCAGAGAATTGGAGATCCAGAAGCCCGGTTTCCTGGTGATGTCCGGTATTCGGAAAGTGTACTCAAGATTGCCGGCTCCCTCGGTCCACAGGAGCCTCAATGAAGACAAAAACTTCAACGAGTTCTCGATCGCTCTCAGCTTCACGATCGGACACGAATTGACCACGTACGATCCGGTCAAGGGTTTCAAAGGATCGGCGTGGTGCTCCAACACCTCCACCACGTACCACTTGCCCATTATCTGAAAACAATCAATATCTCAAAGTTAATTTTAATTCGACAATATTTAAAAACGAATACGAAAAATTTGAGAGAGGTAAGACGAAAAACATTTGCCAAGCAAACAGCAATAAATTTAATTGAAAGCGGTCGGCTTATCGAAGGGATTTCCCGTCTAGCCTAGAATATATCACGAGCGATTTAAAAACACGTTAAACTGCAAAATCGAAGAGCCATAAAAGTGTCAGGCTACGTTATGCGACCGGTTGCACCGTTAATGCGAAAAACTCGCCAGTTTCATGAAGCACGTTTCATTTTCTTAAACGTGTTCTAATATTTCATGCGAATAAAAGAGGTCGAGTAAGGCGAATAAATGGAGGGTCTATTAAAAACGCCTAGTAGCACGTTGCTGTACTTATAGATAATTTAGTATGCAAAAGCTACTTACCGCCGCACTTGTTTGTGCACAAGATGGCGGTAAACGAACAAGATGGCCGTACTCTGTAAATTTTTATCGCTCCATAAAGTTTTTAACACGTTGCTTTTCTATTGCAGTAGCACTTTCATTTTTCATTTTTATCGAATACTTTTATGATATCTTATTGCATTTATATTTTTTTAAATTTTGAAGGTATAAATATTGTAACAAAATTGTTAACATTTCAATTATTTTATTTATGTAACATTGCAATTGTATGCAAGATTATGGTATGATTATGCTATGATTAAAAGAATGATAGGTTAAGTTTGTGCACAAGATGGCGGTCAACGAACAAGATGGCCGTACGACTCAGTAAATTCTTTAACACATTGCCACACTTTTCAGTTGCAAGCAGTGTTTTAATTTTTGATAAACGTTACCAGATACTGTCACAATATTTCAACTATTTTATTTATGTAACATTGCAATTGTATGCATGATTATGCTATGATTAAAAGAATGATAGGTTAAGTTTGTGCACAAAATGGCGGTACACGAACAAGATGGCCGTACGACTCAGTAAATTCTTTAACACATTGCCACACTTTTCAATTTACAAGCAGTGTTTTAATTTTTGATAAACTTTACCAAATACTGTCACAATATTTCAACTATTTTATTTATGTAACATTATATGATTATGATTAAAAGAATGATAGGTTGAGGTTTGGTAGAACACATCGTTGGTGAAACATCACGAATAGGTCGTTTCTTGCTTGATTATGTGACGGCCAGCGGTTAAGTGACGCTGGTTTACACAATGTATAATTAGGTGGGTCGTAAAACAATGGATTTCGGTATGGGCATGTACCGCGGTCGAACAAATATAATCATGACGAAGCCGAGGGCCATTTATCTCGGCCGCTAAACGCGCCGCATGTACCCCACCGAATTCCATGCCAAATCGCCAACCTCCAATTTAACCGACTTTCGATCAACCTGGAAAAACGTATCCGAAGAAAGTTACTTGATATATGAAAGCCCGAATCGTTTCCAAACAGTTTAACGACAAAGGCATAGCAAAAAAAAGCGCACGAAAGAACCGTTCGTATATCCGGTTGATGATAACCACGTATCCGGTGCACACGGATAGGAAGCGGAGAAAACCAGCCAGCCATAGTATTCGTTGAAAAGCAGAAACGTCTCCCGCGAGAAGAATAAGCGATCTGTTGCTCGCGATCGATTTCTGTTTTAATGGAAAGCGTCGGAGGAAATAAAGTTGATAAGTGTGCACAGCGACGTTCTAACATTTCCCTACGGTACGCGGAAGATGCTCGCAGCTGTAAATCGTGTGCTTAGTCGAGATCCAGAGATTTAATTTTCCTCTAGGAAATCTGTTCAACCAAGGCTTTTTCAAGATGCTATTTTTAATCTGCTGCTTTAAAACGATCGAATCAGAATTGTACCCAAAATTCAATAAAAACAAGACTGAACCGTGATGTGTGTCACATATGAACTAGAGTGTGCGTCACGAAAGTGCGTCACAATATCTACTACATCGTAGACGAAGCAGTCACAAAAGAATACCTTTACAAATAACGAAAGTTCCTAGTTTTAGAATTGTACTCGGAATTCAATAAAAACAAGACTGAACCTTGATGTGTGTCACATATGAACCAGAGTGTGCGTCACGAAAGTGCATCACAATATCTACTACATCGTAGACGAAGCAGTTACGAAAGGATACCTTTACAAATAACGAAAGTTGCTAGTTTTAGAATTGTACCCAGAATTCAATAAAAACAAGACTGAACCGTGATGTGTGTCACATATGAACTAGAGTGTGCGTCACGAAAGTGCGTCACAATATCTACTATATCGTAGATGAAGCAGTCACAAAAGAATACCTTTACAAATAACGAAAGTTCCTAGTTTTAGAATTGTACCTAGAATTCAATAAAAACAAGGCTGAACCGTGATGTGTGTCACATATGAACTAGAGTGTGCGTCACGAAAGTGCGTCACAATATCTAGTATATCATAGATGAAGCAGTTACGAAAGATACATATTTCACGAGGTAAAATCGACCTAATTTTCCGGCTAAATTTCGACGAAAAGGTTAACCCTCCAGAAATGAAATATAGCAACCCCTTTGTGCGAGTTCAAAGATAGAAATGGAACGATCGAATTGTTTTTATCGAGCTAAAGCTAAAAAATAGTCTTTGAGAACATCAGTGGTATTGTAGCTCGAACGAATGAGAAATGAGACTCGTGGATAGCCTTTTAAAATAGATCGTCCACCAAAGGAATTTAATTAAAACGCGAAGATCGTTTTTCTCCCCGAGCGTGCATTGACTGCCTCCTGTGCCTTAATATACACGTGAAATGTTCTTGTGCAAAGGATACCGATAATTTTCGTAAACGATTATAAAGCTTTGACGCTCGCAAAGCGAAAAAATAAGAAAAATATGAATTTTAATCCACGTTTCAGAAAGATTGTTTCTCCTTTGTCGTGTCCTAAATTTAATGACCAAAGCCGTTAGATTTCGGAAACGATGACTCGATAAGCTCCGTGTAATATACGAGCGCATATTTTCTTCCCGGTGTCCCCGTGGAATAAGAGCAGGAAGCGTACGCCAAGATTCATCGGGTTCGAGCCGTTTCAGCCTCGACAGCCGGCAATTTTTCTGCGAAACTTGCATTTGCATCTTTACGACCTTCGATTCCGTTCTCTTTGCCGTCGTTTTTTCGCCCGTCGTTCGACTCGTATCGCAAAGCCGATGACAAATTGTTCGCTGACTGTCCCTCGGCGGGAAATCAAAATCTACTTGGACATGCGAAAAAGGAACAATTCTGATATTCGCAGAAATATTTTTGCGAAATCAAATTTACGGACGCGTTTACGACCATCTTTGTCTAATGCCATCTTGTTTAACGTCTTGTTCTGCAGCTGTACGCATTCATAGGATTTATTATTTGAACGCATCTTTACTGTAATATACGAATTGGTAAGCACGTGGTAAGGAACGCGTGTTAAATTCAATGCGTGGTCAATACAATGCGTGGTAAATATAATGCGTGGTAAATACAACGCGTGGTAGGTGCAGCGCATGGTAGCAACGCGTGATATATTCAATGCGTGGTAAATACAACGCGTGGTAAATACAGTGCGTGGTAAATACAACGCGTGGTAGGTGCAGCGCATGGTAAGCAACGCATGATAAATTCAATGCGTGGTAAATACATTGCGTGGTAAATACAATGCGTGGTAAATACAATGCGTGGTAAATACAACGCGTGGTAAATTCAATGCGTGGTAAATACAACGCGTGGTAAATACAACGCGTGGTAAATTCAATGCGTGGTAAATTCAATGCGTGGTAAATACGACGCGTGGTAAATACAACGCGTGGTAAATTCAATGCGTGGTAAATTCAATGCGTGGTAAATACAACGCGTGGTAAATACAACGCGTGGTAAATTCAATGCGTGGTAAATACAACGCGTGGTAAATACAACGCGTGGTAAATACAACGCGTGGTAAATTCAATGCGTGGTAAATACATCGCGTGGTAAATATAACGCGTGGTAAATACAACGCGTGGTAAATATAATGCGTGGTAAATACAATGCGTGGTAAATACAATGCGTGGTAAATACAACGCGTGGTAAATACAATGCGTGGTGAATACAACGCGTGGTGAATACAACGCGTGGTAAATATAATTCTTGGCAACTGTAAAAAGAAACAATTGCGATGTTCGCAGAAATATGTTATTTTTGCGAAACGAAATTTACAGACACGTGACTGTTTACGGCCATCTTTGTACACCGCCATTTTGTTTGTCTACCGCCATCTTGTTTAACGTTTTGATCTTACTGTACGCATTTATAGGATTTATTATTTGAACGCATCCTTACTATCATACACAATATTTTACAGAAATACACGATATTTTATCTGAACAACAATATCTTAAAAATGAAAGAAGTAAAATTCCTTTCTCGAAAACCGATTTTTGAGATATCTAGATTTTACGGCGTAGAGGTATAAGACCGCCGGTGAAAATCGGCGAACAAATTCGATTAGAACCGCGAATCGAGGCAACAGAAAAAAAGCACTTAAGTAAAAAGAGTATTCGACGAACGCGTAAAATTCAATAAATATTGCTCCTGTAACAGCGTTAGTAAGTTTCCCCTTATAAAGCGCGTATTTGTAAATTTACTATGCACGTAAACCAATGAATATACAAAAGCGAGTGTACCTCGAATATTATAAACCGAGAGTTTTAACGTTTAAACTCTGTAAAATCGTGACATCTTTTTATTCGCAATGACACACCTAACGATCCGTCAAAGTTTGTTACGCTCGTTACGTTCTGTATATTTCGTTCAACTTCCATGCACGATTTTTACCGTTTATTTTACGTTTCGAACGGAAATTTTATCCTCTTTTTATCCGGAATATTTTTTCCTTCCCGTGGAAACAAAACGTGGCCAAGCATTTAGCGTTTCATGAATTCAGCTTGATAAAGAGAGTGCACCGTTTTAAACAAGCAACAGTACAAAAATCCTTTCGTGGAATACCGTTCGTTGTTCCGCTGAAAAATTGACGGAATCCACGTTCCCGATTTCACATGACGGTATAACGAGAGTTTAAAGTCGTTAAATGTTGTAAAAATTCAAACTGACAGACGCGATTGAAAATCAACATCTTTTTTATTACAGCAGGATTAACGACGAGATCGGTTTTTCATTTTAAACTTACAACTTTTCGCGCTCTATTTTATCGCGCCTCCTGTCGCGCTCTAATTATTGCTCCAAACAGCCATAAACGAATAAATTCCAAGCTTGTAATATTTCATAGAGTCCACGACTTCAATTTTCACGGCACAAAGGTTCGGATACTTTGCGCGTACAATTAACAAAATTGTGTTTCTTTTCATCTCCTCTGTTTTCCGAAATTGAAAGAAAATGAGTTCCCGGCGACCTCATTGCAAGAGAATGCATAGCTTTTTGCGATGCAACGGTATTCGGTGCGAGTGAAAATTTATAGTTCGCGCAGGCGGCCTCGCAATAATATTTTCCCTGTTTCCGGCGGTTTTCCTCCCCTCGGGCAAACTTTAATATCTGTTCGAAACAATTATTTTCAAGTATCGCGGAACTTCAGCAAGTTCCCGTAATGAGCATGGACACGATATTAAATCAGAGTTCCGTTTCATAAATGTCAGCGAATGAGGTTCAATTTACTAAACGAGTCATCGAACTTGTAAAAATCCACGGTCCATGAATTACCGCGTACGAGATTAAACGCGATAATAAATGGGCGGTGTTGAGAAATCTACATTTCACCGCGTTGACCAAAAATATATGGCGGCAATTGTATTCTAATATCCTCTAACGAACGAGCGGGAAGATAGAGTGGAAGCACGCAATTACCTCTGAAAAATGAATATGCCGCGAAATATCCAGTGGAGGACCGAAAAGAGTGTTCCTTTCATAAAGCTGCGTAACGTAATTACACGTGACTATGAACCCCGGTAAAAGTCCGTTTCCACTGCAATTCGAGCAGGAACGCGTTGTATCAAGCGGTGTTGCTTTAATAAATTACCTCTATACAGGATGTTGCATAACACATGGCACAGGGAGGAAAAAAGTCCTTTCCAATCGATTCGCTTTCGGGCGAAATTTATTTTTCGCGAGATTTAATTAATATTACATCGATGATAACGGCGGAGATATATCACCGGTTAAAATGGACGCGGTGTGGATCATTCTGTATACGTGTAACGAGCGAACCGTGGGGCCGTTTTCACGCACGAATCGCCCCATGTCCTGGCATTTGTTATTTTAATTATTTCTGCAAGCACAGGTCGACCGTTATTCCGGGGTGTTTTTAACACACGTGGCACGCGACGGTGTCCGGCAAACTTGCGGAACTAACTGCCTACGGGAATTAAATCGCGTTACTTCGAGCTGAAATTCTATTAGAACGGAGTAGAAACGAGAGAAATTGAGAGCTATATTGGATGCTCCGAGAAAGCTTTGACTTCCGTACGAATGTGATTAATTGCTAGCTAATTGCTGACGATACCGTTCCGTAAATTGATTACGCTAACGGAAAGACAGTCGAGGACATGCAAATTGACCCTATCAATTTTTTTTTAATGAAAAGGACTTTTGTAAAAGTAATTCGTTTGCAAGTCGGACGAATTCTTGAATCGATCGATATTATTCCGGGCTTAATCGCCGGTGGTCGACCGACCAATAAATCGTCCCTAATTTGGTCGGAGCACCTCCTGGAATTATCTGTACCTACACCAACATCTGTGGATTATCTTACGAACCCTACCTTCTCGAGATCGGTCCTGTAAATTAATTTTAATCATTCCGATCGTTCGCATCTGGTTCAACCTGAAATTCAATTACTCGTTTCTGTCGGCGTTTTACGATTTGATTTTGGACGGTTTGCTCATGAATTTAATACGTGATCGATTTTACACGTTGACGGTCACCCATATAGACGGTACGTTGGAAAAGAAACGGTGCTTTTTAAATTTAAGGAGAACTAGCGCTATCTACTGAAATATGTTATCTATTGTTAACAGTAAAATTCAACTTTCTTGTTAACATCAAGACAGTATGGCAAACAGCTATGACAGAGGTTTTCAAAGCGATTTAGACATTAAAATATTTGTTGGTATTAGTTTTATTGACGTTGTTATTGATATTGAGAGTTATAGATATTACTATTGATATTGATATGTTGATATTGATGTATTGATACTGATGTATTGATGTTGATATATTGATATTAATATAATAATGTTAATATATTGATGTACATATAACGATATTCATATAATGATGTTCATATAATGATATTGATATATTGATGATGATATATTGATGTTCATATAATGATATTCATATAATGATGTTCATATATTGAAGTTCCTATAATAATGTTGATATATTGATGTTCATATATTGAAGTTCATATAATAATGTTGATATATTGATGTTCATATAATGATGTTGATATATTGATGTTCATATAATGATATTAATATAGTGATGTTCATATATTGAAGTTCATATAATAATGTTGATATATTGATGTTCATATAATGATGTTCATATAATGATATTGATATATTGATGTTCATATAAGGATGTTGATATATTGATGTTCATATAATGACGTTGATATAATGACGTTGATATAATGATGTTGATATAATGATATTGATATATTGATGTTCATATAATGTTGTTCATATAATGATGTTCATATATTGAAGTTCATATAATTATGTTGATATATTGATGTTCATATAATGATATTCATATATTGATGTTCATATAATGATGTTCATATATTGATGTTCATATATTGATGTTCATATAATGATGTTCATATAATTATGTTGATATATTGATGTTCATATAATGATATTCATATATTGATGTTCATATAATGATGTTCATATATTGAAGTTCATATAATAATGTTGATATATTGATGTTCATATAATGATGTTCATATAATGATGTTCATATAATGATGTTGATATAATGATGTTGATATAATGATGTTCATATAATAATGTTCATATAATGATGTTCATATGTTGATGTTGATATATTGATGTTCATATAATGATGTTCATATAATGATGTTCATATATTTATGTTGATATTTTGCTGTTGATATATTGATGTTCATATAATGATATTGATATATTGATATTGATTAACAGGAGACTTTAAAACGAACGTTCCACTTTAAACGCTTAAATAAACAAAGTACGTTTATCACCAGATGAATTAATAACGTATAATAAATTTCGTGTAGACCACAGGTGATCAAGTGTAATACCGTTCGAAAACATAGGTTCTCTTAATCGATAGAATTATGTAATCGAATATGAAACCGCAACGCGACCTAAATATCGTTTAAACGTGCTTCAAACCTATACGATCCGTTGTAAATTTCTCCCTGCGTGAAACCTCTGTTGCGCCTTGAATTAAACGCTCGAACAACTTCGAAATTATATTTACCCCGTAGGTAATGAGATTCGATATCGATAGCGTGGCTGCATCGATACGGCGTTCTCGTTAAAACGCGTTTTAAACACTAATTATCCACTCTGGAGAACAGTGAAAATTGCCTTGCAAACTGATCCTTTGCCGAAGACGTCCGAAATATTTCTATCGGAACGCTTAAAGCGATTTAACGCTGTCTCGTGGAATCGAGAGAATTATTTGTATTCAATTTAACGGTTTGCGAAACTCCGGTAAGTAGTTTTAAATTCTCAACAGCCATTCTACGGAGAGGATCTTCCCGCGGAACTAATCATTAAAACTTGGAACCGACTTCAAACATTGTCCGATCCTCGGCCCAGATATGAGAATCTCCGGACTTCCTCGAGTTTCGGGGATCTCGTGGTGTTAAAAGTCTTTCCCCGAAAGTTCCGTGAAATTACGAGGTCCAAACCGAAAGAATCGTATTAACCTTTGTCGAACTACCGTCAACTTCATGCATCTTTTATGAGAACCAATTTTCTTTTTCTACCGTTACAAAATTCAATGATTTATTTTAATAAAACTATTACTGATACTTCAAGTATTAATGTCACACTTCTTTACGGCCATCTTCTTTATTTTAACACTGATACTTCAAGTATTAACGGCGTTACACTGCTTCTTTACGGCCATCTTGTTAACTTGCGACCATCTTGTGTGCTTGCGGCCATCTTGTTAACTTGCGGCCATCTTATATGCTTGCAGCCATCTTGTTTACATTAGCGTCTGCCTCAAACACCGTTCAAACTTTAATTTTATGAAGTTTAATATAATATTGCTGTTCAAAACCTGAATGCTATCCAAATATTAATTTATTGCTGTATAAATATCTAACTATTGATGATTATTCTTCTTATTATTAAATTATATTCTCAGTAGTCACTATTATTATTCCTAGCTGAAATGTAACCCACAACAGTGCACGAAGGTTCTTTTACTGTGACCCTCACGAACCCGTTTGACATTTGTACAACATGATTTGTTTCACAACATGAAAGGCACATACGACGTCACAAATATTTCGCTTGAAATTAATCGACGTTAATCCGCCTTGACATCGATATAATATACGATTCTGATTGGTCGGTGAACCGCGAAAAACGCGGATGTGGATTTTGGATATGAAAACCCGGCGGTGTATTGTTCGCGCGAGACACGTGTAATTATATGTAGGGATCCGTCAAAACGATACGTTTGAACGACGGATTAATCAAATCCAGCCCGAGGGTAGGTTTCGATATTTTCCGTCCGATTAGGCCAGATCAATAGGAGCTTTCTCATCGAAACGTTTGCGGGACTTTTAACGTGCCACAAATTCGTGAATTCATATCGACGAATTCGATACGATTGATGGGCATACCGGGTATAGATCGGTTGTTCCCAATTTCCCGTATGTTATCGGCTGACATTTAATTAGCTGGAAACCTTAGTAAAGATATCAATTACACGAGCATTTCCTGTAATGCGTTCATAATAATCGGAGCTGGTATCGAAACCTCTGATAACCCCGGGGGCTCGTGTCAAATTATTTAATTGTCGATAAGTCAAACATTTAACGTTTTTAATAATTAACGATGGCACCTGTGTATGAGCTTCAAAAATCGGAATACGAACTCTGAAATAAATGGTTGCGTTCGGGTGGATGAATTGCAAAAGCAGAGCCAAGGAATGCAAATTAATTCATAGGAAAAGCACAAAAATACAGTTATTGTGTATTAATCTTTGACGAAGACACTTTTGCTAGGCACTTTTCATTTACACTATAAATAGGTACGTAAACTAAATAAATATGATTGTACTGAACTTGATGATGACATTGAAGGTTTACATGTTCTCCATTATGAAAGTCTCAGGAACCTTGATGGTGACAATGTGACTTTGATGATCTTCACATATGTATATGATCTTGATGATACATACATATGAAACTTTTGAAACTTCCTCCATTTTAATACATAAAATGTTTGTGTTCATATAGAGAAGCTAGAGTGAATCTTTTTATATTATTATAATAAGCTTGATGATGTTACTGAGGGTCTTCATGTCTTCCATTATGAAAATCATAAGAACCTTGATGGCGACAATGTGACTTTGATGATCTTCACATATGTATATGATCTTGATGATACATACATATGAAGCTTTTGAAACTTCCTCCATTTTAATACATAAAATGTTTGTGTTTATATAGAGAAGCTAGAGTGAATCTTCCTATATTATTATAATAAGCTTGATGATGTTACTGAGGGTCTTCATGTCTTCCATTATGAAAATCACAAGAACCTTGCTGGCGACAATGTGACTTTGATGATCTTCACATATGTATAGGATCTTGATGATACATACATATGAAGCTTTTGAAACTTCCTCCATTTTAATACAGAAAATGTTTGTGTTCATATAGAGAAGCTAGAGTGAATCTTTTTATATTATTATAATAAGCTTGATGATGTTACTGAGGCTCTTCATGTTTTCCATTATGAAAATCACAAGAACCTTGCTGGCGACAA
This sequence comes from Megachile rotundata, assembly GCF_050947335.1. Taxonomy (NCBI): domain Eukaryota; kingdom Metazoa; phylum Arthropoda; class Insecta; order Hymenoptera; family Megachilidae; genus Megachile; species Megachile rotundata. The sequence continues at coordinate 11,735,205 of NC_134996.1, forward strand.
TGTGACTTTGATGATCTTCACATATGTATATGATCTTGATAACACATACATATAAAACTTTTGAAACTTCCTCCCTTTTAATACAGAAAATTTTTGTGTTTATTATATAGAAAAGCTAGAGTGAATCTTCCTATATTATTATAATGAACTTAACGATGACTTAAGGTCTCCCTGTCCTCCATTATAAAAATCTTAAGAACCTTGATGGTGACAATGTGACTTTGATAATCTTCACATATGTATATGATCTTGATAACACATACATATAAAACTTTTGAAACTTCCTCCCTTTTAATACAGAAAGTGTTAGTGTTTATTATATAGAAAAGCTATAGTGAATCTTCCTATATTATTATAATGAACTTAACGATGACTTAAGGTCTCCCTGTCCTCCATTATAAAAATCTTAAGAACCTTGATGGTGACAATGTGACTTTGACGACCTTCACATATGTATATGATCTTGATAACACATACATATAAAACTTTTGAAACTTCCTCCCTTTTAACACAGAAAGTGTTAGTGTTTATTATATAGAAAAGCTAGAGTGAATCTTCCTATATTATTATAATGAACTTAACGATGACTTAAGGTCTCCCTGTCCTTCATTATGAAAATCTTAAGAACCTTGATGGTGACAATGTGACTTTGATAATCTTCACATATGTATATGATCTTGATAACACATACATATAAAACTTTTGAAACTTCCTCCCTTTTAACACAGAAAGTGTTAGTGTTTATTATATAGAAAAGCTATAGTGAATCTTCCTATATTATTATACTAAATTTAACGATGACTAAGAATCTCCCTGTGTCCTCCATCATAAAAATCCTAAAAACCTTGATACTGACAATATAACTTTGCTAACCTCAACACATATGATCTTCATGATACATACACATAAAAGTCTTGAAACTTTCCCCTTTCAATAAAGAAAACATTCGTGTTTATACAAAGAAGCCAGAGAGAATCTTCCTTCATATAAAATGGAGTTTATATCGCATCGATATCGTAGCTCGTTGAAGAGATACGGTCGTTTAAAGAGAGGCGCTATTTTAAATCCTCTGGTATCGGATCTCTGGCTCGCCGCGCACACTGACCTATCCTAATAGGCGCCACCTGTTCCGTTTACCGATTCATACTGACTCGACAAGTTCTTTTTTTTCGTTACGCATTTCCACACAGAAATGTAGGCCACGCCACTTCCTGGAGCTATGAATTGTCGGCTGTTTTTTACCGACTTTGGGATGGGACGTTGGAGATATAGTGAGTTGGAGTTCAGGTATTTTAGGATTTGGAGATTTGAGGATTTGGAATTTTGGGAATGGAGGCATTTGGGGATGTAAGGATTTAGGGAGGTAATTTGGGGATTTAGGAATTTCGGGGGTTGGGGATTTGGGGATGTAGAGATCTGAAGATGTGGACATTTCGGGATTTAGGAATTTGGGAGCTTTAGAATTTGGGAATTTAGCTATTTGGGAGTTTGGAGATTTGGGGATGTAGGGATTTGAGGATGTAGAGATTTCGGGATTTAGGAATTTGGGAATTTAGCTATTTGGAGGTTTGGAGATTTGAGGATGTAGAGATTTCAGCATTTAGCAATTTGGGAACCTTCGAATTTGAGAATGTACCTATTTGGGGGTCCTGAGATTTGGAGATATAGGAACTTGGAGATGTAGGGATTTGAGGATGTAGAGATTTCAGTATTTAGAAATTTGCAAGCCTTAGAAGTTGGGAATTTGGCAATTTGGAGTTCACAGATCTGGAGATGTAGTATTAAGCTATTTTGGGACGAAAATTTTTTGTTCCCTTCCTTGCCACCCCTTTCCAACGACAGACCTACTACACATAAACTAAGAAACCTAAAAATCCGTGTAGACTCCCTAAGAAAATTGGAAGGATAAAAATAACCCTCCAAGTACCGACTTCATCCCCACTTACCTATTCCTCCAAATCTTTCTACCAATCACATTTATTATCCTTCCAAGTTCGTCGCACTGTAACCTTACAAAAAAAGACCCCAAAAACTGTCCCTATAAAATGCAGCACATATTGAAGGTTCTAAGTCATATTGTAACCATTTAACCTATCAATACAAAATGTATTCTGTAAACTATTATCAATGCACACGTAAGAAATAGATGGTTTCTCGTATTCCACGCCTGTCCAAAGGCCAACGCAAGAAGCCTTTATTTATGCAAACTAATTCATCAATTTGCATACGCGGCGAGATTTCAGCGGGTTTTCGAGGAACGTGTTGTCTTGCGATCAGATATTAAAGTCATCGCAACGCGCGATACGCAGCGAGATTTGCTTCCTTGTTTTGTTATTGTTACGCCGTATAAATTATAAGCTGAATAAATCTGAATTCCAGCGACGAATTTAAAATGCAAACGTTATCGGTAGACTGGCAATTTGACCTCTCGCAAACTTTATGCTCGAAAATTTGAAGAGTAAAGACGATGAAAGTGTTTCTCGTCTCTCGTTGACCTCTTTTTCTTCGAGTACTGATTAAAAGAATGGGGAAGAGGAAAAGTTTGTCTCGAGTAACGAACTTTGGCTTTAGTCATAAAAAGTTTCAGATATCTCAGGAAACGTTGATTTGTCGACACTGTACCCTCATAATTTTCTCTTGTAGAATATTCTAATTGATTTAGATAAAAGGATGTTCTTTTTTAAGGGCAATACCTTTAGAACCTTAAAAAATTACAAATTTTTTTTTCTATAAAATGTTAGTGTAACATCTTAAAAATATTGTCTCAAAATTTATATATACGTTGTCTGCAAACTTGCTTCGGACCAATATATCTAAAGCTAGAACCGATTCACGAGACGCGCCAAAACACTTCCAGAAAGGATTGTCATAATTCCGGCATTTTGAAATATTTTGCAAAACAGAAAATATTCTGTAACAGGCAATAGTTATAATAAATTATACCCGAAATTTCGAAAATGCAAAACAAAGGTGTTCTATACAAAAAAAATTCACAAATATCAGCTTATTTTCATCTGTTTAAAGGTATCACCCCTTAACACGATCGATAGGAAACTTGTATACGAAAGGTCTTCGAGCGTTCCTCTGTTGGCGACTGCACGGAATGCCAGCACATCGTCAAAGGACACAATGGTGTCGAGTTTTTATCTTTCCCTGCACTTTATCAGCCTTTCCCCTATCTCCCCGTTTTTCCACTTAAGTAACTCTTACGACTCCCTTTGAAATCGCGCTGAAATTTTCATTCGGTTCAGGGCTGAAAGTCGGCAGAAATCATCTCTGTAACGTTGCCTCTTTCTTGCGTCCCTCGAAAAAAGACTAATATTTTATTCCTCCGTTAAATCTGCTATTTTTAAGCGCGCCCCTCGTTATCGTTTCCTACACTCCACATTTTACGGGAGGGAAAAAAAGGAAGGAGATAAAAGTTGAAAAAGAACGAAGGACTTAAACGAGCCTCCTGCTACTTCCTGTTTTTAAGCGCTGACCCACACGTCCATAAAATGCACTCCGTCGGCAACATATTGAGGCAATATCGGTGAAATTTCACACGACGTGAGCAGAAGTCGTTACCTCGACTTTACTTGGCAATATTATCAGACAACGTGCGCCCACTATCAGACTACGAAATGTTTCCGACCCCGTTAATATTACTACCCGGCTTGATTACCGGAGCCAGCGAAATTCGCCAGCGTTTTTTTTTTAGTCAAAACGTTTGTTGAATAAATTGGAAAAAACTGTGCCATTTTTACTGCGGCTCTTATTTTAGATAAGTTAAATACCCTTTCGGTGCACAAACTTTGTTGTTAAGAGCTTATTAAGATCGAACTGCTCCTTTAATACTTTACATCCTACTTAAAGGTGTTCCAGCGTTACTACCAAACTTTCGTATAATTTTACCGTCGCTCTTTCCTGATTACTTTGGGGGAATTCAAACATACGCTTCTACTCGATCAAGATATCGATCAAATACTGCTCGTGCCAGGTTCTTTCAGCCGATAACTATTGTTAGATTTTATAGCAAAAGTTTCGAGCGCAGACATGAAATTTGTAATGATTAGTTGTTCAACAATTTTTTTAATGATCACAAATTAAAAATAGGCCTTTAAAAAATAAAGTAACTGTACCTTGATGTAGATTTTTAAAAATGTAAATTTCAAAAAAAAAAAAAAATTATGTTAAAAAGAAAAATGGTAAAAATGAGATTCGATCCGACAATCTATGGATTAGCAGTCTTTCACGCTACCCCTTTAGCCATCAGACTACTTAATTAATTTTTAAATTGTACTTCTTATAAATACCTCTCAAATGCAGTAACTAAAGCGATTTTCCAATGCAATCATTTAAAAAAATCTCAAAAAGTAATTTAAAAATAATTTCAACAGCCCTATTTTCCTAATTTGACGATTTTTAAACTTCAAGTTTCAGTAAAATCTGCCACCTTGTTCCGCCAATAAACGAAAAGGAATCGATTCAGGAAAGGTTAGCGTTCGGTATCGAACTTCTCCACAGATAAATGAGACTCGTTGCTCACGGCTTACCCGAACAATCCAATCAACGTAGAGCAAAAATCTCTTGTTTCGAGCTGGACGAAGTGCGATCGTACAACTTCGCGAAATCTTATAGCTGGTCACGGATGAAAGTGTTCCCCATGGCCTTTCGAGCGTGATTCTAAGCACGGAAGCCATAAACGCGTTAAACTTTCTCACCCTTTCGTCTCGACGAGTATCAAGATCCGTGTTCGAATCGTACTTGAAAAATGTATGTACCACAAATAAACTCTATTTCGGCAAATTGCTAACCATTCGTTCTCCTGCAAGGTGATAACGCTTTATGGGCAGTTTCGCCGCAGCAAAGGGATTAAATTCAACGCACGAATTTAATAAACCGATGGTCTCTGGTTAGGAGAGTGGTTTCACGCCTGATAACGGGGGCAGATCGTTAACGGATAAAAATAGATCATTAAAGGGAGCTCTGCTAGTATTAAAAATTGTTCCCTCAAAAATCTATGTTATTTATGCACATATGTATATGTACGTTAAATGTATAAATGGTATATTTAACCTTAAGCTACGAGTACATGGTTGGTAATCTGAAGATCGAACATAAGCAAAATTTGAAGATCGAACATAACCTCTCAGATTGCAACATGGAGTCAAACTAGTAAACCAAAGTCAGAACTGCAATTTACAAGTGATTCAAGTCTTACAAGTTTTACTAATTTTGAATACTCTTCAATTTATAGTTTAGATACAATTATATATGCAGCTAAAGGTGGCTGAACATAAAGTATTCACATCTTAATTTTCTTTATTTATTTTAATCTCTTGAGTTACTTTAACGAGTTTGACGTAATTGTACTTCAGCTGTGATCAATTTTAATCGAATTTTTAATACTCCAATAAAGTCTTCCAGTCTCCCCAATGAAGTCCAAGTTCAACTATTATTTTCATAGTCGATTGAATAAAAATAAATTGAAATCAAATTTCAATTTTCTTTGACTGTTTTAATATTGTAGCTATGATTTATTGCTTAAGTTTTACGTGTCTGACAAAATCATAGTTTAATGTTATAGCTACGAACAGTTTTGACTGAACAATAAATAGTAGAGCAAGGAGAATAGCGGAGCTAGAGCTGAAACTAGAATTTACATTTGGATCGTAAATCGAAGCTCTCGAAAGAGAGGCAAGTAAACGTTTAATCTTCTTACGGTCGAGAGCAAGACACTCGATTCCAGAATTAAGCGACACCAGATATTGCGAAACTTCTTCGATGACGTCCCGAAATGCTGGAGGTAGAACCAGAAACCGATTGGGGCTAAACGTCTGTCGTATCGGAAGTTACGCAATTAGCAACGCGTTCTCGTTCTTCGGAATCGACAATTAAGGAAACATAATTCTAAAACAGAATTCCCTAATTTACGAATAATTCGTATAACAGAAGTATCCATAATAAATAAAATTGTTTACAATGCGAGAACCTGTTACACATCGCCTAGTGAAATAAAACGGAATTAAAACGGTCCCGGTGAAATTTCGTGGACTCGTTCCACTCTGGACGTGTTCCCATTTAACTCCGGCAACGGTTAACCGCATTGGATCTGTCGTAAAGAAAGTGCTAAAAAGGAAGACGAAAAGACGACGGGGCGTTCCGGAACGGAAGCTTGGCCGATTGAATTGCCGGTCGGTAAGGAACGATTCAACGGTACAGAGCAACGCCACGCCGAAGACAAACGACGATCCACGGTGATATTTGATGCTGTGCCGGGTACAATAAAACAAATTCTTTACCCTCGGAGAAACCGTTTCAACGGATAGAAGTTTATGCCCCCCCGAGCGGAGCGAAGAGTTGTTGCTTCAAAGAGAAGTTTCAACGATACCAGAACAACTTTTCGAATGGAACTTTCGAGGTGATTAAGAGAACGAGAATAGACACTGTAGATATTCTCCGATGATTCTCATTTTATGCGAAATATGCTTTTAAATAGGAGCGTATGTAGATATGAAGTTAACCCCTGGTGACTCTACTGAATCAACACTGCTGCTGAAGTGAACGAGATATTTTCACGTAGGCAATTTTTTGTTTAATTAGAAATGCATACTCAGAGATCTTGATGTCTTTAACATTTTAACATTTTTTGGTTGCTTCAATAATTTTCTTATTACAGATATAACTGTGAATGCAGCTGTCTAGAAAATTGTGAGTCAAGCAACAAAATTGACTCGACACTTTATTCTGTCTTTCCACAGTGCCTCGATGCTTTTACATTTACTACAGAACTTAGCATTGGAAAATACAAATGTCACCTTGACCCTTGAGGACTATTATCCTTTTACTCATCGTCTATTACTCCTGAAAAATTTTCCCTTGCAACCAGCCCCTTGCTTTTCCTCGCAAAACACTAACAAAACCTGTCAAACTTGTGTCAAACTTGTGTCAAGTCAACACTGACCCAAACTTGACTTCTACAAGCTCGAAATATTGTAGACAAAGCGTCCAAAGCCCAGGGATTAAGAACCCCGATTATTCACCGATGAGCGAATGTAATTTTCCACCCAACGTTAATTTATCAGATCGCGAACAGCAAAGCGAAAGACGCAGGACGCTCACACAGAGGCTGTTCCATGAATTTGAATCTCGTTTGCATATCGCGGTGTATCGGTTCGCTGCTTTGACTATCGTGTTATCAGGCCGAGCGTGCGTCCGTTAATCTCCACGGAACTCCGATTCGCTGGACCGATGCAACGAGATCTTCCGAAATCAGAGAGCTTTCGAACGTACATCAACGATTTCGTTCCTCCGTTGTGTACAAATGGAGCAAAAATTTGGAAAGGAGACCCTGTCATTCACATCTCGATTGGATTCTGAAATTCGTTGCCGTAGGACACAATGGGAGACTCATCGACGAACCGTCGTTTCTTTATTCCTGGGCTATCGAGATTCGTTTAAAACGCTGTCTGTCACCGTCTTTTTTACTACTCTTTTTTACGGGTGCAGAGGATGGGTCTTGATCAAACGGATCTTTGGAATGGCGTTGTTTATTGACGCTGCTAACGAGTTCTTGAAATTTACTCTGTAATTTTAGTCGTATCGTCTGTTCGAATTTTTATGCACATTACTTACATTTCATGGGCAACAGGATGTTAAGTGACAGGCAATAAAGTGAGATGTTAAGTGACAGGCAACAAAGTGGGATGTTAAGTGACAGGCAACTAAGTGACATGTTAAGTGACTCTACGTTGAATGATACTCTATGCGAGTCTCTTAATGAACCATGTCTTAACTAGCTACACAGTGTCATAGCCTCACAGTTACAAAATTGATTAAGATAGATGGTAACATTTGAGACAAGGTATCGTTGAGTCACTTTCAAAATTGCTCTCATTTCATAGACAACAGTGTGACATGTTAAGTGACTACGTTGAATGACACTCTATGTGAGTCTCTTGATGTACCATGTCTTAACTAGGTACACAGTGTCATAGCCTCACAGTTACAAAATTGATTAAGATAGATGGTAATATTTAAGACAAGGTATCGTTGAGTCACTTTCAAAATTACTCACATTTCATAGACAACAAGGTGACATGTTAAGTGACTACGTTAAGTGATACTCTATGTGAGTCTCTTGATGAACTATGTCTTAACTAGGCACACAGTGTCATAGCCTCACAGTTACAAAATTGATTAAGATAGATGGTAATATTTAAGACAAGGTATCGTTGAGTAACTTTCAAAATTGCTCTCGTTTCATAGACAACAAGGTGACATGTTAAGTGACTACGTTTAGTGATACTCTATGTGAGTCTCTTGATGAACCATGCCCTAACTAGACACACAGTGTCATAGCCTCACAGTTACAAAATTGATTAAGATAGATGGTAACATTTGAGACAAGGTTTCGTTGAGTAACTTTCAAAATTACTTACATTTCATAGACAACAGTGTGACATGTTAAGTGACTACATTAAGTGATACTCTATGTGAGTCTCTTGATGAACCATGTCTTAACTAGGCACACAGTGTCATAGCCTCACAGTTACAAAATTGATCAAGCTAAACAATATCATTTGAAACAACTCATCGTTGAGTAACATTCAAAATTACATTTCACAGTCAACAAGATGAGACATTGACTACATTAAATGATCTTAAGTATTCTTTCAATGAACTAGCCTTGCAGTATCATCACAGTTACAAAATTGATCATGGTAATATTTGGGATAAGATGGTCGGAACGCCTTACGGAAAGCCCTGTAAAAACTCTCAGTGGACGTTCTCTCGAAACAGGTCGCTTATTGGTCTCTCAGGGAGTAATTACGAGATAGTAATTTCCGTGAAAAACGTCGACGACAATGAACGTTGGAGGGTTTTTATACGTGCACGGGGATCGAGGACAATTGCGTTACACCGACGCTTTGACAACAAATATTGCGAGCATGGCGCACCGTAAAATGTGGCGCCTTTAACGTGGGACTCCAGGTTGCTTTATTCAAAAGCCGAGACCAACGCAAACAGACCGTTCGCGAGTAACACAGAGAAAAATGAATGTTTGACGCGCGTGCCAGAGGAAGCGTGTCACCAAGATCCTGCGATTTTTATTTACTGCGACGTTGTCGATAAAAATTCTGTTTTCAACGACAGATGGTCATGGAATTTTCAAAATTATAAACATAGAAATGTCTCCATGTCTCGAATAAAAAATGCAAAATACTTCTCAAGGTAAAAATTTGAGATTTCTGAAAAGAAATAGAAGTTTCTGTTCTGAAAGAATTTTTAAGAAACAAAAGACAGAAGAACAGTGTATTATAAAAATCCCTTATCTTCAAATTAGAGCTCGTTAAATTTTCGTTGTGCTATCAGTTACAGGTCCTTTTGTCCGAATATTTAAAGTTTGAAGCAGAAAGAGGATCGATGGTAATTCGAGCCGTCAGGTTTCGGGACAAGATTTGCATCGAAAGTTGGACCGCGTTCACCTTTTCCTCGGAGTAGCAGTAACACGGTAGACGATCCCATTATCCTGCGTCGGGCTATTATTATATTTTGCATTTAAGCAAACTTCAGTAGTCGTAACTTCAACCGTGTTACCGTAGCCATTCCCGAAGAAGTTTCCACGGAGCGGAAAGGAGCTTTTCTTACCGGTATTTCGACCATAAACGAAATAAAACGGTCCTCTTTTAGTCCTCGAGGTAAGCTTTTAATCCTCCCGTCGTCTCTGTAACTTCTCAAACGTAAACGAATTAAAATTTTAGTCAGGGTTTGGCGCGATGATCGATCAAGGATTATTGCAACAAACACCGCGATTAAAGGTTGAATTTCCGTTGTCAGGATGCAAAGCCGGAGCTGACGTTAATTTATAATCTTAATAAACGAGTCGCCGCGAGACGTTGTTTTCAGCGAGAAGTCCGCTTCAAAGAATTCTCTTCCTTTTGCTTTATCCAACGAGCTGCAACTCGACACCTTTGTTCCCGAGAAGCCAGTCAGAAGTTTCGAATAATTTTTAATCCTTAACGAAAGCCAGTTTTAAGAAAAAATACGCGGTCGTTACACTCGAAGATAACCGAAATATTAAATAATCCAACTTCGGTTGGAAGTGTGCAAAATTAAGATTGTTAAGCAAACTTCAAGTAGTTCCGAAGATATCGAACGCTTTTTTTTAACTATCTGCGAAACGTGTAAGGCAACCTCTGGACAAGTTCGCGATCCCTGATACAAAATGTTTCACACGACGCCGGAGATTAAGGGCACGTCGCCGGAGACTTTACCGTCGCTTACAAATTTTCATTTAACTTCCGGGGCCATTGCGAACTTTAGGGACGCTTTAATAAGATCGTACGGTTTCATGCGAACCTACAATTTTTAAAGAACGCGAAACTTTTGGATCTTCCGATACTTCTCTGAAACTGGTGTCTCTCAAAATGGTGTGGATAACCGTTACGTGTAAACATCTAATAACAGTATAAATACGGTGGAAATTGTGGGAACTCGCGAACGCAAGTAGTAGAGGTCCGTGCGTGGTCAGACAGTGGCTTTTATTAACTCTTATAAATCCCGAAAAATAGGTCGTGCGATATTAAATTTTAAATATATTCGACGCGATAAATTTCAGGAAATATTTTTTTAACCTTGCAGTTTGACGAGTCAGACGCACTTAAAAACCTCTTACTTGACTATCAAATACATTTCAATTTGAAGTTTGAGTTCAATTATAATTTGTACAGTCAAAGATCTGAATACAGAGTAGTCAGAATATTTTAATTTTCTTTATTGATTTTAACCCCTTCCCGTGCTTTGACGAGTCTCACTCGTGACGCACTCACAACTCAAATGTGATTAATATTATTCAAATTTTGAATACTCTTCAACTTGAATTTTAGATCCAACTATAATTTGCGTTGTCAAGGATCCCTGAATATAAAATACTTCGAACATTTTAATTTTCTTTGTTCGTTTTAATGTTATAGTCCTGAATGGTTAGTCTTGACTGACGCACCTCATAAATAAATGGCACGGCAAGGGGTTAATATTATTGCGGTTGGTTTCCAACAAACTAATCAAAAGGTATACAGATAATTACAAATCGTACAATCCTTTTTTGGAATCGACATTTTGGAAATCCGGCGTTTGATTAAAAACCGCCTCGGTCAAAAAACAAAGGCGTTTTCGCGCGTGTCAGCGTGCACAATGCGATAACTGTACGCGTCGCTGGTAAACGCGGCCGATCGCATTTGCGAAGGGAAACGGGCCGTAATCTAGGCCATGGGACTCGAGTCCTTGTGTTCGTAACTCACCACACGTGCTGCTAGACCTACATTAGGGTGGGCAAAGTTCGCCTTCCAGCGGCGCGGATGCTCGCTTTTCCACGCGCCCCTTTCCGGCCGAATTTACGATTCAACTTCCGTCGTCTCTGCGCCATTAAATGCCACCTCTCTCTGACGGGATCCGGGCTTTCGATGGCGGCTACACGACACCGTCACGGATTTATTACCTTCCGACTCTGGCACATTGAATTCTAAGGATAGAAGAATCTATTTTGTCCTCGTTCGATCACGTTCCACGGACATTTTTTAACAAAATTAATACCCTTCACGGACATAATAGATCTTTTTAATTCCACTCCAAACGGGGATTCTATATTTTACGTACGTTTTTCGAAATGCAGGTGATACGCAATTTGCTAGCCCCTTCGCTGCATCGTTACGCATTAATAAGGTCGCAGACTAATGTCCGATGCAATTGCCCCGGCAACCATGACCTGATTCTACGAATTAAGTAGCTTCCGATTATTACGGGCTGTGTTATGACGATTTATAGCTTCGTTATTGGAAACGTACCTATCTCGGAAAATTAACTGAACTCTTCAAATAAACAGAAAAGAATTATTTTGCCAAAATGTACTTTTTCAAAACACATCCACATCCATACATCACTGGACTCACACAACGTTAACATATTTAGCAATCTCTGACTAAAGATGGACCTAGTTGGACCTTGACAAATTTGAAGTTAAGACTAGTAAATTAAATTTGAAGTTAAAGAGTAGTACAAATTTTAACAGGGTTTGTCACATTTGAACTCTGAGTCACGAGTGAGACTCCAAAGTACATCAAGGGTTTTAGAATTACCTGCTGATAATTTTGTACGGGACAATTTTGCGAAAGAGCGTTTTGAGAGCGCCATTACGTGAAATCGATAAAGACAAGGTATATCGCACACGCGAGTCCATACGGCGGCTTATTGGCAACCAGTTGCACATGCTTACATGTAAGTTGTATGAAGACATAAACGTAGAAAATTTGATCGTTTCGAAACAGCCTTCGAGCACGCCAAGCGTCATTATTGCGAAGCCACTTGTCCGTCTCGCTTGACATCTATCAGCCGATGTTAACGAGTTCCTCGCTGTTCGTTCATTAACGACCCGCACGCAACCCTTTCTACCGGCGATTATAGTCGTTCGTGACTTCGGTTATTTTGGCTATGAAATTTCGAGCGAGGACAATCGGGAATGCGTGTAATTTCGAACGGACGCAATTTCGAATGCGTGCAAACGGGTAGAATTTGAAACGAGTGCAACTTGGAATGCGAGCGATTCCGAAACCATGTAACTTGGAACGTGCGAAATTTCAAATGTGCGGCACGTTCGTTGACGCACTCGACGTTCTCTCTGCGTTAATTGCAAAGGCCATCGAATGAACATTATTATATAATAAAATATCGCGTTATAACATAATATACGTCACGTACGGTTTCCAGTATCCGATACGTATCTACAATATGGCTCTGACAAATATTTGCACGAGTAAACATAATATCGATACAGGTTATTGTAAAATCGATTTAATAAAATTCCTATCTCCATATGTCATAACTAGCGGGCTCTATTCCATGCACGTATAATTCGCTGATTTATGTTTATATTATCTCACGCATCGTTCGCCGTTTGCAAACGTGCATGGAATATTCATCGATTTTGTAGAAAAACTCATCGATTGGGGGATGCTTTGTATATCTGTAGCTATTTAGTAGAACTTCTAGAGCAAACTTTATTTAGCACTTTGATATGTGGCACTTACTTGACAGATCTGCTTTGTTATTAAAAATTTGCCTCTTCATTGAAAATACTCATATTAAGCTAGTAGCTACTAAAAATAAATATAAGATTTTGCAAAAATATTTGGGTTTGTATAAAATGAAAATACAGCAATTTTCAGCTGTTTCACCATAACAGTCATGTGTTAACGAATCCGACACATGTGTAGCTTTCATGTAAGAAACGTTAGAAGTGTGTCTAAATTTTCTATCATAATCTAGTCTACACTTGTAACCTACATCAGACCAAAATCTGTTCTTTGACGTTCTCATCAAATCATCCAGGATTATACGTTCGCGCGAATTAAGCACATAAAGGGACAATGAGAAAGATGAATCCCGGTGCGATCTCTCGGCAGGTTGGACAGCTGCATTTTACATCGAACAGATGTAATAGGTAAGGCTTAAGCTCGGATTAACACCCCCTCGGCGCTCCTCGAATCATTTAATTCGCAGTTCAGTCCGGTGTCTAATTAGATAATTAAATTGGGTCGTCGAACCACGGAACTTTGGATCTTTTGATCAACGCTGACTCTTAATCTCTTAACAGAAATCTCCTTCTAGGTTCTTTTCACAGAATACAAATCGTCTGAACTGTGCAAACAGCCCTGATAATCGAATAACTTGTGTACGGTTAATTATCGAACTTCCCTTTAGCGGGATCGGTCAGAATATTCACCGAATACACGATGTTTGTAACTGGTACAATTTGTTTGGAACGTTTCTGTCGAGCTGTCGTTTGCAGAATTTTTGGGGTGGAAAATGTCAGTTGGCAGAGTCAAATGTCATTTTGTTATTTTAGTAAATAAATCGGTTATTGAAAGATCACAAGATTTATATGTGGTTAAAATGTGAGTAATTAAATTTAAGCTAAGGGTAATTTTTTTTGTTTGCTCGTAACAAAATCTTATGCAATTTCATTCTTTTAATGAATAAATCATTTATTGAAAGATAAATAAATCATCAAATAAATGAAACATTTATCGAGAGATCACAAGATTAATAAGATGTCAAAATGTGGACAATAAACTTTGTGCTAAGTGCAATTTTTTTTGTATGTTCGTGATGCAACAAAATTTTATGCAATTTCATTCTTTTAATGAATAAATCATTTGTTGAAAGATAAATAAATCACCAAATAAATGAAACATTTATCGAGAGATCACAAGATTAATAAGATATCAAAATGTGGACAATGAACTTTGTGCTAAGTGCAATTTTTTTTGTATGTTCGTGATGCAACAAAATTTTATGCAATTTCATTCTTTTAATGAATAAATCATTTGTTGAAAGGTAAATAAATCGTCAAATAAATGAAACATTTATCGAGAGATCACAAGATTAATAAGATGTCAAAATGTGGACAATGAACTTTAATTAAATGAAATTTTTTTGTATGTTCATAACAAAATCTGCCATTATTCGTACGGAATCGGTATATCTCATAATTAATATCTCATGCGTGCCAGAACAAGCCTCGCAGAATTCTCTACCGCGCAGATAATTACTCAAGCTGATTAATTGTCCCGTAATTATTCGTAGCAATCGGTGCGGTACAAAGAAGCTGCTGACAGGCTTCTCGACGTTACACGCAGTATGTCGTAAAAATAACTGATCTTTTTATATAGAAAGAAATTAAAATTAATTCTTTTATTCAAAATACATCTACATCACCGCTGAGCTCACACAAGGTTAACATAAATATATGGCGCTAATTTTCCTCAAATTTAAAAAGTAACTGTACATTTTCAATTACTTTTTCTGCGTGCAATTATCACTCGTACCTGAATTTAATTTCGAGACACTCGCGATAAAAGCGATAAGGCATCCTTGATCAAGACGAAATCCGTTTCGAACGTTTGATTCAAAGCCTGTTGCCAGTCAAAGCATCGGATCCTGAGGGATTACGGTACACAAGAGCTCCTTCAGTTTGTACGAAAGTTGGAGTAGATTTACGTAATTTCAGCGTAATGCAAAGGATTAATATTCGTTGAGAATTAATACTCTTGTAAATGAGCGTGAACAAAGTCGAATCCTCTATTTTTTGGAATACTGATTAATCACGTTGCAGAGGGAAGCTTGTTTAGGGAGAAATCAAATGGCAAATACGAATGGCGAACTTTGTTGAAATGTTACGTACGTGAATGTATTAACATTCATTAGTCTCTTGAGCTAGCAAACGCCGAAAGCCACGGTGTAAATTAATTATTACTTGTCACGAACGAGCCAGGGTGTTAAAAGGCAAGCAAATGTTCTCCGTGTACACACGCGCAATGATGACCTCCACGATAATCCCTTCGGTGTTAAATATTTTCCGCTACGAAATCTACATGTGTCCACGCATCAAACGATTCCGAATAAAATAATGGAAACGCATAAATAAATATCTCGCGGTTCTTTGAATTCGCTTTTATTATCCGCATCATGGTGTATCTTTCATAACATTGCATTTTAATTGTTCTCGATTATCACTGGCCAGGCAGCCACCGCAAAATGTACCTCGTTTGCATATATAATCCTCCAGCGTGAAATCCTGTATTACACCAAGCATTTTCACTTATAAATATTCACCAGCAGAAAAATCTATTTCCATATGTAAAGTTTCCCGAGTGCTACAAAAGCGGGCTTCGGTGATTAATCGTGACGAGGGTAAATTAATTCGTTTATCGGCAATTTTTAACCCCACAATATAATCTGTATTTTCTAACGCAAAACGGTTAATGCCTAGTAATTCGAAACTTGCGGACTACTTTAGCGGTGCGGAAATTCATGCAAATTCTTGGCCTGAAAAACTCGCTACAGGAGTACCACGGAAGTTCGCGTTGCTTTTCCATTTACTCGCGTTCCTTGGATTCTATTGCGAGTCAAGATTTTGGTGAAGAACGATAATAGAATTTCTTTTATTTCTATGAGGAGTTACGTGATTTTAGGGAGTCGAAACTTGCCCTATTTTCTACCCATATGTATATATATACTTGTGGTATTTTTATCTTAAGTGTCTCGTGTTTTGCTCCATGAGAGCGCGTCTAATTATAGAACTTAATTATGCTGGTCGAGGTTTCTTTATTACCAGCTCGATGATAACAGAAATAATTTTAATTATTTAGTTAGGTCAGGTTAGCTTCATTAAGGTAGCGTACAGATTTGGAATAAGTACAAATGATCTTAATAATAAAGGATATAAATAATTGAATACCATGAGGAACTTGAAAAATTTAATCAAACATAACCTTATTCTAAGACAATCTAAATCAAACAAAATACTAATACTAACCAAACCTAAATGCCCCTTCTTCTTTAACATAAATTTTCAAATTTGACCCAGACCTAAGCTGATGCTGACTTAACCTTATTCTGACATAACCTTGTTCAGACCTAACCTTAAGCTGACCTAACCTTATGCTAACTTAGCCTTATTCTGATCTAACCTTATGCTAACTTAATCTTATTCTGACATAACCTTGTTCAGATCTAACCTTAAGCTGACCTTACCTTATGCTAACTTAGCCTTATTCTGATTTAACCTTATGCTAACTTAATCTTATTCTGACCTAACCTTATGCTAACTTAACCTTATTCTGACCTAACCTTATGCTAACTTACCTTGTTCTGACCTAACCTTGTGCTAACTTAGCCTTATTCTGACCTAACCTTGTGCTAACTTAGCCTTATTCTGACCTAACCTTATTCTAACTTAACCTTATTTTGACCTAACCTTACGCTAATTTAACCTTATTCTGACCTAACCTTATGCTAATTTAACCTTATTCTGACCTAACCTTATGCTAACTTAACCTTGTTCTGACCTAACCTTATGCTAACTTAACCTTATTTTGATCTAACTTTATTCGGGCCTAACTCTAGGTTAGGTCAGCATATCACTCTTTTACCAGCGTTAAATAATAACAGAAATAATTATAAATGATTCAGTTAGGTTAGGTTAGATTATAACCTTATTACCAATTGCTCAAAAATAAAAAAAATGATAATAAATGATTCAGTTAGGTTAATACCTTATCATCAAGTGTTCGATAATACCAAAAATAATGAAAAATGATACAGTTCTTAAGAACCGACTCAAGTACTTGAAAAAAAAATGCCTCGTACAAAATTTCTTTTTCATCGAGCGTGATACGCGAGAAACCAGAATCGAATGAGATGGAACACAGTTAGTGGGACAGATTTTCCTGACACGGGTAACTCTATAGCATTCGAAAGTTCTCGCTGAAAGCCTCTCGTTGAGCTATGAAACATTTTCCAGACGAGCTGGGAAGCAGCGAGAGCTTTTAGCTTCGGGTTTCCTGTGGTTTCGAAGCTCAACTTTTCATCGCGAATGAGGGACAGAGAAAGATAGAGATAGACAGAGTGGAAATGCCAGCCAAGGGTTTCTAGTTTGGATATTTGCCGTTGAAAAATGTTGTCCTATATTTGGATACGCTATTTCGAAGGGAGAGGTTTGTTTCCTGACAATCTAGATCGCTGAAATCGCTCAACCACTCCGTTTCTTTGGATTGCGAGCTTAAATGTCATTCGTGACGCGCTGTGTCTAATCTCTGGCAATTGAACGGTGTGACGCTGTGAATCGTAATGAATCTTAAGATTAAGTGGATGTACTCGATGTGGATGAAAAACATGAGAGGAGTCTTTGATGTAGACTTACATTATAATTCTATTAACGTTCAGTCATTTTTTATGTGGACATAAAGAAGAAAATGATGAAAACAGTCTCTCATGCAGACTCACATTATGAGTTTCATTAAGTTCAATAATTTCAATGTGGACATCAAGAAGAAAATTATGAGAAGAGACTCTGATGCAGACTCATATTATGAGTTTCATGTTCAATAATTTTCAGTGTGGACATCAAAAAGAGTACAATGAAAACAGTCTGTGATGCAGACTCATATTACAAGTTTCATTATGTTCAATAATTTTTAAAGTGGACGTCAAGAAGAAAATGATGAGAAGAGACTCTGATGCAGACTCATATTATGAGTTTCATGTTCAATAATTTTCAATGTGGACATCAAAAAGAGTACAATGAAAACAGTCTGTGATGCAGACTCATATTACAAGATTCATTATGTTCAATAATTTCAATGTGGACGTCAAGAAGAAAATGATGAGAAGAAACTTTGATGCAGACTCATATTATGAGTTTTGTTATGTTCAACAATTTTCAATGTGGACATCAAAAATAAGATGATAACATTTTTTGATACAGGCTCATAATTTTTATAATGTTTGACTAATTGAATGACTAATGAGTTGACTAATAGAATGACAGTGAAAAGAAAACGAGGAAAGTTTGCCTCAGACTTATGTGAGCCACGTGAAAAAAGGTTAGGTTATCATACGTAACATGGCTGACATTGTGGTACGAGGCTACATTAAATTGCAATTCGTAGTATTTTGATAAACATGTTTGATAAGGTAAAAGTTATTTGGTCGTAAGAAACCGAAATCTTAAAAGTTGAAACTCTTAAAAGAAACAAGAGAAATATTGGCTGGGTAGAACAAACTTTCTATTGACAAATACTTGCAATAAAAGTTTACTGGTTCCATCCATTGCAAGGACTCGAACAAATAGTAAATACCAGTTACTGATTGGTACCTATTTATTCGAACTCCGCCATCTCGAGGAAAAAGATGTCGTAAAGTGGATAACACAGAAGCGTAAAATTGGAGGAGCGTATTTCTCGAAGAATGCAAGAAGTTGAAACTTCGAAATTTTCAAGCATTTCAAAATATTTCATACTCGAAACACGTGTGTCAAATCGACGGTTTTTAATATGAGACTTGTCCCGTTTTCGAGAGCGTTGGTAAACTTTCCAGAAATGAAATTTCGAAGTAAACGATATACGACGCTCAACGAAGTCAAAGCAATCCGAAAGTTGAGAAGGAACTCGGGAATTTTATTTCGTGTCTCGTACGCGATTCATTCGACGCCCGTCACCTTTTTCATCCTTTTCAATCCCTGCGAGCCTGTGAAATCGATAAAAAATAAAAAGAACGAGTAGCTTGACACGGGAATCGTTTATTCCCGATGCTCGTGTAATACGCCGACGCTCTTCCAATAAAAATATTTTCTCCAAAACATGTTGGACATGTACTGAAACTGACGAGAACAAATTTCTTTTGAACGGGGCAAAATGGAAATTAATATTTCACGTTTCTTGCTGTATCGACGTCACATTTTTTAACTGACAAGATGACCGTAAACAAGATCGCTGTACATGGACAAGATGGCCGTTCATAAACAAGATGGCCGCACATGAACAAGATGACCGTACATAAACAAGATGGCCACAAAAAAACAAGTGCGACTTCATTAAATTTCGAACTCTATCGTATTGCAATGATTAAATGATTATAATTTATTGAATAAATGAATGATTTTGTAATGTGCGTCACGAGTGCGTCATGTTGTAAGCAAAAGTCTAAGTAATTACAAGCAAAGAAATAAATGCTACGCTATTAAGTTTGAGACTCAATATTGCAATGATTGAACGATTATTATTTGTTGAATAAATGAATGACTATGTAATGTGCGTCACGAGTGCGTCATGTTATAAGCAAAAGCCTAAATAATTATAAGCAAAGAAACAAATGCTACGCTATTAAGTTTGAGACTCAATATTGCAATGATTGAACGATTATTATTTGTTGAATAAATGAATGACTATGTAATGTGCGTCACAAGTGCGTCACGTTATAAGCAAAAGTCTAAGTAATTATAAGCAAAGGAACAAATGCAACGCAATTAAGTTTGAGACTCAGTATTGCAATGATTGAACGATTATTATTTGTTGAATAAATGAATGACTGTGTAATGTGCGTCACGAGTGCGTCATGTTATAAGCAAAAGCCTAAGTAATTATACGCAAAGAATCAAATGCTACGCTATTAAGTTTGAGACTCAGTGTTGCAATGATTGAACGATTATTATTTGTTGAATAAATGAATGACTGTGTAATGTGCGTCACGAGTGCGTCGTGTTATAAGCAAAAGTCTAAGTAATTATACGCAATGAAACAAATGCAACGCCATTAAGTTTGAGACTCAGTGTTGCAATGATTGAACGATTATAATTTATTGAATAAATAAATGATTATAATTTGTGGAATAAATGAATGATTATAATTTGTTGAATAAATGATTATACAAGGTGTATCAGAAATAATATTATAAGCAAAAGAGTTAAACTTGAAGACTTGCATTTATCATCGTAGCAACAGGGACGAAGCTTATACAGCCTTATATCATAAGGTTTTCGAATGACACACGGGAGTTGACCGTGTCGGGAACTTATTACGTGAGAAATGAAAAGAAATGAAAAGCGACGGAACGCAAACGGTCGACAATATCAAATTTCCATATTTAAATTTCCCACCCTTCGTTGCGTTTTTCCTATCCTCTTAGCCGCCTTTTGAGAATATTCTATGTTTTAATTAAAAACCCTCTATTCCGGAACCGTTACGAGCCTCTTCTAATTTCACCGAAGTTGAAAGAATTTTCAACGAATCCCATTAAGCGAATTTATTTCCACGCGTGTGTATTTTACCTTGGAATTTCGAGGGACTCTTAGATCGATTTTAAACTTCGTTTTCATTTAATTACGGACAATTCGAAAAACTTTCACATATTTTAAAGTTAGATTTCATCTTCTCATTTATCATTCTTTAAAGACACTTTAATTTCATTAAATTCTTAAAAATGATTTCAGAACGATTTTGTTTTTTGAACCGAGTCTCGAAAAGATATTTCCAGAAATAATTCCTGTATTGTTCGCGTAGAAATTGCTTCCGGTAAAAGGTTAAGTAATTAACTTTTTGCCGAAGCGTTCGAAACGCGCTGATCGATCGAAGAAAAATTACGAGGCTCTCCTGCGAAGAGGTCATGCCACGAAGAGGAAGAAAGTAAAAAAACGGAGATTTCTTGCTCTACTCCTTCGCAGTAAGTTAGTCGCTATCTCCTAAGACAGAGAAAAAGTTAGCGGGTTTCTCTAGTCGGATCCGTTGAGTGACATGGGCGGCCATCACGTTGACTTTCTTCGCTGGCAGATTGAACGCGTCTCGTCGACTCTAACGGCGCGGAAAACACTGAAAGATGAAATCCACGCGAAATTTGACCATCGAGAAAGAAACTCGGTGTCTCCAGATGTTATCGCGATTCGATCGAAAGATGGAGGAAATATTAAAAGATGGAGGATTCGAGGTCCCAGAATTTAAGAACATTCAGCCCTTTTCTAAACTAAAAATTGATCTGAAGAATTGATCTAAAAAATTGATGAACTAAATGGTCTCTGAAATTCTATACGCAATGACAAGTTACGTAAATGACCATTCGGATCAATGTCCGCACCCAGAATTTCGTTGAATAGTGGGCGGAGCGATTGGATGTCAATTATCGAAGCAGCGATCCAATCTCGATTCGAATAGTTATATTTAATCAACGTATCGTTAATAACGCGCAATGACAATCACGAAAAGATAATTGTAGTAGTGGATGAAACGCACCGTAACTGTCCTAATTATTTAAGAATTTGTTGAATTTACGAGGACACGTACATCCAGCCGGGTTCAGGAACGTGTACGGAATAATAGAAACCCTTTAAAACACAAATCTCTCGTCGATGAAGGTACCTCTAACACCGTAAATCTTCTACAATCTCTGGCGACCATATATCTTGAAGGAAAGCGCTCCCCTGGATTTCCTCCGCTCAAAACGGAATTTAAAACAGATCCGGTGGTAATTGTCGGAATTTTGCTCAACGATAACATTGAAAAAGGAACACCTGGTCGTCAAATTTGGAGAATTTGATTCGACGTTAAAATGCTAATGACTGTGGCACACAAATTTGGAGGACTATTTTCTCAATTTTGGAGTCAAAGTCAGACACTTTGGAGTCCTATGTCGAGTGTCGACGTCTCTTTTCTCTTGGATCTTATAAATAATTCAAATAAATAGATTGGCTCAATATATATATTTTCATTAACTTACTATTTATAATAAATGAAGAATGCATTAGTCAGATGCGCGCACTGTTACAATACACTTGATGGAGAAACTCTTTCTTGAACTATTTTATAAATAAAAGAGATGGTAGGTAAAAGAAAGTAAGGAGTGCAAAGTAATATAGTGACTCATATTATAAGCTTCATTTTGTTCAATAATTTTCAATGTGGACATCAAAAAGAGTACAATGAAAACAGTCTCTGATGCAGACTCATATTACAAGTTTCATTATGTTCAATAATTTCAATGTGGACGTCAAGAAGAAAATGATGAGAAGAGACTCTGATGCAGACTCATATTATGAGTTTCATGTTCAATAATTTTCAATGTGGACATCAAAAAGAATACAATGAAACCAGTCTGTGATGCAGACTCATATTACAAGTTTCATTATGTTCAATAATTTCAATGTGGACGTCAAGAAGAAAATGATGAGAAGAGACCTTGATGCAGACTCATATTATGAGTTTCATGTTCAATAATTTTCAATGTGGACATCAAAAAGAATACAATGAAAACAGTCTGTGATGCAGACTCATATTACAAGTTTCATTATGTTCAATAATTTCAATGTGGACATCAAGAAGAAAATGATGAGAAGAGACTCTGATGCAGACTCATATTATG
Organism: Megachile rotundata; assembly: GCF_050947335.1. Taxonomy (NCBI): domain Eukaryota; kingdom Metazoa; phylum Arthropoda; class Insecta; order Hymenoptera; family Megachilidae; genus Megachile; species Megachile rotundata. Next base: position 11,757,933 of record NC_134996.1, read on the forward strand.
AGTTTCATGTTCAATAATTTTCAATGTGGACATCAAAAAGAGTACAATGAAAACAGTCTATGATGCAGTCTCATCAAGTTTGATAATGTTGAATAATTTTTTATAAATTTTAAGATTGTAATAAAGAAGAGATTGAGACAACTAAGAAATCAGCAAGGAAGTTTCGTTATTTCGTGGAATTTTTTCAATAACGTCAAATAAAAATGAATAGGAAGGTTTCGTGTCGGAAGCACGTAAGAAAGTTGAGGATAAAAAACAATGGAGTTCCTTCTCTCGAGTCAGTGGTATTGAATAGAAAGTTTGTTACCAGCTTCTGGTAGCACAATGGGAAGATGCTCTTCTTTTTTTACAATAGAAAATAAGACGTTTTATTCAACTGCTTCGAACACGCGTCGAAAGAAGAACAGTGTTCGGGAGACACCAATAAATCTCTCGGTAATCCCGATCGATCGTGCTTGCAAAGAAAGCTCGCGTTTCCATGCAGTGGCGTGGAAACATTGAATTCTTTCCCAGCCAGTGAAAAGCGGCCACAGCAACGACACGTTTCGCCCGTGCAAGAACATCGCCATGACGTTACACAGCTGCAACAGCTTGCTCATAATACGACTTTTCCTCCGGCCTTTACATGGCACAAGAATTTCCAACAAAATTTCTCCGTTCCACCGGAAAGGCTTTTATACGCTGACTTTATAGAAACTTTGGCTATCAATTCTACGTGCGTCAATTTGCAAGTTTTACATTGTACATGAAAGCTTGTTAGTGACTTCCTAAGAACAACCTGCACCTTTTTTTTTCGCTTCCGTAATTTTTCAAGTGTCCTCCGCACGTTTTCACCAATTTTCTAGCCCTTCAACCGTTCTCTTCATTTTTCTTCGCCACGATGCATTTTTACCTTCTTATTACACTTTTTGCTTGGTTTGTCGGTTTCTTAGTCTACCGCAATTAGATAAACTTGAAATTTCAATGCTAGGAAACTACATAAATGGCAGACACAAATCGCAGATGTTAACATAACCTATAATTTTCTGAGCAGCTGCGTCATTCACAATTATTAAATGAATACACATGAAGACAAATAAAGAAAATTGAAAATTGGACACATTTTGTATTGATCATGAAGATTATAATTAAACCTAGAATTCGATTCAGATGACAATATGAGTCTGTCGCGTATGAACTGCAAGGTGCGTCACCCAGTAGGGTGTAGGTGCGTCACGAGTATGTAGAGTAAAGGATTTTAAGTTACCTCGAGTACAATTAATTTGATGCATCAATCATTAAGCAATGTTAGCTATATTAATACTTTGATATCCAGTTAAAAAGTGCACAACATTTATACATAAATCGAAGCATAAATCATTGTATGAACAAGGTGCGTCACCTTGAGGGTGAGGTGCGTCACGAGAGTGTAAAGAAAGAGGTTAAGTTTTCAGTTACCTCGAGTAATTAATTTGATGCATCAATCATTAAGCAATATTAGCTATATTGATACTTTGATTTCCAGTTAAAAAGTGCACAACATTTGTACATAAATCAAAGAATAAATCATCGTATGAACAAGGTGCGTCACCCTGCAGGGTGCAGGTGCGTCACAAGTATGTAGAGCAAAAGGTTTTACCTCGAGTACAATTAATTTGCTGCATCAAGCAATAGTTCCGCGTTAAAAAACGCAGAACATTTGTACATAAATCGAAGCATAAATCATCGCCGTAATTAAAACGCTGTAAAAAGTTCTAGGTTGCGGTTGAAGCGAACTTGTTGGCCGGTCTGAAAATTTTCCCAAGACAGACTGATTGCCTTTTACTACGCAAACCAACGTAGGAAACCAATTCTCTGCAACAGCTTGCCCATAATTTCAGCCGCGAGAGAACGTTTTCGCGAGCAATATATTCAGTACATGAACCTTAAATGGAATTTATGCTAATCAACGCGGCGCATAGCGCGAAACTGGAAACAAAGGGAAACGTTGATCGTTTCGGTAAAAAAAAAAAAAAAAACATTGACGAGAATACCAGATTCGAGCTCTCGAATCGATCGACTTTGAAAAGCACGGTTTTCAAACGCCACGGGCAAAAAAGGTTTATCGCCTGGAAATAATCCTGACAGAGATCAATTTAACGGTCGAACTAGGAGCCCTGATTCGTTCAACGATCTCCAAACAAAGAAATTTCATTTTAAATTATGTAACTCGGACGAGGAAGAGTAAATGTTTAACCGGGGGAGAATTCTTCGGGGGCTGTTAAATATAACTTCACGAAATCAATTTATGGCTTGGAGGGAAAATTTAAAAATCGGTGATGAATCTTTAAGAAAATTATCTGCAGTTCGGGGCTGTTAAATATAACCTTAAATCAGTTTACGGCTTGGAGGGAAAATTTAAATATCGGTGATGAATCTTTAAGAAAATTATCTGCAGTTTCATTTCGGTGTGGAAGTATATTTAATTAGATCTTGGATTTGCATTCTTGTATTAAGGTTATGTGAGCATTGGACTTTTGTATGGAGGTTATGTGAGTTCTTGATGTGTATAAAATATCTGGTGGGATAATAATCGAGTTATCGAGGAAGGAGAATGAGAACCGTAAAAGGATTATCCGTTGTTTGATCCAGGGCCAGTTGTCAATGCTGCTCCCATTATAGTCCCAAGTTCATCGGTATGATTGAAGCCAATGTAACGCGGCAACATACACATAACATTAGTTAAGTGATGCCTGGACGCTTACATGGACAATATAGACCCCAATTGCGTTGCTCTGTGATCGATGTTGCCGTGAGGCCGGATTGGAAAGTTTACCATGCTACAAAATTAACGTTCGAAATCTGAAAAGATCAACACGTCCCAAAAAGTAAAGATTCACCTAGCAAAAGTCTAATAAATTAACCTAGTCTAGTAAATTAAGCCAGTAAACCCAAGCGAGAACATATTTGATCGTTTCAAGCAAACTGACCCAGGGCTAGACAACTTTTCCAGGGTAGAAAAGAAATCAAGAAAGGTGCATGTTTAAACGTTAAACCCACTCGCGACTGCAAATACTGCATTCGCGAATCCACTATATCACCAGGGGCTCGCCAATCTCGCGTCACGACGGCGACGATTTAAGTAACTGTCCTATTTCCTATTCTAACTCTTTTCAAATGGTATTTTATAGTCAAGCTTTGCTAATCGGCTGCTTTGTGCGTTGCAGATAAACCTGGGATTTTCTACTTGAGCTCTTGAATGAAAAACGTTCAACGATTTCGATCAATACATTACTGAAGGTGCAATTGATTTTAAGAAATAATTCTTCGTAATTGGACTTTTCTTATTTTATTATAAAAACAATATTCAATATTTAACCTCTTTACGTGCTTTGACACACTCGTGACGCACCGCGACGCACTTACTGCTTAAATATGACCTTACTGAAATTTTTTCTTCAACTTAAAATTTAGGTACAAGTATAAGTTGCATTATCGAGGATCCTCAAATATAAAATACTCACACTTCAATTTTCTTTGTTCATTTTAATTTTATAGTCCTTAATAGTTAGTCTTGACAGAAGCATAATAGTGATGGGTATAAGTACCTCTTTTATATCTTGATACTTAAAGAAAATTTTCTAAAATTACAATTAGAAGTTCAAACATTTTTTACAAAAACAAGAATTTTGAAATCAATTTTTTATTTTATTATACAAACAATATTCAACATTTAACCTCTTCACGTGCTTTGACGCACTCGTGACGCACCACGACGCACTTACTGTTTAAATGATCTTACTGAAATTTTTTCTTCAACTTGAAATTTAGGTACAAGTATAAATTGCATTATTAAAGATCCTCAAATATAAAATACTCACACTTCAATTTTCTTTGTTCAATTTAATTTTATAGTCCTGAATAGTTAGTCTTGACAGAAGCATAGTAGTGATGGGTATAAGTACCTCTTTTATATCTTGATACTTAAAGAAAGTTTTCTAAAATTACAATTAGAAGTTCAAACATTTTTTACAAAAGCAAGGTACAATTTTGAAATCAATTTTTTTTCATTTTTACAGAAATAGAGGGTTGTACCGATGAGAGAAATGTGTTCAATTTTATGCGATGGTTCGCTCATAAGTCAAAGCGTCGCGGCGTTCCATCATATTCCTCCAATGCATAAATTTTCGGAAATCATCTCGGAAATAAGAATAATCGCTACCAAGAAGCAAACTGCGAATCTCTAAAGAATTCGCAAGATTCTTGAAGAGAAGCCCTTTACTTTCAAAGTTCCCGTACTTCGATTGCCATGTCAATCAAGCATTCCGAACTCGAAATCTGCGTTCCCAGGGAATTCAAAGCGTAATATAATCCCACGTCAATGCCTTCGAGTCTCTGAGAATCCGAGATATTTCAATATATACGACAGGATGGATTCTCGATAAATATTTTTCCGTGCAATCGTTTATGGGATGCCTTCTTGTGGCCATCGGGGAAAACTGAAGCGAGCTTCGATTAAGATAAGTTTATGGTACGTCAAATAAACAAACTGACCACTTAGGTCGATGCATAACGAGAAGGCTGAACGACTACAAGTAGAGGCCGCGTGCCAGGAACTCGTAATTGTTTTGAATTAACGATACTTTAAGCTTGGACCGTAACGCTGCGTAGACTGATTCTATGCTTGCCATCGTATGACTAATTCAGTGGAAACATTTTTCTTCTTTTATGTTCAAGTTTTTGTACTCAGAAGGTGAACAGAATGTTTAATACAACTATTTAGAAATTAGTTGTATTTATTTAGAATATTAGTTTATTTAGAATATATATTTTTTACTTAAGTCTATAGGTGTATGACGTATACAATGAAACAATAGTAATAATTAATGTTAGATAACTTCAGGGATTTATGGAACTTCTCAACTAAAAAGTTTCAAGTTGCTGTCAAAAGTAAGAGTTCTTTAAGAGTTAAATGATCTCGAGTTTTGTGAATTTTTTCTTGAATTTTATTCATTTTGTGAATTTTATGAAGTTTGAATTTGATTAATTTTAATCATTTTAGGAATTTGATGAATTTGAGGAAGATGGAATTTGATAAATTTTATGAAGTTTGAATTTGATGAACTTTATGAACTTTATGAACTTTATGAATTTTATGAATTTTATGAATTTTATGAATTTTATGAATATTTTTCATTTTATGAATTTTATGAATTTGATGAAGTTTGAATTTTATGAATATTATTTATTTTATGAATTTTATAAATTTGATGAAGTTTTAATTTTATGAATATTATTCATTTTATGAATTTTGAATTTTATGAATATTATTCAGTTAATGAATTTTATGAATTTTATGAAGTTTGAATTTTATGAATATTTTTCATTTTATGAATTTTATGAAGTTTGAATTTTATGAATATTATTTATTTTATGAATTTTATAAATTTGATGAAGTTTGAATTTTATGAATATTATTCATTTTATGAATTTTATAAATTTGATGAAGTTTGAATTTTATGAATATTATTCAGTTAATGAATTTTATGAATTTTATGAAGTTTGAATTTTATGAATATTATTCATTTTATGAATTTTATGAATTTTATGAAGTTTGAATTTTATGAATATTATTCAGTTAATGAATTTTATGAATTTTATGAAGTTTGAATTTTATGAATATTATTCACTTTATGAATTTTATGAATTTGATGAAGTTTGAATTCTATGAATATTATTCATTTTATGAATTTTATGAATTTTATTCATTTTATAAATTGGATGAAGTTTAAATTTGTTGAATTTTATGAAGTTTAAATTTGTTGAATTTTATGAAGTTTGAATCTGATGAATTTTATGAAGTTTGAATCTGATGAATTTTATACACTTTATAAGTTCTAAATTTAATTGCACCTATGAATATAAATTATCAAGTACATACATACAAGAAGTACACATCGCCTCAACATCCCAAGAACATATAAACTCGAAGCATAATTTAAGTAGACAATTAGTTGCGCTCCCCCAGAATCCCCTAATTGCCGATCTACTTTTCGCACCTATCCAAGCAATTTCTCCTAGCTGCGAATCGATTGCCTTCCGAATAAACCATTAATCATTCCAGCCTTATAAAATTCGCTCAATAGAGCCCTCGCAATTTACTTAAGTAAATAAGTCATTAATGACTGTGTACCGGAACTTTTCCATCCAGTAACACGTATCAAAGAGACGCATTTCGAAGAGGCTCGATGCGAACGTATTTTGTGCGCTGGTTTTTGTACCGTGTCCTCGATGCTCTGTTTCCAGCCGCCCTAAAGCACACACCTCGTGCTCCATATTCTAATCTCCATTCTATGGTCATTGTTTCGTACTCTGTATTTGCGAAATTTTCATAATTGCCCGACAAGATCGAATACGATTGAATAATTAAAAGAAAACTCGGGCAAATTGGAAAGTTAGATTAAACTTGTTAATATTCCGCATGAAGTTCCGCGTTTTACCAGACGAGATTCGAAGCAAACACTTTTCGATGGACTTCCAATAACGTTGCACCGACTAACCAAAGCTCCCAGAAATGAAACGAAAACAGAAATATTTCGAAGGTGACGTAAAGGAGAAAATTGAGGAGTCAAGTATCGATTATATTCGGTATCGAATTTTGGCCGAAATATCTGAACTAATGCTAGGAAATAAAATGGATATCGGCTCCATTAAGCAAAGCCGATTTTCAAAAAACCATTCATCCAGATCGATTTTTATCTGTCCGTAAAAATAAAACCGAAGTAAAGTGATTTTATTTTAATTTGATCGTCACCCGCGGAACAAAATAAACGTTCTCTCGATGTTATCGATATTGCATTTATCATGGCAACGAAAGCTGTCTTTTCGACTACCTCTATTTTTAATTCTCGCCTGTAAAACGGACTGCTACAATATTTTTTCCTGGATGGAAGAAAAAGAGCAACGGCTGTCGCGCCTTTCAAACTCGCAACAAACCGGCGGTTATCGGAATCGCATTAATCCCAAAAAACCGAGATCCGTATCTTTCGGCGATAAATTTCCTTCGGTGGAAAAAATCGTGCCGTGAAATCTTTGCGCGTTATGTTTTCGATTATAACATTTCGGAGAATGCCAGGCGCGAGAAACTCGCGCATTATTTAACGAACATCAGAATTCTCGGCTGCACAGAATTTGCAAACGCGATTTTCTACCCTTTCATGTTCCCGGACGAAAAACCGAGTCGTAATTAACGCGATGAAACGGACAGAAATAAAGCGAAACGTACAAGTTAAGCATCGAATTAGCGTTTATCAAACCGTTAAACGGCGGTAACGCGCTACGAAGGACGCAATCAAACGAGATTCAAAGAAAATTAGAAGGCTCTCAATTCTATCCGAATCAATCTCTCGTTGAAACAAACAATCGTTTCGACGAGGCATTTCGTGCAACTGTCTTAAAGTAATCACGGAAGAATCCTGGTCGACCCAGTTTACGTGACAAGAATTTAATGACGCAATTAAGGTATTCCAGGAACATCAGGCGTTTCCCAGCCCCTCTTGCAAAAAAAAGAATCGTAAAACCAACCAACCAGCAAATTCTTCGACGATTCACCTTCGAAAATCGCGGGTTGCGTGATTTTCTTGCATCGATACTCGACTGTGGTGTCGGAAACAAATTATTCGATTTGGAGCGAAATTTGCATTCTTGGAAAATAAGATCTTGTTGACTGCAGTGGAGCGGTTGTAAATTCTTTTGGGTACTATTTTTATTTCTAAACTTTAAAACTAACTTAGACTTTCAACAATGTTCTTTTGTTATATTTTATATAGTTCCCATTAATTCGACTGTGTACCGCGAGGTGAAGAATGGAGAATGATGTCCAAACCTGACCTAGATTTTTGCAAAGTTTTTCCTGTTTTGTTATATTTTTTGTAGTTATAATTAATGTGACTGTGTATAGGAAGGTGAACAAATGGAGAATGATGTCCAAACCTAACCTAAATTTTTTTAACAATTTTCGTATTTTGTTATATTTTCTGTAGTTCCAAATAATTAATGTATCTATGTACAGTTAGGGAGGTGAACAAATTTTGAAGAATGTAAATTTCATAGATATTTGATAATATTTTGTTATACTTATTTTCTATAATTTCAAATAATTAATGAGACTGTGTTCAGTTAGGGAGGTGAACAAATGGAGAATGATGTCCAAACCTAACCTAAACTCTTCCAAAAGAATTGTCATATTTTATTATATTTATTTTGTATAATTCCTAATAATTAATGCAAGTTTGTACAGTTAGAAAAATGAGCAAATTTTGAAGAATATAAATTTCATAGATATTTGATGATATTTTGTTATATTTATTTAATGTAATTTCAAATAATTAATGCAACTATGTACAGTTAGAAAAATGAACAAATTTTGAAGAATATAAATGCCATAGATATTTGATGATATTTTGTTATATTTATTTAATGTAATTTCACATTATTAATGCAACTATATACAGTTAGAAAAATCAACAAATTTTGAAGAATATAAATTCCATAGATATTTGATGATATTTTGTTATATTTATTTTCTATAATTCCAAATAATTAATGTAACTCTATACAGTTAGAAAAATGCACAAATTTAGAAGAATATAAATTCCATAGATATTTGATGATATTTTGTTAAATTTATTTTCTATAATTCCTAATAATTAATGCAACTATGTACAGTTAGAAAAATGAACAAATTTTAAAGAATATAAATTCCATAGATATTTGATAATATTTTGTTATATTTATTTTCTATAATTTCAAATAATTAATGAGACTATATACAGTTAAAAAAATGAACAAATTTTGAAAAATATAAATTCCATAGATATTTGATAATATTTTGTTATATTAATTTTCTATAATTCCAAACAATTAATTCAACTATGTACTCTTAGAAAAATGCACAAATTTTGAAGAATATAAATGTCAGTTCATAATATTTTCCTAAATTTATTTTACATAACTCAACTTCATAAATGCAAGTATTTCAAGATGAACTTCATAATAAATATATGTTACATCTGCATTAAAATTTAATAACATAGATATTACATCAGTATCTCCACACAGTTACCCCATACAAGGGTGACACAGAAAAGTGTTAACGCAATTTCAATGTACTCCATCTTCACATCCGTAAATTATGAATTTACTCCATTCATATTCCCTTGTATCTTGAAAGCACTCGATACGAGGAAAATATGACTTTAAGAGCTTTTCACGATGAATTCGAGCGCGGTTAAATTACAGCTTATATCGGTAAAGGAGCAGTGCGTTTGCGTAGCTAAAAAAACTGAGCTAGTGAGCTACAATCAATAACATTGTTCTCTTTTGCGCTGTAGAAGCTATTATTTTGAGAAAACCTTGTTACGAGACAGATTTTTAATTCTCTGAAAAATTATACTCGATGCTTTCAAATTATATACAAGAAAATTGAACTATAATTTAAAATTATACGTTACTGCTTCATAACCAATAGTTAATTTTGTAAGAATAAAATCTCACCTTATTTAGGTCGATTTTTAGTATAAATATTTTGCAAAATTATACTCGATGTTTTAAAAACTATAGTCAATAAAATTTAAGTATAATTATGGTCAGTCAATATTATAGTCAGTCAAGCTGTTTCATAAGCAATAATTTTTGTAAGAATAAAATCTCACTTCAGGTCGATTTTTAATACAAATATTCTTAAAAATTATACTCGATGTTTTAAAAACTATATCAATAAAATTTAACTATAATTATGGTCAGTCAAGCTGTTCCATAACCAAATAGATTTTATAAAATTGAACCATAATATAAAATTACAGTCACGTCGCTCCATAACCAAAAGTAAGAAAGAAATCTTACCTCGTTCAGGTCGATCTCCTCCTGCGAATTCAGCGTCGGGCACTTGAATGCCATATACGAATCGACGGAGTTGTCGGCCCGCGTGACACCGGCCAAAATCAGCATCACCAAGCACCACTTCATTGTCCGTTGTATCCTGGAACTCTTCCAAAATCCGTGTATCTTATCACTGGCAAGTGTCACTCGCGTCAGATCGATCGTTCGACATCGATCCGATCAGTTCGATCGTAGCTTGTATCGCACTTCCACTGACACAGATTTACAGAAAAATCTCGATTCAACGCGAACGTCTCGCGGCTACGATAACGGGAAACAACATGGCACGCTGTGTTCGCGACTAATATTTTCCTCTTGTGCTCCTCGCTCGAGCTGGCGCGCTTCTGGCACGCTTTAATTGAACGCCTCGCTCATCCCCGCGCTCTGTCCGATCGATGCTCCTCAACGCATCGTTCTCGATCTTCTGGACCTCGTTCTGCCTTCTCCCAGAAAGTCGATCGATCGATCTAATCTTCGGTCATCGCAAGTCAACTGCCTCTCCTGTAGATCATTGTCAGTTCTCGAAGTCGGTTCTAATATCAATCGTACAATTTTAATATCAATCGTACAGTCTTGAAGAATCGTACAGTCTTAATCAGTCGTAGTCTTAATAAATCGCACAGTTCTAATAAAAATTGTAGAGTTTGAAGAACAGGAGTCGTAATCACAAAGATGACACTGGGATCACTTGGACGTCACTGATCACCTTCCAGGGAATGATCGACCACGATCGAGGAGGCAGGGGATGCGAACGCGACGCAGTCGTAGGGCACTCTGAACCGTTCCCAGTCAGCTAGCTGGTCCTCGCTACGTCCGATCGTCGCGACGCCTCTGACGTGAATGAAGAGGGGAGCGGGGAAATAAGAACGAAGTGTACGAGCCGGAGGGATCGAGGATTAGAAACGTGATCGAGACTCGGTCAAAGAGGGAATCAATTTTCGACCGCATTCGGAGGAACGTGCTTTTCTCTCGAATTTCGAGCCAGTCGTTAGTGGTCGCCATAATGTTTTTGTTTATTGGACTTTGACTACTTTTGTCTATTTTTTGCTCTTTTTGAATGGGGAATTATACGTACAATACAACAATAAAACCAATATTGAAATATTAATATATTGTACATGTTAAACGTATATAAAAATATAGAAATATAATATAAGATACATGTGTGTGTAATTTAGGGAGAGACATTTTTGTTCATTTAAGGAAAGGCTGTTTGGGATAATTACGTATATGTTAGCTGTCATTTAACCTTTTGTACTATTCTGAGTATTGAGATACTCTTCGTGAACAATTTTAATGGAATTTTTAATAATTTGCATAGTCAATTATATGATACGAAATTAATATACTGTAACTTTGTCTGTCTGTAATATTACAGCGACGTTATGTATATCACATATGTGTAATTTAGGGAGAGATTTTTGTTCATTCAAGGAAAGATAAAATGATATATATAAGGAAAAATTACATACATGTCAGCTATCATTTAACCCCTATTCTGAATTTTTAATAATTTGCATAGTCAATAGTATGATAGTAAATTGATATACTGTAACATTGTCTGTAATATTATAGCTGCGTTATGTATATCACATATGTGTAATTTAGGAAGAGGTAATTTTTGTTCACTCAAGGAAAGATAAAATGATGTATATGAGGAAAAATTACATATATGTCAGCTATCATTTAACCCCTATTCTGAATTTTTAATAATTTGCATAGTCAATAGTATGATAGTAAATTGATATACTGTAACATTGTCTGTAATATTATAGCTGCGTTATGTAGACGCAACGCACCAATCATAGAGCAAGGTTTAACAATAGAGGGATAGTATCCCGGTTCCAATTTTAATTTGTCAAAATCATGAATGCACCGGTGAACGTCGAAACTTAGCATTGAATTCCGTGATTTAATTAGCGTGACTACAATCGCAGTTGCGTCTCGAATAATCGAATCAACCGAATTATTAATCGGACAAAGACTTGATTAAACCTCGAAGCGAATTGTTTTAATCGCACTAATCGGAAACACGGAACGTTCAAACGAGATCAATTGATTCTGAAAATATAGAAGTTGGAGTAGGAAAAAGTTTGGGAAGTTCCGTCGCAAAAAGTTTCGTTTCCTGTTTGACTGTACGATCAAAAGAATCGAAAGTTGTCTCGAAGGATTTAACTCAACCGTCTACTTCGGAAACGATACGTACATTCGTTCGTCGCGGAGGAAAAGAAAGAAAATCGAGGAGGGATAGAAGCTTGTTACAAGGAAGATCGAGGATTACGAGGAAATCGAAAAACAGAAAAAATATGGGGGAAACGATTGTCGCAGAGCTTTCTTGACTTACAGTAAACCGAAGTCGTTACTCAGAGAGTCAGAAATTAAAAGTAATTCTTCTTTAATGTCCTAATTAAGAACCAACGTGAGCCGAGGAACAATGTTTCCAGTTAAATTGAAATATAATTGCACGAAAGTACTCCGTTGACCGTTTTTAAACTCCTCTTTAATTCGCGATGGCACCTGTCCTTAAGCACTCCCAATTAACCGACTTTTACCCTGCTAACAAAAATTTTTAATATTCTGCTGGAAACCTTTAATTTTCTACCTTCCTTTCAATTTTAACTCCCAGCTATTTGTAACGATTTATTAGAAAAATAAATTAATGAAATATTACTACAAGATTTTATGTAAGACTTTGTCGAGGAGCTAAAATTAAATAACAAGATTACGGAGAGAGAGGGAACACTCGGAGTTAAGTAGACAGGAAGATAAAGAAAGCATAGCAATGCATCGAGCCAATGAAAACTTAATTCGTTCATTCAATTCGCTCGATGATTCGGTCTGCGGGTTGATAAAACTCGGCTGACGCACCCGTAGACGTTTTATCGACATTAAATTCCGAGGAGAGATACTACTTGAAGGGGAAAAAGAAATAATTGACAGGATGATTAATCGCCTCGGATGGAATTAAGAGCAACTTTATTTAATGAGCTCGTTTTTCGGATTAAACTTTTGTCTTTAAACCAATCGATAACTCATCAATCGCCTATGCAAAATTTTCAGCTCGAATTATAAAATCAACGAAAGGAATTTGATTTTGTAGCGCTTTTTTTTTTCTCTCTTTTTGCGCATAAAAGGCCGCATAATTATAGTGTACGAAGCTCAATAAATTCCCGTGAATTTCTGCCGACACAAACTGCGGAGTTTACGCAGCCGAGGTTTCGAAGTTTCACGTCATAGAACTCCGCGCAATAACAACAGCTATCTATCGACTTGATTATGTCGTGAGAAATTATCGAGCTTCTCGAGCCAGCTGAAAGAACAACATTCAATTTTCTAATAACACGAAAGATTTCCTGGGGACACAATGCGGTCTTTCGTGTATTTGAAAGCTATTTTCGAGGTGGATCTTTAGAAAATGATGTTGAGACGCCATCGCGTGGAGATGGTCACGTGACTGCCTAACTTAGCTATCTTCAGGCTGAAGGTCAACTAAAAAGAGTTTCTGTTTAATTCATAATATTGTCGCTCGATTCTGAAGTATCCTTTCAATACAGAAATATTTTGTACTTATAAAATAAATCACGGAGAACATTTTGTACGATGTTCATCGCAGTTGTGAAAATATTTTCCAGTCAATGAAATTAAGCTTGAATGAAATGGCTCTTCAATATTTCAAGATGGACTCGCGTTTGATTTTTCCAACACCGAAATATTATGTACTTATAAATTAAATCACGGAGAATATTTTGCACGAGTTATCGCAGTTGTGAAAATATTTTCGATGAGCTGTAATTTCAAGATTGATTCGCTTGACCGTAAAATTTTATAACTGACCGATTTTTTCTCTGTTAATGAATGATCACGTTGTACATCGAGTTATTACTCTGGAATGAGAATATCATTCTGAATAATTTCTCTATCCGTGCATCATAATTTGAATGATTTACACAGCGATTTGTTACAACGTTAATAAAAATTGATGCATAATTCAATCTCTGTGTGTGTATAATTGATGAACATATTTGCGTAAACAGGCAATTATTGTAATTATGAAAGGTAAAAATTGTTCATACATTAAAAGACAAGTAGTTAGATATCGATAGAGGTGGCTGTTAGAATGATTGAAAAGAAATAAATGGAATTTCTTGCTAGTGGATTAATTATAAGAAGAATATAAGCGTGACGGACATTGTTACGCTTTCGGGAAAAGGTGGAAGAAAAGAAAACCTCAAAAGAGATTTACGAATCTTATCCTCGTTGATGTAAGCCTTAGATTCTGAGGTTAGTATTATCTAATAAGGTTAGAGTCCCTTACAGCTTCCTAGAGTTCCTCTCTATCGATAAAGTTCTAATTAATGATTGAAATTAGTCATCAGTCGATTTAGCAACGAAACGGTATCAATTTCCCTTAATTTATTACGCGCAGGATTATTTACACGCGAGCAAAATCCGTTTACACTCGATTCGATTGGAATTTCATAAAACGTCGATCGACCAGGAAAAACTGATTAATTCTGTCTGGTCGATGGACGAATCGCGGACCAACCGGAAATATGCTTTTTCCTACGGCCGTCGACGCGTTTCCGTGACGGCCGACGCGTCAATCGTTATTACGCCGGATGCGGCAAGAAAGAATCGTTCAAAAAAACTGGCGATTTTTATCAATATTCGCCGTCATTTTCCCCCCATCAAACTCTCCTTGTTTCCTCGTTTTTTTACAACCCTTTTAGAGTATGTACTGTATCAATTTTGATTATTTTCCGATGTGAATTTGCATCAAATTTGCGCCTTTGTTTCAAGCTCGTTTTCAGCAGCGATTCGTTAGGAAATTATTCTTCTTGCAAATAATGCAAGGCAGCGCGTAATCAAAACGCGCGCCTCTAGAATCGCAAGTAGTATGAGTCAATAACTGGTCAGACGCCTGGAACGGTACGCTTCGACATTAGCTTTCGACGATGAAATATCAAGTTCTAATTTAATTAACTCTTTTATCTTAACACTAGAGGACTATAAATTACATCTTGTTGTAATGGTTAATGCTCAAGTCACAGAATTTGTTATGATAGTTTTCTTGAGATTGACTCTTATCGATCAAGATTTAACGTGTACACCAATTTATATTTTATCGTTCATTTCTTTTTTTGATTTCATTTTTAATTTTGTAGCAAATGTGTCTTATAGAAGACTGCTCTTATAGACTAGTAGCTTTAGTGTGCACTTGAGTTTATTTTATATCGTTGCAACTTCAAAAGAATTCAGCGAACTAAAACAAAAAATAAGAGTTTTTGAGGATGAACAGCAATAATGTCTTCGAGTGTAAAATTTTTAGTGACCTGAATATCGAGTAACAAAGAGAAGGTAGTTTTGAATAAAAATTGGTTTTGAATTTCATTTTTAATTTTGAAGCAAATGTGTCTTATAGAAGACTGGTTTTACAGACTATTAGTTTTAGTGTACATTTGTGTTTACTTTATATCGTTGCAATTTTAAAGGAATTCAAAAAATTTTGCAACTAAAAGTTTTCGATGTTGAACAGCAAAAATATTTTCGACTGCAAAATATTTTACATGACCTGAATATCGAGTAACAAAGAGAGGGTAGTTTTGAATAGAAATTGGTTTTGAATTTCATTTTTAATTTTGAAGCAAATGTGTTTTATAGAAGACTGCTCTTACAGACTAGTAGTTTTGTACACTTATTTTATATTGTTGAAAAGATGCAATTTTTTGTAAGGTATTTTAAGGCAGTAAATAAAGTGGAAAAAGATTTTTTAATATAACATTTCATGAAAGTTAAAACGCGTAGAATGGAGCATCGAAAAATGAATTTGAAAAAAGATATTGAAATACAAGAAAAATGGGATCAAATAACCGAGAGGACACAATTAAACGCGTATCATCCAATCAAATATCCCCGGTGACACGACAAAATCTATTTCCGTTGCACAGGTAATATTTAAACGACCAAATTAACGTTTCGCGAACATTTCATAACCAGTTTCCGATTTAACGAGACTTATATTCTGTCGATCGATCGGCAAATTTACCGAGCGATATTTCCCCGAACGATGGGATCGTCATCAACGAAACCGAATTACTCGTTGTAAATGACATCGTGCGTTAACATCTGACATTAAGTAATTAGCGAATTAATTATTTAACTAATCGAATTTAATAATATCGACGCGTATTATCGTGGCGTGGCAGAGGAGGATTAACAAATGACGGGCGTTAAAGGGAGAACGGGGTGAATTTATGCTACGACGGAGAAGCGTAATTTATATTTTCTAAAGGACCATTAAAATCCAGTCGAAACGAGGAATTTTCGCGAGCCGGCAATAAAACGATTTGCTGTAAAATTTCGGAGGTAACTGGCCGGGTGTTTGCGTTCGACGATGATTTAAACTGTTTACTTAATCGCACGAAATAACCCGTGGGAATAGTTTGACGGTAAAAATAAAAGTGGAGCAATCATTTTTAGCAATTGACAAGTATTCGTTTTAAAATTACACGCGTGCCGCGTCCGTGTTTGACGACGCAGAATTTTATCGACGAGTGGCTACGAAAAAAATGTTTGTTTCATTCGAGTTCCATTAAACCGTTGTAGAGGAAACAGTTTATTTCAGTATTCGTTAATCGAGTCTAATCGTCCGAATTGTTCCAAATTCGATAAACCAAAGTTATTGAACTTTTATAAAATCTTTAAATGCTATTTCTCCGTTGACCATTTCACTAGCGATGGCAGACATACGTTTCACAAGTGATTTGCGACAAAAAAAATTGGATTAGCTCTTCCCGTTTACCACAGGGATATTTTCGATCCTGTTCTTTCCATTCATTTCGATGCCTGTAACGATGTTAAACGAAGAGTCCGTAATACGGATTCAATTGACAACGATAGCGGATGTTATTTCAATACGCTGAATTCGTAGTCGAATCAATGGAATCACGGTTCAATCGTTTATTAAACCGTACATTTGTTCATACGAGTTGTATGCTTCAAGGATAAAAATTCAAACTCTAATCAACCAAGAATCCAATTATAAATCGTGTACCAGATATCGAAGATGAATGCTACTACAGGGTACGAACATAAAACTCTTTCGAAACTTTTGTCTCACCGTTTCCGAGTACTCCCAATAGAAATCTTTAAGACATATCGAAAATCTTCTGTTTTCTTTCCTAGACACTCTTTCGAAGTTAATTTCAGTTTTTCTCGTATTGTTGTTCAAAAATAATGTTTAAATTCGAAGGTGCGAATCGATTGTTCGAGAGGAATTTAAACAGCTTGTCGAACGTATTAAGGATCCGTCGTATTTTCCCTCACCTCCAGGGACGTGTTGGCCAACGAGAATCATGTTTACCCGTGTCTGGATCCCGATCGTATATAAGACTGGAGTGTCTAGTGGGAAATATTTTCTCCGTGAAAGATGCTTGCACGCCACTATTGGTTTTGCGGTTTCGTCCTGCTTTTCTTTATCCTACCTCGTTTATTCGACCAACGTACTTTGGTCAGAAATTGAAATCGAGCTCGAAAATATCCTATTAAATACACACCATTGTTGGACAGTTGGAAAGACATTTTTTTTCTTGTCTAAAAGACTTGCGAAAAATTTTGGGGTTAACACTAAACCTATCGGCGTATGTGTACTTAATTTGAGATGAAAAATGAAGTCAAAAAATAAACAAAGCATAAATTCATTTTTTATCTTGAAGATCAATGGAGATATGACTTCAACAAATTGTGTAATTTATTATAAGAATCTCGTGAAGCGGTCATATGACCTGTTTGATAAGAAAGAATCTCCACGAAACTGTAAAATAAAAGGAAGGACGAAGTAGGACAGGAAGCATAACGCGACAAGTCGGCCAAAGTTTCCTGAGTGGGGTAATTAATATCAGTTTAGGTAACTTAGAAGATGCAATAAGTTAATAAGCAGAGGCAAGCTCCGTGTACCTATCCACAAGCTTCCGGTTCCTGTGGGCCGATCCCTTTCCCCAATCATTATCATCCCTCACGAGAAACAGTTTGAATCTTTAAAGTATGAAACTTTAAACTCCGGTAATTTTTAATGAATCCCGATTTACAAGAGGCAGTGTTCCGATTGCAATTTCACGTTCGATTCGACCGAACGAGAGTAATCACTGCTTTGCAGCCAATAATCGCGGCCAGCCTCGACCGGCAAAGCGGCAACACGCTGACATGTCGCTAATAGGTAAACACACGTGCATAAATACACCTTTGCACGCGCGAGCGTTAGCCTGTAGTAGATGTAGTTCCGAAGCTGATTTCCGGCCGAAGTAACATGTAACGTATGATCTGTGCTGGCGTCGAAGAGACACGGAAAGCTTAATACGAGGCTGCTGTGCCAGCTTAAGGTTGCTAACGTAGTGTTTGCACGTCACGTTGCCATTGGCGTAACTCGGATCGTATGGGGACCTCTTGAAACCTCGATTGGTACGATCAATTATTCAGACAACTAACAGTAACCCTCTGCAACGAGGGTGCATATTCACCATTCACTTTGACGACGTTGAAAAAAATTTGTATGATATACATGTAGGAATAGAGTTTTAATAACTATTCTTTATTAAGGAGCAACTATTAACTCGCAATTAAAACACAATAACGTATCGAACTATTAAACGTGGAAGTACATACATTCTACATCAAATTAAACATAAAATACAATACACTCCCACGTACATAATATGATATAATATGATGCGAAATAGTATGATGCATTTTGTAAAAATTTATAGTAGGATGCATTCTGTAAAAATTTATAGTAGGATGCATTTTGTAAAAATTTATAGTAAGATGCATTTTGTAAAAATTTATAGTATGATGCAGTTTGTAGAAATTTATAGTAGGATGCATTCTGTAAAAATTTATAGTATGATGCATTCTGTAAAAATTTATAGTAAGATGCATTTTGTAAAAATTTATAGTATGATGCATTCTGTAAAAATTTCTAGCATGATGCATTCTGTAGAAATTTATAGTAGGATGCATTTTGTAAAAATTTATAGTATGATGCATTCTGTAAAAATTTATTGTATGATGCATTCTGTAAAAATTTATAGTATAATGCATTCTGTAGAAATTTATAGTAGGATGCATTCTGTAAAAATTTATAGCATGATGCATTCTATAAAAATTTATAGTATAATGCATTTTATAAAAATTTATAGTAAGATGCATTTTGTAAAAATTTAAAGCACGATGCATTCTGTAAAAATTTATAGTATGATCCATTCTGTAAAAATTTCTAGCATGATGCATTCTGTAGAAATTTATAGTAGGATGCATTCTGTAAAAATTTATAGTATGATGCATTCTGTAAAAATTTATAGTATAATGCATTCTGTAGAAATTTATAGTAGGATGCATTTTGTAAAAATTTATAGTATGATGCATTCTGTGGAAATTTATAGTAGGATGCATTTTGTACAAATTTATAGTATGATGCATTCTATAAAAATTTATAGCATGATGCATTTTATAAAAATTTATAGTATGATGCATTTTGTAAATATTTATAGTATGATGCATTCTATACAAATTAAAATATGATGCAGTCTGATGCATTGCTAATGTAGCAACTGACAAAAGAATTCAACAAACTTGTAACTAAAAGTTTCTGCGGAGGCAACAGCAAAAATATCTTGAACCGCAAAATATTTCACATAACCCGAATATCAAGTAACAAAGAGAGGGTAGTTTTGAAGAGTAATTAACAAGGGTTGACGTATACAATTCTTTCGGAGGCTCGAAAAATATCGGATCTTGAAGCTATCGAAGCGAGTGCAGTCTGAACGGTTTCGACAGTGCATTTGAACTTTCCAGAGTGTTGTTAGTCCGCTTTATTTGAAAAGTTTCGAAATTGTGTTCGAAGCTAGGAAGTTGGAGTATGTGAACAATTCTGACACCACTGATGTAACTCATTTGCTTTAACATGTAAATCTTGAGATTTTCCGAATTTATAGGGTTGTATACTGAATATCAGAATTATGAAATTTATCTTGATATTTAGAGGTAAAATTCTTTGGGTAGCGGTATTGACATAATAACTGGTCCTTGAGGCTCTAGCAGGTGCTTGCTTTTCAAACACGAATAATCGAGCGCCCAACTTCGAGGACTATGTAGGAGCCGCAACGTACGAACCAGAGCGACATTAAGGAGGCGTGAAAGGTATGCACAGGATTAAGCCGGATTAAGTGCTTTAAAGCGATGTTTGCACATCCATGCCACGGAGAACGCAATAATCAACCGATGACATAAAACAAATAAAAGTATTATCTCCTCCGATCCAAAGTTATATAACTAGTAAATCAAGGATCAAAATGGAGAACGGCTGATGGATCTGACGAGCAACCGTAATTAGATCGTCTGAATTATCAGCTCGTACAATGAAAATTACGGAAAGTATTATTGGAAAGTAATCAAACCGCTCGACATAATTACGCGCATTAGCTGACATTTGGAGCAGAAAGCTCGATTTAAAGAGTTCTTAATGGAAGTCAATAATTTTCATATTTTTACGAGATACACGAAGCGCAAGATCGCGGAAACCTTAAAAGCTGCTTGACACGTTGCTAATAGAGATAAATTGCTTGTCAGGTTAATGGAAGCTATATTTCAAGAAAATTCATCGTGTGTATTCACTTAACTATTGGTGACTCTAATTTGATCATTCCAAAAGGTACTAGACAAACCGTAGAACGTAGTTTTTCTATATAATACGAGACACACTGCCATTGTTCCAGATGATGTATTCTAGCGAGCATATCTATCGCTTCGCACGCTTTGTGTTCATATGCACGCGCAGAAACAGCCGGAAACTAATATCCCCGGTAACAAACTAACGATATATGTACATCGTAATCCCCCACGCATTGATTATCCTATCGGTGTAGAATTATTTACGCAAATGTACCTCTCACCCGTCGGGTTTGTGCCGGTGTTACCTCTGGAGATTCGATTACGCAACACATTATTGGATAAACCGCTGCGAATTCGCGTTCCCGTTTCATACAGATTTATTCTCCACATATTTTCTTTTATTTACTTTTCCCGCACGTCATTTTTAATCCTTTCGCACACCATTACATTCCTAATTATTTATGTTGCGGTACAGTCTTGCAAGGTGACAATATAATACTGTACGCAGTTACAAGATACGAAGGGTTAAGAATAGATCAGAATATCAAGCTGAACGCGTTAGAATATTAATCTAACGTGACGTCAATCTTAGACGTTGATTGCTCTTCAAAGTCTGATCACGCAATCCTAACTTTAAGTTCCTGTACTTTTGAAAACAATTTAAATCGTCCGACATTTAAGAAGATTACAAAGCGATCGGCTAACAGGTAGAATTTTATTTAACGTATCGGATTTAACTCGATGGGTTTACAAGTAAATGGATGCTCGTCGTACGCGGATACTTATACGTGAAGATTCGCAGGGAAAACAGGAAATTCACAGTTAGTTATCCCAATTTCCGTTTCGTTTAATTGTGTTGAAACGACGCATGCTACACGATTTGATTTGCGGATAACACTCACACGTACGCGAAGGAATGTGCACACGATATGAAAGGCAAATTAACGCGAACGGATTTACCGGTGTGTACCATTTCCAATCGTACGATTAAGGATGTTTGTCGAATGGAAATTACTTGATGATTAATAGAGAATATCGAGATTTTTAACGCTAAAGGTGACAGAGTTTAATGACACAAAAGACGTAATAATGTGTGCTTACAAATTACAAACTGTTTACGCTTCCCGAAAGCCAATACACTGCGAGTGATTACTTCGTGCAACTTTTGCCACGTACATCCCTTTCGACGCTAGTAGTCAAAGTCAGCGCGTTACAGGGCACAATGTTGGCACCGTGCAAACCAACAACTCAAAGTACCAGCAACTGACCCCATTTTCGACGTATCCTCTTTTACTCGCAAACTTCGTCGTTAGACCAAGTTAGCGTGCTATACGACACACAGTGCAGAAACAGTGGGTTCCTGCAGCGTGTATCGGGCTTGCATTTGCGTGTAAATCTTTCAATTCCGCCAAAAGGGCGATCTAACGCTGCAACAGCACTATTTGGAATAAATTTTGCCATTTCGAGATACCTGAAGAATAATGGCGTCGCCTCTGACCGAGAAAACCAAGTAGATTTCGCGCAACACGAGAGGAGCACGAAAATGGTGCGGTCATTTAATCTGGAGAAGAAAGGGTGATAAAACCGTGGGTATACAATGGACCTTTAGGCTGGCAAGGTCGATATACGAGGCCGCGACGAAGGATTCATCGACAGGAAGTTGGAGGAGCGATAACAAACCCCTCTATTCATATAATGGCACGAATGCTGGGATGAGAATCTCTGAACACCATTGACGAAATAGAAGATATCTAGGATCCGTGAGACGTACTCTGTATTCTGCTGCTTCTCCGAGAGAGACGGCTTTCCATACGTGTATAATCGTTTCGAAAACTCTTTCGATCGAAGGCAGACGGGCAGCGTTTAATGCTTTTAAGCCGGCGGATTTTATCCAGAAGAAGCTTTTGATGCTTCACGCTCTGTGAGATCGAATCTACGATGCAAACGAGATCGTGAAATGAAATTCATAAAATGGAAACAAGTGGTTTGCTGCAGAGATATCAACATTTGTACAACTTTTTTCTCTATCCGGATAAATTTCAGAATACATATCTTATTGTTCTACGTTTTAATATTCAGTTACGTATTATTTTCCGACGTTATAACGAATTAATCTTTATTTATCAACTTATACTCGAGGTAGCTGATTCGTATACGCAGGGGATAATGAAGGATCAAGTAAAATAATATTTGAGCCCCTGAGGTCTCTTTCCTTGCGAATCTATCTACGTTCACTGTATTCTAACTAGTACAGTATGGACAAGTTCTATATATTCAACTTACTGCTATAAATCGCTTGGAACAATATTATTTGTTTTCTTCACGAGTTTCGTCGAATCAAATCCTCCCATAAGTTTCGTACAAACATTTGAATTTATTTTCATAATCCTAACGATCAATATTCCTGTTTAACTCGGATAAATACACATATTAGAGCAGCGACGCATAAACCTATCAATTATCGATAAAATAATCAGCGCTCGCGTAACGAAGGAATAACAAATTTTAGGGATTAACCGCCGCGAATGAATTCATCCAATCGTTGATGATCGATGACGATTCGTAGCAAGATTTTGGTTTTCCCTCGTGGCAGCAAATCGGATCACCGCTCTTCAAACCAGTGAATTTCCAGTTGGCCTCGTTGCACACTTTCGAGTACACTGCCACCTGAAATATTCTATAAATAACAATTCCATAACGACTAAAGTTAGGTGCTTGATGAAAGGTCACTCACCTGAAGATTTTCCACGGTGGCGTTCAATATCTCGCAGATCATTTGCGGGGCCTTGTCTTTCGCACTTTGGGCCTGTGAAGAATTATACTTTTTTAATATCGATTTGTGTCGATTACTGTGTTTGAATTGAAATTAATTACCAAAGCGACGCACAGCAGTTGACACTCTTCCTCCCCTTTGCTGTTGCACGTAACATTAAATTTAAGAGCGCGTTCGATGATCGATTTGGACGTGTCCGCCTCAAAAACTCCGCACTCGCATCCTCCTTCCTCGACGGTTTCTTGCCTGCAAGAGAAATTGAAAACGGAATTAAATTCTTGACGTAATAACAATTTGAACTACAACTATAACAGTGAAAAAGCATAGCCAGTAAGCAAATAATTCACCGTTAAATAAAAATGAAAAGAGACTTGTAAGTTCTTTTACGAAGAGCAAAATTGTTTCCAATATTGCGAACAGCGTTCTCAATCAGTGATAACAAAATAGAACTACCAAAACAGAATATGATTTTTGCGTTACTATTTCCAATATTTTTCTTCTTTATTTGGCAGAGCAATATCAACGGACAAAAGAGTGAATACGATTGTTACATTGCGAAATGCAAAACGGCGAACAACAGAACGAAATGCAGGAAACGATCCATTGTGTATCGATGACGTTTTCGACGCTTCGGATCGATACAAGCACCAGTGGAGTTTCACGAAACAGACGAACAATCGAGCGGAACTTTTCATTTATAGACTACAGGAATCCCTACCACCGTTACTACAGAATACATGTTCGATCACACGATGCAATTGTCGTGTACGATACCCTATGGATGTCTCAAATTTTACATCGATAAGTAATTATGCGTCGTGTTGCAACGCGAGAATGAAATGAACCGGTGTCAAATGCGTGTCGCGTGATTGTTTCCTTGCGGGACTTAAATAGCACCTATCGAATGGTCTTTGTCGAACGAAGAATATTTAATTAAAACATGAGCAAAAGGTTTAGACTTTAAAGTCCTTTTCAATCAAGAGAACGCAAAGAAACTTGAAGAATATTTATTTAAAACATGAGCAAAAGGTTTAGACTTTAAACCAAAGTCCTTTTCGATCAAAAGAACACAAAGGAACTTGAAGAAAAATTAATTCGATTTGAAAAATGAATTAAGAATTTCGATAAGTCTGAATTGATCAGGGATCAATAATTTTATAACTCCAGTCGAATAATTATTTCTGATTTAAACGTCGATCCATCACGAACTAATAAAAAAGTCATTTTCAGCAATATCTAAAATTACTTTCCTTGACCTTCATTAAAAGACACGTGACTAAAATTTATCTTCGTAAAAAAAAGAATTTAATTTTGTTTATAGTCATGTTATAAATAACGCTGTAAAATGTAGATAGTCAGCGTTTAATTGACGAATGCAGATCGATCGGTTCTGATATAAAAAGTTAAGTAAAAGGAAAAGAAAATGCGACTTTTGTATTAGGCGCGATGCGCGAAACAATGGAGAGGTTGCATATGCAGTGCACCTATCTTCCGAAGAAACATGGAGTCCGTAATTAAAGGTGCGGCATATTCCGGTTGACTGTAAATACGTAGCTTTCAAACGTACGTTTTATTCTTAAAATTAATTATCATAATGAAATTCGCGATAACATTTTCGTAGACGCGGGTGAGATTTGGAGCCGACTGTTCGATCACCGACCATTCATCCAAGGTGAAATCACGTTCTTCTTGCGCGAATTTGAGGTAAAATATTTTCTTGTTTCGTAGAAATATTTGTAGTTTCATGTAAGAAAAAATAATAATCGTGGTATCATAAGTGTTCATTTTCGTAGTACCTTTATTAAACGTCGTGTGTATGTCAGTGGCAACAATGATCATTATAACCTAAAAGAGTTGCAAGATGAAGCTTAAGAAAAAATTGATTTCTTATTATTTAATCATTGTAAAAAACGTGTAAATATTGAGGATTGTACATTTTCAGGAGAAAAGAGGTGACACGGAAGTGGAACGACTTTTCAAAATACTTGAATATACGACGGAACTAAAGGAAAATCAACTCGATCGAACGGAGCAACTTGGAGATTGTCATTTGCCGAGTTTAAAAGCAAATGTTGATGTCGCACTGAGTATGTGCGAAAGAGTTCTTCAAAGAGAACAAGACTTTGATCCTGTATGCTTATTTAATATAAAACGAACGAAAAAAATATATACCAGAAATATTCTTATATATGTTTAATGATTTTGCAGGATATAGCATTACAAGAGAACAGAGAAAAAAGGAAAGTAGAATGGGAGAAGTTTGTTAATGACATGAGTGAAAAGTGTGAGAAAGTAAATCAAACATTTGAGGAAAAAGAGAATGAGATAAAAGAGTTTTATATTGATCTAGAAAAAAAGTTACACATTACACCATAAATTGATCATTCTTGTACTTTAATATTGGAGAGTTATATTTTCTACTTTCTGCATTTAGCACATACAAATTTCATAATAATGTTATTTTGTTAATGGCAGCAAATTTATTTAAAATATATAAGAATGGTAGTTGAATCGATTGAAGATCCTTCTATAAAAATCAAACCAAACAAAAGGTTAACAGAATTTATTTGTAAGAATGTTAAGAAATCAAACAGCAACCCACCTGGTATTATTGCTTTGAAAAGAGCTAATAAAGATAACCAGAAAGATGTTTTATTGAAACTAGACGACATCAGATGGTTGAACAAGTATTTGGAGGAATACAGGACCACAAAAATGGAAAGTATTTATTTACATGAACTTTTAGAAGAGGCTGATATAAAATTACCTACACCAAAACACATACCAAGGAATCCTGAGTTAGAAGCTAGAATACAGAAGCTGAAAGCGCAACAAGATGCTAGAGAATATCAAGCTATGACCAAAAATATTGATTCTAGTAGAAGAAAATTTCCAGATGATTCTATTGCTTATCAAAGTAAGACTTTCAATTTAAAATTAAATATTAAAATATGTATGATATATCTATGTTTATTTTTCAGTGAAACAAATAAATAGACAACTCATAGCTGTTGCACAGTTTATATTTTCTGTATTAGCAGGATTTGTCTTTGGATTCAAAGGTGTGGAATTAATAGTTGGAAATTTAGATTTTGGATTCAGATTGTTATTAGGTATAATCTGTGCACTGATCATAGCCTTGGCTGAAATCTATTTCTTGGCTATTAAATTGAATGAAGATGGATACGAAGCTGCTTCAACGCCTATGCCTAAAAAGTTGCATCAAGAATAAAAGTATATAGAGCATTCTATGATTAACATCTTTCTGCAGTTTCTACAAAAAGTGCTGAAATATGAAAAAAAATTTGTGAAAAGTCAATATATTAACAAATAATGATAAAGTGAAGGGAAAAACGGAGCAGAAAGATTGATGCATTTATTTTTGTTTTGTATTATTATTCGGCTAAAGTAGTATGAAGCTTTTTAAGCTGTTGCATCATGAAAAATAAATAAATCATTTACTTTGTATGTGCTTTTATAGTTCTTTCGTGGTACACCTAAATAGGGAATAATACAAGTATGGTTTAACACAAATGGAAATGTCATATTTAGTTTTCTATTAATTTAATGAATACATATAAAAATAATGTTGAGCATTCAAAATTATTGTCCGTCTGTCATTTAGACATCAAATACTGACAGACACTTTAAGCATTTTCCTAAAACTAAATGTCTGTAGAGTTATAATGTTTCTTAGGTAATCAGAGAGCCTGTCTGTATGAAAGTATAGATGAAAATAAATATCTCTTTCCCTATCTTTTAGTTTCATCTTCACTGTCACTTTTTTCACTGGCTTCACTTTTGTCACTGGTTGAATCACAGTTACCATTTTCTTTCTCACTACTTGTTGAGTGACTATCAGCTTTTCTATCATCACTATCAGAACAGGAATTAGTATCTGACTCACTATCACTGTCTGAATCTGAACTACTTTCAGATGAGCTGTTTGAATTCTTGGCAGCCATCATTTCCTTAAATTGTCTGACTGTTATTTTTCTGGGCATTATTTCTCTAAGAAATTCTAATGTATCATTGGTCTGTACCACTTCTGCCAGATGTTTATAATCTAAAGAATGTCCTTTGTTGTTTTGTAAATGTGCCTCTTCAGTTAAATAGTGTATAAATAGTTCCTAAAGAAATTAATTTCATATTTCTGATTAGTGAAATTCGTTAAACAAGAGAAACAATTATTTTATATAATATGCATGTTAAACAACAGGAATTTTTAATTGACCCGCGAAATAACAAACATGGAAACTACACATATTTACAAAATAACCATATTAATCTTACCGTAGCTTTCGTGACCAAATACAGTCCATCTTGGCCAATTGTATCAACGTAAGGAGAACTTTTCATAATCGTTTTTACCCTTGACATAGGCAAGCGTAATTCTTTAATTTTAGTAGGTGATCCTTGCGCAGTCATTTTAACCAAAAATTGATTTCTGCTAGAATCAAACGTAAACTACCTGCATAGCAGTAATGTATTTGTATTATCGTTCAGCGCCATCTGATATGCGTAGAATAAAAAGATAAGGTCTTTCCTGAAAGCAATTACCGCCAATTTTAAAGCTTTGTTTGCTATGTATTGATACAATACATGCAACGTTAAAAATATAATGAAATCTTGTAAAATTATTAGTAGTAAATATTGATATACTTTCAACATAATTGGGCTCACATTTATTTCACACATAAGACTCAACTCTATTCTTTCCATTGTTGTTTTCTTTCTAATAAATCAAATTGTATTAGCACAATAGCTATGCTAATAAAAATACGTAATAAAATTGAATAAAGAATTGTATACTGTAGACCAACATTACAAAATTTATATGCTTGAAACAGCCTACATTCGATCGTGTATTTTCGATTGCGTAAAAATTTAATTGAACCTTCAGTCATCATATTTTTTAAGAAGCTGTATCTAATCTAAATTAAAACATCAAGTGTTTTGAGTTGGTCGGTGATAAAAAGGTACTGTAGTGACATCTTTCATCATTACACGTATACCAGTGTTTCTATTTCTTTTTAATTGGCACGTTATATCCGGCATACAGAAATTTTGGCGAACGGACAATTGTTGCAGCAATCTGACAATCTGTGACGAGTCAAGGTAGAATTAATATATTTAGGCGGCATATAATTCATATGCTTACTTTATCAGTTTGCAATATTAGCGACAGTTAAATTAATAGTACTTCACCTATAGAATCGTCAAATTAATCGATCAATACAGCACATGGCGGATACGTGTTGTTAATGTTCCAGTGAAAAATTTACTGATTATTCATGCACAGTTGCATAAACGATTGGCTCATTGGTTCGTAAATGATCCCGTTTAAATTCTTTCTTTGATCGATGTGTTATTTATTTGATTTATAGTCATTAACCTGTAATATACAATTTCATCTGTCTCTCAAACATCTGTTTTCGGTTTATGACAATGTTTCAAGTTTAAACGAAATGTAGATACATTTGACTATAACATATTTTAATCAAGCATAAATATTAATAGAATAGTTAGTTTAAAAGTCTTTTCTTAGACTATTACAAATTAGATCTGATATATATTGATTCATTACATATATAATCACATACATTACTTCTGTTAAGATATTTTTATTTTGAACAAGTATTGATGTAGTTGATGGTTAATTTATAAATTACAGGAGCTAAATACGTGCCAGAATGTCAACTTTTCTTGGGCTTATTAAGGAGATACCTGGCATCTCAGTGGATCGTTTTGATGGAGAAAATTTATCATCTTCTGTATTCTTTCTTAGTCATTGTCACTGTGATCATATGCGTGGTTTATCTGACCTTTTTTTTGAATATTTAGATGAGAATAACAAATATCTATATTGTAGTCATATTACGAAGGCTCTATTAGAAAATAAATTTAAATTTAAAGATACTTGTATAAAAGAAATAAATATCAACGCATCTGTTGTTATAGAATATAAAACACAGAATAAAGATGAAATCCTTATTTCTGTAACTTCTATTTCTGCAGGACACTGTCCTGGTTCTGTAATGTTTCTTTTTGAAAGAAATAATGTTTCGATATTGTATACTGGTGATTTTCGTATTAATCCAGTAGATTTCTCAAAGTTAAAAGCTTTACATTATTACAAAGATTCTAAACTGTTTCCTAGAACATTTACTAAAGTTTACTTAGATACAACATTTCTAAGCAATGATTTTATTTTCTTTCCAACTAGACAAGAGAGTTTACTTAAAATATGTACAGTTACCAAAGATTGGTTAAATAAGGACCCAAGAAATGTTGTTATTCTGGAATGTTCTGCTACTTATGGTTCAGAATTTCTTTTTATAGAACTGTTTAAGATGTTAAACATGAAAATTCATGTTAAAAATTATGTGTATGAAACTTATTGTCGTATCGAACAATTATCTTGTTGTGTTACAAATGATCCACATAGTACACCAATTCATGCTTGCAAGGGAAAAATATCTTCCTCGGGCTTACATTGTAGAAGTAATGTAAAAATAACAAATATTATGACTATCATTCCATCTGTAATGAAATGGAGAAAGAGAGATACGAGTGTGATAGGAGAGTGGGATAAAACTAAAGAAAGAACTTTCAATGTGTGTTATTCCACTCACTCTTCTCTCAATGAACTGAAAGCATTTGTACAATATTTTAAGGCATTAGAAATATATCCATGTGTAGTTAAAACAGAAGAAGAAGAAGAGGTATATCGTTTGTTAGATGAAATCACAAACACATCTGATGATCAAGTAAAATTGAGAGAGACATATAAATTAGAGCTTCCAAATAAAAAAGCATTAAGTAACTCTTCATTTAAATCTGAATACTTCAGTAGTGATGATGATAGTTTTTGATGTTAATTAATATTTAAGTACTAATGAGTATTAGCTATTAAATTTTGTAATATATTGTTATTTGATTAAAAAGACTCAATAATTTTATATAATATTGCACATAGTTTACATGTAATTTATTTATAAAGTTGTATTTTTAATAAACACAGTTATTTAAATATTTTTTTATATCTTTATTTCTCATAGACAAGAACTTCTAAATTACATAATTCTAGTTGATTAAAAAAAATTTAATACTTTAACATAGTTAAGCTAAATATTGCTAAATTTTAAAAACTTTTGAGATGGATAAAATTTCGTGTTACAGAAATTTACTTGCACCTTTATCATTGAATAAATCACCTAAACATGGAAAAATCAGCATTAGCTCAAGAAAAGGTATGGTTTGACAAGCCATCCTATGACAAGGCGGAACGACTATATTTTGAGAAAATGGCTAAGGTAAGTATTTTTAGCAAAATGTTTTATGATAATATCGTTGAATAACGATAACTGCCAACAGGAATAGGAAAAATGTTTTTAAACATACAATTAAATCAATATGAAAAAGTTTGGTTTTTTATTAATTTTGTATACAATAATGTTAAAGCAAATATTTGTTGAAAATCATGATGTCTGAAAGTATGTTTATAAACAGAAAATTTTAAACCTATTATTGTTAGCCCCAACATCCATTAACTAATGTATGCTGTTTTGTTATGCCTTATGTTTTTTTGTTGTACTAACTAAAAACTAACATTTCTAACACACACTTCAGGGAATATCTGGTGATAGGGAACATTTCACCTGCTTATAATTTCACGAGGTGTTGGGAATTTTATTTTTCTTCTAAAAACTTAATTCCCATTTCTATTTATATGTCTAAACAAATTATGCAATATTTTTTTTTCCTAATACAAAGTATTTATGACATAATATCAAAGTTAAAACATAAGATTTACAATATAATTTCATATTAATTTGTGTATATTGTTTAGTTACACACAATGTATTATATTACATATTTCATGAGTTAAATAATGCATGAAACTTTTACTAAAGATATTTGATATTTGTGCAGTTGTATTTTGATAGTAACAACATAAAGTGTATTCAGTCCATAATAGAAACAAGCTTGATTTAGTTTCTATTTTATACAATGTTTACAAAACATTAGTTCCTACTTGCATAGCTTGAAACATGTTTCAAGGTGGTGTCCCATAAAATTATGGAAAGCTGCTCGCTTAAATCTGAAGTTTCTTTAACTAACAATTGTCAAGATATCCTGAATAGTAATTCTGTATCTAAGTCAAAGTCTAAGAAATTTAAAGATAATCAAATGTTAATTTCTGATAATATTTCAAATGACATAACAAGTTGCAAGCATCAGAAAAAAATGTCAAATACAAATAAAGAAGAAGATGAGTACATTATGCCTAAAAAAGAAAATATAGAAGAAAAGCAAAAGACTGAAAACATAAAAAATGATATGAAAAGAAAAGAGACTAGTCCTTCAAATGATGTATCTAAAAAATACAATACAAAAGAAGTGAAGGAAGAGAAGAATAAAGCTGATACAAGACATAGAAATAAAGGAAAAGCAAAGAAAGATACTAAGGAAATGAAAGAAAATGTTGCATCATTAACAAGGAATAAGCAACAATTACCTACTCAGGTACATACTGCAATGCATACTTAATGTTTTGTGTGCATCAATTGAATATTATTTATGATATTTTATTTATTTCATTACATAAATTTCATTGCATATATCATTACAGAAAAATGCTTATAATTTTTAAATATTAAAAATATTACTATCTTGTCCTTTTTTATTATTAAAACATCAAGAACTAGTAATCATTTTATAGTTCTCATATTAATACTGTTTGGTACTTTCATTTGGTAGTTATTGCTTAAACACTGAGAAAAATAGCATATGTATACTATGCCTTTATTTAAAATTTTGCATGCTTTTTGTGTTTTTAAAAAAATTGTTGTATTTGTGTGCTTACAACTAAAAGTGTATTTTGTTACAATTCTAAGCTTGCTAATCAAACATTTATGTATAATAATAATCAATGTTTCTTTTTAATTTTTTACCTTGTAGTAACACATTGATGTGCTTATTTATTCACATGATGAACATGCGAAATATCTACTTCCACATGGTATTTTTTCTTAAAAATTGTACTTCTATATGATTATAAATGAATTTTAGTATAATTTGGTAAATATTTTCAATAGTTTGTATAAAAATAAAACAACAACATATACATGTTGCAGTTTTATTAACATTATTTTCTTAAGTCTTAGTGGAAGTATGATACTGAATTGATAACATTGAGTTTAGTTTGAGTTTACCTTTAATATTGGTGGATGCAGGGAAATCAACAAACCACTAGTCCAATTCTATCTGCTGGTGGAAGCTTAGCCAATGAAGTGGCCAAGGCTCGTCAACATATTAAACAGTCTTTACAGTGTGTGAGTACTGCACTCTTTGCACACCCTTATATAACAAATTTACAAACCTGCTTACTAATACAATATTTAGTCTTAATGTAAACTGGTAGATGTAATGTTTAATTATCCAGTAACTATCAGCCTGTAATTGTTATGTACATTCTTTCTACCATATATTATTATCATTTTACAGATGGATGACATTGCAGCTGTTGCTGGTCTCCCAACACCAAATGATAACAAGAAAGATACATTTGATCCTAGCTGTAAGTATTCTACCCTGTACGTACAACATCATTCGCTAGTACTGTAAAGTTCACTGCATTATCAAATTTCACTGATAGTTATCCAATCATTGAAAAATACTATCGACAAATTGGAGGAACGCGTCAAAGATCTTGAAGATAAGGTTGCACTCCTATCTACTCCTTCAGTCATAGCAGTTTGCCCTGCTAAACCTGAACCAGTTTCAAAAGAATCGCAAGAAAAAGCTGACGATGACGAGGATGTTGATCTCTTTGGTTCAGATTCAGAGGCAAGTGAGCAGTAATAGTGGAAGACATTAAGCAGTTAATCTCCTTCTATCTACATGATATTTAAAATCATTTATGCACGATACATTTAGCACACTTTACACATTTTTTTCAAGTAGGATGAAACAGCGGTAAAATGAAACGACATTTACGAGATAATAGTACACCAGATATTCCCAGAATACTGATATACTCCACTCTATTCTCTTATCCATGACATTCGTTCAATACAAAACTACACAATTATTCAAATTTATATATTTTTAATTATGGCCTATGCTGTAAACTCTTCAAATACTTGACTTATTAGGGAGAAGATGCAGAAGCTGCAAAAATTAGGGAAGAAAGATTGGCTGCATATGCCGCGAAGAAGTCCAAAAGTAAGTTGTTTGTTAAATGTGAACTTGGATATAATATTCTTTATCTCTATATAATGATAATTTATAGAACCAGCACTGATCGCGAAGTCGAACATAATATTAGACGTGAAACCATGGGACGATGAGACAGATATGAAAGCTATGGAAACTGAAGTACGAAAAATTGAAACCGATGGTCTCCTATGGGGAGCGGGTGAGTTAATGATATAATTTATTTATAATAAGTACTTTAACATTTGAATTGAGAACACGATAATTTTTTTTGTTCACAGCAAAACTTGTTCCCCTTGCTTTTGGAATACACAAACTTCAAATCTCGTGTGTCGTGGAAGACGACAAAGTTTCAGTAGATTGGCTCACAGAAAAAATTCAAGAAATCGAGGATTATGTACAAAGCGTAGATATTGCAGCTTTTAATAAAGTATAAAATATTAACATAATATCCTTCATAGAAAATATTTGACGGTTCTAATTGCAATCAGGCATTGTTCTGTTGTGCCATCTATTCATTCCACTAGCAATATCTATTTCAATGAACACGTTGTATACATATTATATATTAAATGTGATTATCGAAGGAATCAGGATCTAGCTTACCATACTTAAAAGTTCAATACTCAGTTTGTTAGTTTGTTAAATCGTTTCTAATACTCAAGTAAATTTTTCAATTGAAACGTGAATATACTATTTATATAAAGAAAAAGCAGATATCGTACTATTAAATGTTGTAAATGTAACTAAACGTATAAAACTGTAACGTCAATGTGATAACATGTAATAACATTTAGTTAGTATTTGGAAAAATCTCATGAAATGGATGATATTGCAAGTAAAATAATGCCAATTACTAGTACCATTTTTAAATGTTTGTTTTGGATCATTGTTACTATGAATAAAAATTACAAAAGTACTTGGCTTATTAATTTCTTTCCACATATCACAATGTTCTTACCACAAAGATCATTACAAGGATATTCGTCAGTGCTGCTCTCTAGCAGCACGATGACGATTTACGACAGTATTTTGACGTAAAAGAAAAGCGCATTGTTTCTGAGTAAACAAACTACTTTCGTAATTTCTTTTCCCGTGTACACGAAAGAATAAATATTTTTCCAAGATGACTATGGCAATGCTGCAACGGAGGGCTAATGTAAGTATTCTAAATTAGTGTATTTAATGTTTATTTTCAACTTATTTCTAACCTAACCTATATCTGTTATTTTTTAAACTATTTTCTTTGACAGGTAAGATTGCCTCCAGAAGTAAATAGAGTATTATATATTAGGAACTTGCCTTATAAAATTACAGCGGAAGAAATGTATGATATTTTTGGTAAATATGGAGCTATCAGACAAATTCGAGTGTAAGTGATCAGTTACAATATTTTTTTGATATTACACCTAAAATATGCAATATATAACTCCAATTGTTGTTTTAACAATTTCTTTTTATTTCTTAATTACATTCTGTACATGATTTTTAAGATTAGTATATCCTTTCTTATAGGGGTAATACAGCTGAAACCAGAGGAACAGCTTTTGTCGTTTACGAAGATATATTTGATGCTAAGAATGCATGTGATCATTTAAGTGGATTT
Organism: Megachile rotundata; assembly: GCF_050947335.1. Lineage (NCBI taxonomy): Eukaryota > Metazoa > Arthropoda > Insecta > Hymenoptera > Megachilidae > Megachile > Megachile rotundata. The sequence goes on from NC_134996.1 coordinate 11,793,095, forward strand.
AATGTTTGCAATAGATACTTGGTAGTTTTATATTATCAAAGTAATAAAGCATTTAAGCGGGTGGATGTAGATAAAAAGATGGAAGAAATAGATAAGTTGAAGACAAAATATAATCTCAATGAAGAGAAGAAATAATGTAATTCTACTAATTCAGTCAAACACAATGCTATCATACTTTATAATGAAATACATGTTACAATTTCAGAGGCAATATCCATTTATGTGACCTATAAGTACAAGTACTTTGCTTCACATTTTTGACTAAAGACCATTTACAGAAAATGGCATAATATGGAAGTAATATATGAAAATGAAGTTTGTATATGAACATTGTAGCTGTACAATGATTACTATAAGTTTAAATAAATATATTTTTCTTTGATGTACTAGTTAATTTAATTTATCCATATAAATGACCACCAAATATGTGACAGCCATTGTAATTATAAAAGGAAAATCGAGCGAATTGTAATTGTAAGAAAAATATTAAAAATTAAGACAGAACTCATTCGTTTTATTCATTTTGAAGTGACCGCGACGCGGCATGACCTCAAGGTAAACAAGAAAAGATGTATCTGTTATCGTGAAGTGCATTACGCGCGTGTCACTTGTAATTTAATCGGTCAACTCATCTCGTCGACACTAGTGTTTTGTAACACGAGCTCGACAGGGCTACGTTTACTCGTCGGGATACTCGATATTGGATGCTGGATAGAAACACCCGTACGACGACACACGCAACACGCACGCGTGCGCACACGTACGTACTCGCACACGGGCTGGCGTTCGCGGCTAGCCGGCAGGACATTCGATTTCAGTCGAAAGCGAAAACCCGCTTAGCCCGTTTAGTCGCGTTGTCGCGGCGCGCCGTTTTATAGCGCGACATTCTTATGGGTGCTCCGCATTTATTTCCCGGCTTCAGCCCGTCATACTTCGTCCAGTCGGAGCATTCGAAGGTACCACGGTTACTGGTCAAATGTCGTTCGATTGCTGTGGTAGCGGCGAAGTCGCCGGCGAGACGTTCGCGGACGTCCTTGAGAACGTGTCTGGTATACTGCGCGTAGTCTACGACAGTTTTCCTCGCGATGTTGATCATTTAGTGTTTGGGTGCTATTGGTTGTTCCTCGTCGTTGCTGTTCTCCTATTAACCGTTGTATTTACGGTAGGCCGCGTTCACGTCACGCCGCCTACGGCCACCAGACTCGAAGAGTAGCGCGATCTTTCGGAGCACGCAGGAGGCTATTTTTGTTTTGCCGCATAATCGCCGATGGAAATAAGTGGCGGTGTTTGAACGATTTGATTAATACCCCGCAATTGGTGTGTATACGTTGCACGTTCACGTGAATTGTTTTGGTCGTGCCATAATGTCTAAGCGCGAGACCTCACCGAATCGAGCGAGCACCAGGGGAAACCGTATGTCGGTGCTTGTCTAGCGAACTAACGAGACGAACATCGACGTATATTTCTCCCTTCTCGTTTGCGCTCGTTTGGCTCAGTGGGAATTCACCCTAAGGGTGCGTTTGGACTAAGCGAGCGAATGCTTGTCTTCTTTCACCTTGACGAAATTCATAAACGAGCATTTTCTTGCTCAGCGATTGTTTGGCAGATGGACATAAATGAATGTTACTTTTCATCGCAGACAACTTTTTATCTAATGTTAACACACGATTGCTATCAGTCCATCATTGAATAGTTGCTGAGAAATTGTTCTTTCTCCATGTCATACATATTGAATTCTACGACTTTAAATGCGTTTACGGTACAATCACCTGTATGAACATTCAGCAGTTTGTGACCCGATAATTCGCTTCGTATCAAACGAGCGCGAACGAATGCTCTTACTCCAAGTTTTTGCTCGTTTAGACTAAACGCACCCTAACGCGATATAAACAGTTTGAAAGCAAGAATGGCGTCGGTCTGATCGGTCGGGAATTTCGCGTCACGGTGCGTGTCCGAATATTATCGGGTTTGTCCGAATCGCGGTTCGTCGTCTCCGGTTGATCGAAGATCGTACTTTATTCGATTACCGCGCAAAGTATGCCACTGTACACCGGGTAACTATGGTGTGCCGTCTGTTAACGTTGCTGACACGAACGTTGTCCGCCGAGAAAAGAAACAACGGCGGCGTCGCGTGGAAGAGGAATGAATGAACGGGAACAGGAGGATCGAGGCGCGGCGGGAGGGGATGCAACGACCGTCGTGTTGTGACGGCCTGCTGCCTGCTTGCCGATTTGTATCGAGGTGAGAGTATTTACGTGTATATACGCGCATATGCACGTGTGTATTTATTCACGCGATCAACCGTGTCCACACTGTCGTCACTGTCGCCGGCGTACACTTTGCGTACACACAGCCACGTTATTTATGCGTGGTCGCGTTCACGCAATTCGTACGAGCGTAATTCGTTCTGGTCACGTGAGTCAATGTCCGCGTTCTGCTCCTTCTCAAATATATCATAATGCATCGTCGCGATAATGGATTTTAATTTTCATAGACTCGCGCGCAATCGACCTTTCAAGATTGCTACTTGATATCGTTACGAACATCGTTTGACAGCTATTGTTACGAAATGTCACATTCTTAAATTTGCTTCGTACGTTAGTTAATCGAGAATAAATGAGCCCCTGATATTCATGGTCAGTATCGGAGTTGAAACGAAAACAGAGATCACGTTACAACTACGTTAAAGACTCACCGTTCTGTCTGACTTGCGTGCCCAGTTTCACTCGTAGTCCTCTTTAAAAGTATACGAAAGTGAGCAGGTGTCAGGTACTCAGGCAAGTAGTATGTTTGTCTGCTGTCTGGATAAATACGTCGTCGCGCTACCGGCTTTTGAGCTGCTTCTCTTTGCGCGTTAATGCTGGGGAACTTTGTCGAAGCCAGAATTTAAAGTTGCTTTTACGCACTTGCCTCTGCACGCGTCATTTAAAGAGCACGCAAGTAAATGAATTCTTTGCACGTACGTATCGAGACGTATTTCGAAACTATTCCGCAATTTGAAAAACTCGTAATTACCACTGCGACGAATACTATTGTTTAAAATCGGTGCTGCACCTGTCACTTGAAAATCTTCGAGCATAGAGTTACTAAAAGTGACGCGGGTAAAAACGCGCGACTTAAGGAGCTTAAGCTTTGTGCTCATTTTCATAGATTATAGATGTCGCGTCTTTCGTAGATCTTAGATGTAGATCACGTTACCTAATCTACATTGAGGTTGTTAATGGCGGAGTCGATCAAATTTTTGAACAGTGGTGGTGCGGTTTTCTTGAAATTTTTGTGCGTAATTGTGCGTAATTGTGCAAAGTTTAATTTGAGATTGTAACAATGCATACGTCTATACGTATTAAGGTATGTAATAATCTTTTATCTTTCTGTTTTAACACGTAATAATGGTGTACATATTGCGCGGCACTAGATAGAAACTTTTCGAAGCACATAGAATTTTTGTAGTACGTCAAAGCTCTTCCCTTTTCTTTCCGATTACATTAAATATGAAACACAGCGGTGAACTTCATGACAGTGGACGATAGTGATCTAGAATCAATAATGTCTGTTTTAATTACAGGTGGTGTGCCCCTTCCTCGTCGGAGACGAGCTATGCGGTGAGTCTCGACTTTCATGCTACTTTGTAACATTAGATTGTTCGATGAGGTTATGCTGCGGTATTGCGCTATCCGTTTCTAGTATTATTTCACGATCTTATTGCTTGTATCGTGATGCTAGGTTAAGGTACATATATTTTTATATACATTACAAATGCCGGTCTGCGTCTTAAAAAACTCGACTACTGCGCATGACAGGCGGGATCTCGAAAAGCACGCACTGCGCATGCGCAGCGGGACTTTTGAATACAGTGCGCATGGCAATTCGAAACCGAGTTAGAAAGCAAGATACCGGGTACTAACTACACGTTCTAATTTCGACTAAAGCTGTTCTAAAATTGATTTAAACGCCTTTGATCCTCCGTGAACGGTCGCGTACAATGTTCCTTGGTAAATTACGTTTAAATTTGTCCCGTTTCGTGCGCGCAAATAGCCTTAACACGTGGCGTAGAAACCGCGCGAGCAAAAGAACGGTACGTGGAAAACAAGTGTGTCCAGCACACGCATACACGCGTCACGGTCGTGTTTGCATTGCGTGCAGTTATGCCTAATTGGTGGCTCGCCTGGTTGCATGCGGAAAGTAACTTGATTATTTCTTCGCGTAATTAACTGATGAACGCGCGTTTAACGCGTCGGCGCGTTTCTCTCTCAATGATGCTTCACTTTGTCCCGTAATACGTTCCTAGCGATACGATATCGCGAATAGAACTAATCGAAGAATACCTCATTGAAAATCAACAAGGAAGTTCCGAGCAAATTACTGAAGCTAGGTGTTCGATCATCGTATTCCGTTCACGTTTCGCTCTATCGGTTCACGGAAGTCCGTATTGATCGAGACGCGTTGTAAAAATTCAAGAATTCCACGAATCTTCTGCTAGCGTTGTTCGATCGCGTGGAATGAATCACGAGCGCGATTTGAAACGCAAAACATCGCAGGGCGGGTTCGAGCGGACGCGCGACGCTTTCTACGCCAAAATTTCCGTTCAACCCGCGATTATCTACATAATACGTCGGAAATGGCGATCGTGATCGTACGATCGCGCCACGTCATTTGCATCCGCTGGAATTGGCTAATCGACGATTCTCCGCATAGGTCGACCGCTCGAGAATATCAGTCGATCTTCCGTGTGAACGCCACTGTGCTTTTGTCTCGGCAGTGCTGTCACACTAAAATTACTCCACAAACTTTTATAGCATCCCATAGTCTCTAATTTAAGAATTTGATCCAGTTTAAGAACTGGACTTCTAGTTTAGGCTCCACTAAGGTTCCCCTTAAATTATCCTAGACTCGGTTGTTCTCTGTAAGTTGTTCCTCGAGTCTCCGCAAGATTCTACGCTCTCAGTCTCTCAAGATTGAAGTACATTCGAAGTAATTTTTATAGCATCCCATAGTCTCAGATTCTTGAACTGAACAGGTTCTAGTTTAGGCTCTAAGGTTCCCCTTAAATTATCTCAGACTCGGTTGTTCTTTGTAGGTTGTTCCTCGAGTCTCCTCAAGATTCTACGCTCTCAGTCTCTCCAGATTGAAGTACATATTAAGTAATTTTTATAGCATCCCATAGTCTCAAATTCTTGAACTGAACAGGTTCTAGTTTAGGCTCTAAGGTTCCTCTTAAATGATCCTAGACTCGGTTATCCTCTCTAGGTTGTTCGAGTCTCTTCAAGATTCTAGGCTCTCTCAAGAAGTATGTTCAAGATTAATATCTAGTATCGGTAGAACGAAAGGGCTAGAAGAAAAGGAATAATGGGCGAGATCCAGTAGTGGTCAGAGATTCGAAACGCGCCACACGAAGCGGAACGAGGTCGTCGGCTCGTGCGTTTATGAATGTTACATGTTACATGCATGAACTGGTGGCGTTCGGACGTTCGATTCGTTCCGTTGATTTGCCTCTGTTACTTTTAGGAGTTCGGGTCTAGTACCGCGAACCATTTGTCTTCATCTTCGTCGTCATTTCTTTTCATTTGTTCCATCGGCGTGGAACAAGACCCTCCGTCACCCTATTCTATTAGCGATGTTGTGGCTGGCATATGCAACGCTCTTATCGTTATTGTAGAACGATGTTCCGTTCACTGAACCTTTCTGCTTAACTATAGTTGAATCCTCTCTTTTTTTCTAGTCGATTTCGCATAGACTTCGAAGGCTGTGAAAAAGGCTGCGTCACGTTGATCTATTGGTTAATGGTGTCTTAACCATTTGTCTTGTTTGCTACGATCTGTTTTATCTTTCCATAATTAACCTTGACTATTTGACTCTTGGTACTTGAAAAGTTCGGTTCTTTTCCTTCTCGGGACGATCTAAAATTTCACCCTCATATCTCAAGCTATCTTTCAAGATGGTTCCTAGCAAGGTACATATTTTCGTGATGGTCTTACTGTAAATTCGTATTACTACATCGTTGGTTCGTGAGGTGATTTCGTATGCTCAGGTCGTGGTTGATTACATCATCAGCGTATTCGTGCCTCGGTGCATACTTTGATCCACCGTGATCCTTATGATCCACGAAGCTCGTTGTCCCGCGAAATCCGTCAATGAAGCGGTTTCTATTCTCGCATGCGTGGATTTCTAAATGAAAGAGAGAGCCGAGAGGAGAGCATGCTAGTTCGTCCCACATCCTAGAAAAAAGCGGGTCACAGTGCGATCGCCGGACAGGACAACGTTGCTCGGCAAGGACGACCGCCGTCTGTGTCGTTTGCTGGCCTAAATCGCGACTTTGCTAGCCGCTAACGCGTAGCATGCTAATTCCCGTTGCTGTGTAAAAATGCTAATGTACTCCGGTCTCGTGTTTTTCGTTTTCCCGTCGCTCGCCTTTAGGTAGCCGACTTTCGTATACGTTTTACGGTGCCCCTCGTAAAATCTTCACCGTATACGTTTCTTTCTGCTGGCTCGTTTGTACGCACTAATATAAATGCTTTACGAGTCACGCTTGGCCACTTAAGGGGTCTGTAAATCGTTGTTCGTAACTGTTTGCTACAAAGTTTACTCGATGAGAGGTCTTTGATCCTATTGTCTTTCTTCCGATATTGTCGCTGGACTTTTTTTTTAAGGTAAAATGCTTTCGCTTTTGACGTATAATTAGACGCTTGCAAGTACGGTGAGACAAGACATCGGACGCTTCAAGTATAATAATTGGAACAGAAGGAGTTTAGAAGAGGTCCACATAATTTTAGAAATTTCCGTCCTCGTTTTTTGGATTCTGATTAAATTTGTAACGGTGTTAACGTGTTACGGTATATTTCTTTCGAAGAGAAAGTCTACAGTTATATTAATTTGTTCCGATCTTTCTCGTTTCTAAATATCCGAGACTTACAAAAATCAGCTTGGAGTTTCGGTGAATAGTCCCATAATGATCCGAATATCAAGTTTCTCCGTTAGACTCAGGGATTCGCTTATATATAGGATCTTTTGCCACTGCGCTCCAATTCGATTCACGGAAGTTCCGTCTGGTTCCTTAATGGTTAAAGGTGACGTTCAGCGGAACTCACTTGAGACTCGGGCCAAATTCGTTCCAGGGAACCAGCGATCTAATGATTCGGCTTAAACACGAATATATACGTGGCAGGTGTTGGATCGTGTTTCGTATCCTTCGTCGAAAGGGCCTAACTTGACAATAAAAGTTGAGGAATCAAATTCGGGGCTAATGTTCCTCGCGTGACGAAAAACATCGACGCTAAAGCATCTCGTAAAACCCAAAAGAGCCCTTCGTGTTCCTGTTACTCGATCGACGACTTAGATACGCGTTATTCCGCCAGCTATTTTCTTCTCGAGTAAGTAGGCTAATCGTCGGAATTCGTGAGCGAACGATCGTGCCGATTGATAACGCAGAAAAATGTGCTGCCGTTTGATACGATCCAGGTGTTCGAACATTAGCTTTTGGGCGGTTTTAACCCCGGACACTGATTAAAGGGTTCGCTTATCGATATTACGATTCGTGTTAAAGAACAGCATTTCATAGATCGTGAGAAGGTGCAGTTTCTATGCTTTTTTCTGCTCTTAATTGGAACACTGACCATTCCAGTCTACCGTGAATTATTGTTCAAGACTCTGCAAATTTTCATACGTGAGTTTGCTTCAAATTATCCTTCGAAAAAGTCACGAAGGTTTCCAAAATCGGTGTCACTCTCTGAGGATTTATCCAGCTATATCGACTTATCAAGATGAAAAATACATGTCGCGAAACCACAGGCCTTTGAGACAGTATATATTTCATTAATTCATTCATTCTAGCCTTCAATAAAAAGACAATCATGCTACCTTACAGTTAAAATGCAGCCATTCACCCAACATTTATCGATCGAAAGATAACAAATTTCCAAATGGTATTTTTTTTATAACAGAGCTTGCAAGGGTAGTTAGAGGAAAAATTCGATGATAGCGATTTCATCGAGCATGAAAGATCAGAACGTACATTCGTAGACGTATACGTACGGTTGGATTGTTTTCATCCGACGAAAATGGCTCGCCGTGAAAATAGACGACGACCTCCTATGTGCGTGCGCGTAGAAACGGGGATGATGCAGTTGGCCTGGATAAAGGTCAGTGGCCGACCTAGCCCCCCAGCAGGCCGACCACCAGCTCTGCCACCCACTGGTATTGATTTTGTTAACCTTCTAGGTTTTAGCCCCCGTTGCACCCCCTGCTGCCGCCACCCTTCCCACCAATGACATCTTGCTGTCGTTGCTCTAGCTTTTACTCTCTGCTATCGCACCCTTTTCAGAAATCTTCTCTCTTATTTCACTCGGAGAATCAACGTTTGATTATACTTTTCGTTCAAAATTGATGAAATCGATACATTCGTACTGTTGAAGCTAAAGCCTTGACCATGCTTTAACTTTAAGGATTTTTTAGAAAACCCTACATCCTTGGAAGTCATTGTCTAATTAGGGTCTGGGGCCTGCTAGTACTCCAGGTATAGACACATGTACTGTCGTTGCAGTTCTTTTTAGTTCTAACCGTGCGCCCGTCCTGTAAGCACCGAATTCTATTATAGGTTCTTTCATCGTTTATAAATATAATTATTAATCTGATAAACTGTACGCGTTTTATTTCACATAACCCCGTACATTTTGATCGAATTGTAGACAATATTCGAGATAGAAACAAAGTAGCGAGATCTAACCGTATCAAATCGAGCTCTATTCAATTCAATCACGAACGATGATGCGACGAAATAGATGGAATCGTTCCTATCTCCAAGAGTCGGGTATCCATAATTCTACGCCTACTCGTTCATTAGCGAGTCTCGTTAGAAAACGTATCGCGAAAAAATGCGCGAAGACGAATCGCCCCGTGCAGTTCGCTTGCAATTGACGCGTTCGTACGTGCGTGCGTGTGCGGTCAAGTAGCTATCGTACGGAGGGACCCGCAAGCGGAATTCTAATGCCGTGTATCTGTGCCACTGTGCGAATTGAATTCCAATTATACGCTTGATTTACTTGTCATTCAGTCGAAGCACTCCGGGGAATTGCATCCACGACATTTGGCGCCACTCCATCTTCGTCCATCGCGACTCCTCGTTTGCAAAATGAGATAATCGCGTGAAATTGGTCGGGGGTGTAACTTCGGTTGATACAGTTTTTCAGGACTCGCGTTAGGGTGAGGTCGCGTATCTCGTGGGTTCAGATCTTTCGAAGAAATCGCCATCATCGAATCTTTGCTGTCGAACCACCCCTCTGATATGAAAAGGAAATTTTTGATCTTTCGCTCGATAAATGTTGGGTGAATGGCTGCAGTATTTCACACTAATTCTGTCCCTATCTACAGTTTCTCAGGAAGTCGATTTTTAGGAATAGAGTTTTGGGGTAAGAATCCTGAGTTTTCGATTAAAGGGGAGGAGTAAAAACGGAGCAATCGTAGGATCGGTAATTTTGATCTTGCCAGTGATACAGTCCGAGGGACAGCGGTCGCCGTCTGCGACTCGTTAATCTTCCGTTCTGTGCTCGTGTTCCTCTTTGCTGGTCGTCGCCACGTATCAGCGTCGTCGCTAGAGGCTTTGTGGCGACTCGCGTGTCTACGTACACGCGGGCCGAAAATAATCGCCACGACGAATTTGCATGCGAGCTTATGCGAATCATGCCGTGCAAGAATATCGGCTAGCAACGAGATTTATAACGCGACCCAACCGCGCCGCAAACGCGTACATTACGTGCTATTGACAGTATTACTAGGAATTTGCATATACACATATGCAAATCGCGAATGTCGACTATTGATCAGTCTCTTGCATTAGGTTGCTCTGTTAATCATAGAAAAAATAGGGACAAAGATTTCTTATCTCTCAAAAACCCAATCTCGTTCTAGGGTTTCGCGATTAACCCCTGCAAGGGGATTCACGATAAATTCGCAGTGTCGCAGGTCGTGTTCCAGATTGCGTTCTTACATCATTAACCTTGGACACCTTACGCGATAGTAAACGTAATGTAATATCCAAAATAAGATGTCGGAAATTTAATTCTGGCTTATCTTATGTATGTTTCATTCGACACTGTTTGTCGAAGGAAAAAACCACGCTCTGTTCTTTCATTGAGTCAATTAATTTCCTCCATTCAGCTTTTGTCCGTAATATTCCGTCGAGTAACTTCGGTTTTGTGTTTACCGAGTTATTGGAACACACTCGTTTAGCGTTGGAATTTGGTACAAGGATCGTAACTCAAGAGTCCCACGTTGAGAATTTATCCTCTCTAGCGTTTCTTGATCTCGGGAATTAGACTAGCATGATCGATTATGAGACTCGGAAAGGTTCTTGGAATCGGAGACCTTGACAGACAAAAATATTAAGGAAGGGTACACTAATTTTCTATGTAATTTTGAAATATAAAAAATTTGCAAACATTGGTCCTTTTCTTTTCGTTCAGTGAACGGTTAAAAAGAACGGCAGAGGAGGAAAGGTCATTGTCGGAGAACGGAGACATTTCTACCGAGTAATCGAGCGGTCAGGGCCGAACAGTGGGTCTTTCAGTACCCATCCCTTGAATGTACGTGGGCCGAGTGGAAAGTCAGGATTGCGATCGAGTTTATCAAAGGTTATTTTCGACTATTGACGGAAGTCCTTTCGAATAAAAATTTCAACGTTACACAAAAGTGTCATATCGGTTCACCTGTCGCCACACCTGTGAGCGCCCGCATCTTCACTTATCGCGATTAACGAAACACCCGAGACACGTTTATTATACTCCGATTGACAGAGTAATTCGCTTGTCAGTTTTAATTCAAACTTGATAAACAATTTCATCGATACTGAAATTATAACTTTTTATCGCTATCGAAGAAATTGACGATTAATGAATGAGCGTGACTAAGTACGAGCCTCTTTAACGAGATGCATATTGCAGAAACGTTGTAGTTTATTGTCGCGTCAGCTATGAATTATAGAGTTGTCGAAGGGAATGAATGGTTCCTTTGATAATAACCGATTATAAATATTCATTCGTGCATTGGAATGGCCTTTACGTAATACGTAACACTGCAATTCCCATGAGATGTCGATTCTGGACCGGACAGCAAACATCATATATTTTCTATGTTTAGTGGCAGTTCCAAATTTTTATCGAAAAGGTTCCCCCGTCTCGCCCCTCATATATTGTTTCTATGTTTATTACGAGTGGCAATTCCAAATTTTCATCGAAAGGTTCCCCCATCTCGAATCATCCCCTCACGATAAACGCTCTTTTGCTTCTCCGGTTAACTTCCACGCGGTGAACTGCTTGCAGCACACTCGTTTAACCTTATGAACGCGAGCTAGCGTTCGCTCATTTTCCACTTAGAATGTCTTGCGTCGTCGTAGTTGTCGTTGAAACGAGAATGAAACGTGGTGTGACCCAGTTATATCCCACGACGATTTTCGTGTTCTGGATACCGGCCATTGACGTAACCCTCTACCTCGACGATAAATTTTTAATTAATCGAAGGAAAACCATGGTCAGTCATAATTTAACCTACTGTGGTTTAATTTAGCATACTGTGGTTTAATTTAACATGCGTCAATTTTCTCCGAGAAAATCTGTGAAAGGATGTTCTGGTGCTAATGGATTCTTTTGGAAGCGTATTTTGGAAGCTTGGTAACGGCACACGCGGGTCAATGCTCACGCGACGATTTTGTCGAGGAAGGGAGAGAGACGGACGGAGAAGATTTTTAGTGGTCCACGAGTGGGCACAATGGTGGCTCGTTGGGAGATTATGAGATGTGTGAATGGAAATGTAGCCGGTGGCTACGTTCAGCCAACGGGCAGAGGCCTATCCTGGCAGAAGACATTCCTAAGGTTTGACGTTGGCTCTAATAGAAAAACTGGGCATCTGCCAGGGGCGTAGCAGCCGTTGCAGGAATAACAATACGACGAACGCAAATGCGCGTGTCGACGAGGAGCGTGCGCCTATTCTTTCTTGCTTTCTCCCGTTTTAATCGGCGACCTCTGTTCGGAGAAGCGGTCGTTTCGATCGCCGATCGATCTTTTTCTGCATTTTAAGCGAGAACTTTCCAGTTACCTTAATCTTATGATAATTCGATGCGGCCATTTTAATATGTGATGGCAGCATCGGTACAATGTTAACTCTTTGCTACGTTGACTGGCGAGTACAATAGATTGGTCGAATATTATCATTTATTTATTTTTTGTAATAAAAGATATGTTCTTCTTGTAATAAAATATATTTGCATCATATGATACAATGTTAACCCTCTGTACACCTATGTTGTAGCTCGACTACAATAGATTAACTATCATTCATTTATTTCTTGTAATAAAAGATATGTTCTTCTTGTAATAAAATATATTTGCATCATATGATACAATGTTAACCCTCTGTACACCTATGTTGTAGCTCGACTACAATAGATTGACTATCATTCAATTATTTCTTGTAATAAAAGATATGTTCTTCTTGTAATAAAATATATTTGCATCATATGATACAATGTTAACACTCTGTACACCTATGTTGTAGCTCGACTACAATAGATCGACTATCATTCATTTATTTCTTGTAATAAAAGATATGTTCTTTTTGTAATAAAATATATTTGCATCATACGATACAATGTTTACACTCTGTACACCTATGTTGTAGCTCGACTACAATAGATCGACTATCATTCATTTATTTCTTGTAATGAAAGATAAATATATTTGCATCATACAATACAATAACCCTCTGTACTCGTATGTTCTAGCTTGACTACATAGATTGAATATTATCATTCATTTATTTCTTGTAATAAAAGATAAATGTACTTGCATCATACACAATACAATGTTAACCATTTGCTCTTCTATGTTGATTGTACCTCAACTACAATAGATTAGTTGAATATCATCATTCGTTTCTTGTAATATAAGATAAAATTTGTTACATACTCCTTGTTACAATACTTTTCTATTTATGAATGTTTATTTCTACTTATATACCGATCCACTTTGCAAATTAAGGATTTGTAAAAGAAAGTAGATGAAGAAATGCAAAGATAATGTGCTAAACCAGTGATGAATGGTTCCTGAGCCAAAGTCTGGTCAATTGAGCAATCCACGTGTTCGACAGGTTCCGTCTAAATTCACCGCTAAAGATATCCCTCGTGACAGATACAAAATTACCTTCGTCCCTAAACTCAAAATTTCCCTTGCAACATTTAGCTCTGATCGCTTCATCGACGCTGGGTAAAATGGACGATCGTCCAGTTCGAATAGGAAGAACTGGGCATCTGCCAGGGGCGTACGCGACGTTGGAATATCAATGTGCCGGTAGCGAATCGTTAGGAGGAACGCGTGCTCGCGCGAGTTACACGCTCGTGCAAAGAGAGAATTCCCCAGGGCTGCGAGAGCGTAACCACGTAAGGCGTATCGGGCGCGAGGCCACCGGTGCATTGTCATCTTCCCACACGCGATGCACGTCGAGAAATACGAGAGAGATAGCGACTTTTCCTGTTGGCCCACCCGGGAAAAACTATTATCGATAACCTGCTTCCATTCTGTGATTCACGGTCACGACCCTGGGTCAATTTTGAGGATTTACATTGTGACCCTAATTGTGAAACGCTGCAAAAGTGTGGTTCATCTACAGAGACAATTGACAACCTTTTTTTGTCTTTTGAAGAAGTAGGTGAGGTGTAGGAAAGTGAATCGAAAACTTGTAGGTGAGCTAATTGAGGAAAGTCAAACTCCACAAAAAGTAGACAATGTGGAACTGGTCGAGAAACGAAATTTGAACGTGGGCGTTGTTTATGAGACGAGTCTGAAACGCGGGGCACCGTAAATCTTTAGCCATTTATTTGCCACGAGGGGTTTTTGAACACGTAATACTTTCATCCACTTTCCCCGTCGGTGTTACTCGCAAAACTTTTCAAAGCACTCTCTTCGGCCTCTGCTTTCCATCTAAAGTAATTTCTACTCCGATCACGCTTCCTTTCTCCCGTCACGTCACGCCGCAACCAGGCGAACAGCTATTCCAGGATATCGATCGTTAAATTATGAGAATATCTGGATGAATGGTATACGGCGAAAAATGGATGTTTCAAAGGTTAACCTAATCGCTGATAATTGTGCAGATTGTTGCTCAGATTATTTCTTGCAATTTGTATTCGCTTCTGCACGCTATCATTTATTATCCATAAAATTAGCATCGTAATACTCTCGAGTAATATCAGTTGCGAAACCTTCTAACAATATAACATTTTATCCTTGCTGATGTTTCTTTCGTATCGATTTACTTGAACGATCATTCATGATATGTTCACCTTGCCTCGTTTCGTCATTCTTCTTCAAAAGAAAAAGAATCAGAAAAGGTGGCATTGAAATCTATGATTAGCTCGCACGTGCATTTGCATGGATTCATTAAATTGTACACAGGATTCATTTTAAAAAAAATATTCTTTGAATTTATTCGATTAAGGTGTCTCGTTGCAATACCATACATCGTTTGATTATACGGTACAGGATAATATAACACAGTCGCTTTTGTTGCAACTCCTGTGTGAGGCATCTGCCACCTTGTCGCTGAGTCGGTTAAGCAAACAGCAATTAAGTGCGAGTCCCGTTAAACTTCAAAAGATTACTAAAAGATCGAGGGAAGTGATTCCAGGAAAATGAATCTAGGATCTGAAAACGACGACCTTTCCTAGACAAAAGCATCGATGGTGGGGAAAACCTGTCGCAGCCGTTCGCAGCAATGCAAAACGAAGCTCGAGATCGAAGGACAGAGGGCCGATAATTCTTGGGACCCCGATGCGTGGCTATTACATCCCAGCCATCCTCTTTTCCCCTACGAGCCGGATACGCTGAATTATAATCGAGGGACGAATTTTCGAGCGAGCCACGATCGTTTCTACCCCCTTTTTTCCTTTTTTTGTTCGCCTCGTTTAATGGTTTAATCCTTTTATCGTAGCACGAAACATCTCCCCTTCTTTTTTTAATATCTGAAAGCTTTTTTTTGAAAGGGTCTCGAGTTGCGTAATTCAATTAAGATAATTGCTGGGGATGAAATTTAAGTTAGAGAATTTTTAGGAAGGTCGGAATATGTATTGCTGACGAAATCTAGGAAATCCTAATTTTCTGTGGAAATCAGCAGCATCGACGTACGTGCGTGGACTGTCACGCGAGAACCAGACTCGAATGGCAACAGCGTCAACAAAGTTGATCGCGCGATACAAGAGGGATATAGTCACGCTAGCAGTAGATCGTTAAAACGGGAAAAAGGGGGTGGAAGGTAAAGGTAGAAAATTGCAGAGACAAGAACGGTTCGAGTATACGTAATCGTGAGCCGAGGTAACGCGATTGGACTATGGGATGAAGTAGAAGCAACAGTCAAAGAGGAGGAAGAACGGGCAGAAGATAGAAAAGGAAGAAAACGAAGAGAGAAGTGTTGCGGCGAGGGAGGGATTCACAATAGCTCAACTGTGGAATGAGGAAGTCTCTCGTACGAGACGACACCACGGGAATACTAAAGTCTGGGTTACTAATAGTTGGTTACTTCGCGTATTCCAGCCTCATAGATTCTCGCGAGGTGGAGCTTCTTGGGATCCCGTGTTCGTGTGCCCGCTTGACTTTGTATCGGCGCCATTTGTCCGCGTTAACACGGACGAAAAGGGGATCGTCGCTGTCTCCGCTCGTGCTCGTCTCTTTTCCTATGCTCGCGTTGATTTGCGACTCGTTTCTGGGAACTTGCTGTCCGAATGGCTTTGGGACTGGGTCAAGAATTAGCTGCTCGAGGTAGCTTTTCGTGTATGCTCTCTCCCTTTCGATCTTTAATAGCTGAACAATTTAGCTCCACAAAATTACCCACTGCCTTTTTTACTGCCATGCCACTAAATTTCACTCGGAATCTCCCGTTTCATCTTCTAATAAAAACGTGCTGTTTAACTATTTCCAAAATACTCAATCTTCATTTTCAACCACTATCAATACATGTATTCATATGTGTTCATATGTGTATGTATGTATGTGTGTATTAATATATGTACATACATGTATTCATATGTGTGTCATATATTCATATGTGTTCACATGTGCATGTATATGTATATTCATTTATGTACAGACATATATGTATGTATGTACATACATGTATTCATATGTGTTCACATGTGTATGTATATGTATATATTCATATATGTACAGACATATATGTATGTATGTACATACATGTATTCATATGTGTTCATATGTGCATGTATATGTATGTATTTATATATGTACAGACATATATGTATGTATGTACATACATGTATTCATGTGTGTGTCATATATTCATATGTGTTCATATGTGTATGTATGTATGTATTCATATATGTACATACATGTGTACATACATACTCTTCAAGTCTTATGTACATCACTTTGAAGTTCTTCAATCATGTTACAAATCAAGATTTTACTTTTTGTGAACTTCGAACTTCACACACGTGTCATTTGACTTATGTCATGAAACGGAGTTAGGTGAAACTTTTGTCCAAAAAGTTCACATTGGAAATCTTGTCCAACAAATTTGTAACCTCCCACGTATTTTGCCACACAGTGGGTTCGAGGAGAAAAAGTAACGCGCGCAGGTTGCGAGTAAATCCGCCGCGCGAAGTATCCCGTTAATCTGACAAGTAATGGCGCATCGGTGCGTTATATATCGTGGCCTATAAATCACCGGCGTATAAATCGTTTAGCATAACAACGTAACAGCGGCGATAATATTGCACGTGTGCATAGGAAGCTCGCATATATTTTTGCGGTACCCCGGGAGACGGCTATTTTTGAGCGACTCGTAAAGATACTTGGAAACCGCATTGTTGATTTTCATTGTAGGACCCATTTCTTGTACTTAGTACATCGTTGAAGATACTGAATGTGGAAATTTCCAAAGGTTTCAGTGTTCGCTTGAAAAGTGAAATAACGAGGTGTTATCACAGGTGGTTAAATAAAGAACGAGCGGTCACAGTCTGCTGCAAGCTGCATGGAACGCATGAAACCGAGGCTAAACCATTAAATCGTTTATATCAATCGTCGACGATTGGCTTTCGTTCGTCTCTTAACTTTCTTTCCCATTCCCGGGTCAGTCTGCCTCTCTCTTCCTCGCACGCTTGAGGCTGGTCAAAACGTAGAGGTCAAAGCGAAACAGGTGAATCAGACATTTAAAGAGATTCGCCCTTGGCCCTCGTCCTCGTGGCGGATGATTCGCTTCGTTAAATCGATTGTGTTTCAATCTGACCCGCTAATGCGCGAGAGCCGGGCCAGACGTGCTCTCGCGAGCGTATCGTTTGCTCTGGCTGTTTGTGCTGACCTACATGCCCGTCCAAAATAATCTGACACTGCCGGCAAGACCTTAACCGCGACCTCTGCTGGAGCAGATCGAAGAATAAACCTCGTGCGTCTATGTTCCAATTGCTTTACAATTCCACCATTACTTTATTCACCACAATTTTTGAACGTTACAAATATTTCGTGTTGATGCATTGTTAGGGAACATGTGGAACACCCACTTTTGCAGCTATCATTACTTATCCTTAATCTATTGTGGATGTTAAGCATCCACTTTCTCAATTTTCTATTTTTTACCAAATTAAATTTGTAAGGTTATTGTAGTGCTATCCTTGCATCCTTTAGTTATGGATTTGTCAAAAAAAGTTGGTGAAATTTTTCGCACGAAAGAATCGAAAGAGGTAGCGAGAAACGAGCGAGCAAAGATTAACAACGTTTCAAGGATGTCATCGATGACGGGTCGGTGCATAAAATTGAAGGCGGTCAGGCACGTGATTGGCTCGTTTAAAATGTAGTGACCTACACGGTCGTCCAAAATGATCTGACACTGCAGGCCTGACCTTAACCGTGACCCCTGCTGGAACGGCTCGAAGGGCAAACCCCGTCGTGAGATTTAAAACCAATTGACGAGACACATAAGTCGTGCAAACAGCTATTTCGTACGTGCATGCCCGACACCTAATTGTGCCCAATAGCGTGATGTATGTATACGTTTTTTAGGTCCTCTTAAATTGGAGCATTTGATTCGAATAAAAGAGCTAGCTTCTTTTTATAACTCTTCCGTTTTGGAGATTTGACACAGTTACTCGAATCTGCGTAATTGTTCAAGGGTTTAATTTGCGAGACTGAGAATAGAATTTTTTTTATTCTTTTCCTCTTTCTCAGTTCAATGCACTTTTATGTTAATACTTGATACCGCAATCATATCACGGATTGCGTAAGCCTATTGATTGGTACTAGGAAAGTGAGTGTTAATATCGAAAAATGTTGTATTCAGAACAAGTATGAACCACGCCTAGCAGCAGCGGGTACGTAACGATGCCCATTTAACCTAACGTTAATTTATTAACGAGACTGTAGCATTATCGGGCAATCACTTGAGAGCGTGACAAACGTGTTTCAGATTTATTTTCCCTCAGAAATCAATTTTTGTCGAAATAAAAATTATGGAAGCAACCTTTAAGTACAGAAAATTATACAAAGAATCATTTACAATCTTCATTCAGTTTCATTCTTCAGAAAGTTTCAAATTTAAGGTAAATTTCCACGAAACGTTCAGTAGAAGATGACTTAATTTTCTCGAAATAAAAATATGGGTTCATTGTTAATCACTGGGCAGCCCGGAGTCTTTCGTAATATTCACCGGGTACGTCCGCGGACCTATTCGATATTCAATGACGCGATACAAGTATCGATTCCCCGAAGTTCGGCAAGCCAGCCAAAGGAGGAACATCGACGGGTGTGGTCGAGGAGTGCGTACATCGATCGGCACTTTAACCTCCGACGAAAGCACACGTTTCTACGCGGCGAAGGAGGGATCCGCTTGTCCTGCTGCAACCGTTGGCAACAGGATCTTCAAACTTCCTCCCTGTTTCACGAGGGTCTTCGAGTACTACCCTTTTCTCACCTTGCTACACACCTGCTCTTGTTACATACGGCCGTTTCTATGCGTACTATGCTCCAAAACTTTTTCCTCTATCTTACCCTTCACAAATACGAAGCTCTTATGTTTATATCATAGGAAGTTTATTAAAATTTATTCCGATAATATACTCTATCCAGTGTCATAGAGTATGTCATAGTCTATCCAGTGTCATAGAGTACGTCAAAGTACGTAGGTAAAAATGTAGGAGTAAAGGTTTTAGAGCAGCTAGTAAAAGTGATGGCAGAGACGGTAGATCGGTCGGTCAAGTTACTCGGTCTAGTATCCTCGACGTAAACTGAGCTTAAGCGTGACAATGGAGCAAACTGCTAGGAAGGATAAGGTCGAAGGAGGTATACTCGTAGAGCGTGTGCACACGAGGGAGAGAACGTGGACTAGGGGAGTATAGAAGAGCGTAAGAGCAACACGGGGAGATATAGTTAGTAGTAGAGAGAGCGAGGTCGTCGAAATTAATGCGGTGAATCCAGTGAACGGGTGGAGATCGGGTTGCCCGTCGTGGCTCGTTTTGAGTTTTTTAGTTCTCGAATTTAATCCAAGAATGGGGGAGAATGGGGGACATTGAAAGCGGTGGATCTCGTCTAGACGGTCGGTGACGTCACGAGACAAGGTCGACCGTCTCTATCCACAGCGTCGCTTTTCTATATACTGTACTGGACATATGTATTTCTCTTCTATTTGCTATTTTAATTCCAAATTCAGTGCAGCACAGTATCAACCCTTATTAAATTTTTCAAATCTTCAAACCTTGTTTAGGATTAAATTGCACGATGGTGTT
The DNA here is from genome assembly GCF_050947335.1 of Megachile rotundata. Lineage (NCBI taxonomy): Eukaryota > Metazoa > Arthropoda > Insecta > Hymenoptera > Megachilidae > Megachile > Megachile rotundata. The sequence continues at coordinate 11,812,863 of NC_134996.1, forward strand.
TGATGAAATTTTAATTCTTTATTTTTGTAGATCTGCCTTCTTGACTTTCTGTAAGTTAATTTTGCAAACGGGGAAAATTTTTCCAAATTCGTTCTGTACTATGCACACGCCTTCCAGTCGCCCTCTAGCCAGGCTTCGTTCCCCTTTTTTTATTTCGTCCTTTCCCTCCCCTGCTCTCGTGGACTCGAGCCAGAAGGGTGGCAGTATCCTTCCACGGAATGCTAGCAACCGAACCAGTTGGACTAGGAATCGTCCGATCTTGTTCCTTGGCGAGATCGATTCGTCTTGCCGAGGGAAACCGTAATCCAAAAGGACTTCATCCTTTAATGCTATCAATACGACAATTCGTTTCCAAAAATTTCAAACATTTTAAAAATTAACAAGCGTTAACGACCGCCCTTTTCGTGTCGTGTCAAAGGTTGTATTCCTCGTGTTTCTCGGCGCGGCTGAAAATATCCCCGACCGATTAAGAATTCCATCCGAAATTCCGTCGACAGTCCCATTCGTTTCCCGCGTTTTCTGTCACCAGCCAACAGCGTTTTATCTCGTCCGGAAATCAGTAAAGCCTGCTGGACTTTGGTCAAGATGGACGATGCTCGTTGACGATCGTGGTTCTCGCTTCGAACAACGAATAATATCTGAATTCCTTTACGTTCAGGCATAGCCAATCAGGCTCATCAATAATTCAGCGAGTTCGACCGACCGAGAAATTCGAAAACAAGGCGAAAACAGGCTCGCTACAGGCTTTGTCACAAATTGTTCCCTTTAAAACGTCCATTTGTCCATGACACGACGCACGTCTTAAATTCTGTATTCTTCGTTCGTTGAACTTGCCGATATTTGCTCACTGGTCTTCACTTCGTATTTAAGCGATATAACGCGTGGTACACGTACTTTTGATGCAACCTGTAGATCTTGCCAAATCGTAGACGTTACCTAACCACTTTTATACGATTGAATTTCGATTTTTCTCGATCGGAAAAAACAGCTTTCGAAACGAGGTCGATCGAATTTGTCTATTCAATCTGACTGCGAGATGTCTGATCAAGCACATACATTTCAACGCGACAGGATGCACATTTCAATGTCGAATCGAGGTTAAATTCTAAACAGCCGGGGAGAAACGTGTTAGCCGAACAAAAAAGAATCGTATATTTAAACGTGGCAAATGTGCGTTTTATTTTCTTGCGGAGAGCAGTCTTGTTGCATGAATTTTTGAATATGCTCCGCTGTTAGACAGACGTTGACATTGTGGTCGGCGAGTGGAAGGTACAGATTGCAATCCAGTTTCAACAATACAGAGTGGCAAGCCACGGCTAATTTACTAATTCAGACATAATTGCCTTCTCGGAAGGGACAAACGAAATATAGACCGAGCCAGGGTCACCGGTGCACCCCTATGTCGTGCGCAAAGGTCGCAGTAATTAAGAATGATTGTACAGTCTGCGTATCTGTAAAAATCTTACTAAAACTTTTCTCGTAATCTTGCTAAAATATTTTCTCTGGATTTAATTTCCGTTGATCAATCGCGTTTTCTCCACTTTTCGTCCGTTCGACTTTTCTCGTTTCTCTGATTAATCGCCGGTTAACTTCCTGCATATTAATCTTAAGGCGAAACTGATCAGAGAATTGATCATGATTCGTGCGTTGCCCTTCGAACGAATCGGATCACGATCTCCGTTCGATCGGTCGGCTTCTTTGATCAGCTTCGTTTGCTCCTTGACGAATAAGTTAATCGGGTTAATCCATACTTGCCATTTAAACGTTACACGCGCTTAATCACTTCCGCGTACCGGGGTCACTGCTCTTCCTCGTTCTTCCCTAAACGCTATTGTAGCGTTACGAGATTATTACCAGACGAAATACGTTTCATAATTTCTGTCTGCGAGCGAGCGTGAGACTGCGGTACCGTGTTAGATTGGATCTAATTTTCCAATAGACCCAACACGTTGATACGGGAAGTTTTTTTTGTAATGCGAAGAGATTCTGTTAGCAATAAAATAGACATTATTGCAAAAGGATTAACGAGAGGTTGCGACTGTTCCATAATGTATTGAATTTCAAAGAAGTACAAGCACCGGTATCCAGCTGCAATGTAATGGCATTTCTCGAATACAAAAGTACCGAGAATATCGGCGCGTTGTTAAAGCAACCGAGTCGCATCGATATCTGGGCCACAATGTCTCGTTTCCCAATGAAGCTGTTGGGTCCGATCTACTCGATGACGATTCGTCGTGATCGCCGCTTGGTTCAACGCACTTGCAGCGCAAATAACGCGGGCAGAACAATCGACCGGATAGAGGTTGATATCTTATTAACAGGGGAGGGAACAGCCCGTGACACGACGAATTTCGGCCAATGGTTCGTTTAAAATCCCGAGACACCCTTTTTTTGTCCTGCGTCCATTCGGGACAATAGACTCGCTGATGTGGTCGATTGTAATTAATGGATCGTTGATGCTTATGCATTTAAGATCTGTTAACATGCGATATAGGACGACGGTGTCCCACGCACTTTCGAATACTTTCATCGAAAATTATACTTTCGATTAAAAATTAATGGAATAAAGGTAGACTTCCGCAGTAGAAACAGTCGTCTGACTAGCCACTAAAGATTAGATCGAATTAGCGTATTGTATTGCATCGATTAATTCTGGCAATCGAAGGAGATGCAAAATCACTTTTCATGGATGCATTTTGTGTACTACTTTTCTCCGATCTGAATCGATGAATGCTGGGCCGAAATCAGGCTATATCTTGTCGCGATCTCGGAATACGAATGACGCGATTCGTTGAATTCCCGATAAGATGACGTAAGTAGCGCAAAACAATGTTGCTGTGGCTATTGTAGATAAGAATCCGAGTCGCTGCAACCTGCAGTTGCGACAAAAAATACGTTGGTCCAAAAATAAACGATTAATTAAACGCTTTTGAAAGTTACGAAAAATCGTCGTTGTTTTTTTGAGGGGTGTACGAATTCCCGAGCTGACCGACTGAATTATCGGCAATCATTTAAATTGGAGTATATTGCAACGGCGATAAGCGTGTTACGCTTGTGAAATATACGGCACGCAACGTGTTGCAAAACACGGACAACCGTGGCTGGTCGTGGAAGAGATAGCGACGATGACACGTACGCGCGTAAAACGTTATATCGAGTCCAAAGTATTTTTCACCGGAGTAAAAATAGCGGTGTACGTACACGAGGTTGCGATGCCAGTCGTGACCGACACACGGGTCGCGTTTGATCTTACAGGACTTAATTGTCTCTGTCGCGTGTGCTTAATCGCTTTCATGCTTGCCCAATCATCTGGCTCGTCTAGGTCTACGCGTATCGTCGTTTCTATCGATAAACAAATTAATTGCTCGATACGACGCTACTCAACTCATCTAAATGGATCCCGCCCGTTTCTCGCCCTTACAATAGTCAGACTTGCGCAAATGGTCGGTTAAACCGATTCAACACTCTATTCAATTTATCACATTTTTCATGTGTCTTCACATTTTTGACAAGTCTTCACATGTCTTCATATTCTTCACATGTCCTCGTATTCTTCATATGTCTTCATATTCTTCACATGTCCTCGTATTCTTCACATGTCTTCATATGTCTTCGCATGTCTTTACATTTTTCACATGTCTTCATATACTTCACATGTTTTCACATATCTTCACATGTCTTCACATGTCCTCACATGTCTTCATATTCTTCACATGTCTTCATATACTTCATATGACTTCACAATGTCTTCACATGTTTTCAGATATCTTCACATATCTTCACATGTCTTCACATGTCCTCACATGTCTTTATATTTTTCACATGTCTTCATAGTCTTCACATGTCTTCATATACTTCACATGACTTCACAATGTCTTCACATGTCTTCACATGTCCTCACATGTCTTTATATTTTTCACATGTTTTCATATACTTCACATAACTTCACAATGCCTTCACATGTTTTCACATATCTTCACATGTCTTCACATGTCCTCACATGTCTTTATATTTTTCACACGTCTTCATATACTTCATATGACTTCACATGTCTTCACATGTCTTCACATTTCTTGTTCGTACGATAGCAATTATATTATGGAACTTTAGCAACATTTTGTGATTAATTTCTAAGAGTTGGTACGCCTTCTATGAACTTTAGATTTATTCACTTAGCAGCATTCAATGCTAAATGTTTCTTATTAAAAGTTCAATTGAATTTCTTCACATAATGAAGTACAAAGTGAATATGAGAGTATCAAAATGAACTTTCGAAAGAAAGTTGTCATCCCCCAAATCATTTTCTAATAGTCCCCTCGATGACTTCCCGTTTCGAGGTCTTTGATTTACGACCGGTCATAAACGATTCTCGTAACTCACAATGAAACATCAACTTTCCCGAAAAGAAATACAAACGCGAAGAAACTTTCCAGCTGTTTTGGGAAACAGAGGGGTAATTATAAAGATAGAGATAAAAATTGCGAACCTTCGACGAGTGCAATGAAGGCAAGTGGACGGCGAGACGAGGAACGATGCTGCAGGCTCGGTGCAATATGTGGGCCAGACAACAATAATTGTTCAACGTTTCCTGGTATATTATACTGCGTGTAATTGATACAGAGGAGCCGCCATTAATTCTGCTGTTACTGAGCTATCTTTAGCTGGGGGCTCTTGGAGGGTCTTGTCGGATATAGTTTTGCGAGATCTTATGGAAATTTTGTCTTTTCACCCTTTTAGCATCACATTCCTTTCGGATCTTATAAATAATTTAAACAGATTAGTAAATTATTACCATTGAAAGTATTTGACACATGCCACATACTTGTATTTTGTAAATTAAGTTGGTAAAAGAAATTAAGTGTTCTCTACAAGATTATACCTTAAATTTTGGTGGTAAAAGGCTATAAGGCATAGAGGTAATTTCTCTCAAGGTGCAACCGATCAGTTTAATTCCACTTTTCCAATGTCGATCGATCGGGGATTCGAAACCACGTTAAAGGATTGCAACGTAGACACACGTAACCCTTTCACTTGGCGGAGAACGTGGCTACCCTTACCACAAATGTATCGATTCTTAATAGAAGGTATATCAAGGTCACGTTATCCTGACGAAGGTCAATCTCCATTCGCTACGGAATGCAGCGCAGCCCTTTCATTTATGTTAATAGGATTCACGTGCAAGCTACCATTAAAAGACCGTGGTCCGGCTTCCTCGAAGACCTAAATATTTCGAATTTTTTTCACCGGTGCATTATAATCGACGATTGCACGTGTTCCGTGAAATCTCGAGGGAATGCATTGATACTTGAACGAGATTGCTGAGACGATAATCGCATTCAAATTTTACTCTCCTGCACGAAAGGAACCAGACGTAAAATTGCGTAGAGTTTCAAAAGAATTCATACTTCTACAGGGCGTGTCAAAGGTAGGGGAATACTTCGAGACGGTGTCCAGATTTTCGTGATTCGACGCCGTATTCGTTCGGCTAGGAGCGGTGTTCCGTTCCTCGGTGTATAGGAGATTCTGACGACGGTGTTCGTATAACGGTACCGTCGGTTTCTCGCACGTCGTGTCGCGTCGCGACGCATACCTGCCGCTGAATCCAAACCGTGTGTCTCGAAGCGTATATATACGTTCTGTGTTACGTCGACGCATGTTGCCGGCGTTACGTGTACACCGGGATGCATTTTGCCGCGGCGAAACGAGTTGAATGCCAATCGGCACGCGAACCATCGTTCGATATGGCCAACCAGAAGAAGCCGGCTTTATCAACGTATTCGAGAATATTTTGAAAGTGCGTTGAAATGTTCGATTCGCATGGTTTAATGAAACCATTCAGGATATTTTACCGTATAGCAGTAAAGTTGATTTACAACTCTGAAGAAGTATCTTAGCATTGTTCGAATCGTTCCTATATTTGGATCATTCTTTCAATTTTTTCTCGTGCCAATAAAGACGCGGGGTACCATTACCTTTGTGAGATTAATTTAATGGAGCGTCTCGCGTATATAATTAGTTCAGCCGTTATCTCGTCTAATTGAAACAATTCACAGGGACGAACGATGCCTGAGAGCGTTGCACGAAGGAACGAGCGACTGTGAGTATCGAAAAGGATCGTTTGATCGACGGCCGGGCGAAAGAGCGAGAGATCTTGTTCGTCCGATTAAAGCGTAAAATAGTTTGCTATTCATCGAGAGTGAAGCGTAGAAGGTGCAGTTTCATCGGATCGGATAAAAATGCCGTTACAATGCATCGTTTAGATGGGAATCGAATCGAGTGGGACTTTTTCGGTCTCCCGATTTTAATTAATTTATACGAAGCTCGTTACGAGAAAAGTTACGTAAGGAGCAGCGGAAAACAAACTCGAATTTACGCGGAAAGAAACGCCGCGGTCGTTGCGGTTTGAAAAATACCGCAAAGGACAATATCGGTGATCACGAGTCGAAATTGAATTCCACGATGGTACTATCGGAAGTAATTCGATCGTACCTAGGAAGTCGCTCCTTCACCACACTTTCTACGAGAACTTTCATCAACTTCACCTTTCCTTTCGCGGAATCGGTTTCAAAGGGAAGAACTCGGTCCAGCGAGATTCCGAAAAGGTGTCGATGAGCTTTCACTCGAATTCTAGTCTAGTTCCTACGAGGGCAAGAAGGAGCAGCGAGGGCAAAAACGGCACCCATTGAAAAGGGGGCAGGATTCGGGCGATCGAGCAGCTGCCAGAATTCGGATCCCGATCTCCGGAGGGCCGCGTAAACGCGCGCATCAGGGACTCGTTCCCTCGGTCCGAGTCTGGAACGCAGAAGGAGGAAAGAGGAAGGAAAGGTCGGCAGAAGAGCGGCGCGGCGGAGCGAGGAGGATCGGGGTTGGGACGGGATGAAACGGGATGGAACGGGTGGCCGCGTGGAACAGCGGTCTGGCCAGTTGATTACGATGCCGAAACGAGTGGCGGGCCATCTCTCCAACCAGTTTCGGACAGTGTCTTCGAAGGTTCGAAAGGCCTGCGTAGCCTCGCGCGGAGACGAACGGAGCAAACGGCCCGCTGCTGGGAAGGTAAGGAAACGAGAGGAGAGCCAGGGAGAGCCAGGAAGAGAGGCGCAAGAAGAGACGGAGGAGGCGACAGCCGAGCTTAAGTTTCGGTTTCGTTCGTTTCGCGCCTGCTCCGCGTCGAACGGGAGCCGAGAGTGAGCGCCGGGCCGAGCGGGACAGAGACCGACGCGAAGAGGGACGAGGAAGGTCGCCGCGACGCGACTAGAACGAGACGGCTTACCCCGAGGGAGAGAGAGAGTAGACGAGCAGGGTAAAGGGGAAGAAGGAGCGAGAAGGAAAAGCGAGTAGAGGAGGCGGGTAGAGGAGGTCGAGGAGGACGGGGAGCGCTGTCGAGAGAGAAAGAGAAAGAACGTGCGCTAACCAGGGGTGAAGAGAGAGGTGGCTGCCGAGGCGAACAGACTTCACCGGCGCTCTGCTCCCAATAACGACTCTCGCCCTCGGTCAGTCGCGCGCGAACCGCGGAGCCGCGAGCATCTTTCCGTTTCTCTCTCGCTCAGCACGTCGGGATCGCTGTGTTCGGAGGCGCGTGCACGTGTGCGAGAACCAGGGGATCGAGCGAGGGAGCAAGTGGAAAACCTGGCGCGGATCTGAATCCGACCCGAACGAGGAACACCGGGAAGCGACAGGTGAACCGATTTATCGGATCGATCGCGATACTGCAGAGCTCCAAAGAGCACGATGGAAGCCGAGTAAATCCTTGATCGAGATCGGCGAGTATTTGGCTGTGGTTCACGGGTCAGAGGGAGGAACGATCGCTCGCGATCGCACTCGTTTTCGGGGTTATCTCATGGTGGAATTGTCGCGGTATCGACGTGGTAATCGCGTCGCGAGTGGTGCTGGTCGCATCCGGAGATACGTGCAGCTGGTGACCGAGTGAGAGAAGAGCGGAAAGCGGTCAAGTGACAAGCAGCAACGAACGCGTGGTATATAAAAGTGCGAACTGGTGGAGCGACCGAGCGAGTTACACCGGGCGGTGCGAGGCTGCCAGTGGCGCGCGGACCAAGAAGAAGACGACGAAGAAGAAGAAGAAGAGGGAGCACACACACCGTAAAGGACAACGCTGTTGCTATTTTCGAGCCCGCCAAATATCTTGGAGCACGGTGCCGTGCTCGCTGCTGTCTGCGCTGGCCCTGCTACGCTCTTTCTTCGGCCGCGCGTCCACGTTCCTCCAAAGCGCACCGATTCTGCGCCGATGACGCATGGCCCTGACCAAACAGGGAGACAGAGAGAGACGGTGCACGCGAAAGAGAGGAGAGGCTGCGCCAGAACGAGCGAGACGGGACGACGTATGACAGGTACGTTTCGACTTCTTGCCTTTTTGCAAAACCACGCCGCGATCTCTTGACCTACGACGTATCTGTGCCGTGACCGTGAGCCTCCACGATACTGGACTTCACGCCTTTACGACCGCCGAGATCGCTGCCCTACCATAACTTCGACCCCTTTTGTTGTTCCATGTAATTGCCGACTGCAGGGGTTGTTTTGGTAGACTATATCCCCTTGCTGCTCCAAATAACTGCTCGTGCTGGGACGCTGCCTCGGTACCTGACCATGCTTCCACTCTTTGCTCGCTCTTAGGGTTCTTATGACCTTTACTCGCTTTATTTTCGATAGCTCGATCCTTCGTGCTATCGAACATGTTTGTGCCATTTTTAGGATTAATAAAATGTATTGTCACGTCTGAAAGGTAGAACCTTCTCTGCAAGCTTCTCTGCGGAGGAGCTTGAGATTATCTTCAGCGCTTTGATCAAAGACGTCTTTTGTTTCAAAGTCAGATCCAAGCGAAATTTCGCTGAAGGTTCACGAGCGTTATCAACAATTTACACTCCATTTCGTTTCCAAAACACCTGGAGTTACAGGTGTTTGGAATACGTTCTATAATAAGCAACGTTGAAACGCATCGCGTTTCACGCTCGATTCCTTGAAGCTATTTACCCGCCACGAGATCCGTCGTTCGTTATGCTTGATGTAAGAGAAACATCAAGATTTCCTTGCGCTTTTCTTCGTTTTAACGAGCGAAATCTCGTTGCGACATCTGGATCGGTTATCTCGAGAAAACAACCGCGATAATCTTTCCGTGCAAACGAAACCCACGAAAAACTGGTATCGCGATCGCGAATTGTCCGCCGCAGTGAAAACAGACGTGCATGGCAAGACACGGTATTGATCAAGGATACGAATTTTTCAGTTTCGCGTCGATTGCCGCAGTGGGAACGAGATATTGACATTTTGATTATTGCGTGGTCAGGAAGTCGGACAATTCGATGACGAAATTATTTCGAATTCTTCTCTTTTTAATAAAGAGATGGCGAGATCTTGAATAGAGATGGCAAGTGATAAAAAGAAGCTGCACGCGAGAGATTAGTTTCTCGACTGCTAGTCTGCTCATCGTAGCACACGCGTGGCAGGGATATTTATGTAATACGCGACATGCAAATGAATACATTGTTTGCCCGTTTGTCAGCGATAAGATACACAAAGCGAGGTTTCGTACAACGATTTCTGTGCCGCTTTTATTACAGCGACACGACGCCTGCTTGTAGATGCAGAAAACCGGCAAACAAATATGTGTGTTGTGTGGCGGACGGGTTATCACGTTTTTTTCTTTCCCTCTATCCCTCTCTCTCATTTTAAATGAAACGCCACGGCAGAAAAACAGCAATACTATCATCGAACCGGCTCGTCAACTACAGTCGACAGGCGCCAAATGCTTATAATTTCAGTGTTGATCAGCCACACGCATGAACCTGATAAATTTACAAGTGCTAGCGGATGCGTAAATTATTCCTACGGTAAGATATTCTTCCTCGAAATTAAACAAACAGGATTAATTTTAACAAAGAGTTTACATAATTAATTTAACACGTGCCACGACATTCGTACATGGACACTTAAGTTCCTAAACTGATCTAACATTGCTAAAAATTTGGTTACTTTTCTCATAAAAAATTCTCGCATAAATTCCATGGATTCATGGAAAATGTAACAAGATGCTGTGAAAATATTTGGTAAAAATTAAAACACTACTGGATGCAATTTTTAATTGTTTCAGTATGGCAGTGAATGTGTTAAACAAAGAGTAATGTAGAATTTCATTTAATTTAATTTTCATTTCACGAATATTGCCTAGAAAATTTGTTACCACATTGTGCATTCGTTGTCGTGATCCGAGCCTTTAAGGGTTAAATTTATCGAGAACGCTAGAGATTCGAAGCATAAGGCAGATCAACGATAATGAATCGAGAAGGATTCGTTCATAATCGATACAAGCCTCGCTATCGATAATGCATCTCGTGCAACAGGTGAGAGGGCACGCGTCAAATTCACCACCAGTCTTTCCACTTTCGCGCACCGATGCATCCGTGAGTCACGTTCCCTGCACTAAGTTGCAGCTTCGAAGGCCTTTGAGACGGGTTGCAGCCAGGGATACCGTTAGCCACATCGTAGCCTCCGTGTGAACTCTCCTTTCAAAATTTCCATTTCCTTTCAATTATCTACTTTTTCAGCCATTATGTTCCTCGAAGAAAGGTTGTGTACCTGCTAACGAGCCTGAACCTTTTCCGTGATTTATGTTAACGCCACGATTTTCCTTAAACCCGTCCCTTTTTTTCTCCGTTTTACGATCTCGGAGATTCCTCGACCATTTTTTTCCCTCCGTAAAAATTTTTTGTCTCCAAGAAAGCGTTTACGAAGTTACAAAAATGTGGAAGCACAGTGTGTTCCATAAGTTTCGCAGCTGGGAAACCGGAGATGAGTCTGGCCGATTCCACGCGATCATTGATCGTTAACTTTTTTTGGCTGTCGATGATCAAAGCTGAACGACGCGGTGGCCGCGCGTAAATCGACTTTAAATCGCAATAAACCGCGCAAAAACGGCTGCAGCGGATTTGCCTCGCGCGCGCGCGTTCACTTTCGACCGCAAAAAGAGAAAAAAGCTTGAAAAACTGATCCTCCCTGTCCCACTTTAGCCTACGGCCTTCCACGTTGTTTCGAAAATGTTTCCACTTCCTTTTTGGTTCCTTTAATTCTGACTTACGTTCCTTTGTCGTACAGCTACGTTTATAGCTTGGATATTTCCAAACAACACGGTTTCACGCTTCTTTCGAGTCTTTTGAGGCGGCCGCTCTGCAACTTCATCTTCGGTTAATAAGGAATTTTGATGAGCGAAGGAGGAAAAATCGAAACGTGTTTTGCATTGTTTCAATTTTTTGTACGGCTCGTCTGCAGTGTTTTGAAGTGACCTGTACAGCGCGGTAAAAACCGGCGTGCGTAATAATACACGCAAAATGCGGCATTAATCACACGCGGCACAGGTAATCGCTAGATACTCGTAGACCCGGACTTTTTCTCCGCTCGATCATCAATCCGACTAGACGAGGCGTTTTATTGAATTTCAAGACCGCGTATGATCGATGATCACGAACGGCGGGTAAACATCGTCGTGTAGCAAGTGGTAACAGTCATTATTACACTGTCATTGCCGGTCGCTGCGTTTGCATGGTCACGCGACCTGCAATTTTGATTATTGATCTTTAAGGGGTAAAACCACTCTCGAATTTGACAATTTATTTTGGACGAACGACAAACGGGAAAGAATTTCTTTTCAGAGGGTTTATTTAACACAAATTGAACTACTATAAAATATTTTTTTATTCTCATTTTCGTACAAAATGGAGGTGAAAATTTCACATAAACAATGAAGAGAAGGTTCAGGTATCACGTTTATTTTTAGTATACAATGCAACGGTTCAAGTTCCCCGCTAAATTGTCAGACAGAAAATATGCGATACTAGTGTTGGCTAATAGTGGACATTGAGAATCGCGCGTGCCATTCGTGACCCTGCGACCGCGCGTTCCTACCATCATCTTCTGCTTTTCTGGACCTAACCTTTCCTTCAACGGTCTCTCTTCTACGGGCGCTAATTAGTCGCTTAAGTAACACGTGCTTGATTCATTAACTCTCGCGGCTTTGCTGACAGCTTCGAATAAATTTTCATCCTTTTCCAAAGATCCAAAATTATCTTTCGCGTGCTTTCTTCCGTTTTTAATCTGTCCGATATCGCGATATCTTTATTTGTCCTACGATAAGACAGGCTCGGTTTGCCCAAGGGGGTCGACGCCGTTGGAAAACCTTGCCATCACGTTTTTCTACCATGTCTGATCCTTTAATTATACAGAGAACATTTTCTATTTAAAAGGTTAATATTTCATTTAAAAGATTGGTATTTTATTTAATACATTTTTCAGTAAGATGTTTTTAAACATTTGGAACTTGACCGATTCGTTAACGCATTGTTATTTCAATTTTGACTTGCAAATATGTGAATACATTTGTGAATACATCCATATTGAATATTGTAAATATTGTCGATGTAATTGAATTATTTAATGATGTTACTTACTGACGTTACTGCTAACACTTAATGATATTACTGTGAATGATGTTACTTAATGGTGTTACTTCTGAAACAATCCTCATGTCACCCACATTTGTACATGTACTTAAATAAATACTTTTCAATAATTGTAATAATAATTGTAATGCTATGTCCTCCAATACATTCCTGTGAACATGTGCTGAAAATAAAATTTGTATTTTTGCAAATAATTATATTTGTACCATGATTTCTATGAACAATACTTGACTATATCTGATGTCCAAAAACAAAATCGTCATAATACACCTTTATTTCATTGTACTCCTAAAATTTCTCAAACAATATTTTATCAAACAGCTTAAACTCTTGATGGACACTGTGTTAGCAATTTTCTGGATGACTGTAACATTGAATCTTTAAGAAGGTTTCGAAAGTTTGTTACATATCCATGAATCAAAACACCGAACTTCATGAAAGAGATAAAATTTGAAGATGAAAGAAAATGCGGAGTACGGAGGGAGAGCGGGTGGGTCGGATTCAGCCATTTTTGCGACACCAATAATTATATCTTATCTGCCTCGACCCGTGGCCTCGAGAACGCGATGCGTTCGTCTGCCTCGGCTTTTAAAGAAAAATATGTAGCTGTCCGTTCGTGAGGATGAAGCTACAGACGTGAGATCAGCTTAACATTGGTTTTGTTCGATGTGCGTTTTGCAACAACTTGCAGATTTCAGGCTTAGTCTTTCTGAATTTTGCAAGTTTCAACATTCTCAAATTCTGATGTTTGAAAGTGTTGTAATTCTGCAGTGTGCAAATATCGTTTGTCACGATAGATAAATGGAAATTCTTGACACCGAGTCGAATCGATGGAAATCTGGTTTAGCAAATGAATCATTAAATTCTGTGTTCTGAAAGGATTGATGGGTTCTCGCAAGTTAATGGATTGAAATTTCTTATGAAATCGATTAGCGGATGTTGCAATAACTTCTTGCTTTCTTCGACTTTTTTCGATTTCGAGCACTCTCAGCATCTGTTCGAGCATCGGACGTAAATGTAGATGGAAACGGAAAAATCGATTACCTCAAGGCTGCTACGGTCCCTACGTCGTGCCCTTAAGAGGATCGCAGAGGCTTAAGCGTTTACTGGATTTAATGTATGTAGATGGCTGCTTAATAAATATACGATCGCGTTTAAAGCTGTTACGAGCTAACGTTCGAATAGACAGTAATAATATTACGGTATAAATACGATTCTGAGAACTTTATTCGAAAAAGAGTGAAATTAAAAATTAAGGGTTTATATAAATCGTAAACCTGGTTCAGTAAAGCGTCAACGTCGACGTTCTCTTCAAAAGCAATTGCTACGGTGCAATTGGTTCAAATGGCATTGCATGGTGCGCGGCGTTATAAAATAGAGTTACGTGGACTCTTCTTCATAAAGTACATTTGCTAACAATAACAATTGCATTTACTTTCGTCAGCTATATCGAAAGTTTCTACCGTTCGACTCAATTATTCGATTTAAAAGCTGGATTGGTATTTTGCAAATTTTACTTGGAGAATTAAACCGATATTTGCTTCCGTCTATAGCTTTACATCCTACTAAATTTCGCTTCGAAGTCGCAGCCTTCGACTTTCCATTCGAAAGTCAATTTCGAAAACTCCTTTCGAAATAGTTACATTTTTCGACATCCTTGCGTTCCATACTGAAATTTTTGATTTACAAACGTTCTACGGAATTTTCACAAGAAGTTTTTTCTTAATGAAAGATATCGGAGAGCAGAAAGATAAGACTCCCTGGAGAAAAGGGGGTGGATTTCGCGATATTAAAAATAACGTCAGAATGCGCGCAACTGTTTGACCCAGTTCGAACAGCGAGGGATATCGATTTTAGTGGCAGGTATCGTCGGGATTAATATTAGACCGCGTGCTGAAAATAGGTGAACGCTGCAACACTGTTGCTGCTGCACTTCTTATCGAGCAACTTTGATCATCCTAAGTGTCTCTTGAAAAATATCTGCTTTATTGGTTTAAATTTAACCTCTCGCTCATCAAACTATTTCACTCAAAAACTTTTATATATTGTAACTTTTATTTGTCGTTCGGAGTTCTTTATACTCCTACTCGTACGATAAAATTATTGTTTAACATAAATGGACCACAGTTGCACATGGTTCAAGAAGATCGCAATTTATGGCTGTCTTAATCTAGGATGAGGTTTAATATCATTTTAAAAAATGTAAATTGTAAGGTTGATAGAGTCACCGTGTATATAGGGAACGAAGTCAATGATACACTTTTCCACTTTCTCCGCGACCGAGATTACACGAAGCCTTGGGTAGAACACCGCGAGATAAAACTCACCTTCGTTCTGCTCTTGTGCACGGTGCTCAATCGATGGCTTATCGAGAAATTTCACATAGCTTCTCGCTATTTTTCAACCTTACCATGCCACCTTACTATCTTATTAAAAATCTGATGAGAATATTTTAGCAATCGAGTCATGTGAGATCACACGGTCTGTACTCTTTGTTAACAGACTATCAGTACCTTGATTCCTCTCACAAAATTTGCAATATTTTTGAAACCCTAAGCTCCAAATATTTTTGAAACCCTAATCCTTGTATAGGTTTGTATAAAATGGGTTTGGAATAATAAGTGTAGTAAAGAAAATAGAATTGCAAGGTGAACTCTGAACTGGTAACATCTCGAAAGCGATATGTCAGACTGGAATCGATTAAGCTATCCCCGCAAATTGGGTCGAGCAGAGATCCATCGAGACCTATTATCCGCGTTCTGGTCTCGAACAAACGATCGATAAGGTTCAGGTTTGCATGAGAACCACTGCGTGTTCCCATTTCTCCTTTCAGCGGTCGGTCGGTCGCTCGATCCGCGGTTGTATAACAGCAATGAAAGTACTCGGACAGGCAACCGGCAACGTCACGTCTCTGTTCACGCTAACTACCTTGTGATAGTCGTTCTAGCTGCCAGTGTGCTTGCTTGTTCGCGATCTTGCCATGTTCCCATTTAACCCCTTGACTGAAAATCGGACCTCTTTTCAATCGTATCTGCATTGTTAATTGCCGGCTTAGAAAAAATACAATCTTTTATCTTATCATCGCGTAAAAACGTGTTTGAATTGCTCGTTATCACGAGGATTTTGCCGCGTGAAAGTGCATTGTACGATAGAACGTCTCCCGGCGAATCGATGCTCGCGATTTGGGTCAATATTTTTTAGCGTGACGCTCAATTGCCGTCGCTTTGACATCGTTATTAATCGCGTGCTTGTTTCTCGAGCTGATACGGTTCTCGAGAAATCTTTTTGGAAAAGATCTTTCATTAAGGGTAATGCGAATTATGAACTCGAATGGAAACATTCGCTGAGATAAATTCTTGTTTTTCTCGCCAACCATCGACCTCGCGAACCGATGACTAAGGTCAAGCGCGTATTTTGCACTCGCGATTTTCTTTCCACTCCGATCTCTATTTAAAACTTATTACGATAAATTTACCTTGAATTTCGATTGTAGGGTTTACGAGGTAGGTGATGCATTCTATCGGTACACATTAAGGCCAGGGCCGAAAGAAACGGCACGCTTCTAAACGCGGACAAGTTAAATACTTCTGATCTAGCCACTTATCGAAGTTGCGTGGAAAACCCTTCGATCGTTCTTAACCCCATGCCTTATAACCACCAATCACGCTCGTGTCACGGGTCACGGTCTACGTGTGACGTAATAATAAATCGTATGTGTGTCAGGTTTTAATTTAAAGCGATAATCGCGTACTCGATAATTAAACTCTTATATTTTTCATCGAAATTTCGGCGATTTCTAAAATTACGTAATCTTGTATTGTGCCACGTACCTACCTCTCGACAATACAACTTCATTGTGAGTAAAGAAAACAGTCATCAATAATCCCGTGCAGGACAAACTGAAATCCGCGATTTCTTATTTAGTCGAAGTCTGATCATCCGTCTGTTTTCAGATATTTTCGTCGACGCTAAAAGGTTTCGTTCGATATCGCGATATTTAAAGTCAGGAAAATTCTGGCTCGAGTTTTTCGAGAAGCGTTTCCGTGATATTTTTACGATCGAAAAGTTTTTCCCCTTCCAGTCTGTAGGTCGTTTATTTGCGTGCTTCGTTGCACATTCGTCATGTCCATGAAAACTAAGAGCCCCAAAAATTGATTCTCTTTTTTCTATTTCCGTTGCAAATAGTTTGAGCACCGATGGAAAGTTCGGAAACGTTACGAAACGAAAGAGACAAAAGTGATAGAGCATCCACGAAAAGAAAACCCACACGAATTTCAGCGTACAAACATATGTATGTCACGAAACAATTCCCACGTGATACCATCCCACGCAAGTTGAAAAAAAAATGTTCCTCCGAGAAACACGACCGCGTAAAAGTTCAACGAACAAAGTTGTCCTAGAACACATCGAGCTCAAAATACACCGTCTGCCCTTTACAATGGGAGATTTTCGTTTCGCAGGGAAATGACAAAGTTGTTGCTATAAAAGCGTTCAAGCTTAAAATAGCGAAGCAAGATGGAAAACGTAAATGGCGGAACTCGATGTTGACTGCTTTTAAGTGCAAAATAATATATGTTTTATTGGGGAGTGATATAGGTCACTTTTGCAACTTCACTAGTTAGTATGATTTGAAACAGTTGTAGTACTGCATCATTATTGGCTGCTTTTAATCTTTGAGTGCATCATTTTTGCAAGATATTTTATTGGGGAGTGATATAATTCACTTCTGCAACTTCACTATTCAGTATGATTTGAAACAGTTGTAGTACTGCATCATTATTGGCTGCTTTCAACCCTTAAGAGCATCGTTTTTGCAAAATGAGATATATTTTATTAGGTAGTGATATAATTCACTTTTGCAACTTCAATATTTAGTATGATTTGAAACAGTTATAGTACTGCATCATTATTGGCTGCTTTCAACCCTTAAGAGCATCATTTTTGCAAAATGAGATATATTTTATTAGGTAGTGATATAATTCACTTTTGCAACTTCATTATTTAGTACGATTTGAAACAGTAGTAGTACTGCATCATTATGTATTTAAGGGTTGAAGCAAAAATATTTTTGCTATTTTTATTTGGGGGCAGAAATTCGGTCGCAGGAGTGGAGGTGTGGATGTAGAGCTAGATGTGGAGGTATACTTGAATTTACTTCACAAATTCTCAAGTACCCAGACTGTCAAATGTCTAAGTTTGTAAATGTGACAATTTTGAACTTGTCCTAAGTGTTCAGTCTAAGAGTAGAGATGTGGAGGTAGAGCTAGATGTGGAGGTATTCTTGAATTTACCTCACAAATTCTCAAGTACCCAGACTGTCAAACATCAAAGTCTATAAATATAGAAAATTCAAACTTGTTCAAAGTATTCAGTCTAAGAGCATAGATGCATACGTAGAGCTAGATGTGGCATTCTTGAATTGACTCCACTTCTCAAGTTCCCAGATTGAAACGTCCAAATTTCTCCATATAAAAATGTTGAACTTGCCCAAAGTATTCAGTTCAAAGACACATATACTACCTATGATATCCTCGAATTAACAAATTCTCTAAATATCTAACTTTATAAACCCGAAAATTTAGAAATAGGTATCTCGCAAAAATTCCAGTGGAAGGTGAACCGTGACACGTTGAAGCGTTGTATCAAGACACGCCTCGGTCCCCCGTCCAAGGATCGTTCTCCGAAATTTCGTGAGACGCCAGTGGATTCGTCGGTGTTCGAGAGACACGGGTTTACGTATGCGGAATACGTCTCGGCGTCGCCGTCGGGCGAGTTGCCATACGAAGGTCTCCACGTTGTTTTCGGCAGCCGTAAGGGGGATCCTCGTAGCGACCGTAGGAGGGAGAACTAAAATCGCGTGGTTGTGTGCTCTCGTACAATGTGCCTCTATCGGTTTCCTTTTTCTGTCTCTCTTTTTATTTTCCTTCTCTTCAGCGTTTTCCCCCGGCATCTTTTTTTCCGCCTACTTTTTCTCGTCCCCTTTTTCTCTCCCGTTCCTTCTCTCGCGCCTACACGCACGCGTGTCCCTGGCACGTGTGTCGCATCTTTGTTTTCCGTCTCTTTTTCTCGGCCGCCCGGTTTTTTCGTGCTTGTTTTCTCGCCTTGTTTTTCTTCGACTCTTCCGTCGCCGTTTCCTTCCTTCGACCGATTTATCCACCTCACGTTTCCCGTTCCATTCGATGCCCTGGACACGCGTCCGTTTAAATATCAGCTGAGCCTCCCTTTGTGACCCTGCCCTTTTCCTGCACTTTCGAACTTCCTTTTGAAGATCACTGAAAGACGACACGTGGCTCGTAGACAAAGACTTTTACTTTTAATTCATGGACAGAACTAAAATTTTGTAATAAAATAGCTTAGAGAGGTAGCTTTGTTTAGTGAGGTTTTTGGTACATTCGATGTTTGAACGGTTCTTAAGGTTAACCCTTCACACTCCTACAAGTGTGGTTTCATTTCTCTTGGATCTTAAAAATAATTCAAACAAATAGATTGTTCATATATTTTCATTTATTTGCCAGTTATAAAATATATTTATCTACAATGTTGTAACACATGTGTGATTTAAGAAGCCTTTGCTTTAAGAGGCATCTTTTGCTTTGATGAGAATTTGATTTATTTTGTAAATTAAGAAGTTGGTAAAATTAAGGAGTGGAATTGGTAGAAAGGGTAAGTCGAATGCACCCCAAAGATACCCCTATCACCAAATTTCCCTCAACTTCCTCTGACCAATAACTTCTTCTCTCCGATGTTAGCCGTCGACCGGCGTCCCGCGTGTTGTGTCACTCTTCGTCGTCCGGTTGGAGCGTGTTGGCCGGAGCGTTGCTCGCCACGAAGGGGCCAAATAACTCCGAGGGGTAAACGACTTCCACGCGTGACGGTGCCTCGATGAAGCGCCGTGCGTGCCGGTAGAAGAGACAGGTTCGGCCGGCCGGGCATCCGGCAAACTCAGGCTGATTCGGCCACGGAACGACGTTCCAGGCTCGTTCGAGGAGCCATCGTTGCCGATACAACCTCTGCTCGATACCGATTACTCGAAAATTTCACCACTAAAAATATTTCCTCTTTCAATTACTCTTAACAGGAATTGCAATTTGTTTTATGACATTCTCAGGGATTGTGTAGTAGGGATTAAGTTAGCTTAGTGGATCTCAGAATATTTCAACGCTGGAATTACCTGTGCTATGTCGACCTCAAACTAGCTATAAGCAACGACCCATCAGAGTTAGAGTTAGAATCGGACTATGTCGAGTAGATTAAAATTCCAGCAACTTCTAGAGACTTAAAAATTGATGGTAAAATTTATGTTCGATTGCAGTTTAACGACCCAGAATTCGTAAAACTTCGAATAAAATTTTAGGTCGCTTCCCGGCAACGTCGACGACGGTCTTTTCTAATTTATTCAAGATTACGGAAGAGAGGGTATGCAACAGTTTTCCCTATTAATTCGTACGGTTTGATCGGATCGCGTAGGCGGTTCACGGTTGCTCGATTCCTTGGCTCGACGACGAAATACGAGATACCGGTCGTTCCTCGGATTCCAGTGTCTCATAAATGTCTGTTAGTCCCCGAACGAGAAGAGGCTTTCAATCCGACCGCCGTTCCACTTTCTGCTTTTACCGTGCTTTTCGACGCTCGCTTTCTTCCTGCTGTCTCGTAATGCTTGCCATCTACGATATTTGCCGCGAACTTCCTGCAATGTTCCAGTTATCGATAACGTTTTCCCGTTGGAACTGTTTAAAAATAATCCAGAGAAACATTGTCGTTAACAGAAATCAAGTTAAATTCTTAACTTCAGGAAGAGTCTTTAGACTTCAGGTAGAATCTTCAGACTCTAGGTACAATCTCAGACTTTAAATAAAATCTTCAGACTCTAGGTACAATCTCAGACTTCAAATAAAATCTTCAAACTCCAGATACAATCTTCAGACTCCAAATAAAATCTTCAGACTCTAGTTTCAATCTTCAGACTCTAGTTTCAATCTTCAGACTCCAAATAAAATCTTGAGACTCTAGGTACAATCTCAGACTCCAAATAAAATCTTCAGACTCTAAGATACAATCTCAGACTTCAAATAAAATCTTCAGACTCTAGGTACAGTCTTCAGACTTCAAATAAAATCTTGAGACTCTAGTTTCAATCTTCGGACTCCAAATAAAATCTACAGACTCTAAGATACAATCTCAGACTTCAAATAAAATCTTCAGACTCTAGGTACAATCTTCAGACTCCAAATAAAATCTACAGACTCTAAGATACAATCTCAGACTTCAAATAAAATCTTCAGACTCTAGGTACAATCTTCAGACTCCAAATAAAATCTACAGACTCTAAGATACAATTTCAGACTCCAAATAAAATCTTCAGACTCTAGTTTCAATCTTGAGACTCCAAATAAAATCTTCAGACCCTATGTACAATCTTCAGACTCCAAATAAAATCTTCAGACTCCAGGTACAATCTCAGACTCCAAGTAGAATCTTCAGAGTCCAAGAGTCTTCAGAATCGAACTACGTATCGAATACTTAGTAATAATTGTAAAATCATGTCAAGTCCAGCGATTACGACAGATTCGAAAGCATTCGATCTAGATTCTGTTGAAACATCGACCCTGTGCATCAATGAAACACCGTGTTCGAATGGAGCTCGAGGATCCCGTGCGTGGGTGGTGTCGTTTATTCCGCAGACGGAAGTGGGTCATAGCACCGTACACTCGCGAATGAATAGGGGATGGAAAAATATGCATCCGTGTGCAGGTTGCAGGTAAACCGTGCATCCCCTCGTATCCCCCTTTTTTCTTAGCCGTGTATTATTTCTGAGCGCCGTTTCTGCTCTCGGCTTCTCGCGACCTAGCTTCTCTTCTTCAACTCTATCTTTTCTTCGCCGTTAAAATTAACGCGTTTAGCTGTGCAATCGGATAAAACACGGGGGAGTCTGATCACGTATGGCTGTTTCACTGGGAATATTCTGTTGGCGTATGTTAACACGTTGACTGCCACGTCACATATATGGCTGACACTTAAGTTTCTCTACTGATCTAACACGTGTATTATTAAAAATTTGTTCACTTTCCTAATAACAAATTCTCGCATTAATTACATGGATCTGACTACATTAATTACAAGGGAAAATAAATGTAACAAGATATTATGAAAATATTTTGTAAAAATTAAAACACTGCTGGATGCAATTGAAGATTGCTTCAAGGGTGGCAATGTGTTAATCTGCAATCTTCCGGACAGATCATTCTGGTCATTCACCCTTATTTCTACAAGGTGACAACTGAAGGTGTTTAAAATGTTAGGTACATCTTAGACTATATCACAATAACAATCAAATGCAAAATTGCAAAGAAAATACCTGTTTATCAGATCCGAATAACGCATGTCACACATGAGTCAGTATAACGTGGATCACACGAGGATTAAGAAACCCCCAACAGAACTACCCAAAATGCTCATATCGAAAATCAAAGACTGTTATTACACGTAATTATATTTGATCCTCGGTGTTTCCGGCGTATTAACCTTCCCTAGCAGTTAAGATAATTAGCCAGAATCATCCTTTTGTCCCGAGGTTCAGGCACGCGTTCACCGACCGCACGTGTAATCCGAACAGAGCTGGCGAGTTTTTGACGTCATTTCGCAAACATTTGCGCAGTTTGAACGGCCTGTTATTTCGCATACGATTCCCCTCTCGGCCTCGTCCCACCTTTCCCTCTCTCTCGCTCTTTCCGCGTCAAGTCGCAACACTCGTTCGGAAGAGCAACTTTCGACGCGAGGTGATTCGCCTTTTTCGGGGCCTGGCAGCGGGACCCGCGGGTGCGCCTCTTCTTCAACGGCCCCTCTAATCGCGAATTCGAGACGGCTCGCACTTTCACTCGCTTCGTTCTCCGTTTTTTGCCTCTTTTGACTTTTTTCATTTTTTTCGGCGACACGCGTTTCGATTCGGGAATAAGCGGACGCCACGACGAATATCGAGTCTGGACATCTACCCATTTGTCTACTTGGAGGCTTCGAAGGGGAAAGCGAAATTAAGTCTGATAAATCATTTACAGTGATTTATGTGGTTAGGTTAGGTCTTTACATCGTTAGATTTTGCAATGACTTATATGCAAAACTATAACTGCAAAAGTTCGACTACCAATGCTAGCACCAGTGACATAGTGGTCCCTGAAGCTTTAAGTATACGAGACCCTAAGTACTTTGTACCCTAAGTATACAACGCTAAGTATTTCATACCCTAAGTAAACGAGATTCTAAAGTATTTTATACCCTAGGTATACAATGAGTCCCTAAGTATTATCTACCCTAAGTATACAACGCTAAGTTTTATACCCAAAGAGATATCATAAAATGTGAAGTAAATGATATAGCAATCGGCGAGCAAAAGGTCGATAAAGCTGTAGAGCAAGTGCTTGTCAGTGTAACGAAGGACGCAGAAAAGAGGAACGTTTCCCGGACGTCATTGATCGTCGACAGGGAAATCCAGGCGAAGTTAGCCTGGCAAGCTGCACATGCGTGCCGCGTTTCAAGATGTTTGCACGTGCGTCAAGAGCGACGACGTCGACGGTGTCACGTTGACCCAGTTGACGGGGGCTGCAAGCTCTCTCTCTCTCCGGTGCAACGATTCCCTGTGCTTGCGAGCCGATGCACGTGCGCCAGCCATCGTAACAGCCGAACACGGTCAATCTCGACCCATCTAAAAATACCCTAGCCAACCGTTGCTCCTGTTTTCCATTGAACCGTTTGAGGGCTCGATCGATCTTCGATTCCATTCACGCGTTTCTACGATTCCGGTTATTTTTAACCCTGCACCTTCTTTGGTCATTTCTGGTATTTTAATTTAAGGTATTTTGGGGGATTTAACACTAAATCTACCGGCAGTACTTAATTTGAAATTAAATCGTTACATTATTTTGACGAGTCTGACTTGGGACGCAGTCATACTTCGGCTGTGACCAATTTTACTCGAATTTTGAATACATTTTGATTTGGAGATCAAGTCTAACTATAATTTGCATAGTCAATGACTGCATGATACCAAATTCACATTACATTTCAAGTTTCTGTGTCTGTTTTCATGTTATGGCTGAAATTAGGCAGTTCTGAAGAAATGGTTAAAAATGAAGTTAAAAATAAATGAACAAACGATGAAGCATAAATTAGTACACATTTATTCTTCATCGTGATGAAAATCAATTCTGATTTCAAGAAATGTACTTAACAAAATGTGTAGCTTGTAATAGGAAACTTATGGAGCGGTCATTTAACTGGTTTGGCAGTTTCAGGCATATAATGTGTACTTAACTAGAAATTAAAAATGAAGTTAAAGAATAAATGAACAAATGATGAAACATAAATTAGTACACATTTATTGTTAACCGTGATGGAAATCAATTCTGATTTCAAGAAATGTTAACACAATGTGTACCTTGTAATAAGAAACTTATGGAGCGGTCATTTAACTGGTTTGGTAATCTTAGGCATATAATGTGTACTTAACTAGAAATTAAAAATGAAGTTAAAGAATAAATGAACAAACGATGAAACATAAATTAGTACATTTATTCTTTGTCGTGATGAAAATCAATTCTGATTTCAAGAAATGTACTTAACAAAATGTGTGCCTTGTAATAAGAAACTTATGGAGTGATCATTTGAGTGATCATTCGTTTTAGGCATATAATGTGTATTTTTATAATGTTACATATAATGTTACATTTTTATAACTCGATTTTCGAGGATAGATCGCGTATGGTTAAACTTTTATCGAATCAGTTGGCGAACCGTGACCGATCTGGCAATAAGTTCACGTTAAAGCACGGTCACGCTCGACCGATTTCGAAGCGAAGCTTGCAGGGAGATGCACCGCGGGTGGATAACCGTTTCAAGGTGAATTTATAGAAGACTCGGATTATTTGCGGATCCGAGGGAGCGAGTTTGTTTTGCTTGACAAGCTGCGATTGTACCCTCGAAATTTTTCTCTCCCTCCAGAAATCGAGGAGAAAGAAGAAAGCGAACTTCAGGAGCCGAATTCTTCGTTAATGCAAATTGATTGCTCGCGTTCGCGCTGCTTTCCCTCTCGATTTCTCTTTTTTACTTTTAAAGCGACAATGTTTAAATACGTTATTGGTGAAAGGACCCGTTCGGTATGCAGCGTCGTTAAGATAATCGGCCGAATATCCTCCGCTCTGACGATAACGGCTTCGTACGCCATTTGCGCAACGATCGTGGGACGATCTCTCGAAATATATTTTTGCTCGGTTTCCGTGTTCCAGACTCTCTTTCATCGATCCTACTGTTCTCTTTCGCTGATAATGCGGACACTTTTATGGACTTCGTTCGCACGATCATAAACGCGATTCCGTGCTCGTAAATGTTAGTCATGCATCTTAATGATCGCCGATAATCTAACAATTACCGGTTTCTTCCCTTCTAGCAGGATTGTCATTACCTTTTTCTGCGATCTTACGAGCTTAGACACTAGAAATTTTCTCGAGATTTTAAGTTCCTACGAGGAACAGGTAGTTAAAACCCTATAACGTAATCGGGCTGGAGTTATCGGTTAACCGTGACGAATCAAAACTCACGAATATTAATTATGGTTGCTTTTGAGAAACACTTCGCTGCATCCAATAACTGCGCGAGTTTATTCTTGCCGTTCACGGCCCATTTCCCCGATTTTCAAGCATTTTCTCTGGACGGAAAGACGAGTCGTTCTCTCACGGATGAAGTCATTTACCGCGGAAGAGAGGCAGGCGCCGCAAGTGGATTCAATCGAGGAATATTGTTCGGCTCGGTGAGAATCGACGACGTCGATCCGGCCTTTATTGCGCTCCCGCTGTCCTCCTTTCGCGGGAATTTCGTTTCGTTGACCCGATATCCGAGGGGAAAATCCGTGTCTACCGGAAAATTCATATCAAACCCCGCTCGGTTCGTATCTAGGCCAATGCACTCGAAATCTCTCGGTGCACCGAAAACCGGTGCATTATATCCGAAGGGTCGACGAGAGACAAAGAGAGAGAACAGGGTGCGAAAGGGTCGTGGACAGAGCAGAAATGAGGTGCGTAGAGATCAAGAGAAATAAAAAAAGAAGGGTTGAGATGAATCGAGAAACAAAAGGGTCACGCAGCAAACATCGATAAGTGTCCCGAAAAAGAACGTCCCAAAAATAACGACTACCACTAAAAATCTGTGGATTGATTGGTGGAATCTAGAGTCTAATTAATATTTACCCGGTAAAAGAGTTTAATAGGAAAAATGTCGGAAATTTATCGGGGAGCGCATTAAAAAAGGTGGAAGAAGGAGGGTAAAAAACGAAGACAGTCGGGTCAGAGGAGCGGAAAAAAGAGCGAGAAGGGAAGACCGGCCGCCCACGCTCGCGGAGTGTGCTTTGCTCGGTGCTTTTACTCGGGCGAAGCGCGATGTCGGCGAACCGTGTGTCCCAAAGTAGGTCAGGTCTCAATGGCGGTGCCGCAGAGCTGGTTACGTGTCTGTGTGCATGCGCGCACAACCGGCCAATGCACATGCAGCGGGCATGCAGCGGGCATGCATCGGTGCAACGTGCCGCTGCGCTCTTCTATCTTTGAACTATGCGCGCCGAACGTCGCGTCGCCTCCCTCGCGAGCGAACCCTCTTTTCCCCCTCGAGCCTTCTCCTCTTTCGCTGACGTTCTTCCTTCCCTCTTTTCCGGGACTCGACCTCCTCTACCTACCCCTTCCTTCCCCGTTGTCCGTGATTTTCACTCGATCACCAGCGAATCCCTGCGCCACGAAAACGAACGTTTCGGAAGGTCTGCTCCAGTTCCTCCTTTCTCGCGACTTCGACCTGGTTTGCGAAACTCTGAATATGTCTTTCAACCGGGTATTTGGACGAGCTTCTTGAAACACCGGAAAGCCTACTTTGATACCGACGATATTAACCCCTTGCACTATGACTTATTTGTCAGGTGCGTCAGAACTAACAGCTACAACGTTAACCCCTTGCACTATGACTTATTTGTCAGGTGCGTCAGAACTAACAGCTACAATATTAACCCCTTGCACTATGACTTGTCGGGTGCGTCAGGCAGAACTGAACAATTAAGCTATAATATTAAAGTAGACAAGAAAATTGAAATGTTACTTCAATATGTTGGTATTCGATCGTTGACTATGCAATCTATAATTGAACTCCAAATTGAAGCGTATTCAAGATTTGAGTAAAATTGATCACGGCCGAGGTACAAATGCGTCGGACTCGTCAAATTAGTGCTAGGGGTTAAAATGGAAAAAATTGAAATGTTATGTCAATATGTTATTATTCGTTGACTATGTAAATTATAATTGGATTTGAACTCCAAATTGAAGCGTATTAATTTGAGTAAAATTGATCACGGCCGAGGTACGAGTCGGACTCGTCAAAATAGTGCAAGAGGTTAATGCATCACTTTTATAGTCAAAGGTATAAAAAGTGCATCCAGCTAGAGAATGTTAGATCCGCCGTTATCTGTCGATATAATCTGAGTATCGGTTAACCTGTCGAATCGTTTACGCGAATATAATAAACGGATAGGTTACCAGAGGCGACGGTAAATTACCGGTGAAATTTATCGAATGCCTTGGAATCTGATCGTGAGTGGTAATTCGATCCGCAAAATTATTGAAATTACATAGTAGGCGAGAAAGGGAAACCGTAGGTTTTTGCTTGGATCGAACGAGATTACGTATCTAATTCAATTGAAATTGACCGCGAGCAAAATGGAAGAGGCATAGGAAACCGGCGTCGAATTGCCACGCGGAAATTACAGTCGGGGGCCGAGGAATCTCTTCTAAACGACTTCCTTCAATGAAACGACGAAAGAACGACGAAGAAGGGGGGACAGGCTGGAGGGTGTCGATGAGAAGCAACGGCAGCAGCAACAGTGGCTAGACCAGGTCATACCAATTTGTTTCATCAAGCAAAGTGTGTGTAATGCGTATGATGCAAGCCGTGTATGAAGCTGGGAGCGTAGCGTGTAACGTTGTCCGTGCCTCTCGTGGTTTCTCGCACCTACGTGCTCGATATCTCGATTATCGAGCGTCCGAGTTCACCATGGGAATATGGGACATTCCGCAGCTGCGTACCTGCTGCTCTCCGTAGCTTCGAGACACTGAGGTCATCCGGGCGATTCTCTGCCTCTCTCGCCTGCGCGATACCCTCCTTTCCCTCCGTTCCCCTGCTTTTTTCTATCCTAATTACTTCTGTTCGCCTCTTTATTTATACGCTCGCTCGTCGACGGGTCTTTAGAAATCGGCCAACAATGGAGAGCAAGATTCCGAGAAGCGATTCGATATCCCATTAAGTATTTTTAGAGCAACGTTTTATCGAAAGCCACAATAACGCGGTGTCTGAGGTTCTACCCGGTTCAATTTGTCGATCTAGTCTAGAAACTTTCAACGGCCCCTACGCTTTCAGAGATGGACTATTGAGGGACCGACGAAATTGCGACACAGAAGGACACCCGGAGCTATTTTCCAATTAATAATGTAGGTGGTAGTCGTTCCGATACTAGAATTAGGCAGAAGCCGTCGCTAACGTGACTCAATTGACCGGAGTTTCGAGTTCCAAATCCGACTAGTAGCAATTCACGTGATTGCTTCAATAGAGACCGATGTTTAGAGCTAAGTAACATCTTTCACTGATAGCTTTTATGATGAACATCTTTTCATGGTTCTATTCACATCGATAGTCTTTAAACGCTTGGACTTCAGGTGTCTTACATTTAATTATTTACCAGTGTATCTCTTAGCTAGCTAGCTGTTCCTTTAGGATACGGCTCACACCCGAAAGCCTCAATACCTGACGCCGAGCCCTAAAAGCCTCAAGTCTCTTCTATATACCAGATCGTTTCACTAGGTTCTTGCAACCTTAGTTCAGATCGTTAGATTCCAAACTGATCCTCTGATTTGTCGGACAGTTTCGTTCGATAGAGCAACGTTCGTAGGCAATTTGTTTCGCTTGCATTGTGTTACGTGCACACGAACGCGTCACGTGCTGGCGATCCGATGCAGTTTTGCGCCTACGTCACCGGTGCTTACCATCGATTTAGAGAGTAGGTCGCAGATGCGCACCTGCTGCGTCTGCAACTTCCAGACTAGATGCATTCGAGACCTACTTTTTATGTTTGACCCGTAAACAAGAAGTTCCTCTCCAGGTACCCTTTCACGAATCTTGCAAGCAAGATATTAGAACCGAGGATATTTGTAAGCAGAAGTAAACGGGAGATCATCCGAACGTCTATCAATTACTTTTACTTTTAAACCGGCTAGAAAGACGCCGTGACACAGTTCGAAGGAAACGCCGAGTGTACACAGATCTCTCACACCTACGCCGACGTCAGCCTCGACATCTGGGACAGACTGCAGCTGCGAACCTGTCGCGTTGCAACTGCAACTCCGAGACCGAGGTCATCCAGCCAGTTTCGCCTGTCTTTTTCTCTTTCTCCGTTGTGCGCATAGCTCTCTCGTGTCCATGGCTTTTTCACTTTCTTTCACTCTCCCCGTCGTCGTTTCTCGCGCGAACACGATCCTGAATTTCGTTGCTGCCTCGTGTCCTCGTGCTACTCTTGTAGCCTCTTCTGCTTTTCTTTTAGCGATGGAACCTTGAACATGCCGCGAAAACGGGGGAAGAACAATGATCTCTTCGGACGAAATTCCTCAATTTTTTAAATAGATTTCGAAGGATTTAATTATCAGGTTCTGGTCTCAGTTCGTAAATTAACATGGGAAGAATTAATATATTTATCGCGGGATTTTTAACTTGGAATGGCTCTGCAGAAATAGCCGTACAGAATAAATAAGAGTATAGCTCTAGAATCAGGAAAATTAAGGTTAAATGGAATAAAACTTCACCGGCAGCGTCCGCCGTCTGAATAATCATCGACGACTCTACTTGACGCGGTTCTCGTGAGCTGAAAATAGAAGAGTATTCAACACAATAATTTACGCTCGAGGGACTGTACGAAATTGAAATCTGGAATTCCTGCACTGTTTCGCTCGAATGCCCCCGAAGGAAAAGTAGCAGAGAATTGCTCGTTATCTCTGTACAAGACAAGAACAAGGCCTCTCTATCGTGATTAAGCTTCAATTAGAGGAAACATGGCGGATTCGATAATCGATCGATTTCGAAGCGTACAGCGTTCCTCGGAAGTTTCAAGGCCTCTAATCTACCATGAAGGCGATTCTGACAAAGGATGTTGAGAAACGGAGAAATGGGCGTCCTGAACCGAGCCACATCCATTTTCCACGAATTCCAGGAATATTTCCTGGACGGTCGTAACGAGGCCGCGAACGATTCGTTTCAGCCTCTTATGCGCGCAGCGAAGAATTCGCTAAGGAATGAAATTTCCGCGAATTCATTAAGGGTACCGAGGCCGGTACACCTCGTACAAGCTGAACGCTTGAAATAAATGCGTGCATAAAACTTTGCGAGGCAACAGCTGCGTATGCGCGGGAATCGGTGTGTCGTGGGCTGGATAGAGATGGGATCAAACCGTCTCTACGTTGATTCAATCTTTTTTCTACTTGTCGATCAAAATGGAGCAATATATTAACCTTTTACGCTCGAGGGGTAACTCAGTCACCATTTTAATAAAGTAACTTGAAATAAGCATTTTATAAACATAGTAAAGCAAGCAATATTAGAAATTATTACAGAAATAATAACCTGAAAAGAATTCATTTAACCCTTATATTAGTAAGTTTTAAAGTCGCTGTTTGCAAACAAATTACCTTCGAGTGCAAAGGGTTAACCCCTTCCCATGCCATTTATTTAACAGATGCGTCAGTCAAGACTATTCAGGGCTATAGCATTAAAACGAATAAAGAAAATTAATTGTGAGTATTTTATATTCAGGGACCCTTGATAATGCAACTTATAGTTGGACCTAAATTTCGAATTGAAGAATGTTCAAGGTTTGTCACATTTGAGCTGAAAGTGCGTCACGAGTGGAACTCGTCAAAGTATGGGAAGTAACATCCCGGAACATGTTTCTTCCTAAGAGACGAACAAACTGATAAAACGAGGTACCGCAATGAACCGTTGACGGATCTGCGAATAGTTGAAAAGTGTTATAGAACGGTCTGGTGGTAAGATAAATCCGGCAATAATTCAGCCCAGCCGAACGAGTCTATCAGTCTAGTTGACCCACTTATTATCGCGAGATGTCACGCGAAAACATGATTAACCGCATTGTTCGCGAGCCAATCACTGGTTTGTTCCCGTCTCTAGAGGCACACCTGTGCACCTGTGTTCACCTGACTCGCATAATCGCGTGTGTAGCAACCAACGTACCGGTGGGAAGACCGGGTAAAAATTGCAAGAACGGAGAAATCAAAGCAACCGTCTATAAATCAACGCCGAACCGCGATGGGATTAGATCGAGTCAAACTAAACCGTGAAACCCGCGGATCGATTTGTATCGCTTGGCACCGGCGCTACACGTGCAATACCCATGCCACACGTGGCCAGCCACGAGAGTTGCATTCGAGAAAGGTGTGTAAAGGGAGGTATGTGGATGCGAAAGAAGTACGAGCCTAACACGATAGTGGACCACGCGCTAGATATATTGCCACGCTAAAGCGTTATAAATGGAGCTTAAGTATCATGAATATTGATCGAACCCCAATATTTATCAAACTGAGATTGTTAGATACCTTGCGATATGTCCTCGGGCGAGCGGTTATTATTAAACCATTACACGATATTAATCTTTTACCCTACTTACTTTTCTACATATATGTATAGGTCGGAAAACTAATGGAACTTTTTAAATAGGAGAAGAATTATTTTGCCAAAATTAATTTTTTTTATTCAAGATACATTTGCATCAATACACCACTAGGCTCACATAACGTTGACATAAAATAGATGGCACTAGTAGTTTTTCTTAAATTTGTAGATGACATGTGTGGATGACAGACCATACTTTATTTTTCGTATATCGATTTTGAGTAATAAGCTTGCTGATGTGCCTATCCCTAAATATACCCCATTAATAAGCTTTATTTCAAGAACGAAAGAGGAGTAAAAGGGTTGAAAGAACCATTATTTGCCGAAAAAAGAAGATTCGATAGCGTCGGCTATGATTGTCGGTAATTTGCGGCCAGGGACCACCACGGTTGAATGCAATCTATTATTACATCGGTCCACCATGATGCGCTGTGGCTTTGCTATCTATGGCTACCATAATACGTTTGCCTCTCGTGCCATTTCTACCGGATATTGTAACGTTTGGGTCGTCAACTCGAAGACCTTGGAACATTCTGAAGTTAGAATTGCCAAGGTCCGAACTTCGTTTGCGCTGATCACTATACTAATATTCGAGATAACTAAGGTAATAATCTACGTAAACTATCATAGTAAGAGCCGATAATTGATTCTGATTTTAGACTGGAGATCTTTCGGATTGACAAACTATCAAGCTTATATTACCATGTTGTATTTTATGCGCGAGTAAAACGTTGCACAAGTACTGTGGCTTCAAGGATAACCAAGATCTTCGAGGTTTCAAAAGTTGTTAAACGTTCGCGACGTCGAATAACGATGCAGGAGAGCTGGTCGTGGCGCGTTTCGTCGAATCATCCTTCGGAAAAGAATATTTTACGGCCGTGCCGGGTCGTGGTGATTCCTTCGGCGAGTGTGACATGGTAGGCGGGGTTTTATAGAGGTAGTCTGTAAAGATTGGATTATGCCTCGTTGCTGCGATTAAGTGCTTAATTGAGTCTGATGTCATTTCAGGAATGATGTTGTTTATTGTGGCTTGTAATTGGGGTTGATTTCAGCGGGGCTGGATTTTTATAAGATAATTTCCCCGGGATATTATATCTTAGGGAAAACGCTTTTTATTTCCATCACTTTTAGTCTCATTTTTAAGGAGCGACTTGTCATTAACTGCGCAACAATCGACTTTCTAATTAACGCTTGCCAGGAGGAAACAATTAAATTCGTTTATCTTGTACGGCAAAACAATCGAAAGTAAAAGCGTACAATTACACTCGTTTTTCCTTTTTTTAAACAACAGCCTACGGCCATTTCTAGCTGAAATCGTAATTAAACGAGAACGAAAGTCGTGTACCGGTTGAAGCTGTCACCGTTGAATCACAGGCGTCGCGAAAATCGAAAGCAGCGAAAGTAATTCTCGTAGCGTGAACAATAGAAGGAATCTCGATCCTGATCTCGATTTCGTTCTGGAAAGCGACTCGTGTTTTTACTGTCAGTTTTCAAAAACTATTGAAGTACCTTGCGAATCATCGATTCGATCGCAGTCAGCCGGAATGTCGACGAATAAATTAGGAGACGAGTAAAACGTGAAAATCGTCCGGCTCGTTCCGCCTTGTCTTTAACGCCGATTATTATTTATTGTCCCGCTAAAGTGGCTCGAATTATTCTTCGACGTCTAGCCGAACGTTCCGCGTGCATGTGAGCGTATCACCGTAAACCAGATTCAAGATCAGGTTCAACAAGTTTGCTGGGAACATCAAAGTAGCATATAAATCTTGCTGCTTTCCACTTTACTTTCTTGGGGGCATTTGCAAAGATTTGCGATACGTTCACTGCGACCGACTTGCCGATCGAAAGTGAATCGCGGGAAACATTTACCTTAACATTTTTCTACGGACATTTTTGCAGAGAAATGTCGAATGACCCACAAGATTATTCAAATCTTTCAAATTTCTCGATCTGGAAAATTTCTCAGCGACGTATATGTCAATTGGGTTGATCAAGGTTTTCTTAGAAACTCTGAATTTTATTGCTAGATGAATTTTATTAGTAGTAGATTGATGTTTGTTCCAAAGTTCGGCAATTGAGAATTACATTGTGTGAGTTTCCAGCTGGCCGAGTGGAAGATTTAGCCTTTTTTTGCCTCGCATCACGTGCTCGGCCTTCCGAGCCGGTAGTTTCTTTTGGGTCGCTCTGTACGACAACGTGTATGCTGGCATTGAGTTATAGTCGTAGTAGAATAGAGCAACTAACCAACTAACCACGAGACGTCAGTAGGACAGTGAAAGGCGACCTAGACCAAGTCTCTCCGGCGCAACGCTGCTGGAACTTGACGAGGAACGCTCTTTTCGTTTACCTACGTGTCTGTGTGTCCAGGTGCTTCATTGTGTCTCCTCTCTTCTCCTTCATCGAAATTAGAACGAATCACCTACTTCAATCTTTCAATTTGTTCTGAATTATACTTTCAGACAGGATCAGTTCAATACACCGGCTCTATTTGGACACTTCTGTCATTTTTTTATGAACTATGTAGTAGGAATTTTTCTAATAAATGATTTTAGGATCAGTACAATAAAGGAACACTAATACTTGGACATTTTTGTCATTTTTTATAAATTCATATGTAGTAGGAACTTTTTGAATAAATGATTGTGTGATTAGTATAATAAACTGGCACTAATAGATTGGTTGTACTTGGACACTTCTGTCATTTTTTTATGAACTCATATGTAGTAGGAATTTTTTGGATAAATGATCTTAGGATCAGTTCAATAAAAGGACACTAATAGATTGGTTGTACTTGGACATTTTTGTCATTTTTTATAAATTTATATGTAGTAGGAATTTTTTGAATAAATGATTGTATGATTAATAATAAACCAGCACTAATAGATTGGTTGGACTTGGACACTTCTGTCATTTTTTTATGAACTCATATGTAGTATGAATTTTTTGGATAAATGATCTTAGGATCAGTTCAATAAAGGGACACTAATAGATTGATTGTACTTGGACATTTTTGTCATTTTTTATAAATTTATATATAGTAGGAACTTTTTGAATAAATGATTGTATGATTAGTATAATAAACCAGCACTAATAGATTGGTTGTATTTGGACACTTCTGTCATTTTTTTATGAACTCATATGTAGTATGAATTTTTTGGATAAATGATCTTAGGATCAGTTCAATAAAAGGACACTAATAGATTGGTTGTACTTGGACATCTTTGTCATTTTCTATAAATTTATATGTAGTAGGAATTTTTTGAATAAATGATCTTAGGATCAGTATAATAAACCAGCACTAATAGATTGGTTGTACTTGGACATATTTGTAATTTTCTATAAACTCATACATAGTACGAATTTTTCTAATAAATGATCGTATGATTAGTATAATAAACTAACACTAATAGATTGATTGTACTTGGACATATTTGTCATTTCTTATAAACTCATACATAGTACGAATTTTTCTAATAAATGATCAAAGGATCAGTACAATAAACAGACACTAATAGATCATTTGTACCTTTGTCCTTTTGTATAAACTCATACTTACTGACACGAAAATGGCCTCCATAGAGATGTACACTACGGTCCACTAAAATAGCCTCTCATTTAACTATTTTATACCCAAGGATCCTTGATAATGCACCTTATAATTGAACCTAAATTTGACGTAATTTTTGTGACGTTCAATCTGTAAGTGCGTCATGAGTGCGTCAGGGTACAAATTAAAAAATAATAGGAATAAATGAAGGGTATTAACGGGATTGTAGAATGAAAAGTAGAATGTAATAAGAAAGCGGCCTCTCGGGAAGCACGCACGTGGGTTCTCCGCGAGAACTCTTACGAGATATTTGAGTCCCCATTCAAGCCTACGGCAACATACCACGACAATTTATTACCGGAAATTTCTTTTCTCGTTGCATCATAGCTGGTTCCACGGGAGTCTATGAAATCCCGAACGAAATCAGAAATGTGAGAGGAATTTCCAATTGGCCTGCGCTCGATCGCCTGGAATTTCTTTGCTCTTTTCAAGCATTCATTAACGACCATAGAATCGGATTAACGATCCTTGATAATTATCAGGTACCTAATTAACACTAATTCTATAACGTAACTATGCTCGGATTAATGAAGAAATAAATAGCGATCGACGATTATTTGACTTTCATTATTTTGTTATGTACTCGGAGGAAGAATTTAGTCAGTCATGAAAATTAATTGAAAGAATATTCCCAAGGAATTAATCACGGAATAAAAACGTGGAGTCGGGACATTAAGCGAGCGATAAATCTCTAACAGGGAAACCAGAATTCCCGAACTAAAATTATCCTCCGTTAGCGATAAACAAATCGTTTCGTCTAAAATAACATACCTCCCTAAAATCCTACCGATCCACTTTTTGTACATGATAAATATTCATAAATTCGTTGAAAAAAGGCGTGAATCACGGACGAGAAAAATCTGGAGATTTTCACTTCGAGCCGCCCGAAAAGGATTTACGTTCGACAAAAACGGATGGAAGTTTCACCATCGGAGAATCGATGCTCTTCTCGGTAGGCCCTTTCGATTTCGTTCTGATTGCAACCTCGTGTGTCGACATTGCCCTCCTTAACCGGCGAAAGTTCTCGGCTAATTGAACTTCTTAATCTTCTGGTTCCCTAATGGATCCTCTAACGATCGTAATATCCCGTGCTTTGTGACTCCATTTTTCGAAACTCCAATATTTAAAAAACACGTGGAATAAATCGACACGTGGAGAATAGACACGCGTTTGAACATTAACGGGTCAATGGCGCGCAGCGAAACGGCACCGTAAACACATTCGTATTCTTGGACAGTGTGTTTTTGGAGGTCGGTTACCGGCCGGCCAATTAACGTCCAAATAAAATCCGCTCGTGTACAGTTCTTCGGGTTTTATTATCATGCGCGAGACCATTCGACAGGAAGTTTCTTGCTCGAACGCTTCTCTCGAATCATTTCGCTCCCTAATGGAATCACGGTTCGATTTAAAATTCCTCGGAAATCGTTTTGTCTGATGTTTTGCTCCCAGAGATATTCTACGGGTTGAGAAAGGACTTTTGGTAACTAGGCTAATATATCGAAAAGTATCATACAAAAAGTAGTTTCAGAGAAGGTACTGGACTTTATCCACAAGAAAACTGAATCAAAATACAATGAAAAATACAACATTGAGGAACAAATCGAATCTCTAACTGTCTGAACCTCGTCTGACATAAAGTGTCAGAATTCAAAACATTCTAGCTTTGAATGGAAGTTTGAATGGAGTGGAATTGCGATGACTTCCGGGTCACCCGTTGTATAGACCAGTCTACAGACTCCTACTCGCTGTCAGTGAAAACCGCATCGTTAGGATAGCCAGTGCAATGGAACGCAAGGGAAATGAGGAAAGTCGGGCACCGATGAAAGTGAGAGGATGCCGACTACAGGCTGTTTCAGTCGAATAGTTTCTTTTCTACGTGCACACTTTCTGATACTTAATTGTTCATGGGTGAACATGAAATTACATAGCAGCAGAAGTAATATGAGATCTACCTTTTCAATCTAGCTTTTCAAATTACCTTCTCAACATTTTGAAATAGACAAACCATGAACAAAACTTTAAAAACCATCGTCATAGCCACCGTCATAACTGGAATTTCAAGAAGGAACGACAGTTCCATCGATACCAATTTGCTATTAATTTGACCTTTCATATTTGAACAAAATCTAAGAAAAACTATAAAGAATTCGTCCTCCATCTGTTTCAGGTTGACCGTTCGAATGCAAACCGTTTGAGCGGTCGCGAAGATCCTCTCACGAGGAAGAATCCCGGGTAGATGGTGAAAAAGGGTATACGATTAGGATCCGAAGAAGAGCGAGGCAAAATAGAGAAGGAACGTGCAACGTTGAAGGATATAATGGCAGGAGAGGACACGCAGATCCTGGCGAACGGAAACGTCGAAGCATTAACGATAATCCCACCGAAAATGGCGAATGGGAATGGCTTGATCTGCGGTAAACAACACAACAACAACGGGTCGATACCGAACGGGAAGTTACACGAAATCGCTGGGACGGAGAACGGAAAGTTGATCATGTCTGACGAGAAGTCGAGTAGCCTTCACACGGAGTTCGATGACGCGGATGTGTCCTGCGGATGGGGACCGTGTCGACCCCACTGGCTCCAGTATTTCGCCACGAAGCAGGCGTTCTTGGTCACCTTCTGCATCACCTGGGTTCGTACTCCTTAATGTCAACCAAACAAGATCTCGGAATCTTATGATAGATTAAATATAATTTCTTCAAGGACTAGATTTAATATATGATTTCATCAAGGTCTTACGCGTTTTAATTGCAGGTCCTTCAGGGCATGTACTTCACGTACTTCGTGTCGGTGATCACGACGATCGAGAAGCTGTTCCAGATTCAGTCGAAAACCACCGGTATCATAATGTCGGCGACGGAGATCGGTCAGATCGGTTCCTCTCTCCTGCTTACGTACTACGGAGGCCAAGGTCACCGGCCTAAGTGGATCGCTTGGGGCATGATCCTGTTCGCGGTGAGCTCGTTCACCTGCTCGATGCCCCATTTCATCTTCGGCGAACAGCTGATCCATCAGAACGAGATGTTTTTAAGCGGTGTCGGGCCGAGCGACAAGGCTGGCGATCCGAACAACACCGACCCGATACCTGCGTATCTTTGCAGGCTGCAGGATCGATTGGAGAACAGCACGCTCGACAGGTGATTATTTTTCAACCCCTCTTCTCAGTGTATAACGGCTTTTTATCACGAATCTTCTTTAAAGCTTGAACTCGTCCATCGCCCCGTCACACGTGAACACCACGAACGATTGCGAGGGTGACACTCTCACGAAACAGAGGATACAAAGCAAAATAACCACGGTGGTTCTGGCTATATTCTTCGTATCCTTGCTGGGGGTCGGAATGGGGCAAACGGCGGTCTACACCCTTGGGATTCCTTACATCGATGACAATGTGGCCAGCAGAGAAAGCCCTCTGTATTTTGGTAAGCATCAAGTTTCAGCTCTGCTAATACGAGTAGCTAACTTTGTCTGCGTTTGTTATAGCGATCACCATCGGTGTCAGGATACTGGGGCCAGCGTTAGGGTTCATTCTGGGGTCAGTGTGTACCATGATTTACGCGGATCTGTCGGTAAATCCGCAGATCACGCCGACGGATCTGAGATGGGTCGGAGCCTGGTGGCTTGGTAAATACATTCACTATCAACTGGATACTTTGTACACTTTCAACTAGATATATTCACTTATGTTACTTCAGTGAACTTCATAACATTGTATCAAAGCTTGTTCAATTAATATACATACTTATGTTCATTTATATTTAATGAACTTCATAACATTGTACCAAAGTGTGTTCAATTAATATACATACTTATATTCACTCATATTTAATGAACTTCATAACATTGTACCAAAGTTTCTTCAATTAACATACACACTTATGTTCACTTATATTTAATGAACTTCATAACAATGTACCAAAGTTTTATCAATTAACATATATACTTATGTTCACTTATATTCAATGAGCTTCATAATATTGTACCAAAGTTTGTTCGATTAACATACACACTTATGTTCACTTATATTCAATGAATTTCATAACATTGTACCAAAGTTTGTTCAATTAATATACATATTTATATTCACTTATATTCAATGAACTTCATAACATTGTACCAAAGTTTGTTCAATTAACATACATACTTATATTCACTTATATTCAATGAACTTCACAACAACGTACCAAAGTTGTTTCAATTAACATACATTCTGTGTGTCTGATAACCTGAAGTTTCTAATTGAGGAAAGAAGAAAAGAAAAGGCAAAATTGAATGTTACAGGTTTGGTGCTAATATCTGCGATGCTGATGTTGGTGAGCATAGGAATGTTCGCGTTCCCGACTCGGCTGCCTGCTAGCAGAACGCCACCGAAACGAGCGGACGCGAAAAAGCCTAGTCTCCGAGGTAAGCCCTGATTTATCGTGGCGACTCGAATTGTTCGTCAGAGAGGCCGGTGTTTAAGCTCCGGCTATCGGATCAGAGCGGTTTAATTTGATTTTATGGCTTCCCGTAAGCCGTTCCGCTTGCGCGCTCGTGTTTCGTGGCTGGCCCGTAAAATTGCCCGAGGAAGATTCGAGTAAGATAAAACTATTATCGGCCCGTAACCGTCTATTAATTCGGCTCTATTTGTTCTTGGACTAAAGTCTTTACGGTTCTCAAATTTTCAAAAGACGTGGACTATGTAGATAATATGAAAAGCAAACGTTTGATAAAAAATAATTACGTTTCCGTCGGAAATAGTATGGCGGGCCAATAAGTCGATCTTTGAAGCGTGAAGCTCGCAGTCAAGGTCAATGGCGAATTTAGGTTTCGCAGATCCGGCGTGTCTGCTCGTTCGATCGTGAACACGCAGTCCAACGCTTTCTGAAACACGGGCGAGCCCTTTTCTGGGAACCCTTTGCGCCTTGGGACAGCAGGGCGACCCTTCGCGTTTATTCTTGGTTCGCTTCGTTGAAACTCTCGATCGAAGGTCGTAACATCTGCAACTCCAGATTGATGGAAAACTACTAGTTTTTTTTAATATAAACATTACATTCTCTATTACATCAGAGGAGAATGGTCCGACCGACATCTGTCCAATATTTTCTCCCATACTTTTTACCCTTGACCGACAATGTAGCGGAATGTTGTTCCTGAAAGAGTCGACTGCTCAAAATGCGACACGAGTAGCATCGATAATGAAACGTACGTTCCAGTGCAGCACGTGCTCCGTTGCATCTCCCACGTTTCTTAAAAATAGCTCCGCACACATCATTTTTTATGATTCTCGATTACAAAAAGCGTATCGAAATTCAATAGAATCTGAAGAGCGTTACATTGACCGTGTAGCGACAAAGTTTCTCTCGAGAGAATCGTTCATTTCTCACTGCTCTCGGGCTCGCCAAAAACACAGCCGTGCATCCGGTCGTGAAGATACCTTCTTCGACAGAAACATTTCTTATTAACACTTTGACGGTGCATTCGTGACTTTGACGCTTAACTTGCTTCGTGCACTTTTTACACTGCTTCACCTTTAGATTGACAGTGTCGATTATAGCTTGTTAAGAATGACGCGTTGATGCGCGGCCATCTTGTTTGTTTACGGCCATCTTGTCTGTTTGCGCCCATCTTGTTTAGCGTCTGTCTCAAACATCTTCTATAATTCTACTTTAAACATGTGTTATTGTTATTCAAAAATTCTTAAGTAACGTATGATGAAGTCTACTGACTGCTGCAAACAGACAAGTCTACTGATTGTTATAGAAAGACAAGTCTACTGACTGCTGCAGAAAGACAAGTCTAATGACTGCTGCAGAAAGACAATTCTACTGACTGCTGCAGAAAGACAAGTCTACTAACTGCTGCAGAAAAACAAGTCTACTAATTGTAATAGAAAGACAAGTCTACTGACTGCTTCAGAAAAACAAGTCTACTGATTGTTATAGAAAGACAAATCTACTGATTGCTGCAGAAAGACAAGTCTACTGATTGTTATAGAAAAACAAGTCTACTGATTATTATAGAAAGACAAGTCTACTGATTATTATAGAAAGACAAGTCAACTGATTGCTGCAGAAAGACAAGTCTACTGATTGTTATAGAAAGACAAGTTTACTGACTGCTGCAGAAAGACAAGTCTACTGATTGTTATAGAAAGACAAGTCTATTTTACAAATTAGATCATGAGGTTCGACGACTGCAAAAATAAAGTATCTACAAGTACATCACTCAGTAGACTTCCCAGTTACTCTACAGCAATTTTGCACA
The DNA here is from genome assembly GCF_050947335.1 of Megachile rotundata. Taxonomy (NCBI): domain Eukaryota; kingdom Metazoa; phylum Arthropoda; class Insecta; order Hymenoptera; family Megachilidae; genus Megachile; species Megachile rotundata. Next base: position 11,853,930 of record NC_134996.1, read on the forward strand.
GCAACACCATGTCTAATAAAGTTGAATTTTAGAAGGTGAAGTGTTAATGTATATTCACTCCTGTTAAAAGACAAATCAATTTCATAAATTCGACCATGAGGTTGATAACAAAAATGAAGTTTCTACAAGTACATCACTCAGTAGACTTCCCCAGGTAGTCAGATAATTTTGAACAGCTATAAAGTCAAATTTTGGAAGATGTAAATGTAAGACGCCGTTAAAATCGTAGTTGGAAAAGGTGCGCAAGAGCCGTGTTGTAAGTTGCATATCTACTATGTTACGTCGCGCGTGTTATGTCCGAGGTGCACGTTGGTGCACGAGACAGCTGAGATAAGTCCTCTCCCCGTGAGGATCCAACGGAGAAGAAACAGGGCCGTATATGCACGCAGAAATGCACTCGGTCGCGCTCGCGCGTGCCTACCGAGCGCTATGCACGACGCGTGACCGTGAACTTGCCCCACCTAGTGCACCAGTCGGTCAGTCATCATTATTAACGCACACACACACGCGTGCTTCACGTACACCAATCCTTACTACTCCTACGTACGGTACACACGAGAAATCTGTGCTTTTCGGGACACCTTCAGTTTTATACTTTCGTGTTAAGTCGTTGATCTCGCTGACCCCCGTAAATTGCATAATCTCGTTCTTAACGCGTACTGCGGCTGTAAATTCACTTAAATTAATTATCTGCTGAAACTTTTTAGTCGGAAGATTATGAATCATTAATTCCTATACGTAGTTAGGTTTATAATGGTAGACTGTGCAAGTAGACTGTCTTTTTTACTGTCTGTCCACTGTCTGTTTCTACTGCGAACTTTGAATACTGGTATTCAATCTTTTTACGAAGCTGTAATCCGAGTGTTTTGTTTAAATTTTGCCCCTGAATAATCAAGGATTCTCTAGTTTCGAGTTACACAAAGGTTCAAGTTTCTCGTGAATAGTAGTCGAATTCTATGAGCTAGTTCTAGAAGGTGGTCAATTTTAAAATCGCCCGTTCTCGAAGTGTATCGGGTTTCGTAGGGGTTCGAGGGAAGCTGTGTTTGTCGAGTTTCGACTTTCTCGCGCTGCAGGCAGCGAAAAACTGGGGACATTTCAAGGCTCTTGCGCGTTTAGTTTTTCAATGGCTCACAAAAACGGTGAAATGTCACGAAGTTATTGGCGGTATCGTTCGATGGGAAACTTCCGCGTTCTCGTCACGAATACTAGAAAATTGCCTTAAAGGACGCTGCTGTCGAATCCAATGCACGCGATTCGCGGATTACTATTTCCTAGTCTGACATTCCTCTTCTAGACATTGCTCCATAATTGCTAACTTTCTCGAGGACTCTTTTTGATTCTCATTTAAACGTTAACAGATATACAACTAAAAAAAGGTTTTCACATTCAGTCTAATTTTTTGTTCTTCAAAAATTGTTTTTAATAAATTCATGCATTTTAAACGTACTTAGTTTGTATTTTATTTAAACAATTAATGTCAACGTTAATAGATATGAAACTGAAAGAAGTTTTTCACATTCGGTCTAATTTTTGGTTCTTCAAGAATTGTTTTTAATAAATTCATCTATTTTAAACGTACTTAGTTTGTATTTTATTTAAACAATTAATGTCAACGTTAATAGATATGAAACTGAAAAAAGTTTTTCACATTCAGTCTATTTTTTTGTCCTTCAAGAATTGTTTTTAATAAATTCATTCACTTTAAACATACTTAGTTTCTATTTTATTTGAACAAGCAATATTAAGGTTAACAGATATGAAACTATAAAAAGTTTTTCACATTCAGTCTAATTTTTTGTTCTTCAAGAATTGTTTTAATAAATTCATCCACTTTAAACATACTTAGTTTCTATTTTATTTGAACAAGCAATATTAAGGTTAACAGATATGAAACTATAAAAAGTTTTTCACATTCAGTCTAATTTTTTGTTCTTCAAGAATTGTTTTTAATAAATTCATCCATTTTAAACGTACTTAGTTTATATTTTATTTAAACAACCAATGTCAGTGTTAATAGATATGACTCTAAAAAATGTTTTTTACATTCAGTCTAATTTTTTGTTTTTCAAGAGTTGTTTTCAGTAAATTCATCCATTTTAAACATACTTAGTTTCTATTTTATTTAAACAACCTTATCAATGTTAACAGATACAAGTCTAAAAAAAATAGAAACCAAGTATGTTTGAAAAGGATGAATTTATTGAAAGCAACTCGAAGGACCAAAGATTTGACTGACCATGAAAAACTTTTCTGAAAGACATAACAGACTTGTCAGCCCCTCCTGAAGAAAAATAACGATTTAGGTCTGCAACACATTTATCCAATTGACTCTATGTAAACAACTCAACATATTAACTCTGGGTAATTAAGATGGACCTGTAGATCCACAAATTTTTTGCTCATCACAATGAATAATTGTTAAAGCAGCACCCAATATGTCGATTTCAAAGACCAGTATAAATCAGCTTATAAAACCTAGGAGACTTTGAACAATCATAGTTGGTAATCATCCATAGTCACGAACATGGAAGAAGGAACGAGTTAGCGAGTTTCCACGAGAGGCCACCCTGTATGTTCTTTCTGCAGGGTTGTCGCGATAATACACGAAGCGCAATGTTAGTCACGTTTGTCTACTCATGGTCTGCTGGACTTCTCTATGCGGGGTTGCCACGACTCTAGACCGGCCTTCCTGGAAGCCTAGAGCAGTCCTAGGCATTTTTAATGTCAGTTTCCGAACCTCCTCTTCCTTGAATTTCCTATCGATGATTATATTTTTATGTAGCAACGTTCTGGGATTAATTTCGGATTGGGGTAATTATTGGTAAAAAACGGAGATAAATTTCATGTAAATCTACAGGTCGCGATACCTTGGCTCGCGTTGGCCTGCACGACGGCGTACTCGCTACACCTCGCCTTCTCTCTACCTGTTGCAGACTTCCCTAAAGCGGTGAAGAGGCTGTTGAAGAACGACATTCTTATGTTCCGGACGGCCAGCAGCGTGCTGCACATCCTACCGATCGCCGGCCTCTACACTTTCCTGCCAAAGTACCTTGAGAGCCAATTTCGCTTGCCAGCTCATCATGCGAACATGATCTCAGGTAATTTTCGCGAATAGACACGCGAGAACTCGCGTTCGATCCTCTTCAATTTACTTTGCAATCTAAACACTTTTAAAATTTCATATGCATTTTGTATTACACGATATTGTTTCTTAACATGACATCAAATTATTTTCTCACAACCTTCGAAGATATACCTTAGGTAATTATTGTAATTGAGTAGTATAACCTCGTGCTCACGTAACGTTTCGCAGAAAAAGACAATAGCAATTTCTATCGAATCAACTAGTCGTATAATCTTGAGTAGTATAAGCTAATTCGTATAAACTCTCGTACGAATTTCAAGCTAACGAGACGGCGTTTAATTAATGAAACATTGTCGTGACTATTTTGCATTTGTCGTTTGTCCGCAGGTGTCGGAGGTATTTTAGTAATGGGACTGGGTATTATAATTAGCGGAGTGTTTATCTTGAGGGCGAAGCCTAACGCCAGGTTCGTCGCAGCCTGGATCGCCTTCACAGCGGTTGTTTACGCGATCGGCATGGGTGTGCTCATGTTCATCGGTTGTCCTATGGACGATTTTGCTGGTCTCGTTTCGCATTCCGATGGGTAAGATTTCTTTTATGAAACATTTCTTATTTTCTAGCTTTAATTATAATTTTCTTCAGTGAACATCTGTTCATGATCATGTTCAACAGAGTTGACGATCATGTTCAACATAGTTCACAATCATGTTCAAAGTAGTTGAAGATCCTGTTCAAAACAGTTCATGATCATATTCACATCAATTCACAATCATGTTCAAAGTAGTTGAGGATCATGTTCAAAACAGTTCATGATCATATTCACATCAGTTTACATTCATGTTCAAAGTAGTTGAGGATCATGTTCAAAACAGTTCATGATCATGGTCACATCAGTTTCCATTCATGTTCAAAATAGTTGACGATCATGTTCAAAACAGTTCATGATCATGTTCACATCAGTTTACATTCATGTTCAAACTAGTTGAAGATCATGTTCAAAACAGTTCATGATCATGTTCACATCACTTTACATTCATGTTCAAAATAATTGACGATCATGTTCAAAACAGTTCATGATCATGTTCACATCAGTTTACAATCACGTTCAAAATAGTTGACCATCATGTTCTTAACAGTCCATCATCATGTTCACATCAGTTTACATTCATGTTCAAAACAGTTCATGATCTTGTTCAAAACAGTTCATGATCATGTTCACATCAGTTTACATTCATGTTCAAACTAGTTGAAGATCATGTTCAAAACACTTCATGATCATGTTCACATCAGTTTCCATTCATGTTCAAAGTAGTTAACGATCATGTTTAAAACAGTTCATGATCATGTTCAAAACAGTCCACGATCATGTTCACATCAGTCAACAACCACGTTAAAAATAATTAACTCAAGGAAATATTTGTATTATTTTCTAGACTATCCAGCTTCGAACCGACCTGCGATGCCAGTTGCGATTGCGTCCGCAATAAGTTCAGTCCAATCTGCGGTGCCGATGGTAAAACTTACTTTTCTGCGTGTCACGCAGGTTGCTCGAATTATACCATCGTCGATGGCAAGGTTGCATCGGTGAGTATGATCCAGTAATTTGTAATACATCATTACTGAACAAAGTCTTGAATAATCACATCATCCTCGGAACCCGCCATATTGTTAAGAGTATATTGTTAATCTTAGCGGTTATAATTATATCATTTATTCTTATAATTATATCACTTATTCTTATAATTATATAATTTGTACCTGGAATTTCTTTATTCCTTAAGTCGTACCCCATCGATGGGGTAACCTCTTGTAAATGTATCGATGATAAATGTAAAAAAGTAGCTACCTGAAATCGCATTTTCCGATTGTTGTTGCACACTCAATGACGTAACCGAATTGATATATAGCGCATTGGAACAACCACGGTAATTGTCGGTGACAGTCGCATGCAACTAGGCCAGAAATGTTTCGTTGTTCTACCATTTACGGGCGAAATCGCATTATTCGCGTGGACGAAACAATGCTTCATTGATTGCGCAACAGCACAAGTCATTACTTTCGCAATCCAACTTGCTCGCGTCGAGCATTTCATTTTCAGTTGTTCGAATTTTGCTCTCGAATTCGCTCGATAAAAGTCCTCGCTAAATAACCTGTAAATTACTTTACAATCTCGATAATTCCACCCAGAGAAATTCTTGCGTCGATAAAATACTTTTAAAGCGTTAAGTAGTCTCCGTATAATCGTTTCGAGTATTATTTCGCTATAGCCAAGTTTATACGAATCTGGTAAGTAATATGTTAATGATCCAAGGATCGTTTCACGGGTTTTACAGTTTTACAACTGCCAGTGTATCGGGCCGAACGTAACGACACCGGAAACGCTGAGCACCGCGACGATCGGTTACTGCGCGCTCGAGTGCAGTAACTTTTGGGTTTATATGGTCCTGTTCTCCGTGTTCGTTTTCATCCATTCTACGAGCGAGGTGGGCTCCATGCTGCTGATTCTACGGTGCGTGGATCCACGGGACAAGGCTATGGCTTTGGGTCTCATACAGTTCGCCATCGGCCTGTTTGGTAATTATTTTCTTCCCGTTCCTTTAATTAGACGTTTATATCCCCGATCCGGCTACATTATGGGATTGCGAGTGCTTATAAAGGAGACAATGGCAAACGTACTGGCATGTTTAGAACCCCTCTCCAATAGAAACCGAAGAGATATTTGACGTTATTAGATTTCCTTACCTCCTCCATGAAATACCGTGATATTACCATTTTTAATAATCGGAATTAGTTTAACTACGGAAATAATCTTCCGATAATAAATTAATTTCCAACATAAATTTCTTGTAACCGTTCTTCTGATTCCAGGTAATGTCCCGTGTCCTATCGTTTATGGTGCTGTGGTGGACTCAGCCTGTCTCGTATGGGAATACGCTTGCGGCGAGCGAGGTGCTTGCTGGCTTTACGACTCCAATGTCTTTAGAATGTTCTATCACGGTACGGAGAAAAGAGATTTCAGAGCACTTTCCTATTTTTCACTCTTTTGTTAAACATAAATTCGACACAGTATGAAAAGTAACTTTTTAAAAGGAACTAATCCTTTCTGTTTGAAAAGTTCTGTTATTTTTCCGACAATTGTATATTATATCCAAATTGTATATCTCAATTGTGATTTTATAATTAAAAGTAATTAATTACAATTTGAATATTGCAGGCACAACGGGTGGAATCCTGGTGCTGGCGTTCGTGGTGGACATAGTAGTGTGGTACAAAGCGGGCAGCATCAACTTCGTGGAGGAGCAGGAGGCGGAAGAGGGCACCGTGGAGGAGATGGCCACGCTGAAGTCCCAGGACGCGCAGGCAGTGGACAACGACTATTTGTGAAAGGAAGTCTCGGTCGACTTCGATGGGTATCGCATGAACCAGGCCTGAATGTTAGCGTCGGTGATCCGGGACGAAGCGTGACGTTCCTAACTGTTCCGAACTCGTTGCCAGTCGCAAGGCAGAAGATCGGCGTGTTACGTTTCGAGCCGTTTTAGAACCCGGTTAAATCACTAGACGAAGATACAGTAGGCATCGAGGACCGTCGACATCCCAGAACGAACGGCACAGGTGTCGCCTTTCAGAACTCGACAGAGTCCAGGACGATAAACGAAGCAGTGCTGGGTCACGGAAATGCCCGTAGTTTCCGAAGAGACTAGGGTTTGGAACGCGTGCATCGGAAGGGGATGAACGATGTTCTTCGAGCTTTCACTCAGGAAGATTTCCAAGAGATGATCAACGACGTTCTGTACGAGTTCAGACTGATCGGACAGAGTAAACACATGATTTTCGAAGATCAGTATACTAAAAATGGCAAGAATTTTTACGAGTCGTTCCATTCCATCGATCATCGCGAATTTGTCTTTGCTCGAAGAGTGTAAGAAGTTATCGCTCGAAATTAGCATCTGTTTCGAAGAGGTTAAGCAAATTTCCGAAATTTTGCAAGAACATTAAGCGAGCGAGATTTGCTTTCTCTTACACGATCTGGGGAAGGAATTTCGGGAAGGATGCACCGTTCCCTCGGCGTTCGAGGTTCTCGGATCTCGGGTGAGCTTCTCTTAGGCACTACCGTCCGTGTTTCACTCTGCAAATACACCTAGACGTAGGCAAACAGTACGTACAAGCGAGGTATGCATGTGTATATCGATAACATCTCGTTGTTTGAATGGGGAAACGTAAACGAAGCGAGAATCAGAGAACGAATGAGAAATTACGAAGATACATAGGACATATTTTTAGACGATTTGACGATGAAACCGGGGAGTGAGAGAACAAGAGGTGTAACGTTAATTATTAAATATTAAACCATTACGATACAGGTAGGACAACGGAAAGACGAAGGATTAAAAACGATGAAACGCGAGTTAGAAGAGTTGTATTTTAATACGATACACTTTACACGCTCGAGAGACACTCTACCGTCTTGTGCTTTTAGTGCTTTCTGCGTTCATCGTTTTCGAATAGCTGATGACTCGTTAACTCTTTGGAGATAAAGCTGTATTCTGATTTCGTGAATGTTGCTCAAAGATATTCTGAAAGAAAACATTTCCTTCCGAATAAAACTTTCATTCTACTCATCTACAAAGGGTTAAATAGCGTCTGGATGTAGAGCGATAGGTTTGAAGAGGAAACGCGTATTATTAGTCGCTGTAAAGTTAAAATTATTCGATTCAGGGGCATTGCTAATGTGTAATCGAACGGTGGCGAGTAACTAAGCAACGGGTACGTTTAGAACCTTGATGCTAAGCCAAAGAAGCAAAATTACAAAAGTAAGATCAAAGATCTAGCAATGTATCTAGGTTCAGGCTGTATTCTTTTGATTGAAATTCGGTATTCTTTCTCACGTTGCTCAACTCTCGTCACCGTACATTTGGGTATATTTCAAAAAGTATTTGGCTGAGTCAAAATTGCTCCCCGCCAATTTGAAGAGGAATCTCTATATTCGAGTGTCTGAGCATATCGTTCAGTGCAGCAGCCGCAGAAATATGTAGCGCGAAAAGTTCTAAGGTGACTGTCAATTGGAAGAATCTTCCCGTATCTGCAATAAGTGCAAAAGTACTTCGAAAGCTTGAGGTTAAATGGGAAACGTTACATTTCTGCGGCTGTTGCACATCGTTCGAGAGAAAGATTATGTTTCAACTCTATGTTCGAAACACAGCTGTCCGGTTTTATCGATCTCGTCGAAGACAATTTAAAGCGAGGAAACGGGAAATATATTTTTGGAGAGTTTTATGTTTGAACATGGTTATATATTTCTCCGTCGATCCCAGAAACCGGAGAGCTGGTCCTAAAAATCGAGCGCGATTTCCGATGCGAGAGATCGAAAAAACGACGACGCATTTTATATTTACTTGAAAGTTACCATTGATGCGGTGATTTTAAAAGAGATCCTCGAATGACCCGATTTAATCCATCCGTCTTTTATTTCCATTCACGTTCTTTCGAGATTTTTTTTCTAAATTGAAATCCATACATCTCGAACACATCACTCGAATATCTTCTGGACTTGAATCTTGACCCTTTCATTGATTTTAAATCGTGCGATTTTGAAAATGAAAGGGCATCGAAAGGGTTGAGCAGTTTGCGTAAATCATTGGTGCAGAGAATCGCATAGTGAGGCGAATGCGGCCTTCCGTGCTCCCGTTGATCTCCACCGAGAATTGTATTTTTGTATTCGAAGCGTAATCTATATTTTAAATCGATCACACAGGTCGTGTAGCACAGCACGTTGGAGCCGATTCACCCTCTGACACTATCGATCTCTCCAGTTTCCCCCATGTTGGCTTATTCGAGGGTAGTTATTCTCGAGATCAAATTATGTCCGATGAAATCAGTTTCGAGATAGTGGAATGTTTTTTAATTTATTGCGAGGGTTGCCCCTATTTTGACCACGAGCAAACATGTTCGAATCCTGTTTTATTTCGAAGGTGTAGACGGTAACGTTTGCCTTTCCGCTCGATATTCTGTATATTACGTGTACGATAGAGCTGTAAATATAGGAGAGTACAATAATTGCCAAAATAATCATGGCGTGGAGCGAACAGAGTCTCAATGTCTATTCCGAGTGTTGCGCCGGTCAATGTTTCGGACGAACGATCCTCGACGATTTTTAACTATTTTCTGTCAGTTAAAAAATTTATGAAATCTGTGTTCGAACGAATTATGTTTACGTCTCGAGTCGTTTTCCGAAACGAATTGATCGCATTAGGTGAGAATTATCGCGACTCGATATTTAAGAACACTGCCCTCTCACTCTTACTGCCAAACGACAACCGAATAACTGCCAGACTTTACCATTTCTTTTGACCATCGCTTTTGCACTGTACGCTCAAAATTGAAGACTCGCTTGCATTTAAAACGAAGAACGGATCGATTATCCGACAATCCGGGTTTTTTATACTAAACGCATACATTCGTTCAGCATTTAATCGTCGCGTTGATTCTCATGATCGAACGAGTCGCGATCACTGGCGGAACACAGAATACCATAACAATTATATTTTAGTAAAGAAAAGAATTTATCGGTAACGTACTAGTAGGATAATCAACCGCGTCAGCGGCCACCACGGTTTTACCTAATTATAACGGCGTAGTCCTTTAAGAGAACCATAATTGCTAGTCTTTAATCAACGACGTGCGCGCGTGTACATGCACGTCACAGCGGAATATACATATTATATATATTGGATGTTTTATGAACTTTGCTGTTGAAACAACTTTAACGTTTTCCCGAAAACAATTTCTCGATTGGAAGTTTCTTCTTTTTAACGTTTTAAATTTGCGGTGCTGGTCACCCTCCTATCTGCACACCAAGAAGAAATATTTATTTCTACAAACCTAAAATGCATGAACAGTATCAAAATGTTAAAGTTGTTTCATCGTTACAATTACACACCTGCATGCGTGTGTGTATCAGGTGTAAGAAACGAGTCGATGTAAACGAACTGGGTCAGGGGGGGAAGCGAAGGAATAAGAAGGATATAATGCCATTTTTATGTATACATATATCGTACTAATGATTATTATAAATTTCTGTTTCATTAATATTATTCGTACTACGACTATTATGGTTTATTCTCGTTTTATCGACTATTGCTATTACTTGATATATAACGTTGTAATATGCGCTTTGATTTTTATACATAATATATATATATACTATATTAGATATACAGAGGGGGAGAGAGAGAGAAAACGATTACTTTGTAGCAATCGTAAGTGTATTTTGGTATAACGCACTGTATGCGTCTGTGTATGCGTGTAAATGTCACGAATTTTAATAATCGTGGAAAACGAATTTTATATTTCAATATCGTTGAGTTGTATGTATGTTTTATTTCTCTCTGTGCTTACTTTCTTTAGCTAGATATCGTGCTAACTGTTACTTTTACACAGACTTGCGCTCGTGTCGCTGTTCGTGAAACTTTCAGGTTGCTAATTATTAGATACAAAACCGTAGACACGCAATGATATTAATTATCGACTGTATCAAGTGTCAAGTCTTGGTTTACATTCATTTTTAAAGAAATTTTCAACGAATTCTTAAGGTAGAGAGTTTTAAACTTGTCAGGTGAGGGGCAGCTTGTTCGCTGGCGGCCATCTTGTGTATCGGCGGCCATCTTGTTCGCTGACGGCCATCTTGTTCACTCAGATCAGTCTGTCTAAACCTTGCACCTATCAAAATGTTCTTTTAAAACTTTGTTCTTGAAAGAAATTATCTTTGTAACTGAAAGAAATTTGATGAACAGTGACAGGAGCGTAGGTGGCGAACGTAATTCCTCCTGGAAGATGTAACATACGAAATCAAGACTGTAAATAGGAAATAGCAGGCGTTCGATGGACCTCCACCTTAAGGTTCCCACCACTATTCCCGACGTTTAAGTGCCTATACAAAACCGGAATCGCGTCTATTCTCCTCCTTGAACCTTCGTTGTTCTAGTTTCTAGAAGTGGGTAAGATACTATTTTGACGGCAGACGCGAAATAGAACGTTTCCATGCTACTGCAATACACACACACATACACTCTTCGTTGTAGAACACCTTGAAAAACGAATCGAAAAAACCTGGTGACGAACGAACAAAAAAAAAAATGAGAAAAATAATAAAACGAAATAGAAAATGGAGTATATATATATTTACGATGAAAATCAGTGTTTAATGTTACGAGATAGAAACGTTAACGTTGCGTTCGTGCGACAGTAGTTTTGACGACGAACTTAGTAGCTCGTCATTCCCACTTTAATGAATATACGTATATAAATCTATAGATATACTACCATAGGTATATATGTTATTGTACGTAAAAAAAAGACGAAATAGTATTTTATCTAACTGCTAGTTTCACGTCACAACGGAACGAAAGTCGTTCACCCTTGGCAGATCTCAGGCGCTCTGACGAAACGAATGTGGATCGTTTATTTTGTTATTCGCGCATAAAAGTCAGCCTCGCTCGTTTCCGTCGGGGCGCGTCTTATCGTATGTACCCCAGTATCCGCGGATTTCGTCGAGAATCGATCGACGAAGCTGTAATATTTTTCAACGAGGATTTCTGTCGAATAAGCTTGCCTTGTTTTTTCCGTGTACCAATTAACCGACACCTTGAGTCTATGTTCTTCGAACGGTTGTTGAAGAACACTGTCTCGAGTAGAGAAGATCCTGAGCACAAAGTGTAAATGTACAAAACGTTCCCATAAAACGGAAAGTGCGTTGTTTGAAAAATGATAAAATTGTTCGACAAAAATCCAGAATGGCACCCCCTCTATTTCCCGGTGATCGTACAAAGCGATCGATTCGAGACGGGAATCCGCGAAACTCGTTGCGTGTATATTAATTATAACAGAATATATATATAAATGAAAGATTAAATTAAATGAGATGAAATATATATATATACACACAGACACATACACAAAGGTACACAAAGCGTATCCGTGAAAAGGAACCTTGAGGTCGCGGCACGGGTCCTGGAAAACCGGAAGTACCGCGACGAAGTGAACCGATGATATTTTGTTGCGCGAAAGATGTCAATTTTTTCAAATAACACGAGAGAAAGAGAGAAGATAAAGAAACCCCCTTGCATCACCGTGTAACATACCTCTAGAACGGTTTCATAGTTTAATTAGCCTTCGGGTTATCGGTCGAAGATCGATATTTTTTTTCGAAACGGAAGAGAATACGAGGGTGAAGAAAAGATTAAGTGATTTCGATGCTTGGTAATCCGAGGGTTAAGACTGATTCAGCGATCATGCTGTAAGAAAGCCAGATTTCGAGCGTATTTTGTAATTATGCTATTATTATTATTATATTATTATTATATGATTATTATTAATATTATTATTGTTTGTAATTACGATTACTATCGAATTTGTTTTTAATAAACGGCAGGTGCCATGATTACGAATCTATCGCATATATTGTTTGTTCCTTCATTTTCCTGCATAAATTACTAGATTTAATTCTTCGTCATCTTCTTATTTTTAGTTACAAAATTTATTTAGAAATTTTTTTAAAAAGTTTCGTTGAAGTAAAGTGTTATTGAAACTCGTTAATGCTTTAGTTATTGAAAGTGTTATTAGCTAAAAAATTGTATTAGGAAAGTTACCATTGTTTTAATTTATTTTTTTATTTTAGTTTCACTATAAATATAAATCATTAGAAGTTCGTAAGTCTAGTGTATAAATCAGTTTCAATTTTAATTTATTTTACGATTGTAAAGAGACTAAAATAGAAGTACGATTCTCGTCAGTGACTAAACACTGTCCGAAAGCTTCCAGGAGTAAATTTTCCTCCAGCACAGCGACTTTGTAATCTTGAAAAGAGATTTTTCCATCGCGATCGACGTCCAGCTTCTTCAGCGCCATTTCGGATAAATCGCGGACGGCTTCGTCGGGGTCTTCCTCGCCTGGTTGCTTCATTAAACAGTTCCTGATAGCAGAAATTAATATTTAATACCTAGTTATAAAATTGGAGATTTTTAAATTTCTTTTCTTTTTGGTATTTTCATGTCATTTCCTATGTCATCGACGCGGTAGAAGCAGCACAGTATATCATATTTTAGTATTAAACAACTTTTAAAATGTTATTTCATGACTTTCTCCATATATTCCGATTCCTGAGACATTCTAAAGTAAATTGTTATTAATATTTAATGCATATTAATGCTGATTAAGCCCAAAAAATAGATAATTATGCAATTAGATCTGAAATAGTACACGTGGCGCCATCTAGCGGCGGAACACTTGAACTAAACAGAAAAAACGTATGTCCGAACACGCATATAAGGACATAAAAAAAAAAATGAATATTTCGCCACTTTGACGACGTAATATGGTTCCTGAGGCATTTAGAAACAAATTTCTATTAGGGTTTGATGCATTTTGACGCCGAATAAGGCCAGAAAATGAATTTTTGTCGAATTCGGTCGAAAACGGTACAGGTGGCGCCATCTAGCGGTGAGCGGCGGAACTACGAAAAATTAAAATTTCGATTTTCTCGAAGACTAGGGACTTTTCCGAAATTCTGAGATATACAAATTGTTCCTTATCGCCTGCGGAATCGAACGAACGTAATTATAGCCTGCTAGGACAATTATTAAGGAAAATAGAAAAATAGCCCATTTCATGGACTAAAAAATTGGCGTCCATCTAGCGGCGAAAGTTGGAACTACAAAAATAGAAAATGTCGATTTTCTCGAAAACTAGGGACTTTTCCGAAATTCTGAGATATACAAATTGTTCCTCGTCGCCTACGGAATCGAACGAATGTAATTATAGCCTGCTAGGACAATTATTAAGGAAAATAGAAAAATAGCCCATTTCATGGACTAAAAAATTGGCGTCCATCTAGCGGCGAAAGTTGGAACTACAAAAATATAAAAATACGATTTTCTCGACAATTAGCGAACTTTGAGTACTTCCGAGACTCAGAAAGTGTTACGTGGTCGCATTAGAAGCAAAATAAAGCGATAAAGGTTTCCTGGAAGCTTTAATAAAGAAAATAAAAAAAATGTCATTTTATGGAGAAAATTTGTCGCGCCATCTAGCGGCAGAATACCTGAACTAAACTGGAAAAACGTATGTCCAAACACGCGTTAAGGAAAAATATAAAAAGTAATATTTCGGGAATTTGTCGACGCAGTATGCTTCCTTAGACATTGTGAAGCAACTTTCGTTGAACAAGTTATTCATTTTTTTGCCTATTAAGTCCAGAAAATCAATTTTTATTTGACTCCTTACTGCGTGTTCGGACATGCGGTTTTTCGGTTTAGTTCAGGTATTCCCCCGCTAGATGGCGCCACAAATTTTCTCCATAAAATGACATTTTTTTTATTTTCTTTATTAAAACTTCCAGGAAACTTTTATTGATTTATTTTGCTTCTAATGCGACCACGTAACACTTTCTGAGTCTCGGAAGTACTCAAAGTTCGCTAATTTTCGAGAAAATCGTATTTTTATAGTTTTGTAGTTCCAACTTTCGCCGCTAGATGGACGCCAATTTTTTAGTCCATGAAATGGGCTATATTTCTATTTTCCTTAATAATTGTCCTAGCAGGCTATAATTACATTCGTTAGATTCCGTAGGCGACAAGGAACAATTTGTATATCTCAGAATTTCGGAAAAGTCCCTAGTTTTCGAGAAAATCGAGATTTTCTATTTTTGTAGTTCCAACTTCCACCGCTAGATGGACGCCAATTTTTTAGTCCATGAAATGGGCTATTTTTCTATTTTCCTTAATAATTGTCCTAGCAGGCTATAATTACATTCGTTAGATTCCGCAGGCGATAAGGAACAATTTGTATATCTCAGAATTTCGGAAAAGTCCCTAGTTTTCGAGAAAATCGAAATTTTATTTTTTCGTAGTTCCGCCGCTCACCGCTAGATGGCGCCACCTGTACCGTTTTCGACCGAATTCTACAAAAATTCATTTTCTGGCTTTATTCGGCATCAAAACGCATCAAACCCTAATAGAAATTTGTTTCTAAATGCCTCAGGAACCATACTACGTCGTCAAAGTGGCGAAATATTCATTTTTTTTTTAATGTCCTTTTATGCGTGTTCCGACATACGGTTTTTCAGTTTAGTTCAAGTATTCCGCCGCTAGATGGCGCAACTTATATCTTTTAGTAGATAGATCATTTTTAATTTAAAAAATTATGAAAAATTGGCTTGCAAAGTATTTCAAATACATCAAATTACTTATTGTTCACTAAATAAAATTTTAATCTACTAATTTTCGTATCTAATACAAAGTAAAATATTAAAAATACTCCACATGCAGTGGTTTTTAATTAAAGCAAAACCAACCACCTACAAATTACGACGCTTTTCATTAAAAATAAAAAATTCTATTACAAAATACACTTTTCTACTACGAAATCTAAAGAATGTTCATTGCGAAAAAATATAGTAACCTGTGTTTATCACAAAATGAACATACTTACTTGAACAGCTGAAATATCTCGTCCTTCGTGATGAATCCATCACTGTTCAAATCGTAAACCCTAAAGCAAAACTCTATCTTCTCTCGGAAACTTCCGCGAAGGTACAGATCCAACCCCATAATCCACGGCTCCAATCTGATGATCCCCTCGTTCTCCCGATCCCAACAGCAAAAGATTCGCTCCACCAACGTGTCCTCAGTGATCACCTTGAAAGTATTGTGCAGAAGGTTCCGAAAAATACCCCTGTCGATGCCCTGCACAGGATTTTCATGTCTAATCGTTGTTCAAGTGTAGAACTGATAAATGGAAACGTTAAATGACTCGACAGGGTGAAAGGAGAATCGTGTGCATCGCATGCTTCTCTAGGGATGTACTGTGCACGCGACTTATGGCTCTATAATTTAAGTGTCGCTACCTCTATAGTCTGATTCGACTGAGATCTTCTACCAATAATTGATTGTCCCACTTGTTGCTGGGGGCTGTTGGTTAACTTTTTGTACATCTTGCAGAGGTTGTCGAGTTCGGACCTGTAAGAGAGGTTTATAGAATCAAGGTTCTTCATTGATTTTCACTTTTGAAACTAAATTAAAGGAACTACAAAGTCTGCTCTGTCGATGGTTAGTTCTTAATTGATTTTAACTTTGAAAATAAACTAAATGAACAACAAAGTCTTTTCTGTCAATGGTTAGTTCTTAATTGATTTTAACTTTGAAAATAAACTAAACGAACCACAAAGTCATTTCTGTCAATGGTTAGTTCTTAATTGATTTTAACTTTGAAAATAAACTAAACGAACAACAAAGTCTTTGCTGTCAATGGTTAGTTCTTAATTGATCTCCACTTTTGAAACTAAACTAAAAGAATCACAAAGTCTGTTCTGTCAATGGTTAGTTCTTAATTGATCTCCACTTTTGAAACTAAATTAAAAGAACTACAAAGTCTTTGCTGTCATTGGTTAGTTCTTAATTGATTTTAATTTTGAAACTAAACTAAAAGAACTACAAAGTCTGTTCTGTCAATGGTTAGTTCTTAATTGATTCTAACTTTGAAAATAAACTAAACGAACAACAAAGTCTTTGCTGTCAATGGTTAGTTCTTAATTGATTTCCACTTTTGAAACTAAACTAAAAGAACTACAAAGTCTGTTCTGTCAATGGTTAGTTCTTAATTGATTTCCACTTTTGAAACTAAACTAAAAGAACTACAAAGTCTGTTCTGTCAATGGTTAGTTCTTAATTGATTTCCACTTTTGAAACTAAACTAAAAGAACTACAAAGTCTGCTCTATCGATGGTTAGTTCTTTATTGATTTCCACTTTTGAAACTAAACTAAAAGAACCACTAAGTCTTTGCTGTCAATGGTTAGTTCTTAATTGATTTTCACTTTTCAGGCTAAACTAAAAGAATCACAAAGTCTGTTCTGTCGATGATTAAGTCTTGATTGACTTCCATCTTTGAAGCTCAACAAAATGGCCGACGAAGTCTACTTCTTCGATGTTTGAACCTTGAATGATTTTCACCTTTGAAACTAAAGAAAATGAATCACAAAGACTGCTACATCGATGTCTGAGTTTTAATGGACTTCCATCTTTGAAACTAAAGAAAATGAGTAATAAACTCTGCTACATCGATGTTGGAGTCCCAATAGACTCCCACCTTTGATACTAAATAAAATGCCTCACAAAGTCTGCTAAATCAATGTTTGAGCCTTTAACTAACTTCCATCTTTGAAATTAAAGAAAGAGAAAAAGGAAATTAAAATTAAGGAAAATAAGTCAGAAAGACAGTTCCCTTAATGCTTGAACCTTAACTAGTTCCCACCTTGAAAACTAAACAAAATGAACCAGAAACTCTGCTACATCTATGTTCGAATCCCAATAAATCCCCGTCTTCAAAATTAAATAAAATGCACCACAAACTCTGTTAAATCAATGTCTGAGCCCTTAATGTCTTCTTTGAAATTAAAAAAAAGAAATAAAAGAAATAAAAATTGAAGAAATTAAAGTTACAAAGAGAGTTCTATTAACGTTTGATCATACTTGCCAAGAAAATCTGGTTTTCCTCTTCAAAGACTCGATCATTTTAACAGTGTGAGTAGAGTTCCTGGTAGCACCAACTTCCGGCATCCTTCTGCGATGCTTCTTACGGAGCTCCTTAGGGCTACCGGAAGTTTGCCGTTTGGAGTTCACGGAAGCTTTACGACCACTCATCAGGAAGATTGAAACGCTTTTCATCAACGTCGTGCCAGCACGAAGGTTCAGGGTGCTCGCGCCATCGGCGCCGACTCCGACGCCGACGCTGTGATCCATTCGTGCTTTTGTGCTGGAGAGGCTGCGGTCGTTCATTTCTCTGGAATTTGGGAGACATCTTCCTCTTTGAGGATGTTAGTATTCTTTCGGGGTGGTGGAACGTGGATTTAAGGAGAGGATGTGGTTCTTGGTTAAAATTATTAGGTTTCAAGGTTTTAATTTCAAGATTATGGTTTCAAGGTTAATAATTTCGAGCTTATAGTTTCAAGGTTACAGTTTCAAGTTTAGAATTCCAAGGTTACAATTTCAAGATTATAGTTTTAAGGTTAATAGTTTCAAGATTACAGTTTCAAGGTTAATAGTTTCAAGATTACAGTTTCAAGGTTAATAGTTTCAAGGTTACAGTTTCAAGGTTAATAGTTTCAAGTTTAGACTTTCAAGGTTACAGTCTCGAGGTTACAACTTCAAGATTATAATTTCAAGGATACAATTTCAAGATTATAGTTTCAAGGTTACAATTTCAAGGTTAATAGTTTCAAGATTACAGTTTCAAGGTTAAAGTTTCAAGATTAATAGTTTCAAGATTACAGTTTCAAGGTTAATAGTAGGGGTACCGAAAAGTAATCAAAATTTCTTCGATGATTTCAAAGTTTTTCTATGAAAAATCGAAGGACTTTTTTTAAGAAGGAAACAATTGCCTTTAAGCTGGCAAAAAGCGTTAGAAAGTGATGGAAATTATTTTGTTGATTTAAGATTTTTTTAATAAATAAATATTTTTCGCCAGCGAATAAAATTTTGATTACTTTTCGGTATCCCTAACAGTTTCAAGATTATAGTTTCAAGGTTACAGTTTCAAGATTACATTTCCAAGATTACAGTTTCAACGTTACAGTCTCAAAGTTATTGTCTCAAGGCTACAGTCACAAGAGTGCAGTTCCAACGATACAAGTCTCATTCAAATTTACGTGTTCATTCTTTTTTTCTAAAATTTACACAACTGTGATAATTACTGTATAAGAAACTAAGACACCAAGAAAAAGTACGAGACTCTCAAAAATAAAAGATGATCGAGTCACATCTCAAAAGTTCAGATCTTCATCTTGGTTTTAATCTTAACTTGAGTGCTAACTCGTAACAGTAAATTACAGCAGAATAATTCTTAACGAAGGAGAACATTAGACAGCTCTCAAACTCGTCAGAATTATCTGTTCTTCGTGTTCCAATTATAGCAGCCATAGCACGAACGGAAATTGATCGCAAAGAAGCTATGGTTACGGATCGATTGATCAATAACACGCAACGATTCATCGTCTTTGATTGGAAATCTGTTAACATTTCCACTTAGACTAGCTTTTAGTTTTAAACCTTCATATGATCTATAGAAGTTAAAATCTCATTTGGGCAATTCAGATAATTCCCTCCATTCAAATTTACTTAATGTAACATAATTTAGAAAATTGAATTCTCTTGCGAATACCGCAAATTGCATGCGTTTATGTTATTCTGGGAATGCAAGGTTTTATTTACATGCAACATTGACTACATTTGACCACATTCCTGATGAACAGTATGCAACCTTTGCTGTTTAATAAAGAAATTTAATAGAAATTTAATAGAAATTCCAGAAAAAAGAAGTTTAATAGAAATTTGTTGCAGAAGCTATCGATAAGATCAGTGGATTGCGTGCATCTGCTTTATTTGCACTCATTTCGTTATCTATATATACCATTTATCCGGAAGTTTGTCCTAGATTTTAGAACCTTCAGAACTGCGTGCCGAAAACTCGTTACGGGAAATATGGAAAGTTACGTGTGCGAGATTACTCTTGAAACAGCAGTAAAATGCACATCCTTCGAAAGCTTCTATGTATGTTGTATGCACGAGAATAATTTAATACAAATACTGAATACTGATAGAAATCAGTATGGACGAGAATAACTCTACAAGAATTCTGTTAACACTTTGTGTCAATGTAATGTTTTTTTAAATTCAATAATTCAGACTTTTTTTAAGTCTGTTTAAGTTTAAGTTTAATTTTTAAGTTTAATTTTCAGAGATGAAATTTCATGTTGAATGAGTCATTCACTGTCGCCATGTTGTAAATTTAGGATTGCACGTGGACCACACGAAATAATAGGAGAGAAATATTTTTTTAAAATATCTTAAAGCAAGTTAGGAACCTCTAGAATTTATTTCTGTATCCTACACTGTTTATTATTATAATTGTCTGATATTATTATAAAGATTTAATTGTGATTCAGTAACAAAATTTCTTTATGTCACATCGAAAGTCTCATTACAAAATGGTTGCCCTTAATTCGTACCTCTCCGTCAATTATTTATAATTCTCAACAAAAGTAAAGCTTCCTCAAGTGCAATTCTCTTTCATTTATTTGCATTCGTGATATTTTAAAATTTTGACAACGTAACAATCGAGTTAACAGTAAACTTACCTGAAAAAAGAAGAAAACACTACCGACGCGATGTTTTCTTTCTCAGTCGCCAACGGTTACCGAATGTGATCGATCAAACTAGAAATTGTTTCACGTAACCGTGGACCAACTCTAATCAATTTCATCATGCAATTTCATTCAATTTTACAATGAATTCGTAACTCTTTATTTAGCAAATTTCAAGATTAAATCACAATAAAAATTACAGACATAAATCTTAAATACGGTAATACATTTTTTATGAATATTTCAGTGAATAGAAAGTAATAATTTAGAGTATGGAGACTTTCTTAGGTTGATTCGCCTCCATGTTTGCATTCCGAGTCAACGAATTATGTTTCCTGTAACATTGTTTTCGTATAACATTTTAAAAAATTTCAATTTTAAAAATGTTGTTTGCTTTACCTGCATAGTTTCTCAAACACTGCACGAACGTAAGTTATGTGGTTCCGAATTTCCATCAGTACATTGTCCAAGTATTGTGCAATGTTGTTTACTACCTTCAGCTCCGGATCGTTCGACGATTCAATCGGAGATCCTAGTGACATCGACAAAAATAAGATCTGCAGAATTTTAGATTTGATCTGATTTATCTCCTAATTTATTTTAAAGTCAAAATAGTTACGTGACTGCTCTTGGTGATAAACACTCAGCTCTTCCGGGGAATTCAGAAGGTTATTATCCAAGTGATTAGTATTCTTTAGCATCGATTTCATAGATGCTGAAGTAGCGATATCCATCTCGTTCACTGCGAAGTCAACGTTCTTCAACTTCGTCGCCTCCTCTCGGGGCAGCTCTTTCAGAATTACGTTCAACTCTTTGAACAACTGTGCCTGCATCAAGTTATTTTTGCAATTGAAATTTGACACGTTAACTCTCACACAGAAGCAGTAGATTTTTGTTTCTATTCTCACATTAGTTATATTTATTATTCATAGTTTAAAATAATATTTCCAACTAGATTAGCGAACAAATTCTTAATAATAAAGATGATACGTATGGAAGATTAACCCCTTCTCGTGTCACTTATTTATCAAATGCGTCAGTCAACACGAAGAGGAGTATTCAAAATTTGAGTAAGGTTTGTCACATTTGAGTTTTAAGTACGTCACGAGTGAGATTTGTCCAATAAGCACCATATGTGGGTGACGTGACAGTCAAAATGTTAAATATTTCGTAGAGTCGCACTTGTTTACGTAGTCACACTTGTTAACGTAGTCTACTTATTTACGGCCATCTTGTTTCTTTACAGCCATCTTACATTAACATCTCTCTCAAATATTTTACAAAATTCGATTTTATTAAACTTGCAATATTGTTGTCTAAAAGAAGGTGCAAGTTTACAGACGCTATGTAAAGAAGATGAAGATGTACACAAGATGACCGTAAACAAAATGGGCGTAAGCAAACAAAATGGCCGAAAGCTAACAAGTGCAACTCCACACCATCAAACTTCTTACCTCACGTTGAATGAGATCGCTCAAATCAGGAAGAGTAGACTGCAGCTTCTCAGAAAACGTCAGCAAAGCCTTATTTTCCAAAGGAAACAGTTGTTTCGCTCCTTCATTCATTATATTCTTCCCGTAAGACTCCTCATTGATAGGATAGGAAACTCTGTGCACTCGAATTCTCGGTTGACCCAATTTCGTTTGATTTGCTAAGAAACCAACACAATTATTAATTATTTAATCAAATAATACGTAGATGTCTTTTACCTTTCGATTCCAGTTTCGCAGACCAGGCATGGCGCAACTATAAAGATATTTTCAGGTGAATTTTTGCTAATTAACTCAAGTAGTAGTTTAAACTAGCTAAGTAATTTAAACTAGTTAAGTTTAAAAATTTGACTTTTAAGATTTAATTTAAACTTACTTGCAGGGTTATCAAGAACACAATCACTAGATACTTCATTCTTCTTCAGGTTTCTATTCGACTTTGATAGAAGAATTCCGTTAAATGACTGCGTTCGTTAGAGCAACCGATTTTATAGCAATGATGTTGCTGTAAGCGCACAACGGTATGCCGTGTTTTTCAAACACTTTTCTCAAACATCCGAATGAAATCAAACCTATCGACTTGTCGGTACTAGAATATTCTGTCGCTAATTGAAGTTCGGGGAGGTTTGAAAGAAAAAAACATTTTTAGAGGTTGTAGAAAAGTTTATTGAAATCGTCAAGTTACATGTCTAATTCTATTTTGTTTATCGACCAAATCCAAAGGACCTGCAACAAACAAGTCTCTGTTTCAGACAAATAAGTTCATTCAAAGAAATTTTAAGAAATTCTTAATGAAGTTTTCTTAAAGAAATTTCCATAATGAAATTTTCATGACGAAGTTTTTACAATGAAGTTTCTATAATGAAATTATTGTAATGAAATTTTTATAAAGAAATTTTCAGAATGAAATGTTCACAATGAAATTGATATAATGAAATTTTTGTAATGATATTTTCAGAATGAAATTTTTATAATGAAATGTTCAGAATGAAATTGTTATAATGAAATTTTTTTAATGACATTTTTATAAAGAAATTTTCAGAATGAAATTTTTATAATGAAATGTTTATAATAATATTTTTATAAAGAAATTCTTATAAAGAAATTTTCAGAATGAAATTGTTATAATGAAATTTTTGTAATGAAATTTTTATAAAGAAATTTTCAGAATGAAATTTTCATAACGAAATGTTTATAATAATATTTGTAAAAAGAAATTTTCAAAATGAAATATTCAGAATGAAATTGTTATAATGAAATTTGTATAATAAAATTTTTAGAATGAAATTTTCAAGATAGGTATTTAAATATTTACCCAGCTTGCGCGCTAGCATAAGATCCACCTCCATAACCACCGTGTCCACCGTAACCACCGTGTCCACCGTAACCACCATGACCGTAACCACCATGTCCATAACCACCGTGTCCACCATGACCGTATCCACCATGATAAGGATAGCCACCTCCGTAGCCACCGATACCACCTAATTTAAATCCACCGATGACACCGATTCCTCCAAAACCACCCAATCCTCCTCCGCCAAAGTGTGGATCCGCCTTTGCATCTCTCACTATCCTTGACGATGGTTTTTCTGCTATAATCAAAATTCGGCAGGTGGCTTTTATAGAATGTCGAGAAGTAATAATTTGTGATGATTGTCAAGTGAGTGCTAAATATGTTTGTTAGTCAGTCACTGTGTTGGAGGATGTTAATCAGTTTATTTTAGTGAGCACGTGTTCTTGTGGCGCTGTCATCTTCCTATTTGACTTTTACTACATTACCGGTTATTAACTTTGAATTAATAAGAAATAATTGTTAACTGTGGTTGATAGTAGTTATACACTTTGTTTTAAAATATTAAAGTCAATCTACATGTAAGTATTCAAACGTTATTGTAATTTCCTCTGGTTCTCAAAACAAATTCTTGAATGACACTTTCTATCAACACTATATCATTATGATATCAATCTAATCAATATATTGTTCTAAAATATTAAAGTCAATATACATGTACTCCTCAAACACTATTTCAATTCCTTCTGGTTCTCCAAACAAATCCTGAACGACACTTTCTATCAACACTATATCATTATGGTATCAAACCTAACCTAACCATATCAATGTAACTCCCTCAGTCAAATCAATGTGACTCCCTCAATCAAAATTCCTCCCAAAACTAGAACCTTGTAAACTATACCTTCTTCAACCACAGGATAAGCAAAAGCAACAGCCAAAATGGCAACCAAGATCAAAACAATCTTCGACATGTTTGCAAACAGTCCACTATCGAGATAACTCCCGTAAAGATCAAGTGCGAAATGACGATGCGAAGATGAAGAGGTCGATCTTTATATAATGCAACTACACACGTTCTGGGATGCCCCAACACGGTTACGTGTTAGGTATGAAATGGGTATTCTTCACGAGGAGTCGCATCTCATTAGCGTACCTCATCCATTGGATGGACACGCCGGATAATCCAGGTGTGATCAAATAGCAAAAAAGTTGGCTGCTTTTCTTTCAACGATGACCTCAAGATAATTTTTTCTTTTTAAAATCGTTAACATTGTTTTGTCAATATTTTCATCAAAGAATAATAGCTGCATATTTTTAGACGAAGGTGATGCAGGATTTATTATGAATTATGAGAGATAAAGCAAATAGTGTGTCAAAGTCAACCACATTGAAATTGTTTTGGATAGCTTTGAAAGTATGAAAGATAACTTTCATATAAAGCTAAGTTTTCATAGACTAAGCTGGCTTTCATAGAGTAAACCTAGCTTTCATAGACTAAGCTGACCTTCATAAAACTATGAAATCTTCAACCTTGCTTTTACAATAACAGGAAATTTTGGAACAAAAAGATTCCACAATATCGTGAAACGCGCCATTCACTGAATCACAGTCAATGTAGGAATTATATGATGACTAATTGTTTTGTACATATGATTTCAAGGATAAAACAGAACGATTCCTGTGCTTCGCCTTCTAACACGTTCGTTTAGCGAATCAATTCGAGCTCCTCCGTGTCGAGTTTCGTCTCGTTTACATTTTTTGCGACAACATTCTCGTAATTACGTCAGTGGTTAAACCGAGCATTATTTAAACACCTGACCACTTTCTTGCGGTCTAAGAGTGTTTGTCTTTCGGTACTTTGCTCTCTAATGTTCTCAAATTTATCCCTTGGCGACCTTCGTCACTTTGCTATTTAAATATTTTTCTCATATTTTGAAGTTGTAGTTTAGTAATTATTATTTGAGTTGAGGATTGCTGAATAGAACAGTGGTATGGGATCTTAATTTTCTTTATCTGGTTTGAATTTGTAGGAGATTGATGCGTCTGACGCACGTGACGCACAAGAGGTTATGTTGGAAAAATTAGGATTTGATGGGAAAGTAAAGAGAAACTTTGTTAGATCGATTGTTTTTATTTAGGAGATCCTAAGATTCAGTAACAATCCGTTTGGACTTTGTCGCAGATGATAATTGATGTGTCTGACGCATATGACGCACGTGACGCACAAGAGGTTATGTTAGAAAAATCAGGATTCAAAGGGAAAGTAAAGAAAAACTTTGTCAGATCGATTGTTTTTATTCAGGAAATCCTAAGATTCAGTAACAATCGATAAGTATCGCTGCCTCTCGGCTAGGTTCGAACTATTCTAACTCGTAATCGCGTAGATCTGCGAACTATACAATCGCGTGATCAGTGTCGATCGATGGCAGTAATGCGAACCCTTTGAACGATCGACTTAATATTGCACTTGTCCGTTTTACGATTAAACTCTTACACTTATTACTAGCTAAATCTACCGATACCTAAATACAACTATAAAAAAAAGATACTCTAAGACCAATCTCGATTTCAACGATTAGATTTATCGTTTTAGAAGCTTGAACGAAGCTGCTATAACTTACTGTTAAATACTAATTTTATCGTTCGTAAGACATAGTGATCGTAAAGGGTTGGCACGAAACAGGAAGACATCAGATTACAAATCCACCACTTTTCGGCCGTCTTTGAACCGATTAAAAGTGTTTGTCTATCCTGTCTGCATATTAATATCGCGCGGAATATTTAACGGTATCGAGGGGCTCTATTCCTCAGGCGTCGGTGCAGGTTTCTTCTTCCTACAAAATTAAAACATTAAATAGTACAAAACAAACTTCTAATAAAATCAGAAACTTACCCATTATGGGATCCTCCATAAGCAGTCGCGACCGAGTTAGCGACGCCTCCTTTCCCAGTGCTGTAACTGTTAGCGATCGCGGTCACTGCTCCAGGGGGAGATCCAGGAGCTCCAGATCTGGAGGAGGCTCCAGGAAAACTGAACACCATCGGGAAGAAGTTATTCAAGTTCGGATAATTCTGGCGGCGACGATTTCCCTTGAAAGGCACGAAAGGCACAACTGGCTCGTCGTCGTACTCTTCATCGTCGTCGTCGTCTTCTTCGACCACAACCTGCGTCTTCTTCGTCTTCTTCCCGTGCTGAACCTTTGGGCGAGTGGTCGTCACTTCGATGCTGGGGTGGGACTCCTCCGCTAGGGTCACTGGAGAGGCTTCTGTGCTCAGCGTTGGGGCTGCTTCTGGCTCAGGTTGTTCATTCTTTGAAACATACAAAGATTGCTCTGTTAAATACTCATTAAATTTGGTATGTCTATTTAGAAGCAGATGATGGTTTGTTAGAGATGATGAGAGAAGAGGTGCATTGCGAGAAAGGTTATTGTAGAAAGCTACTGTAAGAAAGATACTGTAAGTAAGGTACTGTAGAGAGGATTATTGTAAAAAAGGTTAAGTTAAGTTAAGGCTAAGTTTAGTTAGAAATGATATGCTAGAGATGATGGTATAAGAAGAGTACTGTATGAAAGGCTACTGTAGGAAGCTACTGCAAGGAAGATACTGTAGAAAGGACTATTATAGGAAAAGGTTCAGTTAAGTTAAAGTTAAGTCTACTTAGAAAGGTATGCCACAAATGATGATACAAGAAGAGTACTGTAAGAAAGGCTACTGCAGAAATGTACTGTAAAAAAGATACTACAGAAAGAACTATCATAAGCAAGTTTAAGTTAAGTTAATATCAAGTTCAGTTAGAAAGGTACGCTACAAATGATGATAGAAGAAGAGTACTGTATGAAAGGCTATTGCAGAAATATACTGTAAAAAAGATACTATAGAAAGAACCATCATAAGCAAGTTTAAGTTAAGTTAATGTAGAATTCAGTTAGAAAGGTATGCTACAAATGATGATACAAGAAGAGTACTGTAAGAAAGATACTCCACAAAGAACTATCATAAGCAAGTTTAAGTTAACTTAACATCAAGCTTCATAAACTACCTGAGGAGGCAAGTGTTGCTTATGCTGCTCCTCCTGCACTTCCTCCTGCGGATACTGTTCCTCCTGCTGATGCTGATGAACCTGTTCCTCCGGCTGGTACTCCTGCTCCTGAGTCTGCTCATCCTGGCTATAAGGATGCTCCGGCTCTGGCGCAGCTTCAGCCTCCGCGCTAGAGACTTCCGGTTCCTCGATCGGTTCTGGGCCGTTCTTCAAATGTGGCGCCTGCATGCCACCGAAGAAGGCTTCTCCGCTCACGGCGTTGCCTTGAGCGAACACACCTGTCGCCTGGCCACCGTGACTCGACCGACGTACGGGTCGGTAGTAGCCGGTGAACATCATGGCTCTATGGGGGTAGGGGTGCACCGCTGTCCTCTTCTCGCGGAGGAAGACTATCGGGTTCCCGTATGGATCTAGCATTACTGAAACTTTTAAACGTATTGGAGTCGTAGCTTTTTTGGATCAGTAGGAATAGGAAGCTGGGACGTAGAATGTTAGGGCTGTAGGACACATATTTTTGTGGTAGCGTAAGACAGAGATAGTGTAGGATTAGAATCCTGGGACGTAGAATATTAGGACTGTAGGACACATATTTTTGTCGTAGTGTAAGGCAGAGATAGTGTAGGACATAATGTATCCACATATAATGTAGGATAGAGACTCTCGTGTATTTTTAAGTAACAATTGCTTTGTTATTTAATTTCTATGTCGAAGAATAGACAAAGATGGTACTCAAATTATTGGGACAAGTATTCCTAGTCTTAGAGAGCTTGATTAGTATGATACTCGAGCTTCCAGTTTGAATCTTCGAGTTTGAACTAAAGAGGATGAAACAGTCAGAGGTTTGATGCTGACCGCACAATTAGGTTTTAATGGGAGTATTCAGATATGTCTCAGAAGTGTTTAGAGACAAATAACAAACTAGAACCATGAAGAGCTCCAGCTCGGGTTTAAATTTGATACTCACTGGGTTCAGCAGGGATAGCTCTGGACTCCGCCACCGCGACCACCGCCGCCACGACGAAGAGGACGAAGGTCATCCACTGCGCCATCTCCAACTCCAATTAAACAAATACAAGAATCTTCCAAACACCGTTCGCACGTTCTTCCGGATACCAGAGACTGAACTCCAAGCACTGGACACCTGGCTACCTGGTCTACCTGGTTCACGGACTTTTTGCACGATGCTGGTATCCTCGAATCCGCAATTGCTTTTATACCAGGAGCTAGGATCACGAAGGGGGATGGGATGGGATGGGCGAACGATGACACAGGCTATGGGATGGATCGGTCGGATCCAAGCCACGAGAACGGGGATATGGGACCCTCTGGTTCCCCACCATCGTTCGTCAGGTGGTTGCCTCGTACCCAACAGGATCGTCGTAACGCAAACGTGCGCATCGTTCAACGATACGTGATCGTCATCCTTGATTGGAGCCCTGTTGAATCGAACGCATTAATTGCGATCCCTCGTCGATCGTCCTCTTTGATCGCGTTGCAGCACGTGGTGTCTTCGAAGGCCAGATTTAGGACTTCTAGATATGCAGATACACATTCTTACTTGGAATGGTGCTATACATCCTTCGGAAATATACTGTGCTGGGACTGAACATAATCAGCTGTCCACACTATGTGGCACCTCCAGTTCAAGTCAATAACCTTATATGAGCAATTAAAATGAGCAATTTTGGATCTGTGTCCATGATAAAGTAACTCGTGGACTGTCTAATAAAATAGTAGTCAAGATTTTGGAAGAAAAATGACTGTCAGTAATAATGAGAATAATCAGCTGTTCACACTATGTGTCATCAATGTATATCGCTAAGTCAACAACCTTGGATGAGCACTTGAAATGAGCAATTTTGGACCTGTATCCATGATAAAGTAATTCATGGACTGTCTAATAAACTAGCAGTAAAATATTTTGGAAGAAAAATGACTGTCAGCAATAATGAGACTAATCAGCTGTCCACATTATGTGGCACCTTCAGTTCAAGTCCTCATGTCAACAACCTTGGATGAGAACTTGAAATGAGCAATTTTTGACCTATGTCCATGATAAAGTAACACGTGGACTGTCTAATAAAATAGTAGTCAAGATTTTGGAAGAAAAATGACTGTCAGCAATAATGAGACTAATCCGATGTCCACATTATGTGGTATCTCCAGTTCAAGTCGCTGAGTCAACAACCTTCGTCATTTGAAAAGGACAATTTTGGACCTGTGTCCAAAATAAAATAATATATGGACTGACAACCTAAATGACAATCTAAATTTTGAATGCATTCTAATCATTGAAAAATCTAAGCTAAAAAGGTGATTGATATCTAAATTTAATTTAAGGCGGTAGCAAAGACGTCAATGAACAGTGGTTTGATGAACGATGACAAGAATCGCCGTTGACAGTTTCCTTTTTTCAAGCCGAGACGGTTCGTGAGTCACAGATTGTAGCCTGATAAAAGGATCTAACGACAGAATAACATAGAGGTTCATACATTTTCAATCGTTCTATAAATAGGCCTCCAAGGAACGAGTCGGAACGATGCTTTCCACTGATTCTTTCAATCGCGGGAATTCGCCATTCCAGGACTTTCATTCCCGTTCCATGACCCGCTTCTTCCAAGAAAGTACCATCACAGGGTTGCTTACTCTCAAAAGTTATACTTATGGTATTCTTCCGGCAGGAAGCTTTAGATTATTTTTAATCGCTGCAAGTGGCTATTTTTGTCGCTGGAAGGACGCTGTTTTGCAATGATCACCCGGTACGGTTAATGACGTCTGTTTGACGTAACCCGTTAATATTAACATTATGTCAGTCATACACGCTCGGACGTCTGCAGGTATGACTGGTCAGAGGCGACGATAATTCTTGGGGATGATCAAAAGTCCGTAAGAGTCCAATGGCGGTGGCCGAGACGCTCGTGTTCTGAATTTCAAACGCCCTCAGACAGATCCGCCTTCGCGTGTCACTGTACCTTCCCGGCTTTTTGTGAAATATTTTCAATAATTAAGTACCTAAATATTCTCTTTATACCCCTTTTTCCAAGGGTTGGATTCTTTCTCAAGGGGATTCTCAAGGGTTGGATTGGTTTCCTCAAGGGTTGCATTCTTGGTTTCTTATGACTTTTGGGTTTTATTAATTTTTGGACTTAGGCTACATTCTACTGATTCTAGGGTCAACTAGGTTCTCTCGATTTTTGGGTATTGGTATCTCAAGGTTTTTGTATTTATGCTGAGCTCTCTCAAGATTTCTAATATTCCAGTGTTTGGATTTATTAATTCGGGACATCAATTTCTGGGTTTCCCAAATTCTACTGACTTCTAAATCCCACTGATCCTAAGTCCCCTCGACCTCTAGTTTCTCCCGATTTGTAGATTCTGAGATCAGAGTTCAGGGATCCAAACTCTGTTACGATTTCTAATCCAGTGTTATCCTAATTCTTCGACTCCTTTAATCTCTACCTTGACCAAAACCCTAAATCCTACTGATTCTAAGTTCCCTCCACTTCTAGGTCAACATTTAGGTTCATTTAATCTCTAAGCTCTCCACCTATTTATAAGCTTCCTCCATTTCCAGATTGATTGAGCTATCTTCCCAATTTTGGAGTCCACATATTATCTTAATTTTTGAGTCCTTTGAGTCCCAGGACAGTTAATCGTTAACAGGGACAATTTCCGTTGGAATTAATTCTCCGACAGATTTGTCTGGCCGGTACCGCTATCAGGCCGTGAATACTTCATGAATTCGTACGATTTCATGAATCAACCTCGAAACGCACCGTTTTCCAAGTCACGCATATCGTATTTTCGAGCGTGACCAGGCGACGCAAGCGGTCGAGCACATCTACCTTAGAGAACGATCGTTCCGCTCGGATGCAGCTGGATTCGCGATGCCTTTAAAAATTTGAATTGCATCTTCGTTTCTCACGAATTATCATACACAAACGGAGCAAAAGGAGGTTAAATAATAAATTTTACGTGTAATTTTCTTTTGTGACTCAGTGAGGGTTTCTAAAAGGACAAACGTCTAATTTTCTGATGTGACTCAGTGACTTGTGGTTTCTAGATTGGACAAACGGTTTTGCTGTAAATGGCTTCGCGAAATTCGAATCACAGATTCATATATTCTCTCAGCCATTTTGGCCCGGTTCGATGACCTCGTAAACGATCTCATTTCGCGAATCCGTTCGAAGACATTGAAATCAGTTCATTGTTCCATGTTAATATTCAGCGGGCGTAGTTGTCTGCTAGACCTATCGTTGCCTAGATACAAGCTTACTGTTAATTTTTGAGTGACAATGTCTAACAATTCTTCTTCAGTGTACCTTTCATTTGAATACTTTTGTTATGCTTTCAATATTAGGAATTATTAGAAATATTTTGTTAAATAAATTTGAAAACTGGAGAATGAAATTCTTGCTCTGTAAAAACAGAGGTAACTTAAAGTAACTCAACCTGAACACCCAGTTCAGTTCAGAACAGTGTTTATATTTAATCAGTAAAGCAATGATTAATAAAACAGAAAGTGTAGGAAGACTCCTAAAAATCAGAGAAAGTTGAATAATTATAAAATGAATGTAAACCGGTAAACGTTATCGTAGGAAGATAAAATGAATACAAGATCACGATGTCTGAAACTAATTATACAAGAGGAAGTTCTCGAGAAATAGAATCCGCTTGCAAATGTTTGCACGTCATCGAAGAATCGTTAAGCATTATTATCAGTTTCTGTCTTTTTTTAAATCTCTGCTATTTTCTTCGATATGCAGCTATAATTTACTGCGAATGCGCATAGTAATAATAGCAAACAATTTAACAATCTTTGTGAAGTTTGTAAATAATTTCTTGAACAACGATAAATCTTATGGAAGGATTATTGGTTTTGTTCGATGCAAAGAGATTGGAATGGAAAGAGTTTAAGTGGTTTCGAGTTTGAATATAATTTGTAATTAGAAGAAAATTTTATATGTATGTTTTAATAGTAAATTTTAGGGACGTCTTATGGTTACTTATTTTCAAACTGCAACGAATGTAGAGAAATTAATAAATTAAGTATATGTAAATTATCTAACAGTTTATCTTGAAGAAAGATTTTCCAAAAAATTTCTTTGAAGAAGTTTTGTAATTTCAAACGAGGAATCCGCCATCTTGAATGTAGCTCCGCCATCTTAATTGTTAAATGTTGCACAAATTGCAATGAATGTAGAGAAATAAATAAATAAATTAAAAATATGTAAATTATCTAACACTTAATCTTGAAGAAAGACTTCCCCAAAAATTTCTTTGAAGAAGTTTTCTAATTTCAAACGAGGAATCCGCCATCTTGAATGTAGCTCCGCCATCTTAATTGTTAAATGTTGCACAGTAAGAAATTGTTTAGTCATCGAAACTACATCATCCACGTAAAATTCCATGGATGTTAAATCTAATTTGTCGAGGATCATCAGCGACATTAGAGGGGAATCCACAGGTAATGCCTTTATCGCTTTATTGCCGCTAATCACCTACCTAAAATTCCACGATTTGTGTCTTCGACCAGGAATCATTGTTATAGGCAAACCATGGCTTTCCTGAAAAACCCATAACGGGGAAAGGAACCCTTAAAAGGAAAGCATCGACGAAATCTGCATTCAGTTTGGAAATATTCGGCGAGAATGAAGTTCTTCGTGTTGTTGGTAGTTTTGGTTGCTGTGGAAATTGTGGTTGATGCTCGATCATTGACGTTGTGTAAGAATTTTTACTTTAACTTTGATTCAGTTATTGGAACATTCTTTGGATTCTTTTTTAAAGAAATTCTGACTTTTATTAATATAGGAGAGTTTAGTGTAATATTCTAATGACGTGTATATTTTAGCGAGTGAAGAAGGCAGTCAGGGTGCGAAGAGAGTCAAAAAGCAGATCGAATATGAGGGTGCAAATTATCCAGGGTAAGTAAATAACACTAAAATTACCACAGCAGTCAAAGACTTTGCAAGTTTTATAAATTTCTTTATTAAGTTACAAAATTTATTAAGTTTATTTCTTTGAAATCTCGAATCTTCACAAAAATGAAGAATGTACTAACTTATGTTTCATTTGTTTATTTACTACTGAACTTCATTCTTAATTTTTTAAATCAAGTGTGGATTTTATGAATCAGCATATATCAAACCTATCAAGGTTTAGTGTTCATTATTAAATAAATCTGAATTCTAAAATCAAGAATGAATTGACAGACAAATTAATTTCAAGTCGAGTCCAGCTTACTTCACAAACAGTAAAATAACGACAGTTAATATTTCATTATTTCTTTTATTTCAGATTGGAAACTTCTATCGCCCACTCATCGAGCTCCGTTCACTCTCACTCTACAGTGCACCGCCACCATCTTCTTCCGCATCTGCTACATCATTCAGTGTCCTATTCGAAGACCCACAGTTTCAATGCCAATCTGCAGCTACCTCACAGCAGTCTATCAGTTGAACACAGCAAAACTCATCAACATATACTGGGTTAAAGAGATATTTCTTGTAACAAATAATGGCGTGACTCTAGGCGTTGAATAATCTAAATCATAATTTTTAAGGTGCTATTTGAATTTGACGAAGTCAGTTCATCCTGATGATTATTTTAGATTGTAGCCTTTCGACAAAATTCGTAAGAAATATTTTATTAGAATCATTTTATAATTAATATTCATAAAAACTATTTTATAATTATAGTTCATAAGAATCGTTTTATAATTATAGTTCATAAGAATCTTTTTATAATTATTATTCATAAGAACTATTTTATAATTATTATTCATAAGAATCGTTTTATAATTATTATTCATAAGAACTATTTTATAAATATTATTCATGAGAATCATTTTACAATTATAATTCATAAGAATCATTTTATATGTCACTGTAATAATAAGGAGAGACACAAGACTGAAATTAATAAGAGACTGACTACGTTATTTTATAAACGTGAGAAGTGTGATTTTATAAAATAAAGTGTATTAAATTGTACTCATATATTCGTAAAATTCTTGTCCCTCTTATAATTAAAAATTTGAGTAACCCTAACCTCCTAAAATTCAATTTGAGTAAACCTAACCTCCTAAAATTCAATTTGAGTAACCCTAACCTCTTAAAACTCAATTTAAGTAAACCTAGTATCCACACCTCCTTTAACCTAACCTAAATTTCTACAACAGCATCTTTGCAAGTCATCAAAGAAACAATACTCCAAAATTCATAATAGCTAAACCTTGACTATATTTCACATGCGTGCTGAATAAAACATGATATTCGAAAAATTACTCATCGAAGTAACTATTTTTTCCTTCGACGTAATTCCCCGCAGCGTCCCAAGAGAATTAGCGTCCTCAGGCAAACTCGTACTTTCCTCTAGTCCACTTTCGATCGGCCCTGATCAGTAAGGTCGTCCACTCTTTAGGAACCAATAAACGGACATTAGGAAATTATGGGACCTAGGTGTCTTCCTTGAATTCGTTGGTGTGGACTTGTATAAAAGGATCGTGTTCACTGAACTTCCTACAATTTCTTTCTCGCTGTCGAATTCGTCGTTTCGTCATAATGTGGATATCGCAATTATTATTAATACTCTTGTGTGCGCTGATCGACGCGCAACCCACAGGACTCTCCGATCCTGCATCGTTGAACCCCGTTGAAGTCGCCTCGAATACTGGTCAGTTTTTGTACTTATTTTTTGTGGTTGAGCTCTTTTATTACAAGTACAATTTTAATAGGTAATAACAGGGACCAACGATCGCCACAGTTCGGACTCCTCGACGCAGACTATTCAGATTACGACGTCGAGGAAGAGCGGACGTTCGACCACCATCGCAAGCATAAACACCACAAACACAAACCGGATGGCTACAATTTCTACCCCAGTGGTCAATACGGAGGGTATAACAATTCATTCAAATATTGGAGTTCGAAGTCTTCACAATTTTTTTTACAGATATAGACCAGAGTACCATCCACAACCGAGTGTCGGAGGATCCTTCGCTACAGCTTCCGCAGGATCTGTAGATTCGTATGGGAAACCTGTTGGCCAAAGTCAGGCCAATGCACAGAGTGCTAGCTTCAGCTTTGGACCGTACTCCGCATCGTTCAGTGTGGCGGAGGCGTCGTCTGGCAGCCAAAATTACTGACAACTTTTAGGTAATGTAAATTCATTTTTCTTTGATTTACAGATTAATCCCTTATCGTATTAGATTGTCAGAAATAACTATTAACTACAGCAGTATTAAAATCATTAAAGAAAGTCAAAGTGTGACTATTCTGTGTTCAACGCTCTTTGACTATAGAAGTTACAATTGTACTTCAAAATTGTACTAGAAATATATTAAGTCTTTAAGTAAGATTTGTTGCATTACATAAGTCTGGCTCGTTAAAATACTGCAAGGGGTTGATGCACTCTGTGACAAATTTCTACCCTAATATAAATAGCTGATATATAAACCACAGCTTATTTCAACATTAAAAAATAGGTACAGTTTGTTTGATATTAAAAAAAATTAGCTTATTCATATACTCATCTCTGAACTTTTAGTACATGATAAACTAACCGCAGTAAATTTTAAATTTGTGCACCCGCAGTAAATTTTAAATTTGCGCATCCACAGTAAATTTTAAATTTGCGCACCCACAGTAAATTTTAAATTTGCGCACCCACAGTAAATTTTAAAATTGTGCATTCGTAGTAAATTTTAAAATTGTGCACCCGCAGTGAATTTTAAATTTGTGCACCCGCAGTAAATTTTAAATTTGCACACCCACAGTAAATTTTAAATTTGCGCACCCACAGTAAATTTTAAATTTGCGCGCCCACAGTAAATTTTAAATTTGCGCACCCACAGTAAATTTTAAATTTACGCACCCGTAGTAAATTTTAAATTTGCGCACCCACAGTAAATTTTAAATTTGCGCACCCGTAGTAAATTTTAAATTTGTGCACCAAAGGAGACAATTTCATCGCGAACCGACCGTGAAAGTGTTAATTGACTTTGCACGCGCGTGTAGCGACAGCACGCGTGACGCAACTAAACGAGCAACATGAAGTCGAGATCAGTTTGACGTGAATCAGTTCTTCCTGTAATTCCTTCAGGTGCAAATACTTGAGCGTACACCTCGTATCTATTTACGAGTTGAGAATAGCTTGTTAACTGCATTCGTACTAACGAGTCTTTCTATTCCTTTCACTTTCATTGAAACATCGAACCAGGGTCACCTCTCGAAACTCTTTCGTAGAAATATTCAAGTCGAAGGTTAGTTATTATAATATGTAGGATGTTTGAATGTATTCTTGAGGTTCTGAAGGGTTAACGAACTTGGCCCATTTGAGATTTATATTGTTTTACGAGATAGAGGAACATCTGTGGAGCTTCGGACTCTTCGAGTTTTAGCTAACTCATTCGACGATACTCATAAAATTGTAGACGAGGTCCTTGACCATAAACTGATCCTCATTTCCTGATCTACGATAAGACCTAACGCTTCGAAGCTCAGTTATTTCTAAGCTCAATTGTTTCTACATTCAATTGTTCAAAGTAACCAGGTATCAAAAACACAATAGCTTTCAGAACGAATGCCCTACCAATACAGTGTAAAGACTCTTTCAATTATCGCAAGATTTAGAACCCCAAGTCCTATTTTGCATAAATATGACTAATGTCGAAAATCGACTCGAAAATGAAGTCGAATCGAGTTTAAATGCAGTCTATGTTGCAACCAACGTTGCTTTCACGAGGCCTAATCTAAAATCTGCATTCACCCGTCTGTATACCGTGCATGAATAAGTGTACACACTGTGGAATCACTTGTGACCTTTGACCCTCGCACAGTGACCCTTGAAAGGGAGACTCGAAATCATTTACATACAGGGATTTATTCGCTTCTACAGGATCGTATATCTGTACGATTGATGCAACTTTAACGATTCGTGATGCAATTGTCAACTATACAATCGATTCTCCTTTCCATGGAGCTTCAATTTCTTCAAACTTTTTACTGATAATTTTTTTTCATTAATATTCTATGGAGATTCAAACTGTTTTGATGTTAATTTTTTTCATTGATATCGATTCTTTAAGGATTTAGAAAAACAAAATAATCATGACGATTCTCGTTGAACCACTGTCAGACCGTTGCAAAAGGAAGAATGGCTTGAAATTGCTGGTTGTCAAGCAAAAAACCCGTCTCTGGAGGGTAACTACAGGTGGTTTCAAAAGTTTTACCGACAAAATTCATGAATAACTAATCAGTTAAGTCTCAATTTCCGGAGGAAAGACTATTAAGTATGCACTTCATTAAAGTCACACATCAATCACGTACGCCATAATTTGAGTCGCTGAGTGAATTTAAAAAATATTTACGTTCAAAGATCTTGACATTGAGATTAGAGTTTGTTAAAGTAGAGGAATATTCCATTCAACCTCGACCTAAGAAATAATTCAAAATACTTGCTGTTAAAGACCCTGGTCAAATGTACCCTATGTCCTTCAAATTTTAAATGTACCCTCAAAATTGTCAAAGTACCTGAAAATTATTATTATACCGTCAGTGTACATTGCAAAATGAAATTTAATTAGAATATGTATTAGAATTGTGTATACGTTTGAAACGAGTCGATTTAAAATCGAATGTTGCGCGGTGTAGGCGCATTTCGGGATGAAAACAGACCGGTCTCGCCAGGATCGAAGAAGCGTACAGCGGTCGTTCCTCTCTTCGGCCACTGGCAATATGGCGTCCAAGGGTCCTTTTAAAACGAGTTAATCCGTCCGTCTGGCCGTCTGCCGATCGCCTGAGAACCAAGAAGATTCATTTTCCCTTTGTCCATTCTTTTTCACACGTACCCCAAAAGGATCTCGGCTCAATGGGACAATGCGAGCGGCTCGGGCGTTTACGACGTTCGCTTTTTTTCGCACAGGTCCCACACACATTTGAATAATCAACGCGTAGGCAAAGCATACGTCTCTGTCGAGACGACTGCCTCGTACGAGCTAAGAGAGACAACGAGATGTCTCCAAGACACTCGACAAAAGTGACACGATACCAAGATTGTTGCATCCTCGAACATGGACCAGCTCGGACAGATGTTTCTTGTTCTCGTTAGCGGTATATCGCGCTACGTGACACCGACAGAAGTGAAAAGACGTGTTGCGATTACGTCACACCTTTTTATCCTTTTAATTTCTTCAGTTCGTTCACCTTCAATTTCGAACATTTTACAAAAATCGTCGAGGTACTTTCAAACTTTTGTTCCACTGTTTTCAAAGGATCTTGTGATTACAATTTTCCTATCTTTCTTTTTGCACAATCACCATATTACCTTTGTATTATCTCCCCGAACAATGCAACAGTTATAACCCGAGTGAAAATTGATTGGTATTTTCCGTAGGTCATAAATCAACCCCTGACTCCGATGTAATTCCATCGGGCATGCTCAACCTCGGCCATCCACGGGCCATCCATTGTTTACAAACATTCTACGTCACTAGGTATAAGTAAATAGCCCGAACGGGCGTGGAGCAGACCAAAACCACCCTCCTTCCTCGAGATTTCCTGGGAGAGCCAGTTCTCCTTTGTCCGCGCTACCACGCCAACCACCAGATGTTCCCGCGAATAAAACCGAACAAAATATCGCGAAACGGGAGGAACGAGGACCGCGCAAGGATGGAGGAGGATCGAAACAGAGGGTTCGGGGATTAACAGCACAAAGGGAGGCCAAAAGGAGGAGGTCCTGCAACAAAACGAGCAGCGAAAAATCGGGACGCGAAGAGCAGCGTTCAATGACCGGGACCGCGAGAGTACACGCGATATTTTCGTTCATATTCATCCTGTATGCTAATTTAATCAACATGTAACTTATAGATCATTTGTAATTACGCGAATTTTACAATAAAGATTTATTTGTATTTTTACGAGTTCTGAAATTTAGAAGTGTACAATAAAAATTGCTGTTTGTAGAATTTCAGTGTACAAGCGAAATTTTATAAAAATACTGTGAGCATTCAGTCCTGGTCCCAAAACGTAGTTCCACTCGTGGAATGTGCAAACGT
This sequence comes from Megachile rotundata, assembly GCF_050947335.1. Classification (NCBI taxonomy): domain Eukaryota; kingdom Metazoa; phylum Arthropoda; class Insecta; order Hymenoptera; family Megachilidae; genus Megachile; species Megachile rotundata. The sequence goes on from NC_134996.1 coordinate 11,893,086, forward strand.
AGATACTTTGAATTTTATTCGACTGTGACGGGGGTTAAAGGGGGTTCGTTAAAGGTCCGTCCTCCGGTATCGTTAAGTATTGTTTAGTCGTGACTGGACACGCAAAGAAGTCTCGTCCTGAGCAATGGACCAGTCCTCCGGGTCCATTTGAACATAAAGTCCAGATCCTATATAGGAGCGAGAACGAGAAGGGGAAGAAAAAATGAAATAGAAAGTGGTCTGTCCGGTGCAACGATCTACAGTACGTGAACGTCGTCGAGGCGCCTCCTCTTGGACCCTTACCCCCGACCTGTTCCTGTTCACCACGTACTATAGCAAATCTTCGATGCTCTCTTGAAGGCTTCCGCGGCATTGTGCTCGCATTTCTCGTGCGGTTGTCGACTCGGAAAGTATCTTCTGGCTAAGTCGTCGGTAAGTCGAACAGTTGGTGTACTTGCATCCATTTCATCCTTTGGAACATCTTTTTTACCTTTCGTTTCGTTATCGTGCTTTGGTTTATACTTTACTCGAGTTCTTTTTTGGTATGTGATCTGGATCGAGTGAGAAGCATGTGTCACAGTGAAAAGTCTGGTCTCGAAGGACACAGTTTTCAAATTCTATCTTTTCATTTTTTATCTCATGTTGAACTCTACTCTTTACATTGCACGATGTCGAGGCGTTTCTATGGTAAGGTGTTGGCTGATCAAGTGACATTTGTCAAATTCCTTTTTCTTGAAGAATTTTAATGTGAACTGACACTTAAATGTCAAATGATTGCTATCATTATTACCAGTTGTAAAGTCATTACAAAGTTACATTTTGTCTTATATTCACGGTGACTGATATGTGTCTACAATAGGTAAAAGGTACTCCAGTCCGTAGGTGTGTCAACTCATGACTTTCACAATGTACTCTAATTTTGTCCGCTTACTTTCAGGTTAAAACAAAATTTCGGCCTTCTCTTCAAAACAGACTCAAACCGAAGGAATTTCCCGACAATGACCAACTTCTTGGCCCTGTTGGTGATCACCCTCGCCTGCGTGATCGTCAACGCTCAGCAAACATCGGATCAGAAACGTAAGTAAAACTTATGAACGAATGAATAATTAATCGGAGAGTCATGAACGTGTCTTCTTACTGAACGATGTAAGTTAACGCTGCTTATTGTGGTCTCACGTGCAACCATGATCCCATGATTCATTTTACACCGTTGCATTGTCCTTATTGTTTTACACAACGATAAAGTTTCACTTCTTTCTCTTTCACTTGCGTTATGTAAGTGAATATAGAAAGCGAAGGACAACTGCTTAACGACAGTATGAAATGTTATTTTCAGATGTTTTTGGACAAACTTTTGACGAAATTGTGGTGTCATCGGATCTGAACGTTAGAAGGAAGTCCAAGGAAAACCGTCAGGGTAAACGATTGTCGAACATACCTTCGCTCACCACCAGCCCTCCTGAAAAATCCACTGCAATCGCAGCGAGGCTCGTTTCCAACGCGTCTCAAAAAAGTCAAACGAAACGTGAAATTTCAAATTTAGACAAAAGGTGAGGTGACAGAAGATATGGGTAAGTAGAGTTTGTGCGGAGTGTCAAGGAAATTTATTTGTTTCAGGTATTTCGATATGGACGTCGCGGGATACCTATTGAAATCTCGGAAACGATGAAAAATTCACTCCGGGGACAACCGCACGATCCTCACACACCCATTCCGACCATACCTTTCGACCCACTTTCGGACCATGGCTCATGTAACAAAAAGGATAATAAAAATTTTCTGTGTCACAGCAATTCAATATTTCATTTCTACCAGCCTCCAAATTATTCTCTACATCGTAATCGTTCTGTACAAATCATAAAAAGCTAGTACAAAACTTAGTCGATCCTTTTGATGAGGGCAAAAGAAAATTTTTTTAAAAATATTTAAAAAATGAACGTCCGTAAAATATTTCAATAGAACCGGACGATAGCAAAATTATTTAGAATTAAATCTAGTTAACAGCAAAATTCGAGAATATAGTTCGCGAAGTTCGTGATTGAAAAATGGCGCGAGCGTCTCGTTTGAAATTTCAAATGACGCTCGTTACGAATGCACCCTTTAGAGTCAACATCGCGTCCGTCACGATTCCCCGATGCGCAAGCGAATTGTCAGGCATTCCGTGTCCGTTAGCGAACTGAAAAAATCGTCTGCGCTGAAATATGGCAGGCCGTGTTCAAAAGGTAGCCGCCATCGCGATCTTCATGCGATGATGCACCGCGCAGATCTACCGCGCCGCGAGTCACGTGACTCAGCCGCTGGCACGTGACACGCACGTCCAAAAACCTTAGGGGAGTCCTTTCTCTCTCGCATGTAGACCCCTTTTGTTTCTTTTCTTCTCCTCGCGATTTCGAACGAAACCGTCGAATATTTCAACCGCTCCCACGACTTCTCCCTTCAACCTTTAACCCTTTTGCCCTGCACGGATGCTCGCGTTTCTCGATGCTTAAAATTACTCCGAATTCTTGTTCGACTCGACAAGATTTAGATTTAATTAACCCTTTCGGAGGTAATTTGACTGTTTACAAACAGCAACTTTAAAACTTAGTTAAAAAGTTTGTTTCACTATGTTTATACATCACACCTGTCGTGTTATAAAATCAGTTAAAAATGCTTATTTAAAATTATTGTATTAAATAGAATGGTGACTGTGAGTCATCTCTCATTGGGTTAAAGAGTTAGTTTAGATTTAGATAAGTTAGTAGCTATGTAATCGATGGGTAAGTTTGAACAAGGTCTTTGAAATTTGCTATCTTAGGGATTGCTCATCCAAGTTGACGTAAAATGAAATGTCTAGAACGAACGTATTGTTTACGACCCCGTTGTTGGCGCCAATCAGACGATCATGCGAGCTTGTAACCGTAAATCAACGTCCTCACGGATATTGATAACACGGTAATGTCAAATCAAAAGCATGATGAACACTTAGTTGCATCAGCGTTCGTTTACGAGTCCGTCCACGGATCCACCATAAAATATATAGTGCTAGCCATGCATGAAACGCGGAATACGAGATTCCTCCCTTGCATGAATAAAATCTGTTGTCCAGCCGTTCTGGTTGTTCTGCGAATTAGCAATCATGGCCTACGGTTTGATTTAGACGTAAATCAAAATCTTCAGGGACTTCCTGTCCAAACAATCGCCGAATCACGATCCGGAAATGTGGTCACGTAGCCACGAATAAGGATACGTCTGATCGATTTCCAACGAGTCCGCATCGATAGCTGACGCAAGACAAGCAGGTGCGTCTACGGGCAGATCTTGTTTCGCAATCGGGATGCAGAATTCGTAGCCTTGCGGCCGTTTATGTCGGCCGACTATACACCTGCGACTATTTTATGTCTTCCCTGGAAAACCATGACTGTAAATTCCTGCCTGCCTGGGATCCTTCTGACTGCTGATCAGATCACTGCAGTAAAAAGGAGATCGAAATGGCGAGGGAGGTTTATGTCCACTTACAACAAATTGAAGACTACCTTCTTTCAAAGCTTGTAAAATAAAGGAACTTGTCAAATAAAGAAGCTTGTAAATTAATATGAAAGGTCGGATTCCATAGAATCCATTACTGTGGACTGATGGTTGACAGTAAATGTTAGCATGTTAGTCTTAAATTCTAAAACAATTAGTATAATAGAAAATTGCCGATAAAAATGATTGTAATGAGAGAGTTATTTACCGCATCTTCCTATTCTCGCAGCGTAAGGAATAGCGAGCACTGCTTATTGTTAATTCAGCGGAGGATCCTCATCCACGCCATTGAACAGGATACGCGTCTAGCAGGATACACGTTACAGCTAGTATACGATACAAAACACCTGTCTCCTGCGTTTTATCTTGGAAATTTGCAAGATGAACGCAATCCACTGGCGAGATGTAACGCGGTCTTTCAACCCATCCACCTGGACTTACCTGTTTGCTCTTCGTGATTGGTGTTCAAATAGGAATCGCGACAACACGTGTCCAGGATCTATCTTGTGCTTAGAGAAAATGATTCGACGAAAGAAAGCGAGAAGAAATGAAACATATACCGGAAACCAGCGATGTGTACGTCAAATCAGTGACGCGTGTGGAAGATATTTCTGCCGCGTGGCGTTTTTTACGAGTAATTTTTACAGAATTACTGCATCCGTTCGACGACCGTGAGGCGCGTAAAATTTGCACGGTCAGAATCATTCTAAGAAACGATCTTGAATTAAACATCCACGTGCCTCCACCCCGGAGGTATTTCTATTGAATCGTAGATCATCCACTGTATCCGGACCGTGGATTAGAAAATCAACAAAAAACGTCCCATACGTGCCTCTGTTAGCAAAATTTCTTCCCAGAAACTGGTCAAGGTGCGATTTCTCTGAACCGACATTAAATTTTGATCGAATAAGCATGAGTTCGCTATTTTCGCGATAGAAGCTCGGTACTCGGATGATCAAGAGAATCGAATCCACCGCAGAAACGATACGATTGTCTCACGTTTCGACAGTTGCCGCACGTGAGCAGACGGACGTGTCCGATTCAGTATGCCACTGCGCAGCACGTGTAACTCGACATGGTCTTCATCTTGATTCGATGCGTGCGGCTGTTCACGAAAACAGGAGCCATCTTACCGCCTGAGAACCGAGACTTTGCTCATTTCGCGACAAATAAGCGAACGACGACCGGCATACTCGATCGTAAGACACGATTGACCGATGGGGAAGATCGATAAATTAACTCCTTTAACAAACTGTTGCTTCATTTTGGTCGGATGGTTTTATATTCAGTTTTCATCATCCGACTTCATACGAATGCCGTCCGGGTATCCTTTATGCATTATTCGTGCTCAAGAAGCACCACATTTTGTAAAGATCAGGTATGTGGACGGAGTTTTAGGGAGAGGTTGCACGGATTTGCCATTTTTTACCGATGAATCCATTCATTTCCTTTTATGCTAAAAAATGATAAACGTGTGATTCATCTGAGTGTTCGAGTTTTTGTATCAAACTCATTTCGCATGATTTCTGATAGCTACCCAAATGGTACCTCTTTGGCACCATCTAAAGTATGGATAATTAACTGTTATTTCCCATCGATTTTAATATTTCCAAGCTTCCTTTTTCCGCTTCGTCATCCTTGATACCAATAACCGAATATTCATACCGACTTACGTAGGACCCTTCCGTTCATTGCTATTCTGACCCAAATCGAGGACTCTAATGAGTTGTTAATTAATCGAACCAAACGGTATCGTCCGGTTCCGTTCCCTGTCGTAAAGATTAAACGTTTAGAATAATTATAAGTTGAAGTGATTGTCCGCATAAATTGAGGCAGTGAAAAGAAACTGAAGGTTTTTTAGGTTCATCATGGAAAATGGAAAACAATGGAAAGTGGACAAAGGGATTCCTCCATGACTCGAAAGACGCAGCGGACTTAAATTGCATTATGGAGTTTATGCTTGTTGTGGAACTTGCAATTTTATTGTAAATTATTCATTGTTCTTAACAGTGTAATCACATAGTCGCACGTAAATGTTAATACCCATAATGCTTTAAGAAGTGACATGTTATATGACTCATCTGTAGTGTAGAGATACTCTAGCCATAAGAGCAAGAATTAAAAAATAATCTACCTATCAACCACTATCCAACAGTGGATAATATATTAACAGTAGGCAATATAGAAAACCCCCAAAAAAATATATCAGCACACGGTAATATATCGACAGCCAACTATATCGACCACAGTTTTAAAAGTCGTCATTGCACAACAAATATCAAAGAAATTAACAAGTACTAAGTTTAATCTAAAAATAGATTTAGTATCCCCTATCAGTAAATATGTAAATGTGAACAAAGTTAAGATTTTGGCACATTCACGTCACATATGCGAGTATAGTGTTTTGTTTTTTTCCGCAAAGAATAGTCAGACACGATGTAATAGATCTTTGTTGCTTCGAAATTTTGCTTTGACACGTTAATGATAAGTTAAAGCGAAAATTATACTTCGTCTGCACGTATTCAAAATTGTACACAAGATAGGAGTGCATTCGTGAAGCAAGTTGATATTAATTTCGTACGTAACGCGTTAAGACACGTAATTTAGCAATGGCGTAACAGCCGCGGTGTATATCAAGAGTAGCTGCCCAATATTTATTTCAATATAGAGCTTCGTATACTTTAACAGCCTGTAATAACCGCGCAGACACCGACCAAACAACATGTATCGAATGATCGCTGCTGTTCTTTCCTTATACTTGTGCTTAACGTGTCGGGCCTTTGAAATCGATGATTGCGGTGAGTTTTAAATATTTTTTTAAATATATTTAACATAAAAAAATATATCACAAGTGTTAATAATATTAGTACCTAAATGTTAGAACATAGAAGTATTTAGTACTTTTACCAAAAGAATTTTAAGGGTCGGTAAGAGTATGAATTTCAAATGTTTTTATTGTCTTATAAAAAACAATTCGGTTACATTTTTATGAGAACTTTGAGCGTTGTTGATTGTGTTAATCAGAAGACAATTTCTTTTGTTTGATACTGCGCGTGAAGATATTGTAATGAGTATCTCACGAACACGCATGAGAATTCGTCAACAGATAACAACTGACATTCGTACTTTCTTTAAATTACGTTGAATTATTATAAACTTACAATTTGCGTAAAATTATAATAATTTAATACTATGTTGATTGTCTGTCATAAAATAAATCGTATATACATAATTACAGTAGCCGAAATTTTATTTTACATTTGAAAACATTTTTTTTGTACGGAAAGTTTCAGGAGAATGTTATCTAAATTAGGATGAAATTATTGAAAATATTATTTTACATTATCATGTTTTTCTCGATTTTTTTATTTGCGTCAATCTTTTTCTTCTGCACAGGCTCGAAGGTGGGAAAGTTTACATCCATTAAATTGGACTGTGATATGGCTAAAAGTGAATGCGAATTAATACAGAATACGAACGTAACAATTACTATCGATTTCACAGTTGGTAAATATGGGTTTTATTCACCGTTTTTTTATTGTAAGGCATAAATGAAAACTATATTATTTTGTGTAGATAAGGATGTTTCGAAAGTTACTGCAATTGTGCATGGTATTATAATGGATGTTCCTATACCTTTTCCGTTGCCTAATGCAGACGCTTGCGCAGATTCTACTTCAGGACTTACATGTCCTTTAGCCAAGGGTGGCCCATACAAATATAAAAATATGTTAGCAGTGCATAAATCTTATCCTAAGGTATTTTGTATTAGTCATTGTATGTTATGCGTCACTGTAACGACATTCGTAATCATATGAGCGAATTAATTTTAGCTGTCCGTCACCGTGAAATGGGAATTGAGAGACGAAGACAATGAAACCATTATTTGTTTGCTGATACCAGCAAAAATTAAATAGGTAGTATTAAAGTAACATTTATTGTATGAAGATTTGTCACGAATCTATGTATTCTACAATAGCTGTATGAAATAAATACAAAAATTTGGTATTAAAAAATTTTACTTATCACGCTTCATAATTTGGATTATCTTAATTTACAAAATATACAAGAAATTCGTACAATTTTTATGAGGAGTAATACACTTGCAAAAATAAAATGTAGGAAATTATTTTACAGCAATAAATAATGTGAACTTAAAAAATATAATCCTCTCAGTTGTAAACGAGAAAAAATACTTAATAAATAAACAATAAAATTAACGTTTTCGCTTACCTTGTAAAAGTTGTTTATAATTTATTAGCTACTATAAATTAGTGCACATCATAGTTTTAAATATAGACAAAAGTTTAAAAGCTATATCTTGTTCGTCCAAATAAACAATTAGTTCAGCTAATACATGTAATAAATTTTTCATTTTTACATACTATATTAAAAATTAAATAGCATAACATCTGATTTTTTAATATACTTCTGTATTTAGGTATCTTTCAGAACATGACGACGTAAAGACCGTTACTTTCCGTCGATTTTATTTCTGTATCTGGTCTAGGATAAGTCTTTTGGTAAGTTTAGCATTCTTTTGAGTTACATCAACTATCCATTGTATCACATTTGTCCTCTGTTCGTTCAGAATCCATTTGATGGATAGTCCTTTTGCTTCGTTGTCTTATTGAACATTGTTGTTCATTATTTAATATTTTTTGAGCCTGATAAATAGGTTCATATTCTCTTAACTGTGCCATAAAACCTCTATTAGGGTTTATACATAACCTTCTTTGTTGTACCATTGCATATGCACGCCTGTAGAAAGCATTAAATTCCAATAAACATAATCTTTAAATAAAACATGATATAATACTTTCAATAACACAGAAATTTACGTCTGAGAGAGTCCATATGTTTCCATAACATATGCTAAAACCAATGCTGCCGATCTTGATATGCCTGCATTGCCATGGACTAAAACATGGCCACCAGAGGTTAAACCTTCATCGATGAAGGATTTTACCTTATGGAAGTGTTGAATAATATTCTCTGTGGCTGTGTCAGCAATATTTAAGACAAGATACCTATAACATTGTTTATTAGTATTTTATCTAAACATTAAACTACATAAAATAAGTATTGATATTTTGTACTTGAATTTATCTGGAAAATTGGGCTTTATAAAATTTGCTTCTATATCCTGTCTAACACACACTATATGAGTTATGCCATGTTCTATTAGAGATTGAAGTTTGGACCGACTAGCTGCACTGTATGGGCCAAGATATAAACCAGGTACAACTTCCTAAGACAAAATAAAATTATTAGTTTAAATGTTCCTTTTAATTATACACCTAAAATATACCTGCATATGTCTTCTCATCGTATAAGTCCATTCTTTTGGCCCATCCATAGAAATAGGTATTCTTGGATAATCATCAGATCCATTTTCACTAGCGGTTTCCTGCAAGAATATATTTATTTTAATTTCATACTGCAATTAATCAAAGAACATACAAAGGCAAATGATTAGAAACATTTTTATATTTGACAGAACGTAAACGTCAACAAGAAATTTATTTCGAACAATGAGAACAATTAAAAAATATAAAAAATAAGGTTTAAATATTGATGATTAAGTTATTTCTTTGCAGTACTGACAGAAATGTGTAAACGTATAATTTTATCCTTAAAAACAAAGGAGAAAAGGGTAACTGAACGGCAAACAACATAACCTAAAATTCAAAGCATATATTTTTGAGAAAATATTGAAATCAATACTACGATTGATTTACCTCATCCTGAAGAGTTCCATTACTGTCTAGCGACAGCATACCACTAATTTTACACACCTAAACTTGTTAGAATTTCGAATTTTCACGGAAAAATATAAAATAGGATATTTTTTCCCGCGATCACAATATTGCTTTTTAACGTGGCGGCCATTTGAAATAAACAGCAATAGTGATCGATCTAAGCGCTCTCTAACGCACTGCGAAGGAGTTACATTGAAATTATTTTTGAAACGAAATACGATTGCAAATGAAATTAGATATTGAAAGTGGTATAAATCTCAAGGATGACATTAAGTAAATGATACAAAAAGTTTTTTTTAAGAATTATGTCAAATATTCCCAAAAATAAATTATCATAAATTTTCGAAATTTCGGAAATAGAATTTTTCAGAAGCATCCTTTCTAAAAATTATTATTCCTCGGTCAACCGAAGCAATATGTAGCTTCACTGAAGTAGAACTGACAGAAAAATGTGCACTTTTTGTAGAAAGAATTACATAACAATTCTATGATTTAAATATCAGTGCAATACCTTATGCATAATGCAAATAAAATACTACTTGAAGACTTTGAGACTTTTGAATTTTAGTGGCTTACAAAGATCATATGTGGAAATATAGGAAGTGAACAAGTATCGAATTGATAATCGTTCGAAAATGAGCGTAACTCGATATGCCAGTTGCGTAGCAGAGAGATTTTCTCGCTATACAAAGTGGGAAACGATGTAATTCAGTTATGAACTGTTTAATACAAGATTTTACGAGGCACTGATTCCCGGTTGCGGTAATCGGCGCATATTTTCTTCCGGGATGCAATACTTTTCTATATCGCCACGCTTTCGCGATGAAAGTTCATGCACGCAGTTTGTATCGGTAATTCGGTGTACTCGTCTTACCGGAACACTCGATAGATTTTGTAGAACTTCCGTAGAAAATCAGCCAAGTTTTTACATAGGTTGTTACGTTACCACGTGAACTTTAATGAACAGATGCGTCGCCTGTATCATCATTTCGTAATCGCAGCTGTTATGAATTTAAAATCGGTCTGAAGAAATGTCGGGTTTCGTGACATGTCTCAATTTCGCTCTAATCATTATCCCTTCATGGATTTTTGCAGATTCATTGTCTGAAACCTTGAATTCCTCGAACGAAGTACGTCGATAGATAAATTACAAAAACACGATAAAAACGTGATGCGCACACGCATGATAAAATACCAGATTAAGGATATCAAAGTTAAGTATACAAAATTTTCTTTTTTACCGAGTAAATTGAATTGATTCCGCAGGCAGTCAACGTGATGAACATAAACCTGTTAAGTATATTAAACGAGAGCCAGTTACAGAGACGACAAAAACAAGCTCGTAGAGTGAAGGGTACGTTAGATCTTTCAGCTAAAAGTGTCGAAGCTCGTTGGAAGCCTCGATTCCAAGTTTGTCGTTCTCAAAGTCATTGCCCGCGGCTCTAGAACCAGATGAAATAACGTTACGACAATTCCTTCCACAACGTTCCACGTTATGCTTCCATTGGTCACGGCTTTTTTTTGTTTCAGTTGATAAAGAATCCCATGGATGAGTAACGATCCATAGGATTAACTTGACCTCGATCTGCTTACAAGCAGACATTATGTTTCTTCGTTGCTGCTCAGGTGCAACCGTATAAGATTACAAAATAGAATCACTCAGCGTTACGAAACGAGATTACTGTGTTAATTTATCTGATAAACGAACGCTCCGTTTAATGACTTTATTGTTGTTCTTCATTACAATATGTAACAACTTTCGCCTTCTTCTGTTTCCCTACCATTTTTCCAACTAACTTTCTCGTTTCTAGGTAATGGCTGCGTCGTGTGCGTGAACTTCGTGTACGAACTTATTGCCGGCGTATATTGCGTACGAGTTTCTTCAAATTCATACCTTCTTTCAAGTTCAAAATGATACGAATTTATACTTGCGATTTTGGGGTTAAGAAATGGATGCTTGAGAGTATGTACAATTTAGTATGGACGTCTCAAAATAGTGGTCGCAGGGATACTTGCGATTTTAAGTCACAGACATGGATGCGTGAAGGGACAATTTATTTATATATTTATGAATTTAGTATGAGACATTGAACTCAAATGTAATGGAATAATTAGCGAACGGAATATCAAACAGTATTAGTGTCGTACAAATGAAGTAAGGTACTGAAAGTATAAATCTGAAAACTAACGATCCGTATCCTTGCCACGGTGAAAAAGGACGTGTGTGGTAAGGCACATTAAAGTCGCAATTATTCACAATACTGACGTTCAGACTTTTCAATTTCCTGCCTGTTACTTTGTGTAGCAAGTACGTTACATTAGTACTATTTGCATTTCATTAAATGTTGGATATACATAAATATAGTATGGATAATATAATGTGATATAATATGGATAATGTAATGTGACATGGTATGGATAATGATATAAATATGATATAATATGGACATGGATAATTTGGATAGAATTAGATAAATTTTAGGTGAACTCTATAGAAGTATATAACAAAGTCTCATGAGTTCAGTTATGATAAGGGTTGTTCTGCGTAACTCGGTTACCGCCACCGCGGTATAATTAAATAATTAAACAAGTAACAGCCGATGGCGTAGTCCGACGCATGGAACTTTACTTTCTAAGCTCGTTGGCGTGGTCAGTGCCCGCAGATATGGGAATCCATGTTGCCCCGGGGGCACCAGCACCGAGATTGTTGCAATCGCCATCCTTGGCTAACGTATCTGGAGCACTTGGCGAGTGTTGGCCACAGAAAATCCGATCACCGAGCTTAATTTCGCGATCATCTGCCACCTGCATTCTGGACAACTTACCTTTTTTGTCGGACCCTGTTTAGGCCATTTAACACTTCTAATTGCCACGAAATCTCTGATAGGCGAAGCTCTTATTCAATTATCTTCATTTGGAACGGGTGTGCGGTAATAAAAGCGTGGCATATGAAACGAATGAAGTGGTAAATTAGTTAAACTTGAATTAATGGGGTGAACATGAGATAAATTTTTTGGGCAAATATGCGAAATAGTAAATTCAAATATGTTGTATATAGTCTTGAATGTATGTGTTAAGATTTTCTTGTAATAATCCAGGCCACCCGGTACGTTGCTACAAAATGTCTAACGTCAAGAAATACGATCACCTAAGCAGCAAGAAATCACATTCTGCCATTCGTTGATCGGGGAACGATCGAGGTACACGAGGACAAATTCAGCAATCTGGAGAACTGGAAAATGCTCGCGGAATGCATTGGAAACCTAAACTTCGGCATAACGATTCAAACGTGTCAGTGTTATGTAATTTTTCTGCGGAATTTTATTTTAAACAGAATCCTCCGCTCCATAAATAATTTACTCTACGATGCCGGAATTAAGTATATATTAAGTAAAAAGTTAGAGTGTAGCTAATTGAATAGGCTGACGAATCAAGAATATTTCAATCAAATTTTGCTACATTTTGTAACTAATATGCCGCAATTTGTAACGTTAGCCAATAGTTGCTACAAGACTCACCACTCACGACGCTAATAAACGGCACCTGCTCGATCGATCTATGCAAATCTGTTACAGTTCGAGTGATTTACGCAGTGTAACCTTTAATGTAACGTCTGTTCGCTTTTTCGAGCGTGTTACACGAGCTTGATTACCGTTTATTGTTCGATTTCACCAGCGTTCCTTAATTGTTACGGAGAGTTTTAGGAACGTTCACTTTGGCAAGAAGTTCCGAGTAAATTGATATTTCACGTGTTCGGGGAGGTGCAAACTTCTATTGCGCACCGCGATCGAACTATGATTCATGTTTTTCCATCCTCGCAAGAACATACTATAATTAAAAAGAAAAGGAGATTACGTATTGTGTAACCGTGTCATTCGCTAATTCAAGCTATCAGATTCACGTTTAATGTTTTCATTCTGAAGATTGATAGGTGAGAAAGGCAGGAAACGTTGGTAGATCAGATAATCTGGATGACCGAAACTTTTGACTTGATTCGTGATCCAAGTTCGCGATTCTATCTGAAAATGTTGCTTAATGCTTCCTTCATGCCTTGGACTGCAACGATGACCGGTGAATCACGGGAAGATTTCGAATTTCTGCTCGTTCGACGAAGCGTGAACTTGGCCCTTTTATTGTGTCATTAATTTTAATTTCTCCGAGTTTCATTTTTGTGTCAAAAATCTGTTTCACATTTTCTCCTGACAAATAAGTTATTACTTAATCGAAACATCTTTCGGATGACTGTCGGTTTTCTCCGGCTGATCGATCATCAGCGATGGTCGTCGACCTGGTTGCGGAAGATTTCTGGATTTTTATCCGAATAAAGGAAACCGTAATGGAAAGAGACTCAGGTAAAGCGCGTTACGTTAGTCTGGCTCATTAGCAAGCGATTGAACTCGATTCAGACTGCGGTGAATTCATTTTCAAGTTACTTTGTTCGCGGCGTTTACAAATGGAGAACGATCGATGGTTAATGCTTGCCGATCAGGAAGTGGGAGATAATGACGTCTCGGATCGTTAAACGGATAATTTCTCAGGGATTGATGCATTTACTCGAATCCATTTCCCTCGCTACAAAATTATAAAATCAAATATTGTAATCTCTCTAATGGAGATAATTACAGACATTCCATCTTGCAGATACGATCTTCGGTGAGTTTCATTCATTACAAATTTTAAACAAATTCCCTAGAAACGAAAGGGTAACCAATAAGCTACGTTGCAAAATGATCACTGAGCATAAAATGTTCACGGAACCATAAACCGCCGAATATTCCATTTTTAGTTCCACCGTGCCGAAACAGCGCTCGAATAATCGGGATCGTTAAACTTTCCAGGTTTTGCAAGAAGTCTCAGCAAGTTAACATCCGTGCAGGGTTGGTTGTTTCTCGGTTGTACGCGATCAGAAACAACGAGTGTAACACGCTCGGGATTGCGCAAGCAAGTGGTGACTGGTCGACCGTTCCGGTATAATTGCCAATCAGTCAAAAAAACCATTCCTAGATGGATCACTAGAAGAAACCCTGAAAAATTCGCGAGTTGAATTCGTATGAACTACGAATTTACAGTTCTACGTCCTTAGGTCCAAAATTTCTATTACATAGGACCTAGAATCTTAGAGAGGTAAAAGCAGCAACCTAAGTTCTGGTAACTAAGATTCTAGCTCACAGGTCCTAAAGTTCTTTCAGGTATTAAATCACAAGGTCCTACATCTGTTCAGGAGCTGTTAAGATAATTCCTTTTTCGCTGGGACCTTAAACGAACGTTTGGAATAACGAATCTTCGCGAAGCAACGGGTCAAGAAGATTGGCCAACGTACTCCCATGTAAAGGGCGGCGGGTTTTCTCGAAAAGGAGATCCTTCAGGCCAAAGGTAGCGAGAAAAGTCGCATTACAGAAATCGTGCCAAGGTGGAAACTTAGCGAATTGTTGCAACCTTCGCTGAAGATCATCTAGGAGAACGTAGTCTCTTCGGACCAATCATCCCCTATATGATAAAACGATGCAAAAAATGTGGTCCATTAACGAGGATTTATTTCATGTACATACATTTGTCGTAATATCGTTCGGAGTTTTTTTCTTCGAACCTCATTTATTATCGACGGTGAACGTTAATGAGATCGAAGTAAGAAAGGATCATTGGTATTGCCAAATTGGTTCTCTCGTTGTGACAGCCGGTTAGGCGAAAATTCTTCGTACGTGTTTTTGATCTGGGAAATATTGCGCAATTCTGGTTCGCGAAAAAAGTGTATTTCCGACAGAAAGTAAAATTCTGTTTCAATCTTCATCCACCCTATTTATCCCAATTATCCTCGCTAATAGCTTCGGGTTTACGACTCGCCAATTTCGTAAGCATTGTAAACGCTGGATAATTTAACGAGCTAGAGTGCAAAGTCGTAAATGCATCTAGTTCTGGGTCGTGTATTATTTAATACACGTGGAAAATCCGTGGGTTTAAAATAACTCGTGTGACAGCAAAATCTAAAGATTTAAGTTTGGCCTTTAACGCTGAATTAATTCCGCCAAATTTACGACACTGAACAATTCGATCCTTTACTTTTTAATTCCCGAATTTAATCCAGCGTGTTAGAAAAACTGCGTTCTAATTTCACGTTTCACACAATGCTCGCCGTAAACGGAGAACAATAAACTGCCTACCTTTTTTGCAACGAACAATTATGTTTTGATCGCAGATGATGTTGCCCGAGTTTTTCACGATAATTTTGCAACTTGCGAAAGGAAGTAGCCAGATCGACAATGGTTTTTCGCAATTCGGTGCGTTAATTGGTTCTTTATTACGAAAGTTGTGTTCTGATCGAAGAATAAGTTATGGAAAGAATATCTCGCTATGAAAGATAGTTATCGATATTGAACTCGAATATTCCCAGCAGAATAGACTTGTTGCAGTCATATTTCTGGAAAGTAGCAGTGACAAATTGTGAAGGAACGATTACGTCAATTCTGCCGGAAGTCTTAATCTTCCGCTGTGCAATTCTGTTGCCATGTTTCGAGATGACCGGATATCGTACGTCGAACATTTGCAATTTTAGTTCTTAAATTTTTCGCACTTAGGAAATTCCAGATCAATTTTTCCTAATTTTTAATTGGTCCAGGAAGTTTTTTCGGGTGTCATCGTTTACCGGAAGTACGAACGATATTAGAATTTATAGAGCGCCGAATAAGGGGTCCGAAAGGGTCGCTCGCTATTGGTGAAAGGGGTCTGTATGCAATGCAATCGTTGTACCCCCGCCTCATGTTTGTTCCCTGGGCCTGGGCAGGGCACCGCTATAAAAGCATACCGCGTCGCCCCTCAGATACGTAGTGTTTTCCCGTGTACTGCACTAGAAAAATCGCCCACAATGAAGTTCGTCGTAAGTTTGCCTTTGGACGATTCTATCATTCTTAGTCCCTGCTCGACACGAGACTTAGCGTTCTTGAAGGGCCTGATCAATTTTTTACTTGAATGTTAAATAGTTCTGGATGTTATTATATTTTGTACTGCTAGTACAGTAACTTTCGTAGCTTGACTAGTTAGTATTAAGTTATAGATAATATTTATGTAGCTTTGGCACTTGTTATAGCATCACTACTAGTAGCATTGAATAATATTTGAAAGATGGTTCTTCAGAAAATTTTAAATATCAAATGTTACCATCGTTATTTTTCTTTAATAAGAAAGTCATTTGGTTAGGTTCTGCTATTTCATACTGCTAGATTAACTTAACTAGTTAGTATTAATTTATAGATAATTTATGTAGCATTGGGTACTTATAGCATCACTACTAGTAGCATTGAATAATATTTGAAAGATGGTTCTTCAGAAAATTTTAAATATCAAATGTTACCATCGTTATTTTTCTTTAATAAAAAATTCATTTGGTTAGGTTCTGCTACTTCATACTGCTAGATTAACTTAACTAGTTAGTATTAATTTATAGATAATTTATGTAGCATTGGGTACTTATGGCATCACTACTTGCAGCATTGAATAATATTTGAAAGATGGTTCTTCAGAAAATATTGCTAATATCAAATGCTACCATCGTATTTTTTCTCTAATAAAAAATTCATTTGGTTAGGTTCTGCTACTTCATACTGCTAGATTAACTTAACTAGTTAGTATTAACTTACAGATAATTTACGTAGCATTGTGTACTTATAGCATCACTACTTGCAGCATTGAATAATATTCAAAATATGGTTCTTCAGAAAATATTGCTAATGTCAAATGTTACACCTTATTTTTTTTTAACAAGAAATTTGGTTTTTGCATTTTATTTAATGTAGATCATAGAATTTAAGTATGTAAAAATATTCCTTTTCAGATTGCTTTGTTCGCTGTCCTGGCCGTCGCCAGTGCCTATCCCGGCCTCCTCTCGTACCACGAACCGGTAAGTTCCCAAAAAAAGCATCTTTCTCTAATTATTACACCAAACATTTTCAGTTAACTGCACGTAAGACAGTATCGAAACATTAAAATATAGCATGGTTCTATTCCATTCGTAACTTGACAATAACGTTCTTGTAACCTTTATTACCTTAATGGTAATAACATTTATAACTTCTTTAACATTTCTCTTAATGCAAGTTCTGATCTACCTTAACAACGATCAGTGTAACTCTTCAAGAAAGTCTGAATCGACGAAAGACTTCAAAGGACACACCAGGAGTAATACACTCATTTCTACATATTCTTCTATCACTTATCATAATCTTCCGAAACTTGTTCGACTTCTCGACAACTTCGACATTCTTCGACAACCGAGTAGCTGGACACACTCGGGGAAATAACGTAACAAACTTCTCGTTTAAAAATCATAGATATTGAATTCGTGATTTTGGGACACTTAGGTTGCGCTGCCGTTGCCAGCGCCTGAACCTTGGCCAGCTCCAGTGTCTTATCATGCACCTTCTTACAAAGGTGCACCTTCACCTCCCATCGTAAAGGTATCGGTACCTCAGGTAACAACAAAATATTTGATCTTATCGTCAGGTAAAAAAAATCATCGATTTTCTTCTCGATCATGCTCAATGATCCCCTTGATCAATTTCTCATTTTCGTTTAATGGTTACATATCACGTAACTTTCCGTTCGAAAGAGAAACCGAATTCTTCCGGACGAACCCTCTGATGAAACTGCAGGCGATTTCAACTCCCTTGTGCAACTAGGTTTTGCAATCTGCTCTAATTTTCCGAGCTCATTTTCCTACCAGCTTTTACCTCTTATAGATTCCGTGTTCAATTGGCTGTGAAACGGCTGGTCAGAGAAGGTTTACTTTACAGAGATTCTAGGTTTGACCTAGGGTCTAAGTTCGAGTCTGGTGACAGTAGATAATGTGATTAACGTGTTCTTAGGTGCACGCTCCGGAAGTTATCCACGCAATCCAGATTCCGCAGCAGCCGGCCATCCCGCCACCACACCCACAGCCCCTGAACATTAAGATTCCCCATATACCCGTCGTGAAAATCCCGTACCACGGACCCGGAATAGTCAAGCCCCATCTGATCGGTGTTGAGCACTATGTGGAACCCGTAAAGATCGTCAAGGCTCCAGTGAGTCACCACCCCTGGGACTAAGGTAACGGCACCCGTTGAACTCGCTGGTCCAGGGTGATCCATCCTGGACGAGCCGTCCTGAGGTGCATCCATCCGGAAGTAGCGACGACGCTTTACGAACAACCGCTAACCAGCATGGCCAACATCGAAATTCTCTTGGCGTGAAGGAAACTGAGGACGATATACAGTTGAAGGAGCCGGGTCAACTCGAGTTCTTCGTTTCAAGGGAAAAAACAGTATTCTTCAGGGACTTGAAAATCAGTATTATCCAAGTTGGAAGGAACCGTGGGCGAAAGAACGTCGAGTTGCTTTGAAAAAACAGCCTCAGGATCGGCGAGTATTCTTGGACCACCCGAAGACCTCAGACCAGGCAGCCAACTTTTAAGAAAAGAAAATTTATTGTTCTTTTTTTGTACACACGATACACGTTTACACGAGCGCAGCGACTTTTTTTGATAGTTACACCTCCCTACCCTGTTCCCGATTAATGGATCATGAAATTATTGTGCGGCATGTGATATTCGACGACTACCGGTGCCTTCATTGTATATTCTTCTTTCTTTCTTCCGCCTAGTTCCAACCCTACCTTACCCATCCCCATCATACTTCTGCAACAACACTTTTATTTATTTTCTAATAAAAGTTAATTTTTATGTCTTGTGATAAATCACTTGTTTTCTATTCAACCCTATTAAAACTCATTAACCAGTTAAAACTCATCAAATATTAATTCGTCAAATGTTAACTCAAATGCTATTTTATTAAATTAAATTTAGTTTAAGAGTAATGTTACAGTTTTAAGTGGTGGTCATTTTCGTACAGTGAGTTTCTAAACGTATAGCGGTACGATACAAATCAATCTAATGTCGCCAGGGTAACGAATCGTCCAAACAAAAACGAGCAACCCCCTTGTCGTTGTTTTCGCAGTGCACCGTGCCGGAAGGCAATTCGAGTTTTGTTTGCATGAAAAATCGATAGATCGCATTGAATATCGGCATGTCATGCAGTTCCTGCAATTATTGAAGTGTCGCTATGTTTTTTCTGTCGTTTGTGGGAACCTTGAAGCGAGGTATAAGTACTCTTATAAATAGAATATCGAGCTGTGAATGTTATTTTCCTGTCGGGGAAGTAGTTACTCGATTTTTGATTTTTTTAGACGAGTGAGAAGAGAGTTCGATTCGCTCCAATTTTTCATACAATCGTTGTTACGCAATTTTTATTTAAAACATAACTCGGGAGGCTAGAATTACGTAACGAGAAAGCGGCGGGAATCGTAAATCTAACGCTGAGATTCGATGCAGTAACTCTCCTTAAAAAAGAATAATAGGAAACGTGTGGGAAATTAATTTCAGGATTCGATAACGTTCGATGATTCAAATCTTTTCAATTACCTTGCGTAATAATTTATAATTTTAAAAATAATATTCCACATCTTTGTATACTTTTGTAATTCAGTCTCGAATCAAAATTACAAAGTGAAGCAAAAGGCTAGATAATAACGAGCGAAAATTAATTGAATGATTTTATAAGAGGTTTGCTGGTGCGTGCAATAATTGATCGAATATTTGATCCATAAATAAAATTCTACAATTATTGCCTATTTCCGCACAACGAACCGGAAAATGGTTGAATCGCGTGGCGATCGACGCAAGATAGTCTTCCGCGATCATCGATCGTCCTCTCGTAGGCTTGCATAATCATTAACACTATAAATTATGTTGCTTGGTTTTTTTGGGGTTATTTTGAACCGAGAAAGATAACATTACGGAAGGGCATCGCCGTCTAATTACGTTACCGATGCATTTTAATGATTCTTGCGTAACCGCTCGCTACGCAGAACTGTTACAGTTAGCGCCGAGGGAAATTTCATCGTTCGATTTCTTCGTCTACTTTCGCTTTACGAAATTTTTTCAACGGTTTCTGGAAACTAGAGAAAAATTACTGGCACAAAAAACAAGAACAATTACTTGGGAAAAAATAAATTAATTTTCTACGTGAAATAAAAAACCTGTTATTCACAAAAGGAATTTTATTTAAATAATTTCGAGGGAAAAAAGAAAATGAATGATCTTGAGTTTATCCTAAATTTATAATACTTAGCAGTTGACTTCATTTCTGAAAGTTAGCCGCGGGAACTTAATTTGCAAACACCCTTTCAACGACACCGATTCGAGCCTCGGGCAGGTTAGCGAAGAAATCGAGAACTGCAGCGGACAAAAAATTGCAGTGAATTGCAATGACGCCCGAAGGAGTCGCCCGCGGCGATTTTCTTGAGAACTAGAATTCCTCGCGACTGTTTCCCTTACCGATTTCATATGTCCGATTGAATGGCACCTGACACATGTTAAGTGTAATTATCATTTCACGTAGAAAATTGCTTCAGTTTTCTGAGAAGAGATTCTTTTCATTTCCCAGTGGAATTTATGGTAAATGGGAGTGGAAGGTTCAACGACACTGATAACAAATCGAATCATGTCACCCACTGTCTACGGGGGACATCGATTATCCTGTTTCGAGATGGGAACAATATCGATCGCAGAGACCTTCTACTTATCGCGATTGATTACTGATAGCCTACTTCTATTTGACATACAACGAATGTTCAAACTTTGTAATTTTATATGACCTTTACATAACTTCGATAATTATTTTTATAATATAATTCTGCACTACTGATATAATTTTTATTATTATATAAGGCTCGAGCGAAGTTTCTAATCACCCGATAAATCAACGTTTCTTATAGAAATATGAATTCAATAATCAAACACGTGTTCCTACTTTCTCTCAACTTGACATCCCCGGAATTAATCGAGGAAGCTGTTATGTCACTAATATGCCTCGGGTAATAAAATGACGCTACAATTGTCCGGGCATAACCTAGCACAACTGCTGGCATTAAGCGCCTTCTGCAAGATAAATGATTCCATCCCTTACGTCACTTCTGTTCAATGCAAACAACGAGAAGAACGTTTTCTATAATGAGAAGCAAACCTTGAGAGAATCCCGTTAAACAACGATATCGATCATGTTCAAAGAAGTGCAATGTTTTAGTAATAAACTGTGCAGTCGATTATGAGGAAGGTCAAATCACACGATTTAATTTTCACTCCTTGCTTCGCTTCTTTATGCACCTTTAGAAAAACTATCAATTCGTTTGATTTGTAAGCTCTCTCGTTATATTGCCGTATGGGCCAATCTTTGCGCTGTAATTTTATATATTGCAATTTCATACATTATTGTCCTACGCTTTGCAATCCTATGCGTTGCAATTCCACGCGTTACAGTTCGACGCACTGCAGGTCCAAGAGTTGCAACTCCACGTGCTGTAATTCCACGCGTTGCAATTCCACGCGGTGCAATTCCACGCGGTGCAATTCCAAGCGTTGGGATTCCAGGAGTTGAAATTCCGCGCGGCGCAATTCCAAGGATTGGAATTGCAACTCTTGCAATTCCACCCGCTGCAATTTCGCGCGTTGCGATTCCACGCGTTGCAATTCCAAGATTTACAATTCCACGCGTTGCAACTCTAAGAGTTGCAATTCCACGCGTTAAAATTCAAAAATTTGCAATTTCACGCGGTGCAACCCTAAGAGTTGCAATTCCACGCGTTGAAATTCCATGATTTGCGATTCCACGTGTTGCAATTCCAAGATTTGCAATTCCACGCGTTGCAATTCCAAAATTTGCTATTCCGCGCGTTGCAACTCTAAGAGTTGCAATTCCACGCTTTGCAATTCTATGCGTAGCAATTCCACGCGTTAAAATTCTATGCGTTGCAACTCCACGCGTTGCAGTCCGACGGATTGCATTTCCACACGTTGCAATTCCATGCATTCCAATTCTAAGTATTGCAATTCCATGTGTTGCAGTTCGACGCATTGCAGTTTCACGTGTTGCAGTTGGTCGAGTTGCAATGCTATGCGTTATAGTACTGCATATTGCAATTCCACGCGTTGCAGTTCTACACATTGCAATTTGACTCGTTGCAACGTTGGACGTTACTATTTTATGTGTTGCTGTTTTACGAGTTGTACTTCTACCCATTGCAATTCCAAGCGTTGCAATATCACGCTTCCCAATTCCATCGTAAAAGTTTCGATCGACTCCGCATAGCAAAGCTATAATTTCGCGTATCGTTTTTCAACGTATTGCATCGTTAGACGTACCTTCACTCGTTACCAGATTAGAATTACATCATTAGAGAAGCACGCGTTACATGAGCACGTGCAGCAAAACTATGCGATACGTCAGCTCGTGCTAACGCCACGAATCGCAGTCGACAAAAGTGCAACCTTTTTCAGTCCAAGTTCACGTCCTTAATGTCGCGTATAACCGTGTTATCACCGGAAGCAGGAAAATTGTAGCGCGATATAGAAACGATTGTCAGATCTACATCACTGCATTAACGTTTCACGATGCTATAAGCAGAGACGGTGTGCGATCCACGCACACTTGAGTGGAGAAAACACACCGGGGTGAATGTAACGAGGAAGCGCAGGTGAAAATGGACGTAACGAGAACCACTGGCAAAGCAGGAAAATGTGAACGTATGGATAGACCCGTTGTCCCTCGAGGTTGTTCAGTGTCGTCAGTTCGATCCGGTCACTGGGCCATTCAGCATGAACCGACGCAGTGAGTATAGTCATACTTTTTATTCACCGCTTCCGCTAATACACCTTTTAACTCTCCATGACCCTTTGTCACTTCGTTTCGTTCGTGGACCGGGTCACAGATTCATGACGCACAAGGTGCGTCTTATGGGAGGACCACCACGACGCACCATGTGCGTCTCGTTATAAAATCAGGAGCAGAATTGTTTGATTTCTCAGAATTGTTTCATACGCTGTCTCTATTGTTCTCGATTTTCGCAGAGGATGAAACGCAGTCGATTTACACCGTCACCAGCCACAAGAACTTGGTACCGATAAGATCCAGACACGCCTGGTAAGTGAACGGAGATTGACGTTTGCCGGCTGTCTCCGGTTCGCGGTATCATTACATCGAATTATTACATGCATTAAGCGGCGAGGAAGCCGCTAATTTGCCTTCCACCGGCAATTAGATTCGTCCTTTCGTTTTCTTGTTCAAGCTTGAAGAGACGGAGGCAAGTACCGAATTTGTTGGTGATTATGATGTTTGTTTTGATGGCGCTCTTATTGATGATGACTCTACTCTTCGCGATACTGTGTAAGCATCTTTGCGTAGCTTTTTAATATTCTTTTCGAGGATGAATTTTGAGGATGCGTTTTTTAGACGCCACGAGGAAGCAGACGAAGTTGTGCGAAACGGAGAGCTGCGTTCGTATAGGTAGGCTCATTTGGATAAAAGTAGGATTATAGATATTTGAGTATGGTTTGAGATATTTGAGTGTGAGTAGAGACGTTTAAGTATGGTTAGAGACATTTAAGTGCGATTAGAGACATTTAAGTGTGATTAGAGACAGAAACTTTTGTTTTAGCGGCTAGTTTGAAAGAATCTATGGATACGTCTGTAGACCCTTGCGACGATTTCTATACGTGAGTATTGATACATTTATCTATAGCACTTTGCAAACTTCTACTTCTGGTTATTTTTTCATCGTGAAAAATACTGTGGAATATTTAGGTACGTATGTGGAAAATGGCCAGACGAGCATCCTATACCGGACAACAGCTTAACAAATTCATGGTTCGAGGAGCGTAGAGATCGCGTGTACAGGAAAATCAGAGAGCTGTTACGGGATAATGTCACGAACCACAATGCACCCTGGGCAGTGACACAGGCGAAAATATTGTTCGCTAGCTGCATGGACGTGCGTACGTTGGTATTTCTACAGAATTATCTCCTAAATTTTAATAGTCACAAGTACCCTATACTCTCAAAACCAATATTTCAGACTCCGTGGACGAATTAGGGCTGGCGCCGATGTTCGACTTACTGGAGGAACTCAATTTACCCTCGATTCCGGCGGCATTCACTAAGAAGACTACCGATTACATCGACCAGATGGCCCGGGTGAAAAAGATTCTAGGAAGGGACATCTTTTTCGGTTTCGACATTATCCCCGACCCACGAAACACCAGTAATAACATCATGCTATTGGACACGCCGATCACGAGCAGTCCACTGCCCAAGTATAATTTACTCTATCATCTTCGTGGAATCCGATCATAATAATTCGATTATTGACAGTGACAAGGAGCTGGAGAAGCGGCTGCACTCCATCAGATCACGTTTCCGGAAGTTGGAAGACGAGATGGAGGACGAACTGACGAGCTCTTTGAAGAAAGCAGAGTTGAGATACATGTCCGACATTATTAAACAGGTCGTCAATAATGGTACCCTCGATACTTGTTCTTTGAGCAACGCGTCGTTTCCTGAGGAGAACGAGCTGAAGGAGGTTGTGGAGACCATTTATGAACTCAGCAGCACTTTTTATTATGTGAGTACAGCAGCAGTAGCACGTTTTATTGTATTAGGAAGACTGGTTATAGATTGTGTTACTTGCAGTTGTCTCGTCTGGAGAATAATGAAAGTATATGGGACGCTGACCCGACTGATAATGACTATATGCTAGTGGAGGATCTGCAGAAGGTGACTGATGAATATGTGACGGAGGTGAACTCGACTTTGACGCCTAAACCACTGTGGAAACCTTTTATCGAGTCAGTGTTCAAGGATATTGAGGTTCTGGATTTGAGTCGGAAGGACAAGGTTTTGGTTGGGGATTTGGAGTACTTGAAGGAGGTTGCTTTGATGCTGACTCTCAGCGAGGAGGCGGAACTAGGTAGATGAAGAATAATTAACATTGCAAATAAAAGATTATATCATATGTTTCACATTAGATAAGTCATATATTACATAGTGTTACACATTAGATACGTTGAATCTTTATGAGTCATCTGTCTATGCAAAATGTACAAACATATGTTCGATCATCAGCTTCCTGTAGCCTATAGCTCTTAACCTAACAATTATTTCAATATTCCAGAAACATACATATGTTTGATCATCAGCTTCTTACAGCCTATAGCTCTTAACCTAACAATTATTTCAATATTCCAGAAACCTACATTTGGTGGGTGATCGTAGACATCGTAGTGCCGCACTCCTCCACCAGCCTAAGAAAAATTTGGACGAACTACATCAACGAGATGACCAGCATCGAAATCGGTGAATCGAAGTCCATGCTCTGCGCTTCCGCCGTGAACGACTTGATGGGTTAGTTCCTAGAACCTATCAAATCGGAGGGTTTCTCAGTGTTATAATTTACAGGTATGGCGGTTTCGTGGTTGTTCGTGGACCCTCTGTTCCACGAGGGCAAGGGTAAAAAGGTGTTCGAAATGCTGGACGATATAAAAGAGGCTTTCGCGTCGATGGTTCTGCGAACCGACTGGATGGACATGCAAACGAAAACTGCGACTTTGGAGAAAAACAGGAAAATGGAATCTCAGATTGGGTTTCCGGAGTGGTTGTTCGATGAGAAGATCCTTAACGACTACTATGAAGGCGTAAGTTTGAATACTTTTTCATATGTTCAAGGATGTCATTATTTTTTAATCATCTGTGTTTTCAGATAGACCTCTCAGAGACGGAATATTTGGGGAACATGGTGCAAGTTGTACGTTTGATGGCTCTTTCGGAATTGGACTGCATACACGATATTAATTACAACAACGAATCATAGTAAGTTCTTTAGACAAAGCAGATCAAGTTTCCACATATTCGACTTGCGAAGTCGATGCAAAGTTAAACATTTCTTTTTCAGCTGGGCGACCGATCCAACCGACGTGAACGCGTTCCACACCTTCCAGTTTAATCACATAAGTAACTATCTGATTCTCTTCACAATTGCATTTTTAAAAAGTTAACCATGTACTTCTCTAACGCATGCAGCTATACCTGCAGGAATCCTTCAGTTCCCCTTTTACGAATTGGGTTTGGAGTAAGGCAATCACGTAATTGGGTTTGGGCAGTTGTAGATCTATATCTTCTGTTTTAGATCCCTGAATTATGGCGCTATAGGCACGGTTCTGGGTCACGAATTGACTCACGGATTCGATAACAGTGGGAGACATTACGATAGCGATGGGAATGTTAGACAGTGGTGGACGAATGAGACTATTTTGCGGTATACTGAGAAGACAGAGTGCTTTGTGGAACATTATAACAAGTATTATGAAGCTGAGGTAAATATAGCAAATTTTGGTATCAAGGAATTTACAATATATTTAGGATTCTAGCTTTTTTATGGTTTGGACTCTTTTTGGTCTCCGGACTTCACCTAGTCTGGGCGATCTTAATCTCTAAGTTCTCTAAGTTCTCTTAGAGATTAAACTCTTTAATTTCCCTAATCTCTAAGTTCTTTTAAACATTAAGTTTTCCTAGTTTGTAGACTCCTACACTTAGTCTAACTTCTCTAACTTAGTCTCAGTCTTAGACTCAGTCTAATTTTTATAAAAATGTGAAGTCAGGCTGACCCAGGTTACAAGATCAAATTTTTAACTCAAGGTGTACCTCCATCTTAAACAGATGATCTCGTTCAAAGAAGCAGTTCCCGATGAAGAATGGTTAATCATGAGTCCGTTCCAACAGGTAGACGATTACATCGACGGGGAACGTACGCTGGGCGAAAATATAGCCGATAATGGGGGTCTCAGAGAGGCTGTCATCGCTTACGAAAGATGGAAGGCCAGACACGGTCAGGAGCCTCTACTTCCTGGATTCACTCATCTCACATCTGAGCAGCTTGTTTTCCTCGGCTTCGCCCACGTAAGCGAATAAATATTCCACTTTATTATGCAGAAGTTTCAGAAAGTTCAGTTATGAAACAGTACATTAGATGAGATAACAGAGTGACATTTTTAATAATTATAAGATTGAGAAACATGCGAGCATCGTACGTTTTTTGAAGAATAAATTAAACAACTTTTTATGAATACTGATAACTTTCCTGTCGCGATTCAAATTACTACCCGGAGGAAGCATCATGCAATTTTGTGGCCAATTTGTGAGACGCCAAGTCACTAAATTATAATTCAATGTGTGCAAAGTTTGATACTGGCACCTCATGAATATTTCATCGAGTTGAAAATTTTAACCTTATAATTACCGTCCAAAGTTACGCAAGATTTTTTCATTTAAATTCCAGCTATGGTGCGAATCGTATACGCCTAAATCTCTCAAATGGATCCTGCTGGATTCTCACTGTCCCGGACACGTGAGGCTTCAAGGAGTTCTCAAGAATTCCAAAGAGTTCAGCGAAGTATGGAAATGCCCTGTCGGGTCGAAAATGAACCCCCCGAATAAGTGTCACGTGTGGTAACAGTGTTGCTTCAGAATTTATTTTTTTCGACGTTTGCCACATCTTCCTTCTTACACTGCATCGCCTGAAGATTTATGACACGATACAATAAAATATTTTATACATTTTCTACAGTACTGTGTCATTTGATACGATTTCATGACATGGAAGCGTCGAATTCATTTGAAGTTGTGGTACATTAATTTAAGGAAGTGACTACATCGACAAACTCCACAACAGTCAAAAAAAAATGACGATTTATTGGAACAAATAATGGACCAAGCTTAATGTAACCTAACCTAACCATGTCTTTTACCCCACGAAATCGTGTCACTTCGCAAATGACTACAAAATTACAGTTCCGCCTTAACCTAAAATCAAACGACCATGTTTGTAATAAAAGAATTTATTTACTTATATTAGTTCGCGTTTTACATCCGTCCTGTGACTTTCACATTTCTCTCGATCTTTCAATCTCAAGCATTCGACTCCCTTTCAATACACGTATCCTCCATTCGCAGCCGTGGGCTGAACATACTCGTTAGCGGGAGTGACGTGCTGTACAACGGTACCCTTCAAGCTGTCGGACACTAACGGGTTCTCCACGGTGATGGATTCTTTGTCGGCAGTAAAACCCTTAACTTCTGAGACAGGTTCCTCAGCTGGCGCTGGCGTCGAGGGAAAGCTAGGTAAATCCGGCAACGAGGGGAAGGATGGTAACGTCGGAAACGAGGGCAGAGATGGGAAGTTCTGGGAGAGGTTCTGGAAGAAGTCGCTGATGGGTCCTTTCTGGACTTGACCAGAGTGCACTGTGTGTTCAGTCTTCACGGAGGGCAATACCTCGACGGACTGCACCCTTTGAACGGGTGTCACGGTCTCCACGGAGCTAGTGTGCACTGGCTGCACGGAGTGGGACACAGTCTCCACTGGAGTGTAGCTCTGCTTCACAGAAGGCAACACCTCGACGGAGTGCACCTTTTGAACAGGTGTTACGGTCTCCACGGAGCTAGTGTGCGCTGGCTGCACGGAGTGGGACACAGTCTCCACTGAAGTATAGCTCTGCTTCACAGGAGGCAACACCTCGACGGACTGCACTCTTTGAACAGGCGTCACGGTGCTCACAGAGCTAGTGTGTACTGGCTGCACAGAGTGGGTCAGAGTCTCCACCGGAGTATAGCTCTGCACCGTCTTCACGGGGGACACAGAGTGCACATTCTGCAGTGGTTGTACTTGCTCTACGAGGTGTGTGAGAGTTTGAGGCAATTGGTACGTTTGCGGGAGTTGAGCAGTATGAGAGTAAGAGTAGCTTGGAAGGGTGAATTGAGAGGTGAGAGGCTGCTGCACTTGGTGGTCCAGGGTGCTAGGGTAGTTCGACCAGCCGGAGTACGCAGTTTGGAAGGCGTTGTAGCCTGGCTGGAAGTTCGTGTAAACGGAGGGTGTGTAAGAAGGAATATTATAGCTGGGTACATTATAGAATCCTCCGAACGATTGGTAGCCGGGCAAGCTTTGAGTTAGCAGACCCTGAGTTAGGCTATCAGAGTGCACGTCTTTCGTCAAGGTGGTTGGAACGTTCTTCACTGCAGTAAAATGTTTCGCCGCTGAAAAAGAAGTTATTTCAAAATTGGAAAGTATTTTCTGTAGGTTACAAAAATGAATATTTATCTCCGCAAAATATAGCGGATCGGGTGTATAAATTATTCAGAATGTTGGCAACATGACGTTCGTTGAATTATCGGAATTTTAAAATTTATGCGTTGCGTAATGACGCCTACGGTATTCTGCCTTTCGATTTGCCTTTCGCGTTTGTCTGACAAATTATAAAAATAAAGCTCAAGCTACCTTGGGTAACGGGTGTTTGTTGGATGACCTTCACTGACGGAGTCGGTAAGTCTACCACCTGCTGGTCGTGAACTTCGGTTTTCACTGTCTTGTGCGTTGTCTCAACGTGTCCGCTGGACGTATCGACCGAGGTCTGAACAAAATTATAATTTAATCACGTACTTGCAAAGGAGATTCGGTATGTTAATTTACCTTGGTGTGATGTACCACGGGAGTTCCGTAAGAGGTGGCTGGTGGTCCAACGCTTACGGTCTGCAACGCGAATTAAATATTAACCACGTGTTAAATCGCAACACACTATATCGTTATTCATTGCATGGTCAAATATTAGATAATCATTCATTGTATTTATACTTATTACATATAATAGCATATAATTTCCCTGCTAGTAATTAAAAATTTGACGAACCTTCGTGTGTTGAACAGGAACATTAACCGTCGTGACAGTCTTCTTCGTCTCCGTGTTCACGGGTATGTAGCTGTTGCTCAGTTGAGGAAGCTGTACAAAACCATAAATAAAGATACCGTTAACTCCTACACAAAGATCATTGAACTCCAATGAAACAACAATTTAAGCAACATTTGATTAACATTTAACATTTGATCATACCTGGACATTGTTGGAGACATCAAAGTTTGGCAACGGAGTCGAAAAATGAGTTACGTCAGAGTGTTGCTCCAAGTTGTTCAGAGGAACACCTGGTTGATAGCCAGGAGGTCCGTAGCTGTTCGATGGCAGCGAGCTTCGTGCATCTTCGATCACGTTATCGTGATGGTGATGATGATCGGTACCGTAGCGGGGGTCTCCTGGGAGGATGTCTCTTTTTTGCTTCTCCACGGGCAGAGCCGAGACTGCTATACAGCCCTGCAACATTTCGCAATTATATGTTAATAGATTTTATTTTTGAACGTGTGTCACTGAATGACGTTGAAAGTATTTTGAGATTTAGTAATGCTAGATGGTAAAGCTAAATGGTAAAGCTAAATGGTTAATAGTATAATTGTTCAAGGGCTTAAGGAAGATACATCGAGTGTAATCATAACTAGAAATAGAAATATTACAAGGGTTTTGTAAGTGAAATTTAACTGCGATGCAATATAATTCAACATCCACATTGAAAGTACCATCCACATTGGCCTAGCTTAATGTCACACGTGGCATTAATTAAAAGGACACGTGGCTCAGACTTAGGGGTTGCAAATCATATATGTGAAGCTACAGTTATTTTAGAATATAGAGTTAATGTAAAATTCAGAGAACTAAAGACTAGTAAAGATGAAGGAGAGGATGTGAATAGAGGAATCTTACCAGAACGACGAGCAGGAGTTTCATGTTAACCGCGTGATGTTTGGATGTGGAGTCGAATATCATCCCAAAGATATGTCGACTTTTTATACTCGGCCGATGCTCCCTCCAGTTTATTTCGCAATCCTCGTGGCATTGGCAGAACTAGATTTTTTAATTGACTTCTTGTCGAAGGCCTGAGCCATCGAGATGCTCCAGCGTCGTGAACGAAATATTTCCTGGACATGTATCCGTAGGTTGTATTGGTGTCGTTTGGACAGACTTTGCTTCGTTTGGTATTAATGTTCCTACGTTCTTTTTCTCTTGCACTCTATCCAACGTTTTAACTCTGTAGCGATGATTTATGTAAATTCGTCGCCTTTCGTCTCTGTTACGATGTTTACGCCCATTATCGAAGCTTTTAAAGGACTTGGATAACTTTTGTAAGGTTTAATGGACGGCTCGTTCTGAAACGTATGACCCAATCATAAGTTCGTGATAACTCTTGAGTACCTTACGTCACTGATCATTTATAAGTTTGTTAGAAAAGCGGGAAACTAAGAGATTTCAGAAAAATTTGGTCCATGAATTTTAATATGTTCGAGCGACAACCTTCGTATAAAAAATATTAATTAAGAATATGCATATAAAAAGAAGACCGAACCCTGCGAATGGATTTAAATTGTAAATGAACTCGAATTTATCCTTGGCCTATAATAAATATTTATTTAATAAAAAATCTTCCCACGATCTCCGTCGAATTTATTATGGGATCTTCAGGCAGTAAATCCTGAATTCACAATTATGGGAAATGAATGTTCCTGCATAACTTGACATTTGTAAATTGATGTGGTTCCAATGGGACACGATTTGAATTGACAACATTTGCCACTATTTAAATTCTTTGTTATTTAAATTCAATTCGAGTTCTTTATTTATTGAGACTTACTTAATGGCACTCTTCACAGAATACTTTGTAGATGACATCTCTTTTGTCTCTTTGTTCTTGTACTTCCTTGTTCTGTCTCGAGGACATTTCTATACCTGTGGCTAATGTACTACAGATATCAAAGATCTCGATGTTAGAGTCATAACTTTCTTAACGGTATCGTTAAAAATTGGGCTGCTCAAGGTTATGTAATCTTCTTGGAACGTTCACGGACTTGTAACCTTGAACCGAGAAGAGTCTTGGATCCATAACATTTTCATTAAGTTGGACTTTCTTCTGAGCTTTTTATCTATGTATAAATAAGAATATTTACGAATCAAACATTTATATGAACTAATTTATGATCAATTAAGGGACTGATAAGAAAGCTATTGTTCTTTTGAGCTGTTGAAAATAATGCAAATCAAAGATTTAAATAATTTTGGTTAAATTGTGTTTTGTATATTTGTATATATGTGAGGATGTAACAGATCACTGATCCATGTTGCATAAATTAATTATTTTTTTTTAATAAATTAGCACAGTGGCTCTATCTGTGGACGACTCGTCAAAGGTGATAGATTTAGAGCCTGTAGGTAGACTTCTCGTGATACTTGCAGGTAAGAGAAGTCATACAGGCGCCACAAAAATAAAATCTTAAAAAACAGCTTGCCACAAGAATCTATAATTTGCTGTAATCTAATGATTACAAGAGAGAAGACGAAACTTCGTAATAAAATTAAAATTAAATTAACATGCAAGATACGGGTGAGAGTGAACGTGTCACATATTACCTACATAGCACCTAGTAGCAACACGTGCTATATTGTTTCTAGACATACTGCGGAAGGAAAGGAGCTCCAATTATCTTTATTATCCACTTTCCATAATTAACAGAGAGCAAGTAAAATTTTACATCCACTGCGAAGATGGAAAGTTTGATATTTTTATCGTGGTTGAAACTAGATATGGAAACTCTGATTTTTAGTTAACCCAGTTCGATTTTTGATGTTACTCTATGTTATTTCCTTAGAGCCTCTCACATTTCGAATGCCTTTTCACGTGTGCCTTTTGCAACTTTCTGCCTTTCTCCGGGGAATTGGACAAAATTCATAGCACTTTTACTGTCATTCTCCATGTTCAGTCCGAATGTGAATTAAAGTGGTCACTTAGATTTTATGCCTAACAAAATTTAGATTAAAAGCTAGCTTACATTAGCTCTGCCTTTAAAAATATTTTCAAGTTTTCTCCTCGATAAAGAAGTCAACAGGACATAATTTAGGATACAATTATTTCATTAGACAAGCTGATTGGTTTCCAATGGAAACGTTTCGGTTACTAGCTTTCATCGAAAGTGAGAGGAGAAAGAGGGCTGGGCGAATAATGATTTCACTTTTGCTTTTGTATCGAACCGGTTTTTACCGCCCTTAGAGGACCGTTTTACCGTCACCGATTAAACGCAAAGCTTTGATCGGATGGATAAAGGTCCAATTACGCTAACCTAAACGGCACACCCACGCCTTCTGATAATCACTTGTATTTTCTTAATACCCTGCGGTCGCCATCTTGCCTTACGTCACCATCTTGCCTTCCCTTTTAACATGTTCATACGGAACTTATTATCTCAAAATGAGTCAGTGTATGTAAAAATCAGTGGTCAAGAAAATAGCGATTACACAGCTGGAGAAATAAAAAATAAAATGATGAACACATCAACTGAATCATCACATAAATTTAACTGTGTAAGAATCAATGATGAAGAAAATGGCGAGTACATGGATGAAGAAATAAAAAATAAAATTGTGAACACATCAACTGAATCATCACATAAATTTAACTGTATGTAAGAATCAGTGGTCAAGAAAATAGCGAATACATAGCTGAAGAAATAAAAAATAAAATTTGTCATATTATGAACATATCAAATTAATTATCATATAAACATAACTGTGTATGTAAGAATCAGTGGTTAAGAAAATGGCGACTACATAGCTGAAACAATAAAAAATAAAATTTGTCATATTATGAACATATCAAATTAATTATCATATAAACATAACTGTGTATGTAAGAATCAGTGGTCAAAAAAATGGCGACTACATAGCTGAAACAATAAAACATAAAATTTGTCACATTATGAACACATGAACACATCACATAAACTTCACTGAACTTAACTAAGAAATCATATAATTTAATTTAACATGCAAATTTGTCCCACTAAAATTGGAAAATTTATTAAAATCGCCCACCCTGAATATGGAGGGTAAATTCGACTGCAAAGAGTGGCTCTGAGGTTTGTTTCAAAGCGGAAAGGTGAGTCGTTTCCTCGCACGAGTGCATACACAGGAGAAAGAGCCAGATGATCCAGATTAATCCTTTTACTTTGGACGGTTCTTTCAGTGTCCGACAACGGTAATCCTTTCACCGTTCTCCGCCTCGTGAATCGTCCTGCGCGTTTTGTATTTCAGAATTGCTCTCACCATTCTTTTACCGACAGGAAATTGAATCGCGAGATCTACGTAGGAAGTAATTGGATTTCTTTGACTACTGAAAATTGAAGGGGAGATTTGGCGTGGCACTTCGATAACGGAGATTCCGTGAGTGTACTGCCCGTGAAATATTTTACATATCAAAAGAGATGTAGTTTTTTATGTCTCGAATTGTTGCTTTCGAATTATATTTACTTCTTCCTTGGTTATACGATATATTTATTTAAATGTACTTGTTTTTGGTTAATAAAGAATATTTTAACAAATTTTCACTGGGACGTTTCGAGTCAAATGTGAATATATTAAATCAATATGTTGGTGAAAGTTGGAATCTTTAATGAATTACCAGAGTTGAAAGGTTTCAATTGAAACACGTTTCTGGATCCAGATGTCATCCTGAGTAATTGGACATGTTGCGTAAGTTTAACACTTAAATGCTGGTAATGAATTACTCAAGATGGAGATCTCAATTTACATACATTGTTAATTGTAATTATAGTTTAAGTGGCATTTTATCTTGATTTTGGTGTCTCAAAAAAATCGACGTAACATGTTGACAAGTCCAATTAATTAATTTAAAAGAGAAAGACCATGGTCAGTAAATATACCATCGAATTAATATGGTGGAATATTGTAAGGTAGAAAGTGGAAAATGGAAGGTGAAATAATAACAGTCTACTCATAATTTCTCTACATAATTTAATGCAAAATTAGCTGTACCTTTTCCTTGCTATTCATTAAATTTTTTAAATTTTCCGGTAATGTAAATTAAAGCGGTAACAAAGTAATGGATGAAAACAGTAGCGTGACGAGGTCAGTTACGAAACGATCTTCATCAGATTTCAGAGGATGCAGCAAGAAGGATCGCCATCGATTACGGTTGAAATCGAGCGTGCTCCAGAACGGACGAAAGACCGGAAGTTGTCGTTAACGGCGGTCGTCGAACTTCGTCCGTCGCGAGAGAAAAAAAAGGAGAGAAGCGGAGACAAGATCAAGAGAACGTAAGCCAGTCGGAAAGAGAGTGCTTTCTTCGTGAATCGGTGATGGTGAAGGTCCTCGTATATAAGGAACAGCTTGTACTGCAATTGTCAGTGTGATTCTTCTCCATTGGAAGCAACTATCTACTTCCATCTACGAACCTGAAAATGTTACGAGTAGTAAGTTTATCATCTTAAACCGGAAGTGACCAAGGAATCTCTTTTTTACTTCACACTTTTGTGAACGTGTATCAGTGACAAAGGGTTTCGAGTGTTTCAGAAAGTGATTATTAAAAATGGAGAAAGCATCTTTTGGGGAAAGTATTGCTAGATGTAGATTCTCTGTGATAAATTTTAAGTGAAAGTTTTACTTGTAAATACCCTTTTTGATTCGGTGTGAAATTTTGTAATTGAAATTTTCGACAGATATTAGATTCGATCGAATTTTTCGAATTTCTTGTCTTTCATGAACTTGGTGATCGGTTTGCAGTTTTTATTCGCTCTGGCCGTGGCCGCCACGAAGGCCTCTCATTTCTCCTCCCTGGAAGGCCATGGTTTCGCCAGTGAACCGAAACTTATCTCGCAATCGGTGCATCTGAAAGAAATCCCGACGAAAATCATTAAGGTCACGAAGACTGCCGTTGTCAAGGTCCCAGTCCCGTATCCAGTCAAGGTACTAGAACAGTATTAAAAAAAACATCACCTAACAGTACAAAATTAAACTCCACAGCTTTTTAGTAAAACTTGCAAACTTTCCATGAGAGAAATAATTAAAATCTTTACAATCCTATATTTTACACTTTGAGTCCAAAGTTAATGTCTTGAAAAATTTTCAAAAACCTTGCTGATGTCTTGAAAAGTCAGTCAGTCAAATTATTTGTCAAATAATAAATTTATGACAATCCTATATTTTGAATTACACTTTGAGTCCAAAGTTAATGTCTTAAAAAATTTTCAAAAACCTTGCTGATGTTTTGAAAAGTCAGTCAGTCAAATTATTTGTCAAACAATAAATTT
This sequence comes from Megachile rotundata, assembly GCF_050947335.1. Lineage (NCBI taxonomy): Eukaryota > Metazoa > Arthropoda > Insecta > Hymenoptera > Megachilidae > Megachile > Megachile rotundata. The sequence continues at coordinate 11,929,214 of NC_134996.1, forward strand.
ATGACGAGAATTAATGGAACACCCTGTATACCAAACCGCATCTTTTTCTCGAAACCACAAGCCGGACGATCCCATTTCTCGGCAACCACGAAACAAGATAGTCCTCTGTCGGGCGGTTCCGGACGCGTTCTCTTGATCTAGAATTCCTTTCTCTTTTGTAGGTGCCTCATCACATACCCGTGCCAGTGCCGGTGAACCATCCTATCGCGATTCCGTACACGAAGCTAGTGAAAGTCCAGGAACACGTGCCGATCGAGGTGTCCAAGCCATACCCGGTCGAGATTCATCAGCAAGTACCGCTGGTGGTGCCGAAGGCAGTGCCAATACCGCAGCCGATACCCGTTCCTCAACCCGTGGCTATAAGCAAGCCGGTCTTCTACCCGGTACCACACCCGATTCCTTATCAAGCGAGCAGCCATTCGGAGGAAAGCGTCGGTGGCGTGGGTGGTTATGATTCCGGCGATCACGGGGGTCACGAGTCCGAAAGCTATAGCACTTACACGGTGAATCAGCAGGGACACGAACAAGGAAACTTCCAACCCTCGCAACCCGACTACTCTGATCATCATTGAACCCCTTAGGACTGTATATTATGTATATCAAACTTTTGTTAAGTTTCTGTTTGTCAATTTTTGTTAGATTTTGATATACTTTTTAATAAATGTTGATATTTATGTGATGTGGTACACTGATAGATACCTCCTTTACATCTGATGTTACATTATATAATTTATTATCTTCAGCTGAAGTTTAAGGCCCCCCACAGCTCATAGGCTTTTTCTAGTCTCTCTCTTTTCCTCAGTTTTTAAGCTCTCTCTAATCTCTAAACTGGTCCTAGATTCTCTTTTCCTATTAGGTCGAGTTATAAGTATTATAGATTGTATCTGGTCCTTGAGACTTTCCTAGGTTCTTCATTAAGCTCTTAAACCTAAATCCCCTCAGCTAAGTTCCCTAGCTCATAAGCTTCTACGTCCTCCTTAGGTCATAGAAGTTTAGCTATGACCTAAGTCTAGCTCCTAGACTCTAGACCCTAGCGTCCTCCATTTAATATTTCTACCCAGACCTATATTCTCCAGACCCAGTCTCCAGACCCAGTCTCCATAATCCTCAAACTATTCCCTGCTACAGGCTTTTCTCTATCATTTCCTACGATCACATACTCCTCGAATCTACAATGTAATCTATACACTCGAAATGTGAAACGTGAGTTCTCAAACGTGAAAAATAAATCTTGATCAAATACAATAAAACCAGTAACAAGTATCAGTAAGAATGGCTTAATCATTTCCTGTTCCCATAAAAGTGGATTGCAAGTTTTCAGCGTGTGTAATCGATACGGTTAAATGCGCAGTTTTTTGATTTCACATATCATGTCATTTTTAAGGCTTTCTAAAAGAAATCCTTATATCGACATGTGCTATTCCTATACTTTAATTGAAACGTTTACTCTATTCACGTTTCGTGAATTATGCAACGGTGGTATAAGGTACAATGAGGTAATTATGCAATTACTTCGATAACGAGGAAATTGGATCGTTTCCGGATAGGTTTCCCACAGTAGATTCGTACGAAAATTCTTTATTTCTACGATGCAATGGACGTCGATTTACATGTACAAAAGAATAGAATACAAAAATATTCCTAAAGTCAGTGCGATCTTTTCCATCCCTTCCACTGAACGATTGTTCATGGACTTCCAGAAGGGTCCAGATCGAGGAGAGCCATTCTTCGTCAAACTTACAAAAACAGGAAAATCCAAAAGCAGAGGATGAAATCATTGTCCAAACTGTTGAAAAATTTATCCTCAAAAATTCTCCGTTCAGGTGAAACAGAACTTTTCAGTAGAGAAATGATTTTGAGGAACATCGTCAACAGCGATTGAAAACAGAAGTGCCGAGACAAAGCTAGCTCTCCAAATCCACGTTGCGTTGTTTACCAGGAAGAGTAACCACTTGGGGACCAGCCGCTGTGACCGCTGTTGTACTTCTCGATGACGACCTGGGGCGACGACTGGACCGCGACTGCAACGGGTTTCACGACCGGGACGGCATAGGGTTGAGGTACTCTGACGGGGTACGGAGCTGGTACTGGAACCTTGACTGGAACGCTTACTGGAACTGGAACTGGCCTGTCAACGGGCACTGGTACGTGCCTGGTCACCTCCACTGGGTAGGGTTTCGGTACGTGGACGGGCACTGGACGGTCTACTGGCACTGCGACTGGTACCTGAAGGTTCAAAGTTTTGTTAGGTTGATCTTTTGATAGTTGGAATTTCTTTTTGGTTTGTCTAATCTTTGGTAACTTGGTCATCAGGCTCTTCGTGTTTAATTATGGGATTATATATCAAGATTCTTCATAGTTAATTATAGGAAAATATTAGGATTCTTCTTATTTAATTGTGGGATTATTAAGATTCTTCATATTTAGTTATAGGATTATTAAGATTCTTCATATTTAGTTATAGGATTATTAGGATTCTTCATATTGAATTATAGGATTATTAAGATTCTTCATATTCAATTATAGGATTATTAAGATTCTTTATATTCAATTACAGGATTATTAGGATTCTTCATATTGAATTATAGGATTATTAGGATTCTTCATATTGAATTATAGAATTATTAAGATTCTTCATATTTAATTATAGGATTATTGAGATTCTTCATATTTAGTTATAGGATTATTAAGATTCTTCATATTCAATTACAGGATTATTAGGATTCTTCATATTGAATTATAGGATTATTAGGATTCTTCATATTGAATTATAGAATTATTAAGATTCTTCATATTTAATTATAGGATTATTGAGATTCTTCATATTTAGTTATAGGATTATTAAGATTCTTCATATTCAATTATAGGATTATTAAGATTCTTCATATTCAATTATAGGATTATTAAGATTCTTCATATTCAATTACAGGATTATTAGGATTCTTCATATTGAATTACAGGATTATTAGGATTCTTCATATTGAATTATAGGATTATTAAGATTCTTCATATTTAATTATAGGATTATTGAGATTCTTCATATTTAGTTATAGGATTATTAAGATTCTTCATATTCAATTACAGGATTATTAGGATTCTTCATATTGAATTATAGGATTATTAGGATTCTTCATATTGAATTATAGAATTATTAAGATTCTTCATATTTAATTATAGGATTATTGAGATTCTTCATATTTAGTTATAGGATTATTAAGATTCTTCATATTCAATTATAGGATTATTAAGATTCTTCATATTCAATTATAGGATTATTAAGATTCTTCATATTCAATTACAGGATTATTAGGATTCTTCATATTGAATTACAGGATTATTAGGATTCTTCATATTGAATTATAGGATTATTAAGATTCTTCATATTTAATTATAGGATTATTGAGATTCTTCATATTTAGTTATAGAATTATTAATATTCTTCACATTTAATTATCAAATTATTAAGATTCTTCATATTTAGTTATAGGATTATTAAGGTTCTTCATATTGAATTATAGGATTATTAAGATTCTTCATATTCAATTACAGGATAAGTTTATTCTGCGAGTCTGTAAATTGTGTCTCGTCAATTTCATCAGTTATCAAACTTCAAGTTTTTAATTAATATGAATTCATTCATCAATATGAACAAATTACTAAGGTTATAAAAGTCAGGCGAAAAGTTTGGGGCGAGGTGGACTTTCAGTCCAACCAGATCACACCTGATTAAAAGAAAGGATAAGTCTGTTCTGCAAGTCTGTAAATTGTATCTCGTCAATTTCATCAGTTATCAAACTTCAAGTTCTGAATCAATATGAAGTCGTTCATCAATATGAACAAAAAGGTTATAGTCAGGCGAAAAGTTTGGGGCAAGGTGGAGTTTCAGTCCAACCAGATCACACCCGATTAAAAGAAACAGTTGCACGATTTACGAAATTTTCTAAGAACGCGTTTCTATCCTTACGAAATCCACGCACGTTCGCATTGAAACGTTAATTAACGTCCGATGATGAAGTGACTGCCAAGGAACAGATATTCCGCGATAAATAGAGCGTGGTTCGAGGTCCTCTCACATGCCTCCACGCACGATTTCATTTTTGCGAAACAAGTTCAAATGTCGTGACAGCACTTTGGCTGACTCGAAAGATACAAATGGGAAAAACCACTATTACTGTGTTTCATATACACTGTACACTGGGACACGATTCTGGCACACTAATGTGAAGAAATTTACCTTAACTGGGTAAGGAACGCGTCTCTCGACGGGAACAGCAACAGGTTGCGGAACAGGAACAGGTACTTGCTGTGTCAGTACAGAGACACCTCCGCCGTATCCACCACCGTATCCACCACCATATCCACCACCGTATCCGTGTCCTCCGTATCCTCCATATCCTAACCCGTAAATCCCGCGTTTGTCCTTCTTCGTTTCGGCGGCTGTGTCTTCCGCCCCTTCCTCGGCGAATGCTACTGCCACGAGGGCGAAAATTATGAAAAGCTGCAACCAGAAACACACTTACATTCTCCTCAACATCAAACTTCTCCATGTTTATTTTCTACCATCTGTAGTATGATTTCTGTCATACTATATCAGTTCTGTCGTACTGTCTCAATGGGTTTACAATTTGAGTTCAAAGTTTGGTAGAAAAATTGAATTTCTTACTTGAAGGGAATAGCTAGTCTTCTATAGAAACCTGGAGAAACCTAGCTCTAGCTCTAAGTTACCTGAGAACTAACAGAAATGAAAAGTGTTTTGAATTTTGTAAGAAGTCTAAGTCCGTCAGTTGAAATCCAGAATTGACAAATCCAGAAAGTGTGATGAGTGTTCGCAGAGTCAATGCTCACCTTAGCGTTCATGGTGCTGCTATTGACTTGGCTCGTCGTTGTTTTGCGACTGATGAGATACCAAGAAGATCCACTGCTTTTATACGTTGAGACGTCCACGACGAACCCTTGAACGAGTCGACGGTGGTGGGCATGTGGCGGGCTACAGAAACGGTGAAAAGAAATTGGGCGTGGGGAGTGAGCAGGGGTCCTCGAAAAGCGATCCAAGGCAACCTTTCCGCTCCTTTTTCTTGCGAAAGATTATTTATGCCCCTCCTTTTTTGATTAATATTTTGCGTCTTCGACTTATTGTTTGTGCTGAGTGTTTTTAACTGCATTTTGTACCCCTATGACATTCCTGCATTAATCATAGGTAGTTATAATTATTTACACATATTTAATAGGTGTAGTTATGTTTGGAAAATTATGAGAATTTATAGAATTTGTTAGAGAAAATATTAGATGTTATCTTTGTATTACAGGCAGATATCTAGATCTAGATCACAGGAAAACAAACTTGTTTACTTTATCTGTGCACTTTTTACTTGAAGCTGAAAGAAATAAATTCTCGAGTTCTATAAATAATAAATTTGCATTTTTATTGCAATGTCGATCTGACTAATTCAAAGACCTCGATAATAAATTACACAAATTTGGAATACCCAAGTTTTTTAATTAAAATTGATGGATTTTGTGGAACAGTTCTCATTTCTCTTTCTCGCAGACAGCTCACGATTTTGTAACTCCGTACAATTTTGGTCGTAATGTAGTACTTGTCCAAAATTCCTTTAACCACAGTTTATTCAGTAATAATTACACTCTGTCATAACTGAAATTTACTGGATCAACATCGATCACTCCTGACACGATATCCCAAGGTTATTTTTTAGCTAAAATATTTATTTGACAAATAAATTGTTATGCTAATAAGATGACGTGTGCAGTAGAAAAAAAATATTTAATTTAGGCAGGAAGTTACGAAATATCAAGATGGAATGATGCTTGGATCGAAGCTTTTTATTTTCTGGTACAAACTTTTATTACCAGATATTAGCACTTTTCTAGAGCAGTTTGACTACTTTTTTCTAATCGATACGAATTACATAAATATGTAAATTAAATTAGTAGAAGCAGGTTGGTTAAAACCTTTTTTCTATAACTTATAAAAAGTATTTAATTGCAGTGTTATCTTTCTCTTACATTATCCGAAAGATCGATATTCCTTCCTTGTCGACCTCGACGCCCCTGCACTGTCCATCGAAATATCGATTCATCGGTAAATCCGTGTCTGACTATTTTAATGTTCTCGTTTTAGAAATTCAAATTTTTGCACCTGACATTTGGGAATCTCAGAACGTCGAACTTGATACTAGGAAATGGTGGAATGATCCAATGAGAAATTAATTAAGTGGAAAAAAGGGAGGACCCTTGTCTGGGTTTGATGGATTATGCACTCAAGTCTGATGATTTTTTAAAATAAAAATTATGAAAGTTTTGGGGAACTGTGGACTGAGAATTGTAGCTTAGAGTTGTGTCAGATAATAAAAATTTGTTTAGGGTCGTAGAATCATTATGTTATTTAATACAAATTTATTTAGGGTCGTAGAGTCATTGTGGCAGATAATAAAAATTTATTTAGTGTCATAGAATCATTGTGTCTGTTAATAAAAATTTATTTAGAATCATAAAGTCATTGTGTCATTTAATAAAAATTTATTTAGTGTCATAGAGTCATTGTGTCAGTCAATAACAATTTATTTAGTGTCATAGAGTCATTGTGTCAGTCAATAAAAATTTATTTAGTCTCATACAGTCATTGTATCAGTTAATAAAAATTTGTTTAGGGTCATACAGTCATTATGTCACTTAATAAAAATTTAGGGAGTCAAATATACTAGAATTATGTTCCACAATAAAAAATTGTGTAGAGTCCTAATGTGAGAACATCACACAAGAATTTGCAGGATCCACTTACTTCTGGGTCCTCTGACTATGCACTACCTAATCAGAGTGAAGGTCGCGCACTTCCCTTGTAAGATTCTTTCTAATAGTCCCTCTAGTTCACCTTGTTCTTATTAGATCGATTGTTATTTTGTACAGTTACGTCGATGATTCATTACCTTGATCGGGATACACCGATTTTCCTAACCCCTTGGAAGCTGTACGCAGATAACGTTTAGTGTTACAAGGTCGATCACGGCTTGATCGTTAATTGATCACAGTATCCGACTTCTTTCGACGCATTCGTGCCTTCACTTGCTAAAATCGTTCTAAGGTACAAAGGTGTCTACACAAGGAAGCTTAACAGTGCTATCGATTTTAATTTATTTTCTGTAAAGACTTCTTAGAGATTCGAGTGATATTTTTTAGAAAATTGGAGATTTGAGTGACATTTCTCTTTTGAGGAATTAGATTCGTGTGATGTCTCAGAAATTTTGTTATAGATTCGAGTGACATTTCTCAGGAATTTTGTTACAGATTCGAGTGACATTTCTTAAAAATTTTGTTATAAATTCGAGTGACATTTCTCAAGAATTTTGTTACAGATTCGAGTGACATTTCTCAGGAATTACTTATAGATTCACGTCATATTTCTCAGAAAATTTTGTTACAGATCCGAGTGACGTTTCTCAAAAATTACTTATAGATCCTTCTGATATTTTTCAGAAAATTTATTACAGATCCAAGTGACATTTTTCAGGTACTTGTTACAGATTCTATCAATAATCAGTTCGCGTGATATTCCTTATGAATTTTGTAAAGATCAAAGTGATATTCAGGAAATGTGTACGGAATGATATGGAAGTGAAGTAAAAGAAACGAAGGACACGTGAGTTGCATAAATGGCCGATTTCGACACCGGAAACTGTCTTTGTCCTTTTCCCTTCTTTCCAACGCACAAACGCTCCACGGTCCGTTTGTTACGCGCCGAGATGGGCTCGATTGCTCAACCTTCGCGTGTTGCAGCGAAATTGCTCGAATTTCGTCGCGTTTACCCTAACAGGTTACAAGCCCACCTGGAGTAAAGCAAAATAGGACATTTCGGCGATGGAGCAAACTTCATTCAAGCTTGCTTTTTTGGAGCAGTTAGGCAACATGCTGCTTCTTAAGGAGTGCATGTTTCTTTATATATTTGGATAACGAATTTGAAGTCGTTTCTTAGGTCCTTAAGCGTTAGTTGTTCCTTAAGAGTTCACATAGTTTCATGTAGTTAAGTCTTAATACTTCAAACAATTCTTAATTCTTTAGTTATGTATTCATTCAGATTAATTATAATGAAAGTGAAATGCACAGAATGTTTAAAATTACTGTTACGTCGGATCTTTTTGCAGTTAGCTGCAGTGTATGGCTACATATATAGTTGTAAGTTATGTCAAATAATAAAAATTAGTTTAAGGTTGTAGAATCATTATGAGATTTAATAAAAATTTATTTAGGGTCGTAGAGTCATTATGTCAATTAAAAAAAATTGTCTAGGGTCGTAGAGTCATTATGTCAATTAATAAAAATTTATTTAGGGTCGTAGAGTCATTGTGGCAGATAATAAAAATTATTTTAAGGTTGTAGAATCATTATGACATCTAATAAAAATTTATTTAGGGTCATAGAGTCATTATGTCAATTAAAAAAAATTGTCTAGGGTCGTAAAGTCATTATGTCAGTTAATAAAAAATTATTTAGTATCATAGAGTGACTATGTCGGTTAATAAAAAATTATTTAAAGTCGTAGAGTGATTATGTCAAATAATAAAAATTATTTTAAGGTTGTAGAATCATTATGACATTTAATAAAAATTTATTTAGGGTCGTAGAGTCATTAAGCAATTCTTAATTCTTTAGTTATGTATTCATTCAGATTAATTGTAATAAAAGTGAAATATGGTTGTAGGTTATAGTTAACCAAATTCCTATACTGCCTTAATATTTCCACAGAATAAATGTCGACAAATAACCGTAACTATCAATCATTCTCCCAATCAAAATTACTCTGAAACGTTGAAGGCTTGTTACATAGCAAACGTGTTACCATTATCCGGCAATCTTTATTGCTCGTCATATGTGAACATATGAGTCGCCATTACGCTCTTGGTCACAGTTCCAAAAATTTCACTCACATTGCCAGCTTATTATACAACGTCTTATTGTCATGAAAATGAGAGCAAAACTTTTCCCAAAGCCATTCAAAAAAGGGAAAGTGGCGATCGATACATTAAACGACACTGGAAACTACTTACGATCCATTGAGCAATCGAGACATTTTTGGGAACACGTTATCCGAGTGTTTTGACGCGATTCAAATTCCGGATTGTCCAGTTCTTTCTTTTGTAACGAATCATCCGATGATTTTCGTAAGCGAAAGGTATTTTGGGGACATGAATGTTTTTGTAGACAGGTTTAACGCATTAAGGAGTCTGAAGCTACAATCTAAATGTGTCTTACTCATGGCTAAAATGCGAGAAAAAATATCAGAAGGAGAATAAAAAAGAGATCGTACTTTTACCTTCTGAAGGCGAAAAACGGATCGTAATTCTTCTTCAAATTTCTAATTAGCTGTTCGAGTTTCGTAATACAGTTTGCTAAATTTTATGACTCGCATAATTAACCTGTGGAAACATCTTAAAGAAGAAACGACGAAGAAATAACTCTTGAAATATTTCGATCGTTTCTAGAAAAACTCGAATCTAGATCCACTCCTATTAATCATTGCCCAATCGAAAACATGAGTCCGTTGAAATTAATTTACGCTTCAGCCTAAAATTTGCATAGAGATAGTGCAAAAAACAAATCGAAGGTAAAAGATCGACTCGTTTTCACATAGCAAAGTATTTTGTTCTGTAAGAATATCAAAAACTCGTTTACTTTCATATATGAAGGTCTGACCCTTACATAATTACTGTTACAGTTCTTAACGCGTAATATTAAGTCGTTAACCGTGTTTTTGCCTTATGACAGTATATAAAATTCCATAATTCTTTGCGTAAATACTGTAGCAAAGTCCGATGTCAAATGTCGGATTAAAGACTTTCTAAAATTCGACGCAGCACCCTTAACAAAGACCGTCTAAAAACGTTTGTAGTTTCCACAATTATGTGGAAAACGCGCCATAAACGGTGATGCGTATTCGTTTCATCGAATTTGGTGAGAGAGTAGAAAATTCTCCTAGTCTTTTGTTTGCTACTGCAAAAAAGATTTGACTAAACATAGACACTAAAGAAAAAGAAAATTGTTGACCCGGATTGCAACGTGAGATTTCGAGAATCAGGATTCGGTTCCCAGATCGCAGCCAAGGTTTGAGAATCGTACACAATAAGATCAGATAGCGTTCATATGCCGATCGCTTGTCGCGAGGAAGTGTCGAAACCTTTTCATTTGCGTATAATTAATATCTCGACAGCGAGTCAATTAATAATCAATTTCGAATCTCTGGGACTATTTTAATTATTTGTCAAAAATTTGAATATTTAAAACATTAGCTACATTGTTGATTATTTTTTTTAATTATCTTCACAGATGTTAGTTTCGTAATTCCCTGTACAAACGTGGGAAAAGGTTTTCAAGAAAAGAAGACATGTTTCTTTAAAAAACATTTATAAAATCAATTTATTGCATGATTCGTAACTAGGCAGAAGGAGAACTTTTGGTACTGCGCTCGTCATGTGTCTCTTGCGATGCGAGGGGGTTAGACGCGAAAGGGCAACACTTGAAGGAAGGTGAAAATTCATCTAGTAGTGTCCGAGGCCATGGCCCAGACCCTTAACAAGAACAGGGACCGCTTGTTTAACGAGGACAGGCTGTGGAACCGCGACTGGAACCGCGTGGGGGACTGCAACCTGAAAGTGTAAACGATTGATTAATTTCTATATGTTGTTATCAACTAGGGACAGTAGGTTTTGGCTCACCTTGACGGGGTACGGAGCTGGAACGGGCACGGGCACCTTAACTGGAACCGACACTGGTACGGGTCTGTCGACGGGGACCGCTACGGTTTTGGTTTGAACCACAGGGTAAGGTTGGGGCACCGGCACTGGCACTGCAACGGGTTGTGGGACCGCAACTGGTACCTGAATGTCATAGTGAAATGATTCAATGTCTTGCGATTGATTCAATGTCTTACAAGGTTCAATTTCGTACTTGTTCTCAAACTTTCTGCAATCAATATGTGGATGAAAAATGATTTTGGAAAGTGAGGCAGGATGTCTTACTCGAGAGGTACCAGAGTGAACATAATATCATAGTGATGAAAATCAATGATTCAACTGAATGTCTTACAAGGTTCAAATTCATACTTGTTCTCAAACTTTATGCAACCAATATGTGGATGAAAAATGATTTCGGAACATGAGACAGTAGGTCATACTCGAGAAGTACCAGAGTGGACATAATATCTTGGTCATGAAACTCAATGATTCAACTTAATGTCTTACAAGGTTCAAATTCATACTTGTTCTCAAACGTTATGCAATTAATATGTGGATGAAAAATAATTTTGGTATATGAGGCAGCAGGTCATACTCGAGAAGTACCAGAGTGAACATAATATCTTGGTGATGATTCAACTTAATGTCTTACAAGGTTCAAATTCATACATGTTCTCAAACTCTATGCAACTGATATGTGGATGAAGACTGATTTTGGGACTTGAGACAAGAAGTCATACTCGAGAGGTACCAGAGTGAACATAATATCATAGTGATGAAAATCAATGATTCAACTTAATGTCTTACAAGGTTCAAATTCGTACATGTTCTCAAACTGTATGCAACTGATATGTGGATGAAAATTGATTTCAAGATATGAGATAGCAAGTCATATTCCATAGGTACTGGAGTCAACATAATATCATAATGATGGAAATCAATGACTCAACCTAACATCTTATTTATCCTAGGTAAAATGCCCTCAAACTCTATAGAATTGATACCTGATTTCTGGACATGAAAGATTCATACCCAAAAGCTACCTAAACATAATACCACATATAGCAATGTGCATCAATAATGCAACATAACATCCTATTTATCCTAGGTACAATGCTCTCAAACTCTATAGAATTGATACCTGATTTCTGAAAATGAGACAATCAAACCCAAAAGCTACCCGAACATAACATAACCTAAATTAACATAAATGATTCAGCATAACAACCTACTTATACCAACTAAAAACTCTATAATTGACACACTTCTGAATCTAAGACAATAGTCAAACCCCAACATAACATCACGTATAAATGACTCAACGTCTCCTAATCGCTCTACGTGTGAAAACTGAATTCAGGACATGATGCAACAGTCGATACATCGACCATTGAGATTTGTGGAAACGCAGCATTAAAAAATTGAGGGTTAATAGAGCGTGTCGAGTTTTGTAAGAGCAAGTGCGGACGTTTTCCTACCTTTACTGGGACTGGTCGGTCGACAGGGACTGGGTATGGTTTCGGGACCGCAACTGGCACAGCGACTGGTCTTTCGTGGATGGCGATCGCCAGTTTTCCGTGTCCCAATTCGCTTCCTAGGTGACCGCCGCCGAGACTCAAACCACCCAGTTCACCCAAGCCGCCCAGACCGAGCAGCCCACGCTTCTGGACCGTCTTTTCTTCGCCGGCGTACGCTGCCGCGATGAGCATCAGACATACCTTGAAAAAAGAACCAAAATAACTATCTTGGAAATAAGGGAGGAACTCATAAGTTGTGAGACTGAAGAGGGTTGACGGTTGATTCTCATTATTCTTTCATCTAGGTGATGTGTCTAGAAGAGTCTAAGTCTATGATCTTTCAAATTACATTGTTAATACAGAAACTCGAAATAAAGACTCTATTGTACAATCTTGATGGAACTTTTCTTCCTCCAGAACTTCGCAATGAACTTTCTATTAGAAACGAATTTTCAACCCTTTCGAAAACGTGTCCACTGAACGTTCACCAAAACTCTTCAGAACACAATCACAAAATGATTGAAGAAAATGCAACCCGAGTAGAAAACGTACCAGGGCCCTCATGTTGAGCGACTAATACTTTGGCTAGAATGGCTGGCTGGTAAATTAAATTGCTTCTGTCGCGTAGCTAGAAAACCACCCTTTATATAGGGAATTCACTTTCATTTTACGCGTGCACCCCGCCAATCGAAAGCCAATGGCCGATCGGTGTTCTATCGCCACACCTACCACGTATGTACACTATTTACCCACGACACGGCCACATACCGTCACACATTATAATATATAATGTATACGAGAGGTTGTATAACATGCTAAACGTGCACTAGTCTGGACTAGTACATAGAATGCTTGCAGTTTATGCAGATACATATAAGCGAGTATGCATTTCGAGCTTAGGCGGACTCTTTAATGAGGATACGAGATTGTGGAATTCTCGAGTGAATTTGTGGATTATGTGGAATGTGAGGGAAGTTTGGAGGTGAAGGTGTCATTTCTTATATTCGGGGAAATTAGGGAAAGTTGTGTAAGGGTTGGTCATCTTTTGAAACACGGGTAAGCTTTTTGAGGAATTTTTGAACATAGATTTGCACAAAAATTAGACAGGGTACACCTTTGTAGACAGAGTTGAAATAGTTGCAAGAAAAGGAAAGCTGAAAATAGAGATCGTACGAGATAACAATTAATCGATTAACTGTGTGGTGTAAACCTCGAAATTATGCAAGAGTTAATTGATCTGGAAAACTAGAATACTTTACTCAGAAATATTTATGACCTGCCGAAGACATTTCCTGATTCCATTTTCCACTTTCTAAACAGTTTTAAGCTCCCGCATGGATTTTAACTTGAAATAAAAAATTTATTTTTTTAAATATGTACAACATCTTTCGCAAATGTCGTTAGATTTTGTGACATTTTAGCGGGAATGATGCAATTTAAATTTGGTGTTTTACACGTGAAAATGACAGCTCTGCGCAAGTGAACTGGAACTGATGGAGATCGTAAACTTGTATTTCATAGGTAAATATGAATCGTGTACATAAACATGTAATGATTTTACAATGTCCAGTATTGACACACTTTTTAATGCGAGCAAATTACGATAAGATAACACATAATTTAATTCATAACGATGTGTAGATATACTTAACGATGTAAGTACACATCGAATGTACTCAACACAATTAAGATAAAAATCGACTAGTTTAATTTGTCCAATTAAACTGTAACTTTACAATCTTTTGTTACGTCAATTTACAGTAATTAAACGTTATCACAGACATAAAGCAACTGTCAATTAAAAGTGACATTAAATGTACACTGTGACTTAAGTATTACGTGACAAATCCGATACACTTTCAATAGCAGCAAAAAGTGTCCTATTTTATGGCCGATATCGATCAATTTGGTTGCATAGATTCTTATCACGATTTGTATTAGTCGACAGGTCACTTACATACTAAATCACGTCCGAAGATAATTATGTCGCAGCTCTAGTTTTATTATTCACTCCACAAAATTGTTGCAAACGATGTTTCAAAACAATTCGAAAAAATAGAAGCTCGTCATTAGTGACCCGAAACTTAGAAAGCGTGACGTAATATAGTTTCGAACAGCTGACTGGTTGATTAAGAATGAAACGGGCTGTTTGACGTGTTATCAGCTGCGATCTTGCTGATTTGTACAGGCGATTTCTTTGACGCGTATAAATCGATTACCGCAATTTCTGTCAAATCTATTGTAACACAAACTAAATTATGTCTGTAATTCATCAGAGTATATGGCCACGCGCTACATCGCCACGTGGAGGAATTCGTGATGCAACGCGTTGCAGTTCGTGTTGCAATCCCCGTTGCAACGTATTATGCGTTGTAAAATTGTAACGCAATTTACAAATTACAACTTGCGGTCCACTCAAAGTATGTTGTTCTCAAATTCTTAACACGGGTTACGTGACAGGATAAAAGGACGAATTCCTCTCGATCCTTAGGCTCTCACTTTCTGCTAATAGTCTCGGTGAAAACAGTGGTTGCTATCAAGATCCGCCTTACGTAATACACATACTGGATCAATTCTCTTTCCATGCGTAATATTCCTTGTTATTCTACCTCTTTTTCAACGAACGATAAGATATTAAAAATGAAACTGGTTTAATGGTGAAAGCGATAAAAATTTGATGACGAATACTCGATGACTAATATCAAAGGCCCAGCTTATTCTGAGCTAAATTGTTACGCCGGTCCAACTTTTTGTTCATAACAAATAGTAAAATTGTTCCACTGAAAGGTTCAACTGGTTGTTCATAGCAAAATTGTTTCACTGAAAGGTGCAACTTCTTGTTCATATCAAAATTGTTCCTCTGAAAGGTGCAACTTCTTGTTCATATCAAAATTGTTCCACTGAAAGGTCTAACTTCTTGTTCATAGTAAAATTGTTCCTCTGAAAGGTGCTACTTTTTATTCATAGCAAAATTGTTCCACTGAAAGGTTCAACTTCTTGTTCATATCAAAATTGTTCCTCTGAAAGGTTCAACTACTTGTTCATAGAAAAATTGTTCCACTGAAAGGTTCAACTTCTTGTTCATAGCAAAATTGTTCCTCTGAAAGGTCTAACTTCTTGTTCATAGCAAAATTGTTCCACTGAAAGGTGCAACTTCTTGTTCATAGCAAAATTGTTCCATCGAAAGGTTCAATTTCTTGTTCATAACAAAATTGTTCCACTGAAAGGTTCAACTTCTTGTTCATAGCAAAATTGTTCCTCTAAGAGGTTCAATTTCTTGTTCATAGCAAAATTGTTCCTCTGAAAGGTGCAACTTCTTGTTCATATCAAAATTGTTCCTCTGAAAGGTGCTACTTCTTGTTCATAGCAAAATTGTTCCTCTGAAAGGTGCTACTTCTTGTTCATAACAAAATTGTTCCTCTGAAAGGTTCAACTTCTTGTTCATATCAAAATTGTTCCTCTGAAAGGTGCAACCTCTTGTTCATAGCAAAATTGTTCCTCTGAAAGGTGCAACCTCTTGTTCATATCAAAATTGTTTCACTGAAAGGTTCAGCTTCTTGTTCATATCAAAATTGTTCCTCTGAAAGGTTCAAGTTCTTGTTCATAGAAAAATTGTTCCTCTGAAAGGTGCAACCTCTTGTTCATAGCAAAATTGTTCCACTGAAAGGTGCAACGTATTCATAGCAAAATTGTTCCACCACATTATGTCTTAATAACAGTCTCGTATCAACATTACAAAGTATCCTCATTGTATCGAACTGCAGATTCAGATAATATAATAAATTAAAGTTATCGAGCGTGAAGGATTTTTTAATCGAATGAAATATCGTGTGAGCGAAGTTGTAGACGTATCACTGATAAGGTATAAAGTAGCGGTACGTGATACAGGATACGTGAGAAATTTCGCTGCGAGCGTACACACCCATTTCGATAGGCAACATTCGGACAACGCTAGAGACAGGATAGTACAAGTTGCAGTTACGTCAGAGATTTAACGAGCTCAGATACAATTACAAATGCCATAACTTAGATGCTATAGGTTCATTATTCATCGACGAACGATTGCATTGACCCTTTTATGAACGGTGACTGCGGAGTTGAGGAGAGATCTGTTACTCAATATCAAAATAAAACATAAATACATATATTTAAAAAAAATTATAATTAAGTCTATGAGGTAAATTGTGCAGAATTTTTGCAGTCAACAGTCAGTTTTACAGACATGATTTTGAACATAAAATGGTGGACGAAATATTTTGTTAAAACAAAAGAGTGCAGGACTTTTAAGCAGTCTGCAACAAGTTTTATAGACACCATTTTGGACATAAAATGGTGGACGAAATATTTTGTTAGAACAAAAGATTAGTGTCTTAACAAAAGAGTTTTGTCCTAAGAAGAGATAGAAGAATTAGTTGAACAAATTGAACAAGTTATGTTAATAGCGTAAGTATAAAAATTTGATCGAGTGTAAAGACCTGTAAACACCTGTATCTAAAAATACCCTGTTTGTAAACAGCGGCATATTACGCATAGAGAAATTAAATATGACCAATGTAAGGTCGATCGATCATGCGGCACGCGACTTTTATCAGCGGGTATAGCAAATTGAAACCTGTTGGTTAAAGGGGAGGGGTCACCGGTAAGAACAAGGAACAATAGCAAGGCTAACTGCGAGCGTGGCGTTAATTCAAATCGACCATGGCAGAGACCTTCTTGCGGTAGGTCGCCATGAAGATTAGTTATACAAGAAGAAGCGCCTGGGGCAACATCGAGCCGCCGGTAATTCTCGTCTCGCTGGATTACATGATCTCGACTTGCGGATACGAGTTATTCGATGTAAAAGAACGATAAACTGGATACCAAGATCAATGTTAAAATTGCTTTTCTGTTCGTCAAACACGTTCGATAGACAGAACTTATATTTTGTTTGAATAGATTTGTTCGAACGACGATTTGTTCGGAGCTCACAGCTCGTAAATAAGGAGACTAACAGTGTTAGGTTGCGAGAGCTATTCAACGGAAGCCAATTACGTTCTTTTTCCTTTTCAGATCATTATTGGTTCCGATATCTCGGCAAAACGATCGTGATCTCACGGAACGATATCCCTCACGAACTGCATCCGATCGGAATTCAGTGAAGGGTAGGCAACACACGGAGGAAACAGAAGCGTTGCAATACGCTCGTAAACGTGAACTCGTTGCAGAAGTGCACATGCAAAACCGTGCGACTGTCCAATGAGGGCCACTTTGCGGGTAAACGATGCTTAAAGAGTGGTAAAACTGTCTCTTCGAGCGCCCGTTACTTTTACGAAAGTACGGTTCGATGACGCAGGCTCGCTGGTTTATGAAATTTTACTGAAACTACGCGTTACCTTTTTACTGTGTTCAAACTAGTTTGTTAAATAAAACTGAGAGCTGTTTCAAACTTTATTGCTGTTGTACCACTTTGGAAATCATCTTTAATTCTGTTGTTAAACTCTTGTTCTACTCGTGACGCACTCGTGACGCACACATGTGATGACATGTGTGAAAAGTTTTATTTTTACAGTAACTGGATTTTAAGTATAATCTTCACAATCAAGGATTTTTAATTCTGTTGTTAACTTCTTCTCTTACTCATGACGCACTCGTGACGTACACATGTGATCACATGTGTTAAGAGTTTTATTTTTACAGTAACTGGATTTTAAGTATAATCTTCACAATCAAGGATTTTTAATTCTGTTGTTAACCTCTTCTCTTACTCATGACGCACTCGTGACGCACACATGTGATCACATGTGCTAAGAGTTTTATTTTTACAGTAACTGGATTTTAAGTATAATCTTCACAATCAAGGATTTTTAATTCTGTTGTTAACCTCTTCTCTTACTCATGACGCACTCGTGACGCACACATGTGATCACATGTGCTAAGAGTTTTATTTTTACTGTAACTGGATTTTAAGTATAATCTTCACAATCAAGGATTTTTAATTCTGTTGTTAACCTCTTCTCTTACTCATGACGCACTCGTGACGCACACATGTGATCACATGTGCTAAGAGTTTTATTTTTACTGTAACTGGATTTTAAGTATAATCTTCATAATCAAGGATTGTAGAATACAAATAAGGTCCAACTTCAATTTTTTTTATTTGACGATTGTTGCAATAATTAGCTGTGAACGTACCTGTCAGAAAGTTGTAACTTAAGGGGTTAATTTAATTGTTTTATTGGTTGAAGAATATTTCAATAATTAGTATCAATAATTAACTGTAAATATATCTGACAAAAAGTTGTAGCTTAAGGGGTAAATTTAATTGTTTTATTGGCTGAAGAATATTTCAATAATTAGTATCAATAAACAACTGTGAATGTATCTGACAAAAAATTGTAACTTCAGGGGTAAATTTAATTGTTTTATTGGTTGAAGAATATTTCAATAATTAGTTGTGAACGTACCTGTCAGAAAGTTGTAGCTTAAGGGGTTACTTTAGGGGTTTTATTGCTTGAAGAATATTTTCAGTGCCTCTAACTTTACCAAGGTAGAAATATAACGAGAATATAAGAATGCAAATACTCGATGAGTTGCAAAACGACGAAGGAAAACTGGAAGAGCGGTCAATGAGTAAAGGTATAGCATAAGCAAATGGCGAAGGCCAAAAGTTGCAAAAACAATGTTCCGAGGCTTTCTCTTGGAAATGTGTCTCGAATCACGCGACATTGAAATCAGTAATTGGCCACGGTTTCCGTTACGAAACATATAATCGTCACGATCATTAGAGAGTATTCTGCAAAAAGGGTAAACGACATTAGTCGTACAATTTCATACGGTTTCTTTTGAAACCTTGAATCTGAACAAATAGAAGGTGAAACTTCTGATTCCTTTTCCTCCGAGGAAAATTCGACCCTCGAGTCTGACGAGTTTGAAACACGAATGTCTACTTTCATCGCAACAAGGGAAAATCGTGAAATCATTGTGTTGTGTAATTTTCACCGGAATGTGGTTGAAATTCGATTAATTGATTTTCTGAAGAAATGAAGCTTTCGACCTTGAAAGAAACGCAATTACGCCAGTTACTGAAGCGCGTTGGGTACGCGATAGATCGCAACCGCTAAGTTAACGACGGTATGGCATAATACAGATGCTTGGACCCGATAGTGGAGTTACGTAACGTTCATTACGGTACCAGTTCTACGACCCGTGCTGACAATGGGAAAATGAGATCTACCGATTATTACCCGGCGAATGCATTATTAAAAGGTTTCAGATTGTTCACCTCTCAGCGGAAAAATAGTTTGTAAATCAGGTGTTTCGATGACTTTCAAATCTGACTTTAAAATATTCACTTTCATTTTCTCCGTAAAGATGCGAGCCAACAATCAATAACGTCGGTTTCGCTGACAGGCGATCATTAGAATATTTGCCATTCCACCGCGATATTGCGTTACGCGCGTAAATCAGTCGGTCGAGGTGAAACTTAAAATTCAAACGTGCGTCAAAGGCGAGCGAGCGTTTTCCCCCCGCGCGGAATCGCACACCTACGTCGCGAGGCTGAAACGTAATTACACGCTGCGCTTTGATCGCTCAACGGATGCCCTCTATTTACCGGGGAACGTTTGAACGGACCCCCGGAGCAGCGAGACCAAAGGGGAAGCCTTCCCCTTTATACTTTCCCTTCCGGCCTGTACCGACCAGATCTGGTACATTTCCATTCGGCTAACCGTTCGAAAGCGGACCATGGATAGACGGCCAGACCAACATTTGTGCAATTGCGGATCTGGAATTCTCTGATCGCGGGAATGGCGAAGGGCGAACCGATTGAAAGGGAAATCGTTCGTGAAGGAGCCCCTACCTTACGCCTCAATGATCTTGCGTTTTCCTGTTCTCCGATACAGCTGCGATCCGTTGCGTTTGCTACATTTTATCCTGCAATCATGCCCACCCTTGTTTACCCCTTTCAAACATGAAGAGACACTTGTGATGGTTCCACATTACAGTACATTAGCTGTATGTTGGGTGTGATGGAAGCTATAACTACTATGTCAGTAATACTAGATCTGTACTGTAGTATGGAGAGTGTACTGTATATAGTATAGAGCAATAGATGTGTTAGGGACATGACATCAGATGATTGAGATGTAGACACATCATAGAACCATTACATTAACCCTTCAACCTACAATTTTTTATCCAGTTGCATCTCGCACAGATACCTACAGTTACTCATCTATTATACATCCTATTCCTAGCATGTGAAGATGACTCAGGAAAGTTCAAAGTTATACATGTTAGCTTAGGTTCTTGATTTGTGGAGACTGCATGAATTGAATCTAAAATTCGGCAAGAGTTTGGTTCGTCACATATGATCTGTGCGTCACGGGTGCGTCAGGGATGTGTTACGGGTGCGTCAAGGGTGCATCAAGGGTGCGTCATGAGTACGACAAGGGTGCATCACGGGTGCGTCACGGGTGCATCATGGGTGCGTCAGGGATGTATCACGGGTGCGTCAAGGGTGCGTCACGAATACGATAAGGGTGCATCACGAGTGCGTCACAGGTGCGTCACGAGTACGACAAGGGTGCATCGCGAGTGCGTCACGAATACGACAAGGGTGCATCACGAATGCGTCACGAATACGACAAGGGTGCATCACGAGTGCGTCACGGGTGCGTCACGAGTACGACAAGGGTGCATCACGAGTGCGTCACAGATGCGTCACGGGTGCGTCACGAATATAGCAAGGGTGCATCGCGAGTGCGTCACAGATGCGTCATGGGTGCATCAGGGGTGCGTCACGATTGCGTCACGAATACAACAAGGGATTACCTTTAAAACGTTCCAGCATTTGCATCAGAAATTAATCTCACAGTTATGACTAAGACCACGTGTCAATGACTTCCGGGACCGTGGGTGGTTAACATTAAAAGTTTTTATCAAGCAATTTCGCAACAAATTATATGAAACGCGCACGATATCCTTTGTTCGTTACTTGTTTCTCGGAATGGTAGATCGAACCTGTTGATACCGAAAATTAGATCTAGAGATCGATAAGCAAAAGAGAACTTGAGAAGTTTTCGCGTGTATTTTCTGTAACGTGCACGAACGCATCTGGGTCGTTTCGCTCTGAAACGTCTCTTCGTTAGCTCTTTTATTTCCAAAAGTTCATCGAAATTCGCAACAAAAATAGAACTGTTATTCTCCCCTTACGTCATACGGATTTAAATATCCGAAAACTATTTGCATATCTCCATTATTCATGGTTTTACCGTCCTGAAAATGCCTATCAATTATTGAATGCTCTAATAATTTTAGCTGTGACCTCTTTACGACGTTTCACCTCATTTGCGTGCCATGCACGGGTTTCTATTTAGATCGAGGAGCTATCGACCGGTTTTCATGTCGAGACATATTAATCGATCGGTGCGTAACGATACGTTTTTCTTCCAGTCTTCGAATTCCGTCTTCCGGTTCCAAGTTGTGACTTTCGATCACATGGCTAAAAAGAACGATGCGATTTTTGACATGGGTTGAAAGCGAGAGTACAAGTTTTTGTAGAAAGATAAACCTCATATGCAGATTATCGCATTTAACGAATCAAACCCGTCCGACCCAGATTTCACATCGTAATCTAACTTTTCATTTAAATTATTCTCGGACGCAACACTGTCGTGTCAAAAGACTGGACTTTCGTGTTCCGTAACGTGTTGCATACAGGGTGTTCCGTTCGTGACGTTCCACTCGTCCGTCATTATTCTTACAATTAGCCTCGTTTCCACACCAAGCGATCTTTACGTAAATACGCGATTTAATTTCATTCCACCTCGACTCAGCACAAAAAAGAACACCAACGTTTATTGCTCGACCTTGATGAATGGCATCATTATACTCTTTCTGGAGCTCATTGTAATTGGACGATTTGTAGCAGCCTTCGGCATTCCTTCGATTCGATGAATTAGGAGATGATTGAATCAGAGCAGTCGTGATCTCAGAAATGTAAGGATAATGCAAAGAGTTTGCTACATTTTAAGCAACATTTTTCTACCTGTTACAAACAGTGAATCAACTTTGTACATCTAAACATTTGATTAACGAATATTAAGACCGCCGCAGAAAAGGCATAGATCGAGCGACGCATACCAATGGAAGGACGATTATCAGAGCATGCTAAAAGTCAGGTCGATCTCGGGACGTGCTTCATTAGCCACGATCAAACAAGGATCGTACCTGCAATCCGATGCTGCTGAGTCAGTCATAAAATTAGTCGCTAACGAAGTACCATAAAATCATCCCAAATTTTTGGATCCTGCAATCAAGCCCTTTTATACTCATCACTTCCTTCGTTAACTTCCATTTACAAAATCATATTTTTTATATGATTCATGGGTGTTTTTGATATCTCTCTTTATTAAAAATGTTGAACATAGAAAATTGCGTAACCGCTAAAATTTTTTAGGTAATACAAGGTTCAATTTCAACGGTGAAAGGCGATGCAACCGTAATTAAAGCAAAACTTTAAAGCGTCGATTAAGTCATACACCAACATCGACAGACCTCGATTAGCTACGCAGTCGAGCAAAACGTAAACGAACGCTATTCCGTAATTCTCATAAAACAACTATAAAACACCATTGGTTCAGATACATAAATTGACGACGGCTTAAGAAGATTTGCATGTCTGATATTAAATTTCTGATCGCCTTAAAATATTTTAAGTGGGCAAAAATGATGGAATCGGTCATATAAGGTAGACTGCTAGGTTTATTTATTGGCAATTTTCGTTTGTACCTGGTTAATATATTTCGTTATAATTGTGTTTCTCAGTGTTTCAATTTTTTGGTCGATTGCACCAGGTCTGCGTTAGAATTTCCCTCGTGTATGACGCACGAACGGAGGATAAAAATGTAAGGATTACGTAAGATACGAGACTTGGACGGGCGATTACGTGGGCAGTCGATCTGGCCGCCGATGGAAAACGACACGAGCGTGCAATATGCATCGTGTAACATCGAATACGTGACCATTCGAGCGGAACGTTCACGGGAATGTTTATATACATTTTATCGAAGAGTTCCACAGTTACAGTTTACGTTGTAAAGTAATTGGGTTCGAAATGGCGGGGCTTTCTCGAAATTCGTAGGAGCATTTCACCCCTTCGAAATTTCGAATTTCATCAAATTCCACCTTTAATCCCGCTTTCACGGTTTCAATAAAAACTCTTTTACGAATCTTACGAATCTCGAAATTCCACATCTGAAATTTCCCGTAGGAGCATTTTACCCCTTCGAAATTTCAAATTTCCTCAAATTCCACCTTAAATCCCGCTTTCACGGTTTCAATAAAAACTCTTTTACGAATCTTACGAATCTCGAAATTCCACATCTGAAATTTCCCGTAGGAGCATTCCACCCCTTCGAAATTTCGAATTTCCTCAAATTCCTCTAACTCCTCCTTCAGTTCCAATAAAAACTCCTCTACGAATCATACAGTCATTTATTATAAAAGGCTACAAAATCATCATTACATAGTCCTATATGCAAAATAAATAAATAAATAATGTAACAGTCAACGAGCAGTCATTCACGCCTCATTTTCATCGTCCCCTTCCGTGATTGGCAATTCCGTGGGAGGTTCGGTTGGCCATTTACCGACGGTTGCAGCAGGATCAATCGTGGACGGAGGATCCGTAATTACGATTGAACCCAATGGTTCCACCGTTTGTTCCTCGTCCTTCACCGTGTTCTTATCCTTTTCGTCTACCGAGCTGTCATTTTCTTCGGGTTGCATCTGGGGTTTCGCTTCGGGCTCGATTGAATCTGGGGTGGGAGGCACCAGCTCTGTTGAGGGCATCATCGTTTTGATTTGACATTGGCGACCCATGTAACCCAGAGGACAGATACATCTGCAATTTTATGGTGTTGTATGTAGACATTATTTCTTTAACAGCAACTATAATGTATGAGTTATATAATTAATGTAGAAGTGATACTATTGATGTATGAATTATATCATTAATGTAGAAGTTATACTGTTGATGTATGAATTGTATCATTGATGTAGAAGTTATATTATTCATGTATGAATTATACAATTAATATAAAAGTCATACTTTTGATGTATAAATAGTAACATTAATATAGAAGTCATATTATTGATGTATGAATTATATCATTGATGTAGAAGTTATGCTGTTGATGTATAAATAGTATCATTAATGTAGAAGTTATACTATTGATGTATGAATAGTAACATTAATATAGAAGTTATATTATTTATGTACGAATTATATCATTGATGTAGAAGTTATATTGTTAATGTATGAATTATACAATTAATATAGAAGTCATACTTTTGATGTATGAATAGTAACATTAATATAGAAGTCATACTACTGATGTATGAATTATATCATTAATGTAGAAATTATACTATTAATGTATAAATAGTATCATTAATGTAGAAGTTATACTATTGATGTATGAATTGTATCATTGATGTAGAAGTTATACTATCGATGTATGAATTATTCTATTAATGTAGAAGTCATAGTATTGATGTATGAATTATATCATTATATTAGAAGTTATATTATTGATGTATGAATTACACAATTAATGTAAAGGTCATACTATTGACATATGAATTATTCTATTAACATAGAAGTTATACCATGAACGTATGAGTTATATCATCAACATATCCAATTAAAATACAATACCTATAATTGCCATCTTCCCTGGTCATGCTAATACAAGTCGAATTATTCTGACATATTCCCGGGTGTTCGTCGCAATACGTCAACTTCTCGTTACACAGGTCCCCAGCCCATCCAGGTTCGCATCTGCACTCCCACGGCCGTTTGCAAGTTCCGTGTACGCAGCCAGGATAAGGGACACATTCGGTACAATTTGGACCAGTCCAACCTACGCGACACCTACACGTCCCCGGACGACGACAACTGCCGTGTTCTCGGCTGCATCCTTGCGAGCAAACAGCTGCACAGACAACAAATTAGTTTAGATAAATGTACATTGTACGGGGTACAATGGTTACTCACGAGTCTGGCAGAGAAGTCCGGTCCAGCCGGGTTCGCAGCGGCATTCGAGTGGTCCTTGACATGTTCCGTGAACGCAGCCGGGGAGAACTGCGCATTGCTTGCATTTTGGTCCTTGCCAACCTAGTCGACATCTGCGAAAAATATAGAAGACATAGAAGATATAGAAGAATTAGATGGATTGTAGAGTCGTACAATTTTTGAGAGGTGGTCAGAAGAGATATGCTAAGTTTTTCTGGGTCCAGCATTTGTTATTTGCTTTTCTCTCAGCTCCCTACTTAGCTTTTCTCAGCTGGTTTCTGTACCTTACTATTACGATACCACGTTACCCGTTCCTTCACATTCCTCTAATGCCACGTTTCCACCTCAGTTTGTCATTACACTCGAAATCCCGAAATACAGTACTTTCGACTAAACGCCTGAATTACATCGTTCACATTCGATGTAAAGTACCAGCCACGTATTAACGGAACGAGGGCCAAGTAAATGGTCGGTTCGGTTCGATTCGCTGCTACCGGTACCGATAACCGTTCATTACTCCACCACTACGCTTTAACACGTTACCTGCATTCGCCAGGCTTCTCGCAGTATCCCTGGCTGGGTAGACAATCGGCGGCGCAGATCGGTTCCGAGCAGAATATACCCTTCCATCCAGGATCGCAGGAGCATTCGAAGCTTACGTTGCAGCTGTAAACGAAAATCAATTTTGTCAGGGTAATAAGGTCTTCGTGCGCGAATTCGCGGAAAACGTTTCGCGTTACGGAAATCAAGATCTTCGTGCTGGAAACTTTCACGGTTCGAAGTTAAATGAACCGTGGTCAGACGCGTTGTTTAAAAACGGTTGGAATAAATTCGCGGTTAACGTAATTGTATCTCTTATGGAGAAATTAAACCGGAAAGTGGATCGTTCGTGGTTTAGTTAGACAGCGGTCTCGCTTCCGTTCGTGCAATTTTTGTAATACAATGCGAAGTTAATTTTGTGTAGTATTTTTGCTTGTAAATTACCTGCCATGTTGACATCCTGGCAGAGCCACACATTTGTCGCATAGCTCACCGTAGAAGCCCAATTTGCAGCGACATTCACCGGGTCGACGGCAGTAACCCTGAAGAGGGTCACATCCCTTACGACAGATTGGCACGTCGCACAAATCGCCGGTCCATCCTAAGAAAAGAATTAAAAGAATCGGCTATACAAGAATTTCTGTCATTAGCTTTTTATTGCACTTTTCGACTTCTTTTTTTACCTGGCAAACACTTTACTTCTCCGGCCTCGTCGCAGATGTAATGCGAATTTGGATGCTGGGAAGCTGGTATCTCGCATGCCTGCTTCTTCCATTTGGGCACGTACCTAAATGCAAATTTATTTCTCTGAAATATCGGTGCATTAGACCACTGTGTACTATCAGGTTATACTGTATATGATCAAACCTGTAGATTGAACTATATTAAAGAGCGTTATATTAAAATATTATACACTATTATTGTACATTGTGGTAAACTATATTGAGGTACATTAAACTTGTACATTAAACTGGTACATTAAACTGGCACATTAAACTGGAACATCAAGTGCACTATATTAAACTATTATACACTGTAATAAACTATATTGAGCTACATTAAACTGGCACATTAAACTGGCACATTAAACTGGTGCATTAAGTGCTCTATATTAAACTATTATACACTATTATTACACACTATAATAAGCTACATTAAACTACATTAAAAGTGTACATTAAACTGGCACATTAAACTGGTACATCAAGTGCACTATATTAAACTATTATACACTGTAGTAAACTATATTGAGCTACATTAAACTGGTACATTAAACTGGCACATTAAACTGGTACATTAAGTGCATTATATTAAACTATCACACACTATTATTACACACCATAATAAACTACATTAAACTACATTAAAAATGTACATCAAACTAATCAAATACGAAGCAGACTTATCTTAAACAAACTTCATAACAAATGATTGGAAATGTAAATAAAATATTGTTCTGCTTAAAATGTTCACGTGAATATGTTCACATATGTTCTGCTTAAATGTTCACAAAATGGCTCCTCGGAAGTGCTCGAATATTACAAGCTTAATTAACCGTATTATTATTATGACGAAGTATAACGACAAAGGATGTCTCAGTTATAAATAGAATTACATTCTTTTCCAAATTGAACGCCGCTTTCAAAAGAGAAACCATACGTATATAGAATAGTGGAGCGAGACATAACCGGACAAGGCGAACACTGTTCAAGATAACATCGTCTACGACTCAGCAATTAAAGCAACGGTGTACTACATGTGGCACGCAAAGTAACAATCTGATCATTGATAATAAGTTGAAAGAATTCGTTGTACAAACAGTGTCTGATGGAGATCACCCTTCTAAATGTAATGTCTCAATTTTTGCTATTGGGACCTCACACATTTGAAGTCACTTGATCTTCAAAATTACATGATCTTCAGTGTCAAGTATTAACTTTTTCATACAGTTATTTTTCATGTATTTTCCTGAACCCCTCAGTATAGATTTGATCTATATATATTTGACAAAATAAAACACAAGAGTATAAAATATCTGAACAAGTAGTATTAACAACCTTGTGGCATTGATACATCACTGTGTATTATCAGATACTATTAGATCGTTGTTCATGATCAAACTTTGCTACATTAAAGTAATTAAGCAAACTTATCTTAAAGTGTACGAAAAATGACAAGAAAAGTAAATGAAATATTTTAGAACAGAGTAAGTGTGAAATTTATAGAGTGACTCGACTTTGAAGGGTAGCAGAAATTAATTAAAAATACCTTGGACCAGCAGCAAATAAATGACAAGAAAAGTAAATAAAATATTTTAGAGTAGAATAAATGTGAAATCTCCAGAGTGACTCCACTTTGAAGGATAGCAGAAATTAATTAAAAATACCTTGGACCAGCAACGAATAAATGACAAGAAAAGTAAATAAAATATTTTAGAGTAGAATAAATGTGAAATCTTCAGAGTGACTTGAGATTGAAGGGTAGCAGAAATGAATTAAAAATACCTTGGACCAGTAGCGAATCCAAAAGGCAGCGCACTAAGTCCAGAAACGGCGGTCACGCCGACGGAGGGTCCATTGTTCAGGATGCCCAGTTCACCAGGACCGATTAGGAGGCTGACACAAGCAAGCAGTAGTATCATCTTTGCTTGACTTCCGAGTCAAGACTGAGGACGACCGCTTCCAAGGCTTTGCCTTGGATAACGGGACCTTGTTCGAGGTCACGACACACTTTTTCATCGTTGCTCGTGTGTGCGACACGCGTACACAGCTGGACTTCCCCCACGAAATCGTCTTCTCTTTTTGTTTTATTCCGCCGACTCACGACAAGTTTATTATTCGCTCGGGAAAGTTCAATGTACCTCTGTATTTCTTTGGCCGCGTTCGAAAGGAAATGGGACTTTCTCGAGAGGTAAGCCATGGAATTTGGCTAACTCCCTGGGGCCAGTTTTGGATAACAGTTATTTCGACAAGGTTGGAAAATCTGACTCGCTCTGAATTGCAAAAACAGTCTTCCAGCGAGAAGTCAAATTAATACCCCAATTTTCCAGATACCCGAATTCCGAAATTCCCGGAATGAAAGTTTCAAAGTATTAAAGAATCTTTTATGTTCAAAGAATGAAACATTCCCTCAGTAATCTGGTTTAAATCCATTCGATATGGAACAGTCCCTTCGTAAATTCAATGAAAAGAACCCTCGTCATTCACGTTTGATCCTCAAAGAAGGAGGGATCCACAAGAAGGGATTAAAATCCTGAAAGTTTCCAGGAAAGAATGAGTACAAAATAGTTGAGAAGAGATTTATTTATACTTTAAAAACTATGTACAGCTTCCGTACTATTTACAAATAAATACACAGCTTAGCACCTCGAAAAGCGCTGTTCTACTTTCTCTGATGATAGGAACTCTTAACAGTCTGTCCGTTGCGCGTTGAGCAAGCAGTGATTTAACCTTCTACCACGTACAAAAATATGGTCCATTTGTACAGACTACCAGCACATTTACACGTTTTACAGACTATCTTATCTATCGAACATCAAATTTACAGGGTTAAGTAGAATTGACTCGGTCGCTTGTACAAAATTATCCTCAAGGAACCGACTCAATTGTTATACATATAATGGCAATAATCTAGCAGTCCCTTATCTTTGACAAAAGCGTCCGCCCTCGGGCAGACGTGTCCCTGAGTTTGTCGACTAACACGTTGACAAGCATGGAACAAATTTAATTCGCAAAAAAAAGAAATGAATAATCTACAAAGTTAATTTGAAGAGTCAACGTGTTAGTTCTAAAGTACGAAGGGTTACACATATGATACACTTTAAAATTAAATTCCTTTCAATAAAGAACTAAACAATAGACCAGAAAATGCTCAAACTTCCTCGACCTCCGCATTCTTGTTCTTCATGCAAATCTTTACGAGGCCCAGAATGACCAGCGAAAGAACGGCACAACCGCAGGCAGCGTAGATGTCCCAAGGATACAGCTCCTCGAGGGTCCTCTCTATCCTCTTAGCATGAACGAAATTGGGCCTGGTGTCCACTTCGATGGGGAAACTACCTGGCCCGTCGTTCGACGCGATCCTCACGAAGTATTTAGTGCCCGGCACCAGCGAAATCTGCGCAGAATTCGAGTCCGCCACTTGGTTGCCCATCAGACCTCCCGTCTCCGGCTCCCAGGACACCACGTACGACTCCCTGTTCCCCTGGTCCTTGTCCAGCTTGTAATCGTTGCTGGTAGATGGCGTATTGTCGCTTTCCATGGAATCGTCCGTGCGATCGTCCTTTCTTCTGAAGAAGAACCTCCTGAATACCTCGTCGGAGATCTGAGAGTCCTCCTGGCTCCTCCATTCGGCGAGCACCTTTTCGCCGTACTTTTCCAGGAAGAATTGTCTCACTCGGTTGTTGAATCGAACCTGTTCCAGGGATCTCTGTTTCTGGAGTTGCGACTGCACGTCTTTCCACGAGATCGTCGCTTCGTATAAGGGACCTTCTTTTAGGGATTCCAGTTTCGGCTCCCACTCTTGCCAACTGTAGTGCTTGACGCCGTCCAGCATTGCCACGATGATCCAGGTGTCGGGTCGTAAGTTTGGACTGCGTCCACCTGGGTAGTAGCCGGACACTCGCCATTGTTTGTACACTTTACGCATTACCACCGCCACGTCGAATTTGTCGAGGTTGAGGGGCGCCTTCTTGGGGGCGGGCAGCATGGAGGGAAGGTATTTTTCTTCCACTCTTGTCTGGCGGTAGGTGCACGCTGTCTGACATGCGGGACACTGGAAAATAAAATGAAACTAGTTATGGAAAATGTAGATAATGGTTCTTGGTTTTTTAATTTAATGAATTCTAAACTTATTCATACAAATTCTTCTTCCTTCTCGTTATTCTACAAACACTATTTAAAGATACCCCCAATTCTTTTATCAAAAAACATCAGAACCCCAAAAGTGGGTCCAAAGGTCTAAAGCTTCATAGTAACTCGGTAGTCAACCGTTGCCCAAATATTTGAAAAAAGATTTCTATCTGCAGAGGTCGATACTAAGCTCGATCTTCCGTGAAAATCGACAGGTAGCCGTTTCTAAGGATTTTCCCTGCGCTTTGCGTCCTTTTATCGGTTCCCTTTCTTCCCGCCCCAGTGCCGCAGGCCAATGTTCATCGATTTCGGACCTTCAAAGTTAACCCCCGCGCAAAGAACTTTTCGATCGATTCGAATTTTCCGCTGATTCGATATGCCTCGGTGGTTCGAACCTGGAGGTCCGAAATTTAAGAACCTTGGTATTCTACGGAGGTTATTTATCGGAATTGACAGATGGAAAGCTACATTTGAAAATCTGTTTTCGGTCAAAGGAAATTGAGGCAACGATATGTGACTCTGTATTTGGACCGATCTGGTTTTAACATAATATTGCTGTTATGTTTGTACATAATTTTGCTGTTATATTTTTACATAATATTGCTGTTATATTTGTACATAATATTGCTGTTATAATTGTACATAATATTGCTGTTATATTTGCACATAATGTAGCTGTTATATTTGTACATAATTTTGCTGTTACTTTTGTACATAATATTGCTGTTATATTTATACATAATATTGCTGTTATATTTGTACATAATATTGCTGTTATATTTGTACATAATATTGCTGTTATATTTGTACATAATTTTGCTGTTATATTTGTACATAATTTTGCTGTTACATTTGTACATAATATTGCTGTTACATTTGTACATAATATTGCTGTTATATTTGTACATAATTTTGCTGTTACTTTTGTACATAATATTGCTGTTATATTTATAAATAATATTGCTGTTATATTTGCACATAAAGTAGCTGTTATATTTGTACATAATTTTGCTGTTACTTTTGTACATAATATTGCTGTTATATTTATACATAATATTGCTGTTATATTTGTACATAATATTGCTGTTATATTTATAAATAATGTTGCTCTTGCATTTGTACATAATGTGTATAATATAGTGCATTACTGCTATTCTATTACCAGTAACAGCAGTAAGAGCCCCAAAGACAGATGACGCCCCTTAACGCCGTTTCCCCTCGTTAGAAGGAAAATTTCCTGGGGTATCCCCTAATCGAAAGACTCCGTAAATTTACTTACATGTAGATACTGGTCGCCCTCGCAAATGGTCCTCGTTTTCTCCCAGCGATTCTCCAAGCCCTCGCAGTATTGCCAGCACTGTAACACACAAGAAAAAAGAAATAAAATCACGTACACGTACACACGTAAAAGAAGCGAGCACGGAGAAGAGGGAGGTTTGAACGTTGAACAAAAAGCTCTTGCACGCACGGGTAAAAAGGACGACGGTAGACGAGGGAGGGTGAAGAGGGAACGGCTAAGGAACGCAAAGAAGGAAAGGGAGAATAAGAAAGCATCGGCTGGGACCGTTGAATCGAGCGATTTAAGCGGCTATAGAGAGGACCAGGGGAAGGAAGAGATGCAGTCAGAGACAGGAGAAAAAAAGGTGGAAGAAAGAAAGAAAGAAAGAGATGGAGAATTTAGGTGGGGGTCCGAATTAGCTCCAACCTGTTTCAGGCATAACAGGCACCGTCGTTGTTGTCTTCATATTTATTGGGGTACCGTCTCTCGTGGAGCCCTGTTTCCAGAGTCTTTTTTTATTCTCTTAGACCCCTCACTCCCTGAATTATCCTTCATCACGATGTTCCTTCTAAGTCCGCCTGTTTCTACGAAGCATTCCCTCTTTCGCGTTAATGACGCCTCCAAAAAAGCCTCGCGATAATTTCCTACGACCATTTTTCCCGACATTTGGTCTTCGTGTCGAGATTAGACCTCCTAAGGTCTTTGTCGTGGAAATTAGTCCAAATCATTGGTTGGTTATTTTACCATTTCGAATTGAAGGAAAAAACGTAATGGAATCTTTGGAATATAGAAAATTGGATTGCTCGGTTTGGCCAGTATTTCAGTAAAGCCACGAAGCTGCAGGCTCTCGCGGCGCCCTTTCATCCTCTTTATTTCACTTTACGACGACCCGGTCATTGATTTCCTGGGCAAGGGGACTTCGTTTTTACGACCCTCCGATCGTAATTCGATAACGGTACGATCATTTCATCTGGATGAAATCTGATGGAGCGATCGACGCCTCTAATCCACCAGTCTTCGATTACCGATTAATACCCGTACGAATTTTTATCACTCTATCATTCCACTGATTAAGAAACTACATCCATCATAAAATACTCTATATTCTGAATTTCAATCTACTCTTAACTTTTCTAATTTATTCCACATACGTGACCCTATGACCTTTTTCAGCAAAAACGGTATAGCTCCTCTAATTCCTCCAAAAATAATTTCAGTATAAAGAGTGAAATATTGTGGTACTAGTGAATAGAATGGCGGTAGAAATTTCTTTAAACAAAGCTAACAAGGATGACCAACCTGCCAATTCGAGTCACCCTCGTTTCCGATCGGTCGAGCACCCTCGAAGTAGAAACAATTACCCGTGCACGAGAAGAAAGGGCGGTTCAAAGCGAGCGAAAGATTCCCCTAGCCACGAATAATCGTCATTACGACCGTAACTTGGCCGTTTTCTCACCGAGGGGGTTCCCCTGCAGCACGACCTTCATTAAGCCACCTCCGCGCGTCCGCCTCCTCCGAGAATCGTTATTCTAATGTGACCAGGGAAATGAGGACCTCTCCTTTTTCGAGAATAAATTTGAATGGATCATCGCCCTCGCTCGATTCAACCACGATAATGTCCGGAGCGTGTGTGCGTCTTCTATTCGTCTCTCCGTGGGTGTACGCGGGCAAGATGGCATCGATTTCCCCGAAATTAATGGACACCCCCTGTACACCAAATGAGCAACGCCCTACGAGTACACACACGTGTACGTGCATTGTACGTGAGTTAATCGTGATTCCCATCTGTCCGGGAGGGGTGCCTACCAAGGGTGGACCACCATGATTTTCCTCGGCGCCCCATAAAACCGACACGCGAGATTTATCGTCTGGTTCCTAGTTTGGATTTCCAGATGACCGAACGGATACTTTTTCGCGGGGTATTTTTGTTATTTCGTTGTTTTTTTTTTTGAGGGAATTCTTGGGAAAGAAGGGTCAGTCGCTCTGAATTTCCTGATGGGTTCCAACTTGGGCTATTTGAGAAAGAGGGTCTCGCAGGATGGATGTTCGAAGCGGCTGGAGTATTTTCGGAAATAACACGTCTCTAATTATTACGAGTAATTTTATGAAAAATCAGTGGGATAGTAATTTAAACTTTAGCAAATATCATACAAATTTAAAGAGAATTTAAAAAAATATCTGACATTATTTTAATCATCTCTCACAAATTTAACTAATCTTTTAAAATGATCTAACTTTCAACAAGGTTAAATAAAGTTTCCAATTAATTAACAATTGTCTATTGACTATCAAAAGGAAGATATGGGTGCTACATAGCCATCAAACTTCAAAGAGAATTTTTGAAATGAATGAGAATTTAATTACCATGCTGCAAGTGGTCTGTTGTTGTCCAGAGTACCAATCACAGACTCCCTCCGTGGTATGTTTCCTCAAACACTGTGATCTGCACTGAGCGATTCTGATGACCGGTCCAAGATCAAAACCGGTAACCGTGGTCAAACACCAGAAAAACAGGAACCACAAAATTTCCATGTTCGATTCTCTTCACTCACTGATTCACTTTCTAAAACCACTATTGTGAAACACTGAAACAATGATCGAAACGAATGCAACGCGTTGGAGGAGAAATACAGACACGGGTATCTCCGAAATTTCGAGCCGACTGCGACCCTTCGGAGGTCGGTACCTTCCTTATGTAGCCACGCGCCCCACCATTGAATTTTAGCTCGCCCCTACCCCCTAAAGGCAAGCGTAGCATCCCTTGTAATTATCCGTAGGCTGGAACCGTCTCCCTCGGCATATGGTCGACCACGCTGCATCATCGTCCTTCTGGCCGAATTATTTCGCCGACCAAAGTAGGCCAAACTGCGAAAAGAGTTGCTGTCTTTTTTCTTTTTATTTTGCTATGCAATCCTGATTCTTGGAAGGAGTTTTTAGACTCCTAATATCGCGTTATAAGATCCTTCTTATATTAAAAGATTTTCAATAGTTTTGTTGGAGATATGCACGTTAGAATTAGTAGATGTATTTGTATTGTAAATTTTTTCAAATTTTGTATTTTATGATCAAGTTTTGAGTGATTATAATTTTATCTGGGAGGGTAACATGTATAATTGGGTGACTAGTAATAATGAATTTTTATTTATTTTAGTTTATTAAGAAATTTATAATTTAAGTAGCTGCAAATTGAAGTTGTATAAAAGTTTGACCCTTTAGATTAAGGCTTTTGCTTTTCATCCTTGTATATATTCTGAAGAATATTTCATGTTCAACATGAATTAATATTTGTGTAATTTTTACAGCTAGTAACATAACCTAACAGCAACCTAACCTAAACAGTACATTCAAAATGCTTCATTATTATGTTCAGAAATGTTCTAAGCATTTTGAAGTGCTTCCACAAGATGGTTAATAATGTCTAACCTAACCTAACCAGTTAATAGTCTAACCTAACCTAACCTAACCAGTTAATACTCTAACCTAGCCTAACCTAACCTAACCAGCAAATTCAAGATGCTTCATTATTATGTTCATAAATGTTCTAATTATTTTGAAGTGCTTCCACAAGAAGGTTAATAATGTCTAACCTAATCTTACCAGTTAATAGTCTAATCTAACCTAATCAGCTAATAGTCTAACCTAACCTAACCTAACCCAGCCAGTGAATTCAAGATGCTTCATTATTATGTTTATAAATGATCTAATTATATTGAAGTGCTTCCACAAGATGGTTAATAATGTCTAACCTAACCTAACCAGTTACTAGTCTAACCTGACCTAACAGGTTAATAGTCTAACCTAACCTAACCTAACACAACCAATGAATTCAAGATGCTTCATTATTATGTTCATAAATGTCCTAATTATTTTGAAGTGCTTCTACAAGATGGTTAATAATGTCTAACCTAGCCTAACCAGTTAATAGTCTAACCTAACCTAATCAGTTAATAGTCTAACCTAACCTAACCTAACCTAACCAGTGAATTCAAGATGCTTCATTACTATATTCATAAATATTCTAATTATTTTGAAGTGCATCCACAAGACAGTTAATGTCTCGAACCCAACCTAACCTAACCTAACCAGTAAATTCAAAATGCTTCATTACTATCTTCAGAAATATTCTATGTTGCTTCCACAAGATAATGTCTATAACTTCCAAAACTAAATATCAAGGAAACCACAAATGTAACATTAAATATATGGAAGAAAATTATCGAAGCAATATTCTTAAACGATGCATCGCGATTCAAGTTTCCCGTTGGAATGCTCTGCATACAATCTGTCGTCGCGAATATTATCTCGGTAGTGCACCACCCTCGCATTACAGCCTAGCGTTTCACTGTAATTATCCACGTGCCGTATGGTCGCCGGCATATGGTCCAAAACGCCATTCTACCGCGAAGAATCCTTCCCCGATAGAAGGAAGAAAAGATTGCTTCGGAATTGACCTGTTCTCGGGACAAATGAAATTTCGTCCTTTGTTCCTTTCTAGTTTACGATAATATCCATTGAAAACACAATATTCCTCTTTTGTGGAACAATTGCTATTAAAATGTTCTTTGAACGCAATCTGGGTCATGTCCCGAGCAAAATTGCGTTGAGCTAGTTTGCCTGTCAAAGCTACGAAGTTTCAGAATAAAGGAACCTTCGTTGAAAATCTCAGTTATTAATAACGTAGATGGGCTAAGATGACCCGAAAGAGAAGAGGGCTTTGAAAGGTTCGGAGGGTGACCAGGAAAATTTAGCCGCAATTAGCATCCTGAACGTTGCAAACATCCCGTCTCAAAAGAGAAGGAAGTGATCGAAGTATTATCAAAAGGAGCACGATTTCTCGCAGGTACACGGTCCCACCCACCACCTCCACTCGATGAAAGGAAAAAAATCAAATCAAAGAGGCTGAACGCGAAGGAAGAGGCGGAGAGACACGGGGTTTCCGATAAAGAACACAGGCGCAGGAGGAGGAGTAGAAACGTATTCACCGGAAGTCGTTCGTGCTCCCTGGGTGCCCCGTGATACCCCGCCACAATGCACAGGATGTGTACAAATAAGGGTATTTGTCTGGCAGTCCGATTGTGGGGTGAAATATATGACGTTAAAACTCTGGGCCTAAGTTGCATCCCTCGCGCGAGCCTGTGAAACACGCTGATCCGCGCCCGTTCGCTCGCCAATAGAAAAGACGAATAGAAGAACTATTCATCTAGGCAGCGTTTAGGGGTGGCGCTCGGGACTTCAATGGAGAGTGACATTTTATTGTGCTTCAGGGTTTTTCTCACACCTGGACCGATCTATGCCTCACAATTTTACTATTTTTATTATACAGTAAAATTAAGAGGCTTTGAGTTCTTGCAAATCAATGGAATTTTCATGTCGTTAATGGGACTCTTTATTCTCCTGTAAAATTAATAGGCTTTCATCTTTGCGCATTCTTGCAAATCGATAGAATTTTCGTGTCGTTAATGGGACTTTCTTTAGAAACAGGGTGTCAACTGGTGTAACTCCCTGAAAGGGTGGCAGAGTATTCAGGTTCTGATTGCAAATCGTTCAGAATTGAGATCATGGAATCGTTAAACTCTCGATTCACACCCAGTCTCATGACGCATATTTCAGTGCAAATGTCCCAAACCGCACTGCAATTGTTAATTCTCTTTAATTTAAACTTTCATTGTCCGTTGTAATATCATAGCTATGAAGGTAGTTTTGGCGCATGCCACAAATAAATTGTAGGAAAGGGTTTAAGTAGCATATACGTTTGAGTAATACATATGTTACATACATACATAGTTGCAGTTCAAATGTCCCAAACCTCACTGCAATTGTTAATTCTCTTTAATTTAAACTTTCATTGTCCGTTTTAATATTATAGCTATGAAGGTAGTTTTGGCGCATGCCACAAATAAATTGTAGGAAAGGGTTTAAGTAGTATATACGTTTTGAGTAATACATATGTTACATACATACATAGTTGCAGTTCAAATGTGACAAACCTGACTTTTTCATACTCTATACCTTTCTTGTTCGTTTTAATATTATAGCTATGAAGGTAGTTTTGCATCCGACAAATTGTAGGAAAGGGTTTAAGTAGCACTCGTTTTGAGCAATACATACATATATTGCAATACATATTCAATTAGTTTGTTCATACATTCAATTTCAATACAATACATTCGTAATACACAGGTTCATGTCTTGCCTCATTTAGACTCATTTGATTTAGGGATTCAATCACTTTACTCATTACAGTCACTTGCTAAATTTCTCGGATTTTCCTAATATGTGTTAGGGTTTCAATGTTTGATGCTGAACCTCCCTGAAGACATTTCCCGACACCCATAGGTGAGGATGTTTTCGTAGGACCCGTAATCCGTGACCTCCCTTCCACATTCCTTTTCCCGCGTCTCCGACCTTCTTTTCTATCACCGTGTAACATCTCCCGCACGAACCGTTCTTGTATTCCTGTGACCACGCGTTGCCCTCGCAAGAGCATTGTTTATCGACCGTAATCCTCGCCGCGAAGGATTACGTGAGTCTCGATTTTCCGTCAGATTATGTTTCTTTGGCTTGAACAGAGCTTCGGCAGTTTAGAAGTAAGAGAAAGAATTCGAATCGAAACCACGTTCAAAGATGGGTCAAGATACCGTTTCCGTTCTTGAGTTGCATAAAAAACGCTTTTCCATTGGGATTCAATAGAACGGAACTGGGTTTCTTATCAAGCTTTCCTTTCTGATTTCTTTCAGGGCGTTGCAGTTCTTTCATAAAATTCTTAGGAGAGATGAGATTTTGCGTAAAAATATAACTGGTAAAGATGCAACGGTTCGATACGTTAATTAAACATTTGAGACCAGACGTCTCAAACTATCAAAATAACGTCAAAATTACACTGAAAGTGTAGTCACGTTTTTCGGACGCGTTCAAAGTTTACACTGGACTTTAGAGGCGCGAGGACGTGGTGCATAACAAAAGAAGTTTGCTGATCGGATTGTCACACGTTGGGGAGCTTATCTGTCCTAGAAAAATATAGCCATTCTTTCAGCATAATCTCCATACAAAACCCGAGGGAATATTTTTCTCAAATATTATTCGTCTTCAATTCTCGAACACGTTCAAAAAATTATTCAAATCATATTATACCCAAAATTATTCAAATCACCTTACGTCTAAAATTCTTCAAATCATCCAATGAGAAGTGAATCTCAGCTGAAGCCTTAATTCTATAAACCTAATGTAGGAGCATAAAATTGCTAAGAATTACAGCGAACACCTTTAGCCAAGAGTCATCTTGATCGACGCGACAAGGCAGAAAATTTAGGTCTTCAGGGTTGTATCGTCGTAGGAGCTTTGAAAGGCAGTTTTCGCGTCAAATACGACGGCGACAAATTTTCATTGTCAGTCGGCAGCATTAGCGTTTCCCTCGGTCAAGGTATAAGAAGAGAAAGAAGAAGAGATTTCACGAAACGAGTCCCCGGGGAGGACAGGTGGTAACCAGAGGATCTCTGAATCGCTATTGAGCACTTAGCCTTCTACCTTGCCCCTGCTAGGTATCCGCCAATATGTTAGCCTGACAAATTCTCGAAACCGAAATTTATAACCCTCCACTGCTGGTGGATCGGCCTCGGGGACTGCTTTATGACGCTAGGAGTCGAATCTTGTGGACGGAGGTCTGATGAGTGTCCGTAACCAAATAGTTACCTGAGATAAGGGGTTTACTGACACTTTTCATTAATAATTTACACTTTCTTTTCTTTGCGAAACAATTCAATAGGTGTCTTTGGTATCAGCACTTTATTTAAAATTAACCCGATTTTATTTTCTATCAATTTTAAATCTGTAAAGATTGACTAAAAGCTAAAACTAGTTTTCTAGGGCGTAGCTCATCAATCCCCTGCTGTCAAATTAACAGCGTCCCTTCGCAGTCACAGAAAAGCTCACATCCCAGCAATTAAGGCTTCACCCTCTGGCACGGGCGAAAATTTTTTTCCCCCCCAGTAAATCATGTGAACGTTTACGAATCTGGGCTGATTTAGAGCTGTACCGCGAGCGTCATCGTTTTGTCATACAGCCCCAGTTGTAAATCAAGGACTCCTTACTCTAACTTCAAGGTCGGACTACCTCGGTTTTCCTCGTCAACGTGACGGTAGCAATCACCTAATTTACTGCGGCTGACTTTCGGTCGGAGTGAAAACTGCGGTTCGACCGTCGCTTTTTGCAATCTCATCCTGTGAGGGTCTTTGTTATCGAACAGCCTCTGAAACCTTTCGGCTGCGGAACTTTCGCTTACTGCGGCTCCCTGCGGTTCTAGTTTCTGCCATTTTCGGAATTTTGAAAGTTATGATTTTTGACATGTGAGGCGCAGATGTGAACTCTGTTGAATTCGATGTGCAGATATTTGTAAACTTGCAATATGATTGTGTCTGTCAGAATTAATATTAGACAAAGGAAGATGAAATTTCAATTTGGTGTTATGGAATAGACTATGCAAATTAATAGACTTGTACTCAAAATTGAGTATTGAAAATTCGAGTAGAATTTATCTTATTAGTTAAAGTACGAGTGCGTCATGACGCACAAGTGATGAGTTTAGGTGCAAGTATACTTTCAAATTATGCAACACAGGAATTATTCCATAAATACTTCTGTAAATAATTCTTTAAATAATTCTGTAAATAATTCTGTAAATAATTCTTTAAATAATTCTGTAAATAATTCTGTAAATAATTCTGTAAATAATTTGACTGAATTAAGGGAAGAATATAAAAGTACCACTTGTGCTATTATTGTACCATTAACAAAAGTGAGCTAAGCGTTCAAAGATGGACCTTTCGATAGCATCGGACCGCTTCATCGAAGAAATTCACGCGGCAGATTTCACGGCGCAAATGGCACGAAATTCCGAACTCTTTCTTGCGTCTACCCGATTCTCTACCTCTTCCGCCGTCATTAATTCTTTTTTTGCGTAGCCGGTGCATCTTGTACCGCGGCCACTTTTTGCAGGATACAATGGCTCACGAAGAATATCGTCCGATAATCTCGTATGCACGTGGTTCCACGCGTGTTCGTGGCTCGTTCGCTTTT
The DNA here is from genome assembly GCF_050947335.1 of Megachile rotundata. NCBI lineage: Eukaryota > Metazoa > Arthropoda > Insecta > Hymenoptera > Megachilidae > Megachile > Megachile rotundata. The sequence goes on from NC_134996.1 coordinate 11,970,271, forward strand.
CAATGGGGGCCCCATGGTCGGGCCCGTCGTTCGTTTTCGCGTCGCGGCCAAACCGACCGCAAGCGTGTGTTCGTCCTGGGTAATTGCCGTCGAAAGGAGCGTTTCGCTAAGGTGAGGCTCGTAAAAAGCACGCGAAAGCTGCAAAAACGACGCCGTGCGGATCACGCTGTCGATTTGCTGGCCCATGGTTCCACGTATTAAGCGATGGCCCGCCGCTTTTTTCGACGTAATCAATGGCTACCTTCGGAGTGGCTCAGCAGAAAATTTTAGCTAACAGTGTAACTTCGACTGTACTTCAATCTTCTTAAATATACTATTACACTTCCCATTTATAACACTCCATATTTGCTAGGATTTTCGTTAAGGAATATTTGCTGGATGCTAAATTTTATAACTGAGTGATAATTCAGATTTGTAGCTTGATAATTACTGTATATGGTAGAGGTTTATACACATGTCTTTTCTTTTTATTTAAAAAGTTTAGTTACCTTCAGAGTGGCTCAGCAGAAAATTTTAGCTAACAGTATAACTTCGAGTGTACTTCAATCTTCTTAAATATACTATTACACTTCATGTATAACACTCCATGATATTTGCTAGGATTTTCGTTAAGGAATATTTGCTGGATGTTAGATTTTATAACTGAGTGACAATTGAGATTTGTAACTTGATAATGACACGGTTTTCCACCAGTATATGGTAGAGGTTTATACACAGTCTCTTCTCTTTATTTAAAAAGTTCCGTTATTTTTCCGAATACTTTTTCAGTGTAGATAACGTGAGAAGTCATTTAGGAGAATGACGATCGATGCTAAGAATTCCTAGGGAACCACGCCGAGGGCACATTAAGGATACGGTGCTTAAAGCGACGAAAATTGGCCGACTCGTCGCGATCATTATGCTCTGTCTTACAACATTCATAATTCGTAAATAACAGCGTTCAGAGAAAGAGAGAGATGGGAGAGGGCTCTGTGGGGGCGCCAGGCCTCCGCGGGCGTTTAGCATATTTTATAGAGTCGAAGGGAAGGAAAGTCAGGAGAGAAAGAAGCTAAAAAGAAACTTAAATAGACCAACGGCTGGAAGACAGCTGTAAGCATCGATTCGATCGGAAACCTCTAATACTTTTGTTTCTTGCACAAAGGAACTGCGAACATAAAATACTTTAGCTATTTTAATAAGACTCCCTTTAATTTCAATTTTCATTTAATACAACTACCAAAAGTACTGTTTTATGGTAGACTGTTTTATAGTAGACTGTTTTACAAGTTTCAATTTTTAGGTTACAAAATTTAAGGTAGTTTTCTTGAAACATCTGTATGTAGATTTTTATCTGCATCGATTTCTATCGAGATAATAACGATGTCTGTTGTCTAATTTCAACGTCTATTTAATTATTCAACTCCCTTTTTTAATTTCAAACTAATTGTGCATTCTATATAGCTTTACTGTTAATCGCTATTAAACCTTGAAAAGTATCAAATAATAATAACCTCATAATTTAAAATATGTATATCTGTTCATGAAGCATGATCGCATTGCAAAGCACAACTTGTAACAAGTCAAAAATGTATCGTTTTTTAATAATTTTGTTTTAGGAGAGTTTTCGAATGTAAAGGGTGCAGTTAATTGACGAGACACGAATTACATTGAAATTCAAATTAAGATCATCCAGAAAAAAATAAGGCTGACGGGGCCAATTTTCGGGTAATTTCGTGGTGGGCCTGCCCCCCGCCTTCCATTTCTGTGCCATGAATCCTGTAGAAAATAATGGACCATGCCGTCGGCGGCCATATGGTCGCGTGGTAGAATGGACCGAACAGAGGCCGAATAGCGAAAATTCACGGCCACTTTGACCCGCACCGACGCTTCTGCTCTCTTCCGGATGATGGATCGTAGCTGATCTTTTCAATTTCCACTCCTAGAAACTACTCTTCAGCTTTTATACAATTCTTTTTATACCTGAATATAACATTCCAAATATAAAATGTAGAAGTATCTCGGTTTCTGACACTGAAATCACATTTTGTGATTAGTTATTGTATTACATTAGCTATTTTGATGCAATGAGATATTTTAATATTACGTGATAAATTGATATTTCGTGATAAAATACCATCTGTTCGATCAAATTTTCGACGGATACCTGAATCATGAAACAGTTTTCGCCCGACAGCCTCCGAAAATTAGGGAAGATTAAAGAAGCCTCCATTTTCAGCAGACCGCTCCTTCCAGGCGTATTTTTTCCCGGAGATAAGTCTGGCCCGCGTGCCATATGTCGACGATCCCGAAAAACGTTTTCCGATTTCTTGCTCACCACAGATGGCCACGCGTGCTCTTCAAGAAATCCACGTCGAATTTCCTGCAGCTGAATCGCCTCGAAATATCGCTTCCATTGATATATCCAAAAATAACGTTTCCTTTCTTTCCACGAGACACGTCGGTGTTCGTTAGGTGTCGAGCTCTTGGACAAGTGCCTACTTGCGACAATTTTTTGCTTCGGTTATTATGGGTCATTAACGTGATCACAGCGCGGCAGCCAAGAAAGCGTCGATTCGAGGGTAGCCCTTTTTACTGCAAGTGTTTATGGGAGTTTTAGGGCAGTCGGCTTAGACTAAAGAAAACAAACGGGTTTTTGTAATGATTTTCAGGTTCCTCTGCAAACAATACCGTATTGTTGCTCCGGAGAATAATAAGTTAAATTAGACCTGGTGGATCCGTTGGAATTCAGAAATTAGGGACGCTTTGTTTGCTCTACGAATTACCGGAGGAACAATAGATAGGCAAGGTTCTTCTAACAGCCGTTTTAATCATTTTTGAAACTGAAGAAACTGTGCTTTTGAAGACTGAAGACTACTACAGCCATTTTAATAAATTATTTTTAAAACTAAAGAAACTCTGTTTTTGAAGAGTGAAGACAGTACTGTGATTTGCAGTGTTAAATAGAATACAACTTAAAATTTTTAATTGGACTTAAAATTATTAATTATACTTAAAATTTTTGACAAGTAAAATTTTTGACAAGTAAAAATTTAGACAAGTGAAAAAATTGCAACGATAATGTATTCATTATTAGGGGAACACATTGTTACTCTAAAGACCGTGAAAAAATATTAGACGCTTTTCGGGGATCCATAAATTACGCGATGTCCAGATAACGAGTGAACGTTTCTTATAAATCATAAAGATAATTACGTTAAGAGTCGCTAAACCGGCTCATTAGGTCGCGAAATATCTTTTCGCGTTGTTTTTTTTTGCCAGCCTCCCCTGGCAAAAAAGATCCCCAAGGCTATCTAGTCGGGACAGAGGGAAGAGCCGGCATAGAAAACAATTTGGACGCTGGATCCGAGTCGGCTGCCTTAATTAGCTCCGAGATTACCAATCAACTATTTGGGAATTACGACGCCGTGACTCCTAAACCCGATGTCCTTTATTTCGAGGTAATTTTTGCGGAAACAGAATTCACGTGATTTGGGTCTATTTCAAGGTTTTGGACTTAGCTTCGAAGCATTCTAAAATGGATTTCGTTATTGATGTAAATTTAATAATATGGTTAGGTTGAAATAAGGGGAGGTTCCTCCTTTGAGAACTTGAATAAAATTCTATGTACTACGTAACATTATGGGTAACAGAATGAGCCAAGTTACAATAAATGAATTATAATTTTGTCAATTTATATGAAAATTCACCATGCAAACAAAATGACTACGTAGTAAAATTCTATCAACTAATAAATTTCTATCAAACAACAAAATTCTATCAAGTACCAAAATTCTATCAAGTACCAAAATTGTATCAAGTAAAAAAATTCCATCAACTAGCTATCAAGTTACCATACTTCATACCAAAGAAAAAATATGACACACGTGAATAAAAAATCGTAGTGAAGGGTAGCCGAAAAGGTCCAGGTTCACACAATCGGGGTGCGTTATTTTTTTCACCCGTTAAACCGATCTCGAAACCACCGTGGGCCGAAAGAAACTGTTAAATCTATTACGCGTTCGAAGCTTGATCGTGATCACGGTTCCAAGGAAAAAGGTCTACGATGAAAAGGAAGAAAGGAGAGTCGATACAACTGCAGAAGGGAGAAGAGGTTAGAGAGAGGGATGGAGAAGGTTTTGTAGTCTCGTTGGGCCAGGTTGCAGGTAGGCAACGGACCCTCAAATCGCTCAAAAAATGAAGGACCACGCAATATACTTTCAGGAGCGTGTAACGTCCTATCTTGCGCAGTTGTCCTCGATCTGAGGATCGAGGATGCAAGATTACTGAACCATTTCTGTAATTTTAATCTTAGTTGGAACTTGCAGGTATTTTTTTATTCGAATTCGTACAGTGGAAGAAATTTAGCTTAGAAGAAATTTTTATATTTGAAAATTTTTTATGTAGTTGTACAGAGTGTTTCAACATTGATGTAGAAAAGGTAGTTGTTAAAGAATTAGCTTTGAAGCATGGTTTTTCTGTAATAATTCAAAAAACGACAGAAGGTTACATTTTCTATATTACACTGCTTGTGAAACGCCCTGTATAATACAATCATATAAACAATTTTGCTTTTGTATTAATAAGAACGAAGCTTCAAACCTTATTTTTATAAAGGAAAAACTTGTTTAGTATCACGTCAACTACAACCCTTAACTACACCAGTTATGAAACACCCTGTATAATACGGTCATAGCATAAATTTTATTTCTGAATTATTAAGAACTTCAAACCTTATTTTCGCAAAGGAGAAAGTTGTTTAAAATCACGTCAACTACCCTTTCTAGGAGCACCAGTTGTGAGACACCCTGTATAATACGATCATATCAAAAATTTGCTTCTGTATTAAAAACGAAGCTTTAAACTCTATTTTCACAAAGAAAAAAGTTGTTCAGAATCACATCTGCAGCCCCTTTCCTACATCAGTTATGAAGCTCCCTGTATAATACTATTTTAACACCGATTTTATTTTTGTATATTTAATAATGAGCTTCAAACTCTATTTTCATAAAAGAAAAAGTTGTTCAGAATCACATCTGCAGCTCCTTTCCTGCACCACTCATGAAACTCCCTGTATAATACTATTTTAACACCGATTTTATTTTTGTATATTCAATAATGAGCTTCAAACTCTATTTTCATAAAAGAAAAAGATGTTCAAACTCACGTCTGCAACCCCCTTCCACTAGTACCAATTACGAGGCGCCCTGTATTAAAAAAATGAAGTGCCTGAATAAAAATTGTGGATTTAAAAAAATCCTCTTAAAAAATGAAGAGGGTTGCAATGTCTGAAATCGAGCGGATTACATAGTGAAAATAAAAGGTCTGGCAAGACAGAGTTTGAAATTCGAAGACGTCGATGTTCCGGCGAGCGACGACGTTCGGAAGAATTATCACCGACGAGCATCAGGAAGTGTCTCCTTACATTCGAAGGGACGCGGCGATTTTTCTCGTTCCGTGTTTCCACGTCGAGCGATCGATCGTCACCAGGGTGGCTTCGGATCCTGCAGAAGGGCAGGATATTAATATTCCGATAACGTGTCCCGACATATTAACCGTCTTTGTTTTGCTGACCCCGAGGTGAACGTTCGCCAGATAACGTTCTACGAAAACTTCCCTTCTTTATTATTCCTCGAGGTTCCCTTGACCTTGCATCTATAAAACGTGTTCAGCGTACAAAATGCCTTTGAATGTTTCTCCAAAAGTATATTAATTAATGATGAATAAATTGTAAAATTGTTAACAATATGGCGGAAGACTTCCCTTATGCTTTGACCTTGCATCTTTGACCTTGCATCTATAAAATGTCTTCAGCGTGAAAAATGCTCTTGAATGTTTCTCCAAAAGTATATTAATTAATGATGAATAAATTGTAAAATTGTTAACAATATGGCGGAAGACTTCCCTTATGCTTTGACCTTGCATCTTTGACCCTGCATCTATAAAACGCGTGCAGCGTACAAAATGCCTTTGAATGTTTCTCGAAGAGTATATTAATTAATGATGAATAAATTGTAAAATTGTTAACAATATGGCGACTGACTTCCCTTATGCTTTGACCTTGCGTCTTTGACCTCGCATCTTTGACCCTGCATCTATAAAACGTGTTCAGCGTACAAAATGTCTTTGAATCTTCTCAAAAAGTATATTAATTAATGATGAATAAATTGAGGAATTGTTACCAATACAGTGCAATTCTGAGTCGTGTTAATAGGAATGAAACTGCAATCCTGTTATGAGATCTCGCAAGCCCATGCAAGCGTCTGATTTAATTAAGATCGCCCGGGTTACTCGGGCTCCGACACTCGAAACCTGTTTGCAGCTTTCTGTTGTGCAGTCTTAAATCTGGATGACTGCTCTTTCACATTGTAGCTGATGGTGTCAATTAAGATTAACGTTATCTAAAGTGCATCATCGACGGATTGAGTTCGCTTCGGTCTTCAATTTGTACCTCGATGGTTACAAAGTTTTATAGCTCCTCATACAAAGTTATAATGTTATATAGTTTTTCATACAAAGTTGTGTAGTTTTTCATACAAAGTTTTGCATGGTTTTGACTGAAAGTATTTCCCGCCGTGAAAAGGTGAAGTCATGCAGCGTTGGGCATCTGCGTCAAAGAATTGGTAAAGGCCTTTTTAAGCGTACCCTCCTTTGATGTTGATTTTTTGACTTAACGTCTTCCTGGCTACCTTTGCATCCGAATTTCCAGCTGCACGTGTGTCAACATCGTATGTGGGCTATATCCACTACGAACAATACAAGTACCGATATAATAAAACAGGGAATCGAAAAACCTGCTTGCGTTCAATGAATTTCAATCTTTCGTCCTATTTTTCTCAGCTTGAAACACCGAAATGTTTCACCACGTAGGCGTCATAATTACGTTAGAGTTAAAAGACCCACACTTTTCTTAATGATCGTCACATTTAGATCGCCCACTATTGCTTGAGTACGTTTCGAAAGAGTGCCTGCAAGTCATTTGAGCATCCACTGTGATTTGTCAGTCAGCCGTGACACGCGATAATGCGTTGTGACGGCTGCGTGTGGCTGGTTTCATAGTTACTTCCGCACCGGAGATCTCAATGCGTGGCAGGAAAGTGCGATAACTCCGATGCGCTATTTAAATTCATTAGTAATCTGTATCCGAGCTTTTCTGAATATATTAGGGCTACTGAAATTTCATTTCTTTATTTCTTCATGTATTCATTTCTTCGTTGAAGTTTTTCTATGAAAAATCGGAGGACTTTTTTAAGTCTCAGCAAGTGTTTTGCTTAAAAAAGGAATTGAACAATTGCTTTTATGTTGGCAAAAAGAGTTGCACAATGATGGAAATTATTTTGTTGTAGCATTTAAGATTTCTTTAATAAATAAATGTTCTTCACCATCAAATTTTGATTACTTTTCCCTCTTTGATTTAATTTTCCTCAACTTCTACTGAGAAACTTTTTAACAAACTACAACTGCAACTTTCTGAGAAGCTGATAAATTACAAAATTGTACACAAAACGTACACACGCTTTATTTAACAGTTTTCGTTTAACAGATCCTTAAAGGACAGCACCAGTGTGCTTCAGTAAAAAAGTCTTGAACCCTCACTCATTTCATTCATTCTAACACTTACTTAATATCTAACGTATCATCAAAAGCTTAATATCTAACGAGTATCCGCGAATTAACAAAGAGATCGTAGTCTAACCGACGAAGTTGAGATCTCACGCGGTGAACGTTGAAGTTTGTTTGTTAGCTTCGTTGTTATTCGACGAGTTCACTTGCTCCGGCTTGTCTTTCGACCGATCTGTAGCCTCGACCGTCGGCTCTTTCTCCTTGTCCACGTCCACGTAATAAACGTACCTCGCCGCGTAGCAGAGCAACAGCATCTCGATTAACATCAGCGCGTTTTGGGTAACTGAAATCGGACGGAACAGTGCTTTATCTCATCTCGTATATGGAAATCAATTTACCAAGAAATCTATTCTAGAGCTTAGGTCGAATTTTAAGAATTTTTAAAGCTTTCAAATTTTCAAAACTTAAAATTGGTTAGGCTAGAAATTGACGGAGGTAGAGGAAACCTCTGTGTGAAACATGGAAAACTTATTTTTGTGATAAACCGGGGTTCGGATCGAGGATTCGGAGGCTTAGGTCGAATTTTAAGTAATTTTCAAAGCATTCAATTTTTCAAAACTTAGGTTCAAATTGGTTAGGCTAGAAATTGACAGAGGTAAACCTCTGGGAAACCTTCTCTGTGTGAAACACGGAAAACTTATTTTTGTGATAAACCACGACGGTTCGGATCGAGGATTCAAAAGCTTAGGTCGAATTTTAAGTAATTTTCAAAGCATTCAAATTTTCAAAACTTAGGTTCAAAGTGATTAGGCTAGAAATTGACAGAGGTAAACCTCTAGGAAATCTTCTCTGTGTGAAACACGGAAAACTTATTTTTGTGATAAACCGAGATGGTGAAGATCGAGGCACGAAGAGGAGAAAGGTTCATTGAACGATAATTACAGGGCCATATGCAAATATTTCGTACCCCAGCTGTAATGACTTGTTATTAACTCTGATGGCTATACATTTCAAGGAATCTATGATCTCAGATTATAGTATACATCCCTAAGTACCTCGTTCCACACGTTGCCACTTATAGTTTTAACATCGTAATTTCTCACTTATGTAATAGCGAAAAGGTACTTGAATAAACGTGTTTCCTTTGCAAATTTCTAAATTGTAAACCACGAATACAAAGCATTCGAAAAGCCTCAGCATGCCTACTTAATTAAGAATTTATTATTGAGGAGTATTACCGCTGGCATAGATTTCCGGTGTAATCGGTGGATTGCACGGAAAGAGTCCTGTTTGAGGCAGACTCTTGACAATGAACGACTGCAGCTTCGAAAACAGCAGCACCATCTGGGAGACCATGGTGTTCCTATGCAGTTTCGCCTCTGTAAAAATGAACGCAGGTCAGAGTCCATTAACACTGGGTCACAATAGACTTTTCGGGACCTCAGAAAATTGCTTCCTGTCGTTGTGCGGTCCGGAGATAATTGACCAGAAGTTGGATTTTAAAGTGCTGGGGTTCAATTGTTTTCCTCAGCAGCTCGATTTTGAGGTTGCAAGCTTTTAGACTTTGAAATAGCAAGCTTCTAAATTTTAAGGAGTAATCTTCTGGGTTTTGAAGTAGCAAACTTTCACATTTTGAAGTAGCAAACTTCCAGATTTTAAGGAGTAACCTTCTACATTTTAAAGTAGCAACCTTCTTGATTTTAAAGCAGCAACTACCTCGTGATCGCGTGTTTGAATAATTTGTTACAGAAGAGCGCAGACAGGGCAGATTATGCGAGGTCCTTCTTCTCAATTAAGCATGCATGATTTTTACCTGGAGCGACTTCTTGAAGACTCTTCATGGCGATGGTCAGTCCATATATTCCGAGAAATATGCTAGCTACACAAAGTGGCTGGAAACAGATGCCGTACTGGGTCATCAGATTTGGCTCCTCCATTGCTATGAAGAGGAATATGCAGTAGATCAGTCCCTGGAATCGTATATTTTTAAATCAGTAATTTTCTGGAGCTGTCTCTGAACTTCTAAGATAACTTTACATTTAGACTCTTAATAATTTATAAATTCTTAAGTATTTACATTTGTAGCTTCATAACAATTTACATTTATGGATTTATAACAATTTACATTTGTAGACTCTAAACCATTTACATTTGTAGACTCATAATAATTTTCATTTATAGACTCTTAACAATTTACATTTATGGACTCTTAACAATTTACGTTTGTAGACTTTAACCATTTAAATTTGTAGACTCATAATAATTTTCATTTATAGACTCTTAACAATTTACATTTATGGATTCATAACAATTTACATTTGTAGACTTTAACCATTTAAATTTGTAGACTCATAATAATTTTCATTTATAGACTCTTAACAATTTACATTTATGGATTCATAACAATTTACATTTGCAGACTCTTTACTATTTACATTTGTAGACTCATAATAATTTTCATTTATAGACTCTTAACAATTTACATTTATAGACTCTTCACAATTTACATTTATAGACTCTTCACAATTAACATTTATAGACCCATAATAATTTAAATTTATTTAACCATTTACCACAGCATTCCATCTTTACCATAGTAAAAATCAAATTTAGGTATAAATCATCATATGTAGCAAAGTATATATTTTTCTTCATAATAGAAGCTTTACAATAGTAATGTGGATACACTAGACGTAACAGCTAATCTGCTTTGCAACAAAAACCGAGCTAACGGCTCGAATAAATTTTTCATCACTGAATAATTATCTAACAGACACAAGCCTTCGAGGATACCAGGAAAATAGTCAGAAAGAAAAAACGAATATAAAAAAGTCAAGGTAGAAAAGAAGAAATAACCTGGATAATAGGAAGTTGTAGAACTACCAACCGCAGCCAGGACAAATTGGCGTCAGTCATTTGAAGATTTGGAAACGGCAGACAGGGCCAGCAGCAACAAGGGCCGACTTTCAGCGTCATGGCCGGTGGAGTCGTGACCCTTTTGAAGCCGACGTAGACGAGCAGAAGATAAAGCCGGTACAGGGCTGTCGTCAGGAAGATTTGAGTCAGGGCTTCCGATAGCAACTGCGTCCTGAAAAACCATCGTTAACCTTCCCTATTAGTTATCAATTAACTCTTCTCAGAGATCGTTAAACGTTTTCGATGGTTCTGTTAAAGTTAGACTTCGTACAAATTCTTTTTTATGTGCACTTTTTTAGTGAAAATAAAATTTAAATGTAGGTGATGTTTATTGAAGTTGAAGGTTGTTGAAACGATTATGTTTGGAGTTATTTAAAAGACTCATGTTTATTGAAGAAATTTCTGTTCATTGAAAAAATTCATGTTCACTGAAGAAACTCATGTTCATTACAAAAATTCCTGTTCATTGCAAACATTGCTGTTCATTAAAAAAATTCATGTTGACTGAGAAAACTCCTGTTCATTTAAAAAACTCTTATTCACTGAAGAAACTCATGTTAATTAAAAAAATTCCTGTTCATTGAACAAATTCCTCTTCATTGAAAAAACTCATGTTCATTAAAAATATTCTTGCCCATTGAAAAAATTCATGTTCATTGAAAAAACTCATATTCATTTAAAAAATTCTTGCTCAGTGAGAAAATTCTTGTTCATTGAAAAAATTCATGTTCACTAAAAAAATTTATGTTCGTTTAAAAAATTCTTGCTCAGTGAGAAAATTTCTGTTCATTGAAAAAATTCATGTTCACCAAAAAAACTCATGTTCATTGAAAAAATTCATGTTTACTAAAATTTTCTTAACAAATACATAAATTAAGGGACTTAACAATTTAACTTAAAAAATGTCGTGTTGAAAATATCAATTTGCAATGGAATTCTCGTGTCCACACTATCAAGAGACCCCATCAAATTTCCGACATCTCAGGTGCGACAGTCAGAATTTATCTCGGAAAATCAAAATCATTAGTTGCAGAGGTCCCATCGTTAAAAAGTGTCTCAAAGATCCTAGCACGACATCTGATCGCGTTTCCGCTCCTTTTCCCTTAAGTGGATTTTCTGGTTTATTTCACGCCAGACCCGTAGTCTGTTAAGGATCCTCAGTCAATTTTTCACCGTAGTGTCTTACCTAGGTATCGCAATGGCTGTTAGACTGCAGACGCTGGCGACTGGATATACGAGTAGGATCACGATGGCATTGGTTTTGTAGAATCTTGCTTCTTTTTGTTGAATTATATTGTGACATGCGTCTACGGCGAAGTAGAGGGTCAGAGTTGAGAGCAGTGCTCCGAAACTTACTATTCCTTTACCGAATGCTCCTAAACCTGTAAAAATAGAAATAAAATATTTAAAAAATTAAAAAATTCTTGTTTACGGGAAAAATTCCTGTTCATTGAGAAAATTTATGTTGACTGAAAAAATTCATATTCATTGAAAAAATTCATGTTCATTGAGAAAACTCATGTTGACTGAAAAAATTCCTGTTCATTGAAAAAATTCCTGTTCATTGAAAAAATTTATGTTCATCAAAGAAACTTATGTTCATTTAAAAAATGTTGATTTATTGAAAAAATTCCTGTTCATTGAGAAAATTTATGTTCATTGAGAAAATTCATGTTGACTGAAAAAATTCATGTTCATTGAAAAAATTTATGTTCACAGAAAAAACTCATGTTCATTAAAAAAATTCCTGTTCATTGCAAACATTTCTGTTCATTAAAGAAACTCATGTTCATTAAAAAAATTCCTGTTCATTGCAAACATTTATATTCATTAAAGAAACTCATGTTCATTTAAAAAATCTTTGTTTACTGAAAAAATTCCTGTTCATTGAGAAAACTCAGGTTCACAGAAAAATTACTATTCCTTTACCGAATGCTCCTAAACCTATTAAAAATAAAATAGAAATAGAATATTTCATGTTTCAATAGAATAGAAATATTTGTGGAATAGAAGGATATAAAATGTCGAATAGCAAGAGATAAATGAATTATTAGTTTGTGTAAATTTTCAAACAAGAGATTATGGAAGGTATGCGATAAGGGTCTGAAAAAATCTGTTTTGAGACCATCGCTGCTGCCGTATGTTTGCAGTGTGATAATCGCGAGGTTAATGGATATCAATCGACACAATGTGTTACAGAACATGTCATGTACATGTGACAATTCAGAAGAAGAATGATCTTATAGTTAAACAACGATATTTTTTTATGTCATAAACAGTGACCATTATGTTCCAAATTTCAACTGTTTAGAAAATGCATTTAGGTTCGAGTAGAAAATGTTTATGCAGCAATATGCATCCGCTTTCGCAGTTGCATTCCCTCAATATCGCAATAATTGCAAAAGAGGATTGCCTTGTACCGCTCCGCTCGAGGACGATCAAAAAAGTGAAAAACTTATGGAAATCTTTGTCCGATAATTTACTCCCCAGCAAAATTTCAAGCGAACGCTGAATTAAACCGATCGAAGCTTGATTATATTCATTTATTCTATGTTAACGATACGTTTTATTTCCGAGCTACGGTGAAAGCCCTCACTACCGCGTTCAGAGGCATCCTCGATGTTAAATACGGAACCAGTTTCGATTGCCTGTTCAAAGGGAAGCGTACAAGAATTCTCGTTTAATGTCGAAACTTCGTGAAGCGTTCTTTGAAAATTTGATAGAAGCCTAATTATCGTGCACGATTATTCTCGGTTAATTGCTTCCGAAGTTGGGATTTTATGTAACGATTATAGTTGTTACGAACTTTGGAACTTTCACCGAGGCACGCCTTCTGCGCCTGCGCGGTGGATCGCGAAAGCTTTGACTCTGCAACGGAGTCAAATATTCTTTTTAATATGGGACAAAAATGTAGGCGCATTATTTTACAAATATTTTGTAACTTAAACACTTCTAGCTTTATTATTTACAGTAATTTGGAACGGGAGTTTTGTGTACTTCCGTGAAAATTTGTAAATGAAAGTTCACCGCAGAGCAACTATTGCAAAACTACGCGCACTGCTCATAACAGTTCATAGTTTACTTTCTAATAGCGGTACGGTAATGTACGTCATAATATGTGGCAATATCTTGGAAATTTGCATGAACCTATAAAGACTAAAATTGAAAAAGTTTCAAGTTTATAAAATTCTGAATATATTCTTGAAATACTCTGAAATTAAATTTGTAGACTCTCAAGTCTCACTGATAAGTGAAATTAAATTGACAAGTTTTATTTTATTAAAAATAAGCAACAGTAAACTTAAATTGACGAGATTTATTTTATTAAAAATAAGTGAAAGTAAAATTAAATTGACGAGATTTATTTTATTAAAAATAAGTGAAAGTAAAATTAAATTGACAAGTTTTATTTTATTAAAAATAAGTGAAAGTAAAATTAAATTGACAAGTTTTATTTTATTAAAATTAACACCAATCTGTACATAACATCAGTGTGTCCATAAGCAGATAAATTTATAGAAATCGGCAAGTATAATTTTGCAAGACAAAGAAAAGAGTGAACTTACTTTCTATATGTTCAGTGGCCGAAGGAACGTACTGATGGTTGCAGCTAAGATTCCTGAACTCCGCCAGATTCTCAAATTCGATTTCCATTGTACTCACTGTATCCCCTTTTTAAATTAATTCGAAAACCGATCCTTGTACCTTTGGTTTCCGCCTTGCAAGGTTCACCGACGAGTGAAACGAACTCGTGGTGATTTAAAAACGAACAGAAAGGCTACGGCACCTTAGTCGGTTAACAGTGAGAGTGAGTCCCCACTTTTACCACCGATCTTGTTGTTGCAAGCATCGGCTGAAAAATCAATAACTCCGCGATTACCCTGGTAGTTTGTTTGACTTTTTATATCTTTTGTAACTACGTTCATTTTTCTATTTTAAATAAGCTATTTGTGAAGTTTGTGGTTGTTGCCAACAGTTATAAATATCGTTTGAAGTTCGTGAAAAAATTTCGAGTGAAGAAATTAAGTTTTGGTTGAAAGAATATTTGGTGAAAGTTTGATGTAGTTTAAAATTAATTGCTAGTTGGGTAAGTTAGTGGTTTAGAGTTATTCAGGAGGAGATAATGTTCTTAATAAAAATTAACAAGGTTGACGGAGTTGAGTTTTGAATTTTGTGTAAAATTCTACAACATTTATTTATCGCTAGATGGTGAAAAAGACTCACTGTAATTATTCTAAAAATTAAAATAGAAGTGTACATTGCATTTTACATGTTTGAATTTGTTACATATTTAATTTGAGCGATTTTGACTTGTTCGATCTGCATCAAAAGGTGTTACCTCATTTAGGTACAAGTTTCTACATTGAATATTCATTATAGAAATAATTAATCTAAAGAAAAGTTGCATCAGGAAGTCATATTTTATTATAGAAATTATTTTAAATATCCAAAAGTACTTTAAAAGCTGTGTTTTTATATAATTTTTGAGTTTAGAACCCAGCGCGCTAAAAAATAAAATTAGTGGCGCCATCTCTCCGGCGAACGGGGTGAACTACACAATTTTGAAACAGCGGCTTCGTTAGTTCCAACTTCCACCGCTAGACGGCGCCACCTGTACCGTTTTCGAATCAATCCCATTTAAAACAGTTAATTTTACTAGCTTAATTGACTGAACTATAAATAAAATTACATCGTAATGCAAGAGTAATTAATTTTGAAGTGTGTTGTCTCTGCCAAATTATTAATTTTTAACTATTCCTAATGTAATGTAAGGTTTTATGTCTTAGGCGGTTTTCTGTCTTAGATCTGCTTACTGGAGATATTGATACATTTAAAACATTCTAGAACTAATTATCATTGCTTTCCGAAGTAATTTGGTGCAAAATACGTTAAAAATGGCCAGAAAATGAATTTTAATTAGGGTCGCTCGGAAGGTAGTACTAGTAGCGCCATCTCTTCGGCGAACGGGGTGAACTACAGCCATCTGAGACACCTCCTTGGTTAGTTCGGTCATTCGCCACTAGGTAGCGCTGCGATACTGTGGCGCCGCCCACCGCATGATGGCCGCCAGCGCTACGATACCCGTGGCGCCGCCTACCGCATGATGGCCGCCAGCGCTAGGATACCCGTGGCGCCGCCTGCCGCATGATGGCCGCCGGCGCTACGATACCAGTGGCGCCGCCTACCGCATGATGGCCGCCGGCGCTACGATAGCAGTGGCGCCACGTACCGGATGATGGCCGAACTAACGTAGGAGGTGTTCCAGATGGCTGTAGTTCACCCCATTCGCCGGAGAGATGGCGCCACTAGTACTTTTTCCGAGTGCCCCTAATTAAAATTCATTTTTCTAGCTTAATTACATTTCTCTTGTATCAAATTACATTGGAGAGCAATCTAATTAACTTCATGAATGCTTTCACGTGAAAATGTATCTATTTTTTCATCGGTAAAGGCGTAATTTTACAATTTGAAAGTTCCGACTCCACCTGCTAGAGGGTGATTGTCATCTCTTCCCTATAGAGAGTGTTTTTATATATTTAAAATAGTCAATTAATAATAACTTTCAATAATAACTGATTTATTGAAATTGATTTTGAAATATGTCGTTTTGAATTCAGATTTCATTATGGAATGAATAACGAACGTTTTTCCTTTAAATATACAATTTAACATCAATTAAGTTGAATATCAAATACAAATAAAATTCTTCTTTATCGACGGCTTGAAAATAGAATTCCTCTTGACTGATGACGACTCCGATGATCACCACATAGTGCTGGCGGCCATCATGCGGTAGGCGGCGCCACTGGTGTCGTAGCGCCGGTGGCCATCATGCGGTAGGCGGCGCCACTGGTATCCGAGCGCCGTCGGCCATCATGCGGTAGGCGGCGCCACTGGTATCCGAGCGCCGTCGGCCATCATGCGGTAGGCGGCGCCACTGGTATCTTAGCGCCGTCGGCCATCATGCGGTAGGCGGCGCCACGGTATCGCAGCGCTACCTAGTGGCGCATGACCGAACTAACGAAGTAGGTGTCTCAGATGACTGTAGTTCACCCCGTTCGCCGGAGAGATGGCGCCACTAGTACTATTTTCCGAGTGACCCTAATTAAAATTCATTTTTCTAACTTAATTACATTTCTCTTGCATCAAATTACATTGGAGAGCAATACTAATTAACCTCATGAATGCTTTCACGTGAAAATGTATCTATTTTTTCATCGGTAAAGGTGTAATTTTACATTTTGAAAGTTGCGACTCCACCTGCTAGAGGGTGATTGCAATCTCTTCCCAAAAAGCGCGCCGATATAAATTTTTACTAAACTTCCTAATTACACTAATGTGACTGACAGGTATCTCAGACTTTCACTGATAAATCAATCTTCAATTTGCTCTATAAATTCAAATCTTCCAAGCTCCCTAATCGACTGTCAAGACCTGCCGATCACCATCTACCTCGTTAAACCCACATTCGCTAACTATGCAACAGTTATTCATTCAATAGAAATCAACCGGTTTCCTACAACTTTCTTTCTCCTTGAACTTGGATTTACCTTTCTACTTAAAGTGATCAACGCGACGAAGACCGTGCATCATTTCCTCGAAAAAGTGGCGGGAAGGTTTACCTGCTCCGTTCAGGTGAACAGATGAACGAAGTTACGTGCATGAGGACGGTCGAGGTGAAATAAACGGGTGAGATAGAGAGAGAGTTCGAAAGTAGGCCTTTAGTCGGTGTTTCAGTCAGTAGTCAACTGCGTTCTCAGACGATTGGTTGTCATAATGGTAAGTTTCTGCTGCTCGTGTCATTGTTCCCGAAATTCTAGCAGCTATTATTGCAATAAAATGTCGCTGCCATATTTTAACCGAGTGTGACTAACACGTGTTGGAAGATTCTGTTTCTTGAGGAAACGCGGTGAATCTTCACGGTTCCATGGGTCTGAAAGTACGAAAAGTGCTTGTAAATGCTGTTAATTGCTGAGTAATTATGTTACGGAGTTCTGTGAGTCTTGCTCTAGAAAACATTGATTCAAATACAGGTGATTAAGAGACTATGTTTATTAAACTTATGATAGCGAATTTTTTAGTTCTTTTAATTCATAAATTTTTTAGTTCTTGCAATTCATAATAATTTTCTTCAAATATTTTAGTTCTTGCAATTCATAATAATTTTCTTCTAATATTTTACTTCTTTCAATTCATAAAAATGTTCTTAAAATATTTTGCTTCTTTCAACTCACAAAAAAATGTTCCTCAAATTTTTTAGTTCTCCAAATTTTTTAAAACATCAGGTTCATTTATAAAAATTTTCTTCAAATTCTTTAGTTCCTCCAGTTCATAAAAATGTTCTTAAAGTATTTTGCTTCTTTCAATTCATAAAAATTTTACTTCTTTCAACTCATAAAAAAATTTTCTTCAAACTTTTTACTTCTCCAAATTTTTTAAAACATCAGGTTCATGTAATCAGACCTTCTCTCACAAGTAATTTCAGAATATTTAAGAAAGAACGAAGGCCCATAAAAATACACAGAATTCAGCTTTCAAAAGATTCACCCATGTCGCAATAAATTGCAGAATCACTAAATCGTCAGATCAGTTCGAAGTCGAAAGTGACTTTCGTTTTCGAAAATCATTATCCCGAATCGTTCAGCGTGTCTAACTTCTCTACTCAGTATAACAACATCGTTTTCTGTTACACGAAATCATTTTGTTGCTGTTTTCCGTTCATTAAATTTAATCGAGACGGACGATGTCTTCGGTCACGAAACACCTCCGTGTATATAATTTCGTTTCAATCCATCCGGAAAATGATAGTCATTTCAAGAAACGAGCGTATAAATCTGAAAATGGAATAGGTAGAAAGTCATCTTAAACGAACCGGAAGACCATTTTTAATCCTTGTAATTCACTTTGATTGACAGTAATTTTTTATGTAACCAGTTATGTTTTTCGTAAATAAAAATGTATTCATTTTTAAACTTCGTAATTGACTTTGATTGACAATAATTTTATATGTAACCAGTTATGTTTTTCATAAATAAAAATGTCTTCATTTTTAATATTCGTAATTGACTTTGATTGACAGTAATTTTTTATGTAACCAGTTATGTTTTTCGTAAATAAAAATTTATCCATTTTTAATCTCCGTAATTGACTTTGATTGACAATAATTTTTTATGTAACCAGTTATATTTTTCGTAAATAAAAATTTATCCATTTTTAATCTGGGTAAGTGACTTTAATTGACAATACTACTTTTGATGTAACAGTTGCTTTTCGTAAATAAAAATGTGTCAAATTTAAACTAGTCGAACAAGAAATACGGGTTTAATGACAGTTTTCTAGATTGAAAAGGGACATTCTTGAACATGTAAAATAGGTGAGTTGCTCAAACGTCAAGGATATTTTGCAAGAGCTCTATGAATATGAAAGAAACACGTTAGTGATTACGATCTCTTAGACTTTGGAAACCCGTGTACTGCAATGTCAAATATATTTCCTCGATGATCGTTTTTTACTGGAGAACGTAGGCCGCGAATGTAGGCCACGCGTCATAATTACTATGCAAAAAATGATGAGACGATCAGTCTTCAATGCTTGAGTCTTCGATTTGCTCCAATTTGCAGTCTTCGATTTGCTCCAACTTGCAGTCCTTAATACTTGAAACCACTTACATAGTTTTATACCGTCTTCAATTATCCATAAAATCACAGTTACCTAACCTAACCGTAAATTTCTAATTATTCGCAGCTTGCGGTTTTCATTCTGCTACTGGTACTCAGCCTAGGTCACTGTCAGGACAATGATCTTCCATCGGGATACGAGATCGAGAGCTCGATCAACCGTACGATCGAGGAAGTCGAGCGACAGGTTCGCGAGAACCCGAAGCTGCCTCGTCTAACTAGGCAGCAAATAGTCCACATCCTCGAGAACATCACGTCGCAAGATCTGAACGCGTACAAAGACAAGGAGAAGCTAGAAAAAGCCAGAAAATTGTACCAAAGAGCCCTCATGGTTGTTCTTCCCTACAACGCCGAGAAAGGAAGCTTGAACGACCTGTACACGAAACCACCTATGACCCAAATAATTCCCGATCGCTCGTTCAAGGACTCGAAACAGGAGGACAACGAGGTTCGCAACGAGGTGTCCACCGAGAACCTGGTGTCTCAAAGCTACAAACCGAAGTCCAAGAACCAATACAAGAATCATAGAGAGACGTACTCCGAGGTGCAGGGAAAGCTGCCTTTGAAGGAGACGCTGAAACTGGACTCCACGCCTGTGAGGTTCTCCTTCAACCTGGAGAACCTGCAGAAGAGCTACACCACAGAACGAACGACGACAAAGAGGTACCCAGTGTACGAGAAATCGGACCTGGAGATCGTTTACAGTACGAGTGTCACGGAACCCACCACGAAGTCTACACCCAAAGAGATCGTCATAGACCTGGATCGTTCAAAGGCGACCCAAAACGTGTTGACGTCCAGTCAGTGGCGTTATAACGCTCCTCCAAGTACTTTAAAACCAACGTTACCTTCGAACGTCGACAAGATTCCTTTTCTGCCAACCGTGAACAAACCTGAGGAACCTATTTCTACCGAACGAGTTCCAAACGAGACCACGGAGCTATATATTAGTTCGGAACAACCCACTGCGTTGTACGTGACACCCATGTCCACGGAAACATCTCCCAGAGTGAAATACAGCTCTACTTATTCCGTGAACGCTGCAGGGTTTCGAGCGAGCACTACGTCAACCATGAGGCCAGAGGTGATGGACCTGCTGGAGTCGATCGGTCTGAGGCCCGACAACTACAGCAACGTGGAGGACGTTTATAAGAAGAACAAGAACTTGCTAGAGAGTTCCGAGTTGAACAGCATCCAGGGTTTAGTTCCAGCCGGGTCGGACTCTCCGTCGATACACGATCAGAATACCTTCGAGAGTTCTGGGTTTGAGATTAAGAAAGGTATGGAGAATCTGACGCCCGAGGTGCAGATGCTGTTCCAGAGGTTTGGGCTGCAGACCTCGAATCTGGACACGACTACTACCACAACTACGAAGACTGTCAGTTTTAATTCGTACACGAACTTTAAACCTTTGCCTACGTCCAGCGTGAAGGATCAGGGGATGAAGGAGTTCCTGGCGAAGTTCGGTCTGGTCGATAATCGGAGGCAGAAGTCCATGAGGCCGACGGAGGCTTCGTTGATCGAGGCTGTGCCTCAGAACATGAGAGGCATCCTGGAGAACATTGGACTCATTTCGAGCACTCAGAAGGATATGGAGACAGAGACGACGAACCACGTGTTCAAGCCTCACGAAGTGAATGTAAAAGATGAGGAACAGAGGAGCAAGATTAACGAGTTACTGGATACTGTTAAATTGGTACAGCAAGGTAAAGCGGATATTCAGAACGTGAAGAAGGCGGCTAATGATCTGATAGAGTCGACGAAGACTTTGAAGGATGGACCAGATCCTTTGAAGCTTGAGGAGATCATCAGAAATTATAGCAAGGAGCTGAGGAACGAGGTGAAGCGACAGGAACAGGTGACCACTGTTAGCACCACAGAAGAAACGATAGCTACGACTGGTATTAAGAAATTTATGATTTTCCTTTTGGGGAGCTCGGAATTCTGGGTGCGGAAGATCATTCAGGGGCTAACGAAACTTCGAGTCGCACTAATGAACGTGTTTAATAGGTTCAAGCGCGGGTCTGGTTGACTTTCTGTTAGCTGTGATTTTAAACACTGTTAACTCTTTGCACTCGAGGGTAATTTTATTGTTTGCGACTTAAAATGTTAAATAAGTTCCCTTGAGGTTATTATTTCTCTACTATTGTCTCTTTCACTATGTTTATTATCACAATTACAGAATTAGTTAAATAATGCTTATTTCAAATTTTGGCGTCTCTCGAGCGCAGAGGGTTAATTGCATGTCAAAGGGTGATTTCTAATTTCATCAGTTCATCGCGGATCGTGTTAAGAACTTTTTGTTTACAATCTTCCTTTCATGTGGTATCTGTATATAGTCAGATTTCTCTCGCTTTCATGTAAAGGATTTCCCTAAAAAGGACAGTCTGGGAAAAGATAGACGAACTTCAGCCTTACGACGACTGAAACTTTCGCTTGTTTCTTTTCCTAATTGTAATTAATTACGTCTGTAACTAATATCCGAGGGAAAGTGAACGAAATAATAGCATCATTAATTTACACTCGTTAGCGGAAAATCGATCGCGGATAAAGAACACAATGCTCCTTCCACGTCTTTGTAAATAAAATAACTATTCAGGAAATCGAAAATAGTGAACCGAGTATTACTATGAAACTTGTCAACAGAATCGACGACGACCAGCACAGATTCCACGAAATCGGCAGATCAGTTAGCTGTGGACTCGTCCACTTCCAAGGATTCTACGACCTCAACGACCTCGAACTCTACGACCTCGAATCTAATGGCACTAGAGGAGTCTTTTGGCGGGACGACTCCCGAACCAGATCCTGTTCTTCCGCCAAAAAGAAAAAACGGGCTGTACTTCCTAGTGGACTGGAACACGTTCCTGGAAGTCGGCGAGGACGACAAGGAGAAGATCAATTTGAGATTTCAACCAAAAGTTGGGGACAGAACGAGATTTTTACCAGTATCAGTGCCTTAAACTTTCTTCTATTTATTAACGTAGATTAATCTTGATGCCTTGGGTTCGAATTTTTCTAGGATTAAACAAGGAATCAAATATGTAAATACTTTTGTGTGAAATAGTTTAATATATTTCTTGACTGAAGTTCAATTAAGTTACTTCATTTGTAATTGTTTTGTATCATACGTTACTCGAATAAAACGTTTCCTGTCAGGAAAACGAACAGTTCTCTGACCCACATATTTGTGAAAGCGTGTAATTAATACGTGCACAAATGAAGCAGAAATTGAGGCAAAATATTGTAAACAGTTGAGAATCACTGAGGTCGCGAAAATATTTTGTATCGCTCGAATGTCACGGACGGTTTCAGAAATCGCGAGATCTTAGATGGAAATGGTTTCGGTCGGTCGAATTTTTCTGGTTCTCCTTCTTCGATTGAGCGTTGTAAAATCGGTGGAAACGATAGATGAGTTCCTTGAAGCTAACTCGAGGAGAGTTCTGCGACATGTGGAGGATGAATCTCCTATTTGGATGGAGTACGAGTTCGACAGCGGAGTTGGGAACAGAGAAGGTATAAATTCATAGTTTAATCACTTAACACTTCTAGTATTTTAGTATTTTAGTATTCTAGTATTCTAGTATTCTAGATTATTTCATTTTACTCAATTACTCAATTTTAGATTTGATCGTGAAGGACATTTCGATTCATCCACATCCAACTTTACCACAAGTGGCCAACTGGCAGTTCTTTCAAACAAATGACACCAGTTACCTCTTCTGCGCTAAAGAATCCACCCTATCGCTGTACAAATTAAATTTAGATAATGTTGAAATCGCTCAGAATGTGGATTTGAGTGTCCAGGGAGAAGTGTTGACGTTCAAAGTGATTAATCTAAATTCCTCCGTGGTCGTCGTTCTGTGCGTGAAATCGAACAATGGAACCTCCTTGCAATGGTACAAACTTGATGGAGACTCTTTTGAGTCTTTCTGGTTGTGGCCGGTACAGAAACATGTACATGATATGGAGTTTGTTCAGAAGGAAGATGGGAATAAATTGTTGTTGCTGGTTGATGAAGAAATACGATTTAGACAGCACTATTCGACTGTTGATGTTTATGGCTTCAGCGTTGATTTTTTGAACGATTATTTTCACTTTTGGTAAGATGTGGTTAAGTTGGGTTGATAGAAGTTGAATTGGATGTAAGTTAAATTGGGTTTAATGGGGATGGAGGTAATCAAGTTGAATTGGGCTGGTTCAGGCTAGTTGGACCTAGTCCGGTTGAATTTACTTGGTTCAGACTGGTTGAACCAAGTCCAGTTAAATTAAATCAAATTGAGTCTGGAGTTAAACTAAGAGTTGGTTCAAGTTGAAGTGAATTTAGTATAGTTGGACCTAGTCCAGTTGAATTAAGTCAAATTTGGTTTGGAGTTAAATTAAGTGGAGTTGGGTCAAATCGAAGTGGGTTCAGGCTAGTTGAACCAAGTCCAGTTAAATTAAGTTGAGTTGAGTCTGGAGTTAAGCTAAATGGAGTCAAGTCAAGTTGAAGTGAATTTGGTCAAGTTGGACCTAGTCTACTTAAATTAAGTTAAGTTGACTCTATAGTCAAACTGGGTTTACTCTAATTACACCTAGTCCACTTGAACAAACTCCAGTCCACTAGTCCACTTTCATACTCAAACTCGAATCCACTCAACTCTTCACTAAAACTACACATCTCAACTTTCCCAACTTCTCCAAAAAGCCTCTTCCATCTCTAAGAATCTTCAAATCTCTACTCTTCAAATCTAGGTTGTGCCAAACAACCTCCGTGCCAAAAGTAGTCGACATCCAAGTCTGCTCCATCTACGAAAGCGTCTCCATCGCCCTCCAAGGAAAGGACGAAATTTCCCTATTCGAATACAAGGGTACCATCTTTGGAGACACCTTCCAAGAATTAAAAACAATAAAATCCCACAATCTGAACAACTTCGCCTGCTTCGAAAGTGGATATCTCCAATTCCTGGCGATATCCGGACCTGAAGCTGGACTCTTTCACTTCATCGAAGGGGAATTTCAGTACAACACAGAGTCTGAACCTAGTTTTGGTAAGAAGACCTTTAATTTACCTGGACAATTGTCTAATTTTTTTTTTGATAGACATTTCAGATATTTATTGGGTCAGAGATATAAGATTGGATACGTATAGAGAGGAATCGTTGTTACTGCTTCAGTTACAAAATAGTACAGTGATTGCTTTGGCTTGGCAAGGTTTGAGCTACAAGAGGATACATCTACCTAGCAATGTTCTCGATCAATTTAATTTGTCAACGATCACACCGGTTCCGAAATTCGGATTTTTTGCGGGTAATCAGTTCGTGAAGTTCCACACCGAGCTGAAGGAACTGAAACACCCTGTTCAGTATAGTATAGAAAAATTGTTGATTGTACAACGTCTGTTGAATGTGAGTCTCTAAACGAGTCTCTAAATTAAAGGTATTTGCTTAACCAAACTTAATCAATATAATTTCTAGGACACGTTGTATCAGCAAGAGAAGATTCTCGACGAAACAGAGTCTCGTATCAGTGAAAGCTACCTAAAGAATCCGGTGATCACAGGATTCTGGAATATCAGTTCACTAAACGCGACTAATGCAGTTCTATCTAACAATGTGACATACCATTCCGTCAGTATAGGTTCCAAAAAATTAACAAAAGAGGAGTTACAATTCGATGTAAAGTCTTATACCCGAAAGTTAGACGACTTACAAGAAAAATTAGAAGAAATCGATTCGAATTTGAAGGATGCCGATCTGAACCAGTTAAATTTTGATTCCGATGTAGAGATATTCGGAAATCTGAACATTACGGGTACCTTGACTGTCAATGATCTAAGCGTGGATTACATTAATGATGTCAATGTGAATGACAATGTCAAATCTTACGAGACCTTCTCTTCGGTCGAAGCTGAGAACCTGACAATTTATTCCTTGAATGGTATACCTGTGGAGAACATACGTTTCTCGGATTCGGTGTTTGACTGCAGCGATGTGAACTTCTCTGCAATAAATAGAGCACATGTGACGGAGCACTTATTATTTGAGACGATCAATGGTGTTGATTGGAAGAGGTTGATGGAGAACGTTGTGTGGATTGATCGGCCGGCTTTTATTCCTGGGAACACTGTCATCGAAGGGGTACTCAAAGATCACTATTAGATTTCGAGTTTCAAAAATTATTATTAGACTACAAGTTTCAAAGATTATTATTAGATTACAAGTTTCAAAGAGCATTATTAGATTACAAGTTTCAAAGATTACTATCAGATTACAAGTTTAAAAGATTACTATTAGATTACAAGTTTCAAAGATTATTCACTCCTTGTACTTTGACAAGTCTAACTCGTGACGCACTCACAGCTAAAATATAACAAATTTTACTCAAATTCTTAATAGCCTTCAACTTCAAATTTAAGTCTATAATTTGTGTTATCAAGGATCAGATATAAAATAATCACATTTTAAATTTTACTGCTTGTTTATTATAGCTATGAATAGTTTTGACTGACCCATCTGACAAATAAATGGCAAGGGGTTAATTGTCCTGTTTTTAATTTTTACTGTTTGTTTATTATAGCTATGAATAGTTTTGACTGATCCATCTAACAAATAAATGGCAAGGGATAAATGTCCTGTTTTCAATTTTAATTGCAGACGCTAAGCGCTGATATTTTTGATGTGGACATAGTGAATGGTCTCCCATACCCTGATGAGTATGTGCTAACCGACGATAGATCCGCAAACATAACAGGTGTGAAGTCGTTCAATAAACTAACAGTGCATCATCTGAAGAACGTGAACACCCTGAACGATATAGATTTCGAGGACTTCGTGATACTGAACAGAGACAACGTTCTTAAAGAGGAGATCACGTTCGAGGACTTGTCGGTCTACGACCAGATACAGGTAAATCAGAACAGTAAAAGTACTCTGAATACTTCTCTGAAGTCTTCAAGAAGGGTTAATACTATGTTTACGCATCATTTTGACGTATTTCGTAAAGATAGCTACATAAGAAATGTACCTAAACCTACTATTAATTGCAGATAGACGGCGAGATAACCGGATGGACCGAAGAGAATCTGTTACTAAACGAAACATCTGAGATCTCCAACGACGTCACGTTCCTAAGTCTGAACATTTTGGGAAACGTGACGTTCGACAACTTCTTCATGAACCAACAGTTATTCGATTTTAGAGATCTTCTCCTAAAAACGGAGGAGAACGTTGAAATTACTGGGACAAAGACGTTCTTGAGCGACGTTCGAATGAAATCTCTTCACATCACATCTGGATTGGTCAACGAACGTCCGATGGACGAATATGTGACTTTGGACACGGAGCAAGAATTTCCAAGTAAATATTTAATTCCTTTCTCACAATAATATATAGACATCTTTTCTACACATCTAGATTTGTACACATCACATTTTAGATTTGGTGAAAATATTACCGGACGTTACATTCGGAAACGTGACGTTTGGAGCAATCGAAAAATTGGAGAACCTATTCAAGGAAAATTCAGACTCTTGCTTGCAGAAGATCATAGTATTTAAATCACCGATCACAGTAGAGAACTTGACGTTCGATAAAATAAACAATGTGTCCTACGAAGATTTCCATAGGAAGCTAAACGAGACGGATGTGCACTTCGATAATTTAACAGTGGAGAATTTATACGCAGATATTATTATACCCTCCTCAATAAACGACGTCGATTTTTCAAATTTTGTTAAGAACTATTCTTCGAATGTGGACGAATACGAGGTTGAGAATTTACAAACCGACCTCTTGAACGCATCCTTCATAAACGGGATGTCCATCAACGAAATCAATGAGAAAACCAATCGCTTGTTAACGATGTTATCAGAAATTTTCAATGGGAACGTTACTTTGGAGTCTCTTCGTGTGACAGGAGTGATTAAAGCGAATTCGGTAAACGGGAAGTCGGTGGTGGACTGGTACAACGAAGACCAGAACGGAAACATCATTTTCGAAGATGGCGTCTCCATTGGAAATTTGACTATTCTAGGTTTAGTGAACGGTGTAAATTTTTCTGAATTCGTTTCTGATACCGTGATGAAAACGGACACGAATATAGAGGTTGATGGACATAAAACTTTCGATGTTGTTAACTGTGGCGTGATCGAGACAACTATGCTGAACGGGCGACCTATAGAGATGCTGTTTGACCCCAGCAAGGAACAGGTGTTGACAGGACCCGTGGTTGTAAATGGTGAGTTTTGGAACAATGTAGTTATTGATGTAACAATGGAGTTCTGTGTTTTGAAATTGTATATTAATATTTTAAAGGTTCCATCACGGTGCTCAATAAATTCAACGTGACTGGGAAGATCAACGACATACCGTTCCAAGATTTGATGGACAGATTCAAACTCGTGGGCGACACCTACGTATTAAATGGAGATGTCCATTTCAATGGCAACGTCACTATCCAAAACTTATACACGAATGGCTCCATTCAGGGGAAAAACTTTAATAGCTTTTTGAAAGACATAGTCTTCAAGGATGAAGATAATGTCACCATATCAGGGAAGAAAGTGTTCAACTCTGTCACCTTTGAGAATTCGATCACTGTCCACGATAAGTTGAACGACATAAACTTGAAGAGATTCTGGGAGAAGGCTGTGTTCATCGACAAACCATTTAAGATCAAATCCAAAATTAATTTTAAGGGTGGAATTCTTGTGAATGGCGACATTACAGTCAAACAGAGCTTCGAAACGAAGTCCATCATGGGAATCGACGTTGACGAGTTGCGACATAGCGTTTTGCACTTGAACAAACCCGCCTACATTACAGGTAAAATGAGATTACACTATCAAACCGGTCAAATGCTCCACAAGTTTTTTATTATAAGGTACATATTTTTTTAAAGTACATTCCTTGAAATCAGCATTGATTCTCATCAAAATAAAGAATAAATGTGTGTACTTATTTATTTATTTTTTAATTTGAAGTTAAGTATACATGCTAGTAGGTTTAGTGTTAAGTAAACAATAATTTGGGGGTTTGCAGAGCCTATGACGCTAACGAACGTGACGTTCCTGTCGAACATCCAAGCGGGGAAGATTAACGACATCGATATGAGTTTGTTAATTCCTTTGCACACCGATCAAGCTATACCTGTGAACGTTCTGAGATGCAGAACAGTCAACGTGGAGAACATCGAGATACTAGGAAAAATTAATGGGCAAGATTTGAAGCATGTTCAGCAAACCACGTTCATGGTAAAACATAATAATGTTGTATAGAAATGAAGTTGATGGAACGTATGAGATTATTTCTGCTCAGGTAAATGGGAACCAGAACATAACAGGACATTTCAATTTCCATGGTCACGTTCGCATGCGACGTGATTTCAATGCACATCTTAATGGCATTGATCCAAGCAGAATGATTTCTTTGAACTCGAAAGGCGATTTGAGAGGTGGGTTATTTATTATGAATTATTATGTTGAGATTATTATATATACAGACCTGTTATATCGGTCACTTTAAAATATATGTATGTATAAAATATAGAATAATTTACAACAAAATGTAGATTAGTTGAAACATTTAAATTAAGAACAAATGTGAACATTCAAAGGTGTCTATGTATGTATAAAATATACAATAGTGTACAATAAAATGTAGATTATTTGAAACACTTAAATTAAGAA
The DNA here is from genome assembly GCF_050947335.1 of Megachile rotundata. Taxonomy (NCBI): domain Eukaryota; kingdom Metazoa; phylum Arthropoda; class Insecta; order Hymenoptera; family Megachilidae; genus Megachile; species Megachile rotundata. The sequence continues at coordinate 11,999,071 of NC_134996.1, forward strand.
GAAATTTGGACATTCAAAGGTGTCTATAGAAAATGGTTTTTCACAGGAAACTTCATATTCGAGAGACCGATATATTTGAAGAAGAGTCTTCGGACATTAGGCTACTTGAACGGCATAGACCCTGCACGATGGGAGGCGGTGGCTGTCATGAAGAACAGCCCTCTTCGACAAGTGGTTTCCGGTACCTGGACCGTGCGAGGCGATGTCTACTTCCAGAAGGGAGCTGTTGGGAGCGATATTGTGAATGGAACTAACATCACTGAGATATCACATGTGTTGGCGAAGACACATGCAGAAATGGATGCTGTGTTGACAAAGGAAAAAGTATGGTTTCAGAAGTTTAGCACAGAAGTTAGAGTAGCAATATTTTATATAATAGAGTAACATGTTTGGTGTCACTGTGTGACATATGTAGTATTTTGCGTCACTGTGTGACATATGTAGTATTTCGTGTCACTGTGTAACATATGTAGTATTTCACTGTGTAACATAATATTTCATGTCATTATGTAACATAACATTCTTTAATTCTACAATTCTTTAATTCTAATCCTATAGAACATTCTTCAATTCCATAATTCTGTAATTCTAACCCTATTCATATGCAACATATTTCACATATGCCTTTCAGGAAAAATTGAAAACCACATGTGAAGAGCTCAAACGCCTCAAATACTACGCCGAAAATCAAATATACCAATTCAACGCCTTCGACTACCTGCAGATCATAGAATTCGACAACAAGATAGTCAGTGTTCACTACTTCGAGTTAGAGGACAGAGACTACATGATGTTAAGCTTCACCACGTGTCACATGCACGCATATGTGTATACAGGAACAAAATTCGAGTTGATAGAAAATGTTCCAGATTTTGGAGTAGTGGAACGTTGGTCCACCATCAGACACAAGGACATTTTATTTTTCCTGGCTTCCGGACCTAATTTGTGTGGACGAGGCTCTGCGAATTTGTGGAAGTTGGAGAACGATACGTTCACGGTGTGTTAATCATAGTTGAAGATGAAAATTGCAAGATTATACAATCACATTCTATAAAAATTGCAAGATTATACAATTGCAAAATTATGCAAGATTGTGTATGTATTTATTTTGCAGCACGTGTTAGACTTCGGTCAGAATGTAAATAGCAATCGGGACACGTTTTTGAGGATGATGAGTAACGAACAGATGAGATCAGTAGGATTGAACGAGAGTCTGTCTTCACCAGATGATTTAAAAATTGTTTTCGATGGAGATAAAATGTTGCTGGCCAGAAAGTCTGAGATCTATAAGTACAATGTTGATAGTAATGATTTTGAGAAAGATGCGAAGCCTGATGTTCTGAAGTTCAAGGCTGGATTACTGCAGAAAGAGATGATACTGTACTACGACGAAGAAATTAGCAAAGATATATTTGTGAGTAAAATTTCAAAATTTTGCAATTGGAATACTAATATCTTTTCGTTTCAGATTTATAAGATTAGCGGAACAAAACGAAAGGTGTTTCAAACTATAAAGACACATAGACCAACATTCTTCACTGTAATTAATTTCGAAGGAAATATTGAAACACTGTTAATCTTTATTGAGAACGGAATGTATCTCCGAATTTATGAATATAAAGGTATGAATTTAATCTACGGGGTGTCTCACACATTTACCACGCGTTGTATTTACCAAGCGTTGTATTTACCACGCATTGTATTTACCACGCGTTGTATTTACCACGCATTGAATTTACCACGCATTGTATTTACCACGCATTGAATTTACCACGCGTTGAATTTACCACGCGTTATATTTACCACGCATTGCATTTACCACGCGTTGTATTGACCACGCATTATATTTACCACGCATTATATTTACCACGCATTATATTTACCACGCGTTCTTTACCACGCGTTGTATTTACCACGCGTTGTATTTACCACGCATTGTATTTACCACGCGTTGTATTTACCACGCGTTGTATTTGCCACGCGTTGTATTTACCACGCGTTCTATTTACCACGCATTGAATTTACCACGCGTTGTATTGACCACGCATTGAATTTACAACGCGTTGTATTGACCACGCATTATATTTACCACGCGTTGTATTTACGACGCATTGAATTTACCACGCGTCGTATTGACCACGCATTATATTTACCACGCGTTGTATTTACCACGTGCTGCACTTACCACGCGTTGTTTATCACGTGCTGCACCCACCACGCGTTGCTTACCACGCGCTGCACCCACCACGCGTTGTATTTACCACACGCTGCACCTACCAAGCGTTATATCTACCACGCGTTGTATTTACTACGCATTGTATTTACCACGCGCTCTGATTGATCCGTGTTTTTCCTTAATAATTCCAAATCGGAGTTTCAGATCCCATTTTTGCAAAGGGAAACCTTATTTAAAATCACGTCAGCTACCCCCCAGAGACCTACACTAGTTGTGAGACACCCTGTATAATAATGTACAATACATTCACACAGTACATAATTTTATAATATCCTCAACACTGAATGTACATCCATTTATTAAATAACCCTATATTCTCATCTGCAAACTTCATTTATTCTCTTCGTAGGTATTGAAGGCTTCCTGTACAGAGACAGCATAAGAATGGACGTTGACAAAATATTCACCCTAAAAATCAGAAAATACACAAACGTGGTGAAACGACACTGTCTCGCATTGGTTCACGAAAATCGTCTAACGATTCTAGAAGCAGACATGCACGGTGAAAAACTAGACATGGAGCTCTCCTGTCCTAAAGTGTAGGACAAGTCCTTTAATGAAATTAAAGAACATAAACTTTGTTATTTATAATTATTGTACATATTTGTAATACACTTGAAACTACAGCTATAGTTCACTCTTTCAAGATTCAATAAGTACCCCCAGACCGTTTTGCCTTATAAAAAGCAATAATCTCCTCATCGATCTCTGGATCACCAGTTAAAGGCAACGAATCTGTAAAACATTTCTCGTAATTCGTAGCTTCATTGACTTCCTTCATAATTTTCGTCCGCTCGCATTTTTCTGTATTGAAACTGGAAATACTAGTTCTCTTTTCGCTCGTTTTTCTGTCTATCTTATCAGAGGAACACATTCTCGAGTGACTTTCTTTTGCCTCATTTTCCACCTCGTTTCTATGTGGTAAACCGATATCTCGTAAATTGCTACCGACTTTTGTGTGAGTTACATGATCGATATCTGCGTTTTCTCTCCTTCTATCGGGTCTTTCTAAAAATTTTAAGTCAATGCTATCTTCGTTGGGATTTATCTTGTAATCCTGTTGGGAATTTATTCGAGATAGTTTACTCTCTGTGGATTCTATTTTAGGTGCACTTTGTGACTTTCTTTCGGTCAAATTTTGAGTTATGGAGGGACTGGAGATTTTGGGGACGTTGAAGTTTAAGAATTTTTGATAGAACGGTGTGTCGGTAGCCAAAATTTCTGTTTTCTTTTCCAATTCGGAGGAGATGGGAGTTTCACTCGGTTCTGTATTTTGCTTCCCTTCGAATTTCTTTTTGGGAGCCTCAATTTCTTTCTTCGCGCTCTCAGACTTTCTTCCCGCCAAATTTTCAGTCATGGAAGGTTTGGATGCGTTCGAATTTAAAAATCTTTGATAGAACGGTGTGTCGGTATCCAAAATTTCTATTCTCTCTTTCGACTCGGAAGAGATGGGAGTTCCACTCGGTTCTGTACTTTGCTTCACTTCGGACTTCTTTTTGGGAGCCTCAATTTGCCTCCTCGCTTTCTCCCGTTCCTTTTTGCGGAAGGATTGCTGACTCGGTTCGTCGGTTGAATTCAGAGTCAAGTTGATAACGTTGCAAGGTAAATTCGGTCTCGAGATATCATTACAAATTGATCTGATAGTAATCTGATCAGAATCAGCAGTTCTAACATTCGTATCAATATTTTGATCCAAACATTTTGGCAATTTAATTTTGGGCCTCGGTTTCTTTGGAATAGCGGTCAGAAATTTATCGATTGCAATTTTGCTGGTTTCTGATGCTGAAATTTAATTTATTAAAATAAAATGTAGCTTGTAGAATTAATTTGATCTTACGGGGGTTGTTAAGTCCATTGCATTCTAGGTTTAATTTAATTTTATCAACGTCGATGTCTGAACTGTCTGTCGTCTGAACTGTTTTAGGAACAGGTTTTAGGTTTTCCAAATTTTTTTCTGTCGAATCTGAAAATTCAGTGAGATATTATTCGAACGAGATATTATTAATAACGAAAGAATACTTATGGATACTTGAGTTTGTAACCTTCTTTTCCCTTCTTCATCAAATCAATCAGCAAAGCTACTCAGACTTCAGGAAAATACTCAAAGAAAATAAATAAATAAAAAAGTAGACAAAAATTATAAGAACAGTTACAAAGTAGATAACAAATATTAAATAGGATACAAATTTCCTTGTCCCTCTGAATAACCAGATCCTTATAATACTCCAGCTTCTTCAAGCAACCGTTCTTATCTTTATTCAACTTGAAGACCCTCTTAAAACTCTCGAAACAATACTCAATTTTCTTGACATTGTTTCCCACTTCAACTTGCCCGTCCGCTTCTAAAAAGTTTCTGATCTGCGAGTCAAGATTTCGCTTATCTTCGGCGGTGAGCTCCTATTAATAAAATCGATTAAAACTTCAGATCTTGTAATTAAAGCACCAAGAAATTTACTGTGTTCTTCGTCATTTCCTTAATCTGTTGTCTCAGCTTCTCGTTTTCTAGTTTTAGTAAGGCGTTCTCGCTGTTGACGTCCTTTTCTAGGACCAGTTTCACGTCGTTTCTGATGAGAGCTACCCTTTGGGCGAATCTACAGGTGGACAGGGTCTCCTGATGTGCAGGAAATGTTAAGTTAAGAGGTGGAAGTTAATTAAGGGGTGGTTAGGGGATCACCTCTAGATTGAAGGAGGCGATGCTCATGGTGGCTAACATTGTGGTTAAACAGTTTCCTCCTAGACTGTCTCTGAGAATCGATGTCAAAAGCGAGTTCCTGAAAAATAAAAGATAGGAGAATAAGATGATAAGAATAAGAGTGTCACAGTTGTTAAAAAAGAAGAATGAAAGTTTCATAATTTGACAATTAATGATAGTCAAGTTTGACTGTCACCATTCAAATGGGTCACTTTTCAAATAAGAAAGTACCTATTGTCTTTGAAGCTGTTTTTGAATCTCTTTCATTTTTATGACATTGTTAGATTTTGTATGAGATTGCTATACAACGTAACTTAGTTAGTATAATAAAATGTTATAATAATATAAAAATAATAATGTAATAGAAAGTTAGATTGCTATTAGCTAAATATACAGATGTCCAAATTACATGAATTATTGAAAGATTTTATAAGAGAATACTAAACAACATGCTAACTTAACACAGTAAAAGTAAAGTTGACATAATGCTACAAAAATAAAAATAATAACATAACACAAAGTTATGTTGCCATTAGCTATTTAGCTAATACAGTTGTCCACATTACATGAATCATTGAAAGATTTTATAAAAGAATACTAAACAAAATAATAACTTAATACAGTAAAAGCAAAGTTAACATAATGCAACAAAAATAAAAATAATAACATAACAGAAAGTTACATAGCCATCAGCTAAATATCCACAACGTTATGTGAACCTAGTCGAGGCACACTCGAGTCAACATAACGGTGTACCACAGCAAGTAAACAGTAAACAAGGAATTATAACGAAAGTAATTTAATACAATGACTAGTAGAAGCATGTAGTGAATGAATAGTTACGGGTTCTTGAATTTAGCACCTGTATGGAATGTGACCCGCGCTCTCCTGACCCAGACACACTATGACTTGTTCCAGGTAATGTAGGCTCAGGTTAATGTGCTTCGCCTCGGTTAGAATGGTGCCGCTTATCGAGCATTTGTAGACTCGCTCGGACCTACGAGGAGATCTCGTTGAAAAATCGGGTACCGTTACGAAATTTCGCCACCATCGCAGATGGCGATGAGAAAGCATGGAAAAATTGTTGGCAAGTGGGTCGTTTTGGATGTTAATCATTTCATTGATTTATTTCATTTTATTTCTTTTATTTCTATTGAACTGAATTCACAAAAGCTGAAGCACCGTTTGAATATGGTGAGACTGTTTGGCAAGCAAATGACATTTAGTTAATTACTGAAAATTTGTACTGAAATAAATTCACAAAAACTGAAGCACCGTTTGAATATGGTGAGACTGTTTTGCAAGCAAATGATATTTAGTTAATCACTGAAAATTTCTACTGAACTAAATTCACAGAAACTGAAGCACCGTTTGAATATGGTGAGACTGTTTTGCAAGCAAATGATATTTAGTTAATTACTGAAAATTTGTACTGAAATAAATTCACAAAAACTGAAGCACCGTTTGAATTTGAGTGAGACTGTTTTGCAAGCAAATGATATTTAGTTAATTACTGAAAATTTGTACTGAAATAAATTCACCAAAACTGAAGCACCGTTTGAATGTGGTGAGACTGTTTTGCAAGCAAATGATATTTAGTTAATTACTGAAAATTTGTACTGAACTAAATTCACAAAAACTGAAGCACCGTTTGAATATGGTGAGACAGTTTTGCAAGCAAATGATATTTAGTTAATTACTGAAAATTTGTACTGAAATAAATTCACCAAAACTGAAGCACCGTTTGAATGTGGTGAGACTGTTTTGCAAGCAAATGATATTTAGTTAATTACTGAAAATACAATAGTTTTATACTAGCAGTCAGTAGTCAATAGTTAATAGTCATGTTATGATGAATATACTCTGACGAAATTATCTTTTGAAAATAAAATTGAATTAAAGTACTCAATGATCCCATAATAACAGTCAGTTTGTACGAAACTCCTAAGCAACTACATTTGAACAAATTTAGTTAAAAATGACGAGAAGATTAATGCAAATCTCTATAGCTCCATACAGTTAGTTCCAGAGGTTCTGTCAGTACAGCACTGCCCTACACGAGGTTAGCCTAAGCTGCCATTGTACCTTCGGTCGATCAAAGCGGGAGTATACGAACCCAGCAAGGTCTACCAGGTGTATTTTCGCTCGCTTATACTCGTCGGCTCCGAACTCCTTCGTGCAGACTACGATGGTAAAGACGCAGTGCGATCTCGATGACTCTGGATTCATCGGAGTCTCCACAGTGACCCTTCCAACAAATCAATCTTATTAAACATTAACTTATATACCTAAATTATATAACCATTAATCTAAAGAAAGTCGTAATTTCTCTCAGTACAATCCTACGATTAAGAAGAAATAAACATCGACCACTTCCGCTTGAAAGTTAGCTCGAAAAAATTCTTTGAAAGGGTTAAATTACTCTAGAAACTGGTCACGACCACGCATGTTGCAGGTTCGAGACAACAATACCATTGCAAATTATCTCACCTATTGCCGTCGCCCACTGCAAGCAGCTCGAAAGCGTCCTCCGCGCTTGCAACGCAGTGGAAGGTCAGATTCTTCAGGTGTAGTCGACCAATTTCGTCTTCCTGGACAACTACTCGTCTAGAAACACGAAGGATCTTCATTAATTAATCGAGTTACGTCGTCAATTTCCCTCGTCTCATAAAACCTACCATTACCTGCATGATAGCGAATTAACCGAGCTTCCTGTTAGCACAGTAGACTGTCAATTAAGACTTTTTAAAAATACTTGATGGAAATACTAACCACTAACCGATGGATTTCTTTATCAAATGTTACCATCAATTAATTGACTTTTCAGAAATATTAGGTAACGTTTGAATTATAACTGGACTTAGAGAAATGCACTTTGTGGAAATAGGTTCTTACGGTAAATCCTCCAATCTCGTAACCTCTCGCAGCTTCCGATCCAACAGGTCGTAGCCATTCTCGTTGTAAATCTCCAGATAAGCCACCTCGACCGAGTAGACGTTTTCTGGGCGCTGTGAGAAGGGCTCTGTACCAATTCTGTTATCACACTTAACAGTAATGCTACCTTTTCTATCGCCTCGAAGAGGTGCAGTAGGGTTCTGGGTAAGATTCCGAGCTGCTCGACGCTCTCACGTCTTCCGGTTATGGAATATGTCTTTCCACTTGCTGTCTGCAAGGTTCTCAAAATTATGTCATAAATAAACGTATTATATTGCCACGTTACGTAGAGTAGATTGTCCATGTTGCACGTTAGACACATATTATGTGACACAGACACATCTATCACTAATCTGTTGTTAGATATAGACGTCAGTAGATTGTCACGATATTTTAGACTTAGTTGAAGAGTCACAAAATCTTTTACTGTTCTCCAAACAATTTCACTAATTTAATTCTACAAATGTACCATGGCAATATAATTAGAGCGTTTACCGACTGCCACAATATTTTAGACTTAGTTGAAGAGTCACAAAATCTATTGCTGTTCTCCAAACAGTTTCAATAATTTAATTCTGCAAATGTTATACCATGGCAATATAATTAGAGCGTTCACCGACTGCCACAATATTTTAGACTTAGTTGAAGAGTCACAAAATCTATTGCTGTTCTCCAAACAATTTCAATAATTCAATTTTACAAATGTTGTACCATGGCAATATAATTAGAGAGTTTATCGACTGCCACAATATTTTAGACTTAGTTGAAGAGTCACAAAATCTTTTGACGTTCTCCAAACAATTTCACTAATTTAATTCTACAAATGTACCATGGCAATATAATTAGAGCGTTTACCGACTGCCACAATATTTTAGACTTAGTTGAAGAGTCACAAAATCTTTTGCTGTTCTCCAAACAATTTCACTAATTCAATTTTACAAATTTTAACCATCATGGCAATATAATTAGAGCGTACCTGTCCATAAGCAAAGATGGTGCCGTTGTAGCCATCGAGGGCACTTTAATAGAAATGGCATCTGAATGAAGATCGTGAATTATATTCTCATTAATTAACGAACGATACGATTCCTTTTACCTTTCCACCACGGGTTGAGCAACGGTCTTGAACACGTCCTCCTGCGTAGTGGATTCCTCGAATATCCGATAGAAACTGAAAGTAGTACCCGATTCGCATCTATGAAAGCTAAATATTAATTTTGCTATCTCACGAGAAATTCCATGACTCCGCTCGATTGTCGGGGTACTCTTTCGTTTTTTGGCTCGGTGTTACCAGAAACAGGAAATCTTCCTCCACGTTTTCTTTGGGACGGTGATGGATTTGGTAATTCTTTTAGAAAGAATGTACAATGAAAAATAGGGGTTAGCTTTGTATATTTGACTATGTACCAGCACGTTCTTCCTGTTCTTCTCGGGCTTCACTCGAGCGTACACTTTTATGGCATTTTTCACCATTTTAACCTTCTTGATTTTTGGTACTTGAGGTTATCGATTGTGTCATCGATTTTCTGTCTATTTAGCTTTGATCGATATTCGGCTATTTGATATGAAAATGTGTTCTCGCTAAAAATGTTAGTTCACGTAATACGCTTTATAAAACCATACGTAATGGGTTTAAATATATTTTGAACCTATGTACATATAATTGTATGTATGTATAATTGCTTTTAAACTGAGCCAATAAACTCTAAGCATGCATGCACACGATATCGTGTGAACAGTAAATCTACGTAATCAACCCTTTCATCGTGTGATTATTCGAATCAACCTCCTTTCATAAAATTTCAAATGTCAATTGAAGCAAGCGTCCGATAAGAGAAATGTGTGACAATAGTGTTACCGTTTCGTCGAAGCGTGGAACACGATACCAAAGTATCGAAAAGAAAAGAAAAAGTGCATTTCCTCCCTCTCGACATCTCGATATCTCGGAGAGCGCTGTACTCGGCCGACTTCGATTGATCGATCCACCCTCCGCGATAGAAGAGGCGGAGGAGAGCGAGAGGTCGTGGTCGCCTAGGTGACGACGTCGTCGACGTCGCGACGTCGGCGCAGTGCGTCGTCGTGTTAGGAGAACCACACCGGGTCGTCGGTCTACCCGATGGCAGTGTCCCGACTTTTCTCGGCTCTCGTGTTCCTCGTATCGACGCCAGCGTCGCGACGACTGATCTCGTTTCCATCGCGATGTTTATTCATGCTTTGTCGTTCATCTCGCAATCAATCTCTCATGGAAGTTTCTACCTCTGAACTGTGTACGATGTGAACCTAACCAACGCCTATTCGACCGTCGTTCATAATTTCCTACTCCCGTTTCGAAGGGAGAGGTTCATTGAGGTTCAGATCGCGTGACGTCTAGACATTCTGGATACTCTATTTTGAAGACTTAATCTTGAAGACAAGGGAGGACCACCCCCTGCTCCTACTTTCATTTATACTACATTCTTGTAACATTAATCTCTGGATATGTCACGTTACGTGTTACATCACATTAAGTGGATACATTAAGTGTTACATTAAGTGGCTACGTAAAGACGTAAAATCTTGAAGGGGTAAGGAGTTAGAGTACCATCATAATCTTGAAGTCATTCTTATATTTGTACTCAAAGTAAAAATTCGACAATATTCAGAAAGATTCTGAAAATTGAAGAGGAAGTTTATTTTTAAATCATATCTGCAGACTGTCGATTTTAATTGTTGAGACATCGAGGTTGTCAACAAGATCGTGGCATTGGTGAAGCATGACCGCCAAGCTGAAGTGCATCGCCGCGTGAGAAGTTACCGGGACATGTGCCTTTTGCTCTTCTATTGATCGCCGCGTCCCGACGCGACCACCGGATCCTGACGTCTCGGGATCGCGACCTACGAGAGACGGTAAGTTTCTGCTTCGAACGTGTCCTACTTGCTATCTAGAGCTGCCAAAAATAAACTATAATTTCCACCGATATAGCTCCGAAACCATTTTCCAATAAATTCTACATTGGATCTAACCCCTGACAGGTTGATGACGTTAAATATTTATCGGCCGATATAGGTTTTAGTCATGTGTGACGTACAAGTTTAAATCATATGACATGTAGGTTTAGGTCATATAAGTGACATGTAGGTTTAAGTCATGTATGTGACATACGAGTTCAAGTCATATATATGATATGTAGGTCTAAGTCACATATGTGACATACAAGTTCAAGTCATATGTATGATATGTAGGTTTAAGTCATGTATGTGACATACAAGTTTAAGTCATATATGTGAAATGTAGGTTTGTGTCACATACGTATGTAACATCTAGGTTTGAGTCACATATGTAACATGTAGGTTTGAGTCACATATGTAACATGTAGGTTTGTGTCACATATGTAATATGTAGGTTTGAGTCACATATGTATGTAGCATCTAGGTTTGAGTCACATGTATAGCATGTAGGTTTGAGTCTCATATGTATGTAACATTTAGATTTGAGTCACATGTATAACATGTAGGTTTGAGTCTCATATGTATGTAACATTTAGATTTGAGTCACATGTGTAACATGTAGGTTTGAGTCACATATGTAACATGTAGGTTTGTGTCACATATGTAATATGTAGGTTTGAGTCACATGTATAACATGTAGGTTTGAGTCTCATATGTATGTAACATTTAGATTTGAGTCACATGTGTAACATGTAGGTTTGAGTCACATATGAACCATGTAGGTTCGAGTCACATATGTAACATGTAGGTTTGAGTCACATATGTGACATACAAGTTTAAGTCATATATGTGACATGCAAGTTTAAGTCACATATGTGACATACAAGTTTAAGTCACATATGTGACACACAAGTTTAAGTCATACATGTGATACATACATATGTGATATACATGCATGTAAGTGTATGTCATATTCATACCAGAATTTTCGGAACATCTGAACATTTACAGTTGTACAGCAATGTGGCAATTAAGGGTCAACCGATGTTAGGAACTTCGAAATGCAACATTACGGATAATCGATACTCACAGAACATATATCGGATCCTTCAAATTCGTAACGCATTAGCTCGTAAAACTTGCATGACGGAATCTGTGTCAACGGTCCGCACAAAGACGAATTGACATCAGTAACAGCGTAATACATAGAATTATCCCGCTTTCCAGCTTGATTTATCGACTCATCATCCACTTATGAACCATCGTTCGATATATTTACCCGCACGCGTTAGCCGGCATTGTCCGAGACAATGTTACAACGTCGTTACGGGCTAACGTGGTTTATTCAGCAAAACGCGAATCGCGAACACGTGCGTTTGTAGTTATCACGAATGTGTATATCGAAACGGTGCTTCGAGTTCAAGTTGGCCGGAGAAAGTCGTAAATTTAGAACTCGAACCGATGGGAGAGCAGTAGGGTGATTTAAAACGACGCTTAGCGAGGCCGGCACCGACATTCGAGCCACGATTATAGTCGTTACATCAATCAGGACCAACGAATGGACGTATAATCTTGGTAATAAGAATCCGAAGCTACATACAATTCTAAGCGGTTGATTGCAAATCTTCTTCGAAAAGAAAATGCCACCTGAATTTCCCTAAATCAAGTGAATTTCCCTGGTTCAAATATTATACCTAAAGGGACTTTCGTTACGCAAGCACAGTTCACGTTACCGGCTTTCTCTGACACTTTCGATTTGAAAGGGAAGTTATGTCTCTATCGTGCGTTAACCACTGATTAGCGTCTCTTTAGCTACCGATAGAGTTCGAGCAGTTTTCATTAACGTTACAAGGAATTTCCATTGTGCTCGATGTCGAACACGCACACTCAATTAACGCTTTCTTTTAATTGCTCTCTCGCAAACTGTGAACATCCTTTCTGCAGTCTTACAATATTTGTGGATTAACAGTCCATGTATTTGTGATAAGTATTCTGTTGGTTAAACATGTCAATCCTGTATTAAGGAAAAAGAGCAAGCTATTTAGCATTAAGGATTCACGCTCAACGAAAAGGTTACATTCTTCGGGAGATTTTCACATTCATTGGCCGAGTTGGAAGATTTAGAAAGTATCTACAAAAGCGTCGTTGGAAAAAGAAAAATTCCAGCGTTTAGTAATATGAAGGGTTAAAGCTTCATAAGGGTTAAGCTTCATAACGAAAGCAAATAGAAACATTTTTAAAGCATAATTGCAAAAATTCTTTGTACAATTGTACGGTTTAAATATCTCCGAAGGAAAGTATGCCAATATTTGGCTTCAAATTAAGTCTCCCACAAGGAGCGTATTTTCCAGAGGTTCCAAAAATCAGTCAGTTTTAACCATCGTATATTTTTACAAGTGCAGACTTCGTAAATCATCAGTTCAGAATTTATTGAATTTATTGAAAGAAAAATGTTCCGCGACGTTGGCCATGAATCTTTTCTTGTCGCTTCCACCTTGAAAGATAAAATGTTTTACCATGACTCCATCCGTTTTGGTACAGATATCGACTCCGCGGACGACTCGCTAACCCAAATGATAAACAGCGCATTGCAAGAGGGCCCACTGACATTTTCAAATGTCAGTGACTACCTACACGAGTTCTACACGTAGGCTACTCGTGTGCGACGTTGTGGGACACCATTGTCCCAGCGGAAATTTTCAGGAAATTAGTTCGACCTCACAAATTAGGTATTGAATTAAATTCGTGTAAAGCACGAACAGTAAAAAGATTCTACTGGCACGCTTATGAGAGGAAACACGTGTTACGGCTACTGTAAATATTTAGAGGCGGCATAGGGCCGTTTTCTTAGGCTCCCTTTTCTATTATTTATTTTCTCGGATTTCTTTTGCATTGCATCACATGGGAATTCGTTCAGTACCTTCGTTTCACAGGGACAAAATGTTAACCCTTTGCGCTCGAACGTAATTTGACTGTTTGCAAACAGCAACTTTAAAACTTAATTAAAAAATTAAATGAATTCTCTCTACTAATAATTTCCACTATTGTTTGTTTCTCTATGTTTGTACATCACACGTGTCATATTATAGAATCAGTTAAAAAATGCTTGTTTCGTATTATTAAATAAAATGGTGACTGAGAGTCACCCCTCGAGCGTAAAGACAATATAATTGAAAGAGGGAGGAAGGAAGAAGCCGTAAGAGCATTTCGAAATTGGGTCGATCGATTAAAAACAAGAATAAATTCGGTGGCCATGCGCTACTATGTGTCCAATTGAAGGTACAGTTAGGTATGCGTTTGATAGCGCGTTCGACTGTGCGATCGTAAAGGCCAGTAAAAATCGTAATAAGCGCTCCGTGTACTTCTTCTCCCCGTGTATCGCCATCGTAATTCTCTTCTCACCGTTGGCTACCGTGCACGCTGAAAGTCACATTATAGCCTCGCAGCAAGAACAAACCTCGTCCGGTGGGTAGAAAAAAAGAGCGAAGAACGCAGGAAGATTCTTGAGCGGAGTTTCGCAAGCTTGCTCGAAAACGCGTTGTTAAATTTATTCCTTAGAAACTTTCGCTGTGTTCATCGTGATAACGATAATAATTGGTGCTGTATAGAAATTGCAACAATTTGCGTTTCGACACACTCTCATTAGGTCAGCGCGGGTTACCACACACGCGGAGCCATAATCTAATTGCCGTAACTGTTAAGGGAACAATGGGGCAACGGTATCATTGGTAAGCGACTGTGGCCAGTGAAAGTTTCGGCGTTTCCTTCCGAAAACGGAAGGTACTTTTCACCGGTTGCTTAATATCTCTGTGCGTGAATATCGATCGAAAAAGACTTAGCGGTAAAGAAGATTCTCTATCAGCCTTTATTACTCTATCGTTACGGTCTCTAATTAAAACGATCGCTAATGATTGCAAAACGCCAATGGAAGAATCGTAACTCTCCCGAGCGAATTTCAAGGGCCTCGAGCGTTGCTCGACCGGTAGGCCTTGGTTTCATTCTAATTTCCGGATGATACGTCGTTTAAAGTTGGAAGATAGCTAGCTCGAGGGCTCTGCCTACCGTGTGCCATTCATCATCGCGGCTCCAATTAAACCACCTCCAGCCTCACCTAGTCGTTCACTCGTTAAGGCTGCTTTAAGAGGATTTTCGAGCCACCCATTCTCGTTGTGCATTATGCTGATTGTCCATTCTGAGATTACCGTGTCGCCGAAGAAAGCTGGATTTCCTGCTCTAAGCGACAATGTTGCTTCCCGACAGGTTGACAGAATCCATTTTCTGGATGTATTAGGCTGTTGCTAGAAAGTACGGAATGTATAGGAAGTCCTTGGAGATATCCACATTCTTACATCCTAACCTCAGTCGTTTGGTAGACCAGACAAACTAGGCTGAACATTTTCAAACTTACGTATGCAAATGTTTTGGTGTTGCAACGGTATAGCCGATCGAAGTAGCCGACACGTACTAGGCTTCTTTTAAGTTGGCAAGACGAGTCAATAACGAACGATAAACCGCTGTCTTCTAATCAACGTTCGTCCAGCCATTCGTTAGCGAAACTGCGCGATAAAATCGATAGGCCTGCATCCCGACAAGAGCAAAGAGCGCCATGTGGGCTATCGGGCACAGCTGTCAGCTCCCTGCTCGAGTGTATGTATCGTCGTACGCCCTTAAGCTCCGTTCACAATGCCGAGTGTGCTACACATCACTTTATTGTCGGAAACACTGTCAGCGGTGTGAAATTCCATATGAATATTCAGCGGACTTACAATGGCGATCTTCCACGTTAAGTGCGTTTTAAAATCTATTCATCTTTTGGGGTAATTTATAGTTTAATAGTTAAACTGTATTAATGCTAAATTATATTAATAGTTTAATAGCTAAACTACATTAATAGCTGTAGTTTCTAAATTATTTCGGGTTTGCATTACAAGTATTTTTGACGTCACATTGTCTCGATATCCTCAGTCCAAAACTGTTCCTATGGCCATCTTGTGGAACTCATAACTAGTTTACCTAAAGTGCTAGCTTCTAAATTATTGAGAATGTGAGGCACGAACATAATCGATTACAAGTCACTATAACGTCCCGAGACACCAGAGGTTAAGGTCGTAGTGACTTATTCAGAGCTATCGATCCTCGTAGCCTCATTATTGTGAACGGTGCCTAAAGATGGACCATAGCACCTACCCATAGCATAATAGCCTTAGTGTTCGCAAGGTTTGCACGACGTCTGCCAAAATATTGTAGTCCCCTGCAAAACTTGCAGTCTTTCAGAAGGCGAGACAATGACGTCATTGAAAGGAAAGGGGCACGATAAGGAGCACGAAGGCGGTGCGGAGGTGGGATATTAAAATCCTGATTCATACCACCCCGGCGGAACGAGAAATACTGCAGCTGTCCTTTGATAAACAGGAATTTCTATCCGTGTATAATCATCCGGCGAATGCAAACGAGAATACGGAATCTTTTATTAGCCTGGTGCATAGTTGACGACGGGTTCAAGCGCATGATGTCATACTCGTTAAAAATAAATTAATCGGCTATTCTGGAAACACGGAGACGAAGTACGCGGCTAATCTCCTCGGCATACACCCTGGAAGGTGCGAAACGTGTGCAGACTACTCGAGACGAAACAATGAGTCACGTGAACGAGAAATCGATGGCAAGAAACACGGTGCTTGACTTCTCGAGTTGCACTCGGTCCTAGGTTGCAATAACAACAAGGTCTTCTTTTTTCGCTAAACGTTCCAGGTAATTCCATCAACAAGTAAAAAGCTTCTACATTTTTCTCTTCTGATGCTTACATACAGAGTTCAAGTCCACTACTTCCATTTTTAAAGTGATATTAAAAGGGATATTAACTGTGGGATACGATAGGATATTAACTATGAGACATGAAAAAAATCATTGAACTTAGAATTTAGTCTCTGAAGCGATCGAGCACATTTTGTCTGAAGGAAGTCTTTTAATAAATTGAAACAATTCGAAACGTCCCCGGACTGTTCCTTTGAAAATGTCTCCTCTTTGTTCCGCGGAGTAGATTCCGTTTCCCCGAGGATCTCCAGGTCGGACTTTCTCGGAAAGGATCGACGCATCCCTTTATGGAATGTTCATTTGGTCGCATTGCCATTTCAGCGGACCAACCGACAACCCTTGTTAGGAGAAACTGGCATCAAGGACACCGCTAGTCTCGCCTGTTACTTCGTTTAGCCTCGTTCAAAGTTAACCTTCTTGCTGCGGTCGATAAAGATATCCACGTGATCGTTTCTTTCCTCTTGAGGTTTCCAAGTTGTGGAAACAATTGTGCGTCTGTGTACGTGGGGAGTCATGGGGCTTTTTTTGGGTTCCTTAATAAGGTTGTCAAGGTTGCTTTAATTCTTGGGAAGAAAGGTTTCTTAACGCATTGTGTAACAGGTATCTCTTCAAGTATATTTAATATTTTCTTGCTATCTCTTATTTCAATCAGCTATGTTTGAAATTCATGATTGAAAATCAGCTATGTTTGAAATTCATGATTGAAAATCAGCTGTGTTCTAAATAATTTTAACAATCAAAATTTTGTATCAAAAATCATTCTTCTAAAAAACTGTGAATTTCGACGAAGTGCAAACTTTCGACTTCACGCTTCTCGTTAAGCGAAAGTGTCGGATCCTTTGAATCTAAAAGGCGTTCCGTGTCAGAGCATCGTCCCGTTCCTCGACGAAATCACGACCGTCACGGCTCCTGTCCCTAATTGTCGTCAATTGCCGCCAATTGTCCGACCCCTCCTGCAATTTGCAGCTAGGTCGCGCGTCATCGCCGCTCGTCGCAAAATCGTTATGCACGCGCTGCGTGTTCGTTCGCGAACAATTAACCATAGCGATACTTGCTCGCGTGTTACGATAATGCACTTTCGCTGAAACAGTTGCTACATCGTGTTTCCTAATGGTTCAAAAAATATTTATAGCAGTTGCATAGAACGTTTGTTATTGAGAGCAACATTTTTGAGACACCCTGTATTGGCTGGCAAGAACGCGCCCAAAACGTGGCTGGGTTGTTCCTAATAAACCATGAAACGATTCTAATTACCACGTTGCTATGGGGCACGTTGCACATGGGGTGTGGTGGCGCGTCAAATTAGCATTGCATTTCCGGTGCAAAGTAAAATAGTTCGCTAATACAATTTTTACATTTTCAATTTATGTTTACTTTCAGTTTAATATACTTTTAGTTTGTTCAATGAAATTTGAACAAATTTGTTTTTTATTCGCAAATTCATCTTCAATTGTTCATTGAATTACCACTCAATTCCACATTGTTTCATATCGCGATCAGCTTTCTAGTTCGCAACCTCACACATGGAACCCCATGAAACAATGTCACGAAGTCGATCATGGAAAGCATGCATCAACGCGTATGCATTATGCATCTCCCGGAACCGCCCTAATCGCTTCGACGTTGCTGCCCTCGGCGTTCCTTTCCCTCGAGCACTACGTGCACGCATCGTCACGCAAATTACATCTTGCACCACGTCTCCACGCAATCCCTATGCTCGCTCCATTTACCATTTTCCAGTTACGATGTCCGCAAACACTTGAAACGCCCAACAACGATCATTGATAATAAAACGCTAATAACAATCTGCACAAAGGCGATTACCGAATGTGATTACCACCCAAATATCACGTGTGAATCTTCTACATACTTGTATTAGACATGTTGCAGTGTTGCAACATACATTTCATAATTTTTCTCTGGTGCAGTAAGAATTGTGCTGCAATATGTATATCATACTAAATGTATGTATATCTGCATATGTACATATATGTATATGTTCATGTATGTATATGTATATGTATATGTATGTGTATGTATATGTACATGTATGTGTATGTATATGTACATGTATGTGTATGTATATGTTACATACATATCTATATATATATGTATATGTATGTATGTCAGTATGTATATCATACTCAGTAATGACACATGCATAAAATTATAGAAGAGCATATGTGAACATATGTGAAATATGCATTTTTCTAAATTGTATCATTACCGTTATATGTATATGTATATGTATGTATATGTATGTATATGTATGTATATGTATGTGTATGTATATGTACATGTATGTTATATACATATCTATATACATATGTATATGTATGTATGTCAGTATGTATATCATACTCAGTAATGACATACGCATGAAATTATAGAAGAGCATATGTGAACATATGTGAAATATGCATTTCTCCAAATTGTATCATTTCCTACTAACAAAACATTGTAACCAGGTAATTTCTTCTACAAAAATGATGTAAGCTAAACTACATCATAACTCAATGAAGAGATGTGCATGATTGAATAATTTTGTAGAAGTTTCAAAACGTAGGCCCAACGTCGAAGGAAATGAAAAAGAAAGAAAAGGGAAACAGGGTCGAAATTGGTACGGGTAAAGTGGCAAGGTGGAGGGGACTGACAGATGTTTGGTCCATGGCACGAGGGCTCCAGTCCCCCATGGGGTGCCGCGCCATAAACTACCCTCTGGCAGCGATTCTCTTTCGTGCAGGCTGTAGCTGGACGGCAAACTCGACGACAATGGCCTCCTCTGCTTCCGTCCCTTGTGAGCCGGCCTTAAGGGCCACGTGACACACGGGAACACGCATTTTCACGCATACACGCCGACCCGCACACAAAGGCTCGCT
This sequence comes from Megachile rotundata, assembly GCF_050947335.1. Lineage (NCBI taxonomy): Eukaryota > Metazoa > Arthropoda > Insecta > Hymenoptera > Megachilidae > Megachile > Megachile rotundata. The sequence continues at coordinate 12,018,554 of NC_134996.1, forward strand.
GAATTCGCCCCGGAGACTCCGAGTATCGTGGCTCGCCTTTTGCCACGTGCGCGTTCTTCGCCGATGGAAGACGCGCGAGAATCGCGAGAATCCCCAGATTCCGTGTTTCACTGTGAATCATCCGCGAGTTGCTTTCGTGCTGCTTCTGTTGCGAGTGCGGGATTCGGGGACTATTGATCTGCTGGGGTTCTTGGGGAATGTTGGATATTTTTGAACCGGTGCATCTTGTTGATTGAAGATTAAAATTTATAAGAGTGAAGACATTTATAGAAGTGAAGACATCTGTAGAAGTGAAGACATAGGAGTGTGGAGTACAAATACTTCAGTATGCCTGATTACTCCAAATCGTGACTGCTCCAAATATCAATTTCATGTGGAATATTCGACACAGTGCACTAGATTTGCATCTGCCTATAAGTTGTCACGAACGTCCAATAAGTGTGCTAAGTGAACTTTAATGGTACAGTGATTAAGGAATACAGTGACGTGGAAGTTTGCTTTCAATAAATGGATTGCACAGGATTAGAACTCATGAGATACGTGTTGCACGCGACTATCCCTTGCGCCTCGTAAGTGTGAACCGCCTTTGTCGGCAATCTAATACGTACGAATTTAACCGGTACAATTGGAGGATGTGGATCATTTTTTCATCGACCACATATGAAAAGTTATGATTCGGAACAGGAAGGATATTGTTACGGTTTAATTAGACAATGTAGCGAATATAACATAGAAGATGAGTTGGTCAATTGCACAATTGTTTTATTTCTCGATTTATCTTACGCAGCCGTGCCAAGCACCGATCTTTCCGGAAGTGTAAAGTCACCGATCGGTATCTAACGTCATCGAGTTTCACGATGCTGTCATACAGGAAAATACCGCAAGTTGGACGCAATAGACTCGGTTTCAGTATCCGATGTATCCTCTCGGTATCGAAATCGTAACACGTGCTACATCCACGTGGAATTTTGTTGGATACGTTTTACGTAACGAAGATGTGTCGTTAATTAATGACCGACGGTTTTACACTTACGGAAATGGAAAGTGACGATCGAATTTTACACGCGGTGTAGATTCGCTTGATTAATTCCTGGTCTTGAGTTATGGACGCGAGTTTCCCCTAGAGACTGTTACGAAAATCACCGCTGGGACATCGTTTACCATTTAAACGTCTTCCGCAGCGGGTTACGAAACGAGGATTCCGGTATGCCTGGAAAAGTTTCTATCGCCAAAGAAATTATATATACTGCAATTCGATATACTGATGTTTCAGTGAAATCTAAACAGTATGTCAGAAAATGATTAAATTTTAAATTTAAATTTTTCTTCAATTTAAAATGTTCCGCTACTTTGTCGACATACTGTGTATAATTCAAACATTCTATAGATACTCAAACATTCTATAGATACATTCCTATAGTTAATGTATCTATATATTCCTATAGCTAATGTATCTATAGAAGAATGAGGAGAGAATGCATCAAATAGCGAAGCAAGGGTTGAAAGTAAGATAAGAGCAACGGACTGTTATCCGTTTATTTCCAACTAGAATCTCGGTATTAAGATGCCTAATGGGTTAATCCATCACCAGGGCTTCGTCAATTAGGGACACGTTCCTGTTTCAGGGAATGTCGGAAAGTACAAGTTGCAGGTTGTCTAAACCACTTTCTTCACCCACGTCAAGGTTAGGATATTTAACTTTTGCTTTTGCCTTTTAATTTCCGAAAACTGGTTCTCGTTAACGAACGGTTATTTTGCTCGAACAGGCTCGATTTCTGACCGATACGGATTAGATCTGATCGGCGTTTTGAGGTCGTTGAGCGGCTTGGAAAGGCTGCGATTTTTATCAGCAAAAACGTGTGGGATTTTATTGGCGCTTCGAGTCATTAGACTGCGGATGTTTATGCAATTATAACGTTTTTCAGTACGCGGCAATTAGTATCGGTCAAGAACTTGAAGTAACATTTGCAGGTCACTCGAACAGAAATTCTCCTCGTTGCAAAAAGCATGAAATGAAGCTAATGATAGAGCTAGACAAAAAATGTGAGTGCAAAGTCCTACTAAAATTGATTATTTGTATTTTCTAAATTCACGCACGATTAAAAGACATTTTGATCCTACTCTCACTTCGCGATATCCTCGTAAACTTCCACGTTAGAATGGGTAACCATTAAATCCACATGTCAGTGAATATTAATAGGATCAAGTTCTTGCCGTAGTTTATCGCCGTCATTAATGCGAACATAATTGGAGAAACGTACCGAGATATAAACTCTTAGATGTTTGTCTATTAACCATTAATTCCTTCCACTTTATTCCGCAGACGCTGGATTTTCAACAGGGACAAAATTTCAGGCTAATAAATTCCACTAATTGCTACCGCGCTTCGGAAGCTGGTAATTGACTGGTAATTGACTCGAACGAGGCCATAAATCACGGGTCGAATCTAGCCATTTTGTCCTTTCGGAATATTTTAACGCTCCCTGACAAGTTAGACTCCTCGGGGATTCAGTGACGGAGGATCTTATCTTGTTAAATTGTTGTTAAAAGACTTGTGGATTTCTTTGAAGTAGCGAGACTAACGGGGCATGTTTATTCGCGAAGCTACAATTAAACGCAGCGATGCTCGGAAACACGGAAGCGATTCTTTTCGGTATAAATCGTCGGCTTACCTGCCGCGATAATCACTGGTTGCTAACGAAGCAAAGGTTCTTGTTGCTTCTGCATCGAATAATTCTATATCTCGGGGACTTCTAACGGTAAACCGATTTCTAATCATTTGTCTGTTGTTTCGGAACCCAATTTCTCGCCTCATTTTCCACGCTTTAAGATATCAGTTTGTACAAAGGATGTTAGCTAAGCCCTCGAGCCGATAACACTATCGATTTGTCTCGTTAAAGTACCGTAAACTGGACGCCTTTTTTAATCCTCTTAGCGAAGAAATCGCCCGTGAAAAATGCGATGTCGCAAAAAAACCTGGCACAAGTAATAAGCGATCGCCTTAATGACTGCCTCATCGGAAATTTTTTTTATTCAACGAAGAGGTCCTCAGCCAACAGGAATGCGTTCACAATTTTTCAGCTGTCAGAACGCGGAACAGCCATGAATTTTCGCTCCTTCTGTTTTTTCTGCGCTCAGATGTTATCGGATCGATTTATTAGTCACAGGGGGCTGCGTTTCGTCAAATGGGGAAGCTGTTTATCAAATACTGATGTTTATCTGATGCATACGTGGAATGCAGCTTCCCCTTATTCAGCTTAATGAAAATAAATTTTAAGCTAATTTTGAACAAACTTATATTTCATTAACTAACATACAATTTGATAATTAAAGTTGAACTTGATTTTACAGGTCATAAATTGGCGATGAGAGTCAAAGTTCAACTTGATTAGACAGATCAAAAGTCAAAGTTGAACTTGATTTTACAGATCATAAATTGGCGATGAGAGTCAAAGTTCAACTTGATTCGACAGATCATACAGTCAAAGTTGAACTTGCTTTTAGAGGTCATAAATTGGCAATGAGAGTCAAAGTTCAACTTGATTAGACAGATCATAAATTGAGAAGTAAAGTCAAAGTTGAACTTGATTTTACAGATCATAAATTGAAAATGAGAGTCAAAGTTCAACTTGATTCGACAGATCATAAAGTCAAAGTTGAACTTGATTTTAGAGGTCATAAATTAGTAATGAGAGTCAAAGTTCAACTTGATTATACAGATCATAAATTGAGAATTAAAGTCAAAGTTGAACTTGATTTTAGAGGTCATAAATTAGTAATGAGAGTCAAAGTTCAACTTGATTATACAGATCATAAATTGAGAATTAAAGTCAAAGTTGTACTTGATTTTACAGGTCATAAATTGGCAATGAGAGTCAAAGTTCAACTTGATTCGACAGATCATAAATTGAGAATTAAAGTCAAAATTAAACTTGATTATACAGATCATAAATTTGCAATTAGAGTCAAAGTTGAACTCCATTATATACATCATAAATAGAATAAAAAAAATTACTCTCTGAAAAAATATGAATCTTATATCTCTTTTTAAGAGTCACGTGACCCGTTACTTAAGAGGTTAGACTCTCCATCCAAAAGAAAACTCCACCTCTTCTCCCCCGAATTTTCCTTAAGCAACGCCAAGTCAAAAGTAGAGCAACTTAGATTGCCAGAAAGGATAAACTTTCAAAACCAGCAAAATCCACGATTAATCGAGCAAAAACTTTGAATCTTGCCAAGAATCTAGCAAAGACGGATCTGAAAGCTTCCGATTGAAATGTAAATAACGCCGAATTATAAGATGTAACCGGGTTTTCTGTTTTCTTTTCTCCACGTTTCTCTTTCTGACCATCTCCGAAAATCGTGAACGCGAATAACCGAGGCTTGCATCGCGAAAAAGTCTGCGGGATGAAGAGGGAGAAGCGTGCGAGGAATAACGAATGCTTGAACTCGTGCCAAGATCTTCCACGCGGTAGAGTCATCCTCGTGAGGGAAGAAGCGACGGAAGCTCGCGATTGTCCGATAGATTTTCAACGACCGGAGAAATTGTTCGGATCTCGTCTTTAGATCCGTTATCAAAATGGAGAAATATCGGAGACGTACATCTTTGCTTATCTGATCGGAATTTGTCGGAAAGTTGGTAGAAATCGCTGGACACTTTGTAGTTGATGCATTTGGGGGTTCTGGTTTCAAGTTTTAAAAATTCTGATTGCTGGACATTTGGGTCTAGTTACAGTTTTAGGATTCGTTGTATTATTTCGGTCTTTGGTTGATAGAAATAGCAAAACATAATTTAGATTGTGATCGATACATTTGGGGTTAGGGGTTTCAGCAAGTTTCAAGAATTCAGATTGCTGGACACTTAGATTTATTTACAGCTTCAAGAGGATTTGTTATATTATTTCGATCTTTGACATTTGGTAGAAATTGCAAGACGTACTCATAATTTATATTGTGGTGTCGATGGATTAGAGGTTACTGGTTTCCTCAAGTTTCATGAACTCAGATTGTTGGATATTTGGGTTTATTTATAATTTCTATAGGATTCATTGCATTATTTCAATCTTTGAAAGTTGGTAGCAGTTCTACAAAATCTACACATGATTTAGATTATTGGTATCGATGGATCTAAGGTTACTGTAAAGCTTCATCAAGCTACAAGAGTTCCAAATAAATTGCTGAATATTTAGGTTAATTTACAGCTTCGATAAGATTTGTTGTATTATTTCTTTGATTACTAAAAATCATGCAAGACGTATAATTTACATTGTTGGATTTAGAGTTACATTGACTTTGAAGAATTATAAATTCATTGCCATCTGAGTTAACTTTGCAATTTTTTTAATCTGATTCGTGATGTTCAGCTACGAACAATAATACTAATCAAGTCAAATTCACAGTCAGTCACATAACAACTTAGTCTGCAATATTATAGTTATTCCCGACCGCATCCACGAAATGGTATCGAAGGGCTAAGACGTTCTGAGCTGACAGACTGGCATCAGTCCAGCACCGAGGGAGTAATCGTACACCGCTTGTCATTCGAGTTCCTCTAATTAAATCATGCATTGTAGGGATCGATCGCGAATCACTGTAAGGTCAGCGGACCTTCTAAACGGAGATTAATCGCCCTCGAGAAGTCAGCTAGAATTTCACCGAGCTTCGTTTACTTCTTGGACGAAATCGTCTGGGTATCGCGGAGTCGGTGCTATTATTGATTTCGTCTGGGCCTAAGGGTTTCCGTGCTCCACCCACGAGTCCCCAACTTCGTGCGTGACTCATTGGTAAGATTCAACCGTGAATTAGAGGCGCGAGGAAAATTTAGCCGAAGTTACCGGGGAGTGATGATTCAAGGATTGGGTGACAATGCCTGACGAAACCAGCATGGTTCTTTGGGGATTACCTTCCGTTCGATTATTACTTTTGGAAAGGTTCGGTCTTGAGATAGAAAGTTGCAACTGTATACGAGGAAAGGTAAGACCTCCAAGAGTCTGTGTCAAGAATTGTCAGCGAAGACCCCGTGACTAATCAGCGAATTGACCTTATATCCAGGAGCATCCAGATGAAACGAGGGTTTGTGGTCAGATTTCTACGAACGCGGTAGAAAGCGGGGTTGATAAATGAGAATTGCCAACGAATAGAGGCTCGCATCGTTATAATCTTAGCTCCAGAAGAGAAACGAGTTAATTTAGTAACGGACGGTCCGTAAATTCATCTTTTCCCACGGGACTCGTCGCCAGTGGCTGTGGCACGCAACACGCGACGTATTTCGAGTTCGAAAGTAACTCGAGTTCCACATTTCCACGCCGGACAAACGATTTATTATCTCGCGAGCGTAACGAGGAACTCGCACGAACCGGCCGCTTATCAGCGACCGTTCTAATCTTACGGTGCAACCTATCATCGGCTCGATGATCCGCTCGGAAAAAAGGATCGCCCGGAGTTCACGAGCCCTCATGCGTGAAATTTTCATCCCAGAAATGCGAACTGGGAGAAAAAACCCGCTGTGAAAGATAGCCGGGTTTATCGGGGGATAAAAAGGCACGGTGACCCACTACGGTAGATAAGTGCGAAACCACTCCTATCTGAACACTATATACACATTCACAAATATGGAATTTAGGGATCTTTTCATAGAACTTTCAACCGATTACTAAATCTGCACCTTTAAACACCCTGTCATTCGTCATTGATAATCGGTGAAATGGTAATGGAACGTGGAAACGTTTACCGGTGTTCTAATTTCATTCCAGCTTCAGGCTACATTCGATTCAAGCAGGTAATTAAGAACGGCTCGTTAAATGAAAGTCACGGGCACACCTGACTTTGCCAGTCTTTGAAATTCAAGTTCTTTTCCGATACCGGTATTTTCTAACGATACATCATGTCTCGCAAAATACGTTCATTTCTTTATGAGTTATGTTTGGCGTATGTTCTGTACCTTTCCAGAAGCATCATACACGGATTTACGTGCCGTGGAATTGTAATTAAGTTGCCCAGACACGCGTCACGTAAACAATGCTAATGAAGCGACGGTCACGTAGATCCTCGTAGATCGACCTTTCGGTACGTCCGTCGAATCGAAAATGTGGAGGTATCGGAACCGAGCACCGTTAACAGCGGAGGTAACTAAATTTATTCTAAAACGCAGCTTGGGTCAGTGTGCCACGATTTTTGTCGATCACTACGTGATACTCGTCACTTTATTCCCTTTTTAATTCTATCAAATTTGAAGAAGTTAAATAAATGCACTAGAGACGCACTAGTGACGCACGTTGCAGTTCAAACTTAACCTAAATTGTATTTGCATCAAGTTTTGAGTTATCAATTGTAATTTGTATAATTGAAGATTGAACATAAAATATACCTATAATTAATATTCTTTACATATCTTAATGCAATGGTGACGCACTAGTGACGCACGTTACAGTTCAAACTTAACCTAAATCTAATTCCTTTTTTAATTCTATCAAATTTGAAGAAGTTAAATAAATTTGAAGGGTTGGTCTCTTGACTTATAATGTGGAGTCTGATGCAGTAGTGACGCACTAGTGACGCACGTTGTAGTTCTAACTTAACCTAAATTGTATTTGCATCAAGTTTTGAATTACCAATTGTAATTTGTATGATTGAAGATTGAACATAAAATGTACCCAAAATTTTAATACTCTTTACATATCCTAATGCAATGGTGACGCACTAGTGACGCACGTTGCAGTTCAAACTTAACCTAAATTTGCATCAAGTTTTGAATTACCAATTGTAATTTGTATAATTGAAGATTGAACATAAAATATACCTAAAATTTTAATACTCTTTACATATCCTAATGCAATGGTGACGCACTAGTGACGCACGTTGCAGTTCAAACTTAACCTAAATTGTATTTGCATTAAGATGAAGTTTTGAGTTACCAATTGTAATTTGTTTCATTGAAGATTTCTAAAACATCTGAACCTAAAATTTTAATATTCTGTACATATCTTAACATTACTGTAATAATTAGCTTTGACTGATGGACCGTTGTAAACCTTGTAGGTTAAGGGGCTAACCTAACCTAACACTATGTGTCTCTACTGTCAAACTCTATAAGTACTGTTACATAGAAAAATTGTATCACAAACCACTGCACCCCTTTATCATGTGAATGCAAAATTAAATCAAGAGGTTTCTCGATTAACGTCATCCGTTAATTAACAATTTTCACGCGTCTAACCGTGTATGACTGCACAGAGTAAATGTTTATCGAATTAAAGGAAACATGAAAGGTTTAGCTGAGAGACCCTGTTGGAAGGTGGGCGTGCAGACCGTCGCGTGGGCTCATTCAGACGTTATTTCGTTATTCCATTCCCGTTCGTGCCGATTTCGCGGACACGGAGTCCCTGAGCGGCCACCTTCGTGGCTTTTCCCGCTCTCTTCTGAATTTTCTGCACGTCTCTTTTGTTCGACAGGACGCCTCGCGGATAAGTTGCTATGAATTGCAGCGTGTCAAACGGACAGTTATGTCTCACAACGCGCTACCGTTAACATCCTTTGCTTTGTAAATTTTTCATGAAACGTGCGGCAAAACTTGAACATTTGTTCGCCTTTGTATAATGATTGTCGAAGTATAATACCACAAATTTAACCTTTCAGAGCGATTGAAATTCAGGTATTCTTCCATTGTTGCGGCGGACAATCGGACATTTGTTATTAGGTTCGATATTCGACAAACTTGTCATGCGATGTCTTGTGATGTCATGACGTGTTCGAAATTATGATGGAATATTTCAGAGGATTTGCTAAAGTTTTTGCTCGGTCGATGCAGTGTACTCGAGCATGTCCACTCTAAAAGTCAAAAGTCAGACAGAGAGGCGCAGAGAGAGAAAGGGAGGTCCAACTTAACGGGTCTTCCTCAGTAGGTCGATACGTGCAGTAGTTGACACCGATTAGGACCTCGAAATACGCATGTATCACGTTTGTAATCGACACATAATAAAACACGGAAACATCGAACAATACTTCTCAAAGTGCAGAATATTCATAAATCAAAATTATGTGGGTTCCTAAAATTATTTCTGCAAACGACAAGTAATTCTTGAAATGTTCGAACTAGAATTTTATATCAATCACACAGGAGTGTCTTTGACTCTACAAAGTTTTATAGGTACTTAATTAATTTCGAATCATTTTATTACGTATTAAGAGATCATAAAAGTATTTAGTGGATGATAAAATTCAGCTAATTTTTTGTGAGCGACTATATAATTTATTATTGAATTACCCTACATGATCATGTGCAGTCATAACAGTCGGGATATCAAAGGAGAAATTTTTTATGTATATTGCCTATTCGTCTCCCACAGCTTCCGTGATATAACGAGGATTTACTGCCCGATTTTTGCGTTAATGAGCGTTTATTGCCCCTCATGAATTTGACCAGCCATTATCGAGTGTTAGAGCGAGCGTGGCAAATCTTTGGAAAATACACAGTTTCTCCACGCTCAATAGGCGTTAATAGGTTCATTGTGTCGCGACTGCACTTTCGATTTCTCTATTTTTCTTCTCAAATTTATGCCCGACACGTGCGCCATAACATTACAGCTTTTCTTCCTCGTCTCTTTTGGCGATATCCGGTGAAGCGTGCGAACGTGGCTCACGGCTTTATTTCAATTGTGTTCTCAACGATAAAATATGGATAATATAGCAAGAAATGTGGATCACATGGCAATAAAAACCATTATGAAGCAAAACATTAAATTTAAGAAAGTTTTATTAAGTAGAAAAACATTATTTCCATCGTACCTTTCCCACATATTAATATTCATGAGAGCTAATGTAATTTAATTAACGTCATTCCGACTAATTCTAATTTCTTCTAATGATCCGAGAGATTTCTTCACGATAGCAGCTGGATTCTCGATTTGACATCTGCTCCAACTCGAGTTTTTCAGAGATCGGGACTTCGTCGCGTTAACGAGGACTTAATGGCGTCGCCGTTAATCGATTGGTCTCGTTCGGCCGTTATCATAGGAATGCGCGTAAATATGCGGGTACCGGTGAAAACGAGGAATCTTCCGATCTCCGCGTTTCCGCAATTGTCTTCGTTTACCGGGTTTACGAGCGAGGGTTTACGACTTCTGCATTTTTTCAAACGCGGAAAAATTGCAGGCATTCTATACCTTACAAATTGAAGTTTCCTTTAACAGACCGATAATCTTGCGTTAATACGCTTATATGACATCCGAAGCATTCTGTGAATTTCAAGTATAACATTGACTAATGTTGCAGTATTATTTTCAAAACTAGTTTCATAGTCTCTAAAATTAGAATCCTTTAGCAAAATCTATTCAGTCTATTCTGAGACATATGTCAAAATTGTCCAATTCCGCAGACATCTGGAGGTCAGGTCACAAGAGCACAATGGCGACGAACGGTTTCTAAATGTCGGTTAAAAACCGTATAAGAAAGTACCGGTTCGCTCGGAATGATTTTTCAGAAGTACTTTCGCCAGGTGTTAATTGAAGAACATCGATAGGTCTTGGAGTTAACTCGATTGAAATGTCGCTTGGATCCCGAGGACCACCGCGTCGAAGAATGCCTTCAAGGACGGAGATCGAGTGCGACAGGAACGACGATGAAGCAAGCCCTCCTCCGCCAGGGAAACAGGAAAAAATGTGGTGACGTTCGCGAGTCTCGTTTTACTTGCTGAAAAACCAGTCGACCAGCGGCGAGAAGAGACGAGAATGCATTCCATTGCAAGGCTACTGCCCATCGACCAAACAAGGACTTCTTTACGTTCTTCCTAATCCGAACAATGGAACCATCTTTGGTACTTTCGGTGACGTTTGGTTTGGTTATTGTGATGATTCAATTGGACACTTTGGAAGGTGTATTTGGATAGGTTATATTTAGGTTAGGTTAGGTTATATTTTTTAGGTAGTTCTATATAGTTATGGATAGAGTTATGGGACAGTGAGATGGAGAACAGGGGCAATTAATAATAGGAAAGAAATTCATGAGTCTTTCAACTGGAAGGATTTTTGAGAAGATACTTTGGCTGTAGAGTTATACGTGGGACGCTTGAACAGTAATATGGAGAACAGGACAATTTATAATAGAAAATAATAATTTTAAAGAAATTCATGAGTCTTTCAACTGGAAGGATTTCGAGTAGCTACTTTAGCTGAACTCCACTCGCTACAATATCGTGTAGATAGTAAACTACTCGTATAGAGTTATCCTTCTGGCTGAATGCTCTTAGAAGTTCTAAGTTCTGGAGTACAAATCGAAGCCCCAAGTTCCTATACAACATCATAGGTAAGATACAACAGAAAGATATCTCGAGACAGAAGGTACCTCCACATTATAGTCATGCAAGCTCTACTGAAAACTAGCTCCAATAGTTTAATACTTGTACTTCTGTATTGATCCTTACTATCTATAAGATAGAAGTAGCCATTAGACAAAGACAATGAATTTTAAGGGTGAAGTTTCAAACCTAACCTAAGATTTTCGATGAAACCTAAATAAGTTTGAACCAAATGTAAATCTGACCAAATATTCCACGAGATGGTTTTCCAAGTTTCGAAAGCACGTGGCTCGTGCAACTCGTGCACGTTCCGTCCGCTTTTTATCCCTCGCCCGTTTAAGTACAATGCACACGCAATCGTTCCTTAAGTGCAAGTACGAAAAGTGTGCGGAAAAGAAGTCGAGATTCCAGGAGAAAACGGTCAGCATTTGCCTGTTTCAAATGCATCAAGAGGATTTTTCATGTTTTTTTCTTTAGCCGCCTCCTTGTATGGCTACTTGCTTTTTTCCTCGATTGCACGAAACTACTTTTGCAACGATTTAACTTTGCATCAAGTTTTTGAGGTTTTCTGAGGTTTGTTTGAGGTTGACGGATTTAAAAGTGACCCGATTTCGTGAGACATCGTAAGGCTAAGAATGTTGCTATTTGACAGGGGACATTAATGGCTCGTAAAATATTTTCCTTCCACATACGTTTGCTCACGAAATTACGTATTCGCCTGCATCCTATAAATATTCATTGTTCGAACGACTTGCGCAAAATTTGGGTCGCTCACGCCCGTTTCGACCGACTTCTTCAAATTTCAACATTTCGACAAGTCCTGCATTTTAACAGCAAATATACCCATACGGTCTAATGTTCCTCAAGCTAAATGTTCCTCAAGCTAATTGTTCCTCAAGCTAAATGTTCCTCAAGTTAAATGTTCCACACTTGTTATACATTACAGAATTTGTTGAAGTGATTCTCTTGAAACATACATTAATTTTCATCCAAACAAAGAATCAGACAAAGAACACAGACAAAGAGTCTTTCATCAAAACAGCTTCATTTTCAATTTCAAATTAAGTATACATTTTAAGTACACATTTAGTGCTGAATTCCGTACTACACATTTTACGAATATCTTCAATAATTGAACTTTATAAATGTACTTTAGTTTTGGAGTTTCAAAATTGCATATATAATATAATCATCTTAAATGTCTTCTTAAATCATCTGCTTAAATTCAGACCTAATCATTCAGCAATTTATTCTAGTTCATAGCTGAAGTAACTTAAAATAATTTGAAATAACGTGAACACCCTATATGTTCATTGTTAGCGAAGTATCCTTGATCTCACGAGCGATTAATCAAGAATAAATTTTAATCGACACCGGAATCGAAGGTGAACGTAGCTAAAGGGTCAATATCAAGATGCACTATCCCTGCAATCCTTGTAAGTATCTCGAAACCTGTTCGCTTCCGGTAATGCGACTTGCGAGCATCAAAGACGATATCGGTCGGATGGCCAGGCAAAGATTAAGGTATCCGTGTTGAACAGTTCCCCCCGGAGTACAAGTAGGACCCCCTTCCTACCACGGGCCGGGAGGCCTCGGTGTGCACCTGTGCAGGTTGAGAGGTGTTGTGTTTTCACCTGGCAGTTCAACCTACAATCGCGAGCAAGAAGGTTGGTTCCGCGATCCTCTCACCACGAGATCTCGTTCTGCATACCACATGCTACGGATCGATAATGTGACAAGAGACATTAAGATAAGGTCGGATGAGAATTCGGAGGAAAACTGGATGAACCGGTGCAGCGGTTTCTTCATTTGCACGTGATTTATGATAAGTCTGAAACCAGATTTACTCTCGTTCGTGATATGAACTAGTGACTGTGAGATAAGACTCCTGGAAAGATTCAAAATGGACACCGTACTGGAGAAGATGGGCAAGCTGAATTTGGTAATGTTTAGGAAATTATCTAGCCACGTGGTCGGCCGCGTAATTTTACAAAGTACCGTTTTCTATATCGCAGACATTTGCACCTACAAATGTCCGAAGTGCTTTGAACCTCTTCGGTTTTTGCTCGGAGAACCGTTCGACGCTTCTTGCACTAAATTAACTTCTAATGTTATCTGACATTAGGTCTAAGCTTTCCTGCTACTCATTCACAAATCCTGTCATCATTCTGCAAACTACGCAAACTTTTTCCGTGTGAAAATTTCTTGGAAATTGAAAGGAAATTAAAGTTTGAGAAATAGAAAAATATGTATATAAAGCCTTGATAAGACTTTTATTGCAAATAGTGCAAACTTGAATTAGAGAGTAAATTTTATTATAAAGAACCATTTAGCTTTCTCTCGAACATTAAAATCCTAAAGTCGCAGCCTACAATTTCATGCTCGCTAGTTAAAGTTTGCAAACCGGTGTTTACTACAGTAAAAAACTGCGGTGCATACTGTTTTTGAAACATCCTGTATATGGTTATCAGGTTTTTTCGATTTCTACCAAGTTTAGTCCAGCAACTAGATGTTTATCGATTACCTCGTTACGATCGACTGGTTCAAGCTTGGATCGTTTTCTTTTGCCGGCGGAATCGCCACAGGCTTGTTCGAACAGTTGCATGTTTCAATCTGAAGCTGGAGGTTCGTACAACGGCCAGTTAGCCACCTGCGGTAACCGCTAAATTACTACGAATTATCCATGTGATATCGACGACATTTTTCCTCGAAATTACAAAATTTCGTGACGGATAAAATGAATACAAATTACGGTACTCGAGCTTCCATTATTAGATCTCAAAATAATTTCACGCGAAGAATTTATGAGTAGAGAAAAATCTGAAATCGGTTTAATTATCCTTCGCTTCAGATTTTTTTTTATGGAAGTAGATTATGGAAACCGAAGAGAAATTGCGATTCCCTGATTATCGTTAACAATGGTCTAGGACCATGAGAATATTTCTGACATTTCTGAGCGTTTCGATGATAGAAAATTTCTACAGTTTTCTTCCTGCTCGATTGTTCGAGCAATTTACCATCTCGCATTTATATAATTGGCAAGGAAGTCACCGTAGAATCTTTTAATTCCCGGCAATTAAACGAATAAATCGCGTGTCCGTCGGCGTGAACTCGGATGAATTCATATTTTACTCAGGAGGCTGTTCCGTTACGGTGGTTCCGTGAAGCCGACCTCCAGCGATTACTTCTAATTAAAACGCGCGAAATAGAAGTAATTACGCGTAATTGGTGTACGTAAATTGATTAGACGCTTGTCCGTGATCGAGTCAACCACGATTTGCGCGTCTAAGGTAGCGCTTTCGTCAAGGTACATTCACCGTCGTTTGCATCCGCAACTAATTACGAATTACAGGACGCTGGAAGAACAGCAGGAAGGAATTCAAACGGTTCCTTGCTCGAATCGCTGGCTACGGGCATTCGTTCGTATCCTACGAACGGCCTTAGGCCATTGTCCTTACATACTGACCCCTTCGTTTATTCTTTTCTTATGAAAGTTTCAAACATTTCATTTTTTTAGATTAGCTCTGACTGACGAAACTGTGGAAAAAATTATAGGTTAAGGTTAATCTCTTGCACTTGTCTGGTGCGTCATGATGCGTCTAGTATGAAATATCAATTTGGTGCCTTGCAATTTTTTATTTATTTTAAGATTAGCTCTGACTGACGAAATTGTCGAAAAAATTATAGGTTAAGGTTGATCTCTTGCACTTGTCTGATGCGTCATGGTGCGTCATAATGAAATATCAATTTGGTACTATGCAATTTTTTATTTATTTTAATATTAGTTAGCTCTGCCTTACGAAACTGTTGAAAGAATTATAAGTTAGAATTAAACTCTTGCACTTGTCTGGTGCGTCATGGTGCGTCGTGATAAAATATCAATTTGTTACAATGCAATTTTTTATTTATTTTAATATTAGTTAGCTCTGCCTTACGAAACTGTTGAAAGAATTATAAGTTAGAATTAAACTCTTGCACTTGTCTGGTGCGTCATGGTGCGTCGTGATAAAATATCAATTTGGTACTATGCAATTTTTTATTTATTTTAATATCAGTTAGCTCTGACTTATGAAACTGTTGAAAGAATTATAAGTTACGATTAAGCTCTTGTACTTGTCTGATGCGTCATGGTGCGTCATAATGAAATATCAATTTGGTACAATGCAATTTTTTATTTATTTTAATATTAGTTAGCTCTGACTTATGAAACTGTTGAAAGAATCATAAGTTAGGATTAAGCCCTTGCACTTGTCTGGTGCGTCATGGTGCGTCATAATGAAATATCAATTTGGTACTATGCAATTTTTTATTTATTTTAATATTAGTTAGCTCTGACTTATGAAACTCTTGAAATAATTATAAGTTAGGATTAAGCTCTTGCACTTGTCTGGTGCGTCATGCTGCGTCATGATAAAATATCAAATTGGTATTATGCAATAAACTATGCAATTAGGAGTTGAGCTCAAAAAGAAGTGCATTTGACCTTGAATTCATTTTGTATTAAAAATTTGAGTAACATTGATCCCATGTGAAGTACAAGTGCGTCACAAGTGCGTCACACTCAAAATCCAGACCTTCGATTCGATGAAGTTTTGAGGTTTCAGAACAAAGTTAAGCCTAATTAGCTCTGAAATTCTCAACCACGCCCATTCTGAATAACTTGCGTCAAACTCTAGATCATGTGTTCAAATTCACACGTGATGTCGAAAGCCATGCGTGTAACAATGGCCGATGAAAAATAGGTAAATTATCGAGTCCATAATGAGTCCTGGTACTCTCACCAAAGATATTCAAGTGAAACTTTATTCGGTCAGTGTTATCGATGTCGACCAATCGCCTCCATATCTGGATCGATATTACGAACGTTTAACGTAGAAGAATCCACGGATACTTTCTCCGCATTCTTCAAAGAATTTTGACCCAGAGATATTTCGTACACGAGATAAGAGCAATCTGAAACAATTAGAACTAGGAATTCCCAGTTTAATGAAACTAATTACTATCGATAAGTAGTCTTTCGCCAGCTATAATTTATTAATCACTGTATTACACGACTCTATTTTCAGTTCCTAATCGGTACGTTTTAAAACAAACCTTGATACCAGTACATATATTTCTCGTCGTGATTGGTCGATTTACGTACGGGCTAAATACCGAAGTTACGTTAGTATAAATTATCGCGGTACTCTCGCGTACATATCGGTGCTCATTTAAAAAGGAAAGTCCAGAAATATCTACGCTGGTCGTAGATCGATCATCGAAGCTGTTAAACGAACGCACTGCTCTGCTACACTACCATTTTAACGACCTCGTAAATCATCGAATTCGACTCCCTCCGTAAGCTGGTTTACAGTTTTCAAAAAGCATTTCTCTCGATTTGATCGAAATCGATGTCAGATGTATGATAGAGAACATCGCTACTGGTCACGTGATTCGATCTTCTATTGTTCCGTCGATAGATCGATAAATACTCCGGTTATTGACTCGCTTCGATTGAGAAATCTGGGACGTGATTAGATTTGCTTGCTATCTCTGTTATCGATTATACAGGTTAGAAGACAATTTAAGATAATTTAAGATAATTTTAGGATAACTTCAGATAATTTATTAAAAATTTTTACCTATAAATTGATAATTATATTCATTAATATTGGCCAGATAGGTTTCGTTTATCTTTTAAAATAATTTTAATGACGTCCTTGATATTTTCTTCTCCGTCGAATTTTACCAGTTAAGTGACGTGGATATATTACTAAAAACAAAGTCTTTCAAGACAACTTTAATTATTCCCAATGGAACTTCACACCCCATGATACAATCGTTCCATTAAAGGTACCGCTGATTAATCAAAGGATTAGAGCAAGAAGCTATTAAGTCGTAGCTCGTTTTTGTTCTTCCCCTTTGGAAATCTGTCCTAGAGTCCGTATCGAATGTATAACAAGAATAATCGTGTAGAGAACGCCGTTCGCAATTAACGTTCACGAATGATGCACGAGGTGGTCCACGATGACAAATCACGCTGGAGCATTTAACGTCGAGATTTCTAGCGGCTGAAGATCGTGAAGAATCGCTACCGAGGCTGGATAACCGGTACCGTGAGATTCGAGATGGCTGCTCTTTCTATCTTTCGCTGGCTACCTCTGATGGAAATATTGGGAAACGGGAATTAACGAGCGGGGAAATCAAGGGACTGAGCAAGATTCGTCCAGCTAAAGTAACAGCTAGAAAATCAGTTTTATTATTGTTACTTGTATAAAGTATCACTTATACAATTTAAGTGCTATTACTTATAGAGTGCAAGTACTGTCACTTAGTGCATAATGAAAATATCATGAACTTGTATAAAATTCAAATGTCACTTATACAATTCAAGTGCTATCACTTATAGAGTGCAAGTACTGTCAAGTACGCAATGAAAATATCATGAACTTGTATAAAATTCAAATGTCACTTATACAATTCAAATGCTATCACTTATAGAGTGCAAGTACTGTCAAGTACGCAATGAAAATATCATGAACTTGTATAAAATTCAAATGTCACTTATACAATTCAAGTGCTATCACTTATAGAGTGCAACTACTGTCACTTAATGCATAATGAAAATATCACGAACTTGTATAAAATTCAAATGTCACTTATACAATTCAAGTGCTATCACTTATACAGTGCAAGTACTGTCAAGTACGCAATGAAAATATCACGAACTTGTATAAAATTCAAATGTCACTTATGCAATTCAAGTGCTATCACTTATAGAGTGCAAGTACTGTCAAGTACGCAATGAAAATATCACGAACTTGTATAAAATTCAAACGTCACTTATACAATTCAAGTGCTATCACTTATACAGTGCAAGTACTGTCGCTTAGTACGCAATGAAAATATGAACTTATATAAAATTCAAATGTCACTTGTACAATTCAAGTGCTATCACTTATAGAGCGCAACTACTGTCGCTTAATACCCAATGAAAATATTAGGAACTTGTATAAAATTCAAATGTCACTTATACAATTCAAGTGCTATCACTTATACAGTGCAACTACTGTCACTTAGTGCATAATGAAAATATTATGAACTTGTATAAAATTCAAATGTCACTTATACAAGTCAAGTGCTATTACTTATACAGTGCAACTACAATCACTTAGTGCATAATGAAAATATCATGAAGTCAGTATGCAATTTTCTTTGAAACTGTATACACAGTAACGTATGTATATTGCATACAGAGTAACGTATGTGTATTACATATACAGTAACGTATGTGTACTGTATACACAGTAAAGTTTAAGAGAATCGTTTAGAGAATCACACTTCAGGTAACAATGAGTTCTCTCAAGCAAGACTCTTTCTTCAGAAATGGAAAACAATCAAATCGTCACGCTTAGGAAGATAGCCAGGTCTAATTAAGCCATTCAGTCCTCCATATGATCATTCAGGCGAGAACCGTAGTGTGACCCACTTTCTGAAATCTTCACGCGTTTATCTATGCAAATTTGCTTTGTCCTTCGCCAAGATATATTACCGTAATCTTTCCGTAAATTTTGCGTTAACGTTCCGAATGGTTTTTTCCCGATGAAAGTTCACCTTTTGCCTGGAGACACCTTTTTGTCGACGTATCGTAACCCTTTGATTTACATAGGATTAATTCGGTGTACCGTTAATATTGCCACGTGTTGATTTTTTACTCTGTAAAAATTGTTGAGAATAGTTACGCAATGAAATAGTTATGCCGTTTCGCATAATTCCATAGAACTGCAACGTTGAATAACAGGAATCGATGAATATTTATACGAGAAATAACTTGCGCTTTTTATTGATACAGGTTTCGATACGCGGAAATATTCTTTGCCAGATTTGTTCTGCGAATTTCTTGCAAATTGCGAACCACTGGCTGTGTATTTACAGTTGCGAATCTACAAGCCATGACAGTCTGGCGTGTCTGCGAAGGAAATGATTTAGGTGCTAGATTAAGTCGTGCAGCCTTGGAAAAAAAAGTTTACAACACTCAGTCATCGTTCAGACTTCGTTGAATTTTCGGTAGTTCATTTTGAGGTTAGTCCATCGTTCGATTAATTGACAGAAGCGTACACAAACTAGATTTATGTCTAATTAAAATAATTTCGGAAGATTAATTAAAAAAGGTCTTTGAAAAATCGATCAAGCAATCAAAGAAAAATAAGCTTCAGCATCCAGGCTGGTGCTTTCTAAGAGAAAGGTGTTAAGTATGGACATTCATATTCACCGTTTAACGATGCCGTGAAAATACGACAACGAGGGTAGCCATCGATGCCATAAATTTTCGCGACGGTGTGGAAAGTGGTCGATCGATGCTTGGAATTCCTCGACGCCTTTTTATCGCAGATCATCGATATGCAATACGATAGCTAAGTTTCTCCGGTTATTTCCTTAGTGTCGGTCCATAACTTTGCACTGCTGATAACTGATAATGAGGTGGTAAATATTTGACGAAAGTCGATTTATCTTTTTGTACAGATGTATTCGAGTCAATTCGTAATCATTGAATTTTTTGGATTTAAACTGAGAAATGTTCATCAACTTCATCAAACAGTCATTTTGAACAAGGTTCATCAAACAATCCTTTTGAACAAGGTTCATCAAACAATCCTTTTGAATAAACTTCATCAAACAATCCTTTTGAATAAACTTCATCAAACAATCCTTTTGAATAAACTTCATCAAACAGTCATTTTGAACAAGGTTCATCAAACAATCCTTTTGAATCAACTTCATCAAACAATCCTTTTGAATAAACTTCATCAAACAGTCATTTTGAACAAGGTTCATCAAACAATCCTTTTGAATCAACTTCATCAAACAATCCTTTTGAATAAACTTCATCAAACAGTCATTTTGAACAAGGTTCATCAAACAATCCTTTTGAATAAACTTCATCAAACAGTCATTTTGAACAAGGTTTATCAAACAGTCATTTTGAACAAGGTTCATCAAACAATCCTTTTGAATAAACTTCATCAAACAGTCATTTTGAACAAGGTTCATCAAGTAATCATTTTGAACAACGCTCATCAAACAATCCTTTCGAATAAACTTCATCAAAGAGTCATTTTGAACAAGGTTCATCAAACAATCATTTTGAATAAGGTTCATCAAGCAATCATTTTGAACAAGGTTCATCAAACAGTCATTTTGAACAAGGTTCATCAAACAATAATTTTGAACAAGGTTCATCAAACAGTCATTTTGAATAAGATTCATCAAACAGTCATTTTGAACAAGGTTCATCAAACAGTCATTTTGAACAAGGTTCATCAAACAATAATTTTGAACAAGGTTCATCAAACAATCATTTTGAACAAGGTTCATCAAACAAACCTTTTGAACAAGGTTCATCAAACAGTCATTTTGAACAAGTTTCAATTCAAACAATCATTTTGAACAAGGTTCATCAAACAGTCACTTTGAACAAGGTTCATCAAACAACCATTTTGAACAAGCTCATCAAACAATTTAAAAAAAATACAGAAATAAACCCGTCACAATAGAAAATTTGAACAAAATACTCTGTAATGAACGAATAAATTAGAATCCTAAAATTGAGCTAAATGAACTAATCCATAATGAACTAAAATTTTGAGCCTAGCTTCAGAGATGATTCAGCATATAATCTGCAATTTTTATCAAACGTAAAAGGATGTATTATGCATACCTGGGTGATAAGTCGACCAGAAATTGTCGAGGATATTTATTTTCCGTACACGGCGATAAGAAATTGACGACACGATAAGAGGTAACGTTGTGGGTCGACCTCGTTGACGTCGGCTCGAGCCTCTCGGTGAAGAGGCAGTCTCGCCGACGCTCTAGACGCGCAAAAGTGAAATTCGCGGGTAATTGGACGAACAATTACGATCGTGATCGTGCCGTTGTCTACTCTTTCATTAGATGAAAAAGCCGTCGCATATTCATACGCGATGTCACCCGGTCAGCACGAGGACATCGAGTCCTGTCCGGAAGAACGGGACAATGGATCGTCCTGGTTCTTTGGTGTAGGTGAACGTAGTCGTAAAATAAATTTCACGCCTTCAGAACTTCCCATTTTATCTTAGTCTTCTTTTATGAGGATCCTTCAACTTATTTTTGAAAGTTAAAATTAAGGTTAAAAATAATTTTGTAAGTTTCCATTTTAATTTCCTAATATATTCGCATTTTTTACATTTTTAACGTCTTTATACTTTTACCGAAACATTTCTCCAATTTTAATTTCCATCTCCATTTCTTACATTTTTAACGTCTCTACACTTTTACCGAAACAGGTCATTTTTGCTCACAAATTTAAAGCAGTAAAAGATTGCATCTCTGAAAGAAGATGTAAAAAAGATCACATCTTAAAAACTTGACTCGTCCCAAAAATATGCAGATCAAAAAGATAGAGTATTCTCTCCGAAGTCTATTCAATTAAAAAATTCCACAAGAAGTTCATTTTTCTCGGAACGCGGAGTTGACGAACGATAAATTTTGTACCGCAATGATTTAAAGTCCCAGATACGACTCTGTCAACGCAAGATAATGTATCTCGAGTATCGACAGTTACACGATAGCATCGTTATGACACTGTATATGCTGCGTTACGTTTGCTCTTCCGTAACAAGTTGTCCTACTTGTTCTTCTAATTACGACAGAAGAATTCGCGTATCGGACAAAAGACGGAGAAAGTCATCGATAAAGGGAAACGCATTTCCGCGATGAAACTTGTAAAGCTTCCTGATCCGATTTTCTATCCGATTACGCGGTGTTAATATTCAGAGGCATTCGATAATTAGTCACGAATGATTTCCTAGGTTTCTTCTCGTGATTTTATCTTTATTCCGAAACGGACACTGTTCCGAAGAAAGTTATTTGCAAATAACTGTTATTTATGTACTAATTCATTTGCAATGCTATGTGCTCTACTATTTAGAGAACGAGTTTTCGCTGTTGGAATCATAACTTCGAGTATTTCAGTATTTCTTCGTCGTAACTGGGAGAATTTTATTTGAATCACCCTGTACATTTTCGTTGATGAACACTGTAGATATTTCTCTTTGTTTGATTATTTTATTGTCCTATAAATTCATGGGACGTTCACGTGTATAGGATTGTACAGGTCGTTTCAAAAATACATACATAAATTTTATATATTGAATCAAATTAAAAATTCTTTACTATACTGCGAACTATGATTCTCTTACTGCATAAGGGATAAAAAGGTTCTTTTTCCACTCTTCTTAAATGACCAAATAATAAAGTTTTTATCCTGTGCATTGTTTTTGAGACACCCTGTACATTTCAAGATTTTCGTTGATAAACACTGTAGATATTTGTCCCTTTGTTTGATTACTTCATTGTCCTATAAATTCATGGGACGTTTACGTGTATAGAATTGTACAGGTCGTTTCAAAAATACATATATAAATTTTATATATTGAATCAAATTAAAAATTCTTTACTATACTGCGAACTATGGTTCTCTTACTGCATAAGGGATAAAAAGGTTCTTTTTCTAGTCACTCTTCTTAAATGACTAAATAATAAAGTTCTTATCCTGTGCATTGTTTTTGAGACACCCTATACTTATATTTTGAATAGCGTGTAAGAGTTGTGTCTTATTCGGCGAACTTGTAAGCTAGAGATTTAATAATAACTTGTATTAATTTACAGAGGATTCCGAGCTGTCCCGTGAAGAGTCCGCAGCCTTTGAAGGAGTTCGTGGGTCGCTGCCAGACGATGCCATCGCGAGTGAAAAAGTCCTTCTGCGGTTGCCTCCAGGTAATTCTTACCTCCACTTATATTTATCTATGAAATTCCCTGTGAAGCCGTTACAAGTTAACCTCCGAAGGGTTAATAATTCCACAAATAGCTGCCCAGCGAAATTGAATGCAGCGAGCTGTTGAGCTCTAACAGGAACAATTAGTCGATCATAAAGCGCGAAAATTGATTCCGTGCTTTGAAGCCGCCAAGCAATTCCGCATTCCTCGTTCCGTTTCGAGCCGATTGTAGACTTCCACGAAGTCGATTGTCATTAGGAAGTTACGTAAGCCTAAGCAGATTCAGCAGCTGGAACAAACGAAGAAATTAAAGGCTTTTTATTCTCTGATAATTTACTAATAGCTGTATTTTTCTCCATGTAAATTCTGTTGCACTTTCAGCATCTAGACTTCCGTTTCTGCTCTAGAAGCCGCTGATTTATCGCGTGCTGTAATTGCGAGGCTCGAGGAAACTTAATGATTCAATCTCAGCACTTTCGATTTGATCTAGCCTTTCTCCACCCTGTAATTTCAAGTCTCATCCTTAATTGCTCCTCTTCTGATCTCGACTGAGAAGTGAGAAGTTGCTGAGAAGTGCCGGTCACCTCTGAAAAAAATGGCGGAGGAAAATGAGATCTGAGCCACGCGTTAGGTCTTCGAGTACAGAACAATAAGCATTTGTCTTAATATTTGAGAGTCTAGTCGATTTAATATTTGATTTAAGGTGAGATAGACAAGTATTATTGTGTATATTGAGATGAATGGTGGTCCTTTTCATTTTCCCTGAGGAAGGTTAACGCGCCTCGTCAAGTTATACTGGGAGTGCATCACTTTGCATTGCAGATGTCATTCGAGCAAGCGTAACGGACGCAAGAATGCTTTGCATTTATGGGTGTGTACCGGATAGGGTAATGTAACCCTCCGCATCTCGCAATCATTTCAAACCTGTATATTTGTCAGCTCGTAACGAATCCGACCCATTTTCTTTAATGACGGATTTCAATGCCTCCAGCACAAAACATCGCACTTTCGATCTGATCTGAACTAAAGAATCAAGTTTGGAAACTCGTTTCTTCTCAATTGTTCAGTACACCTCTTATTAAGACTCATTCAAGCATTATCGAACTTTCACCGAACCTATTTTATAAATACTCTCTAAAGAGAGGATCCTCTAGTCCTTTTTTACCTGCAAAGTTCCGGTGGAATGCAGGTGACTCATGGAACACGTTTTCAATTATCGACGATCAAAGAATATTTCTGTCACGAGACTTTTTCTAGTCTCTAGGTCAGACTCTAAAAACACAGTAATAAAACAATGTTAACATTGAAAGCTGATTTTTAATTCCGTTTTGTTCGTCTCAGAGGCTCTGACAAGAAACTCAGTTCCAAGAATCACTTTTCCAGCGACACTAACGAAAAACATACTAATGTTCACGTAGAAGCTTTCTTGCCGGATCCATTTCAGCTTTATCGAGAAGTAGGCGCTTATGAAGAACCGTATGTGCTATCCAGCTTATGTTGTTTTCTATCGTCCATCTGTTTCGCATATCGAGGCCTCTGCAATTTCTTCTCCGGATGTAATGTCTTTCTTTCGTGCAAAATTACTTTACTGTACTTCGGACATGACCGATTCCGTTCTTCAGAACGAATTTATCAATTTCATTCCTGGAAGAGTTTTTGAAACAGTTACACAATTCAGGTGCAAGTAGTACTTTCGACCTGATAATTAATAATAGCGATGGATACGAATAGGTAATTTCCTAGTCACGTGTGAAAGTACCTTAGGAATCCGGTGCCTGAGCCGGTCCCCTGACCTTTGCTGCC
Source organism: Megachile rotundata (assembly GCF_050947335.1). NCBI lineage: Eukaryota > Metazoa > Arthropoda > Insecta > Hymenoptera > Megachilidae > Megachile > Megachile rotundata. The sequence continues at coordinate 12,043,439 of NC_134996.1, forward strand.
GTTGCCTCTTTGCTTCGAGCTGGGTCGAAGGAGCCGCGAGAACTGTACAGTGCGAGATGTCGATGCTTTCTGTCGATCGTAAACGCTCGATGAACTTGAACGTTAGCGTACGAATACCACTGAATTTCAAAGGCGTTACGCCCCTTTGTGCTGTTGCCGCCATCCGATCTTCACGTTAATTTTGCATAAATTTATTGCAAACATGAATCAGAAAATCTGCAAAATTACCAATTAATATTTCGTACATCCTCCCATATTTTAACATCCTCCATATTTTTTCAACGTGTCTCATCTTAAATTTCTGATTCGACAGGAGATCGACAGAACAGAAGTTCGACATAGACAGTTTTCTGAGTCCTCTTAAATCAGCATAACAGCACCGAATCTCTTGGAAGTAGGGTACTCGTGTGAAGAGATTACAGTGCGATCGTCGATCGCTTACACTGTACGCAAGCGAAGCGGCATCTCCGCGATTTAATGCCGAGGCCCGTCTTCAATAAGGTCAAGACCTGGTTACATACCCTCGATCGTCTTCGTTCCCAATCGGTTTTCACGGAAAGTCGAAATACCTGTGACGTTCGAGAGGAACGTGCGAACTCGATTCCATGACCTTTCGGCTGTCTCTCACGTGTCTTCCCTCGTTCTCGTCATTTCTCTCACGTGCCGTTAAAAAAACATGCTTGTAAAATTCTTTCACGTCTCAGTTCTCTTTTATCTTCAAAACAATGTTCGCATTAAAATTTCGGTTTTGATTCATCTTGTTGTCATATTTTTTGCAAGTCTGAAAGTGTCTTTTTATGTCGAGTATAATTTTATAGTCTTGCAGAGTTGACTTGCTAATGTTATGAAATTACAAATTATTTGGTCAAACACCCAACTGATATGGTCAATTTTGGTGAACTTTGATAATGATCAACTTTAATTAATTTTGACAATGATCAATTTTGATGAACTTTGATAATGATCAACTTTGATGAACTTTGATAATGATCAACTTTGATTAATTTTGCTAATGATCTACTTTGATGAACTTTGACACCGATCAACTTTAATTAATTTTGATAATGATCAACTTTGATGAACTTTGACACCGATCAACTTTAATTAATTTTGATAATGATCAACTTTGATGAACTTTGATACTGATCAACTTTGATTAATTTTGATAATGATCAACTTTGATGAACTTTGATAATGATCAACTTTGATTAATTTTGCTAATGATCAACTTTGATGAACTTTGATAATGATCAACTTTGATTAACTTTGACAATGATCAACTTTGATGAACTTTGATAATGATCAACTTTGATGAACTTTGATAATGATCAACTTTGATGAACTTTGATACTGATCAACTTTGATGAACTTTGATAATGATCAACTTTGATGAACTTTGATAATAATCAATTTTGATTAATTTTGTTAATGATCAATTTTAGGATGACGAGCCCCCGGAAATCACGTATTGCGTGGTGGAGCACACGGGTACGCTCACGCTTCAAGCGATGACACCCACCCTGCCGATGCCCTCCGAGGAGGAGTTGAACAAGATGTTCCTCGAATTGGTGGACGAGCTGGACCTGACCCAGGCTAACCGGCAGGCGGTCTTGGCACTTCCGGCGAACAAAAAGTGGCAGATTTACTGCTCCAGGAAAGGCAACGGCACGTTGGAGAACGGGAGTCTGAGGACCACCGACCTTAGCGGCGATCCTGAGGACTACATCAACAGACTGAGGACCATAGCTAGCGTAAGTGACTCCATTCAAATATACATACAAATCAAATTAGCATTGTACATCACACTGAACGTCTCTTAACCTCTTAGCTTACAATGACATCTCAGACACGTGATAAATCTAAACCAAAGTTCAGATAAACCTGGACATAAAGACGTATCAAAGAAGTGGTGTACCGGGTGAAACATAAAGAAGACAATCTTGTTATTTATGGCACAGTATGAAATTAAATTGTACGGGGTTAATCTAAATTTTTCTAATTACAGAGTCCATTCTCTGAAGAAGGCGAGGAACTCACGAACCAGATGCGACAGGTAGAGGCCCTGAAGACCGCCCTAAGGACGCAGCCGCACAGTTTCGTTCTCAGATTCATAGAGCTTGATGGTCTAAACGCTTTGTTGCAAGTACTAGGCACGATGGAGCCCGAAGCAGCCAACAGTAACCTGCACACGAGCGTCATAGGGTGCTTAAAGGCGTTGATGAACAATTCCGTAAGTTTCAGAAGCAGTGAATATTTTTTCCCAGAACTTGTATCTTACAGAACTTGTATCCTTACAGAACGGGAGGGCACACGTACTGGCGCACCCGACAGCCATCAACACGATCTCACAGTCGCTGGCGACCGAGAATATCAAAACGAAAATCTCCGTGCTGGAAATTCTGGGCGCCGTATGCCTGGTTCCTGGCGGACACCGAAAAGTGCTGGAGGCGATGCTGCACTTCCAGCAGTTCCATTCCGAACGAACGAGATTCCAAAGCATCATCAATGATCTGGACAAGAATTTCGGGATCTACAAGGATAATTTGTCGTTGAAAACGGCGATCATGTCGTTCATCAACGCGGTGCTGAACTACGGACCCGGTCAAGTGACCCTAGAGTTTAGGCTGCACTTGAGATACGAGTTGCTGATGCTTGGGATACAACCGATTATCGAGAAGCTGAGGAAGTACGAGAACGAGACGTTGGACAGACATTTGGACTTCTTCGAGATGGTCAGGAACGAGGATGAGAAGGAGCTGGCAAGGAAATTCGAGAAGGAACATGTGGACACGAAGAGCGCCACCGCCATGTTTGATCTGTTGAGGAGGAAGCTCAGCCACACCGCTGCCTATCCTCATCTGTTGAGTCTGTTAGAACACTGCCTGTTGCTGCCTCGTGAGTAGTCGATTTAAAAGAATATTCTGACTAAAATTATTTATTCATCAAATTATTTTAAAAATTGATTTCGTTTTCAGTCGACTATGGTTCCTACCCGCAGCACTGGTTGCTGTTCGACCGCATCGTGCAGCAGATCGTCCTTCAATCAGAAGGAACCGACACGTGCGTCACTAGAAACCCTGACGTGGCTCCGATCGACATCAACGTGAAGGAAATCGTTCACCTGCTCGCTAAGGAAGAGGAACTCGTCGCGGCCAGGAAGAAGGCCGAGGAGTTGGAGCGAGAAAACTCCGATATGTCGACCAGATTGGCCAAGAAGGAACAAGAGTTGGATCTGAGGACGCAGGAGAAAGTAATTTATCGCCTTGCCAAATCGAGGCTGCTTTTTGCCACCGTACGTTACGTTATTGTTACCGTTTTTTTTTTAGGAAGATATGGAGGCCAGTCTGGCGAGAGTCAAGGAACGTCTCGAAAAGGAGACGTCGATGCATATAGAGACGAAGCAGAGGATCTCGGAGCTGCAGGACAACTTGGAGACGTTATCTCGACAGATAAATAATGAAAAATCTGAGAGAAAGCGGCTGGAGCAATTGGTGGCCTCTGGGAGCTTGCCGGATGATGCGAAAGCGACGATCAAAATTGTGGAGGATGAGGTTCTGGAGAAGGTTGAGTCGAAACCGATGCCGCCGCCTCCTCCGCCTCCACCTTTGGCGCCGCCGCCACCGCCTTGTTTGATGCCGGCTGCTCCTCCTCCTATGAAGGTAATTTCACTCTTAGGTTTCACTTTTCAAGTTTATCATGAAGGATGACAGACTAAATATTAAAATACAGAGTATTATAGACTAAATATTCAAGCAATTGCATGTTTAATATCTAATCATCTTCAAGATTTAAGTAACATTGCAAATTCCCACAGGTGGAGATAATAAAGAACGTTCCTCAGCCCAGCAACCCCCTAAAATCCTTCAACTGGTCCAAAATACCGGAGCAGAAACTCCAGGGAACAATATGGTCCGAATTAGACGACACGAAATTGTACAACGTCATGGACCTAGAGTCCATCGACAAGATCTTCTGCGCCTACCAGAAGAACGGAGTATCAGCAGAAGGTTCGATCGAGGACCTCCGAACTTTGGGAAAGAATAAGAAGACCATGTCGGTGATCGATTCTAGGAGAGCTCAAAACTGCACCATACTGTTATCAAAATTAAAAATGTCCGACAACGAGATCACAAGAACAATTTTATCTATGGATCAACAAAATATTCTGCACATAGACATGGTCGAACAGCTGTTGAAATATATTCCGTCGTCCGAGGAGGCAGCTCTGTTGGACATGCACCAGAAGGAGCTGCAGAGCAGGGCCGACTGTTTCTTATACCAAATATCCAAGTACGTGATTGAAATATTTCAGTCTCTGTTCAATATTCATTTCTCTTTACATCACCCGGTCATTCCAGAGTGCCCCACTACGAGCAAAGACTGCGATCCCTTCACTACAAAAAGAAATTCGCTGCCAGCATCGCGGAATTGACGCCGAGAATGCGCGCGGTTCTCGAAGCCAGTCGGCAGGTGGCCAGATCAAGGCGGCTCAGAAAGTTGCTGGAACTGGTGCTGGCTCTAGGGAATTACGTAAATCGCGGCAACGCTCGAGGGAACGCTTGCGGTTTCCGTCTGGCCTCCTTGAACCGTCTGGTCGACACGAAGTCCTCTTGCTCCAAAGGCACCACGCTGTTGCACTATTTGGTTCAGATTCTGGAGTCCAGGTTCAGGGAGGTGCTGGACATCGAGGAGGACATGCCGCACGTTCGAACCGCCGCCAGGGTTAGCATGGCCGACCTGCAGAAGGAGGTGGCTAATCTCAAGAACGGTCTTCAAGACGTTCAGAGAGAAATTGGTCAGTTGCAATCGAGTTTACTTTCGATTCCTAATATAGGCGGGTTGGGAAAGAATTTTATACAAACTGGTTTCACCATGTTTGGTGTACTTTCAGAATTCCATCGGGGACAGTCGCAGGTACTGCAGGGAGATATGTTCTTGCCGGCGATGAGGGACTTCCAGGCGCAGGCCACGTGTAGGCTGGCGGAGGCGGAGGATCTGTTCCAGGACATGAAGACCAGGGTATGTTAAACTCTATTTACAGGTACTACAAGTACTCTATAGTCACAAGGACCTCAAAGGTCACAAGGACCTCAAACAAGGTTGAACAACTATCTAAGGTTAAACAAAAGTTCCACAAAGATGCAGTTTGAACTTTGAATTTGATTTGCAGTTCGATCGTGCAGTAAGACTGTTCGGCGAGGACTCCGCAGGAGTGCAGCCCGACGAGTTCTTCGGGATCTTCGAGAACTTCCTGCAGGCGTTAGCCGAGGCGAGACAGGACGTGGAGAACATGAGGAAGAAGATAGAGGAGGAAGAGCGTCGAGCAAAGCAGGAGCAAGAAGTATGAATTAATTCAAATCAACCTTAACAGTATTGGTAAATTTTGATAATTTGCAGCTTCGAAAGAGGACAATGGAGAGAAAGAACTCTCGCGAGGGAATATTGAACAGCATCTCTCTGAGCAAGAAGAACGAGGTGAACAGTAACGGGCAAACGGACAATAAGGGTGAATTCGACGACCTGATATCAGCCCTTCGTACGGGGGATGTTTTCGGGGAGGATATAGCAAAGTTCAAGAGATCGAAGCGCAGACCTGTGACTCCCAGCGGACAAGAATCGCGAAGACACAGCGCACACAGGGAAGACTCGAGAGAACGACACTGAATCGTTTTGAAATTATCTCGAAATGTTTCCTTGGCTTCGGTGGAACTGCGGTTTAATATGTGATAGGAAGAAAAATGTTCGTGTAGAGAGACAAGTAGGGAATGTACATAGACAAGGAAATTTAAGTTTCTCGCGAATTTCTTCGTTGATTTTGAGACGTCTTCCTTTGATTCGTTTGTTAAAGACTTTATTCCTTTGATAGTTTTCAATGTTTCATTTTTCTAAGCACAAAGACTATCTTTAAAATTTAGAAAACGTATAATAGTATTTCCATCGATCACAACGTTGAAAAAGGCGGAACATATATCCTTAAATAACCACAAGATTTTCTTTGTATATAGTCACGGATTTGTCACTCAAGAAAATAACGCGATTCTAAGACATTTTTTGAAATTTTTTTACAACTTTTTGAACGTGTCCTTATGAAACATACAAACAGGGCCTAGAAGGGTGCAGACCTTCTGCCCCCACGAAACATACAAGTCTGATTTTGTATTTTAGAAATCGACGAACGCATCGATTAGATCGCTTAGCGCAGTGCTGTCCACGAGATCCTTCACTACACACGAGCTTCATAACACATGTGTACACATGTTAGTGTTATTGCTAGCATTGGACAATATTCAAGGGCAAAAGTTCTAGGGTAGCTAGTGTTGTAGGTGGGTTATTTCCATAATATGTCCTTACAACTATTATTGCTTGACCCTTGTGTAGTCCTCTTCCCAACACTTTGTCTCTATATGTACCAGTACCACAAATCCTGTCTGTGTCAGGGAACCTGGACAGCACTGTATTTAGGGACTAGTTGGCAATCGTCTAGTCGACAGAAATCGTGTTAGTTTTCGATGTGTAGAGAAGGAGCGATTAGACGAGAGTTTGTTGTATAGTAGTCGATGTTTTATAAGCTTTTGTATTTTTGTAAATATTCAGTATCGACGTCTCGTTCTTGTGGAGGACGCTCGACAAGACTCAATGTCCAGTTAATATATTACCGAGTCCTTAATGTCACATGTATTAATATATACAGAAATATACCGAAATATATGAAAATTACTGTCGAGTTTTTCAAGATTGCCTTACAGCCTTCAGACATCCAGCGTTCACTTATCTGTACTCTCAGAGATGTGGTTGAAGAGAATGTACAATTTGGATAATTTGATTTACTTGGATAAAATATGATTTACCAAGATTAATTAACAATCTAATCATAATATCACTCAACTATTTACTCTATTAGTATCAGATATAGTAGAAACCTGTATACTCGACCTAAGATGGCGTCACATATAAAATTTCCCAGAATTCTTCGAGTATAACCCGTGACTAAAGATGGCGCCACAGATACTGATAGTCCCTGCATTTCACATATCATTGCTACATTTAATTAACTAGATAATGTGACTAACAACAGTGCAAATGCAAAAGATTGATAAAATAAAAAAGCTATAACTTCTGATGTTGTTAAGGATAGAAAATAATATCCGATAATTAAGATTTAGAAAAAATCTGGAATGAAAGTATGGACGAATTCCGATAGTATTAACGATGTTCGAACGGTCATTAAAAATTTAGGCCGCACTTTTATATCGCCTACATCGTGCGATAATTAATAAACTTTTAATTATTTTTTCGCGTCAACGGCTCCCTTGTATCTAAAAAAAATGTAATACAGTCATTCATTTTCAAAGTGAAGTTTCTGTGCCGAAAAATCCGAGGACGTCATTAGACATAACTGTTGGCCTTAATGAAAGTCTTGAGTTGTTAATCAGTTTCATAATAATAAATTTAAATTGTTAAAATCCATCGAATGATTAAACAAAAAAATGCAATATTAATGTTGTAAGATTAGGAATATTAACGCAATATTAATGTTGTAAGATTGTAGGAAAATTTTTGTTAGAAAACGTTCGAAAGAGAAATAGAGGGAACAAAGACAATGTAAACGCAACACGTAATTTTGTTCAGAAACTTTATTTATTACATACACTAGCCGACTACTATGCATGCGTTGGGGCATTCGGATATAGGGATTTCGCTTGAGATCCGAAACGCGTTGTTTATTGTATCTCACAAACACCGCTGTTTTCCATTATACCGTTTCTTTTCACCCTTGCACAGCACGTGATTACCTCATCCCGTAATTGTTTCGTTTAAATTATAATGCGTTACGTTACGTGTGTATAATCCGATGGGTCTAAGACGAACGACGTCCCCCGCTCGTCCCGTTTCGAGATCGACCAGCTGCTTTTCGCGTGAACAAATCAAAATGTGCAAAATCGAACATTCGAAAAACCTAGAGGGTGCAAAGTGAGTCTTAGGACCAATTTTGCCGAGCAAAATCGCAGAGAGACTCGTTCGACTTAGTTTACAGCGTAACCACATATATTTTGCATTTATATTCTTTTATATATATATATTTATTTATATATGTATACTTTGTATTTATATATTTATATACAGTGGGCGGCGGGCGGAAGGTAACGGCGCCATCGCGGCACCAAAACTCTCAAAATGGAAGAATAAAAATTACGTGTGGTTATTTTTCGTGTAACGTGCTCTTTATACTCTAAGTTAACCTTAGGATGCAAAGAGTAAACCATATTTTACCTTTCTAAGCCATCATTCTGATCGAGGTATCGTTATATAAGAATGAAACTGTAGATATCTAGATCAAACGGTACTAAACTTATTTTGGTTTCAAATATCCTGATAAAAGGTTTCGTTGCTTTCCGTGGAAGAATGTATCGGCAAGTGCTCTGCAAAATGTATCACTCAGTCTCGCTTTAATATTTAGAATAATTCGCTGAATTTTCCTTGCCAAAAACAACGTACTAAATATCTCACTTGCATCCTAGGATCAATCACTGTTTCGTGTCCGTGGGCACCATTACCCTGCCACCACCACCTCACGTCGTATCCGTAAATAAAGTATAATGCCTTACGGAGCTAGAACTTATACCGACATATTGCACATTTGACAACAGTTACGTCTTCTTTAAGTACTTGGGTATAGGAATTGTTCGCTAATAAACATTGTCACGCTCACCTTCCCGAAACTCGCACGCATTCGCTCATTCTCACGTAAGATGATTTATGAATTTTCGGCTCCTCAAGCGTCTCTCAAGGTTCGATGTGTCTGCTGGCTATTAATTCGTTAACGTCTCACTCGTTATTTAATCGTTCGTTGCAAATCGTTTGGAGTTCTCCTAAAGGCGAAATGTTCGTTTCACGATTACACAAGGCTCACACACGCACGCAGGCTCTCCCTCACACATATACATATTTATTTATACTCGCACTATTTAAAGCGGTTCTAACTTCTAATTAGTTGTTCGTCTTCCACGTCGCGAATCACCTGCTCTTTCACGAGTAATTGTCTTCGAGGTCCTCGTTTCGAGGTCGAGCGATGGACGCGTTGGAAGCGAGCTTTATCCGCGATCGATGATTCGTCATTGTACTGGCCGTCCATAGGCCACCGTTTCGTTGATGAGGACCGAAATCATTCTCGTTGTGTTCTCCCTTCGGCTATCGATTCTCGAAGGAACCGAGAATTACGTAGGCCCTGTGCGACATCGATGATGCAGCCAGATTCGCTCGAAACCGAACGATTCGTTGTGTTTCCTTTTCTGTATAATTCGTACATCCCGTAATGGATCATTCGTTTACCCTGATTCGTCGAAAACCTTCTTCTGAAGAATTTCTTTCCGTGTTCGTTGAGTGACCTCTGTCAAAGGTTTATCGCGTCTAAAACTCGATCGCGATACCGATGTTCGTGACTACGTATCGGAAGATCGGTATCGGCTTGTCCGTGAAGATGGACGCTGTTTAATTGGATGAATGTTTCGAACGATGATTAAACGGAAGCGTGAAGCGTGCTCGACGGGGGTCCTGCTGGATACGAGGTGCTGGTAGGCGCTGGCGTCGGTTGTAGGCTCAGTTGTAGCTGGTGTTGCTGGGCTTTCGCCCTCAAACAGGCGATGCTCTCGTTTCTCAACTGCTCTGTGTCTTGTACCATTCCTGCAGCACACAAATTTGACCAAATAAATCACATACTTTAAGCTCAAATTACATAGTTCAAGCTTTATCCTTTCACGCAAGCAAGAGGATCAGAAATTTTCTAAATTTGACTTCAGTTCAAAGGAACGAATAATCTACTTTGCAACTACCTATCTAATTTATTGATCAATCTAAGTAATCCATAATTTTGAAAGGTGTATTACCTGTCGAAGAAGATGGTCCCATGCCGTCCTGGCTTTCTTGGCCGCTCTCGGAACTGGTCGGTCCGCCTTGATGATGATTGTGATGGGGACTGCTTCCGCTTCCGTTGTGATCGTTTCCGCTATCCTCGCCGCCGGACTTGAGATGTTCCGCCGCTTCGATTGACTTCCGATGCATCCCTGCGGGGCCACAGTCAATCATTTCTTGATTATTTTCGATATCTTGACTAAAGCTGCTCGTCTTAGATGATTGAGCTGACAAGGACGAACAAAAAAATACAAAGTCGAGATTTGTATACTCTCTGCAAGGTTGGACGTTCAATTAATCATTAAGCATTGCTGGCTCCGATCGAGAAAAGATTCTTAAAAGTTTCCTGAAGTTAGCAAAACTTAATGGCACCGCTTTGTTCAAGATTCGAAAGACATTCTGATGGTGCTTACCTAACAACCACGGCGCGACCGACTCGTTCTCCTTGGCACTCTTCAGGATCGTCTCCGGAAGCGGCAGCGAGTGTCGCACCATCGCTCCGTATAACCCGTACTCCGCCATTATGGTACTTCTGCCCCAACACTTCTCCGTTTTGCGCCATTTTGCTCTCCGGTTTTGGAACCACACCTGCAACAAATTCCAAACCAAACTTTATTACTCGATTTTGTTATTAAACGTTCAAGTTTGAAGATAACCTCAAAATTTTTGTGTACAATATTCTCCATATTGCCGAGATCTGTTTCCATAATTATTCGCTAGAAGATTGCTTGTTAGTGTCTAAACATGGTTCACCGACTTCAGAAAACTGGAGTATCGATTCGCTTGTCCATTTAATGATCATTGTCTCGTAATTGGCGCACTATGAGCGTGCGATCGGTGCGTGCGGTTCGCTAGCTTCTAGTTAACTATCACGCTTAAACGATCCTCTACTCGTTATTCTGTTTTCCGTGGCTGTTAGGTTACTTGTTAACGATTCCGATCGTGGGACCACCTAGGGCGAAGACGCGTGCCGGTTCTTGGGTCACGCAACCCTCGGCTTCGACCTTAACGAGCTAGATTTGCAAGTTTTCGAACTAATCAGTAGTAAATTAGTCACGGTAATTTGTTTCTCATACACTTCTGATAATTATGAATTGTTAAAGGTTGGCTTATAAGTCAAACTCATGGTTGCAGTTAAATGTACCTGTATACATTAGTTGAATTTCACAAAGATCAAATTTTGTATAAATAAAGATTGGTTGAAGTACCCTAACATTTCAGTGTTACTGCAATAATAATTAGACTAAAGAATTTATAGGTTAAGGGATTAATAGAGAGACTCGTGTCGGCCATTTTGAGGAAAAATTTTGTGGAACAGTTTCCATTTAACGGTCAATCCGTCAGACGCATTCCTCGTACGTGATCGTCGGAGGATGTGATTAAAAAAAAGAATCGTGTACGCATCATTTGCGAGACGTGTGCAGCGGGCAGACCAGGGATGAGGGATGAGAAGAGGAGAGAAGTGGGTGGTGGATACGAGGGCCGGAGGCCAGGGCGTGTACCAATTTGTAGCAACAATGCTAAAGTCACCGGCAGAATTGGAACGTAATTCGAATGAATGGGAACGCGTTGCCCTGTCAATTTGCGCTGCCACCCCGAAATTATCTTCCGCCTAGCCTCGAACGAGCTGGCCGGCCTTTTTTTCGCGACCCCACCCCCTTGCCAACCAGGAAAATACAACATGCAAATGTTGCATTGCTCTCGAACTGCTTTCGCTTTATTAACGCTACCCCATGGCTCACCTGTGTGTCACAAACTTAATATAAGCGGATAAAGAAAACTTCATGAAAGACTGAAGCTTTAATCTAAATAATTTTAATGGCAAACGTTGAATTCATATCGTGTGGAACATCGGAGAAGGCAAAATAAATTAACCTCTTCCCATGCTCTGACTTACTGTTCAAACCTTACTCTTTTGAATACTCTTCAACTTGAAATTTAAGTCTTATCTGAGTTGCATTATCAAGGATTCCTGAATATAAAATATTCAGAACATTTTAATTTTCTTTCAGTTAGTCTTCTGATAAATAAATGAGAAGGTTTAAAAAATATTTGATCTGGATCTAAAAGACCTATGACCGAATCACATGAATCTTCTTCCAATTTTTAACGCTATTATGAAAATCGTGCGGTAATAGTCCGTCAATGTGGAAAGACGAAAGGAGAAAAGCAAACTCGAAGGCTATGTCGCAGAAATGGTGATGGTCGAGAACCAGAGAGAATCCTGTTGGAAATCTGTCGTTGATCGGGGACAGCCGTTCTATTCGCTGACGCGTAAATGATTGTACCGATCGTAAAGCTGTTTTATTCGATTTCCAAACGGATTCGTGACAGCGATTGCGCGCTTCAGCAACGAACCACGATGAAATCTACTTTAAATGTACTTGCAGTTCGAACGATTCAACGAAGCATCTCTGCTGGGTCGCTTTATCGATGTCTGTTTCAGAGTGGGTACACAATCTACCTTCTCTCATGCTGACAAAAATCTCAAACTCTTTTTGGTTTTTTGCATTGTCGAAGATTTTATGGAAATTCAGGTTTATTTTTAATCGACTTCAAAAAGGAGATTCTGTATTTCATCTGCATGTATGTATATAGGTATGTATGTATGTATGTATGTAAGTATGTATGTATACATGTGTGTCTATGTACGTATGTATGTACACATGTGTGTATATGTATCTATATGTATATGTACATATGTGTGTATATGTGTATATGTATGTACGTATGTATGTATGTATGTCCACATATGTGAATATGTATGTACGTATGTATGTACACATGTGTGCATATGTATGTACGTATGTATGTATGCATATATGTCCACATGTGTATAATGTACGTATGTATGTATGCATGTATGTACACATGTGTGTATATGTATGTATGTACGTTTGTCCACAATTTTCTCTTAAACCAATGAACCAATTTTGATGATCCTTTTTAAACATCTGTTAAAAAATCAACACTGTAGTTTTCAACATGGAACACAGTTGAAACAAGAAATGAAGCAAGAAGTTTGCAAGAAGTCAGAAGCTGGAAACCTAACAGCAGGAAAGAAGTAAAAGATACAGGGAGAAAGGAGTGATATAAAAAAGGAAAGATTCGTAGGCGATTGAAATCCGAAAGCCAGCGAATGAGTCGCGTTTAAGATTGTTCAGGATTGGAAATCGGGTACCGGGATTTATCCTTCGGCATGCCGGAATAGGTTGTCGAGAGACGAAAGTACGGGAACAGAATGGATACGTATATACGCGTATATACACGTATATAGGTGGATGAAGAAGGGTCCAGGGCTGCATTGCAGGAGCAGCAGCAGCAACGAGGCAACGAGAAAGAAGAGGATCCTTTATGGTAGCGTTCGTCGACTCGAAGGAGCTAGAACTCCGGCACGATGAGCTTCCCACCCCTTGTGCCCCGTCGACGCCTCGTCCTTTCTCCATTCTCTGTCCCGCCACCCCCCTCTTTATTGGCACACCCGGTATAATAAGGAGCGAGTTTGTATTTAGTCGGTCATGCGCAGTACTGGCTGTTGGCGTATCATCGATCAGACCGGCGACTGACTATTGGACCAAAACAAGAGGATGAGAATGGGAATGGGAATAAAGAGAGAGAGAGGCCGATGTATAAAGCGCGACAGGAAGAGGCAGGCAAGTGGAACGGGGCAGAGAGGGGTAGAGAAGGAGAAACAGGGAATACTGAAGGTGGACGAGGACGACGATACCGCGATGGAGAGAAGGACATCGATAGGAAGATCGAGGGAAAGACTCGAATACCATGGTATTACCGCGTCCAAGTTGGTCGAGCTGTGTTGAAAGAGGGTGACGTTGGTCTGAGGAACAGAGGGAGTCGCGGTTACTTCCAATGGATTACCAATACACCGATACGATACACGCTCGCGAAGTCACCGATAGTGTGCAGGATGTCGACGCGGAAACACGCTCAAGGAAGTTGGGAAAAGAGGAGCGTGACAAGTCGGCACCCACCTGCCTGCTTCTTGCCGCAACACTCGAGCCTCGATACCGGCACCACGTATTGAAACCGAGGCTGAAGAGTTGCCGTCAGGTACTGGCAGGACGAGGGTCCTCGAAGGTCTACCTAACCGAAAGCTTTTTGATTTTCCGCCGTCGAGAGAGACATTGCCAAACCGTTATTTTTCTTCTGGTTCCTTCTAATTCTTTTCACTCTAACTTCAAATGTTTTGAAATTTGTCACTAACTTTGTGATGATTGGAAAACATCAGAAGACTGGAAAACTGATTGCTTGCTTCTAATTTGAACACTATTTTTACAGAAGCTTAAACTTCAAGTCGATATCTACATTCTTCTTAGTTTGAATATTCTATTAACTTTTGAAAGCTCAATAACGCGAATGCTTTTTTCCTCGGAGTCATCGTCACGTCAACACCTGTACACACCACGCAAGCCGATACTGTCCCAAGGATAATTGGAGATCTCGTTACTCCCTACCGGTAACTTCAATTTACGATCGACCGATAATGAGATATCGAGTTCTGGTTCTCCCTCTTCCGCCACGCCACGCTCCCACCCTCCAACGCGATCAACCAACCCTCCGTTGCCAGTGTCGTCAAAGCTCAAACTCGACGACGAGACGTATTAGATGTCCGTTACGTGCTTATTAAACGCTTTCTTCCTTCTTGCCTTTTTATCCTCGCGTGATCGTGTTTCCCTGTCGCCGAGGATCCTCCAGACGAGCGTCTTTGAAATCGAGATGGCAAGAATGAGAACTTGGAGCAGTACGAGCGGAATTTTAAGAATTTCACTGGCAACTTGCGTAGGAACCATAAAACTCTAAACTCTGAATTTACCAAGATTATTATGTACGAATAGTTATTAATTTTTATGTATGAAGTATGGCATATTTTAATTACAATAATACTACTTATAATAGCTTGCAAAAAAATCTAAAGAGTATTTCTACAAATTCCTTTTTTATTTGAAAGGAGGATCAAATGTTGATTGATCGATTGATTGATTTTATAAGGACCTGCTGTAATCATTGGTTCTAGATGAAATGTTAATATCTGAAGTTTTCGTTCAATTTGAGTCCAAACTCTTTTCCTAACCCTGAGACCTTAGGAACCCTGTTCCCAAACATCTAAAAAGTCCATCGACGATCAGAATTTCAATTTCCCACAGTGCGTCAGAGTTTTATCAAATATTCATACAGATCATTTAGCACGATACAGTTGATCATCCGCGGGAATAATGTTCCCACAACCAAGGGTGCCCGTAAGCCAATTAATCTGTTCCAATAAGTAACGTGTGGAGCTGCGAAGTTAAACCCTCGAAAAACGCATCGCTCGTTTGCCGCATAATGCTCGTGCAAGCATGTTCTTCTTACTGGTCATCGGCTGACAAATAGTTCGGTTAGCTGGGAGCATGGGGTTCGTGGGTAGACCCCATGCCGTGAAGTGGCACGCGCCGGAACATCATTAGGTGGGACACTTGCTGGACGAAGGAAAGAGGGTCCCGTTAATCACGATTTAGTTCCCGCAGGCATAAAGGGAAATTTTTGACACGTTTCATTAATAATCCGTTTTGCAATTTCCCGAAATATCTAGGTATTGATTAACTGAAAATCATCTGATTGGGGTGTTCGATTGCAGTGGAGCTAACGGGAAACCTGATGAAGCTGTTACGTTAGCCGAATGCAATTATGCCTTACCATCGGTCCCATGGTAATAACAATGCTCTCAATGCAACTCGATATAAGTCCGTTAAACTAAACCCGTTAAACTGAATCTACTTCTGAAGGAAGAAGTGAAGGATGCGTAGAAGCGTACGCATTGCGGGTCTTTTTTCCCGCTAATTTCCGAAGAGCCCGCATTAATTAACGTCAAGACAGCGCATCTCGAAGTCGCGGTTTCTTCCACACCCCCTTTTCCGCCGCGTTTCTTCCTCTCTCGCCACAGTTTTCACCACGCAGACTCCGGGTTTCGATAGCGTTTCATCGGCGACGAGGGCGTGGCGAAACTTCGGCCCATGCTTCTAACTTAATTCGGTTAGTCGAGATTTATATCCAGTATCCAGTATCCCCTTGTTCCCGTCCACCGAGTTCCTCATCCTTGGTACCCACCCTTGTCTCTAGATTTCGCCCGGTGCAATGGGGTTTATTAGAATTTATAAGCGGCACCGTTGACAATCCTGCAACGCCCAAATTGCTAGATGTTCCTATACAGAACCCGATTTCCACGCTACAGGCCCTTATTTATTTGCCTCGAGTCTGGACCCAGCCGTACCGAGGGATATTGGTCAATTTTTAGGGTGGAATGCGGCCAACCGGAATTCATCGCTTTGTTTGCGGCGTGTTTTACGAGTTCCTTCCACAGGCGCCCAAGAAACTGTCCGCTAAATATAGTTTTATGCTAAAATACACCAAATCTCGATAGTGGAAGTTGGTTATCTTTATATATTACCTATTGCGATTATCTTAAATTAAATCTTTGTGTTGAAAATCTTGGAACGTTCAAACATTAATCGCACCGATTTCTCACCCCCTTAAATTCCGTCATGGAAATTACAAAAATTTGTCCAGTACACTACACCCGTTAAATATTGCCAAAAAAATAAGTGTACGTGTCACCACGCAAGGTTCGCCTTATTCATAGGGGGATGAACGCCACTTGTCAGTGTCTAGACGCGGAAGTCAAAGGGCCACCCTACGTGAAGATCATTTAATCATTTGACGAGCGATAGAAAATTCATGAGCTTTCGCGCTGGCCACAACCCCATTACGAGGGTCGCAGGGTCCACGGTCTATTGGATTCGTAGGTCGACGATGCAACCGGCCTGCTTTTATGCGCGAACGATCGGCCGCTTCTTACGAGCGGATTATAAGCATCCCCCATAAGGGAATTGTTGGCCGCTGAATCACACGCGATAATCCGGTAATTCGATTTTAATTCGATCCACCGACAATTATGACGCCAACGGAGATGGGGCGAGAGCGAACGTTTGAACGTTCAATGAGACGAATCTTTTTTACACAGGCCACTCGTTCGCGATCAATTAGGGGGAAAAACGGTGAATCCAACTCTGTCGGAAAACTTTACTGGAAATTGCACATTATACAGAAAAATTGTCCGAATGCGAACGACCGCGCAAAAACGTTCGCTCGGTTTAGGATCATCGACGCGTTCAGAATTTCTTTTGATCAGGCTTTTTATCAAAATTCTTACTTCGAATGATCGACGTTTGCAAATAATATATTTTATGAAATGCTTGTTTGAGAGTACAAGAATGTTAATTTGGTCTAATTAAAAGAAATCCGAAAATTTGAGAGTCCGCCCCATTAGTTCGGCCTTTCTTTGATCGCGTTTTTCGGCGAAAAACTTATTTATCGCGAGGCGAAACGTAGTACTCGAGCCACCCCCGTGATCCGTTTCCATGCATCCACAGAGGGTGGCTAGAAGAGAGCGCGCTCTTGGAAAAAAAGAGAGGCAACCGGAGAAAAAAATCCTCTCTGCTATATATATTTTTTTGTGAAACGCATCGGTCGTTCCGTCACAAAGGTCGTTCCTCGCCATCTTCGTGGCGGTGTCGCGGCTGCCGGCAACGAAACGGCGAGAAAGCTCGTTGGATTTTAGACGCAATCAATTTAGCCTCTGTCTTTGTGCGCGACTCCGTGCGTGCGAGCGTATGAAGGTGTACGTAAAGCTCATCCGAGGACACCGAGCTCTCGAGTATTTAATGCGTTCGTAGCTTTGTAACCCACCCCCTTTCTGCGGGCGCAGCTCACACACGCGTGCACCCCTCTGTGCGTAGCCTGACGAGCCGAGAGTGTGAGCGTGCATCGCTTTCCTGTCGCGACCGTGGCCATCGAAAAGACAAAATCAATAATTGGGCAGGAACCAGCCTCGAAATTTCCTAACACGGATTGCGTAATCGCCACATCTCCGAATCCTCGCTGCAGGCTGAGTTTCGACTCTTTTCAGGAAACAAGTATTCCTCTGATTCTTCGAATCCTTCTTAGCAAGAATACTTCTTCAATTGCTAGGAAAGATTTATTCTTTAGAAGTCTGTTAATGAAATTGAAGATATGAAGGTTTAGATTTTTAATACACAAGAGTTGTTATAATTTTTGTAGGGTCTTTGTAACATTTGACAAAGTTATTGCAATATAGCTACATCACTCTAGGGGGATTTTCATAATCCGTTAACGATGGTCGGATGCGAAAATATTTATTTTACCCAGCCAAGAATGGCTAATTTCGAGGGCTTGATGCTGTTTACACAGTGTTAGCATGGCCTGTAGAACGTGTTAACGTCTTCACTAGGTACTCGAACGGAGTCCTTTTCGGTCCTTTATCCAGGATATCCACCTGTCACCCCGCCCTCAAGAGCATTGAAAATTCCTCAGGAATAACAGAGTCTGTAGACAATCTCTATCGGCCAGATGGTAATCGCAGAACTTAAACTTGATCCTTTATAAAAAAAATTCCAACTGAAATTCAAGTTTCGGTTCTTCAAAAGTTTGTTCCATCTTTGTCAAGTTTTGTCAAGGTTTACTTAAAGTTGAAGTTCGTTATTATTTGCATATGATATCTTGTCTATTTCAGACATTGCTGTCGAATTTATAGCATGTACATAATGTGACAATATATGTGCATATGTGATAATATATGTGCATATGTGATAATATGTGTCAGGTACGTGTTTAAGTTGTGATACATAAGTGTTCAAGAAAAATGTGGTAAATGGTGGATGCAGTATAAAATATTAAAAAGTTTCAATACTTAAAATCAAGAAAGATGTTGTAAAAGGTGGATGCAGTATAAAATGTTAAAGACTTTCAATACTTAAAATGAAGAAAGATGTGGTAAATGGTGGATGCAGCATAAAATGTTAAAAAGTTTCAATACTTAAAATTTCTAAACACTTAACATTTCGTAGAGTGCAAGTCGTATAAACTACAGTAAGTACATTGTTCAGTAATGTGAAAATTTTGAGAGACATTTGCGGTATTACGTAAGAGTCTCGACTGCATAACACTTCATAGAGATTGAAATTTGAATAAGTGCAGATCGAAGGAAGATCATATCTGGCGTACCGCAGGACGTTAAGCACCGTCTAGGAGACGAAAATTACCATAAATTCGCCGTGTGAATGGTAATATCCCGGTATAATTCACGTCGAGTCACGACTGTAGCTGCCTATTAAACATAAACACGAGAGAGAAAGAGTACGAGAGAGTAGGAAGTTCCGTCCGCTGGAAATTCGCGGGTCATTTGAGCCGTGTTTCCGCGCCATTACCCTTTCTTAGCTTGGCTTTCTTTCCGCGAAACGGACGAGAAGAGGAGCGAACAGAGAAGATCGAAGTAGAGCGGAAGAGGGTTGAAGAGGGTGGGTGGTGAACGTAACTCGATTCCTCGTTACTTTCTTCTCCTCCGGTAGATTATATCCTCGAAACGAGCCAAACTTTCAGCCTTTCCTCCCTTTCTTCCTGTTCATCGGTCTAAACGACCCGAACGGTCCAGGACCCTCCGGTAACCCGACGATTTCATTCGCTGCCGAATGATACGGCGAGTTTCGCTTGGCTCGATGTCTTCTCTCGGCCGACGTCATTGTCGCGAGCCATTTTGGTAGCGGTCGAGAGGAAGGGAGCATGAACGCCGGTTTTGTTCTTGTCGCTGGTAATGCGCCACTCTCCGGCAAATTGTGGATTGTGTCGGCTAACGAGTGGATTAAAAATGAAAATTCGTAATGCTCGGACTGGGGGATTATGCTTCATTTCAGCGATTACGCTCTGCTTGAAACGCGCACTTAATTTTCTGTTATCCTCCACGACTTCTTTCAGGGGTCCAGCATTCTTACGCCTTCGAAGTTTGATCTTCAACGAGACGTTTACGATTCGAATTTTAGAAATAAAATTCAACTTGAAGGAACAATATCTTTTATCGCTCGTCGAGTTCGTGGAAGAGTAATTCGTTGGATCCAACAAAATGGCGCTCCTTTTCGAGAATTTCCGAGAGCGTCGTCAGAGCCATCGTAAAACCGAATAAGAGGCTCGTTCGAACTCGATCTCGCTAGACAAAGATCCTCGATTCTTCAATTGCTTTCGGTCCAATGTTTCCTCGCGGAACACTTCTGCTACTGAATTATGTGAAAGATTGACCGGGTTGTAAACGAAAAGATCCTCTTTCCTTTATAAAGCGACGTAACAATTGTCGGACCATGGAAAAAGCTTCGCTAACTTTCCGATTCGATTATACCTGAGACAACGGTAATTCGATAATGAGTTTGGTTAAAAGAAACAGTACCTTTTCTATCGGTTTTCCTTAATCTGTATCATCTGGTTAGCGGAAAAAGTTAATTGTGTTGACACTCAGTGTAGACATAATTATTTGTCTTGCAATGGCGATATAAAACAGTGAACTCTAATCAAATACACAGTATGTGATACCTTGAACAAACGTAACATACGAAGATGAAACTAAAATAATACTCGATTAAATCAATAGCTAAAGTATAAACAGAGTGAGGTGTTAACATCCTAATCACCGTTCGAAAGTAAATTGAAGTCTCCGGATGATCAAGTGGGCGCTTCTAAACCACCACAAGATCCCGATTACACGAACTAATGGTTCCAGGCGATAATTACACGGCTACGAAGCGTATCGAGCCGGTGGCCAACGATGATCGTGCACGATGATCGAAGGAGAAAAAAAATGTCGAAGACCGCCTGCCTACCTGGCAGGCCGTTCGAATCTTCAATGGCGCCTCGGCCGAACGTGAACCGACAATGGGGCCCCGTTGTCAGGAAAGGGGGCTTCCTTGGAACCTTTGTCAAGGAACGTACGTGGAAGCCGTAGCTGAGAACCCTCCAGAGATCCTCGTGGATGACTTGCGTCTCGCGAGCCGTTCCTCGCTACTTGAAGTCAATTTTTTTTCCTTAACAGAACAGCTTTCCATCCGCCTAGCCGCGAACGATTGTCTGAGCCACGTCAAAATTCTTCGCTAATGGGCCGCTTACGAAGATACGTGTTGTTTTTTCGAACGAGCCCGTGGGAGTCTTGGGTCTCATTACCCGGATAACTTCAACCGGGAAACGTCTTTCTGTTCGAGCAAGATAGCAAACCCGTTAGAGTAATTAGGAAGAGTTCAGCTTTGATTGTAACGGAAGTCTTTGGACTCGAGATATTTTATCAACGTTGTCAGCAGAGAGATTATCTGGCAAATGTATGTTAAATTGGATTTGATGAATATTATCGTTCATAAAATTTTGTACTCTGTGGTTTCGAATTTCTTCAGGCTCGAATCTCTTACAGTTGCCAGCCGAATCGGAGTGCAATTACGATATAACAAAAATGATCGTGAAGCCGCACATTACCCACTGAAAATCATACGGTTCGAACGCGATTAGCACGCGGAATTGCAGTTAAAAGTCCCGTGGCGAGAGGATTTATTAAGCGCACGCGTACGGGAAAATTAAACAGTAATTGAACAGTGATTCGCGGTGTCATTTTGTCCGAAACACTTGGCGAGTTAGGACCCCTGCGTCTATACGGTTATATACATCGATCACGGTCTGAAAGAACGTGTGCTGGCAGCCTGTAATTTTCGCACCCCCGTAAGAAGTCGTAACCCTCCGACCACCGAAATTACCGCCGTTTGTGAACGATTCCGCGCCAATCAGACGCAGCCTCGTCGCGAGCACGAGAACGATCGCGATAACGAGCAGTCAAGTCGATCGGTTCGTGGGGTGAATTTGGAAACCAGACTCTGCGCACTGAAATTTCTTCTTATACTAAACACTATTTCTTCTTAGGCTAAAAAAAGATAATTCGGAAACAGTTGCAATCGGGGTGTGCACAATTGAGTCGCGTCTGTCGAAGACATTTCGATTAACTTCACCGCGGGAGTCTTTCTTTCATCGAGTGAGCTCTGAAAACTTGAAAAGACCGGTAATTATTACGATCCCCACAAACTTATCCGTCAGAGTGTATTAAAAATCTTTGTATTTCGAGCAAGCGAGAATGCCATGGAGTATCTTGGTTTCTCATTTCGCGAGGAAAAGGAATATTTCTTCCCTCGTTCTCAAAGAAAGACTCTTTTTCCTTTCCCTGCTTCTTGCATCTCTTTGTCCGTCCTCGAAATGAGAAAGCTTCTCGATACCGAAAATCATGTCTCGTCAAAGGGAATACTTTTCGCATTGTCCTGATGAAGAGACAACGTGTCTTGAGCCAGGTTTTTCGATGTAGCGTGCACAATGGGCGTAACTAATTAATTTGTTCGTGCCACTTTGGAACGAACGAATTCATTCGTTTAATCGAGTAATAACACCTCAACGCGCGGAACTGACAGACGGTGCAACGTCAAGTCGTTCGCTGGACGCGATAATTTCGTTCGATAGCGGAAGCAGCCACTTCCGCTCCCTTTCTTCGTTTCGACGTTGACGGTTCGTTACGGTTTAATTCGATGACGGGGCTATGGGAACTTATTAGTAAAATTTCAGGGTAGGAACTATTTCTGTTTGAGTCATGCATGTTATACTCTTTGTATTTTCGTGTACTGAAAGTTTTCATGCCATGAAAATTCTCTAGTAAATAGTAAGTTCATAACTTGGCAAATTTTAGTTTCAGAACGACAAATTTTAGTTGTGGAATACATGAAGGTTTTTGTTTGGAGAAAATACTTTGATGATTGCTCGATCGAAAATGGCAAGTCTTGTTTTGCTGAATATTTTGTGAAGTTGTAGCAAGAAAAGGTTAGCGACGTTCTATGCTTAACAACCGCCAGAAAATGGTCCTAATCGATATGAAAACTGGCCGGTGCGTCGCGACGAGGCGCCCGCATAGTCGGTTCGGGACACGCGTGTGCGCGCACCCGAGCGCGGGAGAAACAAAACGCAGCAGTAGACAAAGGAAGCTACAAAGGGATTAGAAAAGACACAGGGTCTCGGCAAAAGACGAAGAAGCTCGTTGGAAGATCGCGAATCAGTCTACATCAAGAAGCGGAAGCGTATTCGCGCGGCAAACGAAGGAAACAAAGACGAGGAGGAAGAAGAAGAGCGATAGCGAACCGAAGGATGTGGAAGGGAGGAGTGTGTGGCAGCATGTGGGAGGGTAGGCTGAAGGTGGAGGTAGAGAAAAGACGAAGAAAGCCGGCACTCCCATACAAAAATATCACCGTTAACGATTATCAACCCCTCTTTCCGTCCCCGCGCTCGTTATATTGTGTCCCCGCCGCGCGCGCAAATTTAGAAACAAAAGACGGATGGAAGGCGCGGTCTGATTGGCCGACCGGTCCGCGACTCGTCTCTCTGATTGGCCCGCGGGACCGCACCCATCCTGCAATGGCCGCTTTGTCGTTTCACGGCGCCGCTCTCCTCTCGCTCTTCTCTGTGTGTACGCGCCTGCACGCTTCAGCCACGAAGCTTCAACAACCCCGTGAAGCGCGACTCCGTACCTACCTATCCTTTCCCCTCTCCTGTCTTTTCACCCTTCTCCAAAGCCTTCGTGGCCTTCCTCCTTCCGCCTCTCTCCGTCTTTCGAACGGAGCCCGTCCTCGTTGCTCTTACTCCCGGTCCGTTTACCCCTTGTACACCTTCGTCGGCGGTTCCTTTGCCACCTTTGCTTCTCGCGGACCGCCACCCTCTGACCCACCCTCTGAATTATATCGAAACGCGATCAGCGCTCTACGCTCGCCGCGTATCGGATACCTGTGGACGTTACTCGCGCGTTCATCCACGTGCCACGCTCCGATTTTCTTCTCCCTTTTCCGCGTCTAGGTTTTTCGGCCAGATTTTGACAACGTGGCGCACGCACGCCGGAGGGGAGAGATCGAGAACGAGAGGTACACGGGGAGGGTTGGAGAGGGAGAGGGAAAAGGGAGAGAGAGGGAAGCTTGTCCCGGGTCCGCCATGCGGAAACCTATCTGAGCCTAGTACTCCATGGGTCCGCGGTAACTAACCGTCAGCCCGGGAAAATTCTCCCTTTTATGGTCGTGCCTTTTGGTCCTGCTACTCTCCACCCTCCACCCGACACTGAACCACCCCTTTCGCGACTGTTCTTTCGCTGCTTTGTACGCGATGTCGATAATTCTGCGCGATATCACCGCGAGATCGAAACTGTTGCGAGTGGGGTTTGCGCCAAAAATGGGGTGCAAGATTTTTCCCTTGAATACTTTGCAAAATAAAAATTGACCAGTGTGCATGAACACATTACAGCACTAAACCTAAAGAAATAGAGATACTTGTGACTCTATCAGTCACTGATTGTAAATAGAAAAAATGGGGTGCGAGGCTTTTGGACCTCAAAATAAAAAATAACCCGTGTGGAGTAATAAACATAAAGAAATAGAGTTACTTGTAACAAAAATTCAGTAATTGTAACGAAAGAAAAATAATCTCATGAAAATTAATTGCGGAATTGCATCGGAAATAAACAGATTCGTATTGACGCTGTAGAAATTAACAAAATTAATTGCATGGTAATTTATACGAGTGCAACTAATACCAAACGTTCGTTGATTGATAACGATTCTCTTTGACGAATAAAACGCAGCCGCGAAAGCCGTTTGCAAAAAGCAGTCTCACCGTTGTAACTCTACGGGGGAATTTTCGTCGACAGAACGAACGCTCATTGTAATTGCGTGAAAACGTATTGGAGCTTTATATCTTCGGTGATTATGCCGTGTGATCGTGCCCGAACGACACGGTAAATTTTCACAAGAGCGTGTAACGTTGTTAATTCTCGTTAACGAACGAAATTATCGACCAAGCGGATTGTGCTCGTGATAGCGAATTATATTGCGAGCTTTACGCGATGTGCAAACATTCGTTCACGATTCGAAAACTGTGGCGAGAAATTAGCAAGGAGTGGATCTAAAAAATTCGAGGGATATAAGATCGATTCTAGTGGATCGGGTTCAGGAGTATCGAGAAACACGATACCACTGAGTCGCGAATTTCAGCGAGGCAAGGTTACGATGGTGGTATCGAGCTTCCGATTCGTAGGTCACGAGGTCGGATTTCATAGGTCTTTTGATTTTCGCTCACCTGTATCCTGTCCTCGGGCAGATCGGTTCGAAGGCTGAGCATCTCGCGGGCATACACGTCAGGATAATGGGCTTCCTTGAACGCTGCTTCCAGCTCCTCCAGCTGCTGTGACGTGAAGATCGTCCTGGAGCAACAACCGTATGAACCTAGTTATATGCCATTACAGCTTTTCCCTTAAAGCTAGCCTACGCTCAATGGGGACATTCACACCTGCCAATCTTTCTTCGTATTTTAAATCGCTAACAATTGTGGTTGACTTCTCAAGTTTTTAAATACTACATTTGTAAAATGTACATGATGGAAGCAGAATGATGCGAAATAAAAAATTCAGAAGTTTAACATTCTTATCATAGAAGGGTTGATGTATCAGTTATTCAGTTAACAAGTTACCCCTTATGTTAAGGTTAAGTCCATGATTTGACAAGTTAATTAAATTACACAAAACTTGAAAGGTAAATTACTGAAACTTTCAGTTTGCTACCCCTAACATTTCCATAACATTCCATGAAAAGTTTTACACAAAACTTGAACGGTCTTCAGAACAATTATTTTGAAGATAAATGTGAAATATTTCCGTGTGAAGTTTGCACGCAAAATGGTGGGAATTCTCAAAATATCGGAACGAAATCAACTTCTATAATTAAATTTTTCAATAAATAATTTGAGGATGAATTCGTTCATCTGATGTGCAATCATTAGCGAACGATGATTGGTATTGGATTATCTGTCGCTTCAAAATTCCTGCAAACTCATTACCACCGATTACACGTTGAAAAGTTCGAAATGATGTGTATACGTTGGCCCGGAATAAATTTATCATTATTGCGAACGATTGTTCGGCGGATAATTAAGGGAAAGCACGGAAGAATAGTCCTCGATGCAACGCCGAAAATTTTCCCCAGTGGTTATTAATTATTCACGCGTGTTTCTATCGCGCTGATTTTACGGGTCAATTTAATTTTTTCTATTTTAGGAGACATAATGGTAAACTAAACATTGGTGGTTGATGTTTGGGGTGAGACACTCACCTATGACGGCGCTTCTTTTTCTTCTTTTTGCTGAAACCGGAGAGACCGTCGACCGTGAAGTCTTTTCCTGATTCTATGTTGTGACCCACACCTGTAACAGTATCGTTAAAATTATTTACTTTTGTTGGACTTCTTTTAAACAATGTTATTTTTAAACGTCTTAAAGATTAGATAGCTCTCTGTATTTACAAGTAGTGATAGGCACAATGATATTTTAAATTGAAACAAATATTTCAACCCTCTGCACTTGAAGCTGTTTCTGCTCTTGTCAGATGTTAACCTCAAAACTTTTTAGTTAAATGATTTACTATTATCTTATCATTAATTGCCACTATTGTTTCTCCATGTTTATACATCATTATACATGTGTATAACACTCTGGATTTAGTTAAAAAATATTGTAAATAAAATTGCTGTACGAATCTCAGTAAATGTGAGCACCTTTGTACAAAGGTTTAAAAGTAACGAATACATAATAATAAAAATTCCTGTCTTACTTAATAATTTATTGTTCCACCATGTTTGTACGTCGTTATACATGAGTATAACACTCTGGATTTATTTAAAAAATATTGCAAATCAAATTGTTGTATGAATCTCAGTAAATGTGAGCACCTTTGTGCAAAAGTTTAAAAGTAACAAATGCATAATAATAAAAGTTCCTGTCTTACTTAATAATTTATTGTTCCGCCATGTTTATACGTCGTTATACATGGGTATAACACTTTGGATTTATTTAAAAAATATTGCAAATCAAATTGTTGTATGAATCTCAGTAAATGTGAGCACCTTTGTGTAAAGGATTAAAAGAGACAAATAATAATAACAGTTCCTATCTTACACAATAAAATAATCTAATGTTTCTCCATGTTTATACATCATTATACATGTGTATAACACTCTGGATTCACTTAAAAAATATTTATTTCAAATTGCTGTATGAATCTCAGTAAATATGAGCATCTTTGTGTAAAGGATTAAAAGAGACAAATAATAATAACAGTTCCTGTCTTACACAATAAAATAATCTAATGTTCCTCCATGTTTATATATCATTATACATATGTATAACACTCTGAATTCATTTAAAAAATATTTATTTCAAATTGTTGAACGAATCTCAGTAAATGCGAGCACCCTTATGCAAAGAGTAACGTAATAATAAAAGTTGCAGTCTTGAAAGATGAAATTGACTTGACAAAGCAATAAGACAAAGTTGCGCAATTGATCACAAAGTATCCAATAGCGCTGAAATTTGCAACGTATTCTCCGCAGAGTATTTTCGCAAAAAAATCGCCAGTTAGCGCGCAGTAACGGTCCATTAGACTCGGAGCTCGTCATTTCATAGCACCGACTGTAATTGATAATTATACACGCCGCTTTGTTCCAGCCGCGCGTACATCAAGGATCAAATTACCCATTATACCTGACTTGCCAATGAATCGAAACCATGCGTATCCCACGCAAATTACGTTCAATGTTTAGCTTGTATTAGTATCCTGACTCTGCTTCCCTATCACTCGATATCAGTTAACGAGAAAAATTTCATCTTTAATGAACTGCACTTTCGAAAATCAAATTTTATTCAGAAAATTACACTTCATGGATTAAAGCATTGGTGCAGTGAAAAAGACTGTGTAGGACACTTGTGATTATTAAAAGGATTATTTCTGTTTTGGATAAGTTTTAAGTTTTAAGATTTCAGGACTCTTCAAGTACTTGCATTGACAAATTCTAAAATTTGTAATTAGGTGAGTAAGGGATGCTAATGTTATGGGTGATGTATTTCTATGGACAGATAAATGTTATGTATACTTCTGTCTTCAACCCCTTGTAGTATGATTTAGGGTACGTTAACTAATCACAGCTATATTACAAAAAAAATTATGGACTTGCTCCGAATTAAAAATTCGAGTAAAATTAGTCCCAGTTGAAGAAGTATGTCATTAGTCAAATTTATCAAAATACTCCCAGGGGGTTGAAAGAGTAATATCTTATTTTCTGCGCCAGTCTTGCTACGCACGACTGCATCTACTGACACCAAGTTCTACTTAAACTTTCATTTTCCCTGTCTCCCTAAATATTTGTGGAAAATCTACCATTTTTGAATAGAAATATGAACGTTATCGTAATTAATCATCAACCTGCTTGCAAGTTATAGTTTAAGCTCCAGATCGTTAGACACAATTAAAAGTACTAAAATGTGGAGAACAAGGTTTCCTACGTAACCCAAATTCGCCCAACACTTTGATCTCTTTTCCTGTTCCAATTTCACCCTTTGTAACTATCGACACGCCACTAAGGAGCGCACATTACGCAGTCCCACTTTCTCTTTTATCCCGAAATTTTTTTGTCAAACGTTTGCAACGTCAAGTTTAAAGCATTATCTCGAATAGAAAAAAAGGAAGAACTCAATTAACGACACGACGAGTTTCGACGAGGAAACGGTGGTCGAGATCGAAACAGAAATTCCTCCCTTACTCGATATCGACTGTCGTAGCAAGGACTTGACACTCGATATTCCGGCAGAATACTCGGAAAATGGATTACCGATAACGGAATTTCCTACGGTTCGATGGAACGGTTTCCAAGGAGAAAAAATTGCCGTGCAAAATAGTGAAAAATAGAAGGAAAAAGTCACGAAAGCCTGTTGTCCGGTCGGATTTTTCATCTGAAAAATTCTAGGTTCTCCAATTACGGAGCTAACGGTGCTCCTATGATACAGAAAGAGAAAAACAACTCCTTCATTTTTTTTTAAATATGCCGTTAGTGACGATTGGTACGTGGCGAGTAAATGGCAGTTTTTTCCCCGGTGGCCACGAGAGGCAGAAAATTAGAAAGGTTTGGAACGGGCAGCCAGGACAGGACCCGTGGCCCGAAATTAATTATCAATTATAAATTAATTTCGAATTAACGAGCGAAAACCGGCTCGGCGCGCGCCGCTCTTCCCACAATGAAACCCTCTCCCCGGGGCTAACTCGTTACTACAGTTGTTGGTGGTGCCGGTGCCGTTACTACCGGCGGCTAATTAACTATTAATTAAGAGCTTAATTCCAATTATACGTGTTCTTCGACTAATTGGACCCACGAAACGCATTGCTGACGTCACGCTCGCTATTACTCCACACGTCCTACTTCTTTCATGTTTATTCTCATCGGAAATTTTACCTCCATGTTGCACATTTTTCTGCGCGATGCCCCATCAAAATTCTATACAATATAAATAAAATTCTATCGAAATAAAATTTCTCACTTTTTATATTTAATTCACACCGAGTTAAAGTTGAGTTTCACATTTTTTGATATTAATATTCAAACCAGAAAATTAATGTCTCAGAATAAATGCAGGAACTATTTCATCCATTCGTTGATTCTTTTCAAACGTTAAGTGTAAACATAATGTACAAACAGAATGTTGTAGTATTGTATCATAGTTATATTTTAATGAGCAGTGACATGTTGAAGTGTTACATATGTGACATATGTACACATGTGAAATATACTAATGTATGTTGTAGTATTGTAACATAGTTATATTTTAATGGGTAGTGACATATTGTTGAATATGACATATTGTTACATATGTACATATGTCACATATGTAACACTTCAACAACATGTTACATATGTACATATGTACATATGTGAAATATACTAATGTATGCTGTAGTATTGTAACATAGTTATACTTTAACGGGTAGTGACATATTGTTGAAGTGTTACATACGTGACATATGTACGTATGTAACACTTCAACAACATGTTACATATGTACATATGTACATATGTGAAATATACTAATGTATATTGTAGTATTGTAACATAGTTATACTTTAATGGGTAGTGACATATTGTTGAAGTATTACATATGTGACATATGTACATATGTGAAATATTCTGTATACTGAAATATAATGTATACTGAAGTCAGGTCTTAGGTGCTTGCACAAAAATGCTTCAAAGTTAAAATATCATTCTGAAAGTCCTACCAAAAAATTGAGCAAATTTCCTGATATATTTAAAAAGCATCTATTAAGTTTTCGCTGCAATTGAAATTCGTTTAATCCAGAAATAAAATGAACGATCAAGACATCGATGGTTAGTCTTTGACAAGGGTGTAATGTACCCTTTCTGTTCGAAATAGCGATTGAGAATCGCATTGGATAAATTGTTAGGTGGGTGCAAAATAAAGTGTTTCAACTTTGTGCGCAAGGCACGGTCAAAGCTAGTTTTCCGAATGCGTGAGCATCGGAAAAAGGCCAGAGAAGCAAAAGAGGAATTCCGTGTTGAATTTTTTCGAGTCGAGTAGTTTCACGGTTGCTCGCGACCCACGGCGCATACAAGGCGAAAATAGCGAAGGCTGCTTTTGTAAAGCATTGTTAATTCTTCCTTGTTCGTCTCGCGTTCTGCTCTTTTGCGTTCATTTCGTCGGTTGCGTTTCACCGCTTTTTTTCAAAACGTTTCCTCAAAGTCAAAGGAACGTTCCATTGGCGACATTTCAAAAAGAAATGAATTTTTTTTTGTGAACGAAATTTGTTTTCAAACGAGATTCGATGAACTAATTAATTCGGTGGATCTTATTTTCAACGAAAACCGTCGTCTTAAATTCGACAGATGGGAAA
Organism: Megachile rotundata; assembly: GCF_050947335.1. Taxonomy (NCBI): domain Eukaryota; kingdom Metazoa; phylum Arthropoda; class Insecta; order Hymenoptera; family Megachilidae; genus Megachile; species Megachile rotundata. The sequence goes on from NC_134996.1 coordinate 12,074,022, forward strand.
GTATTCCGTCGTCGCGAAGACGAAGAACTTAATGAGGAAGCGTCGGGCGCATTCAGTCGATTCAAGCAAATTTCTCGCGTGCAAGCTTAATTTTATCCAGTGTTTCTTCTCGACGCATACACGAATCCCTACAGTGGTCAGAAGTGTCTTTTCGACTACTGTGCCAAGTAAATTTCGCTCTATTTTACGCGCTCTGTATGTGTAGCGACTAAAGACGCTGAAGAACGTTGCCCTACCTTCAGCCAAAATAATTAATTTTTCAAATTAAAGTAATTGAAATGTCCAGCAACGCCCAGATTACAAAATCTAATCAAAAGCTGTAACTTCAGAAAAGTACATCACTTTTGAATTAGTTCACATCAAAAACCCACTTGTGACAAATAATTGAAATAAAATTGTAAAAGTAATCTAATGAAATTTCTATCCAATGTCAAGAACTCAAGTGTCCGAGACATTTCAAAGAAAATAAGTCGCATAGGAAATATTTGAGGCTCAACCTAGCACGCATTGTTTTACAAGATCGTAGGAGAGGCTCTTTACACCCGTTTCTTCCTGTTCCAGCTTGAGCACGCTTATTTACAAGTCCAACCAATAACCTTGCATACGTGGACCATTTTCAAAGAAAATGGAACTGTCACTCCGACGTATCTTTATGACGGTTTGTCCCAAATACCCGGAGGAGGAATAAATCTCGAAGATTGGAACATCGTTGAATACTTCAAGCGAATTCCGAGTAGAATGTTTCCCTAAGCTCCGAGTGAAACACTCGGTAACGCAATTTTTCTGTAACACAATTTTGGAAAAGTGAAACATTGCAGATTGTTTTCGAATGATCGATATTAGTTGCGGCAGGAAGCGTCACGATGGCTAAGTAGGAGGCTGTAACCGAATCGATTAATCAAATCCAGTTAGCTATTACGGAGAGACACGTTTGCCCTTCTACCCTGATATGTACATGTACATATATATTCTGGTTACCCAATGACGAGAGAACATTTCTCTCCTCTAATTTGCCCTGGATCTAATCCGTTCGTAGTGCACTCGAACATCGTGGGATGTCGCGACCTCCCTCGGGAACCTAGGGAGACACTGTTTGTGCACGTAGCCACTTCAGAAGCAATTGTTTTTAATCTCCTCGAGAACGCAAGATTACGGCCGTGATATAGCGTTATTACGAATTAACCATCTTTATTGGATTTGACGTGCACTGATTAGCTTCCACAAAATGAGGGTACTTGAGACCTTGGGTTCAATGAAGGAAGCAGGTACTGCAAATATAATACGCATCACATCTTTCAACGAAATCTGTCACACACATGCGAGGTCACATGTGACCACATACGAGGTTACATGTGATCTCGTATGTGGTATGTGACGGATTTGAAAGACACAAGTGATGTGGATTATGATATTTATATATGATAAGATATATATATATGTGACCACATACGAGGTCACATGTGAACATATGTAGATACATATCATTTTTGTATAAATTGACTTCCTACTGAGTATGTCTTCTGAGATGAAAGATACAAGTGATATGGATTATATTTATATATGATGTGATATACATATGTGACCACATACGAGCTCACATGTGACCACATGTACATGCACGTCATATTTATGTAAACTCACTTGTGACTGAGTATATCTTCTGAGATGAAAGATACAAGTGATATGGATTATATTTATATATGATATGATATACATATGTGACCACGCACGAGCTCACATGTGACCACATGTACATGTCATATTTATATAAACTGACTTGCTACTGACTGAGTATATCTTCTGAGATGAAAGATACAAGTGATATGTATTATATTTATATATGATATGATATACATATGTGACCACATACGAGCTCACATGTGACCATATGTACACACATATCATATTTATATAAATTAACTTGCTACCGACTGAGTGTACCTTTTGAGATAAAACAAAAACTGAATCACTAAAATTGACCACCACTGAAAATTCTACATCCAAAGCTTGTAACGTAGTAGCTTGATAATGCAACCCTAAGAACAGCATCTTGAGAAGTACGTATAGATAAGGAACAATGACCGAGGGTATCTGGTCACCGATAAAAACAAAGAAACGCAGTAGCTCGAGAAAACTTTGCACAGTCTTCTCGTCCAGCGAGCGTGGTAGACTTTGTGCGCGTACAGAGTCAGGCTGGAGTAAGAGTCGGCTCTCGAAACACCCTCTCCCGTGAAAACAGTGGTAGTTTCCTCGCTAAATATATTCACGCCATGCGTACGTACACTCCAAGGCTCAGGGTAGGGTTGTTTCACGCACGCACACGTCGAGCGGTCTAAGGATGATTACACGAAGATTCCTTCGCACACCCCCGTGAGCGTTGAGGGTGTGCGCTCGTTCGTAGAGGTTGAGAAAACGGTGGCGCGAGTGTGTGCGTGTCTGGTGGAGCGTCGAGGAGAGGGTGGCGAGAGATGGTGGCGATGGTGGTGGTGGTGGTAGTGGTGGTTGCGAGTTGGTGTTCCTAGGCGAGGGTGTGCGCGTTCCCGTCGGGTTCCAGGGTGGTTTGCAGGGTGGTTGCGATCGGTGTGTGTCGGCGGCAGGCCGGTTACCAGGCAACCGGCAATAAAGGAGCGTGGATAGCCAATGGCGGCCCTCAATACACCCCTTCGTCTAACACGGCTTGTTTTCCGTGCTTAAGAGCGAGACAGAAGGAGCTTTTGCTTTAGTAGCTGTTAAGACCTTAAACCCGTGGCCTTGCTTGGCTGGCTGGTTGCCTTCCTTCCTTGCGCTCAAACATAATAGAACCTCTTTAGATCCCGGGGGTCCGTGTTTCTTCGATAATTGATATTCTAATCCTGCTGGATGCAGCCTCTGATCGCTGCCGATCCTACCCCGTCGAAATCGATGCACGTCTATTCATTTAAAATGGTGGGGTAAAAATTCTTCAAATGATACTTCACATTTCTTATGAGATTGAGAAATACAGTTAGCTCCATCAAAAATCTGGAGTCATCATCTATGATGAAACAGTGGTAGCTAGCACCTCACGTAAATATTTGTTTCGAAGGGTGGAGAACTGTTACAGAGTTGAAGGATCTACATTATTAAGTCTTAGTACATTACTTAATGTGGCTTGCAATGTAACAGCACTTATCAAACAGGGGATCTGAAACTTCTTGATGCTAGTCTCTTAGACCGTCACAGCTTAATATTTATTGTTAACAACAATTCTACCAACATTGAAGATCTTGATCTGTTTATCAGAACACTATATCAAGAACTATATACCTATATATATATCAAGAAAATTTATATCTTGCTGACAAGATACAAGAAGTATCAACCCCATAAGTCCTTCACTACGGCAAATTTCCCCGGTTCTGTTTATTCTAGCATCCCTCCTGAAATAGTCCAGCTGGACAGAGGCCCGAGAAAGAGGTATAGAAAGAGAAGGCCATAGTTTGCATCGAGCAAATGGAAAGGCGCGAAGCGTTACCAGTAGGGGTAGGAACATCGTTGTTACACAGTGGCCTGGTGTGCACGGTGTCCCATGGGGAGGGCGAAGGTAGCACGTAGCACACCCCTGGGACGTCTTCTGCCGTCACTTGTCCGTATTAAACCAGGGTACTAATCCTGAAATTTAATTTGAAAATCTTTTCATGGCACCGCCCTGTCCTCTCTTTCGTTCCTCTCCCTTCCAGCTCCGTGCATCGCGAAGACGTTTTAAACCGGGAATTACCCCGGGCCTTTTGTGTCTGATAATTGAAAATTCGTTTCCGAGGACGGATAAATGCTCTTTCGTGAAATTACCTCGCCGTCTAACGAATGAGTCTTTATGCCGCTTCACGATACACTTGCTCAAGAAAATTTATATTCAATCAAGATTAAAGTGGACAAAATGGAGGATTTTTTTATCCTTCTGTAAGGACGTAGATGATGAACGTGTACGTTGAAGCCCTTGGCGAGTGTTTCTTGTAAAATGCAATCGATTACTCTCCCCGATAGGTCAACAGAGAAATTGCGTAGCTTTCCAACCCCATCGTATACGAAAACGACGTTACGCATCAATTTGATACGCCAGACGTCGCATCTTCCTACAGGCAACGCGAAAAATAATGTCAGAAGAAATTATTAATTCAGCGATCAACGTGGTAGAAAATATTACATGTTCTACCGGTCAAAGAATATTTCACTGTCACGCAATATCACTTCGTATCAATATGCTAAACTGAACAGAGACAATACTCGAAAGAAGAGCTAACGTTCGATCGTTCTCAATGTTAGCAACAGTTCTGAGGACCCCGAAATACCAGCACGCCTGAAAAATGCATCGAGCCAGGAATTATTTATCGAGCGCGTGAAACATGTAACGCGGTCGTTTACATGGCCGAAAGGGCGAATGGAGCGTATCCGAGTGCAGTGGTGATGCTCGGATACATCCCGAGGGATGTTTCGGTAGATTAGGGACCCTCGAGCCCGGGATAGTTTTGCTGCACCATGTAACACGCTGTAAAACACTTGTAACAGACCGGCAAGCAGCTTAGGGGTAAGCTGCTAATGCTTCCACGATGTTTTCGGGGTCGAATTAATTTGCTGGCTTCGATCGGCCCTCTGGAGATTCGTTCGATTCGCTCCGTGCGTTTCCTTTTGCTTCGCAATTTTCTCTTTTTTATTTTAGCGCCAAGCATTAACGCTAGAACTACCGACGTTTATCAAGGAATTGAAAGTAAAATTAGAAGGCAAATATATAAATCAAGCATGAAGTAACATGTGGAACTACATGTGGAACAAAAGAAGTAACATGTAGAACTGCATATAGAACAGAAGAAGTAATATGTGGAACTACATATAGAACAAAACAAGTGACATATAGAACTACATGTAGAACAAAACAAGTAACATATGGAACTGCATATAGAACAAAACAAGTAACATATAGAACTACATATAGAATAAAACAAGTAACATATAGAACTACATATAGAACAAAACAAGTAACATATGGAACTACATATAGAACAAAATAAGTAACATATAGAATTACATATAGAACAAAAGAAGTAACATATAGAACTACATATGGAACAAAACAAGTAACATATAGAACCACATATAGAACAAAAGAAGTAACATATAGAACTACATATGGAACAAAACAAGTAACATATGGAACTACATATAGAACAAAACAAGTAACATATAGAACTACATATAGAGCAAAACACAAGTAACATATAGAACTATTTTTTACCTCAACAAAATAACAGACATTTCCATAAAATGACGATAATAAATTTTGTAATATAAAATGAGAAATCTGGAAGCAGTCAGGTAGTTGCAGTGTTAATTCGTCTAAATGAAATTTGTTTGGTTAAATAGAAAATGTTAGGGGTTTATCAGGAGTCGCTTGTTATCAAGGGAGGGTATAAAGAAGCGGAAGGAGGAGAGGAGACGGTAATTATTTTCAGATACAAGGTTCGAGTACCCCCGACAATGATAACGAAGACGAATAATTAACGAAGGCGAGTTTTCTTCTAAGCGCGCCAGGAATCGCGACGTTGTTTCTCGGCTGGAGCGATTCGCTCCGCTCGTATCGCGAGCATTCGCGTGCATAATACGGCAGTAATTAAATTCTCGAATAAAAAACCCTCCGACCGGTTATTTCGCGAAAAACGCGACGGATTTAATCACGGTTACCGGTGAAACGCGTTTCATCGATCTGGGATCGCACAATCGGACGGCCTGGCCCCCTTTCAATGGGCGATAATTAATGAATAGAAGCCGAAAAATAAAATAAGAAAAGAAAAAGAAGATGGGGAAAGAAAACGCGAGGAAAAAGGAAAGAAAAGAATAACGGATTCTACGTGGGCGTAGAATAGTCTTCTTCTTGGAAGCGCTTCTCGACTCTTTTACCCTCGACTAACCCGCTCTGTTTCTCCGATTCTTCTTTCTCTACTTTTTTTCCTTCCATAGGTTTCTTCGCGCCTCGTGGTCAGAAACGTGTTTTCACGCGCGTCTCGAACCATTCTCGGTGGCCATGCTCGAAATTCGACCCTATACGAAATGGTGTGAATATTATGATGGCCACGCATTCAGGTGCCAGCCAAGGACAATGGACGAAGTGTTGATTGCCCGAAAACAACGCGGTTTTTTTTTAACCTTCGTCGTACCTACGTACTTTGTTCCATGCTCGAGGGCAGCTCTCAAGGATTTCTCGAGACGATCTATCGATCGATTTATTCAAACTTTCTTCAACAAATTAGTCCGAAACGTTGATGTAATTATAGAGTGCTCAAAACCTATTCAAACACTCTTAAATTAAGCTTTTCCATACGCGCAGAAATAAATTAGTATTTGAATCGTCTATTTCTTTAGCCTAGATAGCAGAGTCTTTCTTCCGACTATGCGAGAAAAGGCTACTTGAAAATGACGCCAGCAATTGCCCCTTTTGACTCTTTCAACCAGCATGAATGAGGAGAAGCTCATGGGTCTAGCAGGTCGTCACAAGTGAATCGAACGCGACAAATGGGCCGAAAGCTCCCGCCAGAACTCGAAGCTCTTCGCTTGAATCTCGAAAGACAGGGAACGACACGGTCCATTCACGCGTCCAATTAATACTGGAAATTGCAGCTATCAGGCTTTGAAAGTGGCTGGGAGAAAAGCTGGAAGGTGAAAGGAGTGCAGCGACCGGTAAACAAGAGAGCAGGGAAGGTGTCCACCTTTGCGTTACATTAAACGCTCGCGACCGCGACCTTTCCGTTAGTCGAAACGCATAATTACGAGTCCTCGCAGGAAATTCGAGAGGGTTAGGTTTTTAAAACGGGGGATAGAGTGACGGAGACGCTTGGCAATTCCCGAAATAAATTCGCTTTCCAGCACGTGTGCTACCGACAACCCTTTACGTAATATACGAACAGAGAAAGAGCCTCGGCGAACAAATGGAACAGAGACATTCGCGAGAGATAGACGAAGGGTTGAAAGAACGACGGAGAAATGGCGAGTCGAAAGAGAAACAGAGAAGGGTGGTAGCACCCTCCCTAGAGCTACCCCTTTCGACTGGGCAGTGGAGGCATAAGTCAGGAATTCCTGGCACGCGGTATATTGCGCGGGGGTGGAGGCCCGGCGGTTATAAGCTATAGTCTCCGGCGTGGCATGGCATGCACAGCCATTTACTTCATTATGTCATTAAGCTTAATGGCCCTGGCCCTAACACGCCACTAGACTATAGCCACTTCTACAGTTCGTCCCCATTAACTCCTCTGCCCTCGCTGTCTGCCCCCTACTCTGCCCTGTCCACCCACCAACGGTCCACTCTGCTCGCATCCTCGTGAACGCCAGCCTACAATGAGCATCGACTTTACGCCGATGACCCGCTAAAATTGCTGGTACCATCCTAGAAAATTTAACGCCAGTTTACGCGCTTGTCGATGCTGAGAGCGTTGTTAGCCTCAGATCGAATTAAGATGTATCCATTTAGATCTCAGTCTCCATAATGTTAAGCATACGTGAGTTCTAACACGTATCTCATATTAAAGATATATTCATTTAGACCTGGAGGTCTTCATAATGTTAAGTGTCATATCTGACTTCTACCATACTGTTTCAAATTAGAGATGTATCTATTTGGACCTGAAGGTCTCCATAATTTTAAGAGTATCACATCTGACTTCTACTGTACTATCTCAAATTAGAGGTGCATCCATTTAGACCTGGAGGTCTCCATGATTTTAAGAGTGTCATATCTGACTTCTACTGTACTATCTCAAATTAGAGATGCATTCATTTGGACCTCAAGGTCCCCATAATTTTAAGAGTATCACATCTGACTTTTAACATACTATCTCAAATTAGAGATGCATTTATTTGGACCTGAAGGTCTCCATAATTTTAAGAGTATCATATCTGACTTTTGCCATACTATCTCAAATTAGAGATGCATTCATTTGGACCTGAAGGTCTCCATAATTTTAAGAGTGTCATATCTGACTTCTACCATATTATTTCAAATTAGTAATGTTAGCCTATATTCTTGTCTATAGCCTCAATTAATCCATGACTCTATCGCGTTGCACTCTTGTAGCCACAAGCTTTTTGTTACCAGCGTTAATTGAATAAACTTTTCATTATCTGTACATCTTGTCATTTTTTAAATAAAGAAGAAGTCCAAATCCCTAAACATTTGTCATAAGCAGCTATTACTTGACATTCAGCTACAACTTGACATCTTATCATTTCCTAAACAAAGAAGAAGTCCAAATCCCTAATCTTTTATCACAAGCAGCTACAACTAGACTTTCAGCTACAACTTCACATCTTGTCATTTCCTAAACAAAGAATATAAGTCCATACCCCTAAACTTTTATCACAAACAGCTAGAACTTGACTTTCGGCTACAACTTGTCATCTTGTCATTTCCTAAACAAAGAATATAAGTCCATATCCCTAAACTTTTATCACAAGCAGCTACAACTTCACTTTCGGCTGCAACTTGTCATCTTGTCATTTCTTAAACAAAAAAGAAGTCCAAATCCCTAAACTATTGTCAGAAGCTTGACTTTCGGCGACCGTAGGTAAACTGAAGAGTGTAGTCATCGTAAAAAGGTCCTAATTCGATGACGGCTCCGGTAGTAAAAAACGCGTACAAATTAATTTGGTCCTCTCCAGTCGGACTATTAGCACGTCACAGAACCGGTAAAAACGTTGGCGAAGCCACGTGACGGGCGCCAGCTTTTAATTAGAGAATCGCGAAAGAATCCCGGACACGACGGGACAAAACTCACTCGTTAACGGGAGAGCTAAGTGGCCAGAGCCGCTGAATAATTGTTCGTCGCGAAAATTGCGCGTGGAAAATCGTCGCTCCTAACCCGGGGAAGTGAAATCGAAATCGACGCGAGAGCGTACTTTCGTAAATCTCCGTCGAGCTTCCTACGGGTTTCATTTTGCCTGGCAAACGTGGAATAGATTTTATGCTGATGACCGGGCGAAATTGTCGGCAACGTATCGCGTAAAATTTACGGTATTCATAAGAGTCGAGGCGCGATCACGTTACGCGGCACACGCTGCAAGCTTTCAAGCAACCCCTACCAAATCCCAGCTCGATGGAGACGCGAGGGTCGCAAACTTGTTACACCACTGCTTGGGGTTCTAATAATTGGAGAGCGCGGAGCCAACGTTCCGTCACTCTTGGACAAAAATATAACTTATCGGGGAACGATACGATTCCTCGTCATTCACGTCTCGTTACGATCATTTCGATGAACCTCTTTTAGCCCGTAGCTAACATTTAGAAGTATTTACCACGCGTAGTATTTCAATTTATTTCTTCTAAACGAAGCAGAGCGAGCAGTAGTTGATATTATATGCTGTAAATAATTACAAATATTTGTTGAGCAGAGTTTGTAAAGAGCGTAAGCACTACTGTGTGCAGGGTGAAAAATCGAAGAGGCACTTCTCGAGCGCTAATCGAACGTGTTTTAATAATTTGCATAATTTCACGTTTTAGAGAGAAAGAGGGGTTAGAGTAGCACTCGTTCGAATCGATTCAGTGACGCGAATTAACAAAGCTGTGCACGGCACCCTTTGAAAATAGAGCGGCTAAACATCGGGAATTAAATGAAAAGCAGAGAACTGCCGCTCGAAATTGTTCCACGAGTGAATGATTTCATAATTATTCTCCGAGTGGCGTGCTATGTTCGATTCGGATAATACCGGCAATACACACTATTCGCTCAATGGCGCAATTAATCGTCCCCCATAGCCGTTGCAGACTTCACAGATCTTCGCAACGAATCATATTTCGCGTTTGTCGATTGTTGCCTGCAAATTGTTCCGCTCCTTGTCTGCCCGAATAATCGATCACGATCGGCTCAGTGAATTAATATCGACTTGCCTCTGTCTCCAGGTTGGAAACTACCATGGGAATCCGTTTTAATTTGTCCACGCCACGTGCAACGCTTCAGGAGAGTGTTGACTGCCGGCTGTTTTCGGAGTAACCTAATATTTTTGTGAGCGAACTACATATTTTGTTCCTTGGCGCCAGACAAACGTTACGTACGCACATGTCGACCTAAATTTAGTTCCTACTTTAGCCTCGCTGTCACCGCTGTTCTTTTTAATTCATCCTCTTCTTTTTTCTTTTAAACAATTTTACGGTAAAGTCAACTTATAATTTTAAGGTACAGTAACAATTTCAAGGTGCACTAATAATTTTAAGGTACACTAATAATTTCAAGGTGCAATAATAATTTTAAGGTACACTAATAATTTCAAGGTGCAAGAATAATTTTAAGGTGCAATAATAATTTCAAGGTGCAATAATAATTTTAAGGTACACTAATAATTTCAAGGTGCAATAATAATTTTAAGGTACACTAATAATTTCAAAGTGCACTAATAATTTTAAGGTACACTAATAATTTCAAGGTACACTAATAATTTTAAGATACACTAATAATTTCAAGGTGCAATAATAATTTTAAGGTACACTAATAATTTCAAGGTACACTAATAATTTTAAGGTACACTAACAATTTCAAAGTACAATAATAATTTTAAGGTACACTAATAATTTCAAGGTACACTAATAATTTCAAGGTACACTAATAATTTTAAGGTACACTAATAATTTCAAGGTACACTAATAATTTTAAGGTACACTAATAATTTCAAGGTGCAATAATAATTTTAAGGTACACTAATAATTTCAAGGTGCACTAATAATTTTAAGGTACATTAATAATTTCAAGGTGCAATAATAATTTTAAGGTCTCAGAATGAAAATTGAAGAGGGGTGCATCTCGCGAATATGTGGAGTTAATGCGAAGAAGAAAATTTGAGGTTTATATATGGTAAGGGCATATTATTCGAAGCACCGGGTTCTAATCTCGACAAAGAACAAGGGCGAAGGTACGGGGTGACTTAACGATCGGTCGGACAAACTCCTCAACGTCTCGTTGACTCCCCTCAAGGTCGACGAGAAAAGTCTAATTGTCCGTTCCAGAAGAGAGACTTGGCAAGCCTTCAAATTTCTTTGCTTACAAATTCATAAGGTCCCGGCAAATCGATCCTAGCGATAACAATAACGACGGGATCAAACTCAATTATCGAATAATCAGTTATCGTACGCTGTCTGAAAATTTTGTAACGAAACTCTGTTCTCAAGCTAATGGAGCTGTGTTATTCTTAATAATATATGTTAATTCCCAGAACAGAAATAACACATTATAATGTAAGAATAGAGCACTTCAATAATTCTAGCACTTGTGACCAGGATATTTGCAACAGGTTCGAAAATGATTTTCATCGTTTTAAATCGAGGAAACGAGATCCGTCTTTCAAACGTACAACCATAAGAAATTTAATCCAGAAGAGCTCTCACATCCTCAACACCCCGTTTTAAACAGCCATCATTGTCTTTCTCATTTCAACCGACCCATCGACGCCGGTCGAAAAGAAAGACGCTCGTGTAACCCCATTCGTCGCGCGATAAATCCGACGAACCTCTACCGGTTCCGCGTTCCTTCGCGTTTAGTTCTTATCTGTCCTGTGTATCTCCATCACCCTTTATCCCATCACCGGATTCTCTCGTCGTCGTCCCTTCCACGAGAGTTGGCTCGCCCTCTTCCGCTCAATGGAACCGGCGCGGTGCGTTTCGTTCGCGCGCCCATCGTGGAAAATCGCGCCGCACCGGTGAAAAGGTGTGAATCTCCGGCCCTCGAAAAAAGGACGACAATGCCCTGTGACGGAGTCGCACAATGAGCCTATAAACCCACAATGTAGCCAGTGTATCTGTACGAACGGCAGCGAGAGGGCTTCTCTACTCTCGCGACAACCCCGACCTCTCTACCCTCTTTCATCGGCACAATCCTCGCGCAAGGAGTCGAGGACGCCTGGATGTGCTCGAAAGCGCATTTTTCAGCCGCATAATATTTATTCGTCCGCGAGTCGTGTCGCTTTAATGGTCGAACGCACATTGACCTTCATTACCGAATTTTCCTGAATTCGGGGGGGTAAAAGTTGCCAGCTGACAAATTGTGGCGCCAGTGAAACCGAAAACCGGGGAAAAGAAATTCCTTTGATCCGTAGGGCGACCGTCGCTTGGTAACCAAAACCACCACACCCATTTCTGTCAAAATATTTCCTGAGAAACGATTCAACGTCTTTCGATCTCTCCTCCTCCGGATATGATCAAAGGGTGTTAACTCTCAGTGTGACGCTATTAAACCTTTCGCATCTTCAGGTAGCCATTTCGCTAATTCCTCGAAGGGTTGAAAATTTGAACGTTTTATTCGAATGTAAGCCCTTTCTTCGTAGATACGTTCGATTAGAAGGCCCTTGGAAAGGGTGGAAGTTCCAGCACCGGAGCTGGCGAGGTCTTTCACTGACAAATATGCGTGTTAATCGATGTACGGTTTAGTGGTGTTCGTGGGGCGCACACCGACTCACAGATCATTGTTCATTGTATTGCCATGCTCGCAGGACATGGCGTCCTGCCATTCGAGCTGCTTTTTGTCGGGACCAGCTGAGTCAAAATGGCCTCCGGCCTGTGACGTCACGATTTCACGTGCTCCACACGCAATAGGTACACGCATCGATCCCGGCTACGAGTCGACAGCTTGGCCAATGAAAGGATAACGAGAACGCGTTCGAAAATTCTTCTGGAATGCTTTCCGGCAACAGGAAAATTCTATCACGGAGAAATACCGTCAAGCTAATGACCTCTATTCACTACGCGTTACGTGCAAAAGGATAGCTTTTGACTCGAAACTAGAACTATTCATCGCGCAAGAACGCGTAACGCTATTTAAAAAATAAGCGTCCTTTCACCGAACTTTCAACGCCATTTACGAGGATGAATTTAACCGGTTATTAGAAAGGGTTCCATTTTGCCCCGCCATAATTGCGTTCCGAATGTAAAGTAGCGCTAGAGAGAAATTCAAAGTATGTAGAACGCTTTGAACGGGGCGCTCTGAATGCGGCACGTTGCTTCTTGCACGAGAAGATATTCAGAGCTGGGTGATCAGAGAATGTGTCGATCGATCTGAGAAATCACGACGTTTATTTTCTTCTTAGATCGGTTGATATTAGAATTAGAAGGGTAAAGAGTATTAGAAGGGTAAATTAGCTGATGGGGCTAAAGATGGGTTAGCGATTCTATTTAGTTGAAAGAGTAAATTTTTCTTTCAGCCAGTTAAGTGTTGATGCATAGAGGGTTGGCACGCGCAGCGGTTGAATAGCTAAGTCGATCCGGAGTGTCCTTCCACGAAAAAGTCGTAAAGCGAAATTCTTCGTTGGTATTAAGCCGTTTCTAAGGTATCCCTTTTCGCGTATACCCGTTTCATGTTATTACGGTGCTAATGAGCTCCACCGAGTAATCAAAGCATATGTTTCATGACACGAGTGAAAACCGTTTGAAGGCTTTTCCTTTATGTCCGTTTGGCCTTCGCTCGTTGCACCTCGGTTTCTCCTCGTCTCTATTTTCGTGCTCGCGCGTTTAAACTTCGTTTCGCGTAAAACGCCATCGTCATCTGCACTTTCGATCGAAGAAACGGTGCCACGAACCATTTTTCTTTATTATCCTCGCCAGCAGAATATTCGAAGCAAATTATTTTTCCTTCGCGAATCACCGTCCGTTGCTTTTTTATTATTATTATTTTCTCTCTCTCTCTGTTTTCATCACAATTCATTCCCCGTGTTTACCCTGCACCCACTGGTACAGGTTCGCGCAGACAAACCGCTGCTCCAGGCACTGACTGTTACTAATTAAGGGCGGTTTCAGTACGCGTGTTAATTCTTAATTAATATCTTTGTTGCCTCCTCCGACGTGGCAGCCCTCGGCACCCATTTCTCGCTCGTTCGTTCTCCATCCCTGTTCTTCTCCCGCCACCTTCTTCCAACCGCTTCCACCTTCGTTTTTCTCGCTTTCTTTCTCTCTTTCTCCCGTTTTCCATCTCGCGTGTTCAACTCAACCCCTCTTTGTCTGTCCTCGGCGACACCCCAACAGCACCGTCCACCCACTTCTCTTCTCGAGTCTCTCGAATGAAAGGAGATGTATGGGAACACACGCGCATCTCGAGCCACTATGATAGGTACAATCGGTCACGAGTGACGAAAGGAAAAAAGCAAGAAAGAAGCGCGGAGGTACGCGGGCCCGTTCCTCCGATTTATACCGTTCAACCGTTTTCAACTCGGAGAGAGAATATCTCTTTCGCGACGAATCGAGGAATCGTTGGTTAACCCCTTTGTCAGTTAACCCTCGCCACTCTCCAGCTCTCTTCTCCAACAATTCTTCTCGACCATCTAAATTGTTTTCTCCAGATTTCTTTACCCCCTAAATACATAACTTCGGTCTGTACCGTTTTGCAAATCTTTATTTGCAACTTTCTACTCTCCTTCCTCGTCACTCGTACACCGTCAATGTCTTCTCACGGAAACTAGCAACGGTGAAATCGATACTGGGAAATAAGATGATCGGACACTGACGGCTGAAGGATTTAAGAGGCTCGACCTGGAAAGCTTATGGTGCATTTATTCGATTGTCAGGTTTATGAAGTTATTCAGAGACGTGTCATGGATGTAACTTTCACCTCTTTGAGACACTGTTCTCTTTGATTAACACTAAAACTACCAAAAAGGTTCCATAAGATCATTATTATAAATGACACAATTTGTTGAATTGATTCTTCTGATATCTGTATTGATCTTCATCAAGATAAAGAATTAATTGTTTTGTCATTTGTTCATTTATTTTTTGACTCCATTTTTCATCTCAGATTAAGTACATATTATATACTGGTAAGTTTAGTGTTAATATTTTCTGTTTGAGACACTGCTCCCTTTGATTAACACTAAAACTACCAAACCGGTCCACAAGATCCTTGTTATAAATGACACAATTTGTTGAATTGATTCTTCTGATATCTGCATTGATCTTCATCAAGATAAAGAATTAATTGTTTTGTCATTTGTTCATTTATTTTTTGACTCCATATTTCATCTCAGATTAAGTACATATACGCCGGTAGGTTTAGTGTTAATATTTTTAATTGCCAACACAAAGAACCTTTAGCACCTTGTCATTGCTTGAAACGTACGAGGAAAGAATTGCTGAGAAATGTGTAAGAAGGGTGCACGGTATCAGAGAGTTTTAGCAGTGGTCTTTTTAGGAGCCCATGTATAATTGACATCACGTCAGCCAGTAAACCGGGTCTAAAGGAAAAGTAGGTGCCCTCGTGGAAAACAGGTCCTCCACGGAAAAGGCTCCCTCCGTGTTTCGCCGCGTCTCCAATTTTCTAGCCGTCTTTTCTGAGCGTTGCTAGTGGCAGCCCCGGGGCCGTTCCAGGTCTCCTTTTACCTCCCAGAATCCTCCGGTATTTTCCTTTGCCAGCAAATTGGACTATTACGGTAGCTCCCGTACCTCTGCGCCGTGTCCTCGCGAAAACCGCGTATTTTCTCCCTACCTTTACCACCCTCGTCTCGTCCTTTGCCTCCTACCTACCCTTTTCCCCCGATGCTGCTTCTCTCTTGCCTAGCGAGCTCAAAGTGGCGCACAGTTGTTAAAACAACCAATTCTGTCGGAAAGCTGCTCGTTAAGGACGCCTCTCGTCTCGTCCTTGCGGAATCCTTCGTAATCCTGATGGCAAACCGTTTCGCCTGCTGACGCAATGGAAACGCTGGCCAATACAAAAATCTCTTCCACTTTGATGCATGTTTTTAAACTCCTCTTCCGGTTATATTCAGTTCTTAATGAAACAGTCAATTCTTCTGGCATCTTTGTACGAATAGGAATCACAGTCCAAGGAACAGCGATTTAAAATTGAACGGTGGGCGGGTCTCCCGTTTCGGAAGTCTCCCGTTACCGATTAGGGGTGTGGTCCACCCTCGAAATATTTTGACAAGAAATTCTATATTGTTCGGAAAAAAACCATATACGGTTTCGCGTACCTGGCTCCCAAAATTCCACCCGAAGTTTATAAACTTTTTAAAGCTTTAATCGCGTAAAGTTTTGAAGGTCCCATTAAATGTAAAGTTCACGGTAATCATTCTCAACCTGTCGTTCCTCGTTTCGAGCGACATCGTTTTGCGGGTCAGGCGAGAACCACTTAATGGCTCGGAAAAATCGGAGTCATAGCGAGTATGAATACGTAATCAGTTTTCCCGCTCATCCACTACATGACGTCATCGCAAGAGTAATGTAGCCTTGTCACGATCATGAATCTCGGTTATGAATCGTAATACTTGTTTATATGAACCCTTAGCAGTTGATATGCCAGCATTATTCACGAATTGCATCTCTAATCTAAAAATGATATCACCTATTTGTAATCTAAATGTTAAAGTTTTGGGTTAATGCGATTAAAAAGCCGGAAAGAATCGGCTGAATGGAGGATAGAAAAAGTTATGAGGGTACTCGTGAAAGAACCCTTGTTAGAAGTCGATTTGAAGAACATTTTCAATTCTGGGTGAAAGCATACAGAATCGAAAGTTTGCTCGCATTTTTGAAAAGTTAGAAGAAGCTGAAGATGATCGCGTGGAAGAACTCGAGCGAAAAACGTAACCTCCGATAGTTTGGCCGTCTTTATCGATTCAGCGTTTCCGCTCCGCGGAAAATGAACAGAACCGAATTTTACCCCTTTGAAACTCGAGGAACCACTTGAACGTGCCAGCTGGAAACGAGGTCCTATGCACAATTTAACACGACTAAATTCGAGAAATTCAGAGCGAAGCTACTTGATGAAACGAAATTTTGCGCGGAAAATTCTTACCTGGACTGGCGTTCGGAAACGAACTCTTCGATTGAGAGTATCCTGCAACAAAAATTATAATGATCGTTTACAAATTGTCTTTCGGAAACGCGAGTGAGTTCGTCGATACCTCGTTATTGCAAATTACGCGAATATTCGCGGCAATAATTATTCGAAGGGAATCGTAATTGCGGAACCCGGAAGATATTAAATAAAAATAGCGTAAAAGAACGGGGAATAAAGTGTATCGCGCGAAGCGAAATTTCATCTAAAAATGAAATAGAATTCCGTGAAATGTGGTTCGAAGGGGGTGGCATGCGGTGGCTGCCTCGACGCTCGACCCTGATTAACGACTCCGCGAAATTAACTCGACAATTATTTCATTAGCGCCTAGTAAGACATTTTTCATCCAGCTTCCAATGCTCTTTGGGATCCGGAATGGTAGAGAGAGACATGCACGTACTATATAACTGGTCTCGAATACGCTACCCTTAATGACTCGACGAGAATTAACTGTAATTTAATTAATTAAAATTTTATTAAAAAGAAAAAACAGCGTCCTCTTTCGCACGGGACCAGAGGCATGACCTAGGTCACCTCGTTAGAATGATTATCAGACCTCGCATTTTTTCCCCTGGAAAATTAACAGGGAATCAATCTTCCACGAGATCAAATTTAAACTCGTCGCAACTTTGATGCTCTGCAATTAATTAACCTTCCTAATTATTTGTCACGCTCCTGATACCAATTACCAATTCTATGGGTTCTTCTACACTCGCATTTTTAACACCGTTAATTTATGAAACAATTTCTGTGCAAACAGAGAAAATTACATCGGTGAAGATCAGTTCATAAAATACATAAAAAAGCACTGCTGTGAGTTTGAATTTTTTAATGAAGAAATTCTTGAGACGATTTTGACTAAAAAATAAAAGAAAGATCGAAGAAGGAAGGTCCGCCAGTATGATTCTCCTGGAAAGAGTGGCAGACCAAAATAAAAGTCAAAAAGGTTGAATTACAAGCGCGATGTTGCTCGCGAAATCGTAAAATTTTAATTATTGCGTTTCCATGATTTCCCGTTTAACGAGTGACGAGCCCCGGCTCGTCGGGGCTATACAACAGCGATATATTCGTAATTGAAGGCAATTTTGAAAACCGTAGGATCCTTGCTAAGCGCAGACGTTCGTTGAAGTTTCACTCGTTAGTTCCGCCGTTTCGGTGGATTTAATTGCCCAACACACGACAGAACAAATCCACGCGCCCGTTAATCGCGCACGGATTCTGAATCACTTTGTCGACACCCGCAGCCTACACGCTTTTTCATTTCCTGAAACGTATTTATACGTACATAAAATATTCGAGCATCGTTTGCGAGGAATACCGCTTTCAGAGCTCATCGCCCTAGGAAGGAAAATAAGTCCGCGTATTAAGACGTTTCACCACGGCCATTTTCTAATAAAGTCGTCCCTGTTGGCGCGCGGTTGAAAAACAGGGGTTGAAAAAGATTCTCGCGTTCCTAAGAAGGTTAGGGCTGGTTGCCGGTCGACGGAGCGATAAAGAGGCAAAGAGACAAAGCGGACGAGAGAAGGAGAGGAAAGTTCGCGTTTCAAGAACGACCAGCAAGAATATATTCGGTTACGAGGCTCGATATAGGTACACGGGGCTGCGGTGGTTGTAGTGCACGGCCACGGGGGCGGCAGAACTCCACCCTCAAACGACTTTAACGAGCCGCCGTCTTAAAATGGGGATGCCGAGCTTGCGCCGAGTTTGCGCGTTTGTTTGATAAATTAACCCAGAAAAGTATGCTCCGCCGTTGGGAACACTTAACAAGCCTACGAGTTGCGACCATGGGAAATGTAGAGCAAATGATACTTCAACGAATCGGTGATTAACGCTAGATCAACCCCTTCAAACTTTATTTCAAACTTCTGGATATAGGAAGATGGAAATGTAGCGATGATCTTGAGGTCCACTTAGAGCTCTAGCGACCTCGGGATCTAAGGATCTTGGAGTATAGAGATTTTCAAGTGTAATTTCTTTTAGGAGTTTGGAGATGTAGAGTGGTAGGAATCTGGGGAACTGGGCATCTGAGCACTTGGAAATTTGAGGACCTAAATCTTAAATTTCGTCCTCGTCACCTGATGCCTCAAATACCTAAATTCCCAAATTCCTCAAGTCCTAAATTTCAAGTTCCCAAACTTGCAGGTTCCCAAATTTGCAAATTCCCAAATTCTCAAACTTGCAAATTCCCAAATCCCCAAATTCCCAAGCTTGCAAATTTCCAAATCCCCAAATTCCCAAGCTTGCAAATTCCCAAATCCCCAAATTCCAAAATTCCCAAATTCCCAAGCTTGCAAATTCCCAAATCTCCAAATTCCCAAATCCCCAAATTCCCAAGCTTGCAAATTCCCAAGCTTGCAAATTCCCAAATCCCCAAATTCCCAAGCTTGCAAATTCCCAAATCCCCAAATTCCCAAACCCCCAAATTCCCAAGCTTGCAAATTCCCAAATCCCCAAATTCCCAAATCTCCAAATTCCCAAAACCCCAAATTCCCAAGCTTGCAAATTCCCAAATCCCCAAATTCCCAAGCTTGCAAATTCCCAAATCCCCAAATTCCCAAATCCCCAAATTCCCAAGCTTGCAAATCCCCAAATTTCCAAGCTTGCAAATTCCCAAATCTCCAAATTCCCAAATCCCCAAATTCCCAAGCTTGCAAATTCCCAAATCCCCAAATTCCCAAGCTTGCAAATTCCCAAATCCCCAAATTCCCAACCTTGCGAATTCCCAAATTCCCAAATTCCCTTCTACAGCTCCCGATCCCAAATTTCCCGAAACCACAGAAAAGCGTTGTTCACTTGAGGATCGAAAGCGTGTCACGCTCCGTTATTATCCGTTCCCCGCGTTCCTGTACCCGAAATCCTTACTGTGAAACTTAAACCCCAATCGCATGCACGGTAGGTTTCGGATTTTTTGAAAACCCGACAATAAGGCACAGCCCGCGCGTGGTGACAAGACAGGGGCCTTCCATTGAGAAAAATCCACTTCCTAGGTTTCGTGTTACCCGACGTATTTTGACAGGATCTCATTGTCGTCCCGCGGCTAAGCCCTATTGACTCTATTATGTGCCTATTAGTATTATACTAGGATTTGTGGTTACTCCTTGAAAGACGTCCTTTCCTCTCTCGGCCTCTCTCCTTCAACGGCCTCTTTCTAGCCCGAAACCGAATGCTTAGCTCGCGTCGACCCATTCAGGACACGGTTCGAACGTGTCCTGCCTGTTCAACGCGCAATTTCCTTCGATCAAGGCGAGGCGAGTCGAGTCAGCTCGTTTTCTTCATCTGTCACCTGGATTAGGAAATGTCCTATGCTCTGTTTAACGCTCTATTGATTTGTGTCGTTCGTCATTTTTATTTTTGAGCAATTATAGGCAGACGTATTTGTTGGGTAGAGTTTATATTGGGTAGGGAGACTCAATTGATGATTCTTATTCATCATCTTTAGTTTTCACCAATGTGTGAAGATTAGTTTATGTTGGATATATGTGGGCATAAGGTTTGTTTATGTCAGTTGGACAGAAAGACTCGACTGATCTATGTCAACTATTACCTTCACTTTTAACCAACGATTCCATATGTGGATGTAAGATTTGTATGTGTCAGTTGCACAGGAAGACTCGATTAATTTTTGTCAACGACCACTTTCACTTTTGACCAACGACTCCATATGTGGATATGAAGTTTGTGTATATCAGTTGGACAAGAAGACTTGATCGACCTCTATCAACTATTACCTTCACTTTTGATCAACGACTCCACATGTGGATATGAAGTTTGTGTACATCAGTTGGACAGGAAGACTTGATTGACCTCTGACAACTATTACCTTCACTTTTGACCAACGACTCCATATGTGGATATGAAGTTTGTGTATATCAGTTGGACAGGAAGACTTGATTGACCTCTGACAACTATTACCTTCACTTTTGACCAATGACTCCACATGTGGATATGAAGTTTGTGTATATCAGTTGGACAGGAAGACTTGATTGACCTCTGTCAACTATTACCTTCACTTTTGACCAACGACTCCATATGTGGATGTACGACTTGTTTATATCAGTTGAACGAGGAGATACAATTAATCTTTGTCAATCAACATCTTCACTTTTGATCAATGATTTGATATGTGGATATAAGGTTTGCATATACCAGTTGGTCAGAAAGACTTGATTGACCTCCATCAACTAACAGCTTCACCTTTGACCAACGATTCCATATGTGCATATATGATGTGTGTATATCAAAGACATATAATAAGACACCTATGAAGACAATACACAATAGGACACTTATGAAGGCAATAGATTTTGTTCTCGATGCATGAGAACACAAAATGAGAATTAGCTTTCACGAACGTTCCTGGATAATTCAAGTAACGAGCAGTGGGTAATCATGACCGGCAGGCTCGGCAAATAATTACCAGGGTAAATGGCAAAAACGGAGTATCGTCGGTGAAAAGAGAGAGCGGTCGAAGGAAAAATAAACCGTGGCGTCCTGAGATCCGTCGCGTCGAGAAAGACACCCTTAACGGTGAAACGGACAGAGATGGTACGTAGGCACGCACGCACTCGTGGCTCCGAAGAGCCTCGGAGAGAAGCGGCAGCCACCTTCATTTTCCAAGTCGCGAGAGAGAGCATGGCTCGCGGAATGAGCTGCTACTTAGAGAGAACGGGTGAAAACGCATTCATCGGCACGCAATCAACGCTGGTACACGCGCGCGTATATGTGTTACCCGCGTGCCCATTCATACAACGGCGGGCAAGCAAGATTTTGCCCGCGACTAACGCACGAGAGAGCGGACGAGATTCGAGGCCCAACGCGATGGAGAAGGAAGGAGAAACTGCGAGAGGAGAAAACACGGGGTTGACGATCACGACGAAGAAAGAGGAACGAAGAGAGAAAGAGGGGGAGGGAAAACGGAGGACTACGGCGCGCGTGTGTCTGAGGCGTGAATTCATGTATGCTCGCGAAGCACTCTTCACATGGGACAATCGAGGTGTTGGACTGGAAATCCATACCAATTTGAGCGACTTACGGTCGTTCGCTTGAAAGCCCACTAACACCACCGTTCTCCACGCACACCAACGCAAGCGTCTACGGAGAATCGTCCATGTGTACGCGCGTTTACGCACGCATCCAGGTTTAAACGCGAGACGATACGTTGAACGTTGACACGCACCTTGTTTGTTCCTTTGCGGTTCCGTTTATTCCTACAGCTTTACAGGGGTCAATCGACCGGACGATCCGCATCGATTTCGCGCACAATTTTTGTCGCTGCTTTTGATCGTAAGAACATAGCGGAGAAGTACAAAGGCGAGACGAGGTTTAGCGTGGAAAACTTCAAGAGACCTTCCCAGAGATAAAAGAGCTACTTGCCTACTTTCGAGCCGGGAGTGTAAAATTAGGTGCAAAACGTGATGCCGCATAGAATGGACGCTGTACTCCCTTTGACCCACTGACGCTCATATTTCTTTAAAGGTGTTTAAACAATTACTTTAATAATTATACTAAATTTTCTTGCCTAAATTTCAATTAAATTTTCTTGCTTAAATTTCACTTAAGTTTTCTTGCCTAAATTTCAATTAAATTTTCTTGCCTAAATTTCACTTAAATTTTCTTGCCTTTTCATTTAAATTTTCTTGCTTAACCTTCACTCGGTTTTACTTAGATTCATTTTTGCAAACATGTTGGATTAAGGTCTTCTTCATTCTTTTGACCTATTAACTTTTGACAGTCGCACCAGAACTAATCACAATTGCAATACTAAAATAAGCTTGAAATGTCAGACATGTTTTGAACTTAACGATCATTAATTGTACAAATTACAGCAGGTGCTGAACTGAAACTTGTAGGGCAAATTTTTATTATGTTTCAATAGTGATGTGCATGACGAGTGGATGTAATAAGGGAAGGGGTGAAACGTTGTCGAAGAGAGCAGTAAATGTAGGTGGAATATTGGATGAAGGTAAAATTGGATCTGAGAAGATTCGAACAGTGCATTAATAACGATATTAATTGAAGACGTCTAATCAAAAACTAGAGCAGAAGCTTATAGCGTGGTTTCGACACGAATCTACTAATTCGACATAGAAACTAATTGGAAGTACTATTAATTCAACGATCGTCGATAATTACAATTAAACTTGATTTCCCTTAATTTCCATGAAGCAACGCACGATTCAACGAATAACCGGCATAATTCGACATAGAGACCAAGTGGAAGTCAGTAGAGGCACCCCCTCGATCCAGCGATCGCCGATAACTACAATTACAGTCAATTTCCCTTAATTTTCATCGATCAAGCAACCGAATCCCGACGAGAATCCACCAATTCACACCCACTAATTAGCGATCGCGTCGCCCGGCTCGGCCACGATTGGCAGAAACGTTGGCCAGAAACTCGGCGGAATATCGAGCAGAAACTTGGCGCGTTTGTACGCGCAAGCGAGTCGCGATAATGGACATAGTTTGCCGGTAATGTCCGAGACTAATTCCCGTGTTATTTCATTAACGTCCCGCAGCTCCCGAGGGGTTAACACCACCAGCCAACATCGGAACGAGCGTAACACCCGAAAGGGGCTCGTATTAGGCGCGTGTCAAAGGGTGAAAATTTACGAGGTGAGCGTAGAGCAGGCGCGAAAAGGCCGATTGATAGTCGACCTACCACCTCTAAGTACTCTGTGCACAGACTTGAAATAATGCCGCATGCTTACGTTACGATGAAACGTGCTGTGCTTTACACCGACCGGTTAGCGCGCATGACTTTGCCAGGAGGGTTGATCGATAGGCAGATTTATATTATCCGTTCAGACAACGTTTCTGTTACTACTTTTCCTTTTCAAACAAACCTACGTCAAATCTAACCTAAATATCAAACATTTTTCGCATATTTTCGTTCAAACTTTACTGCAGGATGTAATTCTTAGATCAAATAAGTTCTTTCGTAATTGTACACGAAGTGGGATATTACAAAGTACAGAGGCTAATACATTGATTGCAGATTTTTTATCTTGTGAGATTCTGATATAACCGATTCGTAATTTCCATTCCATTTCCTGCGGAAAGTTCGAGTCGCAGAAGAGATTTTCCTCGCGTTCCCCGGATTGGTTTGTTCGAGCGGATTACGCGATTAGGCGAGGGTGGGTATGATTGACACCGCGACCAGAGCGTAATGATGAGAGAAAATCATTTCTGACTGAGCTGGGAAAACTGTGCTCGATCAATAGCTCTTTTCTCGCTTGAACAATTGTACACCTACTTTCATAACAAGTTCGAAACTCAACACAACATTTATAACTACAGGTTAATTTTCGATTCAGAAGTTTGAAGATACATTGGGGAGTTGGTAAACCTTTGGTCAATCAATGGAATTCTCTTTTCCTGTATGAACAATACACCTACTTTAATAACAAATTCGAAATTAAACATAGTTTTTATAGACAGGTTAATTTTGAAGTATTTGTAGACAGGTTAATTTTGCATTATTTACAGGCAGGTTAATTTTGCAGAATTTGTAGACAGGTTAATTTTGCAGAATTTGTAGACAGGTTAATTTTGCAGTATTTACAGGCAGGTTAATTTTACAGTATTTATAGACAGGTTAATTTTGCAGTATTTGTAGACAGGTTAATTTTACAGTATTTATAGACAGGTTAATTTTACAGTATTTATAGACAGGTTAATTTTACACTATTTACAGGCAGGTTAATTTTGCAGTATTTATAGACAGGTTCATTTTATAATATTTACAGGCAGGTTAATTTTGCAGTATTTATAGACAGGTTAATTTTACACTATTTACAGGCAGGTTAATTTTGCAGAATTTGTAGACAGGTTAATTTTGCAGTATTTGTAGACAGGTTAATTTTGCACTATTTACAGGCAGGTTAATTTTACAGTATTTATAAATAGGTTAATTTTACTCTATTTACAGGCAGGTCAATTTTACAGTATTAATATGCAGGTTAATCTTGATCGATTGAAGGATTAACGCAAACGTAACAGAGAACATGGCAGTAAGCATGCAGGTGAATCGTGACTCGTTTTGTAAAAAAAAAACGAAAAAGAGATGAAGGGGAAGAAAAAAGAATGAAAAAGCATCTCTCCGTGCCGAGAGACTGAATTTTCCTACTTGTGACGGTGAGTACGCCCTGGCAGTGTTATCCAATTATTCTAAGTTGTTAAGGCGAGTTAGGGCGCTTAAGGGACTAAATTAAGACATTCCGCGCGACAAATCTCCCAAGAATCTCAATTAACTTCTCCCGGGGGCGCCGGGTGCTTTAATTAACTGTTTAATTTCGTTTAATTTGCATTCACAATTGCATAAGCCGAGTCAGCTAGCCAACCTGCGACGCTTTTCTCTTTCCAGACGAATCGATTAATTTCAGCATGCATATTCGATACTTTACACCTTTTGTTGCCCACAAATATTTCGAGTATTCTACACAATTTAGGACTGATGTTTCAACAAAGATTACATAAAATAACTATTGAAACAATAATAATTTGGAACATAGTAGCTTTAGTATTTTATGGAGTACGTAGTGTAATGCGGTGTCTAAGCGATCGTAAGAAAAGGGGTGCATCGTTGGGAAATCGAAATGGCAACGGGATAGACTTCCGGCTGACGTATCCGTTGATCCGTCACGCCTCTGACGGAAAGTCGAGGAAAAGAATGAAAGGGAGAAATTCCGTGGTCGGGGTGTTGCGCGAAGGAGAGGGTGGATGTGGGCGGTAGGCGAGGGTGTAAGCACGGATAAGGGGTGCGGCCTGTAGGCGCAGGTCGATACTGATTAGTACTTCAAAGCGGCTTGAACGCGAGCCCCACGCGCGCCCGGCTTCGACACGCTGGGATCCGCGACAAAGCAAGCGCCGCCACTCGAGCAAAAAATCTTGAACAAATTAGCGGATTATGAATTCGCCCGGCTTTGTTTCCGGGAAAAGTGGTCGCGGACTAGTATAAGAGACTCGCGACACGAACACCTATATAACCCCTAGCCCTCTGTGTTGCGCCTTGTATTTCCGCGCCTTCAACGACCGATTCCGCGTGATCGCGTGTGTGTAAGAGCCGTCGCAATTCAAATTAGCCCACTACGAAACCGACGCCTCGATCTGGTCTCGAGACGAGGACCCGGATTTCTTCGACGCCTATCGTCGATCAATCACCACCCGTATAATCCGTTATTTCGAAAGAAACTACGCTAATAAAACCAACCACTTCTCTTAATTCGATGAACCTTCAATCGATCTTGTAATGCAAGGGAAATTCTGAGCCAGACCCTATCCGAAAGCCATATTGAAAGACTTTTATCAACTGCTTGTGGATTTTTGAATGTCTTCGAGTAAAATGGTCAGCCGCTTGTGGCGTTCTTGACGTTCCCTCAGGATGAGAAGGGTACACGGAAACAATGGTGGACCGATTGCGCCACGTTTTGCAGAATCGGAGATGTGTTACCAGGACGAAGAGAGGGGAAAGTAGGAGAAAGAGGTGAAAGGGTGGGATAGATGCGAGAGGAAACGAGGAGGGAATAAACGAAGAACAACGTTGTCGCGTGGCCGTGTGTGAGGGTGTAATAGAGGAGGAGAGGGTGCAAAAGCAAGAAAAGGACTGGACCGACAGGAGTGGTGCAAGGAGACTTCTCAGGCGTTGATAGGCAATCTAGTTGATTGCCAACTTCAAACGAACCGAAAAAGCGGAGTGAGGGTACGAGAGAGAGAGAGGCGCTCCTATACAAGCCGTTGGAAAGGCAAAAGCCCGAAACGAACCGGCGCGAATCTCGGAATTCTTAGACAATGCGATCCGCAGAGTTCCTGCATTCTGGCCCTCTCTTCATCCTAACGATTAACGCGGTGCCAAGCGAATCGATGATTCCCCATTTACCACCGCCTCCTATTCATTGTCGCTGTTTATCGCCTGCTCTTTTGTCCCCGTCGCGTCCTCGCCAACAATTTTTATTCTTGTTACAACCTCCGCGTACACATATTAATTACACCTTCGTTTAAACGCTACTGCTTACAGATACAAACCTTCTAGACTTATCATATACATCATAAACTTTCTAGACTTATCTGAACTTATTCCTTAAAAGCAAATTAATACTTATAGCACTTATACAGTAAATACAGACAGAGGGTATTTTTACCTTCCTTAAGTACGTCCCTATTCCTTAAATATCCGAGAGTCTATAAACTTCCTCGACCTAAGTATAAAGAATTGATTAAGGTAACCTATTTTTGTATCAGCTGTCGAAGTTAGCGAGATAAGTTTGAAAGTTTTCGACTCGAAGTGTGCAAACAACTTGCAGGCTCGCTCCGAAATTTTCGTGGACGAGGGTCCATTATAAGCGAAGAACAAAGGACTTTTAATCGACGAACCAGCCAGACAGCGTTCAAGGGCTGCGTTCCACGCGACAGATCCTGCGTCTGTTTTTTCAACCAACGCGAAATCGATCGATATGATTATTATCGAGGATAAATTGAGAGCAGTTGGCTCGCCTCTGTGCTCTCGTCTTTAAGTCTGGCCAAGATTTAAGACAAAAAGGAACGAATGAAGCGCGGCAAATAAATGCTGTACTGTAAGACGAGGTGCTAGAGTGACGTTTGAATGGAAGGGCAGATCCTTTGTGCTACACCGGGAACCCGACACCCGAAAATCGTTCTCAAAATTCGTTATACAGGACAAAATCCACGCTCCGGATCGTGATACCCTCTTATTACGGTAATGCCTATCGCGAAAACTCTCATTTTCCTTTTCTTTGCTTCACAATCTGAATGACGTGTCTCAAAGATGTTTGAAGATGATGGAAATAAGTTTAACATGGAAGAACCTCAACGTCGTAAAATTTAGTTTTAATGATTGAGTTAATTATGACACCAGGTGTCTAGAAAGATGAGGAATAAAAAAATTGAGACTCTGAATCTTCCTGTAAATTCCCGAAATTTTGTGGTCAGCGAATGTAGCTGATTTGCATTAATATTGAGTGATTGAGATTCTCACGAGGACGAAGTTTAGGGGTCGGTGTAGGTTGAGAACAGTTTGCGAGAGCACGGCCATTTTTACGTTTTGTCGAGGCTCTTTGTGTTTTGGTGAGACATTGCAGGTCTGCCCAACACTCAACTCATTATACCACTAATTATTCATAACGTTGGGGATTATTCTGACAAAAATATTCAATTCCCACAGTGCGCTCACCCCAACTACCCTCTTTCTTTCCCTCGCTCTCCGTCTCAGTTAACGTATCTTGACGTTAACGAAAAGAGAAACAATACAGTTTTCACCGCGAATCGATGGGTCAGTCGATTCAGCTGGTCAATTCGAGTTGTTTGTACACAAATGAAGGAAAAGTGAACCGAGGCGTGAAGCTGGGTCAGCTTTCCTCGATTTTTCCCCCAAAAGTCTGCTCCCTGCGAACGATACAATAGAAGTTCGCACGTGGATACAAGGTGTGAGTCGATTTTCGGTAACACGATCTTGAGTGGCTCTCTGTTAAGCGATAGCCATGAGTGGTGTGCGTTAAGTGCTCGTTTCATGGCGGGATACACGCCTATTAATTTACTCTTCATCGTTGGCGGTCGATTCGTCCAAAGATCGATTAGTGTTATTGTGATCTGTGAGGTCACATAACTGGCAAAAACGAACTTACTCTTTATCGTTACATTTTTAATATTAATCTTCCTGTTTACCATCTTCAATAATATTAATCGTGACTCCCCAGAGAACCCCTCTGTAACCCCCTTTCAAACGTAAAATTAATGATACTGTTTATTGGAAGTAAAAGCAAACCTAGCAATTTTACGAAAGTTTCCTTTGGAAATCTCTGAAATGCAAATTAAAATCGAGGCATTCCGCAAAGGGTAATAACACGTGGAATCAATGGCTGGAGACCGCGTGTTTTTTTAATTGGTTTCTCGCCCCGCTTAAACTCTTGCAAGGAGTAGCTTGTAAAGGGAAGGTCTTGTATAGCCGGCTGCGGTCCGTTCAAAAACATCGGGTCACTTTATAATTTGTTTATTGTAAAATTTGCGTCTAACGACCGGCCAGACGCCTTAGTTCCGAAGGTTTTTCTACGCGCAACGTCGCCAAGATGTTGGGTCTTAACGAGAACGCGTTAAGATTGAATCGCGGTGGTTTGCTTGTTACTCGGGCACAATACCTGCACGGTTTGTATAAAATTAATTATCAATTCTCCATAGGCCGGCGAATGAAAGGAACAGTTAGAGGCTCCGTTCATGGAATAAATGGCACGGCTATAATTGTCGAAGCACAATGGGCCGCGTCTCGCGAGCGGAACTATATGACGGAAACAATGTCATCTTTAATCGTCATCTATAAATTAACGGGGGTGGGGGCGAGTATTAACGGTAATGACGAGTTACGTAGGGAAGCTGAGTTGCAAATAAGCAGTTTGCAAAAGTTACACCCGTTCCTTAATTCTCGACGACGTTCATAATCGGAATTATTCAATTTTCTTGTTTAAAATCTGTATCCCTATCTGTTATAATAAGAAGACACGTCTGAATATTTCACATACATCGTTGCCTAAGTCACAAGTAATGAAGCATGCAATACAAAAGCTTTCTTGACCATCTACTCTAGAAATCTCACCCCCAGAAACTCAAAAAAACTCAACTCGGAGTCCGCATCTAGCTCCAGTTTCAAGCAAAGAAATGAACGAAGAGGAAATAAAAGATCCAACTCACTAAATAAAAAATAAAAATCTAGACGAAGCGGAGGTAAAACTGATCCGGAATCTGTAAGACAGAAAGAAAGGAAGTCGTGAACTCACCATGGGGTGGCGTGTGCTGATTCGGACTGTGCTGATGATGATTCGCGGTGATTGCGGTTCCCGGAAGTACATGCTGCGCGTGAGCAGCCGGATGCACGTTGACGCCGGCCGGTGAGGCCGGAAGTTGTCCCGGTTGATGTACCTGATGATGCGGTACGTGGTGGGCCGGGTGGGGGTGGGGCGGCGGCAGGAAGGCAGCCGCGACGGCCGCCTGCGCATTCAGGTAAGCCATCCGCGAGGCGGTCAGGTTGCCCAGATTCCCAAGATTGCCCAGATTGCCCAAATGATTGGTGAGGCTGGGCATGTAGTCCCATAGTTTGTGATGAGGCGCCGCGGGCGCGTAAGAAACGGCGGAGACGCCGGCTGGCGGTGATCCTTGGGGCGAGCCGCGATCGGTACCGCTTCCGTTTCCGGTACCGTTCAGCCCCAGCAGCTCTTGGATCGCGAACGGCGATCGCTGCGGCATCTTTGCGTCTTTGTCGATAATCTTATCGACTCAAAACGACATTTTCCGATCGTGATCCCTCTTTTAACGAATATTTTCTAGTCTCTAGTGTGTCCCTGTCAATGGAGCATCCTTGACAGGCTCGTTGACGGAACAGGCTTCACGGAAATCGTTGTTCTTCGAGTTAACTTCCTTGTATTCTTGCTAGGATTGAGAAAAGTTTGATCGTTGCTTCGTGTCTCGATTCGTAGGAACTTTGTTTTTAAGCGATGGGAGGTGGCTGACAGGTTATTCGGAACGCAAACTCCAGATCAGAAATCGGAGGAGAGTTTTTCACGTAGATCGACGAGAAGAGGAAGCGAAACGAGTCCTTTGTCGCGGCTAGGCCCTGACATAACGCTCGCTCGGCATCCGACGGTTTGTGGCGAGCGTACGCGTCGCTATTTCGATGTCCCCGCCGACGCTGGGCTCGACGAACGTTGAAAATTAATATAGGCCCGCTACGAAGGGATCGCTAATCGAACGGTTCGTTTAGTTTGAAAAAATATACGGAACAGTTTGAGCTAGATCGAGATCAGAGTCCCGTCGGTGATCCTAAGTGTTCTCATAGATCTCCATCATCGAAGATCCCTTGAAATCGAAAGATTGTCGTGCATAGAAAATTGGTGGAAAGCTTACTGGGCTGTGTTCTCGGCTAATCTTCGTTGTGGACGTAAAAATCCTTGATGCGTTTTCGCGAAGAAGACAGCTTTCGGCGAGCGACGGCAACTCGAGATACGTGGATCGACTCTTCGAGCCAACCGAATCGCCTCGCGTTTCGTTTTGCACTTAAACACAAATTACCGTGTAGAAACTACGCGTCTAACGGCACACATTCGTCCAGTCTGTTCGTTGAATGGAAGATTCGTTGTGTTCAGGTACGGATTCCTCGTCGAACCGACCGGTAGTCGAAGTTACTCGATAATACTTCTCTCTCTCTTTCTCACGCCGAAATCTCGAGACAATCAGAACCTTATCTGCGTCCAGGAATTCTATTCACTCTCCCGATATCGCGGTTATAGGTTCCATTCATCGTCCCTGGCCACCAGAACAAAACTCTTCTCGGACCTCAACGATGCGCATGGAAATTCATGGAACCGCTTCCTTTCATTCTCCTCGCGGTTTGGATCGAATTTCACGAGACAAAACAGAGTCTTCTGCTCGCCTCCTATTTCCTGACAGGAAGGCACACCACCGGGATCTTCTGTTTGTCAAGGATCGTCTCGGACGATTCAACGTCCATCCATCCCCGACGACGTACAAACCTTCGTCCAACAGTTGGATCGTAATACGGAACAACACAGAGAACGTCGGAGGCAACAACCGAGTGACAGCACCGGCGGCACGGCTTACTTCCAGACTGGCTGAATCCGCGTGGCGAGTTGATACTCTGCGGTCGCGCGTAACACGGTGGTTCGAGAGCGGAACGTACGGAAAAGAAAAAAGAAAGAGAGAGAGAGAAGCAACGTGGCTGCTCTCGGGGGTAGTCCCGGTTACGGTGACGTCTGGCCTGTCGTCGTGGCGCAACCGTGTCGTCGTCGCGGCGATGGGCAACTGAGCTGGCGAGCAGCACAGGGTTGCTCGACTGCGCGACAGCCAACGAAGAAGGGAAACCCCCCGGGGGCGCCGTACACGCACCCACACACGCGCGGGCGCCCGCGTACACGTACCATCTCGCGGAGGGTGGCGTTTACTCGACCCCACACCCCCTCCGACGCTGTTTGCCCCCTCCTCGCCGGGGAAAGGACCCCTTCTCTCTTCCTCGACGGCTGCCTGCCTGCCTCCCTTTCGACGCGACGCGCGTACAACCCCACTCTCTCCGTCTCTTCTTTTCCACGATCTCGTCCCAACGACCCCTCGTAACAAAGGCGCCTCCGCTACTTTGCGCGCCGACAGTGGCCGTCTCGCATCGCGGATTGGTCGGTTTTTTGAGACAGCCAGCAGGGTAGACATAGCCCTAGTTACCGGCTCGAAGGTGGGGTCTACCGATGTCAACGCCTCGCTCGGATACGCCTACGACAGACCGGTTCACCACGGGGAAAAGATCTGGCTTCTGGAGCTACAACTTTCATTCCAGACAGGATTTCTTCTATCTTCGCTGCCACCTTCTGGACGCTTTCGACCATCCAGGACCCTGTTCTCCCTATTCGCGTTTCTTCGCGAGATACATTTGGACATAGAAAATGTTGGACTTCTGTTGAATGCTTTGTAAACAAAATTTGTTGCAGCATGTTTGAGAGTCTATCTATGAAGATATCTTAATTGAGAGTGAAGGACTGTTTTAAGGAAAACTTCTGTGAAAACTGTTCAACATGAACTTTGCTCAATACGAAATGTAGGTAAACTCATGTGTCTGTTGTGTGTATTAATTTCATGAAGAATATATCTCAACTTTCAAAGACCAACATCTGAACATCCTTATCTAGTTCACCTTCTTCATCTAATCTAATTCATAGAAGATTGAGATACGAATGTAAAGTCTGAAGATGATAGATTAGAAGAATAAAGACACGATTGCGTTTCGAAAATATCGCAACTGTGGATCTCTTAGCGAGTAGAAGCAAACATACTTTCAAACGGAAATTGTGGCACAGTGAAACGGGCTTTCGCCCGAAACCTTTATTAACGAAGTGGGAGTGGTCTAGCTACGGGCCAATCAGAAAGCGCCACTTTCAACCCTCATTGGCCAGAACGTAAATCGATTTATCACTCAACCCGTCTGCGGCCGACAGGGGAAACACGCCCTTAAGGCCGTCCAGCTTAAGGTCTACTCTCCTCGGATGCCTTTCGTGACGTTCAACACCGCCAATTCCACTTGAGAAGGGGGGTGGTGTTGGTTGTAGTGGTGTTGGTGGCGTCGATGGTGGTGGCGAACACCGTGGCGGGGGTGGTTCGACTGCTACGAACACGAAAAGGGTGTGGAGACTCGTGATCTTCGGTGGGTCTCCCGATATCGTTGGAGGGAACATTTTTCGACGGAATCCTGTGCCCCCTGCTCGAAATTGAGCCATTTTTCGAAAACGAGGCTTTTTCTTCTTCCTTATCGCTTTCCTCTGTCTATTCGCATCTATACTTCTAACATTTCTTCCTTTTCACCGTTCCTCTTCTTGTATGCTTTTGAATTTTGGTTTTTTGGGGTGAAACAGTAGGAGAAAATAATTGTATACGTTTCATCTGATGCTGAAAATCCGATGTTGGACAGTGGTTAAGACGGTGATTGTTGATAAAAGTAAATACTGATGTATTTAGAAGGACATCATCAATGTTCGCAGCATGTAACTGCAGACTCCACATATCACCTTCTTAAAAATGAAAATTTATAAACAAAGACTTCAGTAACTATATAATTATTTACACATGTATTTACAATATAAACTTATAAAGTTTTTGAGGTGAAGTTTTGTAAGAACAAAGATTAAAATTCTTTGCTAAAATTTTCCACAATAATTTGAAAACATGTATGTTTATCGTCAGCTTAATTTCTCACATCGTCAGCTTAAAAATCTCACCTTTTTAATAACATGAACAAATGTGTACAAAATTACCTATCTTCGTATTTGTTATTTAAGAAGTTAATCTTGAAGTCAGTTGAAATAAATGCAGACTTTTTATAACATCAGTTAAAAATACTAAAATGAATTTCGCAATAAGTAGGCCTGATTTAATCTCTCAATTTTTCAATACAAATCCTTATATAAGTAAAAGATACAAAGTCCGTAACGAACGAGGATTAAGTAAGAAAAGTTCGCGAGTATAAAGTGAATTGAAAGCGAAGAATTGAACGAAAAGTTCGCTCCAAAATTTGTTTGACGCGATCCGCGCGAAAGGGAACCCGTCAGCTGCATTTATCATTTGCATTTTCAGATGAAACGCGCCAACGATACGTACATTCATGCCGGTCTAACATCCGCCAACGATAACACCAAAGAAGCATAATACCGAAGCTGAGATAGTCTTTTTATCGGCGAAAAAATCTTTTCGTCGTACGGGAAGAAGAAAGAAGGAGAGAGGTTTTGTATTCCAAGCTTTGTTTCGTTGAAATATCTCGGAGCTCCTACGTTCATCTTCTCAGCCAAGGAAAAGTATAAGAGCAACCCCTTCATTTTCAGTCCTCGCTCGTTTGCTCTTTATATTAAGAAATTATTGCATGCTTTCTGAATTGTCGTTCAATAAACCTGCATGTTATCTATTCCTAATAATGCCTTTTGGAAGAGAGCAATTTTTGCAGAAGATATTTTGGTGCTAATCTTGCAATACGGTATTAAATTTTGAAACGATTTTGGGCTTGAAAGTGACTCAATTTCTTTTTACTTTAATTAGAAAAATATTTCAGTAGATTCAAAGGTAGAGCCATCAAAAGTAGACGCTGGGAAAATATTTGTGATAGTCTCATTTTGAGGTTATATAATCACCTAGGCCTATTCGAGGTTATAAGCATTTTCAGCTGTGCAGCTATGTGAGATTAATTTCATTTCTGTTCAATCTATAGTTACTTGTACAGTAACAGTACAAAAGAAGATTTTCTTATTAAAAATAGTTTGGAAACAAGAAATTAGCAGAATGTACCAAAATCTGCACTAATCTCAAAAGACAAATATATCTTGCAATAGTGATAAATTTCAAGCAGTTTCAATTTCGCATACGATAATTTCAATCATACCAAAATAAACTTTATCTCCTTTAAAATATGTCATACAAAAAAATTAGCAAAATTATTATTTCTTTACAAGCTTAATGAGCTAGACAATACGATATTAGTGTTAGATGTTCAGCAGAGTAATTAAACGAAAAGGGGCTGTTACATGAAAGATGACTCGCAGACGCGTAAGTCGAGAAATTTGCAAAAAAATAAGATAAGAGTCCGTTCACTCAGGAGGATTTGGCGCGGAAATCGTTCCCCGATGTTCACGTCAGGCTCGAATCTTGCGGTTCCCTGAAATTGCAATTACCGAGTCTCGCGAAGTGTTGCCGAAGGATTCGAAAAAACGCTTAAACTCGTAAATCTGTCGGGTGAAGAGCGTTGGGACAGGAGCGCGCGAGGGGGCACCCCTTCATCGGCCAACGCTCTCCAACGAATTGCAGATCCAAGTACTTGCTTCTTAACTTAACGATAGGATCATTGTACTTCTAAATTCAGCGCATTGTGCTGACTGGTGGCCGTGTAAGGGCGACCGTGTCACAGACGGAAGCGCAAATATCTTCATCTGGCCAGATCGCGCCTCTCCGAGCGAGTTTTAAGCCTCCTTCAACAGGATTCCAGGCGTGGCCACATCCACACTCTTTTACGATCGTGATTTTTTCTCAAAGTTTCCCTCGTCTTTTTCAGGAAGAAATCGCGGTAACTATTTACATGGTGGACTGGAGAAACGGGGCACGCGAGGGTGATAACCTTCTCACGTTGCCATCATGCTCAAAGAGTGTTAACTGTGAGATTGCCGCTCGTTAATGCTAGCAAATTTGTCGGAAATGCGAATCGTTCTTCCGTAAATTCGAGGGTACCAGGTAAAATTGCAAGTTTACTTGCTTGTAATTTTATAATTGCAATATTTAAATTTAACGGTGACGTTCTTAGTTATTTCACCTTAAATTTTACCTACTTAATTACATTTTTACGTCATCGATCATTTATGGATCACCGATTATCACATTTTGATGGATTGTCTAATTTTTATGCACTGAGAAGAATGCACCCTTTCAAAGACGTCGCGATCAAGTCTTTTTTTCCTGAAAAGAATTTAGTAGTTGCTTGTCCTTATCTTTCTTAATTATTTCACATGAAATCCTACATTTTCGCTGCTTAATTAAATTTTTACGTTATGGATCATATATGTATCACCGATCATGTCAAATTTACAATTTGTATGCACCGTGTATGCACCGTTTCAAAGACCTCATGATCAAGCTCATTTTTTCTGAAAAGAATTTACATCGCTTTCTTAATTATTTCACATTAAATTTTTGCTACTTAATTAATTTTTTACGTTATCAATTATTTATGCGTCACCGATTATTTTTCAATTTGTATGCACCGTGTATGCACCGTTTCAAAGACCTCATGATCAAGCTCATTTTTTCTGAAAAGAATTTACGTCGCTTTCTTAATTATTTCACATTAAATTTTTGCTACTTAATTAATTTTTTACGTTATCAATTATTTATGCATCACCGATTATTTTACAATTTGTATGCACCGTGTATGCACCGTTTCAAAGACGTCAAGTTAATTTTTTTTCTGAAAAGAATTGAGGGAATGTTGGAAAAGGAACAAAGTCCCAGTAGCGACAAATTGATTAAATTCCTTTGGCTAGCACGCTAACGAGCATTTATTCCGCGGCTCGCGCTATTTACAATTAGTCGATGCACTATGCAGCGATCCTAGTTCCGGATAACTAGACCTCAAACCACTCTTGTTCCTGTTCGCGCGGCTGTCCGTGTGTTCTCGTTTACGAACACGTTGCCTCAACTCACGCTGTTAATTTATCTAATTACGATACCAGTCGAGATCATTTATCCCGTACTAGAGGAAATTTGAGACGAGCACAGGCCACGGGGGAAATATGAAATTAGTTGCAATGCTTCAGCTACCTCGAAATTTCGCGATATTACAATGTAATCGGTGTCCGGAAGCTCTACCGTTTTCCTCGCGACGATTAAACAGGGAGCACACAAAATTTCATGTTATAACGCTCTTGCGAAGTCCAAAGCGAATTCACGAAATATTTCAATCTTTCAGGTGTTAGAAGAAGTCAGTTTTCAAGTTTCACTATTACTTTTTTTTTAAAATAAATTAGACACATGAAGGATATTATTGAAGCTTTATATGCATTCTTAAATTGTTGGATTTTAATGACATTTCAAATGTTCACCTAAAAGCCTCAGTAGCAATAACTATCTCAAAATGTAACTGACAGAATTTTTATTCAGAAGAATTACCAGAATGGAGCTAGATTTTGCATCAGTTAAGAATGATATCGTTCCTCAAAATTAGTTTACGTTTTTTTAAAAATAAATTAGATAGATTGATTTTAGAATTGAAGTATACTATTGAAGAATTGGATGCATTGTTAAATTATCAGATTTTAATAACATCTCAAAATGTACACCTAAAGGCCTCAACAGCAATGACTACCTCAAAATGTAACTAATAGAATTTTTATTTAGAAGATGAATGATAAATAGAAGATAAATGTCAATGAGTTTAAATGTAAGTCTAAACTGAATTACCAGAATGGAGCTAGATTTTGCATCAGTTAAGAATGATATCGTTCCTCAAAATTAGTTCACGTTTCTTTTTTTAAAATAAATTAGACACATTGATTTTAGAATTGAAGTATACTATTGAAGAATTAGATGCATTGTTAGATTGTCAGATTTTAATAACATCTCAGAATGTACACCTAAAGGCCTCAACAGCAATGACTATCTCAAAATGTAACTGACAGAATTTTTATTTAGAAAATAAATGATAAATGTCAATGAGTCTGAATGTGAGTCTAAACTGAATTACCAGAATGAAAGTAGATTTTGCATCAGTTAAGAATGATATCGTTCCTCAAAATTAGTTCACGTTTTTTTTAAATAAATTAGACACATTGATATTAGAATTGTAGTACACTACTGAAGAATTAAATGCATTTTTAAATTATCAGATTTTAATAACATCTCAAAATGTACTAAAAGCCTCAACAGCACTGACTATCTCAAAATGTAACTAATTGTCACAGAATTTTTATTTAAATAGAAGATAAATGTCAATGACTAAAGCTAAACTAAATTATTAGAATGAAGCTAGCTCGGTAAAGAATGATATCCTGAAAATTAGTAATAGTATAGAAATTGAATGAGAAACTGGTACACCGTTAAACAACGCATCAGAAAAATCGTCTCCCGAAGAAGCAAGGTGGCCAAGGCAAGCCCGATCGATGCATAATGCCGGTAAATTAATTTCTCAAACTCGATTTCCTCGAAGAGGCCCACTTTCAGCATCGATAAACGTCGACGGTGCCCCTTCGTTCGTTCGACCGTGTTTCCAACCTACAAACTCGACCTCGAAAAGGATCTCGTTGCTCTGGCAATCCTCTTTTCGCCAACATTTTCGCCGAGTCCTGCAAAATTGTTAATCCGAAGCTTTTCCAATTACACAGTTCGTCCTCTCCTGCTCCTTCAGAGCTTCTCTCTTCGATCTCCCCGGCCCACGCTCTCTTTCGGCTCTTTGTAAGCGAAAATACTCAATTCGGACGTTAAATTCAATTACAGCATCCCTGATTAATCCTAAGTATCCTTTTCCTGAAGGAACGGCTTCAATCTTCTTCGTGTTCGCCTTCTTCTTCGAACGAGCTGGATCTCTTTCGGCTTAGCTGCTCCTTCGGTTGAATAACACTGTTGCGATATGACGCCATTAAAATCTGCTGAGATGATCGTTCAGCGATCAGGATTATTATTTTAGGATATAGTCTTATTAATCGAAGCCATTCATTTCTACTTATTCGAACAAAATGGATATACATTAACAACTTCATATCCTCTAAAAATTTAGTCTCTTCATTCATAACCCTCTTGAAAAATACAAGAATTCTGAAATTTGTGAACTTGTTTGGAAAATGGAGCTTGTTCATATTAACATAAATTGAATTGTCAAGTACTAAGATTACAATGTACCAGCTTGAATAATCTTAAAAGTCATAGTTCAACTATAAACTTAACTAAGTGCACGACATTTCGAATCTCAAATCTTGAATTTTTCTTCCATCACGAATTTGACAAAACCAGGAAGAATTTCGATAAGCACGGTGCGTCAAGATGGTTCTTTTAATCAAATTTATCATGAGGTTAACAGTGTTTCGTGGTATTCTGAATGGTGAAACGTGGACCACCCAGGGCTCGTCAGGAAGACGACAAGATAATTTCTGCCTCTCAAAAAAAGGCAGCCCAGTCATCGCCTCTAACTGGTAGTCCTTCTCTTAATCTTTCTTCCATGAGCCCTTAAGTATCCGCGACCACTCGAGCTTCTCACGATGCTCCCTCGCTCGGCGCCGTGGTATCCCGTTCTAGTTCTTCTCAGGAATAGATGCGTTGCATTAAATGCATCCGAATGACGCGTGAAATTGCATATCCGTGCAGCGAGATCCGACTGCGGAAAAATTTGTTTGCTTCCTTTTCGAATATTTGTGGAAATTTCTGTTCTTAGAAATTTTTTTAATTGAACTTTGGAGTTGGGAAGTTCAATTGGGGTTGAAGGATTTGGTTAAAAATGGAAGGGGGAATTAAGGAAGGTTAAGGGAAATTCAAGAAAGGTTTTCATGGTCTTTTATTTTAGCATCATATGAAAGTTTATTAAAATATAATAAAAGACTGCTAATTAATTTTCGCCAATTATTCTTAATCTTCAAAAAGTGGTTCTTGTTAGTAAATAATTCTGCAGATCCTGAATTTATGAATGAAATATTAATTTAGGGGGTGCGTACCCCTAACAGTGACACTGTAAAATTTCTCTAAAGAGTATACAAATGTTTTAGAATCTTTCTAAACTAGTTTAACAATTTGAGAAATAATCGAATTGATCGATGCCTTCAGCGAATGCTTACAACACGATGGCAGCTCGGTATAAGAGCGTACTCTTTACATTTTCTAGTAGTGTCTTTCGAGCAGCTAAGTGAGACGGTTGTGTGACTCCACATACAAGTGTATCGCATTAAGAAAAGACTACTTCAATAACGTCCACCTTTTTCTTGCTGTTTGCTGTTATTTGCAGTGGAAGAATTAAAACTTTTACTGCTTGGCATCTTGTGAAAATGAAAGGTACGAACATTTTGTTTAGCTACTATTTGTGAGAATTCAGAGCAATTGTGAACTTAATTTTCAAGCTTCATTTTGTTTTTGATTGCAAGTAGAAGGGCTTTTGCAAAGGGACAGACAAATTAATATAATTCAATGTATAACGGATTTATTGCAGCCAGCATCTAGTTTTTGTTCATTTCTTTGAACATCTCTCCTTTGAAAGAGAATTATAATAACAGAAATTATGATCGGTTGTATCATAAAAAAATAATGTAAGATACCTATAAAAAAATATGAGTTAATTCTCAAAGATGCAGCCCTTTCAAAAAATCCCAACGATGAATCCATTATTCATCCATAATTAACAAAGATAAATGTCAAATCAATCGTTCCGTAAGAAATCTCCACCCTCGAAGAAGCGCTGTTTCAAAAATCTAGTACCTTTTCCCGAAAAGTCTAGTGAATTCCAAGGTTTGAGGCGTACAGAACAGATGGCAGCACGCATCTGGTCGGTAATTCCGAACGTGCTGCCGTCTGCACGCTGGGAATCGAACTGAATTCCGGTCAATTCTTTCTCCCTCTTCTGGAGAGAGAAATAATATTCCATGAAATCCTCGGCAGCACCATTTTGCGCGTCTGTCCTGGGTCGTCGCGAAGATCGGCGTCGCGTCGCGGCTTTACAATACCGTCAAATTACACACGCGCTCCCTTTGTGCTTGGAAACACTCGCAGGACGACGCCGCGAGGGCAGAAGCATTTCCGCGAGGAAACGAATCGCGATTTGCATCCCTTCAATGTTCGACGAAACATTGTTTTTTTTATTCCCGATAAGTTTTCACGATTTATCCGACAGGTGATTTTTATGAAATTGTAAAAACAAAATAAAAGCGCGCAGTGATTTGATGATCGTCGATGCCGGATCATCCCCCTCCAGTAGCGTTAATCGTCCATCGCGTTCACTCGGAATCATCGAGTTATTATAAATACTTTATCGCACGCTTTTTCACGGGGACAAACGCGAAATTGCTTTAATAGCTCGCTTTTAACATTCGCGTCTGGAAACGATGGATTTATTCGCGTTTTACTCGCGTCGGAATCAATGTGCTTTATGCTTAACTATTTTTTTTATTTAGTGATACTCTACTGTAATTATTTTATTTTTAAGTGTGAATAAACATAAGCCTCGATTTATATTATATTTATATTCAACTTATGTTAGTTAGATCTTTGCTACTTTGTACGTTAAATATGTCACTTCTTTAAATATAAATTCATGCATTTCAGATTGACAAGTGTTGTAACTAGTAATGTAACGAACATAATGTTACCAACACATGTTAGCATTAAAGTTATTAATTTTGATTTACATGAATATACCAATATGGTTGTTAATATAAATAAATGTGCTTGATACTTCATCCAGGGTGGTGAATGCTTGGTTTCGAAAGGAACATCAGCAAGTCAGTTATCAGGAACGAAACGTTGTTTATTCAACGGCAGAATGCAAGCAGCGTTTCACTCGAACGTTTCCCTTTTTAGAAGGCGTAATTTCGCGAGGCGCAATAAACCCAAGCTTTCCTTTCATTCCGGCCGAGGATCGTTTCGCGTGCATTTCTCAATAGAAAAAGTACAGGAAAGGTGGCAGTCGGTGAAATCGGAGCGAGTTAATCCTTTGATCGGTCAAGCCTGATCGCGGATTTCTTCGGCGGGCGAAGAGAGGAATCGGGCCCGTTAACGCGCCATCAAGATGAATATTCCGGAATTTATCAAAGATTCGAAGAGATCGCGGCTGGCCTTAATGGTGCACCGGATACGGCTTCAAAAGGAATTACGTAATACGACTTTTTCGACGGGCTGATTGCGAAGTAACGCGACCACCGTCGACTACAACCCGACCGAAAGGAGAGAGCGAGCCCTCGTTAAATATTAAACTTTAAGGATCGCTTTTCCACCATGAAGCTCGACTTTGCACGCTCACACACACACGCGTGCACAAAGACACCGGGAAGATGCTGTGTTTCGCGCAAAGAACAGAGCGCACGCATACCGCTTCTACATTCAATCCGAGTCCTTTCCTTCTCGTAACGACATCGCGCGATCGTTGGAAACGAGACATTTGAGAGATTATGCCAATCCGCCGTGTAAACCACCCGGAGAGGAAATACTTATGAGTTTCTCTGCCACCTCTTTTTGTATCCCTACTCCGCGAGCTTTCTTGCCATTCTGAAAGAGAAATTAACGCATTGACTGCTCTGGGGGTGTCTCCGCCAACTTTTGCAACGTTTTATTG
This sequence comes from Megachile rotundata, assembly GCF_050947335.1. Lineage (NCBI taxonomy): Eukaryota > Metazoa > Arthropoda > Insecta > Hymenoptera > Megachilidae > Megachile > Megachile rotundata. The sequence goes on from NC_134996.1 coordinate 12,116,157, forward strand.
TCTTCCGTGGCCACGATGGGGATCTTGTTGTAACTGATTGAAGTATTGTAGAAACCTTGTCGCGAAAGATTGGGGTCCAAAGAGTCCTCAATTTTTATTTCACACACATGGGTTCAAACATATATGTGCGAAGTTCTCTGAATTTTTTCAGCAAATGGTATGAATATATTTGTAGCCTCGGACGTTAGGATCCTCTTCATTGACGTCGGGTTAAAATATTTTCTTAGTTATCCTATGTTTTATGAGAACCATAAACAATGTGTTAGGTGTGAATTATATTATATGAGTTACATGAAGGGTAACTTTCAAGAATATTATCAAGATGTAAGACATTGACTGCAGAATAAAATATTTCCTCAGTCACCCCTGTTTTACAAGAATCATATAAAAAATATGGCGTATATCAGTGACTTGTGAATTATATTTTATGAGTTACATGAAGGGTAACTGTCAAGAATATTATCAAAATATAAAACATTGACTGCAGAATAAAATATTTCCTCAGTCACCCCTGTTTTGCAAGAACCATATAAAAAATATGGCGTATGTCAATGACTTGTGAATTATATTATATGAGTTACATGGAGGGTAACTTTCAAGAATATTATCAAGAAGTAAAACATTGACTGCAGAATAAAATATTTCCTCAGTCACCCTTGTTTTGCAAGAACCATACAAAAAATATGGCGTATGTCAGTGACTTGTGAATTATATTTTACAAATTACATGAAGGGATCTTATCAAGATGTAAAACATTGACTGCAAAATAAAATATTTCCTCAACCACCCCCTTTTACATGCCCCCCATATATGACATACGTTAATTCTCTATGAATTATAAATTCTTCCAAAAAATTTCACAGATAATAAGTATGACAATGAAAGTAATTTTGATGGTTTTAGCGAGAGGAAAATTCCCCCTGCAACTTTGTAGCAATTGGCCCGATTTGTCATCCGTGTCAAATTTCGGTCTAAGCACGTCCGGTATTGGCCATGGGTCGGCACGTCATTCGCTCATTATACGATCCAATTAAGGCTCGACTGGTATACGCCAACAGTCACAGTCCTTCTGTCCTCGTAATTGGCCCTATTCGGAGACAACGCGTTCCCATGGACGCCTCCGGGCTCGGATCGCTCGAAATCATTCGATGCCGATTCCTTGACAGTCACGATTCCTCGTTTATTAAATCGTTTCCCTTGGTCCCTACACGAATTTGCTCCCTCGAATTTCGATCGTCGCTCCAGTCCGGCAATGGAAATGTGTCCGGAAATTTGAGTGTTCGATTTTCGCATAAACTCCTTCATTACTGGTAGAGGACCGTTGACAGATTTTCAGCGAGGAGAAACTTAAGCCTGCTATCATAATTTGTTCAATTTTTATATGTTAAAATTTTCAAATACAGAATAGATTTTCCCTTTGCACTTGAAGATTTTTACTGTCTGCTAAAAGCAAATTTAAAAATTACAAAGTTAAATAAATTCTTTTGTTATTATTTCTCTACTGAAAAGTTTAAGCCTGCTGTCATAATTTGTTCAATTTTTATGTTAAAATTTTCTAATACAGAATAGATCTTCCCTTTGCATTTGTAGATTTTTACTGTCTGCTAAGAGCAAGTTTAAAAATTACAAAGTTGAATAAATTCTTTTGTTATTATTTCTCTACTAATAATTTCTATTATCATGTGCTTCGTCATATGCATACCTCACATGTGTAATAAAGAATTAGTTAAAAAATCCTTATTTTAAATTATTGTACAAAATCAAATGGCGGCAACCCTCCCGAGCTCTAAGACTTATTTTCTAAATTTTTCATGTAACCTTAATAATTGCCATTCGTGCAAACTAGCAATAAGGCTTGCATTTTAGAGCGAAAAGGAGAAGAAACGTTCATTGTTCCAGGAGCAATTCATTTCGAAAAACTTCCATCTACAGTAATCTCCCTCGAATGTGAACAAAACGTATCGTAATTATTATTTTTTTAACCATCCTTTCTTCCTGCGTGATTTACCGCAAACTAGCGACGAGTAATCAACCCCCAACCACCTTCAGAAGAAAATTCAAATGGAAAAAGTAAGGGAGGAAAAACAAACACGTTTATGTCTAGTTTCGTGATTTCCCGAACGAATCATTTTGAAAAAACTTTCCATGATTGTCTCATCAAATCCTCCTCACTTATATTCAAATACGAAACGCGAATGAAAAACGTCGTTATTATTTTTCTAGCAACATACATCAATATTGTTTTTTCTCATCCTCCATTTCGTTCAAACTAGCGATGAGTAATCTGCGTTCCTCCCCCTTTTGCTATTCGAAGAAGAAACATTTACATCTCGTTTCGCCGGGGATTTCGTAAAAAATTTTACGTGTCGTAATTGTCTCATCGATCTTTCCCTCGATTTACTCATATTCTTCAAATATTCCGCGAACGACCAACGCACATTATTTTTCTTCCCGTTTCGTTTATCGCAAACTAGCGATGAGTAATCGGCAACGTGGGGGTTGGGCTTTTCCTATTCAAGAGAAATAGGAAAGAAATAAAACGAAGAAGAAACAAACGCATTTACATCTCGTTTCGTTATTTCACGAACGATTCGCGAGGGGTGGGAACAAGCGTCGGCGTCAGATGCGCGATATTATTTTTCATTGCGCCCATCGAACGCGTAGAAATGTTGGCGCGGCTAAAAAAGAGAACCGGCCATAATGATTCTCGTAACGATTTCGGTTTATTTTCCCGCGGCTGCACACCGAAATATCTAATGGGACGTCGCGTACCGTATGGAACGCTCTCATTACCGCATCTCGTTCTTTTTTTCTTCGGCATTTTAATTGCAGCAATGGGCCGCGCCACCGCTAAGAAATAATTATGCCTGCCAGGTACCAATACACCTACGCTCTGATCCTCTCTTTCTCTCTCCCATCTGTTTGGACGGACCTTCCTCCCTCTCAAGGGGTGCACAGAACCCCCGAAGAGTTCCGCGCCGTTTCTTGTTTGCACGACCCCCATCGCCCGCCACGATGGTATCACACATGCCACGCCCTCTTAACGACGAAATTATAGCAGCCATGTTTGTCCAAAGATCAAAGGGCCAGGTGCGAAAACTTTTCGGTCGGGCCTACTGTCGAAAGAAAAAAATAATTCCCATTTTATTTTCTCTTCTTTTCACCCCCTCGATCAACTTTCTTCTCACATCTCGTACTCGCAAAATTGTCTTCAAATTGTAGAAATCATTCACAGTACTTTTGAGTATAACCAAGAACGGTCATTCAAGTATTCTGAAGATTATTTCCTTTCTTGTATAACTTGTTTCTAATCCAACTTCGAAATAATTGCGAATATTTCTCTACTTATTTACCCATTTTATAAGCAGGTTTGATACAACGAAGCATTAGTGTATTTGTAGATAATAGGAGCGTTCAAATGCTTGATCATTTAATTTGATTATAATCCTCGAACTGGCGTTTCAGGGTATTAATTAATCCCCGATTGCTGACACGATATAGCCGTCAAAATGGTTAGAATGACACGTTTCGGGTCTGGAGGGACATAATTACGGTCGACCACTTGATTAGTCATTTAAAGGCAGACTTGCTGGTCACTCTTCCTGTTTTCTATTTTTACCTGATGAATTAGGAACTGAATGGGCTTAGAAATTCCCCTGCTGATACAGCTTTTTATTATGTTCCAAGAGTCTGTCAAAAATCTTTCAAATTTGCGAAGGAATGTATTTTATTTTCTTCAAAGAAGAAAGGAGATTTATAAAATGCCTTTTGTAAAGGAAAAAATAATATCGATTATCATAAAAGTTATTTCTAATATGGCTAACAAAGGTGGTATAAGATCAAAAGATCTTAACGTCCAGTTTACAATAAACACGAAGAGAAACAAGTCGAGTGAGGACACGGTTCTAGTATCGCGGTTTAGAATCTTGAACGCGTGTCTCGAGCATCCCAAGAGGGAAAGAAGTAGTCTGTCGCTTTTGGCTCTTCTCGGCATTTTCTTCCCCCTTTCGCGAACCAGCTTACCAGAGATTTTTCAGCGTGGCCCGAGGCCAGCAAAGATGCAACAGGCCTCTACTAACAAACCCGGAAAATCTTCAGGTACTTCTGCCTCTAGTGGCCTCAACGCGTGTAGTGTCATACATGGAAGCATGCTAGTTAGGCTAGTAACTCTACTTTTCACCCCTGCTTTCCGTACACTCGTGAAGACGGCAGACGAGAAAAATGTAAAGTCGGAGGGTGGCGCTCTTATCACTTTTCCTGTTTCCTTGTGTCAAGGTTTATAGCGTGAACTTGTTCAAGTGATTCACAAATTCTTTCTTTAACTTTTTTAAATCTACTTGACTGTGATATTGTTTGACTGTGAATATTGGTTGACTGTGAAATTGACTGTGAGAGTTGCAAAGAAGTAGAGAGAATAAAGAAGAAGATAGTTGCATTTGATCTAAGTTAAATTTCATTTGAGGTACACTTGCTGTAACATTTCATATCATATAATGTAATCTGTCACAAAGAGGGTGAAGTTGCTCCAAAAATTTTTTGCAATGAGTTAGGTTGCACCCTGTCGATAGCACCCTAACAAGGAAAATAGTGGATCATCCCTTTTTGACAGGCCAGCGGTTTTGCGATGTATTCAGGTGGAGAGGGCAAAATGTTTGTACACTTGAATTTTGAAAAAATGCAATTGCATCGACAATCGAACGAGACGGTTTCTCGGGGGCGGGGGGCCTCGCGAGGGGTAAACGGAAGAAGGTTGCCGAGGGTGGAGGAGGTATGAATATTAATGTGCTGAAACAGCTAAACGCAAGAGGGCCCTTCGAACACTCGCTATCTATTAATCCTCAGCCTGCAATCTGCATCGAACGACGAAGTCACGTTGTTCTTCCATAGCGTTATCCTACGAGATTATAATCCGGAAAGGGGAAAAGAACGTTTCAGATGGAAAATTCATTAGAATATTACTTCGTTCTCCGGTCAAGTAGTCGATCGTTTATAGGTTTGTTAAAAGCTGTAACGACGAACTGGATCGATTCCCTTTAAGTTCGAATACCAATTGCAACCATGACAGCAATTGGTTTTATCGGAAATTACTGAACCTTATGAATTGTAATGATCGATGTGTCGATTGAAATATTTGACTGTTAATTTAAATTGTGTGTAGTAAGTTTGAAGATATTACAATAAATTACCTAGTCTTTTTCGATTATGTTGCGATGTATTTTGCACGCGTTTGATCTTTTTATTATAAGAAGAAGTTTGAAAGAAAAACGAAAACGATCTGAAAGGATAATTCGTGTAGAAGGAAATCAAAGTCCGCATGCATGGTCGAGTAAAAATAACTGACCCTGTGATGCGCAAGCATCGGTATAAGTCACGTGTGCAGCCATCGGCAAGGGTGAAATGGAAAAATATTTTTCCATTTTCCCTTCTCGTAGACACGGTCGTACACACGAAGAAGACTCCGGTCTTTTCTTCATCTATTATGCGCGTTACACTCGAGCCGAAGAGAGCGAGCTCGCACTTACGTGTATTTTATGCATTCGAACGGATGCAGCCTGATGCGCCAAGGGGGAGGAAGAGGGTTCGGGGGTGGAGAAGAGAGGGTGTCGGATAGTAGACGGTAGAAGGGAGGATAAGCGAGGGGGGTATAGCTGGAGCTATCAAGAGGCTACATATAAAATCATAAGGCATGTTGGCCACGCCCACCACCCCACCGGTTCACCAATCGCCGTGGACTGCATTTAAATCGCAACCCCTCGGTGCATTGTCGACTTTTTTTTCCGCGGGCGGGCCGACTCGGCCCTGAATATATATCCCGCAGGCTGTGCCAACACCAGGAATATTCATATTCCTATTCCTGCTACAAACCGTCGCACGCGTACCATACAACCACCATTCACCACCCTTCTCTATCTCTCCCTTTTTCACCGTCCCTATCCTTCCTATCTCCCTAGACACGCATACACGGACTAACCACCATTTCACGAGATCCCTTGCCATCGTATCTGCAAGGATCCCTACCCTTGGATCTTCCTGGATGAATCGCTCCCCCTACCACCCAAGCTTCCTGCACACGCGTGTCATTTACGTGCACTTATCATCCACCTGTCTACACGGAACCGTGCGTCGACCATTCACATTCTCATTTTCCTCTCATGGTAGCTGATAACTCGGCTAGATAGCGAACGGGGGTGGTTTCTTCTTCACGATTCCCGATATACCCTGCAGGACTTCGCTTTGCCGGGGGCTGCGAGCAAAGTGCATTCCACGATAATGGATTAGGAAGGTATTTTGTACGATGGTTTTTCGGTCTGTCCGTCGTTCAGGGGTGCTTTCGTCATTCGGTTCGATGAGTCGGGCTTGTGGATCTTTATACTTCTTCCTAGTCTTCTTACATGCGTTTCTTACTAAAATTATCCTCTAATCTTTCTGCATATAGCTTACAATATAACAATACATATAAGGAATAATACATATAAGCACAATATAATATAACATACAATTACAATATAACAATACATATAAGCACAATGTAATATAAAATACAATTACAATATACAAAATACATATAAACACAATATAATATAAAATACAATTACAATATAAAAATACATATAAGCACAATGTAATATAAAATACAATTACAATATGCAAAATACATATAAGCACAATATAATATAAAATACAATTACAATATAAAAATACATATAAGCACAATGTAATATAAAATACAATTACAATATACAAAATACATATAAACACAATATAATATAAAATACAATTACAATATAAAAATACATATAAGCACAATGTAATATAAAATACAATTACAATATACAAAATACATATAAGCACGATATAATATAAAATACAATTACAATATAATATAACATAAGCTTATAATATTTGCAAGAACTCAATAAAATAAAATTGATAAAAATAACTTATGATTTAAGATCATTTAAATCTGTCCGCTTTAAATTATTATTATATATAGATTTGGGAGACTGTGAATATAAAATGAAATCTTCTGATAATTGATCGGAGCGAAAGATTGTACCGTAATCGAGAAATAACGGTAATTGGGAGAGAAACAGTTAAACGTTCGATGATTTATCCTTGCAACGGACGATTAAATTGTTTCTCCTCTCGTCGTTTTGAATAGATTGAATTCATTCTTCCAGCGATATAACACGTACAGCGTAACGTCTACAGATATAAATGACACTTCTAGCAAATAAAGCAATTTCGCTCTGGCTCCGAGCAGCGAGAAGTTCCTTAATTGTATTTAAGCAGAAATAAACGAGGAGCAACTTAACTTCAGTCCGTTGTAATGACTTTTATTAAACGCGTCCCCGTGATATTCTCGTTAAAGTTAGTTCGGAATAGCTTATTCCGTAACTTGTTGTTTGACGAGGAGTATCCTAGTTGGATAACTACGTTCGTATATTGCGCACAATGGCAACCGAGAAAATTGCCAAAGTACGTTTCAGTAACCAATAAGCGTTTAATAAACAAATCAGAAGTACTTCAAAACCACTCAATTTCTTAGAAAAAATATATTTATTGAACCTCAATTTAAATTGTCAGTTGTGACACAAAATGAAAATTTATTTTAACAATGATTTCGTATGTCTCATACATGATAGGACGTTGAGATGAAATTGTAAGCTGATGACATTGAAAATGCTGTGCGATGAAAATTTTATATCTGCAAAAATTATAATAAATATGTGATCATTTAGTTAGGATTTAAATGTGTCATACAGGACTGAAAATTATCGTCACGTTTCTTTAATACAATCCGTGTTATGATATCCTATAAGAAATAATTCATAAAAATAGTTGGAGTTTATACGCGAATGAGCACATGAAGGGTTTCCATGCAAGAAAAAAAAGAGGATGTAGAAAAAAGAAACGTTGAAACATTCTCTAAAATTATTGGTAGGGTACGGCACTCTTGCCGAAGGGGACCCTTATCCCTTCCTTGGAGCCTATCTTTTTAGTACATCACCCTAACAGCCCCTTCCCAGTAACCGGCGGGTTCCATCGTTCGCTCATTTGATTTCTTCTTCGTGCGGAAATGGCTGAGCAGCCATTCGCGCAAGACTTCCGGTCGGCTGGAGATAGAAATGGAGTCCCCCTGTTGAAAAAGGGTAAGGGAATCACCGTTCAACCACCGGCGAGGTCTTCGTTGCCCCGGGAAATTTGCCGTTCGCCGAAAATTGATAATAAATTCGATAATACCTCGTGCCGATAATCGAATGAGATAAAATACCAGGATATCTCGTTGATATCCTTCGGCGAATCGTCGACGTCTTGCGTTTCGCTCTATTTCGACTACCACCCCCTCGGATGCTGCCGTTCATTCTATTAACGATCCTCGATCGAGTTCCTTATTAAATTCGAGAATTACCGCTTCATTGCCCGCCAACGGGACCGTATACTTTCATTCACCTCTCTTTTTTCTCTTCAAGAAATATCATATTACTTTGTCATTTTCACAGCTGCTCAAGGTTTCAACCTCAGCAAAAAAATAGAAATCAAAATTAAAATATGAGAGTAGATCTGTCGATTTGAAAATTTACACTGTAGTGATGATGAAGACTCTTGAGACTTGCGTGACAAAAGACATCGCTGTACATGTAGCAAAGTAACGCGTACTAACGTCTGGTGACCTAACACATAAGTCATCTCTTGCGTGGTCTAACTCCCCCAGTATCTGCTCCCTGTCTGCGACTATAACATTGACTATAACATTCGTGATGATTGAAATTCCTGTGATTACTTTTCGCGAACAGCGTCGGAAAAAATGGACGGCGATTATAAATTAAAAACAACGAGAGCCGTGGACGGGATTCGTTAGCTGGTTGCAATTATAAAAGTTACAAGACGCTGGTAATATTTCACGTCTGGCATTGTCGTGGGCCGGATTCCTCGCCAACGGCAGTTTCGCGCTGCCGCCATTTTACCACCCTTAATTTCTGGATCCAATCAAAATGACTCACGCGACTTTGCAAGGCGATTCAACCCCCTCGAGGCACACCGGTTACGAGTGATGCAATTACGCTTAAACTCTAACGAGCTAACTCTTGATAGAAAATGGCTGTATGCTCCGTTGGCTGCAAACAGTCAAGTTATTACCGTTCCCCCTTTGTCTCCTTACTAATTTTTCTTCTTCTTATTGTCACGGATTCCTGAATATTTATCGATTCTGATAGGAGTATTAGGAGCATCACTTTTATAGAACATCACTGAAATTTGCAAATAAAGACAGGACTCAAGTAAAATTTTATTTTTCAGGACCTTCTTAAAAATACAGTAAGGATATTCTTCGCTCAAATATTTTTTGTGAATTATAAAAATAAAGTTGAACTTTCTTGACAATATAAAATGTGGATATCTTCGAATGAAGAAGAACGACTTTCAGCATAACTCTTGCAAATAGCCCCTAGGTTCCATTTTCGTCCGAGGGATCTCGTGGTCCCTTTTAATTGACCGCTCGATTTCTCCACAAGAAAGGAACCATTTGGGAAATTGCTAAAATTTCTATCAGCAATTTCGCGAGCTCCTGCCTCCTTCTTCTCCGTTGGAATAAAAGGCCGATAGGGTGGCGGAGGAGGAGAATAAAACGAGTGCGGGAGATGCGGTATATAGAAACGGGAGAGCTTGCCTCGTCAAAGGTCCGACGCGGAAAAGTCGTTTCGTCCTGGCCATTGTCAAGTGCCCTCGTCCAAGGATCCTAAAGGCACTGTCGTTCTGCCCGATGTCCTTTCGCTTCCGCGAGGAATTTCCTTCCTCTCTTCCTTTCCACTGAATGCTTGTCAGAACCAGAAGACATCTTTTGTAGCGAGTTAGTGGTTCGTGGAAAATTGTGTGTTGTACTCTTCGATATCCCGCGAACGATTTCTTGTCTTCTTCGAGACTTTTCGTTCATTCAACGATACGCAATTTCTACGATGAACGTTCTATTTTACCGTCAACAATTGTTCTTTCGATCTCAATTTGTTCAAATTTGTGAAACGTCATGAGGACTCATGGAACAGTCTCATATTGCTCACGTATGTTAGTTTAAAAGGTATGCGTGATTTGAAGGGAAACCAGAGTAGTTTCAAAGGTACGAAGCTTGCAGGTGTCCTCGTTACTAGGATCACCCTGTAGAAGAATCATTTCTTTCCGCTAGTAGCGCGCCTCGGGTCATTAACGTAACACGTCGGTGTATTGCGAGAAGAATAGGTATGGCGGGTTAAAAGTAGGGGTGGATCGGGGGTGTTCGTGACGTGTTCGCGATAATAGCTATGATTAGAGTCGCAAACGGCATATGGATGGCGCGGTTTTTTTAATGCGCTCCTCAGATTCCACGAAGGCTCCATATGTACGGTGTATAGGGTACGAAAATAAAAATGTCGACGCGGTCGACACAAAGGACGTGAATTTTAATAATAGATTTATGCGCATATGTTAAGTACTGCTCCTCGTCATTATATCTAGGGGTGCCACGAAAACCGACGGGTTTAAGATTTAATGGTATCTGCAACAATAGCGTGCGGTGCATCGTGCGAAACTTTTTTATCCGCGTACACAGCATTACCGAGCACCCTATTTTTGCATTCGATTATCATCCCCCGTGGGCGTAGACGCGCGATTCGAGGGTGTCGATGGTCGCCATCTTGAGAACGCGCGACCTTCGCCGCTCGCGATCATCGCGTATGCATAAGTTTGCACTCCATTCTTGTCGACTTCCCTCTTAAGAAAGTTAACGTGTTACACAGAAAATAGCACTGTAAGATAGTAAACACTAAGTAGAAATAATTTGTATAATCAAAGATCTTGTAGTACATCAAAATTTTTTTCAACTTTGTTGATTAGTAACTGTAAGATCAATTATGGATATTGCAAAGCTTATTAACCCCTTTTTGGCTTTCTGAAGGAGAAACTTGAGATTATGGTCATCATAATCATACTGAATTAGTCTATTAAATTTTGGTTAACATGTGTTTGACTACATATGTGATTTAATTTGAAATATCGAAGAGGGTGGTTTTGTTTGCATACTGAAACAAGAGTATATTTAATTCCTTGATGTATGCAAGGTTATTGTGACCCACCTACACAAGAAGAAAAAGAAGATTTATTAATAAAGCTTGCAGATGAAATAAAACTCTTTTCTGTATCTCCTAAATCACACCCTCACAAGAATTTTGCATCATGTGACCGAGACTTAATAGCTTAAATCTCACATTCTCTTGTATTTTATAATAATTACGTTGATGAAATTTTCCTACTTTCTTCTTAGAAGTTCACACAAATTTTAATGTGAATTTGAAGTACCGCCTCGCAAGGGTGAAATGATAGTTCGCGAAGTTTATCTGCAGCGTCTTGGTGTCGCCATTTTGTCATTAAGCTTTCAATCGAGATACGTAAGTCGTTTATAACCCCCGTCGTTTTGTAGCAGCCCTAAAGGGTTTACGCTGGTGGCACTCGAAATGGCCCCTTGGAGAATATTTTTCTACTAATGGCTCCGGTCTACCGAACCCTCGATGCAGCCACCTTCCTCCCGATGTCTTGCCTTTCCCTCGTCGATACCGACGTACGCTTCGTAAGTAATTGAACATGGTCACGTGAAAACAACCCCCGTGCGTCGTTGCAAGGACCGAGGGTTTTAATACGGCGAACGCGTTCTCCTCCGGAAGGAAAGAAAGATGGAGGACGGCGGAACGCCTCCGAGGGAGACATTGATTCTCGCGCAGATGCGTTTCTGCCAATATCCTCGAGACAATTTTCAAATATTCATCTTCTGCATGGTAGAAACCTTAGCCTTCATCTACTACAATTTTTACAAATTTTATTAACACCCTAGTTAATTATTTCACCCTTAACTCTGAAGACTGAAGATAGCAGACTGAAGGTAGAAGATTGAAGTAGAATTTTTATTTTTATCAACAAAAATTTTAGAGATTTGATATAAAGGACTGTATGTTGTAGAGACTTTGAAGAGTATCCCACAATTTTTTTCATTTTTTAAATGATGAAAGGAGTGTAAACCATCTGCAGAGGGTTAATACATTTTGTTTGTATTCCACCTTCTAAGTTTTCACCGATGTTTTCGGTCGTACAAATCTCGATGTTAGGGGTCGTTTTATCTCAGCTGTCAGTTAAGGGTTTGTGGTTTTGAAGCATGGGGGTGCGATAGGATCAGAAATAAGGGCTCCTAGCAGTCTCAAACAAAAGCACCTAACAGACTTGACGTCTACGTCAAAATAGCTGCTACTTATTATGCGTCAGACAAAATTAATTTATTTCCTCAAAAATATTAACATCCCTCAAACATCGTTACCCACTACGATTGCTAAATAATCTTCAATTATTCACTGCATCATGTAATAAAAATTCGAGTTTCACCTTATTTGCCAACTCCGCCACCCTCTCCGTCAATAGTCCCCCTGGAGAACGTTTACCTTCGGTTCATGAATAACAAAAAAATTTTCCTCGTCGTATAATTCCCGAATTCTTCTTCCCGAACAAGCAGAAGTCGACTTTGATCGCGTTAGTCCACGGACTCCATGCAAATTCGTGTTTCGCGACAACCGGCCTCGGTGAAGTCACCGGGTTCGCGGCGAAGAAGCTCGTAAGTCGGCTCGTTAGCAGGTTATTTAGCAGCGATTTACTTAGTTTTCGGGCACGATGAAATTGCGGGCCACGCGATTTCGTATTTAAATCGGATAATCGTGTTTCCCAACGGCGCAGGGGACGAGAGAAAACGAAACGAGACGAGGCGAGAGTCGGCCCGCAGCCGCCATCTCTGCGTCCTCCCTGCCATGTTGATTTTTGCGCGGGCGTAAGGGTGCCTCCATACGAAGCGACCGCTCCGTCTTCCTCCTCCTGCGATTCCTACAAAGCGATTCAAAAATCTGCTCAATTATTCGGTGGCGATAAAAAGTTTCACGGGGGACAAATAAATTTTCCAACGCGTGAAAAGTTCGACGCAAATTAATCGTCGTGACGCGCTTGTCTCTGACGTCGCAGGGTCTCTACGTCGAGTTATTACGAATGTCCCCACCCCCTGTTTGGGTATCCCCACCCGTTGTAACACTCCCGAAGGGCTGGTGCACACAAAGCACACATCTACCCCATTACGCGGTACAGTCAGCGCGAAAAGGCAACCCTCTTCTCGGCTCGATTATTATCGACGCTAGACGTCTGCTAGAATCGTCGCTCGAGTTGTCCACATACGTCGAACGATCTATCGAGCATCGTCAATCGGTATTTTTGTGACTTTGCTCGAAAAAACCGCAACGATGGGCGGTAAAGTACGGAGAGGGAGAGAGTCGGCAGAAATCGGGAGGCGCTGCTGTACTCTCGACTCCTTTGCCCCCTCCCATCGTTCACCCCTCGCTTTTTTTGCATTAATTAAAAGCTCCTGCCTCCGGGCCGCCAGTAGTACGGCCATCTTGGCTCGAGGCACGCCTCCTCTCCTTTGTTTTCGGATTTTTTTAATGATTTCTCCTTTGCAGACGCGTATCCTTCTCTCTCCCTCTACGCTCTCTGCTGCCCTCTCTTTTCATTCGCTCTCTTTTTCTCTCTCTTCCTCCCCTACCATTCGCGGTTCCTCTGTGCCTCTGAAATCTTACCCACCCCCTGCGCCAACCCTCTCGTCGCTTCCTTTTCTCAACTTTTCCGTCGAAATTCACCGCTTCCTGCTCGACGCATTAACGGCGTCCCTGTATCGATGCACGCGCGTGCACTCGCGGGACCGGCAGAGCGTCGTCGAGCGCAAATGCGCGGCTCGCGTGAAATATCAACGCGTGAATCGAACCGCATCAACGTTCGAGAGGGGTGCACCATAATACCAATTCGCGGGGACACACGTAGGAGAGGAGAAGCGATAGGGGGATGGAGAGCGTGCGACAGAGAGAGACGACAAGCGCTGAGAGAAAGAGACGCTGTTACAGGCTATGGTTTTCGAAATAGTTCACGATCGTTGCTCCGTCACGGACCCGGGGTCCTGGCCTTTTCTGCGTTTAGTTTTTTGCCACCAGTGCGTGGCGTCAGGTTACGCAGTTTACACACCGGACTCGCTTTTTCTTTCTCTCGATCGCCTTCGTTTTCTCCTCGCCCCCTCCCCTTTTCTTATTATCTTCCCTTTGCCAAGGATTCGGCGCGTTACGGGGGAGGGAAAAAGGGGCACGTCGATCGACGCCTGATACGAGGATCCTTCCATCGGTATGTCTTTTTTTTTGTTTTTTTCTTTCGTTTCACGCTTTTGTTTCCCCTGCTGCTCTTCTTCTTTACTCTTTGTTTGTTGTATATCTTTCTGGGTTTTCTCACGGACAACGTAGAATAGAACGGCATGTTTGCTTACAAATGAAAATTTACACCATGGAAACGCGACACTTCGGTTCTCAATTTCTCTGATCAATTTTCGAAGTTGCAGTTTGACGCGAAAAAGTAGGAGTCTCTTCTTCGTTTACATTAAAATTGTCTCATCTTACATTTTAACCCCTTGCCGTGCTTTGACGAGTCTCACTCGTGACGCACTCACAACTCAAATGTGATTAATGTTACTCAAATTTTGAATACTCTTCAACTTGAATTTAAGATCCAACTATAATTTGCGTTGTCAAGGATCCCTGAATATAAAATACTTAGAACATTTTCATTTTCTTTGTTCGTTTTAATGTTATAGTCCTGAATGGTTAGTCTTGACTGACGCACCTCATAAATAAATGGCACGGCAAGAGGTTAATTTCACACCCTTCTTGCGAGAAGATTCAGAAATCTATTTCGCAACGATCCGACGCTAGAACACCAAGTTCCGATTCCACCCTAAAATTGTCCCCATTTGCAACAATCTTCAGGTTAGAATATCGAACTAGCAACAACTACGTTTTGATTTTATTCAAACTAACGTCGACGTCAAAATAAAATATTTTTCCGGACGCTGCGGAAAGTTGGCGCGTAACCTGTCCCTGAATGGACGCGTTCTTATTGTAAAAAGCAGAGGACGGACATCTGCGCTCGACAATATTTGGACACGTCCAGAACGACACAACTTTTGTCCAGCGGGATTTCAATGCGGACCTCTCCGAACTCGCCAACCGCATAATGGAACACGTCGTAAATATGAAAATTTTTCCTACAGTTCGGAAACTGCCTGTCGTCCAAGATCCACAAACCCTGGAAATTCGATTCGCGTCGCAATCAACCCTGGGAATCGTTGGGGATGATCAAATTTTACGATTGGATTTCGACCTTTGCTGTGGTACTTTTCAATAGAAACGATTAAACTCACTGAAAATTACAAGATTACTGTAGGATGTTAAGAGTACTAGGTCTGACTATTGTTTTTGTAGAAGAAAGAAAGAGGTTTCCTAGTTTGAGTTGATTAAACTGTACATTTTGTTGCAATGTGAAAATAGTTGAATGTGAACATCATTATTTTTGGTAGTCAAATTTCAAAGCAAAAAATTTTTGCTGTAAGTCATTAGAAGTCCTTGTGAGAGCCTTGCAAAAGTATCATGTATCATTTGTTTAATTTTAGACGTAAAAATTAAAATAGAGAACTAGTTGCTTTTAATGAGGAACCAAAACGTGAATAATCTGTAAAGAGAGCTATTTTGAACATCGTTTTTCAACAATTACGTTCTGTGTAGTTTCATAGAACCTTGTTACGCAGCTCCTTTAAATCATAAACGAAGTTGCAACAAATTGAATATATTCTGTAGAGGGTAGGCAACGAAGTTTGCTCGCAGAATCGTTTGCCGCGCGACGGGAGACGCGATCCGTCGGCACATAGGCCTAGCCTCGGAAATTTAAGTAGTATTCGCTGTCTGACTCGAGTCATTACAACACTTCTCTCTTTCCACTTATGTTCCATCAAGTTCGTACGCAATAACATTAAATTCGAGATCGTCAAAAATTACGTACTTGGAATTTTGTGTTTTAAAAATGGGGAGGGAAATTTACAGAAATGGAAGTCTGAGAGGAACATATACCCTGTTGAATATCGTGAATATTAAATATTTAGAACTTGAGTGAAGATTGTACAACTTGTGCTATTAAAAATTAACGATAGAGGTGCAGATTTTGTTGCAACCTGAACCTGTAGTCATACTGTAGAATTTTAAAATCGAAGATCAGAAGGTAGTGAATATTTCAGGGTCATAGAATTATACCACTATAATTAAAATTAAAAAATATATAGAAGTGATGTAATTTATGAAACTTGGTCTACAAGTCTAAGCAATAAAAATTTAGTGTTCTTACTGGAAATATGATTGCTTCACCTTGCTAGTCTTTCAGTCCAATAAATTGCTGCATTGCATTTGTGCTGAATATTGCACATCCCTTACCAAGAAATAATTATAGAAACATAAAACTTAGAAACGGTATAAAATACCCAAAATTCTTTGATGCAATTAGTCCGACCACGATTGTTTATTCAGAGAGTACCGATTTGCGAGCGGACCGAGCGTCACAGTTTCGCGGAAGGCGAGAAGCGTTATTGTGATAGAAATTACATCTCCTCCGGCCGAGGATGTAAATTATTTGTAGTCTGGGCCGAATGAAGAGTTCATTAGCAGCACTTGTCCGTCTTTGTCGTAATTACTGATGCACCTACACACGGGTTCCGGGCCGCGGAACACACACCGTGCCAGGTTCGGGGGAAGAAATCCGCGTGAACGTTGTAATTAAATTGTTGCGCATCGCCGGCTTCATTATTTATATATGCTTATTTGCCTCGTATAATGCGCGTGAGAGAGTAACGAATTCTACCTATAGTCGCGTCGTTCTGCCCCGTAGAAATTAATTAAAATGGACAAATTACAGGAGATGTTAAAACAAAATAAAAACGTACTTCGTTACACGATTAAAAATTCGCTAGGTGCTTCTCGATTTTCTTATCGAATTTTCTTCGACATTGTCTCGTGGATTGGGGAGTTTCAAGATTTCATTTGATCGTATTTTATTTGTTAAGATTTTGCATCGAAAAAGTTTGATCGAGAGGAACAGAGGGGCAGTTGTTTCACGGGGGTAATGGAACAGATAAGTTTGATAAGATGAGGTTTAGAAAGTGGCCTCGGTATTCTTCGAGCTACGTCTCACGCTGAAATTCAAGTCTTCAATTTTTCTCATCGACACGTTCCGTCGATGCGAATTTCCATCGTCCATGGCACCTCGTCGAAAACGTTTCGTTACTCTTCTTTTTACACCTTAAAACCCTTCGTCGCAACCTCTGGATGCACATAATTCTATTCTTCTCATAATCCACCCTCCATGATTATTTTACTATACAACCAAATTTCCTTCTTAAGAAAATCTTGCGAAGTAAATTGTTTTGACTTAAAATAACAGTGTCGAACAAGATATTACATTGTCAGAAATATTTGTACAATCTCTCCAGAAAAAGATTTCCATCTTCACCGGTCATTCGCACCCTCGCAAAGAAAAAACATGGCAAACTCGATTTTCCAGGACTTATTGTCCCGAGCGAAGATACTGTCTCAGGTAAAAAGTCCTAGAAATCTGTTCGCTTTCAATCGATCCACTCGAGAGGGCCGAGGGCGTAAAACCGTGGCGTGCATCCCACGGACGCGAATAATCGAATGAAAACGGGTCCGTGAGGTCCGAGGGTCTGCCTCCAATGTCCGAGCTAATTTGTCGAAGAATCGAGTTTTGAAATTTGAGAGGAACCCGACCCACGGAACAGCGCGTCTCTAGGACTTGTCAGCGAGCCTTTTCACGTTCCCTTCAATTCCTACTCCTTCATTCTGTGCCTCCCTTTCGTTGGCCGTTCATTGTGACCCCCGCTTGACCCTACGCTGTTTGTGGGATATTTTTCGAAATTCGAAATCGTCTCGTTTCACGCGAGTTACCGACAGTGAACACTTAGCGGACAATGCAGTTATCGAACGTTTACATCGACCTTTTGTGGTTATGGAAACTTGAGAGACCTTTTGATGGACAATTTTAAGTGTGTTTGCAACTGTAGCTTTACAAGAAATGTACTCTTTCAGGTACAACTTTCAAGCTTTCAGTTTCATTTGTGGTTTACTATGAATGTAAAATATGTTTCGATAGTTTGAATGTCATGGAATGTTGATTGAAATGTGGTAATCTTAAAAAAATTTACAAGAGAGTCTGTTTCATAGTCTTTGATCAGAAAAGCTTATTAATCTTCTGCAACTGTAACTTCTAACACCTTCATTTTTGCTTTACTCAGCAGCTGAATTTATCAGAGCTAACTGTCAAAGTCAAATAGAAAAAGTTTGAGGTTATGTTTGCAAAGATCAACCATGAAAGTCACAATTCGAACTGAACCTATACATCACAAGTAAACTCCACATATCACATATGTCACACATGAATTATAAATATTACTTGATAAAGATTGACATATGAATATCTAAATGTCAGTAAGATTTTGTCTCAACAATATCACCCGTCAGGAAAATGAAAGCCATTAGGGTGGCAAGAGCCCTAACTAGTGTCGCCTATCGAAAACAGTAGGCAATGTCTTCGCGTTTCCAAAAGGAGGGAAGCCTTTTTTCCGCGATCCCTATTACGAGGGGAACTCGCATTCGCGTAGCAACATTCTTCGAGGACAATACTCCCGAGCTGGTACACCGAGCGAGGAAAATTACCTAGAAGCGAATTCGCGATTCACGCGTATACGACGAGGCATCCATTCGCGGGAAACTGACGCTCTAGCAACAATGGGTCTACGTGGCTGGTTAGACGTAAAAAAAAATTGCATTGTCCATCTCGCTCGCCAGTTTCCAGCGACGATTTTCTTCCCCGTCTCTTTATCTCTGGTCCCTTCATCCTGCAGCCTAAGGATCCTGGTAAACCAGGTTCTCCCGTCAGCAGAGGAAAACAACGACGTC
Organism: Megachile rotundata; assembly: GCF_050947335.1. Taxonomy (NCBI): domain Eukaryota; kingdom Metazoa; phylum Arthropoda; class Insecta; order Hymenoptera; family Megachilidae; genus Megachile; species Megachile rotundata. Next base: position 12,135,041 of record NC_134996.1, read on the forward strand.
GTTGTTGCACTTCGTTTACTCACTGGCGGTGTTTACCTCGTCATGAGGGGAATATCGAGGCGATTCGCAAACATGGAAGCACATTATTATTCCACACATGGGGGAGCTTCTAAAATAAAAAATGAACGTAGGAGAACTTTTTTTTAGCTGCAACAATTTTTTCATTAGATGCGCCGTTGAAAGCGTTGTCTGCGGAATATAGGTTTCCTCGATCGCTTTTCGCGACGAGCGTCGCATCCGTGCTTCAACCTGACCGACGACGCGACGAAGCACGACGAAACAGCTTTGATGTTTGATCTGGAAATGCAGCGTGAAAAAAGTTCTGTCGTTCGCGAATCCTCTAACACGTGGACTTTCAACTGCTGCGCTTTGATGCGACGACGGGGACACGGAAAATTGCGTTTGATTAGAGAGACGCTGCGAACCTGCATCCGTGTTGTTGAATTCACTCGCTATCTTTTTTCTTCGTAATCGTTCTGCTTTTCGGCTCGATTAACACACTTCGCTAGCATTCATTTATTTACTGTTTTATTTTTTATCGATGGCTCCATTGTTTTTGACGCTGTTCTGTAGCTCTATTAAATCAAAGATCATAACCTCAAAAATCTATCAGTGTAGATATCTGGACTAGTAGATGGAAAGGAATAAGACAGATGTGAAGCAGAATATAAAACAAATATGAAGACAGTAGGACAGAATGTTATTTAATGATTACTTGATTCTGAAAATCCAGAAACATGTTGATGTAGAAATGATTATTGTAATAAAATCGTATGTGGCTAAACATTCGATGAGTATCGTTGGATATGAGGAACGATGACAAAGTTGTATCGGTAGTTTCTTCTAATCATCTGAAAGTTCTCCACTTTCGATGCTCTTACCGATTGTTTCCCGTTAAACCGCGCTAAAGACCACCTAGCCTCTATCTATCATCTATCCATCTATGCAGTGTCTCCATCATTCCCTTGTTCGTTCCATCTCCTCTGTCTCTCCCTCCCGTAGCGTAGTGGCACGACTATCAACAATCAACACCCTCGAGAGCAACGGTGGCGGGCACAGGGAAAGAGAGAAAGAGGGGGTGGTGAGGCGAGGCGAGGCGAGGAGAGGAAAGGAGGTGGTTTTCACCTCCTTTACCCCTCGTCACCATGCGAACGGTGACGGTGGATACGATGGAAAAATGTGTGTGGTGCCGGGCTATTCCGGCAGCTCGTGGGAGAGCTCGTTCGATTCTCAGTGTCTGGAAATAATTAGAGGCCGAGGTGGCCCGGGTGTTGCCACGGCAACCGCCAATCAGAGGGCAAAGAAAAATTTTTCCTTTTATATCGCGCATTTTTCTCTGCTCGCCCTGCGAAAAAAGGGGCTCGCGACGGACCGAGGGGCGCGGGGAGGGTGGCGAAGTCGCTGCCGCGGATCACTGTCGAGGGGGTTGGCGAGGCGCTTCCCTCAACCCTTCTCCGCCGAAGATAATGTATGCAGAGACACGTTGAAACATGTGGATATACTCGCAGACATCGGCTAGCGAGTATACGCGCATCAGCTTCTTGTTGCAGACGCGAAACACCCTGGAATCTCGATTGCACGTTACACCCCGCACACTCTGATCCGCCGATGCCTCCACCACTAACAGCTCCTGCGAATTTTCTTCGCCGGCGGACAAGATACCTCCTTCTCCTTCGTCTTACTTCGCTTTCCTGATTGTCCTACGAGAAAGTATCCTCTAATCCCTTTACTCACCCTCATTGACAGTCTCTTCCGTGCTACTTCAATCTCAAACCATTATTTTCACTGACTATCACAGGGAAAATAGACATATGCTATAACACATTTCATTAGTAATGAGGGTACAAATACTTCATTCTCAAATTTAACCTTCCACCCCCTTGTACCAATAATCTACTCCTCTCAAAAGTGGATGCAGTATTTATAAATTTTCATAGGTTAGGATTTTAGTAATTTAGTTAACAATTTAGTATTATAACATAACACAAAATTTACAAATTTACACACATTTTCTGTAACTCTCAAATCATCTCTAATGAACATTCGACGAATTTTGAAGCTTGTTCAATGAAGGGAAATATATAAAAATTATCCTCGAAGCAGCATGATTAATTCACGAGAGAAAGCATGCACGTGCAATTATTCGTAGAAGTCCCTAAATTGTACTGTTCGTCGTTTGTGACACATGTACGCGGAGGAACTTCTTTTTTTCTGACGGAATATCTTTGACGATGTGCTTCTGGTGACAAGCAGCCATCCCATTAGAAACGGGAACGAGATGTTGTTTATTATTTCGTTTGCACGATGGCGTTCCACGAAAACATTCTCTTTGATGTACCACCGCGTCTCCTGGCATCGGCTTTTTCAATTAATGCAAAAAGGAGTGTCTTAAGCCGACACCCCACGGAACACTTCACCTCGCATTCAAAAATGGCGTGCGTGTGCCAGAAGAGACATGTTTCCTATTCAAACAGCGCCACGATGCCTCGATCGCGACGAGGACGAAATCTTTCGTCCGGGCAATTTATATTTTTGCTGTCTTTCATTTTTTTCAAGTTTAATCGGTTAGCGAATTTTATTGATAGGATCTTTTGCTGTAAGAGGTTTGAAGTTGAGGTAGATTGTGGGACTGTATTTTCTAAATTATAACAATTTGAGAGCTCAGGTTTAGTTGGAATATTCTGAGGTACGTCCTGAACATCCTAAATTCTGAACGTCCTAAATTTCCAATCATATGAGAACATTAATATTTAAGTTTGAATGAAATTTGAATTAACAAGACATTAAAATTTAACTTAAATTTGAATAAGGTCTTGAACACGATCGATTATGATTTCCAAAAAAAGTAGGAAAGAGCGTCCTTGCATACGTCAAGTTCGATTGTGCCATAAAGGCTCGTACTCGAAGGAAAATAATAAATGTGGACACACGCGGTGACAAAAAGAGGCTCTTTCCGTTCCGAAGGAAGTGTGGGTGTCACGAAGAAGCAGACCGGCTGAATGGTCCTTATTTTGGTTCGGTTTGACAGCGAGAGCCTTTGTTTTGGGCCAAACTGAAAGCCGTACCTGTTTTAATTAACTTATTCAAACGATACCTGGCCGGATATGTAATGTCACCGGCGAGGACATGCGAGGGACGTTTAAATGGACCTCTTCAGATACATGGCAGGTATCGTACGACGATCCGGAGCCGTATTAGAACACACGATATGTCACCGGGGACATTTTATTGGCTCCGTGGTTGGACCATTGTCCCCTTCCTTCATACGTGTTTCAATATTCCTTGAAAATAAAACCATGGTTTAGTACTTTGGATATTTGGGAAAAAATTATAAAACAACACGTTTCATTTTTTTTTTTTAGAACTTCTTTGTCACTGATTTTATTAACAGAACTTAAACTTCATGTTGTTGCCTTTTTGTAAAAATTACGTGAGGATTCAATGAATTTTCTTTTGTAACATATGAGTGGTACTTTCATATGTAACTGTGAAAATTATACAAAGGGTTGAGACTCATTCTTGAATATTTTTATTCTTTATTGTAACAGGAGCTTCACTAGTCATCATCAAATATTTCCACATTTTCTCTCTTGCTTGACTTTCTCAATATTTTTGAAATTCTCCTTTATGTATCTTTCGAACAGAACACTAAGAAAATTGATTAAAATATCAGCCCTTAAATATCCATCCCTTGCCTCACACAAGAAGCCAAGTATTCTTCTTCACAGATATATTCATAGTCAATGTTCCTCCACAAATGTCATCAAATGAAATTATTTACATTCATACCCATCGAGGATCCTTGAAATAGAAGGGAAAAATCAGCAAGTTAGTAAGATCGGTTGATCGGAAACAAAGTGGATCCGAAGATCGAAAAACAGAGATCGAAGTGTCGGGTTTCTGTCGGTCAAAATTTCTTCCGGTGGCCAGGGTTCACGGTACACCGTGGTAACACGACACTTATATCCCTTCTTGGCAAGCACGTGGGAAGAAACCGCCTCCTAAATATGCTCATAGAAATCGAGGAACTGGTAACCGATGAAAGGGGTGTGTTTCAAAACATGTCACCTCCAATATCGGCGTTGGCCATCGATCCGATACTAGCTGGACGTGGAAACAGACCCGTGTTCCGTTTCTCGGATCTCGTGACAAGAATCGAGAAGGCTCGATTTCTTTCTGCACCGTGAATGAAACGAGGCGCGAATGGAACGAGATCGATTCCGTTGCCTCCTGTTCGATTATTTTGATAGGACGGTTTTGTCTGCTCTTCCGGTTTCCTGGTTTAATCATGGTGCAGCTTGATTGGCTCTCGATTGGTGGATGGAGATCTCTTCCGGTGTTTGATGAACATCATACGGAGATTTGACAGGGAATTTTAGAAGAGAATGGAGTCTTTTAGATAGGGTAGACTTTAGATTTTACTTTAGATAGGATAGAAGGGAAGTCTGTTTTTAATTGCAGAGGCAGCTTTGTTTTTCGTTTGATTTCAATTTAGGTGTAGTTGTTTCGAGGTAATTCAGTATCCTGACCAATTCCCGCATTCGATGTTCGATGCAATTAATGGCTCACAGTCGATACGTATCGAGTCCATCAAAATGTACTGATCCCATGACCTGTGACATTCAGGTAGAGTTCGATGTGTGCGTTGTGGTCAACCCTTGTACACCGTCTATTACCAAGAATTCTCAGCTATTTATATTTGTATCAGCTTATAATTATCTGCACATGTATCCACTTTTATACATTTAATTCAGTGTCTGATTATTCAAGGATGAATAATAATTATCCCTAAATAATCAAACACTGAATTGCACAAAAGTGGATACATGCACTTGTATCAGCTTATAATTATTTGCACGTGTATGCACTTTTGGACATTGCATTCAGTGTCTGATTATTCAAGAATTAATAATGATTATTTTTTAATAATCAGACACTGAATTCAATGCACAAAAGTGGATACATGCACTTGTATCAGCTTATAATTATTTGCACGTGTATGCACTTTTGGACATTGCATTCAGTGTCTGATTATTCAAGAATTAATAATGATTATTTTTTAATAATCAGACACTGAATTGCACAAAAGTGGATACATGCACTTGTATCAGCTTATAATTATTTACACATGTATGCACTTTTGGACATTGCATTCAGTGTCTGATTATTCAAGAATTAATAATGATTATTTTTTAATAATCAGACACTGAATTCAATGCACAAAAGTGGATACATGCACTTGTATCAGCTTATAATTATTTGCACGTGTATGCACTTTTGGACATTGCATTCAGTGTCTGATTATTCAAGAATTAATAATGATTATTTTTTAATAATCAGACACTGAATTCAATGCACAAAAGTGGATACATGCACTTGTATCAGCTTATAATTATTTGCACGTGTATGCACTTTTGGACATTGCATTCAGTGTCTGACTATTCAAGAATAATCATTCATCCTTAAATAATCAGACACTGAATTTAATGTACAAAAGTGGATACATGTACAAATAATTAGAAGTGAATACAACTGCAAGTAGCTGAGAATTCTCGATAACAGACGATGCACTAAAAGGGTTGGTCATAACGCATGCATCGAACACTACCCTGAATGTCATAGGTTATGAGATCAGTACATTATGCATACATCAGGTGTTAACCTCTGAAATTTGTCTTCATACGCAATCATGATCAAATTTTAAAATGGTGCTTGAATCATGTAGGTGTACTTGGTTGTCATCTTTATGAAATGGATTTGATTCAGGAATCGAAAAGTCAGCATGAGAATTATGATCGAATCCCATCAAATCTTGGAGACTACGATGCTAGAAGGTTTGAGGAAATTGAATTCGAGTGATCGGGCGAATTAATATCCCCAGTTTGAAGAGTGACAGAGTTCACATAATAATACCCACACGCGTGTACGCATCACCGGAGGCGTTAAGATCATAACACGTCACACATAGAATGCACACGTATCTATCTGAGTCGTGTAGGTGGAGCGGGAGCCGGGGCCCCTCTGTCTGTGCCGCTTTTAAACAGTAAATACATTTTAGCGGTGTAGCGGGTAATGTGTAATATTTTTAATTGGATCTCTCCGTCTCTGTCTGACGTGCGGGTCCGCAGTCGACGTCTCCTTCCCTTTTGGCTGCTTCTTCCCGCGGCAAGGAAACCGCTCGAAAGTTCGTCCGTCTCTGTCCCTCAGCGTTGCTCACCCCCCAAGAACCACCCTCACGGTCGTCGCTGACGGAACTTGCAATTATTTTCTCCTACCTTGTGGATTGTCGCGCTGTAAAATTTCTTCTCTCCTTTTCTCTTGCCACCTGTGTGTACGTGTGTGCGTTGTCGATCACTCTCGCGCTTCCATCGCGCGTATAGTGCGACTACGCGGCTTCCTTCCTTCGTTTTTCCACCCTCTGACACCCCCGCCGCGCGCTTTGTGTCCTCGCTTTGGCAGCCGCGTAGCCTCAAGCTGGCATTAGGCCCCGCAGAAAAGAACAGCGACGAATTAGTGACAGAAAAACGACGGACGGACGATTCTCTCGGCGACGGGGGTGGATTGCGGCTGGAAAATTGAAAAGCAAAATGGCGCTTAAAGGCTTAGACCGACTATTGCGAGGCCGATGATACGGTGCTAATGGTCTTCCTGCGGTCTCGTCCTCTGAGGCCTCAAGAAGGATCCTCGCGCAGTCAGCCTCTTCTTTCGATCGTCTTCCACCGCTGTTTGAGAGTCATTGTGTTCGCTGCTTCAAGATCGTAATTGCCGCCACCGTTGCCAGATCGCATTGCAACAAAGTTGCATTGCTATGGGTTTTTTTGCGGGAAGAATTAATGATCCAGTTTAATGCCTACACTCTTCAAAGATATTTGGGGAAACTCTTTGCGATAGGGTAAAATATTCACGTTCGAGTGTACATTGTGCGGTCTTAATTGTCGCCATGATTGTGCCATAATATTTCAACCTTGTGGGTTTTTACGATTAATGACGTCCCTTCATTTTTCACTTCGGCAAGTAGATGCTACGATCTCCTCGATAACACATCGGTATAATTTTTAAGGTTTAACTTCACTGTGTCGACATGAGTTAATAGAAAAATTCGTTTAGGTTTTACAAAGTTTTACATAGAAGTAAAACTTGTAGTCCCTTTCGGTGGTAATGTCTAGAATAACAATCTACAGAAAAAGTCTTCAAAATATAGTAAAATGTGCTGACACGTAGGCATGCAAATTTTCAAGTACATTTTATGAGGATCATCACACACATGTAACAACCCTTACAAGAACTCATCACCTCTGCTATAATTTCATTGCAATCTTCACTTTATTCCTTCAATAATTAGTCACATTCCCATAACAATTTTGAGTATATTTTTCAAATTGCAACACTGAAAGTTTCTCGCTGCAAGAAATCCGCCGTTCCGCGACCTAAAAACATTCCATTTATATTTCGTAAAGGAGAAATAATTCTTTCCGCCCTTTCAAGCTTGAGAGAGTACATTTCTTCGTTAATCCACAGCCACAATAAACGCATCATTAAGTTATTTAACACGTGGTTATCTAACGAGAATCAAACGACCAGTCAACCAAACAGGGATAAAGATCAGGGTTGCGTGAGAAACGGACATTTGTTACCAGGTGCGGATAAACATCTCGACCGGATGATGAAGAATCGCATTATTATTTGAAACCGTGAAATCTGTCGTCGCCGATAACGATCAGCGTTCATCGATGTTACGTTCAATGAATGCACGCGTCGAATGGATTTTCAAAACAGCATGTTTTATATTTTTATTCGTGCATTCAGCTTGATGGAACGGGGATGAAATGTTTATGGAACGTTCTCTCTCGTGTCGCGTGAACCAGCCAGTTCTTGATTTCGTTTTACTTTGGAATTTGCTCTATCTACGAATAGAAACCTCCGGATTCCGAGGTTGCTTAAAAAATGAGATCTTTTTCCGTAGAAAAAGGAAATTAACAATTTTAAAAAATTGTTGGATAATTTTGTAACTGGCAGTCATGTAATATTTGTGGAAAGCGAAGTAGGATAAATTATAGGGCTGTTAATTCTTTTGTAATAATGTTATTGTGCATTTTATGTGCAATGTATCTTGAGGAATGATGTGTAGAAACTGTCGTGCATAGGTGAGTTTCCTGTTGTAACGGAAGAAGCTTGCCGTCGCAATGGCGCACATCGTAACCACATTTAGGCCTTTCGCTAATCTTGTACGTGGTAAATTTTACCTGTTTCCGCACACAAATCTGTGTCTAACTTTTAGTGAAACATTGTAGATTGATATATAATAAATACAGCGATTTACAACAGACATAATCATTGTAATCGCATCACTGCAGAATCCGAATTCGTTATAGTGCATCAATACAAAATTTTTATGAGGAGGTGTACTTAGTTTCTAAAATAAATTTGCATAAATTCTAATCATTACTTGAAAGATTACCTGCATGATTATATTCAATTAAACGAATATTTGATGAGGTCACTGGACTTATCTTGACTGAACAAGGGTTGAATTATTAAATTCTTTTATTTTACATTTGCTTAAAAATTTCCAACCCTAATTTGATGACGTTCAAAATATTTTTTCTTCTATTATACAATTATTTGTAACCGACCGATGTGACAACTAATTTATCAACAGACTTTAACAAATTCGACTTCCATGAATTTTACACAGTAATGTACAGAAACCATCATAATTAAGAAAACAGAAACAAGTCAGAAATAAAATACATTTTCAAATTTAATCTCTCCATCCTCCTCAACATTCTTCACCGAAGAAAAAATCAGAATAAAGAAAATATGAATGCTATTCATTAATGAATATATTCTAATATATGTTCAATAATATTTATTAATAACTGCTCTATGTTGTCCATCCCTTAACGATTACATCTTGTTACAACTTCTATAGAAAACAACAATGGAAGTTTTGTTAGCAGTTACACAAGGTTTTCAGAAGAGTAGGGTGAGAACATGGTGATAGCAACACTTCGTCAGTGTCCGATTATCTCGTCTTTCAGTCGACGAATCATCGGGGTTAGGTTGCAATCGGCCATTGCCGAGAAAGATTGCAGTCGCTAAAACGTCACTCCTTTTTGTGCATTTCTTTGTTAGCTAGGGACGTGTTGGTCCACCATTTTGAACGGTACGAACGTTGGCCCAATTTTTAGGGGTTGGTCTTTTGTAGACCGACTGGCCAGCCCCGAGCAACCCTCCTGCTGTGACATTTATTTAACAAGGTAACGATATTACGGCGTTAGGTCGGATTAGGGGATCCCCTGGCGTGTGCTCGAGGGTCTAACGACCAATAGAATTTATTGTTCCGGGTAATGTACGTGATTTTTCGGTTGTTACGTTCTCCCATCATGGCTACGTAACGGATTTTCTCTGCCTTCCTTTTGTGTACCTTTCTTTTTTATTTCGAGGCGATTCAAAGAAACTTAATGATATTTTTGTCGCTACATTAAATGCACCAGTAATTTTATACGTAACATTTATTTAGGAAGGTGTGCAAACGTCCTCGACATTTAACAAAATTTTAATTTGAACTCATATTTCAATATACGTTTAACAATTTAAAATAATATCAATTTATGTAACTTTCCATAAATTTTATTGTAAAGCTAAAGAAATATTGCCTTCAAATAAATATTTCTACATTAAATATCTAAAATTTAAATCCGAATTTTACTTTCCATAAATAAACAAGTTACATTTTATTAGCACTGCAAATGCATAAAGGTTTATATTTTTTTATAAAATCTTGATGACACGTGACGTCCAAAGAGGTCAATCAACCCCTAAAACAGTAGTCTCCGAAAGCCACAAAATTCCCCGACAAACGATTCAACAAAACGAAACTTCTTTTGCTAAAATATTGCACAAAAAGCGTGGCTTTTCTCGCTGTACATTTCAGCCATTTTGTTCTCGGTTCGACTCCAGAAAGCCAAGTACCCTTTTGCCCGTCTGTTTCACAGAATCCAGTCAACAATCCTGTTAAATTTCTCTCTGTTATTCTTCAAGAGAAATGTGTGCACACTTGAAAATTGCAGGAAAAAACAGTACTTAATTTCTGAGACTCAATGCGCTGTTGCTGGAGGTAAATGCTCTTTGGAATATGTACAAAAGAGTTTCTTTTATAAATAACAATTTGAAACGTGTGAAATTTGAATTGTGATTGAAGATTTTATTAAAACTTTGACAATGTGAATCCTAATTTCACGATATTTTTGGAGGAACACTGAATGGCAAGTAGGGGTTGCCTATTAATTCTTCGGTATTTAATTATTTTGTAAATAGCGAAGAATGTAGGAAGGATGGTGTCATCGGCATGTATTGAAGATTGATTAAAGCCGGTTTCATCGAAGAAACACCATGGAACAATAACAAGTGGAGCGCCATTAGCCCGCGCTCGGCCACCAAGCCTCTAACGATTTATTTAGCTGGAGAAAAGTGGAAAGTCGGCGACCTGAGTCGTGATTCGAGTTAACGAGGATTTTTACAGAATAAAAAACGCAAGAACGAGGAGGAAGGGCGAACAGAAAGGAAAATATGATGACGGAGGGAAGTAAGAGGGAGTGACTGACTGGAGACTTGGATATGAGAAGAAAGAGTGACGGGAACAGGTAAAGAGAAGGAGAGAAATAAATGTTCTCGACTAGAGGCCGCAAGTATTTCATGCGACGTCGGCGTACGATATCATTATCATTTAATTTTCGCGTTCGACGAAACGACTCCCGAATACTGCAGTCGTTAACGTTAACACCATGATTCGGTGGTCCTCGTTGTTTTCTATAGAGCGTGAAATTTAAATGTCCCAATCGATGGTTCGATCATTATTTTCGCTATTGCTGGAAACGACAGATCGTGTTGTGACTTGGGGGATGGAGAAATAAGAGTCTGCCATCGGAGTTGCATCTTCGAATCAGATTTTCTTCCATTCTCTGTCCCACAAAATTTGAGAGTGCTAGGTCAGCAATAAAATGGGTTTAACTACCTGTTTATTCCAAGAATTTGTTTCTGTAACGTGAATAATTAAAAACGAGTGAACATATAGCTTAAGATCATATAATTTAATAGAATTTATAATTTAAGATTCATTGGGGAAATGAATTTATTTTGATGAAATAAATATTTCGACACAAGTGTCTGAATAGGCTTTGTAATTTAAAATAAGAAGCCTGTAAGATGTGTTACCAATTTTCTTGGTTGTATGAACTCACTGTATGAATACTTAGATACGAATTTACATATATTACTCATTATGTAATTCAGTTTCTTCCCAATTGTTTGGATAGTTCATCACATATTTTCTTATTACTTCTAGACAATAAATTATCAGTTACAGCTCTGACTTTTCGATAATCGAATGTATAATTTCCCTTCTTTTATTTCAATAGAGTCATGCAGCAGTTTCCATGAATGTTCTATTTTAAAGAAGTGATTTGCAATTTGAATTGTAGTTGATTATTACATGCGACGAATATTTTAACATTACTTCAAAGTGCTAATTATTACATTTCATTTTTATGATACAAATGTTTCTTCCAAGTATCACTCCAAAATATTTTTATGATACATCTTGCACTCTACTGAACATTTCATTATTTCCTTCGTATTCTACCTTGTGAATTGCTAGCGTAAAATTATTAACATATACTTTCAAACTTGAATGCATAAACTATTAATCTATAAGTGTCTGAAAGAGCGAACAATGCAGCAGCATAAAAAATACAATACTAATACAAATTTCCATAATCACACTGTCATCATTTATGTCACACGTTGCATAAATCTGAATAACTGAATTCTAATTTTAAGTGCGTAAAAACTTTACATATTCAATGGAGACAATTTTCTGCAATTTGCAAAGTGAAGGTATCTAAAAATTTTACTAGTAAAAATTTAACGAGAGATTAGCGGACGTGAATTATTGTAAGGGTAGTTTCGTATACGTTGGCGCCATCTCTGCGGAGGACACTCAAATATGATGACACACGTTTTATTAATTTTGTAATTCTTCTTATTATAAAAATAATACTAACCGCGTTAAAATCTATGTTTTTAATAGTTAATTCATTCTTGCATATTTGTGTATAAAATAGATATTCATAGGGGAAACTTCCATTGGTAAAATCTCTAGATCGTCGGTAAGGAAGGAATCTGAAACTTTTCGCGGGAAAGAACGAAATTCGTAGCGCTACTATCGTTTCTATTTTTTAAACGGTGATCGATAAAGTGTAAAACTTCTAACATTCAAAAATCAATGTACAGAGATTAATCTTGTAAAATTCTTAGTTGAAAATGTACTTATTGAAGAGTGACCTTACTTCGATCATTATTTCGAGGCCTTTGTGATAAAAACTCCACTTAACGATAATAGATACATTACAGCAATTAATTGAACAAATTGTAGCAATAATTGCCACTGGTATTTTCTGATGTCAAGAATTATTTGCTCTTTTTACTTCTGTTAGAAATATTTCAACACACCAATTATCATTTTCATTTACTGTAAAAACCTCGTCAGACTTTGATCACTGACTCATCAATTAAAAAAGAATTCATTTATCTGATTCTCAAGTATGTGAATCAATCAGAAATCTCACAAGAGATCAGATCACAAACAAGTACCTGCAACTTGTCACTCAAAGTACAGTTCAAGAATGATCCAAAGGTCTTTTAGTCCAAAAGTACCTGTGTAATTAAATTAACATCCCTTAATCGAATACTCCAGTAAAGTTTGCATGATCTAACCGCGATAATGTGAACCACGTCTCAAAATAACAAACGAGTGTTTCGAAAATCGTTTCCCGTATTTCCCGGGCTGTCAAACGAGAACGCCAGAAACTTTCGATTAATCGATAAGACAGTTGCCGCCGGCTGTTACACTCGTTTCCTTATCATTGGCCTAGTTCGGGGTCAGGCTACCGAGGGCGCTGCACGCTTCGTGTCCGTTCCTCCTTCCACCGCCTACGTTCAAGTCGAATTCAACGTTGACTGTCGTCGGACGGGCCTCGTCGTCGTCGTCCTCGTCCTCGTCGTTAGCTGAAACTCTCTCGAGTGCACGCGTCGTCGTCGTAACCGTAAAATGCGGGACATTTGCCTGGCGGATCGTTGCGACGCGCGTTGTTGTCCTCGGGCCAAACGCGACCTACCTAGCCGAGTTATGTGAACGTCCTGCACCCCGGGACCCGGCTGTTCGTTCGCGCTAGCATGAGCATTTCTCAGGACAGCGCAGCCACGATCTTGTGCAGGGAGGTCTTCGACGAGACGTCTCATCCGTCGAACGAAGGTACGTGGACACTCCAGGGTTCCTCGATCGATGTAGGGGTGGTTTTCGCCAGATCTTTCTCTGCCTCGTTAATTCTACGACTTGGCCATCTCGAGGTCAGGGTCAAACACTCTTTCATCCCGTTTGATCGGGATGAAAAGTCGTTCCTTGCTAATAAACCACTCTTCTAATTACCTAACAGGGTCAATTTATGTTCTGACACGTAATCGTTAATTTCTGTAATGACGTAAAAGAATCGTAAGTCTTGGGTAAAAGTTAACGGCGGAAGAGATCAAATGGGAAAAGTCGTGGATAAAACTATGAAAGGTCAAACAGTTTCGGTGGTGTTTCCTTGTTTATTTACACCAGGGTCGTACGGGAGCAGTGAGCTCGTGTACCCTAGCGCGACGAGGAAAATCAATAGAATCCGCAGTGCGGCGAAAGTTTTGTCATAAGCCTCGAGGACCACCCCCCTAACAGTACCGCTGACCAGCTTCCGTTGCACCAGATCCGTCCGTCAATTGAAAATCACTTTCGATGTTTGCCCCGTCAGCGTATTTTCCTCGAAAATCTGACAGTTATTTCGGAAATTTCAGCTGGTAACGAACGGAATATCTACGAAACATTCCCCATCGGAGAAGACAGATGTTGTGACGGTTAGCCCCATACGAGCCACCTGTCAAAGACTTCCATGATGGAATTTTTAATCGACCCTTTTGCAGCGCTGTCGTCGCGATTTTCCATGTTTCATTATGAAAACAGTCTCGAGACTCGGTTAATTGTATGCTTAGGACGCAGCCAGTACTTCCGGTGATGCATTATTTTTGTCGCTAGCGAAGGCAATTTCTCGGATGTCAGAAGATTCTGAATATTATATAGATATTGAACTGTCCCTTTTGAACTATGCTAACGTATTCCACATTTATTATACATGTAGCATGGAACGTGCACAATTTCTCTGAATGACGTAACAGATTGGGTGATTAGACTTCTTTCGAGCAACAATGTTTAATTTTAGAATCCTGTACTCAAAAATTGATTAATATCGTGCCAAGTACCGTTGATAAATGTTTAACCACTGCCAGCAATTAGCTAGAAGTTTGGCTAACATGCTATTCAATGTTAACGACAAATTTTTCCCTCGAGGTAGTTCCGTATCACGTGTACTTCCACCTGGCCTATATTATCGATGAGTATACGCCAACTCGAGAACCTTGAAATCACTCGTTTCCACAAGCTTTTTATACTTTCTTCGACAAGTATAATATTTATAATAACCGATAGGTTAAAAATTCTACGACCCTCGACACTCTTTATGGACGCCCACGTCCAATAATACTCGAGTTCTCTTTGATCAACTGTTGTAAAATTTATAAGAATTATCGGAGAAAGTTGTTGAGTTCTTGCTCTAACTCGGGTGATTTATGTGATTTGATCGTGTTTGACGGAAGAAGATTACAAGGTTATATCGTTATGGCGCTTGGTACTCTCTGACCTTATCTTGCAAAATTTCACTTACTAAAGTTAACTAAATTTCACTTACCAAGATTTTACTTATTAACGCTAACTAAATTTCACTTGCCAACGCAAATTATACCGTAACGTTAATTTTTCCAGGTAGATTAGTATCCGAGCCTTAATCAGCTAATGGATGGCACCTGGTTTTCTTTTTCAGAGGTGCTCGACTATGCGAGACGCCTGGGAATCGACCCCGATGCGGAACCGCACCTTCTGGTTCTTGCCCGGGAGGGCCTCATGGCGGCCCTACCGAAGGGCTGGAAACCATGCTACCACGAGGCCAGCGGAGCTTGGTACTATTATCAAGCTTCCACCGGAACCACCACCTGGGAGCATCCACTGGACGCTGTCTACAAACAGCTGGTCAAGCAAGCCAGGGCTGGCAATACCAGGCAAATGAGCGTCGGTACGGATTGCCTCGTCATTACGGGCGAATGGAAAATATAGGATTAACCCTTTGCACTTGGACTTGCAGTTTGTAGCGTACACGCAATATTTATGAAAGAACTTGTACGTTGTTAGGGTAGGTGTAACCTGATTAACCTTGCAACCGATGATGCAGGGATCTGTGATAACTAGGGACGACACCGGAAATCGAATCGGTGACCTGTCCACTGCCAACCCTCCGAATTCTCACCCTTCTACATTCCCACCCTCCTAGAAATTACATTTTCTATTCTAGATATTCTTTGTTTCTTTCTGTTTTAATTGCTTAAGCTTTGTAATCCTTGTAAGCTTTCGATTAAGATAGCCAAAGTCTTCCATGATTATCATCGCTTAAATTGTAAAGCAGATATCGCGTGTACGCTGTATGTTACTGTGCACATCCTGACTGATTCACATAATGTATGACCTTTTTCTTTCCATAAATTGTAGTTGAATTTGACGATAGGACCAGTTATGTTCGTACCTTGTATTGCTATCGAGTACACAAAACTAAATATTTTTATACCCTTCGACTGTGATTACGATGCGACAGCTTGTGTAACATTCACGGTTTCGCGTTCTGTACATGTATAATGTAGACCACATGTGTATAAATAAACCATGACATGCATATTATGGACTAGAAATGGCATGACTCTTTTTTTCTTTTCGTCTCGTGCAAAGGGTTAACACGCGAACCTCCAAACAGCAATCTAAACCCCCGCATTTCAGCTTTCTGCGTTCTTTTCTCGAGTATCGATATGCATCTTCGGACTTATCGATGGGACGGTAAACAAGATAAGATAAGATACGAGCGTCATTTAATTACCGTTTGATCGCGATGCTATTTCTTACAGGTAATTTTTGCCATTGACAAAGATTCTCCATTTGCGAAATTAACCGGCAATCATGATGTAACTCGTATATGATTAACACGTTGATTGTCACAGTGGATATTTTCATGGAATTCGCATACTAGCTATTCATCGAGGAATCCATGGAGACCGGCAAAAACCGATAGTCACGTATTGTATAGCGGTACAGCCTTGCATTTCAAGTAGAAAACTAAAATTGAGGAACGATGCAGTATTGCGGACACCTGTTCACTGTAACTCTGCCAGAATTTCGATTATTGTAGCTTCGAATTGGCTACTCGTCAAACGTGAATTATATTTTTAGGATTTCTTTGCCCGTCGTGTTTGCTTTCGATCGCGATTCGATCGTCGTAATGATTCACGCCTATTACGTAAAGAATATTGCTTGACCTTGGAGCATCGGTTTGCACAATTACTTAGTTTTCTCAATGACCGCAGATCGGAACATCGACTTTGCTTATTGACTCCGTGTCCTTTTTCTTGCATTTTACGTAACACCGCTAAAGCGATTCGTACTTTTATGTAACATTCGCGTGCGATACGTTTATTATTTATTTTCAAGCACGTGCTAACGGTAATCTTATCGCGGGATTATAGTTCGCGTAAAAACAATGATAATTTGCAAGTGAATCGATTCCATCTGGTTGTCAAAGTTCGTCAGAGGCCATCGCGGTTGCTCGATATTTGTTTGTTTGTCGTTGCACTTTGCTGTGTCTTTATTAAACTGTTGCGATCGAAGCCAGACGCTTGTGGTGTATCATAGATCAAGTACGTTAACCTGACATTGAAACATCTGAAGGCCTGATTAGAAAATACACATTGTTATTTACTTGTTACAATTTGAAATCAAGGTAATTTTCGAGTATGAAGCGTTTCGAGCAAATTGTTATATAATTAAACTGGGAGCAGGTAAACCGAAAACTCGGAGGTTTATCCAATCGATCTACTTAACTGTTATTCACCAGTGAACGCGTTAAAGGCCGTTCGTCTCATCGTCCCTCTTCGAGTGCAATAAAGTTACACAGCCGAGCGAGTTTGTTGCGCGATTTCTCGTTCGATAGGATAGACGGACGCAGTTGCTCGGCAAAGAGCCCTCGAAACTCTTTCGAGCTGCTCGTCGGCGTGCGACACATTCGTTAAGGCACTCACGTGTCGGTGCACTCGCTCGTGAAAGTACGTAATAGTTGCTTGAACGTAGATCCGTCCAATTATCGCGTCGACGTCCATCGAGCGCGAATTGTTTGAACGCTCCTCCTCGTGAACAGCCTACGAAAGCTCGCGATTCAAATTAAGAGAAAAGGGAACAATGAATCGCGCTCAAACGCATCGACTTAATTTTCTAAAAGACAGCTGTTTCAAAGAAGCGACTTCTTTGACTTTGATTATCGTCGAATTACGGAGTGTCACTTAGCGAACGGTTAAAAGCTTCGCTTAAAATCGCGTGCCAGACGAAATTGCGACTGCGCGAAAAGTCAATATTTGTTGGCGGTTCTCGTCCCCCTTCACCTGGCATTCTTGTTTCTACTCCGTGGAAGATTAAAGGCACAGTCGGTTTAAAGAGCAAGGTTTTCCTTTTTTTATTTTTAAATTTCCCTGCGCCGACGATTCTCTGGAGAGTCGTTCACGCGGAAACCTTCCTCCTTTGAGACCCCACGAACGAGACTCGCGATTGCGATGCGATTTTGCGGAGGGAAATGGTCAAAGAAACGGTTACAGGTTCCTTTTAAAAACTCGGAGTCAAGCAGCGGAAAATTACTGAAACATCAGAACTGCGTGTTCGCCCGAAATTTTAGCATTGTTTTTCTATCACTGACGTAATCCACGTGTTGTGAAGCAGTCTATATATGTACGCCGCATGCATACACTTGTTCACTCCGTCGCTTGTTTTTCCCAGAGAATAGTTGCCACAGCATTATCCTTTTGGACGTCGGACTTTTCGTCAAAGAGAAACGAGAGGTGATTGCCGTGAAAAGCGTCTGAAAAAAACGGCTCGTTTCGACACTTCCCGCTGTTACGTAATTTTCTTATCCGCTTCTTCTGGGCCGTGTAAAAAGGAAAGCAGTCGTTGACTTCCACTGGAGGGAACGTTGCCACTGTTACCTCTTTTCCCTCGAGAGGGTCGTCGCGCAAGAAGAAGTTCGCTTTCCCCGATCCTTTCAGGAGTCTCTATAACCGGAGACACAGAAACTCATACAAAGTTTTTGATCGACAGAGGAAGACTCGAAGACCACGGCCAAGGAACTCGAGTCTCACGAGGAGGCGACTCTTCCAAAGGAGACTTCCTCGAAGGAGACTATAAAACACAAAACGAATGTCGCTACCAGGATCCCGACGAAATTGGCGCCCTTGAAGAAGCTGGACAAAAACGAGGGCGCGCGCAAGAAGGACAACGGCCAAGAGAAACATTCGAGACGAGAGAGCGACTCGAAGATGGAGAATCCCTTAGCGACCGACAGAGCTTCCAGAGATTACACGAACCTCAGGTTTGTTATTCTTCTCTTCCACCCACTCGTGATGGTAAGCTCCGTTCTGTCCACAGGTTTCAAGACCCAAAATTCTACGAGTGTCCCAAACTTCTGGACAGCGCATCCACCACCGCGAGTCCCAAACAGGAGCTGGATCTAAAGGAGGTGCTAAAAAGATCGGAGTCCCTCAGTCCGCGACACGAAAAGGACTGGGAACAGCTCTCCAGCAAGTTCAGCTCCGAGGAGAATATTATAGACATCGACAAATTAAGTATCACGGCACTGGCGAGATCGGAGAGGCCCGAGAAGTTCGACAAGGAGAAACATCCTAGTCAGTTTGGACAACAGAAGGAGCTGACTCTGAGCGGCGGAGGGACTATGTTCCTGAAGAGCAACAGGAGCAGGGATACTACTCCTAGCCAGGAAGGTGCTAAGTTGGACGACTTCCGCACTGTGGCGATTGCTGACGAAGTGAATATCGTTGGAGATAGGCTGAAGTCGATACTCAGGGAGAAGCAATCGGAGGATGGTAAGACAGAGATTTAACGTTGAAACTCCTTAACTTATGATTGTCTCAGCAAGTGCGTCAGACAGGGCGAGTTAATTATTGTTGTAACATTAAGACAGACAGAGAATGTTCAAATGTTAGGGACATTTTCTATATGTCGATCATTGATGGAGGGGTAAGAATTGAAATTAAACGCGAAATTGAATCGTGGTGAAAATGTGAGTCGTCGCATTTCAAGAATTACTTGAAATGGAGTTTGCTAAGAGTTTGCATTTCAAGAATTAATTAATGGAGTTTGCTAAGAATCAGAGGTACCCAGATTTAAATATCACCTTTCACCTTGTATTCCATTGCCAACAGACGACAGACCAGTGGACGAAGAACGAAAGAGCGTCCGTTTCGACATAGAGAAAGAAGTGGACATCAAGTTCACCTATTCCGGGTCCGAGGACGAGTGGGAGTCCGAATCCGAGGAGCAGAACGTGCGAATATCCGCAGTGGTCTCGACCAAGCCCACTGGGTCGATTCTGTCTTCTCAAAGATCGAGTTCCCAGAGCTTCGACGACGAGAACAAGGAGGACACCGAGAGCAAGCTCGACGAGGACACCAGAAAGAGCTCCTCCTCCGAGAAGGCCGAGCCTCCGAAGAACGGCAAGGTGGTCGGCAGAAGGTTCGTCGTTCAGAACGTCTCCGAAAACGAGCACCGCAGTCAAATGGCCAGGGAGAGTCTGCGAAGAGACAGTCTGTCACGGGAGAGCAGTTTAGATTATGTTCCCAATAACAAATTCACGAAGATAAAGAACATCGATCTGGTCTCGAGGAGCGAGACGGATTGCAGCGTTGTGAAGAGCAGTGACTCCGACGAGATCCGGAAGAGCAAGAAGACGGTGAAGCCTAAAAAATCGGCGATTCGTTTCACGAACGATAAGCAGACCGACGATGACGTCACGTCCGACTTGTCGAAAGTTAACCAGGATGTGGAGCAGTCGCGGAGGGAGCGTTTGAAGGAGGAGCAGAACAGGAACTTCGACGAGGCGAGGGTGGGACTCAGCAAGGAGCATCAGAAAGACATAGAGGCTTTGAGGACGGATTTCCAGAACAAGTTGGAGCAGACGAAGAAGGAACTGGAGGAGAACTTCGTGGAACAGAAACAGTTGCTGCAGAAAAATTTGAACGACAAGCTGGAGGAGTTGAAGAGAGAAATGGCTGAGAAGGTATGTCACTCTAACAATTTTTTAATGTTTCAGCAGATTAATTATTTGTGATTATTTAAGGAGGAGCAGGAGATCCAGAAACTGATCGCCGAGATGGATAAGGCAAGGTTGGAGAACCTGAAGAAGGTGAAGGCAGAGCTGGAAGTGTGTTACGAAAAGGAGAGACAAGAGATTTTAGCGAATTTGAAGACTGAACTCGACGAGAGGAGAAAAGAATTACTAGAATTACGGAATCAGGAGATGGGGAAATTAGAGAACGAATACGAACGAGACCTAGGCGAGGAGAAACTCGCCAAACTGACCGAGTTCGAGCTGCGAAAACAACATTCCGAGGAGATCGAGGCCCTGAAGAAGAAACTCGACAGCGAATTCGACGATCTGCGCACCAAACTGCGGATACAGCAAAGGGAGAAGATCACGAAGATCACGGAAGATCATGAGAAATGTTTAGCGGAGATATTTCGCGACTTTAGAATCGACGTGAGTACCTGACGATGCCTGTTACTTTAGTTACTTACTGAAGTTAAATCTTAAGATTATATTGTGCAATATTTAACCGAAGCTTCTTTCCAACACCGTCCTTAGCGCCTTAGGATAGCTTTAAGAGAGATCTATTCTGTTGTATCTTGAAGAATTATATTTCAACGTTACTGAATAAAACGCTAGTGCGTATTATTATCTGATAGCAGTACAACCTGATGGTTATCTACTGATCCTGATTCCAATATTTTGATATTTCATTGCTAGTATACGTTTTCATTGTACAATCACATTGTGTAGTCACGCACTGTTCACCGTAACGTCACGCTACATGTCGCGTCGTAGTGTCACGCAGCGTATCGTCACGCGAGATATCGTCACGTTGCGTATTATCGCGATGTAACCTTTACCGTCATACTATCTTCGATTTCTATCCTCACGCGTTCCACGAACCGGAATTTTCGCAGGAGGATCTCACCCGAAAGATGTACAAGCAGCGTCTGGAGGAGATCCACGCGGATTTCTCTCGCGACGCGGAGAAGGAGGCGAGGAAGCAGACGGAGCGAGCTCTCCAGCAAGACAGTATAGAGTTCGAGAAAATGCGTTGCGAGAAACGGCTGCTGCAGGACAAGTACATGGCTTTAAAGGAGAAATACGTGAAGCTGAAGACGGAGGTTCGTTTGGCGGTCGAGAGGAGGAGCAGAAGAAAGGAGGAATACACCACTGCCTCGGAGACGGAGAGGTCAACGTCCACGAGGACCCGAACCGACAAGACCGAGTCGTCGGAACAAAAGTGAGTCGAATTTAACCTTCGTATTGTCGCGAATCATTTATGGTCAACCGTTTGCCGTTCAGAAATTCTCAAGCCATCTCAACATTGTAGGAGCGTCGTACAGATGGAGGCGGTGTGAAACGAGAGAAACGAAATGAATCGCAAAGGGTTGATCGCACGTTTTGGACCGCTCTCTGATATTGTACGTGTCGTGACAACCGATTCGGAAGCATGGTTCCGTTTGTGTGTTACCACCACGCTGAAAGTTTTGAGAATTCATGTTATTCTTGAAACGTTCAACGCGGTCACGTTGCTCGAATCAGTGTTCATATTCGTTTTTTGCACCTCCATTTTCCTCGTCACCTCCAGTACCTTCGCAGTCGGCTCATCTTACTTTCGAGACGTTACCCCTCGATCGCTCTAATCCTAATAGTTTAAACAAACCCTCGCTCATAAAGTGAACTGTGAAGGTACTCTCTCACGTTCATGCGATTCGCCCTAATGTCTGGCTATAGGCCTTAAATCGTGCTCGCAGTACGCCGCTAAGGAACACGCGCCCACCCCCGGCGACGACGAGCGCGAAAGCGCACGAGACACAAACCACGAAGGAGCAGACCGAGGAACACAAGTCGGACGACTCGGTTCAGAAGGTTCAGAATTCGGGGTTTCAGAAGAGTGGAGCGGCGTCGATCTCGAAGACGGTCGCCGCCCGAGTCGAGTCCGACGACACGACCACCGCCAGCGAGATGAACGCGAACATGATGATGAAGAGGAAGAAGAACTTCAGCAAGAAGACCAGCGCCGCCAGGGCCAGCTCTGGCAACAACAACAACAACAACCTCGAGAACCCGGTTGAGAACATCAGGAAGCAGCTGGAGAAGCTGGAGGATCTGGGCGATCAGCTGCCCAGCAATGAAACGGCCTACACGCTGCGGTATCCTTTCCAGGACAAAGGTGAATCTTTTTAAAGGGACCTTGGGGACATTCGACAGTTGAGCTTTTACGTTAACACTTTACTGTAGCGGTCTTTCAAAATCAGTTTATTAGTTTATGTATGGACACTTAACCTTAAGAAGGATCTCTGAAGGAAGGTTTGGATTTTTGTTGAACTGTAAAGTGTTAATTTGGCAGCAAGAATGCAACAGAGTATGGAGTGTCTCAGGTTTTTCAGTTTGTCACTTCTTCATCAACCTTGTTTTATAAAAATGTAACATGAAGTGTATTTTTGTTAATAACGTTGAACAAATTAGAGAAGACTTGGAGCACCCTATACATGGCTTGGTAGCAGGAACACACTTTCACAACTAACAGTCAAGCGTCTACAGCTTAACCGCTTCAATTACGCCATCACGCGCGCGAACGCAGTTTCTTTCTCGATCGTTTCTCACAATTGGTCGATTTTGAAAATTGTTTTATGATTTCTTCCCCAGGCATCTATAGACTTTATTTTGGCTAGCGGCTTTTCTGGGCCCGCTGAACGCACCACCGGACTCTTGGTTCTCCTTCTATGACTCGTTTCTCTTTCGTTCTCTTCTTTCCGTTACCTCTTTTCTTGCACGCCGCTTTCGCGAGCCAAGCAGCCTAGGGCGTGTCGGATGACACCGAAAAGGAATCTGCTCGATTTTCTAGCGCTGGCGAACGCCTCCTCGGAGCTGGAGTTCTTCCGGCACCGAATCCACGTCGAGAGGGATTCCGTGAGAAGGGCTCGAGAGGCGCTCCGACACCAAGAGAACGCATTCCACGGGCGACAGAGGGCTTGGAAGCAACGTAGCGCCAGGGCAACCCTCGAGCAATTGGTTCAGGTACTTTCACTATCATCTTGATTTTATCAAATTAAGTGCTAACCTGAGCACTTCATTTCAGTTTGTTAGTTATAGACAAATCTTAACCTCAGGATTTTCACCTCTGAAGGAAGGTTTGGATATTTGCACTACTTTGACGAGTCTGACTCGTGACGCACTCGTACTTCAGCCATGATCAATTCTACTCGAATTTTTAGTATGCTTCAATTTAAAGTTCAAGTCTAATTATAATTTGCTTAGTCAACGATTGCATAATAACATATTGACATAACATTTCAAACTTTTTTGTCTGTTTGAATAATGTACCTGTAATTAGTCAGTTCTAACTGACGCACCAAATAAGACATAGGGGTTAAAGAGTAAAGTGTTAATTTAGCAAGAATGCAACACAGTATGGAGTGTCTCAGGTTTGGTCACTTCAACCCTGTTTTCTAAAAATGTGACACGAAGATTTTTTATTATAACCTTGAACAAATTAGACAAGACCTAAAGCACCCTATACGTGGCCTGGTAGCTGGAACACACTTTTACAGTGAAACAAGTTACAAGTGCTAACCTGAGCACTTAATTTTGCAGGAGGAACGGGAACTTTCGGAAATGGAGGTGAGCCTACATCGAACCAGAAGTCTTTTAGGTGAGAAGGTGATTCATCTGAGGCATCTGGAACAATCCTTGGAGAGAGTGGCGAGTGCCAAAAGGAACGAAAACGACCCAACTTCGACGAGAAACGACGAACTAACGTTGAGCGACATGTCCAGCGCCAGCAGTGGCTTCAGTTCAACGGATCTGGGAACGGACACGTTCATAGGTGAGCTGCAGTCCTCAATCCCTTCCCTTTCTTTTCACACTCCATTTTTCAGTTCCGTTAGTTAGTCCTTTCGGTTCGAGATCTTTGGTTGCTTTCTTTTACTCAACAATTTTCTTTCGATTTTGTGTCACGATCCCGACGTATTCAGACAAACCGGATCACTACCAGGAGTCGACGGAAATCATCGCAAGCCTGGAAAACCTAAACTCAGAGATACGTGAGATCTGGGGCGTGCTGAACAAACGTTTGGACACTAACACTCCACCGCCGCCCACTTTGATGTACTCTTATTTGCGATGGCTACGTTTTCACCACCTTGCAGCACAATCAAACAGCGTACAAGGTCTGTGGAAATCTCGCAGCTGTTAAAACAGTCTTATTTTATTTTGAAATGTTAAATCTTTATGAGGATCTGGATTTTCAGGAACGTTTGGTACCCCGAATATCCAGTCGAACATCCTGTCCCAGCTAACAGCCACGCAACCACCGGTGACCACCACGCAGAACATAATCGCCCAGTACGGTCCTAACAGCGGTTTCACGACCAGCGTCGGCACCGTCGACAAACCCACTTCAAACTTAATGGAAAGAACATGGAACCTGCGTGATTGGTTGCGGCAAGCCTGCGCAGAGAGCACCGATTTGATCAGTCCAGGTCAAGCGACTCTGTAAACGGCGATCGTCCGTCGATTCGTTTCCAGTTGCTTCCTATACTTCTTCTTCAACGATAGTTTCGATTCGCGTTTTTGGAAACGAACTGGATTTCGTCGTTTCGAACCTCTAGTCAGGTCACTGGCTGACCTTGAACCTCGTCTCCGCTTGCTCCTACCAAAGACTGCAGTGTGCAGAAATCGTTCAGCCTAAAAGGCAATGGACTCTTGGTGAAATCGTGAATGAACTTGTGAATGGGCTCTCCTGTAAATAATTTCCTATACAGGTTCCGTTCCTTTCTCGATAGTTTATATTTTCGGGCTGGATTTTTCTGCGAGTGTATATGGACTCTCGTTATATTGCCGAGTTGTGGATTTTCATTGCGATCTTGCAGCCATAGGCTTGAAGGACAATATAAGGAGAGTTTACTACATGTATACGTACAGGTTAGATTCACCTCGTCAAGTCTAACCCGAACTTAAAATCAAAACTAGTATATTTGCCTAAAGTCGGGTGAATTTAACGTCTGAGCTCTCTGGTGAGATTGACTCTCGAATGCCAAAGTTCGGTGTTAACCCTCGAGGGTCACGTTTTAAATTTTGTTGACAGACTTTTAAGAATTTGACCAGCTTTTATTTCCATGAATGAACCTTCGAGGGTTAAACGGTGTTCCTAGAATCCAGAGGCTACCCGCAATTAATTTCTAGAGTTCGACATTACCGGGAAACGTAGCTCGCAATAATCCTGATCTCATTAGATGTAGTTAGAGGCCCAAAGTTAACGCGTTCATTTCCAAGTCTTGGCAATCGGTGAACGCGTTAATTTCGCGAGAAACCTTGTTTTTATAATCGTTGTTCCCCTTTACTTGTTACTCTCGTTGCTGTTTCTCGTCGAACTTTGTTTCGCTTGTACTCATATTAATCGACTAAAGTCGAGTTTAGGTGATTTTGTATATGGATAAAGGAGCACGTAGATATTCGAAATCGTAGACATACGGTTGTATCTGAGTTAAATAGATAATCTTCATTAGCGCCGTCCTTGCGAATCGTACAAGCATCCGTTTCGTTTATTAGAGAAATAATTGCTACGTGAATTTTTATGATCGTTTGAAAGGTGCTTCGTCAGTGCAATAATTTTACGATGCGTTGCTGGATATCGTTTTTTCTCTATCTTTAACCGAAGTTTGTTGAATCACGAAACAATATTTAAAGTGTTGTTTAATCTCGTATCGGGAAGCCGTTCGCGAAACGATTCGAAGCACAAGTTTATTTTAAACATTGAACAGACCCATCTTGGTTCGAAGAATCGATTTGCATTTCATTCCTTTTCTATTTCATTTGATACGCACGTGTAAAGTTGCGGCAGATACGTACACAAGATATTCGATAAATTAATTTTGGAATACCTTGTATATTCTGTAATATAATATATATTTGTATGGACGCAAATATATATACTATACAAACTAATACCACGATTCTCTTTTCATCGAGGGTGAAAAATTGTTAGCGAGAAGAAACAATGGTTAATGATTGTTTCGATAACTTGTACAGGGTGTCCACGAATGAAAGGATACTATTTCCTTTTAAATCAACTTCTGCAAGAATATTTATTTAAATCCGACCTATCAAAATTTCCGTTCGATTTAATTCAGATCAGTATCCTTTCTTCCGAGGACACCGTATATACAATAAAACTATTATGTCATTTAGACCAATGAATTTCTCAAACCTATCAAAGACTGTTTAATATACCTAGATCTTATATTGTTACAACCCCTTAGTTTAATTGAACTATTTTGATGATCAAAATGTGAAACATGCTATACATATACTTAAATAAAACTGATGCATGCAACAGTAAATTGTTACACGACGATTCAACGGATTAATTTCTCAGTTTCTAAAAAAAGAAAGAAAGAACCCCCATCCATCGTACTCTTTTTCCGACCAACTTCGCCGCGAATAAACTTAAATAAACTCGGAACCGCTTCGATAACTATGGCTAGGAAAATAAACTGCAATCGGTATGCGTGTTTTCACATTCGTCGCTGTTTTCTTCGAACTGGTCCCTGCTGGGAAGCCATGAAGTCATTCGATGCGATTCGTTTCGCGTTTTATTCCTCAGAAAATTTTGCACACCTCTGATCACCGGCGACGTTTTGCACAGTAAGAGTCTCACGCATCCCAAATTCACGTCCTCTATTCTTTCGATCAGCTGATTCGGTAGTTCATCATCCTGAGCCTGATTTAACAATCTCTGTATCTGCAAATGATATTATTAAGTGAATGCGCTGGTTTTTAATTGCTGGGTAACTCACTCTGTCGTTCTTGCTTTCTGTGATGAGGTCCGCTGGATTCCACGGTAAGTCGTCTTCGAAACTTCGGCCGAGGTTTTCTTTGGGGGGCTTCAGGTCGAATAGTGAACCTATCTGAGGTTAGTGTGAATTAGAATGCGAATTTTGAGGATTTTATGCAAGGTGTGTAATTTTATTTTACTTGTGGGAGGGAGACTGGAGGTGATGCGTCATGTTGGAATATAGTAGGTGGAAATATAGCGTGTTGGGGTGAAACATATTAAAGTATGATGCGTGGAGGTGCAATACGTAGCGGTACGACGCGTGGAAATATGGGGCGTGACAACACACCGCGGGGAAATATGGCGCATGGCGACACAACGCGTGGAAATATGACGCGTGGCGACACAAGGCGTGGAATTAGGGCGCGTGGCGACACAACGCGTGGAATTAGGGTGCGTGGCGACACAACGCGTGGAAATATGACGCGTAGAGATATACAACGCGTGGAATAATGGCGCATGGCGACACAACGCGTGGAATTAGGGTGCGTGGCGACACAACGCGTGGAAATATGGCGCGTGGAGATATACAACGCGTGGAATTAGGGTGCGTGGCGACACAACGCGTGGAAATATGGCGCGTGGAGATATACAACGCGTGGAATTAGGGTGCGTGGCGACACAACGCATGGAAATATAGCGCGTGTCGACACGACGCGTGGAATTAGGGCGTGTGGAGATATACAACCCGTGGAAATATGACGCGTGGTAATACAAAGTGTGGAAATATGGCGCGTGGTAATACAAAGCGTGGAAATACAACGCATGGCATACAATATACACACCATTTGCGCCAGAAATATGACACTGTTAACCGCAATAGCAGTGACCTTCTGCGAATCCAATCCAACAAGCCGGAAAAACGCAGACACGAGATTCGACGTCCCAAAAGTACCCTTCTGCTTCACATCATCTTCGCCTCGTTTCGAATTATGACCCAAGCTCTTCGCCACCAAATCAGCAATATCCTTCGCAGTTTCCAAATAATTTGTGGCATACTCCAAGCCTGCCTTGATCTTGTGTAGAACGCCTGTAAACATAATTGATTAATTTATGCCCACAAGTAGATTAATTTATGACCCACAAGTATGACTAACCATTGTTTTCTGGCGATCCATCGACTTGATACAAAGTTAAGACGGTGATACAAAGAAGACACAGAAGTCTTGGCATGTTGATGCTACGGAAACGTTTTGTGTACTGAAGAAGAGACAGGTGTAACGGATTTTAATTACTCATTTCCATCCTGGTGAGTTTTTGTGACGCGGTGATCAGATTGGGACTCAACGCTTTGCTGACCAAGCAGAAGAAATTGGGACTCGAGGGGACAATTATGTCCTGGATAAGTCTTGAGCGGGAAGTAAGTCAGTTCTCTTGTAGTATTTCGGTAGACATGGCGAAAAAGTGAGTACCAGTAACTTTTGCAAGAGGAGTATCAAATTTTCCAAAATAATTATAAGTACAAAGGACTTTACGAAAAATATTGCATAACGAAATGTGAATGTTACAGAAATTTTATTTCTGCAACTATTGCCTTCATGACGTTACTATCTTCAAAACCAACATCCGCAAATCGAACATCCTTCTACCTGGACGAGGTTCGCAGTCTGAGCGAGCTGCCAATAACCGAGTTGATTCACATAAAGTCCTCCCTCATCGAAGGTAATATAAAATATCATAATACGTCAGAAAAATAAGCATCGAAATAGAAGAAAAATTCTCGTGAAATTTGAGATGAGGCTCCTGAGGAAGATATGCAAGCTTCAAGTAGGATGTTATCGGTGTCGCTCCCCGTTGCGCAGCCCTTGAAGAGGTTCAACAAGAAGTCCATAAGACGTTACGAGGATCACTACGACGAGAAGGGCAAAGACTCGAAGATTTCCAAGATATTTCAATTGTCTGTCACTGCCCTGTCATTTCTGGCGTTCGGTGGCTATCTGCTGACGATGATAATAACGACTATTCGTCAAAATTCCATGAACGCGAACAATGGAAACGTTATTGTTCTCTCGGTGAGTAAAAGTGCAAATCTGCAACACGAATTTTTTGGGGAATTCGTTCATTTCTGTTTTAGAATTTGCAAGGTCTGCAAGCGCTGCAGAATTTACAGAATTATCGTCCACGGAGAAACGTCAGAGTAGATGTAAACGAGTTCCAAATAGAGAAATTGTATCAAGGAATGATCATGTTGTCCCGGAAATACGCGGAATATAATTAACTTCCATAATTTTTGAAGATTAGGAATAGAAGACGCGTTGAGAGATCGAAAAAGAGGTTTCGCGATCCAAGCACTCAATTAGGGATTCGCTTATCATGATTCGGCGGACTCTTGAAAATCCTAAAACCTAATAAAATCGAATAGAGGATCACGGTGTGTACATATCCCGAAGAATATTCTTAGCATGTGGGTAGAGGCTGCTTCAAACATGGCTGTTCAAATAAACACCTAAGTGACTGTATACTCCGAAAGTCTGCATGCAAAGATAACCATATGGCTTCCAGAGATATCATCGGCCATACGTCTCTATGCTATTATTCCGTGGATATCTATAGCTTCGCTACCATTTTTATATTTTTCTCTTGTCAGAAATGTACCGAAATTTTCAAGACTATGTTCAAAATGTCTTCAGACGTTTCAGATAAATTGTACCATAAGATGTGACACGTGTGATTAATAAAAATATACTGTTAATTTTTGACAAAATAAAAATCTTCCAAAAAATCAAGCATCAGTGTAAATAATAATCAAGTAATTTGTTGTATGCATTTTATTTTTAAAAATGTGAACGTAACTTTCCAACAAAGCTAAATATTTCACCTTCATTCTCAATGGTCAAGTATCACCAGCCAATCGTATCGTTACGCACGATTTTATGGTACTTTTATAATGTTTATTTCACGAAACGAGAAGAAGGAATGCTGCGAAGCAGCGCATGAGAGCCTGACATTCGGACTCATCATCATCCTTCAGGAACCAATCTTCAGTGAGCCACGCCTACGGTATTCGTGTGGGCCAATCCCATCGGCCAAATTGCACCGAGCTCCCACGATATTTCGTTTTTTCTCTTTTTTCCAACGAAAATCTGAAGATGGCAGAAACCCATGTTCCTATGCATCGTTTAGTCAACCCTTAACTTTAGCGTCGTCTACATTCGATTAATCGATGTGTCAATCTTCCGTCATGACAAATCGAGACAGTGGTTTTCGGTCTCAAAAGATGTCATAAAGTTAAAAGTTGTGCAAAAGGATTTAAAAATGAACGAAGTGAAAACACACGTGGTGGACAACACGAATTGTTCCAAACAGTTAAAGTTCGGCGTGGAACGTATATTATCGGAAGAATTCAGCACGAAGAGAACAGGTGAGAGCACCGGAAATCGCGCTTTCAAAACAAACGTTATAGATTAAATATTCCGTTTCCGTTGTTTTCATTAAGTCGATTCTGATTTTCGCGATAAGTGAGAACGCGTTTCTTTCGTTTATGCGAGTTTCAAGAGACGTTGTGTCTTCGACAAGATGTACTCCGGCCACTTCCGGTCCAGTTCTCCACCCTGCGCTGCCCTTGTCCCGGAGGATGCGTCAGGTGCGAAGCCCTCAGACTCTGCCCCACCTTTCCCTATGCTCAAATTAATGGAAGTTATGGCAATCATGCTATCGTCGAAAATTATCCGAGCATCTATCGACCTGCTCCTCTTCGACCTGTTCCTCGAGGTAAGATAAAAAATTATTAAACAATATTTATTTTGT
This sequence comes from Megachile rotundata, assembly GCF_050947335.1. Taxonomy (NCBI): domain Eukaryota; kingdom Metazoa; phylum Arthropoda; class Insecta; order Hymenoptera; family Megachilidae; genus Megachile; species Megachile rotundata. The sequence continues at coordinate 12,165,959 of NC_134996.1, forward strand.
ACTTGAAGATACTTTTACTTAAAACTTTCTAGTTTTGTTCATAAAATTTACTGACTTCTTTTAAGATTATTTTTTCTCTGTTATTAATGTCTGTTTCTAATGTCTTCCACTATGAGCATACATCGTTACACATCGTAATATAGATTTAATTAAAAAATATTTATTATGAATTTTTGTATCAGACTGAATGGTGAATGTGTCGAATGTGGTGAATTAAACTGACTGGTAAATTCGTAATAAATTTGCTGACTTCTTTTAACGTTGCTATTTTTCTGTTGCTGCTAATGTCTGTCCTACTATGTTCATACGTCATCACATATCATAATATAGATCTAGTCAAACAATATTTATTATAAATTGCATTAAACTGAATGATGAAAGTGTCGAATTAAACTGATTGATCAAATTCGTAACAAACTAGCTGAGTCCTTTTAAAATTACTATTTTTCTGTTGCTGCTAATGTCTGTCCTACTATGTTCATACGTCATCACACATCATAATATAGATCTAGTCAAACAATATTTATTATAAATTGTATTAAACTGAATGATGAAAGTGTCGAACTAAACTGATTGGCCAAATTCGTAACAAACTTGCTGACTTCTTTTAACATTGCTATTTTTCTGTTACTGCTAATGTCTGTCCTACTATGTTCATACGTCATCACACATCATAATATAGGTCTAGTCAAACAATGTTTATTATAAATTGCATTAAACTGAATGATGAAAGTGTCGAACTAAACTGATTGGCCAAATTCGTAACAAACTCTGCTGACTTCTTTTAAAATTCCTATTTCTCTGTAACTGCAAATGTCTTCCACTATGTTACACATCGTCACACATCATAATCTAGCTTTAGTCAAACAAAATTTATTATAAACTATATTAAACTGAATACTGAATGTGTCCAATGAAACTGCTTAGTCAAATTCGTAACAAATCACCTCGAAAGTGTATCTAACTAATAAAACTTTAACTTGTAATTAATCTAAGAGAAGAAAATGCACTTAACGGAAATAATCCAGGAGCATCGACTCATGAAACGAAAGTTGCGTCATTAACAAATGCGAGCATATGGATCGCTGTCTTGTCTCTCGAATACTCGGCAGCAAGTAGGGCAAAATATTTACGTGCCAGTGTATTCTCGTGTTTCCTGTCCGTGTTTAAACGACATCTTAAGTGCCACCGTTCGTTTATGCCCGGCGTAAACAGCGGTTTTCGTCGTGCCCCTTCTCGGTTAGTTAAAAGTCGGAAATCTTGTAGCCGTGAATCTCTCGAACCTGAAGTACCTATAAAAATTACAAATCCTGATCAATTTAATTGTTCTCGTATCTTTAGACATGCAATACCGTTTATTTTGAAAGGAAATATTTTTGAATACCAAGATTTTTTATGTCATGGTTTTGTTGTTAACTTTTGAGTAAAATTTTATTTTAGTCGGAGCTGTTTTTTTAGCGAGCGAGCAGACCTTTCATCGGAAATCGTAATTTTGTGTTTGAATGGTGCTCGGAAATAAGGTGATCAGAGAAACAGGGTTCTATTAATAAATGTTATGAAATTTGCAAGATATTAAGTTTGCCAGATATTAAATTTGCAAGATATGAAATTTGCAAGATGTTAGACTTGCAATAGTAATCTTTACAATTAATCGCCCAGTTTCGATAGAAACTAAGTTAAATATTTACGTATACCTCGTAATCCAACAATACCGAAAACTCATCAATCGAAGTTGCACTTTCAAACGGCAGCATAAAGCTCCCGAAATAACTATGACCTTACAAACTGCCTGGGTCTAATTCATTCGGATCGTACCAACCGGAGAGAACCACACTGTTTAAATACGTACACATGTTGTATACTTACGGTAGGGTTGTAAATCAGCCAGAAGTACCCAATCTCGGGGGCCTCTTCAGGATCCGTTGAAACACTCACCCCATACAGCTGAGACTACCGTCTCCAATTCGTGACGAATCCTCTTCCACAAGCTGCTCTCAAATTAATCATAATTCGAATGAATGTCTTCTACAGTTCCGATATCCTCCACATCGACACCCACCAGTCAATCAGAGTCCAGTACCAGAAGAAAGAGGTCCTGGTCGAGGGCTGTGTTCAGCTCCTTGCAGAGGAAGGGGTTGGAGAGAAGATTCTCCTTGCAGAAGTACATCACGAAGCCTGATAGAAGGCAGCTAGCTGCTACTCTTGGTCTTACAGACGCTCAGGTATTATTTTTTATAGCCATTGATACTCTTTCTGTTAACCCCTTCGCTTTGACGAGTCGCACTTACAAAATGTGACAAACTTTGAACATTCTTTAACTTGAAATTTAGGTCCAACTATAAGTTGCATTATCAAGGACCCCTGAATATAAAATACTCACATTTTAATTTTCTTTGTTCGTTTTAATGTTATAGCCCTTTATAGTTAGTCTTGACTGACGCATCTGTTAAATAAATGGCACGGGAAGGGTTAAGGAAACACCTTCATGATTGTCACATTTTTAATATTCTCTTTAATAATTACTTTCTCTGTAGTAACTCTCTATACTAATGTCTGGTATTGTATCTTATTTACTCCAGGTGAAAGTTTGGTTCCAAAATCGGCGAATGAAGTGGCGACACACGAAAGAAAGCGAGAGCCAAACTTCCGATTCGCAGAAGGAGCCTAGGAAAATAAAGGAGAAGAACGCGGAAAAGACTGTTTCAGACGATGAAGACGTCGAGATCGAAGTTGACGTTTGATGTACATTATTTAATTTTAAGTACCGAATTTATATGGCAAATAAAATTTATATACAAAGAATGCCTCTATTATTTCGAGTCGATCGAGTATTCACCGACAACGAGGTGAAGTTGCGCATCGACGATGCTCTAATTTTTTTCCGTCAGCTATTAACTGTTTCTCGAGCTCAGAATTCAGTACCACAAAATCGAATTTTATTAAAAGTTGCTGTTAAGTGAATAGTTTTTAGGATGCAGCGTTTGTTACCGAAATTCGCGACGATTTCTCGACAATGTTCCGTGGCGAAGTTGTCGAAACCCCTGACGGTGAACGAGAGTCAAAAATGTCTGGATCTGAACGCGGCTGACATACTCTGTGAGTAAATTTTCAGTAACGATAATTAACCCTAGCAAATATAGCGTTTATTGATCCGCAATTGAACACTTTGACAGCCGCATATTTTATGGAATTAATGGCTCTCGCAATTTCGTATTTCAATCAATTTGCAATGGCGATTGGGAATTTGATGTTTACTAATGGGTAATAATGAAGGGTTAATGTAGTCGTTATCATCGGTTACTGATACAGTATAATTACGATATTTTAATATTATTGGCTCGTGAAATTTGATATTCAATAAACTAATATTAATATTAATTTCTGTACAGCTGCGCCCATTGGTCAGTCTCAAGCAGCGGCGGTGATGAATGAATCGTTAACTCGAACAAATACGATACCACTGTTGGATCATGCTCCGGAAGTGTCGACCTCGTTCGACGTCACGCCGAAAATCGAGCCGCAGATCATCGGAGACAAGTCCGCCCCTTTCGAGGAGATTCCAGGACCCGCTGTGTTGAAAATCTGGGAGAAGTATTGGAAATACGTGCCGCTGCTCGGTACGCAACTGTTTTCCAGTCTGCTAATCAACAGATTCACCCAGGGTACGATCTGTTGAAGTTTCGATAGATCGAAATTCGAAAATCCCTGTCTTGAACAAAATACAATTTGAAATCTAGAAATCTTCAAGTCTATTAGTTCGAATTGGATCTTTCAAAAATTATGAGAGATAGGTTGTTTTTATTAGTACACTGATCAGATTGCACATAGGGATTATCGAATTTCAAACGAGTGGTTTGCAGGACGACTCTCGTGGAACCGCAACGTCACTCCTTTGAAGTACTTGTTCAACGAGTACGGCTGCATCGTGAGAATCAATGGACCACTTTCTGGAGACATTGTCATGATTCATAGGTAAGAAGCTCATTTGTTCCTTCGATCTGTAATCTAAATAGTCTGAAGAACAGTGGAGTGTAGAAAATTGGCAGAGATGAATTCAACTCTGTGCGAACAAAGTTAAAACTTAGATACTGTGCTCAAAGTTAAAACTTAGATGGTGTGTTCAAAACTTAGTTAAGTCGAAGTGTTTAAAGTTAACACAAAGCAAATGGGTTTAAAGTTAACACTTGTACTTGTATTCATTCGGATAATCAAAGCTCTATTACACGTTACAAAGTAATGAATAGAATTTAAATTTTTGTCTACAGACCAGAACATATAGCGGAGGTCTTCAAACAAGAAGGTGACACACCGGTTCGAAGCGGAATCGACATTTTACAGCATTACCGTCTGCACTATCGCAAATATCGACTCGCCGGCCCATTCTCGCTGTCAGTTATCTTCGAGCAACTATTACTACAGTATTTACTAATTTAACCCAGATTAATTTTAAGTTAAATATTCAGGCAAGGCTCCGAGTGGCTCGAGATGAGGGAGAAGGTAGAGCAAGACTTCGATCAGATGGCCTCCACGTTCTTCGAGAGAATCGACACCGTCTGTGACGAGCTGATCAACAGGATATACAAAATCAGGAACAGGCAAAATGAAGTACGTTCATAACTTTGCACCTGGCAATCTTAATAGCAGGCTTGATATCATCAGGTGCCTCCCACATTTCACGAAGACATCCTCCGCTGGGGCATGGAGTGCTTCTGCAGTCTCACATTCAACAAGCACCTGGGTTTCCTAGAACCAGCGGGCTACAACTCCACGTCAGAGACGTCGAGGATCATCAATGCACTGTCGGTCGCCCACAAATACATGAGTCGCTGCGAAACGGGCTTCCAAGTGTGGCGATTCTTCTTGACTCCCTTCGCACGGAAGCTGTTTGACGCCTGTGACGTCCTCGATGGGTACATATCTCTTAACCCTTTGCACTATGACTTATTTGTCAGGCGCGTTAATCAGAACTGCCTAATTATAGCTACAATATTAAAATATACAAAAAGGAATGTTATGTCAATAGTTAACTATGTAAATTATAATTGGACTTGAACTCCAAATTGAAGCGTATTAAAAATTTGAGTAAAATTGATCAAGACCGAGTGCGTCACGAGTCTGACTCGTTAAAATAGTGCAAAGGGCTGAAAACAAATTATTATATTTCTCTAATTTTTCTAATAGTTCTCTAACAGTTCTACATTCTTCAGTGTCATAGCAAAGCACGTCCGTCAGGCGCAGAACAAGCTCCGAACCCGAGCCCAAAGTGGCAAGACCGAAGAGGGTGCGCCCATTTTGGAAAAGTTCCTCCTGAACGAAGGCATACATCCGGACGACGTTTGTACGTTGCTGATGGACATGATGATTCTGGGTGTACAAGCGGTAATGGACATGATTCTGGGTGTACAATATAAAACGAGATTAACAGGTTTAACTTTCAGACAGTAAACTCTGAAGCATTCTTGCTGTATTACTTAGCGAGGAACCCGCGGAGTCAGAGGAAGCTGTACGAAGAGATCGTGTCAGTTTTACCAAGCGATTCGTCTTTCACGGAGAAGACGCTGAGAAGTATGCCGTACTTGAGAGCTTGTCTTCAAGAGAGCTTAAGGTAACGTCGAATCTTTAGGAGAAATTTTATCTGTGGATAAATAATCTGATTTACAGGTTGCGTCCGGCGGTTCCTTACATCACCAGGCTGTTACCTAAAACGATATCGATACATGGGTACACGGTACCTAAAGGAGTAAGTTCATATTTTGTCAGTTCTGTGATATCAAATTGTATTTGCTTCAAGATACAATTGCAATTTGCTTCAAAACCTAATCAATAAATTCACAGTTCAAAAATTATTTTTTAGACCTTCGTCATAATGGCGAACGAGATCACCTCGAAGCGAGAGGAGAACTTTGAGGACCCAGAAAAGTTCCGTCCAGAAAGATGGCTGAATTCCACAGAAGACACGAATTACAGCTACTTGCCTTTCGGTTACGGTGCCAGATCATGTTTAGGGAAAAATATGGCCGAAGTGACGATGATGCTATTAACAGCAAGGGTAATTACAGTAGTTTGTATTGTGTCACGAAGTTTTGATACATTCACGTTTACAGCTCATACGGCAATTCCGAATCGAATACGACTACGCCGACATTAAAAGCAGATTCCAAATGGTGAACGTGCCCAATAAACCGCTTCGTTTCCGCTTCGTCGACAGGGATTAAACGACCATCGCTAATCGATGGAAAACTGTATGGACCATATTTGAAATGGTTCGAATTAAGCGGAGTTTCTGTAAACAGTGTTACTGAGTTATTGTATCAAAGATTAGGCGAAGATAGGCAAAGTATTAAGAAAACGAATTTCATTTTTCTTCTGTTAAAAGGCAATAAAAAATGTCTTATTCTCCTAAACAAACCTATTTCATTTTCCTTCTGTTCAAACACAATAAAAGTTCATAAACGTCTCCTAACCAAACCTATTTCATTTTTCTTCTGTTAAAATAAAATAAAAATGATTTCCGAAGGTCTCATTCTCGTATGACCACCCTCAACGTCATCAGATAGGTGGCGTTCGTGTACAGCACCTGTAAAGTATAAAATGACTCTATGTTTAAAATGTTTTAAACATTTATTTTATTTGTGGAAGGGAGACTAGAGGTGATGCGTCATGTTGAAATATAGTAGAGGGAAATATAGCGCGTTGGGGTGCAACCCATTAAAGTATGACGCGTGAAGGTACAATGCGTGGCGACACAACGCGTGGAAATATGACGCGTGGAGATATACAACGCGTGGAAATGTGGCGCGTGGCGATACAACGCGTGGAATTAGGGCGCGTGGCGACACAACGCGTGGAAATATGGCGCGTAGAGATATATAACGCGTGGAAATGTGGCGCGTGGCGACACAACGCGTGGAATTAGGGCGCGTGGCGACACAACGCGTGGAAATATGGCGCGTGAAGATATACAACGCGTGGAAATATGGCGCGTGGCGACACAACGCGTGGAATTAGGGTGCGTGGCGACACAACGCGTGGAATTAGGGCGCGTGGCGACACAACGCGTGGAAATATGGCGCGTGGAGATATATAACGCGCGGAAATATGGCGCGTGGCGATACAACGCGTGGAAATATGGCGCGTGGCGACACAACGCGTGGAATTAGGGCGCGTGATGACACAACGCATGAAAATATAGCGCGTGTTTCGTTTTTAATCACTGACCAAACCAAATTTTGTGACCCACCTGAGCACAAAATTTCAAATTCCACGATGATAAAAATCCAGTCGCGTGAATTGCCACGGGTTTCTGACACCTCGCTATAATCAACAGAGCCATTCTACGTATTCTTGGGCTGCTGTAGGTCCATGGGGAATCGTATATCTTCCAGGCGATGCCGTTAGCCTGTTTAGAAAATTGCAAAAGTACTTCTGTTTTCTGTTGAACTTTCGGTATCGCAACTTACGTTCTCGCTCATCGTGTCGGCCACCGAGCTGCAGATAACGAACCTCAACACGGAAAATATTGTGAGTGTGAAGAATTTGATCAGTTCTATGAAATTCTTGCTCTGGAAAGGTGAAATATTAGGGAAGTATGTGGACTCGCAATTGTGATATCACATCAGAATTAGTATAACACATAACGATCTGATTACTGTCTTTATGCCACTGTTTAAAATTCAGTATGTACTTACACGTACGATTACGAGACCACATATGATCATATTCAGCGCCACAGCAATTGTGGACTTCACTACAAGGATGGCTATAATAGAATTGATTTCATTCGCGTACCTAAACAAAAATTCCAAAATTGCAATTTAACATTTTATTTTAAACAAGAAACTAAGAGTATCCTGATATTGCTTGATTTACAACTTTATACCTGAGAGTATCTTGATGTTGCTTGATCCACAACTTCATCCTCCCTTCCCCACAAATCGAGAATCTCCTCCCCAACAGACTAAACTTACAAGCCACATGCCACATTATAAATATCACCAGCATGTCAAGGAACAGAAACGAGGAAGCGTTCGCAATGTTAACGATATTCAAAATAAAAGTGAGATTTCGACCCCACTGCTCGTCTGTAGGCAGCGTAAAGTACACCGTAGTCAGCGGAGTCATTTGTTTCTCAACGAAGAACGGCACGATGACATAAAGCACACTGCCGAGGACGAAGGCAGTTATCAGAACGAAGCAAGCTTTTATTGGTTGTCTCAGACTCACGTTTGTCGTGTTGAAAAATTGTTGCATGTCGGTCACCACGTGCTGGAAAGAAATCTGTAATAATTCTATCAAATTGTATATCAAATTCTAACGAATGGTATATCAAATTTTATCAAATGGTATATCAAATTCTATCAAATGGTATATCAAATTTTATTAAATTTTATCAAATGGTATATCAAGTTCTATCAAATGGTGCATCAAATTTTATCAAATGGTATATCAAATTTTATTAAATTTTATCAAATGGTATATCAAATTTTATTAAATTTTATCAAATGGTATATCAAATTTTATTAAATTTTATCAAATGGTATATCAAATTTTATTAAATTTTATCAAATGGTATATCAAATTTTATTAAATTTTATCAAATGGTATATCAAATTTTATTAAATTTTATCAAATGGTATATCAAATTTTATTAAATTTTATCAAATGGTATATCAAATTTTATCAAATTTTATCAAATGGTATATCAAATTTTATTAAATTTTATCAAATGGTATATCAAATTTTATCAAATTTTATCAAATGGTATATCAAATTTTATTAAATTTTATCAAATGGTATATCAAATTTTATTAAATTTTATCAAATGGTATATCAAATTTTATCAAATTTTATCAAATGGTATATCAAATTTTATCAAATTTTATCAAATGGTATATCAAATTTTATTAAATTTTATCAAATGGTATATCAAATTTTATTAAATTTTATCAAATGGTATATCAAATTTTATTAAATTTTATCAAATGGTATATCAAATTCTATCAACCTGAAACTTTTTCCTTCTCCGTCGAACGTACACCGAGTTGTACAAAACCTCTGACGCGAATATTATATCAGCGGCGGATTTCACAAAATGGCTCACAGAGTGGTAACAACAGCGTAGACCATGTATAGTTGCGATTATTCCATACAACTGATAGGTGAACTCCATCAAATATAAAACCTCGAACGGAAAACGTTTCCATCTACTATCCTCTGAGTTTGTCCAGTGCCCAAAGATCAGACAACCTGTCCTCAAAAATCTTAGGAAGTTACGATCTCTTCGGTACATGTTCGACTGTCAAGAAAATTATGTGACAAGAACTCATTCTGAAAAATCGATACTAATCGAGGAGGAAAACGACATCGTTTCGCAATTATGTATGAAGGTGACTCGTTACGAGTAATGATTCGTATTATCGTTTGCAGGGAACTTTATTACGTATAATCTATAATCGATCAGCTTAATTGTGCTCGGTCTTTATCGTTGCTCGTAGAACGGTGAAGAGGGAGAGTACGTTCGAGACAAACTAAAAGTACAAATTAATAAGTTTATTAAAATTAATAAGTTACAAAATCTGTAACATGTTAGAAATAAGCAGTAATACCGAGCAGTAGTAGTTCAGTGACATTATCGGAATGATGTACACTATTTTAATAGCTACTGGCGCTTGGGGCAGCATCATGATCGCTATGTCTCTCTGCATGCTCGCAGACCTTAGGTACCACAGTGACTCGTATATAACTTGCATAGTATTTTGACTCTAACAACAGACACAGTAATAACTTATACAGCGTATTAACCCTTTGACATTTGACGAGTCATCTGTTTACTTGGGCGAAACGGTGGAGTCTGACTCGTCATTTGCATTTAAGAAAATTAATTAATATATTAATCCATACAGCGACAAATTAAATCCGCCCCATGTTCAAACAATTCAGTACTCAAAGAGTTAAAAACTTACAAGATGTAGCAGATGATCAGCTGGCCAAGCGAACATGAAGACCTCGATCAGCCCAGTCCCCGCCAGCGACAGAAACTGCACTTGCACCGTGAACGGCTGTTTCTGCAAAAACCCTCTTGCCACGATTAAATTGCTATAACCACTAACGTAACTTACTTCGATGAAATTAACCCCGCAAAATACGAGCACCACTCCGCACATGGTTACCGTAACCAAAGCTATAAACCGAACGGCCGTCGACACCCTCTTCGCGTACCTACGACAATCTTCTATAACTTCCCTGTGATCCTTTCCTGTGACGATTTTATACCTTCTCACGATGTAATACGTTTTCACGCAGTCTATCAGGTCCCTGGAGGTCCGTACTTTGCGTAGTTTGATTTTTAAGATCTCGAAACGGGCGGCAGCGAACAACATCAGCAGAGCGCAGAGCGTGTTGATGCACACGTGCGCGGAGCATTGCAGCAGCAGAAAGGATTGGTGCAGGAATATGATGCTCTTGAGGGGTTGGTAATGCACGGGGAACGGGTATTCCGCGTTTGTGGGAAAGGGCTGTGGTATGAACAACGTTCCGGTGGATATGATTAACGCTGTCACGTAGAACCAGATGGTAGACACTCCGTAGAACATCGAGTACTTGTCGACGTACCTTTGATAAGTGGATCTCTCGTAGGGTTTCGCGTTCTTGCAACAATCTTTCATTTCTGCGATCAGTTCCTATTGATCAACTCCAGTTAAATTGATTTAATGATATATTGCTAGGAGTTTATAATTAAACTCTTAGGACGCGTGGCGACACAACGCGTGGAATTAGGGCGCGTGGCGACACAACGAGTGGAAATATGGCGCGTGGAGATATATAACGCGTGGAAATATGGCGCGCGGCGACACAACGCGTGGAATTAGGGCGCGTGGCGACACAATGCGTGGAAATATGGCGCGTGGAGATATAAAACGCGTGGAAATATGACGCGTGGCGACACAACGCGTGGAATTAGGGCGCGTGGCGACACAACGCGTGGAAATATGGCACGTGGAGATATATAACGCGTGGAAATATGACGCGTGGCGACACAACGCGTGGAATTAGGGCGCGTGGCGACACAACGAGTGGAAATATGGCGCGTGGAGATATATAACGCGTGGAAATATGACGCGTGGCGACACAACGCGTGGAATTAGGGCGCGTGGCGACACAACGCGTGGAATTAGGGCTGCTAGAAGTTTATAATTAAACCGGCCTCACCAGAAAATTATTCTGGTGAACGATGCAGATGGACGAGTTCCACAGAATCTGCACGACAGCTATGAAAAGACATATGGATTTGGAAAAATTAACGTAGTCGTTGTGGTTCGTGTATAAAGAGTATACCAAAGGCAGAAAGAGAAGAAACGCGTTAAGGAGCACTAAGCATCTGCAGATTTTGAAACGGGTCACCCGGGACCTGGCCTGCGCGGGCCAGCAGCACGTCAATGCCACGCTATATCGCGTGAATTCGATCGCTCTTTCTGGACTTATATTTCTGAACATAATTAACTCTGAAATTTTCTCGGTTAAATTTTAATTAAAATTTAAACTCGTTCACGATATCGTTATACACATAGATGATTTTCGTTATACACCTCATAGGTTCTAATTAGTTAGGTTTTGCGTTAATAATGTTTGGTCAAAAAAATTTTTAGAGAAGTAGCACTGTAGTTTACTGTTATCCCCTCAGCACTAGAATGTCGACACGTAGGTCGATGGTATCAACCCTTTCTGTTACGAAATGATACGTTACGATTGCTGCAGTTTTAATGACTGCAAGGTTCTCTTCCCTAGCAATTATCTCGGGCAAGTCAGCACCCGCATGGGAAGAGCTGCATATGTCTTAGGCTGAATTGTTGCATCGTATTTTTTCCTCGTAAACAAATTATTGCATCAGCTTGGAAAAATTGTATCACACAATATTGAAGAATAAACGATACAAATGTGGAGAGAATAAACGATACGAATGTAGTGTTATGATTTTTATTATACATAGAAGACATGAAGGATAAGACACAAGATTTCTTGGGTTGTCAAGATTTCGTGTATTTCTCTATGTACATATTTAACATGTTTAAGGACATACTAATCAGTAAAACCTTATAGAGTTTCAGTAGTTACAATATTTTTGAACATCAAAGTTGCTTGTAAGTGCGATAATAAAAGTGCAGTGACATTTTTGATCATAGTTTAGCTACACTACGTAGGTATTACACAATTTCTAGGTTAGGTTTGGTGGTTCGTTACTTCGTCTTCGGAAATGGCAACTCGCAAGACGGAGAACAAAGAGAATACGTTCGACACGAACTGAAAATATTCGAAATTAGAAAATGCGCGTTACATTAGCAACAATGTTTCATACCGAGCAAAAGTAATTCAACGAGAGTGCCGGGATAATGCAGTCGACTTTAATGGCCACTGGTGGTTGTGGCAGCAACATAATTCTCACGTCTCTCTGCATGTTCGAACCTCGATCAAACCACGTTGATTCGTATATACCTTCCATAACATTCTGGCTCTGTCAACAGAGATATTAATTTCATACCTGATTTCTGCTTAAAATACGTAGAGCCGAAGCCTGCAGAATTTCACCATAATTTCAATAATTTTAATATAATTTCACTTGGGATTGAGTTACAAGTGAGATACTGTATTAATGATATAAAAACACTCACTATACTTAGTAGATGATCAGCGGGCCAGGCACAAACGAAAACGTCCACCAACGCAGTCCACACTATAGATAAGTACTGGCACCTCGATGTGAAGGGTTGTGGCTGTACAAATTTCAAAATTAAACTGAATCCATTTTAAGGTCACTATTGCTACATACTTGTATTATCTTTATCCCGCAAAATACAAGTATCACACCGCACATGATAACTGTACACATAGGTAAGTATTTAATAGTGTTGACCACGTCACATGCATACCTGAAACAACATCATTCGCTACCTATTTCTCAAATTATCCTCATACCTCCTCACGGTATACTTTTCCATACCTTCTCACGGTATAATATTTTTCCATACACTTTATCAACTCGCTAGGCTTCTTAACCTCCCTCAGCTCCATCTTCAAGATCTCAAACCTTGCCGAGGCGAACAGCAACAGCAGAGCGCAAAGCACGCTAACACACACGGTCGCGGAAAATTGTAAACCGATGACCGATTGATGCAGAAATACTATGCTCATTAGAGGTTGGTAATCAACGGCGATTGGATATACGGCGTTTGTCGGAAATGGATGGGACGAGAAAAATGTTCCTAGAATGACTAGTATCGCCGTCATGTAGAACCATGTTGCTGACACTCCGTAGAACGTGGAGAACTGATCGACGTACCACTGTAATATGACTCTCTCCCGAACCTTTGCGTTCTTGCAGTACGTTTGCATGCCTTCCACTACTCCCTGCAACGTGTACCTATATTTATTTTAACTAGTGATTTCACTTTGTGGCAAAATTAAAATTTTTGAATTTTTCTGAATTTTCTGTTTGAGTCTTTAAGTTTATTTGCTTTGGACGATTCAGTGATATTTCATCTTTTACAGTAACTTGCATTATTTTTGACTAGCACTATTATCATACTTAGCAGGGTAATCGGTAGCTGTTTGGTTAAGACACTCATACAAGAAATTAAATGAAATAATGCTCTAAAAAATTTGCATTGAACCTGTATTAAATTTAATTGCTCTGTGTGATTTAGTAATACTATTTTATCTTGTACAGTAATTAAACTCGCACTGTTTTTTGATTTGCCTTATTATTATACTTGAATTATACCCTCAGCAAGGTAACGTTCGATAGCTGTTTGACTAAGATACTTAAAGAAATTAAATGAAATAATGCTTTAAAAAATTTGCATTGAACCTATATTAAAGAGTGTACTATTTTCTAATAATCAGAGAGGTCTTACCTGGAACCGGTCGTAGTGAGTAATACTAATAATCGTGTTCACTATAAACTGCACCTCGGCTAACAGAAAACAAATGGACTCAGAAACGTTCGCGGGGTCATTGTACGTGTACAAAGCGTTAATTAAAGGTAGGAGGAAAAGGAACGAGTTGAGGAGCACTAAAATTTTGAAGACCTTGTAGCCAGTCGTCAGCAGCTTAGTTGTTTGCGAGGAAAGCGGTAAGAATACTGCAGGCGCGACGCTCATTCGAGTAAACGCGATCGCTTTCTCTGGCGTTATGTTTCGAAACATTTGTTCTAATATTTTTTAATTGAAAGTAAATGAAAGTGTACAATAACTCATGATACCAAAAATGATCACTGTTTATTCGCCAACTTTGTAGAGCTGTTGGAAACTAAATGACGGCAGATGGAACGCAGTGGTGAACCCCCGGTTCTATTAAAAATACATTACAAAATAGCCACTATTTCTTTAAGTTGGGTAGTTCGAAAGATGTTGCTTATTGTCATGGGAAGTGTGGCACATGTAGCAATTTATCAGGGGGCATACAGTGATTACGCGGGTAATTGTAGCGTTTTAGATATCGTTGGGTGAGGGAGTGTAAAGTAACAGTTAGCAACATGTTGCAATGTAGTCTGTCTCGTCACGAAAACTACAGGTCTCAGTCAAGACAATATTTTACTTAATATTTCTTCAGTTGGGGTTCACGCTACCCCAAAGCGATGTCAATGAATTTAACTATTAAGTGATCATCAATGAGATACGAAATCACGAGATTAATCGGGAAGTATTCTATGTGCTGTGTAATTACCTTCCCTCTGTTTGGAAGATGCGATAAGCACGATATTCAGCGACATGGGAAGTCTAGCACATGGCACAGATTATGTGCCGTACTTCCAAAGCTTCTGGACTGTTTTGTCGTATTATGTAATTTCTTGGATCATGATACAATATTCTAGTAAAGGTTCATACTTCATAAATTACGAGAACACTGTTAGAGTTTGTGAAGTGATTACAAAAAACCATAAAATCTGATTGACACTATAAAGTGTCCATGAAGCAAAGTGTTCAATGAGCATCACGTGAGTGTAAAACACTGTCTGCAGTGATACATTTATTAACAAACTTCTAAACACAGATATGTTTCACATTGTTTCAGAATTGACTATGATTCAGTTATGTATGTTCCTCTTCTTTTCACCCATCTTTTACAATTGCGATACGCAAAACGGAGAATAAGAAGAATACATTAGAGACGAACTGAAAGAATATGAAATCAGTGAAGTGCCATTAATTTAATACGAGAATGGTTCATACCGAGCAAAAGTAATTCAGCGTCTAAGAGCACTTATTCTAGATTTCAGCAGTTAACTTCGCATTTGGAAGAAACGGTACAGCGTGGGAAGTCTGGCACAAATAATGGGATGTTATGGTTGCTATTGTTCCTGTAGGTAATTGATATAATTCGGGCAATTGAATGTAGTATCAAATTCCCTTCGAAATTCAGTTCTAGTGCAGTATTCTGTGTGATCAAATCATTGCGAGTGGAAATAATTCCACTTTGAGGGTGCAATTTATACGAAGGAATTGTACGATGATTTGATATTTTGTAACAATTGACGGTATACGAATGTTCAGGTTCTTTTAAATTCAGTATCAATAAAGATTTGTTCTGACCTTTTATTAATCAGTACATTCGATTCGAATCATGATTCTATCACGGCTCGCATTGCCATAAAGTAGGAAGATATGCTAGTCAAAAACTGCATAACACATAATAATTATTGTTATGTACAAAATTTATGTTTTTTTTTTAAATCAACTTACGTGTGCATAATATTCCAACGAGAGTGGTGGAAGCAAACCACCCATTGTGATCAGACATGGTTTCCTGTTTCTTTGCATCATGATCAGAATGAGATTTGTCATTTTCCGTGGCTGTCCTATCCACTGAATGTCGTTCACCGATGTTGCGAAACGTAGACTCTGAAAAGTGTCGCTATTACACTAAGAGCTAGACAATCCTAGAAGTAGAATATAATAGAAAATAATTTGACATATGTGCTCCTTTCTGGACGTATGTCATGTGTGGTGATGATTGACTGAGTGAGCAGTTGCGAGAATGAGTCGAATGTTTATCCATCTGGTGGTGAATTTCTGAAGTAAGGCCTCTAAAGTGCATAATATCGAAGTTAAAGTTTGAGGTCTATTTAAAGAAAAACTAACTCGTGACATGACTTCATATTTTCTAAGATTGCTCTGAAAATTTTGAGAATTGAAGTCTAAAGGAGAATTGTAGTCAAAAGGGGGATTCTATGCACTATGAAGATCACTCTCAAAAATTTCAAAATAGTATTTATTTCAGATTCGTATCAGTAGCATTTGATGATGAATGAGATGAACCTCTGATCAAGCTAAAATTATCAAGCTTACACTTTCTTTCAAATCGTCAGCCGGCCAGGAAATAACGTACAGGTGTCCACAGCCTGATACCACCATACAAAGAAACTGACTCGTTACAGCCAACGACTGGTTCTGATATCACAGAAATACGGTTAAAAAGCAACCTGGATTGCTATTCTACTCTACAGTGCAAGGGAAAGCTAAACTCACGTAAATCAGAGGGAAAGCTCCGCATATGACAGCGCTTCCCATCGTGATGTTCGTTTTGAATAATAAAGCCTGAACAGCAACTTTAGTATCGTCCACAAATCTAACCGTCGTATATCAATTTACTTACAATAATATTATCCTTTAAAATATTATATACAATAGGACAAAGTTCCTATAAACTTTCTCTGTCTTTACTAACAAAATAAAGTTTCCAGAAGAGATATCTTACCCTAGTATTTCTTGATGTTCTTTGACACAGCTTACCAGCAGGTCGTAGCGATTCACTCGCTTCATCTTCGAGCCTAGTATGTCTAGCCTCGCGGCGGTGAAACAGAAAAGTGTGGTGATCATGAAGTCCACACCGATGCAGAGCGCCGTCTGCAAGATGCAATAGACTTGCACCAGATAAACGACCCAGTATATTCCAACGGATTCGACGGAGAACGGGATCCAACCATCTGCCGGAAGTTTTTGCCCAGAGAATAACGGAGCCAGGCTAAACGATATTCCAGTCGAAACGTACGCGATCGCGATCACCGAAAACAATTTCTTGTAACGATCCACGTAACTCTGTATGATTTTATTCTCCTGCTCGTCGGTTACCTGTAGGTACATCCTGATTCTCCCGATCAGACCCTGAATTCAAATCAGAACTTTAGGAATTTTATACTCTAGGAAGACTATTCTTTCTTTCAACAAGAGCCAGATTCTTCTTGAAGAATGCATAGAACTTTAATACAACCTGCAGTCGCCTGTGGTTCATTTTGCAGAACAACAGGTCCAGGATCACCTCCAGAAGGGCAGTCAGCTCCGAAATGCTTTTCGTCAGTATAACAATGTCGCTGCGATAGTAATAAATTCCGAACACCAGGGACACAGTCAGCAGGATAACATTGGTCATGACGAATGCAGTTTTAATGACTGCAAGGTTCTCTTCCTTAGCAATTATCTCGGGCAAGTCAGCACCCGCATGGGAAGAGCTGCATTTGTCTTAGGCTGAATTGCTGCATCGTATTTTTTCCTCGTAAACAAATTATTGCATCTAAAGCTTGGAAAAATTGTATCACACAATATTGAAGAATAAACAATACGAATGTGGAAAGAATAAACGATACGAATGTGGTGTTATGATTTTTATTATAGAAGACATGAAGGATGAGACACATGATTTCGTGTATGTTCGTATGTTCTCTATGTTCATATTTAACATGTTTAAGGACATACCAATCAGAAAAACCTTATCGAGTTTCAGTGGTTACCGTGGCAAGATTTTTGAACATCAAACATGCTTGTAAGTGCGATGATGAAAGTGCAGTAACATTTTTGATCATAGTTTAGCTACACTACGTAGGCATTACACAATTTCTAGGTTAGGTTTGGTGGTTCGTTACTTCGTCTTCGGAGATGGCAACTCGCAAGACGGAGAACAAAGAGAATACGTTCGACACGAACTGAAAATATTCGAAATTAGTAAATGCGCGTTACATTAGCAACAATGTTTCATACCGAGCAAAAGTAATTCAACGAGAGTGCCGGGATAATGCAGTCGATTTTGATGGCCACTGGTGCTTGTGGCAGCAACATAATTCTTACGTCTCTCTGCATGCTCGTATCTTGATCAAACCACGTTGATTCGTATATACCTTCCATAACATTCTGGCTCTGTCAACAGAGATATTAATTTCATACCTGATTTCTGCGTAAAATTTGCAGAGCTTGCAGAATCATTTCACAATAATTTCAATAATTTTAATATAATTTCACTTGGGATTGAGTTACAAGTGAGGTAATGATATAAAAACACTCACTATACCCAGTAGATGATCAGCGGGCCAGGCACAAACGAAAACCTCCACCAACGCAGTCCACACTATAGATAAATACTGGCACCTCGATGTGAAGGGTTGCGGCTGTACAAATTTCAAAATTAAACTGAATCCATTTTAAGGTCACTATTACTACATACTTGTATTAACTTTATCCCGCAAAATACAAGTATCACACCGCACAGGATAACCGTGCACAGAGGTAAGAGTTTAATAGTGTTGACCACGTCACATGCGTACCTAAAACAACATCATTCGCTACCTATTTCCCAAATTATCCTCCTACCTCCTCACGGTATACTTTTCCATACCTTCTCACGGTATAATACTTTTCCATACACTTTATCAACTCGCTAGGCTTCTTAACCTCCCTCAGCTCCATCTTCAAGATCTCAAACCTTGCCGAGGCGAAGAGTAACAGCAGAGCGCAAAGCACACTAACACACACGCTCGCGGAAAATTGTAAACCGATGACCGATTGATGCAGAAATACTATGCTCATTAGAGGTTGGTAATCAACGGCGAATGGGTATACGGCGTTTGTCGGAAATGGATGGGACGAGAAAAATGTTCCTAGAATGACTACTATCGCCGTCGTGTAGAACCATGTCGCTGACACTCCGTAGAACGTGGAGAACTGATTGACGTACCACTGTAATATGGCTCTCTCGCGAACCTTTGCGTTCTTGCAGTACGTTTGCATGCCTTCCATTACCCCCTGCAACGTGTACCTATATTCATTTTAACTAGTGATTTCACTTTGTGGCAAAATTAAAATTTTTTAACTTTTCTGAAGTCTCAGTTTGAGTCTTTAAGTTTATTTGCTTTGGGCGATTCAGTGATATTTTTTCTTTTACAGTAACTTGCACTATTTTTGACTTGCACTATTATCATACTTGAATAATACTTAGCAGGATAATGCTCGATAGCTGTTTGGTTAAGACGCTTAGACAAGAAATTAAGTTCATTTGCTCTGTGTGATTCAGTAATATTATTTTATCTTTTACAGTAATTAAACTTGCACTATTTTTGACTAGAACTATTATCATACTTGAACAATATCCTTAACAGGGTAATGCTTGATAGCTGTTTGACTAAGATACTTAAAGAAATTAAATGAAATAATGCTTTAAAAAATTTGCATTGAACCTGTATTAAATGGTGTACTATTTTCTAATAATCAGAGAGATCTTACCTGGAACCGGTCGTAGTGAGTAATACTAATAATAGTGTTCACTATAAACTGCACCTCGGCTAACAAAAAACAAATGGACTCAGAAACGTTCGCGGGGTCATTGTACGTGTACAAAGCGTTAATTAAAGGCAGGAGGAAAAGGAACGAGTTGAGGAGCACTAAAATTTTGAAGACCTTGTAGCCAGTCGTCAGCAGCTTAGTTGCTCGCGAGGAAAGCGGTAAGAATACTGCAGGCGCGACGCTAATTCGAGTAAACGCGATCGCTTTCTCTGGCG
Source organism: Megachile rotundata (assembly GCF_050947335.1). Taxonomy (NCBI): domain Eukaryota; kingdom Metazoa; phylum Arthropoda; class Insecta; order Hymenoptera; family Megachilidae; genus Megachile; species Megachile rotundata. The sequence goes on from NC_134996.1 coordinate 12,185,775, forward strand.
TTACGTTTCGAAACATTTGTTCTAATATTTTTTAATTGAAAATAAATGAAAATGTACAATGACTCATGATACCAAAAATGATCACTGTTTATTCGCCAACTTTGGAGAGCTGTTGGAAACTAAATGACGGCGGATGGAACGCAGTGGTGAACCCCCGGTTCTATTAAAAATACATTACAGAACAGCCACTATTTCTTTAAGTTGCGTAGTTCGAAAGATGATATTTATTGTCATGGGAAGTGTGGCACATGTGGCAATTTATCACGGGGCATACTGTGATTACGCGGGTAATTGTAGCGTTTTAGATAGCGTTGGGTGAGGGACTGTAAAGTAACAGTTATCAACATGTAGTAATGTAGTCTGTTTCGTCGCGAAAACTTCAGGTCTCAGTCGACACAATATTCTACATTTCACCAGTTGAGTTCACGCTTCGAAAGATACGAAATATCAATGAATTTAGGTATTAAGTGATCATCAATGAGATACGAAATCACGAGATTAATCGGGAAGTATTCTATGTGCTGGGTAATTACCTTCTCTCTGTTTGGAAGATGCGATAAGCACGATATTCATCGACATGGGAGGTCTAGCACATGGCACGGATTATGTGCCGTACTTCCAAAGCTTCTGGACTGTTTTGTCGTATTATGTAATTTCTTGGTTCATGATACAATATTCTAGTAAAGGTTCATACTTCATAAATTACGAGAACAGTGTTAGAGTTTGTGAAGTGATTACAAAAAAAACATAAAGTCTGATTGACACTATAAAGTGTCTCCATAAAGCAAAGTGTTCAATGAGCATCACGCGAGTATAAAACACTGTCTGCAGTGATACATTTATTAACAAACTTCTAAACACAGACATGTTTCACATTGTCTCGGTTAAAGAATTTTCTAAAATTTAGTTTCGCTCCTCTTCACCCATCTTTTAGAATAGCGATACGCAAAACGGAGAACAAGGAGAATACATTAGAGATGAACTGAAAGAATATGAAATCAGTGAAGTGACATTAATTTAATACGAGAATGGTTCATACCGAGCAAAAGTAATTCAACGACAGAGTCGAGATGAGGCAGGGGACTTTAATGGCCACAGCCTTCTGGGGTAACATCATGACTCTGACGTTCCTCTGCATCCTCACATCCTGATCGTACCACTTCGATTTATATATCTCGTGCATAACATTTTCGCTCTGATAACATATATTTTATAATACACACATGAATATATTAAGAAATTTATCAAATTTACGGAGTGAAGTTCATGACAGTTTTAATACATTTTCCGTCAAATACGGGTTTGTAAACCTACCATGTCCAACAGATGATCTGCAGGCCAGGCAATCACGAAAACCTCCAGCAAAGCAGTTCCAACCACAGGCAAATATTGACCTTTCGTAGCGAGCGGCTGTGGCTGTTCGAAACAAATTCCATCACCGTTTTTAATACACATTGAGGAAACGTACTTACTTGGATCAGGATAATACCGCAAAACACTACTGCTATAGCGCTCAGAACTAGCATGCACAAAACTTCCAGTCGCACGACGCTGACCACTTGCTTCGCATACCTAACACAATGTTCCCAAATTACAATTTTACAATTACAAATTTCTTACAATTTTCAAAAATTTACAAATTTTCAATTTGCCAGAATATTTTTATTCGAAGTACCTTTTCACGGTATAATATTTCTCCACGCACATTACGAACTGTTCGATATTCATAACCTCCCGCAGCTCCATTTTCAAGATCTCGAAGCGGGCTGCAGCGAATAGTAGGAGAAAGGCACAGAACATATTGATACACGCGTGGGCGCAACATTGGATGAGAACAAGCGATTGATGCAGGAATACTATGGACTCGAGGGGTTGGTAATCCACTGGAAACGGATATTCGGCGTTTGTTGGAAAAGGCTCGGATGAGACGAGTGTACCCAATATGAGGATCATCCCCGTCACATAGAACCATATCGCTGATGAACCGTAGAACGGGGAGTACGTATTGATGTACCTTTGGAACACCACTTTCTCGTGCAAGGTTGCGTTTTTGCAACAAGCTTCCATCACTTCTATCACCTCCTGTAACGTAGTCTTTTAGTTTATGGTTCAGTGTATAAAAGTCACACTAGTCACATATGTGGTTAGGTACAAAAATCGCATTAGTCATATATGAGGTCAGGTACAAAAATATGTCACATATGTGGCTAGGTACAAAAATCACATATGTGACATATGTGGTCAGGTTTAAAAATTACATATGTCACATATGTGGTCAGGTACAAAAATCACATATGTCACATATGTGGTCAGGTACAAAAATTACAATAGTCACATATGTCACATATGTGGTCAGGTAAAAAAATCACATTAGTCACATATGTGGTCAGGTACAAAAATCACATTAATCACATATGTGGTCAGGTACAAAAATCACTTATGTCACACATGTCACATCTGACAGGTGAATTATCCCATACTGCTATATTCCCAAATTTCCAAAATGAACAATTGATGAGTTCCCAAATTCTAAATTCTGATTTCAATCTTATACCCAGTCTGACTCGTAAATTCAGTCATGAAAGAATCTTACCTGTAAACGATCGTATTGAACGGTGCCAATAATGGTGTTCGAGATTAATTGGAACTCTCCCATCAAGAAGCAGACGGATTGGGAGACATTCGTAGGATCTTGGTACATGCACAAACTGTTTATTATGGGCAGAAAGAGAAAGAAGGAGCTCAGGACTACTATAAGCTTGAGACTCTTGTAACAGATCGTCTGTAATTTAGTAGCTCTAGAAGAAAGTGGTAAGAATAATGAGAGTGCCAGGCAAAATCGCGTGAATGTGATCGCTTTTTCTGGAGACGTGTTTTGGAACATGATTTTTGATAACTTAGCTTTTAGAACGTTTTAACACTTTCGCGCCCATTGTCGGCTTGACTTAAATACATTTTAAACACTGTATTAACTGTGTATTGTTTCATGCTGCGTTCTAAAAGTCACTTATTTTAGTAAACTGTTTTGCTAAGTCGGACTCGATTGAATACCAGATCGAACGTGCGAAGGAATACATTCTCGTTTCTATTAAAAAAATCATAGTCTTGCTTCGATAAGAGGTGTAATAGTATAATGGCGTCTAAGAGCACTTATTCTAGACTTCAGCAGTTAACTTCGCGTTTGGAAGAAACGATACAGCGTGGGAAGTCTGGCACACGTAATGGGATGTTATGGTTGCTATTATTCCTATAGGTAATTGATATAATTCGGGTAATTGAATGTAGTATCAAATTCGCTTCGAAATTCAGTTCTAGTGCAGTATTCTATGAGATCAAATGTTCTTGTAACGAGGAAAATGTAACGACTAATGTACACTTTCAATGTTTTACTGTCTTTTATTGTTTCGTTATATCACAACGTTCATTTTTCGACCATTATACGCAACGCAGCGAAGTACGACGTTGACTTGTACAAGTACTGAAAAATAGTATCATTGATTATCATCGTATAATTGCAGTTAGTTCCAAAAATTACCTGCGCGTAGTAAAACAACGACAGCTTCGGAACGATACCTCTAACATAAATAAACTCCAACTTCTGAGATCTTAACATCATAAAAAATATCTTTCTTTGTATCGCAATATTTTTTTCGAACCACTTCGTACTGTACGCATTCGTAGCTATCTTCTCACTCTACAAAAAGATCTCACTTTCTCATTATTCTTACATTTTTACTTTTGTTCACGCATTTTTATTACCATGCGCATCAAGTTGTCAGCCGGCCAGGCGTACATGAACAGCTCCACGCTCGCACTGAACACTATGACTGCGTATAAGCCTTTCAATAATAATGGCTGCTTCTGTTATTAACAAGAATTTTATACTTTATCACTGTATGATAAAAGCAGTGACCAAAATATACTTACAGTAACCAGGTTTAGACTTCCAAATATAACTGCTATTATTGTAGTTGTTACTGTTGCTAGCACTAAGAATCTGGCGCATTTGCATACCTGTCTAGTGTACCTAAAATTCATGTGTAACAATGTGCAAAATTCATGATTGGTACTCAATGCACAAAATTCATGATTGGGACTCAATGTGTAAAATTCATGACTGGGACTCAATGAGTAAAATTCATGAGTGGTACTCAATGTACAAAATTCATGATTGGTACTCAATGCACAAAATTCATGATTGGGACTCAATGTGTAAAATTCATGACTGGGACTCAATGTATAAAATTCATGAGTAGTACTTAATGTATAAAATTAATGGGTAGTATTCAATGTATAAAATTTATGTTTGGTACTCAATGTATAAAATTCATGATTAGTACTCAATGTGTAAAATTCATGTTTGGTACTCAATGTATAAAATTCATGTTTGGTACTCAATGTATAAAATTCATGATTAGTACTCAATGTGTAAAATTCATGTTTGGTACTCAATGTATAAAATTTATGTCTGGTACTCAATGTATAAAATTCATGATTAGTACTCAATGTGTAAAATTCATGTTTGGTACTCAATGTATAAAATTCATGATTAGTACTCAATGTGTAAAATTCATATTTGGTACTCAATGTATAAAATTCATGTTTGGTACTCAATGTATAAAATTCATGTTTGGTACTCAATGTATAAAATTCATGTTTGGTACTCAATGTGTAAAATTCATGTTTGGTACTCAACGTATAAAATTCATGTTTGGTACTCAATGTATAAAATTCATAAAAAACAAATTCATAACAAGAATAATTTCCCAAAAAACATTACCTCAGAAGTTCACTGTGTACTTTTATGCAGGCGTTCAACTCACGATCAGAAGTAGCAGCATGCAACTGCATCGCCAATAATTCGAACCTAGCAGCCGTGTACCGCAAAAGAAGAGCTACTTGGGCATCGATAGCCATACCAGACGATGCCTGAAAGCCAACCAACGATTGATGGAAAAATATTAAGCACTTCAATGGCTGATGCTCCACGGGGAATGGATATATCGCGTGCGTTGGAAACGTTTGCGGTGAGTACAATGGGCCACTTATGACGAACATCGTGGTGAGAAAGCACCACAGAGTGTAAACGCCGTGGAAGTATTTGTATCTGTCGACATAACGTTGCAGAACTATTCTTTCAGAGGATGTGGCACGCTTACAGAAATCTTCCATGTCGAAGTACAAAACCTGAAAGCACTTTTATGATTCTTGGATTTTCTCAACTGAGACGTCTTCTAGAGTACATTCTCAACTACTATTGGTTGTGTTTTGAAATAATATTTCACTTTCAAAATTATAGTTATCCATGGTTTCTTCTTAGAAATTTAGTTGTAACTTAGAAATTTAGTATTTTACCTGAAATTGCTTCTGCTGCAACCGACACATCGTCATTTTAATGATCACCTGAGCCACCGCCGCGCAGAGACTCACAGTTTTCCCAAGAATGATCGGGTCTTTACGATATTCGTACACAGCGTTGAACAACGGTACGAACAACCCTAATGCACTGACCAGAGACGTACACCACAAAATGTTAAAAAATAAGAGACGAGTCTTTGTTATTAGGGGCGAAGGTGGCCACGAACAAGTTAGGAGGACACTCAGTTTGGTGAAATGTATAGCTGCCTCCGGAGTCACGTGTTTCATGTTACAAACCCTTCACATTCCTTTATACATTCAGTAAAATAACTTGCTACAAAAATTGCCAAAAGGCTGTTTAAAGGGTAAAATAATTTTTACGGTATCTACACAATCCGCATTTGTAACAAAGAACTCCGTAACCGACGATACTCGTACACGGTATCTCTTTCAAATAGTGGCACGGGTTCGCTCGCGCAACACCGAGGGCGAAATTAAATTAATAAGTAACGCGCCAGTGGCAAGCTATGCAATCAACATTCATCCTTGCTAGTAACTATTTCACTAGTTCGTGAGAATACCGCAGTACGTAGAATCTTCGCAACCCCTAATGATTTGTTGCAAGAAACCTGTTTCCATTTTCGAGGGAGAATCTATACACCCGTGCGTGGAAAGTGTTGAATAGCGTGCTGCAAACGGTGAAACTTAAGAAATAGGGAAAGGGTGTTTTCATTGCGAGTGGAAATAATTCCACTTTGAGGGTGCAATTTATACGAAGGAATTGTACGATGACTTGATATTTTATAACAATTGAAGGTATACGGGTTCTTTTAAATTCGATAAATAAAGATTTGCTCTGACCTTTTATTAATCAGTACATTCGATCCGAATTATGACTCAATCATGGTTCGCATTGCCATAAAGTAGGAAGATATGCTAGTCAAAAACTGCATAACACATAATAATTATTGTTGTATACAAAATTTAGGTTCTTTTAAGTACATACAAAATTTATATTATGCAACTTACGTGTGCATAATATTCCAACGAGAGTGGTGGAAGCAAACCACCCATTGTGATCAGACACGGTTTCCTGCTTCTTTGCATCATGATCAGAACGACGTTTGTCATTTTCCGTGGCTGTCCTATCCACTGAATGTCGTTCACCGATGTTGCGAAACGTAGACTCTGAAAAGTGCCACTATTACACTAAGAGCTGGACAATCCTAGAAGTAGAATATAATAGAAAATAATTTGACATATGTGCTCCTTTCTGGACGTATGTCATGTGTGGTGATGAATGACTGAGTGAGCAGTTGCGAGAATGAGTCGAATGTTTATCCATCTGGTGGTGAATTTCTGAAGTAAGGCCTCTAAAGTGCATAATATCGAAGTTAAAGTTTGAGGTCTATTTAAAGAAAAACTAACTCGTGACATGACTTCATATTTTCTAAGATTGCTCTGAAAATTTTTAGAATTGAAGTCTAAAGAAGAATTGTAGTCAAAAGTGGGATTCTATGCACTATGAAGATCACTCTCAAAAATTTCAAAATAGTATTTATTTCAGATTCGTATCAGTAGCATTTGATGATGAATGAGATGAACCTCTGATCAAGCTAAAATTATCAAGCTTACACTTTCTTTCAAATCGTCAGCCGGCCAGGAAATAACGTACAGGTGTCCGCAGCCTGATACCACCATACAAAGAAACTGACTCGTTACAGCCAACGACTGGTTCTGATATCACAGAAATACGTTTAAAAAGGAACCTGGATTGCTATTCTACTCTACAGTGCAAGGGAGAGCTAAACTCACGTAAATCAGAGGGAAAGCTCCGCATATGACAGCGCTTCCCATCGTGATGTTCGTTTTGAATAATAAAGCCTGAACAGCAGCTTTAGTATCGTCCACAAATCTAACCGTCGTATTTCAATTTACTTACAATAATATTATCCTTTAAAATATTATACACAATAGGACAAAATTCCTATAAATTGTCTCTGTCTTTACTAACAAAATAAAGTTTCCAGAAGCGATATCTTACCCTAGTATTTCTTGATGTTCTTTGACACAGCTTACCAGCAGGTCGTAGCGGTTCACTCGCTTCATCTTCGAGCCTAGTATGTCTAGCCTCGCGGCGGTGAAACAGAAAAGTGTGGTGATCATGAAGTCCACACCGATGCAGAGCGCCGTCTGCAAGATGCAATAGACTTGCACGAGATAAACGACCCAGTATATTCCAACGGATTCGACGGAGAACGGGATCCAACCATCTGCCGGAAGTTTTTGCCCAGAGAATAACGGAGCCAAGCTAAACGATATTCCAGTCGAAACGTACGCGATCGCGATCACCGAAAACAATTTCTTGTAACGATCCACGTAACTCTGTATGATTTTATTCTCCTGCTCGTCGGCTACCTGTAGATACATCCTGATTCTCCCGATCAGACCCTGAATTCAAACCAGAACTTTAGGAATTTTATACTCTAGGAAGACTATTCTTTCTTTTAACAAGAGCCAGATTCTTCTCAAAGAATGCATAGAACTTTAATACAACCTGCAGTCGCCTGTGGTTCATTTTGCAGAACAGCAGGTCCAGAATCACCTCCAGAAGGGCAGTCAGCTCCGAAATGCTTTTCGTCAGTATAACAATGTCGCTGCGATAGTAATAAATTCCGAACACCAGGGACACAGTCAGGAGGATAACATTGATCATGACGAATGTCCACCGAACGTTCCGTAAAACGGTTCTAAACTTGCTGCTGTTCGAAGCCGGCCAGGTACACGTGAACGTGCCCGCCAATTCGAGAACACACAGCACTTGATTGAGGTTTGCGATCATTTTACTTTTATGACAGAATATGCTACGGGAAGCTTCCATGAGGTGTTCGCGGAACAAATGAAAATCGATCGAAATTAATCATTCACGACTGAATTTTGCACGCTACGCTAGTACGAAGGGATTATTTTGTATTTTTCTTTAGCAACGATAATTGCTGAAATGATAGGAAGTAGTCTGCTGGAAAATTGGTTATGTATCTTTTATATGTACATTGTTGCTTCAACGCCGTTCTCTACAAACAGTTAGTTTGACGCTGCGCGAAGTACCGAACATTAATTCGGGAGCGGAATCAAATACGTGGTTGGAACAAAAACGAATATCTGTCCTCTACGATTAATATTTGCATTCGTATACCTTTTATTTGATTAGCCTGGTTTTTGTCTGTAATCGTTTGTGTTGCAATGTTTCTGCATGAGAAATTGATATTATGTTTTGCAAAATTGTTTAGTGAAAATTGTGGTCTTTTGAACAGTGAAAACTATATTGTTTATATGTTGGGAAATTCCAGATTATTTGGAACTGAATTTATTTATTTGTTGAGAGGGATTCGGGGGTTTGGAAGTATATTTGTTTGATAAGCAAATTACATGTTTTGTTCAACTGCTTTAATATTTAATGAAGTTAAGTAAAATATATTTATAGTATATCTGTTGTGTCGTAACCTATTCTGTCACTGACTGACATATAACTCTTGTGCGTCACGAGTGCGTCACCGTGTTGTAACTTAAACTGACATATAACCCTTCTGCGTCACGAGTGCGTCACCGTGTTGTAACTTAAACTGACATGTAACCCTTTAACTTACAACACTGTGACGCACTCGTGACGCACAAGTTTGAATAATAAAAATGGACCTAATATTGTAACTTTCTTTTTGGTTGCTTTTAGGTTAGGTTTGCCTTAATATTGTACCAATTTTAGGTTAAGTTCGATCCATAATATTGTTCTAAGTCCCTCCATTGTTTGAATGATTTAAGAAAACATGCAGAATTAGAAAGTGATTTGAAAGAAAGTGAAACTAAGAAATAGTTGAAAGTATGGGAACGGTTGTAATCAAAAATGGTTTCCGACATCCGGATTAATACGCTACTCGTCGTTCTCCGGCTTCCCAATCCATCGGACATCGTTAACCGATATTGCGAACCGTAGACTCTGAAAAGAGATATTAAACTGGAGATCTCAAACAGAGGTATCGATAGAAAATCAATTAAAAGATTCAATAACGTGAATGGAAACCTCTTGCTTTATACGATTAGTCGTGCTTGCGAAAATGAATTGGTTCCGGTATCGAGGTATTTAACGAATGGAGCACTTGTGGTCTGCGAACTGCTACTTTACTCGTAAAATAATATGGGAATAGAAAAGCAAAAGACTCACAAAGCAAATCCTCGTGGTGTTCTGAACTGCACTCCTCTAGAAATCTAGTATTACATCTTGCTTACACTGTTCAATGTGTGTTTAACTTTGCTATTACATGTTGGAATTATTAACTACATCAGTAAACAGAAATAAACGAAGCAAATTTTAGTATCGCGTATCAAAGTTAAACACTCCAATGATTTACACACAGTTTCACATTTCACTCGACGTGAAACTGTTGTCATGTGAGTAATTTTTTAATATTGAAACGAAGGTAATGTATAATAAATACATACTGTTTATTGAGTATGCAATAACATATTACGTAAACTTAATAAATGTGTACGGTGATGTGCTTGATCCAGTACAATGTAAAATTGTTAGGTTAACAAATGTCACTGTCGGGTGAAGAGGTGTCTAGTTGAAGGTCATCGGTATCTCGATCTAAAAGAAAACTCAACTTAAGTTCTCACTTCTTATTCAAAGTGCAATAAATACTGAGTCACATTTAAGAATGACAAAAATGAGAAACAAAAATGGAGTCACACATACTGAAAGTTATTCCAGCATGGACCTCATCGCCATAAAGTACGAAAACACGTTGGTCAAAAACTGCAAAATAGAGAAATTATCCAAGGAATAATTTCAATGAAAGTTTGATAAAATTTACTTGAGAGAAATACTGCAATGACAAGACCGGAAGCAAACCACCCATCGTAATCAGAAACGGTTTTTGGCACCTTAGCATCATAATTAGTACGGTACTCTTCATTCTGCGAGACTTTCCTGGCCACGGGATGTCATGAAGCGATTTTGCAAACTTTAAACTCTATAATACAGTATTATTCAATATACGGTTATAGTACTATTAACTTAGACGTCAAAGTATTAAGTAAGCTGGGAAGTCTAACAAGGATGTGTATTAGTAATCTTGATTTGTCAGAAGTAACTTAGAGTTGTATTGTAAAATTAATTTAGTTAAAACTTACACTTTCCGTCAAGTCATCCGCCGGCCAAGTAATAATCCACATGTGTCCATATCCCGCCATTACCATACCGAAATACTGACACGCCGTATACAACGATTGGTTTCGAACCTTATAACAGATACCGATTTAAAATCATAGGACATACCTTGCAAATAAACTGTCTACCACTACCCTACGAACCGTAAAATAAAAACGGTTACACTCACGTAAAGCAAAGACAAAACCGCGGATATGACCGTACCTCCCATCGTGATGTTTGTTTTAAATAACAAACTCCGAACAGCAGCTGTAGTATCCTCGAAAAATCTACCATCATGTTTCACTTTATAAACTACATAAACACCTAACCGACTATTCTACCTGGTAATCTTGAGAGCAGTTAGACAAAACGCTCATCAAGAGTGACTAACGTTATGAGAAATAGAGCTCTGATAGAAAGTAGCTTACCCTATTATTTCGTGGTGTTCTTTGACACATTTTACCAGCAGATCATAGTCACTCACTTGTTTCATCTGGCTGCTTAATATATCTAGCCTGGCCGCGATGAACGAGATCAGGCCGATGATCACGAAGTCGGAGAAGATGCTGAACGATACTTGGAAAATACTATAGGCTTCCACACAGAAAATGTAGTAGAATACCAGATCGGGTTCCGTGGAGAACGGATACCAACCATTGAGCGGTAGTTGTTTCGTGTACAAGGCCATCAAATTGAACAGAGTTCCAGTGGAGACGAACTGAGACACGATCAGCAAGAAGTGTATTTTGTAGCGATGAACGTAACCCTCTATTACGCTGTTTTTGTACTCGTTCGATGTGTCGATGTACGCCTTCACTTTTCGAACGAGGATCTGAAAAAACCATCTAGGTCTATATTAGATAAAAATGATCTCGAGTTCTAATTCTAACTTTAACCTGTATTTGCGAACTGTGAATTTTGCAAAGTATCATGTCCAGCGTCAACTCTATAAGACACCCCATCTCCGAAATAGCTTCCGTCATGATGATAATGTCACTTTTGTAGTGATACATGGTAAAAATCAAGCTCGTTATCACTATGAGCACGTTTACCACAGCGACCAACCAATGGACATTGCGCAAAATGATCTTCCACTTGCTGGCGTTCCTATCTACAGGCCAGGTACACGTGAACATACCCATCGACTCTAATAGATCCCACACTTTGTGGAGATACGCGGACATGTTAAAGAGTATGTCGATGCGAGCGAAGGTTCCATACTGACGGAAGAGCGCTAAACGAAATCAACCCTCTGAAACTATTAATTATTCAATGTGATACAGATTCGCACGCAAGCTACACTCACGAAGGTATTTTTTCCGAGCGCTGCAAATTTAATCGTAGTGGAACGATTGCCTCTAGAGAGCACTTTGATTTATGTATTTTTTATACATTGTTACTTCTCAATCGATAGGTGCAGGCGTTGAACTCACGGTTAGATTTGGCAGTTATATGGTCAATTAAAATGTTCGCGGACTTTGTTAACAAACGCAGGTTCACAAAAGTCATAAATCATAAGTTTGCAAAAATGTCACAAAATCGTTCGACAATTTAATGAAGAAAGTAAATCAAAATGGAATATTCTTTGAAGACCTTCGCAGTGAGTATGCTTGTCTACAGGGATGATTTAACAGCGTAATTTTTCTAGTATCAGCGAATTTATTTACTGTGTTGACATTGCATGACTAGATTAAAAAAGTGTACGATGTGAATATTGATGGATTTCATAAAGTGAAGATGAAAATACCAGTCTCCGTTAAACGAAGATATAAAAGAAAAGTGTTACTCAATTTTTGTTCAAAGAACGATAAGTTTATTATAGCGTTTTAACGTACAAAATTTGGTACATGTTATAACTCGAGCATGGATCTCATTGTCATGAAGTAGGAAAATACGCTGGACATGAAGTATAAAAACAGTAATTATTATGGTATTCAGTAGAAATATTAGGTTGGGGAATAAGTTCGTAGCGTTTTGACATTTTCTTTTTTTTACAGCGACATTTTGCAATTTGCAAGAGGTTATAATATTCATTCGATAGAGCTTTTTCTGCACTTCAAAACTGTGTTAATCGTTTTTTTCTGTAGATTCTTTCGACATTACTATTGAGGCTCAGAAATCTACATCAGCAAAGAGATATGCACGAAGCATACAAATTTTCAGTATCGCGTATCATAGCTAAACGCTTCAATGGTTTACACAATGTTTCACATTTCGTTCGACGTGAAACTGTTGTCATGTGAGTAATTTTTTAATATTGAAATGGAGGTAATGTATAATAAATACATACTGTTTATTGAGTATGCAATAACATATTAACTTAATAAATGTGTACGGTGATGTGCTTGATCCAGTACAATGTAAAATGGTTAACAAATGTCACTGTGGGGTGAAGAGGTGTATAGTTGAAGGCCATCGGTATCTCGATCTAAAAGAAAATTGAACATAAGTTCTCACTTTTTCAAAGTACAATAAATACTGAGCCACAAAATTTGAGAAAGAGAAAAATGAGGAACAAAATGTGAGTCACACATACTGAAAATTATTCCAGCATGGACCTCATCGCCATAAAGTACGAAAACACGTTGGTCAAAAACTGCAAAATAGAGAAATTATCTAAGGAATAATTACAATGAAAGTTTGGTAAAATTTACTTGAGAGAAGTACTGCAATGATAAGACCGGAAGCAAGCCACCCATCGTAATCAGAAACGGTTTTTGGCACCTTTGCATCATAATTAGTATGGCACTCTTCATTCTGCGAGACTTTCCTAGCCATGGGATGTCATGAAGCGATCTTGCAAACTTCAGACTCTGTAATATAGTCATTAGACAAAGTATTAAGCGCGAAAGACTAACAAAACTGTGTATTAGTACTGATTCATCAGAAGTAACCTAACTTCTATTATTGTAGTTAAGTACTTAACGTTGTATTGCAAAATTAATTTAGTTAAAACTTACACTTTCCGTCAAGTCATTCGCCGGCCAAGTAATAATCCACATATGTCCATATCCCGCCATTACCATTCCCAAATACTGACACGCCGTAAGCAACGATTGGTTTCGAACCTTATAACAGATGCCCATTTAAAATCATAGGACATACCTTGCAAATACACTGTCTACCACTACCCTACCATCCGTAAAATAAAAACGGTTACACTCACGTAAAGCAGGGACAAAACCGCGGATATGACCGTACCTCCCATCGTGATGTTCGTTTTAAATAATATAGTCTGAACAGCAGCTGTAGTATCCTCGAAAAATCTACCATCATGTTTCACTTTACAATCTACGTAAGCACCTAACCGACTATTCTATCTGAGCAATCTTGAGAGCACAATATTTAGACAAAAAGTTCACCAAGAGTAGAAACTAACGTTATGAGAAATCTGTATTGAGATTTGAGATGTATCTTTCTGATAGAAAGTAGAGTTACCTTACCCTATTATTTCTTGGTGTTCTTTGACACAGTTTACCAGCAGATCATAGTCACTCACTTGTTTCATCTCGGAGCCTAATATATCTAGCCTGGCCGCGATGTACGAGATCAGGCCGACGATCACGAAGTCGGCGAAGATGCTGAACGATATTTGGAAAACGGTATAGGCTTCCACACAGAAAATGTAGTAGTATACCACATCGCGTTCCATGGAGAACGGAAACCAACCATTGAGTGGTAGCCGGCGTCTCATGTACAAGGCTATCAAATTGAACAGAGTTCCAGTGGAGACGTACTGAGACACGATCACTATGAAGTGTATTTTGTAGCGATCAACGTAACCCTCTATTACGCTGGTTTCGTACTCGTTAGCTGTTTCGATATACGTCTTCACTTTTCGAACGAGGATCTGAAAAAACCATCTAGGTCTATATCAGATAAAAAGGATCTTGAGTTCTAATTCTAACTTCAACCTGTAGTTGCGCACTGTAAACTTTGTAAAGTATGAGGTCCAACGTCAACTCTATGAGACACCCCATCTCTGAAATGGCTTCCGTCATGGTGATAAGGTCGCTTCTATAGTGATACATGGTAAGAACCAAGCCCGTTCCCACCACGAACGCGTTCATCACGGCGAACATCCAATGGACATTGCGCAAAATGATCCTCCACTTGCTGACGTTCGTATCGGCCGGCCAGGTACACGTGAACGTACCAATCGACGCTATTAGACCCCACACTTGGTGGAGATACGCGGACATGTTAAGGAGTATGTCGATGCGAGCGAAGGTTCCATACTGACGGAAGATCGCTAAACGAAATCAACCCTTTGGAACTATTAATCATTCAATGTGATACAGATTTGCACGCAAGCTACGATGTTATTCCAGGAAGGTATTTTTTCCGAGTGCTGCAAATTTAATCGTAGTGGAAACGGTTGCCTCTAGAAAGCACTTTGATTTATCTATTTTGTATACATTGTTGCTTTTCAATCGATAGGTGCAGGCGTTGAACTCACGGTTAGATTTGACAGTTATATTGTCAATTAAAATGTTGGCGGACTTTGTTAACAAACGCACGTTCACAAAAGTCATGAATCTCAAGTTTACAAAAATGTCACAAAATCGTTCGACAATTTAAGGAAGAAAGTAAATCAAAATGGAAGTTATTTGAAGACGTTCGCAGTGAGTATGCTTGTCTACAGGGGTGATTCAATAGCGTAATTTTTCTAGTATCAGCGAATTTATTTACTGTGTTGACATTGCATGACTAGATTAAAAAAGTGTACGATGTGAATGTTGATGGATTTCACAAGGTGAAGATGAAAATACCAGTCTCCATTAATTGAAGATCTAAAAGAAAAGTGTCCCTCAATTTTTGTTCAAAGAACGATAAGTTTATTATAGCGTTTTGACGTACAAAATTTGGTACATGTTATAGCTCGAGCATGGATCTCATTGTCATAAAGTAGGAAAATACGCTGGACATGAACTAAAAAAACAGTAATTATTTTAATATTCTGTAGAAATAGTTTAGTACTTACTTGCGAGAAATATTCTAAGGAGAGTGGTGGGAGTAAACCGGCCATTGGGATTAGAAATGGTTTCTGGCTCCTGAGCATCATGATTAGTACAGCACTCTTCATTTCTCGACTCTTTCCGATCCATCGAATGTCATTTAACGATATCGCGAATCGTAGACTCTGCAAAGCACCACATGAATTCATGCATGAAATTTAACATGAAATAAGATTTAAGTTACTTACACTTTCTTTCAAATCGTTCGCTGGCCAAGTAATAACATACATGTGTCCACAACCCGCTAGCACTATAAAGAGAAACTGACTCGCCACAACCATCGACTGATTTCGAACCTTATGACAAAAATATTTATTAAGAGATAAAAATTGTCTTATGTCTGTTCCGCTGTTTTTCCACTGGCTCTAACGGCAAAACACTCACATAAAGCAGCGCTAAAACTGCGGATATAACAGTACCTCCCATCGTGATGTTCGTTTTAAATAACAAAGTCTGAACAGCAGCTTTAGTATCCTCGAAAAATCTAACATCATGTTTCAATTTATACATCTGCGTAAATGCCTAATCGGTTGTTTCTATTCTACCTCACTGCAGATAATTATTATTTTTCTTAAAAGTTTCTTTCAATGGTACCGCGACTTGTAAATTACAAAGATCTCAGAGTATCTAAAGTCTAAAGCAGATTACCCGATTATTTCCTGGTGTTCTTTGATGCAGCTCGTCAGCAGATCATAGTCGGTCACCTGTTTCATCTTCTCGCTTAATATATCCAGTCTGGCTGCGATGTAACAAAGGAGTCCGACGATCATGAAATCAGCGAAGATGCTGAAGGAAATTTGGAAAATTCCGTAGGATTGCACAAAGAAGACGCAGGAGTATATCTCGCTGCGTTCGATGGAGAACGGAACCCAGCCGTCCACTGGTAGGCCTCTTTTCGTGCACAGCGCCATTATCGTGAAAGAAAATCCGTTCGAGACGTATGGAAACGCGATTGTAGAAAAAAATTTCTTGTAGCGATCGAAGTAACTCTGTAGAATGGTGATCTGGTGATGGTCTGCTGTTTTGAGATACGTCTTCACGGTTCGAACTAGAATCTAAAGGTAGGATCAGGTAAATTACTCTGCTAATATAGAATAGAAGTATTGTTGGTAAAAAAAATGACACTTAACCTGCAGTTGTGCACCGTACGTCTTGTACATTACCAAATCCAGTATCACTTCCAGTAGACACCCCATCTCAGTGATCGCTTTCATCATGGCGACGATATTGTCTCGGCAATGATGTATATCAAACGCCAAGAACACAGCGAGTAGAAGTAAATTGATCAGAGTAAACAGCCATCGAATATTGCGCAAAACGATTTTCCACGTGTGAACGTTTGTACTCGCCGGCCAAGTGCACGTAAACGTCCCCGCTAATTCGAGTATGCGCCACACTTGGTGGAGATTCATTCTTGGTTGTAAACGAAGGAACATACTGATAGCGACCGCAAGACATCGGTAAATTGACCCTTCAAAATTAACTATTCAAGATTGAAATTTTGCAAGCTTTTCTTTCTGCCGTTAATTGTGGAGAAAATTATAGAAAATTGGAAAAGATTGGCGTGTATGTTGCTACGTTAGCTACAGCTTTCTAAATATTTGATAAGTTGAGCAGACAGTGTGGCAATCATACGTGCGTTTAATAGTGGAGGTTCGAAAATCAGCGATTTGTTGAAAAGTATTTCGATGACTGATGTTCCACGGAGAATAGATACGTCTCGTGAATTGGTCGCTGCGAGTACAATGGGCCACTTATGGTACATGGGGAGAATACACGTCGTGGAAGGATTTGTACCTGTCGACGCGAAAGAATCTTTTCAACCCCGGATTTTTTGGAGCATTAAATATTTTTGAAGGTGGGTCTATTGTGAAAATTCGGGCAACTTTATAAAATTAAATCCTTCAAACATCTCTTCAGACATAAAACATGACATACATAAAATTTTAATTTAAAAAAACATTTTTTCTTTCTCAATAAAAAACTACCCTGATGTACTTAAAATACACAGCCGCCAGATGGCGAAGACCATACCGTTTGCAAACCAAAACTCAAACTACAAAAGTTAACAAAAATATAACTGCAAGCTGCATAAATTATTTTTAATTTCTAATTCCTGCGTTGTTATAATTCACCAAAAATATTTGTTGTGAAAACGTTATCTTGTAGAGATAACATACCGACCATCGGAACTGCAGTTCGTTATCGACAGAGGATAAAAAAGACTATGAATATGTAACAATTTATTTAAATTTTTTTATTTACAGTTGCATCGATTGTATCGGAAAAAGTACAAATACAAACTACGTTTCAGACAATGCTTTCTGTGCTGTTCAATCAAGTTAGACAATTTACATACGTATTGAAAGTACGAGAAAAAGTTGCGGTGGCTTAAAAATATTCTGGTGAGCTTTCGGCGAGGCATAAAACCTCGACATTGTCATGCCTTAAAGGAACGTTTCTAATTTGCAATGCGATGAGGAGAATACCAGAGTTCCGGCGATAAGCCTTCCCCGATCATAATCCGCGGAAGTTTGAGGCTGCATTAAACTTTATATTACCATTTCACTCGGTCTGAATTTTATGTACACGGTTTATATTATCGTCTGTTTCACGAGGAGAATTTACGACGGGACCAAATCTTTTTTTCGACACGTTTCGTCGCGGAACCGATATTTCCCTGTCGCGGGGGCTCCAGAGGTAATCAAGCTCGAAACTTTTTATCCTGTTCGTATTGTCAGTTGTGAGAAATTGTATCCACCGTGTTTTCTTTTATTATCTCCTCGATAAAGTGGATGTACGTGCTCAGAATCGATCGCTAATACAAATTGAGAAGTTTATTACTTATTCGTTCTCGAGGAGAATATGATGGGGTAATGTTGATTCAATACTTCGATCGATAATTTATGCATACACATTTTTCGGTAAATAAACGCGGCCGGTGCGACGAGCGGTTGACGTTTTTATTCTGTGACTCGATTTAGCTGGCAGGGGAAATTATTATTCGATAGACCGCGTTAACAAACATGGGGCCGCAGGCTGCAGTTATCCAAACCGACGTTCTCCATTTCCCAGAAATTATCGACTCGCTGCAACGAAAACGTGCGTCGGGTCGCTGCAATCCCGTTATCAAGTCCTCTCGAACGTCAAGTTAAAACAGTAATTATTCGCAGGATTTTAAAGTTTGTTTTTCCCTTACTGGGGCCGTAGGCTGCTGATGCGGCGGAATAATTTCGCGTAACGAGTAACGATGACCGTCCTGACAATTTTCGAGTCAATCAATCGGTGATTTTGAATATATAATTTGACATTTTCCAGCCTCGTTAAAATCGAGCACTCGTCGAGAGCTCTCGTAACCGGCGATGAGCTAGTAATCACTTCGATAACGTATACAGAAAATTCGTATTATGCGAGCAGCAGGTCGTTACGCGCGAGATTCCCAATGAAACTGATAATTACATATTTTACTCTGCCCGTTTATTCCAACCTTCTTCCAAATTTACACGAATCGTTTTATTCTCATTTTCTAGTGTCCCAATTGCTACTTTTGGATAACGTGGATCCCTCGATCAGAAAGTCTCGCTGTAGAAATGCTTTCGGATCAGCTTGCTGAAAAACGAAGGTGAAAACGATCATTGTTTGCTACGTGATTCTACTAGGAGTGTAGGATGTCGACGTAGAAGTAATTTGATTGGACAAAGGGAAACCGTGATCAGATATCAGGTGATATACGACACAGATTAAACCGATAAAGCAGACGCTACGGGCCGATTTCATTAGCCGACACGATTAACCTTATCATCTCCAAAGAACACCTTCTTTCATTAGCGTAAAGCATGCGTCCCGTGTGACGTAAAATCGATACATATCGAGTAAACACTTGCGATTACCTTGTAATTAATATAACTTGTTGACATCCGTAAGGATTACCGATAATCGCTGCTATCGGCTACCAAAAGGGAAACGCAATTTTTCAATGTTCTCAATATTTGATCAGTGATAAGGTGAGATGATAAGGATATTTATTATTAATGATCGGTAAATTCAGTAGTCTGAGTATGTACGTCAGTTTTAACTATTAAGCTACAGTTACAATTTAAGTAATATTGTTAAACGTTTAACAATATTAAAGACATTTATTTTGACTAATGATCGGTATTTTCAATATTTAGTCTGATTACATACGTCAGTTTTATCAGTTAAGTTACAGTTACAATTTAAATAAATATTAAAGACATTTATTATTATTAATGATCGGTATTTTCAATATTTAGTCTGATTACATACGTCAGTTTTAACTATTAAGCTACAGTTACAATTTAAATAAATATTAAAGACATTTGTTTTTACTAATGAACAGTATTTTCAATAGTCAGTCTGATTACATACGTCACTTTTATCTATAAAGCTACAGTTACAATTTAAGTAAAGAATCAAGACATTCATTATTACTAATGAACAGTATTTTCAATAGTCATTCTGACTACATACTTCAATTTTATCTATCAAGCTACAGTTACAATTTAAGTAAAGAATCAAGACATTCATTATTACTAATGAACAGTATTTTCAATAGTCAGTCTGACTACATACTTCAATTTTATCTATCGAGCTACAGTTACAATTTAAGTAAAGAATCAAGACATTGATTATTACTAATGAACAGTATTTTCAATAGTCATTCTGACTACATACTTCAATTTTATCTATCAAGCTACAGTTACAATTTAAGTAAAGAATCAAGACATTCATTATTACTAATGAACAGTATTTTCAATAGTCAGTCTGACTACATACTTCAATTTTATCTATCAAGCTACAGTTACAATTTAAGTAAAGAATCAAGACATTCATTATTACTAATGAACAGTATTTTCAATAGTCAGTCTGATTATATACGTCAGTTTTATCTATCAAGCTACAGTCACAAGTAAATAATAAATACATTTATTTTTATTCATGATCGGTATGAATAGTCATAGTCTGATTACATACGTCAATTTTATCTATCAATTTACAGTTACAATTTAAATATGATCATTACGAATAATTTATTAAGTGACTTTCTTTTGCAGAATACTTACTGATAAATGATCGTGGGTAGAAGAACAATTAAAACAGACCCAGTGGTACAAGCAGCGATGGTAGCAAGAATCGCCGATTCCGACATGGAGTCCAAAGGTACAGGCTTCGTGGTCGTTTCCTGAAAAATGTAAACTCAGCCAGTAGGTCAGGGAAATTGACCAAGAACCTCGATTAAGTTTCGAAACACGGGACTGATTAGAATTTCTGACGCGTTGCGCAAGAAAGCGTTAATCCCTTAAGCGGTGATAACACAACGAAACTTTATAATCCAGTTTTCGCGCATTCTACGTTGCTTTACCTTGCACGTGTTACGTTTAACGGGACCTAAATACTGGCAAACAAAATTCTGAGTAATTAATTAACATTCGTCTATTCGGACTCGAATCTTTTTATCGAATACGGTAGAATATTTCGCGGTTAGAATGATGAAACGCAATATCGGCTTAATCGCGACAACTCTTTCAGCGAGAAGTTTACGAGGTCGCGTCTGAGAACTTCCGGTTTAAAGTTCGCGGAAAAGCGTTGAACGCCCACGACCTGGTTCCCCGCGAATTTAACAGCGACCCCTTGCTTTCCGCGTTTAACTCGCGTCGTTTTCCCTTGCCAGCTTGCATTCACCTGTCGACTAATATTTCGTGACGTTGGCTTGAATTACCTCGTTTGCCGCGGGCCCCACGACCCTTTGCGAAACCTGTCGAAAATTCGCCAGAGTTTGTCAAGTAACGTGCAACAGCTTTCGTGCTTTAACAAAATTTGAACTGGGAAACTTCGATTCGATTTTCAAGGCTGAGCTAATTTACTAGCGACGATTTTAATTCGCAAGGCTACGAGCTAGTTTACTACCGAAGGCGATAACACCTGAATTTTAATTCACAATTTTATGACAAGCTGCAATGTGTCGTAACGCGTTATATAACTTTGTTTATTCAATAGTGTTCTTAGCAGTAGTTTCCCTGTTTGATGACATGGCCATCCAATTTGAGTTACAAAGCAAACCTAACTACTTTTGGTACCACGTAAGTTTCAAATTTTGATGTTTCTGCTCTTTGCGGGCGTTCAAATAAGGTGCTCAGTTTTACGTGTAAACAGATGCTAAATTATGGAGAGCGATGTCAAAGCAGTACGTACCACACCATCCGCCAGGCAGAGAGCGACCGAAGAAAGCAGACACGAAAGTGCAATTTGTAAATACATTTTGTTTGAAAGTCCAGCGGTATTATCTTGCTCGAAACGTTTCACGACGATAAAACGACTGATTGACGTTACACGGCTCGACTTTATTGTCGGCAAGGGTATCTTATCGGACGGAGACGATATATTTCATGCACACGTCGACCAGGTATATATTTGGTGCCACAGGTGCACTTCCCGGGGAATCAATGGCGAATCGACCAACATATCTGCGGCTATGAATGAAAACGAATGGTTCTCTTTTGCTTTTATTGATTGTCTCTCATTGTTATTTTCTACAATATTGATTCATTTGCTGGATGCGTGAGGGCCATTTGTTGATAAGGTTTTTAACTGACATTGTAGGTGGTTTTGTTGTTTATTCGTTTTGGGAAGTCAGTTCAATATTAGCTAGTTCAATACTAGCTAGTTCAATACTAGTTCAACACTAGCTAGTTCCACGCTAGTTCAATATTAGCTAGTTCAACACTAGTGCAGCACTTGCTGGTTCGACACTAGCTAGTTCAACGCAAGCTAGTTCTACACTAGCTAGTTCAACGCTAGTTAGTTCAACGCTAGTTCAACGCTGGTTCGACACCAGCTATTCAACGCTAGCTAGTTCAACACTAGCTAGTTCAACGCTAGCCAGTTCAACACTAGCCAGTTCAACACTAGCTAGTTCAACGCTAGCTAGTTCAACACTAGCTAGTTCAACGCTAGTTCAACACTAGTTAGTTCAACGCTAGTGCAACACCAGCTAGTTCAACGCTAGCTAGTTCAACACTAGCTAGTTCAGCGCTAGTTCAACACCAGCTAGTTCAATGCTAGTTTAACACCAGCTAGTTCAATGCTAGTTCAACACTAGCTAGTTCAACGCTAGTTCAACACTAGCTAGTTCAATGCTAGTTTAACACCAGCTAGTTCAACGCTAGTTCAACACTAGTTAGTTCAACGCTAGTTTAACACTAGCTAGTTC
Source organism: Megachile rotundata (assembly GCF_050947335.1). Classification (NCBI taxonomy): domain Eukaryota; kingdom Metazoa; phylum Arthropoda; class Insecta; order Hymenoptera; family Megachilidae; genus Megachile; species Megachile rotundata. The sequence continues at coordinate 12,208,591 of NC_134996.1, forward strand.
AACGCTAGCTCAACACTAGCTAGTTTAACGCTAGTTTAACACTAGCTAGTTCAACGCTACTTCAACTGTAGCTAGTTCAATGCTAGTTCAACACTAGCTAGTTCAATGCTATTTTAACACCAGCTAGTTCAGCGCTAGTTCAACACCAGCTAGTTCAATGCTAGTTTAACACCAGCTAATTCAATGCTAGTTCAACACTAGCTAGTTCAACGCTAGTTTAACACTAGCTAGTTCAACGCTAGTTCAACACTAGCTAGTTCAACGCTAGTTCAACACTAGTTAGTTCAACGCTAGTTCAACACCAGCTAGTTCAATGCTAGTTCAACACTACCTAGTTCAACGCTAATGCAACACTAGTTAGTTCAGCACTAGTTCAACACTATTAGTGAAAATTCTGGTACATGAATAGGATGAGTGTCGGAACAGGTTAGACAGTTTACTGCGATTAGGTTGTTTACAGACGATGACTTTCAGTTTGCTATCGATAATCACACAACAGTTTTAGCTACCTAAAATCAAGAGGTACATTCATTTAGTGATTCGACAACCATACCACAATATAGAAGTTCTCGAGGGTTGTCCACAATTTCTACTATCACAATTACGATATTAGATTTCCACGTTTGCCCGTTGGATTGCCAGACAAATATTTTTTCAGTTCTGAAGAAATTGAAATCAAATAAACGTTCAGTCGATACGACCGCCTCGAGCTGATTCCTCTAATGCGATTGATCATTACTCTGCCTAATTGGCATCAATTCACTACGTGTCCGAAGTTTACAAGGTTGAAATTGAATGAGAACGAACGGACACGTATTGTTGCTGGAAATTAGAGCTCGAAGAGCTGTTTGCGGTATCAATCCGTTATCGATTCTTGTGTCAACAATATGGAGAGTAAAAACGAAGAAGTCAGAAATAACCGTGCAACGTATTTTCTTGGAACAGTTCCTGAATAATCCTCGGGCGAGCATTAATCTTCGCGGGAAAGGTATAGAAAACGTGGGTCGATGAATTTTTTCTGGCCAACTTCTGATCTTTATCGTTCCATCCAACTTTGAAAAATTAATCCTTTGGGGACGATGGAGCCATGCGCGAGTTCGAAGGAAATCATTCGTATCTCATACGTCGGAATTCATCGAGCTTATTCCTTCCGTTGGCAATTTGAAATCTTTTCAATGTCCGGGAGAAAGCTTTTTCAACATCAACGAAAACGTAATCAAATACCGCGACGTATTAGATCTAACATCGAACGTTGATTGCACAGAGTGATGTGGCTGAAAAATGAAGGGAAAGGCGCAATCGATTGATCGAACGAGGAGAGGGAGAAAAAGAGGAAGATGGATGAAAAAAAGCAGGAAGTTCGAATACATCTGTTACGGGTGCATTTTGCTTGGTTCCGAAGGCTCAAAGGACATCGCCGGAAATTCCATACGCGCCTCGACTAACGCCACTATTCGTCGCTCAATTTTCTCTCTTTTTTGTTTCACCAGCAATTTACATTGCACCCTGAACTGAACCTCGCTTCGTTACCGTTCACCTACCAGAGTTAATGGAATAACCAACGAATCGGTCAACTCGATTTTTTCTTCTCGATCAACCCTGCTCGATCGTTCACCAGCTTGTATTCCCTTTTTCGTTCAACACGATACTGTGCACATAGCTCCGCAACTAACAAAATATTTTAAATGATCAAACTACCGATATCCTCCCAAAGATTTGCATTACGAAATTTTCAGAATGTATTTTTTAAGGAAAGGAACAATTTCCCTGTGGATTCGCAACTCGTGCGAGTGGAAAAATATCACCATTGAAACAGTCAGATGGGATCAAACATATTTCCTGCAGAATGTCCATACTGTTCCACATTAAGTATTAATTAAATATATTACAGATTTTATATTCGAACAAACTGATCGATTCCGTTCGAATATTTCATTTAAAATTGTAGCTCCTAGCGAATCGCAGCTCCTTTGTGTTTCATCCTTTGTATAAAAACGACATTTCTCATGTCGAAAGGAGAAACTGAGGGGTTCCCCTCCTTTTTCTCCTGTATTTCCACGAACATATCTTTGCGCGTTGCATTAAGAACGATATCTATATTTCCTCTCTTTGCCGTGTTTCTATTCGGCATGCATATTCATCCGGGGACAAACTGGATTTTCTTGGCGCCGCGGCGGAAGTTCGCCACGGCAAAACGGAACAAAACTTTTTTCCCCTCTCCCTCGCCCCTGATGAAAGAGCGCTCATCGCCTTTATTACGCTCTGATGCAAGACCCGTGTACGCAATTTCTCTCCCGCTGGATTCGAAACTTCCACACCTGCCACGACCTGCCTCGTCTCCACCATCGGATTTTTCTCGCCTCCGTCTATACCGATAATGAACATCTCCTGCGTCTCTGGAGATGCCGATTTCTTCAAAGACGTGGTTACGAATAAATACACCCCAAATCACGACTTGTTAGCGTTCATTGAGACGTTGATACTAATTTTGCAATTCTATCGTTTAATTTTTTAGTGTAACCTTCTTATTATACCATACTTGAAATTTTAAACTGAACTTAAACTTAACTCGATAAATTTTAAACCGAAGAGTTTCATAAAATAAAAATTTCGAAAATGTAGTGTGTAAATTTGCACAGAACTGTTCGGTGCAGTGTCTGATTGAGTATAGCTCTTAAGAGACATTGGGAAAGTCGGTTTCACTGGTCAAATACTTATCGGTCAGTGTTTTCTTACGAGAAAAATAGGTGGACGTAGAACGAAACACGAGAGCGGTCCGCTGATCAATTTCATTTAATCCTGCATTTCGTTGCCGTTTCTCGGTTCCGATATATTACAGATTGTTCCATCGATCCCCAGGAGAGACCGCTTGTCTATAGGACAGAGAAAATACTCGAGCTTTCCATTCCATAAAATTTGATCGAGTAAGACGTTGGTATTGGGAGCCAAGGGAATTCTCTGTCACCAGGAATCGAAGGTCGCGCAAAAGCCGATTTATACTTATCCATTCAGCCACAAACAGGTAACGGAAGGATTACCGCGCAAACATTTTTACGATCAAAAGCGATAGTGCTTTGCGCGGATTTATGCGGGCTTGTGTCGTTTAAGAATAATTTGTCGTTGAACAATGTTTGGCGTTTTCTACGAAGTGGCGCCTGGTGCACGCTTCGTGTCTAGCGCAGAGGTTGCGCAACAGAGGGTCACAGGAGTTTTCTCGCAAGTCAATTACGCCCGGGGAATGTATATAGGTCAGGTCGCTACACGTAATTATAGTACCGTGCGTAGCGAGTACGCAAATGGTGGCTGTAACTGTAAGGATTAATATTTTTGTCTTGTTATGGAGTGTAATTCATGGTAAGTGGATTTCATTCACTGAAATTAAATATAATAAGATATATAATTTATAGTTATATAAGAATTATTATATAAGATGTAATTAGATATGAGTTACTTTAAGGTAAATACACGGTGCGATTAAATATAAGTTACTCTGAGGTAAGTATACAGTGCGATTAGATATAAGTTACTACGAGGTAAGTACTCATTGCAATTAGATATAAGTTACTCTAAGGTAAGTATTCATTGCAATTAAATATAAATTACTCTGAGGTAAGTACTCATTACAATTAGATATAAGTTACTCTAAGGTAAGTACTCATTACAATTAGATATAAGTTACTCTAAGGTAAGTGCTCATTGCAATTAGATATAAGTTACTCTAAGGTAAGTACACGGTATGAAACCGTACTATAGAAGTTAAGATAAATCCCGAAGTAAGGCAGTTGCTTTACACTTGCGTTAAATATAAATTCCCTAATAAGCTTATTGTTTTATACAATTTTTATTTAATGCTGTATGTACGATACTATTGTTTCACATAAGTCCAACGCATTAAAATTAAATTTAATCAACTGAGACAAGCTTATCACATTAACAGTTACCTTCCTAAATTTCTAAATTTAACTAATGTTTGTCACCGATATCACGTTTAATCCAACGAAATAACATTAATTATCTCTGACCACTGCAATCGAAACATCATATGTTTAATAACTTTTGCTACTGTGTTATATACGTAATCAATATGTTGTCCCATTATCCTAAATTTATGCAATTAAACCACGTCACGAAATGTTGAATATACTATTAGTTGCATAGAAGGTCGAAATTCAGCATCTCGTATATAATAGTTTTGATTCGTGGAAACGTGGTTGGAAGGAAAGGGATCCTGTGAGGTTGCAGCGTTTCGTTTTCGCTTGTCGTGCAGCGAATAGAGCTTACACGTAACTAGGAATCGAGCATGCATATTGCTAGTCAAACGCTCCTTGAATTCAATTGACAGGGGATCCGGTAAGCAGACACCGGGTCGCTTTAGTTATTCTCGAATGCAATCGAAACACAGAAGACTATGTCTCTATTCGCGTGTTCTATTAAACAATTTGTAACGTGATTCCGACATTAATTCGCGCTGATGTTTGCTCTGCAAGTTAAATAATTATTTAGGAAATGTATGGAACGCTTTTATATCGTTTTCGAACCCGCGCGCGTATTTCTATAACATCATTCGCTCACAGAAAGAGTCAACGTTATTCGATTCATACTCGATGTAAAACGACTACAATCGCTACAATTATAAAAGCTAATGAACGCGATAAAGTTTGCTCCCGAACGATATTAACAGCACCAGCATGCACGCGCACGCTTCTACGTATTTAACATGGGAAATATTTAATTGTCAAATTTATTCCGCCATGAACTAAAATGATTGTTTTCAGGCATCGTAAAATGGAATTTGTACTACTTATTTACCCCGATATTCATTAGGCTGAATAATTAATCACACACCTGATACAGATTACTAGTGTCATTAGTCGAAGGTACTTCTAATCATGGAATCATCGGATGCAACCGTTCGCTTTTCGTTTTAATTGCACCCCGGTTGCACTGTGTATATGCACAAGGATCGATAGCGTTCCGCATTGAACGATTTTCATGGTAATAAAATATCGATCTTCAAGATAATTGTAATTCAGATTGCAGCTGCTAAATTAAGGTATATTATTGGATCGTGGACAATGGCGATCAAATATAGCTCGAAAGCGTACTTCTATTATAACTTCGCCATTATCGTAGATCGTGATTTGATAGAGTAAATTCAGTAATTTGATAGAGCAATACAGTTTTTAAATTAAGCAAAATTTATATTAATGACTTAAATAATCCAGCGCGTGATGTGACGTTCTTCATAGAATGATAAATGCCGGGTTCCGATGACAGTTCCTCAGTGGACCATCTTAGTAGTCGGTTTTCCGGTGCTACCAGTTTTCCTTTCTTTTCCGCCGCAATCTCCGTGAGAAAATGAACGACCGGTATTTCAGCTAGCCGGTCGAATGAGCAAACTTTTCCATTCGCCAGCGTTGATCCGTGATCATTGAGCCACGGGGACCTCTCAGACGCAGGATATTAAAAGTAGATTAAGATCTCGAACTTCCGACCCTAGCTTCGATTCTCTCGTTCCACCGACAGTGCATTATCCGATCGTTATCGGGGATGGACACTTTGCTTTTGCTTTAGCAACTTCATTTCGAACGAAGCGATCTGTCAACGTTACGAGAAGAACTGCCAGGTAAACTTCGGTCTGAAAGTTTCGAAGAATAAAGCTGTTTGAATCGAACATTTTCATTACCGATATTATAATTAACGAGCTGTATGCGCTGGAAATTACCTGTATCTGTGATAGTTTTTGAAACGTAATAAAACAGTCGAACAAATTTTTTAGCAATTTCGACCAGGTGCTGTAGTTCGCAAACTATTTCCAATCCGCTATCAATTATTCGTACGATGGAATTGGAAATTTCGTTTATTTTTTAACCGTGAAGGGACACAATACGTGTCAAATAGCGCTGTAGCGGAATAAGAAAAATTACAGGATCGAAAAGGTTAAACGAAACGTTGAATGTAACAGTTAAACGAACGCGTTCACGATCCGTCAGTATAAAATTCAAGCCCCATGATCCGAAACGATGGCCTGGCTTCCGGCGATAAGGGGAATTCGGGAAATTCTTTCGGGGCGTTACAATGATTTCAAAATGCTAAGCGACGCCTGTTGAATTTATTCACAGGGGACTATATTTTTCTGATTCCGATCGATGCCAAACGGTCACGTATAAATTTAGTCGCAAACGTAAGCTGCTCAATTATACTAATTAAGCTAATAACAGCTGCGGTCTATGCGGTGCTATTAATGTTTCACGGTTTTTCGGTGCGCTAAATGGTATCACCGACGCCGCGCAAGTGGTCTTAGTTCACGAGTACGTAACTTTAATTAGTATGCTCCTCACGTGTTTACATAAATTTGCATACAACTTCATTCAACTTATTTACATTTTTCACGATAATAATAAAACGAAGTTATTATCAAAACATGTGCAGGAGGATTATATAAATTGTCATTTAAAATATTGTTCAAAGGGTAATTGCTTAAAATTCGGAGAAATGAAACGTGGAAATTGGAAGAAGGAAAATACGGTACATACGTGTACGTGGCGAACGCGTTAACAAACAACCAGCATCTCTTTTCCCGCTCAGAAACTTTAACTCTCCGTTTACACGTTCGCATCGTTCGCTCGTCCATCAGTAGCCAACTCGGAACTTTTAATTGCCTTTTCCTGGCTTCCGGCAACAGCAACGGAAAAGCGAGAATTAAACTGTTTCGCCATCAAGATTTCGATACACCACGTCACACGGCACGTTTTGTTTCCAGTATTTTCTTTTGCCCGGTTGAACACGTCGAGCAGAAAATTGCGGTTTCCTCGAAGAAGAAACACCGCGTACCGTAGGGACAAGATCATACGAGCCAGTCCTAAAGGGAATCGGAGATCAAGTTAAAAGAACTTGGAGAATTCTTTGACGGTAAAATTAGGGAAACATCGATGACTGTGTCGACTCTCGTTCGCGGCAATTTGTTTCACTTTGCGACCACACTTCCACCCTCGTCCTACTTCCGATTCCCTTTCGATGCTCGTTTAATCTTTGCGACCCAACTTGGATCCTACCATTAGTTTTCTCTAGTCCTTTCTCAGTTCCTTCGTAACCCCGATACGGATTTTACAGACAACTTTTCCGTTTATCCAACGAAATCCTTTCCATCTTGTCTCTTGATGCATTGCGAATCAAACTTACCTACGTTACCCTCGCATTATTATACTTATATAATTTTCCAATTAAGGATAAGAGTATTGAAAGATAACAGAACTTTTTAAATGGAAAGAAAAAATTAGTTATTTTGTCAAAATTAATTTTTTTATTCAAAATACGTCCCTTTCACATTAATACACCGCATACTGACACAACGTTGACATAAATTTTTTATATCGTTTTGCAGAATCGCTTCAAACCCTTGTCACAACTGCTTGGACTTGTGTAACAGTGTCATAAAACGTTCCTTTTATAGGAACGTAATTTTCTTACGCTATTAGTTTCGTTACTCGATTCCAATAATAATTGTGTTTTGCAGGGGGGGTACTGTGTGCAGACAACATATTATTTTAATAGATGGCGCGCTTTCTTTGAACTTAAAAAGTTCCGTTACTTCTCCGACATACTGTGTACAAGTTCCCCAATTTTTCAATGCACGAGAATGCATCAATACGAACACGTAATTGCTCAGGAAGAAGAATGAGCGTCTAACCTAAACGTATAGGTGTTCCTCGCCTGCACGACTCCTATGATTTACGTGTAATTTTACAGAGTGGAGCTCTCCCTCCCTGGGAAGCTTTATATTTTGAGGGCCGATAACCTTTTTAAATCGCTACGATAATATAATTCAGGTACATCAATTACCGACTCATTCTACAATTTCCCAGATATGCAGAAACTAATTACTGCTATGACACGAAGAGAGGGTAATTGAATTCAGCTTCTATTCAGCAAAATGTGGATAGCAGGGTATGAACAGCAGGGTGCTGTAGGGCAAAGGGTTGAAAGGTGAGATGTCATGTACCATGCAAATTATTGAAACTGCGAATTAATTCGAGTAAAATTGATAACGAAGAGTGCAAAGGGTCGAAAACGTTCGGGGCGACGAAATATCAATGGACGCTTGTCAGTCGTGGAAAAAAAATGTGCTTCGCCGTGGCTGCAACATATTTATGGGATGCTCGGACAGCGGTGCACGCCAAGACGGGACAAGCGTGACGCCCGGAGAAAATTAAACCCGCCAACGGGGGCCGATCGATAAGTCGAAAACCGAGGTGCACACTGGGTGCAATGCTGCACGACAGGATCCGTGCACACGGCGTGCAGTCGCGTTTGCAATCACTACGTCGAAGCTTGATTCCGTCTGTTCACGGCGTTTTCGTTTCTCGTCGCTGACGAAACGTTTTACTGGAAAGAGAACCGTCAGCCGGCTACGAGTAGGGAGTTACAGTTTGAAGCTGACGCACGAAATCGGACGATGAGCTTCCGTTCTGCACGAATTGATTTCCTGTCTGTTCCGCTATAATTTATTTACAGCAAACCGGCAATTAGGAGGGACGGTATTTTCCAGCCTTGCTATTCAGAACTTGATAAAAGTTTATTTCCAAACATGGAGCTTGATCAAAATGGCTAAACATTCTTCGCGTAACAGTGACTTAATGAAAGTTCACGGCGTTCTTATTAATGCACGTTCATTATTAAAACGAATCGGTTCCGAGAAATTCAACTATAACTTTAAAGTTAACTAATTGAACAAAATTAACCATGTTCTCTGTCTTCTGTGAACTGCTGGCCTTTTGCAACGAACATTTCCTCTCTATGATTATCGGTTAATTAGCCCAGCAAAACTCTACTTTGTTAAAACTCGAAAAACCAAGAGCAGTCAACCGTGTTACTGCGCTTCAAGCCTCGGAGCTTTTTCCATAACATCGTCGCCCTTTGCTCAGCCGGCTATGTCTTTCCTCTAGCTACCACTTTATTATTTTTATTTTGAAACTTTACCACCCCCTGTGTTTTCGTTTACAATAAAACATCCGAGAATGTTCGGCTGAAACTTTTGCACGCTCGCGGCCGGAGGTAAAGGGAAGAGGATCTCCAGGAAACTTCATAAAGCGGAAGCTGAAAGAGAAGTCGTGCTTCCTGAAACCGTTCGATGCCGGCGCGATATTTGACGAGCGCGCACTCGCCTTTCAACTTTACGACGCTATTTCGCGCTCAAATTCTTTCCTACTTTTTCTCGCGGAACGTATCGTGTACGTGAAAAAAATGGAAGAAACAGAATTAGAAGGGAAGTTCGCCGGAGATGAAGCGGAATTACGGTACGTATAAATTTCATGGCTCGCTGTTCTCCCTTGAAGCCTGAAACGACGACGATAAAGCGTTTTATTCGTTTATAAACAATTTTCATTTCTTCTGTTAGCGCGCCGCTCCAAAGTGCTTGAAAAACTAGATGCTTGTTAAACAAAGAGACCTTTACAACCGGTATGGCAGTTGGGTCACCATATTCCGTTACAGGCTTCGATTTTCGAGATGTCTGTTCTACAGAATGCACCGTCCTACAAATTATCCCGTAATTTAAATGAGAACGACCTGTCGCTGAATAAAACTGGCTGGCTGAATATTGTGACTTTAATTTTATCCATTGTCCAACGAAACAACGGAAAGGTGACTGCATCGACCCGGCCTTAACGAAGATTCGATGCAACCAGTGTGAAATACAGGCTCACTCAAAATAGGCACTAATTAATCCCCTCTCTCTTCTTATACAACTTCTCCAACTCTCAACTGTATATTCACTGCATTTTATTAACCTTACTTATTCATCCTAGTGTCAGAACCTTTTGACACTGAAATTTTTAAATAGATTTTTCATTTTTTTTTATGAAGTACTGACACGATGAAGATATCTCTATAGTGAATTAGAAAGTGAGTCAAATTATAATTCTGTGAAAAGTAAAATAATAATGTGTGTTTTGAGAAGACCTGTATGAGGAGGATGTGTCAAGAGTGGAATACGCTCGCTGCACCGTGATAAGCAAGGTTACCGGAAATGTCGAGCTTCAATCTAACTCAGAGAACTGATTCGTGTTCTCTTCATCGTATTCGTCGACGCATGGAAATAACGTTTCAACGGTTACATTGTTATCGAGGGAATGCGGAAGTACATGGTGCAAAATTTCCCGGTGGCTCTGTTATTTTCTTTATGACAGCGAGATCGAGTATTTGGTCTTTAACTTCGGGAGCCCGGAGGCACACGGCGTGTTGAGCAAACAGTCGGTGTTTTCCTTTCTTCCGTTGGAAAACATGCATGGTTTGCTGCGGCAACACGGTGTAACCGGATTTCAAAATAGCCACAAGGGTCCACACCGTTGCTAATTATCACCGATAAAGGGACTTTACATTCGCAGAGATTATCGGAAGCTTCGTTAAACTTGTTAAGAATTGAAATTCGTGGGAGAAGTTGCGATTTATCATTTTAGGGAACGAGACGAAAAATGTTCGAGTAGAATAGGTCTTAATTAGCAGGTCGGAAAGTTTTCGAATTGGTTACCTGACAAAGTTCGAACAAGGGTCGACAATTATGTGAACTGTACCGCGAGGCAGAAGAAATTAGTTTGATATCGAATTTTAATGGCTTGTAAGACCGCGATGAGATTTTAGTCTACTAGCTTTTCCCATGATTTCCATCTCATTGGCTTTCTGTTCGGGAAGCCTTACTGGAAGATTCTTCGATGACTTTGCTTGTCGGGCAAAGAAAATCCTGCAGCGATAAAACAAAGGACAGGGAAACAATGGTAACTAATTTCAATGGGCCGTCAAATACGGCCGAACACTATTAATTACCGATAACAATTGTCCATTAATCTCGACGGTTTATTGAAATCACGGTATAATACGATGCGTTCTCGATCGGTAAAAACTTTAATTAAAAGTTTACCGTGATGTTTGTTCGTATAGATTTCAACTAAGTTCTTTTTTAATAGTTTTCTAAAAATTCAATCTGAAAAAGCGTTTCGAATAAAACGGCAGAGTATTATATTCGACACGAGAATATTTGACGAATAGTTTTATAGATATATAAACAGACAAAAAGTTCGTCGGGCAAATAAAATTTGACGAAGTCATGAAATTATAACGGAACGGTGATGCGTGAAAATCGAAACAGCACGGTTGACGTTCGAACCGGAATTGCATCGGAAATGGAATTCTCATTTAATGACGGCGTTTTATTATCCATTTTTATTTATCGTGCTAGATTACCTCGATGTTTTCGGAGCTGCACGATCGCTGGAACACGCGACAACATTTTTATTGCTTTGTTCTGGGATTATTGTTCTTCCTTCCTTCTGGAGGCTTTTCTCGCCGTGTAATCTAGTTCGCGTCGCACGGGAAGCGTTAAGTACGGAAGCTCGGCACGCAGCACCCGGAAAAGCCGTGAAAAATACCCGGGAAACGTCGAATGAAAATGTGGACGTAGCACGGAACTATTTTAGCGCATAAATGCTGAAAGAAAAGTGAAACAAGAATTTTCCATTAATTGCGGTAATTCTGCGTGTGTCGAAAATTTAATAACGTTTCTACGTTTTGTCAGCGGAACGTCGAACCATCGATATCCATCGAAAATGGCGGATAGGAACATCAATACGACGGGGATTGCTTCAGGCAACACTTTTGTCACGTGTCCCGTTATAATGGTATAGATGACAAGATGATACAATGTATTCCGAAAACGGAATTATTGCGCCGTTGATGACAACGTGAACGTACACGTGCACGAGACGTATTGTCGTCAGAAGGTATTGTATGCAAACGCAATTAAGTGCGTCTCATTCAATCCTGCGGATCGATTTGCCACGTTTAGCGTCGCGTGCAGTTGATGAACGGTATTTAAACAGCGTCCGGCCTTTCTTCGACTTTATCCGAGATTAAAAGCTCGCGTGGTGCTTTTGTTTCTAGACGCTTAAGTCGTTGCTGCGACACGCGACAAATTACTATTTTCTCGATGACAACGTACTCTTGTAAAAACATATTTAAAACCAAAATCAAATGAAACTTATCAAATATCATTAAAGACTTAGACAGCAGTGAATACTGTATACTTAATGAAGTTGAATTTTCGAAGGCGGAGGAGTAAGACGGTCGCAGATGCAAGCAAACAAGATGGCTGCAGCGAGACATTTTCCTTAAGACTCGGTTGTATTCTTCGATGTTTAAGTTGGAACACATGACTTACTAATACTTTCTCGATGACAAGGTACTCTTGTAAAAACGTATTTAAAATCAAACGAAATTTATCAAATATTAAGGAGAGTGTCTCGTGGCGGCCATCTTGTTTACATCAGTGTCACTCCTGCACCTTCGAAAATTCGACTTTATTAAGTATTTATTGCTGTCTAAAGACAACTGAGCACCCTGTTATGAAGTCTATTAATGAATACTACATAAAAACTTAATAAAGTCAAATTTTCGAAGATGCAGAGACGCTGATGTAAAGAAACAAGATGGCCGCAGAGAGACACTCTAAGACTCGGTTGTATTCTCCTACTAAAAAATGTATAAAACGTACTAAATTTGTGAGAAGGTATTAAAAACGCTTATCAAATATCATTAAGTCAGCTTAAGACTCGGTATCGACATGTATCGATCGCGCGATAAAGCGATCGTATCTCAAGTCTGGGGCTCATTAATTCCCGAAAGCGTTCGATCGATTTGCACGTGAAGCCATCGCGACGTGGTGCTGTGTTTCTGCTAAGCCTGGATATGTAATCACAGGGGAGATGCATACGTCCCTGACGATCGGTCTGTCAATCAGTAAACGTCACTCCCGTTAAAAACATCGGTCGCCGTGAAATCGCGCCACTGTTCGTTGGCCCTCGCCCATCGGTTTTCGATTCGGGTTACGAATCTCCGCGATAGTATGTTCTCGCCGCTAAGCGGGCAAGTAATTTGGAACGGATAATATCCGACCTATTACAATGCGTTATACAACGAATTAAATTTGCACCGTAATGTACGGATTGCGATAGGAAAATGTAACTTCGAGGATTGTTCAAATAATTGTTTTAATAGATACAACAGAACGGTACATAACAATAACAACAATAAGTGATCTTTGGCAGGTGCAGACTGTACTCCATTTAATGGTGGTGTCCTCCGCTGTGGTCGTTTCCGTCGCTGTTATGGACGTGAGCAAAGAATCCGTGCTTTCCAGCGTGATACTTGACCGTCCTGACGTTGCCACCGGGTTCTTTCACCGTGTATTCACCCACCACTTCTTTACCTGAAAGGAAGTAGCAACGTTTTGACAGTTACTTTCCTCAGAAGTTCGCGATTTAATTTTTTGTTCTTTTAACCCCTTCAGCTGTGAGCAATTTTTAATGTGCTTCAATTTAAAGTTTCAGGATCATTCAACATAAAGTAGAACATTTAAACTTTTGTCTTAAACTTAAACTTTCGTTGTAGTTCTGACTGAGCTCATAAATTATACTGCAAGTGTTTCTTTAAATTTGGAATTTTATGTTTCTAGAAGATTGCAGTAATAGAAGGCATCTAATAAAGTGGTCAAAGAATATTAATTACTTGGAGTTCCCGGTAATTTCAGAATTCTCGCCGATATATTTACAGGAAACATCTCACTGAAGAACTAATAAACGATTTTATGTTCGATTAACTGTAGTTTGCTTCATTTAATATCGGGTGAAACGAAGGAAAAATTATTTTCCGTTTGCCCGGAGGAAAAACAACCGAAGATTTCGTTCCTTTTAAAAAGGGGAAATTGAAATTTATGTAAACACCGATCAGATAACGAGAAGATCTTGCTAACGCTTCGACGTAGCAATCGATAACGCGAGTCAGAAATGAGTACCTCGCAGTGAAAATTGCGGTTACCCTGCGGCTAAATGAATATTTTAATCCTGTTCCCAGGTTCCATGGAGCAAACATTCGAACGAAATTACCATTAACGATACATATTTCTCTATCGGCCGATAATCCTGCCTGAGCTGTCGATTAATCTTTGACACGATGATCGCTTTACGCCTTTGTTTCGTTATCGTTCAAAAACTCATCAAACATGTATTTCATAAAACCATTGATATTTCCATTTCAATGATGCTATAAATAAAAGTAGCGATTTCGTGTCACGAAGCTGAATATACACGAGCTTATAAGTTCATAATCTCAAGGCACTCCTGTAAAGTGTGGGCGAACAAATACTTTTGGGCGATAGTGTACGTAACTACAGGACGCAGCTTAAACACGCGAGCACAGTGTTTAGCGCATAGTAAATAGCATTCATAGTCGAAACACAGCTAGTTAGAGGATTAACATTGTAAAGTGAAAGGGGGTGGGGCTCGTCAGCAGCGTCACCGTATCGCGAATTATTTCCAAAGCAAATTTCCCTCCGCGAATAATTACTAAAGCCACGAGTGTTCCACATAGAGGTCGAATACGTTTCGAAATATCTGTTTCCCTCTAAATGGAAGACGCGTGATTTTCGTGTGAGCTCGCGCCACTTACCAAGCACTTATTAAATCAACGTGTCGCCCCGAAAACCAAGATCATCACGTAATTACTCCTCCTCGTATAATGTTACGATCTTATTAACTCTCGAGGGTCTGATTTAACCATCGCCAGCGATCTTAAAGGAGACGTCACATTGGAACCGCTAAGATTTATTCATTTCTCTGTTTAATTGTAAGATTCTTTCATCAAATTTTTATCTTACAAGGAAACACATCGAAAATGTGAAAGATAGTTCTGAAGAAAATATTTGACACGTATTTTTATCCGCCATCTGAAAGGGTGAAAATAGCCCTCGAAGTTGGGGCTCGAATTTTTGAGAATATCTCCGGAATTAAAGAAGATAATTGCATTCTTTTTTTTGTAAATTGTTGGTTCTTAAATAGGGAATTTTCGTGCGTAAAAAAATTAGATAAACTTTATTTGTTTAAATTACTATGCGTGGAGTTCCACCGAGAGGGAATTATCACGCGTGGAGTTACGCCACGAGGGAACTACTACGCGTGGAGTTACAGCGAGAGGGAATTACCACGCGTGGAGTTCCACCGAGAGAGAATTATCACGCGTGGAGTTACAGAGAGAGGGAATTATCACGCGTGGAGTTCCACCGAGAGGGAATTACAACGCGTGAAGTTCCACCGAGAGGGAATTACCACGCGTGGAGTCTCACCGAGAGGGAATTACCACGCGTGGAATTCCACTGAGAGAGAATTATCACGCGTGGAGTTACGCCACGAGGGAATTACTATGCGTGGAGTTACAGCGAGAGGGAATTACCACGCGTGGAATTCCACCAAGAGAGAATTATCACGCGTGGAGTTACAGCGAGAGGGAATTACCACGCGTGGAATTCCACCGAGAGGGAATTACCACGCGTGGAGTTACACCACGAGGGAATTACCACGCGTCGAGTTCCACCGAGAGAGAATTATCACGCGTGGAGTTACAGCGAGAGGGAATTACCACGCGTGGAGTTCCACCGAGAGGGAAATATTTGCAATATTTTGTAATTTATAATTTTTGCACTAAATATTGATCTATTTTTTTGCAACTTCGTGTACTTAGACTATGGACAAAAATCGAGGATACGTGTTTCTGGAATTTGTTGTTTGTTGCAACGTTTATCACCACATGTTTCCTCATTAGTTTGCATCAAATGGGAAGTCTTTTTTTTTTAATATCGTGACTTTGAAAATCTTGATACTCATTTAATTACTACATGCGAGCCCTCGAAGTTTTCGAAATGCGAGTATCATTAAAGCAGAACACCGTCTGGCTGTAATTAGGCCGATTACGTAGAAGAAACCGTTGGATTCATGACGCGCCCTTAACTTCAAAAGGGTACGCGAAGCTTTCTCGAATTACTGTAAACTAATTAAAAAGACGCAAGGGAAAAAGATTCGAAAAGGCTCGAGCTCGAGCTTCCTCGATGCTTCGAGGTGTTTCATTCCGTATTCCAGCCACGATATTACGAAATCCTCCGCGAACAAAGATCACCGTGCCACTTTTTATTCTCGCAATCAGTTCTCTCCTCCTGCTTGCCATACATTTGTCAGTTCTTTCCCCGTGACGTTTGCATCGCGATTTCGCTGACGTAACTGGGTTATTCTTGCTCTTCGTACTTACATATCTTACGCGCGAGATAGTGTGACTCGACTTTTGTCCCAGAAACAGAGATTAATTCTCTTCCGAAACTTAAGCGGGACTTACCGTCTCTGTGCTCCTTTTGGCCGTGATAGTCGCCGGTATGGTGATCCTCGACGCCGTACGAGAACTCGTAGTGAGGATGAGCGACGTAATCGTGATCATGGTGTCCATGCTTGTCCTTCCACGACACCTCTTGTCCTTCGCCCGTCACTGGCCCGTGAAAATGTTGGAAAGAATGCGCGTGGCCATTGCCGTTGACTTTCGAGTCGAAGAGAATCGAAAGCAACAGGATAGACACGATCAGCTGTAATTTCGATGTAATGAACTAGGATATTTATCGAAATAGGTGAAATTATTTCCAATCGGTTTTGTTCGAGGAAAAAATAATTTGAACTACGAGGAACGCAACGTTTCCATCTTGAAAAGAATTTCCAATTTACGGAGTGATTAAACAATGTCACGGGGAATCGATGGTATTCCCGATAGACCGGGATGGGACGATTCTGTTAGAGAGCGAGCGCGCAGACTGATAATTAAATGGTACGAAACGGTTGATCGATCGCGTCGCTTCAAAACTCCTCGACCACCTATCTCATGGACCGAGAAAAATGAGGAATGGTCAATCGCGTGATGTACACTCACTTTAAAGGCCATACCGTCCGTTCGCTATCAGGAAAAAGGAACGTTGCTAAGCGGAATACTCCGAAAACTGAACCGCACTGTCCGTCGGTATTGTTCCTTTTATAGGTCCACTTAAAAAGTTTCCCTCTGCTTAATTCTTCTTTGGATTCATGCCCGGAACTTGGCCGGCGCGGACGTTGCAAAACACAATTATTCAAGCGGGCCGATGTGGCAAAAAGCGTCACCGAGCGGTGCTCGCTCGAGCGCGCATTAGTCAATCCTGGATCTCTAATGGACCCACGTTGGGAAAGGGGACGACAAAAATGGAACGCGGAGAACGTTGGTTTCTTCGTTACAGTGACACACGCGTATCGATCACGCTATCGTCGGCTATCGTCACGCACGATAGATCCGACAGATTGCGTTACGAGTTTTCACTCTCTTCCTGGAGCCACAATCTCGATACGTTTGTTAGAAACTGTTTTGACGCACGATTACCCTTTGTGACCACAATATAATGCATTGCGATTTACCTATCGTCCTTTCTCCACGCGTGGTAATTTCCTGTCGGTGTAACTCCACGCGCGGTACTTCCTTCTCGGTGGAACTCCACGCGTGGTAATTCCCTCGTGGTGTAACTCCACGCGCGGTACTTCCTTCTTGGTGTAATTCCACGCGTGGTAATTCCCTCGTGGTGTAACTCCACGCGTAGTAATTCCCTCATAGTGTAACTCCACGCGTGGTAATTCCCTCGTGGTGTAACTCCACGCGTGGTAATTCCCTCTCGGTGGAACTCCACGCGTAGTAATTCCCTCGTGGTGTAACTCCACGCGTGGTAATTCCCTCGTGGTGTAATTCCACGCGTGGTAATTCCCTCTTGCTGTAACTCCACGCGTGGTAATTCCATCTCGGTGGAACTCCACGCGTGGTAATTCCCTCTCGGTGGAACTCCACGCGTGATAATTTCCTCTCGGTGGAACTCCACGCGTGGTAATTCCCTCTCGGTGGAACTCCACGCGTGGTAATTCCCTCTCGCTGTAACTCCACGCGTGATAATTCTCTCTCGGTGGAATTCCACGCGTAATAATTTCCTCTCGGTGGAACTCCACGCGTGGTAATTCCCTCTCGGTGGAACTCCACGCGTGATAGTTCCCTCTCGGTGGAACTCCACGCGTGGTAATTCCCTCTCGCTGTAACTCCACGCGTGATAATTCTCTCTCGGTGGAATTCCACGCGTGATAATTCTCTCTCGCTGTAACTCCACGCATAGTAATTCCCTCTCCGTGGAACTCCACGCGTGGTAATTTCCTCCCGTCGTTCCTCGCGCAATCCATGCTTTCCACGTCGTTTAACTTCTGTACTTAAACTTGTTAGCCAAAGTCTTCAATACCCATTTGTTAATTCTACCACATGTTTTAATAAAATTTGTAATCTAAAGTGGTAAGAAATATTTGAAGAAATGTAATTTAACAAAAAGCTCGTCCAGTCAAATTCTGAAGACCATCCATTTCGGAGTGTATATTGAACCCGATATATTCTCTTGTCCAGCATTTTGTACGCTTTCAAAAGCAACTCGTCGGTATTAAATTCGTGAAATTCGTGGACATGTATAAGAAGTTTGGTGTACGGTCGATTGGCAGAGACGAAGAAATAAGTATAGCAAAAAGCAAGCGAGATATTCGATTACCACGAGTGGGTCCCACACGTTATTAACAAAAAAGTGCGGGGATACGTCGCGAAGTGAAACGATCTTGGTGGCCAGAGCAGACGAAAAGAGGATGGATTCTGGCACACGATGTGCTGGAACGGCGGAAGTGCTCGAAGAGGCGCTCCGCTTTTGAGTTATGACACTTTTTGAGTCGAGGAGTCGCATTGTGAACGGCGCATCCGGGTCCAGCGTAATATCCTAGCTCGATCTCAGGGCTGGCGATAAATCTGCCTTTAAATAAGATTTGCTGGCGACACTCTAGCGAAATAAAAGGAACGGAACGGGAGCGAAAGGGTCGTGCAAGGGCGGTTTATTTCTCGGCGATTTCATTCCGCGCTCACGCGACTGATTAGTAATTTTCGTTTTACGACTTAATGGAGTTGCCGCGTTTAATGAAATACCCGTATCCTTTGAAGCTGTTCAATCATTTCCCTGGCTCGTTTAATCGCGGAATTTTCAGTTCGCGCGTTTGTCCAGCTAGAGCTGTAAACGATGCCTAATTAACAATTTTAATTTCAAAATGCTCGCCGCGGTTACTTTGATGCTCTTTTACAGTCGCGAATGTGGGCTTGGAAAACTCGATGAAGCAAAAAGATCTTAACGAACGTTTGCGAATGAACTTTTTTTCAGCTTATCAGGTCACGAGGTAATTAAAACGTTCTCAAGCCAGTCAACTCGTTATTTAATATCTCGTGCTAATATTTCTTTTGCGATAATCGTAAATTCAACAATGCGATACAAATGTTTACCGACAACTACGTAAATACCACAATATTACCGCGTGGGAATTATAATTTTTGGTGCAAATACGATTGAGTACCGAGCAAGGATGGGTAAATATTTATTAGAATTGAATAGCTTGCTACCGCGCTGTTGCAACTGCTTTTGATAATCATAACATCCGGTAATGTAAGCGGAAAACTAACGAGTAAATTACGCTCGTACCAGAGTGTTTATTCCCGTAATATAAAATGAAATACTTCAAACAGTGAAGTATGTGGGCAATGCATATAGACACGCAAGTATTTCGAGCAATTAATTTAATGAATCCTATCAACCAACTACGCTTCTACCCCATAATTTGGTAACAACCTGTATAGAAAGCGATGCGAGTCAAGCACAGCATACGTGTTTCTGAATTTCTGTCGTATGCCTAGACATCTAATGTAGAATCGTGTTTAGATTCGTGTCCCTTGAGACTAACTCTTGAAACGTAACTTCTCCCGCTTGCAAACGACGCGAATTCGTACACGTTAGACGATAAATCACGATATTTCAATTTACGCTGTTGCAACGCTCCTGCAACAACTTCAGCCGCCCCTTCATTACCATTCATCGTATACAAAATTAAATAGCAATTTCTGTAATCTTTCGAATACTCTGCATTCGACGTTTTAATTAAACAAAGTTTCGTCGATTTCTTTCGCGACCACTCTGAAAGAGTCAATATTAATTAACGTCTAAAATCGATCCGAATCGAGGTACTCACGAAACTTCTCCATCGCAGGAAGCAATCAACGATTCTCCGTTCCAACGATTCGCGCGATCAACGTCGAACCAAAGAAAGAACCAAAGAGACCATTTCGCAGACTCTTTGCGTTCGAGTTCTTTGTTGCGCGAACGCAAGGCGTAACACGGGACTAAAATATGCTAGGAGTAGCACAATCGGATACGAAAGGGAATGAGAGCAATGTGGATACCTACTTGCGGAGCATGCGAGCGGAAGCGAGAGGTCCTGTGTATGTCAATGATTCCCAGGCAATATCGCGATACGAGCAGATGAAAGGGAAGAAGACCAAAATCCGACGGGCAAATCCCGAGATTAACGCTCGTCCTTGTAACTGTGCTCGTTCTTTCAATCGATATTAAATCAGAATTTGTGTGCCGCATGCTCTCGCGTATTAAACAACTTTTCCGAGAGAAACGATCCGTCTGTAACATGGAAGCTATTGGGATCACATGTCTGCAGATAAGTCTCGTACGACATTTTCAAGACGTTGATTTAAGTCGGTAAACAAGGGACTGCATCCTTATCTTGCTGGCAGGTTTGACAAAATAAATTGTGAACATTGCCCTACTGAAGGTTCCTCGGCGCCTTGATGAGACTCCCAGAAAAACTCCCTTACGAGTTTGTACAAGAAAAAATAAAGCAATTTGAAAGATTAGCAAAAATACAAGCGTTAAATCAGCGATTTAGAGGTCCAAAATTGTGCTGACATTTGACCTGTAGTCTACGCTAGAGCCCGTAGCAAGAAACCCTCTGCGAGATGACTATGTCCCAAGTATCCCCGGAACAAATTCCAAGGAGATAGTTTCAGCCAGATAAAGACGAATAGTTCTGTTTGCCCGCGAATTTCAAGGTGTACCCATCCCCGGTGCTCCGTCCTTCACGTTCTTCCCGTCTCTGCTTCTTTTGGTCTCTGTTCGCCCAGGAACGCGGCATATCCACCGCCATCTCGCTTCCCAGGGCGTCGACGACCGTTTCACGTTTATAGGTCACGATCCACCCACGCTTCGGGGATGGAGGACGACGACTCGCTATCCAGGATTACTTCTTGACCTCCATGTGCAGTTTGGGATCTCGAAACAACAACTACCCCGCTACGACTTTTGTTTCGATATGGGTAGGTTCATCCGAAACCCAACCAAACGCTTTATTTCCATAGCGGTTTCGAAATTAGCAACCTCGTTACCCTCGCAATTCCATAACGTTCCCGATTTCGTATCAGAAGGCTCCACGAAAGGCAAACACGAAGCAATTAAGTCCTAACGGCACGAGCCGGATAACGACGAAGATACGGTGCCTCCAAAAAGAAAAGCCAGGTTCGTGACCTCTCGTGGATCCTGCTGAAACCAATGTTTACAGCGTACGATAATCCGAGTTGGATATCCGTAACTTCAGCGCCGGCATGAAAACCAATTAACCCGACGGCACCGGTGACCCAGGCGCCGGCTATCACGCTGTAATCGGGACACTTGGAAAATTAGCAAGCACCCGGAAAATGCTTCGGCTCGTTAGCGAGGCCGAAACCAGCAGAACGGGAAGAAATCTGTAAACCATATCCACCGAGACGCTGGAAACCATCCAGCTTTGCAATTACGTTCAAGTTCGCGCCAGATTTTCCAATCGTAAGTTACACAGGATCGATGGAGGCCGAATTTTCGAAATTAAAGCTTGCATTCAACAGACATAGAACATCTAAAACTCTGCTGAAGACTAGAGGCTAACTTGCTCAAACTCAGTGATGTCAATAGTGAACACATGACCTGCAATTTTACTGAGAATTTATTTCTTGAATGAATAGATAATGTAGAACTTTGGTAAAGCAAGACTAGAAGTGGTGTAAGTTGCTCAAACTTAGTGCTGTCAAGAGTGAACACATGACTAGCAGTTTTACTCAGAATTTATTTCATGATTAAATATAAAATCTAAAACTCTGTTGAAGCTAGAAGTTAAGTGGTATAAGTAGCTCAAACTCAGTGTTGTCAAGAGTGAACACATGACTAGCAATTTTACTCAGAATTTATTTCATGATTAAATAGAAAATCTAAAACTCTGTTGAAGCTAGAAGTTAAGTGGTGTAAGTTGCTCAAACTAAGTGCTGTCAAGAGTGAATACATGACTAGCAACTTTACTCAGAATTTACTTCATGATTAAATAGAAAATCTAAAACTCTGTTGAAGCTAGAAGTTAAGTGGTGTAAGTTGCTCAAACTAAGTGCTGTCAAGAGTGAATACATGACTAGCAACTTTACTCAGAATTTACTTCATGAATGAATAGAAAATCTAAAACTCTATTAAAGCTAGAGGTTAAGTGGTGTAAGTAGCTCAAACTCAGTGTTGTCAAGAGTGAACACATGACTAGCAATTTTACTCAGTATTTATTTCATGAACGAATAAGTAACTAACACCATTGAAGACGATATTTAAATTTCAAAAATTGATTTAGGTAGCGTAAGTGCAAGTTTGGTCAGCGTTGGGTAGCAAGACACGTGAGCAGCCAACAATGTGTTAAGATTGTTCTTAGAAAGTTGTGCGATCGCGTGTAGCCACATGTCGGAAGGACAAACATTTTCGACTAATAGTAGTTATATCTAGCAGCGGTTATACAGGCACTTTCGTTGCCCCAGGCTGTCGGAGAAGGCGACCAGAGAGGCTGGATGGTCGTGTTCTGCGGCCGGTGCAAGTGGTCGCGGAGGTGGCGACCCAACGCTCCCCCAATTCATATGCAAATGCAAAAGCGGCGACCTCGGGGCATTGTTCGCCCTCCAGGGTGTTCCAGTGTCCCTGGGCTTGACTTACTACGCGAATTTCCGGAAAACTCTAACGGCACCGACCCCGTGTAATTGATACTCAGCCTCGTCGCCGACGCGGACAACCGTTCTTGCTTCTCTTCTGCATCCTTCTCTTCCGTTGCCCACCAAAAAAAAGAGGAAAAAGGAAGCAAACGTGGAGGGATTGAGATCGCCTTTGTCGTCTCGCCACCGCTATTGTCGCTCTCCTGCACCGTTTAATGGTTCTCCGGGTTCTCTTTGAAACGAGCATCTAACGGGTCTACGAGGGCTAAGAACGTCGCACAACGAACGCTAAGAGTCGCTTCAACGTCCAACGATTCGTTGATCGACCATCGCGACGATAACTTCAAGGTGTCGCTTTGTTCTCCGTTATCGTGCTACTCGATGCTTTCCAAATGTATCCAAGTTTCCAGGAAAAAAATTCGTGGGTCAGTGAGAAACTTTGGTCCATTGAAATCGGACGAACTTTCCGGTTTATAAAGCGAAAAGTTCCGGACACAATTTCATAGTAAAGCCCGTGGTTATCGCGTTGTCACTGTTTGCCTCGTAACGCACCCGGTGATATATAATGCAACTTTGATCGAAAAAGTTCTAGCTGCTCTTTTATGAAACACGGGAAAGTATGGAAGGACAAAAGGCCAGTCGTATAAAATCATAACTATTGGACGAATCACTCTTCGATTACAAATTAATTTTATTACTTATATTGTTTAATCGAATGCAGTCAGAAGATTAAATCCAGAAGTTTGAAAGAACAATCTCTGGAACTCGCAACGAAAGAAGTTTGCTCGGTGTCGAGTTTTATCAGCGAGTCTCCGAGTCTCGTGCTTGTAATAGCTTCATCATAGTAATTGCTCCACGACGCTGTGTAATTAGGGGTATTCCGTGTTCGGGACATGTCCCGAATCATTCTGTAATCGTTGCGTGCTCAAGGTTATTTTAGATCAGTATTTGCGAACGGATAACCCAACGTCTTGTTTCCACGCAATTATATTTTCTTTCAGTTTGATCGACACTATACTTGCCATCTTCGGGAACGCGACGTTTTTCACATCGACGTTTTGACGTTTTCTGATACCGTAGGTTAGAAAGGGTTTCCAGGTATAAATAAGAGGATATCTACTATTCGATACTCGGTATTCTAGTCGCCTGGAGAGCTCTATTTTAAGCTCAGCCAGCGATATTTCATATCCGAAACTCAGCCATTTTCAGCTTCCAACTCGAAAATCTGCTGACACAGGTACGGAGCTACGGAGACTGTTATACTCTGCTATCTAAAATAAAGAGCATTATTTACTTGACTTACCAATGATCCCTGCGGACGCCGAGAATATCGTAAGTTTGTTCAACGCCTCGATTCTTCGATCCCCATCTGTCCCGATTCTCTCGTGATCAAAAGAGCTATTCTTGACAAATATTCCTTCGACATTTCCTTGCACTATCTTTAACCTCTTAATCGTTTCGTGGATTTTCTAGGTTTTAAGTTGCTCGTGAGATTTTGCAGGTGCGATGCGGGTAGAATGATTAATCAAACGCCAGACGAAAAGCTATCGTTCATAAATTATTCGAACGTTCTAAGCTTTTAACTTCGCTCAACTTCGAACCTTTTAACCTCCTTGCGTTGTTTTTACTTCGTCCAATTTTTTTTTTACGTTTTACATAAGCGGATCGAAAGTTTCCGGAACGAATTTTAATAGACGATTAGTTCACGCCGGACCACTCGCGGGGTTGTTTAAATTTCGCGGAGATTGAAAAATCCGGGAACAGAGGTACGTTACGAGTCCCGCTGGTCTTGTAACTATCGAACCCCTCCTTAAAACTCCTTCGAAGGATCGAGACTGTTGAAAGTCCTTCCTGCGAGACTGCTACGTGACCCAGCATTTAATTTTTGTTTCCTGCGACGGCCGATCAACGGAACGTTTTCAGAACCGTTTTCGTGGCAATAATTTTCCTGTCGTACGTGGCTGCAGATTTGAAGAATTTGGAGAATACGTGTTCCATGTTCTTTCTTTTTCTCACTCTTCTAGGTCTTGTAAGCCTCTATGTTAGTTCAGTGGTATTAATCTTGGTATTAGTCTTGATATTAATCTTATTGGGCGTGGATAGTTAAATAAGAAATTGAGCATCTTTGAAAATAAATGAATTTATTGAAGCAACTCGGTCTGCATGGTCCAAGAAGTTTTTTTATTATAGACTCAATCCATAGATTTATATGAATTCTTGCTTGAGTAACAAACTGAGTTTCTTTGAAAATAAATGAATTTATTGAAGCAACTCGGTCTGCATGGTTCAAGAAGATTTTTTATTATAGACTCAACCCACAGATTTATATGAATTCTTGCTTGAGTAACAAACTGAGTATCTTTGAAAATAAATGAATTTATTGAAGCAACTCGGTCTGCACGGTCCAAGAAGATTTTTTATTGAGAACTCAACCCACAGATTTATATGAATTCTTGCTTGAGTAACAAACTGGGTATCTTTGAAAATAAATGAATTTATTGAAGCAACTCGGTGTGCACGGTTCAAGAAGATTTTTTATTGTAGACTCAACCAATACATTTATATAGACATTTATTTAAGCAAAAAGCTGAGTATCTTTAGAAATAAATGAATTTATAGAAGCGACTCAGTCTGCACACTTCAAGAACTTTTTTATTGCAGACCCAGAGATTTATTAATTAAAGTCCAACAAATCCACTCCATTATATCGATATAAAAAGGTGTAATGTGAGTGTTGGAATAATACGATTTTCGAGAGAGTATCAACAGGAGATTCAGTACATTCGAGTTCCTCCCAGGAGTCATAAGAACTTTGGAAAAACTGCGCAGGGACACGCGGATATGAAATCTATCTTCGGTCCGATAAAGTTCCAGACGAAGTCTCGTAATTTCATTCCCCATGGCCGGCGGATAAATCGAGGAAAAGCCGGCAACCGTTTTTTCTTATTCCGTTGCCGTCTTAGCGCGACCCTGGTTCGACCGGCAATAAAGAAAATTATTACTCGCCGCTTTTGCCTCAAAGGAAACAATAGCTTCGTTACCATGGTACTTTCTAATTTATACAAGAAAGAAATCTGCTTTTTTGACTCGAATCTGTTGCAAAAGGATTAAAGTTACTGGGGGGAAAAGAAGAGGTCATAGAAGAGATAGATATAGTATTTGCATAAGGCAAGCTTGAAACGACGGTATAAGGATGAAGGAAGGAAGGAAATACCGATCGATCTTTCGCAGCGACGTTATTTTCGCGGTCGCTCCTGAATATTCATAAAACAATGATTTGTGGTTTATTGCTGCCCCGCTGCTCACATTTTACCGTCCGATTCATTTTCTCTTTCGCTCGATGTTTTTATACGCTGCCCTTCCCCCGTTAGCAATATTCGTCCGAGATCGATCGATATTGCTTTTACAACACTCGTACTCGATGTTTGTTCACGGTGCTCAACATTTCGTCTCATACGAACCGTTATCGTGTATCACAATTAACGGAAGCTATTTTTTTAGGGAACACGCTGACACTTTTTCCTTTGCTGAATTACAGAAGTTCTCAAGGATCGGAACTTTACAAGCGAACGTTTTTCCTCAAAATAGGAAAAAATTTTCTTTAAGCTATTGCATTCAAATTTTCGATCACAGTATGCGTTACATTCACTTCGAACTTTCGTTCCAATTTCTTCGCATCTTCCGATCGTCGAACAAACCGCATTCATTTCAAGCACTCCACGTATTAATATCCCTCCACTATTATCTTGACGCCGGTACTGTGTAAATATTAATCTTCCACGATCGCAGGAGTAAACACCTCTGCATGTTTTTCAACAAATTTCAGCCGCGCTAATGGAACAATGTAACTCGTACAGCGATGAAACTTTCAATCTACGTTTAGTTCTGAAACAATCGAGTCTGTTTAGCATAAGTTTGCGAACTTAAGGAAATTTGTTTTCCGTTTTGATAAGTACTGTTCGATCGATGCTATTTCCATAGTTCAGATTTTTCAGTTGCAAGAAATTCTGCCTTAATCCGAGCTCAGCCCAGTTTTCCTTAAATATAGAAAGAACAAACGTATACAGGGAATAGAGCTTAAAATATTCAGTAAGATGCCAGTTTTATCCGAACCGCCTGACCTGTCTACACGCGAATAACCTACATGTTCTTCGCGGATAGAACGCTGAAATAATAAACGCACGGCAGATGGAAACTCTCGAAATATTGAAAATTAATAAACTGTCGTTTGTTTCGTGGAGTTACACCCCCTCAGAATTGCACAAGTTCGTAAACATTGATTCCATCGAAAAAACTTCTTATCCCGATTTTTAAGCACCCAACTTGCGATCCGCTGTTCGTTTTATTCTCGAGAGGGTTCTTATCCAAGCCGTTTACTTATTCAAGAGTCACTGTGCTTCGTTCCGATGCATTCCAGCTCTATTTAAATCTCATTCTCGAGACTTCTTGTCCAGTCTGTTTAATATCGCGGAAGAATATCGATGCCCATTCAAACTGTTACATCAGTCTCAAGAGTTTTCATCCATTGCGATGTGTTTCGCGGTCAAACTTTACGTGTCAATTACTCGTGATTTAGCCCAAAGTTGCTCGAGATATCCGTAAACGGTCGCTAATGATCTGTAATCGGCGAATTTGCGGTCTGGCCTTATCCGTATGTTGCTTACGGACCACACGTTACTCGATTCAGACGCGTTTATACTCCATTTCGCTGGATCCCTCATTATCTTCACTTGGCCAGTAACAATGTGACGATAATTGTAATTTACTGCTGGACACGTGTGCGATTTGTGAGGAAAATTAACTCTTCGTGATCTTAGGATCATAGCACGAGTCTATTGATCTTGGAAATTTTACACTGTGGTCATTTACACATATGAAACATATATGGACTTATGTACACATACAGTGTGCTCGTACACTGCCTCATTTCTATATTCAATATTGATCTTGGAAATTTTATACTATCGTCATTTACACATATGAGACATATATGTTGGACTTATCTACACATACAGTGTGCTCGTACACTGCCTCATTTCTATATTCAATCTTGGAAATTTTACACTATGGTCATTTACACATATGTGACATATATGTTGGACTTATCTACACATACAGTGTGCTCATACACTGCCTCATTTCTATATTCAATCTTGGAAATTTTACACT
Source organism: Megachile rotundata (assembly GCF_050947335.1). NCBI lineage: Eukaryota > Metazoa > Arthropoda > Insecta > Hymenoptera > Megachilidae > Megachile > Megachile rotundata. The sequence goes on from NC_134996.1 coordinate 12,236,533, forward strand.
GTGGTCATTTACACATATGAGACATATATGTTGGACTTATCTACACATACAGTGTGCTCGTACACTGCCTCATCTCTATATTCAAAATTCTGTATACTCTATTTTCAAATTTTGTGTATCTGTATACCTGCACTTATTGAGCAGCTGCGTACTGTGCATCTTCATCTTCAAAATTTTTCATTCCGTATATTTGCACATGTGGAGCACATATGTTGTATAGCGTGTCATCTTCATCTTCAAAATTTTCCATTATGTACATTTGCACCTGTCAAACAGGTACATTATGTAGTACATCATCTTCATCTTCAAAATTTTCTATTCTATACATTTGCATCTATTGAGAAGATACATTATATAGTGCATCTTCATTTTCACAATGTTCCACTCTGCACATTTGTACCTATTGAACAGATACATTGTGCAGTGTGTTATCTTCATCTTCAAAAGTTTTCATTCTATGTGTGCACCTATTGAACAGGTACATTGTGCAGTATGTCATCTTCATCTTCAAAAGTTTTCATTCTATGTGTGCATCTAATGAACAGATACATTGTGCAGTATGTCATCTTCATCCTCAAAAGTTTTCATTCTATGTGTGCACCTATTGAACAGGTACATTGTACAGTATGTTAACTTCATCTTCAAAAGATCTTACTCAACATGTGCACCCACTGAGCAGGTACATTCTGCAGTATGTTTTGTTCATCTTCAAAAGATTTCACTCAACATGTGCACCTATTGAATAGGTACGTTGTGCAGTATGTTATGTTCATCTTCAAAAATGTTTACTCAACATATGCACTTATTGAACAGGTACATTCTGCAATACGTATTGAACAGGTACGTTGTGCAGTATGTATTGAATAGGTACGTTGTGCAGTATGTATTGAGTAGGTACGTTGTGCAGTACGTATTGAGCAGGTACGTTTTGCAGTCTGTATTGAATAGGTACGTTGTGCAGTATGTATTGAGCAGATACGTTGTGCAGTATGTATTGAGGAGGTACGTTGTATTAGGTGCACAGTGCGTTACAATTAGGCGACAGATAAGTAGAGAACGAAAAATAGGATTCAGTCAATTTTGGACACGAGGGCAGTTTATCCGGCGTTTTACATAGGATAACATCTAGACGATTCTCAGGAATGTACGTAAAGGGGGTGAAAGTGGGTGAGGATAGAGCTGAAAAGCCGAAGAGGCAACGGAGGGCCACTCGAAATTGAATTTCCCGTGCAGTAACGGGCAAACACCGAGGTCAAGATACCTACTCGTCGAGAGCTCGAGCGTGAACCGATGAAATGCAAGACTTGCCTCGGAATCCTGACCGAATTTGTGTCCACCGTTTTCCAAGAAATTGCTGCTACAGATGTTGCTAAGAATGGAAAGATACCTCAACATTTACTTGCTGTATAATCGTATGGAACGCGGGACAGGACCGAGGATGAGATCCAATAAAATTTCACTGGCGTTTTGGAAATCATTTTATAGAAATTTATATTTTCATCACCGACAGCTTTTATGACCTGACACTGTTATTCATCGAAGCTGTTTTGCATAAAACGGAAAAAGCGACGAAGAGAAACATCACCTCATAATATTTCAAACACTCTTCCATTCTCTCGGTGAACAAATAACAATAGCTTGTGAAAAAATAAACGAGTAGCGTGTTGTTTAAAATTATTACTATGAAACGGGTTTATTTTCGTTGCTATTGCTAAATAAATTCCATTTATTTCGTTTAACAAACTCGACGCGGTTTACAGGAAAAGTTCACCGGAAAAATTTACTGGAAAAATTCGTTGCTGCCGTTCGCTGAATAAATATTCGGAGCGGAACGCAAAATTTCACTTTTAATGTTTATTGTTCCACGAAATAAATATTACAAGCGATCTATTGACGGACGTGCACGTCGTTAACGCCGTCTAAACTTTGACGAAACAAAAAGCTTGCACGATAAATATTTGTCGCATAGTTGTTCCGTATTTTTCCGATAACTTGTACACGAAAATTCACGGTACGCATCACGGTATCCGATAAAATTTCGAGCATCGATCGGCTTTTGCTTTGAAATCGTGATGAGAGGAAAATAGCGGTAAAGACCCTTTCGATTCATTTTTTCCAAGCGAATTCGTAATTTATTAAGAAATAATTCTCGAATTTAATTGCATCGATGTAAATAGCCTCGTGGCATTTAACGAGCTAAAGTTGTCTAATAAAAGATTGAACCGACAGCTCCGCTTAATCTCAGCAGTGAGAAGATTCCGTGATAAACGGGTGCATTTTAAATCTTTCACGAGCTGCATCATGCTGCTAGAATCCCTCCTAATTTACAACCCCGAACGAATGAAAATTAATTTTCTTCGGTAGCCAAGCAAAAATTAACGTTTGCGCGATTCATATTTAACAGACGTGTTTATTTTTATTTCAACGCAGTACCTTTCAAATTAACTCTTGCTTGCCGGTGCTCGTCGAAATAGGATTTCACAAATGCTGCTTAACCTTTTTGCTTCGCTCGCGAAAGCTCCCGGTTTTATATTTCTGGAAGTGTTGCTATAGGCGAGTTAAATATAAATGCAACATACTGCGTTGCAGGTTCAGATGTAATCCAAATGAATGAAATATGCAGAGGAAACATTTAATAAAATGTATAATTAACGATAATTATCTGCGCACCCAAAATTATCGTGTGTCTAAATTTTATTCGGGTAAAAAAATAAAATACAAGGTAATTCGAGGGTTATTGCAATTATAGGTTTTATAGCGTCACGTGTTTTGCGAGTCGAACGGGTTAGAACTACAGGTCTACCCTTTAAGCTGAAGCATCAGCTGTTCTTGAAGCACTACTGTGAACTGAACGCTCAAAATTATCGTTGTCTAAATTTTATTAGATAAAAAAATAAAATTTGTCATCTACTATTGCAGTCATAGGATTTATAGCGTCACGTGTTTTGCGAGTCGAACGAGAGGAACGTACAGGTATTTATTGGCCGTCTACCCTTTAAGCTGAAGTATCAGCTGCTCTCGAAGCACTTTCTACCCCATGGTCGCGAAGAAAGAGATCGTTATTCTTGGCAGAGACGCGAGTACTCTCGAAGGATCATCCTTACCCGGAGAACGATGCTCCTTTTAACGTTATCGAAGCGTTCTCGCACGCGTTCCACCCCTGTCTCGAAGTGGTCGTACTCGAGCATTTGTCTCACGTATCTTGCCGGTCGTCGATAGTCATTGGACACCGAAGCCGGACGCGACGATTGTTCGTCGAACAATACCTTTATTCGCGAACAAAGACGAAAAATGAGCGGGTTGCTGAAACGGATCAGGTGGAAAGCGGAAGAAGGGCGAGGAAAAATGAGGAAACTACGAGGGGATGGAAATGGAAAGGGATCGTTCATGGACCTTTTAGGAGCACTTGAATTCTCAAAGTCACTCTCTCGTTCGTGTAAACTATTCCAACCCTTTTTTTATCCTACTGTCGTTTCCAAAATGTCTTGAAAACTTTCGGATCTAAATATCAACCCTTTGATGGATGATTAAGTCGAGGGAAGTGATTAAACTTTTCAGTACTTGAGCTCCTTCGTACAATTTTGTAAATTTTAAATTTTTCAATGTACTTGGAAATTTTTAAGGAACTTTGTACAATTTTGTGAATTACTATTGAAATCTTTAATTATTTAAGGGGGAGGCCAGGTCCCCATTTAAAGATAGGCCCTTTTTAGGTTATGTCGTACTCCCCCCTTAAACTTTTCAATGTACTTGGAAAATTTTCAAGGAACTCCTTCGTACAATTTTGTAAATTTTAAATTTTTCAATGTACTTGGAAATTTTTAAGGAACTTTGTACAATTTTGTGAATTACTATTGAAATCTCTAATTATTTAAGGGGGAGGCCAGGTCCCCATTTAAAGATAGGCCCCTTTTAGGTAATGTCGTACTTCTCCCTTAAACTTTTCAATGTATTTGGAAAATTTTCAAGGAACTCCTTCGTACAATTTAGTAAATTTAAAATTTTTCAATGTAGCATTTGGAAAATTTTCAAGGAACTTTGAATTCTTTCATACAATTTTGTAAATTTTGAACTAATTGGAACTTTGAAAGGTGCTCGAAGCGCGTGTTCGTTTCGGCTTGATCAATAAGCAATTATTATTTCATTTCTGCGATTTGTAACCGTTCCCGTAATTACCAAGGGAAGTATATCCTCTTTAAACCGTTTAATAATTCCAATATCCAGGAACGGCGCAATTTCTTCGTAATTAAAGTGTAAAGCAGCGAATAAAAAGAAAAGTGGAATATAAAGGAAGAGGTACAAGCGACATCGAAGAGAGAGAGGAGCAAAAGGGAGAAAAGGGAGTCGATCGGTTAAGTCACGCTGGCTAGATGCCAACCAATTATAAATGTAAAGTTATGGTAATATTGATATCGAGCGAGAGGGGAAAAAATGGCCGTAATAAAACGGATATTCTACTTTACCTCCGGTCTGTCTTCTCCCTTCGCATCCCTCAGGAACGTTACATTATTCGCGACGTTCTTCATGTATGATCGGATTGCTACGTCACGTTGGATAATTGAAATCCAATATGCTTACATCACCTGACAGTTTGCGATGAGCTCCGGCGTTTTATTTTCCCCTTCAGGAAGTCGAATTGGGGGTTGCGGAGCCTGTTATGACGACGGTTCGACGTTGATCGCGGCCCGGTAAATCGGAATCGGCTCGATCGATGATCCGTTAACCTTATTGATGAGCGTAATAAAATTAAACTGAACGTGCTATTTAATCGGGAGTTCTTATATTCCGGATTGATATCACCGAAGGATTTATTGTCACGTAATATTAGATTTAACGCGTTCCAACGCATTTATCTTGCACGTGATATATGTCACTTACTTTTTTCATACTGCCGTGAAACAGTTAACAGCGAGACATCATTTTTAATCCACTCTACTTTTTCCGCTACGGTTTTTTCTCTTAATTAATGTTTGTTAACGATATTATCGTTATAACGCGTATCAACCGATGATTCATAGAGGATCAAAGAGAAGAGCCTGCTCGCTGACGACAGAATTTCCTGCTGAAATTGAATCATCCAGAACTTGCGGCCACTTTTGCCCACCGCAATGTGAAACAATTAATAAACGCGGCTGTGCCGGAGATGCCGCTGTTCGCTGCACGCGTAACATGCTCGACCCGACCGCCGCATTATAATCCATTAACAATTAACGAACTGCTAATGAAATGGAATATCCGTCGTTAGTGACCGCACGGACCAACGAAAGAAACATTTAATATTCGCAACCTTTAATCTGCTCGTTCAATTTTTCATCTCCGCTTAATAACCGCATTGATAAATCACTGCGGATTATTTAAGTTCTCGAACGCATCCGTGATTAATTCCTCGGCTGTTTGCAAAGTAACAAATTTTCAGGGTAATTAAGTTCTTTCTTCGTTACAACGTTCATTACTGGAGCTCGGAAAGTTATCCTACTTTCTTCAACCTTTATTGACGATCAAGAGCTTGCGAAATTGCTGCTTATACCTCGAGGATTTGATATTTGTCCGGCTGGAATCCACGCATCGAAGATTTATGACCGCCACGATCTATCAGCCGGTGAAAAGGTCTGAAAGCATTATTTTTACGAGCCGTTTCTGACAAATTCTGATTTACCGTACACGCTATACTTCTTGTTACCTTTTTTCCTGACAATGTTCCTTTAGTTTCAAATTCGATACGAGTCACCCTAACGTGTTACTTATAGAGGGTCAAAGTGCTGCCAGTCCCCGGGGACTCTTTCCTGTAGGCGGTCTTTAAGGTCCAAGTAACCGTGAACGCAGAAAGTAGTGATTAAAGTTCCATCGTGACCTGCTCGCAACGTCACGATGCAAATTTCCCTCCCTTTGTTTAAATTGATTTCGTTAGCGTTTAATTGTACCAAAGAACTCTTTGTTACATCCAGTAACTCGAATCGTTCAGAGATTCATAAAGTTAGCTTTTAGCTACTGTCATCCGCAGGTACGTTTCAAGTCTCCACAATTCCGTGAATTCTTGTGTAATTTAATTCCACTGTACTTGGAAGCGCAAATCAATTTACCGAACTATGTTTTGCAAGTACTTGAAATGTCTGAAGAAATTTTGCAAAAATTGAGAACGCTATCTCGTTGGAACGATATTTCTAAAATCCCTTAGGTACGGGAACAGCGCGTTACTCGATTTATCCAGCTAAACGAAGCATTAGTAAGCCCATCCAGCACGTTTAATGAGTATAAATGACCAGCAGCGTTGGCACGTGGAACATATTATGTCAATTGGAGCCAAAACCGTGCAAGGCACAGAGTAATTATAGAATAACAATTATTAATTAGTCGTGCACGGGGATCATCTGGCTGTAATGTGTTCTATGACCATGAACAATGATTACATTGTTGAAATATGTGCATCCCTTGTTTCTCTCCCTTTGATGAATTTGTTGTTCCACGCTCGAAATGAACATATAAATAAATTTTCTCGAAATATTTACCTTACACAGAGAAAAATATGGAACCTTCACCTGAAGGTAAATTACATTGAAGGTAAATTACTTTCTTTCTAGAAAACATAAGAAACAGTATTAATTCAGACGTAAACGAACCCGGTGACAATTTCATTTAACGATTATTACCGCCACTAGGCCGCATATGTTCAGGCACGTCATGCTGTTACATGCAACACGCTATTACACTCGTTGCAACGTTTTCAAGTAATTTACCGTGCTCAGAAACACGTGTGCCAACCCATTGGCGGTGCACAACCTTTCTTTCTAATTTCGAAGCTTATCACTCGTAATTAAGTCCCAAAGTGTCGAAAGCTTTCGAACCCATATCATTAGGAGGTAAATTCCGTTGACACGCAAACGGTCCCTGAATACCTATTGTTTCAATAAAGTGCGTGCCATGCGCCAATCTCCTTTGGGAATTTAATTATGGCGACATTCAATTAGGACACGCACCACGCGCCCATGTGATGTACTTGAAGCTATTCACACTGTTAGAACGCAGTTTCATCAAGTACAGAATTAATTATAAATGTCATTCTGAAAGATGAAATCCCCAATTTATCCTTGATTTAGGACAACGGGTGCAGCCAATGTTCAGGATGGTATTTATCGTCCTTCTATTTGCGAGGACTGACCATGAATCAGTTCGGCGCGACGTTGTTGATCGTTGAGACGCTGTTTATTCAGACTGTCAACAGGCCACGTTCTGGTCTAATATCCGACACGATGGCTGTGTGCACCGTACACGTGAATCGGACTTACTTCCGCGTATATATTCCGCCTATTCAGGAATTCATTAAGCTCGATTCTACCGCTCACGGAGATTTACCGGAACCGCCTCGGAGGCCGGCCGAATATCAGGCATTTCGATTTCGGCTGCGACCTGAATTCGCTGCGACATCTTCCACCTAACGAGGGCCAAGATAAAAGTCAGATCGACGTTTGTGTGTCAATCTATTTATCTTCGATTACGATAAATTGCTGGGCCAGGATTTATTCGTGACGGAGTCGTATGTTACCAAACGTTGAATGGGTTAGCTAATGTGTGTCAAAAATGGCGAAACTTGTGAGGTTATTTTTACAATGTAGTTGGTAAGAGTGTTCTATGAATGAGGTTGGTAAGAGTGCCGTGTGAAGTTGGTATGCGATATTTTATAAATTTATATGAATGTTAAAAGTGAGGGGATTCTCGAGATTGAACGTAATGTGCTTTGAATGAGAGAATAATTAATATTTTTCCAGTACAAAACGCTTTGTCAAAATTCTTCTCTAATGACCTGATGCGACGTGAAATGAAAAAAAAATTCAGTGAATCGAAACTAAAAATGTAGGTTGAAAAAGCTGAAAAGAAGGATGTGACGAAGTGTGACGGCACGCGAATAGACGAATGGTCTAGTGACGCAAGAATCTACGAACAAACGGAAGGCCGCAAAAAGTAGTCAAGACTGATGGACACCATTTTTCCTTTAAGAAGCTCTTAAAACAAGTGGAGGGTCGACGTCCTTCCGAGTGTCTCGAGTTCAACAGGGAAACGTTAAATCATCGGATTGGCCCTGATTCAGTAAACGATGTGCTGTTTGTTCGGATCGATTGAGAAAAACGTGGTAAAAACAGTAGGTGTATTAGCTGACCGCTTAATCTTGCCGAGCGTTATTTGCATAATTATCATAATGCGTTAAGCAGAGCGCTGTCCAAATCAATACCGATGAATTGTGACAGACTAATTAACTGCATATTTTAAACCTCCGGTAATTTTATGCAAATATTCCGTGACTTTGTAATTTCAAATTATCGGTGTGCCCTTCGATGATTATTCGAGCTGGATTTACATTGAGACGCGGTTCATGAGAAATTCATCATTTTAATGCCACATGCCGGGGTACCTTGGGGAACATCTAATGTGCAAACTGTAGATTGTTTATAGTAACTGTCGAATAGAGGAACTAGTCCCTCTAGAGAAGGGACGTATGGAAAGAATCTCGAGAATTATCGCGTATTATAGTTTGCAATATTCTCTAGAGAGCAGCGTGATCGGTACTTTTCGATTATAGCGACGCTTCCTCTAGGGAGATTCGATAGTTCTCCATTCTAAGGAAAAGACAGTTTCCGGTAATAAATATCGCACGGATATTAACTTCCTTTAACCGGTGTAATCTCGAATATTAGCGCACCGCTCTGGGGGACATTATATTCGTACCGCGGTTTCCCTGAATCACGTGTAGTACGATTAAGTAGTAGATACTAAACACGACCTCCCTTGGCTCACAATATCACTGTAAAGATAAGCAACTTCTACGATAATATATCATCGTCCTCAAATAATAGCCGTAATATAAACTTCTCGTGGAAAATTGAAATTCATTATTCTCTCGTTCGGTATGGCGATCGCTGATTACCAATTCCATTAATTTAATTAAATAACAAAACAAACGCGGGGCAATCATTAATATTCGCAATAATATTTTCCGAAATGAACAGAACGTTTAAACGATTCCCAAAAGGATGCGTCAATCGGAAATCGAACGCAACGTGCCAAACATTCGCTAACAAATACGTAAATCCCGTTCGCGTAACACCTCGTAAATCACGTGCTAATATCTCCGTGAAAACTGGCTGGTCGCCAGCTTTACAAAAAGTCGGTTTCTTCGAATAAAGTCGTTTCTCCTTCTGCGATCGCAACGTCATGATTTTTTAAACTCATCCCCATTTTCACCACTGAACATTTAACAATTTCGTAAGCTGATTAAGGTTAAAATTTTCCAACGCATTAAAATATGAATCCGGAGTTTCCGTATTTGATATTACGGGCTTTGGCGTACGTCCCGAATCCGATAACGCTACGAATTTGTATCCCAGAGAAAATCACGGTATTGTCTTTATCCGATGTTACGGTCTCGTTCGAAAACCACGAGTTCCCCGAAGACGCACGACCGTTCTTTACAGTTTGACCAAGATTCACCGTTTCTTTGTTGCGAAGAAACAAACTAGGCACGCGAAAGAAAAATGTGTGCCAACCCCGGTCGGATAAAACAAGTTTACTTTAATCGTGAAACTTCCAGCTCTTGGAGAGATAAATAGCGTTTAGTTTACGTCTTCCTTGTTAAATCGTTTAAAAGCGGCGACCGATAAGAATTCCCGGGCGATACAAGACGCAGGATCGGTTCGATCGGGAATCTTTGATCTTTCTGCAAATATCGTGAAAGTTTGGATTGCTACAAAGAACCGTTCCCAGCAAAAGATTCCCGGGAAGAGAAATAAAAATTGATAGCCATTGAACCGCGTTAAAGTTGGCCGATCGGGTTCAATTTGGATTAAAGATTCTTTAGCGTGGAAAGTTGGAGCACGCGGGGAGGGACGAAATGCAGGTTCCGCTAGCGCAATTAGAGCTAATTGTAAAATATGGAAACTTCAGCGACAGAATGCAAACGGAAGACGTTGATTTACTTTCTCTCCTTCTTCTTCTTTTCTCTTTACCTTAGCGGAACAAGGGAGCGTCCCTTTCGCGGGAAAGCTTCCGTAATTAATCATCGCCAAAGTCCTGAAACAAATTTCCCCAAAAAGCGTTCAACGAATTAGCGTGCCAGGAACGCTGCTCGCCCCGATAACGCCACTTCCGCCCCCGCTGCAAGTGTAAAACTACTAATGAAAAGGCGGACGAGTAAGAAAATCCTGGACGACTGCCGCCAACAATGGAACGGTAAAGTGGGTCTCCCAGAGACACCCAATTCGTCCTTTCGCTTGGCCCCCAACTTCTACCTGGGTCGTGGCAAGATTCGAGGCCAAAGTTCCCCGGAACTTTCCGCCAAGATAGGAACCCTTCCAGAGGGGAACGCTTCAACTTATTATCTATTAGTAGCAGAAGGCTCGATCTCCCTTCGGTCTCTCTTTACCGTCGTTTATTCCACTATTACATTTTGCCTTCTTCCTTTACGCGGTTAAAACGCCATCTCTTACGTACATTTCTCTGCACGATCCACTATAGTGACTCAGTGAATTACTTAGCTATAATGGTTATCGTTCCTTCGCTCATCATTTGAATGACTATTCTCAGATGCTTTTTGCCTTCACCACATTTTATGAGTATCAACACTAAAACTACCAAATGACCGCTCCACAAGTTTCTGATAATAAGGCACACATTTTGTTAAAGTACATTCCTTGAAATCAACATTGATTTTCATCAAGATGAGGGATAAATGTTTCGCTGTTTCTTTATTTATTTTTAATTTCAAATTAAGTACACATTACATACCGGTAGGTTTAGCAAATCCCACAAAAATACGTAACATGTAAATGAAAGGCAACGCCAAGTTCAGGCACCATGAGAGCACCTCTCTGCACTGATACTCGATATTGGAAACATTTATAAATTATTACATATTGTATGAATTTTTTAAAAAATTGACAAAGAAGTACATCATATTTTCAGAAAAAATAATTTAATCATGAAAAACTTAATTGCAATGCACAGTATTGTCACGCATAGTAGAGCTGTTCGTAATCGAACTCTGGAGTAGAGCCTAAGCCCCGAAATTCGACTAAGCATTCGGTCACGCACGAGGCATTTCGCAAATTTGCGCGAAATACGAAACGAAACAGGTGGCACGCGGAAGTTGAATTTAGTCGCGAGAAGATGAGCACGAAATCCGCATCTATGAGCAAATGAATTTATAATGGCCGAGCGGCAGGTTCAACCGGCCAGATTTCCCATGTGACGTTTCACGTGGCCCGCTCCTAGACACGGTTACAATAATTATTATTGCAGCCGACAGAATATGCATATATACATATATAGATGTTGTGTGTGTGCGTTTCGGTTCACGTGTCGAGCCTCGCGTACGGCCAAAGTGGAAAATTAATTAACCGCACGCGCGGATAATGAGGTCGACGTTATTTCAGATGTTTCGTCGAGTACGCCCTTTGGAAACGGGAAAAATTCTGACGAGGCGAGCCTGACGATATTCCTAACGGGTCGTTGACTCGCCCCTGTCACGAGTGCTGTGCTCGTGGATTTTTACAAAGACTCCTCTGTCAGCGAGCCTTTCGCGCGCCACGCTCTTTCCACGCATTTATCGATCCGCCATCGAGCATTCTGTATTACGAACGATAAATGTTGAACACGTCGCGCAATCAAATTGAATTTCTGGTACAATAGCTACCACTTTCAATCGTCACGCTTGTTCGAAATTAAACTGCGAAACTGCTTACGAAACTCTGCATCTTTTTCCATACCGTGTACTGGAACTTTGGGCCATTAACCCTTCGTGCTCTCGCGTAACTTTGCGGTAATATGTTAAACTGCTACGAGCACTACCTCCAAAATAATCAAAGTGAAAATAGTTTTTTAATATCGTCACATATTTTTCTACATTTATTAAACGCATTAGAACGATGCATTAGGCTCAAGTGCATCAGAAGGATGATCAAACTTTCAGTAGAGGGAAGAAGTAAATTTAAATGTATTAGCGTTAAATTTGTAAGGGTACGTCTTTGACGGTGAGCAGTTAAAGAGTTAATCGGTGTCAATAAGAGAATAATAGCCCATGGGGCATCGGACTGGGCCAGTCTCCTGGCGGGACAGTTAAGAGTACACAGAAAGTACGCAGGATCGTTGCATGTTTCTCCTTCCGTAAGAGATTCTCTTTCACAGTGGCGAACGAGGACACGGCAGTCCCACGAGAGAATTTGATAACAATGACTCGTTTGCGCTCCATAAAGGAAAGCGGCACTCGCAGGAGTGTATTCAAGCCTCTAGCTCCTTCTGTACGCTGCGTGTATGCAGTGTTTTCAGGCTTTGTTGATCGTAGATAAACGAGCTGCAAAGCTGTCGAGATTATCTCGAGCACCCCGCGACAGATCGATTAACGTTGCTCGCTGCGAACCGCCCCTTGCCAACAGCAAGAACTTTGACGTATGGATTCGGACGGATTATGAGTCCATTAGAGTATTACTTTCGAAGATCGAGACGGGGATTTCATAAATGTCGCGTTATCGGAAAGTTTCAAGATAATCGATCGTTCAAATATTTGGCGGTTCGAACAAGAAAAGGGTCGTCTATTCTTCGCGAACTCGCACGGTATCGCTCGTTAATGAACTAGACGAATCGATTCGTGAAACCGATTTACGATCGAGTAGATTGCGATGGCTAAGCACGAACCCACCAATAGCAGCCCTCGAGTGCTATGTCAGCAAAGCGTGAGAACGATGAAAAGCAAGAACGATTCGCGGAAGATTCGATGCGGTTTAGGCATTGGAACCGTATCGATTCGCGCGTTTCTCCTTTTTTCATCCTCTGTCTCGCCGCCCATATCGCGACGACAGCTGCCAACTCTTCGAACATCGATGCCAGGACACGGCTCGAGGTGCCTTTGAGCCGTGCATCCGCATTGTCTTCTCGTTGTCGCGTTCCGACGTCGTTAACATGAATCAGAAGTCCGATGTGGACCCGCGATATAAAAGATTTTGTCCAACCCCTGAAAGGGACGTTCCTTGGAAGATAAACAACTCCGTTACCGACCTTCCTTCCTTGCAATCTCGTTAAGTGGCGACGCTATTAAGACGTAATGATCTCTAAATGGATTCCTCGAAAAGTGGAACAGCCTGCAATATTGACTGATTGATGCAAACCTGCGTTCCTCTGTTTTATCGCCGTGTGGCATAATCGATAAACCTTTCAAATTCGGATCCACAGTAAAATCTTTTACCTTTAAAAGCTCGCAAAGCTTTTTACACAGATTGCAGATTCAAAGTTCGACGGATAAGCCCTGAATTTATCACGTTACGCTAATTGCGTTAATTCCAAACACGGTAAAAATGAAACGTTTAGCAACGGACGTTTCAACTAAGTCGCAACAAAGAGGATCAGTAGATTCCGCTCTCGGATGAAGCTGTTCGATCCGAGCACTTCCAATCCATCTTAGTCCTGTTTCCTCGCGTGGCTATGCACGTTCGCGCTTTCACGTGCTTAGAAAGTGAGCCTGGAAATCCTGCTATCAGAAATCGCGATCTCTTTCCACGAACATTTTCATAGCCTTTGGAAATATCCAGCGGACACTTTGCTAGCTGGAAATCTTTCCATTCGACTTGCGCCGTGGGCACAATATATCGTGCTGTCAAAAATTTGGTAGAAAAGGAATTAATCCTTTGCACTCGAAGGTAATTTGACTGTTTGCAAACAGCGACTTTAAAATATCAATTAAAATTTTAAATAAGTTCTTACAAGGTTTTATTATTTTTCTACTAATAATTTTCACTATTTGTTTCACTATGTTTATACGTCACACGTGTCATATTATAGAATCAGTTAAAAAATACTCATTTCAAATTATTGTATTAAATAAAATGGTGACTGAGAGTCACCTCTTGAGTTTATTATATTATAATAAAAGTTCGAACGTTTCCTGTAGGATTTAACCTAGAATTCGCAATCGATGGTGAGGAAATTTGGTATAATTGAAAATGGTGACACAGTAGCACATAACAGCGGAATACATGAATACGCGATACGATCGAGCGAACATTAATTAGAACAATGTTTGGTGTCTCTTATTTATCGAATGATTAATGACACACACGAAGGTAGGCGAATCTGAAATTTAAAACACATTCATTGGCGGTGAATTAACGGCCTCGTTGTAAATTATAAATTCGAAGTTTGCAACGATGTTTCATCAACCTTTCATAACTTTACTACGCAAGAAAAGTAGCGCATTTGCATACTGTTCCTCTTCGTTTTTGTCGTGCAAAGTATGTAACGATTACCCCGGCAAACGGAGCCACGCGAGGCGAATTTAGTTGAACAAATTTTCTTCGGCGCGATTTATACGCGACCTTTTCATTTAAACTTTACCTTTTCATTTAAGAGAAAAGCATCCATACCGGCGTTGAAATATTTGAAAAGGCCTCGCGTGAGCAGCCACATTACTGCCGCCGCCTTTCATCGACACTTTTTACCTTGGCTGCAATCTTTCGATAGCACGAAACGTTTTCACAGTCTTCCGTGTAATCAGCTTTTGCAGCAGCTTTATCTCTGATCAAACAAGATGCCTCGAGTTCGGCCCGTCCGCTCGAGATGCGTTTAAACATCGCCCATGGAAAATTTAATTAACTCTCGTCTTGTCGAGATTCACTCGTGGACGATTGCTTTGAATATCCATATAAGCGAGGGCGTTATATCAAGCGGCGACAAAGAGAAAGAGAGAGGGAGAGAGAGCTTCTGTAGAGTATCCAAACATCGTAATTTACTGGCTGGGCTGGCCTGCTATCTTTGTTAAATCATTCCTGAAAGGAAGACTAACAATAATTTCCTGCTGGCACGACTCTGTCGCTGCGATTATTAAAGCACAACCTGGCCGCCCGTTAATTTACCTTTGCACGTCCGTATGCGTGCCACGGCGGTGAGCTATGAATTATGGACAAGTAGAATAACGCGCGATTCCTCGGACGCTTGCTTCGTTTCGAAACGATCCACGTTTCGGGATAACTTGTCCCTCTAGAATTTACAAACTACCGGAATACGTATCTTCGTTTAACTCTTGCCTCATGACTTTTTCAGTAACCGTGGCCCGTTCGAGCTGGTTATTTGTTGCAGTGCTGGGAGCAGTAAAAGGAATCGAGAACTATGGAAAACGATTCTCGCGCGTCGAGTTAAAGAAATTGAAAACTACTTAAATTATACACCGAGATTATTTTCCTCGCGACACGTTCTCGAGAGCGCTTCTAGCGACGATATAACGATATTGATGTACCGAGAGGAAGGTATTCAGTTGTTATCGTAGCAAACTATGCTAACTGTGCGAACTTAGTTTCAATACATTTATTCCCGCCAAAATACAGAGTTGGGAGATTGACGGAGCGTCGAGGTAAATGGGGCGTAAGAAGAAATTGAAAGGGAATCGTCTGACCAGATTTCGTGCTGGAAGTTTTGAGACAAGATTAAGAATTAAGGACAGTCGTTGTTTCTATCGGTCGATGTTTTTCACGCTAGATTTTGTTCGCCGAATGAACGATAATGACCGAACCAGGGAACAATGCCATGGGCGTATTCCATTGCCCTCGTTTTCACGACATCGACTTTTACCGAGTAGAATTTGCTACTTTATACCTTGAAAGACATTCGCGATTCTTCCATTCAGAGAAGCATTATTCGATTGAATTTTATTTTTTTAACGAAATAAGGTGGTACTCGTACAGCTCCAGAAATTGTATTCTGGGTAGTTACGTCAGTCATAGCTGATTATTATTGCAATTTCGGGATAAATGAACAGTTTTGCTATCAGCAATTTCTGTATAGATTGAACTCAAAAAATCCTTGTAAAAATACAACTCACATTTGTCATATTTAAATAAGTAATGTGAGTCAGACTCCATTAGTGCCTGACATAACCTACGACTTTCTGGACAGTTACGTCAGTCATAGCTAATTATTATTGCAATTTTGGGATAAATGAACAGTTTTGCTGTTAACAATTTCTGTATAGATTCAACTAAAAAAATTCTTGTAAAAATACAACTCACATTTGTCATATTTAAATAAGTAATGTGAGTCAGACTCCATTAGTGCCTGACATAACCTACGACTTTCTGGACAATTACGTCAGTCATAGCTAATTATTATTGCAATTTTGGGATAAATGAACAGTTTTGCTGTTAGCAATTTCTGTATAGATTCAACTAAAAAAATCCTTATGAAAATACATCTTACATTTGTCGCATTTAAACTGTAATAAATCTCACTCCATGAGTGCCTGACATAACCTACGATTTTCTGAACAGTTACGTTGTTTCTTCCATTTAGCGAGGCATTGTTCGATTGAATTCTATTTTTTTAACGAAATAAAGTGGTACTCGTACTGCGTTCCAGTATTGGTGAAAAATAGCGGTAGTTCGCGGAAGAGTAGCGCCGTGGAAATTTGTGAAAAAAGCGGAGGAAATTGAAGTGGAATGACATTGGGAGTTTTATTATTGCATCGAGAAGTCTCGAGGGTACAATCTTCGTTTGGATTTATTTCCAGGTGTAATCACGGTGAAGCGATTGATTTATATCGATTCGTGAAGAACCCAAATAAGGTTTGTCGTGCGATAAGAAGGTAGAACGTAGCCAAGTATCTCAACGAAGCGAATAAAACGTTCCCGGCGTGTACACTCGCTCTCGAGGAGGTACATAGGATGAGCGTAAGATCAGCAAGCCGGAGGCTGCTGATAGAGGCGGTCGGTTTGTGCCCTGAAATTCAAATATCTTCCATCGTTGCACTTGCTGGTTGCTCCACATAGTCGAAGGCTCGTCTACCAATCACGATATACCTCGAGCTGGCTTTTCCTGCTTCGCGTGCACGTAAACCCGCACACATCCTGCCTCATTTTCCCTCTCTCTCTATTCATCCCTTTTCCTGTTTACCTCCTCGAGTGCATCACCTCTGCACCCTATCAACGACGGCGACTGAAGTTTCGCTTCCGTTTGTTTTTTCCTGTTCCCTCGCGGAAAACTACCGGAGAATTACCATTTAAGCAGAATTAACGGCTGTGAAGACGGCTCCTCTTAAATATTGCACGGGACTCTTCGGCCGCAACCGATTCCCTTTAGGGTCTTTCAGAGACCCGCTGCTTTTCGGGATATTGTACCTAATTTACTTTGCCGCGGAAAGCAGCTTCGGGATTTAAGAAGTTTACTGCTGAGAATATTGCGCGCTTAGATCCTCTGCACCTCGAATATTTTCTCTGTTTCGATGTGCAAATTTCTTGTCGAAAATTCAAAGGTAAAATTTAGAGCTAGTAGCTTTATTTTCGAAAGGAAGTCTTTGATAGAAAGTATCGATGTACGAGCAGAAACAAAGTGGAAGGTCGTTAAGGTAATTAATAGCAAGGAACGCATCCCTTCGGTCGAAGGAGCACATATTTATAAAACCGGTCACGATATTTGTTCGAGCAAATATTACACGGTATCTGTCCGTGGTTCACGGTAACGATGCCAAGTTTTTTTTACGAGCCGTCGTTACGGATTCACCGAGGGCGATTCGATTTCGTGGCTGCGAAACACACGCGAACAAAAGTGGCCGACCTCGATAGACATTCTATTGATTAATGCGTTCGCACAGTTGTATCTCAGAAGAGATACTTGCGGTTTTTATTGCCCAATCGAGGCATTTTTGCACTAAGGATTATTTTACGGTGCTACGCTGAAACGTATTTAACGTCATTGGTAAAAGCTCTCGCTTTGGTTAAATAATTTGTTTCGTTTTATACGAAATTCGCTTTGAAACCTTCCGATCGATGGAACGGAAAAATTTGATGGACGTAACAAAAACGTATTTACAGTATCGCTTTATTTTCTTTGAGAAACAATTTGATTTGGAAATACGAGTGACATCTGACCGATACATATTTCTTTGTAAACGCAACAGCCAGCGGCCAATGCTTTTGTAGAAGCCAGTATGAAAACGGACCATGAAAATATTATAACGTTTCAACGTTACGAGTTTCCGACCACTTCCGAGTCAATTCCACGAATAGTTCTCCGTCCAGGTTACCTCATATTCGTCGTTCGTTAAACGTCAAACGTTTAAACTGCCACGCGTTTGTCGAACATTTTCACGGGAAATTCTGAACAAAAATTGCAACGATATTAACCGCGCTAACGAATTTCCTTTGAATATTCCATTCGATCGTGCCAATTTACGTTAAAAACCATGGGTCAGAAAGTGTGGTGTCAAAGCGTGTCGGCTGAAAATGATTAACGAATATCGATAGCGCAGATATATATTATAATCCGATTGAATACGCAAGCACGGTTTATTTGCCCTCCGAACTTTTAGAGTGGCGAAAATTTTCTTGCTATCGCTGTCTTACGATTCCCGAACATTAAGTTCCACTTCATTTCGCGCACCCAGCTCCATCTGCTTAGTGGCAAGACTAAAGTTTCGGTTTTAGTATCGGGCAATGCTCATCGAACGACCTCGCAGCAATTCAATAAGCGATGCTCCAGTTTTTCCTCGCATCCGTGAATTTCACGCGTTATCTCCCTAGAAAGCAGCTATTGATTTGAGTTATTTCAAGGGATTCGGCAGTTTTTATGAAAATTAGATGAAAAGAAATATTTGTACAGAATAAATAATTGAAAATTTTCGACCACATTCTTTCACAAATCTGGGTTAGAACGGAAAACCTTTGTGCTTTAATTTTTCCACGAAATTTTCAATAAATTCATACGATAAAAAGCAGCGCTCCAAGAATTTGATAGAGCTTCGACTCATTCAAAAGCATAAAATTAAAACGGGTCGGGGGAAAAATTTAATTTCATCCGCGTATCGGTTTCCGTTTGATATTCGCTCTTATTATATATCGTAATTTTCGATAAACTGACCGTAATCATTCTTGGAAAAATGAATTTTCGGTTTTCGGATAGCGATGCGTTTTTTGTTAAACCATCCCCGATGGCCCGGCGAAATTGGAAATTTTTCATGTAGATCACCCCGACACGAGGCACACGATCCGCCCACGTTTTTTACACCTTTCACCCCCTTCTTATATCTTACCCTACTTTCAGATATTACTTCTGCGATTGACACGCTTTACCTTTGTCAAGAATGTCGTAGGGTCGGAGCGTCGTAAAAAATGAATCGAGATATTCTTTGCCTCGTGAAATCTTGTTCCCTCTTTCCTATCGATCTTGCCCCTTGTGTCTCCCTTTCACGGGCAAAAAACCTGAATTTTGTTCTGGATTTTCGTGTCTCGCGAAAATGTGTCTAGCTGACGACGCGTCTTACACACGCGGCGTGCGTCTCGTGAAATTGATATTACCCTGTGTCGAAAAAACTATCGCAAAGATCAAATCATGGAGATAAAGCACGAGAGGTTTCTATTTGAAATTAAAATGAGCTTCGAGAAGATTGGTACAACTGTCTCCGAAATTAAATTGACTGTTAGAGACAAGGTCTCGATTTATCTTCAGACCCCAGAATCTTTGACAGACATCTATATCGAACCAGTTTTTTCCCCTTTAATTTAAACTTCTATCATTAACGATAAGTTGGAAACATGTCACTTTTAGTGTTAATCAAAGCAGAGAGCTTTTTTCTTATTCCGTTTGTTCGTTATTCAAAGTCTTTAGCTACTGAAATAATCAGTCAAAAGTAGCTAAGTCCTATTCGCAACGTGTGTTTAACCTTTCCAGACATGTAGCTTTTCCATGACGAAGTTGCGCAGACAAAGAGAAATAGAAAGAGGAAGAGCAAAGTCCTCTTTCCATATTTTCTGGGAATACGCTAGGCACGAGTACGCGGTCATAATATTAGGTAAAAGCTCGCGAAATTGCATTTTCGGTCGCCCTTGTTCCGGACTACCTGCCGCGGTAAATCGGATTTTCGGATTTGCTAGATGCATGCACTCAAAGAGTTCAGTCGAATCATACTCAGACGGGAAAAAACCGTCCCTGTCTGTTATTGAATATTTAATGTGGATTTACCTGCGCATGTACGCGTTCACGTAAACGTTACCTGACTTAATAAACATGTACAGAAATTTCAAACGCGTTCCCTTATGGGAAAATTTTTACTCAGACACTTTACATTCTTCTTTACATTTACAAGTCAAATTTACACGATTCTAAAATGCAGAAATAGACAGAAGTTCTGTATAGGCTTTGATATTCTCCTGCGTTCGGGGCTTTGGGGGCGGAGCTAACGCTTGAAGGCTCCGCCTCCGCAAGTCTGATAGAGAAATACCGATGTTGAACAGACTTGAAGTCTATTTCCGTAGTCTATGTCTCATAGCTTGATTTATTTAAGCCTAATCTACTCATAATTAACTTGCAAACTACAGTTTGAAGGTTTGTGCAACGAAAACTGTAGAATAAAATAATTGAAGTTCCTCATAAAACAATGAGACAACAGTGTAATTTATCATCTACGTCCCACCGGAGGCTTCACCAGCTGTCCTGAAATTTTGATGTCCTTCTGTAACTTGGCATTTTCTATTAATATTTTGCCACCGTGTAATTTGCAATCTGAAAATTCTGGTTCGTCTTTCCTCGACGCGTCTCTCGTGGGACCGCAACCACTCTGGTGATTCGAATTCGACTTTTTTCCTTGGAATATTAATTCGATATTATTCGATATCGAGCAGAAGGCACGAACTTCGATGAATATCGGAACACGCTTTCGACGAAACCAAGAAACTTGAATTTCGGCCGTCGATAATTTATCGTTTTCCTTTTATTTTTGTGCCCTTTCTTCATTTCGCCGCGAAATGGAACGAAGGCGCTTTCATTTCGAATTCATGATTCCTGAACAGCCAGACCGTTGAATTTCTACGTGCACATCTTTTATCGGATTATCGTTTAATTTCATGCGAAACATCGAATTTGTACGTCGGAACGTGGTTATCTTTTCATCGCAATATATTCGAGAGTAATTTCTATTCCATTTAATGACCGGACTTTTAATCCGTCAGTAATATAATTTTTAGGGCATACTGCATGGACTCGCGTGGGCAGAGAGCATCAGAAACCACGGTTCCGCAAGCATCTTCATTAAGGAAAGGAAAAAATGTTAAGTTTACGTCGAAACTGTTGATCAAAGTACGGTAACGAGAACATCCTTTGGGAAGGAAGGCGGTTTTGCCGTCTGTACGTGTATAAAACGCGGGGTCAAAGAAAGAGCGAGCAAAATTATTCTTTGGAAACTAGAAGTCTTCTTAATCCGAACTCATTAGCGTTCACGGGTTTTTGCCGCCAGAAATTGGCAGTATCCGTTATTCCGGCTTAATAAAAAACTGCCAGCACGGGTCAAATCTTTTTGCCTTTGATGGTTTCTTAACCGACGTGAACAAATGGCAGTAACACGGTGATAAATTTGCGTTACGAGTGGAATGCCAAGTGAAGTTTCGACAACGTTTCGCTGAAGTTTCCACGACGTTTGTTGCGTTATGGCAACCGTGATGTGGTTTGCGCAACTCTGTTAGCCCCTTCTTGCTCATCCATCGTTATTTACACCGAACACGATCCTACAAGAAGAATGACAGACAAACGTTTCTCGGCTAAATTCTGAAAACGACCTTGTAATTATGTCTAAGCAAGTTCTCTCACTTTTGTACCCAATTGTGTCACGTAGACAATTCGCGCCGTTGTACCGAGTCTTTTCAGCTTGCTCAACAAATTACGGGGTTTATTTTACACGTAGAAGTATGAAAAACACGTTACATAAAAGCTGCGAACGTTTCAGCGATTGCAGGAGACAGGTTTCGCTCGGGATCACCAGATTTTACATCTCTCGATTTTTATGTACGGCCAGAATAAAAGTTTACGATAGAGACGTAACTTCGCGAGGAACTATGTAATATAAAATCTCTAGATCTATTCAGAGCGTGAAATTTGCTTTGAAATGCAAAATTAATCCTTTAACTTTCTCAACAGCTAATTATTACTGCAAAGTATAAATGAAAATAAGACTGGCAACTTACAGATTAAACTCAAAAAATCCTTGCGAAAATATAATTTATATTTGTCATATTTAAACTGTGATGTTAGTCTGATTTCATTAGTCGAGCCTGACATAACCTACAACTTTCTGGACATCATAGCTTGGGTTCAATCTTTAATTCATATATTATCGTGACGCACTCATGACGCACACTTTGAACGGTACAGAGACTTGTCGTTTAAGAAAGTCATTCAATTATTGACTGTTTAAATTAGGGTACAGTTGTACTGGATAACAGTATTATATATACTACAGTATTGTTATACTACATAACAATAGTACTGGAAAGTACTATTTCGAATTTGTTTGCAGTTAAAACATTGCGGACATCGATATTGGATGAAAGAAACGTTGCGACTAGCGGACAAGTGAGGATCGAAAATCTCCGGTAATAAAAGCTTGCTCGTCACGCGAGTTTAATTGAACTGTACCGCTTCTAGCGTGTTAAATTTTCTTTCCCGTGTCACTTTGTGCGCTCAAAGGAAAACAAATTGATGCGTCTCGGCACAGAGACGTTCGTTTGAATTGCAAAGAAATGTAATTGCAGATGAAAATAGAATTGTCGCTGGCTTTAAGCGATCGAAACAATCAATGAGAATCAACGTTGATTACGCACAGATCTCTTTACACGTATTAATTAATCAACGATCTGCGTATAAACTTGTTTGCCAGCGAAAAAAGTGGTTAAAGTCGACAAGCTCGTACAACATTTCGTCAAAATGGGAAAACGAAAAATGGGTCACAAGGTGTCAGTGTCCCACGATCAATGATTTTAATGGAATCGAGGTCATTCTATTTGAAATTCGTTCGTGTTTCACTCGTCAAAGGCTAATGATCGAAGGGTTGAAGATCTCGCATTATAATTTTCAACGCATTCGCGATTTTGCGTTAAAACAAGGTGTAACTAGTTTCATTTTGTACGAGAATGTTTCGATTAACCCTTCTAAAGATGTTAATTAACTTAACCGATGTTAACATGTGAGTGGATGCTTTTGTTAATCGGAATTAACAGAGGCAATGAATACCGAAGGTAATATTGTAGCGATATGGTTTAATAAAAGCACGTATATTACGGAATCACGGTACGATCGAAGAAAATAACCAGAAATATCAGTTTTTTGCTTGGGTCGGGCCAATATCGTTTTACGTTCTCGTCTGTTAGCGTCGAACGAGCATATAGATAAGCACAGGGAAATAACCGTTGCATGTTATTTTCAACCAGACGGTGTAGAAATCGGTTTCAAGTATTTCGATTGTTGCAGAACAAAAAATTCGATATTCTCTAATAACGCAACGTGTTGCGCTCGATGAAAAATTCCAGAAACTCCAATTTCGAGCGGAATCAACTTCTCAGTTGCATGATTCATGATTGAAAGAATCCGGTTACGCCGGTGATCTTTCACTGTCTGTTTTAATTTCGACGTCATTTTTAATTTATGTCGTTTCTGAAATTATGCCAGTAATCTGCATTCTCCTCGCACGAAATAATAGGAAAAAATTCTACGAAATTTCAAAGGATTCAAATTGCAAAGGACAATTTTTGTTGTAACGTTAATAGGTAATCGAAGGAAAGTCGACAAAAGGTATCGTAGCATCGCATACGTGTTAAAGGATTGCGGTTGGGACGATAGAGTAAAGAGCGAAGAGGGTAGAAAAGGGTGGCAAAGAGGGAGGATGGCCGATGGCGTTGGAAAGGTCGGCCCCGGGCCGATGGAGGGAGGGTTTTGCTAGCCCGGGACGAGTATACCGACTTTATGATGTTTTTTGATGCGCAGCGCGGGGCCACGAGTAGAACGGAAATGAACTCGAGAGTGCTGCTTCCTATCTGCTTTTCAGTCCCGCAATGGAATGGACACAGAAGCACTTTCGTACTCTGTAAAGCTCGGAAATACGCGGGCATACCATTTTCATAGGAGCCAGGGCTGCATTATGAATCGACCGCCTTCATCTCGTTTCGCTGATCACCAGGCCGGTTGCACACAGCGATGCACACTTTTGCGTTTTTTCGAGGATTAAAACTGCCGCGAATAAACGAACCTTTATATTCTACAATTCGGTACACGTTCGTGCCCGTTCGTCTTCGTGTCTCGTGAATTACGGAACTGGATCAAATATAAACCAGACTTTTCATACTGGGTGTTCCTCTCTCCTGACACAGTGTTCTGTCACTGAAAATGTGAAAGGAACATTTCCTTTTATAATTATGGCCAAATTTCTCTCGTTATATCGAATTCTAACATTTGCAACTCCTTCAGTCAGACTCATGTTACAGTTTAAATGTCACAAATGTAAGTTGTATTTTTACAAGCATTTTTTCAGTTCAATCTACGCAAAAGTTGCTACAAGCAAAATTGTTCATTTAGCCTAAAATTGCAATAATAATTTGCTGGTCACGTTCCAAATGTGCGTCACGATAATGTAGAGTGTTAAAAATGAATCTCAAGATTGAACCCAAAATTCAATTGCAATGAAAATACGACTCTGGTTTGTGACATTTCAAGTGTGCGTCACGAGTGCGTCACAAGTGCGTCACGATAATGTAGGAATTAAAGATTGAACCCAAGATTGAACTCAAAATTTAATTGCAATGAAAATACGAGTTTGATCTGTGTCATTCAAAGTGTGTGACATGAGTGCGTCATGAGTGCGTCACGAGTGAGTCATAATAATGTAAGGAGTTAGAGATTGAACCCAAAATTCAATTGCAATGAAAATATGATTTGGTCAGTCACGTTCCAAGTGTGCGTCACGAGTGCGTCAGGAGAGCGGTCGATAATTGAATGACTTTCTTGCATTTTCGCCGTCTCAAAAATTCCGTAATAACTTTGTAACGTACCGTGTAATCGCGATAGTCGACCGTTCGAGCTATAAAATGTAAATTCTCATGCAAATTTCACTTGCGATATGGTAATGCGAGCAGACTTTTAAAAATAGCTGAAACGCTTATTAAAAGCCTGATTCTATTTCGGTCTTGTTAAGTTTTTCCTATTGACGTGAAAAATTCCGACTCGGGTCCCAAAGGATTATACCCGTGTCGAACCGTTTAGTAAATTGAAATTAAAACCCCGTAACGGAATATTGTTTGGAAGTTTTTCGATTAATCGAAGTACGTTCGTAATACACGGTAAATCGAGACACTGGTAGAGCATGTAACTTCCTGACCATCCGATGAAGTTTTGATGGCGCGGATAACCGCCACGCTCGTCGTTACAAGGTTCGTTACATTTGCGTTTAACGTTCGACCGAAAGCCGCAAGAATCAGAGTAACTCATTAAACGGGCAAAATACAGTTACGTTTCATTCGGTCTTTTAAGGGTCGCTAACTACCGCTTGTCAGATTTTCCCGTTTCATTCGGAAGACGTCGATAGCCAACAATCGAATTTCCTTCGTATTCAGTCACTTTTCTGAAGATATCCACGGCCGAAGGCAAAATTTCGTACGTTTGCTCGACCTCCTTTTCAGGCTGGATATTTCTAGCACGTAGTCAGCGTACAAACTAGTTACATGAATCAGCGATTTTTGCGAAAATCCTATTACCACCTTGTCGTCATTTTATCGTCTCTACAAGATGATTCACGATTCTCGAATACTGACCATTTGTAATCGTTTCGCCAAACTCCCACGAATTATCTTGACCACAAGAATCACTTACATTTTGAATTTACTTAACCTACTAGCTTAATCTAATTTTATAGTCTGCATTCACTATTATTTAATTATCATTACTACAGGAAGACAATTACATCTTAAATTATTAAACACATTTGCAATGAAACGAGTCTGGTCTGTCACGTTTCAAGTGTGCGTCACGAGTGCGTCATAAGTGCGTCACGATAATGTAGTGTTAAAAATGAATCTCAAGATTGAACCCAAAAATCAATTGCAATGAAAATACGACTCTGGTTTGTGACGTTCCAAGTGTGCGTCACGAGTGCGTCATAGGTGCGTCACGATCATGTAGGGTGTTAAAAATGAATCTCAAGATTGAATCCAAAATTAAATTGCAAAGAAAATACAAGTCTGATCTGTGACGCTCCAAATGTGCGTCACAAGTGCGTCATAAGTGCGTCACAAGTGCGTCATAAGTGCGTCACGATAACATAGGGTGTTAAATATGAATCTCAAGATTGAACCCAAAATTCAATTGCAATAAAAATACAAGTCTGATGTGTGACTTTCCAAATGTGCGTCACAAGTGCGTCGCGAATGCGTCATAAGTGCGTCACGATAACATAGGGTGTTAAAGATGAATCCCAAGATTGGACCAAAAATTAAATTGCAAAGAAAATACAAGTCTGACCCGTGACCTTCCAAATGCGCGTCACAAGTGCGTCACGATGTTTCAAGGAATTAAAGACAATTTATATAGTAGGATACGTTCCTACGTTTGAAAGCAGTAAAATTTGTATATTCAAATATGGAGTCATGCTCCATAACTCCCATCTCGTTAAACGAGCGCAGAAGAAAAGATTCACTCGACTTGGCTGGCAGCGAATCGCGAAAAGCGCGGGTGCTTAGCCGAATTTGCATAAATATCTATGCGATACAGTTTTTATTTGCTGGAAGAACGTAACAACGATGCGGATATCCGGAACGTTGAGTAAGAAGATTCGTAGGTTCCGCGGTAAACTTTGATGGCTCGTGTATGCACAGTCGGATGCTCATATCTCGCAAATGCAAACGTTCTTTAAGATATGACGCAATACCGCAGCAACAGTTTATCCGCGTTTTATAGTTTTTCGAGGCCCTGTATTACTTTGTGATGCTCGTACACCTGGCTATTTACCTATTTCCGTCTCGAACGTAATTCAATTATTAACGATGATCCTTTTTATATTCCTCTCTCAGAGTCTACTTCCATTAAGTTGTATCGGGTGTCTTGTCATTTTGTCAAGGGGAAAACGATGGGCCACGAAGCTTTCTAAAAGTACTTTTACAGAATTTTGATATAACGAAGACAGATTTAAAGTAGATTTTCTCTTGGTACATTTTATCGTTAATCACTCGTTTCACAGTAAATTCGAGATAATATACACGTTGATTGAGCCGCATCGAATGCCTGGCATTGCAGGAAGGGTTTATCGACCCGTAAGACGTCTCACAATCAACGTCGTAAAGTTTCGATTTCTCGCACGATACATCGCAACTTCCATCTGCATATATTTAGAATACATACATGGAGATGCGCGAGGAATTCCTCGACTCAATCTTCGAATGTTTCCGCCCGAGCGAGCGACGTCTCGAAAAAAGGGACGTCAAAGGTAGCCAAGGAAGCTAATAAATTCTGAATGAACGATTTGAAACGCTACTAAATTCAATTACCATTCGAGAACTCGCGTCTGCACGCGTACTAGCTGAGGCACAGTTACTTGCATATAGGCAATTCAGGATGGTGGATGTTAGACATCTCCCGAGGTCTCCATTAGCATACATCCGTGACACCGGCGCTCACCCCTGACTTCCCACACCTCTCCGCGACCCAGAGGGGGTTAAATTAACCCTCTCCACCCGGCTACGTCTAGCTGAGTTACACATGTCCTTGTTCCACCGAACCGGCACGAGACTTGCTTTGGAAATCCGGGATCGTCGCGGATCAAACGCGCACGCGTCCATCCTGTCAAATCGATTCAAAATGACTGGAAACTGATCCGCGGTTTTGAACAGGATCGCGAGCAAACCCGACGCGCTGTTGCACGCTTCTCTACCCTCTACATTCTACCCTGAAGCTTCAACAGGGGTTCGACGTTTCGAGCCGATCTCGATTAACCTGTTATAATTCGGACGGTTTTTGAACAGAGTGAATTATAACACGATCATAATACAATTCCGTTTTATTTGTCCAATCCGTTAGTAGAAAATTTTCATTTAACCCGCGTACAAAATATAATCCTGTTATTTCACGGAGGAACGAAATTAGAATTCGATTGATTGGGCCGAAAGGTGTTAAGGCAAAAGTGATGAACCTAATGCCAATAGCAGGTATAATTTCGATTCATTTATCAAAACCTCATAGAGCGATAAACCGATTGCCTAGTATGGATCATACAGCTGCGATATTATAATAAAGCGTCGAGCACAGTGGATTCAGCGTTTAAGCCGCTATCGATGCAGATCAAATTATTATCGCGTTCAGCGTATAACGGTTAATAACAGATTTACTTGAACGGTTGGCCCGTTTCGCAGGGCCCCAAAATCAGCCTGACCATTTAATTACTTTATATATCAATAAACTGTGCGGCTCGTTCGGTTCGCTGGCGTTGGTCGTTGGTGGCATCGGTGCATTATTAACTCGTAGCAAGTGTTCGATCGAATTTTACCACGGTAACTATAGAAACCTGGGTCTCGGTTATCGGACCAACGAAATTGGATCACGTATTTCTTTGCACCCTAAAGTAGATATTGGCCCTTTGCGGTCTGTTTATTCTATACCTTCGATCCAATTTGCCAAGGGATCTAGCTTTTTTAGATCCGATTAACATCGCTCGCCAAATGAAATAATGTGATAAAGGATCTGGAAATGGAGACTCTCTTCGTTAACCTCAAAACACATTAATTCTTCAGCTGTTGATATATTTTTGGACGGCGTCAGATATTCGGTAGCCAAGAAATTTTCAGAATTTCACAGATAGCTCAGACCACAAAGGGTTTAGAAGTAATGTAATAAACTGGTCATCCATCGTTCTTCTCCCTAAAGAACGAGCGGAACTCTGTAATTACCGTCGAAAGAAGCCACTTGGCTTCTTACGAGCCGTTTGCTCCACCTAATAGCTAATGTATGACATGATGGCGGTGAAAAGCAACGTGCAGGGATGAACGGAAGTAGAAACAAACTAAAGGGCGAAAGCTAGGGGTTCGTAGAGTATGGAATAGAAGAAGCGGGGGAGAGGAAGAGGAGCAAAAGAGAAACTGTGCACGACATCGGAAAAGAGGGATGAGGTACGGTCGAGAAGCGAAGGAGGACGAGAGCGACGGCGTCGCCACCCTTTTCACCCTTCACCTATACGCTGGCAGCCGGTAATGGAATTGCAAATCCGACGACATTACATGCCTCTTGGCAACTTGTGATTTCGCGCCCGCTTCTACGCCAGCACACACCCTGTTACCGTCTCTTCGCCTCTTCTTCGTCCGCTGCCAGTGTTTACCCTCTCTTTCCCGCCAGACTACGCTTCGCAGCCTCTCGTCGCCCGGTGCTCTTGTTCGATCTCTCGAACAAATCACAAGGACTCGAATTAACTCCACAGTTAAGCCTCGCACGTGGATGTGACGCCACGATGAAGAATCGACGCGTCGATTCTCTACTTTTAGAAGGCTACTCCGGAGGTTACCGAATTCCCGCTGACCAAACGCGTCGAGAATTTCTGAAATTGGCCAGGGTTAGGTGGACGACGGTAAATTAGCCACCTAGGTGTCCGGAAAGTTTCGACGTTACACACAGACGGTGGATCCTTTCCTGTTGCTCCGACGGCTAATTCGAACGGATGTTGTTAAAACTTTTCGGTGATCTTGACAGTTTTCGTAAGGAAATAGGGAATTTCGAGGGTCCTTTCGTTCAAGTAGGTCGGCTGTAAGGTTGTTACTCTCGATACTGTATCACCCCTTCAGATATAACGACGGCTCACAAATGGCCTCCGGGGTTTTTCACCAAATTCAAATAGCAACTTTTATTCCAAAATTTCTTTCGCTCGAACAATTAAATAAAAATTACAAAATTATTTCTAATTGTTCAATATGATTACTGTCTACGCAAAAGACCTACTTTGAGAAACATAGAAACGTAGAAAATTTAAAGTCATTTAGCTGTTGATAGATTGCATTATTTTTATTAAGTTACACTTTCTACTTCAATTTTGCTGCAGATTAATTCTGCTTAATTCAGAAATAAATTGCAATACGTCACCCGAGGCACTTGGAAGTAACTTATCACTATCCGTTAAATAGAGTGCAATGTTATTTCCTGGAGCAACATTACCTGGACAGTAAAGTTATCCGATTAGTTTGTAAGTTCGCGTGAATGATGATACCGGAGCCACATCTGCCCGGTTGTGACGGTTCGCTAGAGACCTGGAAGGACCAGTTGCGAATCTTAATACCACGGCTTTACGGGTTCGGGGTAAATTGAAATATCTCGCGAATGTGAGCTTCCACTTCAGCGTTACCTACCGCTTCGTGTCGTCCTGGTCGCGGTCTGCGACCCCCTCTTCGTCCTTGCTGACGCCGGATGAATTTTCCGTGACAATTTTCGCCGGGAATAATTACGCGACGCTGAACCGCACATTTATCCTCCGCCTTTGATTGTCCTTGCCTTGCAATAATATCTCGTTAGATTTTTCATTTCAAATGTATGATTGCGGAGGATGTTTTTCCTCAGCATCCTTCAGATTAAAACACTCATAAATTGCTATTTGTATTAGTTGCAGATATAGAGTTAGAACGAAATAAAAATTATAAGAAATTAAATTAGTTATGATGTTGCGAAGGTTCCCAAAGGTTTCTCAGGTTCGTAGTAAAATTCGCTGCACGAGGGATTTAAGTTTCCGAGGAACATGTGATGAAACCGCAGCTTTAACTGGTGACCGTGGAAGCGAATTCGATGACCCCTGGGCAACCTTAAAGGGTTGACCCCCTCTTTATACTTTGAAAAGGTGAAAAGGGTCGTCAAGCGAGAGACTGTAATCCCAGAATCGACAGTGACACGAGACGAGCTTCTTTTATCCTCTTTTCTATTCCTCTTCCACCCACTTGAAACGTACTCACATTTAACTGCCCTACCTGTTCATTTACATTTCACTTTGAAAGGCCCACGCGTTACAATATTTTCTGTTACTTTCTTGCTCGGATAGACAGAAAAACCAGGCTACCGAATGTAAAGGATCGTGACTTTGAGACGTCTTTGGAATCCATTCCGAAAATGACTGCATTGATTCTGCATACCTTTTGGCAACTCTCTACTTGTGACTCTTTTTTCTTGTATAATAAAATGTAACAGTGAATAGAATAACATGTAAAAGTGATCAGAATAAAATGAAACACTAAACAGAATAAAATGTAACAGTGAACAGAATAAAATGTAACAGTAAACAGAATAAAATGTAACAGTGAACAGAATAAAATGAAACACTAAACAGAATAAAATGTAACATTGAACAGAATAAAATGTAACATCGAATAGAATAAAATGTAACACTGAACAGAATAAAATGAAACACTAAACAGAATAAAATGTAACACTGAACAGAATAAAAAGGAACAGTGATCAGAATAAAATAAAACACTGAACAGAATAAAATATAACACTGAACAGAATAAAATGTAACACTGATCAGAATAAAATGAAACACTAAACAGAATAAAATATAACACTGAACAGAATAAAATGTGTAATAATAAAATTGCTGAAAATGTAGCGATAGAACTAAAGATCAGTGTTCCAGGTCTCTGACAAATGCATACCAAAGTAATAGCTGAAAGTGCGCTAAAATTACGTTCCCGGTATTGGCAAATTTCAATTTCCCCACGAACGGAAGCGAGGGAAGTGAATCAGTTTTCTCGGGAAATTAAATATTTCACAAAGTACTCGTTTATGGAGTTCTCCGGTTTCCGCGTTTCATCGAAGTATGAACAAGTAATACGATTCATGCGGTAATTTAAGTCGCGATCCATGGAAGAATAATAATAACACAGATATCAATTACGGCCATTGGCCCGCGTCATTCGTCTCCATCAGATAGATCATTCCATCCGTCTCGGAAGACGTTCCCTGCGGAGAGAGAGTGGAAGACGGTTCGAATTCTCATTAGTCTGTGTCCCTCGAAACGTATTTGCGGTTCCAATTAATTCGGGATTTCGTCGGCGGTTAGGTCACGGAAATTATTGGCGGCCAGGCAAACAGTCTCATAGCCAAAGTTGAG
This sequence comes from Megachile rotundata, assembly GCF_050947335.1. NCBI lineage: Eukaryota > Metazoa > Arthropoda > Insecta > Hymenoptera > Megachilidae > Megachile > Megachile rotundata. Next base: position 12,268,436 of record NC_134996.1, read on the forward strand.
AAGGAAATTTCGTGCCACTGCCACAATTTACCTGTTCTCTTGCGCTTTTGCACGCTTCGCTTCGTTTCGCAGTCATAACTCAAAATGTTCAATTTATTTGGGGTTCGTTGAACAACGAGTCAAAGATATGTACGACGTATGATATCGAACGCCTTGGATCGAGATGAATTTTCATCGAAAATGCATCCTTCTTTGACCAGCAAAATGGATTTGCGTAGTAAACGAGAGAATTGAACGCTACTTGTAAAAGCAGTGCGGTACACCCCGACTCTGCATAGTTTACCTCGTTTTGAATCAGCTTATAAAGTTGCTTCGATTTTGATCCACGAAATCCTCGTCATTTAACTTTGGAACACGTTTGACTAATACACGGGGATCTGCATAATACAATAAGGTGTATTTAGTTCTTGCGAGAGATCAAAAACAGGAACAAAGCGTTGAAATGCAACATAAATTATGCAAACAGAGGGAATCCTACGAAATCCTTTTCAGCAACGCTTTTTGCCAGATTCTCAGCAGACGTCATAACATGTCGCGTGCATTAAGTGCCTCTGAACGATACAAGTTTATGAAAGTTTCACGATCGATTTAGCATTCGTGAAATTGACCCAGCGAAAGGATTAGCAATAATACTCTTGCTAAAATAACGCGAACTAAAGTTTGAATTTAGGACGGTGATTGAAAATTCATTAGATCCAACTTGGACCACGGGGAATCGGCTAGCAGGTGGCATTAAACGATCCTCTTTACGTGCCAAAGGAAACCGTAGACAAAAATATCAGGATAATGTACAATCGACGCTAACAAAACGGTACGTTTTTGTTCTGATGCTTAAGGTCGGAAGCGAATCGATTCGGCCTAGCGATCAGCCGGACTGCGATCGATCTCTCTAATTAAATCGTTTTGTAACCGTGATTTACACGAGCACTTTCCCGTCAGATAGATTCAGATTCCAGGAGCCGATTAAAGGTTTCTACGATCGCCATTAAACAACGTGTCCGACGAATCGCAGCGGGTCCCTCTGTTTCCGGTTCCTTCTTTTTTGTTGCTCCCTCGACTGGACCTTGTTTGCTGCTTTTTGTCTGTCTAGCTGAAATATATTGCTGCAGGAAAGTATTCGAGAACTTTCTATTGATTTTTCAGTATATTTAGGCGATATTAACAAAAGGTATTACTTTGAAATATCTATGAATGTTTCAGTAGAATATTTATGGTAATTTTTATTTATTTCAACTGCGAATACACTGTCGACGCTGCGTGTTAATCTGGATATTTATTATTTTGTTATTGCACAGCGTTTGATTAGAAAATATAAGAGTCGCAAATCCAGCATCGACGCGGTGGCGAGAATCAGGGAGCACGATAAACGACGTAGGAATTTTTGAATCATATAACAAACACGGCACCATTTATTTTCCGCGGGCAGAACGTTGAAATGAAGCTGACACATCGAAGCAAATTGCAAGCTCGAAACGTCATCGAGCATTCGTCGATTCGGTTTTATCGCGTTGCTTGTTTACCCCCGTCAAAATCCAGGCATTAGCTTATCAATCGAATAAATTCGACAAAACAAAATATCGACATCTATCCAGCGTGCGTACAGTTGTTTCTGGCTGTTTGCTCGACCAGCTCGTTTTTGCTCGCATTGTTGCGACATCTAATTGCATTTCTCGTTCATAGACCCGATTGTTCTTTGCCGCTCGCAGTTTCTAATTCATGAATCAATGTCGCGACGGTAGGCGCTTTAATTGTATCGATCGAACGCAAACGTCGCGACAGCGCTATACAGTCGTTCGACGACTAATTAAGCCTGGAAACATTAAATAAACCCGCCGTTAATTCCCGTCTCCCGGGCCAATTAAACAAATCTTTGTGTCGCCAAGTCGATTTTACGCGCTAACGATTTCCCGCCATTCCACGCTACGCTGACGATTTCACAAAGTACGCTTTCTAGCGAGGCTAGAAATAATTGTGCAGGGACAGTTTGTTAAGTATCCGCTACAATTGGCAATCGTCGCGAAAGAGCGGAACGCGTTTAGAAGGAGCGAAAAGGAAACGTGACGAGTGCTTTGAACCGAAGCCACGATTCCGCGCGACGCGTTCCAATATGAATTTCAACCGCGATAGATACCGATGTCCCCCTCGTTCCACGATATTTTCTCTCCATCCTGTTCAACGAAATTTTATGTATTCCTCCATTTCGGCTCCGCGAAGCAAATAGGATCAATATGCACGACTCTGTCTCTGTCTTTCCTCTCCGACCGTGTTGGATAGAGTTTTGCTACTCGAGAGTGCTTCCTCTTGCTCCTCCATTCTCTCTTGCTCCGTCGGTATTCTTGCTCTGTCCGTTTCTCTGGAGTTGCAGGCCGAGGCTCGTCACGCGAGTCCACTCGAAACGAAATTACCCGATGCAGCAGAGGCCAGTGTACGTGTGCGGCTTCCTGGCTAGAGTGGGCCAATTGGATGCGAGCGGCTATCGAAACATCAAACAAAACTTTTCTCCGTTGCAAAGCCAATCTGCTGGCGGGCCACCGCGTCTGCCACGTCGCAGCCTTACCGATCCGCCAGACATGCACAACCAGACCATCGCATCGCTAATCGCCCGCCCCAGGATCTAGTAATTTAAACCGTGTTCCAGTTTTCTGGACCGTCTGTTTCGCAAACACGCGGGATATCCAATCGACACCTGTATTCCGACCGATAGGCATGTTTCCACGCATCGATCAGCTTCAACGCCCGATACCTGCTCTCATACAATTCGTTCACATTTTTCTCTACACATTTTTTGTGACGGTCGCAACATGGTTATTTCGATTCCAACAATAATAACACCTTTTAATCTCTTGACCTACAATTTTATTGCGCACCATTCACTAGCTATTGGTACTATGTGAAGATAAATTGTAAAAGTACAATTTTATAGTGCGCCATTCACTACTCAATAGTTATTGGTACTAAGTGAAGACAGATAAATTGTAAAGTTAGGTAGTGGAGATTATAACTGGAGTTTAATTCAAAATTCAGTAGCTATGAACTTGCAGACTTGGTTTGTCAGATGTGAACTGTAGTGTGCGTCACGATCTACAATTTTATAGTGCGCCATTTACTACTCAATAGTTATTGGTACTAAGTGAAGACAGACAAATTGTAAAGTTAGGTAATGAAGATTATAACTGGAGTTTAATTCAAAATTCAGTAGCTATGAACTTGCAGACTTGGTTTGTCAGATGTGAACTCTAGTGTGCGTCACGATCTACAATTTTATAGTGCGTCATTCACTACTCAATTGTTATTGGTACTATGTGAAGGCAGATAAATTGTAAAGTTAGGTAGTGAGGATTATAACTGGAGTTTAATTCAAAATTCAGTAGCTATGAATTTGCAAGTCTGGTTTGTCACATATGTAGAGTGCGTCATGAGTGCACTATGAGCAGGGAGACCTCAAACTTTTGATGCTTGCCAAATTTTTTTTGCTCCCAACGAGACTGTCAAAACATTACTTTCCAATACAAGTCTAAGACTCCACAGCTTTGAAATCCAAGACTTAGAAAGTTACAATTGCTTCAAGATGCGAAGACTTTCGAGATCCTCAATTTTGATACTTCCAAGAGTTTCAACATCTTTAAAAGTGTGCCCAGTATTTTTCAATGTTTGGAATTTGTAAAATTTGTACAATAGCGAACAGATAGGAAGTGATTAGAAAGCACCATCAGCAGCACCTGCATGCACCCTTACGGTGGGTATTGCACCGTCCAATCGGCATCGATAATCGATTGAAAAAGCCCGATGACGATTATCGAGGACTCGAATGGTCATATCCTGCCGTGGAAATAAGCGCTGGCCATTGTCTGTCAATCAATCATTGACGGATACTTTGGGTGGCAATAGTGACACGTTTCTGCGTCTCTGTTTTCGAGTAACGAGGGTTGATTTCGACAGTGAACGCAGTTGCTTAATTGGCGGCTAAGTAAGAGGTATTACTATGGTACCGGATGGATTTATAAGATCGAATACCGAACAGTTAGATGGATTGTGTGTTTTCAAAGATTAAAGTGCTGGATCGAATGGTCGATTAAGCGGGTTGATTTATGGCTGCAATTTTGTACATGATTGCATAGTAAATATGGAGGTTGTAAGTGGTTAACTCGGATGTGTGTCATTTTTAATGTATTCTGTACAACTGTATTTCGTAGCGGGCGGTGTTTTACACTTTTATCGATATTGTACAATAGTCGTTTCCGTTGAAATCCAGTTTTTAAAATTGCTGCGTAAAATACGCGCAAATGATAAGTGTATATTGCACGTAAATTCCATCCACGTTTTCACGTTTCATATGACATGTGTTACCGCTTTTTCTACCGATTTTAATTTTATATTAAATATTATTTGATTTATTCGGACACCGTTTGGTACGTTTTTAATTGAAATTTTATTTGAAGATAGTCAACGAGTAGCTTTTTCCATTTTTCCTTTTTTCTGTACGTTTCAACGAACGTTTCCCCAAATAAACGATAAATTCTACGGCGAAAAAGAAACCGTTCAAATATCAATATTATTCGTTATTCGCGAACTATGAAATTGGTTCGCGTGTTTTTATCGATACCCGTTTCGATTACCCGTTTTTCTTCTTCAATTACGTTTTTTTTACCACGATTTGCCGACTGGATTTCGATGCAACGGGTTTCAAACGCGAACACGGCTTCATACAACGTTGAAAACGGAAACGTATTGCCTGGTTATCGCTTTATTCGAACACGTATCCTGTTATAGCTGATTATCGACTACAATTTTATCGTGAACCATGTTTTCCAGCATGTTTCAGTGAGAACAGAATGCTATGAAAAAAAGGGAACATCAAACATTCTATCCATCAAATCGTTAACCCCGTACAAAATCATTTTACAAGCGTTAAAAAGATCGACACGATTTTCTGCCACGGTGTTACAAACGACGTTGTACATCTTCGTTTTCTTTTCTTGCTTCTATCATTAACCCTTTGAGTGCGCAGCTTTTTAGACCCTCTGCTAACAGTGTTGCCTAAATGGCGCACCGCCATCTTCGCTTCGCCATTTCACAGTCTCTCAACTTCACTCTCGTTCGAGAACGAATCACGTTTCGATAGATATTTTATTTATGGTGTAAACAATAATATTTGTAGGTAAGGATCTATAGTATTATAACATTACATGGACGTCGGTAGTTCATTTCTGTCTGCACCGCTCAAAGGATTAATACTCAATTGATCGTGTAAGTGTAATTGCACGTATTAGTCGATTAATTCGATGACGTCAGCGCCTATTTATTTGAAACCGTTTTAATACAATACTCGCATCAATTACTCGCTTGATCGTGTCGCGCGCTAATACAATTGACAACCTTGAAAATTTGATAACAAGGACTAAATGCGTTCCCGCCGAGCACCCTACGTTTCGGTCATTTAATTATCCACGGTATCTGGTTAACATTCGAGTAAGTTAATTATGTTTTCGACGCGGACCGAAAGTATCGTAATAAATGACCGTGACGAAAGTACGCGACCGTCGAAAATTGATTACCGTATTAACATGTTTATTGTTGGATGGTTTAATACGATTATATGCATTGGAAAAAGAAACATGTTATTTCTGCTGTGAGTTTTAAGAATTCGCTGAATTTACATTGTAATTAAACAGAGGCTAGGTCGAACTTTATTTTAGTTTTAATTAAATTGTTTCTATGGACTCTTGTAGAATTTTTACATTCAGGAAAGGATAATCGTCTCCGAAATGACGTGTTCATTGAAATAAAACCTGCTCAATAGAAAGCTTTAATCCCTTTCCGTATAAAGATTAATCTGCAGCGCGATTAATAGAATGGAAACGAGACTGAACGATCGTGGATTCCGCGTTTCGTTTGTCGGTGAAACGTGAGCGAAGCTTAATTAGGAAGTTCCGAGGGCCGAAACATAAATTAATTATACCGTCTAGGGAAACATTGAGAAATATTAACGCTCTAAAATGGCCTCCGGCTATGGTTGCCGACATAATGCTGCAAAACGTGCTTCTGCTTTCTTTTTACCTTCACATAACTTTTCTGCTTACTACACCGAACTTAGATCGTAACAACGTAACTCCCCTGTAAACAGAAAGTATGTTCGAAATCGAACATTAACGTATTTTGCATTTTTTTGAGCCCCACTGAATATCAATTTTCGAAGATAACCCAATTACGACTATTATTCTCCGTTGAAATCGATCAACAAGCGCCACGTTTAGGGTAAGCCCCTTCTTTGTCGCAGCAAGTTCGCAAAGGTGGTGAATTTAATTAATTAACCTCACGAACGATTTAAGTAGCACTGTAAAATTTACGAACTAGTTTGTAGCCTTTCTCACCCGGCGCCATATTGTTTCGCTAAGGAAAACGAATAAATTAAAGTGGCGAATCATCGAGTTTCCTTCGTCATTTTCTTCTTTTCACGATTTACTCGATCTCCGATGTCTTCGACGATTTATAACGAACTCTCGAGAGTTCATTTTGCGAACAGCACTGCACACAAAGGATGTTTGAGTAATTAAAATGTGAACATTTATTCGTTGGCAGAGCGTAGCAAATTTCAAAGTGAGCTTTCACCTTTGATAATGAAGTTTCTCTTAGGAATGTCAGGTATGCGTTTGCTCGCAAAAATAAAATCTTAGCCCCTTGCAGTATTTTGTGACGCATTAATATTTTATGATAAATTTTACTATAATTTTTAGTGCACAGTTTGGAGTTCAATAATTTGCATAGTTAATTGTATAATATTGAATTGACACATTCATGACGCACTCTACAATAGACGTGACGCACCCTACAGTAGACGTAGCGCATCTTGCAGTAGATGTGACGCACCCTATAGTAGATATGACGCACCATACAGTAAACTTGAGGCACTCTACAGTAGACGTGACGCACCCTACAGTAAAATTACACCCTATAGTAGATGTGACGCACCTTACAATAAATTTGACGCATCCTATAGTAGATGTGACGCACTCTAAAGTAGACGCGACGCACCCTACAGTAAACTTGACGCACTCTACAGTAGACGTGACGCATCCTACAGTAAAATTACACCCTATAGTAGATGTGACGCACCTTACAATAAATTTGACGCACCCTATAGTAGATGTGACGCACTCTACAGTAGACGTGACGCACCCTGCAGTAAACTTGACGCACTCTACAGTAGACGTGACGCACCCTACAGCAAACTTACACCCTATAGTAGATGTGACGCACCCGACAGTAAACTTGACGCACCCTATAGTAGACATGACGCACCCGACAGTAAACTTGACGCACCCTATAGTAGACATGACGCACCCTACAGTAAACTTGACGCACCCTATAGTAGATGTGACGCACCCTACAGTAAATTTGACGCACCCTACAGTAAACTTGATAATACTTTCTAAGTGTTTTCAGCGAAATTACGGCAAAGAACGTTTGAGCATATTTGAAATAACGACCTCGACTAAACATGAAAAACGGAGAGCAGCTTTGACAAAAAAGGGGACGTTTCCCGGAATAATGATCGAGCGGTAATAACGTATCAATGCGTCGAATATTCGTGTTCCGAGAATCCAAAGTGGCGTCATCGACGATCAAGGATATTTCGTTGAATACGTTAGTAGGCGACCCGTAAATTCTCTTGGAGAATTGGTTTTGGAACGCTTCCACGAGCAAAGTACGTCCACAAAAACCCTCGACATCGGCAACTTAATTGGCTGTCGAATAGCTTTAACGAGGCCCGAAGATTTATGCGTACTTTTTCATTCGATTTGGACGAATGCACAGTTTCTTGATGGTTATGGTAATTAGCAAGATGAAATAAAATTCGATTTTTAATATTTCTTTTCTTTCACGGTATTATTTCTGGAGAATTTTGTTTTTATTTCGAAAACGGTGCGGAAGATTTCCGTGGACATACTCTTCTTGGAAAAATAATATACTTTGAAGAAAGAGTGGTACAATTTCTCGGAGTGTTTAATAATTCGCTTTCCGAGAACATGATATTCCGAAATTATACGAAACAACAAAGAGCCATGGTCCTCTATTATCATGCAAAGAATTCCGAAGCAACTTCTCACGGATTCCGTCGTTCGACCCTAAGGACTTCTCGTAATACGCTGCACAGCAATTAAGAGTTTTTTTGTTCGGGCAAAGTGTATTCACCCCCGAGAGAAGAAAGAGAAAGAGAGAGGGAGAGATAGTCAAGGGGTGGATACGAAACGAGTCGAGTCGACTCGGTCGATGATGAAGAGGTGAGATCATAGAATGGAAAAAGGGTTTCTGAAGAACGAATTGTGGTACGAACGAAGGGCAGCAAAGGAAGCGATCGAGAACAAAGGGTTGAGCGAGACAAAAGGGTCTCTTCGGTTGCACTCTTGATTTTGCGATCACCCAAACGAGGAAAATAGCGATTCGATGCACTCTGTACGTTAAAAAAATTCTTTCATCGTCCGTTCCACCCTCTTTCGATCTCATTTCCCCGTTGAAACGATACTCGACAGACGGTGTCGTTAAATATTCATAGACCGACGTAAACTGTGTTATAATTTCCATAGAAAATTCATTCTTCAACTTTTTATTTGTTTATTCGACGGGTTTCAATATTATACTTCATTGTTCATGGAAATTCATTTTCTGTATGCTTTAATAATCATCAACGAAATTATTGTTATTTCGTGTAAGCAAATATTGGTACGCGCGAAAATCCAATAACGGCACATAATATAAATAGTCCGCGAACAAAAGTACAATTATCCATCGACGTTGTTGACGACGGTAATCTTCGAAAATGCTGCTCGAACGCGAGATCGCTTTCAACAGAGATTAGGTGTTAAACATTGCAAGTGCCTGGTTGCACGAGTTTTCAGCTCTCGCGATTACTGCGATCTGGAATCCGCCATTCGGGCAATCGATGTAACATTAATCCCCTCGTGAAAAACAAGAAAACAACGCAATATTCCAGACAACAAGGATTTATATTGTTCATCGTATGGAACGTCCGACACCTTAACAGCGGTAGTGGCTCGTCTGGCCAGGTGATAAATAACAATCAGTCCCTGAAAGCGACAGCATGGTTGACCGAATTAACCATAGGACAGAGGACATTCCGGTTCGCGTGGTTAACCTACCTGCAGATAGAAATCTAGATGGTTAATGACAAATTGTCCTCGCGAATATTAGTACGGGGAGAGTTTCCCCTAGCAAACATTCACGGGTAGAAGGCTGCTTTACAGGTGCGATTCAAACATTTATGATCTTTACGCATTTCGACTATAATTAACATCATAGGTGGTGTAATTCCATGTACTGCAATTCCACGAATAGTAAATTTCACCTACGATAATCCCACCCGTCTTAATTCCACCCATCGTAATTCCATATATGGTAATTTCAACCAGGGTAATACCATTCATCGTAATTATACGTTGTAATTCCACATATTATAGAAATTTCACGCGTCGTATCGCTAAATTCTACACGCGTATCTACATATTTTGTAGGGCCACGCGTTGTAACTCCATATGTGGAAATTTTACGCGTTGCATTGCCAAATTTTATAATTACACGCGTTACATCGCCACATTTTGTAGTTCCATACATCGTAATTCCACGTATGGAAATTTCACGCGTTGTGTCGTTAGAATTTTATAATTCCATGTGTTGCATCTCCACATTAGGTAGTTCCACGCGTCGTAATTCCACATATGGAAATTTCACGCGTTGTATCTCTACATTAGGTAGTTCCACGCGTCGTAATTCCACATATGGAAATTTCACGCGTCGTATCGCCAAATTTTATAATTCCACGCGTTGCATCTCTACATTTTGTAGTTCCACGCGTCGTAATTCCACATATGGAAATTTCACGCGTTGTATCTCCACATTAGGTAGTTCCACGCGTCGTAATTCCACATATGGAAATTTCACGCGTCGTATCGCCAAATTTTATAATTCCACGCGTTGCATCTCCACATTAGGTAGTTTCACGCGTCGTAATTCCACATATGGAAATTTCACGCGTTGTATCTCCACATTAGGTAGTTCCACGCGTCGTAATTCCACATATGGAAATTTCACGCGTCGTATCGCAAAATATTATAATTCCACGCGTTGCATCTCCACATTAGGTAGTTCCACGCGTCATAATTCCACGTATGAAAATTTCACGCGTCGTATTGTTAGAATTTTTTAATTCCACGCGTTGTATCTCCACATTTCATACTTCCAAGCGTCGTAATTTCATGTGTAGAAACTTTAGGCGTCGTATCGCTATATTCCGTAATTCCATATTTTATACTTCCACGCGTCGTAATTACACATATGAAAATGTCACACGTTGTATCGCCGAATTCTATAATTCTACGCGTTGTATCACCATAGTTTGTACTTCCACGACGTACTCGTCACATATTACACTCTCATGCATTCTATTCTCACGCTCTGTAATTTCACGGTCTCATACGTCCACGTGGTATAATTTCACGTATTATAATTTCACGTGTGCAATCGTCACGCGTTGCATTCATACTTATCGCTACTATTCGTGGTATTATCGCAAGTATATCCATGAGAACTGTCAAATTAATCTCAAGCTCTAACAGTAGGGGTAATATCCCACTCCGCAATGATTAAATCTTGGAGATCTAGTTGACCAGCTGAAAACCGTGTATACGTTTCCGGTAAATGATAGCAAATTAGAGCAACGAGAGTCAAGAACGGAGTATTAAAACGAGGAAGGTGGAGGAAGCGAGACAGAAGAGGGATATAAATTCAACAGGGTAACACGTCCGACACAGGATACTGCACTTGTTTGTTTCGCCCTCCGCGAAGCGGATATATCGTTGCGTTCTCGCTGGTACGCTCGTTTTGCAGAGCAATCGATTCGAGTCGCGCAATTGAAATGCGATGTTTGCCCTCCATTCAAGCTGTCTAATGTTTTTTGTTCTCCGACACATGTCGAGCTGTGGGGCGAATGGCACGAGGAGAAAAGGGTGCTCGTGAACGCTCGACAGCGCATGGAAATTTACCTGTTCCAACGAACGCCTCGCGTATCGGAGCTGAATCGTTGAACTGTGCACCGTGTCGGAGCTGGGCCGGAGATTATTTAAAAAGGAAGAAGAAGAAGCGTGTATGAATCGTCTGCCTGTCTTGATTGTTCGACCTGATTCGTTCGGAGATATAATAGGTGGAATCGAACACGTCTGCAGAAGAAAATTTTGTCACGTACCCAAACGATTTATGGGCGGACCATTTTTCATGCAACTTTTGCTAAATAATCTTTGCGTGTTTCGAGACTGTCAAATTTACAGCGACGTCAGTCAGATTTGGAAACAGTATCTTAATTTTATAATTTAAAAAGATTTCCTTGTAAACTTTTATGATCCCAGAAAGGAAACATTCTCTGAAACTGGAAGAACCTAGAAGAATGCCGTGGAGAAAAAAGACGGAACGAAGGAACTGTAAAAAGTGGAGAGTAGAATGTTAAAAGTTTGCAGAATTTTAATAGAAAATAAGTGGAGCGATGAAAAGGACCACCTGCAGCACCGTGCTAAATTTCTGCGATAAATGTTAACGAGTCACCCGACTCCGAAAGTTATCGACTTCATTTCAAAGCGGAATATCTCACACTCGAGGACGGAAAACGTTTTTTATGCGTGGCTGATTGTCATACTTTTTGACGCGCTATAAACTAAAACGATAGAACGGAGTTCCCTCGGGATACATCGGAATTCGGTGGAGAAAAATATTTGCTATATCGTGACAAGGTAACGATCCTCTTTTTCGGGCTTTCCAAGCAAGATTAACGAAGTTCTCCGACAGTCTGGAAAATCGAACGGTTCTCCCGCTCTCTTTTCCTCTCGCGGTCGCTCTTTCATCGACCTGAATTTACGTTGTCGAAAGTTCGCGAAAGGAAGACAATATGAAGCAAAGTAAAGGACTTTTTGGCTGCCTTTCCGCGGCCAATGACGATTTAGAGTCCGAGTCCAATTAATTTTGATATCTGGACCCAGCCAACGGTGAAACGTGTGCTGCTGTCCTACTTTTGTTCCCTCGAATCGATTTCGCGGATATCTTTGGATAAACACGAAAACTTAGTTAAAAAAAACTCGATGTTAATTTTTAATCGAATTAAATTGTCCAGGTTCCTTAAACTGGGACAAGTTTCAAATCACTCTTCCACGAGATCTGATACGTTCCATAAATATTATATTGCGCTTTTGAAAATGTGATTAATGTGCATTATTGATGCAACCCAAAATTATACCGATCGATAGGATTCGACACCGAAGAAAATTATTCCACGAACGAAATTAAAATAGCTTGGTTAATCGGGTCGCGACGAGATAGACCGATAGCTTGACTTAAATTAAACAGGATCCGTAGTTCTCGTATCCGTCAACTCCTACGCGCATTTCCATCACAGGCATTTTTTGATTAATTACTGGGCTGATGCATTCGCGGGACAGTCACGAAAGTGGACCACGTTATCTAAACGATCCTCGCTAATGAAATACTTGTCCAGTGTCTCGAAACAAGACGAACTGGAACAGTCGACGAACTTCGGAACGAGTTGTGGAAAGCTTTCAAACTTGTAATCATAACTTTTATGAGAAAGCAAATAAAAACTGTACTCCTTAATGTTTTATGGGATTCGCTAATTTTGTATTCTCTTTCATAAAGGATCATTAATTTTCGATTTAATGTAAAATCTACTCTGAAGCTTTCCCTTGAATAAGTCTAACAAATGTTTGCGTGACGGAAATATTTTTAAACAAATATCGAGAGAAACAAACGAACCAAGCAAACGCGCACAGAAGTCTTTGCTTATTGATTCGAAGTTTTCGAGCTAACAAGTTCAACAAAGGAATATTTTTTTAAAAAAGAAGTTCGATAGGAAAATATTGTCTCCGTAAAGCGTGTATCTCTGGAAACGGGGACAAAGTTGTTGTGCGAAGGGCGATCGTTGGCTTCGAAAATGAGATTCGTCTTTCCGGCGATGGCCAGCGGAAAATCTGACACCTACAGAACGAAATGCTCGGCAACCGCATACGAATTTCGAGTTTACGTCAACACTGTCACGCTCTCGATGCGCATCTACACTCTTGAATCCGTTCTCGCGGCACGATTCTATTTAATTCCGCGAAAACGTCTCCCGTTCCAACTGTTTTGCCAAGCTCCGGTCTAAGGACACGAATTTCCAGCTACGTTTCGCCTGCTCGAATTTCCCGGAGTACTTGACTCGACGTCGCTTACGAATATTAATGGGCGGTCGGTCGAATTCGACGCTTGGCAAGAACTTCACGATATATCGCCGTAAAACGTTTCGAATTCTACACTCTGGCACGTTTGAAACGCTTCTAAAGGCTTACGAGCTAATCAAGGTAACTTTTCCTTCCGGGGAAAGTGAAAAATGTGCAATCAAATTTTTTGCTCTTTCGAATAAATTAATTTCAAAATTCCTGGGGCTTTAATTAACGCGGGTTATTGTACCGTGAAATGAATATCCAACAATTTCCAAGCTGATAAAGTAACATTATTTCTTCTTATCGCACGTTCAGAAGTAATAAATGTCTGTGGTGACACGAGCACTTCATCGCAGCGTTAAATGAATTATTGTAATTAATGGAATTTATCTCCGATTAGACGTTAGGAAAGAGTGATGTTCTTTATCAGATGATGGAGAAATAAACTGGAATTTAATGTAAAATTACTGTTAAGATTTGAAGACAAATGTGACCACGTGACTGTACGCCATTTTCTAATGTAAACAAAGATGGCCTCCTGTCGATTTTCATGCGAATCCAATTATTAATATATCACTGAGTTATTAATGTGTTAAAGTGTCTTGCATATTCATACGCGATGGTAAGGTGAAAAACGACAGCGTACGCTGTAGAGGAGTCGTAACAGGGATCCCAAAACAAGGCACTAAGGAAGTCTCCCATTTGCATGGTATTTATCGAAGATATATGTAAACGATTATGGTCACGTCGTAACAGGAGACTACTCCTGGGCTAATGTCTCGCTGGCGTTACACTCGAACTCCACCAATCAATTCCGAAGTTTTGGAGAATCTCGGTTTATGTCAATGGTTTCGAGCCACCCCTCTAACGCCCAGCTCCGTTCTGTGGTCTACCCGCTCCTATTAAGTCGAGCCAAAATTTTCAGCCGCTCGAACGAACATCAAAGACGAATTTAACAGCTACCTAAGCGCGAAGTCCTACAGATTCGAACTTCATTATCCCGTAAGAGGCTAACCGGCCCGAATGTATTTCGTCTAACCCTTTGACCAGAAATTACGATTCTCGTTTGCATAAATGTTACGGGTAATATTCGACCCTGGCTTCCCATATTTGGGAGTGGTTCCTACAAACTTATAGCAAATTGCAAACTAATTTTCCGTGAATTCATCGTGGATTATAACCTGGATTCCTACATTTTTATCTGGACTAAATGGTGCAAAGTTCAGCAATTTCGAAGTTCGTTTTTCAGGGATTACGTAATTATTACAGCGATATGAAGTTACGTATAATATTTCACTGTAATTAAATTATCCTGCTAGTCTCTTTGTGAACACTGTAACTCTATACCTGGACAGTACACGTTTAAAAGTTTAATTGCAAAAATCGTGTATCCAATTTTGCCTGTAGGTTTCGAATATCGATTTAAAAAATAGGTAAAAAGTAAAGATGAAAGAGGATCAGAATTTCTAAATAATATAACTAATCGGTTAAAATTGTTTAGCAAATTTCCCAAGAGTTCCAATAGTACTCTGAGGTGGGTTGCTTTTCCTCGCAGCCCGAGATTGCGGTCTTATTCCGATTAGTAGGTTTCGAGTTTAATCGAAGACAATTTTCCCGAAATGGGACCAGTGTTGTACGAGCAAGGATTGTCAGCTGTTAGAGGAAACTTACGAGGTGCCTGTAATTTTCGTAAAGCGTTCCCTTTAGCCGTGAGACACTTTGTACTCGCGTTCCGACTGTTCGTGACGGATATTAAGAACGAACAATATCGTGGCTGGCTGGCGTGCGGTATTAATTCTATCCGTGATCGTTCACGGAGAATTTACCCTGTAATTCCGTGCGAAATGTTTGAACACGCGTGACACGATCAAACAACGCTGATCGATCGACAAGGTGCAAGCTTGGTTCTTCTGTCTTCGAGTGGGGCTTCTATTAAGGCCGATGCAAACGCCTCCTACCACGGTTAAGGATGAAATTGGATTTCCTGTCCCTGGTCGACGATTGTGGTCGCCTTTCTGCGTTTGCCTCTCGAATTTTCCGTTTGCCATTTTTCCTCAGACGCAATCTCTGCACGGGAAAGACGCTGCTTTCTTTGAACGTTTGCGAACGCAAACGGAATTCTGACTCCTTTATTAGCATGACACGAAACTTGCTGTTGATCGCGGACTTGATTGCACGAAACTTCAAAAAGATTGGCTTAAGATTAAACTTCATCGACTCTTTTGCATTTTTAAACCGCTTAAGGAGGGAGACCAGTACATAACCTAAAACGGGCGTATCTTTACAAAATCGTCAGAGTTTTATTGCTGGTCTCCTCCTTTAAGATATAGAAACCGACGTAGATTTCGCGAGCTTAGGAAGCTTAATCTTCCATGACGTGCTGACTTGGACGCTCGGAACTTGGTCGAATCTCCAGAGTACCTTTGCATCTTTCTGGTTTGCGAGCCTGGGGAACACCGTTAAAGCGTTCTCCCGGGTGCTATTGTTTGAAATACCTTTCAGACCTATAAACTATCCAAGCGAATTCCTGCGAACCCCCTCCAGCGCTCGACTGTTTCAAATCGTATTTGACCCGGAGCTTTCAACTGAGCGCCGAAACGTTTGATTGGACTCTGGTATCTTTGATTAAAATGCATCAGAACTCGTATGTCGGGGTTTCAACAATTTCCAGCTGCAGCGTTCCGTAGAAAAAGAAGCTTAATGAATTTCAACGGAGTTTCTTATCTCGAAATTTACAGATGTCTTGAAAAACCAAACGCTGTGCCATTTCTCGTTGAATTTAATTGGAAGTCGAGGGCGGAACGTACAAAAAATTGCAGACCTAAATTAACATCACGAGAACCTTTGAGTTAAAGCGGAGACACTTGAAGCAACCCGTTGTACACGTATTTACAACTGTAAATGGAAGAGTTCCTCGATCACTCGTATTGACACAGCCGATATAGCGACCCGAGGCCAATTGGTAGGAGCCAATAAAGGAACCCTTGTATACCTTCGTCTCTCTCGCTCGTCGTTACTTTTTCCTGTACACGTGTCCCAGGAACATCTAGGACTCACGGAAAATGCAGCGGAGAAATTAAAGGAGTGAAAGCTCGCAATAACGTTCTGAAGTGTCCTTTCCAAACGTTCGTGTTATTGGGAATCCGAGGGGTTTAATAGGAAGCAACAGAATGGATCTGTAGGTTTACGCGCACGTGTGTACACAAGATCGAAGTTTTGCTGGCGTAAAAAAGACCGAAGGGAAAGTTCGCAGGGTTGAGCAAACGGAGAAGAAACATCCATCCGATTGTATCGATCCTGCAATTGGATGAAACAAAAAACCAATGGTAACTCTAAGAAAAAGAGGAAAAATATAAATTCCCTATGCGTGTAGGGAGTCTGGAATTTGGAGATGAAGAAAAATGAACAATAAACACGTATATCTGTTTCCATAAATTACTTTTTGGGGCACGCGTGGAGCCAGCAATAATTTCGTCGGGAATCATGGGAAGAAAAATATCCTTGCGCTCGGGAAGCTTGTCTCCAGCCGCTCGAAACTTTCGGATAAGTGGGTCACCGGAGAAGAAACTTTCGGAAAATTCTATTCTACGTCGGTTCTTTCTTCGCGTGCCGCCTCCCAGTCTCTTTAACCGTCCTGGACAAAATCGCGTTTACGTAACGAACTTCTGATCGCATCGGGCTCGAGCATGATTTATAATTACGCAAGAAAATTGGCCGCGAAACTTAGTTGCGCTTCCGTTCGCTGCTGTTGATCGGACGATTTTATCGCCCTTTGAATTATGATGTAATTCTTCAAGTGAATCGAGATCGTCGACATTTTCTGGTCCGATGAAATCTTCAGCTTTAGGAGACTCGCTTTAAACGCTGTTACACTTGAGCTTCTTAGCGACAAGGTATATTTTATTTTATAAAACAGCTTCAATGTACGAATTAAATATTACGAGTGTAGTCACACTTGTGTCACTGCAGTTCAAATGCGATGACTCGTGTTTTCACTGCAATTGAATTTCGAGGTCCATCATCAAGTTCGCTGAACGTACCTAATATTTTAACTTTGACAGTGTTGTATGAACAAGCTAGTGACACACCTGTCTAAATGTCAAACGCCTAAATGATTTGCGAGACTTCTACGTTTGGTGATTTTGAAATAGCGTTAGGTGACTTTATCAGTTGATCTCTCGATAAAATGCTCGGCAATACGACTGAATTTCCGGCGTGAAGCGTCGAATAGGAAACGGAGCTCGTTTCTTCGCTCACACATACGGGTACGGGAACTCGCAACAATCCGGAACGGGATACTCCGTTCATTGCCTCGACAACGGAAGAGAGAGAATGGGATTAAAAAAGGAGGAGGAACGAAGAAAGTGCACACGAACGTCACAGTTTTTCCGGAGAAATAATAGGAAGTGTCGGATAGAGTTGTTTGATTGCATTCGAAGAAATTGAATTTCAGTGGAAACCGTGAAGAGTGGATGGCAGGGCAGGCCAATAATACCGGGGTCACATCTGATCGGACGTGGGCGCTGGTTCAAACGAATGTGTATCTTCATGATTTCGCTCGTGGTAACTATACACGATAGCCAGCTATCGCGTTGCAAAAAATGGAAATCGAATTTCGCGCTCACGGAAATACAATTCGACGATTAAACGAATCTCGCGATAATCTTGATTTGCATATTGAATACCTAATGCGGGATTGTTTCTTTTATACAAAATTGATTAGCGACGGCGCCCGTTTACAGCACCGGAATTGAGTAATTGAATGTCACCGCCAGGCGACCGATAAGATTTTAATTTTCGTGAAAGGGAATTGCGAAACTGCATAGAAAACGCTGTTCTCGAGGAACCCGGCGTACGTGACGAAGTGGAATCTTTGAATCGAGTTTAATCGAATCGATGAAAAGCGAGATTGCAAATATTATTTGTGGCCTTCGTGTATCAAACCGAGCAACGATAGACTGTAAATAGAAAGAGGGATAAATCGATCAGCGAACGTGTACAGAAAAGCAATTATGAGCGGACAACAAAATCTCATGCACGCGGTTGCATCGGAACCGAATAAAACGAAGGTTAATAAAACAATCGCGCGGTCATGATGCTACAAATGAAAGCTGGCCAAACAAACGAATAGAATAAACGTGACGAGCAGCGGGAACACAACGGCACGATTATTGGAATCGGGCATGATATCGTTAATTCGATGTACAGAATAAACATGGTCAAAAACCTCTGCCAATGTACAACAAAATCGGGTTAAACAATTTCTCTGCTGTGACTCGTTCTCCATTTTGCACTGTAACTGCTAATCTGGAAATTATTTTATCCTTGTGGGTTAACCCTTTGCACTCAAGAGGTGACTCACAGTCACCATTATATTTAATACAATAATTTTAAATAAGCATTTTTTAACTGATTCTATAACATGACACGTGTGATGTATATACATAGTGAAACAAACAATAGTGGAAATTATTAGTAAAGAAATAATAACCTCAAGAAAATTCGTTTAACTTTTTAACTAAGTTTTAAACTTGCTGTTTGTAAATTCGAGTGCAATGGTACAGCTGTAGTATTTTCTACGAATAATTGAGATTATGAATCCACACTTAAATCGAAGCGATGAATTTGTAATTTTATTTGTCAGTATCTTGTAGAGTATCGGTAAAAAATTGCAGGGCGAAAGTCACCGCAATTGGTTGTTTGGGTTAACCGACGAGTTCGCCACGAAATATCGAGGCTACACAGTGTTGCGTCGTGTTCGCAGGAAGACACGCGGCCGTGTCGCGCAATTGCCCTCATAAATTATGCCTGGAAACCAATTCGATCATCGGGCGAAAGTCATGCGCGTCCAATTACGCGATTAACAGGCTGAAAACGAAATTATTCTCGCGAGGTCGAACACCAACGTTGGAATTTCGATGGTCAGACTGGCGCGTGTCGAAAATTCACTCCCACGCCCGTTCGGATTATCGTTATCGATAAGCGTCGTTGGAAAAATCATTTGCATGCTGGTCGTCGCCGAACGAAATCGGTCACGTTTTAAAGCGTCAAGTGTTCAACGCTGGCTGCATTTCATCCGTTCGTTGCACGTTGATTACCGGGCTTTCGTACACACGATAAATCTGCACGGTCGATTTATCGGTGTTTACTTAAATTTCCACCGCGATTTAAATTGCGCCGGTCGAATTTAGAGATCGTAAATTATAGAAGCGCATTTAAAGCTACGCTCGATTTATTCGCAAGATCATCGCAAATTATCGCCAGGTGCGAAACAGCGAGTCAAATTATTTCTAATAACAGTTTTTATTACGATTCTAAATGTTAGCTATTTTAGGGAAGTTTTACTGGAGTTTCGGAGCTGGAAAAGGTTTAACGGGTCACCTCGAACCGCAGAAGTTCTCCGCAAATATTGTAAAAAGCTGCAAAGTTAGCGAAACATTAGTATTCCAAAGAAAAGCTACTTACAGCGGAAACCGCGAAGCGTGTTCCAAACAAAGGTAGTTTGGAAGAATAAAAACTATTATCCCTCTGACGTGTAATCGCGAAAGACAGTCGGCCTCGCAGCTCCAATTTTCTCGATGTTCGAAAATCGTGGAATTTCACGAAACGGACGTCTTAAAAAGTAGAACACAATAGGTGTCTGTTGCTCGTGAAACTCGAGGAAGTTTACGGGTGTCCGGTGCACCGAAATAGAAGATGGGAAAGGTGTTAAGTTGCTCTTAGCTAGGATGGATTTAGGAATAGCGAGCTCGGAGACCCATAAATCTGAAAGCCGTACGATAAAACGCGCTGACACGGCAACGACTGTAATTGCACCGAGTGCCTCGTAAAGCGTGCATTTACATGGGACGCGTACACAGCCTGTAAACAACGTACGCGATGGAATGCCGCCTGACGTTCAGCTCGGTGAGCAAACTTTTCTACTAAAGTCGTCGACACATGCACACACACCCAAAGCGTGCATACACGATCGCCATTTGCTCGAAGTTTGCCTCGATAGCCAAACCCCCGTCTTGTTTATGCGAAATATCTACACGTATGTCGCTCGATCGTATTACCTTAATTCTGAATCTTTAAAGCGTACAGCTTATCTGCCAGTCGCGAATTTACGTTCGCTATTCAATAGCGTTGTGCACCGAAATTTATGATCTCGTGACTATGAAAGGATTCTTGAGCTATTCAGGAAATTTCTGCGAGGGAAAAGAAGAATGGCTCGTGTTATCCGTCGTATTCGCTGTAGCATTCTTCGCGGAAGTGGGCCGGAGTGTGTGTAGCGAACTACCTAAAGTAATATTTGCGACCTTAACTTGCAAGCTTAGGAGTTTAACAAACTTTGCCAGCTCAAACTTGGTCTAAACGCTATATGGAAGCTAGGAAATTCTCGAAAATAGGTCTCTAGGCTAGTTCGAAAAAAACGAGTGGAGAGAGTTCGAGAGGTGTTAGGAGGCTGAGACGATTACGCGTCAGGTTGTCGCGGGTGGAGAACGCTGTTTGCACGCGACGTCGCAGAATTACGGGCGTAAGCAGCGCTAGGCGAGTTTCGAATCGCAGGCCAACCTGTCAAAACAATGCCATTTCTCACGCCGTTATGCGCGGCCCATTTAAGAGGCTACGCCAGCAACGCGCTCCACTTCTCGACGCCTCGCTCCATTTCACCCCCGATGGTGCCTTTATCTCGCGGGTCCGCAGCGAACGATTCGATCAAATAATTCACGCTCGTTCTTACCTTTATTGCTTCTCCCTCGTTTGTCCCTTGGTCGATTAGGGAATGTAGTGGAGTATTGCTGAATATTGGCAAACAAAGGGAAAGAGGATCGGAAAGGCGCGGTTATTGACGCCGAAACTTCTCAGGGAATAAATCTTCATGGCGTGCACACCGCGTTAAGCCCGTGTTCGAACTTAATCCGTAATTTAAGTTTCCCGGTCATGGGGCACAGATGTATCGATTCCACATTGCCTTAACGATCGGAACTCCGAACAAACGTATTATTTGTTATGGCAATTTACTTTGATAAGACTTTATGGCGTTTGGTGCGAAAGTAGAAATTGAGTCCATGGGCCTTTCGTCACTGGGTGCATTACTGGTAGCAAGCAAGTAGTCTCTTGCTAGTAGTTTCTTATTTTGCCTCGTTGAAAAAAAAGGCAAATAAGGAAAGAATTTTCTTCCTGAATCCCTGCATCTCCGAATTACTAGACTCCCAAACAGCTAAACTCCCAAAATCCTTACAGATAAAATAAACCTTGAAATATTTTGAAACCAGATCCAACCAGATTAGCAATCTCTAAATTTGCCAATCGAACTCCGAAGAAATTGGAAGCATCCTCAGCTGCGCAGGTGTAGAAATCCCCACCGAAATCCAATTTCTCACGGCTGATTTGAAACGTTAATTGGAAGCGCTTATCGTCGTTAGAACGCATGGCGGGTCAGTCGGTGTTAGTGTACACGGTCCGTACACGTACAGTGTAATCGCGATACCATCCTATTCTCTTATCGTGGCTGCCTTTCCTCTCGCTATCATCCTCGGTTAATTACTGTCCGCATAATTGTCACCTTCGCCGGGAAATGACTTGGCCGATTAGTTGGGAACTGCAGCACGCGAACGCCATTGAAATCGCGTCGGTGTATCATCGCCTTCTCTCGCTTCCGCCATATCTCCGGATAAATGGAAGCGGAATTATTATTAGTCGAATGAATGGACCTCGTCTTTTTTCCTCCCTTCTTTCTTCGCTGGAAAAATTGGCAATTTTCTTGAGCGAGCTATGCACGCTCGGGTATATCATCAGCGTTAGTTTTAAAGGATATTCAGGGATATGGAAATTTGGTAAAGTGCATCGAGAGAATTTTAGTCGGGATAACTGTTTACATTTCTAATCCGTCGGATGCGCTGCCACTTTGTAATCCGCGTTTTAGACTCTGAAAGGGCGAATGTAAATTGTCAGACCATGATTACACGGTTTACTCCTAGCGAGATTAAGACGATTAAAACCGTGCTGAAGAATCAGCTGCGTAAAGCGGCTCATAATTTTCCTCTCAACTTCATAATTTCTGAAATATTGGAAGATATTTTCGTGACAGATCCCGTATTAAATATTTCACGGTATTTTGTTTCGAAGCGTTTCCATTTACAGAAAACTCGAGAATATCAATATCCATTATCGTTGAAAAGCCCACTTAAATATTTGCCGAGCAATCGAGGAAGCTCCTTCCTGTCAGCAAGTTCTGCTCCGTTGGATCGATGCCCCGTAACTTGTCGTCGACTTCCTTACGGTTGGACGTGTATCGTCGCCACATGCACCGAGGAACAAGCAGATATCTATTTACACGATGCAAAATGCATCTCTCTCGTGTTGGGTCACGAAGTTTCGTGTCGTGCACGGAGAAGCTTTCTACCCGGAGATCCGGTCGAAAGGTTATTAGATTCTGATGGCCTGCCGCTTTCCGGACTCGTTACCCAACCGGCTTAAAGGGATTTAGGCAACCCGTCGAAACAAAGTTTCCCGGTGAACTTGGGAGTCGCAGGTATCGCGTCAGTCGTACGTCACCGAAGCTCTCGAAGCTCGTATAATTGGAGTTTCAAAGCGGGCTTCTCGAAAGGATGATTTATCTGCTCAACGGTGTTCGAGCAGTAGCCGATTCGTCATTAGCGAGATCTCGGATTATCATCGATTAAGTCCTCGAACTGATCCATGTGTTATTCATCGTCCGCCTATATTAAGCTCCACAAATTGAACTCTAATTAGCTCAAAAAATTATAGTATCAGTTTCGTAGCATCCGTAGAATTTTTTCGTAGACAGTCTCTGTGCCAGAACGTGACCGTTAAAAGGAAATCGTAATTAACGAGACCGTTTTTATGCAAAAGATAGGATTTGATTCCTTTGTTACGAGGCTGACTATTCAGACTTTTTTCTTCCTCCGTGATTATTCCTTTTGTGCGGATTTACGGGCAGGGATTTACGGTGATTACGATCCACTTCTTTCCGACTGATACATAACTGTTTCGAGAATTAGACTTTCATGCTCCTAGTAAATTCGGTGTCGAGTTAATGGAAGAGTGTCTACTTTCTGTACTTCCTTGGCATCAGGCTATAAAACGCCCGGTTTCACCCTTTTCCTACAGCTCCATCAGCCTCTGTCTCTTCAACGTGTTTTACAGCGAAGTTAGCTCTCCTCGGCTGATCTTTTCTTCTAATACCCTGTGTACACTCTCGTGATTTTTCGCACCCATGGGAGTCGTAAACTGACGAACTTCGATTCCCCAATATTTTCGCTGTAAAGACGTTTCGTTGTTAGAATATAGTCTAGTAAACTCAAGGCGGCGCCACTGGCGTTTGGCTACCATTTTGACGCTGCGAAAGAAATCCATGCAAATCAGAAATTTGCTTCTCACGCTTCATAATGTTTACTCTGTAATTTTACTTAAATTCTTTTATATCTTCAGTTCCTTTAAATATTATTCTAAGGCCCTACGACAGCAACCGAAGCATTCATAAAGAGTCATTTTGTCATCTACTGTGTTCCACATACCTTTGTTGCTGGTTAAACCTACCTTGCTCCTGTGCTTCGCAAATGATTGAAGAGTTCCTTCCTCTTAGGGCAAAGTACATTAAAAAGTAACACAAAGGAATGTAAGATGCGTGACTCCTCATACGCCTTCTTCGATCACAGTTGTAAAGTCCCGCAATTATCGTTAATGGAGGATCGAAGCGGACAACGGTACAAATAGAATTCATTTGGAACAAACGACGTTCGTGTGTGACGGAGAAAACGGTTCACGAAAGTTTTAAACGCGACGTAAAAATTTGTTCCGCTTGGTTCGATTCGCGTTAATTCCAGGGCGATTCGTTTTAGTACTTACCGTTTCTCCCTTCCTTTCGTTCAATCGGAAAACACAGTTTTCCACGCTGTTCCGTTCTCGACCCGATGGAAACCGGTGAATTTCAGCCGGGCTAAAGCTTCGTAAAAGATGCGCAGTTAGCCTTCATTTGGAATTCGTCCAATTCGTTCTCTTATTAAGAACCGACGCTACTTAAACTTTCAATTTCCGCTTTTCGGGAGTTCGCGAGTTAACGAACGAAAGGATGATTAGAAAAATTCGGTCGAAAAATAGGGGTTAAGCTTGTCACGAATCTGGCGCAAATTTTGTCTGGCAATCGCGATACCATTAAATATCGTGCAGCCTTCCTTGGAACGCTCGAGCCGTTAATTGACCGGTCGCGGGTCGGTCACGTAACCGGCTAATGAAAGTCGCAAGTTCTTCGAACGGTTAACGCGGCTGTAAAAGTTTCCATTAACGAGACGATCGATGAAATTCACCGCGGGCTGTCGAGTTTTTTTTTTATTTTTCAACCCACAGTCAAAGCGAATCCACCGAGTCGTTAAAGCTGTTTCTCGAAACACGCTGAATTGTAACGGCGAACCAGTTTACCTCGTTTCGAAGGTTGCAGCAGGAGTCCCAAGGAACGTATCGACGTGGCAGTAATGCAGCGTGAAAAGGTGTCACCGGTGTCAGTGCTTCTTTGAAGCTCGTTAGTTACTTATCAACGGCAAAGGTGGATAAAGGTTCATAGACGGGTCGGAATAAGTCGAAATGAAAGTAGCTTTAAAGCGAGGACGGCCTGAAAAAAGCCTGCCGCGTCTGTCTTCCGGGATCCCCTCGTTTTCGCGGGATGACCTCAAAGATGGAAATCGCGACAAAAGGAATCTTGGCTCGAAGAGTCCACGAATCCGTGAAAGCACCAGGGAACAGAGAGACGGTTGACTGTAGCTCGCAAAACTTCGCTGGAGACTTTCAACCTCTATTCTTTCAACGTTTTTATTTATTAAACATCGTAATGTTGTAGTATGTACAATAATATACCTATCTAGTCTAAACGATATCGCTGCGATTACAGATTCTTTCGTGGTTTTATTCTCCCTCTCTTTTCTTGCTTTAGCATCGTCGATTAAGAGCTACAGGCTTGCCGAGTGAGTCTACGACGCGCCGTTTTCGAACGTTTCATATTTTCATCCTCTGGTTTAGCGATCGTCCTCGAACGGCCGTCTCGCTGAACAGCGACACTTATTGTTTAGTTTCGCTTAGGTAGCTAGTCTGTGCGGTGATACGTCGCGATAACGCGTGCATCGAGTCAGAAAAAAGTCGATAGAGAGATTCCAAAGAGAGAGCCAGCTCATGCTGCGGTTTTCTTTTTTTATCCGTGCCGCTCCGATCGTTGTTCGCGTTTTAACGCGGTTTTTTTCCACGATTCACCACCAACGACATCACTTTTCCTTTCGAGCGAGGTAAAAGGCCGCGAACGCGGACAAAGTGGCCACAGCGAGGGCAAAGCTATTTGTGCACGGTCAGGGGAACGAGATCGAGGCTTGCGAGGACGACTTTCCAATCGAATTGCATCGACGAGAGCTGAATTCGATTCGCGACCGATTTGTTCAACTGGAACGAACGAAATCCGGAGTTTGTTTCGATGCATTTCCTTTCATTCTTCCTTTCGCCCTCTCGTTCTTCGACGTGCGTTTACCTCGTTACATCGCGTATATCGCGTGCTTTCTACCTGCAAAATAAACTATGCTACCACCGATGCAATCACCAAATTGAAAACGAATTGACGTAACAACTCAAAATTATCGCACCTCGTTGATTAATCAAAACTAATATTACAACTCCACATATTTTCAAACTAATCGCTGAATTGCATGTTGCAAAGGGACAAATTATATTTCTGCCTCTATCAGATCGACGGGTTTCAACCGGTGGTTGACGCAAATTAGTTTATTAATAGTGTTGATTTCATTCCGTAATTCGATAAGAGTACATTTGTTGTACTTCTTGAACTTTTGGCAGTATATTTTTTAAAGTAATTACGAAATGAAATATTGAAATTGAAAGCACTTTGTGCCATACGATTTATCAACCAAGACGTATCAAATTTACCGAGCCCATAAAAAACGCGTTCGAACGAGTGGACAAAACGTGATTACCTATGAAATAGCCGGGAGCGTTATTATCGATCACCAAAATAAACGAGTTTCGAACAAAATATCCGAGGCCGAGTTTCCCGCGAACGTAATTCGCGTCGCGAAATCGAATGTACGGTCAGCCGGTTAATGGACCGCGTCCTATCCGTTACACGTAGTTTCCGTCAAAAGGGGAAGAAAAATTCGCAAAGTTTTCTCAACCCCTTCTCTGCAATTATTCTCCTAAGTTTACGTCACGTTTCTCGTATCGATTCCATCTGGAAGTTTCGTCGAACGACTCTCTCTTGGACTCTCTGTACCGTCTTCGTCGACGCAAGTCCGAGGAAAGAATCGCCACCGTGGTGGTAAATAGGAACACAAGAGTGAAGGGAATTCGGTTGGTGTAGCGCAAGAAAAAGAATACTTTTTTCTACGCCCGATCCTGCCCTACCTGCGAGGATATCACATCGAAACAGACACACACACACACACAAATAGAAAGTGAAAATTGTCGTGTTCTCGCGTCGCGACCGAAGTGGATCCAACTCGGTGGCCCGACTGACCCTTCTCTCGTGGTGCTTACTGGTTGGTCTATAGCCTTTTTCACGGTGTGTCACGTACACGCAGGGAAGCGTTCGAAAGGAAGGAAAAATATACAAAGTAGTAAAAAGGTTTCTGGACTCACGAGGGAAATTCGTTTGAAACTCTTCGGACCACCGATTCGGAAACAACGACAAAGATTCGTGAGGGAAGGTCGATTACCTGCAAATCGCTGCGAGATCATCGCTCCATCGCATTCTCGCCATCTTTAAAATCTCCACATAAGCAAAAATAAAGCTTCTGAAATCGAAGTTCATGCTCGGTACACAGTTAAATAAACAGCACGGTTATTCAGCCTTACGTGTCTCCTAAGTGGAGGCATAAGGAAATGAACGACAACAGAAACGTTAACGAAATTCGGAACGATGATCCAGCGTTTAGTATTTCGAGCCACCTCGAATCCTGTCGACGAAGATTCCGCTTCATGGTTCGCGCGTCGCTCGTTCGGAGCCACTTCAACCGCGAAACTCGATTTTCCCGCGATAAACGCAATTACTAGATCCACCAGCACATCGGTTTCAGGTGAGAGAGAGAGTGTTTGGCGCGTGCACGCATTTACGCTCGCGTGTAACTATCATCACACCCGGCCACAATTTATAATACAGACGCTATGTACAAGTTTCGTGTTATCATCGTTGACGCTAACACCGAGAACAAACAATTCTAGGAAGCCTCGACATTATTGATTTTAGGTACATATTTGCTTTCCGCTGTAATACGTTTCGTTCGGAACTAGGAAAGGATCCCGAGTGATCACTGTTAGCAGAAGCCAAGGGATTTGCAGTTACGTCAACGAACAAATCGCTCTTAAAAATTGGGGCGAGCGCTATAGTCACGTTTCTCCAGAATACGGTTTTCCTTCGTCGTAAAGGGGCGGAAATTTTGACAATTTCGGGGACTTTTTCGAGAGGAAGCTTCATTGTTAACACCGTGTGATCGAACAGTCCAGTCACGTTTTATTTCTCACTGAATACTGTCCTGCAGTCGGGTTTCGACCGATCGTAAAGCGTGACGGTCGTTCCCGCGTTTACACCCCTCGTGAATCTGCTCCTTTCATCGGGGATCAAGCTTGTCATCGGAAAAACGAAACCGTACGAAATCGCTCTTTACGTTGCAATGTAACTAATTATCTTTCCTTTAAAATTGAACCCAATTCCCATCGAATTGTTCTCAATATTAGCGTCGACGTTCCTTAACTAAATGTTTTTAGAGATGCATCTCCGTCTGCATCCCCGAACACGTTTCTTAGGTTAAGATTGCCTCTAGATCGTAGAGTCGTTCGAAAAGATGTTCATAAACCGTCGAGACGATCGCTATAAACTCGTCCACAGAGGGGACCGGAAACGAGCCACGTGGAGCCCAAAACTCGCACGTCAAATTAACAGTTCGTTCGCGAACGATTCTATCGATCCTGGTAAACGGGTAGCGTGAACTCGTTGAACATACCCTGACAGACTTGAAAACTCCGCCTAACTGGCTTGCGGTTGTCGCACCTTTCGTTCGTTTACACCGACGATATGTACAAAATGATCAGGGACACCAATAGACAGCTCGAGGATAAGTTGGGTCCCGCAGTTCCGGTCTGCATCGCCTCTGGTCGTTCGCCTGGAACAAAATAGACACAAGTTCCACGTCTTGTCATACTTGGCTACAAATCTTCTACGTAATTTTCTACGCAGAAGTCCTGTCACATTATTATGTGACACAGTACGAATTTGTAGAGTATCGAGTAAACTTTTAAGCAGCGTATAATAGCGCGTAGAACGCTTTGTTGGGTGTTCTCTTGGCGACGTACTTCCAATAAATTAATATCGGAAGTTCTGGGATTCCAGGAAGTCAGGCTGCGGTGAGGGATCGAGGATCAAGAGCTCTTGATTGCATCCGGTCGAGTATGACGTACAGCTCTGTTCAAGAATCCCAATATGTGTTATCATACGCGCTTAATTTCTGCGCTGTCTGATGTTCTTCCCTTTGAGACGGTTCCGTAACCATCGTGGTTATCGTTCGAGACCGTAGGGAAATTTCTTGGTCACGAATTCACCCGATACCACGATAATCGTATTAATTATTAAAAGACGTTACGGCAATTAATTTGCGAGGCAAACTCGAAGCTTTCCCGAAACAACGTTAACCGTAGTTCGCTATTAATCGTATGAAATGAAAAATGAAAGGATTAAGCAGAACGTCACATTTTTCTCCTCCGAATCTCTGGTCGCGAAACTTTTCAATGCATCGCTGCGTTACGGTTGCCTGAGCTTAAAGAAGCGAGCAGCTTCCCCAGCGAGAAAAATAAGTTTTTTCGCGAAAGATGGGACATTCCGGAGAGAAAAGTTGCCAGGATTGTTTGCGTTGCGAGCAGAAAATATATCTGGTCGTATAAAGAGTCGTCTAAATCGTTCGTTCCGGCGCAACCGCATCGAGGGCGGCTGTAATCAAAACGCGAGACATCTGTCTAAAGAGAACACAGAACTAAGATTTTTCATTCGCTACTTTTTCATTTGTTCGGCTGCTTAGCTTGAAATAACACGTAATTCTTTACCCTGATGCAGTTAGAAGCGTGAGAAATTCAGGTTACACTTTTTACGTAGCTTTCCTAACCCGGCGAGCAATGTTTCGAAAGACTGAAAATGGTGTCAATGTTCTCGTTAAACGTCGGCCAAGTGTTTTATGCCGAGCCGCAATTTCCGCTCGATTTCGATCTGATCCGCGACTTTCTAAGAATCTCGGAACCGACGCAATTTGCAGAAAATTCTGAAACCTTCTTGCGACGATTTCTCGAGTTGCAAAATTACGGTAAACATCGGGCAGAAAACGTTTTGGAAAAATAGCGAGCAAAATCGCGAAAGATCTTGTTTAAAATTGCATTAACGAAACTATTTCCCCGGGGAGGGTCCGTATCGGTGAACAGCAGGGCAAACATTCTGCTCGCGTTGAAACTCGTTTTCTCTTGCGGTGCTCGCGAGACCGTCGCTGAATAAACATGCAAAATTTGGCGACCGCGTAATTGCCAAGTTCTGCGATAGGCCGATTGCGAGGCTTCCCAGATGTCTGCGAAAATCTGGGAGAGGACAGCTGCACGCGATAACGCCCGAAATTTTCCCATCTGCCGCGAAACAAGCGCCGGTATTCGCGGCAAAATTAACGAGTTAAGAAAACACCGTTCCGAGGATTTGCACTGTCTGATTCTTCGGAATTGTACAACTTTTGGAATTTGTGAGGGAATTAAATATTTTGGATCACGTAAACTCACCATTCAGGACATGAACTTTGATGGAAGCCGTATTGGCGTTGCTGGGTTTGCAGTTATATTCCCCAGAGTCCGAGGGTTGCGCTATCTGAATAAGGAGCCAAGAGGTGGTAACGTCGCCACCCTTTTCAGTTATCACCGAGATGCCGCCCCTGGGACTATCGTAGCTCAGCACTTGTTCATAGTAGTACCAAAAGATGTAGGCTGGTGGTTCCGAGCTGAAGTGTATGACACACGTCAAGTTTATCGTGCTTCCAGCGCCCACGTATAGATCTGGTCCTCCAAGTATCGTTGCTGTCGGTACTGCGATATAAAAACGACTCCATTTTGTCTGCTTCCTTCTACTCGCGTAGTCATCTTCAAATTACAAGATACTCGAAGAGAAAAGTGCTTTAGCGATCCGCGTTAACGAGTCGAAGCTTTTTGGCCAAGGTCAGTCTAATTGAAATAACGAGGTCGACGTTCTCGAGAATTAGAGTCTCTCGACGTTAACGATTCGTCGATAATTCGCTCGATAAGTTTGGATCATTACGAATCGAGAGTCATCATAATCAGTACACAGATAATTTGTAGATGCTACGCGTGTACACTGGTGGAAATTATTTCTACAAGGGGAGGTCTTGACATCACATGAAACAGGATTATAAAGATCACAATGTGTAATTTCGCAAAGTTACAACGCTCGGAGAAGATATTCAAGTTTAAGGGGTAAAATCACTCTAGGATTTTTAAAAAGTCCACTTTTTTTTGGCTAAAACGATACTTTAGTCTTAAGAACAGAATACTCATACTCATACATAACGAGAACTCCGTCCTGACGTGCGAGTGTTTTCGCCGATCGGCTCTGTCGCCTCCATTTTGTACGAAAATGACAATAAAAAATTATTTTGTCATAGTTCAATATGTGTTAAATAAACCTTCTGCAAAGAAACTCTTTTCCGTTTGTCGTTCGTCAAAAATAAATTGTCAAATTTAGGTCTTTTTTCCGGGCTGGTTTTACCCCTTAGATGTGAAAATGTTTAAATCAACTAAGCCCTGAAAAGCGACCTCCCTTTGTGAATTCGATGGTATCCGATTACGGAACGAAGTATAATCGAGGTAGTCGGTGAATAAAAACTTACCAACGACGTTTAAACGAAATTGGTGCGACTTGACGGGAATAGTGGAGATCTGACACTCGTAGAGGCCCTGGTCTCTCTCCTGTGCCCACTTTATGCAAAGAGTCCATTCAGACCACTCGCTATTTTGGTTTGAATTTTTTCCTGGAATCGCTTGGAATCGCTGATCGCTCGTGTAGGTGTACGACCCTGCCGTTAAAATGTGAATGTCTCTGTTCCTGACCCAGGATACCTTTGCAAACGGAATTTCAAAGAGGAGTCAATGATGGTTATCGGAGCAGATCGGTCGGAGTGCTTTGAATAGTCACCACCGATCGTTAAAGTGAATTCGATGATGACGTGATACGAAGTACGTTCGTTTCGAAATCTTTTTATTCACGAATACAAAATTCTATTCGAATCTTTAATTTCCGCATTAACCTTTTTCGTGCTGAGGAGGAGGTTTAATAAAAAATTAGAAGATTTTAACTGAAGCATAGATCACTTTAGAGGTACACATTGTAGGAAGTAAGACGCTGAATATTGCAGGCGATAAAACGAAGCCTCGAGCCCGGGAACTTTGGGAAATCTTTGAAAATTCTGGGAGCACGGCAGCCCCAACGTCGTCTCGCAATCAATATTTCAGATTCGTCTGTTCGTTCTGTAGCATTAAATATTTCAAGACGCGAAGGCGCGAGACGCGCAACTCGGAGAGGGTCGACGCTTCCGTCATCCGCAAACAGTCTTCGCCGCCGCGTATAATACATGATTTGTTTCGACGAAGGAGACATTTAAACTTCGGCTACGGTGAAGTTTGACGTCTTCGGGGACGACGGTAATTTCATCAGCCGCGTATGTGCTCTCACGGAGGTCCTGCCTCTTACCGGCAACGAGAAAGTAATCTCGTAAACTCTGCGGAAGTCTGCCTCGGCAAAATAGCTTCCGTCGTTGCGATTTTCCCGAGATCCGATACGAGAACACCGAACGTGGATTCGACTGTTTCCGCGTTTACGGCCAGCCAAAAATCACCGAGCCGTAAACCGAAACTTTCTATTCGGCATCAAAAACTTTTGGATCAAATAAAACACAAAATCGCCCTCCCTCGTAATCATCGTTACTTATATTAGTCGAAACAATTTCAAATTTTATTTCGTTCGCACTGATTAAAATGCAATGACACTTTTGGAAAGATATTTTTGGCTCGTTCGCGCTTTAAAGTTCAAGGATTCTTCGAGCATCGAAGTTTTACATTAACCTGGAGTATCTTTGACCTCGTCGGAGTAGCTGGCCCTCTTGTTACAACTTCATCGCTCCACAGAAAGCTGATGTCTGCAAGAAAACTTGAGTCGTAAAGCGAGGCTGAAAACGCAGACGTAAACAATGAATTTTATTGGTTCGTCGACCCGCTCGACCACTCCTCCACGTCATTGACGTCCATTTTTATTCACAACGCCTTTGAAAACCCTTAAAAAATTGGCACGAATTTCAAAGTATACTGAACTCTATCAATATCGTAATATAATATAAACTTGCATTCATTGCATTTATATGAACTTGTCTTCGTTGCATTTATATAAACTTGTCTTCATTGCATTTATATAAACTTGTCTTCATTGCATTTATATAAACTTGTATTTAACCTAACCTAACCTAGTTCAGAACCTAAAATCACAGTAGTTTTCAAGTAACCAAATTATGAACTCACGCAATGAAAATGCAGAACAAGAATAAAATTCAGAATAAGTTAAAATGAAGTTTGGTTAAATAATTTGAAAGAGGCAAAAGGGACGTGCGTGCCATTTTGGAGAACGTCGTGAAAAGCGATTCTGCATCTCGCGGTAATTCATCCGTCGATGTAAAGCGGAAAGGCAGCTGTCTCCTCCAATAGCTTTGAAGCTCCGCGTATGAGCTTGGCACCACTTAACATATTTACCCGAAGAAGTTTACGCGTCTGGCGAGCTGCCGTCGTTACTGTAGAGGAACAGCGTCAGTTGAACGCTTCCGAACTTACCCATCAAGATCGTACGAGATGTTATGTGTCTCGAAGGAAAGCGAAACTGCGGGGAACACGTCCAGAATGATGAATACCGAACATTAAGCAAACCTACGAACGTTATTGTCCGTTAAACTCGCCAAACAGCAGTTACGTTTCCGGATTTTCGTTCCTTTTATTAACGGGCTTTTAGCCCGGTACTAAATTTCTTGGGAGTGAATTGCGAAAATGAAGAGAACGATAAAAGCGATCGGATAGCAGAATTCGTAGATTTCGAGATAAAACGGCGAGGGCCAAAAGTGTCGAGATAACATGCAAAGTGGCGGGAATCACATATCGAGGAAATCCGTGTGACCCAGTAATTCGGACGTCGAGCGAATGGAATTCCACGGCTGACGCGTAGCGACGAATGAAATTAAGGTACGCCGGCCCTCTCCCGACTGTATAATGAATTCACTTAATACGGTTTACACACTCCCAAATAGCGAAATTGAACGGCCCTGTTCCCACGCTACGACCTCGTATCTACGCGTCGCCATCTCTCGTTCGTTTTATCGCGATCTCGTGTCCGTGTGTCGCGTCCTCTTTTCTTCCGGCGTAATCCTATTTGCACTTTGGCTACTAATCGAGCCCGAGTTTGCCCACGGGCTTTTCACAGCCGTGGAACTTGGTCGAGAAGTTGGACGAATATTTAATGACCAAAGAACATGGCCCTCGATCGAAAGAACTCTTGGGATTTTCTTAGGATTGTAATTATCGTACCTACATATCTATTTCGTTCCATTTTAACCTCTTCCCGAGTCTGACTCATAACGCGCTTACTACTCAAGTGTGACTTTACTCAAATTTTGAATACTCCTTAACTTGAAATTTAGGTGCAGCCATAAGTTGCATTATCACATGTTAATTTTCTTCGTTCGGTTTAATGTTATAAATTAGTCAGTCTTGACTGACGCATCTGATGAATAAATGGCACAAGAAGGAATTAAAATGTTTAACAGATTCTTGTTTTACAAGAATAGTGAAAGTTATGAAAATTTTGGAAGGACGATAACAAAGATCAACAAAAAAAGATGGAAGATCAGATAATATGGAAAGGTGATTGCAAAGTCATAATTCTGGAGCACAACGCTAGGCATTACTTTTCGATCGACCAATACCTGTAACGACAGTATCCCCGCGACCTGCGGTAAAATTGAGTTTCCAGTTGCCTTGAAGGTCGATTAACGTCCAATCGAGCTCGAGCAACTCGATTATTTCCTGTAAATCGCTTTTCCTAAGGTCTTTACCAGGGCCCGGATTTCCCGTCTCTTTCCAGCGAACGGCGCGCCGTTCTTTGTCGTAATTACCTTGCCAGACCACAAATTTGTCGAAACTCCATGGAATAACGTGGATAGCAAGAGGCGAAAGCATTTTTCTGATACATTAAGCTGTCACGGGCAATTTTTCGTTATTCCTGGCCGAGTTGAAAAGCAGCTCTCGAATGGAAATAAACGCTCGGGGACGATTGGAAATTTCTCGATAGGTAGAAATTTTCCTGGCTGTTAGATCGGATAATACGCGAGCGGAGGGAAAAAATCGTGAGAAGCCTTACGGTCTTGTCGCCCAGGTTGCGCACTCTGCACGTCAGAAAGGCGTCCTTTCCAATCAGGGCTGTCACGTTGCTGTTTTGCGAATGGTCGAACGTCGGTTCCGCTTTCAGCTTCACGCTCGAAGGGTCCACCAGCAATTGGTTTCGTGGTCTGCTTTGGCTGCCGTGTCGGTCCATGTCTATCGTGCGATCTCCTAAACTGAGTGTATCTGCAACAGAAAGGAAAAATCCGCCGATCAAACGGATTGCCGGCAAAGTGAAAGCTCGTCGTTGAACGACGTTGATCTGGGTAGGTGTTACGAAACTGTCGGCTGGAGGCAAGCCGTGAATCCATCATTTCTCGGGACCGATCGACGAAAATCGCTTTTATTACAGTCACTTTGGGTGTTTAGAGAGCTTTCAGCAGAGCTGTCGTTCAAATCGAATAGATTGTCATCGTGTAATACTTTATTTACGAATCGCTTGCTCCGAATGTTTGAACTTGAATGCAAATGGGAGAAAAGTCGTGCTAAAATTCGAACGATGGAGTCGAAAAATAATTTCCGACGGTGATGCGTTCGACAGAATGGTCCGCGTTGCGGGAATAATTGATTTTAAGTGGACACGGCTTCGCATTTATTTCAGTTATATTACGTTTATCGGGACCGACAGACTAAATTGCTGCGCTATTGCGCCATTGTCGAAAATCAGATTTAACATTCGAACAAAGCATTAAATTTCGCTGTTCTTTCGCGATCGCCATGTTTATGAATTCGCCGATAGCGCCCCCCTTTAACTGCCTTCCGTTAGAACCGTAACTAATATCATTACAGGCGTCGAATATTAATGTTCCTTTATTTCGTTATTTGCATGGTAATCGTTATTACCGTCATTCTCTGTATTCAATTGCGAATTTCGGATAATGAACCGTGATGTACATCCAGAGATTCTCCATAAAAGATTCAACACTTTTTAACACCAAAACCTAAGTAACCTAACCTAACTTAACCGGTCAAATGACTGTTCTACAAGATTTTTATTATAAATGACACAATTTGTGAATTCATTCTTCTGATATCTGCATTGATCTTCAAGATGAAGAATTAATGTGTGTATTAACATATGTTCCGTGGTTTGTTTATTTATTTTTTAATTTCAAATTAAGTACCCATTATACGTCGGTAGGTTTAGTGTTAACAACTTTTAATATTAAAACTACCAAACCGGTCAAATAACCGCTTTACAAGTTTCTTATTATAAGGTACACATTTTGTTAAAATACATTCCTTGAAATCAGAACTGATTTTCATCAAGATAAAGAATTAATATGTGTACTAATTTATGTTTCGTGATTTGTTCATTTATTTTTAATTTCAAAATAAATACACATTATATGCCGGTAGGTTTAGCGTTAAAAAATTTAACTACTTTAAAAATAATTTTAAAAAGTAGATTGTTCGAATTTGGAAAAAGCTAACCCCGCAAAACTTCTACGTTTCAAACTAGGTGAAAATCGTAAGAATATAAGAAAATGGGACAAGAACTGTTGCCCGTATCTAAGCCAAATAAATTGCCGGGGAAGTAAGAACGGGGGAAGCAGTTTAAATAGGGAAGCTCATACAAAGTGGGTATAGTTCACATCTCGGAACTATAATAGCCACGGGACGTATAGCCAGAAGGAGATTGGACGAAATTAGATTAGATCAGAGCTCATTACACTTCGGCTTAAGAGTGAATTAGGTAGAGAATGGGCTGTCGGGGTTGCGACGGAGAAAACTCCCCTAGCTAGAGGGGTTGCATCGTCCACTGTTATTTTTCCCGTAATCCATCACTGGCCGGGGGGAAAAAGCAGCAGAAGAAGGCCGATATAGTCGTTTGGTCGTTTGAAACGCGTATGCAGTAACATGCGTTATTAATATACATGAATAGGCGGCCCTCGACTTGTTCCTTCAACTATGCTAATCTCCTGCGATACGAGTGAAGTTTTTCGATCGTTTCGCATTAAAACCGGTCACGCGCTGTCTACATATTACGTAAACTGATCTATATCTTCACACCCGTAGATTTTATAATTTTAAGAACTTCTGGTCCGAACAGAATTTTTCTGAGGCAAAAAAAAGTTCGAGGAAAATTTGTTTGGTTTTCGAAAAGTGGATATTAAGAGTTATGGCTAAAGGTATCGATCGGGGAAGTTTGCAAACGCTCATCGTGGTAGAGACGTCGTAAATACGGTGCGAGGTATTACCAACTACAAGAATTTTGCCCCGTTAATTGCACTTTGTCTCCGTTCTTGCCGGCGTTGCTGTTATTTAAGCCCGGCGAGCGATCAGGGGAATAGCAATATAATAAATCCGTCGCGTGCGTAGTAGGGGGCACGTTTCTAGATATTTTATGCGCTTTACCACGCGCTCGCTTTAATTAATTCTGTAGCAACAACTAAGCTCGGAGAGCTTATAACGAGCTTTTCCCTGCACTCTGGGGACTCCTCTTTGGCTTTCCTAGAAATCTCTCTGCTCCTCTTTCTCCTCCTTTATCCCGTATATCCTGTTTTCGCGCATCGACCTGCCGGATGTGTGTCAGCGACGCGTTATGCTGCTGCTTTCTGCTTTATTCGGCGCTCGTTAGACGTCCCGTTTAAACGAACCATCTTGATTCTTAATTAAGGAAGACGCGAAGCTCGTAACCGAACTGGAAAATAAGGTTTTTCGTTGTGCTCGTTTTTTTCGCGAAACGAATCGAGCGATCAGTATTCATGGAACAGCATGGACCGGTTACATTTCGCTGCCGAGGGTTTTTAGGTCGCGGTAAAGAACGTGGATTTACTTCCAGCCACGTATAATTTACTCGAAATGCTTCCATTTATCTCGATGGACGCGCAGTAAATAGACTTTATTCTAAAAGCTCATCAATATTTATAGACACGCGATAGCTGTACAACGTTATGGCCTATCGAAGTGTGTCAGGGAAGTCGAGCTATAAGGTAAACAAACATCTTTTCGTTTTATGGAGAGAATTATAACGTAGGAAGTTCTCGACGCGAGAATATAATCGATACACGTGTTTTACGATGACAGGAGTATTCTTCGGAACAAGCTTTCGAAAGGATCGTTATTGATTGTCTGAACGATCTAGAGTAATCGTTTCGAACGCTTTAGACACTGTTTACCTCGGGATTTAATGGCGGAAGAAGCGTACCGAAATTATAGCGAAAATTCGAAACTGAATTGCAACGGTAATCGTCGCAGTAGAAATAGACGAATATAGTCAGACGCGTTGAAAGTTTAATTATCGAGTATAAATTCAATATTCATTGTTCGGACGTTTCGTAAAACCTCGAAAGCAGACACTCTTTCAGCATAATCAATATCACTAAAGGCCGAGTACCAGCTTCAGCTCGGTCATAAAAAACTTCTCGCAACGTCGAAACAATATTTTATCGAAACAAGCAGCGTTTCCAGAAGCTCTCAAAGTAAGTTCGCCCGTGAGATGACCATAATTGCCAAGATGATTGAACGCGGTTACCGTCGTCTATCATCGGTAAATCGTGCCTAATGAAAAATAATGACGGATCTCGGAAGTTTCAGCCGAGTGAAAATAAAATTACTCCCCAACGGCATCCGTGATAAAATGCAATGACAATTTTCATTGACTTATGGCCGACTGGTCGTGCGATAAATTGCGACCCATTCATTTTCACTCAGGTGAGAAAAAGCCGGATTCGTCCGTTCTGTCCTTTTCACCCTGACTTCTGGTAATTGGAGCGGTCGTTTGACGCGGATGGTAACTCGCGTTATGACAACGGAGTCCGAGTCGTTGGTTACGACCACTGTACTCGGTGCAATTGCATTCTCTCCTCTGTCCTATTATGATGCCAGACGGCCATCATTGTCATGATCCACATACAGCTGCCTTGGAATTCCAGCTATTTCAGTTAGCGAGTCAAGCTTTCATCCGCTTGATATCAACTGTCGCAACTGCTTATCTAATTGTGTGTTCCGGTGTTCAAAGCATGGGCTGACCGATAAACAGGAAATATCAAATAGCAACTTTGATAAGAGTTAATAGCTACTACTTTTAGAGACTGATACTATTAGGAGCTATTATCTGGGTTGCAAACTAATAATTTGCAATTTTTACAGACTTTCAAGAAGTACTAAATGCTAATCTCATATAATGTAGTCATATGTAGCCATATGTGGCGTAACGAATGTTAAGAGGATTTTCATTTAGTACAAATAGGATATGTCAAATAGTACAACTCAACTAATAGACTGCAATTTTTAGAGGCTACCAAGCAGTACCAAATGTTATAGTAGTCTCATAGATACCCCCACATATGATCACATATGGTGCAACGAATGTTAACAGAATTTTCATTTAGTACAAATAGGATATGTCAAATAGTGCAACTCAACTAATAGACTGCAATTTTCAGAGGCTACCAAGCAGTAGTAAATTTTATAGTCTTATAGATACCCCCACATATGATCACATATGGTGCAACGAATGTTGACAGAATTTTTATTTAGTACAAATAGGATATGTCAAATCGTACAACTCAACTAATAGACTGCAATTTTTACAGGCTACCAAGCAGTATCAAATTTTATAGTCTCATAGATACCTCCACATATGATCACATATGGTGCAACGAATGTTAACAGAATTTTCATTTAGTACAAATAGGATATGTCAAATAGTACAACTCAACTAATAGACTGCAATTTTTAGAGGCAACCAAGCAGTACCAAATTTTATAGTCTCATAGATACCTCCACATATGATCACATATGGTGCAACGAATGTTAACAAAATTTTCATTTACTACAAACAGGATATGTCAAATAGTGCAACTCAACTAATAGACTGCAATTTTTAGAGGCAACCAAGCAGTACCAAATGTTATAGTCTCATAGATACTCCCACATATGATCACATATGGTGCAATGAACGTTAACAAAATTTTTATTCAGAACAAATAGAAAATATCGAATAGTGTAACTCAACTAATAAGCTGTAACTTTTAGAGATTGCCAAGGAGTACCAAATGTTACAGTCTCATATACATATACATCCATATGTGATCACATATGGTGTGACGTATGTTAACAGGATTTTCATTCACTACAAATAGAAAATATCAAATAGTGTAACTCAACTAATAAGCTGCAACTTTTAGAGACTGCCAAGCAGTACCAAATATTACAGTCTCATATACATATACATCCATATGTGATCACATATGGTGTGACGTATGTAACAGGATTCTCACTCACTACAAATAGAAAATATCAAATAGTGTAACTCAACTAATAAACTGCAATTTTTAGAGACTGCCAAGCAGTACCAAATATTACAGTCTCATATACATATACGTCCATATGTGATCACATATGGTGTGACGTATGTTAACAGGATTTTCACCTATTACAAATAGAAAATATCAAACAATATAACTCAACTAATAAGCTGCAACTTTTAGAGACTGTCAAGGAGTACCAAATACTACAGCCTCGTAGACATACCCATGTGTGGCCACATATGGTGTGACGTATGTTAATAGGATTTTCATTTAGTGTAAATAGGAGATATCAAATAACGTAATTCAATTAATAAGTAGCAACTTTTAGAGACTGCTAAGTAGTCAAATGCTAGTCTCATAGAAACCCATATATGATGATATATGATGAGATTTTCAGAGCCTTTTTAGACCTCATAAGTTCATGAACTCTAACGTATGTCAAAGGACGAAATTACTTTGGCTCGAAATCTCTGATCCGACTTTGCCGGGGCACCTTTGCCCGAAGGATTTGCACGCGGATCACATTGGCGTTTAGAGATTAAGATATTTAAGGGACTCCGGCTGCGGTTCCTGGCCCGCTCCTGTCCGTATTTCACCGCAATTTTCAAGCAGAAAGCGCCACGGAGAGGGAACAGAGAGGATTTCGTCGCCGGTGATCTGAATATTTAGATCGCTTTGGAACTCCGAGGCGAACGACCCTTATCAAAGCATGAAAAGATCGTTTTCGAGTTACGATCTTGCCAGTTTTTTTTGTTGAACGGAATTGCTGGTTAACCAGGGTGCACTCGTAACAATAACGCGGAAACGCGGAGCAATTTTCAGCAAGGGAACACGTATCGACATGTCGCTCGGTTTTGAAATTTCATCGAAAAATCTGACATATGAAACGTATACGCTTACAGTCAGTGCACAATCAAATTGATCCACGTTGTCGATGAGTTTCGAGGTCGATGAAAAATAACATTGTCACGTACGCGCGCGGAATAAGCCTAGATAATTCATTTTCGGGGAAGTGCTCGTTAAAGTCCGGAAGGATGACGAGAAAATTATTTGTACCAGCGACTGGTTAATTAACGAGGGTGTTGCAATTTTCGTTGCGATTCTCGCGACTCTCAAAGCGACTCGAGCCACCCCCTGCGGTCTGAATTAATCCCCGTGATAAAGCAGTCGGCGAAGTTAGTCGAAAAAGCTGGCTAATTAATGAGGGTGTTGCTTTTTTCGTCGCGAATTTCTCAGAACTTTCGGAGGTAACCCACACGATCTTCCACCCCCCCGTGGCGCGAATTAATCCCGCCGATAAAACAGTCGAGGCTAATGCCAGGCACGAGGAAAAATGAATACAAGCTGTTCCTTTCAGGGCGGCGTTAATTATCGCGAGCCGGCTCACGTGCGTATTTAGTGTAAATCAAAGAATTAAATAGGCCTCGAGTGCCAGCACATCGGTCTCTCGAACACCGGCCAGGAAAGCTGACCAACCCCGATAAATAAGTTCGATAACGCCTGCCTTATCTTCTTAAATAGGCAATGTAATTTAATCACGGGTCGCGTGACCCTGTCACGGATTTGTCTCTCTAACCACGTTGTGGACGAAGCTATGCAGATCGAGTCGCGTTAGTTATTTTTTCCTTGTCACCGCAGATTGCGGGAAATAAATAGCATCGTGTACGCGTATGCGCGCTGCTCGCGGTATAACTTTCGCGTCCCGCCAACGGGGATGATTTGTGGATGGGAACAAGACGCGAGCAAAACGACGGGAATATTGATATATGTGGCCGCGATAAGTTCCACTCGCTTGTTCCAACTTGTTCGAACGAGCCACGACTTACGTACTTGAACCGCCGCTGCTTTTAATGGAATTACTGCCCGTAGCTTTGTTGCATTCTCAACGATGTCAATGTGGATTTGCTCGTTGTTCAGATACCGTTTTCAATTCTATTACGAGACAATCTTACGAAAGTGCGCTAATGGATACTCCATTTGCCGATTCGAAAACTTGCGAAATTTCGAAATTGGAAATAGCTGTATGCACCGTGCCCTAAGGTATACATTTGATATGCTCTTCACTGATACGGAACGTAAGCAGTGATTTATTTTATAAGGCGCCCCGGGCTTTGCTCGATAAAAAGCGGTACATCATTGCGAACAAAAATATGGGGTCGGTACTAACTTTGATAAGCACGATAGAAGTTTGTACTAGTTGGAAAAAGTGTTTACCAGCGTCATCTCGAAGCTGCAATTTTTAGAGACTGCCAAGGAGTACCAAATATTACAGTCTCATATGCATATATATTCATATGTGATCACATATGGTGTGACGTATGTTAACAGGCTTTTTACTTACTACAAATAGAAAATATCAAACAGTGTAATTCAACTAATAAGCTGCAACTTTTAGAGACTGCCAAGCAGCACCAAATATTACAGTCTCATATACATATACATGCATATGTGATCACATATGGTGTGACGTATGTAACAGGATTCTCATTCACTACAAATAGAAAATATCAAATAGTGTAATTCAATTAATAAGCTGCAATTTTTAGAGACTCCTAAGGAGTACTAAATACTACAGCCTCATAGACATACCCATGTGTGGTCACATATGGTGTGACATATGTTAACAGGTTTCTTACTGCAAATAGAAAATATCAAACAGTGTAACTCAACTAATAAGCTGCAACTTTTAGAGACTGCCAAGCAGTACCAAATATTACAGTCTCATGTACATATACATCCATATGTGATCACATATGGTGTGACGTATGTAACAGGATTCTCATTCACTACAAATAGAAAATATCAAATAGTGTAACTCAACTAATAAGCTGCAACTTTTAGAGACTGCCAAG
Source organism: Megachile rotundata (assembly GCF_050947335.1). NCBI lineage: Eukaryota > Metazoa > Arthropoda > Insecta > Hymenoptera > Megachilidae > Megachile > Megachile rotundata. The sequence goes on from NC_134996.1 coordinate 12,311,324, forward strand.
CAGTACCAAATACTACAGCCTCATAGACATACCCATGTGTGGCCACATATGGTGTGATGTATGTTAACAAGCTCTTTACTTAATACAAATAGAAAATATCAAACAATGTAACTCAACTAATAAGCTGCAACTTTTAGAGACTGCCAAGCAGTACCAAATATTACAGTCTCATATACATACCCATGTGTGGCCACATATGGTGTGACGTATGTTAACAAGCTCTTTACTTACTACAAATAGAAAATATCAAACAATGTAACTCAACTAATAAGCTGCAACTTTTAGAGTACCAAATATTACAGTCTCATATACATATACATCCATATGTGATCACATATGGTGTAACGTATGTTAACAAGCCTTTTATTTACTACAAATAGAAAATATCAAACAATGTAACTCAATGAACGAGCTGCAACTTTTAGAGACTGCCAAGGTCCTAACTTTGATAAGCACGATAGAAGTTTGTACTAGTTGGAAGAAGTGTTTACCAGCATCATCTCGAAGTAAAAATTCATGTTCAAATATGAAGAACATCTCGGGGGAGGAGGACAGGATTGTAACGTTACGGGGAGCATCCCCCGGAGATAATATTAGTCAGAATCGTTGCAACTAGGTCGCTTACATCGTTAAAACGGTTACGTTCAATAAATGTTAACGAGATGAGCTTGTATCAAAGATGAATGAAAAATTGGCACGCAATTGCAGATTTTCATGTAGTCGACTTTTACAACGAAGGAGTCGAGTGAAATAGTCGAAACGAACGATCCGGAAAGAAACATAACCTGTAATACTTTATTGTTCGATGAGATCACGGGTCGCAAACTCGTAACGCGAAAATGTATTTCTCCCGGCATGCGAATTACATTCACGCGATAATAAAAAAGGTAAATATTCGTAGGAAACGTGAATTAAATTCATCCGTTTTGCTAGGGGAAAGGTAAAAATATCAACTGGAACATTTGCATAACAACGACTCGACGCTTTTGTAATTTACTCCGCCGAACAATCACCGTACAATTTCTGGCCACGGTATTTGTTTCGTTGACGTTCTTTAGTTCCGCTGGCTGAGCCATTATGACGGCAAATAAACATTCTTCATCAAAATGATATTGTTAATTTTTAAGAGAAACGAAGGAAAAGAAAATCACGGTGAATGCATCTCGCAGTTCCAATTTTCAACTGTAGTTAACACTTTGACGCTTTAACGATCAAGCTTTCTCTCGCGAATTCGTGTCAATACGCGTCGCTAAGCGTAATAACAGCATACTTTTACAGGATCAGCTTTTACGGTATTTTCTTCGCGAATGAAAAGACCAGTTAAGTCGAGTAACAAATCCGAGTAATCGTATTAAAACAATTATTAGAGCTGGATGAATGGCAAGGAAAACTCTGGTAATGAATTACCGCGATACAGCCTTAGGGTAGATCAAGAAACCTTTTTTAGTAAAAAAGCTTTTTAAATCGATGGAAAGTCCCACGTCTTTGCAATTTATCGGCGCATAAGCTGCAGCGTATTGGCCCTATTAGACTCGTTAACGATCTCGGATCAGATTTCATCGTTCCTTCGAAACGAGCCGGCATTTCCTTGATCGTCCCGTACGATCAAAATAAAAGGGAAAAGGAAGAGGGAGCAGCGAAAGATAAAAGCAATTAATTAAAGCTCGAAGCCTTCTTTTCTTCCCACCGTCCTTTACCTACTTTTTTTACTCCTATCTCGCGTAAATCCTGCGCTCAAAGGTCGATCCTTTTCTTGTCCGGCGCGAGAACAAGTCGACGACACGACGTATCCATTATGGGACAAGTGGGCCACGTCGCGAAATAATGGAACGGTCATGATTTTGTAAGTTTATCGTCACGTGACGCGGAAATGCAACGGAGGCGCAGACTTCTGCGTTTAAAGCGGGTCGAGGGTGCTCGCGCTTAGGCTCGTAATTAAAACACGCCGGAACTTAATGTTTCCTACTCTACGAGGACTTTGCAATAACAAACCTCGTGAAAGCGTGTAGAGTACATTTATAGTTCGTTGTTTTATCCGTCAGATCGAGGTATTGTACGGTCTTGAATAGGATCGTCATGAACCCTTCCAGCGAAAGTGTCCATGAATTTACAATGGCGGCCGACGCATTCGAACTGAATTTTTTTGTCGTCGTACAAAGGGACATTCAGCGATTACAACGATCGAGTCGCGATCGCCGCAAAACTCGTAGGACGGGATGGCTCAATTTATCATCCAGATAAAGGAATCACAATGGTTCCTCCGCCGACCGAGTTCGATAACGTGCAGCCAAAGCTACGAAACTCGGCGGCGACGAAGCGAGGCAATAAGATAAGATTTCGAAAAGTTCTGCGTTCGGATGAAAAGAAACTGGCTGATACACGTACGTACCGTCACACGATTGTTCAGGATGTTGCTGCGCCTTTTTATCTCCCGCCGAAGCTTTTTCTGATCGGAGTCGTACTAACTATCGATGATTTCGAACGCTGTACTACATCTACTTTTTCATTTCGCGACATCGCAAAGTTGCACAATTGAAAAAGTCTATTGTAACGGAAAATAAAGCGTAATCGATTCTACAATGGGGAAATTCTATTAACCGTGGCAGCTATCAGACTTCCATGTTTGCCAATTTCACTAGAGCATTTTGCTTTCTCCGAGTTCATCGTTTCGCTTTATTTCGCGAACGTACAATTTTTTCCTTTCATCTCGTTACCGTGAACCGTTGCTACAATAGATTTTTGTAGTCTTTGTTTCAGAAAAAATGTTTTTTTTTGCGCATTGTTTGGAATCGGTTAGCGTGTCGAGCGTAAAAGCAGCGATACAGAGTATAACATTTTGCGACAGACATTAGCGCGGATTTTAGAACGGTATCCTCTTCACAACGGAATTTTTCCTGGAAAAAAAATCTGCCGCGTTTATGCTTGAACGATAATTCCGTAACTGTATATTTTCCAGAACGCACAATGCCGTTGCAAACTAAAAATCTCGAAACCGGGAAAAAGTAAATGGCGAGAGAAAGATAATCGTCGTCACAAAAATAAATCGAAATGGGTACATTTTCCCTGTTTTAAAGGAATTATCTTCACGATTGTAATCCGGAGACTCACGGAATTGAAAGCTATTTCTACGAACGCAATTTCCTACGTGTAAACAGTTCCTGGGATACGAGGTAAGAAGGGCTAAAACAAACTTGCGACTGTTCGGAAGCTCTGTAGTCTCGGAGGAGTCGTTGATAACTGCACGGTTTAATTTCAACCATTTTCACGCATTAATAGCAAGCCTTGTCTGAATCGAGATCGTTAAACAACTGTAGCAAACAGTAAGTTTATAAATTATTACTTTTCTTCCCCTCCTGTCTTCCGAAATAATTAAGGACTTTTCTTCGTCGTCCATGAAACGAAGAGGCATTTACATGAAACTTCCTTCTCTCATGGACGTTCAATTTACCGTAGAAAATTTGGATACAAAGTTGCGTGTCGAAGGGAATTGCCAAAGTTGTTCGTCCAGAACGACAATGGCGCAAACGAGGTGTGAACCGAGTGTTCTAAGAGTAGGCGTTTGATTTTGGAGAGGAGCGGACGAGTTTCGTGTACATTCGTAACAGCACGCCACGCCGCGTCCCGTAATTAGTTTACTAGATCGATATTAAGAGAACAAAGGAAGTGTCGTTTTGAGGCAAAAAGAAAGCTTTCTTTGTGACCGTGTGTATCATTCCGAGGCACCTAGACTGACCCATGAATAATGCATCCTATAAATTCGCGTCGCACGCACGCATGCATGCCGCCGGTAATTCCATTAGTGGCACCAGTTTGCCGCTCGATAGCTACCCGCGTTCTCGATCGAATGACTTTTGCTCCGCATGGATCAACCAATTTTTTGATCCATAAATAAATTCTGTACGTGAGATAAAACTGGGTCAACCGTTCGAAACAAATAATTTTTACAAAACGTATTTACTAAATTTCGTACAACGTTAAATAAACCTATCTAAAATAAAATCCTGCGGAAAGTAGAATGCTATAGAAACTAAAATTTCTATTGCATCAATGAGAGCATATGGATACTTGTCAATTTTTTCCGAACGAATGGATCCTTCACTTTCGAGCAGATAACGTTTTGAACAGAGCGTGAAATTTACCTTCGGTGCACATGAAGAGTATGGCAGCAATGGACAGCCTCGCCTGCCACCTCAAAGCCATGTCCGCAACTGTTTTTTCGATGTCGTTCACTCTGATACCGATTCACATCCTCTTCGCCGGGTGACAGCGCACCGTCCACTCACTGTCACGCAAATCACGAACGCGGGAAATTTCTAAAGCAATATTATCATCGTCGGAAGCGTGTCCGTTGCTAAACGATAACAACGACAACGAAAGATCCGAGGCAGGTTCGACGTTAGTCCGATCCGAAACAGCGCGACGCTTCGATCGCGTTAGAGGATCGATTATCCTTCCGTCTATTGTCCTGTGGATCTTCCATAGGACGTTTGCACTCCTTGGGCGTAAACGAGCGAAAAACTCGCGCACACACTCGCAGGACCCGACGTTGCGATGTCACCTTTTGCGCTGGGCGCGGGGTGCATCGGAACCTTCAACGATCCTTGGATCTTCCGGGTTCGTTGCACTCTTCTGGGTCTCTGGTTGCAATTATCACTGGTACCGCTCGAACGTTCAGCGCACTTTTAGACCACAAACAAAAGCGTCTTTAAGTCCGTTTTAAGCGCATCATCTCTAAACGTTACTCAACATCACTTTTTTAAAACGTTCAGTCTAACGCATCCTGGCAGTCAACGTTTTCACGTGTCTCACTGAAACGTCGGTTTATCCGTTGATCTATACTCCTGACCGCACGATTTACACTGAACTCGAAACCCGAATGAACGTACGAAAGATCTTTAGTCCCCCCTCATTTCCAGCGGAGTATAACTCGTATAAACGGTGGCGAGATTTTCTTAAGAATTTGGACTTTGTGTACACGGCATCGTACAGAAGGACGCGTCGACACGCACCACGTCTTGATTCGGTGGCAGATTTACCCTGACTGGGGAGATTGTCGGCCGTGGGAGCATGCGCGCTTCCGATCCACCTCCTGTGATGGTGGAAACGCGCAGAGGGTCCACGAACAGGGTCCGCGCACACGTAAAGTCCTCTCGACACACCAGGATTTTCGTACACACGTATGCAGGGTGCGTGTGTGTCCGCTACGAAGTTCACCAACATTGCTGCAGACGGATATACGTGTAGTCGTAAGGGTAGCCCTTGTCGGTCACGACGTACGGCACTGTGTGTCACGGGCAGAAAGTGTGGCAGGGCGTGCAACGGGTACGAAATCGAGGTACGAAATCTACCATACTTTTTAGAGGGCTGCAATTAATAATTGGCTGATAATCGAAGCGATTACTGGAAAGGTAACAGAGACTCTCAGGGGAGATTCTGATTTAGGACAAGGAATTTAATCCTTTACACTCAATTTCTTTTACCTTTTAAGGGTGCTCAAAATATATTAAAACAGGGTGGAGTATGTAATACATCTGTCAGTAAATAAATGATAATATTCAACCAATTTATCTGAATTATAAGAAATATGATGGCGAGCCACTCTTGAGGAGAGGATTAATACAAAAATGATAATCATTCGATCATCTACCTAGATCAGAAGCTACCCTCAAGGCTACGGTAAAATTGTAGATGCTTCAAGTTTATTTTCACTTCTAATATTTAGTCCCCATAAATCAATAACTAAGGAGTCTGAAATAATTTGTTCTAAAATTTATAATTTCAGTTCACTGCAAAAGTAGTAGAGCAAATAGTAGTAACGTCAATAATTTTGATCGTTTGAAATTGCAGTAAGATTGATGTAAAAATATGTGTCACTGTTATGTTTGATATTTTGGAGTGATTTACAGCAAGTATTAATATCAATGCGGTCTTGTTTTTGTACTATTCAAAGGCTCATTAGCATTGCCGTGCTTTCTGGCCGTGGAACAAGGATTAATGTCCAAACGCGTTGAAGAATGTTCGAATAAAATGCGAGGGATTATTATGGGCGACAGGTTGAAAAATCAGCCGGTGATCTTAATTTTCCGCGCGTCACGTGCGATCAGATAGCGTTAGACGCGATTATGGGATCGTCGAACAGTAGGACGGCGCATGGAAAATATGTAAAGAGGGTGCAATATTTTGACGACACAAGGTGGAAACAAATGACGTTACCGGCGCTCGTATTACCGGCACAAGCCTCAAGCTTAACAACTATCCGGGAAAGTTTGATGAAATCTACTTTATAACCTTCGCTTTGTGAAATATTTGCAGGAAAATTTCGCTCACGCGGGACACTGATGTAATAACTTCTGCTTTTCGCGCGATGAATACACGTTTCGTGCACGCTCGCACGCGCCACCGCTGAGAATTATGAGCTAACGCCGGTATAATTCATTCGGACGAATACCGAAATTCGAATTCTCCCTCCGTTCACGCCGATATCGGAACGGAGTATCAATTCTTCAAATTTCTCGCAGCCCATTGATTTGGTTAACAACAAAATCCTCGTGTTCGAAATGATTTAAACAAGGAAATGCCTCTTTGCCGTGATTGGATGTACTTAGCGTACATACCTGGCAAATTGACCTACTCAACCGAGATTATGTTCTCTATCCCCTGTACGTATTGCCTGGTAGGTCGAACTCTGTCGGGCTTTCAATTTCGGTATCGTTTGCTCGCACGAGTTGCCTGTCGCAACGTTATCGGTAAACTGTTTATGAACTTTCAACACATTGGAGCATAGGAATTATATTTAAACCGTGTATCATATGCAAGAAATCGATATGTAGACCTTGTAAAATAAATTAGAAGCAAAGTGGGACTACTTATTCACCGAGTGATTTTCTTAAATTGCAAGCGAGCCTCATATCGGAAAACGTATCTTTTTGCCTACGCTCTTCACATAAAAAAAGTACTGTTCGCTACTGTGCTCTGAATAGAAACCGCGCACACATCAGACGAACTTTCAGAATCGATTTCTAGCAAATGAAAACACATTTCCGCCATATTTTTTCATTTACGATCGTCTTTCTGTATCGAGTCCATTGAGCCGCGCCTAATGAGCCTTCGCTAAATTTCCAAGTGATCCCTTTAAAAAAACGCGATGAAAAGACAGTATCACCGTGCTTCTCGATGAACTTCAACCTGTTAAAGTAGGTTTTTTCAAAACATTTTTACGTATACCGCGAAGCACCGCAAAAGGATACGAAATCAATGGAAAGCTGTCATTTGCCGGTCGCGATCCCGTATCAGTTTCACAGCGCAAATCGCGAGGTGTTCATTCAAAAAAACCGACCCGACGTACAAGCTTCCAAGCCAAAGTTATAAATAACGTTTCGCGTGACGAGCGTGCCTTTGCAGACGCGGAGCCATTCATCAGCTACGCCCAGCACGTGAACCCAAACCGATAACGACGCCATGCCGGGAGACTCGATCGTTCGATGAAAGGCGACCTGTCGAACCAACCGCGAATCGCTCTCGCCCCTTCTCGATCTAGTTGCCTCTTTTGTTAACCGCAAGCCACTACTAGAAAACACCAAATAAATTGAAAATAAATACGAACCGATTGCCCCCAACGGAAATAAATTGTTTCTTTGTAACGATCTAGGGAGGATTGTTCACTGGATCATAGTTGAGTAAATTTTAATTTGAGTAAGTCTTGTCACGAATGGGGTATCGAAATTAGAAGCTTAACAGCTAGAAAAGCGTCAAACAATCTTCCTAATCTTGCAAGCTCCTATACCTCTCTTATTGAAGTAAAAGCTGAAGACGTGCTAATGACAACAGTCAACGCCCACAATAATAAACAAAAGCTGAAGAAGCGTATCTCACTTGCGTTAATAGCTAGAAAAGCGTCAAACAATCTTCCTAACCTTCCCAGCTCCTATACCCCTCTTAAAAGCTGAAGAAACTTGCGTTAATAAAATATCAGAGAAGGAATTAACAGTCAAACGAATTCATTGTTTCTCGAGTAGGTTCCGGGTCGAATCGGACAGCACCTAATTTCAGTAGCAGCGAGCGTATCAGAGGTAGCCGACAATTACAGCCCGTAAAACCGGTGGCGCTGTAAGGTCCTGGCAGGCATAACTTGCGGTTGCCATGATAAAGTCGAGCGATAAGGGTGTCCCGGCATGTGTGCACACGAAATCCGGAGGAACAAAAGGGGGTTAGATCGCGGGTGTCGAGCAACTGGCAGCCAGGTAAACGTTTGTCTCCAGGTGAAAGGCGTCGACCTACGTGCCAGCCAAACACGACTAGGACACGCTAAGATTTCCGATATTTCGAAATTGATGCCGATAACGAGCTTTCATGTAGCCGTTCTTGTTCCCGTGTTGCTTTATCGGACCCACGCACGAACGTTTCCGCACGAAATTGAAAAACGCCTGCCTAAAGGAAACACGTCAAGCATGAATTCTTATACCCTTTTCTCCGCGAAAATTTCGAACTGAATTTCATACTGCTTGCTGTTTGAATACCGAATTCTGTTGCGGATCCCCTGGAGTCGCATATTTTTCTTTCGGAGATGATTCGGAAAGGTGGAAATTTTTGGTGCATAGAGAATTAACGCTGGATGTAACTTGACTGCGCATAGAATAAATTTTCCAGAGTAATTGCGAGTTCGACGTAATTAGTATTCGCGCAGCGGGTGTGATACATTGTTATCGCGCAATATTGACAGCGAATTTGAATCTTTTAATAAGCTGAACCGAGTTGCCTGCTTAGTTGGACGCCTATTTTGGAATTCAAAGTTTAACGAGGAAGTCGCGTAGAATCAGAGAGCCGCGATAGAAGCGAGAACAAAAGTAAACGCGTCTCTGCTTCGAACTCGATGACGATAAGGCATGAAATTAGTTTGCCAGCGGGAAGTTTTCCGAAAGTTTGTCGAACAAGCGTCAAATTGCATCGACTAACAAACTCGTTGCTTTTCGCTGTTCGAAAGCCTTTATATCTTCGAATGAAATTTTGACAGGCTCTAATCTTTCGTGTGCGAGAACTTCGTGTTAACTGTATACTTTATATGCTGATGAAATTTTGTTGCGTAAGTGTACAGTGGCACGTATTACCCAGCATCAATGTTTGCGATTTATAGTTAAATATTTCTCAAGAAATCCGTGCTGGAAATTTTGCTGGCCGAGTTCCAGGCATTTTTGCCACGGATCGTACTTCCCGGTTAAAATAATAAGCTTATACTTTGTGGCTCATGAATATACGAGATCAAAAAGGCAGGGATTAAAGAGACTGGATCTATGATAAACTCGTGCTGTTCGTTTCTTGTATCGCGATTTCTCTCACGTATGCGTTGTACCTAAGCGAATCACTGACATGGAAAAACATCTGCGCTCCGCGAATAAAGCTTCGAGAAATAAAAAATAGACGCGCGTGTAGGTTTCCGCGTACGTCGAATATTCCTGCGTGTGAATTTGGTATTTTGTTAAACTAATTAGCTACGAATATTAATGATCGAAGAATTTCACCGTGCACACAGAGCGGAAGCTTTCAGTCAAATTAATTGCAGCGCAAAATATTAAATTTCATAGAGACTGAAACTGATGAGCGGGGTTTCGTTGTTTGCTTCAACAAGGTACACTGAAATATCTACCTCTCGATAGTAGATAACGAAGTTACATTCCGATAGATTCGTTCCACGCGTGACTATCTATTAGCCTGTTGGAAAACGAAACTTCAATGGCCTTTTGTCGGACGACCAATATTGGAGAAGTTCGATCCGAGCTTTGCTTCCCAGGACGTTCTTTCCTCCCTTGTCCGAATGACGGTTCGAAGCATTACGCGAACATTTATCTTGTTAACGAATTGGCAAACTTCTGGACACACGGTTTGCCCAGATTTCTGCCTTATCGATTTCCCTTTGCTGAACACAAAATGTCGTACACTATAATCAGGCATTACGTTGCAATTTTTGCTGTAATCCCGAAAATTTACGCGACGCGAAACACGTTCGAGAAAATAGGGATTACGAGGGTCGTAGAAAGCCATGCAAATTTCAACGTCGTTTCGCTATTTTACGTGGAAAACGATCGTTTTTTATATTTCTGTCCTCCGGAAGATAATGTACTTACCCTCTGAACGTAAGCCTCGAGTTAACAACCTTAGCTATTACTCGAGTACGATGGTACTTGGCCCTTGAAGGGTTCGTTCGTCGAGCACCCCGACGCCGTCGGCTGTATGCTAACTGAAAATTAACGTGCCAGCGAAACCTTTAAAATCAACGAGAATTTATGCTCGTTGAAAGTCGTTACACACGCGTTTCGAGACTTCCTTATCTCCGCAGCCGGGTCTCGATCTCCCGGAACGGAAACCTGCAATTTACCCCGACAATATTTCTTTCGCGAAATTCCTCCTTTCGTCTCTCGAAAGTTCCGCTATTTCGATGAGGAATAATTGAACAACGTAAGCAGAGTCACGGTGAACGTTCGCGGCAACAGTAAGGGTGGGATAAACGCGAAATAATTTCTCTCGTCGCTTTGAACGCGACTTTCTCGCGAATCAACGAATTAAAGCATCGCACCTGTTGGCTCCGGAGAGCGCGAAGTTGAACAACCGGTTTAAACGCGGTGAAATTGTTTCAGGTTTCAAGTTTCTCGAACAATTTCCGCCGGATTCGAGCCGGCGATAAGCGTCGTCGGAGATAAAGTTTGCTCGAAGTTCAGGACGAATGGTTCATCCAACGGAAGCTTATCATTTCGCCGGGAACGCAACGAGTTTCGGAATTCAGATGAGTCGCCGATATTTCACGTATCTGCGAGTCCGAGGTCGTGGAAACGCTTCCTAATACTCAATTTCGTAAACAGTTATTTTTAAAATTTTCAACGTGTGATTTTCTCATGTGAAAAGCGTGAATTTCCACATCCGGAAATTTCTAGCCATAATACGGAACGCAGGACGAAATTTTCTTTTAATTTACCCTAGCGCAGCGAACGGAAAAATATTTTTCGTGGAGCGAACGTCAACTGGGATGGCTGGGTCGGGGTTACAGAAATGTTTTCTGTGAAACGAACGTCAAATAGGATGCCGTGACCCGCAAGAAATTGTCGAGTGTTCGTGCACGAGTGTCATAGCACTTCAATTTTGGAAACTCAAACTTTGCGACCAATTGAATCGAAACGATACGAGTTTTCTGTTTGGCTTTCATTTGCCGAAGTGAGATTAGGAAAATTACTTGTTTTTACTGGTGCATCGCAATTTATCGTAGCAGTTACTATTTGCACCCTCTGACGCGGAGAACAATAACGCGATATCGAGTGCTCAAAGCGGATTCAAGTAACCTCGATAACACCCTCCGCGTGAGGTCGGAGACGAAATCGAAGGGTTCTCCACTCCTTCGCTCGTTGAAGTTGGAAATCGAAGGCCTTCGAAATTATTCGAGTGTAAATTAGGTCGTAATGCGATGTCCGTGTTTCGCGATGACGTCAAACAAATTAACGAAACAGGTCGATTTTCGAAGTATTATTTTACACGGCTGTACAATGCGACCTATCGACGTTTGTCATGGAACCGATGTTTCGCGCAGGGACCATTAATCATCAAGTTGGCACACGTTGACTGTGCATATTGTTTCAAATGTCAATATAATTTTCGACGCTAATGAACTTGCTCGTATATTAATTCCCTGATTCTCCGAGCACCGTTAATTTACGTTGTTTCCTTCATGACCGTTAAATATCCCAAATTGACGTCCTTTCTTCCAATCTTGATATCTCTTACAGAAGATGTCGCTTACAGAATTTGTTGATCGAAGTTTTCTCAGGTTTTCGGTGTCAAGTCTCCGATTCATAACTGCGTTTCGTTCGTTTGAATTTCAATCGGCGTTCACAAAGGAAAATCAGAAACGTTAACGAGCTATCTAACGTCCGGATCCGTTTTCTCCGCTTGTCCTCTCTTCATTTGTCTCGTTTTCCAGCGTGTTGTGCCGGTGCTTATTGCAGGTCGGCCCAGTCGAGTGCTCACCTTTGTTCTCGATGTTATCCTTCCAGTCGAAATCCTTATTGTTCCGCCCAGTTTCTCGAGCACGCTTTGTGCCCGGGACGGTTGGAAAAGGGTGTTTTAATAAACGGAAACGAAATCAACGAGGAAGAATCGGTGGTTCTGCGTTTCGAATCTTTCTCTCTTGTTTTTCCCAACGACAAAACATTCCGTCGCGAAACAATGCGCTCCAAGAGGCATTGACAACGAAAGAATCTCTTTAGACGGTACGATGATCGTCACTGGAGACGATACCGTACTCTGAATTCGACGTTCCTAAGGAACGTTTGTGCAATTTTTCTCGGTGAATGAAAACGTTCTGTATCGTCTCGCGGTTTCGCTAGAAAAATTCTCCGAGACGCACGCTCCTTTGTCCGAAGTCGCACATCCTTTTGATTAATTTTCTATAGGCATCTGGACCACGTTGGTACAAATATATACGTCTAGCCGTCATCCCTCGAACAACCCTCCGCATTTTTCTTCCGGCCTTCTGCCCACTTTCTGGCTTCCCCTGAGCCACTCGACTCTCTTGTGAATTTATCATTTTACGAATTTCCCGTTGACTCTGTCTCCTCCTTTTAATCTCTTCTTTCTCCTCCTCCTCCACTGAGACAACTACTCGGCCAACAATACGCTCGATGTTTTCCTGCTTCTTTTCAACCGCGATTCAGACCACGCTGCACCTCATATTTTTCAGCTTTCCATTAGTTATAAGCTTTACTACGAAATAACGTTGTATCACCCTACATTCATATATTCTCCCTCTGTACCGATCTCTTCTTGTCGCGGAATTATTCATCGGAACGATGGGGTCTTTTTGACTGTAGGTAATTCGAATTAATTATAGGGAATTTTCTGCTCTCAGGGTCGAAACTATGCCGTTAGGTTCCACGATTGATGGTTACCAGGCGCCGTTAGACAGTGTCCCAACAGACGACAAATTTATCCTGTTTTCTCTTCTTCCATCGTTACGGCTCTCTCTCGACCACTTGTCCAGCCGTGTTTCGTCGAGGACCATTTATTGCGATCCCGATAGCTGCTCTTCGCTTCTGTTTCTCCGTGTTTTTTCTCCGATATTCTTTCTCCTTACCCCCGGCTATCAAACCGGACTAAAAAATTGTTTTCCGATCCGAGCGCACGACCAGCCACGCGAATTCGTCTTCCTTTTATACCTACGCTCGTGTATCTTCCCATCCCGGTTTCTTTTGCCCCCCTTTCCAATAGTTTTCTTGCTCCAAAAGATTTCCATGTAACGCTCCCTTTGTTCGCTGCCTTTCATTTTATTCGACGCCTTCGATTCGGATTTCCTGCAAATTTTATCGCCGATTCTTCCAAATGTTCCCTGCCCTAGGAAATTGCTTTCGGTAAACAGGTATTACTGGATTAATCGATTGCTATTAATTAATCATACGTTCGTTAATTATGCCGCTGTGTGACCATATTTTCACCTTCAGTTTCGCCGGATTTCCATTAATTAACGCGTCGTAATTACACGACCGTGGAACTTATTTTTAAAGACTCCCTTTTAAGAGATATCCGTAGACGTCCGATTGAAGCAGTTTACAGGTTCTTTGTGCCTCTAATAGGAAAAAATCGAAGTCGCTAATGGGAAACGATTAAAAGCAAAGACGTAACAAGACGCAATCGATTAAACTCGCGTCAGCGCGATTACAACGTGCTCGGCGTAACGAGCGTGCGAGTCCGTTCGCTCGTCTCAAAATTGCCGCCCATTCATCAGCTGCCATTGCAGAAGACCGGCTTCATCGGTCGTCTGTGTGCCGGTATTAATAATTAGAACGGATAAAGGGCTGTAATTGAATCAGTGCCTTAATTAAAAATCGCAATTAGTGTCTTCGCCGGGGATCCGGCTGGCCTACCTAAGCGAAATTGAATTAATATGCCGTCTGGGCCGGTGACGGCACTCAATGGTGTCGCTTAATGCCGGAATTACGCGCTGCTTGCAAAGGAAAGAGGGCGACGGGGAAAACAAAGGAAAAGCGATTTCCGCGTCGCAGAAAAGGGGAAACGGAGCGCTCGAATCGTGCGTGTAAAACTGGCACGCGTTATCGCATGAATTATGCAAAGAGCGAATTCTTTTTTAATCCGGTTCAATTTGCTATTTCGAATTACGGCTGTGATTTTAGCGATTTTCAGGACTTTAACGCTGATTCCCACTGTTGTTACAAGGAACGTCTGGGAAGAAAAGTGGCACGGACGATGGAGGAAGAATGAAAACAGAGAAAACTGAAAACGAATACGAATGGCATAATGAAGACGAGAGTTAAATCCGGCACCGCTATTCCTTCCCGTTGTCGTCACTGGGTCTTTAATCTTCAGCTTTGTGCTATTGTACAGGATTGTAATCCAACACTCGCTCGCTTTTCCTGCTCTAATTTGCTGCTGAAGTCTTGAATTGCTCGGTTTTCATGCATTATATACGGTATCTCGTTCGAATACCGCAAATATATCCAATGCACCCTACCGTAATTGCGGGTTCATCCATTTAAATGCATCTCGGAAAAAAGTATCGGTATCGGATAAAACTTGCGAAACTTTTTAAGACGGACAAAGAAGGTCGCGTTCAGCCATTCGATAACTGATAAATTACTTCTGAAACCCCGGCCAACTAAGTCCAACTAATCTGAATCTAAACGAACAGCGCAGCCTCTGATGTGTTTCGAAGTTCCGCTGCTTGCAACAGAAGGATATTCGATGAAGTTTACTAGCAACATAACTGCTAATTATTCTCTTAGCGTATGTACGGGTAATCGACCACCGTGCTATTCGCTGGGGACTTGGAATGAAAACCTAATTACACCTAGCCTGGCAATTAACATGTGATACCTGCAAATGTTCGAATCAGCCTATCAGTTTTAACCTTAACCTACTATGTATTCTCTTGGTGCGTCATTCATATGTAATTATTACTACAAGACAACTGAAGAAGGTTAAAATGTTAAGCATATCTACCTTGATTATAATTATAATTAGAATTGAACGCAAAATTCAATTGCAAGAAAGATCTGGTTTATAATGTAGAGTGCGTCACATATCAAGTGTCATATGTGAAATGTCATGTATGACAGGATATTGTAGAACAAGGGTTTAAAAATTAAAAGAAAGAATATAAAAAAAGTAGAAAATGTGAAGTATAAAATTTTCTCGGTGTATTACATTTTAAAACGCCTGAACTAGATTGTCGACCTAACCTCAAATTGTCGATACTGTTCATTCGAAAAAGGAAATTATTTTCCATATTCTTTAAAGCGTCGTTAATTAAAGGTGCACTATTTGAAAAGCGCGTTTTCGCGAACAGAATGACCATTTCAGAGCATTTTCACGCTTTCCCGGTTTCCACGATGTTACACATATTTCTTTGTTAGAGTTCCCTGAAATTACAGTAAAATTTTCGCAGTGTAATTCCCTTGTTATTCGACAAGAGAGACACAGTAAGAGAATCTTTGCAACGTGTTCGAAGAAATTTTCTCTTCTACTTTCTATGATATGTGCATGTAGTTCCCCGGTACATCGCCCGTTATCCTCTATCCCTTTTTGCAGGATATCTCCGGGTCTCTCTTTCGTTCCCATAGAATATTGCAATTCTGTCCCGCTGTACAGGCTATTTTATTCCATTTCCGGACCCTCTACAAGCGCTTTGAATCTCGTACTTTCCTCTGACTGACAGCTCCACTTCACGTTTTTCTTGCCTATCTGTTTTAATTGCAGACAACTGAAATTAGCTCTGCCAACCCTTCTGAGCGCCCCAATTAATGCGCGGAGTCGAAATGCAATTAAAATGACAAGACATTCGACGTCTTGAGAGCTACGGTAAACTGATCGATTGGCGAAGAGCAAACAATTAGAAACTCTTCGATCCGAGAGTCGATAAGAAATATTGACAAACCAAACAGCGCCCGATAAACCAGGGACACCGTGGTAAACTTGCACAATCTATGCTGATATCGGTATCAATTTTCATTATCGGAAATTTATCTCTTACCTTGTGTGACGAACTGGAACTGAATCTTTTATGAAGCAATTGTCGTCGACAACCCAATAGAATTTGTCGGATTCGTTACCAATCATGCACGGAGAAGAGTTTCTTATAAGAATACAGGGCGTCTCACAATTAGTGTCCAATGGGGGGCCTACAAGAACGCGGACCAATCAGAGCGCGATGCGCGCGCAGCCACTAGACTCGACGCTGTCGCTCTCGCGTCTGCGCATGCGTAGTCTCGCGCTCTCCGAGTTTTTCCTTAATAATTCAGAAACGGAGCTTCAAACCCCATTTTTGCAAAGGGAAATCTTCTTCAGAATCACGTCAGCTACCCCCTATTTCAAGGACTTACACTAATTCTGCGACACCTTGTATAAGATCCCGTCTCGAATCAGTACTCAGTCAATCATTCAAAATTAAATCATTTTAAATTGAAACCCCCCGTCGTGTCACTCGCGTTTGAAGGTAAAAATAGAGCGATGAAAAAATGGAGGAAGAAACAAGTTGAACCGTTAACCTGTTAAATTAGCCAAACACGAGAAAGCGGATGGCACGTGTTCGTTTATCTCGAGGGTTGTTCGTTTCATTCGTGGCGTCGATTCGCGTCGTCCGTCAATTAAGGAAAAACGCACGGAACAGCGGCCCAGAGCAATCTAGCGCGCTAGCAGAAACACGCGAAGAGGAGCATAAAACCCTTTGACGCCTCCGTACGTGTCGCAATTACACGGAACAAAACAACGGAGCCGCGTCTTTCGTCTCTGTGTTCAACCACATCTTTTTTTCTCGCCTCTACCTTTTTGCGGCCCTCGAACAAAACACCGGCGAAAATTTGCGTACACGAGAACCTTTAAAACGCAACGAATTCCCGCCACCACCGTTGCCTTTGTACGCCCTCAAAGGGGAATTGCACGACCGAAATTTCAATGAGCAGGGACCCCGCCATGGGGTGCCCACCTATACGCAACCCTCTAGCTACCGGTAATTGCGGGATGGTTACGAGAAACCGCAGCTTACGTGTTCGCGCGGTGATAATGCCCCGTGACGACCTCACTCATAAATTCTCTGATCACCCTCATTCTACTCAAATCACTGACTAATTGTCGTCAAACAGATGCAAAGAGTATGTCAGTTGATCGCCATGTTGCAAGCTACAATCATGTTCATATGGGACATTGGTTGACTTGAAAATTAAAATGTTTTGCAGTTTAAGAAGACAGAATATCAGGATATGTAAACTATCTTGATTATGTTCATATGGGACATTGGTTAAGTTGAAAATTAAAATGTTTTGCAGTTTAAGAAGATAAAATATCAGGATATGTAAACTATCCTGATCATATTCATATGGGACATTGGATGTTGACTTCAAAATTAAAATGTTTTGCAGTTTAAGAAGATAAAATATCAGGCTATGTAAAATATCTTGATAATGTTCATATGGGACATTGGATGTTGACTTGAAAATTAAAATGTTTTGCAGTTTAAGAAGAGAGAATATCAGAATATGTAAACTGTTCTGATCATGTTCATATGGGAAATTGGATGTTGACTTGAAAATTAAAATGTTTTGCAGTTTAAGAAGAAAGAATATCAGAATATGTAAACTGTTCTGATCATGTTCATATGGGAAATTGGATGTTGACTTGAAAATTAAAATGTTTTGCAGTTTAAGAAGACTGAATATCAGGATATGTATACTATTCTGATCATATTCATATGGGACATTGGTTGACTTGAAAATTAAAATGTTTTGCAGTTCAAGAAGACAGAATATCAGAATATGTAAACTATGAAATTTGAGAATTTGGAGTTGATAATCCGAAAAGAATTTTATTCTGACTTTGACATATTCTAGCCCATATGTGAACGTAGAAAATGTAGAAATCTAGATTTTGGGATTTAGGAATTTGAGAATGTAACTTTTGCTGATGCCCGAATCTGACTGGGACTTGACTTAGGGTTTGAATCCTATTTTTACAAATTCTGACCCGTGATCCCTTAAGATTCAGACCCGTAAACTGAGAAAATTTAGATAAAACTTCCTCAAAAGTGAAGAAGTTTGAGAAAGTGTCCGAATGAAACCCTTGACACCTTCAGTAGAAGAAAAAGGTGTGAAATATGAGAACAAGGGTGGAAATAAGCGACACAAGGTATTCGAAAACGTTAGAAACGGAAAAATATCGTTTAGGTGGGTCTGTCGAAAACAGTTTTCGGCCGGTGACTGGTGTTGGCCGTCGGCCAAACGAAGCTTTCACGGGTATACCGTTGCGCAAAGCAGCGGCCGAAAATGCCGAACGGTCGCGGAAGACGCGCGAACGGAAGCGAGCCAAAGCGTGGGACGGGTAGATGGGCAGGATAAAATAAAACGAGGGTGATTGCGACTCCGAGAAAATAGAAAGTTGCCACCGGATCGCGTAAACATATAAATCTCGTTGACCGAGAGCGAGGCTGGGTTAGCTGCAATTGGAAGTTAACGCTCGTTCCGTTTCCCTTTGCTGTCCGTTCCTCAGCCATGTTTTATCTTAAATCTCATTGTTTGCCTCTGCTTCTTTCTTGTCACGTCGCTATCTGCTCTGGGAAATTATTTTTCCGAGATTCAGAAAATCTCAAGTTACTTTGTGGCCAAGTTTCGACTGCGATCCGTAATGACAGAAATCTGATCTCACAGATTTCCTCCCTCGAATATTTGCCAGTTGGTCCCCGGAGAATGACAGCAAGATGCAAAGTACGATCTCGTGTGTGACCAGGTAGCGTCAAAGCAAAACGCGATCGCGATCCCTTTCCGGCGTTGATTTAATCGGCACTGTTGTTCGTTGTGGCGAAAATACGTTGACCTAAATCGAGATTTCCCTGTGGGATCGTCGAGTATCCGACAGCTCCTTCTGGCGTTTCAGAAACGCGGAACGGCGAATAAATTTCGAGAGGTACACGAATTTGAATTACATTGGATCCGGAAAAGTAACTCTTTCGATGCCTTCTGACGGCTTCCGAAATTACCTGTTTGATTTACCGAGAAAAACTCGTAGCGAAGGAAATCGTCACCGGGGAAACTGAAACTGTTTATAGGTTCTTTAAAAATAATCGTAAGTGGTGTAAAGCGAAAGAAGCAAGGGTCTGAACTGGTAGCAGAAGGCAAAGTTATCGGCAATAAGTTATAAGAACACAGCTCGCTGCTCGCGAAGTCTCGCGAGAATGTTGTATCGAATATCAGTTAGCCATCTGTGGAGAAACGATAATCTGATCGCAATTTCCGGGAAAAATATTAAACGCATCGCGGTGTGACTCGCGGATACAGGATATTTTATATATCCGCATCGCTATTCGATCCATGACGAGGATCTCTTTGAGGATAAAAGAAAATTCCTGGAACGTCGTTCGTCGATTATCGGTTGATTTTCGATCGAGCCGTCGTCGGGGAAATAAAACCGGGACGTAATATAGAGATGCCATTGCGGCTGTTGGAATCGGGCTGTAAAAGACGAAGAAAGATAGCGATGGACGACATAAACGCGTTGCTTGCTTGCTATAGCGGCATTATCTACGCGGACCGTTTAAGGCCGTTATATAAAACGCGTATTCATATTTCTTCCTGTGGGAACCGCAGCGCGATATACGATTCCCTATATAAATTCCCGTAAACGGTTTTACAGCCCTCTCTTAAAAGCTTGTTCTTGTTGCCGGACGTCACCGAACGTCCGAGCAGCCACTTTCAGCTCGTAATGAACTCTGAAATTTTCTAACGAGCGTGTACAATATTCTGTTACTTGTAATTGCGATCGCTGGAGATCATTAGCGCTTGCCAAATTATCGATCGCAGACTTTTATTTACGAGCGAACGTGATAGGCGAGCCTAATTTGTCATCGACCGAGCCTCCGTCGTAAATTCGGCAATCTGGACCAGCAACTCCCGGAGGTAAACTCGAAACACGACGAAAATGGATTAATTCTAATTACCCGATCTCCTTGATTCGTAACATTTATCCAATAGCAGACGTGTCTATTGTGACGGATTGAAAGGAGACAGTAATGGAAGGCTCCCAGTTAGAGAATGGTCAAAAGTTTGCAAGTTTTGCCTACTCGGGTGTCGGTTGAAAAGCACAGAGCCAGACATGCAGCGAACAACGAGGAAACGATATGGCTGCGGGGCAAAGTTTTTCAACTTGACGGCCACAAGCGAAGACTATACTATCGAAAAGATCAACGAATGAAAGAATGCAACATATATTTGTCAGTACAGCAGCACAGAAACCGTGTGTTGCCCTCGAGCTGCTTTCGAAAGTTACCGCTGGCAGAGCGGCTCCGTAAACAGAGGCTAAAAGGTTCGAGAGAAATACGCTGAAAAGGAGTGGCTTCGGCTGCACGTTAAACCAAGAAATACAGAGTGTGCCAAAACGAGTACAACACGAAATGAGGTGATTCTCTATCGAACGACAGCTTTGGATCGCAGAATAAATCTACCAAGTACTTCCTTAAAAAATATACCCTCGATGTTTCGTGTTTTTGGAACCAGAAATTGGGAACGAGTCCCTTGAAAGGTTCACCATTCAGTTTAATACAATTTATGATAAATACTGTTTAACTAAGAAATTTTTAACTAAAACGTTAATTTGCAAAAATACCCTCTGAGGGTTAATTGCACTTCCTTTAATTTAAGTTATAACGAAGGTCATTTGCGAAAACGCTATTAAAAAACATTAATAACTCCAGAAAGCGAACCTTCCTATTAAATTGGAAAGCTGGCCGCATTTGAAAGCCGATTCGAAGAGACGAAGCACACAGTAACGCTATACTCAAAAGCGGTATAAATACGTATGTGGTCAGACATCGGAACGGTAGAACACTAGTCGAAGTAGAATCAGAGCACGGTTAGTTAGCTCGTCAGTAAAATACAGTTGACTCAAAGATAATTTCAAAGCTGCGATTAAATCATCTCGAGTTAATTTGAAATAGTGCTGTGACCCGTTTGGCGAAGGAGTTAAGCATTGGAGCAACGGTAGAATCAATCTTTATTTTCCGTGCATCTTCTCGGAGGGCAACGTTCTGCGTGAAACCCCCATTGTATTTGCAGCTGCAGCCAGAAACACGTACAATGGTTTCCAGGCGGGTGTATCTACTCCGAGCTGAGTGGGTTAGGTAGCGAGAGATGTTGAAACCACCGCAGTTCCAACGCGATACACCCGGGCTTACATTCGCACACAGCCACAGTACGAGAGAGCGAATGGCACGCGGTCGAAAGAAAACTCGATCGCTGATCGGAATGTACCGCCATTAGCGCTAACTGCTGATTAACCTTCATCGTCCTCGACAGCGCCATTTTTCCCCGACGAGATCCTTCGAGTAAGCGGATTCGAAATAATCCGCGAGAATAACAATCCGACATTTCTGACATTGAGATTGCGGTTCTTTATGAAATTATTCTGAGAGAAGACAGAGTTGACCGGGTTTCTTGTACAATGATCAACACTTTCGTTCGCTGATTTTCGGTTTGTGAAAACGCGTCGAGAGGCATTCCATTTGGCCGCGATAGTCTTTCAGCATGGCTGTTTTTAACGAGACAAAGGAACGTTTATTCGCCAGCACCGGAACCTGGTGTCTTCTTACGAATTACTTTCGCGTCGAGAATCGATTTCCAATCGCCCGCGGACAGAATCTCCGCTGTTGACTCGGCACGAACGGCCAGATAAGATGGGACAGTCGAAGAGGAAAGAACACAAGGAGGAAGATAGGAAGATTTGCCGAGTTGGACGGTGGAAAATGGACGGGGCCAGCCTAAGGCACTCTCCAGTTGGTAAATATTCCAAGATCTTTCTTCGAGGAAGAACATTGGCAAGTTGTACATGCGATGACGTGAAACGATTGGGTCTTTCCATAATCCACGTTTCAAGAACACTGATGAAAAACATCAAAGCAAATAAAAAAAAAAAAAAAGAATTTTCTTTTGAAGTTTCCCGGTTGGCTACAGCTGTTTCTTACCCTTGATAATTGCTGTGCAAGTTAGCCCCGTTAATCCATTAGAAGAATTGAAGCTCACGTTACCGCGAGGAGATCCACTTTTGTTGGACTCTTTGATCGTCAAGTCACTTTGTCGATTTTCCACTTTGCGAGTCCGCAAAGCATCCGTATCTCTTTTCCTCGCTGTATTCCTTTTTCTGCGCCGTCTCACCGTCATCTTATCTGCCTCGTCTTGAATCTACGGACTGGTCTTCTTGAAATCGAAGTGGAGCGCCGTAGTGGATGAAAGGAATCCTGGCCACGCAATCGAGCCTCTCAATACATAAAATTGAAATGGATAGCCGTTACTTTGTACGGTTTACGGATGTCAAACGTACTGTGTTTGCCGCTGATTTTATACCAAGTCGATACGTGTCAATTTATGTGTAATTATATTCCAGAGGTATTTCGAAAATCCCTATTATTCTCCAACCATTGAATTCCTTTTTCAAAGGAATTAAATCGATTTTTTTAACGACCGCACTCGAAAAATGGATATTTTTTAAATTAACTGTACCATGGTTCTTTGACAGGAAGTATCACGAATAAAAGGACGTAAAGCATTGATAAAAGACAGAGAGAATAAAATTAAATGGCAAGCTTTGAACCGATTAAAGTAAATATTTTAGATCTCCTCTCCCTGCGGAAAGTAATCTTTTTGACGATACCTCGGCTTATTGTTTCCAATCGATTGTTAATTAAAAACCATCTGCTTTTATATCTGGTTCGTGATACGAGCTAATCAACGAAGTAAAATTTTCCGACGGAATATCAACACCGAACTTCGCGGAAATTTGTTTAGGTGAAGCTGCATCTAGAAAGCAAACGAATGGCTCGCGATAGTCGTAGAACGCGAAACAATCGCGAACCGTGGAATCGATCGGACCGGCAACGATTTTTAAAAAATGCACGAGTGCAATCTGTGTAATGGATTCCAACATTCGGCCGTGCGCGTTCGCGCAAATACCGTAACTGAAAGAAGAAATATTTGTTTTAAAGGTAATCCAATGTTGGTCGCGAAATTCATTCGATAGAATTACCGCGGGCTAGATAACCGTTAAAAACCAATTTTTATGCAAGAATGCTTTCGATAAATATCAATCTCCGGGAGCGTACGGTTGCCGATACAGCTGTTCAGAAAGCAAATAAAACGGGGGACGTATCAATTTTATGTGTAATACCAAGTTGCAATTTTCGGTCGAAAGAAGTTTCGATTCGATTGGGCTATAAATGGAGCGGCGTCGAAACCGCCGCTATTATTAAAAGCGACAGGCAGCACTTACGTGAATCACGATTATGTCACCAATAATATCGAACTTCTCTGGATATTGATAGTGACAAGCACACTTCTTCCCCCGCTTCGGATCGATGCCGAACGTTAAAATCAAATAAATCCTCGATCAAAGAAATAACAGGTATCCTCGAAGTATCCTCAAAGTTATTAGCAATACAAAAATAAACGACGCTACACGAAATTTTTATTTTGCAACATGTTAATTTTAGCGTTAATCACAACTGTATTGCAAACTTTCTGTTCTATGTAGTTGTATAGTTACATACATACATACATACATACATACGTTCATACATACATACGTTCATACATACATACGTTCATACATACATACATACATACATACATACATACATACATGCACACATGCATACATACACATATAAGGATCAAATACAGAACCTGCTTTTTGAAGTCGGTAAAAAAATGGAATACACATGCAAAGTCGCTGAAGTAAAATCATCTTTCAAACGCAATCAATTACCGCGCAAAAATGAGAGAAAAGTAGGGTGAAATTGGAGGCATCGTTAAAGGAGTTTGAGCATAAGTCGATCGTTATTAATGATGGCGGGAGATTCATTGGATTCTTCAGCTGGCAGACACCTGCAACTTGGTAGTCGAATTGTACAGAGGATTTCGCAAACCGCCCCATTGGCGCTGTCAGTGAAGCATGCTGCTGACCCACGTATCGACCACCAGAGGCTTCCCCGAACCCCGCCTCGGTGAGGGAAATAGGGGTTGGAGGAGGGTAGATTTCTGCACAAGACACGGTTCTCTGCACACGCTCCACCCTGCCCGATTCTCGACACCGATATTCCTACGTCCTTGCTCGCCTGTTTACATCGTTCTTCTCGCGACGCTGATACCACCTATCTGTCTACGAGGACGTAAACTACCGGTCCATAGAGTCTTTTCGCTCGTTCCCGCGTTTGTTCGTTCCTTTCTTGAATTATCCTCCGGCTGTTTTCCCTCGGCTGGTCCCTTGACTCGCATAGCTTAGCCGACGATGGCTGCGGCACTTCCGGTCGATAAAAAACGCTCTGTCTCCCGGTTCTACGTGAAATATGCTGGAATAGATTTTTTCTGACTAGAAATACTTTGTAGAACGTGGAATATTCGTGGTATATGCATGTATAATTAATAGTATCGAGCATCGTAACACGAGTATTAGATAAATTTTATGGCACGTCTGCTTTGTGAACGAAATCTTGCGTGGCGCGAAGCTCGCGAATCTGTTACTGTCAGCCTTTACTTTAGTACGATAAATTCCAAAACGCTGCCAGTGACAGACCGCGAAATAAAACGTTTCTGTTGGCAACTTTTTCGAAAAAGAATCCGTGTGCCTGAGGACGTCCATTTGATAAAACCAAAAAGGCGGTCAGATTTTAAAGGAAATGGCCGCGTGGATGTTCGATTTAAACGCGATAAAATCACTGATACTTGATGCGGGAGTGCAACGATTAATTTCGCTCGTTTTACGTTTGATCAATTGTCGTAAGCAAACCGATTAATTTGCTAAATCGGTCGGTTTAATTAGTCGTTTCATCGTTTCGTTTTGTATCCAAGCGTTACTTGCCTCGGCCTGTTTTCATTAATTAAGCGTATTTCCCGGCATAAACGATCGCTTTCGATGATTCTAAAGGGCAATAAAATTAAGGGTTTCACGCGTTGACTTTACAAAAATTATTCAAATAATTTTCTTAGGGATTTTCTTTAGAGAAACTAATTTTGCACAACGAAGTATTTTTAACGAGGGTCGCAGAGGGACACTTTACGTCCTCCTGTTTACGAAACGCCTATTCTTTCGGATGTCGATTAAACGTGGACGGCGGATAATCAGAACGATAATTACCAGCGAGGGAAACACGAGAGCACCGAGCAGTTTCATGCTCGCGATAAAATTAAAGGTCTGGCCGGAAGTGCAAGTTCCCGCTCGTCCCAGTTTATTCAGTCTCCGTCCACGAAGCAAATCACGACGTAATAACACGAAAAGGGGAGCTCATCTCGCATATTTCCGTCTCATCCTAGATTCTTCCCCGGGATCTTCAGGATACAGCAGGAACTCCATTAAACGATTACATCGTTAAAATTTTCATGGAATTCGTACATACATATACATTTGATTACAGCGGGACGTCGACGCGAAAATTACTCGGCTACATGTGCAAAGAGTAATTTATGTTACGTATTCAGAGACACTGCGTTTCGCGAACGATTCAAATTATTTAAGTACACGGAAGATATCTTGTTACATGAGCAAAGAGTATTATTTAATTTTACAAATTAATGGGTAACTTTATCGATATTTCCGGAAGATGTAGCAAGCCCCTAGCGCACGATTTTTTGCAAGCGCAGCAGCGATCCGATGCTCAGTTTCTCAAGGTGCTTTCTCGCAAGTCAACGCGCAGCGAGAGCGTATATAGGCCAGGGTGTCACTCTCCCGTCGGGGAGCTTCTGCGTGAAGGGACTTCACGCAGAATTGTCCTAGCGGATGCGAACTGCATCCATTCTTTTATTCCACGTTAATTGCGGAAGGTGAGTACAACTCTTTTGTTGCGAAAATCGTGTCAGACGCATTTAGTGTAGAAAACCATAGTATAAGTTTATAGTATCTCTAGTTATAAGGTGTAAGTTATGTTAAGTTTTATAGTTTAAGTAGTAGTTTAAGAGTTAGGTCTAAGTTTTATAGTTTAAGTAGTAGTTTAAGAGTTAGGTGTAAGTTTTATAGTTTAAGTAGTAGTTTAAGAGCTACGTCTAAGTTTTATAATTTAAGTAGTAGTTTAAGAGTTATACCTAAGTTTTATAGTTTAAGATCCTAGAGAGTAAGTCTTCTTAGAATACCTCTTGTAAGGTTTAAGTTTATAATAAGTTATATAGTTTAAATAGTTAAGTAGGACTTTAAGACTTAGACCTAAGTTGTGTTAGTTTAAGATTCTAGAGAATAAGTCTTTTTAGAGTACCTCTTTAATTGTAAGGTAATATAACTTTATGTTAAGTTAAATAGTTTAAGTAGTTAAGTTAGACCTAAGTTTTTGTGGAGTCCTGTAAAGTGCAAATTGTGTATAGTTTTAATATTAAGTTTAGTTCTACAGTACACCCACAAAAAGTCCAATAATTACTCAGTAAAGCCCAGATGTCCAACTAGACCTAAAGTTTTACCAGTAACCAAAGTTTCACAGCCTTATTACAACAAGGTGCGTTAGAAAGGAACGTATCCAACTAGATCACGAATGTACGTTCAGAACGAGCCGAGTAATTACGGCGCAACAAATTGAAGACTGATTAACGGTCGGCTGGTGCTGACAATCGTTTCACGAGGCAGACAAGTGGGTGCTCACTGCGACAACCAAGCTGCAATTCATCCGAGTATCGAACCTCGATACTTCCGTCGCTCGAGCGCCGCGTCAAGAAGCTGAATCGAGGAATAAGACACTCGAGACGGTCATGGTTGTGTTAAAGCCGTTCCACATTATCTACCTACACGGTTTTTACTTTCAGTCGTATAACGTCGCTATCAGACGAAAGTAATAGATATGGAAGTATTCCAATTATAATATCCCATACGGGTCGCGAAACTAGTAAATGGTGGACTGTTTGCTCGTTCAAAGCAACAGATACGCGTATTAATCGAAATGTATTTAGTAAACTCGTTTACCGGCGTCATTTCCATATAAACTAGATATCCGTGCCACTGCACAGCAGTCGCAATAACAAAGTTTTCCGCGCATTAACCGCGTTAATGATTTCGTGAGATCAATTCGTTTGTCGTTACCGCGTTAGTCGAGCTAGAGGCGGTACGCCTGTCCGTGACACTAGCAATCATTTAACGCTTGCTCGCTTCTCCCTTTGATTTACTTACGCGTTGATAAACGGGTCGCGTTTCTGTTTACCGATCTTGGCTTTTTTGTACGGAGATCACGCGTTCATTAGGTCTCTGGGTCAATGCCGTTTCCTGACGATCTCTACGTGCTTTCGCACCCTAATCTCTCAGAATGTAATAATATTGCGAGCCAAAGAAACAAAGACCTTGTGTTATTTGAGAGGCTTAAGCAAGTTGAACGCCGTGAAATGCTTGGTATTCGCCATATTGTGCCGCTCGAATATCGCGTCGCCAAAGTTCCTTTGGATTATGGTATATTCAATTCATTGTCCTACCAGGGTAAACTTCTCGTCTCGTGTCTAGAAAATATAATCGTGCCGTATTTACCGAGCATCGGAAATCTTGACGCTTAAGAAAATGCATCCACGATTAACTGGAAATTGAGATTTAACGAGAAAAATCCGCGCTTCGTTTTTCCTGTCGACTTCTTCTTTTTCCCAACTCCCGGCGAGGTAAGGGTTCTCGAGGCGAACAATAGTAGCTTGGCGTAAGTAAATTTACGAGAAGTTTTCTTCGAAACCGTGGCAACGGTGCTCAGCCGTGGTTCGCGTGCAAATGCGTCGTGTCTGAGAGTCTCCCTGGAGAAAGCAAACCCCGAAGAAGGATACCGGCTTTCGCTGAGGAGTACACGAATCCGTTCTTCGTTTTCCAGCGAGGTCCACCCAGGGGAGTTTAGTAAACGCGGTCGGATTATCCGTTGCTTGCAACCGGCTCGAACGAGAATCGAAGAAAGAGGAAGAGAGGGGAATACTTGAGGGCACAGCTACTCCAGACGGTTAGCAAGAAATTAATTCTCGTTTAATGTAGTCCCTGGTTAGCATTGCAAATCTCTTCGGGGCCACAGCTCTCTCACGGCTTTTCCCGCTTTTCCTTCCAGTTCTCCCCCGTTTCCTTTTCGTCTGCCTGTCTGTCTATTTAACCGTAGGTCTGTCTGTTCGTGCCAGTGCTACAACCTCCATCTTCTTTTCCGCGTATTAGGCAAATTTTCTTCAATCCTCAAGCTTCGACCACCAAGTTTCTGTTTAGAGATTAAGGCTGTTGCTTTTCGATGTTTAGGTTACTTGAAGAAAGTATTTTTCCTGCATCTACAATGAATTTCAAGAAATAATAGTAACGGGAAGAGCGTTCTGTAAGAAGATAGATGATTCAGTTCGTGTGACGATTGCAACGGGTGGATTTGGGAATGAAGGATGTGACTGAAACTGAGTACGCACCAAAGAAATAGCAGAAAACGTGGAAGAGAAAAACATTGACAAATCAAGATGAAACTCGGATAGGCTGATTTATTATGCTGGCTTTAACTATCGCAAAAATAATTGAAATACAAAACCTTGCTTTTCCGATTTTTATTCAATTGAATTCGTTCCAGGAATACTTTTTTGCTTTTGTTATTCCAGCAGAGTTTTCTGAAAAGATTTGTCGTTAATTGCATTCTCCACACAAACAAATCAGATGAAAGGGGTTCCTGCAGGTGTTACTAAAACACTGATTCTCGATACTCCCGCTTGTTTAGCATTCTCCTTCATATATTAATTAAATCCTCTTTCATCGAATGCAATAAGGAAGACAGAGATGATTCGAGAATATATTTTATCAAACGACTCGAGCTTTTTTCGAATCAATATGTTGTGTTCATAAAACGTGGAAAAACATAAAATTAATAATCAGCTCCCAAGTAAAACCCCTTTCGTTTTAATTAAAATTTGAGTGGGATTTAGTAGGATTGCAAGTGAATGGTAACAACTGATTTTCGCTCAATTCCGGCAATGAGCTTTACAATTAATTTTGCAGTAAAATGTGTGGACGTTCGAAAATAACCTCGAATGCATTCATAATATTCCTGTTTTGTCGAAATAATACATAAGCATCATTACGTATGTTAATACGGTTTTATGAAATAGCTTACTGCATTATTGGAACATCTGTGATTGTCGCGTGTCTTTAACCGACTACCCACCAATTACATTCCGTGTATATGTACCGTCAAGCGCATACTGGTTATGCAAATTTTCTATAAAATCGGGATCCCACGAGTATTCGGGCTAAGCAGTATTACCGTTCGAATTTCAACGTCGCACTCTATGCAAACCGTCGATAGTATTTTTACGAATCGAAATGCTGGCGAATTAATCACTTCGATATCAATTCAATCTCGCATAAAATCATTTCGGCCATCATTTTCGGCCGTCTACGTTTTATTGACAATTGGTATCGGCGAATTATACGTCGGGCAGCACACAACCCGGGGAACAAAGCGATGCGAATGGGAATAAAAAGACATTTTATCAAACGACACAATCGAACGGAGTACATTTCTTTGACTTCTTTTTTTCGGAGCTGCAATAAAGCTCGTAAATCTTCCCCTTTAAGACCCGTGACGAAATATAACCGGATGATCCGAAGGATTAACACTTATTTACGAGGAACTGTTTCCAGCGTCGATAAATTATACGATTGCTCAAATTAGACCTTGCATGAACGTACAGAGAAGGAAATTGAGATTACCGATTCAGACGGAGTCAAGGTATTTATGCGACTGGACGTCACCTATTTATGTGGTTTGCCTGGAAAGTAATAGCTGGCAGCCTCTGTGCGCTCTGAATTCGAGCGATTCCGTCGTTTGTGCGGAACAGCGCGCCGGAATAGATAATAGTCACGATCAGCGAGACGAATCGGCCTGGATCACGCTTCGAGACGGATTTGCTTCGGTGAACTACCATTAGGCATAAAGATCGAAATAATCGGATGCTCTTCACGCTATTTACCTCCGCAAATACTTCGACTCGTCACCCCTTTGCGCGACCGAAACTCGTTATTTACCGTTAACTCCATATTAATATTCAAAGTACAGTTGTACGTTTTTGAGATGCGTCACGAATTGAATACTCAGACCGTGAAAAACGGAGTTTCAGAGCGGACGCATAATGCAGCGGGTCTAAACTTTTATCAATGCATAGCGGAGCAGCGGATCCCGTCGTTTGTCAGAACGAACAAAGCACGTAAATTAAAAGCCTTAATCGTACTCTTGCAGGCTGTTTCCGCGACTACGAGGAAAAAAACTGGGTAATATGCATACGTGCTTCGCGATAAGACATACACAGAGGATATATTTAACCCTTCCCTCGCGGTGTTCTTTGCGCGATTATCGCGGAAAGACTGCAAGAAATTAACGAATCAGTTTATTACGTTTACCGCATTCTCTACAATGTTACAGATTTTTCAACGCAATTTTTACATTCAGTTGAATAATTTATGATTCTTAGTGACGAGTTTCAGTGAGTACATTATCGACACTAAGTTCGATTAAAATTAAATCTACAACTTGGAGTTTCCTTGTCTCCACTTCGGAACTTAGACTATGGAGATGTTCTCTATATTCAGAAGGGTTGAAAGGGATTTCTAATCCTCCGAGAACTTCTCCCTGGTCCCTCCGGTTTCATCAGCAGCTTCCAGAAAAATTGAGAAAATAGATATAGCATCGGGAGAATGTGATCACGTGCGATCGAAGGATTCCGCATACAAAGTAGTCACGATTGAGCATCTTCGCGAAGAGAAATCGCATCTGCATTTTATTGTTCGCGTTGAAGAATTTATCGGCAGACGAGCGAGTTAACAACGGAAACCGCACGGAGATAAGTTTCGAGCACGGTACAAGAGTGGCCCATTTAAAGACCGCGACATAATTAATAGACGCTCGCAATTATCGCGTTTAGTCAGCTAATTTCGACCTGGGGTTCTAGAGTGCAACATCGAACGTAGGACGAACAGAGGCTGGATCGACCGCGTAACGTTAAGTGGCATCTGGTCAGTGCATCGAATTGATACACTCCTACTGGAGAGTCTCTGACGTATGCACACGTGCAATTTATGTACATACGAAATTATGACGTCGTGTATCAAATGGAATCGTATCGACATCAAGAAAATTGTATCCCTATAAAAAATAAGTTTTGTTTACAACTTTTACGATGCAGTGAGATCTTCAAAGGGTAATCGTTACAAAATATTCGATCGATGCGAAAACAAGCGAGGATATTTTTACACTGCAAATTCCCACACATCGACAAGGGGTTCTGTCGCGTGTTAACGCGTACCACCCTCACAACAGCTTTCCCGTGGTATTTATAAATCGAGGCGCGAATCGATATAACAAAAGAAGTATGCATGTCCGCGCTTGCTTTTGTACACGGGATATCGCGTCTAGAATATTTTTACCCGGCCAGTAATTATAGACATAATGTTTTTTCTACCCTACTAATAACGAATAGAAACCTCGGCAAAGGTCGTGCGTGTATCGAAACCTCGAGACCAAAAACGCCGTTTCACGATACTCGTGTCGCGCGAAACTTTTACGATCTTCATTTATGGAGAGGGGCGTATCGCGAGAAAGTTCAAGGGGCGGTTGATAAGTTCATCAAGACGTTTGTTCCTGCGTGAAACGCGCTTCGTTAAAGCTTTCGGTGCAGGCCTCGCTTTATTTTTCCACCACCGGTGGAAATTTGCGTGAAAATATTGGAACTCCAGTTCAATCTACCATACACGGTTTTATTGATCTACGTTAACGCGATAATTACTCCAACTTCCTCAATATATACCCAGTAGCAGCTGCGGCACCTTCGAGAAAATTAAATCTCGTAATTTAGCCGGTAATGAACGCCTTCGAAGATACGGCTCATTGAACGCTAACACTGTCCATTTATACTTTGATGGATATTAAACTTTTGGAACTTTTAAAGTGTTACATACATCACTTATTAAAAATTTCCTAGGTTTTTCAAAGTATAATCGTTTTTTTAACTGGGAGATTTTAAATGATCAGGGAAGTCAAGATGACCCTGTTGAGAATAGGGTTCATTGAACGCTAACACTGTTCATGTATACTTTGATGGATACTGAACTTTTGGAAGTTTCTAAGTGTTACATACATTACTGATCACTTATTAAAAGTTTCCGAGGTTTTTCAAAGTGTGTAATCGTTTTTTTAACTGGGAGATTTTAAATGATCAGGGAAATCAAGATGACCCTGTTGAGAACAGGACTCATTGAACCCTCACAGTCCATTTATACTTAAATCTATATTAAACTTTTGAAAGTTCAAAAGTGTTACATACATTGCTGATCACTTATTAAAAATGTCCTAGGTTTTTCAAAGTGTATAATCGTTTTTTTAACTGCGAGATTTTAAATGATCAGGGAAATCAAGATGACCCTGTTGAGACTAGGGCTCATTGAACGCTAACACTGTTTATTTATACTTTGATGGATATTGAACTTTTGGAACTTCCAAAGTGTTACATACATTGCTGATCACTTATTAAAAATGTCCAAGGTTTTTCAAAGTGTATACTCGTTTTTTTAACTAGGAGATGATCAGGGAAATCAAGATGACCCTGTCGAGACCTACAAATCACGAAGCAGAAAAATGGGTCACGGAAAAGCGACGCATCGATTCGCTTGGTGTCGCGACGGGATTTCTGCTGCGAGTATTAGCCGTATGGTCAGCGAACAATCCAGGAGTCGATCTTGCATCAAATTCGCAATCAGGAATGAGAGCTAGAGGTTAGCCGATTACTGGATCCCCAGCGACGGTCGTCTCCCTGCAGGCGTCTCGTCTTCGCCGATAACCCGATTAATTCATTAGCGATAGATGCTGATTACGTCGTTGCGTGTAATATCCATTGTATGTCCTCGTGTTATCGACTCCTCGACACCAAGATATCGGCAACCACGATCGATTCTATGGATCAAGGCGCGTCACTAGTCCCGTTGGAACAAAGGATTCGAATGCATTAGAATCTCAATGAGTCTTTGCCGATGAATGGGTTCTACGGGGGTGAATTCTCATTTTACATCGCGCAAGGATGTCGATTCGTTCGTATAATAGAAAGACGGGTGAGATGGAAAATTAAAGATCGCTCCTAATCGTGCAAACATAGAATTTTACGGGAACTATGAATACTTATCCTAACGAGTAGGTGCTGAGAGTGTGTACCTTTTTACTCGAGGGTGTGTCAACTCGTCGAGATTGATTACTGACCATGAACTCTTTCGGCTACAAAAAGTTGAACTAACAATAAGGAAGATCGTTTACGATCGGCTTGACCTAGAATGCCTACAGTCATTAAGTCGATCTTTTGCGTTTTATATTTCGCTCGTAATCGGCCATCGTACTTGTTATTACAACGGCGTTTACCGTTGAAAATTGGTCCCGATTCGTCATCGTTCACCAGCCCATTAACATGAAAACTCGATTAACTGTAGAGTGGCAGCTATCAAATGGCGCGTGCACTGCAAATATCGTGCACACTCCTCTGTTCCATCGAGCATATTTTACAGTGTTTCATCATTCATCCGTTTCGAAACTCCTAATGACGCGAACTTAATCTGTCGAAGAAACGTTAATCAGACTGTTAAGTACACTTTGTTGAACATTTTTATTAGGTAAATTTTTCGCAGTAAATTTTCTGCACGTTTGCGACTTATAATCTATCGATTATGGTGTAACGGCAATATACAATACCAGTTTATCGTTATCACGGGAACCATTATGATTATTCAGCGAAATATATAGGCGTCGAATCAGGTACACGCTGATAACAAACGAATAGAGAAATTTTCAACGTGCACACAAATACGTAGCGACACGCACACAGGTACCGGTGAAACAATACCGATCGAAGGAAATTCAGTGAACCGTGGACCCGTTCCACGTCCGCGGTCCAACGGACTGTTTACGATTATAACCTGGTGAGCGAATTTCGGTTTAATAGTCGCGCCTACAACCGGCACGCCATGATGAACGATCCCTCGCGAATCGGCTATAAATGAGATTTGATTATTTCTCTCGCTTGTTGTCGCGGAGGCTCGTCGATCATCGCAACGGCCATCCCGTTTATCAGCGATCGTTATAATAATTATACGTATCGAGAAACCGATTGTCTCTAACGATTTCCTGCATTTAACTTCGTTGTGACGTTTATTCCATAATACTCATCAATCAATTTCTTTCCGTCAAATAATTTTATTCGAATGATATTTTTTAAACGAAAGACTTTTTCCTGGATTCTTAAATTTTTAAGCAGATATGTTCCATGAAAACAAAGGAGTATCGATCCCGGAATCGAGAGCCGTCCACAATTTTCTCAGATAATCAGCTGCACTGGCATGCAAGCATTTCTTTCAGTGAAAAAGCGATCTAGATAATTCCAGGAAAAAGTACAACGACCGTCTGAAAACTTAATCGGCGGATACCCGTAGCGAGGACTTAAGCGAGAGATTAGGATTCCGTAAGTGATAAGCTTAGCCGAGGGAGACCAAAGGCGATAAAGGCTAGCTACTTATTTTTCGAAGTAACAGTGATCCAGCTACTTGGAAGGCGTTACTGTGGCCATTATTAAGCTGAATTGCGGCCATCTATCAAACGCAGCACGGGCCATTGTAATTTGCGAGTAGCCGTGATATACTGCCATGCTAGGTATCAGCACGTCGTTACATCTTTCCCTGGGAAAGTGACTTTTTCCTTCCTTTACACGCTTCCGGGGAAAAACTTGTCCATTGATTCCATAAATTTCGGCTCCTGGCGCTCTTTATTGTTCACAACACTTTACTATTTTTATTGGGGGAGTTTCTAAATAATTACTGAGTATGTAAGAGTCAGTATATTATACATATTTGAAGATGTTCTAACGAGGAACGATAAATGTCTTTCCAATTGTTTCCCAAAAAGGAGAGTTCCTCAGCAAGGGCATACGTGACCCAGGTCAAAGTGGTCTCACCCTCATAGAGTTGGCGACAGACCCACCATTTAGCCATCTACATATTTCTACATATTTCTATAATTTATTATAGTACATCTTGAGAAAATACTAAAATTTCAAAATCCCAAAGCTTCAAAATCCCCAAATGCTTGCTTTAGTGTATTAACTGTACCATCCCCAAAAATTACACGTGTTCACATAAGGGAGAATCAGGAACAGCGAAATGCACTTCAGAATCAATTCCATGGACTAATAGCGGCCTATAGTGTGGTATACGCAATCTTCCCAGTGATAATTCAATTAACGCAGTTCCAAGGATTGTCGACGCCGCTGTCGGCACAGATATATAGGAGGGCGAATTATGGTCCCACGGCAGAAAGTACCGATCGTTCGGTATAATGGGAATTTAATGGCCGTATGAAATCCTGTAAATACGGGGTTCTCGACGCATCGGGTCCCCGTTCGCATCGTTTGTCCGCTACTCGTCGCTGTCCGCTCCTCGTTTATTTATTTTCCGTTCACGATGCTCGTGCGCGCTCTTAATTGGACATGCGTGAGGCTCACAGTTTAATCAGACGCCTCTTGGATCATCCGTCGGGGCAAAATGGCCGGCTGAAATTGTGTGTACGTGCTCGTTACACGAGAATTTGTCCGTTGCGTACCCTCGGCACAAAGGGAGTTTTTCTCTCTCAAACGGAGCTTGTTAGTCCGGCGCTGTTAAGAAAAGACACGGCGGAAAAACGGGGTAATTGAAGGTTGGAAATGAGTTTCAATATTACGATGATAGGGTAATTTTGCGTTGGAAATTTCTAACGGTAACGAGATATTTATTACGTTACGAACTATGTTTTTGAGGGCGTTTCCCTTTTCCCGTGCCATTTATCAGATGCGAGACTATCAGGGCTATAACATTGAACAAAGAAAATTAAAATGTGCGTATTTTATATTCAGGGATCCTTGATATAGCTGCACATAAATTTCTAGTTAAAGAGTATTCAAAAGAGTAAGGTTTGTCACATTTGAGTAGTAAGTGCCTCACGAGTCAAAGTGGCACGATTTTACTGGGAAGTTACAAAGAAAAATTAAGACTGAGATTAATTATACAATCCGACCTGTTGAATTCTTTCGCTGATTTGAATCTTGTCTTTGAACATCGAGATCAGTTTTCCACGGCGATTTTTTTTCCTACCGCCATCATGGTACACCGTGGAAACGATCCGTGTAATTTCCGGGTAACTTAGTGGAAAGCGCTGTCGACGACCAACGCCGGTGATTTATACGCGTTTAGCGACCAATGACGCGAAAAGATTACACGGTCGGGCGAGCAGGCGAGCGGACTCGCGCGCGACCGATTAGCAAACGGACGCGTGCGCTTGCATACGCAGCGCAATTTTCTCTCTTGCCTAATGGCCCATAACCTTTGATTGGGCCGTGTTTACATGGCGTTTTAAACGACCCGTCCTCTCTTCCACACTCGCCACCGCGTTTTGTCCCGCTAACGAGCTGCCTCGACGATCTCGGGAGGATAAAGCGCTCGTAACTCGTCTTGACGCTCCACCGTGTTCCGCCTTCGAAAATTGCCGAATCTACCGATGTCAAATTTTCTTATCTCCATTTAATTGATCATTAAGTTCTCCTCAGAAAGAATTATCTTTCAAGCGAAAATCTCCGGCGAAATTCGTTAGTGAACATAATAAAGAATCTTGTTACCGGACATTAATCCTTTTGTTTAATCTTCAGACACCTCTGACAATGGTTTGAAGCTACGTTAATTACGAAGAGGGAAGATTAATGGAGTATCGTTACGTCAGAAATGGACGCTAGTTTTCTAAATAGCTTTTCTTCTTGTCAGAGCTCTAAGGAATCCGGTCCTTGAATTATCATTTCGAGGGAACAAACAGAACCATAATTTTCAGGGAACATTTTCGAAACTTTTGTCGGTGGTATCGTTTGTAACGTGAGCCTCCGTCGGATCACTATATCAACTTTACCGTCTTGCAATACGGCCGCCATCCATTCTACCGGAAGATTCGTAATACGCGCTCTTGAGCGTTTCGCTGGGGAACGATTAAACGCAATGATTTATACGCTTCGTTTATTCGTTAACGTTTTCTACGGGCGAAGCGAGTTAAGCTCGTTGCGCCGCGGAAACGACAGAAATATAGCCGCTTTGCGGACTTACTTCATCGCTCGAAATGATCTCTCAATAGCTGAGTTCACCGTCTTATGACTGATGAAACGCTTCGGGGATTCGGTGAGAAAGCATTTAATTATCCGCGTACAGCTTCGGATCTTAACGCGGTATAGAACATTTTCACTAATTTATCAATTACCTTAGCAACGTTAAACGTGTTCCAAATTAATCGGTATAACACTTCAATCTTGTATTTCCTGTTATAATTCTATTCAATTAATTGAGACAAGTATTCCGAATCTCTTCAGTGGAACGCTTTAATTTTATAATATATTTAACTAAGAAATTACGGAGAGACGTCAGGATATTTCAAATCTCTTCAGTATGATGCTTCAATTTTATAGTAATTCTATTTAACTAAGAAATCGCGGAGAGACTTCAAGATATTCCAAATCTCTTCAGTACAATACTTCAATTTTGTATTTTATAATAATTCTATTTAACTAAGAAATTGCGGAGAGAAAGATATTCTAAATTTCTTCAGTACGCTACACTTTTGTATTTTACAATTCTATTTTACAAAGAAATTGCGGATAAAAATACGTTCTTGTGATCCCATCAGTTCGCGTGCCAATGCACACCAAAATGGAAGAAATACCAGATCTGACAAGAGTAACGGTATCGTGCAGGCAAACAATGTACGAAAGGAGAATTGTCAGAATCTTGTGGTGTACGAAACCGTGAGCTCCCTATTTGCACCTCTTAATAAATCATTTATAGAACATCTTCCTACAGATAATACTCATGAATAATTCTTTTGTAGCGTTAGTGCACAAAGTGTAGTTTGCAACATTTAAACTACCCGAGTACAAAAATATGAACTGTGCTTTTCAACGATTTTCGTTATTGTCTAGTTTCACGCTGTTCCAATTCTGCAAACACGAATTCAAAGCTCGAATTAACGGTGAATCCTGTTTTGCAATGTTTTCGTTTGTGCGCCAGCGTACAATTTCCTTTGCTGCATAATGTATAATTCTGTATCGGTTTGTCAAACGGAGTATGAAATTTTTAACTCGTTAAAGCGATCTTGAATAAAGCCGGGTGTCAATGAATACCGTGCTAAAATTAATACCGTTACGTTTGATACTCGCGATTGAAAATTATCCGGATGGACGTTTGATCCAGGGAAAGAGTAAAAATTTCCATCCAAGTCCGATTGGCCAATTTTTCCAATACTTTGAACGAGCCTTCCGCAGAGCGCGAATCTATCGTCGATTTGACGTGGAAGTTTTTCAAGGTGCCACGGCAATTTGGACGATTTCGGGAAGTTTACGTAACCCTTTGTCGAGCATTCGGTTACGAAAACCGGGTTACAGCGTCGCGGGCGTCCAACCACCCGATCGGGCACAATGTAAAGCACACTGGACGATAATAATTTGGCGCGGTACCAAAGTTCGGGATTCTGTTAGCCGGCCCGTACTGTCATCGCGGAAAAAATACGGTCGACAAACATACGAGGAAATCCGACCACGTCTCCCTCTCCGCTATTCACCGCAACTTTCGGCCTCGTGTTTTTACGTCGAGGGCTGAATTTTTGTTCCCTTCCTTGACGGTCCTTGAATCAGCTGGCCCGAGACTGCCTCTGAAATAAAACGACTTTGTGACCTTTTTCTTCTATTGCCAATCAATTTCTACCACATTACACCAATTAAAAGTTTCAATACACCAGTTTTGAAACGTGTGCCAGTTTTCAAAAGTTTACACATTGCTATTACGGTAGGGTGGTGGAAAATTATCAATTTTGAGGAATACGTGTTTTAAAGGATTTTATCTTGAACACACTGTAAGGTTCCAAATGTTGAAGGGATAAATCATGGGAAGGTAAATGTAAGCTTGCGGTAAATACAGGATGTCTCACAATTAGTGTAGACTCAATGGGAGATAGCTAACATGATTCTGAATAAAATTTCCCTTTGCGAAAATGGGGTTTGAAGCTTCGTTTTTGAATTATTAAGGAAAAATCAGAGCGCGAGACTACGCATGCGCAGACAGGAGAGCGACAGCTTCGAGCCTAGTGGCTGCGCGCGCATCGCGCTCTGATTGGTCCGCGTTCTTGTAGGCCCATTGGACACTAATTGTGAGACGCCCTGTATTCTTATAAGAAACATGAACTCTTCTCCGTGCATGATTGGTGACGAATCCGACAAAATTTCCTATAGAAAGAGATCAGTTTACAAGTTTATCGGATCTGCAGAGTTGCTTTTCGCTACAGTTAAAAATCGATAACGAAATCAATTAACGTTTCCGACTAAAATTCAGAAATGTTCAATTATTTTGGCCGATAAACACACATGAGCAAATAAACACTTTTCGACCGCTGAAATTATCCTGGGCTTAAGCTGTAGCTTTGTTTATTTGCTCGGAGCGTATTGATCAGTAGGGTATTACTTTTTTGTCGATTTAATGCTCTTACAAATTTATACACGCCCGGATCCGTTCAGTGTGCGCCTCGTTATTTTTCGGCCGGCTGGCCTTACTTTTCATCGTATACAGGACCAGATGCAGCATTTTAAACCGTAATAAAAATCCGCTCGTTTCTGTTCGCACGAGCGCGTATCTCGTGGTCGCAAACGCGTGTCGAACATGCAAATACGGATCAAAAATATTGGCGAGCACGCAATCGACGATATTCGTATCACCCGATAAAGTTTAATCCGTCAACGTTACTACCATTCTTTTTGTATACAAGGTATCATGACAAATTCCTACTCCGGAAGAGCCGCGTAGTCTTTGTTTCGAAACGAATCGAAAAGTTCTTTACCGTTTTGCAATCTGCAGCTCCGTTTTCGAGATAGGGCCGATTAAAAATTGGACGTTTCAACTTCCGGGACACTCAAACGGAACAACCTCGGAAGTGGAGCGTCCAATCTGCCATCGTTTATATCTCGAAAACGAAGCTGCAAATTGCAAAACGATGGACTGATTGATTTCAGGGGACGTTTCCCGGAATTACGCGCTATAGTATTTAAAAGAAAATTACTAAGCTATCGCAAGGAAGGAAACTGCGTTCAACCTAGCGTGAAAGCCAGTCGTAAAAAGTCGCTGCAACGCTCGATGCCATAAAACCGGAATATACAGCCAACAAAAGAATATTGGAAGGAAAATTATGATCGCGGCGTAAGGTTCGCGAAAACGCGTGTACCGGCACGGTGTGTGACAC
The DNA here is from genome assembly GCF_050947335.1 of Megachile rotundata. NCBI lineage: Eukaryota > Metazoa > Arthropoda > Insecta > Hymenoptera > Megachilidae > Megachile > Megachile rotundata. The sequence goes on from NC_134996.1 coordinate 12,351,618, forward strand.
ACGTATTCATGGCGATACATAAACCGTATACGTTCGTTCTCGTAAAGAATGTGTCTAGCCCGGCCGCAATATACGCCAGCCTCACCGATTCTGTGGCCAACTCTTTCGACGGAAATGAAATCATACCCCATTACAGGCCTTTGTCACAACTATTTACCCTATCACAAGTCTTCCGATAAGTGTTGCAGGAATTCCTATTGAAAAACTCTTCTATCGGAAATCGCTAAGTGGCCACATGAATACTTCCGTGAACATGTTATGACCTAAAATAGAGCAGGTATAGAATGGAGCTATTGGTGAAAATTTAATGGAGCCGTTATTTGTATATTTCACGTATCGTCGACTTAAACGTGGGATAATATCAGCGACCTCGAAGGTGGAATTGAACTCGCCGGGCATGCCGGAGTAGATTCCAGTGAACCATCGCGGCACGACGGCACGCCCGCAATGTCTAATCAGTGCCAACTCAATTTCCTGCCGCGTCTATTGTCACTTGATTCCGGCCGCGTCTCATTGCCCTCTGTATATGAGCGCGTGTGCGTCCTTTGTCAGCGATGGACTGGAAACGCCTCGAATCGTTTCCAGCATACGTCGAAAATTTCCGACCATCCCTCGCAATTAATTGCGGAATGTCTAAAAACCACCGATACTGAGTGTGAGGTACTCTGCTTTCGACTATTATGTGGATTTGCTAGAATAGATGATTCTCACATTAGATCAACAAGGGTAACACCATTGAAACTAAATGTATTTCTCCCTTTCTGAGTTTTCCAAATTTTCAAATTAAAATTCCTAAACCCCAAACTTGCACGTTTCCGAATTCCCAGGACCTTAGATAGATGACCTAAGTCAAGTAGCCAAACCCTCTAGTTCCTAAATCCTCAGCGCAACCCAGCAAGGGTAGCAGCCATGAGACTGAATGTATTTCTCCGTTTCTGAATGTTCCATATTTTCAAATTAAAATTTCTGAACCTCAAACTTGCACGTTCCCGAATTCCCAGGACCTTAGATAGCAGACCTACGTCAAGTAGCCAAACCCTCAAGTTCGTAAATCCTCAGCGCAACCCAGCAAGGGTAACACCCCTGAAACTAAATGTATTTCCCCTTTTCTGAATGTTCCAAATTTTCAAATTAAAATTCCTGAACCCCAAATTTGCACATTCCCGATTTCCCAGGACCTTAGATATCCAGCAGACCTAAGTCAAGTAGCCAAACCCCGAAGTTCCAAACCCAAGTTCCTAAATCCTCAGAGCAACCTATCTCAGCCTACCTGATCCTTCCATTTTACGCAAGGAAATCGAACCACCCGGTGACATAATTTTCGCGATTCTTATCCGATTCCGCAATAAACCTTCTCGAAAAGTTTAAAAGAAACTTGCAAGTACATAAGAGTACATAAGCGAATTCAAAAAGCATTTAAACGATCGACATTGTACACTCGAATTTCAAGAAGTTGTACAGTTTCGAGACTCTTAATCGTGTTCGGGATGTTCAGAAGTTTCGAGTTCTTTCAACTCGTTATAACTATCCGGGTTTCGCGAGGTTTCCCGATTATTTCGTTGAACTCGAGCACGATAGTCTGGATGAGACACGCGTCATAGAGGAGATTGGATGTCTATTGACGGTACTTTAAGCGTTATAAGCTTCTTCAGAGTTCATGTAACTGATCCTTGGAGGTTTCGGGAATGCGGCAAGTTTCGAACGTTCGAACTTGCGTCAAGTGGCGTATTCATTTATTCTCTTAAGTTGACGGCGTCTTGGATGGTCGAGATTCTTGAACACATGCTTGGAACTTGTTACAAGCGCATTACTGCGAGCGGAATTTCGCGGCTGTTACCTCGTTGTAACGATAGATGAAGCGAATAATTGAATATGCTAATCGGTGTACTTTACACGGTAGCACAATTGACTGAACCTGGCGAATGCTAAAAGGAGCAGGTTTCGTAAGAGCCCGGTCGATAGGATACAATTACAGTGGGGATAAAGGAAACTTAAAAAGGCTTCGAAAAACAAATTCGACGGAAACCGTTTCGTTTGTTCGCACGTTCTAACATTTCCTTCCGTGCGAGTTTTATTCGATAATTGTCGATTAACGATATTGCACCAGTGGCTCCGACCGAGCTCGTTAGCGACTTTTAAACTCTCGCTTCGTCTGAAATTTCTCGAAAAGAGTAGAAACAAAAGCGTCCCGCGGGAAACACTGTCGTCGAAGAAAAATCGTCGCAGCGTGGGCAGCGTCGAAGACCCCGTGGCCGCGTTTGTCCCTCCATTTTCCCCATGGCAACGTTAATTGCAACGTTCGTCCCTCCGTTGCCCCTCTCGTTTCCGTGTCATCGTATCAGACTGTAACGTCTGATTACTTCTGATTCAATTTCACGGCGAGACGGCTGTAATGTTTAATCAGTTCCTGCTCAATTTCCTGATCGTGCTCCCGTGTGCACGTGTGTGTACGTGTGCGGACGGCGGGTCGATTTCAAACGCGTTCCAGCTGAACGAGAATCCTTCAGGGCCAGTTTGAGACCCGGCCGAGAAATGGTTTTAAACCGTGTTACGATGCCACCTAATATCTTTGAAAAACTATCTCACCAGAGATAGGACGGTCGACCGGATTACGCGTGCCACCGGTTATATACGATTTCGAGAAAATACTCACGGTTCGTCCTTTTCTCGGAGGATCTTGTATGGTTCACCCTCCTTTGGATAAGGACGATCCTTTACGGTGGTTTTTGCGGAATATCAAATCTCTACCGTGCCACTTAATACCCGGGATCCCGATAAAATGTCCTTTCCCGAATTGCGATCGGTAAATCGAGCAAGCGCTCCTATCAAAAATTTACGATATATTCTGTCGGACCTGGTTAACGTCCATTTCAATACGGAATTAATTGCTCTTTTTGAACCTCTTTCGGAAATACATTATTCAAAACATAGAAAAAAAGCTACAAAACGTGACTTCGCGTGACAACGAATTGATAAACACGCAAACACCGTAATTTTAAAGGGTTGTAGAATTAAGGTCGAGGGTCGAGGGTCGGAAAGACGATACGAGAAGGAGAAACGAGATTGCGGAGATTACTTTTGCACTCGCTTGACCCTCTTCGGACCTTCTGCCCAGATAAGGGTAATACCTTATCTATAAGTCCAATATCTGTGCGATAACAGCATCCGGAGAATTGCATAATTAATTATTGGAAACGATTTTTTCCCCGGTTAAACGAGAAGTTGCTCGCCGGGAAAATCCTTGCTTTATTCGTCCCTTTAATCGAAGGGAGCCTAGAATGCACGAGGGAGCCAGCCGTATCTTTGACGACAACTCCACGGAAGACTAGTCACCAACTTCAGAAGCCGCGTATAAAAGTTCGATGAGGCGCCTACGATTTTCGTTATCTCGCATCTACGCCGGGATGGATTATCGATCCGGTTGTTACACCGTCATGTTACGATGAACTCTATGACCTGTACGAGGAGCGTGCGTAACAAGATACAAGTTTGAACGATTCCACGTAAATCGCAGAACGATGCTATCGCTGAAAATTCTTCGCGAGTGTACGTCATTGACCGGACTATTTTTACATGCTCCACTTTGATCAATTTTTCCTCCCTATAATTTGATCGAGGCATATCAAAAGTTAATCCGTAAACGTTTAAAGTGCCGATACGGAAATTGATAAGTTCGCAACGTCATATATTAGAGAGGCTCTCGAACGTAATCCCATCGGTAAACTGCTTTTTAATGTAAAAAGAAAGATATTAAAGTGCTGCGAGACGCTGCTTCGTTTAGTGGTCGATCGCTCGTTTAAACTGTACGTCGGCTTCGATGATTTACAACGGGCAATTTATAATTCACGTCAGAGATGCCACAATGTTCTTCGAAGCTCCCTTTGCTCGACGGTCTTCTCTCGCAAATCCGATTACGAACAGATTAAATCCTCTTCCGTTCTCCCCGAAGAAACCAGAAAGAAAGGCGATCAACTTTCCAACGATTCCTGCTGTCCGAAAGGCCAGTTTTCTTCACCGTCGAAGCTCCTGGCAGCCGCTGACAGGTCCGTCGAAAAATGACGTAGTAGTAGTCGTTCATCAAGGTGATACGTCACGTATGACAAACGTGGATATCGAATGAAATATTGCGACTCGCCGAAGGAAGCACAAAATTACGCGAAATTACCGAATATTACCGAGAAACACGCCAAGTCCCTCGACGCCACCTGCCAGGTGTGCCTAACATCCAAGTGTTTTCCTGCATGGTCGGAAGCACGCGGCCTTAAATCAGCTCGATTATCGCGTATAGGATATTGTAGCTGGCGCTAGGCCCCGATGTACGTCCAGCCATTAGGAACCCGGAAGTCGGCCATTACGCTATCGTGCAGTTCACGAAAAAGTCGATTTCGTCTTTTCTTTTCGAGTTCACTCGAGATGGATCGCTACTCCACTGATTTAAATGCATAAGCAACCTGATTACGTTAGTTTAATAATAATATGTATACCAACCAACGCGTTGGATTACCACGCGTTGAATAACCACGCGCTGGATTACCACGCGTTGAATTACCACGCGTTGGATTACCACGCGTTGGATTACTACGCGTTGAATTACCACGCGTTGGATTACCACGCCTTGGATTATCACGCGTTGGATTACCACGCGTTGGATTACCACGCGCTAAATTACCACGCGTTGAATTACTACGCACTGGATTACCACGTGCTGGATTACCACGCGTTGAATTACCACGCGTTGGATTACCATGCCTTGGATTACCACGCGTTGGATTACCACGCGCTGAATTACCACGCGTTGAATTACCACGCGTTGGATTACCACGCACTGGATTACCACGCTTTGAATTACTACGCGTTGGATTACCACGCACTGGATTACCACGCGTTGAATTACCACGCACTGGATTACCACGCTTTAAATTACCACGCGTTGGATTACCACGTCTTGGATTATCACGCGTTGGATTACCACGCGTTAGATTACCACGCGCTGAATTACCACGCGTTGAATTACCACGCACTGGATTACCACGCGTTGAATTACCACGCGCTGGATTACCACGCGCTGGATTACTACGCGTTAAATTACCACGCGCTGGATCACCACGCGCTGAATTTCTACGCGTTGAATTACCACGCGATGGATTACCACGTGCTAGATTACCACGCGTTGGATTACCACGTCTTGGATTACCACGCTTTGAATTACCACGCTGGATGCCACTAAGGGTTTGATAATTTTAAACGAGTCAATCTACGAAAAACACTGATCCACTGATATGTAATTTAGTCAATTTTAGAGATAGGGTAAACTTTGCATATTCGGGTGCAAAGCTTGAGTGACAAGATTTTCGAGATTAACTCTCGTCTCCAAGGATGAGGTTTAAAATTTCCATGGGGCTGCGCCCGGTTGATGAGAGCATCACGCGCCGGTAATCACGAGTAGATCTGATAAATACGAGATCTTCCAGCGAGAATACGTGACCACGATTACGTGGAGTCCCCTTGGGAATTGTCCCCGCGTCAAAACTCAATCGACTCCTTCTTTTTCTGTTTGTCGTTCGAGATTTCAACGAAAAGCTGAAATCTCCGCGGGTAATGTCATTGTCGGTTGAAAAGAGAGTACGAGAGTAAATACAGCGGTGCCACAGGGGTGGATCTTTGTTAACTAGCTGACCCCGATTCCCGCGTATTCTCGGTGACGTTGTTAAACGGTATCTCTGGCGGAAACGAGGAGACGGTAAAATCGCTTTGACAAGCGGAAGCTACGATTTAATGACACTCGGACGGATGAAGCGGCTGCCTGAAAGAAAACGCGTACGATAATGTTGCCCCGACAGGATTCCTAAAGCGAGGATTGGTCCTCTTTCACAGTGGAAATCGCGTTATCACAAACGGATAGAAAGAAGCAGCTGACCTGTACGAGCTACACTGAACCATGCACGCAAACAAATCTAATCGTTCTGGTCACGCTTCGTTACGCGATGCAGCGCGACATTTTTACTCGCGGAGGCGAAATCTCGCGTCGCCGCGTTTTCTTTTTTAAACGCTTTCCATCCGGAACAAAACCGTGCTCGGTCCGGTGACCAGCGAAACAAAGATTTGATTTGCACCGCCCGTAGAAATGCGCTATTTTGTTGCGAATTGTCACTACTAATCCACTTGCAGTGTTAATCGAAGAATGCTATGTTTTCGAAACCTTCCGAGATCGATGACTTTCGGAAAGTCGAAGTTCAGGTCGAGAGTAAAAGCTGAATGAAAATGACTGAACGTTGTTGATTAATCCACGCGTTGGATTACTACGCGCTAGATTACCACGCGATGGATTACCACGCGTTGGGTTACCACGCCTTGGATTATCACGCGTTGGATTACCACGCGTTGAAGTACCACGCGTTGAATTACCACGCGCTGGATTACCACGCGCTGGATTACCACGCGTTGAATTACCACGCGCTGGATTACCACGTGCTGGATTACCACGCGTTGAATTACCACGCGTTGGATTACCACGCATTGAATTACCACGCGTTGGATTACCACGCGATGAATTACCACGCGTTGGATTACCACGCGTTGAATTACCACGCGTTGGATTACCACGCGTTGAATTACCACGCGTTGGATTACAACGCGTTGAATTACCACGCGTTGGATTACCACGCGCTGGATTACCACGCGTTGAATTACCACGCGCTGGATTACCACGCGCTGGATTACCATGCGCTGGATTACCACGCGTTGAATTACCACGCGCTGGATTACCACGCCTGGGATTATCACGCATTGGATTACCACGCCTTGGATTATCACGCATTGGATTACCACGCGTTGGAAGTGTCATGAAGTTCAGGACGAGAGGCAAATCAGAAACTGAATGAAAGTGACTGAACGTTGTTGAAGTGCCATGAAGTTCAGGACGAGGGTAAAATCGGAACCTAAATGAAAATGACTGAACGTTGTTGAAGTGTCATGAAGTTCAGGACGAAAGTAAAAGCTGAATGAAAATGACTGAACGTTGAAGTGTCATGAAGTTCAGGACGAGAATAAAAGCTGAATGAAAATGACTGAACGTTGAAGTGTCATGCACTCCATGATTCCGTTACATTGAACGTTCAATAAAGCGGATCGAAAGCGTTATTCGCTATTGTTTTCGAATCGTAAAAATTCCCCGTTTCTGCAAGAATCTGAATTTACGCGAATGACAACGAAGCGATTCACCGCGAAAGTAGCGATAAAGCGACGGTGGAAAATTAGAACGGGAGATTATACGATCGCGAACTGTTTCTCTGTCGAAGTGAACGAAAAATTTCAACGCCACAGTCGAGGCAGTTAAATCTTCACGTTGAAGCACTCGAACGCGTTACGCTCCGCTGTAAAAATATTTAACAGCTTTCTTTTGTTCGTCGTCGGAGCTGTTTTTGCGTCCGTACAGTTCCACGAACAGAGCGTTTGTACGTGAGCGCGGCTAATTGCAGGTTCTACGTGCATTTTTTCGGCCAAAGAAACATCCCCGAGCGGTAGTTAGGTAAGAGGGTGGTTGTAAACAGCCTGTTAGGCGGCTCAAGCAGTTTTTGTTCGACGCACTGGTTGTCTTCAAAAAACACGAATTTTTGGATGTAAACGGCTCGCTCGATTTCCTGTCCGTCAACTCGTTGACGTGTTTGCAATAGCTGTCCACTGTAAACGTGGAAACGTTTTCTAAATGTAAGCTGACTGGGCTGTCCAGTCTGCTTCAAATTATTTCTGATTCATCGAATTTTACAGACTAAGTTCCGGAATTCTTGTCCGGCAAGACAGCGTTTTATTTCGATCCGCAGACATAAACTTGCGACATCACGTGAAAGGTGATGCTTTCCCAGCGTTGTTCTGTTCTCGTTTGCAATTTAATTGCGCCGTAAAAACGTACGTGTATTTCATGCGAATTAGAACACGCGTTTCTTCGTGACCGATGAAGCTTTCGTTTTTCAGCGAAGGCCGAGGAACAGAGTATTCAGCGCGGTCATTAAGCAGACCATTCGAGCAGGAAAAATTTGTGACTCCGCAACGTTGAGATATTCCTGTTTCCCATAGCAACTGGAATGGCTGACAGAGTTTCCTTGGAACGAAATTGTCTTTTTATTTTCGTTCTACCTGTCCTCTCGCGACGCTCTGTCTCCGGTTTTTGCTGTTTAAAATTCCACCTTCTACAAGAATAGTCCGTTAAAAATTTTCAAGCACCTGGAAGTAAAACGAGATATACTGCCCCGGTAGAACGGGCGGCGTTTAAAATAGCAAACGCTGGCCCAGAATTCGCCTGACCTTCTTGCGATTATTTCTACTGTCTTTTCGATAAACGATTTCTGCGCGCTGGATTACGATGTGCTGGATTACTGCGCGTTGGTTTACCACGCGCTGGATTACCACGCGTTGGATTACTACGCGTTGGATTACCACGCGCTGGATTACCACGCCTTGAATTATCGCGCACTGGATTACCACGCGTTCGACTACCACGCGTTAGATTACCACGCGTTGGATTACCACGCGTTGAATTACCACGCGTTCGATTACTACGCGCTGGATTACCACGCGCTGGATTACCACGCGTTGAATTACCACGCGTTGGATTACCACGCGTTGAATTACCACGCGTTCGATTACTACGCGCTGGATTATCACGCGCTGGATTACCAATCGTTGAATTACCACGCGTTGGATTACTACGCGCTGGATTACCACGCGTTGGATTACTACGCGTTGGATTACCACGCGCTGGATTACCACGCCTTGAATTATCGCGTACTGGATTACCACGCGTTCGACTACCACGCGTTAGATTACCACGCGTTGGATTACCACGCGTTGAATTACCACGCGTTGGATTACCACGCGCTGGATTACCACGCGTTGAATTACCACGCGTTGGATTACCACGCGCTGGATTACCACGCGCTGGATTACCAATCGTTGAATTACCACGCGTTGGATTACTACGCGCTTGGTTACCACGTATTGGATTACCACGCGTTGGATTTCCACGCGTTAGCAATAGCGTTGGCAAAGATAACGATGTCATCTTTTCGCCGATCGGAACAATTAAGCTTGTGTTTTTCTTCGAGGGAACACCGACAAAAGAATACAAAGCTTTCAACCGGAAACGTCTGAAGGATCCGGTCTTCTCTCCCGTAATCTCGTGATTTTTATCCGCGGCCCGAGCAATTCAACCCGGTCCTCTGTCGGCACTCGTAACGGGTGGCGCTTTTGTCAGTCGCGGCTCTGAACTGACGTCGAGTGGCGAAGCACGCGCGACAGATGTTGCGTTGCCTACGTCGTTACGAAATGTCCAGGCTGATTAATCGCGGACATCCAGAGGACCCTTCGCGTCCGTAACTGTTGACTGCAATCAGTTCTACACGGTCGTTGTCGCGTCCGCGACATTCCGGTCATTCTGCTGGCAATAAATTAAACGATTGTACTTTGCTATCTCCCCTTTCTCGAACCTGTCGATCCACATCCTGGCATCGAAGATACTCCGGATTCGTTAAATACGTTGATGCATGGCTCTAGTGAAATGTACGCTTGATTCCATAATCTTGAGAGATGGGTTAAATTTTTTAAAAAGGTATATTGACTGTTAATTGTCTTTGTCTTTTCTCTTTTGGAACTGTGTGATCACAATAAATGTGGTGGTATAATAATAATTTGGTATACAGAAGGATGGTAATGAATGATGAGTGCGTGAGAGCAGTGTGGGGATTCAGTGTGTTAAAATACAATGGGTGGAGTTATAGAACGTAGAGTTCCAGTGCGTTGAAGCAGGGAGTATAGAGATCTATCGCATTATAATATAACAAGAGGAAATCTAACGCGTGATAATCCAGCACATGGTAATCCAGCGCACGGTAATCTAGTGCTTAGTAATCCAGCGCATAGTAATCCAACGCGTGATAATCCAACGCGTGGTAATCCAACGCGTAGTAATCCAGCGCGCTGGAATCTAGCGCGTAGTAATCCAGCGCGTAGTAGTTCAACGCATGGTAATCCAACGCGTGGTAATCCAACGCGTAGTAATCCAGCGCGCTGGAATCTAGCGCGTAGTAATCCAGCGCGTAGTACTCCAACGCGCGGTAATCCAACGCGTGGTAATCCAACGCGTAGTAGTCCAACACGTGGTAGTCCAACGCGTGGTAGTTCAACGCATGGTAATCCAACGCGTGGTAATTCAAAGCGTGGTAATCCAACGCGTGGTAATCCAGCGCCTAGTAATCCAGCACGCAACCCAAAAAACAGTAATCTAACGTGTGATAAATCAAACCACGGCAATCCAGCGCATGATGACCAAGAATGAAAGCATACACCACACTATACAATATTAACCAAGCGTAAATCAGAGCACCCCTCTCGGGTACGATTATTGATTCGACAAATTTGCGCTTTTCCGTTCCGCCTAGGTATGTTTTATTGCATATTAATTCCTGTTTATCATGGAACAACAATTGCGAGTCGTATTTCACGCAATCTGACATTCCGTAATGGCCCTAGCCGCGTAATAAACGAAGCACGATTGTTATCAGGTAATAAAACCGGAGATGTAAACCGCTCAGGGAAGAAAGATTAAGCTTCGGTGATATCGAAATGTTTAAGCGTTTCGATTGTTTCCAACTAATTCTTTGAGAGAACGTAGCAACTGTAAACTACTCGATTACATCACGAAACGGACTTTAAATCCGCTTCCTAAATCGTGCCATTCGTTAGCGTCTTGTCGCTACTCGTCGAAATTGTTTTCGACCACTTCTAAAAAAAGAACGAAAGTCACGGAATTGTTGAGTAATCGTTCCGGTACGGCGGAAAAGTTTTGGAAGTAAAGGAACCAGAAGAAAGGTAATAAAGTATCCGAACCTGTGTTCGCGAGTAGTTTTATAAGCTAGTTACTCGTTCCATCCGATCGATAATCCACGTTGGCCACGCCACACTTGTTTCATTGTTGTTGTTTATACAACATAAAGCTCTTTGATAATCCTGATCGATCATTTGGCGCTTCCGGGTTGCTCTCGTTTCTCATACAAAGGTGCTGGTAAACGTGTTGGGAATTTTCATCGACAATTAACCGTCTCCGCGGATAAAGTTACTCGGACGAGCGAAGAATTGCGTGCTGTTATCTCTTTCAGCCAGTGACGTTGATTTATTCTCTCTACTTCTTAACCCCAACTTATGACACGTACATGTCTATCTCTGACCCCTTCTACTTATCCTGCTCGTTACGTTTCGCACTCACAGCATCGGAAGCAACAAGCGGCAATAATTTCGTAGGAAACAATCCGCTTTCGACCCTTCGAGGGACAAGGGTTTCCCGCGAATAGCGCCCCTTTTTCTTCGTCCCTTCGTGCGTCTGTTCTGCTCGAGGAAATTGGCTTCGTTACGCCGCCGAGGTTTCAGTTTCCGATATGGAACGGCGGGCCAATTTGTATCCCGGTCTCTCTGCTTCAGCCGTGGATGTCTCTTAATGATTGAATCCTCCGGATCGGTCAAACTACCGGCTGAGACTCGTTACCGGATTAGAAACTCCACGAATCCACCTCGGAATGCGGTTGAATATGATGCGGAAGCCGTGTGTTCGAGTGGCGTATCGGTGTGTTCACGAGTGGGTCACGAGTATACGAAATCCTCATCCCCTGACACACCCTTCACTCCACCAGCCTATGTACACGCGACCGTCTCGTCTATATTCGCAGAGGGATTCGTGATATCGGATCACGCTTGTCTGCTCCTCGTTTCGTCTTCCTCCTTTATTCCTCTTCGAACCTTCATTCCGCAAGGATTCGACGTACCGCAGCATCTGCAAACGCGTTGACGTTGCGATTTTCCGATTGCGAAATCCTTTTTACGCTATCTGTTTCACGAGACGAATGGAAATGCCGGGATCGGTTGAGTCAGGACACCAAATTCGTGCTGCATCTTTTCTATGATTGAAATCTAACACAGATAAATCGGAGGATGCTCAGGATTATTTTTCAGCTTAGTTTCACCGAATGGTCAAGGATTAACTCTATCGGAGAATCAGCCGTTAGTGGACGCGATTCATTTGCGTGTAGATCACATCGGTTCGCTATCATCCAAGCTCTAGCAGGTGCTTAACCGCAGGACGAGTTAAGCATCTGTTGGCCGTGCGTTAGCGAGTTTCTAATTTATTTACTCGAAGGGAAAGTTCCGAACGCCGCTTTACAGCACGTAAGTGCACGGATAAAGTTGCCGCGAAACGGGACTATAAAATACACCGGGCTGCATGGATTTTCGAGACCCTTGACGCATCTCTGCTAGAATTAAGCGAGTTTTGTTGTAGCAATAAACACCGTGGCTGTTCATTAATAATTCATGAATCTCGTTCAAGTTTGTTCTTGCATTAGGCTCGAAGCTGATTTACGTTCTTGAAGATTCGAATTCCTCGATTTTAATCTTTGCAGACAGCCCGGTAAGTTAGTGGAATCTTTCTAACTTCGCAGATGTTAACGTTTATATCTCGTTTATGGAAGTAACTCTCGTTTATAAAAGGCGGAGGCTTATATGACCCGAAAAATGTGAAGAACGCAAGCCATTGTCGAGGAAGAGCAAAATTGTCGGGCGATATTCAGAAACGAGAGGACGTTTTGATAAATGGTCGTTCGCGCAATAATTGTTCGCTTGTTCACGAGAAAATGTACGACTGGGTAAACGAGGCGAATGAAAAGCACGAAAGGACGAAACGCGAGGAAGCGTAAGAAAACGAAGACACGAGATTCTCTTTGAAACGACCAGTTTATGAGGCAGGTGCTACTTTTACACGTCTCTAATGCGTCTTGTCGTAGCCAGCTTTCAGCCTTGCCGTTTTACTGGCTGCTCGTTTCCATTTTAAAATTCATTATCCGCTCGGAGAGGAACGACACTGCCAGGATTGTTTGCGCTCTTCTGAATCGCCTAAAACTTTCTATCCTCTTCCTTTCTTTTCGATTCGAGCATCCAGAGAATTCCCGTCGTAAACATGACGCTTCTCGTCGGTTTCAAGAATCATTCGACAATTTTTTACCGGTATAAAAATTCAATTTGCCGCTGGAAAAAGGGGAACAGGCCTGCTGCTTCGCGTATCTAGTTCGACCAGAGGTTGGCCGAATTCCAAGCCGGAGCGAAGACACGAATGTTCGGCGTGCCACGGATTTTTTTCCCTGCGACTATTTTTTCCGGGACGAAGACACCGGCTCGCTATGTTTCCGACGCGTTCGCTCGTTATTTCGGCCATCGGCCTCCTGTATATCCTTTTCACTCCCAGGATTCTACTCCAAAAACACTCGTGCTGATTCTGTTGGTGCACTGCGCGCGACACGGGAGCGATCGCTGCGAGAGCACATTGTTTTTTCGTTTTATCGGTCTAAAAAAAAAACAGAGTATTAGTTTACTGGTCGCTGGGAGGTAAATAAAACGATCTCTGCGTGAGCGTGCGTGGATATCGATTCGATCTGGCTCACGATAACGCGGAATAGGATGCGAGTGGATTAAAACGGCTGATAATTGATATGCGGAATGAATCGGTCATTCTCAACGAATGTATATATTTATTCATACGTTTGTTTTTCCAAACTTTTAATTATTGTGACTGCTACTGGATGCTGAATAAATTGTGCATATGGACATTGCATTACAGTTTTATCCTGTAAAACTTTATCATCGATATTAACAGCTTGCCCTACGTGACGCACTGATGACGCACTTGTGACGCACTTTTGATTCACTCGTGACACACTCGCGACGCACTCGAACGCATTCGTGACGCACTCACGACGCACTCGAAAGCATTCGTGGCGCACTCATGACGCACTCGAGATGCACTCATGACGCACTCGCGGCGCACTCGAAAGCATTCGCGACGCACTCATGACGCACTCGAAGGCATTCGTGACGCACTTGCGACGCACTCGAACGCATTCGTGATGCACTCATGACGCACTCGAGATGCACTCATGACGCACTCGAACGCATTCGTGTCGCACTCATGACGCACTCAAACGCATTCGTGACGCACTCGAACACATTCGTGACGCACTCGTGACGCATACGTAATACACTCGTGACGCACTAGAACGCGCTCATGACGCACTCGAACGCGCTCACGACGCACTCGCAACGCATTCGTGACGCACTCGCAACGCACAAGTAATATACTCGTGACGCAGTCATGACGCACTTGAACACATTCGTGACGCACTCATGACTCAGACGTAATACACTCGTGACGCACTCGAACGCACTCATAACGCATTCGAACATATTCGTGACGCACTCAAAACGCATACGTAATACACTCGTGACGCACTCATGGCGCACTCGTGACGCACAGGTGACGAATGTGAAAAGCCAGACTCGTCTTTTCACTGAAATTGAATTAGGAATTTTGAAATGATCGGTGAATGCATAACGTGCCTAACATTTTAACTTTCTTCAGTTGTTACATTGTAGAAATAATTAGCTAGCTATGACTGACAACTGTCCTAAAAATTTTAAATTAAAATTGAAGACAAATATGAAAGCAAACTTCAAAATGAAACTAAGTAAAATAAAACCGGTCCACATACGCAGATATCAGATTAGAAGAAACATATGTTATGAATATCGCCAAATAAAGTATGAGAAAATGGCGTAGGGAAACGCAATTTCCAAAGGCGAGAAAAAATTCCATTTTCCTGCCGTTTCTTCGCCTCTTCCTTGACTCTGGTGCGAAGGGTTCGCGTTACGTGAGAGGAAAGTGTTCGACCGTGAAAAAGCGGTGGTACGCGTGGGTCCCCTATGCTCGTACACGGCGCGTGTCCAAAGACAAACGTTGGGGTGGTTCGCGCTGAAAGAACGCAGAAACGGTGGTAAAACGTGCAGAAAGGCGAGAATAGGGCCGATAGCGAGACTGGCAAAAGGGGAACGCGAATGAAAATGCGTTGTCACGCGCAGAATTCAGACACGGTGCCAAATCCCTGAACGGTCCGCGAGGGACAGCAGGATTCTAGGCGGGTTCTTTGCTCGGATTTATTTGGCAACTGCTCGTTAGTATCGAGATTGCGGCTCGTTTTCATCGCCTATTTTATACCCGGAATACAATTCCGTCCTTTGATTCTTTCCTCTGAAAAATACGGAACTTTTGAAGACCGTAAGTTTGTCGGAATTAAATTGAGCGTAGCGATTTGTGCGATATATAGGCGACAATTTCAAAGGAAGAGCAAGGTACAGAATTCCTTCGGAACACGGTGTAATCCATTTTGTTTATCGCGCTAGTTCGCCAAGTTTCGGCTAATCTCTTAACGCGTACAGCTGTTGCTAAACTTGGTAATCAAGCAACTCACCGTGTATGTACAACCTTTCGCTTTGAGGATTCGAAAGTTCACCGAATTAATAATATAGGTTGCGCAGAAATTTAGCAAGGCATTTAGTGATCGAAAAAATGGATCGGATGCTGCCAAGCAAATATGTAATTCTACGAGCGTATATATACGGCGAAGTAAGGCCGACTTTGGAACGTCCGTGGAATTTATTTATGAAAAATGTATATACCGAGAACGAGCGCTCTGCGACCGGGTGCCGATGCAATAATATACCGTACACCTTCCACTGGGGAAACGAACACCGTACGAGAGAAGCGATGAGAGCAGAAGAGAGGCTAGCCAGCCAAACAGATAGACGGAAACGGCGAGTAAAAGAGATAGAGAGGGAAAAAGGGATCACGGTATGACCTACATTTGGCCTACGGGTCGCAGGGTAGAGCTATCGATTCAGTTCTCTCTTAAACACAGCCTCCTACGTTTCATTTCGTTCCAACTCTCCGACCATTTTGCGATTACCGTTCTTCTCGCCACTCTTCCTTGTCCTTTTTTACACAGTTTATATATCGGGAGAATCGTATAGCTCGAAGCTCTTACGGATACAGCGTAAATCAGAGCTGTTTGGCAAATCCAGATATTTCGTTGAATAGGTGAACTACTATTGCATCTTACGTTAATAGAATACGTCGGTGAAGTTTACGTTTTTCTTTCAATTATTATCGTTGAAATTTTTTCCTTCAATTTCCAGAAGAAAATCGTTACGCCGGAGAATAAAAGTAAACGAAAAATGTTGTAACGAGCCGTATCGAAAAGGGGATCGTCATTGGTCGACCGAACGAACTCAAAAATGGCGAAAATAAACGGCGTTAACGATCGGGCAAAGACCGTTGGTTGCAACGAGGCGTTTTTGCAACGTGGCCTGGGACGATAGCCTGGGTAGTTGGTCGAAATACGATTGGCCACGTTTTCGAGCGGATTAGCAGTTAAGAAATTAACGGTGTCGCGGTGTGGTGGAGGCGTTCGGAAGCGCACGGTGCACGAAAGGCAAAATTGCCGCGACCCATGGCTTCCTAGCGTTTCCTGTCGATTGAAATACGCCACTCGGCCGTCCGTACCGTCCACCGTTCTACGCTTCCAGTGGCAAACCTATTGATTATCCGCCCGCGTTCCCGCCTCGCTGTCCATTTGCAGGCTGATTCATTATAATTGCAGCGTCGAAATGCTCGGCTACGCTCGATGTGCACGTCGTTCCGTCCGCTTTCGAGCCTCCATTCGACCCGATCCCAATTTCCAACGATCGTCCGTTCCGTGTGTCAACCTGTTCCGCTCGTGATTCCCGTTTCTTGCTGTTCGTCCGTTGATCATCCATCAACGATGACCCGGTAATTGCCCTCATAAGTAGCAATGTTTCCACTCTTCTAAGAGGCAACTTGACTAATCCCTCCCATAAAATTCCTTCCCTCTGTCGGGAACAGAGTTTGCCAAAATGTGGATCTCATAATCGTTTGACAGTGATCGTTAGTCGTAACGGGGCTCTCGTTAATTTCGCCCGGCAGAACGAACATGGGATGCGTCGAACTCTCAGGACATTTTTTCGATTATTAACGAGGTGGTTTGGTCCGGTCAGCCGGGCGTGCGAACCGGGTCAATGAATAGTTATGAATAATATATTTATGCGATTTTTGCATGGAGAGTTGGAACGAGCGATTTCGACGCAACGATGACCCACATTCTTGTCCGATTAAACACGCCGAGTCGCAGCGTCAAATTTATTACGGAAACACCGAACTGGCTGTGTTTTGCCTTGGCGAATATTTACGCTGAATATTGACATCGTTATCGCTGGAATCGCGACAGAATCGCCATTGTTGCCGCGCTTAATCTCATTCGCGAATGTAAATTTAAGATACCGCTTGGACCGCGCGTTGTTTCCGCGAGTTGGCTCGCTCGAAAAAGCGAACCGTTTGGCTGAGACTAATTGGAGCTCGACAAACATGAACGCGGTTCGCGTATATGCGTGATTATCGATTCTATTGGTAAATTTTATTCGAAACAATTCGCGTTGGAGCTTGACACGCTGTCGTAAATTTTGGGAACTTTTCGGAGAGGGTAACAAACGATATCGATGATCCGATCTTTCGCTTGGAATGCGCTGGAATTTCGTCGGGAAATGTATTCCAAGATAATCAGAGGCCATTCAAGAGGAAAACCGGGACCGTCCATTCCCGGCCGGAAATCATAACGGGAGATCTTCCTGTTTCGTTGATTTTGCCGGAAAGTTAGCAAAGTTAATTTCGTTTCATAATTGAAACTTCTATCTAACCGAAGTTTGTACCAAGCCGAAGGGCCAGTTTCTTTTATCGCTTAATAACGTCGAGTCGGATGGACTTGGATCATAAAGATCGTAATTCGCGTGGAACTAACGCGCCAGTTCCGACGCCCAAATTAACCGAAACCACCGTCGAGTAATTGACATCGCAGTTTTGTTTCGATCTCGAAACACGGAGCAAATGCCGTTCGCGTCGGTACTTTGTTACACGCATCAGCTGTGCAGCATCTCGTCAGTAATTTGTTAATGCGATGCAGCGTTGATAAAGGGAGGCGTTTCGCTGTAGCGACGCGGGATCACCGTCGACGACGACTCCTTCGAGCGTGAGGGCAACCGGTTCGAGCAATCGCACCGCGACGTCGAGGCTAATTACGCCAGCTTCCACGATCTGCCGGAAATTACCTTTCCCGTGGGACACGTTGCGCTCTCCTAATCCTACGCGATCATTAACGAGACTCTAACGCCGCGCGACGACAGCGCAAGAAGCTCACCTTTGCCGAGCTTCGTTTATCCTTTGGTTTGCTCCACTTTTCCATACCAGTCAATCCTGCTCGCTTACTCTCGGATAAAACGTTTTCTAACATGTCCTGAACGTGTTCCGAAATCGGCTGACTACAATTTCAGAACTTTCGGAGACTTTGAAGTTCTCGAACTTCGACTCGAAATTTCAGGTATTAAAATTCTCGAACTTTGAGACTCCGAATATTCTATTTTGCCTTCGAGTATTTTGCTTCTTTGACTGTATAATTTATGTCATAATGAATAATGGAGGGAGCAATTTGCTAGGAGGCGCAAACATGTTCAATCATTAGCGATTTAACGATGTTGTATCTACGCTGTCCCTTACCGGCTCTTATCTGGCCTGTTCCGTTGTTCTTTTTGTTTCCACTTTCCTGTTCCTCTGTCGGCATGCATTCGAGGCATTGTTAGCGCGCGGCCGAGCTCCCTTTTATCTCCTCTCCTGTTATTCGCTTTCCTCCAGTCTGGTCCCGTTTCGCGTTCCTTTTCTCCTTTTGTCTTTATCCACTCGCGATAACGACGTTCCGTTAGTATCAAATTGATCAGAGGAGGCGAGCCTTAACGACCCCTACGCGTGTCACGATTTACCCGGGCGTGGTCGAGTTTCGTTTCATCGACGACCTCTTTTCCGCGATTTCGAGCATGTCAGATTTTATCTTTGACACGCACCGATAAATTGCGCCGTGTTCTCGGATTTTTCTGATCAAAGGAAAACACCTGATCATCCCTCGTAGTCATCGATAAATCACTCCCTTATATAACGCGATAAAATGGGGCTATTAAATAATGGTGGTAATAATTCAAAGAAGAATTAAGCTATTATTTATATCGCGCGATAAGCACCTCCAGATATAATAAAGAGGGATTGCGGAGATAAAGAGGATTTCAAGTTCGATTCCCGATGCCAGGATTCCTATTTTTCACGGATTTTACAATATTATCCGTATCGGTTACAACGGGCGTTTTATCCAACAGTAAGCTTCCGGTTTTCATATCGAAACGAGTATCGTTCGAGATCGCGTGAAGTGCGGTTGAAAAACAAAGTCAGTAAAATAATCTACACCGATCAACGTCACCGGACGACACTCGACGCAGAAAAACAACGAGCTACGCCAACAATATTTTATTCGAAACCTATATTTACAAGTAGCCGTAATTTGCCGATCCGAGTCACCGACTTTGGTATGCGAGGAACAGGAAACTCGATCCGGCGTCCAGGTACAGGAAGTACATAAATCGATCGCCCACGAAAACGTCAGTATCCTTCGTCTTCGTTGTACGAAGCGGCGTAATCGTGTGGCTGTTGTTCCTGTTGCGCCGCAACTTCGTGATCGTGAACCCTAGGCTGGCCTTGACCAGGGTGCATACCAACGGAGTGGTCATTCTTGCCGGAAGTGTGCACCACAGCATGAAATCCGTCCTTGTCGGCGCGGTAGCTGACGGTTCGGATGCTGCCTCCTGGCTCCTTCACGCTGTATGATCCGGACACGCTGTTTCCTGCGAACGACTATAGCATTAATCCCTTGCACTATGATGTTTTTGTCAAATGCGTCAGTCAAAACTAACCAATTTCAGCTATAAGATGAAAACAGACACAGAAACTTGAAATGTTATGTGAATTGGTATCATGCAATCGTTCACTGTGCAAATTATAGTTGGACTCCAAATTGAAATCTAATCAAAATTCGAGTAAAATTGGTCATAGGTGAAGTATGAATGCGTCATCAGACTCGTCAAAATAGTGTAAGAAGTTAATACCGCAGGACCAATTTGAGAGACATAAGTGAAGAAGCTTGAATAATCGTTCTCATCTAAATTTGTCTTATAAGAGTTCTTTACCGTCCCTCGACTCCTTCTGAGAGTGAAAATCTCCAGTATGCTGATCCTCCACGCCATAAGAGAACTCGTACTTCGGATGAGCCACGTAGTCCACCGTGTAAGCGTCTTGACCGTGCAAGTGATTGTCATCGTGATGCACCGCGTATGGGACTTTCACTTCGAACTCGGGGCCCTCGACCGGCCCGTGAAACTGCACGTACGAGCTGGCTAGCGGACCCTGTTGAACGGCTTCGTCGAGTGTTTCTTGTTGCCCGTGAAAAACGTCTTCCAGCGGTATCACGCCGCCTCGTGATCGATGGCTCACGGCCAGCGCGATGGTCAAGGCGATGGTCACCTGCAAAAAGTCACCTTTCGAAATATCTCTTGTGTCTTCTTGGGGAACCTGGAAGATTAACTGGTACTCTTGAATAGGTTAGGGTACAAGTAGCTTTATGCATGAATTTCTTTTTCGCTCCGAAGGTAGCTTTGGTTCTAGATGATTTGCTTTGAGGAAGACTTGCTTCTTTAGTTCTAGATGTTCTTTTTGTTGCTTGGATAATTAATTAAACGATGTTATGTGCAGAAGACTTCTGGTCAACGAGATTGAAAAACAGTAAATGTCCACATGGAGCTAGTGTTTCATAATTAAATATGATACAAAGAGTGATAGATATACGTGTTGAAAGATAGAAGCAGTACAAGTATGTTGATACAACTGCCGAAGCGCTACAAATTCTAGCATTCGATTCTCGAACGTAATTTTTCACTGATCGATCCACTTGAGCATACGGAACTGACAGAATTATTTAGTGCCGGATAATTAAAATTTAATCGGTGTTAAAGGAAATCGATTCGCGAGTTATAATGCTCATCGAGTAATTGAAAATTACGAATTACCAAAGGAAAGTCGAGAACGCGAATCACCGCGGAAGAATCGATTACGAGGAATTCAATACGAGAGCTCGTTCTCGTAATTATGGCACACACCGAAGTTGTATCGGGATTGAACCGCGAGGAGAGCAATCGAATACATGCTACAGCGACAAATTGAATTTCGCCTAGGAGAAACGAAAACGAGATAGGAGAGGGGCGGGGAGTCTGAGACGTCCCAGTTTTAATTACACCGACAGAGCGGAATCGTTGACTTCCGCTTCGAAAACGGGACGCGAGTCGGTCGATTATACGAGCCAATAAAAGTTCCGCGGTTCCTCGTCGATTGAAATTCGATTCTTGTTGTTTCTGGCGTACGTGTTACACTTTGTTGTCCCGTTTACAGTGGCAAATAGAAATTATTGAAAACGCTGAACCGTAAGGCACCGATAGGGATATTAAAAAACAAAGACTGTACGTGAACGGGAATAAAACGAAATACGGTTTCGAGCACACATACAAGTTTAACGATAACTCCATTTACGAAGAGAAACGAATGGCAGATAATGTTCCATTTACAACGTTTCCAGAGTTATAGATTTTAATTGTAACCGTGATATTTCAATTTAAAAAATTTTTTTTGAAATACAGGACTTGTCCTTCCGGGGAAAATCATTTAAACTTTCTCTTTTCGTTTCTCTTCGTATCCTCCGATACTGTACCTTGATCCTCATCTTTCCCATTACGGTATTTTAAGGCGGCCAGGTGAGAACTGCAACTTTCCAGCGTGTTTTCTAGGCTTTTATACCAGCGGGAGATGCGTTGTAAACACACGTGAATCCCTGAGTCGCGGTCACCGTACGTGAGCGCCACGTGCGTGAATTTCGCTCGGACGCGGTCAACCTGACCCCCTCCGCCTCCGCTTTACGATCTTTCCCGTCTGAGGTTATTACGTTTCTACCGGTTTCTGGGGATTTTAACTGCACTTTCGTTTTTTCATAAAGAAAGCCATCTCTCTCGAGAAGAGGTTTTAAGTGCAGCGACATTGTTACGAATCGGGAGCTTTCGAACGATAGCTTACCGAGACTTCTGGCGAGCAGTCATCGACTGATCATCATTGAAAGTTATCGACTAATCTCGGTCTTAGCGGCTTCCTCGCTTTTCAGAAGGCGACACGGAGCGGCTTCTTTCCTTTTCAGAAGCCTAGTGTCGCTGGGCGACACCCGGCACGAATAATCCGCTTACCGCGTTCGAGCCAGGATTTATTTGGATTCTTAACCCTTCGGGAGACGCGGGGTTCAATCGAGTCGGATCTGCTTTAAATGTTTCGATCTGACAGTTCTTCACCTGAAAAACCTCTCGTCTCAGACTTGTTTCGCTTCTAATCACCTTTTATCGATTCAAATCTTCGAATTCCTCTTTTCACGAAGCTTAACGTAATTGAAAACAAATATGCATAATTATAATTTATTCATACCACGGTTTATTCGATAGGGAAGTTGCTGTCTGAAACTGGCGCTCATTAATTCGATTCAAGTATTTTATGGCATAATTCGTTTCGTACAGACGTTAATTTCCTCGTCGTTTCTGATTATTCGCGGTATAATTGGGAGGGCTGAGAAGTTTGAAATCTTCGCTACGGGAACAACTTGCTCGAAGTATCTTCAGACGACGAGGTTGTGAGATCAAAAGCACTGATTTTCTGCAGTCGCTGCGACTAACAGGTAGACCGGAAAACACGAAGGAAACAGGAAGAACGAAACTCCAGGGTAAAGGGTTACGCGTCTACTGTCGGGTATTTACAGAAGTTTCCTTTGAAGCGACGGCTGATCAGAAAAATAATAATTTCATGTTTCAAATCTCGTTCCAATTCCTCCACATAAAAGACTTTCTGCTTAAGATTTTTTCAATTACTGTAATATTAAAATAAATAAACTTGAGATGTTACACTTTGAATTTTCTTGTACAAATTGTAACTAGTATTAAAAAAACGTAAAGACTTATTTTTGTTATAAACTATGGTGTCGGTAAGCTAAGGGGTTAAATCCTCTGATGTTTAACGCGGTTAGATATTGGTATCGTATGAATTGGCAAACGAACCAGTATAGGCATCAAATAAACGAATTTGATCCCGATTATTCCATGCAGGAAAGTTTCGGGCTGTGCCAAGTCGCTGATGCACCGACTTCCAGGTAAAGTACATAAAGACGGTGTTTTCATGAAGCGGAGCCAAACGGAAGTTGGCTGGTGTTCGAAAGAAATCTCTACTTTTCTCTCGTCCACGATAAAAACGTTATTGAACGGTTTTTTGTCGGTGTCAAGCTTATGATCGTGGAATAATCTTCTCCCTTATCATCCAGCACGTGCCTCCGCTGTTTAGTCGGCCATATCGACCGACGCGTATAACGCAACTCTTTGTGAGTACGAATGAAAACAGTTCATTATACCAGCGACAAAAAGAAAAGCAAACGAACGCCAATACCATGATCGTACGAAACAAAGAGCAGGTTTTCGTTGTTGTTTGTCAGCCTCGAAACGTTAATTGATTCGCTTTGTGAATAGTTCGGTTGCGCGCGGACTTTAAAGCATTATTATTTATCGAGTTTTAGCGAGAACACACGAGAATGTCTCGAATATAAACTGCGTCAAACGATTGTTTGTCCCTGGCGAACGCCGGGGATTCGATTCACTTTATATTTACTCTGTACGCCGTAAATTATTCCGGCGATTCAAAGCAAATCTTTGACAGGCCAATTACAACACCGGTTTTCCCTTCGAATTAATCCTATAGCCGTGGCTATTATATTCTCACGGTTCGATACAAGTCTCAGCTGAAAGCGCTCAATCCATAAAGGAATCAAATTGTCAAAGGAAATTCTTTGATTCTACAAGTAAATCGAATACTTGTATCATACGTAGAGCTTCGATTAAACGTGTTTGCGTAGTCGCACTTGCGGCCATTTTCTTTGCTTACGGCCATCTTATGTATCTTTGCGGCCATCTTGTTCATCGGACTCACCTCTCAAAATTCAACTCTATATATTGCTGTGTAATCTAATAAAATGTTTGAGATGCTAATGCAAACAAAATGGTCGTGCGACGCTAAGTTGAAAAACGGTACGTGAGGAAATAAGACGTTACGTTTACCGAGACACCCGAGATCGAATAAGGTTTTACGGAAAGATGTAGGAAGTAGAATCTGAACGTTTCGATCATCGTGTACGAACAACGATGCTTTTCTTCGTTGCGAACAGAGTAGATACGATGCCAGTCACGTTGCTCTTATATCTGTGATACGTGTATGTTAAAAGCATCGTCTTTTTATCTGATCCTTTATGGAGGATAATATGGTGCGCCGCTGGAAATAAAAGGAGCGTGATGAAATTCGAAAAGATCACATAAGCTAAATAGAAAAGTAACTTTAAAATTTCCCCTGTTACAGTATCTTCTTCGTGAAATTATTGTGTCTTCTCCACTTTTGCAAATATAGAAATAATCGAAAAAGTACGCCAATAAAATCGACCGTGTTAATATAAAATTGCAATCCGTGCATTCTCCAATTGTCGGATATTTATTTAACATAAGTTATGGGTGGAAATACGTTCGATTGGTCATCGGAAGTTGCAAATAGAGTCGGTACGCCGAAGAATCCGTAAAATTTGGTGGGTGCCGATTCGAGCTATCGGTACACGATAACTCGTTTCACCGAACATCTGTTTACCGAAGGGAATACGATCGACGGGCTGTCTAGCAGAAGAGAAACGATGACTCTGCGAATTCCTTCGATGCCTCTGCTTTCATACTGGAAGCTTCTGTAAAGCGCATCGAGTGCAAACTGCGGCAGACAGTCTGATCTGGGTCAAGCCTACGGTATTGTCGGATTGTTTCACGATTAAATGAATACGCGAAGATAGAAAACAGAGTGAGTGGAGTTTCTCCGTGTATCTTGATCCTACCTTCCGTCTAATTGCCACGAGCTGATCAAATATTGCTCCGATCCCTCGCTTAAAGATATATATCGCTTTGCATGTTACAGTTTCTAGGTTACGTTCGATTCGCTTATTTTGTACGATTAATGGCAGAAAAAGTTCGCGTTGTTCGACTTGAACCCTCTCGATAAAACGTTCGAACAATGGCAGGGAACGAAGGCCGCCAAGCTGTAGCGGCATTCAACGCTCATTGTCCTCGACTAGTCGGCTGGCTCAATTAAAATTCTCGGCGAAATTTCTCATTTAGTCGAAACACTTGCTCAGCGGACGTCGCGCGACGAATGGAATTTCGAGCCATTTTTCTCCGGCCGTTACACCGCTGCTCCTTTACCCCGCGACGATAAAGAAAACGCGATTCCGACCATTCTTTTCGCGTTATTGCGGTTGTGCTGCGTTTCGAAACACAGGAAGGCAATGAAACGTTAAAAATGCACGGCTATTAAGAGCCAATGTGCCAGGATACCGTTTCATTTGCATCCACGTTGCATTTACGTTGAGAGCTCGACGCTGTCTGCCAAGGATCCAGATATAAGTCATTACGAAGCACTGATCAAAATTTTAATGCTCCAGAACAGCAAACCATTCGCAACGATGTTTGATCCTTGTATTTCTGAACGAATAGATCATGCCTTTA
Source organism: Megachile rotundata (assembly GCF_050947335.1). Taxonomy (NCBI): domain Eukaryota; kingdom Metazoa; phylum Arthropoda; class Insecta; order Hymenoptera; family Megachilidae; genus Megachile; species Megachile rotundata. Next base: position 12,377,091 of record NC_134996.1, read on the forward strand.
CATTATGTACACGTGTATCTGTCCACATTACGATGTCTCCGGTTGCAAGGAGTGCTGTATACACCGACGAAATCCTAACAAGACCGAGCGTGCAGCTAATCAATCTTCATTCCCAGCTACTTGATTAATCATGCATCGCACGAAAAGGCAGATCGAGTATCGTACTTGCGTACACGGGTTTAACGAACAACCCACAATTAGGCTGAAGCCTGCTAACGATACACGTGCTGGCCTGCTACACGAAAGTAATTAAAAATATCTGATCCCGATTCGCGGCTGATACTTCCATCATGGCATTTTCTAAATCTTATCTTCGCTTGACACGTATTAAATTTCAAAGTTCTCGCACCAATTTATAAGTTATCAGACCCAATTCGCAAATTTTCAAACTTTCTAGTCCTACTAATAATAGTCTGAAGTCAAATTTAAAAATCTGCGAATTCGTCAATCTTAGAAATTTGAAACCCCGAAATCTCTAGACCTTGGAGTCTGCAAATATCCTACCTCTCTAAAATCTGAAATCGCAGACCCCCAAATCCCCAAATCCCGAAAGCTGCAAATCTTCACAAGAATCCCTAAGTCCCCACATCCCAAACTGTCTCCACATACCAAACTGTCCCCACACCCCAAACTCCCCACATGCCAAATTGTCCCCCCATCCCATAAGTTCCACGCGCCCCTGAACCGATAAGAGGTCTAATAATTTCCCCTTATCCCGTGTAAATTGTCGCAGCGTTCTGACGCGAATATAATTCACGATTGAATCGCAGTGCAAATATGACCCGTCACGATCGAAGATTAACGCGTTAGCAGGTTGTCGAGTGTAGTGTGCACGCGTAAATCAAAGTTCAAGATTCCAATTTACCTGTACTGGCTCGGCCTTACTCGACACTTTCCTCGCGGAGATCTTAAGACCTGTTGATCGAGCACAATCGGGCTCCTCGCAGGACATTGTCGCGCACAGGATACTCGTGGCAAAGCACACACGGCCTCGAAACACACGTATGTCAATTTGCCGCCACCTAACTAATCCCTGGACCACGCCAACAGCTGGGAACACGTGTGACGTGGATTGCCAATTATGCTTTCATCGAGAGGAACAAGGGAGTGCATCGAGAGTGTTAACGATTTGGTCCAACCTTCCCCAATCACCTCCCTTTGCATTTTAACCTATTGAGATTACTATGTTGAGATACCTGAGATTGTTTATATAATGTAGATTGTTTAGAATATATCAAGTATGGAGAATCTCAATGGTGCTTTGTAAAAACTGTGGATTCATTGTCATTCTTCAGCATACAGTGACAGTTATTTTGACAATTTATTTATGATTAATGGTCAAGTTTTGGACTAGCTTTCATTCAGTTTAAAAGGACAGATGAATATTAGTAAACGTAGGTGGAATTGTTTTCGTCTTTAAGCTTAAACTTTGAGCTTCTGCACGCAGAGTGTGTCTTTAATCAAATAATTCACTACGCTGGAATTAAGATTCGCTAGATTTCGGTGTATTTAATAAAGCATTGTCGGCTAAACCCAAGGCTGTAACAATTAATCTCCACGAAGTTATCAGCACGAGATCTCATGCAAATATCAGTTCCAGCCGACGTCAGTGGGGGATGCTACCCCAGGCAGTTGTCCCCAGCAGTCTCCTAAATAATGGATATTCTTCGTTCGTTGCTTCCTAAATTTTCCAACATCGATCAACGTAATGCACCTTTCGTTCCTCCGGAACATTTTCATGCCGACTGCGAATATACATGATTGGCCGCGTTTACCAGGAAGGTAAAAGGAACGGTAACAAATGAATGGCGACGTACACGCAACCGGTCGGAATGATCGGTGAGCTAGTCACGTAGAAAGCACGAATTACGGGCAAGTTGTAATGTTAGATGGCTCTCCTGGTTCTATCAGGGCCTGTTACGCGCCGAAGCCGCGTAATGTATCGCCCGAAGGGCTCCCGTGGAGTTTCCCGTTTAATTAAACTTCTGATTGGTGACGATCCAGCGAACGCAGCGTTACGACCACCAGCAATCAACCGCTGCCTTAAGGGACCGCGTACTTTTCGAAAGCTTGGACGAATAGGAAGTTAGGCGTCTTAGTCCAGATTCTGATTAAATCTTGCGATCGATCTCTTTCCGATAGGACACCGGGAATAAAATAAGCGATGTGTACATACACTGTGTGTGTCTCTGTCGCTTCTCGAGGAGTTCACCGTGAAACAGTTACTTTAAAATTGAAAACGTTCGTCAAAAGAAATTTGTCAAAAGAAGTGGCTTCCTAAAATATGGTATAGCGTTTGACCCTGATTTCGATTCCTTTGAGAGTCTTCATCTAAATCATGCAACGTCTTCTTTGAAGCATGTTGACATGGAAGTTATCCAAGAAAATCAGTTCCGTCGTTACAAAGGAGAAACGAAGTCGGTAGAAAATTTGCAAACGCGATAAACCTCCGATAAATTCGTCATTATTTGAAGTGCTTTAACAAAGGGATCGATGCGTCAAATCTTTAATTATCAATCACCGCTGGCTCGTAACGGCACCAGAGCGAAAAAGTAATCAATTTGCGACCGCAGCTGGAAACTGTATAAACGGGGATTCGAAGTCTAATTAAACTTCAAATAGGCTCGGTCAACTCGATATGGAGTTGCCTGATGGAGCATCATTAATTCGTTACGCCAAGATTGACCGGGAAAAGAATTTCGAATAATATGTCACTTCAATTTGGTTTAAATATTGTTTGCAGATTATCGTCAAATTGCGGCCCGAAATAATCCCTACGAATCTATCTCTTTCAGCGAAAGTGAAAAAGAAGGACTGTAATAACGTTCTCGATATCGGTTCGATTTTAATTATCGTGGAATATGTTTGCCACCCTATCCCGTGGAATCGATTATCCGAAACCGACGTTTTAATTAATCAACGCGCTAGTTAATGCATCGATGCAGCTTCGGTTTCGTTATACGCCCGCTGTTCTTATCGCTGAAAATGAGAACTTAATAAGCGAGTTAGTCCATAGAATTCTCTTAAACATATCGATCTTCGCTTTCGTTATCCAAAGGAAAAACTCTTATCGTTTGCTTCGGAATTAATGACTCGAGTTTTAAGAACGAGGATTAATTGCCGAGGAGATTATTTAACTTTTTATGCATCATACGTTCGCGGATTTTTAGACTATCGTAAGCTCCCGATGTTCCGATCAATCATCTCGATTGACTGATATTGGAACCGCGCTAACATCAATCTTTGATTATCCATCCTTCGACGCTCCTGTAATCTTGCCTCTCGTCAATTCTCTTCGAAGACACGTGTACCGATTTCGCGACAATGAAATTTCCACACGCTGTTTTACGTATCAAAAATTTTGAATATAAAAATCAGAGCTTTGAAAGATTAATTCCACAGAAAACCAATCTTTTCCCTATTTCAGTGCTTGTTACCGTTCAATTATAACGGCCATCGATATAACGTTTCAGCGTCGAATTCGGGATATTGCGATTGTTAAGGAAAATGAGTTCGTATCAGTTTTCCTATTCGTTTGCAGCTTATATCGGCAAAAAGGCTCGTAAAATAAATTCGTTATAAATATCAAATTTCGGCTGGGAGTTCTTTGATAAGGCTTTTCTCGAGCAAATTACGCTATACAGTTTCTGATATGCAACATGGCTATTATAATAATTACGATGAACCAGCCTGTGACCGGACTATAATCTCGTGGTGACGATAATGGTGGTCGTCCGCGAAACGGGGGCAATCTTTAGTATAATTATTGTCGCAGCGACTTCGTAACGATAATCGTTTACGTAGTTATCAACACCTTGGTCGCAAGCGTAATTGCAGCCATATAGCGAAACTTTAATCACCGTGGATCGATCATCTTCCAAGATTACTCTAAAATTTTAGTCTCCGAACGGTCATCAATTTTCTGGGATCGTTTGTGCGAATGCAGACTGAAAAATAGAGCGTTTTATTCCAGCTACGTGCAAACGATCTGCATCATCTCTGTTCTCGTCGACGTAAAAAATTTCCTATCTGACCGATAATGGGGATCCCATATCGACGGCAACTTTTCTTTGGAGTTTGCAGTGGCAAAAGAATTAGGAGAAAGTTGATTCGATAGGAAACTGATAAAAAGTTGTCTGATGCAGAAACGGTATGTTGATAGGGGTTCTTTTGTAGCGTTACTCGTTTGGTTAGCAGATTGGATCGATCGAGTCTATTCAAACATCCTATTCATGGTCGAGAAAATACCATTGAGGGAAGTTTTCGGTTAGGGATCGTTTCTTTAATTTGCCGAAGAGTAATATCGATCAATTTAAGAAGATTCTGGCAATTTCTTTCATCAGATTATTTGAACCGCTTTACCGTGAAATGGTTTCAACTCCCAACGAAATAAATTCGCATAATTACGATCCTCGCAATTTCGTGTCACTTTGCGAGTTATGTCGCGATGTACATGTGTTCCGACGTTATCGTAAATTATAATTGCATGCGCAAGACGGGGCACGTTTATTGCTTTCTTATTCGCAACAACCGGAAAGGAAAATTTACGACTCGATTCTCTGGTTGGCTTCGTTTCGAGCACGCAACTTTATTCGATTGTTCTCGATCGTGCACGGAACTTCTTCCAGACCATTTCTTTCTTTAATATTTTTGCGACTGAGTTTTGCCTATGATATACTATTCAAGTCTTTCGAAAAAATCTTCTTTTATATTCTTTATGGTTCATCATTTTGTGACATTTCGGTTTGGACACCTTCACTTAGGTACTTTGATTTGGACATTTTAATCTGGACTCATTGAGTTGGACACCTTCATCTAGACACCTTCATTTGGGCACTTTTACTTGGGTACTTTCATTTGAACAATTTCATTTGGACACCTTGATGAGGACACCTCAACTAGAATATGTTGATCTGGACTCCCTGATCTGGACACTTTGAGTTGGACACTCTCATGTGGACACTTCCATTTGAATACCTTCATTTGATCACCTTGATGGAGACACCTTAACTAGACCATCTTGATCTGGACTCCTTGAGTTGGACAACCTCATGTGGACACTTTCATTTGAATACCTTCATTTGGTCACTTTGATGTGGACACCTTAACTTGAATATCTTGATTTGGACTCCTTGAGTTGGATATCCTCATGTGGACACTTTCATTTGAATACCTTCATTTGGTCACTTTGATGTGGACACCTTAACTTGAACATCTTGATTTGGACTCCTTGATGTGGACACCTTAACTTGAACAACTTAATTTGAACATTTTGACTTGAACATCTTGATTTGTCCACTTTAATTTGTACACCTTGATTTGAACTTCTTGACCTGAACATCTTGACTTATTCACCTTGATTTGAACATCTTGATTTATTCATCTTGACTTGTTCATCTCAATTTGAACATCTTAATTTGTTCACCTTAATTTGTACACTTTGATTTAAACATCTTGACCTGAACATCTTGACTTGTTCATTTTGGCTTGAACATCTTGATTTATTCATCTTGATTTGTTCACCTTGATTTGAACATCTTGACTTGGACATCTTGATTTGTTCATCTTAATTTGAACATCTTGACTTGAACATCTTCATTTGTTCGCCTTGATTTGTACACCTTGATGAACATCTTTATAACCTTCATTTCCCAGCCACATTTAAGTCAGGATATTTTTGATCCACATGAAGGTAGCCTGTTCGATATTTTCGTTTAAAAACTGACTCGATAAAAGTAAAAATGGAGACATCCTGAAAACAGTTTCCGGACCTCCAAAATTATAGCATCCTTTTTGCCCTTCGTCCCCGTTTCTGCAGAAACTTCAGTGAAAGAACAATGAGTTGAAATTTGAGAATTTCCGAAAGTGTCCCTTTCAAGGTACGATCGAGAAAAATGTATTTCCGTCGTGTCCCGTCGACTCGAAGACAGTGAAAAAGGCTGACGTTTCCGATTCCGGGTCCCGATCGTTGCAGAGTAATTAGCCATACGGCAAAACGGAATTCCCTAACCAGCCAGCTCGTCAACTGGATCACCGTGAATTACTAATTTGTCACGATGATGTATTGTGACGGTGTAATTAGAAGTTGTCGCCTCATGAATTACAACGGTGTGCGAGCAATTCTTGGCTTACCACGCAATCCACACACTCTTGCGCATTCCTGAGAATGTGACACAATTGGGCTATTACGGCCATTCATTATAGCGTAATTGTATTCAGCTTAATTTCGTGTTACGTTTTCACAGTTGGAAACAATAGTGTCCCCTGACGTTACTGCATTGTCATTACCGCGAAACGCGGCCCTCCCTAGGATATCTACCTGTGCTACCAGAGACCCCGAGCCACCGCTGCATTATTAAGCGGTCCCGCGAACGTAATTCCCTTCATGCTGAATACTTTCGTCTGCCACCTGCACCATTGTCCGTTCTATTGAAAAAAGAAGCAGAGAGCCTAATTTAAAATTGCGTTTCCGTTTACCGTTAACTGAAAACACTGAACGTTCTCGAAATTTTCTTTCAATTTCTCAATCTCAATTATTCACGGCCGAGTTAGCGAGAGCTCGAAAGAAAGCGTCCGAGCGGAGAAACGCGTCTGGATAGTTGACAGCGGCCTCTAAATAATTGACAAGCGGCACGACGCTACGTTTTTACGATTCGACGAAACATTGATACGTTTTCCGATAACCATCAAACTTTTTACGATCGATGCACCCTACGAAGGGTAGTAACGTCGCCTCCCTAGTGAACTCCAAGAAACATCCTCGGAATTACCGACACGACGATACTCCCACAGCTTCGCGATCTATAAATCACGATTGCATCCGGTGAAACTGAACTGGGTTAGGATACGTCAACGACCTGGAATACGTAATCATATTCGTCATGAACAGTTGTCTTCGCACGGAGATTTATAACAGTTTACCATTTTCCACCTCCGGCTCTTAAACGTTGACGTTCAATCTGCGTTCGACTACATCGATTATTGCTAATATTTTATGAGTTAGGCTAACATATTACACATTGAACTAGATTAATCTTACTGATTATCATTAAGGTTGGTCCTGTCATATTTGATGAATTTGAGAAATAACAAAATTTCAAGGTTTTTGGACTTGTCCACATTTTATGAGTTAGGCTAACATATTACACATTGAACTAGATTAATGTTACTGATTATCATTGATGTTGGACATCATATTTAATGAATTTGAGAAAGAACAAAATTTTAAGGTTTTTGGAATTGTCCACATTTTATGAGTTAGGCTAACATATTACACATTGAACTAGATTAATGTTACTGATTACTATTAATGTTGGATATCATATTTAATGAATTTGAGAATGAACAAAATTTTAAGGTTTTTGGAATTGTCCACATTTTATGAGTTAGGCTCACATGTTCCACATTGAACAGAAGATCAATGTTACTGAACATCATTAATTTTGATCCTGTCATATTTAACAAATTTGAGAAACAACCAAATTTCAAGGTTTTAAGACATGTCCACATTTTATAAATTAGCCTCACATGTTCCAAATTGAATTAAATTAAAATTATTTTAATTTAAAATTATTTGAATTAAATTAAGATTATTATTACCATTAATCGTCACATTTAACGAATTTAAGAAACATCTGACTTTAAATTCCGCCTAGAGCAAACTCCTCGCCTCATTTGCAGTCGATACTCGAAGCTCCGAACCCATCTTCGACCATAATTCAAAAATTCCATTGGAGTATATAGAAAAGGAGCAAACTGACAATGGAAGGTCCACGAGGACCGATTACCAGTCTCTAAAATCGTATCGATTCCTTCTCGCCCATTAACTCGAATCGTTAACGAATCGTTTCAGCTTTAACGATCCTCTGATTGTTTCTTGCTGGCAAGTGGCTGTCGGGGAATAACATGGACGAAAATGAGTCAGCGAGTCTGCACGTTTCGATTTCTTTCGATCTCGGTTCGCTTGGACGATTCAGTGAAATCTGCTCGAGTTTCGATTTCGTCGCATCTGCGTCGGTAGAAAGTTGAGAGCAGTTTTCGAAACCTGTTTCGACAAATTTATTGACAGAAAACATTAATATAAGGCGCAATAACAGACTCTTGGGTGGAAATTATGAACCCATCTGATTTTCCTTTGTTTGGGAACGATTATATCTCTGTCCGTTGTATTCCCGTTTAAGGCTCTAATAAAGGGTCCAGGGTTAGAGATATAATTGTTGACACACGAAACCCATGATACCGTGTGCTGTCGTTTCCGAAATAACAGCGTTGTAAATCTTCTTTATGGGCCGTTGTACGTAGGTGTCGAGTGTCTTTCAAGGGAACGGGAAATTCGTAAGGGTCGAGAAATTGCTTAGGTTTCATAAGCAGAACTAGCCAATAAAAGCAAAAAACTACCCTCTTTTAGACTCTAATTTCCAGATATTCTATTTCCTCGCAATTCCCTTGGAAAACAGCGAGTATCAACGACTACACGAAGAAATACGCCCGAGGATTGCTTCGCAAATTTCACGCGACGGGGCTAATTCTCGTGCACGGCCTTTTACTCGATTCCGTTAAATTATCGTGTCCAACAGCGGCCAACGAAAATAAAGCTCGCTAACTGTCCATTTATCTGGTCGCTGGAAGCGACCCTATTGAAATATTCATGCGAATCGAGGTTGCTTCCAACAATAAACTCGCGCGATTCGTCCAGTCAGGTAACCAAATGCGAATCGATTACCACGCGAAAGGTATCGTCACGCTAACGCTGTCCCAACAAAATACTGGATATCAAGAACTTTGTTGGAAGAAAAAGAAATTATGTGGATAGCCCATGCGATATCACCGTTTAAGTGGACTTGGTCTACAATTTTAAATGTGAACGGAACAGTAAATCAGACTCTTGACATTATTGTTCAAATCTGATAAAGGTTATTCAAATTTTGAAGAATCAAAATTACTCTTCAACTTGTTGTCTAGGTCCAATACTTATTTAACCAAAAATCATTAAATATACATTTTAATTTTTTTTAGTTGTTTTAATATCATATCTATGAACAGATACTTCTGGCAAATAAAATTGTAGAGTTAGAGTTAAAAAAGTAACTTCTACAAATTTGATAACACAAAACAGAGAAGGTGTGTACAAGAGACCTGCTCCAAAGAATTTTCAAGAGTACTGCAAATAGACAAATGCTTCAGAAAAATTCAGAAGAGTGCAACAATGGTTCGAGGTGCTAAATGGCCCGTAAAAAATGATGTAACGCGTGTTATACGAGCTCGAAGATAATACGTGATTCTGTACGTTTAATCGTTTATTTCCGCGTGAAAAGTCCCCAGATATACTGGATGGGTCGCTAAACGGCAAAACGGGTATATTCACTCGCGCTAATGATGCACCGCGTCAGGACAGTGCTTGCTAAACAATCGTTCCGCGTGCACGTTTGTATATCGCGCTGATTCAGAAACAGTGCCAAAACATTTCACCGCAGTATTAACAACCTGGTCATTAAGGCAAGGTTACTTGAAAATTGAACCCCATATTCCTCAAAACCGAAAATGTTGTTTTTGTTGAGTTACCAATTTAAGATGGTAAAAATTTGTGAAGAAAGTTTTGTAGGAAGCGAAAAAATTCGATCTGATTTACTTTATTTCACCCGGAAAAATGAATTGACACTTGCGCCCTCTGGGGATTGGCGAAAATATCGGAACACGAAGTTTCCGTGTTTGTCACTTCGCCACTTCGAACATATTAGGTTTAGTTCTTCTCGACGTTCCCCGTCAGATTCTATAGATTTGGATTTATTCCCACGTATCGTTCGATACTCTATGAATCGCAAAACTGCTGGGAAAATGGAAATCGAACGAGCCAATCGTCAGCATGAGTATCGACGATCGTTACACGGTTAATTTAACATTCGCGTTTAAAAATCTCGGGAATACGTGTCTCGTTCACGACGGGCAGAGAAAATGATGACCCATGCAATTTCGTGGAATCCTTTCTCCTGATCCTCTTCTCTTCCCTTTGATTCGTACCGGCGTGGAATCCTTAAGAAGCTCCGTGATTCGAGAACCCTGACCTTTTACGTGTCGTGTCCCCGAAGGTTCAACTTCCGGAAACCCCATAATCCGATCCGTATTTGTTCTTGATCAAGATTCGCGACTAAAACTTTCCCATAGAATTACTCTCAAGCTAGTGAAAACTATTCTTCGTTAAAATTCGAAAGCATTGATAACTAATTTAAAATGCAGTCCTTTGAAACTGTTAGAGGAAATAATAATTTGCTTATGAAGGATCGTGTAGAATAAGTGTTATGGTTTATGGAAGTTCGGGTGTCGCGCCGCTAGATGTCGTCGAGGAGCACGTTTCTCGCTAGTGCTCCACTAACGCGACGTCACCTAACTTCCAGACATTCCAGGTGTCTGGGGACGCGGAGCTTCGCTGATGAGCAGAAACGCCTTTGAGTCTTTTTTGTACACGTTGATAAATCATAAGTTCGCGAAGTATCGTTATGCGAAGTCACTTTGTACGTCCTGTGTATTCCACGAAGGGCGGAGGTACAAAACGGTAGAAACTTTTGAAGCGACCTAGTACCTCGTTGCTTTTCTTCGCTATTTTCCTCGATCTCTGGCATCCGCGGGTAGGAAAAGAAAAGCAGAATCTCCGTAAGACTGAAGCGGAATACGCAAGAATAACAAAAAGACGACGCTGGTATTTCAAAGTGAAGCTGTTCCCAACGGGTACGGGTAATGTTTGCAACGAGCTGGGACGACGTAGTTGTGCGCATTGTAACGACAACTGTGGAAACACGCCGGTCTGTCAGGACGTAGCTTCCAAGTACTTCCAAACGTACGATACAGGCTGAAATCCTTGTGGCCCGCGTTTCTGCCCGTGTTCCTGGGATACCGACAAAAGCTCTCGAAAATTGCGAGCGAAACACGCGTGTCCACCGCACGCTGACAGCCATCGGTATCTGTAGAGTTTGTCATTTTCACGCACAATGGAATTAACCCTGTTTCGCTTGTTCGAGATAACTTCTTCTTGCTGAAAAATTATCGCGCGACAAGCGAAGCGGAATGAAACGTTCCTCGGACCGATTCGTTCGATTATGGTAAAACGCGATTACTGACGCTCCATCGTGATATTATTGTACGGGAAACTGAATTCCTGCGAGGAAGCAGAAAACACTCGAGAAGTTTTTGTTTCGGTTAATGTGATTGTACGTTCGAGATAGGAACGTTCGCGTTTTATACTTCGTTAATTTCTTTGGGCTTCAGCCATTACGCGTTTTATGATGGTTTTTTTTTGCATGAAAAAGATCGTTGATAGAATCGTGTTCGGGACGATTTCCCAAGCGTAACTCCTTCCTGTTCAATTTCAGGCATTCATAGTTAACGCGTGATTCGACTAAGCTATAATTAAATCGACTGCTCTCGCGATTAATCGAAAAGACAATCTCATAATCTATTCACGCGGCGAGTTTACCTCGATAATGGAACCTGGATGTTGTGCGTGCACGCGTTCGATTATTTTATCCCCGATTAATATAACCCCGATTTATCGACCTATCTATCGATCTATAAACGTATGTAACCTCCTAATACCGAATCCGGTGACACACCTGTACACCCAGTTGCATATTAATCCACTCGTGACATCGTGCCAACGTAAATATCTTGATCTACGTCAGTGGATGTGACACTCTCGTCGAAATTCAATTTAGCTCCAACGAGTTCGAGCTATCGACGTTCGCGTGTACCTATCAGCTCAAAAGTCCTTTAATTATTTCACAATCCGATCGACCACGTTTCTTCGTGCTCCCTTTGGAAACCTTCGGATCCCCAAAACCGCGTGCTGTATGATTACACGCTTCCCAGTGGAAATACCAACGATAAGATCTGAAAGTTATGCACACCAATTTTGTTACGTTACACGTAAACTGCTCCGGCTGACTCGTTACACCGGAACGAAGCTGTACATGTAAATACCTTTATTTCCCGAAATTACATCTTTTGCCGGAATTTCGATGTAAACGGAGCATTTTAACGTCTAGCAGTAGCACGGTCGTTAGCTGCAGACTCCGCGTCGCGGAGAAGCTTTTACGGTATTTTTCAGTGTAGCTCTTTCGCGCGAGCAGCTTATATTACCGTCTGTAAAGGAGAGCAAGAAGCCAGCCGACGACTAATAGTTCGAGGACGAAGAGCCGTCGTTAAGACTTCGAACGGACATCACACGAGGACCACGAAAACGGGAAGCCACTCATTTTTAGCAAAACTTTCCCGTTATCCGACGGTTCGCGATAACGACCGGGTCTGACCCAAGGGGTCAACTTTTACTCGACTTTTTATCGTTCCTTTCCTCCATCCATCTGGACGTACGCACTGCCTTCCTCTCGAATTCCTGTACACCATGCTTTCATGGAACGCTCTTTTATTCGTTGTCCCTTTGGACGCGACGCTAATTTACTGTGAGCCTTCTCGACGATCCTTTGTCGAGAAAAATTCCTCTGTGCGCGTGCTCGCACTCTTTCACTGAAAAATGTAAACATTCTTCCCTGAATATTTATCATTGCAGAAAATCTAATTGGATTTATTTAAAATTAATGGGATGCAAGCCGGTCGGAACCTTGGGCGATGAAAGGTATTAAATATTCTGCTTTGAAAACCGTAATAATGGCGCTTTTGATGCATGAATATTTATTATTACACATAATTTAATTCTGTTTATCTGAAATTAACGGGCTGGAAAATTGCATGCTTACACAGTGAAAAATATTAACGAGGAAGATAGATGGGGAATGAAATTGCATCGAAGGCAGATACAAAGCTTATTTTTAGTAGCGAAGCTTCAAGATATCTGCATTGAAATTCCCGTATGTAAGTTTGTCACCAACCCGCACGAATAACAACCAACGTGCTTGTCGCGCGTTATGGCTGTGACACACATCACGTAACTTTCTACGGTTTTTATCGCGCTGCTGGTCCGAGGACTCCTGTACGGTGAAACCGGCTGATTTCCAGTAGGTAGCCTCCTGGGGGATATTTATTGTCTCGTGGCAAGCCGTCGCGAAACTCCGCGTATCGAGACGAAACTTTACGCGTTTCTCTTTTCCACCCAAATTTCCCAGAATTTTTCCCATTCTGGATGATATTCCCGTCTTCCAACAGGACCGCCGGAATCCTTTGAACTCGTTGACACGTCGCGGACGGATGTCTCGCTTTGTTACCCAGAACAGAATAAAGACATTTAAATTTCACGCTTAAATCTTTTTATTAAATTTATTCACCCTCTACCTGCCTGCATTAGCGGTCCCTTTCAACGCTTTTCCGTTTGCGTACCTCCGCTAGCAATTTTACAGACAGTCGAACGTGAAAAGACATATTTTACAATATCTCCTTATCTATCAATTGTACGACCAAAATGGTTATTATAAAATATGTAGCTTGCAGAATTTTCTACATAAAAGGTTTTATGAAATTTTTTGTCGGAACGACCATTTTCATGGTAATTAAATATCTAATTATGGTATGATACTCATTTGGTATTATCCTATGGTATTGGAATTATCTCCGAAACGGTTGTGTCTATGGAAGAAACTTATAGGACGTTTTTTATAGAAAATTTGTGGAGCTACAAGTTTTATAGAAGCCATTTTGTCACAGGAGTGATGGATAACGAGGTATTCACAAAAATTGTTCCTTGATTCTGTTTGGACAAAGATTAAACTAAGGTCTTTGTCGCTGGGAATTATTTCAAATTACCTAATTTTCGTGGATGAAATTTATGGTATTAAGGAACAGCGATATCCATAACGACGATAAAGCGTTTGGTTCCGCAGCGTCCAGTTTCGCCAGTCATCGCACTCGTGACACGATTGAATATCGCGAAAATCTCCAAGTCCGTAATTACCGTACACACCGATGGATATCAACGCTGCACGAATTAGCTGTTAATTATTCGCGACACGCAGCTAGACAAATTGCAGCGATTCTCGTAGCTCCCGATCGTTCGGAAACGAAAGGATTCGGGTGTGGAATTAACCGAATTTAAACGTTCTCCGTTATTTCGAACACAGTAAATAACCGCCATTCGTTTAGGGAGAAACAAACTTGTCCGCGGGATACTTCGAGGCGATCTAACGAGCTCTTCCGGACAGAGTTGTTCAGGACCGAGCTCTTCTCGAACTGACCGTAAGCTCGCTAGAATAATAAAAGGATGATACGATTTAGACCGAAACGCACACGAAACGGCAGTGAAATTTCGAGCATCTAGGAGAAACAAGCTTGAATATCGTTCCATGTATCGCTTAAATCGATCTTCAGCGAGCTAGGTTTCTCTCGAGCGATACGAGAGCGTACGCGGAATCTGCATATTTAAATAGTATGAATATTAAAGCAAACGAAGCAATGCGCAGACAATTTTGAGCCACGAAACTGAGACAAGTGGATAAACGCGGCGTTTCGAATAGCGAGAGGAATTGTTAATACTTCGATACAAATCTGACTAAAGTCCGATATCTATTTTATCGCAATTTTACATACATACCCTTCGATTACCATTGGCTGAATCAGCAGCGCGAGATAGCGGGTAAACCGATAACTCGTTTTCGATGACAATCCCGTCGAAATTGATGAAAGTATGGGCCTTATAAAACGAATCGATTCATGAACTTATCGATAAATGAACGATTTACCGTTCAACGAACAATCGCGAGCCAATCGATATGCAAATAACCGTGCAAGGTGGATCAATATGCAAATAAGTCGAACGGTTTCCCTCTGAAGTAAATAATAAAACCGAGCGAGTAGATTGTGGACGAATAATTCAGATCACGTTTCCATAATTTTGAAAGAGCGCTCGTTCGAGTAATAGTCGTACGCTCGCACGAACTCCCTTCGATACTTTCCACGTTGTTTCGGTACGTTTGAACGCGGCCAACGCATAATAAATCATTACTCTACACCCGAGAGAGTTCTAACGAGGCAACGTTGTCTTTCTCTTTTTCGCGCGAATCATCTTCTTCGCCGTATGCCCGAAGGAGGCCAGCAATCTCGCTGTTTGTACAGCGTTCCAGGAAAGTGGCATTGTCTCGTTTATAAACAATGCAAATATTTACTTTGCATCGCAACTCCGCTCATGTTTCAAGAAATCGCCGTTGCGGAAACGTACTACGGATATCCGTTACGCTGCTGTCGTCGAACTACGCTTATTTATTTCTACATACTTTTTATACACTTTTCACTCTAATCAAAAATATCTATACTTCATGTACATTTTCTCTGCTGAAGAACTGCTTCAAAATATATCATATTTTGTCTTGAATAAAATTTTGAACTTAACTCAATATGATGGTTGAGTAAATCTCACACGTATTCAGAACTAAACAACATCATACTGAGTGACATATGAAGTGACATATGAACTGTGAACTCACTCGTATTCAGATCTAAACAAAATCATACTGAGTGACATATGAAGTGACATATGAACTGTGAACTCACTCGTATTCAGATCTAAACAAAATCATACTGAGTGACATATGAAGTGACATATGAACTGTGAACTCACTCGTATTCAGATCTAAACAAAATCATACTGAGTGACATATGAAGTGACATATGAACTGTGAACTCACTCGTATTCAGATCTAAACAAAATCATACTGAGTGACATATGAACTGTGAACTCATATGAACTCACTCATATTCAGGTCTAAATAAAATCATACTGAGTGACATATGAAGTGACATATGAAGTGACATATGAACTGTGAACTCATATGAACTCACTCATATTCAGGTCTAAATAAAATCATACTGAGTGACATATGAAGTGACATATGAACTGCGAACTCATGTGAACTCACTCATATTCATATCTAAACAAAATCATACTGAGTGACATATGAAGTGACATATGAACTGTGAACTCATGTGAACTCACTCATATTCAGATCTAAACAAAATCATACTGAGTGACATATGAAGTGACATATGAACTGTGAACTCACTCATATTCAGATCTAAGCAAAATCATACTGAGTGACATATGAACTGTGAACTCATGTGAACTCACTCATATTCAGATCTAAACAAAATCATACTGAGTGACATATGAACTGTATCACTAATAAAATATGTATCAAAGTCAGGTCCCATTTTCGTCACTTATACAAGAAGAAGAAAATTCTGAATTCCATCGAGTATCTTAATCGTATCTCGTGAATGAAGTAGAATCTTCCACAGTAAGTTACTGAAACAGAAACGGAGTACTGTAAAACGTCGCTAAGCATCAGAATACAGTGCAGGTAAAAAATGATCTCCAATCGAGCGATATAGGATATCTAATATCCGAACCACATCGTAAAGTCGATGCTGGAAAGTCGGGCGACTCTTCTTATTTTCGTCGACGTAGTCTATCCGGCGATACGCTACCAGAAGATTTGCTTACATTGGTTTTGCATTACCGGCTTCCTATACCTCGTAAAGATAGAATATAGAGGTAGAATCTGGATCATCTGCGCAACGTTCAGTGTATTCGATGGAAACACTTTGCGAAACCTCGTGAAGGTACATAATGATGTTTGTGCACAATCGTGCTATTACGGTCGAAGATTACTGTAATCGTGCAGAAATATCAATAACCGAAGCTAGTCCGTTTCAGTGACTTTTCAGAAAAAGTCTCAGGTTCTAACGTTCGTCGAAAATTGCATTCGGCATGGTCGCACCGGGTGAAATCATACTTTCTCAGCCGTGTGGCACGTATGGAGAGAATATCCGTATGAATCATTCGTCGCATCCACTTTCGATTTTTGCAAGTCGAGCGACTTCTATGGTTAATCCGGATTCTACGGGAATCGAAAGCATTATCGCGTTCACACAATTTTTGAACGTCGAGCTTATCCTTCTCCGTATTATATGAAATTGAAAGATTTCTAAATAAAACGAAGGTCGTAATTGTTAGGCTGTTGTATCATATTCGATGTGCTTAGTATGCGGAACTAACTGCCTAAATTTGACGATAGGCCTTCCTCTTAGACCCTGCGTACCTACATACGTACATACTTAGACAACTAAATAAAAATCCAAGAGAGTCAAACTAAAAATGAAGGATAATTCTTGACTCGAAGGTTCGATCTTTGTGAAAGACGATGTCCAGGAATGATTAAAATGAGATCCGTAAAAAAGGAGAGCAATGAGGAATAGTCCCATTACGCGAGCCTTACTAAGCGCGTAATCTTCGTCGAACAGCGGTTTCAGCGGTTCTAAAAGTAGCCTAGCCATGGTAAAGCCGATACCGACTAAAGCCGGATTCGAGCTTAAGCGCGTGGCTCCGCTCCGATAAAGTTTTCGTTACGGTTCGTGGGTTCATGCTAGAAGTCGATTTTTCGTCCGTTTCCCCTATTTTTCTCTATTCTTCCTTTCCCAGTTCGCGGCCCCTCGAAAACGCCCGAGATGCAACGCGACGCAATAGTGGCTTATAAGTACGCTCATGAATAATGCAGAAACGCAAACAAAAGTAGGGGCCGTCTTGCCATATAATACTTGTGTATTTTACAAACACAGTACCACCCCCCTCGTCGTTATCGTATGAACGTCTGAAACCGCTACATCTCGTGCTATCCAGATATTTATTAACGAGCCGCTTCTTTCATTTATCTGAACCTTTTCGGGACTGTTCCGTTGCGATCCATCACGTCGCACCTTTGCTCCAAAGAGCAAATGTACAACTTAATTGTAAATTTTCAAGAGGACGATTCAATTTTAGATGCCATCCATTTTCTTCTCTCCTGGAAACGACGTGATAAATTCTGGAAGGTTTAAAGGCGCGAAGTGAAATTTACCGTTATCGAATTACAACGAACATGCACGAAGATTTAAGCGCGAAGTTGTTTGGCCACGATCTTAAATCTCTCGTACGATTTAAATAATGCTTGTCATTTTTATTCCCGAGCGTTAAAGTCTCATCCATAAATTAGCATTCACGGTTCCGTGCGGTGTTTCACGCGCGTTGCACGGTTAATCCTGTTGCAGGCTCTGCTGAAAAAAAGAGAGGGGTTTCGGACGATTTTCGCTGCTCGTACTTACGCTACCACCCTCGATGAACCGACACCGGGTTTATATGAAACAAGGCCGGGATTATTTTCACTCCATTTTGCTCCTCCTCTTCCGCGTTTCTTCCCCTGTTTTTTCACTCCCGATGTTTCGGGTCGAAAACACGGAGGACGTTAATCGCAAGATATCTATGACGTTACTTGTGGCAGAAATTAAAAACACATACGTTCTTCATAAAAAGAAAGGTTGCTCGAGTCTCGTTTTGTCGAGCTGCTCGACGCGTATTTGACTGCTTTTTGATCGCACAAAGTCTATTTGCTCGCGTTTGCTGGCTTCCCTGGTCCGCAGGGGCTCGATGTCGCTAAAAACGAACTCCATCTTGTCGCAGAGTGTTGCCATTAGCTGAAAGGGACTTCAAATTGCCTCGTCGTTTCGCAACGAAGTAAAAGTCCTTATCCAGGTCGGCGCTAGATTTTCCAGCAAGGTACGCTCTTCCTTTTATGTGGTTCCACGTTCCTGGATACGGGCAAATTATTATTTCTCTCTTCCCGCTTTCGGCTTCTTATTTTCATCGATATCCGCTGTCGCGCAAGAACTCGATTTAGAGAATAAATACTCGATGTTATATCGAGAACAGAAAAAAAGAAAGAGTTGGAACGGTCGACCTGAAAAACGACGCGTTACCGTCAAGGGAAATATTTCTCGTTCAAACAGTAATATATTTTCCATGGTTAACCGCGACCGCTCGTCATTTTTCCACCGGTTGAAAAATACTGTCCCCTGTAAAAAGCTCTCGGAAAAAATGGAACTCATTTGCGTTCAACCGTTTTCGAATTGATTAAATTTTGAGCAACCCGAATTTTCAATTTTGTTCTACTTTCTTGTTCGCATTACAGGTTCTAATCAAGAAAGTACGTGTTTCTTTCGAAACTTTTCTACGTCTACTCTATTATAAAATACCCGGTAATACCATTAGTCACTGACAAATTACAGAAAGCGACCGAACGAGCTAAGACTTCGAAACTGTTATGAACGTTTCCAACAGACAAGTCGATTAATTCCAAACGGTCCGTTTGTCGGGTCACGACAGTTCACGTAACACGTTTCCGTCCGAACATTCCTGCCTATGCAACTATTCTGTGTGACTCGGTGACAGAGAAGTCGAGGCAGTTCGGGTCTAAGGCGACTCTCCCTGGTCAACATTCCAGGATCGAATTCAGGACGACACGCAGAGAATTGCTCCAAACTGACCCGTTGGACATCGGGGATCAATATCGTAATTTGCCAGCTGGATTGATGCCCGTTGCATTGTAAACTAAGGAAACGTTCACCTTTAAAATAATCCTGATGTTTCGAACAATCGATACAATTTATTCCCGAGTATTCGCAAAAGGTTAGAATTTATCGCGCGCAATTAACGGCGGCCATTTTGAAGACTAGAGCGGAGTACCAGATCGTTCCTTCTCGAATAATTTTTCTCAATTTCAAGTCTCGCTTTATTTGCAAAAAAAGCGCGAGAATTATGGGCAACGGACTTTGCACGAGAATTTTTCACGCACGCGAGATTAGCCGCGGACATACCTCCTGTATATACGTATATATATTTATATTTATTACGTGCAATGCACGCTGGAGAAATTCGTTCCGGAGGAAATAAGCTTCCTTTCTACCGTATCATCTCTCTGCCTGTAAATTCACTCGCAAGACGTTTTCCACTGTCGCCTTTAGTTCCATCTAGCGGACATTTTTTAACAATGTAAAAGTTTCAAGAAAAATGCGAAAGGTTACTTAAACTCTTTTGGTTAAAATATTGGAATTTATTTTCTTCGAATAAGGAAATTTAATTTCCACTCGTTCCGACGTTTCTTTCAAAAAGGAATCCCTCGAAGGACCTTTGTTCGATCAAACGAAGTTATCGCGTTTATGGGTTGTAACGGGACACACTGTATTTAATTAAGCCTCGTAAATGCACTGCGCCTCGTGTTAGCGGCGATTGTAATAAGCGTTAAACCAACAGTCGATTCATTCGATCAAACGCCAAAGTCTCGTTCTAACAGTCGCTCAAAGCCCTTTGACGGCCATCATCGCAGCTGCATGGCACCAACTAGTTCGCGTTTATTCAGTTGCTCGTGTAAAGCAGAACGGTCCGCAAACGGTCCAGAGCATGAAATAACGAGCTCAGAGGTCTTCGGAATAAAGAGCTGCTGTTTGTACAGAAGATAACGCGAAAGTATCGTCTCTGGGGCAACGCTTAAAAACTTGTAACGAGATAAAAAGCGAGTACGAAGTTGGAAGATAAGCGTTCCCGATTAATAAAACTTTCCCGCAAATTTTAGTCGTCTCATCAAAGTTGGCCTGGAAGAAACGTAAGAAAGTTCTCTTTCCCGGCCGAAAAGAATCACTCTTTCGAAACAGTGACGACGATGATTTACAGGGGTAAAGCGCCAGACTAATTAGTCAAGAGAAGTTGACTCTTCCGGCCACGGAAAATCCCTCGAGTATCACCGCGGTAATGTTAACCCCTTGCACTATGGCTTATTTGTCAGGTGCGTCAGAACTAATTACAGCTACAATATTAACACAGACAAAAGAATTTTAAATGTTATGTCAGTTATTATGCAAATTGGACTTGAACTTCAAATCGAAGCGTACTAAAAATTTGAGTAAAATCACGGCCGAAGTGCGTCACGAGTCCGCCTCGTGCAAGAGGTTAAAAGTGGATATGATTACAAAGTAGGCGATTCGTGAAAATAAGGGAATTTATTACGAACCTATTTCTTCGGCGCGGATTACGTTCGACAGACAGTCGCTCGCCAACGGAACTTATCGATAAAAAGAAATACTCCGCGTGCACGAACGAATGAGAAGAATGGAGGCTCGCGCGATCCGGTTGAATCGGGCTGTAGAAGCAGTGGATGAGAAGGATGATACGTGGAAACCACCACGTACGATCGTATCCTTCCCCTCGGATCTCCTCGAGCACCGCGTTATATATTCCAATTCGATAGACACGTTTTTCCAATGTCTGATAGGAAAATGGCTGACTCTATCGGCAGCCCGGTTTTGGATTACCTGCTCGCCGGGATAACGACGCCAGGGGGAAGGAGGCAGTTACCGAGGATAGACGGTCGAAAAAGAATTTCCAATGGATATCTTCGACACTCGTCGAAATATCGGTTACCGTTCCCGTTCCCCCCTTTAAACGACGGACAAAAGCGACGAATGGGAAACGCCATGTTTCGATTTATGAAACGAACACGCGCCACGTTGACGAATTTCCTGATAAATGGCGGCGAACCGTTTCTTCGGGAAATCGCGGTCACACGAATTCTCTAGGTAAATATTTGAGAAGGACAGATTACCCTGGAAGACTTTGAAATCATCGTTTTGTCGCATTGCACCAGCACGTACGAACCAGTCGTTAGAACTTTCTTACCGGAGACTCGATCGATCTCGTTTAATCGCTCCGCTACTATGTACACGGATCAATCTGTTTTTCGAACGGCAAAGAAAATACAACCTCCTGAAAGTATCGTGATATCGAAAGCAAACTTATTTGGAAGGATTCTTACAATGCACCCAATAAGTAGAGATGGACCTTCATGCGTAGGGGTGCAAAGATACAAATGTACAAATTCCTATATTTCCAAAAATACACCTTTGCAACTGCGGACATTAACATCGTCAGTAAGTTCAAATAAAAGTCCTAGTGCTTCCGGAATATCTAACAGAGCGCTAAGTAACACCGAGCATAGCAAACGCGTCAATCAGATATTTCGCGCATTCAACGAATGGAACATAGTTCGCGGCATTGCAGGAGCGTGTACACATTGGCGGTAGTTACAGTGTTTTTTTTCTCCCAATGAATTTCAATGAAAAGCCGCACGCTAGGCGAACGCTTGGCGCGACGTTCCGAGCTTCGCAGTTTCGAACTGACCGCACGAGTCGACCATCGGCGTGCAGTTTGCGGTTACTGTAAATTCGTCACCCGTTTCTAACGACCGCAAACGAGTATGATTCGAGAACGCCGTCCGTATCGCATTTCTGTATCCCGGCTTTCAGCAGGAACCACCGTCAAGATGCCATTCATAAATTGAAACGCGGGTCACATCCACGTTTTTCGCGATCGCGACAATGTTTCTCTGTTTCCTGGCTTTTCGCCGCATTTTTCTTTTTTCGCACGCCATTGGTACGTCCATTGAAATCGGAAGGAATTTCAGAGTCTTTGCGATGCGTGCAGCGGGACAGGCCTTTTGTGGCTGCGTGTTTTTGAAGCGAAAAATCGATTGACGCTGCCGCAGGGTGTTTCGATACGCGTAATTTACGCAAGAACGAATCTTCTGAATACGCTACGAACTTTCGTATCGCGTGCAAAAATCATACCGCGTATTCTCGACTTTTTTAATACCGTACCTAAAATGCAGGTATCCTGTTTACGTTTGAGAAGAATGCAATGTACTTTGTCGCCATTTGTTTCCGTTTCGAGAACTCAAGATCGGTGACCCATTCTTCGTGGTCTACATGGTAACTTTTATCAATTACGTGGAATATATATGAAATCGATATAAAACTTTACTGTAAACACATAAATATTGGTTACGTTCGGAATTCGGTGTAAAAATATTTTATGTTGACCGTTTCTCTCTTTTACTGTTTTGTTGAATTTATTTCAAGCAAGAATTTCAAGAATTCCAAAAATTGACCAGACCAAGCTTACAAGCGTAAGAAACAGGAAATTAATGTTTCTAGTTGTCCGCTCTAAGAAGCTTAAAAAATGGCGACATCTCGTAGCAGGTTATTTTCGTTTGTCAATACAAGCGCAGACGCGGTGAAATATTTTAAGCGCGCTTGTCCCATTGAGTATCCGCTGACAGTGATACATAAGCTTTCCATTTGTTCGTACGTAGATTCTTCGGAAGCAGTTTCCTTCCTCTGGACAATTTTCTTCCGAACCACCAGCCAACCGAATAAGGACGGATTTCGTGTACGTTACAAAGATGACAGATACGTACGACGTTTTCATTCATAACTATGAAGCCCTGATAACAAACAAGTACATCTCGAAGACAAATAAAAGCAGCTGGAAAATGCAGCTCTTCTGCGATATTTCACTTCCCAAATATTTATAACTTTTCCGCGTGTTTAATGGTTTTTCATTTGCTAATGATATACATATTTTCAGAGAAAACCACAATTAGTAGCCGAGTTTAGCGAATGTTTATAAAACAATGCTGAATACCGCGCTCGTTAAATTAAAGAAATAATACCGCAGGGCGTTGTATCGCTGCACTGGCGCCCCGAATAATGAGAAACATTTACAAATTGCAATCTTGGTAATTATTCTTGCCGCTAAAAATGCATGGTCCTGATTCAGGGAACCGAAAAACCCCAAATTGGTTTACAACAAATTTAGTTGATAAAATTGTTCAAAACCATCGAGTTTTATCGAATGTGATGCAACACGTGACACTATGCGTCACCGCATAGCAAAACCGAGAAACATTTACCAATCTTATAACACGTAAAAGGTTTCCAGTATGATATATCCAGCATTATAGGTTTACTTATACCAGCAGTACTTGCGATATTATCGAGGCAACCTTTTACACTGACATATCACATCCGAAGTGACGCTGTGGATGGCTTTCATTCCGCCGGTATTACCGCGTGACGCGAGCGAGTACGTGTTTCTGGCAGACTAGCGAGCTACTTCGTTTCGATTCATTCGACGAAATATTAAATTCCATGAATCCGCGGCGACAACGTCGATACAACCCTGCCTTTCGATTCCTGCAACGCTTTATAGCTCGTGCCCGATACGCGGATCGACGTCTCCCCCTTTTCACGTTTCGTTTGCATTCATCGCCGGATAAATTCACGGTTGACCGATCGAACGCTCAGAATTTCCGCTCTGTATCCCTGATAATTGCTTGCTATCCGTTCGAGCTTAATTGCTCTCGAATACGGGACACTTTTAGACTATCGCGAAGACGGGACAAAAAACGGTAGCGTACAAAGCGTTCCGAATATTTCATACGGCTTTGGAGATTCCAAGTTGCGGCTCGAGTAGGCCGATTGTTCCCGCAATTTAGATAGACAACGATGTCACGCAGCTGCGCTCGAAGTTTTGTATTAAACGGAGTTGCAACGCATCGCAGTAATTCGAGAAAGTTTGAATAACCGGAATAAAAGTTCTCGTCCCGACACATTCCGTTCGAATGAATTTTACCGAACCTTTCCGAGTCCACAACTCGGAGGATTTTGCCGTCGATAAGTGGTCTGTGGACCTTCGAGCGAACTCTGGTCGTAAAAACCGCGTTGCTAATTAGCGTCCAAAACGAGCCCCTTTTTCCTCCGCCAACTTTGGGAAAACGCTACGAAGCTACATCGGTTTAGTCTGACGTCGAAACAAGAGTAACGCGCATAATTACTGGCCAAACAACGGGAAACAATTTATACCGTGGTCTATTGAGCCGGGCAACGTCGGCCAACAGACGATCCTCGTGTTTGCGTCTCAAGCACGAGAAGAGGATCGTTCGTTGCGACGCGATACCGAACTGTTTGCGGTTGGTCAACATCGATTACCTCGCCGATGGTACCTGCGGCCTGAGTCACAGTCGAGGCATTAATACAGATCGATCTTCGTGACTCGAGCGTCATCGATTGCTTAAGTGAAATCTCCCTAAATTGACAACGGGATGGATCGCCCGTGGCGAAATCCACCGGCGGTGGATGCGCCGGCGTTCGTCGGATTTATATGGTATTAAAAGCTCCGTTCTTTCTCTCCTACGAACTCTCGATTTTATAGTTTTGCTAGCGTAGCGCGACGTACACTCGTATTTTACCGGGCTTAATCATATTTTATCCACCCAAGCTCCCGGTACATCGGATTACAAGCTTACAGGCATCCTCTTATATTTCCGACTGAGGCTAGCCCACGCGTGTCAATCTGCCCGGGAGCTGCGGTTTAAGTCGAAGTTTATCGTCGGGCCAGACCACGATTTATACCGATCCTGCCAAATCAATTGTTTCGCTGATAAAGGCTCGTTCTATTCTTCGAAGGAATATATGGTAGTCTATGTTATTTTCTACATAAGTTCCAAAGTCTAGCTTTCAAGGGAAATTTTTTTTCATGGAGGAAACATTGATTCGGGATGAATCTTTGATCAGAGTGATTGTGGTTCAAACTTCTTTCGAGGTATCTCACAGCTAAGCCAGTTAATGATTCGATATTGTTCCTCCACAATATGTTCGTACATTCCGACGAACCAGACCTACGTCAGCTGTCGAGTTAGCTTATCCCGCTTCCATTTTCTACGCTTCTAATCGACTTAATCCGTCATCTCCAGGTATTTTCAGCTATCGGTGTTGGATTACAGACAACACTTTTCAATAGAAACTTGGAGGTTTTTAATCGTGTACAGAGGATGAGTAAGAAGGAGGTTAGAGTAAGGGTTTGTAAAATGTTGGAATGGCTCAGGTGTTTATGTAGTTGGGTATAAATCACATCGGTGTTGGATGCCAGATTAATAAACTACATTCTCAGTAGCAACTTTGAGGTTTTTAATCGTACAATAACCAGGGGATGAGTAAGAAGGAGGTTAGAGTAAGGGTTTGTAAAATGTGGGAATGTCTGAGGAACGTGTTTATGCAATTGGGTATAAATCACATTTGTATTGGATTCCAAGTTAATAAACACTTGTCAACAGCAACTTTGAGGTTTTTAATCGTATATTGGCTAAAGGATGAGTAAGCAGGAGGTTACAGTAAGGGTTTGTAAAATGTTGGAATGTCTCAGAACATGTTTAAGCAGTTGGGTATAAATCACATCAGTGTTGGATTCCAGATTAATAGACAACACTTGTCAACAGCAACTTTGAGGTTTTTAATCGTATATTGGCTAGAGGATGAGTAAGAAGGATGTTGAACTAAGGGTTTGCAAAATGTAGGAATGTCTTAAAAACATGTTTATGTAGTTAGTTATGAATCAGATGGTTGTTTCGTTGATTTTTATTTAGAGCTACATGGGGGAGAATTTTTATTCGAAGCGCGTCCCAGTTAAAGGGTTAATAATAACGCGTAGATCAATCCATTAACGCCTAACGATCCGGAAAGCCGACCCCTATTCGAACAGTAGTCGTGCCAATTCCAGCCCATTTACGGATTGACGAGCCTGAAGTTCGAGACCCAAGTACCCGGTGAAAATTTTTTTAGAGCAGTTACCAGTTTCTCGGGCAAGCAGCAGTGGTCGAGGCGAGTTGAAATAATTAACCTAGTTGGAATAATTTTCTCGACGCGTTCGAGACTCTTAGCCGGCGATGTTCATTACTTCTTCGCTGGTCCCTTAAAAGACAAATGGTTAAACTCAATAAACTCGCGTAATAGCTGTTTCGCTTTGGCGTCGAAGCGAGAGGAAAGTGAACCGTAAGGTTTGCAGAAGTAAACTAAGAAATCTCGAGCAGTTACCATGCAAATTTTCCTGCGAAGAGACGTACTTTCTTTTAATCCTTCGATGTAATTGTCCACAAAATATTCTTTGCGAATGTAGTCGATTCGAGCGTGCTAAACGATATAATCCGCTCTTTAATGCTCAATTACCGTACATTATCTTGGTACGCTCGCCACACACGTCCGCTTTCCACGGACAAAGGGGATGAAATTATTATTAAAGCCGCCCCTAGCTCGTCGCGCATTCCAAGGGATGACTCGATATTATCGAGTGCTCTCGCGATGCCATGTTTTGGTTGACAATTTAAATCAACGTTAAATTTCAACGTTTCGAGATTAACGTGACTGGCCGTACTTAACGTATTATGCTGAATTTACGTATACGCGAAAATTCGATACGTTTCAGGAGACGTGTAAATCTGAATAGTCCATTAGGTTCGTTAATTGTTAACGGTAACGTAGCTGCGTGATACCGTCAGCCAGGAAATGAAATTGATACTAATACCGTTATATTAATTAAAACAATATGCGTAACGTTTACACGCCGGCACGACAAAACGGGATCTCGTCCATTTAATTAAGCAAACGAAAATTTATAGCCCGTCTGGTGTATTTCCCTCTTGATTTTATACGCCTGTACGGAAAACTTTAATGTTCTTTCACCTGGAAGCCTGCAGTTCGAATAACGTTACAATCTAATTACTTTTGAACGATGACGGCACTCGAAGAACTTTCATCCGGCCTCGTAAAGCGGATGAATCGTTTTATATAAGTAATAAAGATATTATCCGGATCGTCGAATGGAGGGAAAACTTTTCAACGGGTTTATCGTTCACTTTTCAAACCTACGTAATAAAAGGAAAAAGCGCCAACAGCTAGTCGTGTCTTTTAAGCTTCAGGATGTGTCGTTCGTTCGAAAACGACGCTCTCGCGAGCGTTCCGCTGAAAAAGACGGTTCCTAAGAAATCACCAAAGGATTCTCGTAAATCCCAATCGGATCACGAACGAGATGCTATTGGAAATGGATCGCGATTCAGCGGACATTTCCCTATGACTCCTCTGAAACGACTCCGACGCGACACTGGCCTTCGTATAATTTTATATTCTACATTCTGATGCGTGTAAGTCCCAACCACGGATAAGCCGGAATAAATGAATAGAAATCGTTTTATTGCCTCTCCGACGGAGTTCATTCGCGCGGAAGGTACATTTAGAAATCAGTGGAGCTGGAAATAAGTATACGCGACGATTGCACGCACTGCTTGTAATTAAATTTAACTCCCACTATTAATCCTACCCAGTTTGTTATAATCGATCGCTTTCACTCCGCAGTAGGTTAACTACGCGAACTTTAATTATGAACGGCCATTAATTTCAAGAAAAAAAATCATTCAAAATTAGTTCAAAAGCTTCGTTAAATTCGATAAATAAGCGAGCACAAAATTTTCGTGTTATAATTTGAAACGTTACCGAGCGACCTCGATAATACTTCCCTTCAACTTCTCGAGGGTGTGTGCATGTGTGTACGTGTGCGAAAATGTTCACGTACTCGAGCTATAACGACCAACCATCTGAGGCCCTCCGCATGTGCCCCGACACAAGCTACCCAGCCTTAAATCGAGTTTCGGTCGAAGGAAATTGAAAGGAGAAATCTCGAAGACGAGGATGGCCCAGAACGCGGTGGAAAATTACTGGAAGACTGCGGCTAAGGTGCTCGGCAACCGAGAGGAAGCAGAGGAGAGCCTTTGCCCTTTTATTGCGTTATAATCCTACCTCGCCACGGGGAAATGGAAGCATGGGCATTATCCAATCTGCTGTAAGAAGGTCGATACGATAATCAATGCTTCTACCTTCTTCTACCCTGCCATACCCAACAACGTCAAAAGCTATCTACTCAAAATGGACAACTTCACAAAATTTTTACTGACTCGCTCAATTTTCTTAGACGACTATTTACAACTTTTGTGAATATAGTTTTGCTCCTTTTTTAAGAAAGTATGTGGACAATGTCACATATGTGGTCATTGTATGTGGACATGTGTGCGGACATGTATGTGGATATATTCTTCTTCTAGTATGCTATTAATATAAAGGATGCAGACAATGTCACATATGTGGTCATTGTATGTGGACATGTATGTGTACATGTATGTGGACATGTATCTAGACATGTATGTGGACATATTCTTCTTCTAGTATGTTATTAATACAAAGTATGTGGACAATGTCATATATGTGGTCATTATATGTGGACATATATGTAGACATGTACGTAGACATGTATGTGGACATGTGTGTAGACATGTATGTGGACATATTCTTCTTCTAGTAAGATATTAATACAAAGTATGTGGGCAATGTCACATATGTGGTCATTATATGTGGACATATATGTGGACATGTACGTAGACATGTATGTGGACATGTGTGTAGACATGTATATGGACATATTCTTCTTCTAGTAAGCTATTAATACAAAGTATGTGGGCAATGTCACATATGTGATCATTATATGTGGACATATATGTGAACATGTATGTAGACATGTATGTGGACATGTATGTGGATATATTCTTCTTTTAATATGCTATTAATACAAGGTATGTGGACAATGTCACATATGTGGTCATTGTATGTAGACATGTGTGTGGACATGTATATGTACATTATCCTTCTTGTAGTATGTTATTGATACTTATGCTACACTTTTATGTAATGACTATAAAATATGCATAAAACAATTACTTAGCAACCCTGTAAAATAAATGGAGGTGTAACAGCTGGTGCGTCGAAGTTCTCAAAACTTTCAGCGTGTACGTATCGTAGCTATTTACTCGATAATTGCGCAATTAACGCCTGAAATAGCAGTTCTCTTCCGTTTTCACGGTCTGTAGGAAACACAGTGGAGTAGCAGTCGCGTGAATAGTTCCATGCAACACCGTGGACGTGGTGCGGTGCGTATTGTCTCGAGAGCAATTTGTATTCAAAAGTTCGAGGGCGGGTGAGATTCGGAAGGGGGTGAAAATCCGGCGGAGTTGAGCTCGAAAACAAACGCCTGCCGGCGGCGTTTTCTCCTAATCCGCGAGGTAATTAAGAAGCACGATGCTTGTGCTACGTCAACGACGGAAGAAACGTTCTTAGCGAACACGATGCTGCGCGCAAACGAGTCTGCATGAAAGTCGCCCCGTGCATCGTCTTTCAAACTCCGCGCTTTATTTCGACCTTTATGCGGAAGATAAATGCACGCGATATAAAGCATGCCTCGTCATCTCCTTTAATATTAATCCGTAAACTTTCTCGCCTTGTACGTTGATTAAATTTACCTGTCGAACTTTCGACGATCGATTACAAGTTCGATTTTTTAGAAACTAAAAATCAAAGAAGGGTTAGACAACATTTTTCTGTGAACATCGTAACTTTTCGGGCGAGTGCCGCTGGAAGAAACTTCTTAATAATAAACAGAACATGTCTCAAGGAAGCAAACGTCTAATACGTAGTTGTAAGTAGCGATGTAAAATTCAGAAACGTGACGTCCTTGCTCCGTGCACCGGGGAAAATGTCACATCGTTTATGCGGTGGGTCGTACATTTCCAGACACTACGTCATTTTTCACTTAGCATGCAAGTAGGGAGAGACCTTCGTTTTCATTAGTCTCTTACTTGCCACGCCTTTTGCTTACCTACTTTGCCCAACTTTTAACGATGTTGCAACGCGGCCATCTACTAAAAATCATTGCCTAAGAGTTGAACTTTGAACGTACTGTGCGTTGAAAGGTTCATTTCATAAGCTACGATTATTTGCAAAATAGTCGACGTGGGTTTTGGCATCATTTCGGTATCGATTTGAGCGAGATGGATCTTAAGCTCGTTAGCAGTCGATGCGTGATAAGGGAGCAAGTACAGGGTCGCAGGTGTTCGTTCTCGAGGCCGCAAATGCACCCAGTGAATCTGTCCAAAGGTGAATAAGGGGGCCTGTTAATCCATCGAATACCGACATCCTCGTGATCGCGTCATTTAACTTCATCAGGCTGCCTCGCGTTGATCTAGCGATTTGCCGGCGATCGATCTTCTTTAGCCCGAAAATTATCGCCGTGTATTTAGGTGTAGATTTAGCCGAAATTATGTAGAGGGCGCAACGCGATCGAGAAGGATATAACCTCGAGAAGCATTAGCGAGAAAATTAATGTAATAATCGTTGTGTGCGCAAGGTTCGTGTAATTTATGAGCATTTAATTAAATTGTAAATCGTGTTAATTGAATCAGCAAACGTACCGAGAACTTTAATCGCGCGATATTCTCTGCGAGAAGCGTGGAATACGAACGAACGCGTTCGTAATATCGAGATATTTAAACACGCTTTCATTTCAAGTCAAACACGAGGAAATGCTTTGAAAAAATCCCGAGGAACAAGGCAGACGAGCTTTTAACAAGGTTCCCGCCGTTAAATTGTGCTTCAATTACTTTTCCAGCTTCTGGGTTAAATAGAATTTACACTGAATCCGCGGTGTGACGCCGAAAAGAGGAAGTTCAAACGAAAAGGGAGCTTTATCGTCGCGCTGACGCGGCCAAAGGTGGCTTATCAGCCATTTAAGGCGCCGGTATTAAAAAAGAATCGTTTTCTATGCATATGAGCCGACTCTTAAATTCGAAGCCGCTCGTGAAACTTGACAAGATAAGATACGTATCGTACGAGAGCCACGATTCTCTCCTACCTGTCATTTTGCGGAGGAGCGGATAAGCTTCCCGACTAAGTGAAAAGGCGTACTAAAATCCGCACGGAGGAAATCTCTGTAAATAGCGGTTCGATAAATTTTTCTCGAAGAAAGGTTTTACAGATTTTTAAGAAACTTCACTAGATAAACGCCTGCAGATGTGCTTAACCTAAACCTGGTGCTTCATTCATAGCTACCTAATTGTCCCTAGGTTCAGCTCGTCAGGCGAAGACAATGAAAGTTAAATGTTAGACACATTTTATTGATCATAATTAGAATGTAACCAATATTGCATTTAAACAGCTGATTTATAGTGTGCGTCACGAGTGCGTCACAGTATTTTAGGACAATAAGCGGGACAGTTAAGTGTAGTACCTAATTGATATTCATTGATCCTTGATCATAATTAGAATTGAAACAATATTGCATTTGAACAGCTGATTTGTAGTGTGCGTCACGAGTGCGTCTCGATTATTTAAGACAATGAGCGGGACAGTTAAGTGTAGTACCTAATTGATATTCATTGATCCTTGATCATAATTAGAATTGAAACAATATTGCATTTGAACAGCTGATTCGTACTGTGCGTCACGAGTGCGTCACAGTATTTTAGGACAATAAGCGGAACAGTTAAGTGTAGTACCTAATTGATATTCATTGATCCTTGATCATAATTAGAATTGAAACAATATTGCATTTGAACAGCTGATTCGTACTGTGCGTCACGAGTGCGTCACAGTATTTTAGGACAATAAGCGGGACACTTAAGTGTAGTACCTAATTGATATTCATTGATCCTTGATCATAATTAGAATTGAAACAATATCGCATTTGAACAGCTGATTCGTACTGTGCGTCACGAGTGCGTCACAGTATTTTAGGACAATAAGCGGGACAGTTAAGTGTAGTACCTAATTGATATTCATTAATCCTTGATCATAATTAGAATTGAAACAATATTGCATTTGAACAGCTGATTTATAGTGTGCGTCACGAGTGCGTCACGATATTTTATGACAATAAGCTGGAAACTTAAGTGTAGTAATAATGGTATATTACTACATAAAGCTGCAAATAAAAATGCATGGATTTTAAAATGTTTTCGAGGAAAACCCTTGATGCTAGTTCGAGATTTACGAGCATTTTACACCGTTCACCCCTCGAAATGATTCGTGGATCGGGTGTTTTATGAGTGTTCCCGCGGATAATTGGTAATTACACGCCGTAGCTCGGAGACGACTTACCACGGTTCAAATTGGTCCCCTTTATTTTTATGCCGACTCTTGCGGCGATATCTCGCTAGGATCGTCGCCAAACACTTGGCCGCAAACTGGAAAATTACACGCTCGTTTCTCGCTTCTCTCGAACATCTGCTATTTCTCGACCCTTCGTGCTTTAAGTATTTTTTTATGTTTGAATATCGAGTAGACAAATTGAATATCGATAAGAATTCGTTATGTCGGATCGGAACGAGCGTATAATTACACGGCATTTTGACGTCTCGAGATCGAATAAAAGACAAGGTGAAGAGAACAAACGAGGAAGAAGGAAGAAAATCCATCGAGGCTAGTTTAATTCGGAATTGGTTTCCTCTTCGCGCGTCCAAGCATCGAGCCTTTTATTTTCTCGCAATCTCTAATCTTTCCAATCGATTTAAACTCAATCACGTCTCTCCATCGAACCCAACGTTCCATTCACCTCCGTTGCTCTTCTACGCTTGTCCATCTTTTTTCACCCGTCGCCCGCAAACCTTCTATCGTTGTTTCTCGCCTTGATCTTGTCTTCGGAATAAGCTTGTCTTTTCCTTCGCTGGAAGTTCCAATCTACACGGTTTATTTCCTTCTAAAACATCAAGTCCATAAACTGGTCATTTCCATTGCGAGAATCTATGCGTTAATGTATTCAACGAGGGATGTACTTACGAGTTCTCGGAAATAGCTAGTAATTATGCGCGACGCAACTTCAGACTACTCCGAATTATTCCAGAGACTGCAACTGGTAGCACATGGTGTAAAGTTACTGTGTGGCTTCAATTTACTCAACGAATGATCTCTACTGATGAGCAAGTTTTCAAATCATAACCTTAAATCTCGGCCATATTCGCGAATCCATAAATTCCCAAATTTCTGAAGCAAATTCCAGCCAACAAGTTATTCCCCATTTTCCCTAGAGAAGCCCGCGACTCCGGTGTACTCGATAGAAGTGCGGTTCGCAGCCAAATTAGATCGTATAACGTTGTTCTATAGCTTCGTGGCGTGTTTCACCTTTTCATTCCTGTTGCTCGTTGCTTTTATTAAAACGTTCGCCCGTCCGCTGCTATCGATCGCCCGTAAAGGAGAGCACTCGACAGCTTTCTTCGGAACGTTAAAAATATTGCACTCGAGAAATGTTTTTCCATTCACTGTACACTTATCTGCCACCAGCTCCTGCGGAAATAACATGGCCCTTTTAGGTTTCTTTGTCTCGACCGTCGTTCGATAAGACGATCACAACACCGCGTACGAGCAACAGCGGGAAAGCCGATACGCGATTTCTTTTCTTCTTCCGCGCGTTATTATCTTTCGCATGGATGAAACGCTTCCGCTGTCGAGCTCCAGCAATTCGAGCACTCGAATCACGTACTCGATCGGATAAAGAGATTTTCTCCCTTTTATTTTTTCCCGCGTTAACGTATTTCTCGCCGTTCTTGACCAACTCCACAACTCATCCTTCGATTTTAACCCTCAATGGCTACATTTTCTTTCGACAAGTTCTCAAATGAAGAAAATATTTGAACAAAATCAAGAACGCTAGAGCAAATTAAATTTAAAGACGACCTCGCATTTCCGACGAAACTTCTTACGGAACCAAATTAATATACTGTGCTGGAGAGTTTCTTCCAAGAGAAGAGCGTAAAATGCAGCCTCGCGTGCAAGTCTCTCGAACAAGAAACCAAATTTTTAAGCACCTACTAATTCCGGACTGTAATTACGCTTAATGGCTCCTTCGAGGTTCCAGTTGAGAACTCCGAGACTTCCGCTACAACACTCGTGATAATTGCTTTAGCGTCGTCGAAATACACCGGCTGATCTTCGTGAAACCTTCTGCTACTGAAACTAACATAGATACGAGTAATGAGAGGAGCCTGCCTCTGAGCTATCTCTTCATGCTTATTTTCGAGTACTAAAATTCTTCCAATTATTAATTATCTTACTCATGTTACCATCGTGATCTTTATACAACAAGAAAAATTTTTTAAATAATTCTGACATTTCTGAATATTTAAAATGACAGGTCTGGGATGTGGACTGAGGACAAGTTTATTATGAACATTCTAAGACATTTCATCTAAGATGAATTTTAAGTTCTAAGATGTATTACGCATCATAGGGTGTATATGTAAAATAAATGATCCAGTTTGATTTTCAGTGTCGGATCTCCATTTTTTCCCAGGAATCGAGACGCCATAACAAAGTAACTGAGCAGTAAAAAGTGTTGTGTTAATTTTTCCGAAATTCCGAAAGAGGTAAAACCATTGCGGCTTTCGTCGGATAGTATGATTGCGCTTAAAACAGTTCACGGGAATTCAAAGGGCGTGTATTATGTAATTGAACGAGGAGAATGGCATCGCTGGACGGCCATAGGTAGTGGCTGCAACGACGGGAAACAAATTAAAATAAAAACGACTTCCGGTCCCGTTTATTCGTGGACATTCGCCCCCGTTATGAGCGAACACGTATTCGTAGATTTTTAACGGTATCTCGACCAGCAATTTTATGTCCTGCGAAATCGCGTTGTTACGCCGTTGCATGCTCGTCTACCGAAACGCTTAAACGCGTCGGAGAAATGGAATTTTACAACTGGGCCATGGAACAGTGCTCTTAAAACGATGAGTCCAAGTAAAAATGCAATTTTCTCTTGGCTGACACCCTTCGAAAGTTGTAACGAAAAGTCTATCGTCCGAAAATTCAACAAGATTCGACTGGTCGTACCCTTTGTACGAAAACTGGGCTTTCTAGGTACATCTCGTTGTACAACGTTCGCATCGAATTACCTGCTGAACAGCATTGTTTTCGCGAACAATGCGAACTCATCGGGGTTCCCACGACAAGCACCCTCCAACAGTGGCGCTCAGTCCGCTATAACGTTAACGCGCCTATAACCCTGCAGTTTTGGTAGCGGTGATTAGAGGAAAGAAATATCATTTAACGGCTTTCAATCGGAGAAAGCGGTCCGAATAGAGAGCGATCGATGAACGCGCGAAATCGCACGTAGATGAAACGAAATCAGACGGTCGGTCGACAGAGAGCCTCGACCGGTCGTCTCACGTTCGATTAAACATTTTTAATTGCTTTCGACCGA
The DNA here is from genome assembly GCF_050947335.1 of Megachile rotundata. NCBI lineage: Eukaryota > Metazoa > Arthropoda > Insecta > Hymenoptera > Megachilidae > Megachile > Megachile rotundata. The sequence continues at coordinate 12,412,627 of NC_134996.1, forward strand.
TTAGCGTGGCGAACGAACGCCAGAAGCCAACCTCTCTGCCGAATTTCGTTTCGCGCCCTGCTAACCGCTTCAAAATCATCCTCCCTATCTATCGTGCCTTTGCCTCCCCGATACGCTCGTCACTCCTCCCTTGCTCTATCTCCCTTTACTTCCAATCGACGGATTATTGGAGTTAATCCAGCATCGCCTACAACCCCCGTCATCGACCGATTTCTGATTGACTTTTCGCCCTATCGGCTGCTCTGCACTTTTTCCCACCCCTACCCGGCCCATTCTCCCTCTGGTCCACTTTGGACGCCGTAAAACTGAACGAGCATCGCCCGTAATGAAATAGGGAACTGCCGTGTCCACTTGGACGGTAATTAACGGCAATTACGACGTTCGTTCGGCCGGCGTTACCGGCTAATATCGCGAGGAATCGACTTCGTTGGAATTCCGACGAAACAAGTACCATTAACGCCGTGTCAAATCGATCGAAATTTTCCTCGTTTAACGAGGCGAGCGAAAAATTGACACCGTCGTTCCACCATTGTTTTCCCGATTACCAAACTTCTCCGTTTACACGCAATTGCCTTCCTCGTCCCGCGGAGACTCCTCAGTCGATAACGAATTCGCGACTCGTTCTAATTAAACCCTGTAAATACAATTTCATCAACGTTCAACGTACAATTTCATCCTTTACGCGACTTTTATTCGGCGAAATATTTTATTCTAACACGGCAAGAATCCGTCACAATTACAACCGCCATAGCCTTTTTAACGAGTCGTGTAAAGTTAAGGTCCTTTTCACGGATTTATAAAGACGCTTTTTGACGAAAAATCTCTCCACGATTTATGTCCGCGGTCCAGGCGGTCCAGTTATCCCGACGGGATATAAAAATTTTACAAAAACGTACTTCACGTGTACGCGCACGTACATTTCCACTTTTTGTTCCCGCGACCGCACATGTGAGCGCGAGCGCGTGCCAGTCTGCGGCTCGAATTATATTCCGGAGAATTTTTAAGAGGATTTTCGTGCAGTGCGTTTGAAAGTGTACGCGTGCACCGCCATAAAGCCTCGTCTGGCTGGCCGTTCCTTTTGTCCGCCGCCGCGAATACAAGTGGAGAGTTATTAAAGTCGAGGCGCTTATTCCTTGGAGTAAATATCGCGTTCTTTATGCCTAGCGTCTGGTTAATATAAGAATACTGCGCTAATTTCACGGCATTAAGTCGTCTCGTAAACCGACTGGTTTTTGCAAAACTCTCCTTCGTTAACCTTCTTCACTCTTCTCTCTTTTTTTTCAAATTCCTGTCAAAATGATTTCGCCAGCAAAGTCGCAGCTCTGGTATCTGATTAAAGGACGTTCCGTTTATCAAAACGATACCGGTTCCTGTTAGAGCTTGGTCGTTAACGGATTCGTCGAAGCAAAGGGGACACGAGTGTAGCGATAAAAATCAATGGACAGACAAAAAGAGGAACGCAACGACAAGCCGTGCGAGAAAGGTGCTCGTTACTTGCACGCGCATGGCTATACAAGTGGTCGTTGTAACTGGCTCGTTATTCCGCCGCTGATGCTTTATCGTCAACGACGCGATCAGTCGATTCTTTTGTAACACGCACGCCCCCATGTTACTCAAATTAATTAGCTGCCGCGTAATTTTCCCCACGGGTAAACTCGAATTTCGCGTGAGCCAGGTTATCATATCTCCTTGCCGTAACCCGATAGAAAAGTTCTACAAGTGCAAACTTAATCGATAAAGTCAAAGTTTTTTATAACCTTCGCACATGCTTCGCTTCTAGAACCCCATTTATTTACAATTAGTAGTCGTATAGCGAGAGATCGAAATAAGCGCGAAACTGCGCGGAAGAAGCATTTGTCTCGCAGCCGTGACACCTTTGTGGTGCATAGTTTAGTTATTCGAGTCAAAGCCTTTCCGGGATTCAGACAACCCGAGCTTATAGTTGACACCCTGTTTCTCCTTTCTCACGCCGAATAATCTTGAAGAAAGATCCTCTCGAGAACAACGGTGTACATTAGCGCGAAAGTCAGGTGAAAAGAAGCCAAAAGGAGTCGAGAAGGATCAAAGAAATTCGCGTTATAAATTTGTCTGAAGGATTTGCAGATAGCAAATCCTTCAAACGTTAACCGAATGCCTTTATATCTTAAATGAGATACCAGAGGCTTTAATGCAAGAGCTTATAATTTTGGACAGGGCAATTTTTTCTCTGCGCCATTAAATCTGAACGATCTTGATGAGAATCATACTGTTACAAGCACCAGCAAAAGTTGGTCACAAATAGAATACAACAACGACGGAAATTAAACGAGGGTAGAAAGTTACGAGAACGCAATTTCCCCACGTCGTAAGTTCGTTTACAAGTTCGTCGTAGCTTGCACGAAATAAAGATTTCGAGGGCTATTCAGCGGCAGTCAAGCGGGCCGTATATTAGCGGCGTGTTGACAGGTGTGTCATCCAGGGGAAAAAAGGCTAAGACAGGGAAAGAGCGTCGTTGACGAGGAACTAAAGCAAGCGAGCACAAAAGAGAAACCTGAAACCCTCGGGCAAAATCGCCGGGACGTGAAAGATAAGTTGCTGCGTAGTTTAACGTTGGATGGAACATGTCGTGCACAAGTGCACGGAGTATAATATAAAATGTTCCAAACTTTGATAAACCCTTGTAATTGTCTGTTGTAAGAATATCAGGGAAGATTGGTATGAATTTAATACATAAAATTAAGATACATTCTATGGCCTGTTAAGAGTGTCTCGGCAAGACACTGGCGGACGACCTTTGACTATTCATTGCCCTTTTGGCCTCGAAAAGCTTTTTCTTGTGAGCAGCAAAGTACCCCAACGAAATATGTGTTGGATGACCAATAAGATGGTAAACACTATAGACTCATCTCCAGCAAACATACTAATCGAAACGATTTCTACTCCTTACTGGACCTCGCATCCCTCCTGAGTCACACTGTCCCTTGATCACCGTCCCTCAACCTATCTCCAGCAATAGCATACATAAACCTCGCAATATCAGAAAGAGTCTAGTACTTAGCCGACCCAATAAAGCTGTTCGAGTTTTCTTAAAATAAAGTGTGTTATTCTCCCGGAATCCAACATATGGCCGTGCAAAATTTTCTAACAGCTGGAATCGAAGAATCAATAAAGCCTATCAGGATCGATGAGATCCCCGGTTTTGCAGCGCGTTGCAGCAATTGTATTGGAGAATCGAAAGGATCGTTGCGTATCATTGGCAGCGAGGTGAGTCGGTCTGGCAGGCTCATTCACGACGCAGCTTTAGCGCTAGGCTTTTCATTAGAAGCGTGTGATTGATGAGCACCCATCGCGCTGCGATATTATTTTGAGTAGGCGCGCACCTAGACCAGCAGCCGGGAGCAAGTCCCATTATCTGTCGGTCCTTTTGCCCTCTGACCTCTCTCTCCTCTGCTCTCCACGTCGCTGGTCCTCCTCGTCTCATCTTTCTCGGTCGGCACGAAGCTCGTTCCATGCTGCGCTCGCTTGCCTTTCGTACTCGAACCCCTTTGTTCCCGTGGGCTGTCGACGCTAATGGAAAGCACTTTTAACCGATGCTAATGGAAACGCGCCACCAGCTTACTTCTACGGCTGCGGACCTTCGACGCGCGGGATCGCTGCGAAAAATTATCTCGCCGACCTATCACTCTTTCTCTCGTTACCAGCCGCGGTACTTACAGCTCTGAACAGCGAGAGGCACGATCGACGGGACGGGTTTTCGAGATTGATGATCGGAACTCGCGCGATCAGCTCTTTTCATAGCTCTGCCACTCGGAAATTAATACGCACGGCATCGATCGGTATTTTCTCGATTGTTCTTCCTTCGTTCCGGTCAATCAGGAACCTATTGCCGGATTTAATTTCGCGTTTAGAGCGCTCTGACTATCTTTTCAGAAAATTCGCTAGCTGGAAAATAAATGTACTCGCGAGGCGCTAAAAGGGTAACCGAACGAAATCGTTACGAGACAGCTTTCACGGCACATCGGTCTTTGTCCCAACGAATTTTCGTATCGCTCCACCTCGCGTCTACCCAGTTTCCAGGGCGTAACGTCCCGTTCGCTATGAGAATTTGTCTCGGTCTTATCTTAACGCGGCGCTGCATGCATCCGACTCGAACGCGTTCGCTACCATAAATTCCCATCGAGTTCAAAGACAAACGAACCGGAATCGATCCATTCTTTAGCATCGAAAAAGAAAAAGCATCCGGGCAATCCGCGTTGCGTTCCCATGCGCTTATCGCGACCGAACGACGAGCGTCGCGAAAACAATTTATCTTTGTCGCAGTTCGATCCGTAACTTCGCCAAGATCACCAAACATCTCCCATTCAGCGAGGAATCTCTTAACTTTATCCTAGAACTTTCCGCGCGATTCTTCTTTATCCGCTTGAATATCGAAAGACATACTTAGGTCAAGCGATCCAACTTCCTAGGAATCGTGGATCAAGAATTTCATCGGTTTTCCTTTCAAGCCGATTGCTATCTAAATCATTTGTCGAGCGGGTCAAGTGTCCGGAGTTGTGCAACAGTGAAGAGGTTCACAATAAATTTTCAAATATACTTAAAAATTTGGAGGAAAATGTGCAAATCACGCGAACACGGGATTGAAATCACGTGTTCTTTGTCTGAGCGTCGACGACGTGAAACGCATTTTCCCGGATTTTCGTCCAGCACTAATTAAACGAAAAAATTCCCCGATCCGTTTCGAGTGTCTCTTTAACCAAGAGCCCCGTATAACGAACGTATCGTTGCCTTTAATCAAAGAGTACGTAGCCAGAGAATTCTATTCGTATTTCTGGCTGATCCAAATGTTATTCACCGTGAAAAAGCTGCGATAATCGCAGAGAGAAAAATGTTATGCACTTCCCAAATTATTTATCAGGCAGGCCTGGGGCTACACGGTAAAAGCCAAACGGAAGCTTCCGTTCAATATACCCGGGCAATTTTCTAATCATTAGACATCGGAGAGCCTTGAAGAGAGCTTCGAACGGACTATAACCCCGGGCTTTTCTACGAGCGCGTGGAGTACAGAGAAATCCTTATCAAAGCGAATTCTCTGTGGGTAATCGAGTGTATGATTTATCGAAACCAAAGAGACTTCCGAGTCCGTCTAAGCCTCCGCCAATTCGAGTCTTTCGCTACCGAGTCTACTTGATCGGTGAGAACAGGTTTATCGATGATGTTTCAAGATTTTCGTGAAGCTATAACGTAGTTCCAATGGACTTCTCCCGGAAGCATTGCGACCAAAGTTTTTTTCTCGATCCTGGTTCGGTTCGCCACCATGAAACAAGCACGGATTGTAAATCCGGCGTGAGTTATCGCCGCGTTTCGATCAAAACTGTGGAACTGCAGTTTCAAGCCGGGCACGTTAAATTTTTCACTGCAAGTTCTTCCGGGCTACATCGGTTCGTTGTTCCGTGAAAAATAGTTCCATTTCGTGGATGTCGTTTTCCCGGTGAGCCGACCTGCATATGTATCGGGTACCCTATGCTTCCGTATTAGATAATACCGGGAAATAGAAAAATTCCCTTTTTCCCGTCTTTTCGACAGGATTGTAACGATCGGTTGCGTTCATTTGCAACGATTGTATCGAGCATCCATAATGGCGGAGTTACGCTCCTTTCTCTCGAGTCATCCTTTTAAACGTCGGACAGAAACGACGGTAATATTTCTCCACGATATTCATGACACTAGTGTGTCAAGCGAAGATACGGTCGACGACAATTTGAAGAGGGATAGCGTGGATATGGGTTCGACGATAAGCTCAGCGTCGATTTTTCACGGTGACGACACGACCAGAAGTCGGTGCTCTTAACGCGTTCACGTGGAAGTCGAAATGTCCAGCGGATCTGGAAAACCCTCGAAAAGTCTCGAAGCAGCAGCTGGAAAGTATGAGGTTCCAGGTTCTTAACGGAGTCGCGATCCACAACTTTTCAAGGGGTGGCAAGGGCGTGTCCCCTTGAATTCGCGACTTTCAGCTACTATTCTAACTTTACTTTCCGCATTTTCTTCCGATACGCAAAAATATAAATAATACACGGTGCGACACGAAAGACTAGATGTGTAGTTTGAAAAAACAATTGAGTTGACAGAAATTGTTTTAGTGGCACTCTCCATGCTGCCAATTTCGATTTAATCCGTCATTTTTTATTTCCTAAAGTTAAATTTTGCTTAAAGGCCCATTTCACCTCAGTTGAGACAGAAACAGAGAATCTCTCGAAGGGACTTCCAAAAACCTCGTTCCAGAATTGTTACCAGCAATGGCGGCGCCGAATGCAGAAGTGTGTGAATGCTGAAGGGGTCTTTGAAGGTGAGAACTGATTCTGAAGATGCAATGATTTATTGGACTAGTCTCATTTTTGTTTCTGTCACACCTCGTACAATTTTAATACAATTTTACTGGAACCTCGAAAGACGGGCGATCGATAGATTTTCATAAAGCACCGATAATCGAGTATTATCGGTCGGTTCCAAATTGAACGGAAGATTAGAGAAACGGGCGAGACGAGGCTACTCGCCGGAAGAATAACCCAAGTGAGTAACCGGTGTTGGCGAGGCTGTACTCGGTAGTATCGACCGGAAGACGGATGTTCGCTTCGATCGAACGCGAACATATTTCAACCTATGGCAGCTTCGATCTCCGCGATATCTCACGAATCTGACGTCGATCGTGCGGACAACGTAGCCCAGATGTGAACTACGATATCCCTCGAATATTGATACAAGCTCTACAAATAGTTGAATAAATAATGGCGTAATAAAATACCCGGCAACAGCGGTAATGTTAGTCCCTTGATAAATTGCCGGTGAACGATTTGCAAGAATGCCTTCGCCATGATTTATTCGGGAAAATATACCAAAATTTCCTCCATCGGAAACATTCGAGTTTTAAGCCGTTTTAATCGAGTTTCAAAAATCGACAAATCATCGGCCATTTTATTGATTAGTTTTTTTTCTTCAAATCCTTTGTCGCGTTGCAAAAACGAAGCGGTAAAAACGATTCAACCGTTGCAATTGTTCCGATAAAAACGAAAGAGTGCCACGGACGATTCGAGGAGCATCCTCGACGAAAGCAGCATTTCAGATTTTCTATCCGGAACTAATTCGACCGTACGATCTTAAATCAACCGCGAAAAATGTGATAGCCCGTGACAATAGAATTGCTTTTAAATCGAAATCGTCTTTGGAGCTACCTGTTGGAACTAACTGCAGTTTTCTGCGCCTCCGTTTCTTCATCCTCTTCCCGTTTCTTCCGCCTCTTTCTCTTCTTATATGCATCGACCTCTCGAGAACCAGATCAATTCCATATCCCCGAGAAAACCGTTCCGTGGCTTCCACTACGTTTTACTTCTCGGGCTCGATTTATGTATCTCATTCCGTTACCAATAGATTTTCACCAGCGTTTTCCTCCAATTTGTAATGGTTTCTGTGTGCCTGCTCGTATATAAGCGGTTCTTTCTCGCGACTGTCGATGCCAGGAAATCTTTGCTCCCGTATCGGGAACCGTGCTGATTAAAAAACTTTCCTTGACGTATTGTTCGAAAAAAGCGAATTCGAAAATACACGAAGAAACGTTTTTATTAACGACGAAAAATCCTTGACATTTCCCTCCGGGGTTCGCAGATTTTTGGCGTTCCTACGTCACCGAAAAATTCTGTAAAAGCGGTACTTGGCAAGTTTGAAAGTATAAACGCGCCGACGGAGACGGTGTTTCGCGAACACGTTGGGCGCAGCCTCCGTCACCATTTACTCTTTGGTAAGTTTCCAAACTCGGAAACTTTTAGGAGACGCGCGTGTACGCGGCGAGCCGTGTGCACACGCTACATACTCGCCTCTTCTTCATCATCTTACTCGCGGTTACACACCTCGACGAGCACAGGAAACGTCGGTGCGCCATTAGAAAAATGGAGCGGTTCCAGTTACTCTGCTAAAAATCCGCCCTCGTTCCTTCTCTTTTTCGTCTGATTACGATCCTCTTATTTCTGGCAAGCAGACGTGTCCGTTATTCAGATTAATGTCGTCTCCCGAATAAAACCATCCGCGTGATTAATTGCGACCCTCTGTTAGGTAACAGAGACAGGTGTCCTATTGACGCGACCGGTTCGTCCAAATTAGAGCAATATTAATGCGATAATCAAAGCGACTAGACGGTGTTATAGGATAGCATAAATTCGTTACGACTACCGTTCAGTATCTGGCTATGTAAGCGAACTACCGAGATTTCTGAGCGAAATTCCTACCGGGAACTTCGCTTATTGGGGAACCCAAGCCAGATTTAATCCCGATATTCAATTCGGCCAATCTACATGAATCTGGCGCGGAGAATGTCAGCGTTGCTCGTCGATCGGTGTCGTTAATGTCCAATACACACAGTTTGCATCCCGCCACCTGCTGTGAACGTCGCGGAAAATCCTCTCGCCCCGGGATAAAATTGAAAACATTCTCCGGGAATTTATTCGACTGGTAAGACGCTCTCGACTGTCCACATAAATCCAGAGTGTTTACTGTCTGCAGGGATTTGACGTTCCTGTGTATCATTCTCTCCTGGAAAATAGCGTTCTAAGAACTATCCTTGAAAAATCCTTGAAAGAACTATCTCAAAAAACTTGCTATTCGTCGAATTTTCTTTTATTTGTTTCACTCGCGAAACTCAATCTCTGCCTCCCCTCTTCAATTTCAACTAAAGAACGCTCCGTCTTCTGGTCCCATCGGATGCCACAAGACGTATGTGAGATTTTATTCCATTAACCGCTTCTTGATTGCGCTGTAACTTTGTAACTGCCAGTTCCTGCAACTCGCTAATTCTGTGGAGACGGATCTTAGTGACACGAAAAATTGCATCGATCAGATTTCGGTCCTATAACAGCGAGAACCGGCAATTGAAACAGGGAAACCTAATCGGATTACACTTCGAGAGAACCGTAATCCGAGGTCTAGAACAATTAAATTTCCCTCGTAACTCGTATATCTCTGGCAGTTGCCCAAAATACGGAAAGGTACACTGTTCGCGTAGAACGAGCGGTATTCCCGGTAAGAACGTCGGGAATGCGGATGATGTTTCATCGAGAAATCCCGCGATTCGCGAAGATGCTTGAAATTTACGGAACACCTTCTGCTCTTTTTATCGCTTGTACCGGCTTGTCTTCTCTCCGGAGCCTCGTCAAGAGGAATCGGAGATTCTATGATAATGGAAGTTCGATGGAGGTTTTTCGGGTAATTTGAAAGAGTGCTCGCTAGGAACGTCCGCCATGAATAGGTTAAAACCGCTTCGTAACGCTGAGTTTGCGGCGCTCGGTTTCTTACTCTTATCGAGACACGTTCCGGGAATGTCCCTTGATATATTTCAGGGCTCCATTAAGGTTCTGGGCGAAACACGCTTTTATTCTTCCCGGCGATAAATCGTTTCAACGATCTTCCAACTATAAACTGTGCGCACACGTATCGTTTTCCGCATCTCGTTTCCGGGCATCGAGGTCCGGCAAAAAATAGATGGTATTGTTGTCCGTTCCGTGGAATTGCGTGTCGGCAATGCGGACGCGTCACGCTCCATCGGCTCTGTTCCGAGAGTCCACCGCTTTTCCGGCCCGTTTTTCCAGCGACGAACCTTTGGTCGTAGGTGTTATACGGGCCGTACGGGCAGATTTGCATGATATGGTAATTTTTCTCGATACACGGGAGAGAACAGCGTGCTCAGGGTCGGTCAACGCGTACCCAGGCACGCGTCTATTGCACAACACGCTCGTATGACGCGTATACACCCGGCCAACATCGATACTAACGGGCCGATATTAAAGCACGCCGTCTGGCTAAATCACGTGCCATGACTCGTTTTACGGGATATACAGTTACGAGTTTAGATATCGCGAACGGCACGCTAATTATATCCGGTTTATAGCTTTATGCTTCTATTGTCGCATAGTTAGCCGGCGGTGGGCTCGCCTGAATGGAAGACGGGGAATAACGCAACGGCTTTTTGTATTTCATGCTTCGGAGGAAAAGATTGAATGGCAGAAGAGCTCATTTGACGGCGGGTAGTTGGCCACTGACCTCCTTTTAAAGTTACTTCTTGAATATCGTTCAATAGCGTCGAATGGACCAGACACTCGATACGCTGTAACTTCAATAAGCAAAATGAATCGAAGAGGTCGCGGAATTCTTTCTATGCGAGAAACGTATTAGTTTCACAATGAAACCTAGCAAATAAAAATACAATTACATTCGATGTTGTAGGAAAATGACCGAAAAAGTTAATTATAAAATTGTACAAAAATTTAACCAATCTGAATGTCTCGTTTATTCTGTGACGTATTGCCACAATCAGCTGAATGCCTCTTTGACAAAACCTTTACAGTGAGGACACCAGGGATCTTCATTATCCTTTAGCTTCATAAAACTACCCCTTGCAACCAGGAAACTCTAACAAAACGCACAATTCTAAATTTCTACATAAACTCCAAATTTAAACAATGTCATCTATTCAATGTCATTTCCAGCAATTTACTCAAACATTTTTCCCAGGAAAACTTGATTTCCGCGAAAGTGGCGAACGCATTTCGCGAACGCAGTTTTCTCGTAGGACCTCGTTAATCTTACGAGGCAACAAAGCCGTCAAGCATCCATCTCGATGTCGAGCAGGTCCGGAAGTCTGTACGTATGCATGAGTCGGCCATGATAATCGGCTACGAAGTAGTAGAAAAATGGTTTCGCGCGAGAGAGCGTTGAAGTATAATAAAATAAACAGTCAGCGAGGAAACTTGCCAAGGTGGGTGCACGGAGGAAAAAATAAGCAGAGCTTGCTTGCGGAAAATTGTTAAGAACGCGAGAAAGCATACGCGGTGCTTGGCCGCGATATTTATTTCAAAATGTAATTTGCGCTGGCCAGAAAACAAACGTAGTGCATTACGTTGAGAAAATGCACTCCGGAGTAAATCGCCGTTTTAAACCGAGCGAAAATGGAATTTGAAACAGTTCGATATTAACGCACAGACAATTCGACACGCATCAATCATCGGATATCTCAGAACGCTCGAATCGGTTCCTACAATTCGAAGATTCATGGCTCGAGTGTTTGCAAAGGATCAAGTTTACTAGAAGGGAAATAATTTGACGTCGGAGTTCAAATCGTATTTAAATTTCGCACGAGCTTTGAACGTCCGGAACGGTGACACTCCCTCGAGAGAAAGCTGAGCATCGATCAGAATCAGGGACGTACGCTGCGGACTTAGAACCTGGTTTTTTTATGTTTCGAAAGAGTAGAAACTTCGAGAGTTTGTCTAATAGTCCCAGAAGCAGCCACGTTGTAACAAAGGTAAAAGGTTCGGGGTTAAGGAGTCGCAATGGACTCAAACGAGGAGTTTCCAGAGCTCGTTGATACGTTTCCGTTCGTCGTCGTTAGTCGACGCTGTTCCAGAAGAAATAAGAGCGGAAATCGCGTGAATAGGTTGCAAGGGAAAAACCGCGTATTCTTTGGAACTCCATACACAGTTGCTTTCGAGTACGCGACTCTTCAAATACGAAGGAATGAAAGAAGGGACGTGTTTGCGCGATCTTCTTCGAGAGCACTCTTCCTGTGTCGCGTTATATTTTCGCCTGACGTAACAGGAACGTACAATCGATTTCGAGACTTTTATTTAACTTGGAATTACCGGTGCCTACGATTCGAGCATTTCATAAATTAAAAATCAGCCCTTTGAAACCGACGGTATAATTCCTTATTTTCCTCTGCGTTAACGAAACGGAAAAAAACACTCGTGGGCGGGAAACTGTGGAAAACCCGTGGACGAATCCCGGCAAATATTGGCGCAAGCGGAGATTCGCGAATGCCTAGGCCCTTAATTAAAAATACTTCTTATTCGCGGCATGGTTTCAGCACGAAAGAAAAAGGTAAACACGCCTTATTTCGAGAATTCGAAACAGCGAGCTCGTCGAGGCAAATACGTGATGGAGGAAAAAGTTTGGTCGAAGAAGGGTGAAAGAACGGAAGGGACGGTTCCGGTACGTAAACTATCTCTTTTTCGAGTAAACTCGATGTAAACTCATTCCACCGTCGCAGACAGTCTTCTCCTATACAAAGTTCCGTAGGCGGTGGGAATTTGATAGACACGTAGGAAAAGACGCAAACGTTCGTGGTCCGGGTATGCAGAGATACTTCGATCGAAAGATCGACACGGGGAAGATACCTTCCACGATTCTTCTACGTCCTCGTTCGAGGAAAACGAAATCGAGTACCATGGAGAGAGAGATTGGTACGAAGGTGGTATGTAAATCGGGAGAATACGATCGTTTGCGTAGCGCATCGTACACTATCGGTTGTTCAGAAATCACGATTAAATCGAGGAAATCCTTACCATCAAAATAAATGCAGAAAAATTCAAGCAAGGTTGAGAAATGTATGATAAAAGAATTCAAGCAAACAATAAGATTAACCTCTAGAATAAAGTTTACTCAAAATGTTTTCACAGAATTAAATATAATTGATGGTTATGCACTGTTGGTATTATATTACAGAACATAAGACCTTCAACTGAAGAATTGATTAAGTGGTTAAGAGTCCTGCCTCGTAATCTCTGCATAATTTTTTGTCGCAGGTTCGAGCTGGACTTGTTTTTTTCCACGTTATGTTTTTCATTCTTTTTTTTCTTTTGTAATAATACAACAGACTCTTTATCTTTGACCGATTCAATCGCAGCGTCTTTCTTCTTTCGTTATTCCCTGTTCAACTACCGTCAATTAAACCAGTAAACATAGTCGAAATTATACCGTGTTTGGTCTCATTTTAATCGGAAAAATGTCAAGAATTAATTGGTAAAAGTTTGATAACGAAAAAGTCAAAAATAAAAAAGTTTTGTATTTGCATTGGTACTGTTTCACGGATATACTGGCACCGCGGATCGGGTTACATTTCTCGGCGCGCGAGCTTCACGGTGTCGCGAGGGGGCTTCCCCCCACTGATCATTTTTTCTCGTATCTCGTGGACCGCGAATCGCGAACTGGGCACCTAACCGCTAGGTGGCCAGCCGCGAATTGTTTTTCTCACAATTCTAATAGGCCCCCAAGACTATATTAAAGGACCGCGAGAAGAAGACGACGGCATGTTTCCGATTCACGTATACGGTCTTTACCTATACGTTGACCGCGGAAGCATGCTCACATTTTTATGTTAGGGGATAGCAAGTTGGTTTCATACCCGCGCCCCTAAATGTCCCATTTTTGAGAAGCATTCTGCTGCTGACCACCGATGATACACGTACCCTCCGCCTTGATAGGTGCTCACCATGGTGACATTCCGATGGAAGCTTTCGTCCCTGACCCAATAGGTGCACAAACCCCTGAATGCCCCACATACTACACTGTCCCAGACCCTGGAGTGCCCTGACCCCTGAACACACCCCATACCCCAAAAATGCCACGCACCACTAGGTATCCAAGACCTAGTGGAGTGCCCCAACCCCCAAACAAACCACACACTAATTGTCCAAAATCCAGTGGAGTTTTTCAGGACTTCTGAATGTCCCACACCACAAATTGACAAATATTATTTCATGTATTAAATACTATTGTACATGTATACTATTAATTGCAGATGTTTTATATCCTGTGAATATAGAAATGTTTAACAATTATTTAAAAACACTTTGAATCTATATTAATATTGAAAAGGAATGAAAAGCATAACGTGGAAAAAACCAAGTCCAGTGAAAATGGTTTCCTTCCGTTTTTGCCTTCTCTAAAATCTGTACAAGCTAGCAAAAAAAATTCGACTGCAAACCCTGACAAACAATTATTGAAAGGATGCGTAAGCAACCCGATTTGGGTTCTGGTAGCGTAAGGTAGCGATAAGGAATTCCTGCTTGTAAATCTGTGGAAATCCCGGAACGGTCCCGGCGGCCTCGACTGCTCGACGGGAGTCGGTTACCATCCCACGGGTGTGTTTATCTAGCGGGTGTGCCTGGTGAATCCAACCGCGAGCAAGGGAACCGGCAAGGTCTTATCTTCTATCGGGGATTCCTCGGATTCGGGTCTAGGGGTTGGCCAACGGCCAAAATGGTAATGCAAAGCCCCGTTGCCACGGCCGTACTTCACGAATCACATTTCCCAGTATTCACTTTTCGCTTTTCCGCTCGCCTCTTTTCCTTCTGCGCCGGCATCTGGAACGAAGAAAGTACGAGGATCGGTCGAACAGAGAGGGGGATGAAAAAAAAGGAAGGAAAAAGGAACCGAGAAAGAATAAAAAGGCACGAACACATTCAGGAAGTTGGTTCATTCGGTGGGTAGCGAGGTAAAAAGCAGCGTTTTCATCACGTTAATCACACCCTGGAACGCTGCGTCTAGTTGAATCGTGCACGCTTGCCGATGCAGCGAACTCGCGAGTACATTAACCTGATCGATTCCTTCGATCGTGACCGTTGCTTTTCGCTTTAACGGTCCCACTGTTACGATAAATACGCTGGAATTTCCATCAGGAAGTCGTTTTATTCTCGACCGGTCTAAATCATCTTGCGATGTTTAATTTTGAACCGTTAAACATAGCTTCGTCGCTTCCTGTTCTCCGCTTTAACGCTTCGATTACTTGAAGGCATTAACGGTGATTATATTTAACGTCGTTCATCTCTGTTATTTACTCCGTTGCAGTTTTTTATTTACTATGCGTGTATTTTTGTAAGATCGAACACTGTTTCGCAGGAAGGAGTTTATCGTTCGCTAACGAAATCAAGAACCACCCCCTCTATAAAGACCACTTAACGAAGAATACATTTAACCTCCTAAGAACGAAGATTACCATCCCGCTGATCCCGTTTAAACTTACGAAACGATACTTCAATTATTAAAATACGTTGAAGCAAAGCTAATCGGATAACGGTGTTAAAGTTAACGACAGCAAAAAGAAAGGAAAACGTAGCAACGCGGCCTTCCGACCGTAAAATTAACGCGTCGCTAAGCCGAGCTTAAACGCGAGAAGCTTCTATAATCGGTCGAGAACGGCGGAGGGAATAAAAATAAGCCTGGCATTTTACTAATTCATAGCCTGTTATATTCTCCCCTCACCGGTGGACCGACTTTAGAATTCCACGCCACGCTGGATGAATTTCTATTCCCGATGGAAAAAGCTGCGTTGGAAAAATGAAAACGAAGAAAACGAAAAAGAAACCCTCATTGTACATGCTACCATTTAAAAAGGTCGAGAATCGGGAAATGGAATTTCATTACCGGCTGAAATCGTATTCGTTTAAAATCGCGTCTTCGCGAGGCCATGCAAGTCGCGTATACCGAGCGCACCTATAGCAACAAAATCCCATTGAAAATGCGTCGAATATTTTTCGCATTTCTGTCACTGTTTGCGCGCGGAACATATTGATTAAGCTCGATTCGCAAACTCATTGCATCTGCTATTGAAAATATCGTTTTTAATGCTCTCCGAATAAATGAAATTCCAAATACGTGTCTTTAAATATTCAATAACTGCACTGACGGAGGCATTTCATTTACTAAAATTCAGAAACACATTTTTATACATCAAAGTTCTATTCCAAATAACATTGCGAACGGTCTCAATGTCCAACATGGCTTGGAGGCATTTAATTTAGTAAAAAGTTTTTTATGCATCCCATAACATTTATCCTTTAATAATAAAGTTTTGTTTTAAACAAATGGTTTCAATATGGCGGGCAGTGTCCAACTCTTCCTAACGAAACGAGTTTATTCCCTAGAATCAAAGTCGATGACGTATACCCTAGGAGCAAAGTGGAAGAATTTAATTTCGACGACGCCGTAAATAACGCGTCGTGAAAGGACAGTCGCCGGAAATCGAGATCGAGCGGACAATCGATTGCGGTACGTGTACAAGGCCACGAAGAGGCGAGAAAGCGCGAGGGAAAGAATAAGGAGCAGATCGAATCTCGGCAACGAACAACGCGTATGGTTTTGCACTAGAAGTTATATACACCGCGAACGTGTACGTACGTAGGTTCGGTGAGTGCTGGCAGATGTATCTTGGCACTGAACCAAAATGTTCTCCGGCAAACGAGGAGAACCGGTTGTAGACGAACGGCGAGTAAGGTACCGCGAAATTATCGTTGCTCAAAAATTTACTGGTTAGCGGTCGTGTGCCAAGCGTCTAACTGGTGTCGAGAGAAAAGACATTTTTCTTCTGGTTTGTTTCCCTTGTCGCCTTGTTATGTATGCCCTACGATAAACTTCTACTTCAGTCGAAATTTTGAGAGAACACTTTGCGATAGATTAGCAATTACGAATGTAGATACATTAAACCTCGATTACTGCGAACATTTCCGAAGATCGGTATAATGGAGGTAATAAAACCGAAGGCGAATTGTTCGAAGATATTTGACGGCGGCGATGATATTAAGGGTAGTCGCAGTTCGAAGTCAGTTACGGTTCGCGAAAAGTTTGGCGAACGATTGGAAGTTCGCGAGACACACTTCCGTCGGCGAGACGGAGAGTATTGCGAAAGTTAAATGAGAGCGAGTTAGGCTGGCAACAGGCGATAAGCTTCTGGAGTCTTAACCGCTTCTGAAGCATATCGATAATGATGCGCCATGGTGTGCCACTCCGCGAGCCTTACGAACCCTTCTGAGGGCAAAAACTGCGGAAAGGACAAATATTCGTGGGAAACATTCGTTCCCGAAAGACCTGAAATCTAACTTTGTCGAATTACGAGCAGTTTCTCGAGCGTTTATTGAATCATTCTGACGTTGATTAGGCTCGAACTCGAACTACCTCGTGACGAAAGTCTTTACGACCCGCGAACTTTCCAATTGGTAGATCTACCGTTTCATGCAGCCGGAAAACATGACCAACTTCGCGAACTTCTCTATGTAAATATGTTTACCGAACAGAAAGCTTTTTCAAGCGAACGGCTTTTTTGCGCCACGGATACACTTTGTTTCCCGCGAGCCTCAACCAAACTTTCGAACTAGTTCATCGTGAATTTCCGTGAAAGATAACCAGTCGGATTCATCGGTTTCTCTAGCGGTTTCCTTCGGATTGTTTTAACGTTTATCGGTAACGCTAATTTGGTTTCGCTTTACAAAATGGACCGAACGCTCTTTATAACTATTTCCGCGAATGGGAAATGTAATATTTATATCGGGCTGGAACGACCAAACAAAAAGGGAATTATAAATTCCATGAATACTCACGCAACATTTGAAATACTTGAAAATTTAATATCCCCGTGAGTCGATCAAGCTTCGCCCTCAAGCACAGCGAAATGGAATGCTGAATTAAGTAAGACGGGATAAAGAGATCATTAAGAATTAATGGGTCACGGTCTGAACCGTCCAGATAATTTTCAATAAGCCACCGATCGATACCTTACGAATTGAAGCGCGAACTTTCTCGATTACGCAAAAGACATCAGGAAAATACAGAGAATTATATCGCCTACCGTGCGTCAGACGTTAATTAAATACGGAATCGATGATCGATGATCGCGAGTCGATAGACCGCGAAGCTTCGTTACGTAGCACCATTACGTAGCTGCGATTCAACGTCCCGTCCTCTTATTTTCCATGCGACGAGCCTGGCCAGAATTGGATTTCTACCAACACGGAAGTAGGCTGAAGAAGAGAAAAGAAGAAGAAGAATGGCGAGTATAAAAGAGCCGGGAGAAGGGCGCGCGGTAGATTCGAGGCGACCGCTGCTTCGAATCGAATAACGAAGCTACCCCCTGAAGGAGTGCCGCCTTCACGCCGGAATAATAAGAACTCCATTCTCTCGAGATCGAGAAAATCGATCGCACCCTATCACGTTCATCGCGTATTATTGCCACCGCCTGTTCCCGACAACTCGTGCCCACCCTTTGCCAGGCGCCTGATTGTGGCCACGACCGACACAGCCACTCACAGGAGTCGCGGCCGAGGGGTCTCTGTTGTTACTGCAGTTGCAGGATGGTGTTCGTGCCTTCCGGTTACGCTTCGACACCCCTAACCGAGGAAAGAAGATACAGAACTTCTCGGAGCCCCGTCGAAATTATCGCTTCTCGCGCAAGAACAACTGCGTGTTGATAAGTTTCAGTCAGCGACTTATCTAAATGAAAACGAGAATATTTCTGGCGATTCCAGTCGTTAAATACCCCATAAGCATTTTCCTTAAAAGGCAATTATGCGACTAATACCTCTAATTGGAAACACCGTAATCCATGACAGAGCGCAGCTGAGGCAACCCGAGAATTTAATACGTAATCTAGTAAGGGATTAACCGAGGCTACAACATCTTTCACGCAATTCCAATTTGAGCCCACCTCGAAATTAGTATCTTTCCTTACCGCTTCGAAGGTAATACCTTGTCAGACTCGTAAACGACGGTGTAATAACGTTTAATCTCGCAATGATGAAGCTACAAAGCTACAACAAATCATTTCTTGAAAATTGTCAATTCCGACAAATTGACATTCAACAAATTGAATTCGAATTCAACCCCTGTATCCGAGATGAAGTAATAATAAGTTATACATTGCAATCGTGTAAATTTCGCGGAGGTAATAATATCTGGCGTACGTGACTCCACATGTGGAGACAGGCTTAGACCCTTAGTATTATTAAGTTACACACGCGATCCAGACATTTATTTATCAGAATTTTATTCTGTATAAGTGTCCGTCCGTAGGTGAAGGTTATGCACGGAACGAAATCAATTACACGTTCATGTTAAAGAACGAACGAGTGTAATTTGAGAGTCGTTAAATTTTAATAGAAAGAACTTGAGAGAATCGCGTTCATTAAGACTTTACCTTTCTAGGTTAATGGGGATGACAAGCGGTCGCGAGAGGTTCGATCGATTTTGTGAAACAGTCTCGTTCATTGGCAAGAAACCTCACGCGATCTTGTTACGCCGCTGAACCGAAAAACCTTGAAATTCTGTCACCTCCGACTTTCAAGTTCGCCGAAGTGGAAAAATTGAAATAATAATTAGGAATCTTAATCCTCGAAATTCGGTCAGCACCCCAATGGTTCGAGCACAATGCGTCCAACAATTTATAGATGAGCATTGTGTCGGTACGGAAAGACGATAAAAAATATCACGAGCATTTCCACCACGAAGATAACTTTATTACGACGATAGCATGATTGTTACGACCTTCGTATTTCTCTTCGAATGCTCTCGATCGTAAGAGTAACCATTCGAGGAAAGCATCAAGAACGGCAATAGGTGAAATAAAAAGGAGATGAAAGTTTCTTGCAACAGAATATATTTGTCAAAACAACAAAATCAACGAGATAAGTAACAAGATTCCGTAACCTTCTAACAAGTTATCTTTGGTCCAATCGTGAAATCAGTAGTGTCGTCCCCCATCGTGTCCGTGTCCACCATAGTGATCAATGCCGTTGGAGTTATGCACGTAGGCGAAGAATCCTCCGTGAGGATCAGCGTGATACTTCACGGTTCTCACGTTACCGCCCGGCTCCTTCAACGTATACTCTCCAGATACGTGTTTACCTGTCGTGAAAAACTTGTTGACAAATCCACAAGAGATTGCATTGTAAAATTTCAGTAGTTTGTCAAAATAATTGTAAAGAACTGACAACAAACATAATTCGAACCTGCCTGTGCCAGGAGAAAAATACCAGCAAGGAATATAATATATCAACCTGTTGAGCAGAATTTATCCGCATCTATAATTTACTTTCTTCCACTAGGTTCCAGGGCTACGATAAGCACCCTTATTACAAGCAATACGTTGACAGTAATTTATGTTTCAATGGTTACATTCTTAAGAGTTGTATTCTTTGAAACACCGGTTAAACTTCGAAACGGATTGAACGGATTGTGTTAGACATCTCGTGTGATTAATGCATACCGTCTCTGTGTTCCTTCTGTCCATGATGGTCGCCAGTGTGGTGATCATCGACGCCGTAGGAGAAGTCGTACTTTGGATGAGCTACGTAATCGTGGTGATGTCCGTGTTTTCCATGGTAGGAGATTTCCTCTGCGTGGCCCTCCACGGGGCCGTGGAAGTGTGCGAAACTGTGAGCGTGTCCTGCCAGTGTACTGTGCACCGCCGCCACTGCCAATATGGCAGAAATTAAGAGGAACTGTGAACAAAACGAAATATATTAAATGACAAGAAGGGTGTTTGAGACCAAGATTCCTTCCAGTGTCTGCTCCGTCGCCACTGCAAATATGACCGAAATTAAAAGGAACTGAACAAAACGAAATATAATGTTTAAGGGTGTTTCTTTGAGACCAAGATTCCTCTCAATGTCTGAACCGTTACTGAACCTAACCTAATCGTCCCTAGATCCTCCATGGGCTCGAAACTTTTCCTAACTTCTAGGTTATCTATCTGATCTCTAAGAGACTCCCCAATGATCTTAGTAACTAATGACGACAGAACACCAGTAACGTGTCCATGTGTCCGAAATACTGACACCAACCTTGCTCATGTTGACAGCGTACGAGAGATCGAGATCGAATGATACCGCAACAAACTGCCCACTTTATATACCTATCCAAGGAAACATATTCCTTCAAAAAACATAGTTCAAGAATTTGTTGATTTTCTAAAAGTCTTTAAATAAAACCACACACATAGATGCCCAGGCAAAACCGCCATTGATTCCGCTCGATTGGTCGCGATGGAAAAATGTTTGCATATCTGGATAAAAAACGATGTCATGATGTAATATGGTTCAGTGTCGTTAGTAAATCAGGCAAGAACTCCGTTGTTCTACCGGCGATAAAACTGCAGTGTTTATTTATCGCGAGGTCGTACGAACATCGGACTTGTTTTTCTCGAACTTGTTCGCGTACGAAATTTCATTTTTGATGCGAATAGTTGGCGAAGTTGTTTTCATACGTTGTTCCACTTTACAGCTTTGACAGTGTCACCTACGGTGTTTTAATTCAAAAATAAACAACGCGGTGTCGCTTTAGCTTGTGTTCTTTACGGAACCGCGGGTCGAAATCGAGTTATTCGGACGTTTTTACGGACAACGAACTTTTACGGAGACTTTTGAAGTGGTCGGTGCTTTCGAGAGTCGTGTGCCACCGACATTTTCCTGACTCAAGGCAAACGGCTTAATCCAATTCGGAATCGCAACGAGAAGGTTTGTTATCGTTTCGTTTTTAAACGTACAACGAAAGTTATATTTAACTGTAAACAAAAACACAGAGAAATATGGGTCTGGTAAAAAGTTCGGTGAACAAACTCCCAATATTACCAACGGAATTAGGTTACACGTGAAAATCGGTTTTCACTTCAAAAACAAAGTTATATTTAATTTTCATGCGCCAACATCCACATCCATTTTTCGATATTTCATTGAAAATACAAACAAACCGAGCTAGGATGTAAAAGTACGTACGAGTTTGAATTAATCTAGTCCACCAAAGCGTTCATTAAAAAAAAAACTATAGCACGCTTTTGAAAATTGCACTTAACTGAATCTTGACGAGGCATATGCATAGCGTTATTAAAATAACGAGCCAGCCACCGTGTAATTCTCTTAATTAAATAAGTGCATTCGTTGTGAACGAGCTCGAAGGGGCAAGGGTCGATAGATTCCCCTGGGATCACGCAGGAGCGAAGGTGGATGGAGTCGCAGCTTTTTCAAGCTTCTCTCGACGTATGCCTCTCGCGAGGAAAGACTGTTTCGCTCGTTCGACTGGTAATCCATCCGTTTACTTCGGTAACGACTGTATCGATCCGCGCTGCGAGTTGCAACGCGCATTCGTATGCGGAACGGATATGCGTCATTTATGCGTGAGCATGCGGAAGGTAACTCTGACTTCTAGGCTCGCTATGCTTTCCATCGGTCGATCGTTTATTTAAATATTTACGCTGCAATTAGTCTCCTCTATACGTCGGTATTTGCTATCAGTTAGCGATCGAGAAATTAATGCTAGATGTCTTCGAGGACAAGATTTCCATTAATTAATTTCCCGATTTGCCGCAAACTTGAAGGTCATTTATCTTCGCGGGAATAAAGATTCACATGCACCCTTCGTAATCAAAGTCAATATTGAGAATACATAATTTAACACACTTGTACAAACAAAATAACAGGTAATTTGAAATGATATAATGACTAGAAAATGAATGGTGGATCTTGTTATAACAAGAAGTCGGTCTCAAACGGGTTAATTAATTCAATGAATAGCATCGAGTGCTGCAGGTAAAACGAACTTGCTGCAACAGTAATTTCTTTCGAATTCAATTGCTTCCAGTCGCAAAACAATTTCCAGCACGGTAACATCAAAACTGTTTCTTCTATCAAAGGATTGTATTTAAAAGAATAACTCGTCCGTTAATTCGTCGTCAAATATTTTCGCTAAGGCGTTTCGGGAGGTGGAAACGATTTCGTAGACGATGCACATCCGTGGAAGCTAATTACTTTAACGAGTTTCGAGTGGCATCCGATTGTTGCGAGAATCGTGGACGTGAGAGCGAGACAGTGGATGCATAGGAAGATGTTACGACAGACGACGCATCGTTGCAGAAACAAGAGGGTGGCGTACAATCGTCGTGCGGATATTTTTAGGGACAAAACGGTGTCCCCTCGTTCCTGCCTTTTCTTCCACGGCAACAACCGTGCGTAATTATTTTGTATTTTTGCTCGCGCACAATGCTCGTTACACGTCGTATTTTCCGCTGGAATCCGACGCAAAAATAATTCGCTGCATTCCGTGCTTTCGACAAAACTGTCGTTGCGACTTACGGCGTTTAATGGTGTTTAGAAGCTTCAAAGTATAGAGCATTCCTAACCTTTTACACTGGTTTGAACACTTAAATATTTCGTTTTAATTACGTCTTAATATTTTGCTCCCAGCAGTTCTCGAAGCGTCAAGAAACCGGGGAGAAGTTGGCTCGAGTCTGCATATCATCCGCTACGCAAACTTCCAGAGAAATTATTGAAGCATGTGCGCAATACAATTACTGGATGGAAATTGATAGCGGAATTGGCAGGGCTGGGTCAGTAACGAAACGTTCGATCCTCTTACAACGCGATCGATCTCGCTTCTTGGTTCTTGTAAACGTAATACAGTTACAAGCACTTTGAGCTCCGCTTCTTGGTATCCTCGAACGTTAGACATATAAAATTGACAGATCATTCAGAATTCAAACAGCATAATTAAATAACCGCATAGACAAAGGGCTTGCATTAATGAACGAAAGATTCAATGAACTGTTTCAATATATTTCGTGCTCGATAACTGACAGGTGATAACAAATAAACGTGAAAAAATTAAAAAGGGCGAGTATAACAATAACAATGAGATTTTTTTATCTATGTTTGTGTCCATGGCCGCCTCCGGAGTGGTCGTTCCCGCCATAATTATGAACCTCTGCGAAAAATCCACCGTGAGGATGCGAATGATACTTGACGCTTCTCACGTTACCGCCAGGCTCGTGAAGATGATATTCTCCCTCGACTTCTTTTCCTGGAATCCGCAACACAATTTACGTTAATACTCTTTATTCGTACGCGAGATTAGTCGCATTAAAGGGCGCGATTTCAATATTTGTGCGTCGAAAGAAGTCACGGAATTAGCGTGCAGTTCAACGGTCGAACTTGCCGGTAGTTTTAATTAAGAGCAAGGCCGGTCGTCCAATTAGTTCGAGATTCTAATTAAGAGCACGAAATCGAGTCTCGCTACGCTTTCTTGCCAGTTTTCGATCGATGCGTACCGTCGCGATGCTCCTTCTGTCCATGATAATCTTTCGTGTGAGAATCTTCTACTCCGTAAGCGTACTTGTATTTGGGATACGCTTTGTAGTCGTGGTCGTGGTGGCCGTGTTTGTCCTTCCAGCTGACCTCTACGTGCTCACCCACCACGGGACCGGAAAAATGGTGAAAAGAGTGCGCGTGACCCCCGTGGCCACCACCTCCATGACCTCCGTGACCATGTCCACCACCTCCGCCACCTCCGCCACCTCCGTGTCCGTGTCCACCGCCTCCACCACCTCCGTGTCCATGTCCGCCACCTCCACCGCCTCCGTGTCCATGTCCACCTCCACCACCCCCGTGTCCATGATCCCCATGACCGCTTCTCTCTACTCCGCTATCTTCCTCTTCTAAAATCAGTCATCGTTATCGAGAGTCTTCAGATTCTGTCTGCAATTACCATACCTTCATGGTAGCCCGTCGAATAAGCATTGGCGGCAGTAACCGAAATTAAAGCAACCACAAGCAGTTTCTAAAACAGAGAAGTCTGTGTGTATCGCGGAATATGGAAGATGGAGAAGACATCGGAATATTGCGAAAATTTATTTCGATCACGCGAAGTGGCACTTAAGGGCAGAAAGAAGCATTATTCTTTGTCAGAAGCTTGCAGAAGCGTTTCCGACAGTCGCATAAAGGACTCTAGAACACTCCGCGCTCACGACTTTGTAACTGATCCATTTCACGAAGGGTGCAGTTCCGCCAATAATACCGGCGAGACTCGAAATTGGAACGACCCAATCGCATTAATCTAGCTATCCGACTTCCATTCGATTTGATCAAATATCCGAATTGTTCGAATTGAAATTTTGATTAATTGTCCGGCATCGAATTTTGATTAATACAATGATCGCCGCTGGGATTACAGGCTAATTATTTAAATCGAACAAACGAATTCGAATGTTGAAAATCTAATTTTTAACAATTCTCGTTAACTTGTTGCACCGGTAATTAACGGTTTACCTCTATCAGAACCATGTTTTCTCTGCCGAAGGAGCACCGAATGACTGTTTTCTCGATGGCGAAAATGCTATTTTATAGTACTGATCAGCGAGCAGAAGAACAGTCTCATTAAACCATTAATTCGCTCGTTACCGCTTGTCAACTGGTTGGATAGAGCGAGATGCGGAGCTGGTTCCCGCTTCAAAGGACGTCGTTACGGTTGCAGTTTTCGACATAGCCAGACACGAACTGGCATCGACGTCACATTATGATGTAAAGAGTTCGAAAAAATCCGTTACGAGGTGTTTGGCGAGAAATGTAGGTTACCTGTTTCAAAATCGGCAAGAAAGCCAAATCAAATTCTTCCTGTGAAAACGTATTAGATCATTGAGCAGAAGTTATGTCACTGATATATTCCTCGCTTTGGACACTTCAATTAAGTGCAATTAGCATTGTGCGTTCCGACAAACGCGTATATTAAATTAACAGTAGCGAGTCATATTAATCTGATTCGCTTCAGAAACAATTTCGCCGGATATTATTAGTTAAAATGAACTAATATGTGTAATATTTGCCGAACAATAATTATTTGCTACATTTCGCGTGTCCACGTTCGAACACGTTTATACGACGGCCATTTACGAGATTTACACGGTCCTCTCGTGTAAAGGAATTTTAATTCAATGTTTCGCCGGAAATTATCCGTGAGTTTCGTACACGCGAACGCATTACCGATGCTTTAGTAGTTTTAATCAGCTTGGAAATCCCCGATAATTCTAAAATTATAGAGCTACAATTATTCTACCCGTTGGCTTCACTCGATTCCATTAAAGAAACCGCCCTATCATATATTCGATCGGCCACGTAAATTGGACTGTCGAGATTAATGAGCAATAAATTGCGCATTCTCGACGATAGAGCGAACGAGTGTCAATATGTCGCCTGAATAGCCGCATCCCAACCTGACCATACAGTTTATTGTTGAATTTATTGCATTTCCGCGTACTGCCTGCTCGCATGATACATTTATTCCTGGCCGAATTGTAATCTATCGATTTGACGCAAAGTCAAATACCCTTTTTCGTTCCCCGCCCTCTCCATTTATTTCGACGATCGCCGCCGATACCTCTCTGTTAACGACCAACCTTTGACGAATTCCTCCGCGAGTTAACCAAATGAAAAGCACGTCAATTTCCTGGAACAAGTTCCCGGAATGTAAAACGAAATACTCCCGCAATAAAAATGTATTCGAGAAGTTCCGAAAACTTTTCGCCGCCCCTATCGTATATTTTAGAAAACTGGTTCCCGATTTTCTAACACATTGACTCCCGTCGCGATTCTTTCTTGCTCTCGACGAAAGTATTGGAAAAAGATTATACACGGTCTGATGATTAATTAGAATAGCGTTTTACGAGACGAGAATAACTACATATTTTAAGAAGCGGTTACATGTCGCCGCGTATTTTTAAGCGATCTTACGAAACAGTTACGTAATCCTTCAGGGAGAAAATGAAAAGAACTTCTCTATTAATTACAAATCTTTGTTAACATTATTAATTACAAAACTGTACACACACACACACAATGTCTAAAAAAAAGCCTCGTATTAATACAGAAAGGTAATCGTCGTCAGAATCGTCCGTACAAAGTAGGATTAATATTAAGTTAACGTTAATCTTACAAAGTATTACTGGCTGGCAATCTAACGATATAGATCAACTTTCGGTAACATTAGGTTAACAATGAGCAAGTTCATCTGCAGAAGATCCTAGTTTTGTCGGCCATGTCATAGGAGTTTCGTGGACAGGGCGTCGTGAGCGCCGGTATCAGAGAATTTTGAATGGCGTGAGTCGACATAGGTGCGATCCATGTTCCCTCCGAGGACACTATCCCGGACTCCACGTCGGATCTGTGAACACATCGTTCTTTCTCAGCGTCTTGCCTTTTTCGTGCCTCGTCTTGAATACGAGTCAAACTTTCTCCAATGCAAACGTTCATCGCGACGAAGACACCCGGTAATGAGCTCTAAACGTGGCTCCAATTACGAACGAAATGCAAACTCTTTAGAAATTCAACTCTGTACGCTAAGCACTTGTACGAATTACTTATCCAACGAAAAGCGTTCGTGAAATACCGTTTGAGAACGGGTCTTACGTCTTGAGGACGGGAGAGCTGTAAAGAATAAGAGGATTCACAGGCGGTGGTTTAAGAAGAACGACGTCGACTCCGGAGGATTGTAGTTCGCTTTTTAATGCCTCTGCAGCCCCTTCCACCGCCTTCCGAGAAGCGCTGTACGCTACCAGCCCTGTTCCAGCTTTGGTACCGTAGCTCGTCGTCGAATCGCCCAAAAGAACGATGCGCCCTATAAAATGAATCATACTTTACTGCCATGCCTATAACCACTTCTTAACTTCGTCGATTCTCGCACAAAGGAACGTCATACGCTTTTAATTCCTACTGAATTTGTTCGAAAATAAGCTGTAGCTCGATATTCCACCGCGAGGCTTTATATTCCATCGAACTTTGAAAATCGATATAGCTAATATTTATAGGTGCATCTACTTGCATAAAAAATAATATTTGGTTTTTCTATCGCTAGTTATAAACCTTCCATCGAGCAGTTAAGTATAAAACTTGCGGTTGAAGCGGTAGCTTTGTAATTACGCGAGCGTCCGTCTGTAATTCGAAGGAACTAGATGCAAACCTCTTTTCACACGTAAAAGAGGAATGAACATTCTGGCGGTCCTAAGCGGCGCGACCAAGTTGTGCCGCAACATGGATTCCCACGCCGAACTCGGCTGTCTCTCTATAACGCCGGGCAGAGCCAAGCCACCGGTGTGCACGACTGCCCAGAGACCTGTAATTAAGCGAACTTCAAACTCTGGTGTACTTTAAGCAGACACGCTTTTGTGTTAAGCGCGACGGCGAAGATGGAACTCGCGTGAAATTCTCGCGACACTTGACCCATTCGCGGCTGAGTTCTCGTTGTAAGATGATCCTTGGGAAATGGAAGTTTTCTGGTTAGAGCAATTATTCGATGTCGAAATTGTCGATTTAGAACTTTATCCATTTCGATTGCGGCCCTGAGGGAAAATAACTTTGATTTTCCCATTATTTTGTAGGAGCTTAATTCCCAAACGAGGAGGAAGTGAAAGGAAGGAAAGAACATTTTTGTTAAACAGTATCGAAAGTAATTTATAGCGGAACATTGACCGTAACACGATTACGTTATATATCGTTGAACCTCGAAGCGCGGGAGAAGCAACGAAAATCGATAAAAGTAAATTCATTGCATCCGGCTATCAGTTATCAGAGAGCCGGTTTTAACCGAACAATTTCCACCGAGGTAAAGGTATTTTACATCCACGAATCTTTGCGGTCGCTATACGTTCGGAAACCCTATTTCATGTTCTCTCTTCTCTTATTCGTAACTCCTTTACCTCGAATTCTGTTCGTGGAAGTCGATAAAAGCCGCCGGCTATTATATCGAACGTGAATAACTCGACGGAATCATTGCGAAAACAATTATTGATCTTCGCGTCGTCGTTATCGTTCGCGTTTAAATCACGGTTTCAATTTCGCGACTTTAATACGACCCACTTTTCTTCGCGAACCCTCGTGCAACCTTTACATTCGCGTAATTAACACTAGAAATAACACGACGATGATTAAAAGTCGAAACAAATGGGAACTTTCATCTCTCGACGATTGCAATGTTTCTGAAACGAAACTTAATTAACGTTTCCTTGGAATAATAAGAATTTTCTGAAATATTTCTGCTCGATGCGAAAAGGGGGTGAGCCGTTGCTTACGGGCTTAAGCATTGTTCAAATAATACATTTTCATTACTTCAAATTGCTACTTTTACCCCAAATACGTGTCCTACTCTCCTTTCTCTTATCTTCAATTTCGAGTATGAAATTAACAATAATGCTCCAGTGTGAAGTTTCAAGGGAACATGATTGTGGGAAATCGAGACTGTTAACGCGGAATCCAGTCGCTTCAGCAACAGTGTGCGAAAATGAACAGAGCCGAGTAAAAGGCAGCGGAGCGTGCTCAATCTTCACCGTTCGACGCGCATGAAATCGACAATTGCTTGCCGTCTTCGCCGGCCGGAAGTTTCGCCCTAACTGCGTCCAAACAAGCGCGTAAACTGTCCTCCCTGGTCGGGTCCAGCTCCAATGGAACGATTTGGCCGCGAGCACGTACTTCCGGATCTTGTGGGTTGTGAACCGTGTCTCCTGGTTCCTCTTTTTCCTTCTGCTGTTCTATCGCCCTCAAAATCTTCATCGATGGTGAGTTGCCGCCTGGGTCTGTCAATCCTACGAACACCTGCAATTAATAATAAGTCCATGTGTGCATTTTGCTCTCGTAATAATTCCGTCGTCGATATTGCTACGCTTTGATGTTGGAAGAAAAACGAATCGCAATTTAAATTTCATATCTCTAGAAACTAATAATTGGAGGACGTGTTTGTTGGAATGATTGGATTACCTTATAACCAACTTCATAGAGCGCGATGGCGATCTGCAGGCCTACGCAAGTATCGCAGCTGGTAACGAGAACATGACGTTTGTTACGGGTCTCGTACTCATCCGTGGCGTTCCTCGATTGCCGCATTAGATAGGCTAACAGAGCAGCGACTATCGAACAGAGAGCCAATATTTGTAGGGCCAAAATAGCCCCGGTTTCAGCGTCCATCCTGCCGGGTAATATTCAATCTGCAAAGCAGAAGTTACATCTCAATTACGCCACAATTCAAGCCGAGCTCACACGGTCCTTCCACGATACGCTTGAATGGTTCCTCATCGTCGCGATGGCTCGCCGATAAATTTCGAACCGAGTACATTCGTAACTTCGATTTCTGTAGGGCCGATTGAATTACCGCGTTCAATTACCGTAGAATTTCGAATCACTTTGATACTTGTTCGTTAGCGAAAAGTTCTTGGAACCCTTGAAAACTTTCACGAACTTTATAGTCTTGACGAGCGTTGAAACGCTATTCATTCTTCAAAATGAAATAGTCAGACTTTAAAACTAAATTAACATTCCCCGATGTAATTATATATACTTTCCAAACTTTCTTTTTCACTACTCTATAAATTCGCTCTTCGTCGTTTTTCGAAGGGTACCAATATTTTCTGCAGCACGCGATCCATATAAATCCTACCTACATTCGGTGGATGAATGCCGGTGATCGATGAATAAAGCGTAGTCGATTTCAAATCACCCGAATGAACTCTATTTCTATTTCGTTCTTCATCGATTGTCATTGGCGCTCGACAGAATAGATCAAGCTTAACTTTATCTAAAAATTACTCCTCTTCACAAAACACCAAGTACTCCACATTCTGTTTAATATTAAAAATGTCCATCTCTCCAGTCTCCAAATATCCAGAAGTCCAGTGTGACGCTATTGAAGCTAGGGATCTGAGATAAAGATCTTACGTCAATGTCAGTAGTTAGCATAAAGTAGCAGAATGCAGGGAATTTGGCTGAAGAATGGAAGCACCTTGGTGAAACGCATCGCGAATTCCGTTTTTCCCGCGAAAAGTGAAGGGCGTTGGAAAGGTTTTTGCTCGACGAACTGATTCGCCTTTCTAAAGCATATCTAGGCTCAGCGAGGCGTGGCTGAAAGCCGCTCCTGTTTCTCCACGGTCAGCCGTCGGTGCTCGTCGTCACGAATTCTACTCGGATTTGCAAAATCGAACGCAATCCTTCCCCCGACGTGTCTGCTCGACGGTGAAAATCTCGTAGCTCGATTTGATAGCTCGAATCACGTTTCCGTTAATGTGCTGAATCGATTAACCAAACGGGGGACCATTTCGTCGAGCATAAAGAGACATTTTTCAAACGGTAGAATACATAATTTCCCTTTTGAGTCGCGGGATTTCAGCCGGACGAAAATCGACAAAAAATATCGTCGACTGGCGCGTTCTTTGCCTACGTAATTAGTCGACTTTTCATTCGACGAGGAAGCTTTCCGGTGAAACTAGCGTTATTATTACCGTGTACCTTTATTTTTAATAACGTTAACTGCCATACGGCGAATTTCATTTTCAGAGAGAAATTTCGCGAGGATTTCGTTAACAAATAAATTGTACGTTCGAAGAAATTACTGAACTTTCTTGTTTTTTACAGCGTTGAAATTCATATCCAAGTGTTGTCTAATGCAGTAAATCAGCGAAACTGGTTATCGCGCGAAACCCTCTTAACTTAGAAGTGCACACGCGATCCTGTAACTGCAGTCATAGTTTATTAACCCCTCCGTGGGATATGACGTACATGCACGTCGTCGAAAATCAAGAATTATTGACGAGCAATGATACGACTATTTCTACCGCATTAATCTTCGCCAAACAATGTAAGGATAATAAAATTCAAATGCAAAACTCATCGTTGCCAAGTGCAAATGAGAATACGTACTTAACGATTGTTACGATTTTCCACTCGAGGCAGGAGCACTTAGCGTTACGAGCGCCATTCAATTAAATTGAGATCGATTAAAGTATCGATCGACGCCGTTCGTACAAATGATCCAGGTACTTGAACGCTTTTTTGCCTTCTCTTTTCGTACTCGGCGAAAAACGTTATCAGGTGCGGAGGAAACGTATCACCAGAGAGGCGATGACACTCGATCTGAACTTTTCGAAATTCTTTGAGATTTTCTGTAAATGTTAATCTCTTGAAATTCTCGCGCATCATAAAGGCGCAATAAAATCGTCTCGGTTGCGTGGCAAATCATGGCAGTTAACTTTCTCTGGAATGCAGGCGAAGAAATCAAGTCGAAAGACAGGTGCCACGAAATTATACGGGCTTATCCGAGATCTCGCAACACGGCGGTTGTTTTTTCTCCAATAAAAATTTCTCCAACCAATTTGATTTCATCGCTAAATCGCCTCTATTCGGTAATTACAGTAACTCATTAAATTGTTAAATGTTGTTTGCCACGCTGCTAAAATAAACACGGGTATCGTTGAAATTTGTTACATCCGTGTTTACAGTGAAACTTGGCGCAATGCTAATATGGAAGCAGTCGTCGATTCCGAAGGGAAAGCGAGTTCTTTTTTGCCGGAGTTTAAATGACACGGCTGTTTACAAGAGCACGAGCATCAAAAATATTCGTATTTTTCTGATATTCGGTAAACACGAGGATCATTAATTTGCTCTTTGAATGATAATAGGTTAACTTTTATTTGTAAACTTTTTCTGAGCCACGAAATTTAATTATCTTCACAATGTTTTAACAGGACCGAAAGGTGCTCTCTATGGTAAAAGTTTACCACAGCTAAAAGAACTGAAAGTAGAATGAAGTTCGAAGGCCATTTCATC
This sequence comes from Megachile rotundata, assembly GCF_050947335.1. Lineage (NCBI taxonomy): Eukaryota > Metazoa > Arthropoda > Insecta > Hymenoptera > Megachilidae > Megachile > Megachile rotundata. The sequence continues at coordinate 12,444,594 of NC_134996.1, forward strand.
GTCAAAGAGCAACAGCGATGTTAATGAGCAACTATGTCATCTCTATTAATCGCCATTCTGTGAGACGCGTAGCAGCTGGAATGCTGGAAGTTACACGGATTACGTGTATACAGTGCCTAAATACACGCGTTCCATCGCGACAGCGCGCAAACAGACAGTGGATCCTCCTAGCTTTCCTTTCACGGCCACTCCGTGCGCGGACAAGCACGTTTCGTCGGTCGCATTATCGAATTACGAGAGTTTATTCGCTCGTGCTAATTTCCCGAGGAATGTGGAAATATTGATCAGAGTCCTCCGTTTGCTGCTTCCGATCTAGAATCTTGCCCAACAATCTCGTGGTTTCTGCGCCCGCGCGATGGAACATTGCCACGTTCCATTACTTGACCAATGGAAATCTGAACGTTCAGACCTCCGAACGGAATTCTTGGGATTCGCGCGAAGTCCGGAGCATTCCCATTTATCAAATTTTCGATGACATCTCTTTATTACATTATTTTCGATATCTCTTATCGAATTTCAAGGATTGATCCGGAAAATAAACTCATCACGCGCAATTAAATGCTGCCCGGTTGAAAGCCAGTGCACTTCGATGCACGCAACGGATTTATATCATTACGCGAATAAATGAATAAATTAACAAGCGTCCACGCGCTGTTTCCGCTATTTTTACGTAGGCGGTGCCATTGACGTAACTTGGACTTTTGTTTGGGTAGGCCGCCCTAGCTTTATTAATGGTGTCAACGTTCCATACCAGGCATGATCAAGCGGCTTTCAATATTGGATACATGAAGTATTCTCCACTCTACAGCTCTCGTACCACACAATCGATCCATATTCCGTGAAACACAGGCCCACCGTTTCATCTAGTTACGCCAATGGACAGCAGTGGTCATGTCCCGCTAGGGAATTGAGCGAGGTCGTTCGAGGAAAGCAGGAAGGCGATTTAACGTTCTTTGGGCGCAACTGCGCCGCTTGTTTCTTTGTAATCGTAAGAATTATTGGCGAACGAGTGGCATTTACCGTACGGGGATCGCATACACGGTCGTGTGAGCCGCGGCAACAACGGTTGCGTAGATACAACCTCCAAGTCCAGGCAAACGCGCAACGGTACTCCTCGTTGACCGCGAGTGACCGTGTGGAAAAGATAAACACTTGCTATCCTCAACGTCCCATTCTGTTGTTATTTGTACAACAATTATCGCGATGTTTAACTCGCCTGTTGTTTTATCCGCGCGATCGCAACCACTGGAATCACGTTTGACCCCCGAACTTCCGTGTACTGGTTCAGAAAAGGTTCATTATTTGTTCGCTAAAACTAATTGGCCTCTTAAAATAAACATCACGTACTTTAATTTCTGTTTGCTGCACTCATACGTGCATATCTTGCAGTCTTAAGTATACATAAGCTGTTGAATGTCCACATACAAAGCTACTTCTGACATGTGCTAAAAAATATACAATTTTTGATACATTGTATAAGAAATACATAACTGAGAAACTATTGATAGAGCTACAGGTTTACAACTTGTCTTGCACGTCTTGCATTCTTAAATACACATAGCTGTTGAGATGATAAATGTCCTCATACAAAGCTACCTTTGACATGTGCTAAAGACTATGCAATTTTTGATACATTGTATGATAAGAAATACATAACTGAGAAAGTATTAGTAGAGCTACAGGTTTACAACCTGTCTTGCACATCTTGCATTCTTAAATACACTTAGCTGTGGAGATGATAAATTTCCACATACAAAGCTACTTCTGACATGTGCTAAAGACTATACAATTTTTGATACATTGTATGATAAGAAATACATAACTGAGAAACTATTAGTAGAGCAGGTTACAACTTCACCTTTTGAATATTTGTGGAGTACAAGATAGAGTGAGGTAAGTGAAGAGGAATTGCAAACGAAAATATTATATCTGTGTAGATGGATGCAGGTCGATTATTACATAACGATATCGCAAATCCATGGAAGGCAGTTTGTCAGGTTCGCACCCTTTATCGTCCACGATACCCGCTTAGAAAGTTCAAACCAGACACTTTTCCTACCGCTGGAAAGCTGAGAGCGGCTCGTCCGCGTAGGAATGCGAAGGAATCCGCCATTGTGGTTTCTCTCGGATCAATATGTAATTTGATACAACCGAAAATTTACCGACACAAACGCTGAGAGGTGCAACAACGAAGTTTGCATATTTTAGCGAGATCGTTTACCGATAGCTGGAAGCAATCGAAAATTCTTGCGAGCTTTGGCGAACGAAAGTATCGACGCGTTGTTGCACGAACGACTCCTTTGTTTCGATTAGTTGTTAAGCGAAGATCGTCGTTTCCGCTTCGAAACCTTCGATTATCGCTGCTGGCGAACCGTGTCAATGGAGTGAGACCAGAGATCCTTGATAGCCATTGTAATCCTACATTCTGGAGGATTAGCAAACTCCCCGATGTCGTATAATTTTGATGCAAAAAGAACGAAACTCTCTACTTTCGAAAAACGAGAGTTAATTGCAAATTGTCTACAATGTTTTCCACGAACCGCGGAAAGAGTGCAGATTACAGGATTCGCATGATCATTTAATATTCATGTTTCGTGAACATTCTTTCTTAATCGCTACTCAGTTTCTTAATTCATGCTCTACTTTGTACCTAATTAACTTAAAACTTCATTGTGCTTATGAGCTCGATATTAATCGCGAATTTTCCATCGACACGATGCTCAATAATCTTTCTTCGCTATATCATCATTGCAAATGTTCACTCATTTATTATCCAAGTCGAAGAACATATATCTCAACTTGCATGATTTATGTTTACTTCGACAGATTATAAATGCATCCTGCAGTCTAATCATGACGTGAAACATCGCTATTCTAAATATAATTCCTTGTGTGTTCGAAACTCCACAGTTCATTAAAGCTGTCGCCAAAAAATGTCATCAGTGGACTTTCTTTTTGCGACATAATCGAAGGTGAATGCAGGTAGTGGACAGACAAGTGGACTCACCAGAATTTGAGCGTAGGGTCCGATGGCGTCCAGGTCAGGTAGTTACGACACTTTGGTACAGGATGGCTGCCTCTTTGGCAAGAAAAATCAGCACACTCGAAAACAGCACAAAGCGAGAAAACGGCAGTTTTACGAGCACTCGAAAGTACCGGCGAGCGGCAAGCCACGACGCGTGTTTCTACAGCACAACTGGCTTTCGAGAATTCCCGCTTGGAATGCCCACGAGGACGAACGGTATAAGATGCTTCGACGTTGGCTGCCTCGACAAATGGAAAAGGCACGGTCGAAGCATCTTCGCCGCGCCTACAATTACGTGCTCGTTGTCTATCGACTCTCCACTTGACTGCGCCTCTGCCCTTCTAACTTCACCAAATCCAATATCTTTCTTTTCACAAAAACAGTTATTTCTGAGAAACTGTCAATGGACTAAGAAAATTTTACTCGAAACACGTTCATTATTTTTGTGTAATGCATTAAGCTTGATAAGCTTTAAAGATTGTATTAACTTTAAAAGTTGAAAGTATTCGAAGCATGGCGAGCACATCGAAAAAGTGCAGATATAACTGAGAATTATTACAAAATTTTTGTAAATATTTCGTGGAGGAACGGAACAATAAAGTGGAAGGAATTTCTCAACTTCCGCATTCGCGCGAAATATTGCGCGGAAAGCATTCATTCTGATTACACTGGAAATTCGTAATAAAAGTTCTAAATCAGCTTCTTTCCTCCGCGGCAAAAGAAAAACTAAATTTTAATTTGCTTAAAGTTACGCGATTCCGGCGATTTTTCTTATTTACGCGAATGCACCGATTCGCAATAAATAAGATAAAAGTGTCGCGATAGGATTACCGTAGGATTCATTTTCCTAATCAATTTTAGCTGCGAGCGAAAGGTGGCTCGCTTAATGAGAAAGCTGGAAAGACTTGAAATTACGCGAAAATCCAATAAGCTTAGTTGGCAAACGTAATATGCAACAGCGCGATGAAAGATTTAATCCTTTGAGCCTTTTTTTTAACGGCGCGTTAACGATCCATTAACATCTGAATCTTTCGATCGTTTCTTCTTTTACGGCGCAAAAATTGTTATAAGGTCGTGGATAGCATGAGACGCGTTATTTGATGAAAGACTAACGATCGAGAGTTGCGAAACGTGTTTTTCATTTCATTCGGTTAATCTATCGTCATTCCTTGCCCTGCACGAAATTCTGATTCGCAATGACCTACATACTAGTTGATCGATTAATTTTCCTTTGACCTCGTTCTATTTACAACTTGTGCGATAGTAAAATGGAATTTCAATTATTAGACTAATGTTTTAATCAGGAGTTCTTTATGTATCTTGAAAGTCCTCGAGGACCGTGCAGCACATGGGAAAGATTCGAATAACAACCACTTAAATCAACGAGCTTTCAACAATTTTTTATTATATAAATCTTCGATTAATCCATGGAGTGCATACACGATAAAAATTCAGTAAATGCATAAAATACAGTGAAGTAGAAATTAAGGGATTATACTCGGTTCTGTATTGATCACATGTGCATTTGAAATGGGAAGAGAAATTTGAATTGGCTTATTAAAAATATTTTATGATTTTAAATATTCTCTTTGAAGACTAGTTATTAAAAGCAGTCTCTCACAGTGATAAACTCCGCAGATTTATAACATAGAGCCTTAAACGAAATAAGTGACAGAAACATCGGCTAAATTTCAGTCACGACTAACCCCTTTCAGTTCTGTGTCATTGTGTGACAATGCTGCACGCAGGCAGAAAATATTCGTTTTGAACGGGGACCGCATATTAATATCTTGAATAAGTTCACGCGTGGAACTCATATCAATGATATTCATTATGTTACAAAATTAAATTAACTCCAATTGGGAGCGCATTAATTACAAAAAAGACCATTATGCAAATACTTGCATAATAAATATCTGTCGAACAACGATATTAATTGTGCAATAAATCTGCAACGAATATTATGAATGTCGCTATAAATAATGTATGAATAAACGATCTCGTTGTGTTTGTTTAGCGTTCATAGAAATATTGAGACAGCAGGGATCTCTCTTTGTGTAAGGTTCTAACGATGGCAAGCCTGAAGTTACTAGGCTAGGAGAAAAAGTAGGGAGGCGTCCACGCGCGTGCTTCTCGTCCATTTCCTTTTGGGACTCGAAGGTAAGAGGTTGTGTCGTGGACGTGCTTCTCGATTGGTCACCTAAGTCTTGCATAAATGTTCCGTTCGATATCGAAAGAATACCCGTACGAATTGCGAGAGATTCCCAAAGCGTTGGCGCTTTGCATCGCACGAAATTTCTACTACGATGAGCTGCGAGGAAACGACTGAATCGACGGACGGTAATGAAGAATACGGCCACGTGGCGAAGCGTCTCACCCGAGAGGAAATTGAGAAAATGCAGGCTCAGAATTCGCGTTTAGTCTCGGAATTTCGGGCCAATCAACTGGAGAAGGATGCTAAGAAGCACTGGGATTTGTTTTACAAACGGAACGAAACGAGGTTCTTTAAAGACAGACACTGGACTACTAGAGAGTTCGAGGAGCTCTTGGGTTTGGGCGCAATGGAGGAGCATGTGCTCCTCGAAGTCGGATGCGGCGTCGGGAATTTCGTGTATCCGTTGATCGAAGATGGATTGAAATTCAGAAAAATATTTGCCTGTGATCTGTCTCCGAGAGCAGTAGAGCTAATGAAGGTAAGTTATTGCTCATAAGTGTAATCGATGCTATAGATTTACGAGGATACTTATTCCAATATTTTTTTGTAGAATCATGCGCTTTATGACCCAGAAAAAATGAGTATATTTCAAACCGATATCACGGTAGAAAATGGTTTCTGCCACGTGGACTGCCCGGTACACGCAGCAACCTTAATATTCGTTCTATCAGCTATTCATCCAGACAAATTCCAAAAGTAAGAAACTCTGCCCCGAAACGGCCGCCGGAAATTGATTGAAAAATTAAATGTTCCAGAGTTGTGGAAAATTTGTACAGTGTTCTTGATAAAGGAGGAGTTGTACTTTTTAGAGATTATGGTCTTTATGATATGGCTCAACTGAGGTTTAAGCCTGGCCATAAGATCAGTGATAATTTTTATATGAGGCAAGATGGAACCAGGTAATTCTCTTTCTTTATCTTGAGAAAAATTTATTATGGAGTTATGTATTAAAGGTATCTTTGTTTCAGAACATATTACTTTTCAACAGAAGAAATATCAAAGCTATTTGAGGGTGTTGGATTCAAGACTTTATCCTGTGATTATATACAAAGACGTACAGTAAACCTGAAGGAGAAGATAGATGTGCCCAGAATCTTTGTCCAAGGAAAATTTGAAAAACCTTAATGGTATGTTTTGTTCAAGTATTATAAAGTTATGTTCAACTTAACAAATGATGATTTCATAGTTCAACTGATATATATTGAAGAATAAAGGGATTCTTTCGCCCCTATCTGATAGTTGCAATTATTGATAATGATAATTCATTTGTATGGAAGTGGTTGCTATAAAATATTCTTTGCTATGTTTCAGAATATGTGAGGAATTGAATCAGGAGCAACTGTGTGCTGTTGCATGGGTAAGCATTTTATGATACCTTGTAAAACAAAATAACTTAAGATATATTCTATATGATGAATTCATAGTTCAACTGAATTATAGTGAAGTACAGAGGGATTCTTTCGCCCCTAACTGATAATATTATAAATAATTTTATTTAACGTATTTTATTCAGGAACAACAATAATGTATCTCTTTACTTTCCAGAATGTTTGTACCACTGTTGAAGCTATCTTCAGACTGTACCCATACACTGTGTTCCCATACACAGTATACACTGTAAGTATTCTTTATGTATAGTTAATGAGGATGATTATTAGTTTATAATGTCAATGATGTATCCTTAAATATGTTTGAATTTCAATGATATATACATATTACATTTCGTCACTACCGCTGAGAAAGAATCCTTATTTTCGAAACATGTCATATTTTGATCTGTTGAAACATAGATGTCGCTTTTTGCAGATGACCTAACCTATGTGGATACTAAATGGACGATGAATGCAAGGAATATTTTACACAGGTATAAAATTGTTTTATAGAAAATGTCAATGTGTGATATGCATAATAGTGATGAATAATTATTTTATATGATTCCTATGATTCACATTTTATATTAGCTCTATCTGAAATTCTCGCTACTTTTATAACTATGAAATAAACTGAGAAAGGTTTCTATGTAAAATTCTCTCCTTTACAGATTGTTGGCACGAGGAGCATTTCGGAAAATGGAAATGATATTTTACTGAATATAATGTAGTTTAAAAAATTGCAACAAATAAACAATAAACAAAGCAATACTGTATCATTTTATTTACACATTTTTCCCTTACATCCTAGTTACATTATGTTCACTATAATTTTTTTTATAAATGATGCATATGTATACCTCTCTTAAAATAAAATATTTTAAAAAATGCATGCACAAGGCAAATGACAATAGATGGTCATTATACGTTATAAATACTTTTAGTCTGGTACGTGTTCTTTATTACTCTAATTAGCTGGCCACATTATTATTATTTAAAATGGCCATTATATTAATTTATTAAAACATGCAATGTTATACATTATAAGCAAAAAACGTATAATGTTAAAATTGTACGGTATCAATAATTACAGTAGCTTTTTCATAGTTACGATCAAGTTAGCCGCATTAAAATTCATGAGAATAATTGAGAGGATGCCGATATCGTACACCCAGGAAGGATTTGAAAGCGAAGACGAACAAATTGCGTCGGGATTATTAATTAGGCAAAAAGATGCCGCATTCCCGTTTGTTTTCGGCCGTGTAACCGGATCACACGGTAATGAAATCGTGGTGTAAAATAATGCATAAAACATTGCATCAATTACAAAACTAAACAATCGATGCAGAATAAATCGACACATGTGCATAAAATTGGAATGATTAATAAATCAATTAGAGAAACTAATCCAATATACAGAAGCTACTTTCAAATATTAATAAATAATAAATTATTGGAGACCCTTTTTTCTGTACTTTTCAAAAAGCACTATTACTCATCGGGTCATTAAATGATAATTTTTATTCAAAAAAGCCAATGTCAAATTGTATTTCAGTGTACTATCGAAACTCGTTCTTTTTTGTAAATATATTTCTGTTTCACGATGTCATCAGACCGGATCGAAAATTGACAAAATGTAGATTTTTGCTAATGGCATTCTTGGAATCGAATTCTCACAAGTCGATGTAAACAAATGAAAAAACAGTGAACAAAGGACTGACCACTGGAAATTCAAATGAATTCATGTCGAAGAGATCGGTATGCAAACGGCCGTCTGATTTGCTAGACTGATCGTGCGCCTGTGTGCACGCGGTTAGGCAATGACCGGGATATCCCCCGAAATTTAAATTCAAAGCATCAAGGGCATACCCTTCGATAGATGTTATTTGAATTTATTATTTCTAACTTCCATTATGTAATAAACTGAAGATGGAAAAAATTATTTACTCAAATCCAGCCCACACAACTAACTAAAAAAAATTGTTTACGGATCAGTGGTAAATTAATTAGATTCTTATTTAAATGCGATAAAGCTATAAATTTCTCGAACACCAGATGTGCTTAATTAACTTATAAATTAATTTTTTTCTCAATTCTGAGCCTAACTCCAGATTTTATTAAGGATGATGTCAGTTCTAGACTCGTCTAGCTTCATTTTAGTTATTAATGAGATGCATTTTTTGTCTCCACTTCTTGTTTTCTGAGACACGGATCCGGATACGGATAAAAAGTGACTAATTAGTTCTGTTAAACAAGTAATCGTCTCGGTATGATTGCTTTCTTGCTATGCGTAAAATTAAATTTCTCGGCCATGAAATTACCGTGTTCTTCCATCGAAAACATTCCTTAACACTGATACGTTCATAAAAATTCCATACTGTTGATTTTCCTTAAGTAACGATTCTGCTTTTCCTTATTAATATATTTCACGAGTGACCCGGTTGAAAAATATTATCCCAATACCATCGTTGCCTTTTTCTCTGTTTGCACCGGTATCGCACCCGTAAAAAATATCTCTCGATTTATCGATAACCAACGTGATCGACGAAGTTCAGAGAACTCGTTACAATTGTATCACGGTGTGTACAAGCGATATTACGTCTACGTAGTAAAACACTTTCGTTCGTATTTGGCCGATTGCCAAGGTCCCTTGCTTCACCCGCTCGCTGTGCAGCGAAGCTTGTACTTGTACATGGGACTGCTTTGGGAATACGTGAACGAGATTCCTTAGCAGACCTCGACGTCCCCGACGATGGCACACGTACACGGGTTACGTATGCGACTTCGTAAACAATAGGACGTGTAACAACCCCGTCAAACATCCACCGGCTCACCAACACCAGCTTACCGGGATACACGCACGATGCGTGTGTCCTCGTGCATTGATCAATCAGCGAATGACGCGCATAGGACGATCTGCTCGCCAGGTATATAAAGGTATCCACCAAAAAGCAGAAGCATCATTCAGTCTTAGTTCATCGTTCGAGCTGATCTCGAAAACTACTCAAACCAATCAACATGAAGTGCTACATTGTAAGTATACTTCTGCTAAATAGTACTTCGAGTACTTTGAACTGTAATTGGAGTTCACTCTTTAATCGTACATTCGACATTCGACACCTTGCGAAGAGAATAATTACTGACATTGTCTGTGTTTGCATAAATAATTCGGTGATAGATTTAGCTCAGTAAATCCGGAGCTACCATGCTATTGATTCTCTTATCTGATCTTAACTCATGATAACATGCCTGGGTTACCGTGAACGCCCTAATAAACGTAGCGATTCCTGAAATTACTGCCGAGTAATGACTGGTTGTTGTCTATCATTTTCTAGTCAACAGAAATTACGAGAGTGTAAAATTATATACTTGAAATATCTACAACTTTCAACCAGACAACGCTAATTAAAATTACATAAACAAGCGTAATTAAAATGTTTGTTTCCTTACAGGCTGTCGCCCTTTTGGCTCTCTTCGCCGTTGCCTTCGCAGCCGAGCAACCCAATGAGCCCGAAAAGATCGAGCCGGTGGTGAGCGCAGAAGCTCAGGAAGCACCAAGGGACAAGAGAGGTCTACTGTTGAGCTACACTGCTCCAGTTGCATACTCCCCGTATGCAGCACCTATCGCATACAGCGCTAGCTACAGCGTGCCCTATGCCTACCGTACCTACCCCTACTACTACAGCTCCTACTATCTGGGTTAATTCGAATCAATCGAAAAATGTTTCGAGGCTTCTGAGACTTGGAAACTGATCATGGCAATCGAAGGGACTTGTATTCCATAATAGTTTAAGTAACCGCAGAACACACCCACCCTAGTTAATTGAAATTCTAAGGCGTTAACATTTATCGCAACCAACTTTGTACACGCGTATATTTCGATACCACGTTATATTGTAAATAAGAAAATGTTAAATACACGAATTAATTAAGTTTAAACATTGTTGTTCAATATTATTCTCACCTGAATTTCCTAACGTTATATTGTAAATAAGAAAATGTTAAATACACGAATTAATTAAGTAAACTTTTGTTCAATATTATTCTCACTTGAATTTCCTAACGTTATATTGTAAATAAGAAAGTGTTAAATACACGAATTAATTAACTAAACTTTTGTTCAATTTATTCCCACCTGAATTTCCTAAGAACACTTATCTCCTAAGTACAAAAGCCGTATGAAAATTGGCTGGATTATCATTTTGAAAAAATTAGGAGTGCATAGACGATGCATTCCAGTTGCATTCGTACATAACATTTGCATATGTTTCGCTGGTATTAGACATGCATCTACGGTTTCATCTTTAATAGAGGAATGCAAGATCGATGCATTGTCGAACAGTAGACTTCCGGTTGCAGATGCAACGCAAACAGAAACGTGACATCATCGGGTGCACGTTTAAGCCAAGTATGAAGTCATTGGGTTAGAAATTATGCGCGATTCTGGCGTCAGTGTATTGTTCTTGTTCAATTAAAACGGATATACGATAAAAGGACGCCGGTATTTTTGTCGACCGTTGTTACATAAAGGAATAGAAAGGAGTTCTAATATTTGTTTTACGGAGTTATCTAATCAAGTAACAACGGTTTAGTACGTTTTCAAGAAACGCGAGCACGCGTGATTTAAACGTAATCTCGAATTACACAACAGGAATATATCACTGTAAATGAACACTTACTCTGTATTCCCTCAGACTTGATGACTTTGAGTACTTTCACTGAAGGCTTTGGAGGATGTGAACGTGATAGGAATGGCGAACGTGGTTCGCACTAGAAGCGTGGAATGTCTTTTACCGGGCCGACGGAAGTTTGCGATATTCCATCCGGTCCAAAATTTTTCCACAAAAATCTACTTTCTAATTCGATTGTTTCATCTTTTATTACCCATAAAAACCATGTTTTTTAGATCGTGCGAGATCGTTAATTTCACGAATATTTTATGTAAACTAAGCTGAAGCAGTAGTAAGCTGAAGTGGTTCTTGGAGAATGGAGGAGTCGTTGATCGAAGAATTGCCAAATCGATGAAATTTGGAAGCAGTTCGGATGCTACACATCGATATGTGTAACACCACCAATCCGTAACAGCATTGCCTAAGTGTGATCGATGAAAGCCAGCAAGAAAGTCTATTGTAATTCGTGGATGGTCGCGACCCGACTGTATTTATACATGTGCAGGTATGGCCGTGGTCTTAGTCGGTGCGAGCCTGTCCATCCCTGAAGAAATTAGTTTTTTCAGTTCGGCTGCTCTGGTTACATGTCGAAGAACTCACAGAAAAACTAACTCTAGGAAGCGGATCGTCGGTGTAGTGATAAGTGCAAATCGGATTACCAGCATGAAGTTCCTTCTCGTAAGTACCTTTTCTAATTCTGAGCTATCTCTTCGAACGAGTTTGAATCAACTCGTTTAAATTTTAGATAACTTGTCTACTGGTCACGAGTTTATTGTGCGTCCACGGGGCCGAAGAAACCGACAAGCCAGAGATCACAAAGTTGGAGTTAGTGGAACTCGGCGAGGGTGAAAGCGACGATGGCGAAGACTCGGAAGTTCAAAGAAAGAGAGATTCCGGCTATTCCTACAAGAGACCGGACAGTTTCGCGTTAGCCTCGAGATCTCGTTTCCAAGTTGGACAATCCGGCCACAGAGGACGTATCGTTAATAGACATCCAGCCCAAATAAACAGACCTATCACCAAATACGGACCGCCCGGTTACCAGAATTCATCTCCGATGAGACCCGCTCCTCACGGCCAGCAGCATCGCGATAAATTGCAATTCCACGGTCATTTCGGTCAACAGCATTCGAACAACTTTGATGGCCGGCCGAGTGGTTTGCTGGAACAGGGAGTTCCGAGTCCAATTAGACAGGTTGACTTTGTCGAGCCGAATCCAATATCCACTCAAAACAACGAGCCCTTCGCGACTCACTCGGCGAATTATTTGCCGCCGCAGAATCAAAAGTTACCCGGCTTCGGGACGGCCCAAGCTTTCGCACACGCAGCGGCGCAGAGCGCTCAGGGCAACGACCAAGGTCAATTGGCAAATTTCCAGCAACAGAACCTCGCTCAATCCCAAGGACACATATCGGACGCGGCCCTTTTCCTTACTCAGAACGCTCAAGCCATACAGCAACTCTACGGCGCTCCTCCGAACGAACAAGACTTCGCGCCGAGCAACGGTGACCAGTTCTCGGGCCACACTAATCAAGTACAAAACGGTCAGTTTCAAAATTTCGAAAGTGCCTCGCAAAGTCCACAAAGTTTCCCAGGCCCTTTGCCCTCGTACGCGTCCGGAACGCTGAGTAACCAGGAGACCCTGCAACAGATTCAGTCTCTCGAAAAGGACAGATTGATAGTTCAGCTGCAGCGCGCGCTCGCGACCCAGGCTCAGGCTCAAGACGCAGGAAGGTACGCTGAAAATCAGCAGAGCTTCGTTCAGAATCAAGATCTTCTGGCTTCCCTCGGACAGCGAATGAAGATTCACGGTTTAAACGCGCAACCTACCTTCGGATCTGGCAATACAGCTTTCAATCAATCACCTTTTTTGCCAGGAACGACGATCAGTCCCGGGTTTCCGCTTAGCTACGGGCTAACCACCACCGTGCAACCCCCAACGACCACCACGCCGACGACCACGACGACCGTGCAGCCCCCGCAGGCCGCTAAAGGCGACGGAACTTCTCAGCCTGGCACCAGCGTGCCACCCTCTGCCTCCGGAGTTCCCGTCTACGGTGGTTTCGTGCCAACCTTGATCAGTGGTACGAGCTTCCTGTCGAACGTTCCATCGTACGGGCCAACGTTTTTCGCTCCTGGTACCGTCGCACCTGTGCAACCGTCGGGTTCGTCGCCCACGCACTTCGGCCTGCCCATTCCCACGGATCAAAAACCAGCCACCACGCCGGTGTCCACGACATCCTCGACTCCGACGACGGGCCAACCAGTTCCTTCTCCGCCAGTTAACACGGTGCCAGTTCCTCTGCATCCTTTCGCTACTCCCCTGCATCCGGTGGTGACGCCTCTGCGCCCCATTACGCCCTTGCAGCCCGTGGCGCCGACCCACGTGCACCCTGTCCACGCGCCGTCCACCCAGCCGACGTACGGCCTGCAAACGCCACTGATTAATCCGCTTCTCTACAAACCCATCAAACCGGTCTATCCGTTCTACTATTACCAGAACGTGCCGTATCAACTACACAAGCCAGTCGTACCGACTTACCCGTGGAGCTACGCGCCGACCTATGCCCAAGCGAAACCGGCCCAAATATGGAAATGATGTACCATTCTTCGCGGGTGAGTCGTAACTCACCTTCCCGTATCGAGACTGACTGTTTACCCACGCGGAAAGGAGAGCCCGAGGAAAGTAGTCGCAGAATCTCGATAACTCGGTTCTAATGATAACCGGACGCTCTATCGATACTAGTTAGATTTTTCGTTACTCTAATCGCCACTCCAATTTCATTCGTTTTGTAATGTCGTGCCGGCTGTGACGCGGTTCTGTGCGGTCGTTGTATTTCTCGGTTATTGCTTATAAACGTTATTGGTAAAAGGTGTTTTCAATTATCTATTGGTAATTTGGGTTTTCGTTTTCATAAGTGGGATAAACGGTAAATTGCTTGGTATAAGTGATATTTGTTTTTATCGGTTCCCGATATGCTTGTGCTCATGAGTTATGTACATACATGTTGGTGTTATTTATTTTGTCTAATAAATATTTTTTTATTACCTATCGAATTGTTATTGCCTTTGTTGACTGTGAATTTAGCGACTGCTGATTCATCGACGACGTGAGCGTCGTCGAAGAAAGTACACGATAGAAAACTGTCTCCACTTCCGGCCCGTAAACCTACACCAGGGAACTCTCACCGATAGCTTAATGGGTGGGCGATCGCTGTCTCGATCATGACCTCGAAAGTCGTTCGATAATTCTAACCACGGTCAACGCAGCCAGATTATTCGACTAATCCTGAGCATACATAATAAGATCGGCAGGTGTCCGAGTTCGGACATTTTGTTGTCGAAGGAACGTGATCCATCAATTTCCAGACTCGACGTTAACGCGTGGAAACAGCTCGCTGATATTAATTTTCCGCTCCACTATTCCGAGTCGCTAATGAAATTTTAATCGTATTTAAAATTATCTGTGTTCTTTATGCCTCGAATCGTTTCGCTAAATTAAATTAGAAGCGTCGCTTTTGACAATTAAGGAGTTAATAGATTTATGTAACGTTCGCAACAGAGACCTTAAAACCGAACAAGTTCGTTGACTCGTTTGAAACGTGGTTCACTCGAAAAGGCAATGATGTTACGCAGTGGCGCAATGCAGCTACGAAATGCTATCAAAGAATCGTGTGACCGAGTTATGAAAAGTAAAGCAATGAACTAGTACTTACAACGATTATACCGCTAAACGTGCTAGATTTCTACGAATACTCACTGAACTGGTATAATTGCCTCGAAGGCGGATGACCATTCCGTTTTCCTTAAACTGCGGTTTCAAACGAGAAAAAAAGGGGCAGACAGTTATAGTATTCACACACAGGAAACTCGTTGTCAACTCACTTTCCGCGGCTGACCCGAATCTTATCCTACTTTTCATTTTACTGCACTTCGTCCACCTTTATCGTTTCATTCCGAACCGGTATCATTTCAAACGTGTGCTTCTTGTCTGAGCAGTTTAATTATTTATCTAAATTCGATTCCCCGAGTCCATCAACACAGATAATTATACGTAACGCCAAACGTAACAATAGAACAAACGTACGAACATAGCACAGGCATTTTAATTAGAAAACTCTCATGAATTCTTACGCGCTTTGTTCGCGAAGGAATGCCAGTCTGCAAAACGTCTACTATTACGTGCACCTAATTACTCTTTAATGCGTGAAATTCATGATCGCGGTACACCTCAACAAATGCACGTCTATTAAAGATACTTTTACTACTTTCTGCGTGGAGCAAAAACAATATTTATTGCACTTTTTCCTTCGGTTCCACTTAGTCGAATGAGTTTAATTTTGCGTCATTAATGCGTTAAAGGAGAAAAAAATTTTAAAATCGTGTACAGATTTTTTCGACGGCAATCCGTTACGAGGTTCACTTAATGCTCGTCTCGATTAGCGAAGAGTTGGCGCTTCCGGCGGTCCCTGAATCGCTGGACGAGGGAACAATGACTTCCTCTGTCCCACGAGTGAAAGTAAAACGAAATCAATCGGTTTTAAGTCGACGTGGATCCACGGAGCAAACGATGGACGTTGGTCCTTGTTCCACGCTTCCATCTCTTCGTTCATCTTTTGCACTCGTGTTAATTACAGCTTGCACGACACGATTATGCCGCGTGAAAATAAGAGCAGGAGAACGTCTAAATCTTCACCACTTTTTTTTGCAAGCTATTCGCGCATTTCACTTTCCAACATTGAAACTACTTTCAGCGAGGTCTGAAGATAGTTGTCCGCTACACAAACCACACCTTCACTGCTCCTTTCATATCGAATCGCATCAAAACACGGAAAAAAATGTCTCTGAATTTGAACTCTTAATTTCAGCAAAATTAGAGATCCGCAAAAAGCTACGTTTTCTTCCGAGATAGACTCATAAAGGTAATTTGGTAAATGTCTGGGAAATATAGCGACAGAAACGTTTTCTCAAAGTCAGCTAATTATCCGACAGAAAAGAAGTTTTAATTACCAGGATCCGCACACGCGTTGGTACAAAGCTATCTCGGAACTAATTAACGAAGAACGCTACGTATTTTATAACATACGAGCTTTCAGCAGGATCGTCGCAGAATAGAAATGTTTGCGTACTTTGTTTAAGAGAATATAAATGCGCGTATGTACGAAACGAACAAGATATTTCATAACCGTGTCGTAATTAAACGGTATAAAGGATAGGTCGTTCGATGCGATGGCTTTAACGAACGTTAGATTTTATTGCTCGTTCGGTGCAGTGCAAATTTGCCAGATGCGCATGAAATACAACTCGTATCCCACCGAACGCAACATTAAATCCCGAGCTTCGGATTAATTCACGGGTTATTCGCAATTTTCAGTATCTAAAAGAAACGCATCTGTAGGAAGTTTACTTTCTTCCTTTCGTAAGAGAGCAACGACTTCGTCGAAAGGAAATGCATTCCTTTTTCACGTTTTAAACAATGTGCGATAAATATCGATTTGATCGCTTTTACCATGCAGGACACTCTCGTTTGCAAAGTTCGTATCTGAAGATAGATCAGAGCAGGCTACCGCGGAACGCGTTTACTGCGAAGGTGGTGGTGTACTAGTACCACGGCGCGAGAGACTCACCTTCACCTAGACCTTTCTTTCACCGTGTGAGAGGGGATTTGTATATAAAAGGTCTCTTCTGGGTAGCAATGGCATCAGAAACCACAATTTCACTTAACATACTCGGTTGTTACTTGACCACGAGAAATATCGAGCACGGACATCTCGTTTAGAAGCAACATGAGGTCGTTTGTAAGTGTCTTCCCTACATCTTATTTAGTACCTCTAACATTCAATTTACACTTGTAAACTAGACAACTCCAATTAATTTCAATTACCGTTTCACAGATCGTATTGGTCGTCGCAGCCTTGGCGATTTCCTGCGTATCCAGCAGGGAGACCAGGGGCGACATGAGAGTACGACCCCTGGCAAAGGGGAAGCGCGGTATCAGTGATTATTCAGGTGGATATTCCGGTGGGTCGTACAGTTCTCCTATTCACTCCAGCTCGGGATACAGTGGTGGATCTCTGGGAGGTTATTCCCTGGGACACTCATCAGGAATTCAAAGTTTGGGAAGTTCTCTGGGTCACGGTTCCTTGGGATACTCGCTGGGATCCGGAGGCGGCTCAGGCCACGGACTGAGTCTTCAAGGACTCTCCTTAGGTGGCCACTTCAGTCAGCCCTCGTATTCCGGAGGCGGAGGATCCATCGCGCTGTTCACACCTTCCTCGAAGACGGGTCCCGTCACTTTCGGAACTCACGGAGGTGGCCTTTCCTCGTCCAGTTCCGGCTCCAGCTCTTATTCGACGCCGATATACGCGACGGGATCTCATGGATTGTCCGCTTATAGCGGTGGCTCATCGGGCGGCATCAGTCTTCCGGCCATGTTGGGCTCGCACGGCTCCTACAGTCTCTCTGGAGGTTCTTCTGGCCACAGCATTCCGATACAATCGATCTCGTCGAGCTCGTCCTATCCCGTGAGCGGCGGTTTGCTGATCGACTCTGGATCGCTCGGAAAAGGCTCCAGCTACGGAGGCTCTTCCCTGAGCAGCCTGCACGGGTCCAGCGGAGGTTCCAGCTACTCCATTCCTCTATCGAGCGGGTCTCACGGTCTCTCCTCCAGTTCAGGATCCGTTAGCTACTCCTTGCCCGCGTCCTCCGGATCTCATGGACTGTCCCTGTCCAGCTCCGGTGGATCCGGCTACTCGTTACCTTCTTCTGGCTCTCATGGACTGTCCCTGTCCAGTTCGGGTGGTTCCGGCTACTCGTTACCGGCCTCCTCCGGATCGTCCGGTCACCTCAGCCTTTCTAGCGGATCCTCCGACAGTTCCAGTTATTCCCTCCCAGTTTCCTCCGGATCTTACTCTTCTGGATCGTCCGGATCCAACTCGTATGCCCATTACATTCCGGCCTCTTCCGACGGCTCTTCCTACGCTTCCTCCGGAGGTTCCAGCTACTCGAGCCCCTCTTCCAGTTATTCCAGTTCTGGTTCTAGCTACTCCAGCCCGATTTCTAGCTACTCCAGTCCAAGTTCCAGTTATTCCAGTCCCAGCGTGAGCTACGCTGGAACCTCTAGCAGTTACTCTGCTCCCTCTACGTCATACGGCACGCCATCAGAATCCCATGGTTCCTACTCGAATCTGAGCCCCAGGTACGTCGGATACACCTCGTCGAAAAGTTACGACAGCTCGAACTCCGCCAGCAACAAGTACGACACGATTTCCTACTCCAGCCCTAATGGAAAATATTAAATTGTCCCTGCGCATTTCTTTGCCATTAACCGATGCTAGCACGAATTACCTAGATGGTTCAACCACTTTCGGACATAAACCCCTGGCTCAGAGCGGAGTCCAAGGGTTCTGTTATTTATACTTACGCGTTTAGTATAATTTTTGTATTTAAAACGTCGCAATGTATCTATGTATATTCCTGTTATCTTCGGATACGTCGATCCAACATTGACATTGTGATGCTTGTTGAATAGTTTTATACATTGTTTGTAATAAAATGGTTCACCTTGTTTTTTTGTAATCGCTCTATGATCTCATGCTCCCTCAAGTAGAAGTCCCGGCGAAATCGTAGCTTATAATGTATTCGTAAGCTTTCACTGAGCGCTGTTAACTTCTGATCGAGATTGAGGATGCATAAAAAATATTTTCTATAAAGATTGGATTTTTATTTACATTCTTAATTACTACGCTAATTGTAAACGACGTTTACAGTGATTTAGATTATCTTTATGCGATTATTACTTGTCAATATTTCATCTTTTATTTGTTAAAAACCGTCGAGAAAGTTATTGACTGTGGGAAAGGGAATGCACAGAAAAAAGACTAAAGTATAAAAAAGAGGATCACTTTTACTCGAAGGCGAAATGGGCGGATTCCTTTCTAAAGTTTTATTCTTTTTGGGAAAGTAACCGACGAGTTATATACTTTATGAGTTGCTCGGTGCTCGTCTGCGGACCGGTTTGACATGATTCATAGGGGTACTGTTCTTTTTCCCCTGCCCTTATTCCTATGACACTAACGGTACCTACGCCATCCTGTATAAAATTACCATATTTTTCCCTCCGCGAAACCAGTCTCTCAAGGATATTTATGCTACTTACTAATTGCTTTCCTTTCATTAAGAGCTTGATTAATAGCACCTTTAAATTACGAAGTTCTTCGGCGGAACAACTTGTTGTATCCTCCTCTTAAGCAACATTTTACGATCTAAAGACGAGATTAAAGAGTTAACTAGAGTTTCTTTGAGCATTTTTTTAGCTCGCAGTTAAATCAGTCCGAACGAGTGCGATTGCAACAAACTTTAAAGGCATTACTTTCGTACCGATCTGATAAGAGCGCGGAATCAACTTTATTTTACTCGGTTCTTTTCAGGGGACGTTATTTATTAATGTTACATACAAGAAAAATGTTATCAACACTCGTTCATTTTTCGAACAAAGAATCTTCTGTCACCCGGTATTGGTCCTTTCCTTTTTCCGAACCACGTAAAACGACACCCACACAGAAGAAAGTACGCATCGTTGCAGTATTCCGTGTGCAGTTCTCGTACGAGCGTGGCCCACTTTTCAAAGATCGCACGTGCGCATGCACAAGTAAACACGGCTTCGTCAACAGACTGCAGCTCTCTGGATCCCAGATATCGATTCGATGCATCCCGCGGTCGATAAACGATACATCTCGTGCTATATTTCACTGTTTTCCGGCTCGCAGCGGGCGACTTCGGACGTGTTTCGGAGAAAATTCTGCTCTTACTTTTCGCGATTTCTCCCGCAAATTTTGCGCGAAAATCTGAGGCGTCGTTACCGATCGCTTCTTCCGAACGAGCGTTTCCTCTCGGTTCGTCAGCCTCGTATTGGAAAGGGCACTTTCTCGAGGTGAAAGAAAAATAAGTCAAAACTCGTTGCGACGTGGAAGGAGTTATAAATTAAGTCGGGATCGATTTCCCTCAATTTTCAGCTGATTTTTAGAAAAATAGAGCATCTCCGTTTTTCACAAAGGGTAATTTTCTCGAATCGCGTGGTCAAAGGCGTGGTCGCGACGATTCGAAGCGGACGTGGCTCCGGTGAAAGTGAAACGAATCGGATGGATCTCGAGAAAGAAATTGACCAACGAAACTGGAGAACGATCGCATCAACGTTTTACTTCCGTGACGTCTCCCTCTAGCAAATTGCTTTTTGCAGTTCGATCGCGTGAGAGACTAAAGGCAGATTCTAAACCCTTGGTCCACGTAAAGTTACACGAAGGCAAATTCTTGAAGTGCCTTAAACCGAGATAGCGTGAATGTCATGGAGCATGGAGTGCCTCTGAGTGAGTCCAGATCGTGAGCGTACTTATAGCGTGTCGGGTCTTTCTCTCTCGCAACAATTATACCGCCGCGAAGGTTACCTGGTCCGACGAGAACGAGAGCTTTCACGCTTCGACTTCTGCATCAATCGTCTTTATTTCCTCGTGACATCTAAACAAGGTGGATCTATCAGAATGGACCTGTTTTATAGCGAAACGGACGCCAGATCTGGCGTTTTACTAGGCGGTTTCACTGAACCGGGCGTGCACCGTGTCCACATATAAGAACAGTGAAATGCTAAACTAGTTTCCAGGATTTTTCAACCGGCCGGGTATAAAGGAGAAATTCAATGTCGACCGATACATCATTAGACATCGCGACGGCGCGTCGGTTTGATCTGTTTCGATCACGGCTACGGCGATAGTGAACGGTGAATGCAACGGATGAAATTTTGCCCGAAGACACGAATATACGATCGTAATTATCGATACGCGAGAGTGACTGATTGATATGGAGCTGCTGGTGGGTATTTTCATTTTACTTTTTCTGAACATTCGCTTTTGACATCTGGTTTTCGGTTCAAATATTTCTTTCCGAAATTTGAGCAATTTATGCATATTGTTGCAGTTACTGTTTCTATTGACACCGACGATTCTCGTTCATGGAGACGGGAAAAGCGACCCGAACGACGAACCGTTTCTGCCGATATATCCGGTCTACCCGTACAACCCGAAATTAATCAAGAGGGGTACGGACAGGGACACACAGTTATCCCCAGAATTGTACGCGCCCAAAGTCGACGCTAAGGATTCCTATAGCGCCAGTTATACCGCCAATTATCCACGAGATCCGTATTACCCTAATTACAACCCTTATCCTAAGGTTTCCTCCTCGTACTACAGCGCGGCTCCCTATTCCTACCCAACGACGCCATACAACCCCTACGCTTCTTACTCGTCCCCATATACCGCGCCTGTTTCGTATACGACAATTCCCTATTCCTCCTCTTATCCCAACCTATATTACCAGCATCCGTATTATTATCCCGGTCATTATAGTCAGTCACTGTTCCCACCACCGCCACCACCGCCAGTACCCAACGCGGATTATTCCGGCGATTCGTACTCCAACCAGGGAACCGAGAAAAACAGGAATAAGAATGGAGATAAGAGATACAGAGATAGCGACGCTAATCAAGACTCCGCTGGTAATCAGTTCGTTGACGGGGCTAACTACATTTCTGGGAACTCCAAGGATCTCGATACGCAGTCTAGCACCTACAAAGCCAGCAGCCCACAAAATCAGTTGATTCAGGACGTGGAGATAAAGACTGTCCCTATCCCTATGCCTAAAACCACCTATCGAGTGATCAGCGTGGCCGGGCAACCCGTGGGTCCAGATTATCCTCTACCGGCTACCTACGTGAAGGCTCAGCAGCTGGAGGATATGGTCAGCCAGACCTGGGCGAAATTGTTGGCCCAGAATTTGCAACAGAATGCTCAAAATCCGGAGGCAGACAAAGCCAATCAGGACGATCAAAGTAAAACTTTGCAGCGCCTAATTTCCGTTCCGAACGTGATCGCCAAAGCTGGACTCGCTTACCTCGTGAATCCTAACATTCTGGGGAAGCTGAACGTCGGCCAAGCCGTCGGTCAACTTGTACAAACACCGACCACCCAATTGAAAAACGTTCGATACACCCCTCTACCGGCGGGGGTGTACACCGCCGTGGAGAAGCCGGAAAAGGACCAGGCCGAGTCTGAATACGAGAATTACGAGAACACGTCCCAAGATACGCAAGATTACGACGGTTCCAGCCAAATTGACAAACAACCGCAGAATTACGAAAACGATTCGGGTCGGTCCGTGTCTTATCAGAATCAGAACTTCGTTACTGTAGAAACGCCCAGGAGATATAACTATCAGTACTCCAACTATAATCCGCAGACGATAACTCAGCAGCAGTCTCAGCAGTACAAGAATAATTTAGACGACGCAAACTTTGGAGCTAAAACTAAGAATGGCTAGATGCTTATCTGCCGCAAACTTTGAGCAATCATTTCGGATTGTAAATGAATTACTCTTTCGTCGTGGATGGGTATTGCATTATGGTGCTACTGACATGCCATCTTATCAAATTTCTGCGATATTTATAGTTTCTTATAACGAATGCCACCCAGTGCGCTGTCGAGACAAATATTTCGAAAGTTTGTGTCGACAGAGCGCGTGGTGCAGGACCTCGTAGAGTAAGTTGCACGTTTTCCTGCTTCGACAGGATTTTGGCAATCGCACCTATGACCTAACCGATTCCTATTTATGAGGCTTACGTCCTACGCGTATGTAAATTTTGTACTCGTTCAGTAATAAATGATTGTTGTTTTCTGCGAGGCTCTTTCTTTACTTTCCATCGTATTTGTCAAACTCGACTTCGAAATGCTATTCAGATTGATGACCTCGGAAAGAGATATCTCCTGATAATTTTGCGCGGACGAGAATGTATCGATTCTCGACCTCTCGGTACGCGGAAAAGCGATGGAATGAAAGGAAGCGATCCGGGAACGTCCGGTCGATGGTGTTTGGGCGCGGTAATGGAAAGGGGAAGTGAGACTGCGATCCGGCGTACAAGTACATCCCGGCAGGTGAGAGAGAGAGTGGCGTGTTCGGTGTTTTGCTTTATTTTTCGCATTCCCTCTGCGATCGTGACGCCGGTCGAAAATAAAATCGGACGAGCCTCTTACTTTCTCGTACCTTGGTCGATTTCGAACCCTGACATACACGGTGGCCCGAAAGCTCCGTCCTTCCTGTTTAGCAGACTTTCTGTTCAAAGCTTTAATATACTCTTCCGAGTTATAGATTTCTCTCAATTTTTATTCCCATGAAATTTTATGGTATGTCAAGATGCAGTTTCGAGCGACAGTATTCTTTTACTAAATATTCTCCTTTTACTTGTCTTGTAAAAAGTGGAAGATTTCTTAACACGTTTCTCCTTTAACTCGTTTACTGCGTTTTTATGACCGAGTTAAACGACTGTCGAATTTATGTTTCACCGATGAACTTTCCCCTCTCGAGCCATCTTAAGCGATTTATAAAACTCGAACGCGTGAAATGTTGCGTAGGAGATCAGGTTTGCACAAAAGATTCTGTGATTTTTTGGCAGAACTAAAGTCGAGAAAGTGGACCAAAAGAGCCTACCTGCGTTTGGACCTGTTCTGACGAAATCTGATCTCCAAAATAGCAAAGGTTTTTGTTATTTTGCGAACCGTGTAGAAAGTGGACTTAATTGACAACTCCGTTTGAGGCAAGACCGCGGTCATCGTTTATTAGATCACCGCTTCCACACCCAGAATGCGGATAGAAAGTGTTTTTTTTCTTCTTCTTGCACGAGCGTACGCGCAAATCGAAAGAAAGGGTTCGTGGAAACGCGAGGATCCAATGGACTCGTTCTCCGGGCAGAGAGAGGGATCCACAAAGAGATTGATGGGCTTCGAGAGATCCCCTTTACTTCCGTTAACTGTGAAACAAATTTTTCGAATGCTGTTCCCAGCGAAAAGTAACCTCCTTCCAGCACCTCTTCCTGTAAATTTCACTCGAGATGAATTTTCCTACGAGCCCCTTTTACCGGGTGTATGCAAAACTAATGGACTACGTGTTTAAATCGGTATCGTTTCCCACGACAGTTGTTTGCGAAACCTAAGACACAAGTTGTGTGTCGTACACGTAGAAGCTTTTATCGAAGAAAGCGGTGTAACGTCTTGGGAAAAAGGTTCTGACCAGGATGACAACTAATACGGAGAAATGCGTGAGGTCTTTGTTTTCGTGGCAATTTTTCCTTTCGAGTCCTCTTCTGGCAACAATACGTGGAACAAAAGCTGCAGACTCAGTCGCCATTAATTTTGACGATCATTAAGGCTCTTTCTCCGTCTTTGAATACGTTCAACGATTCCGTGTTCAATTGTTCGACCCAAGTATCGACTTCTTCCCCTCGCGTTTTTATCGTTCCGAGGAACAAAGAGCCTGTATCTCGATTCATAAATTCTCCACTTCCGCGGAGATGCTTCCGTTGATCGATCGCTGGAAAACGGTTCATCGATAAGACTTCCCTCCCTACTGTTCTCCCTTCACGCACAATACGGCGTGTACATTTCCAACGTTCCGTTAGAAGCTGTCGAACGCAAGCCGGGACAAGCTCGCTTCGTTAGCGAGCTAATGAACCGATCGACTGACGGAACAATTAGTACCACTTCGTAGTCTCTGGAACTTGGATTTTATACGAACCGTGACAGGCGTTTAGCACCTTCCGCTACCAGCGAAAATTAGAAAGATCTGGTTAACGACTGATTTCCGAGCGACAGTCCTTCCCGTGAGAACGCCAGTAGCATTCGTTTTTCCCGAACACCGGTTGGCTATCGTGGGAAATATCAGTTGACGGGAAATTAGAAATTAGAAAACGAAGTGGAAGGGGAATCTTGATCTTTAAATCCTTTAATTACATTTAACATCTAGAATTGAAAAAACGTCAAGGTCGTATTATCGCGAGGTCAACTTCCTATTATGCCCGCAATTCACATTCGTAACATTCACTTCTGTTTCCGCGAAACAGGACAGTTGCACGGTTTTTGAACCCGAAAGGGAACCGCGATCCCTTCACTCGTAGCGAACGAGGTATTCCTTGGCACGTGGTCCATGGGGGCCATTATGCTCGCTATGATCAACGAGTGAAGTGTGCCGCGTCCGGACGCATCGCAAGTAGGGGTAAAGGCTATATAAGAGAAGCTGATTCTACTTTGCTTTTGTAGTAGAGCTAGGATCCTTGTGTCGTGATCATACTTTCTGAAATTAGAGCGACATGGTAAGTGATCTTCGCGGATGATCGTCCACTCATTTTTAGTCTCATCCGGAGTGAGAACACGATTGGAAAGTGTCGAGCAAAATTCTTTTTCGTTCCTTTCTTGCTTCTGCTTTCTAAGGCTACCGAGTCGTGAAATTTCTTATCGCAATTAAAATATTTTATGTTCTGAAGAACTTAAGAATGTCTTTAGTCACATGGTCTTTGGACGTTTGGTCTTTGAGACAGGACTCATCAACTGACTTTGGACAAATTTATTAAAACAGTAGTTTATTTAGATTTTGTCAAGTTTGCATTTGTCATAAATTTGGTATGAGAAAGATTTGATAGTATCAGGCTATTAACGATAGAATGCATTGATAAGTTCGATGAACGGCCATTACGGTGCATCAATTTTTCCCACCGTTGCACCGGAATTCACACGAGAGTCAGGAAGAGAAACTTTTACTTTTGCACCGATGGCGATACACTTGGTCACGGGAGTGGTCCTCCCCGGACCGGAGGCAAAGTGTATATAAGACTGGTCCATGCCGGATCTTTGACCCAGAACTTTGTCAGCAGTGAAAGTGTACCCCGATCGCAAGTTCATAATTTAGCGGACAATGGTTAAGAATGATGGACGATATCCCTGGATATTCGAAAGCTTTCTGAAATGAAAATGTTGATCTTATTTTCTAGAAACTCTATGTGATACTGGGCCTGTTGTGCGTGGGAGTTCACGGCGAGAAGAAGATAAACTTGGAGGATATAGAGAGGGACAACCTCAGAGCGGAAGGCAAGTCCGGAAGACCAGAGGAGTCAAAGTATTCGAACTCGGAAATTAGCCAGCAGTATCAACCGAATCAGTACAGTGGACCTAACTCTCAAGTCACATACGTGACACCGCCAGCGGTACGAACAAGCTAATTCGAAGAATAAGCTAATTCGAGGAATAAGCTATTGACATCGTTTATTTGAACAGGTTCAACCGGAAACGTACGTTCGACCAAGTTACGCTACGAAGGAACCTTTCCAGCAGAATAACGTTCTGTCGGAACAGATACCTCAGCGATACTACAACGATCAACAGCCATTGCTGGCTAAAGGAATCGCGCCAAATGTGTACGAAACGCAACAATTGGCATACCAGCCGGAAATAAGCGTTGGCAATCAACTGCAGTCCACTCAGCAGAAGACGATTACGGCGAAATATACGAAAAACCCTAACAAAGGTACTGTGAATATGCTTTTATTGATTTAAGACGATGTTTTAGGACGTTTATAATTTTGCATGTTTTATAGACACGGTTTATGTCGACATTCCTGTGATGCACCTGCTGACTTATTACCCGAACTTGAACTTAAATAATAAAAATGGTGGGTTCCTGGTGCCTCAATTCAACACTGCTGTGTCAGATCACATATCTGTTCCTGTGTACACTTCGGCGTTGAGTCAGAAGCCAATCGCAACGAAGCCGACCTATCAAGTGCAATATGCATCGAAATACAATTCTGTTTCTCCTTCTGCATTCACGACTAAGGTTAGTGCTTGGAAAATTGTTATCTCATACTGAAAGTTTTGAGAACTTAGTGTCTCTGTAATTTGCAATACTATTAGATGTTTATTCTTCCGCTCGTCGATACGTTTGCACCTCGCAGCGCCATCTGAAAGCTCCAGCTGCAAACCACAAGCCATACTTAAAAACGCTCTCTCAAGTTCGAAACTCGATTCACTATAAAACTACAATGTAATCATTTCAGATAACAAAAGGAGCAGCGTACACGAGTCCAGTCACTTCCAAAAAGTTCACCAACTCCCCGTTAGCTAACGTGCCAACGTACGTGCCGCGAGATCAATCGTACGCTCAAGGAAGACAATTCTTGTACACTCAAGCGTACATTGCTCCTACGCAGCCTCAATACGTTCCACAGTTCGTATACACTCAACCGACAGTTTACATGCCCGCCACGCCGGTTTACAGTGACATTTACGCTCGTGCGCCCGCCTACGTTCAGGATAACGCTCTGCAGAGCAGCTCCAAGTACAAAGCTTCCGAACAGTTGGATGCCAGTCCAATCCCTGACGAACTGTCCGGTCCAGTTCTGGTACAGCAAACCAGTCAGAGCGTGTCACAGAACTACGTCAAGGTTCGTACTTCTGATCATCTTTACTCTTTACGTGATTGGAATATTCATGGGTTGATCATTTTCACTGATGTTGGTTACTTTCCACAATGTTTATTATAGTTACATTCCACAAATAACATGTGTTACATATTTAATAATGTGATATGTTACATATTTAATGACATGATATGTTACATATGTGATAACATGATATGTTATATATGTAATAACATGATATGTTACATATATAATAACATGATATGTTACATATGTAGTAACATGACATGTGACATATTTAATAACATGATATGTTACATATGTAGTAACATGACATGTGACATATTTAATAATATGATATGTTACATATTTAATAACATGACATGTTACATATTTAATCACATGATATGTTACATATGTAATAACATGACATGTGACATATTTAATAAAATGATATATTGCACATATAATAACATATGTTACATATGTAATAACATGACATGTTACATATAAAAAGACCAAAGAAGTACAGTAACCAATGACCTCATATGAAAATTATGATCAACCTAAAGGATTAATATGTCCATAATTTTTTAACGTTAATTCTGATAATCCTCAGGATCTCGACGAGCCAAGTGGCGACTTGGTGCCACCTCAGGTAGCCGCACAGAATTTCAAGACCAGCGAAGCACCGTTGCCAGTTTCGCAGGAAGAGGAATCCGTGCCAGATCAGAATCACGTAGGCCTGTCTGAACCCAGGTCTTTGTTAGATTCGTACGTTCCGAGTAAAGTAATCGCCGCACAAGACTCTGCAAGGTAAACTCTATATTCATACGCTCTTGATGGTAATCCTCACGGAAAGATATCATTACAGATATCAGGAGAGGCCAATCAAACTGGAAGGTGGATTCCTGCCATCGAAACAAAACTTTCTGTACAAGAAACGTAAAACCAATTAGGTTACGATCGATGTCGAGATAGAGGAAGGAAATCTCGACGTTCCAGGTATTTGCAAATGACCGTGAAGACATGCCACCAATGCGACAGGAGGCACGCATCTAGTCTTTCATCGAGCGACAAGCGTGAACGTGCATATATACATTTATATACTTTGTTACCTTCGTTTTCTAACGATCGATGAGTGTACGTTTTTGTATGACATTTTTTTAATAAACTCTTAAACGAAACAGTTGTATCGGAAGCATTGTTATTCAGATGGGTAATGACCGACTTCGAGTAATTATTCCAGAAATATCTTCGACACGAATCGGACGTAAATTAGTCTTCCGTACTCGTGCGATGATGAATAATTAGTTGAAATATTCAGATCAGATATTTATCGGTGAATGCGGCCGCGGATGTGGAACTATAGAACACATTAACATCCTAGCTTAATTATGGAATGTACTTTAACTACAATTTTAGTTAATATTCTAATTTTACGAATTTATTTAACAGATATGTAAAATTTCGTTTCTGGAATATCTTCCTTTATTTGCATAACTTCGATCTTTCCCTATTTTTCGACAACTGTTGTCAACTGTTATACCTTATTAGAGAAGCGTTGACATAAGCCGCACGTGCGCCATCGTGCCAAAACGAGAAAGCGGTGCTGCAGGAAAAAGCCAAAGGTGTAGCTTCAAATATTCAGAATAATTTCAAAAATTATTTCAGAAATAGAACAAACTTATCGAGGAGATCTATCACGAAACACAAATTAGAATGAATCTTAATTGTAAGAATCGATTATAAGTTTGCAAGAGTGCAAAGTAGTAAACGAAAGTGTTGCGCTCGAGGACGATTAATCATGGCGGGAAATTGGTTGTTGCTTTCTTCGTGTCGAAACGCTTATGGCGGACGAGCATCGACCACTACGCTACTGGCAGGTGTCTTTCCGTATGTACGAACGTATCGAATCGTGGAATGCCGGCGTGATACAGCGGTGAAACTATAATCGTGGTGTCCCTCTCGCGTTCAAGCGAAGGCATATAAGGTGGGATGCTGCTGCCTCTGCTTCATCAGTTCCAAATACACACGTGAAGGCCGCCAAGCGTACAAGTTTGAGGTCGCCATGAGGATCCTGCTGATACAAGTAAGTAAACTGGTTTCTAGTATTCGCAATTTTCTGTATCATTCAACGCTTTTGAGTGTCCGTGAATTTATTCGACCGTGAATATGAACAAATCCTCCTTTCATTCTAGTTTTGTGTTCCATAGTGGCTATAGAATATTTCAATTTTATGAAACTATCAAGTTAACTTTATAGAGCATGGCAGCATTTCCATTATAACTCGATATCGCGTTTCGTTTTAGTCGGTAATAGCATTTCTACCAATATTGTAATTGGTACATGGCTTTTTGCTGGACGCGGAATTTGCATCTCAAACGGTTAAAGTTTGTACTCTCTACAGAATTTCGTCCATTGATTAGCGTTAATTGACGGTAATTTCTCGAAAGAATTTTACATGATCAAACGTTGATACGATTTACACATTGTCCAACGGGACAGACTGTTCGGAATCGGTCATTACGGAGAAAGTGCTTCTTATTTTCTTTCGTCCACGGTCGCGCACAGGTCCGACGAGTTAGCAGATGCTCTTGAGCAAGTCAGTGAAAGTCCTTGAAGGTATTCAAGGAACTGTGACTCTCCAGCTGTCTTAAAATCTGTTTGTCTCGTTCGTTATTAGGTAACGCTCGATTTCCTATTCGCTCTGAAAATTCTCTAAGGTCCCCTTCTCCCGCCATTTTGTTACGAAACACTGGCGATTTTCAAGAACAAACAATTTCTACCGTGTTTAGACGCGAAAGAGCCTGACGTGATACTTTTCACCTGTTTCAAATAACTTTCATACCAATCTCTCGAAGATCATTAGCGTTACAATATGACGGCGAATCAGGGAGGCAGAAAAAGAAACTTTTATCGCGATAGTGAAACGTTCTTGCAACTTCGTAATAACTTAACTTTAATTCGAAAATCATAAAGAGAGTATTATTCTCAGAAGACTATTTACCGAAGAAAGCGGTGAAAATCGCAAGTGAATATGAAACTTGTATTGACCTCGTAGAAAGGTTTACTTTCCGACAAGGTCAGTAAAGAGTCAAATTTCCCTCAGTATAATTATCAGTTTGCCGAACGTTTAAAAAGGAGAGGAACGCCTTCGAAGAAAGGGAAGTGAAAGCGAAATCATTAGCGGGGCATCGAGCTGTTAAGATTGATAACCGCCCATTCCGTTATTTCACTCTTTTAATCCGTTTCTCGTCGCTTTCAGATCGCCACGATTCTGCTGATAAGCTGCATTAGAAGAACTTCCGGGAGACATTTGTCCAGTGACGATGCTCGAGAAGAAGCGACCACGCCCCACTTCGAGGACATAGAAGACTCGACCGAAGAGTCGGAAGAGGATCCGACAGAGAACAAACTACCGATCTTACCGCCGTTGATTCTTCTGGACTTCGGCAACGACACGGAGAACGCGAATGGCACGGAAGAAAAATCCAAACGCACCGTGAACGGAGGTCTGGGTTACGGCCTCAACTCCCTTCAACCCAGAAGGTACAACTACTATTTCCCTGGCGGAAAGTCGGGCACCATGGTCAGTATCGAGGAGTCGATCAGTCCCTTCTTACCCAAAACGATCGTGGAAAGGGTTCAAAATACCAATCAGAGAACTTATCTCGATAATCGTCAGAATTCGTTCGTTCCTTCGGACCCTCAATATTCGAGGCTGCAACAGAAACAGTCCGTATTCGGTCTGCGAACGAAGCCCCAAAAAGCCAGCGAAGCTTCCAGTTTCGAGACGTACCAGAACGTGGCGACGACCGCGAAACCGGGCTCGTTCGCGATTCAGAATTCAGGGTACGGGAACAACGGTGTCTCCACGCAATCGCCTTTGGCTTTCAGCCCCACCGAGTCCGTCAGATACGTAACTCCGAGTCCCGTGAACTACGCGAGTCCGCACAGCGTCTCGTTCAACTACGCCACAACCGTAAGTCCCTTTTCGAACGAGCAGGCTTACGACCAGAGGCACGTTCAATCTAATATCAATGGCTTCGTGCCTATTTCCCAACCCGAATCATCCACTGCCGCCCCGTTGAGCTACGACTCCCGTTACCAGAGCGGACAGCTGTCGAACAGACCTAGGTACACTGTGGAGAACGGGGTTCGCTACGAGAATAAGGTCTTTTGGAAATATCCGGACGGCCGGGTGTCCGATGTCCCGCCAGCCACCTACGTGGAATATTCCCGTCCTCAGCAAGCTAAATCGCAGCCTCCGATTTACGAACCCACCACGACGGAAAGTAACGTGCTTTCTCAGGGACCCGTGCAGTTTCCAACGGTTTCCGAACCGGCCGGACAGGAGCCAAATCCATTCGTTTCCGCCGAGTCGCTGTCGTCCAACTTGCCCCAGCAACAAGTGTACCGGCTCGGTTACCAGAGTTTAGTGAGGCAGCGGCAGAATGTGAACCTGGCGCGGAAACCCAACAATGTCGCATCTTACTCGTATTCTTCGAGAAAACCTAGCTCTAACTATCAATATCAGCAGCCCAGGTACATGGTGAACAGCCCTAATCCTGAGTACTCCGATAGCTACACGACAGAGGCCACCGTGAACAGCACCACTCCTGAGAATTTGTACGCTGATCGCTCTCGAAAATACCCCTCGAAGCAAAACTATCTGGACAACTTGCTCGCGGAGGAGGGATCAAAGAAGCAGAGCGGTAACAATGATCTAAACAGTTACTCGAATCTCCGTTATTCGGACCTATTGAATTACAATCCGTCCATCTCGGAATACATCAGAAACCCTTCGTCTATTCTGAACGTACGACCCACCTTCGTGCAGGCTGGGAACTCTTTGATACCGGTTATTATACTCAGAGTGGATGGCGCCTCTCCTATTCAAACGAAAGCCTCGCAGAACATTAATTTGAAGGCTTTGCTTCAACAGTATCTCGTTCAGTACGCCAAGAGTATTCAAGAGCTGGCCCAACCGTCGACCTACGATCTCGGCACGGAGCCTCTCGCGAAAGGTCAGAGTTCTGGACAAAGTAAGAGCCCTGTCCTGGATCTGATTCGATTGACGCAAGAGGATGCTCGCCAGATGCCTGCTTATGCCTCGGATACGTATATCGGACGATCCAGTTACGATACCAGCAATTTGGAGGAGTCACATGGACGGTACCAGCAGTCCAGAGGACGACAGAAGGTGAAGAACGTCCAGATCCTGGAGGACCCCAGGTTCCCTTACAGGGCTAAGAACTAGTTCGAAGGAAATTAACCCTTTCGTTTATTAAGATTTCAGAATGCATGAATCTACGGGTAATAGTATTTATGGTAGAAAAATTATGTTTAAGTGTTTCAGCGTAAATTCGTGAAAGGGTTAATCTCCGAGATCTTCAGATATTTCCTAAAGTTGGGCACACGTTTTCACTTTGCATTCGGTGCCATTCGAGCGATTCGATACGGGGTTGTGCAATAAAGTTTCACTGCGAAATGCGCGTCGGTTTTCTCGGATATCGAAAAATCGATGCAGTCGAAGCGACTTGCTTCCTGACCAAATTTTTCGCTTCAGCAAGGTACCTTATAAGCTTAGTTCCTTAAGGATTTTTCACGAGCAATTATGGTTTTGTACATTCCTATGTGATTAAACTATGTACCTTAATAAACAGACTTCCTATTTTTCCTTTCTTTGAACCTTGAACGTACTAGTAAAAATTTTTCAGTCACGATACTCATCTAGCAGTAATTAATTATACGACGTAGTTATTAGCATAGAACGTCTTTCAAGAAAAAGTAAAATCCTGAATTTCTAATGGCTTTCCTTTGTTTTACAATCCACCCATGTAAGGGAAATGCAAATGGAACTTTTCATGAAAGATTTTCATATGCATGTTAATCGGTACATTCTCTTTAATTTGAATACGAGTGAAGCTTGTCACAAGAGTATTTGCTAAGGATTCGTATTTGTACTTAAACAATTAAATGACGCTAGATGTCAACGTTGGAAAAGATAGAAGAAATAATGAAGAACAAGTGAACGCGATACGGTTTGCGAGGATGGCAATTAGCATTAATTGTCTGTTAGGTGTAGACGAACAAACTAAAGCAGCGATAGTCGTAGGGCGCAGTTAATTCCATGTTTTCACAAGGAGAGGCAACGATGATATCTTCGCATATCTTGGCGAGCACGGCAATTAGGTACAAGGCATTAAACTGTGGCGATTGCAGGCAAGCTTTTACACAGAGGATGCTCGAACGCAGTGGCATTGTGGTACACCGACGTTTCTAACGTGTGGAACTGGTTGCATCGCGAGGAGCAAGCGCAGCTGCATAATGCGTGTGTTTCAGAGCGCGTAGAATCCTGCTCGATAAACTATTGACCTAAACTGAATTATTTACAATTTGTACAATTATGATTTCTTCGAACACGTTCCTTCTGATCATTACATTCCAAATTGCTTTCGAACCAAAACCATTCCAAATAAATAAACTTAAGGTAAACTCGTTATAATAAACACACATAAAATTACAGTCCTCCAAATTTTTATTAAATAAAGCACTTTTCGGATATTCGAATTTATGTGTAAAGATACTCAGAGCGACACGCACAATTACCTGAAAAAAATGTGAAGACGTTATCTGTAATTACCAGGGTAATTGTACTTAATTACGCTAAATATTAGCAGATGGAACGCGATACGGTTAAGACTCTCTTCTAGCGAACTCACGGATTCTATAATGATGGGTGGAGGCATTTGCACATGTACTGGACAACAATTTTCCAGCGTTAGTCGCGTGTCGCGAATGAAAGTATCCTCCGGCCAGTGGACTATAGGATAATATATAGAACGATATTTTTCACTTGGTTACCGGAGTGTATAAAGAAAATCGCGTGTCTACTATGTGGCTCAGTTCTCGCATGGAGGTTCACCTGCCAAGGTCTTTTGGATTATAGATACTACATAGAGGCCCGTGATCAATGTGTTCGACGCGAATCTTCGTGACACACGGCCCTTCATCGTGATTATCTAGTTCTTGCATCTGCACGAAAATGTTTCTTCATCTTGTAAGTACGTGACAAAGTGCGAATTTTCTGTGCATGGTGATCGGAGCACGAGCTTTTGACAGCAGTGTATTCTTTAGTGACAATTGGGACTCCCTATCTTCTTAATTCATAAAGTTACGATTTTAATTCGTTCACGTTTTCGTGGCTAGTCTGATCATAGATAGAAAGATTTTGCATTTATTTTCACGCATCTCGAATCACCTTAGTAAGGAAGCAAAATTTGACTGGTACCAAATTTTTAGAGTGTGTCTAAATATGTGTGGTGGAACTGGAGCACTTCCTTTCCCCTTTTCGAGAGATCTGTCTTATTTTACGGCAAAATCGGAAAAATTAATCGAAAGTAAGCCTCGGAGATTTCAATTCGTTTCTCGAGCCATTAAGGATCTTATCGCTGCTCGATTTCACGCTAATTATTTGTATACGACGCAGTCGCTCGGTTATGACCCAACGCTATCAACTAGGAATGTTATTGAATCGGTGAGAGTTTCATAGGATTTGCTCCCGTGCACATTTAGTTCTTGCCCATGACACACGTATGCCTCTCGCATTTTACTTTTTCCAGTCTGCCATTTCTAGGTCAGCCCCTTGACTACCACTTATTTTCGCCGATGATTCCGTTTAGCTTCACCGTTAAGTTTGCAATAACCGAAGCGCTTTCTTCTCTGGGCCACCGATGCCCCATATAATGAATCATTCACGAATGCGTTCAACTACTCGTGCAATTCGATTTAACGCTCCGAGACAAGTCTTCGTTCCAATTATCGTGGAGCTTTAATTGCCCCTCATATTCCAACGGAATGCCCGGTAAGTTAAGATATGTGCTAATAAATTCCTATTGATCGCAGGTTGTTCTGTTGTCGTTGAGCTGGCCGGTAATAGGAAACGCGAACCTTCAGGATGAGGCCTTCGATCAGGTCGCAACTGCGTCGGAAAATGTGGCTCAAAGTGCGAGGGAGCAAAAGGAGTTTCGAGACCAGCTGATACCGTCCATGATAGATACAACGGTTTACGAAAACTCGAACGGTTTCGTGCCTATGTTGGTGTCCTCCACCGATCCTCCAGCGTCCTCGACGGAGGCTACCAACGTTACGTGGGTCAGTTCGAACGAGTCGAGCAATTCGAGCGTAATCCCCGAAGACGAGGATAAACGGGACAATATCGAGCACGATCCTGCTTACTCGACGGAAGCCAGGATATTCTTGAATTTCCCCAATCTAAGCAACAATCGTAGATCTTTCGAATATCAGGCCAGTCAGAACGAGTTCGAGCTGCTGAAAGTTAGGAACGATACGCCCGTAGTGGCCAACTATCCGGACTTTTACGAAGATCCGACGAGCTCCGAGAAGGACGAAACTCGATCGAGACACAGGGAGAATGGACAAAAAATGCAGGATTATGGTTATGGAATGGTATTGAACAAAGACGGTCATTCCTCTTACGAGGACTATTATTCCCGCAATATAGACAAGGAAAAGAAGAGTCAGGTGAAAGCGAACGTCAATTATCATCAGCAAGATTCACTCAGCTACGACGGTCACGGCCAGACCTCCACCAGACAAAACGGGCCAACGACGTACTTTTCAAGGTCGAACCCCGCGAACGCCGCGAAAAACGAGGATCTTTACGACAGCGTCGGTGCGACGTCCCAGATCTCGAACAACCATCACAAGTTCTCGAGACCGGTCGTGGTCGCCGAGCCAGATTACAACTACGACCATCGATCGCGTCAGAAGTCGAACTCGGACGTGGACGATTATCAGACGTCGCGAGTTATCGACTCGGGCAGTTCCGAAGTGTCGCATTACACGATACGCAACAGGGACGGTAGATTCCGAAGCGAGGAAGATTCCAGGGACGTCTCCGACGAGAGGGATTACGTGGAATATACGGAGAGACCCAGAAGGGTGCAGAAGAACAGACGACGTCCTTCCAAGGTGGATTCGAAGCGACTTCCGAAAGAACACCGAGGAGATAGCGCGGAGTACGAGAGCAAAAGACATCACTCCAGGTCGAAGTCTCATCGTCAAAGGGTGAAGAACTGGTTCGACGAAGACCGCCATCAAGATCAAGAGGAGAGCTACGAAGACTCCAGGTACGACGACAGAGACTCGGAACGGCACAAACAGAGCTCGAAATTCAAACCCAGCAGCGCTTGGAACCAGGTATCTCCGAACTTGGAGATTTCACACTCGAACGGCGTGGAAATCGGGCAACTCGAGAAACCCAAGCTCATCGTTCCGGTCAAAGTGAATCTGGTGCCCGTGGCAAACTTCGACCATTCAACCGCTATCGGTAATAGCCAGGGCTTCGACGTGTCGAATGCAGTTTTGCACAACATCGTCACTCCCATTAACACCGTCACCACGTCCTCGCCCGTGATGAGCACCGCTGAAAATCTGGACCCCGATTCGAAGATACGAGTGTCGACTCCGGTGCCGGACATCATCGTCGGCCAGAACAGCTATCAGAACTCGATACAGGCGATTCTTCCGCAGACGAACGATCAGAACAACTTCTCGAGCAATTTCAAACCGCAGTTCATGTCCACGACGGTCGCGCCGGTTTACGCTGTCACTCCGAGTTTGCAAAGTATAGCTGTCCAGAATGTCCACGGTGCGTCCACGCCTCGACCCACTTACGGCGCTTCGAATCAGCACCACTCGAGCCAGGTGCAGGCGAACGTGCCACAGCTGATGGTACCTCAGCCGACTCTTCAAACCTACCCCACGTTGTTGCAAACGCCAATTCCCGGCTCGAACTTCAATATTCAGGTGAATCCTCATGGCATGCACGGACAAAACTTTATCGATAGCAACTTACAGATGCAGTCCGTGTCAACGATGTCCACGGTAGCGCCAACGCAGATACCCGTTACGAAGTTTAGCCTGCTGCCAGAATCGCAAGGCAAGAAGACTCTGCTTCCGTCCAACACGAACTTCGTGGGCGCTGCCAATGTGGCTGTCGCGCAGAACGATCAGAGGCAGTTGAACGGTAATTCTTACTACTTGCACAACTCGTATCACCAGCAAGTTAAACCGCAGATGCAGGGCAACCTGTATCAGCAGGTGGTGAAGAACGCGGCACCGAAGACCAAAACTTACGTTCAGACGACACATATACTGCCAGCCCTGTTGCACCCCTTTCCAACCATCGCCACGCTGTCCAGCACGCCCCAAGTTTTAACGGAACATCAGAATCAACAGTACGTGAAGATTCAGAACACCGATAACCACTCGCTGAGGAAACTGCCGTCTCTCATGTACCAAAACATCGACAACGCGGGCAGCCATAGTACTAGCAGCGTTAACGTGGTCAACGCGTATCCAGGCGCCACGAAGCTCACCGACACGGCTCATCTACCGTACGTCGGCACCGGGAACGTCGAAATCTTGAACCCGAACATCAAACCCAGTCCGCTCGACACTGCCGTCGTCAATTCCTACGAGGCGATGCATTATCCAGCTACGGTGTTAACCACCTCTATTCCCATGTTCACCACCACCAGCTTAGTGACCGCCAGGCCCGCCCTGTTCTCCGCAAGCACCACAGAATCCGCCAACGTGCAGAACCTGGTGAATTCGTTGACGGAGATAGGCTCGAAGAACAATCAGCAATCGGGAGATTCCAAAGCGTATCAGTCCCTGGACAGACCAATGTTCGATCCCATGAACTTCGTCCCGAATTCGGACCTGGTGAAGAGCCAGAGCGACCTGAACAGCAAGCTCCACGCTGCTGAGCCCCTGCAGCCGGACCTGAACCTCGTTCCCTTGATCCCAGGAGGAAATTTCTTTAAGCCCTCCTTTACGTTGCAGAGTGATCTGCTCGTCAAACCGAAATTGAATTTGGATTTAGACAATTATGCCGAGCAGATGTTCAAGGAGTCCCTGAAGACTATGTACAACACTCAGAAGTGGAACAACGATCGCAAACCGGGGAACCAGGGTCGACAAAACGCGTCGGACTTTTTGGATATCGCTAAATTGAGGAACGAAGTGCAGCGATTGAAAGCTTATCTGTTCGAGGCGAAGAAGAACAAGGACCATCTCGAAGGACATCCAAGTGAAACCAAGGTGCAGACGGCAGAGTTGCCTTCGAAAAAACCTGACGATTTCTTGAATGCCTTAGAACAGATGTTCCAAAAGCAGCACTCGGAGTCGCACTCTCATCACGGGAAGAACAAACCT
Source organism: Megachile rotundata (assembly GCF_050947335.1). Taxonomy (NCBI): domain Eukaryota; kingdom Metazoa; phylum Arthropoda; class Insecta; order Hymenoptera; family Megachilidae; genus Megachile; species Megachile rotundata. The sequence goes on from NC_134996.1 coordinate 12,483,415, forward strand.
AGGCACCGAAGACCTGAGCAGGACAAGCAGAAAGAAGCGAAAGGTGAACGCTTTAAGGACTCGAAGCATCCTAAGGACTTCATGACACCGCCAAAGCCGTATCGTTCGAAGGGACACTTCCATGATAAACCAGGGAAGAAGAGACCATACTCTGGACCGAGGTACCATCACGGTCATTATCATGGACCGAGGTCATACCCGAGGCACCATTTTTCTCATAAAACGAGCGGACCCGAAGCTTTAGGGTCGAACCACGATCCAGTTTACTCTGACGGCTTTTTACATCGCGAGGCACATGATTCGAGGAGAGGTCGTCCGGAATTCAGAAAAGGTCCATTGGATTCCTATTCATCGTTCTCCGCGCCCTTACCCGACAAGAATGGTCCGTACAAAGGGTTTAAGCAACTGAAAGGAACAGAGAACGTCAATCAGTCGAAGATGCACAATTTGATGGGGATGTGGATGAAGAACAAGCAGCTGCCCGAGGGGAACCCGAGCTACTTCCGAGACCAGGAGCAGCTGAAGAGGTTCTTCGAGGACGAGAAGCAACGATTACAGAAACAATTCTACGACGATACTTTTAAGGATTACTCGTTCAAGAATTCGGAAGGTTTCGATAGGAGGTCCCTGCCACATAACAGTAAAGTTTGATATTGTTGGTAGTAGAATTGATTTGGAATATGCGGTTTAATCTTACAATTCCTGGTATTCGTTAGAATTGTATATTGTCGATTACCAAGAATACAGTGTTGTAAGATTAAACTTTTACCTTTTTTTAGTGCAATAGAACATAGACAGTAAGTGTTGTGTTTTAAAAAATTACGAACCGTTCAAAAAGTCGAGACTGAATAAAAGATTTTTAATCGTGTGTCTTCAAGGTGCTAACAATTTATTGTATATACTAATTATAATATATAAACGGAATGTGCAAAAGTAGTTTCGTCCTTTCTTGTCTCCTCCTCGCTTTTGAAGTTACGTAATTAAATTCTGAAGTCTAATATAAACAGTTTGTGATACTTTCACTGAAAAAATTAACAAGATAAATAAATTTTATGGAGCATCACGATATATAGCTCTCGCTTTTTCTGATTTCTCACCGGTTAACGGATAAATTATCGCCAATTATAAACATCTCGTAAACTACAATGTCTCGCGTGAAATACCAGAGCGGAGTGAAAGCGTTTTAGACGAGAAAGATTTGACAGAGACCTTGTTATATTTTCACTTGCTTTATGAGGTGCGCAAGAAAGTGTGAAGATTTTTCTAACCGGTGCCTATTCAAAAGGGCCTTCTTTTTCCAAAAAGAAATTTCACCGTGTATCTGTTTTATAGACAGATTAATAAAGAAGTCAACGTTCACGAACAACAGCTACAACTTTCACTGGAAACGACAGTCGGTGAGCAATTAGAAACAAATTTTTTACAACAATTCCAATCTACGACGTCGTTCGGAATATGCTCGGGCAATTTCCTGGAAACAATGACCGATAATTGTGCTTCCAGCTTTCTTTATCAGTATTCTTAAAATTCGCTTGTCCACGCACTGCGAGTAATTTGCCTAATCGATAAGTAATAGACGGTAAGGCGAGATTGATTAGTTGGGCTTCCTCGAACGTCGTTATTAAGAAGATTGCAGTAACTGTGACGGATGCCATCGACCGAACCGCAGCCACGAAACCGGGGAATGCAACGTTAACTAGTTAGGTCGTTGACACTTAGGCATCAGGGAGAGTAGCGGAGATTTGACGCGGTTTTTCTCGACACGCTTTTTGTTAATCGTAGAAAACCCATTCGGTTGTCTCGCATCACTAATCGCTGAATATAAAAGATCATCGAATCCCGATCGCAGCCAGTTAACAGGCAACTTTGGTAACCGTCTGTGTCCATCGAATCGATGCGATGCTGGTACGTCTAATTCGGCGCCATTTTCTCTGGGACTCCTCGCCTCAACTTCGTGAAACTTAATCGAATAATTCAATCTATTGCAGATATTTCCGGTCGCTTTGATCTTGGCGGTTTTGGACACGACTCTCGGGGCAGAGTCGACTCCTAAGAGGGGACTCGAAGATGATAAGTCGCGGTACAGTGCAAACGTGCGGGGCGATAAATCGCACAAGAGTGATAAAGTTAGGCAAGAATCGGACCGAAAATTTGACGGGTCGTTAGCTTACGACGAAATGCTGAGAAAGCTGCTGCCGTATGCCAATTTACGACACGAGTCTCAAAGCGAGCCGTTCGACAAGTTATTCACCATGACAGCCAGTTACAAAGTTGCCAATGATAAACCGGTGAAGCAAATCGATTCGTTCAATCAGAACACCGAAGGTAAGACTTGTTGAAAGTAAGACTTTGTTTAAACTAACATAACTACAGCATAACCTGTTTTCAGGTGCCTACGGTGCGTTTCCAACCTTCCCGTACCAGTTCAATCAACCATTAAAATCTTCGGACGCGTACACGCCGTATTTCCACACCAACGGCAGAAAAGCAACTCCTCAAAACAATCAAGACCTCTCGACGTATTTGACCAGCTTTCAACCGCTGTTGAACCCTACGGACTATCGATTCAGTTTCGTGGGCAAAGCTCCGAAGGTGAATAACGTGCAACAGAATTCGCCGTTCCTGTCGCCGTTCTCCAGCTTCCACAGCCAAATGGTCCCAATTTCGACGACCGTCAACAACCCACAATTTCCGCAGTACAAAGGGGCGAGCATACAGGTTTATCCGGCTGTTGGCGGATTTTCAACGGCTGCTTATCAGCCTCTTCAAGCACAGCCGCAATTGCACTTCCAACATAATGCTCAACGCGTGCAACCTGTTGGGGGTCGTCAGTCACCCTCGCAGGAAATAAGAAGCGACGTGGAGATTATCGACAAGCATACGACTCCTCCTCCGAAGGACGACGATGAAGATGAAGGTCTGTTCTTAATATTTGATCGTTGAACTCTTCTGACGTTCTTGTTTTTGTAGGTCACGCGCCGCATGACAAGGAATACAGTCCCGACGACGATTACGAGGATAAGGAGAGATTTAAAGCGCCTCGAGTGGAAGGAGACTTTAAGCCCTCCATGTCCTTCCCTTTTAAACAGTACGACGAAAAGTTCGGCAAGTACCAGGAAGAGGAAATTGATGAGGAAGATGAAAAGAGTAAATATGAGAGCAAGGACACTTCTTCAAAACCGTATTATAGCAAACAAGAAGAAGACGATGGAAGCTACGAGAGGCAAGAAACTGAAGAATCGGATTATAGACCTAAAAATTATGAGGACTTCGATGAAGGCTTCGAGTCATCGTATAGAAAGAAACCCAAAGAACGTGAGTATGCAATTTGAAGGAAATTTGAGGAACAGAAAATATGATTCATAATTGCAGGATACGTTCCGAAAGAATCGTCCAGAAAAGGCGAATCGGGTGATCCATCCACTCAAGAGAATCGAATGAGTTTCAGGTATCACAGAGTCCCACACGGTTTCCAAGATAACGAAGGATATGGTAGTGACAATTTAGAGAGCGTAGTAGAACATGGAGCTTTCGGATATAGGATACCCAAGGAGACTAGAACTGCAGGCTAAATATAGTTTTTACAAGAATTGTTTAGAATTTGTAACATAACCCGTTGTTATTTGTATCGTTATGTATATTTGTATATAAGTTATACACATTGAAACATTGAAGAGCATGACACAATCGAAAATTAATTTCAAGATGACCTTCGGTCAAATAAGCTTTCCCTCGAAACACTAAAGACACGCTAGGTAATTTCCGGGCAGTGTTTCAGTGATTGTACAGCGAAATAAATGGTCATTGAACAATAAAGACCTGCAATTTCTTTGTATCCCGTATTTACTTTACCTTAATAGCTTTAATTGATCGTCATTAAATCATCGCCACGAATTTCGATCTGTATATATACCGGTCCTCAGAACCGGAGACTTCAGTATCATCAATAACATCATCCACAGCTGTTCCGAGATGAAGACTGCGACGGTAGGGTAACTTCGGACTTTTCATATTTCATCTTCCGAAGTGACGTTCTTTAAAATATCGACAGATCATTATCGCCCTTGCCTGGGCAAGCATAACAGAATCAAAATCGCACTCGAGGAAGGAGAAACGGGGAGTTGCATTGTTGGGACCATCCGGTTACGACTTCTTTGGGGCTGTGCCAGTATTTTCCACTGGTCCATGGGCACCCACCAGCTTCGGATCTGCCCCGTGGAGCTCCTCAGGCGTTCCTGATATTCCTTTGACGCAGGTTCAGGCTCAGGCTACTCACGACGTTGCTCTTCAGGTTCACAAGATATATTTTTACAGAATATTAGACCTCGATAAAAATTGGACCTCGAGTTCGAATTTTTTCTCTCGAGAGAAATTTCATATTAATGAGAGAAATTTCGTGTTAGACATTGAGAGATTCCTCTTCCGCGACTCCGAACATCGCCTATCCGCCAGAAGTCCTCAAAGCCATCCAACAGGCCAAGGAAGCGAACCACAACGTGAACATAGCTCAGCAAAGAGTCGCCGAGGCCAAACAAGTCGCCGTTCTTCAGCAGAAGGTCGCTCTAGCGAAAGAAGCCGCCGCAAGAGAAGCTGCAGCGAGGTAAATAAATTTTATTAAGGGTTCAACCAGTTTTCGCGATATGACCGATCCATAGATCCCAAGAGATAACGTCGTCTGCCGAGTCGGAGGCTAGGGCCAGCGCGAAACAATTAGTGGCTACCCAGCAGAGATTGGCGTCGCTGAAGGATGCAGTTGCAGCTGCTCAGAGGGTGGCTGCTGCCAGGGAGGCTGCTGCAGCGGCAGCGATTCAGCGAAATGCAGCTGAGACTGCCGCTCAACTGCAGAAACAGGATGTCGACAAGCAGATCAGTCAGAGCGAACAGGAAGCAAAGGTACGTGTACGAAACGTTTCAGTGATCATGATTGATCCGTGTATTCGATTTACAGGAAAAAGATATAATCGCGGCTAAGGAGAACGCTGTGGCGAATGCCGTTCAACTTTCCGCTCTGCAGAAGCATCATCCATGGAATCGCTGAATATCAAAAAATTTTGACATATCATTTATTACACGGTGACGGTTTTTGTTTGTAATCAATATTGTTATCAATAAATATTTTTCCACAAATACTGACTTGTAATACTGTCTCTATTTTGTGTATTTGTATATTGTATCTAAGTATAAGTGTGCGTGTGGACATCAGTCAAAGATTATCTAACGAATCGTGACACACTTATGCTAGGTCATATCACAGGGTTTAGAATCGGTTTCCTGAACCGATTCCAGACAATACTCCCGGGAAGTGAAAGTTACGGGCGTGATTCCTTTCGTAGGAAGACAGTATCAAAGAATGCAATATCAGTGTCCAGTTACGTGCAACGCCCGTAGTGGCTCTCCTACGACCGGGTTGGATAAACTCTCTTTGTCGGATTTGCCGGCGTCCTCTCCGAGTCCTTTCACTCGCCTCTTTCTCGACCATCTCCTTTCTCCCCTGAAACCCTGTCCCGCGAATCGGGAGTAATTATGTGGGAAGAAAGTCGCTCGATCAAAGTCACTCGATCTGGGTCCGGTCACTGCCATCCTTGCCCCATGACCGCTCACGGTCAACGACCTCCGACCCTGACGAAAACCTCTGACATTTACTCTATCTGATACCTTTGACATTTACTCTGATTGCTAAATTTTTCGATGACAGGTGAGATTTGGCTTTCGATGGTTTTGGTTAAGGAAAGGTTTTTAATGAAGGAGGAAGCGATACAATCAGTTCGGTGAAGGAGGTTCGAGTAACCGTTTCTCGGACAGAAATCGCTATTTTAATGATCGGAGCTCCTCCTTTCACGACGAACCGACCAATACTTTCATCGATCCTACTTTTTCGGATCAACTTCTTTTCGCCTTTTACCTCATCCAGTTTTGTTTTCTTTACTTTCTTGTTGCGTGAAAGATCGCCTACTCTCACTGCGTCTAGGCGTAACTCGAACTTTTTGCAACCGACCGTGTCACGAAAGTGACCCATCCTACTTTTAACATTCGAAAAATTTCGATTATATGTAACCGGTACAAGCTGAAAGGATGGTACAAAAGTTTCTCCTTTTGATAGGCACTGCTGCCCACAGCGATATAAATCCAATAAATAATCTAGCTTTAATCGTTTTTGATCAAGTACGGTCGATCTGAATCGCATGCCGGTGACATCGCAAAATAGGGCAAAACGGAAGAAAGAGATTCTCGCCGTAGGAAAGGAAATCGCTTTCGACGCCAACGAGGCAGGGAAAGATCACGATCGGTCCGCATGGGCGTTCACCACGTTCACTGATCGCGTTTAGTTAGAAAATCTTACGCTGCATTCCGTCAGCGATTCTCGAGGAAGATCGACCAACGATCCGGTCCTCTGCTCTCCTGAATTTTCATTCGGTTCACTCTCGTGGAAAATCCCCCAAAACTTCCTAACGAAAGAATAGAAAGTCAACGTAGGACTAACCGTTAATTTCCCACGACCCAGACTCACCCTCTGGAATTCTCGGTTTCATCAACTCTCAAAGTCTGATCCGAGACGATTAGAAACAACGGTGTCGTGTTTCGTCACACGGGCGTATTTCCTGCAGACGAGTGTCGGATATGAGCTCGAGCATGCAAGTCCGGTTTCCAAGAGAGAGATCATCAGTGCGTCTAGGAAGGGGAGAGGGAGAAAGCGTATAAAAGGGATCGGTCCATCGTCAACTACCCGTAGTATCCGTATGCGTTGCTTTAACCAGCGTTCTTATTAAACGTACCAAAAAAAAAAAACGAAATGTTTCCTTTCCCCTATAACGTAAGTAAAACAGACCGGCTAAAAATTCGGAAGTGTATCGTGCAGGACTCGTGAACGGAATCGGTGAAAAGTGACTATTGTTTGCTCTCGCGTATCTTCTCCGAACATACAGCTCAATATACATTGTTGAGGGCTCGTAAAGCCGCTAGCATTATGGCCTCCATTCGTCTCTCGCTTTATATTCATGCTCCGAAACAGAGTTACGATCGCGAACGTTATCCTTGCCAACGAGTGATTTACCAGCGTTTGCTGACAGAGTTTACGACGTATAGACCGGCATTCTTTTCGCTACAAATATTCCATTGTTTTAGGTACTTATGGTGTGTCTAATCGCGCAGCACGCGTTAGGGAGCATCGAAACGGGGTCCGATGGATGGCAAGGGTAAGGCTGAATTTTTATTCTCTCCGGAGACGTAATTAACCGCAATTAATTTGCAACAGGGTAGCGGCTAGTACGGGTTACGATTCAGGACACGGCGTGGAATTGGGACACGTGTCGGGTGGAGGGCTCTACGACGGCCTGTCTAGTTATGGTTCCTACGGAGGTGGCGGTATCGATCACGGACTGCACGGAGGACACGTGCAGCATCACTATGCTCCAGCTGTACCAGTCAGCGAACACATAGAAGTCACGAAACCAATACCGATACCTGTCGTCAAAAACGTCGGTAAGTTTCCCTCATCGATCATCCTTGCATAGCTAATTGTTCGCGTGGAACTAATGTAATTACGTTTGTTTATCAAACTTCTTTGGAACACGTGTGCTCGATAGATTTTATTCCACGTAGGGCAAACTTTGGTGCAACATATCTTTACTAGACTTACATTTTATTAATGCTGCAATTTCTGTCACTCTCGATTTCTGTGGAAAGACTGAAATGCTTTTTGTTTGGACAGGTGTGCCGGTAGCGCAACCGGTGGCGATAGCAGTTCCACATCCAGTGGCGGTGGGTGTACCGCAGCCATATCCGGTGCACGTACCGGTCCCAAAGCCCGTCGCGATCCCAGTGGTGAAGACGGTCGCGGTACCGGTGGAGAAGAAGGTCCCGTTTCCTGTGGAGAAGGTGATACCCGTTCCAGTAGAGAAACCCGTGCCCATAACTGTGGAAAAACACATACCTGTACCGGTAGAAAAACCGTACCCCATTCATGTGCCAGTTTACAAACACGTGTTCCACCGGGTGAAGTCTTACGGACACTCTTACGGCCACGGCTGGAGCCATTAAACGTTACATCACGACACCGCTGAAGGATGCACGCTTATAAACCCGCCCACAAACGAGAATATATAAGTTGTTCGTGTGTGGCGTTAGGCACGCGACACGACACGCGACGTCCTCGAGTCGAAGAGATCGATGGAGCGTCGACACACGAAGACGAACGAATGTCACCGATTATTTATGCTTGTTTGTTTTGTTACTTTGTTAGCGAATAAAATTGATTGATATTTTTATTAAACCTACGGCTCGTTTATCCTCCTCCCCCTGCAAATTAATGCTAGTTGATCGATTACCGTGGCAACAGCTTCGCTGAAAAACCATCGATCACAACTCCGAGAGATAATTAATGACTCGACGCGCGGAAAATTCCATTCGTTTTCTTTCTTCAATTAGAGATACGGCACAATTATAGCAGTGGACACCGTCTCCTTTTTATTAAGTTTGCTACGAGCTGCACTTTCGATATAATCGTTAAGATCGCGTGAGTTTCCAAGGAAATTGCCGCCGCAATTTAAGTCACGAATTCCCACGTATCTCGTCTCAACCTCGTAATTATCATAATTTGCTGGATAATAATGATCGAGAAACGTAATTTACACTTAGATGTATTTAAAGACTTTCGTTATGCTCTCTCCACAACATTTGCGAGCATAACTTGATCGGATTTGTCGCTACTCGAATTTTGCACTTAATTACAGAAACGGAGACGTTATACTCTAGCAAGCAAGTAGTAAAATGTCCAAGAAATGTCAGTAGCGACTGTTAACGCGAATGTGTGAAAGCGAATTGAAAGCACTGTTTAACATGCGGTATACATTGAAATATTCTACAATATATTCTTAAAGCGAGGTACAATTGCCAAGTTTCGAACTGCGACAGAAAAGGAAAGTTAGAGGTTAGATTGCTGCATCTTCCGCGAAACTTCGATCAAACATAATCGCAATTACTTAATAAGAAAGTCATCGAGAGAAACGTACCGATGGTAACAGACAGGTCGGAGAACCTTTGAATCTGCAGTATCCTTGAAGGTGAATTGACATAACGGTGGGCGTGGTGTTAAATCTTCAGGAAAAATGGTTACAGGCGGGCAATCACCGGCGATTGGAGCAAATGTTGAATTCACATGGTGCCAGGGAATTCGTAAGAGCGGCCAATGCCTAGGACGTGCTCGCCGAACCGATTGCCGCGAAACAATTGTACTGGTCGGCTGGCAATTCGCTGGAACGATCCTTTGGACTAAACTACATCCCCGACAGTGAAAGGCTCGGCGGTATATTAAGACGAGCAATGAGCATAGATGTATCAGTCGCTCAAGGAACTTCTGAACAGTGCACAGTATATGCATATAAACATGAATCCAATCGTGAGTAAAATCGGACTATTTTCTCTTAAGCACCGTTTCTCTTAGAACATATTTGTCCAATCTAAGATTTATTTGTCCAAGCAAAGAATTTGTCCACCTCAACAATTTAATACACTCATTTATACAACTTGACAATTGGATCTTACCACTGAATTAACTTCTATTTCTATTTAAAGTTCAAATACAACTCCATTCACCGCGTTCACTTTCATGAACCTTACCTTGAACGTAGGTGCTGCTTTCTCTGGTGTCCTTGGCCACGGCCGCGCCGCTGATCGTGAAACAAGATCAAAACGACCAACAGTACCAACTTTACGGCGGTTTCCAACCGCTGGAGAGGTCCGACCACGAGAGTCTTGGCTCTTCTTCGGGTGGAAGTTACAGCAGTGACTATAGCGGAGGCGGCGGTTATGGCGGCGGCGGTTATGGTGGCGGCGGTTATGGCGGCGGCAGCTACGGCGGTGGTTACGGCGGTGGCGATTATGGCGGCGGAGAATACGGCGGTGGTTACGGTGGCGGCGATTTCGGAGGTGGCCACGTCGCGAGCCTCGAAGGATCTTCCGGAGGACATCTGGAATCGTCCGGTGACCACTTGAGCTCGGATTACTCTTCCCTCGGCGGCGGTTACGAGGGTGGCGACGAGGGCGGTGTTTCCTTAGACGGTGGCCACCACAGCGTGGTTCAGAGCGTCCCTGTTTCCGAGCACGTCGAGGTGACGAAGCCCGTGCCCGTTAAAGTGGTCAAGCATATCGGTAAGTCCGGAAAAATAATGATTTTGGAGCGGATCGATAAGTTTGTTTAATTTTTAGGGGTACCAGTTCCTCATATCGTGAAGATTGCTGTACCCCACCCCGTGCCAGTCGGTGTGCCCCAGCAGTACCCGGTTGCGCACCCGGTGCCAAAACTGGTGCCGGTTCAGGTGGTGAAGACCGTAGCTGTTCCTGTGGAAAAGAAGGTTCCGTTCCCTGTGGAGAAACATATTCCAGTGCCTGTAGAAAAACCGATACCCATCACGATCGAGAAACACGTGCCCGTGCCGGTCATCAAACCGTATCCCATTAAGATCCCCATCTACAAGACGATCTACCACCACGCGAAGAAGCATTAGATCGTCTCGAATCATTAGATCTCGGACGTTCACCGCTTTTACTCCAGGGAGCAACCCTGACAGGATCGCCGTGAAAGTCAAGCATAAATGATTCCGCGAAGGTGTAACGACTGAGCTTTTCTCTGTATATATGTTAAAAATTGTTACTATTATCTGTTTATTTTTTATTTTTATAAATGTTGCTGTTCTTGTTTTTCCAATAAAATGATTGAAAAATTAACGAGTCGCTATTTTCCCGGTGAAAGTTCGTGAAAATCCCTCCGCTAGATGCTGCCAGATAATTCATCTCTGTATTAATGTACAGGAAGCAGTTCCGCGTTAAAAACAAACCAATAATGTAGATGAGTTTCACTGTCGCAAAACATGATCTTGATGCAAATGCGTTTCGAAGGAGCACTCGGTGTTTGTCGAAACTCGATAATTTTGATGGAAAAACTTTCCACGCGGATCAAATGATTTTCCTGCTGTTTCGATTGCCGCCGTCGCACCTGATGAATCCGATTTAACATGCTCGAGATCATAATCGAAACTTTCACTGTGGTATTTTCGATACATCAGATTCCATAGAAAGTGAACGCTCGATTTAGAAAACGATTGTCAGGATCAGCCATTGTCAACGGCGAAGACGTGGGACCAGGATAATAGGAACTTTACCTCATACATTCGCGTAACGTAATGATAATTAACGGAGCAGGAAACTTTTTAAACTTTCCATTTACTTTGCATAACAAATGCAACAGACTCTTCCTGGATCTTCGTTATAGTTGGAGGGAAATTTCAGGATGGCTATATAGGCAAGGTGGCTGTATAGTCAAGGTGGTTATATAGACAAGGTGGTTATATAGTCAAGGTGGCTATATAGTCAAGGTGGCTACATAGTCAAGGTGGCTATATATGGAGTTAAGATTGTTTTCATTACAACAGTAGACCATGTGTTAGATTAAGTGGCTACATATGTAAGGATTGAGAGATTGTCTTCATCGCAGCAGTATTAGAATGTCACGAGCACATGTGAAAGTACATGTGAAGGTAAAGTCTTGACTTCTTTGACTTCCCTTTCAAATATCCAGTTTCACCAACTGAATGTGTGATATGATGTGTGAATATAACCAAATGATATTGATTACAATGTTATTAGCAAAATGACACCAAGGAGATTTAACTCGGTATAAGAACAGTACTTGTTGATTCGATGTAGTATTAATGAACTTTGTAATTGGGTCCATTTCCTCAGCTTCCGCCTTATGGCTTCCGTCACGCTCGCTTGCTTCGTTAGCAACATTGTGCTTGCAACTGATACCAGGAAGCAGGAAGTCCGCTTATCGGCAAAGTACGCTTAATACGAGCGTATTAAATCACGACATTCCGAGTTACGATGCGAAACAGAAAGGAACAATCGAGACATCCTAACGAGAGCAGGAAAAGAGCGGACAAAGTGGGTTGCTCATCGCGATGCTAACGAAAGACGGAAATCCTGCGTTATGTAACTGATCCTAGGGAGAAATGTAACTTGCACGGTGAAGGTGTTGAATACGGTTTCTGGGAATAGTGGGGTTGTGTCTCCTGCTATATAAACTGACTACCCGACGAATTTGTCTCGAGTTGATCTTTTATTCACGCAGTCACAGAATAAGAATAGAATGGAAAAACTCGTACGTGTCCTCGTCTACCTCTTATCCCGATTATGCTAGTAATCGATAACTATGTCCTGTTTAAGATCGTGGTTCTGGCGACCGTCGGGTTCTGCTGGGCCAGCGAACTGGAATTGGGAGGTCATGGACTGACTTTGGGGGAAATTGACGTGGGTCACGGAGGAGGGATCAGCTTGGATGAAATAGGTCTGATTGTGTAGTAGACTATTATTACCACCTCACGCTAGTCATAGCACAACGTTGTCAGGTTGTCACTGCATATTAGTCTCAGATCTCGCTACATATTAGTCTCACATATGCGGTCACATATTAGTAATCAGATCCTCCGAAATTATATAAAAGAAATTTCATTTTTCATGAACGTATTTTCACATAATACGTTCGTTTTATTGCATCAGGAGGATTGGAGCACGGGGGTGGTCTGGAGAGTTATGGAAGTTACGGAGGAGGTTATGGAGGTGGTCATGGAGGTGGTCATTTCATACCCGTTGTTAAAGAAATTGGTACGTAAGTTACTGCTGACCGAAATTTAGGACTTTGCACCACATACGCTTTATTGTAACAGGAATCCCAGTAGCGAAGAAAGTTCCACTGTTCGTGCCAAGCTTGCAAGTTCAGTCCGTTCCCCAAAGCTATCCGGTTCCGGTGGTCGTGCAGAAACCCGTGCCATATCCGGTAAACGTTCACCATCAAAATTTTATTATCGTTCTTTACGGTCCTAACGCAATTTTTTCCAGGTGGAGAAACAAATATTCACAAAGGTGGAGAAGAAGGTGCCCACCCCGATAGAGAAAATCATACCAGTGAAGGTTGAGAAGCATGTCCCATTCCATGTGGTGAAACACGTTCCTGTACCTGTGCCAAAACCTATTCCCATCAAGATCCCAATTTATAAAACGATCATACACAAACACAAGGGCCACTGAGAGCACTCGGCTAAAGTTATCGATTCGCCATTCGTTGTTGTAACAATATCTCTGTAATTACACACGTTGTTATATGATTCTGTATTTTCGTTGTTTGTTAATAAATGTATCAATGACCAAATTAATTAAGCTTTCATATTACTGTTGCCTATTATTGACATGGTCGAACGTTTACATAATCATGATTTGATTTCGGAATAACATACGCTGGAAATTGTGTTGACACATGGATTACATTGTACATATTTTATTTCTAATTAATATATTGTATTGAAAGATTTGTTATGTTAACTATTACAGTGTATTCTGAAATTTTAAATGGAACAATATCTCCACTGTGTCAAAGTTACTTTCACTAAAAGAACACCACGTTTAAATGTCATAAACTCGCTAGTTCTGAGAGAAGATAGAATAAGAGAAGCATTATAAAAAAGCAGACATTCGTTTTAAACTCGCTACAAAAATGGCGATTCAAGTTGCATCGTTAACAAGGTTGCGAACATTGTAATCCCGCAATGGCCATTGTTTTGCGAAAGGCACTTAAAGCTAGCTGTAAGAAATAACAAGGTTGCTGGTATTTGCAAGAAAACTCTCTGTCAATGTTACGATTGATCACAAGTCATTGACGACGAATAATGCGAACAAATGACTTCTGATCTCGGTGCCATAATGTTACGTTAATGAGGCGTTGCGATTATTGGTCACTGCCTTAGAATAATGACGACTCAAGATGCGGAGGAGAAAGGAGATCGTCGCGTGCTGAACAGCGCTCAGTTAGCGAAAGTAAATGCAACGATTGCTTTCCTCTGTCATTGACCTTCGTAAATTCGACTGTCAGACCACTGAAAGGACGTTCGAAGAGAATGTAATCTAAGTGAAACGATACAATATTATCTGAAAAAAAAAATTGCTACGATGTTGGCGAGAGGTGTGCTTTTACGAAGGGAGTGTCTAACATACTTTCACTCTCCGCCGAAAATTTGTAACACCGGAAGCGAGGAAAATGGCTGCAGAAAAACTAGCGAAAGGTGCAATGATGATCTCGGTAATTACAGCAATGTAAAAGGAGGAACACGCTAAAGACGCGCACATTTTTTCGTCCAATTTCATAAAAATGCGGTAAATAGTTTTTTGCGGAGAAATCTGAGCGGGATTCGTCAAACTGGGCGCTGATGGTCGCCGCGCTAGAAAAAGTAGAGAAACGATGCAAAAAGTGGTCAGGAAGAAAGTTTAAGCGACTAAGAAACGAACGACGACAGATTCTCTCGACGAGTCCAGACCAATCGCAAACTTTAATCCTCCAAATGAAATACAAACGATGTTATCGGAAAACTCTGTTTCTCCGGATCTTAATTACGTTCGATTTCTGTTTATTTCCGTTAGTTCGAGAAACGGATTGAATTATCCAGAAGTCTTAGACAAAAGTGCTCTTATTTTGTAATAATTTACAAGTTTTATAAATTTAAAACCTGAGGACTCACTCTAGAAAATCCTAGTCAACCAGATCGTTTAATGTCCTCAATCGGAAAGATTTCCTCGTTGACCAACGAATCGTTTTGCGGTTTTTCAGCGATCAAAGGGAGACACGATCTCGAGTGCTAAACGATCCCCAGGAAGAACGATATCATCGCTAAAACAATTTGAGCAAAGAACGTTAATGGCGTAGCTTGTTCGCCCGTGGGAAATAACCAAACGTTCTTCTCGAGATACACGCCGCTATCGATAGGAAAGAACAATAGGAAAAAAGAAATAAGAGGTAAATGGCTTCAGAAAGGTGAACGTACCGAAGGGATCAGTCGATACAAATGGCGAAGCATTTATAATCGTAGCCGTTGATTAATATGAGCAGCTAAAATTGATGGAGCTACTTTCCTTCCGGGTCAGAGGTTTGCTTTTTTGTGGACTCAAAATGAACAAAGGAGAGCGGATGTTCTTGAACTTTGAACGTCTCGACTTGACTCTTTAACCTAACATCGCGTGCCATTAACGAGGATCTAGTTTCTTTTCGTTCTAGCAAATGAGACAAGAAGTCTTTGAATTTGGAATATTCGGAGTTTGCGGTCGCATCAAAATTCCGGATAAACTTTCCACCACGAAACAGACGGACTCTCGTCCAAAGCTATTACCATATTACATATTATCTGTATTCGCGTTCGCATTAAATTCCTGCCGTAGTTGCATTTAACTTCTCCACTCTCGTGTCCCAGTCGCCCCAAGGCATCAGGGATTAATATACGCGTTAGCAAATAAACCACATTGCATTCTGATATTATCTCGACCACGGGATAACGTCATGTAATTAAAATTTGAATCAAGACCGAAACATATACGAGCGTTCTGATAAACACGCGTTAATTGTTTATGTAGGTCGTGAATTTACGGATCGTACTTCCTACTCTCGCCATTTGTTCAAGCTTTTACAGGAACAAAGATCTGTTCGATCAGTTTTTCATAAAAGTTCTTTCTCGAATACGACTTTCATTCCGTCACTCCCGAAACTACGAATGTATCTACGCTTGAGAGCACTCTA
Source organism: Megachile rotundata (assembly GCF_050947335.1). Classification (NCBI taxonomy): domain Eukaryota; kingdom Metazoa; phylum Arthropoda; class Insecta; order Hymenoptera; family Megachilidae; genus Megachile; species Megachile rotundata. The sequence continues at coordinate 12,499,025 of NC_134996.1, forward strand.
CGCCTTCACTTCCGGTAGATCTGCGATCTTTTACCGCGCTGAAATCGGTGACCATTAAAATTTTAAGTATAATTTATGCGCATGATTAGTGCTTAATTCCACTTGATTATTTCGAACATTCCGGTCTTGAATTCACCGGTCGTCAATCGAATCGTCCATAGAAATTTTCGCAACCGCAGTTCGCTTCCGGCAAATGGAGCTATCGCAAATTTGCGGTTAACTCTCCAGGCGCTTTTGATCTTCCGCTATGGCTACGATTTTGAGTTACCACTCGAACTACGGGATTTATTGCTAGGTTTCATGTAAATATTCCCAAAGCATTTTTGGATTTTTGAATTAAGCTTCTGAATTTTCGCTTGCTTCTAAATTTTCAGGTTCTCTTTTTCTTCAATTCACAAATTTTTAAATCTATTCCCCATGCAGTCGAAGGTAATTTGACTGTTTGCAACCTTAAAACTTAGTTAAAAAGTTAAATGAATTTTCTTGAGGTTATTATTTCGACTATTATTTGTTTCACTGCGTTTATACATCACACGTGTCATATTATAGAATCAGTTAAAAAATTCTTATTTAAAATTATTGTATTAAATATAATGATGACTCTCGAGCGCAAAGGGTTAAATTTTAGTACCATCTGATGCATTACAAAAACAATTTCTGTACATCTCTAAAAAATTTGATATGTCAGTAGCATGTGACAAAATTTTACTTTGTCCTTCATCAAAATCATCCTTCACAAATAATATACGTAAACTGTTTTGAAAGAGCATGTTGCATACTTTCATTCAAGACCAACACGATCTAGAAAGAACGTGTTCCAAAACGACGAGATACATGTTACTTCCCGTGTCCGCGAGCACGCGTAACCCCGACTTCCGGAACACCATAGACGGAGATCGGTTCAATGTACCGCGTGAAAAATGAAACGGGATCCTTTCATATTCATCGACAGTATATAGTTCGTCCAAAGGTTGATCGACGGTGAGACGGTGTTTGATATATCCTGGAAAGGGTCGGTACTATAGCTTGAAGAAGCAGTGAAAGGTGGTGGAATCCATGTTAGTATATAAGCTCGTTGTTCCAGTGCCACAGACACTCAACGCTCGATTCTTGTCCCTGCACAATTAAACACCCCCTCCAAGGAGATCTGCAACAATGAATCAAATAGTAAGATGGGTTCTGCAGTATTTTGGATGATCGTGCTACAGTGATTTCGTGAACACGTTCCGTGAAATTTATGGCAATAGACAGATGTTACGTGATACCGAACGTGTTAAACGGGATTGATATCAAATGTCGATGTTAATTACTCAATGTTTGATAAGTCAGGATAATTAATGGTAATTTTCAGATCCTCTTGCTCGGGTTCGCCGTACTCTGCGGAACGGTTTCAGCGGGTCACTACGAGGAGGACCACGGAAGCAGCACCTACGAGGAAAAGTCGAAGCCGGTAGAGATACCAATTTATAAAAAATACGGTAAATATCTCCTGACCTTAGCCAGGTTTAGAGTAAATTTCAGAGTAAATTTTAATGTTCTATCTTTGCAGCTATTCCGATTCCGCACCCGGTGCCTGTCGAAGTTCCTCAGAAGATAGAGATCCCGATTCCCCAGCCTCACCACGTCCCCATCGAGATCCCCCACCCCTACCCCGTCGAAGTCGTCAAACACGTCGAAATCCCTGTCGAGAAACCGGAACCAGTCGTCGTTGAGAAGCATGTAAGTACAAATATATTTATATAAATGTTCGATGTGCCATGAACACGTGTTTCTGCAGGTACCTTTCGTGGTGGAGAAGCCGTATCCGGTCTACGTGGAGAAGAAGTTCCCTATTCCGGTCGCTAAGCCTTATGCGGTCCACGTACCCATCTACAAGCACGTTTTCCACTACACCTCCAAGGGCAAAGGATGGCATTAAGTCTCTCTGGCTAACTGTTCTCTGGAATCCAAAATTCGAGCACCTTGTTCATCGTTACAACTCCCAAAAGAAACGAGATGACGTCCTGGTTGACGTTGCCTTTTTTGTTACGGATTTTATACACTTGTTACGTTTTCCATTTCTGATACTGCGTTTTTGTTAATAAAGGATATTTAAAGAATACTGTGTTGTATCGTTACACGTTCGCGTGCACGAATTCAATTAACTTCGCGGAAGCTCGAGGATGTTTATGATCATATTGAAAGTCCTTTCATATAAAAATTTTGAGAGTTATAAAAACATCCTTCAGATGACATCCTTCATCCTCCATTTTCTGGAAGCTCTAGTGACATCAAATTTTGCCTCAAAAGCTTGTGATTGTCAGAAATTTTCACGAGTTTTTGTGTATCTTTTTGTCGGTTCTTATAATTGCACTCTTCCTGTCTCATCAGAACAGAAGGAAACGTAATCGTGGCGTTTCCTGTCATCGTTACAAATCGGCTAAACGCGAACCAGACAAGGAATTCTGCGCGATCTTGATTCGCCATAATGAGCCTAACGGCCTAACAACAGACACGTTCCTATATCGACGCGCGAAACCACTTTTACTCGGGGAGATACACTTTCACTGTTCCGCTCGTTGATACAGAGAGTATCGTGTACGATTCGAATCTTCCGAGCGCAGACTTCTCTTTCTTCTACGACCACACCCCTATTACTATATCTTTCTTCCATGACATTCTATATTGAACGAGCATTTTTCTCCGCGTCCACGTTCCGCTACAACTGGAAGCGTACACGCTCGCAGACGATACAAGAAACTCTCTATAGCTTAAACTCTCTCCTGAAAACGAGAGGAAGTACGAGAATATCCGTTCGAAAGTTTGATTCACGTACGACCAGATGATCGATGGAAATCCAACACCCCGTATAATTATACGTAAATGTGATATTAGGGTCGTGAATCGTGTTTCGAAAACCGCTCGCATAATGAAGAGAACGTGCCTCCAGGGCAAAAGATTTCAATAATGGAAATTCGACAACTCTGCAAAGTTAAATACAGAATTGCAAAGGTTACGAATTTAATATAATAATGAATTAAAATTTGAGATGCATTTTATTCGTGTAGCATGATGTAACGCTTCGCACCCTCTGTGCGAAATTTACCATGAAAGCGGAGGATCTTCAGCATCGCGTGTTAACGCGATAGACACGGTTGAACTTGTGTTCAGAGCTGGCTGACAGTAGTTTACAAATTGTTAGGTACGCGAACTAGACCACGACCACGTTTACTTCGCTTCACCGAGCTCATTCTCAATGATCTACGATGGCTGCGTTCCTGCCTTGTCGAAAATGTTTATCCTGTGACGGGGTGGATAAAAGTACAATTACTCAATCGTTCGGTAATTGAAGCGAGACTTCCTTTCGCCATCATTTCTATACGGTGAGAATCGAAAGCTACTGGATTTGGTATCCGTGGGAGCGGCGCGTTTCTAAAATATTTTTTTGCCCATAATGAGAGTCCAACTATCAAAAACCACTTAGGTCCAAATATATGTTTAGAAATATATAATATAATATATAAAAAATATTTGTTTAGAAATACGAAACTCTCAGCATCATCGAATATTGTCGACAATTAATTTTTTATCGAAGTAGACCATAGTAGAAGGTTTGCTAGTTTCACGAGGAAGGTAGTTCAGAAATATGCAAAAATGTGAAAGATGTAAAAGAGTGAATCAGGAAGAGCATCACAGATATCTACGAACAATCATAGAGCGATCGTGCACGCGCACAAATAAACGACCAGAAAGAGTAAATGTGACGAAGAGAAGGGAGAAAGTGACGTTGGTATATAAACACTTGGCCGTGACTTTGAAAGTATCAAAGAGATTGTGGCCAGTTAACACTGCAGATTGCGTGCCCAGTGCAGAACCATGAGGATTTTAGTAAGTCTACCTTTGGTGGAAAGATTGTTCTTCGATTAACATTTTCTTTTTATGGCTAGATACTGACCGCTCTGGTGACGATGGTGTGCGCTGGCTACGAAGAGGAGCACGGAGGATCCACTTACCACGAGACGTCGAAACCCGTGGAGATTCCGGTTTACAAGAAATACGCCATACCGATTCCTCACCCGGTTCCAGTGCCGGTCCCACAGCACATCAAAGTACCAATCCCGCAGCCGTATCAGGTCGAGGTACCAGTTCCACATCCAGTGCCCGTGGAAGTAGTGAAACACGTTGAGATTCCTGTGGAGAAGCCCGAGCCCTATTTGGTGGAGAAAAAGGTACTCGTAGAACTTAGCTTATAGAAAATGAAATTACGTCGCAACCTTTTATGGACCGCAATAGTGTTTCTTAGGGACATAATTCTTCAAGTTAAAGTTTGACTTTTATACGAAAAATTGCGGAACGTGTCCTTTAGTGAATGTTGCTATTATGTACAAAGTAGCATTCAGAGTAGGAAAGTTTGGACATGTGGTATAAATTTAGGATGTTACGCTAGCTCTCACGCATATAATATACATTAATCTCTCGCAGGTACCGTACGTGGTGGAGAAGCCATATGCAGTGACGGTGGAAAAACACTTCCCAGTGCCCATACCAAAACCGTATCCTGTGCACGTACCTGTCTACAAGCACGTGTTCCATCACCAGAGCAAAGGACACGGTTGGAAGCATTGATCCTGGATGCTGACATATCAAACTCGAGTCGTTCAACCAAATATGTAGTCGAAATCCCTTGTTTTCAGGAGTTCTTGTACATAGTCCACTGTTGTTGTAATGTATTGTTGCTCAAATAAATTGTTTTTGTTTTTATAACAATTGCAATTCAATCTCCTTCTTCGATAGAATGTTTGGATTTTGAAAGTGTTCAGCGTGCCACTCGCTTTTTCTTTGAATCAACGTATTTCTTAATTGGGTCAACTTGACCAGATTGGATCCCGTCGATCCGCATACTTCAACAGTTTTCTCCTTCTAATTGCTGGTCAACACCGTAATAAAACAATTACTTCGCCACTTGGTGAAAACTTCGATTAGGGATTTTACTATCTTTTACTTTCGTAGGGTAATTGTCTCAGATATCACAAATGCTAGACTTCCCAATATTTCAATTTAAACACTAGACAATTATTTAAAAATTCTGAATACAAAATGAGTGAACAGAGGGTGAAACATAACCTGAATAACTTGTAATTGCTAATAGAAAATGCAGCAGGACAAAATTATTTGATTAGGTTAATTTAGGTCAACATCTTCATACCATCTCATCACATCACCTCCATAATAGAATTATTATTATTATTCTTATTCTGATTATATTATATAAAATTATTATTATTATTATTTTTGCTTAATATATTTTTTTGACAGCAATATTCAGGTGACCTCTTGAAAGTTAAAATAAATTTTGTGACTCAAAAAAAATTAACTCCTTGGAGATAAAAATTTATCTACTTGTACGTTCCTAAAATGGCGGGAGCGGCAAATATAAATCAGATAAAACGGCAGTAAATATTTCTAAGCGTGCAAACCTTTTTCTGCCTTTTTCTGTAGGCTACACCCGAAGCGATGTTACGAAGCGTGCCCCGCGGTTGTGTCGGTCCAGAAAGCGGCCAATGACTGGCGATCGTGTTGTAAATGACAAACGCGACTCTAACGATCGCCACATAACCCACTGCAGCCCGAGGTGCAGAATTTATTCAGGAAATACCGGGGCGCGACCGCTTGCATCACAGTCCTGACCGACGACCGCTTTTTACTCCGCTTAAGGGAATCACATTCGACTTCGGCCCGTAAGAAACCTGCCCCGTTTAAGTGGAGCAAAAGTTTATAAAACCGACGGCCACGCACGACACGCTTCTAGTTTCGCCAGGGACATTAGCTCCAGAAGTTCGCGGGGAAGTTTAAGACGAAATCATGTTCAGGTTACTGGTAAGAATCCTCTCGAAAGTTTTGTCACGCTTTTCTAGAAAAATTCTCCTGAAATATAATTAGTGTTCTAAGATTATTAGTCCGTGTTCCCAGTGAAAACTTCGAAAGTTTTTGTCTTTCTGTAGATACCGTGTTTGATATGGCTGTCAAGCGTCCGTTCGGAGACCGCGATGAACATGCACATGCCGGACGGCATGATGGAAGACAAAACGTCGATGGAGGCCTGGATGAAGCCGAAGAGGGAATCCTACCATAATCCATGCCCTCCGGTTTACTCTCACCCGATCTCGTATTCACCGCCGCCACAAATTTTCGTGAAACCAGCGATTCAGTACGTCCCTAAGCCGATGATCACCTACGTGAAGCCAGCGCCGCCTCCGGTCATTCTGAAGCCGACGCCGGCACCCGTAATCGTGAAACCGGTGGTTCAATCCAAAGTGGTTTATCCGATCTATCAGAAGCCGATGGTGTCCTACGCCCCGATTTACCATAAGCCCATGTATTACGCACCCATAGTGCAAAAGCTGATGTACGAGTCACCCAAGGTGTACCTCAAGAAGTACGACGTGCAACCCATCGTTCATAAGCCTCAGATTTCGTACCCGATTCAGTATCAGCATCCGAAGGTCGTACAGGTGCAACCGCAGCAGTACAGCTTCGTGAAGATAGCCCAACCCGTTCATCCTCTGCCCGCTTACCAATCGGTCGTAAAACCGTATTGTCCATAAAGTAATCGACGCTTTGACGTCGCAAAGTCGATCGGTTTCGAAAATGTTTCAGTGCCTTCGCGAAGTTTTATCGCGCCACGATTGCCTTAACGGATAGTAATCGAGCTGTAATTTAGCAAAGTTTCTATGTCACAGATTGTACAATAAAAAAAGGAAGTATCAATTTCGTTGTTCAGTGTGCACACCCATCCTCGACTTTCCCGTCGCGATTTTCGTAATCGCGCGCTCCAACGCGAAACGTAAAGCCGTTAGCGGGACGACGATGAGAATGGAACTCGTTAAAAGCTTAGACCGAGGAATGCTTTGAGAACGCAAAGTTTCGATAGCCTGCTAATTTTCGTCAAACTTTCCCCGAAGCTTTTCATCCGCCGGAACAATCAGACTAGCGGGAGTTTCATAACAAACCGACATCCTTCCTACAACAAGAGATTACGAAGCTGCGGTCATCTCCCGTTCTGAGATTGCCTTTCTCCACCTCTTAATCTCTCAACCTATGGAAACTCATTTCCTAGCCAAAGTTTTCTCGATTGTTCCCCAAAACTGAATCGCATTAGCGCCGCTATTAAACTCGCGTGCTTCAGACTGCAGACTTCTTGCTTTCCTTTTCTTTTAAAAATTTTCTGAACCTCTAAAATATTGTACGAATACGAAAATAGATTTCAACTTCGAAATCTATTAGTTCAACTCCGAAATCGCACTTCTGTGCGCGACAGGTCGCCATTTTCCTTTCGTCAGATTACGTCAGATCGCTTCGTAGCAACTCTATGTAAGGAATTAATTACGATCCGGTCGCGGTGAGTTTTCCAACCGATTCCCGATTATTTCGAGGAATCGTTTCGTCACTGTCTCGCAACCCGATTACGTAAGACGCGGCAATGAAACGAACCGCTACGCAATTTTGCAACCACCGTCAGGGGTGTAATCTTCTTCTCTCGTATCCTTTCGAAACTTTCGAGTATAAAAACAAATGTATGCGGGTGTACTTAGTATAATCTTGCTAAGAACTTGGAACTCCTCGCTTCGTTATGAGATATTACGTGAGTTTTCCCGTGTACGGTTAAGTGGACGGATTTTAGGAACGTGGTGTTTTTAGTTGCTGATTGTGGTCGCCCTCGTCTGCGAGGGAGCGAGGGTGCCTCGAATCACGGACTCGTATCCTGGCTTCCAAGGCTTCCATGGACAAGGTCCTTATCAACAGGGACACAATTATCCTGCGGGACCGTTTTCCGGGGGATTTAGACCTCATGGACACTTGGATGTAGGAAACGATTACTATGGCGGACAGCATTCCATCGGCGGTCACTCTGGAGACCATTTTTCAGGAGGTAATTAACGAGTTACTGGAAAAGTATTACGTCAAAAAGTAGGAAATGATTGATTAATTAGTGCTATCAAGTTTCGTAACGAAATCATTAAATGACACTGAAATCCATTAACGAAATAATCGTTTTTCAGTTCCGTTCAACGTTGGAAGCCACGGAGGATTCAATTCACCGCGGAACTACGAACGCTTCAACCATGCACCCGATTACGATTATCATCTGTAGGAATCTTGTTGAATGAGAGTTGCGTGCAAGGATTCTCCACGGATAACGACGATGATCGAGCTAGCAATTCCTTTATTTCTCCTTACTCCTTTATATTCAATATAGATAATATGTAATATAGATTAATATAATAATTTGTGTAAATAACATTGTTAGAATGAAAACAACGACGTGGTGATCATTAATGCTAGGCTCTCCATTTTGCTCGGTTCTTATGTACAACGGTATCTTTGGCTCTCGACGCTACTTTTGGACCATTCTCGAGAGTACTCGAAGAAGGAAGAAACGAGTACTCGCTCGAACACGCGACTCAGCCCGTGACAATCTAATCGACACGCAACTATTGACTGTTTCCGACCATAGAAGCATCGTTTTTTTTTTCGCAGCGAAGGAATCGGCGACGGTAAATTCCATTTGGCGTTAGGCATGAAACACACGAATACACGCTCGCAATCTCGCTCACGCACGCAGAACGATAGAATTCGGTAATAGCGTTAACGATCGAAAAATATTGAAATCGATGAATCACGCGGTACGCTGTTCCGCGGAATCCACGCTTCTCATTTACCTATACACGCTATCCTAAGATGTTTCCGAGCAAACTTCGTCGGTGGAAATAAGAAAACAAACGTCGCGTGAAGCTTCGCAGACTTGCAACCGCTCGAAAATACCTTCCATACCGCGATAATATTTTAGGCAAACGAAAACGTAGAAAACAATAGGCTGTATAGTAAAATTTGGCGAAATCATTGCGTTTGTCCGAAAATCCATCGCGTTAGGAATACATTTCCCAAATTGAGTCGGCAAAGTTTCACCTTTTTGTCGTAACTGCTTCTATATTCGATGACGAAGTCTGACCGGATAATCCTGGGGAACCGTGTGTATATATACACATATATACGTATAATAAATATATATGCATATATATGCTTATCAATGTAAGAGTTTGACTAGATCACTTCAGTTTTTTTATTGACTCCCTTATATTTAGTCTAGGTACTTGCTCGTGCGACGACGGACAGTATGGAGTTACAAGACGCTTTTATAAAAAAATATCCAGGAGAATGAACTAGAATACACGAGTAAACGCGGTTTTGTCTGTTGCTTGTTCTCGGCTCGCCGACGCGTTTTATCCGAACGTGTCGGCGGATTCGAGAACGATAGCTAACGGCTTGATCCCAATTCCAGTTGTAATTAACGATAGTAGTGGGCTCTGTGAATGCAGCACCTCAGTTCTTCCGGGAAAACTTCAGGGTCACGGAAAGGGCCTACTTTTCGTCGACCATCACACGTAGAATTCGGTTTTAGGGCCCAATTCGTACTCCATCTCCTCGTTTTTGTACATGTCCATTATCTGCAAAAACCATGCGTTGCTTAAAAATTAGCTTACATCAATTGCTCAAAAATTTCTCGATTAATTTATTTCTTCGTTTGAAGCTACTTTCTTTACAAAAGTCCTTTACCGCGTTCATGTCTTTTTGCAATTCCTCCAGTTGCTTCTCGTGGATCACCTTCAGCTTCTCCTTCTCCCTGTTCTGAATCAACTGCGCGATCCTTCTCTCCTCCATGAACTTCTTCGTGTTGTTCTGCTGCTTCTCCCTCAACCTGCCCTCCTTGATTCCCCGAGTCTTCAGGGTCTTGTCGTTCATCACCTCCCTCATGCTCTCCACGGACAGCCTCGCTTGCCTGGCGTTCATCTCCTTGATCTCGCGCTCGTGTCTCGCCGTCAGCTGTTTTTGCTGAGACAGCTGAGTAGCCACGCACAATTTTCTCAAGGTGTTTCTTCGCTCTTCCAGGTGAGAACGAACTAATTCCCGCTCTTCTCGTCGCTGTCGGTCCGCCAGGCGCGACCATTGAACCGTTTGTTCGGAAACTGCGCGACGAACGGTTGGGTCTCTCGAAAGTTCCGCTTTGCTGATAAAATAAATTTAAGTCAGTTCAAAGAATTTTATCTGAGAAGTTTTCTCAGAAGTCGGGAATTTTATTTTAACACGTGGATGTTGTGTAACTTATGTTAACGAGTTTTCGCTGGAAGAACAGAAATAAAGTCGTACTTTTTCCCCTTGATAATCTTTTCGATGGCAACGCAGTGTTGTTTCTGGACGGTAAGTTTCTCTTTCTGGTGCCTCTTGTTCAGGGACTCCAGCTCCTTCTGCTGTTTCTTTAGCACCTTTTGATAACCCTTCTCCTGACGCAGCGACTCCACCGTTATGGGATCGAACTTCATTTCCTCTGCAAATATTTATTCATAAAGTCATTCGTAATTTGATATTTTGACAGAAATTATACCTCTCGGTTTGGCCACCTCGCGATGAGCACTCATGGAATCAGGGTTCCCTTTGCTGTCGCTCTCCTCAATTCCAAGGCCGCGCATTTTGTTCTGTGACATGTTCTCCGGTTTCTTGTAGGCCCGTGGCGCTGTCAGCGCGTCCATAAGTCCTAATTCAAGATAAAAACATTATGAAACGTTTGACGAGTCCCCCTTTCAAAGCTTCCTAACCTTCGTATCCATCTGGCACATAAATCTTGATCTCGATGTTGCAGAACAGCATAGGTAGAGACATGGGAAAGTTTGCCTCGGTTCTCAAAGATATGTGCCTGTATCCCGACTGCAGACCATCCAGAGGAACAATCCTCTGACCCAGCAGTTTCCCATTCGACTCGTCGTACACCGCGAATCTCAGCGCTGCCAGATCTGGCAAGACGACTTTTCGAAAGAGGAAGGGTTCTTCATTGTACACGGGGTTCAGGCCGTTCGCTGGGACCACCCTCGTCCGAAATTCTTTGCGAATCGTGTCCGTGGGCAGACCGTACATTTCTACCTCCACGTACGTTCCCACTTTCTTGTCCGACAGAAACTGACCTGCGATCACCTGTTAAGGAAGGTTAGAAACCTGGTTTAAATTTGCGAATTTGGTAAAAATTGAGTATGAAATACCTGAACGCTGCACTGAGTGGCGATCACGCCGTCCACGGGACTCTCCGCGAAGGGATCGAAACTCCTGTCGGCCCTCCGCATGAAATCAGGCTTCAGCAAGTACCCAGACGAGCCGTTGTACTCGAATTTTCCCTGGTTGAGTTGCATCGGCAGGTCCGCCGTTTGGAAATTTAACGACACCATTTGACAGCCGGCGTTCCAGAAGACCTGTTTCCGATGGATCGATCAGCGTGTGTTCTGGCTAGATTTAACGCGAAAATTACCTGTGGCATGTAATTCGATGAGTCCGCTCGAGTACCCTTCGGGTAAATCCTGCTCATTTGCCGCTTGTTATAATTCACGAACTCGATGGCTTGCGTCTTCAGATAATTCAGGCCAGCGGTTTCCGCGAAGGAAGACATATTGTGATGAATATTTTTCTCTGTATAAAAGAGTTGCATGTTCATAAAGAAGCAGAGTTACATTTTCATAAAAAAGCAGTTTTCATCCAACTAGGAAGAGTTTCTTACGTTCCGCAACATCGAAGCCGGGAAACTTGATTGGCTGAGCGTAGTTGACCATAGAAGACAGCCATGGATGCACGTTGGTCGTGCTTCCGGTGTAGGGTTGAACCACTGCCAACTCCAAAGTGTCGCCCAAACCGGCGCTAGAGCCAGACTGCTGTTGCGTAACCGTGGTCGAAGCAACGGATTCGGTCACTGAAACCTCTTCCTGCAGTAGATTTGTATCGATAAGTCATTTAATTCAAATAGGAAAATTTGAAGAAGAAACGATACTTGCAACGAGGGGTACCTTCACCGTCTGTTGCTCAACGACCGCCGCCACGACCGGTGGCGCGCTGGCATCCTCCTTCACTTCGTCCTCGATCACGAACTGACCTTGCCTAAACAGCTCCAGTTCGTGCTTCTCCACTTCCGGCTTCAGTCGTTTGTTTTTTATGAGGATCTTACGCTTCAGCATGCTGGGTGGCGGTAGTGGCACCCCTGGTTCCAGCTGTTATCGGAACATATTTGTTACTCGATATCTGCTTCATCTGTCTCGATTTTGGAACACTTCAAGCTATTCTTAAGATAATGTTATCGATAGAATCTGTAACGATTGACGCATTTGCCCCGTTATCGGATCCGTGTTTAGCTGACGATCGTCACGCGTGTCAACAAAACGTGCTACTTTACGAGATATATCGATACGATTAATTGCTCGATAGCACAACTTACAGGGTACTCTTTCAAAGGTTCTTTCAGTAAAAGATCCCCCAGAATTTCGTCGCAATACTTCGCCAACTTGTACTGCTGTTTCTTGCTGCAGTGGTTCTCGAAGCTGAGGATCACCGGATACTCCGACGTCACGAATGCAGTGTCTCTCACCGCATATATCACATCTTTGAACAATATGTCCGTGCACATAGCTTTCCCATGCGTGATTATCGGCTCCTCGTCCTCTCCCTTACCATCCCAGCAGTCCAACTCGACGCACCTTCAAATCTTTCGTTCAGAAAAACGAATTTCTTTTATGAATTTAAGACCTACCTGCAACCCGCCAGCAAGACTTGTCTGTACATCTCGACGCTGCTTTTACCACCGAATTGCCGACCGCTCAGATACGTGTTATGGCTCGAATTAATGTAGTAATGAGCTAACGGTTGGTCCATGTCCATGTAGACGTCTAGTCTGTCCAAGAAAACAGGCGCGTTTTCGTCGGACATCAGGTACCTTATGAAGCCATCCTTTGTCATCGTTTCTGAAAGGAGTTGCTTCTGAAAGGATGCCGTTTCGAAGATACAAACTAATTCGAACACTTAGATGGTAGAAGTATGTCTTGGAGAGGACACATGCAAGTACTGTTAAAATTATGTTGATGATATGAGGTATTAGAAGTGTGATTGTTAAAATTGTATTGATTATATGAAGTATCAAAGATGTGACTGTTAAAATTATATTGATGATATGAAGTATCAGAAGTGTGACTGTTAAAAGTATATTCATGATATGAAGTATCAAAGATATGACTGTTTAAATTATATTAATCATATGAAGTATCAAAGGTACGACTGCTAAAATGATATTGATGACATGAAGTATGAAAAGTATGACTGCTAAAATTATAATAATGATATGAAGTATCAAAGATGTGACTGTTAAAATTATATTAATGATATGAAGTATCAGAAGTATGACTGTTAAAATTATATTAATGATATGAAGTATCAAAGGTACGACTGCTAAAATGATATTGATGATATGAAGTATCAAAGGTGTGACTGTTAAAATTATATTAAGGATATGAAGTATCAAAGATATGACTGTCAAAATTATATTAATGATATGAAGTATCAAAGGTACGACTGCTAAAATGATATTGATGATATGAAGTATCAAAGGTGTGACTGTTAAAATTATATTAAGGATATGAAGTATCAAAGATATGACTGTCAAAATTATATTAATGATATGAAGTATCAAAGATATGACTGTTAAAATTATATCAATAATACGAAGTATAAAAGGCATGAGATTTAAAGATGAATCCTTAACATTAGACACGAAGAGGTAAAGTCTTACTTTGATTTCGTGCGGTTTCATTCTGCTCATAGTCTTTGATAATTTCCAACGCCCTCTTCTCATCGTACAGCGGATACAGAATCTCGTTGAGCGTCGGATCGCGTTGTTTCTCATTCAAGAACATGACCAGTTGTTCTAGATTGATGGTGTTCGCCTTCCCTTGGGTGCTGGAACGTTCAGAGCAAACAAACGTTCCTTTCCACGTTTATTGACGGATCGATCGATTAGCGCTCGTTAAACGTTTCCTGTACTCACATGGATTGAAACAGTTCCTCTATGTCGTTTCTGGGACAGATTTTGTGATAGAGCGCGTAGAACGCGTCGAACGTGAAGTCGTCCGGCTCGATGACGTCGTTCTGCAATTTTCGTACGGAACGTCGATCATGCACGACACTTTCGAATTTTCATTAATTACCTTTCCGCTAGGTAGGCCCAAATCGGCGAGGCACTGATAGACGAGCTTCTCCGTTTTCCCGGACGCGAAAGTCCTCGCGACCACTTTCACCGGAACTTTTCCATTCGGATCGACCAGCATTCTCAGCCGCATCCAACTGGAACACGCCACCTTTTATTTCACGGTCGTAAAAAGATAACTTTCGTGTATAAGTTTTCCGTGCGCGTAGCAAAACACGATATTTCCCATCGCGGAAAAGAAGAGCAGAAAAAAAGATCTTGTTTGCTTTCTCTTGTGAAACGCGAGTCCCATCGAGTCACGCTTTTAAGCGGACAAAACTGGGAAAGACGTAGTCGAGTACGTTTCCGCTTAATTATTTCACATTCGCGTAAACACTAGTCGCGGCGTAGGTGTTTGATGTGTATTTGTGGGTGTAATTGAATTAGCAAACTCACTGTTTCTTCAAGCACGTAAGAGGGCAAACGTTGTTGGCTTTCACGTTGTGCGTAATCGACCGTACGCCATCCAGCCATACCTGTCGTGGGACAAACACGTGTTAGTCGTTAATAATTACTCGATCGATTAGGAAAATTCCTCTGTCGGAACGAAATCGTTACAATAATTTAGTCGTTTTGGAACAAATTTACCTTGGCCGTTGTTGGATCCGGACAAACGACGTGCTGGTAATTAATATTGGTGTAATCTACGCCCGAACAGATGGTTAAACTTTTCTCGTCTAATTGCTCGCCGTGCTTCGTCAGCAGCTTGTCGTACAGCTTCGGGTCCTGAATTAAACGGAACAGTTTTACCGATTCGTTTGCGAAATTCCTTAATCGAATTCTTCAGCAATTAATTTCGTAACAATAATGCGAGTTTGGATATTTCGTCAAAAACGGGTTCAAGGTGTATCGATAGGCAAAAGGTCTTACCTTTGGTAGCCCACCGGCGCGTATGTCGCTCACTTGACACAGTTCAATCACGTCCCCGTCCTATTCGAACAAAAGAATACAAGAAAACGTAATAAAATAGCATTGTCTTCGATAAGACCTAACCTACGAGATATCGTCTTTCTTTGAAAGAACAAAAGGGTAGCCATAGACAAAAGGTAGACACTCACTTTTCCTTCGCTTTGCCAGTAGATGAAGAAACCATACTCATCGACCTTGAACATGCAATTCAGTTCGAGCTCCGTATTATCCTTCTCCTCTGACCAACGATCGAACATGCATCCTTGACGTAGCGCTAACGGTACCTCGATCTGCCAATTGAACTCGAACCTCTTCGTCATCTTCTCGATTTTTTACTCCTATTTGTCCGTGTCGAGCAGCGTCGTACGTCGTCGGGTTCCTGTCAGTTTTCAAGGCTTTCGATAAATGCCTAAACATCGTCCGTGACACGAATCTTCGCTTTTCATATTACGTTCTCAAATCTACGTGACTCGCATCATGCTTTACTTTGTTTACTACTTTCTCAGAAATGTCTAATGATTTCTCTCTTCTTGTTGAACTCTGTTCTTGGTTAAACGTTTTAAGATGCGTTTATTATTTGGAAATTATAGTAGATCATTTCGAAATTTTGTTAGACAGTCCAAGACTTTGAGTCAGCATTTACAAATTTTTTAATGTGAACCACATACACAAGTATAAGGAGTTGGATCAATTTTTGGAAGTTTTTAAATTGTGGACCAGAAAGATAAGTTCATGACTTTGGATCAATTTTTAGAAGTTGTTTAATGTGCATCAAATAGACAAGTTTATAACTTTGGATCAATTTTTAGAAATTTTTAAATGTGGATCAGAAAGAGAAGTTCATGAGTTTGGATCAATTTTTAGAAATTTTTAAATTGTGGATCAGAAAGACAAGTTCATGACTTTGGATCAATTTTTAGAAATTGTTTAATGTGGACCAGAAAGACAAGTCCATGAGTTTGGATCAATTTTTAGAAATTTTTAAATTGTGGATCAGAAAGACAAGTCCATGAGTTTGGATCTATTTTTAGAAATTTTTAAATGGTGAACCAGAAAGACAAATTCATGAGTTTGAATCAATTTTTAGAAATTGTTTAATGTGGGTCAAATAAACAAGTTCATGTCTTTGGATCAATATTTGAAAATTATTTAATGTGGACCATAAAAACAAGTCCATGAGTTTGGATCAATTTTTAGAAATTTTTAAATGTGAACCATAAAGACAAGTACATGACTGTGGATCAATTTTTAGAAATTCTTAAATGTGGACCATAAAGACAAGTACATGACTGTGGATCAATTTTAAAAAATTTTTAAATTGTGGATCAGAAAGACAAGTTCATGACTTTGGATCAATTTTTAGAAATTATTTAATGTGGACCATAAAAACAAGTCCATGAGTTTGGATCAATTTTTAGAAATTTTTAAATGTGAACCATAAAGACAAGTTCATGACTGTGGATCAATTTTTAGAAATTTTTAAATGTGGACCATAAAGACAAGTTCATAACTGTGGATCAATTTTTAGAAATTTTTAAATGTGGACCATAAATACAAGTTCATGACTGTGGATCAATTTTTAGAAATTTTTAAATGTGGACCATAAAGACAAGTTCATGACTGTGGATCAATTTTTAGAAATTGTTTAATGTGGCTCAGATAGAGAAGTCCAATACTTAGGATCAGTATTATGAAATTATAAATTGGAAAGGCTTTGGAAATTTCCGAGATAAAATGTATTAAAGGATCGTTCAAAAATAGCTAAGTCGTAAAAGCCGTGACTCATTAACTTTCACGGTTAAAATTCTAAGGAGCCACAAAGTTTAATTGCAGTATAAGAAGTCGTTTTTATAGCGTTGCCTCGTTACCGATTCCAATATCGTTTGCCGAGATTACGAAAGTTGGCCGCGAACTACGAACACGAAACGATCCACGCGGTTACCGTTTGATGTCCCACGTTTATTTGAAACGAGCACCATTACGTGTCGAGCGCTAATCGATACGCGGTTCGATTAACTCGAGCGTAGACCGTCCTTTAATCGTATTCTCTCAACCTCAATTGCGTATTAACCTCCGAGAGAACGAAGTACATGGCCTCTTTTACCTGCATCGGAATTCAATTAAACGTTAATCTCGTTAAATTGTAGCCTCTGTTCGCGATACGTGCAACGTTAACTGGCTTTCCAAAGGCGACTCCCTCCGCTGAAGAATCAACCCTTTTACGGCGCTTCGCCCTTCTCGATCGAGCGTTAACGCGAAGCATCAAAAATCATGCTGCAACTCCGAGAAGTTTAGAAAAGACTTCCGTCAGAAAAGACGGAACTGCAAAAATGAAGCTTTTACGACCGCGAATCGGGTTATATCGCTTCATCGAGAAGCTTTCTGTTTTTTCGAACGATCGATATTGTATCAAAGCACAAAGGATTTACTGGCATCGTTGCACTGATTGACCTTTATTCTAGCTACAAAGTAGGACGTACCATAAACAGAAACTGCTAGGTGAAAATAGAATAGTGCTAGAACATTTCTCCTGCATCGCAGAATTACTACTTTTTTCTCGTCGTGATATTTTACGATAAAGTGTCGTGATGTCGCAAAACAAAGATAGACTTACGACGTTAAGAGCGTTTCTTCCTGGCTGGCTTGCACATCTTAGTTCCTCGCTGCACCTACGGAAGATCGAATAAAGTTTATAATGCAGCTTCTTTCTCCCTCCGTTTCAAGGTCTTCTATGTATAGCAACCGATATACAAATTGGAATCACTGAACTTTATAGACCAATCTTTGTGCAAATATTTCAACCAGCTGTCAAACAACGTTCCCTTGTAACCGTTTTACGCTTCCGGTCAGCAAAAATTTGTACGAATCGTTTGATATTCAAGTTCGATCGGAAAGCTCAGACAGGGTGAAAATAGAGACGTAATTATAACTCGATTTCCTTCGAATTAAATACACTTTGATAGTTTTCAAGGAAAATAATTTCTGTGGATTTCACAAGCTCGCTAATTACATTCCTTTATAATACGTACACGTGTCACCCAAATATTAACCTGAAATGTTTCTTTCTTTATCCTCGCGACTTGTTTAATAACTTCGTAGAAAATAAACGCGTTAGACGAACGAAGAGATGAAGACTAATGAAATGCAATTAATTGAACGCTTATCGTTCGCGTAACGCTGACCATTATTCAGTAACTGGATTTATCATTCTCGAGCGAGAAAGGTCGAGCACCTATCAGCGTCACTATCGTCCACGGATATCCCGTTCTTATCGTAAGTTATCTTAATTGACGCAGAAGGAAGTTTCGCAAAAATCCACCAATCACGTGCAAACCGTGCGTACATACTCCACGTACAAAAGCTGTTCATTGTTTCTCGACACGCGCTTCAATCTTTTCGCAGAGGCAACAATGACCATGAACAGAGGAACCTACAGATACGTTGCAAGAGAAAACAAAAGCGAAGAAAGTTGGTGAGGGGAATAAGGTCGGGATGTAACGAAAGAACTGGCAGACACGTAGATATTTTCGGATTGCCCGAGTTCCGAACTTTTCGCTGTTCCCCAGCGTACTTTCAATCAGAGTGAAAGCGCTGATTCGATCATAAATATCCAGGGGAAGGTTAACGGAGCTTCTTTCCCGAACTTCATAAATTTTCTGCTCTTTGAAATATTATCAGCGGGTCAAATGGAGTTTATACAGGCTTAAAAATTATTTTTTACGGTGACCTTGGACCTTGAACTGACTTGAAATGAAATTGAAACATCTTGAAATCATGCAGGTAATTAAATATGTAAATGGAAAGTTCATTCATGTAAAAGTTCAACTTAAAAGGCGGAAATTTAGAAAGGAAGAAATTCAATAAAGTTAACTCCGGGGTCCGTCATGGCGATCAAATTGACTGAAATAGGGTTCGTACCGTTGTTCTCGTGTCCCATAGCTCTGAATGGCGTACAGACAGCGCGTAAACACGGGAGCGCTACGAAAATAATGTGGGAGAGTTGCTTCTTCCCTGGCACGATAAAAACGTTTCTGGCGCCTGACGGTAAACGAATTCTTCGGAAGCGGCCTAAGCGTCGTGTGTGCTCGCGTGTGTGCACCAGCACACGCGGCCGTGGAACCTACTTAATGGCGAGCGTGGAACACAAGTATTTCGGTCATGAAAGCGGAAGAACGTCGGGATGCCGTAATATCGTCTGGTTCTGTTGATAATCTACGGAATCCGCCCGACCACTGACTGCTCGTAAACTTTCCCGTACAATCTTGCTGCCGCTGCCTTTCCTCTTTATGGATCTTCGAGTTCATGAACTTCAATTGGAGACTTGAGAATTCAATCACTTGGAAGCCCCTTTTAGATATAACGATTGTATCCATTTTACAGTCGGCATTTTAAAAAAATTGTCTTATGTGTAGCGAAGAGAACATATGAACACATGAACATATGAACACATGAATACATGAACACATGAACACGTGAACATATGAGCACCTGAACATATGAACACATGAACATATAAACACATGAACATATGAACACATATGTAAATGTGAGGATTATCATCTGACATTAAAGCAAGAACATAATTCAACCTGGTAATAATCTTGATAATTCAGTATGTCTTACTTGAGCAATCATTCACTTCGGTACTCTTGTTGTACCTATAAAAGCATAAGGACGAATGTAATTTTACAGTCTGCCATATTAGAAAAATTGTTTCATATGTGTATTGAAGAGAACATATGAACGACATGAGGGTTAGCAACTAATAATTCAGTATGTCTTATTTGAGGATTCAATCTCTTCAATATTCTTGAGTCCCTGTAAAAGCATAAGGACGAATGTAATTTTACAGTCTGCCATATTAGAAAAATTGTTTCATATGTGTATTGAAGAGAACATATGAACGACATGAGGATTAGCAACTAATAATTCAGTATGTCTTATTTGAGGATTCAATCTCTTCAATACTCTTGAGTTCCTGTAAAAGCATAACGACGAATATAATTTTACAGTCTGCCATATTAGAAAAACTGTTTCATATGTGTATTGAAGAGAACATATGAACGACGATTATCATCTGACATTAAAGCAAGAGGAAATTTGCGACAACCCGGTAATAATATTGATAATTCTTACCACCTACGTCTACTACTGCGGATGTAACTACCGGTGTGCAACCCTTAAAACGTTGATCAGAATTTTCCGCTATTGTTCTTCACGAAGTATCTGAGTAAACTTGAAGTTTTAAATAACCAATGCGTCTCGTTCCAGCGTGAAACGAGTTGCGTACATTATGCGCTTATGCAATAGCACGTAACCCCTTTATAAGCCGCCATCGAGGGAAATGAATGAAATTATTGGAAGGCAGGAATGAATGGATGTGGCTGTTGACAAAACGTGAAAGTAAGCTCGTGCAGCAGGTTATTTTTTTAAATGGCGCATTATCCGCGAAGTAGCCATTACACGCAGCGGGTTAGTATACATGCACGTGCTTGTAAATACAGCGCAAACATTTGCACTCTGATATCACGTAAGTGGAACGCCGTGGAACAATATTTGCACAGCCGATGAATACCGGTGTTACTTGGATTTGGAGCAACGGCGAGCTCACAGCAGAATTTCTCCGTGCGTTAGATTAATCGACGCGTGGCGATGGCTCAATTACGGGCTAACCGATCGATAATTACGTAACTTCCGGTAAAGCCTTTGAAGGACGAATTAAGCCGCCGCGACATTGACCGCTCAATCGCTCAATAACGCTTCGCGGCCGCTTTAAGAAGAATGGAAATAAATGAGGGTCATGACCCGTGTTCCGCGACCGCGGTTCGCGCAATCTTCTCCACAAGAGGTTATTCGTTCTTGCGGGTCGAGTGAACTCGAGATACAATTTCCATTTCGCTTCTTTTAATCTGCATCGATTCCCTTAGAATCACTGCTCTCGGTACACCTATTAACCCATTTTTCTGTCCTAAGCGTTTAAACCCGTTTGCTTTTTAATTCAGACACGAGCATCGTTAATCAGAAAATTCGACGCAATTACCAGCCAACACTTGTGCAAATATCGAGCATTGGTCACCGTAGGGTGCCGATAATGGCCGGTAGTCGCGTTTCCACGCGTCTAACGAGCCTAACAGGCGACACGCGTGATCCCCTCCTTTTTAACAAGAAGGTCAAAAGTCAGGGGGAAAAGCGAGAAGTATACGAAGATAAAACAGACGGTCGATCACGAGTTAATATCGGCAAAGGTGAGACACAGCTGGAGGCTCGAGCCAATATTTCGTAATGGACGCTTTTTGTCGTCCACGGAAGACCGTGTGTTTACTCCATTTCTCGGTCATGCTTCGGATTCCCTTGACCTCGAAAATCCCTTGGGAGACTCGCATCCAGGGTCGCCCTTTGTTTCCATACTTTCTTATCCTCTTGGTTGATCACGACTGATCATTAATTAACGCTGCAAACTGTCCTAAATGTGGCATACTTTAGAGTCCTACATAATTATTCGATCTTTCGCTATTATTACACTGTAGAAATTAAAAGGAACTAGATTTTGGGTTTGTGAAACAATGTATTTTACGAGAAACGTTACTTAATTGGACATTAGGTTTAATTAAATTCGGCGGTGGACAGCAGCGTGTTAACGAATCGTTTGTTCCTTAATTTCTTTTGCCATCTCATCGCGATGCATTCGCCCAGCTGCGCACGTTCTCCGTCCTCCTCTGTTGTCTGTGCGAAACGCACGGAATACAATGCTGAGGCACGAACACGCACTCATGACAGGTACACTCAGGGGCAAAGGCAAGTAGAAGGAGGAACGAAGGCGGAGAAAGGTAGACAGAGATGAACAGGTGAACAGAGTCCGCGATAGCGGTGGGTCCGAGAGAGAAAGAGAGAGGAAGAGAGCGAAAGGAAAATATAGCTTCGGACAACTGTCAGCGGAACGCGCGTGTACCTTGTGTACGTTTCAGATATCTGTTCGATCGAAAAACCTCTGTTCGAAGACATCTCCATAAAGACGACTCCGATCGGTGTAACGACCGATCGTACGTCACGATCCTTCGTATTAACACGTTCGATTCTACGTAAATTTCTCGGACGTCAGACGGTTTGTGCGGTCAGCGGATGTCCAAGGTTCCCGATGAAACGCAACGTGTCCCTGACGGACGGCGCGATATCGCGAATGAAATTTTTATCTCGAGTTTGCCTTACCGTGTATGAAATTACCGGCTGAACGACGCTGGCGATCGTGTCTTCCTTCGGTTACATTCTTTTACGGTTCGTCGGCCTGCACTGTGGAGCGCACACGCGACCGAGAAACAGTGGAACGAAAACGGGGAAAAAAAGAAAACGTTAAAGAGAAACGCACGTTTCCTCGGTGCAACACTGAACGCCTTGCAGGCGCGGCGGAAGAAACTGACGGTGCGACACCGTCTGTTGACGGGCAAGCCTCTAGCCTGGCTCGATACCGTCCTTTTCTCCTGCGCGCATGTGCCACCTTCCTATGTGGCTGCTCGCCACTCTGTTTCTACTTTGCTCGGTTAATAAGTACGGTATCTGTTATGCACCCATATTTTTCAATTATTTACGGCAAATGGGAATAACATTTTCGTTTAACGTTGCGGAGGTCACCAATCGGGAAAATTTTTGTATACGATCTTCGTATATTTCGAATATTTGTAATACCGTCATTATCACCGATGGAATAAGGTAAATTTTATTCAAATTCGCGCGAACGAATATTTAAGACTCGGTCTCGGGAGGGTGACAAGTTTCGAGTTGATTACATTCTTACCCCGCTGATGTTTAATGAATATTTTAATTCTAAATTTGCCCCCGCTTCCTCGTTCGTTAATTTGAAGTTAAGCTTTCTGAAAAGGTTCTAATTAACGCAGGGCGAGCAGTTAGCACGGTTACTTAATTAAGTTAACTGATTGCAGTATGAAAGGGTAATTTAGAATACAAAGTAGCGTTCCAGGTTATGGTAAATGATTTTGGGAATTTTTTTTGTATTATCACGAGAAGGTACTTCCGTGTCCCTGAACACTTACAGATTCTACTTCGAGCAGAGTGCCAAAATTACTGCCTCTTGAATGGAAACACGTTTCGGTATATTTAGAATGTTCGAGTGGATAAATAATTTTGATGCCTTAACATGGACAGCAAAAAGAGCTGTATTTTCCTTAATAAAATACCTTCAGTGACCTTTCGAATTTAGGCCAACGTTAATCGGAATTGGGACTTTTGTGTATGCGCATTTAAACGAGTCAAGTATATTTTCGTGTCAATGAACGTATTGTCGTGCATGTCCGTAAAGAAATATTCGGATTTTCTATGAAAGCGATCAGAATAGATATAAATGCGTTATTGAAGCAACGTGATTTTCTGCAAACCTCGGAGAATATTTCAGTAGAGAAGGAAAGTTTGAATCAGACGATATAAATATCGTTCATCGCGAACAGAGAAAAGTCAGTTATCTATAGTTGTAGACAGGTCACGTGTACGTAAACATGCGATACTCTGGAAAATAACAAATCTAAATGTATCGAAGGCAGATCGAGAGACCAGACGTTTTTCATCGGTTTCTTGCTTCGATAATGTACCGCTTCCGCACTCACGTTTAATGATTCTTCCATGGCATAATTAATCAGATGCACGAAATAGTATATTAATTCGAAGCTTGGTACGTGTTATCTGATTCCATAAGCAGGTTCGTGGTGACAAAAAACTGTGTTCTTCGAACGACAAAGTCCACGAGCTTGCGTAACCCGATTAATCATTAAACCTTGTAAGTGCGTGTGCAATATCCTCGTGGCAATCAACCGCTAATTAAAAATGGAATATTTCATCGCGATACGAACGCTACAAATTCGATGAAATAATTTAGAGAAACCGAGTGGCCAATCTCGTCAAAAATGGTAATGGAGTCCGTAATAATTTATATTATAGCGTGTCACGCTAAACACGGATATTTCTACTGAGAGCGCGTTAACCGTAGTTGGAAGTTTGCTAAATTTCCAAGAAAATCTCGTTACGTCTAATAGCGTTGCTCAAAGCGGATAACAGTTGCCTCGCGTTTCCTAGTTTTTTGACGTACGGCAAATTTCAACGTCTCAGCAGTAAACTTTCGTGCTGAAACTTGCAAACATCGCTTAATCTTCCTTTAATTCACGGGAGGACAAAGTTCGTATCTACTAGTAACAAGTTCGAGGTATAACAATTGCGAAAAATGCGAAAGTTTTGCCGGAAAAGTAGATCCCCGTTTCGAGTAATGCTGCGCTATCTGTGAGGCTCTGATCGAACATCCATTGAACGCTCGTTTAATGCACGGGAACGCCTCTCGCTCTCACACATGCAACAGAAGGTCAATAAACATACATTTTACAGGAAAGTGTTTACGATTCTGTCTCTTTCACCTAACCTTAAAATTTAGGAGATCATGCATTAAGCGAGCATATATCAAGTCGATAAGAACGAGCCCGATTTTAGTAGAATATCACCGATAAGAAGTATCGATTCGAGAAAAAATGTCCAGTCCTCTCGTTCCGATAATGGCTCTGATATTTGTCAGCGATACTGATAATATAGTGCTTGGTTCTCTGTACTTTAGAGGTCGATACTTACCTCTACGTGTTGCTACCACGGATTGATTACTACCTTTTCGTGCGATAACGTAGATTGCAGTAATAAATCAATTTCTTCACATGTTGATACGGTCCCTGATAAAGCGAAATTGAATAATACCCGATTACAGGAGTTTCAGCGAAAGAGCCTTCAAATTTGAGCTTTAAACGCAGGGTTGTTTGAAATGCAATTTTCTTTTGACAAACGGTCCAGTTAGATGAAAATCCCATGAGGCGGAGCTATGGTAGGTAGGACGGGTAGCTTGTCTGCTTGAAAAATAAGTCGGCGTTGTTCGGTGGATTTCTTGTTTTGTACAATGCACGTCGGTCCCGAAGGAGTTTATACGACAGAGCAGCTCAACGATGTTTTTATACACGGTAAGCAACGTGCAGGAAACGGTAAAGGTATTTTGTAACGAATTTATTAACCCCATATTTCATTTATGCTCATCCTATAACGAGCTTAAATCAATTTTTAATTCCATTCATGAAAGTTTGTATGGCCAACGGGTTATTTAACGTGGGGAGCAAGGGAACATAAAAATCTCCATCTTTTAGAAACTCGTATCTTTCTGTTTCACGCTTCATGTAAAATACACAGTCTGATTAACCCGCTAATAAAATTTCCACACTATGTACCCTGCTAATTACCGCCCGACGCGTTGAAAGAAGCAACGTATCGCTCGAAACACGAAAAGGAAGTCACGAAAGCGACGATGCTGTCGCTGAGAAATAAACGAGCTTCCCTTTTTTACACGGACGAACTAACTGGACAGACCGCAGGGGTGTAAACCCTCGTTTTGAATATGCATGACAGTTCTCTTTTTCGATGTTGTCGCCAGGCTCCTCCTTCCTCTCGTGCTTCACCCGTATCCTCTTTCCCTTCTGTGTCACTCTTAACCCTTATTCCGCTCTCCCTCGCTACGAAATTAACTCGCATTCCGAGCTTCCTTTGATGTCGGAGTGTCACTGACCATCGTTGGCCGCCTCGATTCGCGCATAAGCGTCGAATCGTGTCGCTTACGATACATTCTGGACCTGACTCGTTACTCGCTCACGTCTTTGTGGACACGTTTAATTGGAAACTCCTAGGGTTCATTTTTCTCTCGATAACGCACGGATGCTTGGATTAAACGAACATGACCGATGCGTGCGTTTAGGATGATTTATGTCTTTCGTGCGTGCGTGGAGATTGGGTGTCAGTCGTGGTTGATGGTTCGATCAGAATTTTTGGGAAATTCTTACGGACGGATTGATTAATTACCTACAAAACAAAGTTTACAGATACCAGCATTTGTATCATATGGATTTATTCGATTTCCCTAATATAGGCAACGTCGCACACATGGAACACGTATTGGGATGAATGAGCTCTCAGAGACATTAATATATGAACCTAACCTAACAATATGAACAACTTTCTCTAAATAATCTTCAACAGGAAATTACTGCATCAAACGTTAAACAATTATCGTGTCTATGTACACTTCTTCTCCGCCATTTTAATCTTCCTCCTCTTCAAGGCAGTTCGGTCTCATAGAACTTTCAAGTATAAGGTGAGTGGGTTCTTAAAAGCTATCTAAATTCTGCAGAAAATAAGAATAACATCTTATAAACCAACTACGACTTGAAGTGCGACCCGGTTGAAAAATTGTGACGTGATATTAAATTGATTTCGGTATGCATTTGTAGAACAACAGCAATATATTCATTTCAGGATTACGATTCATAGGTGAGCATTAAGGGACACGTGTCGTGTGGTGCACGTGTTGTGCAGGATGGCACTGGCGCGTGTACGCCATGGCGGAACGTGCTCTGGAAAGAAACGAAGCAATTTCGTAATTGCGTTCCTTCCATCCAACGAAACTGAGTAACATGCTCCCTAATGCGGACCAGTGATTTACGTTATCTGCACGGCTGGCTGGGAATCTTAGAAATTCCAGCTCGATTATTTCCTTAAATACTTTGTCGAAAACGCTTAACGCTCGAGTCAATCTCTCGGTTCAACGGCGTGCTATTCGATCCCAAATTACCGTTTAGCAGCGCCTCCAAGGATAAAAAGTGAAATACGATGGAATCGGCTCGAGCACGCTCTACTTAGCTCCGAGCTCTACGTTGAATAGCGAAGATCGAAGGCAAGCCAGAATTCGACTGCGATTTGCTCTAGCAACACAAACTTCTAGTCGTTACCATAACGATTTCGACTCTGCGTTTATCTTGAAACACGATCATTCGGGCGAAATAGCTTCGTGTAGATTTAGCAACAATTGCCTATTAAGTAAGGTAAACTTTTCTATTTCTTTTCCGTTTTAAAGCAGTTGAAATGTTCGGGACAATAGGTGAATTCTCGGCGTTGGCATTTTCAACGTTGCAATTTTTCCCGATAATAGGTGCGCATAATTCAAATATTCTTCGACGAGCCGATTTCTTCGATGCAACCTCGATCAATTTCAAAGGCAAATTGACCAATCGCGACCCGTTCGTCCGTCATTTTGCCGCTGTTATATGCATACGGTTAGTCGCAAATTCGATCTTGAATAAAGGCGTATTGTTCGATATAGAATACGAATGAACGAATGGAAGTTCACGATCGTCCGACTCCATTGTACCGAATATTATATTACGCGCAGCCACGTTTCAGAACAAATCTGCCGAACGTGCGATTACCATAGCAGAGATTCGCCACGGTTCAATTATTTCCCCTGACTCGTTATCAAAGCTTCGAATGTCACGAAAAAGGTCAGGATTTTCCGCACGATTCCTCGTTCTTCTAAATTCCGTTTAAACGTATCGGTAACAGGTGTCCTTTATTTTTCAAGTAACACGACTTCACGAACCCGTAAACGTATCGTTATTTCTCGTATGTCTCGCTATTAACCGAATATTAGGAATAATAGGAGGGTTGTTGCCGCTGCACGCATCGAAGATCCTACGCCGCACGTGTAACCGGAAGCTGTAGCTGTTTAAATTGAACGTATACCTAGCAGTGCAGAAATTCGTTCCCGTAGGGCATAGCCGTGAAGCAACACGGTCCCGCTGCAAATTCTACAATCGTCGTATGCGATTCTCGAATAAAATTTCCGTTTAACTCCTTCCGTGTCATTTATTTATCAGATGCATTAGTCAAGACTATTCAGGGTTGTAACGAACAAGAAAAATTAAAATGTGAGTAGTTTCAAGGATTTTTGATAATGGAATTTTTAGTTGAACTCAAATTTCAAGTTGAAGAGTGTTCAGAATTTGTCAAAACTAACTATTAAGGGTTATAATATTAAAGCTAACAAAGAAAGTTAAAATATGAGTATTTTCTAGGATCCTTGATAATGCAACTTATAGTTGGATTCAAATTTGAAGTTGAAGAGTGTACAAAATTTGTCAAGACTAACTATTAAGGGTTATAATATTAAAGCTAACAAAGAAAGTTAAAATATGAGTATTTTCAAGGATCCTTGATAATGCAATTTTTAGTTGGACTCAAATTTCAAGTAGTAGAGTGTTCAAAATTTGTCAAGACTAACTATTAAGGGTTATAACATCAAAACGAACAAAGAAAATAAAAATATCAGCATTTGCAAGGATCCTTGATAATGCAACTTATAGTTGGACCAAAATTTCCAGTTGAAAACTGTTCAAAATTTGAGTAAGGTCACATTTCAGCTACAAGTGCGTCCCTAGTGAGACTCGTCAAAGGAAGAGGTTAAATATTACCTTACCTTTTTATCACACCGACAAATATCACTGGAATTAGTGAATCGTCATTCTTAACGATCGAACGAATCTTTTTACCCGTACATCAGAAGGTAAATTTATGTATCACAGCTATAAAGTTAGAATTCCAAATATAAATGGTGCAGGCGAGAAAAGCGGCGATGGAAACCGAAGAAGCTATTATCGTCGAGTTCGTGCGACTATGCCGACAAAGACTGAGAGGACGTATAAATGGAAAAACTTTTCTGTACAAAAGCTTCTTCGCTTGTCTCTTTAGCTTCTGTTGCTTTAACTTTCGTAAAGTAGTGCAACAAAGCCACAAACGGTGCACTATTCTTGGCTCGTAACTTCTTCTACCGCACTTATTTCGTCGCTTTGGCTCGAAATTTTCACGCATCTCATTTTGAAGCGAATATGTGATCGATTTACGAGTTGAAATTTTCAACATATTTTTCGGAAGAAATATTTTCGAGCACGCTTGTCGCTACAGGGAACGAAGATGAATCGTTCCGTCGCGGATGTCGTAAAAAATTTATGAAAATGATTTCCTAATCGATGATCGATCAGGGAAGGGTTGACAAATTAGAGTGGAATCAAAGAGATAAATCTTTACGGAAATATCGACACGAATAAATTTTAGATGATTTCGAGATTCTTGCAATCTGCAAACGATCGCAACAAGTTATACCTGTGCCACCGGCGTTGCTCCTTTATTGAGTAATTAACTAATTGACCGCGGTGCAAGAAAGCACTTCCCGCGCGACAATAGCCATTATTGTTTCTTCAATAATCCAGGTTGGTAAAGGAATAAGCAGTGGCTTTGGTCAGCAATGAACCAGCTATTCGCCCAGTTTGGCGAGTCGAGTGAACTTGAACGGACTCTTGAAGTTGCCCGTCGAAAAACTGGCAAGCTCGTCGAGAAAAACATCGACAAATATCTCACTCGAGCTAGCAAATTAATTCAATCATTTCTTCCTGCCTGACGTGTTACTTTGTTACATGTCCATGCACTCGAGGAGAAAATATACTTCGAGAATGCGATGGAATCGGCCTAGTTGCCTTTAATGGCGGCGTGGGATGAACGGCCTGACGCCTCCATTGTGGAGAACGCGTATCGAACTGTGGATCAATTTTATTTTCGAAGGAATAAAATTTGCGCACTCGCGGATTGTTTTGGATATCTGTGACGCGTTACTTCTGCGTCAAGCGTGGAACGTAACCGATATTTTAGTTGACAAATATGGTACAAAAATGAAGCGAACACGCATGAAAAATATGGTAAACTCCCAGGAGTATGTAAACGAAAATTGCAGTCATTTCTGCTTGATATTTGATAAAAGTCTCGCGAGCAAATAAAGCGAAATGAAAAATATTTAAATTCGGACAGAATGGATTTATCGTTTTGCAGCTTTCAGATTAATTGCCGAACAAAAAAGGAAGAAAGTGATTCGATCACGTCGAGAAACCAAGTAAATAGCGATATTTGGCTTGCGATGACACAGCATGGGAAGAAATACGAAACGTAATAATTAATAATCTTGAATATTGGTTATCGAAAAAAGCGAATTAATAATACCAACGATATAACTGTTAAAATGCGCAATTATGACGAACGGGAGATTCGAGAGTTAATTAATTCTATCTGAACGGACGTTTTCAATTTTCCGGGAAATATTTCACTAGATTCGCGACTTGGAATAAACTCAACGTCCATATACTGTCGGCATAAACCATTTTTTATTCCACGTTATTTACATAAGCTTCGCTCAACCCCCGTAATTCATTTCATCGATTAATGGACATTATTCAAAAATAAAATATTCAAAGAAGCCTCAAGATACAAAATTAAAAATACTCTTACAGTAATTCAAATGTAAATTGAATAATATTAAAACTTCCAGAAGTTAATCTCCATGTTAACAGGCGAGAAACGTGACTTTCTTTTACAACTTTCTTTCGTATGCAAGGAACATTTTATTACGGTATCACGAAGTTGCGAAGAGAAATGACGCTCGCAAACATCACGCCGTAATGTAACACAATGTGCAAAGACTTGCAGAGA
Organism: Megachile rotundata; assembly: GCF_050947335.1. Taxonomy (NCBI): domain Eukaryota; kingdom Metazoa; phylum Arthropoda; class Insecta; order Hymenoptera; family Megachilidae; genus Megachile; species Megachile rotundata. The sequence goes on from NC_134996.1 coordinate 12,529,404, forward strand.
AACTTGACAAATTTATCTCTGATTCGCTGCAGGAAAAAATCCCCTAGAAAATTAGCTGAGAAGGATAATGAATTGTACGAGGGTGGATTCGTACCCTTTGTTGTCAATGATTTGAAGTAACCACAAACTATCCTAATCTTTGTATTGTCCCTCTGAAATACCTCTCGTTTCTCGAGTATAAAATTTTCGACGCGTCAAGAATGAAAATCTTTCCGAAAAGAAAGTTTTAGTTTACTGAAATGTCGGGTGAAATTCTGTCGTTACCTGATACGGTAACTTTTTCGGTAACGGTCCCATTCGGTCACACTGTATGCCATTAATTAGCAGGCACAATACGCGACGGCAACAATAAAAGGCCTTTCAAGTTCGAAGACAATAGGCTCGCCGGCCAATTTCGTTCGCGATCAAAATGTCCAATTACGTGGCCCGTAAATCGCGATTTACACTAAACGATCCTATTGACCTGCGAATAAAATTTACAATCTCTCTCTCGTCAGGCTTGCACGACACTTATTAGGAGCGAAAGTTGAACCTGATTGGCTTCTTCCTTCCTCGTAAACTCTACGGCAACCGGTATCGAGTATTATTGTATACGATCATTAATTATTAATCGTTGCGAAGAAAGCTCGATGTAACGTCGTTGAAAAACTTGCGCAGATCACATTTGCAAATCTCGCGAAAAGTTTAGCGATAAGTGATAGGTATTTACTCGGAGTATCGAGAGAATTTATTACCCTATCTTTAAGTCTTAAACGAAAGTCTGACACTGCTCAGGAAGAAAAATGACCGAGAGGTTTTAGGTAGAAGATCGATCGAACTGTGCAAAGCAATATTTGCTAATTACCGTAGAAGCGTGGTTGTTCGAGATAAGAAAAATTGTTCTTTGTAAGAGATCGCCGCTAAAGTCTTGATAAATTTAAATTTACAACTTTGACAGTAACGCGAAAGTTTTTCGACTTAATTCGCGCGCTGTTTGCCTTTGTTTCGCGATAAAGTTCAAATATTTTTAAACGATACTTCTTAATCCGCATTCAGTTCGTTACAACGCTGTATTCCCTCGCAGAATTATGGGATTCTTCCGACAAATATTTGAAGCGTAAACAGCGGCCAGGAGCGTGACGTTGAATTTTGGAAAATGAATTTCCGTAAATTACTTGCCACCTATAATCTTTAGAATATTTACAATTGCTTGTTATCTGCTTCGTGCCTGTTGTATGCTCGATACACATCGCGGCAATAAATATTCCAGTAGAAAACGAATTTGGGGATCATTAGGCGGAAGTTATGTGCACCGCAATGGTAATCGTGTGTAACATATGATTCTGCAGTAGCGCAGGTAATTGCGATATTTAATTCTCGCCACAGAAAATTTAAATCAATTTGCTGAAACGAAGTCAGCGCGAGAATACGTTTCACCTTGAATCTCGAGTTATCTAGACACCTCTATATACAGCAGTCTGACCTAATGTATATCTGGCAATGAACCTGGCATAGAAGGAGAAAGGCGTTCGACATACGTGATTTACCAGATCGAGTTTCGTACCTGATCTGGAAGAAGCACACGACAAGAAGCGGAAAAAGACACGTGATACAGGTTTCCCTCTCGTTTCGCAGCTATAAAAGAAAATCGTCGATAGTGATCGATCGCAGACGATCGTTTCGCGCAAATCTTTAATTTTCTTATCGCGGTTCCTTTCGAACGACGCGTTGCAAACAGTGAAATGAAGAAGCTGGTGAGTCTGTTTCTAATGCGCTCGTCTGTCGGTGACGACGGTATAATTGATTCGTTGCTTCAGGTTATCGTCGTCGCGATGGCGGTGGCTGTCGTCGCGTACAAAGACAGAAGAAACAGTGCTTCGGAAGATTTTCCACCTTACCCGGAGACCAGATACGCTCCGCCCTTCCACGAACATCAATCTTTTCGGGAATCGTTCAGGCCGCAACAATATCAATCGTATCGACGTCGACCCTATCGACAGGAATTGTCTTCGTTCTCCGAGCAGCTGTCTCTTAGAGATCAGTCGTTGTTAAGAGATTATTCGTCACCGAAAGGCCGACCTTTCTACGCTGACGACTCATTCTTAAGGGATACGAAATTCAAGGGGCAGTCGTTTGTCTCCGATGAGACGTTCAAAGATCGTGCCAGGCTCAAGAACGATCAGATTCTTCAGGATCAGTCCGCGAACGATCAATACTCCTATCAGCAGCCAGCTTTCCGCGATGACTTTCGCTTCGCGGACTTGTACGACAAACCCATTAATTCTTACAGAGAGCAGCCTGAAAACTCCGACTACTTGAAACACGGTAAATTCGTACTGTTATTACAAATTCAGGGTGTAACTTATGGAAGCATTTGAAGCAAAGGGGTTCCTTCGTTTGTTCAGGGAACCATGGACTCGGTTATATTCCTGTGCCGCCAATTTCACCGTACGAGAACGTTCTGCCATTGAACGACGTAACATCCACGACGATGACACCGTCGATGGATCCTACAACCACCCACCAACAGTCTACCGTCGCTGCAGCTATCGCCCAAGTTCACACGTCTGCAACTTCCGAGCCGAAAATGGCTTCGCTGAAGGCATCGCATACGGTGACAATACCAACCGTGAAATCCGATACGGTGAGCGAAATATACTCTTCGTATATCACGCTGTCGTATTCAATTCCGCACACTTAACAATATCTCTCCGCAACGTTTTACTCCTTTTACTCCCCTCAAAAATGTACGATTCTTCGTAACAGGAATTGACACGTATTTTAAAAGAAAAAACGCTTTCAGCTGGCGGAAGCTACTACCACGTATAGTCCATTAATAACCACGAGCGCTACCATATTGGTCACTACGAACCAGTCCTCGAACCTGGTTGATCCACAGTCGACTCTGACCACCGAGGCTAGCTTACCTGTCATGGCCACGGAATCTCCGCTCTTATCCTTCGGACGACAGTACGTAATGGCACTGTCACGATCTATTACTTGCTCCAGTGATTGTGACCTATCTTTGTCCGCCATCGAAACTCGTTTCTGAAACTTATGTGACTTCGAGGACGTGCCAATGATTTCACCCGCAAAATTATAAGCTTTTAAAACGGATGAATCCCGTTGGAAGGGACAGAATTCACAGCAGAGGATTTCGAATAAAAATGTTAACTTATGAATAACGTGTTTCCTTCTTTCCAGAACTCTTCCGCCGATTGAATTTCAATCGTCCAAGTTTACGACGCCTACGTCCTACTACTTCCCTTCCAGCATGAAGAACAAACTGCAGCAGTCTTTGCTCAGCTACCTACTGTCGCAACAGGCGAAAAGCCCGATCAAACTCAACGAGCAGACCTCGCTGTCAAACTACGTGTCACCAGATGTACTGAGCAACAGCCTGGATAACAAGATCCCAGGCTCGGTAGTGAACTACGTACTTCCGGAGGAGTCGAAGGCTACTCTGAAGGGCAACTTGCAGAGTTCTCTATTGAACTATCTCCTGCAGCAGGAATCGAACCGTGGACTATCTTTCCAACAATCTTCTCCGGAAGCTCTGAATTTCGTGTCCCTGGCCGCCCTCGCCGAAAAGCCAAAGCTTACTTTGCCAACTGTGCCAATCGCAACTTTGTCAGCGGTTCCTCGACCATTGCAGTCTTACAACTACGTACCGGTGCCGAGGACGTCGACCTTCTTGGGTCAAGACTCCGCTTCTCTTCTGCCTTTGGGTAACAATTCTTTTCACCGATCTTTATTCGATAGCCACGGGCTACTTTTGATGCATTCTTTCATTCCCTATTCTTTTCAAAACTCGAGCTACGATTTTATTTCTTGACGGGGTAGAAAATGGAGGTTACGTTCTGAATTTTTAAGCAGTTAGCGTTTAAATATATTTGAATGAACAGAGTAAAAAATTTTCTTTGTGAGCAGGGTCGAGTTTGCCCAGCCTGTCATCGGTGGGCAGTCAAGCCACCGGTGTGTTCAGCAGTTTACCTGGCGGGTTAAGCGGTGGCATAACTGCGGGCATACCTGCGAACATAGCGACAACGGTTCCAGCCAGTATGCCAACTTTAAACTTCGCGCAAAATTTCCAGCACATAGACCAGACCCGACAGTTTGAACCAGCGAGGAGTAACTCGTTTTCCCCAGGTACTTTTGCAAGACCGTCACTTACGATTAATCACACGTGGTCGGAAGAGAACTGATCCGTTCTCATTCACTTGGATTCCGTCTAACCAACGAAACGCGTGCGGTTCTGTGCAGGATTGCAGCTGCAGCTGGGCGGCTTCGGTGGCATAGATTACACCTTACGCTCGCCTAATCCTGCCCCACGGCCCTTTGAGCTCGGGATCGCAAAAGTGGGCTTAAGTTTGCCGGAATTACCACGACAGCAGCTTTCCACGCTTTCCAAGGTAAATTTTCCAGAAGTAATTGCCAGCTAGATGGCAAGGAGTTCCCACGGACGCTTCAACCGTCCTGTTACATTCAACGATTCTGTTAATTTTACTGCTCGGTTAGCTTTAATTGTCCGCGTTCCTCGCGGTTGAGTCTCCTGGTGACGGATTCGAATTTTCTGAATATCACACATTTTCGTGGTCCGTGAAGAACCTTTGAATTTACCACCTTCGAAAAAGTGATTTTTTCGATATGTGACTATGTATTGTTTTCATACGCACTATGATTGCTATATGCATGACAACGGGCATCAAACATCGATGAATGTTTGTCTAACTGCGAGTGCTGCAGTAAAATAAACGTGCTATTGTTTGCTATTTTAGGTTATTTGAACCGAATATATTACACCGTGTATTTTTGTAAACGCGAATGTATCGATTTTCTGCTTTCGAATTGGTGTCAAAATGTTTATTGGAATTCGATACCCGACACTGTCGTTTATGCACATTTATAATATATTGCGATACAAATCTTACCGTTACAGTTCCAACTAGGCCATCAGTTCTTGTAATGGGACAATGACGATTCTTCAGAGGATTTTTCTTATACATTAACTCGAAGACTGCCTTAATAAAATTTAGTTTAGCGCGCGTAATTTAATTTGTACTTGTAATATAAATAAAAGTTTGTTAGAGAGAAATACTGACTAATACTAAAGAAATACTGAGAGCTTGATTAGAAGTATCACTTCTCCAATCCACTTTCCTCTTATTTACCGATTCCAGTTCATTTCGGCATCCAATATTGACCCGAAGTGAATTATCTTTACTCAAATTAAACTTACCTGGATCTTTCAGTGGGAGGGAATTGAAGGACCACGTAATTTATACTATATTTTATTAATTTTAACAAGTGTCGTGTGTTTGATTTGTCGTGTGAATGATAGTGTCCGTGTGAATATGTATAGGTATTGCCATCGGTACATACAGCGTTTTAGATACTCATTACCCTTAATTTCGGCAAATTAAAGACTCGTCTTACATCTATGCCCTGTATAGACCATTCGTAGTAATAATTAAGAAATTCATAGGAAAAACATAGTTCATTCGAAGCCACGCACACTCACACGCACGCTTTTTCAATGGACATTTAATCGTTTCATTTTATTTACCTAACGTTTTGTTCTTTTCGTGTACAGTTTGCACCTTGGAACATCTCGTAGAATTACGCGTTCTCGAAAGTTTCCTCGACTGGAGGTCGCATTTGAATCCCCGGAAACTCCATCGCAGACACTCGTATACACGCTCGCGTTTTTCGTCGACTAGATATAATATATTTACACAGATGTACAACGCCTACTCGTGTAACCTCGCACAGCCACGCGTACCACGTACATACACACGAATATATACAGAGAAGGGAACGTGGCGGGTTAGAAAAATACAAGGATCTTACACGCAGGATCGTAGAAACCTTTTTTAACGTTTTTGCAGCCGCGAAGAGACAGGCAAGCCCGGTTTTCGCTCGACGGTAACGCGATGCAAATGAATTCCATTTTTCAGAAGCGAGCGAACCTTCGAAAGGAAACGTATCGGAGGTTCATTACGGAGAGTGTTAAAAGAGGGATTCTCATTTTATAAAGTGGATCGTGTTCGATAAATAAAGGAATGCTGGAAAATAATTTTAAAGAACGGTTTTTTCAAGGAAGAAAATTTGTTAAAGGATCCCATAGAAGCAGAGGTAAATCGGTAGACCTTTTTCAAGTTCTGCAAGATAAATTCTTCCAAGTTTCGCTATTAAGTCGCTGTTAACGATCGGGAAAGCGGTAGAAGTTGGCCGATTAATAATCTACAGTCTCTTCGGCGAGGTTCCCTTATCTCGACGCGGTGGAACGGCGCGATCTATGGCGTTTAAAATGTCGTCGGTTCGAATAACGGGGAAGAAAGGTTTCTTAAGACGTTGAAGAAAGGGCGTAAAGTTGTTCGGGAGGTCGACAAAGGTTTCGCTGTAACGAAATGAATTCGCGTGGCCACCGAACTTACCAGTGAATTAAGAGATTCTTGCAAACCGAAAGCGGGGTCGTTCTTTGATCCTGCGATGTCCGCCAGCCTGAATGCAGATTTAATTTCCGCCGGTTCACGCTGCGAGATTTCATCGACGAAGAAAAGCTTGAAAGTTAAACGAGTCGAACTACCAGCTATTTAAAACGGTCATAAATCATCGGGATATTTAATCTCGAAATCAGGTACAACCAAGAATAGAAAACCTAACGTTATCACAATTTATCGAAGAAAAGTCTCCCTATTTCTTCTGTCTAGCCATTTAGCGACACCATCTATACTCCTAATACGTAATAATTGTTTATCTGTTTAGCGGCAATGTCGCTTGCGATCCACAGCTCGAACAATTCGTTAGTTCCTACGTTATTTACAAATATACATCGGAAGCTTAAGTGATACAGCGCGTTCATAGAACCCATAGAGAGTAAAAAGCTTTGATTGTAGACGTTATTGCAACGGCGGGTCACGCGAACCTCTTCTTCTTCTTCTCGTCAACGTTTAACGTTTGCAACGCGATCGTGTCCCTTTCGTGTACTTTGATTTAGCGATCGCGCACATACGCACACACACGTGCATAGAACGCTTCAAACTTCACCAAATTTATAAACATTTGCATCTATAACGAACGTCACTTTTGCCCTACAATATCACACTTGAGATCTTCAGAATCAAGGATTCTTGAAATATGCCTATTTGTCTTCAGATTAAACGCCCTCGAAAATTGCAGGTTAAGAGGTTAGCAGTGAACCCTTTGCACTCGAAGGTAATTTCATTGTTTGCAAACAGCAACTTTAAAACTTACTTAAAAAGTTAAATGAATTCTTTTGACGTTATTATATTTGTTTCATTGTGTTTACACATCTCATGCATCGTTTAAAAAATGCTTACTGTAAATTATTGTATTAAATAAAATGGTGACTGAGAGTCGCCTCTCGAGCGCAAAGGGTTAAAATTTCATGTATATTTCTGTTGAAACAGAAAGTTTTAGAGAACGTGGTCAAGTTTGAAGTATTCTGTACGCCTGTAGGCGCACACGGTCTCTGGATGCCAACGTGCAGTCAGGTATCGTGTCTCGTATTTATATTGATATGTTTGAAAATTCGGTCGCGGGAAACTTCATGGTCGTGTTCACGAGGGTGGAACGATACGGCCGATATGTAGGTGTCTGATGCATCGACCGGTGTCTTGCATTCACTCTGTCGAACGCGTCTCGAGCTCGCGATATTTGTCTTTACGAGAAATTCCTCGGGGCTTTTGTATCCGAAAGAGAGGCAGAAAACGGATGCCTTATCGATTTTCTCAGCGACGGGAACGTTCCACGGTAAATGCACCGGACAATACGTAAATCTTGATTAGAAATACGAGCCGAGTGTCATGACGCGGAAACGATCGATGAAAATTCGAAAGAATTCGAACAGTGAAGGAAATTGAACTGCAAATTGCAACGAACACGCTCGACAGGAAGGCTTTTGTTCCGCCCTCGCGAAAACAGGATTTTAAGTGTAATCAAAGAACGGGTTTCCAAATGGTTAGCACGGTTCGCGTTTTAAAGCCCGAATTTTGGAAGCTCGTTCTTCGAAGTGCCATCGGGATATCGTTCATAAATGGAATGACAATGGAACGAGGATAAAATGCTGGATTCATGAATCACGTTGCAGTCAACGTAAATGCATCGAGTCACGCTGCATCGCGCAAGAACGTGCAAGTTTATCGCGATAACAGCTGGCGCTTCGGTTCGGGAGCCAAAAAATATTGCTATACCTTACGAGCTACGGTAATACTGTCACGGCATATTTAATATCCAACGAAGTATACATAGACGGTACAACGTTCACTAGCTCGTGAAAAATACACGTTCCATCAACCTTGTATGCGACCCGATGTTTTTACCACTTTTCTTTCCTACGACTCCTTTCGTCTAATGATCCAACACCGTGGGTGGATTCGTGCTTCTTACTCGACTAACTTGTCTAAATATTTATTCGGTAATTCGGCTCTAACATCGATGCACGCTGCCTTCGATATCAAACTCGAACAGTGACGACGGTCGAGTAGGTGCGAAGAGAATATTAACGGTGATTTCTGACAAACAAAGTGCGAACGTGTAACCCAATTTCCTTTCGAAAAAGAACACTCGGTAAGAAAGTTATCGCAAAACAATTCGGTAGAAACGATTCCGACCTTAGGAACAATAAACTACGTAAAAAGCTCTGGATACACGGTAAATACCTTCTGTCGGATTAAACGTTGAGCTATTCGATTGTCCAATGCCTCGTTGTGTTCTTCCTTTCGAGATAAACGGGACGTCGAGCGGAGAGATCCATCTAGAAGCTAACCAGCTTGTGGAAGGCTTTACGAAATTCGGGATTGAACACAGTGTAAATTACAGGATTAACGAAGCTGTTCATGTATCCTAGCCAAGAGGTGATGATGAAGGCTGTGACACCCGGTTGACAGTTCGCTGCCAGCTTCGTGCAGATGGCGTCCATGATGTTGCACGTGAAGAACGGCAGCCAACAGATTAAAAAGACACCTGCAATTTAACATTTATATTACCCGATAAAGCTTCGCGAGATTTTTATGCACCAGATACGAGGAATTGGCCCGCGCCCAAATACACGGTATTAACTTGTTTTCCCTGGGCACGATCGATATCGAAATTATGCGAGGATATCGTACCTAGAACAATAGCCAGAGTCTTGGTAGCTTTTCGCTCCTTCTTCGCGGAGCTCTTCTCCCGTTTCTTCTTGCTGGCTTTGTTGGCCTTGTATATCGTGAACCGTGATCCAGCTGCTGCGTTCTTCTTGTCCTTCTTACACGTGGACGAGGCCGACAACACGCTGGGGGTTCTCGCGAGCTGAAGAGGAAGCAGGGTGCTGGCGCTCTTGAGCCTCTTCAGCTCCTGCTTGTTCGGATCGGCGCCGTTCTTCTTCGACTGCGAGCTTTGGCTCGCGATCGCGCTCTTCGGCGGCGGCGACGAGGACGTGGACGACGACGGGGCGGACGCGATCCGCGGATTCGGACTCGGGCTGGAATTCGTTTCGAGCGGTTCGTGGACCAACGTGGTGCTCGCCGCGCCCTCGTACCCGGAATCCTTTCGGGCGTGTTGCGTTCCGCCCAGCTGAGCTTGAGCCACTGCGCTGAAACGACAACTGCAATTCGAGTATCAGTAGCATTCCAGCGAGCTGTTTTAGCGTTTCCAGTCATGGCTCCTGACGCTGACGGTGCGGAGGCATTTCGCATTCGACGAGCAATCACAGGGACGAACATTCGAGTTTTCCGCATCGACGTCCGTTCATCGTGTTTTATTTGCTGTAGCCGCATTCCCTTTGAATCCCCGAATCGTTAGTTGCGTTCACGCACGACTCGTCTGTCGGGACAGGACTATCGATACCCGTTTACCGACGCGTGTAGGCTTTCGAGATTAACCCTAGACGCACTAATTTTTAGTAACCGATTTCGTATTTGGACTCGCGATTCAAGTCATTCGACGCGTGCTATTGGCGTTGGCGTAACTCGATAGTATACCGTCCATAGAACTCGATATAGCGTTTGCGGCAATAAAAACAGCTACGCGCAACTCGTGTCGCTATTGTTCGTCGATCGACGAAATGGAAGAATAGAATAGGTCCCTGTCTCTATTCGTTATTTACTTCGCTGCGATCTAGATTGTTCGTGTTTTTTCTTGTTCTGCTCTGTTGTTCCGTTACCGTGAATCGAAGAGGCCGATCGAAGTCTTTCGCGTTTAATCGATACCGCGTTACCAATTCAACTTACTGGACCACTAGTCGACAAACAAACGAATCGATTTCACGGTGGAACGAGTTTATCGGCGGTTCGTTTCTATTTTTATCCGCCATGTTCTTCGGGCCAATGAATTAGCGGCATAAGAGACGAATTCAACCTTTCTTTAAACTTCTTAATCCTTCGTGTCTTCAATTTCCGCGACCTTACATCAATAAGTAACTTGATTGCTCTTGAAGCAAATTAATTCGATCAAAGATAAACCTTGATTTGCGGGATCGTAGAAAAGATAGCTAAAGAAGAAGGCAAATAAGAGACGTTATCTTAATTCGCGAATCTAACCAATTAAGATGGAGCTATAGATCCGAAATTAACTGAAAATTAATTTGAAACCGGTCTTTCAGTCGTCGCGTATCGCGGCTCCGGTGCTAATTGATTTTATCTCTTCTGCTTTTTCTTCCAGTGGTCCATCTTTTTTCCCCCGCTTCGCTAACTCGTTCAAGAAAGTTCTCGCGTTCAGTTAGGGGAAAGAGTATCTGACTTTTCGACTTCGTTTTCCTTTTAGGAATGTTCTTACGGAATACAAGTTGTCTCAGGCTTTCCAACGATATTTAACGAGCAGAAATAAGCTGAAAATGGTACCTAAATATTTATGAAGAAGTCGTAACAAAAGTACGGAATAATAATGGAGTTTTACTTTAGCATGTTGAGACGCGATATGTATAGCGGGCACCGAAACTTTTCCGCTTGACCAACTTGGAATATTTTTACGAACTAGGTTCCGTCGATCTTTGCTTTAATATCGTACGATCGAAATGAAACAAGTACACGTTTCTGTAACCTTTTAATAAAGCATTTACGAGTCCATGTTTACAAAGCACTTTTATAAAGAGCGGAGGAGAGCAATAAGGCTTTATAGATATGAAGCCATCAAAGAAGCGAATGGACAAACAAACTGTTACGTATGCGTTTCGAGTACACTTAATAAAGCTTAATTCTGAAACCGAGTAAAAACGAGTTTTTACGGCGTGAAATGACACTCATATTAGCGCCTTTGTGAGATACGACAAAGGTGACTCTAGAAAGCCATTTGATCAAGTCTCTAGTACATTTGTCGCATCCGTAAAAGGCATAACAAAACGATGGCGTAAAACGTAGAATGTTCGTCCGACGTGTGACGATCGAGGAAAAAACTTTATTGGATTCTTACGCTGCCTCCTCGACGACCGTGGCTAAAAAGAACTCCGTGCTCTTGTCGTTCGAGATGACCACGACGGGATCAAGGGGCGTCTCGTCCTCGTCCTCGTTGCTTCCGGACGCCGTGTTCGTCGGTTCTTCCATACCGGGAGCCACGAGTGCCGCCGCTCCCAGCGCGGTCTCCGCAAACCTTGCCACAGAATACCCACTACGTGATCTTAGTCAAAAGCCCTCTAAAAAAAAGCTTCTACACTTAGCATGCTTTTAGTATTTCTCGGCGCGTTAATCCGACAAAAGGGGAAAAAGTTAATCTATCATGCACAAAGCGACTATGAACCGGCGCTCGCGACTTCGTTCGAAACTTTGCCACCCGACGAACAAAGAACCAAGCTTTTTACTTCGTTGAACCGGCCTCTTCATACCGGCGATTCAGAGTGCCTTACTGAACTGCGTTTTCATTCAAACGGAACTGAAGGTAATGACCCCGTGTTTTTTAATCCTCCCATTGTGACTCGAGCGCCATGTTCCAAATAATTTCGTGTCGAGGAGCAAAAATGGAGTTGTCATTTTCAGTCACGTCGGTAAATACGGTTAGGTTAGGTTTTTTAATTCTCCCGTTGTGATCGGCCGACTCGAGCGCCATGTTTGAAATAATTTCGTGTCGGGGAGCAAAAATGAAGTTGTCATTTTCAACCAGATCGGTAAATACGGTTAGGTTAGGTTTTTTAATTCTCCCGTTGTGATCGGCCGACTCGAGCGCCATGTTCTAAATAATTTCGTGTCGGGGAGCAAAAATGAAGTTGTCATTTTCAACCAGATCGGTAAATACTGTTAGATTAGGTTTTTTAATCCTGCTATTGTGATCGGCCGACTCGAGCGCCATGTTCTAAATAATTTCGTGTCGGAGAGCAAAAATGAAGTTGTCATTTTCAGTCAGGTCGGTAAATACGGGCATCTGTTATTCAAATTTCTATGAGCGTAAAACGTCACGTTTTGATAATAATTCCATGTCGAACCAGATTTGTAATGAGTTGCGAACATATCCGAGCTTTCATCGATACGTTACAGGTTAACGTTGTCGAGTAATTTTCGTTCGCGGACGTGTATATAAATTGTACAGGAAATTTGATTGGCGTATTATCGGTATAATATGGACGTTCGCAAACGGACGCGTATTCCCTGTAATCGGATTATCGGGAAGTAGCAACATTACAGATTGGATAGGTGAATGCGTCCGATACTCGTAGTTCCAATTTAAGCGATAACTCCTACAACTCAGTGACGTTAAAGTTACTTCGCTCGATTCGATATTCCCGACGAGAGCTGGAGAAAATAATTAATAATTCCCCGATTGCCGAAATTCCGACCGAGTTCCCACAAATGTAATTCTATGAAAATCCCTATTTACTTTCCTTTCACGGTCCGCGAAGATTAATCGAGATATTTGTTAATTAATGGACACGAGTAATCACTGTCTAGAATTGAATGAACGACACGGAAATTACTTAGAGATAATCACATTTAAGTCGAGAGAATATCGAGGGAAATTCGTGGAAAGGAGGTTATGCTAAACGCATAGGACCCAAGGGAAAAGATATGGGCAAAATGTGACCGTTGCCAGGAACACCTAAGTCCAATTTATCGACGGTGTTTGTACATAACTACGGACCTGGAAGGAAGCTATAAATGATAATTAGGCAACGTTGAAACACCTCTTACCCTACTAGCATGAAAGATTAAGCAAGATCGAAACATTTAATTCGATCGTAGCCGAGAATTCAAAATTTATGAATTGAAATTCAACGAGGGTGGAATTCGTGATCCTTCGCAGAGGAAAAACGGCAAAGTCGGTATTAAAGCATTTGGAGTGGCAAACAAGACTACGTGCCTTCGAGTCGGCCGTCAAGGAAGACTTCTTCAGGGTCCTCATCGATGAACAAACGCACGACGCTTAGAAACAGACGGGAACAAAAGCCAGCAATTAAATCGAGACGAAGTAGTTGGCTATTCAAGGCAAGTACACCGACCCCGGACAACGGAAATGAAGCCCGGAGAGCGCGAGAAAAGCGTATTATTCGGAGATGCTGGAGGCTTACTTCGCCTTCCTCCTACGCCCCTTTCAAAATCCTCTTTTCCAAGCGACGAAATAAGTACATAACAACGGAAAATTTGTAATATCCTTAACATCCACGATAATCCGTGCTATAGCGCCGCGCCAGCCACTGGTTGTTCCACTGTGCACACGCGCGTTAACAGTGGCCAATACCTTCGAGCGTATTCTCGCCCGCTGACACGACAATCTTCGTGAAAAATTGTCTCGTTGGAATGCAAGAGTTACGTGCTGGGAAAATTGAAAAAAATGACTCGATTCTCGGGCGTGGGACACATTCGAGATGAAGCTCGTTCGTCTTTGACTGGCGAGATCGGGATCGCGAATAAATTCAACGAGTTTAAACAACGTTCTTTTGATCTCGCTGGAAATGGAAAATTGATTCATCGCCTAGAACGCGACCGTTCAAACGCCGGTGCAGTGTCAATAGATATTATTTTTCTCACCGCGAGTTTAGTAATTACTTTCGAGGACTTTTTCCTACGCACGATTTTATCTATTCAACGAAGTATCCGCTTTGAGTCTCCGTCGTCGATCGAACAAACGAATTTCTCGTCGTAATAACGTCTAGGCAATCTACCGTCAATTCGAAACATTCGGCCAAAGAATTTCAAGCCGTCAGCTGCTTTAACCGGCGCTGGTTTATTGGATATTCCTAGAAAATTCTTGGTAAATTCGAGGTAAGAACGCGAACGATTTCCACGACGAGACGAGTAAAAGGTGTTGGCTCACCTGCGCGTGTGCGCGATGTTCTCGATTATGCTGCCCGGTTTTATGTCGCCCAGATTCGGTTTCCTGTTGGCCCTCGCTTTCTTCGCTCTGTTCCGTAGCGCCTGGAATAAAATTGAAATCGCCGTTTCAAGATAAATCAGAGTATCGAAAAATCACGAAATAAATCTCCGTGGCATCCATTATCTATACGTATCAAAACAGAAGGATTTATTACGACGTTTTTGCGCCAATGTCCCCTCCCCTGACGCGTTAGAAAATTTCGTCGTTGATGCATTATGAGAAACAGTATCTTGCTCCGATACCGTGGAATATAAAAGAAAGATATTTCACGTTTTATATCGATGCTCCGAAGGATATCGTTTCCTCTCTGGACGTTAAACCATCGCATTATACTTTTACGAGAGTGCCTGTAAAAACTGTGAAAATGTACGAACGATCGCCTTGCATCGATCGCCAGTCTCCTTCCAACCTTTTCATTTAGGATGTCTTTACGAGATGATCATTATGTCATCGCGTTTACACGCGAACGATTACGTCGCTCAATTCGAGGCGTTCGGTATCGGCAATTAATACCACCATAATGGGAGCACCGGTGCAAACAAAATGACCATGCTTTCCGACCCTCGTAAAACGTCGAAGCATTTACTCGACGTAGAAACCGCAAAACACTTTGTACCAGCTGCTGCGAAAATTATATAATTTGTCGAATTTTACTTCATCCGTGATTAACTTGGTTCCATAAAAATTAAAACAATTATCTTTTGCATCGACATAGGGAAGTTACGCAAATCCCTGTAAGATATTCTCCGTCGCAAAAGGCAAGGA
Organism: Megachile rotundata; assembly: GCF_050947335.1. NCBI lineage: Eukaryota > Metazoa > Arthropoda > Insecta > Hymenoptera > Megachilidae > Megachile > Megachile rotundata. Next base: position 12,544,446 of record NC_134996.1, read on the forward strand.
GACAGACGTTCTTTATTTGCTGTCAGAATTATGCAAAAGGTTTGTCCGATTTATATAACACCCAACTTCAAACAAGACTGCGAGCAAAGAAATTGGTTCGCAACAGTTTCAAAAATTTACAACTCCTTTTCAGCGTGCACGTTACGTAACCTCGGGCTGCTCCAAGATGGCGGATGATCGCGGATTTCTTACCTTGAATATGTTGTAATAGAGAAACACCATGATGATGCAGGGTATGTAGAAGCTGGATAGGCTCGAGTAGATGATAAAGTCCGCATTGTAGAACAGGCATTGGTCCGGTATTCGGTCGGGGGTGTTATTCAAGCCGAGAACAATCGGGCTGCCGATCGCGGCCGATATCGCCCAGACCAACAGTATCGTTAACCACACTCTTCTATTGTTCTTGTGCTTCGCGTATTTTATCGGCTGGGTCACCGCTATGTATCTGCAATTCAAATTCGTTTCGCTATCGTATCGTACAGTGTCCCCTACCTTGACGGGCATTACGGTGCCGCAAATCAACGCGGTCTCGCCAACACCTTCCACCCGTTTCCCCTCCGCGGCCTTCCGCTGTCCAATTTATTTCTATTTCCGCTGATACATACGCCGTGAGACGCGTCGAATTGAAAACGTTTCAGAAACCGCTTACGCGACCGGAAAGCCGGGGTCAAACGGTTGAAAGTAACGCTGATTAATTAGACCCGTGAATTATACCGAGAATTTCTGGCGGGGAAGAAAAGGAGCTCGTTAAAGAATCAGATTTAAACCGCGGTCAAGAGTGGTTTAATAGAGCCATTTATCTTGATACGCATATTTTAACATGCAGGCAGATTAACCGAAAGTTTTATCCTCGAAATAAATTCTTGCACCAAGTTTTCTCTTTAATGTCCATCAGGCGAAAATTAATCGATAAAGGTAATCCAAAAGTTTCTTTGCTGCTGTATAACGTTTCCGCGAGCTATCGAAGTTTTCATCGATAGTATTTTCGGCGACCGTTCGAAGAATGCAAACGCGGAATTGAAACGCGAAAAACGCAGCTCGGCATCGAGAGTACCTCGAAATGAATTCCGAAAGTTCCAGCATCGCGAATCGAGCTTGTTTCCGTTCTTCGAAACTGTTATTCCGTTGAATTTTTTAGAGCACGGAAACAATCGTTTCTTTAACCGATACACATTTAGATCGAGGCGTTTGATTGAAAGAAATTGCTCTTTCGACTTTAACTCATTCCGCTCGCAAAAGCAACCTCAGCCTTTTACTTTTTCACCCTTCCTGTTATTCCTGTCACGTAAGCCGGTTAAATCAGCTACCTTCCCCGCGATTTTCGGAACTTTTTCCTTTTGCCCACGATCGCTGTTACGAAATCTTGTCGCGACCGAATAAAACGGATGCAACGTGGGCGAGATATATTTGATTTCGAGACAGAGTCAGGGGAAGAGGTCCCACGGCTCGTTCGTCTTCGCTGAATTTTTCAAGCTGGAAATTTGAGAATTTGGGGATGTAAATATTTGGAGATGCGAGAACTTGGGATGCAGAAATTTAGGGGTATAGCACTTTGGAGATATGGGAATTCGCAGTCGAAATTTAGGGACGTGGAAAATTGACGACGAATTTCGAACCTGTACAAATTTTATAATTTAGAAACAGAACCTCCACATGTCAAATGCATTTTGTAGTTTAAGTTCAAAGAACTCAACCCTTAAATGCATATTTCATTAGCAAGCTGATCATCAAATTTATTCAATATTAGAATGTTTACGTTCTGTTGCTCAATCAATTTCATTTGAAGTTGTTTTTATTTTTATTTAAAGATTTTCTTTAATAGATTTATATAATGATACAATTCAGAGTAGTATATATTTCATATATGTTACACTTCTGCAACTTTATATGTGACTACTCAGTACATGTTTTGAAACAGTTATAAAAATATATATTAAAAATGTAACTAATTTTGCAACATTATGTATTTAATCCTTCAAGAAAGACAAATAATGCTCCCTTATCCAAAGAAACTCCCAAGTGTACCTCGTATACGCGAATTACCAGTATCACCGAAGTTTTTATCAGTAGAACAATCGATAGGAGGGTTAAGGGATGGGTAAAGAAAGATTGGAGCGTGGAGTGTAAGGGGAGTTATTTGCGAAGAAGGCTCACCTGTCTATCGAAATCGCTACTAGGTTGAAGATGGAGCTGGTGCTGCATGTCACGTCCATCGCGATGTAAAAGTCACAAACGAATCCGGGCAGACTCCATGATCCGTTTACCTGTAAAACGAACGAACAAACCATGAAGATTAAATCCAGCGCGTATCGTGTCGGCGGAATTAACTGTCATTGGTACGGTCCGGCTATTGTTCCGATGCAAATTAGCGATCGGTGATTCTCCGAACGTTTCGCGTAAACGACCAAAAACACGAGCAAATTGCGCGCGAATATCGCGGTAATTGATGGCGCGTCCACGCCTTTGTGAACGGGAAAATCATAATACGTCGTTGTAACGACACGGAAAACATTTTGGGTGGAATTTTAAAATAAACCTTCGTTTGGAACATTTTGGAAGCGAAATCCGTTTGTGACGAGCATAAATTAATTCCGTTTAAGCAACCCAAGATGTTTCCATTGTTTCTCTTATTTTCGCCGGAGAGTAAAGATACCAGAAGTGTGCTCGAATCGTCGCTCGGGAAAAAGGCATTCGAGGTAAGAGCATCTCGAATCAAAAGATGCTTTGGTCGTATCAAGAGATGAGCTTTATCTCTGTTCCCCTGCACTTTTCGTTATACTCGGTGTTTCTGCTTTTGAACCGGCGCATCTTCCTCTTTATTCTCGGATGCGCAGCTTTCGGTTCCTTGATTTATTCGGAACATCCGTGCCAGGAGTACGGAATCGGACGCGACCTAAACGCGCCTATCTACTACGTGGTCACGATTGTCTCCGTCTTCCGTTAAGGCAATGGCTTTCAAAGAGCTCTATTTCCTTCGTGCCGTTCGCAGAAACCGCAAGCATTTTCCGTCGAGCCATTTCTCTGGTCAAACCGTAATTCGACGGAATCGCCGCCGTTCGATCAACGTTCGAGATTATTGCTCCGCTTCTTTCTCCCGCTTTCGGAACATTGCAAATGCTGGGATTAAAAAATTTAGGGATATACGAGAGGATTAAATTTTCCAGCGAAATTGGATCCAATGGTTCGATCACGTATGAAATACCCTTGAATGAGCAATGGTGGCGATTCGTGCACGTACGGGCATAGATCAAACGGTGAAAGACGAAGGTTTCAATTGCACGTACGGTGTCCCGGTTTAAATCAGAGTCTCGCCATTATCGATCATATCCAGCAGTATGCATCGTGATCACTGGTAAAACGTATTACAGGATAGTATTAAGTTGCGTTGGCCGTAGTTTAACGTCGTATCGATCCAGCTGCCGCATAGTTATTTTGCTCGTACGGAACTCGAGAGCAACCTGAGACCAACCCATCGATATTTTATGAAGCTGTAATCTCGCGGAAATGCGCAACACGTGCACCGCGTTGTTCCCACCACTTTTTTTATTTAGAATTCATGACGTGTCGCTTGGAAAAACCGGGGGAAAATTTCGGAAAAAGTAATGCAAGTCTTTCGTTATTGTTTTCCCCGTTTCTTACCAAGCTTTTTCGACCAGCTTGTTCGAAACGTTGCTTTTGAAATATCGGTTTAAGTTGCCCCATTGTGCTACCTATTGAACGCATTATGACCTACATTTTCACGAGAGGAAGAGATATTTCGAATACCGTTAAATGCGGCGATTTAATACCAACGTTTTCTACCTATTTTCATTGTTTTCTTTCTTTAACGAGCGGCACGATGTTATCGTTACGGGGGAAAAACACACGCGAGGCAGAAAGAAATGAAAAGAAGAAAGAATTTTTATTCCGGAAACCGCGCACGCACCCTTGCGTAAAATTCGTGTAACAGCACGCCAGCAAGAATGAGCACAAAGGAGGCAGCAGGTTTGAAACAATTAGAATCGCGGCCGCTGCAAAGAGTCCATTGGAATTACAGGGTTTCCTTTTAATCATAAACGCGTAATGAAATCGAGCGGTTCAAAGAAGAGCAAATATCGGCGAAGAAATGGCAGCTGAAGACCCGAGGGACGCGTTTGTCAACGTTGCAACCGATCGATGTGTCTGTTACTTTTATTCTGCGGATTGCCTCGAAATGCATGCCTCCCGTTTCCTCTGGGATGGTATTAAACATTGGAAACGCGGTCACTTCGAATCCTCAAAGGAAACGATCACCACTAGAGGATATGTGGCAAAGAAGAAAGCAAAAGTATCGATACAGACGGTTTCGAAAGCTTCTGCCCGAAAACGAATCGAATCCTTTGCCATTTTGCGATTCTCGAAAAATTGTTCTTACGCTTTCTGGTCAAAGGAATATTACAGGATTACAGGAAACGAAAATAGACGGGAATCTGTACGCTCAAAGATAGCCAAGGTAAACATTTCAAACCGTCTCGTTTTAATTCGTAAAAAGTATACTTCGCGGAGAAAATGTCGTTGAAATTTCACGAAATCGTCCAATTAACCTTTTTCTCTCGTATCTCCGTTTTACTGCCCCGTAGAATCCATGATTCCCTAATATCTTAGAACCCTTTTACGATCCACGTTCAAATCATTTGTCGTGCTCGAACGATGCTGAGAAGTAGGGTGTACAAAGTGTTTTCTGATAAGGGATCTCATTTGGGGAATCGAAGTTAAACGTCGTTGATTTATGTTTAATCCGAATTGGCGTACATTTCATGTATATAAAACTACCTCGCATTTCACGGTACTGTCTTTTATCAAGGGGACTTAGCCCGGGGATTTGCGCACGTTACTGATGTTACAACGACGCGTCGCATCGTTAATTACAAGACAGCTACAGTCCAAATCCCAGTTCGGTCCGAATATGCATAGTAACGCGCTTTTGTCCAAAGTTGAGTCCCGGCCAAAATGTCAATGAAGTATTCAGGGCGAAGTAATTTAAGAGCTACGTGCTAGTCACAATCTTGCGTCCGCTTTGAGCCAGCCTCGTTATCCGACACGCTGTGCCACAGTTGTACTCGTTGCTTATAGTCTGAAATATTCAGAATTCGCAGCGCGTCTGACTCCGAGAAGTCTCGATTTACGGAACACAATGTTTTACGTGTTTCTGAAACGATCAGCTGTTTCTTCGCCGATGCATGATTAATTAACCGAGAGGAAAGTGGCACCTCGAGCAAATTGGCGCGGGTCTATTTATCGTAGAAAGCGCGTCAACGCGAATCCCCTCTTGACAAGGGAGACGCGTTACCGAGCAACACGCAACAGAGTTATGGCTCATTTAACCTGGCTGGGGAGCTGGAAGGGCTTCGGTTACAACGGTTAAAATAAAGCACCGGCTGGAAGACGTAAAACGCGCTTCCTTCATGCTGAGAAACGGGCATGCACTATTTTTCGTCGCTCCTTCTACTTTGTTCGCCTCGGAATTATTAATACCGGTTATAACGCTAGTATGCGGGCTACGAAGCGGATCCAAAAGGACCGGAACGACCGTTGCCGTAGCATGGATGGTCAGTGCACGCTGGAATTCTGAAGCTCGGCAAACATGGACCTTTTCATAATTACGCGTACATTTGCAACGAGTTTCAAGTATTATCAAGTATAATCTTTTGTTCCGCTTTTAAACGTTTCCCGAAATTCTTAATTTTCGAGTCAAAAAGATGCGACACGAAATTGTAGTTGCCTCTCAAAAGCGAGAATACTTTTGTTGGAATTAAATGGAGATCCCACGGGATAACCCAAAGGGAAAGGCCAAGGTAAAGCGACACTTCCGGTCGATTGTAAGGCTGTTCGCGATACGCACGTAATCACCGTTTATAGCCAGCGTGTGCAGCGGCTATAATTAGAGCCGAAGGGAACGCGGCCAGTCGACCTTATATTATTTCACCGACCTTACGCCGAGGAGCACTATCGCCCCACGTTTCCGTAAGATCGTTAGGATTCGCACTGGATTATGGATTAGCTCGCACGAATCAGTGTGTACGCAATTTAGGAATAATCTCCTGAGAGCGCTATTTAGGTCAACCTGTACGTTTCATCGAACACGAAAATCGATTTCACGTAACATTTTTATAACCTTCCGATTTTGTTTCCAATTAATTCGACGTCCTTAGTTTGTAGAGTCCAGCATTTACAGATGTCACGAGTCCCATTGATCGTGCACGAAGTCTCGGAAGAGAATAATGGATAACAATTGACAAGTGGACAATGGCGTCGCGACGCCCAGGACGTTTAGGACGCGCAACGTTGTTTCGTTCGGATATCAGTGTCCGGTGATTAATTAGCGATTGTCTCCAGTGTTTCGACGATTCCATTAAACCGATCGATCCGCGTGGGGCAAAACCGCAAATCCTCCACCGTTTTACGACCAACGTTTTAAGCTCGAAGATAAATTTGCGTGACCGGAAGCTGTAAATTTTGCGTTATAATGCACTTAATGCGCTTCATTGTCCCGTATAGGCGAAGCTATTGATAATACATCGCTTGTCCTGGCGCAGAGAATATGAAGGACGCGACGACATGCTGGACATTGTCGGGACTCGATATTGCGAGTACTATGTTGTTAATTTTCCCTTCAAGACCCTCGAACGATTTTAAAAGCAAAGTTGATACTTCTATTCGGACGAGACACCGGAAAATTTTCTCTGTATAATTTCATTTATTTTAATGAAATTTTAACGAACCATTCCGCGTCACCAGCCACCCGATTCATCGTCGACGTGATGGTCGTTTGGAAAACGGAGGCGCGAAAGTTTTAGGAAAAAAAAGCACACGAAGCATTCGAGCGGGAATTTTAATTACTACCGCAGCGTTGAAGCGGATTGGTTCTACCTACTCGCCCACGCTTCGCCTGTAAAAAGTCTAATTAAGTCTTTATTATTCTTGCTCGTTCTTAATCAGTCTATTTACGTGGCGTGCAATTTTCGATTTGTTAGTTCCGGAAATTCTCCTTCGGATGGATTCGTTCCAAGATAAATAAGCTAGGAATTCGCCGAAAGGTACACAATGCGTATAAATGCATGCAATTGCTTTCGGGCCGGCTAGTTTGTATTGATTCTGTTCGCGATGTCGAACGTTCCGGCTTATCTCGAATTCAAAATGCAATTAATTTCCGCATCGAGCTTCCATCAGCGAAGACACAAAAAATCTTTCTCAAATTGGTTTTTTAAGGTTTCCGAGTTTGTTCCGCCTCGAAATTCGTTGGAAAATTGATCTCTCGTCGACGGATTCACGAAATTACGCATGCAAACCGTTCGTTGGACGCTTTCGCGTTAACGCGCTGTCAATTTCATTTGTACCTGATGTTTGCGGTTTTTATTTACTAAAAGAGAGCTTCGTTTTTCACCGTACGATGGCACCGATATACCACAAGGTATAAAACTAGAATTTATCAAGAACTCTACGAGAGCGACTTTCGCGCTCGTAATTTCGCAAGAGAGCAAACCGGAAGCTCTAGCCGGGCTTCCCGGTTACTGTATTTTCCATCGACGTGTCGGCCACGTTGGTATCATGTCGGCCGTTTAAACGGGTAACGGCGTCCCTATTAATTCTCGTATCGAGCGGCTGCAGTACTCCAAGCGATTCACCCATCGTAATTCAATGACACGCGGCAGAGGGTTGCGGAGACGAGGGCGCACGACCGACACGAAGGCCGTTGCTAAAATTGATTTGGAATTGATATAATCACTAAAGTTAAGCCGACAGAGAAAGCGAGACAGGTAGATAAATATATTGATAGATGTAGGATCGGAAGGGGTAAAAGTGGCAGGCGGTTGCCGAGGATCAAGCTGGAGGAAGATGGATGGTGGAAATCGAAGCTGCGTTGGACGAAGGAGAGAACACGGAGGTGCGAGAAGCTCTTGCAAGGAGGGTCGAAAGCACTCGAAGACTCAATCGTGGATAGATATTGTGGGGCAGAGGGGGAAGCTAGAAATCCTGGTATTACGGGCAGAGATGGAGCGGAGAATTATTTGCAAAGTGTAATCAATTCGATACTACGTTCTCGAAAAACCAAGAAAACTTGCAATTGGAAATAATTATCTTGGAAGGTCAATTATGTCTTAGTAACTATTAACCAACTTGTATAAATTACGAGGCAACTCCGAAAGCATAAATAACGACGGACAAATTCCTCTAATTTTCCCGATCGCGGTCACAACGATCGCTAGTTACGTCCTAATGGTTGAGTTTGCACGGGGAACTTCGATACAATTTCATAAGCCAAAGTTTAGAGGTTTGCTAGAATTTCTATGCAGTTTCGATTCCGTATTTAATCCCCGCCGTCTGTGTCACGGAAGAAACAATCGATCAAAGCGAGTCGAACGTAACGTCTCGGTTTCGTGATCGTCTCGCTTGTTAAGTTAATTGCTTTCCAGAGCTTCCTCTCGTTCCGATCTACTCCATAGATTCCTTGAAAGGATTCCGTTTTCTTCGTGCACGGAACTGATATGTTCATTGAAACAGCGTCGAAACGATGTGTCAGCGAAACGCTTTCCGAATAAACAATTTCAACAAGATGGCCGTTGGTCATCCAACGCTCGCGCTATTACGTGTCGTGCCTGCGAACTTTCCTGTTTCTTCGCAAATAGTTATACATCGTTTAACGTCACCTAGGAAAGGTGAGACGATCGACACGGAATGAAAATTCTTTGAAGCTTCTCGCAGATATTACGGAAGTAATCGACCGTTGGACGATCACCTTTGAATTTGCCCCTTGAAATTCCAAGGCGACATTAAAAAGCCATTAAGAAGACTAATGGAAGATCCTGTGCTCGGCCACTTTTTGACCGACCACTCGTTGCAGCCAGTTAACTTCTTGCCACGTCGGCCGATCTCCAGAGATTAAAGTCGATCCCGTTCAAGAATTTCATCTTTCACAGAAATATTACCGATGCGTAATATTCCGTTCATAATCCCTCTTACGTATTCACTCAGACACTGTCTCACGATCAGACAGAATTGGTTCAATTCCACTAGATTGTTAAGGTATGTCTCGTTATTTGGACCAATTCTAACTCGTTCATCACAGTATTAATTTATGTGACGTTCAGTTGTCGAGCTTTGTCAGAATTTGCGTGATGTGTTCATTGCGTGTACGTACTCAGAAATTGTCCTGTCATCAGATACTTTACAAGACATGTATACATGTAGATGTTACATACATGTAACATATGGATATTACATACATGTACAATCATGAGATACTTTATCAGACATGTATACATGTACACATGTGACATGTGGACTTCACATACATGTGACACGTGAACATTACATGCATGTAAAATCATGAGATACTTTACTAGACATGTATACATGTACACATGTGACACGTAGACTTCACATACATGTGACATGTGGACATTACATACATGTACAATCATCAGATACTTTACCAGACATGTATACATATACACACATGACATGTAGACATGACGTACATGTACAATCATCAGATACTTTACCAGATATGCATACATGTACACATGTGATATGTGGACATTAAGGATCTGAATGACAGACGAGACCTTGTGTTCATCAAGAAAGCTTAAAAATCATATGTTCTGTCATCACATCCCAGGAAAATATAATTCTACATATGATGTCGAGTGGTGCAAAGAAGTGGAAGCACCCGTTCTGGGAACGTCTGATGCGGAAACGAGCTGAGGTATTAAAAATTGCGGCAAGCGGAAAAATTCGTGTCAGTTAAATATTCCGACACCGGGAACCATCGAGTACACGCTGTCAATTTTGACACGGGTCTCGAGCAGCACAGGTGTTTCCATGAAAATTTTCGAAGGGAGGAAAGAACGTGGCGCGACACCACGTTCCTTGCATCAGCGAGATATCGATTCTATTCCCGAAGCTATTACACGGGCGTGTGCGCAAAATTGACGCGAATACGACCATTGAAAGAAGAGCTATTCGAAATCTGAATAGTTATACACGCGGCGTAAACACCATCCGATAGTTCGGTCCATTTCACGAGAATCGTGTTTTGTTCACTGTGTTTCTGTTTCATTACCTCTTACATAAAAATCAGCGGTTCTCACAAAATCGACGAAATTACAATTTTGATGAAATTAATTTCTGTTGTGTCGAATGTTCAGATACAGCTTTAAGTTCAGATGCAGTTTAAATTCTTATGAAATTGTAGACTACAATTTTTATGGAATTATTCGCGCCACGAATGCTCTGTATCATTGATACAGTTGATACCACGATTGTAGTGTTGAAATTTTAATGGCAATGAAATTGAATGGTGATAATAAGTTTGTAAATTTTCGAGGTCAATGTAATCGAAATGCAGTAGATAGCCAGGAGGAAATGTGGTATTTTGAAAAAGGATGTGATAGCCAGTCGGTGGCAATATCTGTTCCTGAGATTTTATTGCGATGGGATCGAGGGCGATATTGCTTTCAACGTTACGGCTGACCAGATACGGGGCATTATCACTCGACTTGACGCGGTCCTTCCAGTGACTGGACCTTCCGGAAATCTCTCGCTACTCGTTCATCGAATGACTCGCGTTACGACGTCGAAAGAAGTAAATCGTCGGAAATGTATCCACGTAACCGTGTATGGGAAGAAAAGCATCGAGAAACGCTTGATTGTGCACGACTCGTATATCAAGACGTAAGAAATCGACTCTTTCTTACCACGGAGTTAAAGCTTCGAAAATATCGAACTATGATTTAGGTCAAAAGTTCTCGCACTTTTTTGCGCCGTGAAGGATTGGCCAGATTTTCCATCTTCTCATCCATTCGTAATGTACCTTTCCACGCACGTTCCCTTTCTTAATAGCGCAATTTTTCAAGTTGCTTTTCACGAAAAATCAGGATAAGTTGATTTTAAGTTGAAAACCAGCGCGGATTTCGTCAACGAACAAACAAGAAATCATCGACTAATCCTTGTAGCAGAGAGCGAAGTAATTCGGTCGGCAGAAGCTTTCGCGAGCGAGCGTGCTGGTCGGGTCCATAGTGTTCCGGGTTTCGGACACGTAGTTACGACTTAGTCGGGGATCAGATTAAATTTACCTAGCCATCTAACGTGGCAGCACGGTGTCCGCGAGCGCAGAAACCGGGAGACAACGTGAAGGAACTTGCCGGAAACATCCGGGTTAACTTGCCATTTTAGGCGGTCACGAAGTCCATTGTTTCCGGTCCCCGGAAACTTGCTCTATTATCCGTAAATTCGTATCGTACCTTGAAAAAGCTACGCATTAAATTCACGGCGATAAATCGCGGTCCAATAACAGCGCGTTATAAATTCATCGGCAGCAAGGAATTTCAATTAAAATCAACTTGTAGCTTCAAAAGAGACTAATTAAGTAAACAACGCTTGTTTATAAAGCGACGCGATAAAGTGTACATGAAACTTTACCGCGCGGCAAACGAGAATACACATTTAATAGGTTCAATAACGAATTCGAAAGCGAATCGAATATAAATCGTTATTGCTCGTTGTTACCGATAATAATTATAAATGGTAGCCTCTAACACCGCAGCTAATTTGCGTATTAACGTCGATAATCGAATATTAATATCCGTATATAAATAGCACTGTGTACGAAACGTTGCCGTCTTTCAGTCGAACGTTATGATACCTGTTATCGATACTGATTGGTTCGGATGTTTGCCAACCTACCGTGTCACATTCGACTATTCAATCTATGCGCTGATTAATGTTTTTCAATATCGCCGATATCGGATTTAGTATTCCACAACAGATCCCGTTAATTACTGATTTCAAAATTCGCCTGATAACACGCCTAAAGCGTTTTAACACCTAAGCACATGCTAGCTTAAATCTTCGTCAATTCTACGGACAGCTTGACAGTTCTGTTTTATGGTACCTTCTTTGGGAGCACTCACGTATCTAATGAACTTCCTGCCGCTTTTTGTTACACTCCTGAAATTTCGACGGTAGAGTGCCTCTTGTTTCTTGATGACTTTAAGAAACACTTCGAATAAAAACAGACTTGTATTCTAAATTTTTTAGCTAGTAAAAAGTACCATTGCTTTGTTTCTGATGAACAGATAAAACTTACAAAATTCGAGCAAATATAAATTTATCTTTCTGTTCGAATAAACTAAGGACAACTTGAAGCTAAAGTTTCCCACAAGAAGAGGTCTTTAAAAAGACTTGTCCGACCAAGTGAAGTCCATCAACATACTCGCAATATTAGAAAAGAAAAGTCAATGGTTTCGAAAAGCAGAAGGGATGGGCAAAAAGCTAACACGCCCTACGAGGCAAGTTCGCGATCATAAGTTCGTAGCCGACGAAACTTTGACACTTGCCGCGCTAATTATTCAAACGAAGCTGCTCGAGACGTTGAGGCTTTTAGGAGGGATCAAATGGCTCGTTTCACCGACCGAAACTAGACGGTATTCATTTATAATCTTCGAGTACGCGGTCGCATTATGTGACACCATTCTCTCCATTAGCGCCCCGGGTCTTCGAAGGGTGGAATATGAAACCGCGTGACAATCGGTTACACGGTAACTTTCGAACTAAGATCAGATCGTTTAGGATCTAGAACTACTTATGAGGACGTGGAACATTTTCATAGGAATCGGAAGCATTAGATCGAACAACCATTAGATAACAGATATCGGATAATAACAGAGAAACAGGAGAACACGGTTTCTAAGCATTGCCTGCAGACATCCTGTTACCAACTCCCAGGAGTCGTTAGCAAAGGACTCTTTACTGGTGAAACTGTTCCGTGCCCCGAAAGCCGAGAGCTTTATTTAAATCTCCAGTTTACACGACGAACCGCGTGTTCCACTGTTTCGACGCCTCCGTGGATAAAGTACGTTCTCGTGGTTCCGAGAAGAACGTGTAGAAGTTTGCGAAGTTAGTTAGCTCCCGTTGAAACTAGACACATCGATCGTGTGATGTTAATGTCTGCAACAATGCCTCGATTATGGAAATCAGATTTCACATCGCGAGGAATTCAAACGCTTCCGAATTGATGCCGCTTTCGATGTTTCAAACTTTGTAATCCTGGCGATCGGAACATCTGTATTCGAGTAGATTGTATATCGTTCTGAAGTCTTAATGATCCGAGAGACAAGGTCCTAATGACTTCTCTGTCTGGAAGTTTGGCCCCAATAGAATCGTTAACGGATTCGGAAAAAGTTGGAAACGGTTAGGTTACGGTGTAAAAGTTGGTCAAGATATTGGGTCGTCCTTATCGAATTTAATTTATAAGTTGATCCTTTAAGGTTCTAATTGATTCCGCGACCTTTTCGTTTGCACGAATCCCCGGTAGACTCTTAAAGTCCTAAATTTCTTCCGTTGAAATTAATCATCTTTTGCTTTCGTAAAGCAGATGTTAATCAGCCGCCATGTTGCGACGTTGGAACGCAACGAATGGAGTTCCAGATCCCGTAATCTCCGATTGTCGTGACGGGTATTACGTGAATTATGCATGATCTCTTACTAAACAGGATGCTCGGAATATTTCCGCGTTTAAGTTAACCGAGATTCCAGTCTCGAACAGGCAAATAATCTTTGATTAATGCGTGAAATCGTGGGAAGACGCGGTTGGTTTTTCTTAGGTACCCTCGTTCGACACACTCGGACATCACGTAAAGGAAAAAGGAAAACGAGCCGGCAAATCAGGAAACTTTGGAAGGAGTTTTTGCTGGGCGAAGTACAAATGACCCACAATCATGGAGATTCCAACTTTACCAATTGCATTCAGGAGACGCTACGGAATGGGATTCGCAACTTTGTTGGAACACTTTAATCATGAAAGTTTCTTTTGGTGCTTACTTTCTATTATGCTACGACTGTTTCATCAAATCGGTAACGTACTGTTTCGATTTTAATCACCGATGCTAAATTCGATCGTTAGCCGAAACAATTCCCGTTACAACCGATTCTGCCACGAACAAGACCCGACGGTTTTGTGCTCGAAATTTTACTTCGTTAGTTACCGCCAGACAAATAGAACAAAGGAGGATTCTTCCCGGGAACCAACCGTGTCTTGCATTTTACTCGTCGCGAAATTTCGCTCGGAATAAAGCCCTCCGCCGGAAATACACCAGGAATCGTGTAGAAAAACGTAAGTGGTTGGAGAAAGTGTATGCTCGATCACTCATTGCCACGATTTTCTTTCGCTGAAAAAATTACGCCTTTGTAGCCCTTCATTCTCTTTCTCCGGGCAAATACAATGATACGGAGCTGACGTTAATGGAACGGAGCGGTTTCATCAAAACTACGATCTTTGGTATTGTGTTCGCTCGAGTACGCGTTTTTGCAATATTTTCCTGTCTACCGAAATGTAACGCAATACATTCCGAGCGAATCTGAAATGCATTCTTTTCAACTGTCTAAACGCTTTCACGGATTTCTTGTTTCAGTCCGCTTATAATCATCAAACATTGTGACAGACTCTTTGTTACTCTCGTTTGTTTAAAGTACGTCATCAATATGTACGTAATGTATTCCCCTAGGTTATTAAACAACTAATTGGATTCGTTCTTCAAGGGACGTTATCAAATTTTCCTCGTGTTTCAAAGTGTCATTAAAGAAGCACATTAACCAAAGAACTTTCTCCGTTTGTCTTGCTCTCCACCGCCTCCAGGTTTTTCCATGATTTTCGCGTGAAGGGTGATCGGGTTTCCTTCGAGTTTAACCCAAGAAGAAACATACGACCTATTGGAGAGGAAGATATACGGCACGCTTGTACCTTTCGAGCGAACCACAAATTTCGCGTCGCCCTTGAACGAGATCTTTTAGGGCTTGAGTGCTTTCAGTTTCAGAGGAAAATTCCTGAATTACCAGTATTCCCATCACGCTCGTAATTCACGTTTAACCCGATCTTACTTCTAAATCGCTACTTTTTATCGGTCAACAGCTCTAAAATCAAATAAAACATTTTTATAAAAAAAGTACTTTAAGAAGAAATCATCGACTTGTCCCAAATTACATCAGGAAGAGATATTCTTTCAAAATCCTTCATCGAGCTATTGAATATTGTCCTCAAAGTTAGCTTTTAATTTAATTTTTATCTAACATTCCCAACCGGCGCCAACAGGTCGATATCGTTGTTCCAACTCTATCGAAACTTACAGCAAAGTTAGTTGAACCTTTTCGCACGTAGTCCCAGAACAACTCGAGTGGTCAATTCGCTGAAAAGTCCCAATTTACGTCTCTCGGATACCAGTTTCTCCAGGGAAACACGTGCGCGGAATTGATTGATTTCCTTCCGGAGGACATGTACCCAGGTGTGGACTACCTGATAAACATTAACCAAAACGAGAAAGAAACTTCCCAGCGAGTCAAGAAATTCTTATCTCGATTGGAAACTCGATCGGTAATTCTGCACCGGATGAATTAAATTTAAACGCGCTCGTGTTTTCGAGGGAATTTTTAATGCGGGAGTAGAGGTAAAACGACGAGGAGTTTTTCTAAGGGGACGAAATTGAGAATAATTGGAAAAATGTGAAAAGTGCATGCGTTGTAAGGTGTCGTTCGTTAATGCAGGCGAAGAACGAGGATCGAATTAACCAGGTGACATTAAATTGCACCGTTTCAAGCTGCAATCGACGCGGTTCACGAAGTTAGGGGCGCTTGTGTGTCCAGTTGATTGGTCGGTACACTGAGAATGTGCTTTGCTGGCGTCACCGTTGCCAATCGAATTAACGCTGATTACGGTTCATTTGATATCCTACTCCGCGGCTCTATTGTGCAATATGACAGCTGAGCCTGAAATATTTCTGCATAAATTTACGATGCCAATGGAAGACAAAATGGGGGAATAATGACGGTGATGCACGCGCCGCTCCGACAATTATCGGACACAAAGATCAATTGTTAGACATCCATTTTAAATTCGACACAATTTTCTGTAACCTGGATTCGCAACATTTTTTGTAAGGCTCCGCTCAAGACCGTGTTGCGATTAATGGATCTCATTAGATTCAAAGTGGCCACGATCATGAACTTGCAGGGAATAAAAAGCCGTAACAAATAGGGGAACCGGACGCGAGATCACAGAATTCCTACGTATAAAAGCTTTCGTAATAATTCATTGGCCGAGCAGAGGGAAAAAATATTGCTTCCTACGAATGGATTGAATTTTATCGGAGCCGTACGATGTTGATAAAGTGCCTCGGGAAAATCGATCGATTTCAGATTCGTTGCAGTTGCGTTATCGAGTACAGTTATAAAAAAGGATGGAAAGAAAAGAAAGGGTAAACGGATAGCAAATGGATGGCGGTTCTGTGTTTTCCTTCTGCCGGCACGAATTCATTGCGACGTTTTTGTTTCCTTGGCGCACGCTCGTGTGTGGCCGAATGAATAATAGGGCTCAATGAAAATGTAGCGAGGCAACGTCGCCAAAGATGTTTGTCACCGCGTCGAAACGACTGTAACAAACGATTGAACGTGTGGCACGAGTTGCGCGAGCGAGAGTGGAGCAATTTGTTTAACGGATGCAGCTGCGGTGTTCCGGCTAAAATGACGCGATGCAATTTGCCTATTCGCTGGAATCTACGAGAAATATTTGATGCGCTTAACGCGTTTTGTAATCTTTCATGGTAATTTTGCAATCAGTCATCTGCAATTTTCTAACTGCGCAGTAACAAGGATACCCACCCTGCACTATGACTTATTTGTCAAGTGCGTCAGAACTGACTAATTACAGCTACGAAACAGACAAAAAAATTTGAAATGTTAATATGTTACAATGCAATCGTTGATTATGCAAATTATAATTGGAGTTGTACTCCAAATGTGTATTAAATATTCCAGTAAAATTAATCACGGAGTGCGTCAGGAGTCAGACTCGTCAAAATAGTGCAAAGGGTGAACTAAGAGGACCGAAATGCTACGGAAAATTTATCGGTGTCTAATTCTTCTCTTCGCTACGTATGTTCACAAATTGTGTACCGAACTAGAGAAATCCATTAACTCGCATTCACGATAAGTTTTAGCAAGCAAGCTTTCCAAACCCGCTAAAAAGTCGCCTGGAAGCTCATTCATCCGACGAAACTTGACTATTCCGCACAAGGGGCGCAAGTTTACGGAATGCGAAGTTTTAATTGTAATCTTAACAACTTCAGCTAGTTTGTCCGTAAAATACTTCCTTAAAAACTGTGGTGCTTCTCTAATTTGCTATTGTAACGTGAATTATAGCCGGCGTTGAAACTTGTGCAAAATTGATGTTATGTAGTTATTACATTCAGCATTTTGCTCGGTAAACTCGATTTAATCAAATAACGAGGAAATTAAAGTTCTCAATTCTGTTAAAATTACACTATTAATTCGAAACAGTAAACTGAATGGGAAATTAATCCTTAATATTCTTGATAAAACGTATTATGGCGCGGCGCACTAGCCACCGCTGTTTCTACTGTCGCTGCGAACGCGGCTGGGGACGCGTTAATGCAACCGGAGTGCATTCTTTAATATTGTAACACTCTCCTGACGATTTAATTGAATTCTCGTTAAATTATTCATTTTTTCCTTCGTGCTGCAATTTTCAATCAAATAATACAACGCAGTTTAAAAAGCGTACTTCGTTACTTTGCCGAATTAACGATTCAGCGGACATGTTTGCCGGTTGAAAATTTCACGAATACCCAATTAACGTGAAATCTCCCCTTGCACGCGGGCCGAGACTTTTACCCGATAATACTTTATGCAAATTTTAATGCCACGGTCAAAAGACCGTTATTCGGTGATGTACGACTATGTCGCGGAATAATTTCAAGGGACAATTGAATTTCCACAAGTTGTACAAGAGGCTTTCGAACTATCCATCTTCATTAATTAATTATAAGCAGCAGTTTCCGTTCTCAGTCACGAAACTTTCCTTCGTTTCTCGTGGGAGAGGGACCTTCAAGAAAGTGGAATTAAAGCTTAAAGAATACTTAAACGGGACTTCTGTATCAACTGAATTTCAAACTGACATCTGCGCAACTTTAATTGTCTTCCTTGCTAATTTTACAAAACAAGCCCCGTTTCGATCTCGTACAAACTTTTCCGAAGGATTCGATTGCGCAAAGTTTCAGCGGAAAGAAAGCTTTCCGCCGACGTCACGAAGTTCCGGAAAAATTTTGCGGACGGATCGATTCATCGTTTTCCCGAAATAAAAATGGCAGCAGGAAAACTGCCAGCAACAGCGCTTAGAAAAACCGATGTCGAAAGAGATGAGGTTCCTAAACTTATCCAATATCTTGGATATGAAAGAAAGGGAAGCGGGCCAAAAAAACGTTTTTCCACGAAACTCGCGTCGTTTCCTTCCTATTTTCTTGATATGTTGACCCTCACGGACACCGTGAAGGAATCTTGAAGAAGACCTTAACGATGATACGATAGCCCCCGATCACGTTTAAATTAAAGAGCAAAGTCGTGTAACTTACTATAATTTCCGTTCCCGATTCGCTAATCTTCCTTTCCTCATACATCATTGTCCGCTGGATAATCAATGATTTGATCAAAAAGGGAATTCGAACGCAGCCGAGCAGAAACAGCCATTCCAGATAATCCTGTAGTTGTAGACCTCCATTTTTTTCTTCGCTTCAAAGAAACGTCAGTCTTTGTCCTCCTTCATTTCCTTTTTCGTGCCCCGAGCTAGAGATGATTACGATTGAATACACCCGTAAAAGAGTTCTCTATGAAGTTCGGACGATTCTATAAATTCCCGAATGGAACAATTTATTTGAACATTTTACCTCCGCAAGATTCGTTAATTCTAGAATCCGTGTACTGTCAAAATTGTTTCTAATAAATTGATTCCAAATTTTAAAAAAGACAATTTTTCTGGATGTACTTTAAGTTGAATGGTCCGTAGGTCTTCAATGGCAAATATTATCTCCATTGAATGGGACAATGATGAGACTCTATTATCGGGATCTTAAACGCGAGTATATATTGAAGGCACATTGTTACAGTAGGCTCGTCACAAAGGGTAACCCTATGGGAAATACGTAGATCGTTCTTTGCAGAAAGTAATTTCGAATCTGCTCCGAGTTGGCGAAAAGAATCGATTTGCCATTGAACAAACCGATTGAATACACCCTTAGTTCCGTTTACAAGGAACTCATTTCCCTCTAATCCATCCTGCATTCAATTTATGCGGATCAGTCGTAAAATTTAATATTTCAATTTTGAACCTCCCTGGTTTGGATCTCCCTTCTTTTTCGACTATCCATCTGCAAGTGAAATCAAGGATAACAGTAAATTAATTATTCCGTTGTCCCATATACTGTTCCTCTTCAAATGAGGTCGTGCACCCTCAAGTAAAAATAAGTAAAATCTCCCAAAATATTTAGTTCTCCAGAGATCAACGGCAACAAATAAGAGTCCACAGGGAGACAAGATAGGAAAAGTTTGGGCCAGTATCGTGAATAATCGAGCGTAAACGCTGAAGCGTCATTTGTCGTTCGATCCACGCTCCAGTTTCCCGATTTTTCATGCATATCGACAAATTTCGAAGTGCTCGATTTACTCGGATCAGGGACAAGATACATTTATCGGCGCTCGAATTTACAACGGGAAAGTAATTAAAGCCGTACGATAATTAATGTTACCGAGCCGTACAAAATTCTCGCTATCTTTCGCGTAATTATGCGAACACCGAAACCGGTCGACGATTAATCTTTCTTTCAGCGGGCAGAGAACGCGGGCAACGATATCATTGCGATTCTTCCATGTGTTGTTTTGGCCGTTGGCCAAACGCTGTGACAGACCATTTGTCAATATGACGTACTCCGTTACATCTTTCGTAATATTTCATTGATACTCGGACTGCTTTATTGCGAGTTCAATGCCAGGATCAAATCGCTTAAAGACGATCTTTCGCACGGGAATTTATTTTCACCTGTGATCTTCCATTTATTTCTCCATTTATACTGAACAATCTTTATACATAAAATGATGATGACTACATTACGATAATACTTAGTTACGATTATACGTACTAGGATATATATGTTCAAAGAAATAATTCGCGTGGTTAGAACTGTCCTCCATGCTCATTAACCTAACCTACAATTTTCTGTGTAGGTCAGTTAGCGCTAACTGGTACAATGTTAAGGCTAAGGAAAGTTGAAACAGGCACTCAATGATTTTTGATGATGCACATTATAATTAGGATTGAACAGCCATTAACCTAACCTACAATTTTCTGTGCAGATCAGTTAGCTAACTGTTAAAATATCAACTAAAGAAAGTTAAAATCCTCAATGATCCTTGATGCTGCACATTGTAACTAGGATTGAATGTCCATTGACCTAACCTACAATTTTCTATGCAGATCAGTTAGCTAACTGTTAAAATATCAACTAAAGAAAGTTAAAATCCTCAATGATCCTTGATGCTGTACATTATACTTAGAATTGAATATCCACTAACCTAACCTACAATTTTCTATGTAGATCAGTTAGCTAACTGTTAAAATATCAACTAAAGAAAGTTAAAGTCCTCAATGATTCTTAATGCTGCACATTAAGATTGAATGCAAAATACGAGTGTGAATAAAACGCAAAAATACGAGCATGCATAGAATGCAAAAATACGAGTATCACGTTCGAACTACAGCGTAACACGACATTGTAAGTTAAAGTAACGTATGGCTGTCCGTGTCACATGCAAAACGTACGAGATTTATCGTTGGATTGGTAAGAAGCACGATTGAGGTAGAAACAACGAGGTTCCATTAATACTGTGCGCGAGTTAGGGAACAATGATGTTACGCGTCGGCAGAGTGCGGCAGTAAACTTTCCCTGGCAAATATACTCGTGCAAGTATTTCTAGCAGATTAGGCGCAGGACACGCGAAACAACGAGGCTAATGAGAAAACCGCGTAGAAATAGCAGTAACTCGTTGACGCAGCCACGGGCGTTTCCCGTTGCGTAATTACAGAAAAGATGTCCCGAAATTGAAGTCGGCAAAAGAAGAACAGATGGGTAAACGCGTTCAACTGATTTATGGTACCTGGGCTAATCTCCGGAGTGCAACGTGTTATAAATCATTTCCGAGTTATCAAGAGAAATTGTAACGCTCTTTTCCGTTAAATATTTCATCCGAACGATATCTCTCTTACGTTCCGAGAATTTCTACCGGTGAAAATTTCACTCCAAATAGTAAAAATGAATTAAATATTTCTTCACGGCGATGCATATGTTAAACGCGAAGAAGCGGAAACGACTTGCGGAAAACTTGCCGACTGCTGCGGAACTTTGTATCCGCAACGCAAACTGCAGGCGAATTAGTATAGAAAATGGTGGAACGTTTTCAGCTGCAGACACCGGAGGGAAACGGTTCGGCGTATAAACTTCTCGCATAGAAAGAATCATTTTGAAAGTTCCCATAGGGCCGGACGGTAATCTGAGAGCGATTGCATACACGCGAGACGGCTCAACTTTTCGTCCCAGTAAACTCTCGAATTTGATGTACGAAACGCAAAAGCGCTTCCTCAAAGCGCAAAAACACAGTTCTTTACTTTGAAAACAGACCAGCCTCGTCACAGGCGAGAGGACTAAGTTTTAATTAAAGGTCCTTCGTCGTTTTTCAAAGAGCCAGCGTCTTTGCTATCGCGCTTTTTTCGGCCGTTTTCAATTTCATACAAAATTATGCGCAACTTTGAAAGGGTTTTTTTCAGATTTACAGCGTAACATCTAAAGAATCTTGCTCCAAACATATAGCGCTTCTTTTGACTTAAAAAATGGAAGCAAAGTAGCCAATGAAAACGAGACCTTTCACGAAATACACTTTTTTCCCCTTTATTCGGCCGACTGGCAATTACGTGCCATTTACGTGGCAGCTTGTCGAGTCTAACGCAGCTTTTCCGCTCGTCCATGTGATTTTCATTCGATCGGCGACTCTCGATCGAGCGCGGCTCAATGCTGGAATCGATTATGCCGGATATCCTGTCAATCACCGTTCGAGATCCCCAATTTTTTGGCTTCCCCTGACGTTTAAGCGTCAATCGAAAAATCAAGCAACGCGAAGCAGTAACATAATGTCGAAAATTCGTCGATGAAATAGAACGATTTCTCAGCGAAGACACAGGACCCTGCAAAATTGCTTTTCGATGACCAACTAGCATATAGTTCACCTCCTCGAGACGTTTCCAGGAAAGGCAGGAATGCTCGAACGAGGATGCTCAAACGGCGTAGAAGGTAATAAAAGGAGAGGCAAGACGTTGCAGCATAAATTTACTTGCCTCTGAAGCTTGACCCGAAGCTATTTATCTAGTCAGCCAGAATTTGATACGGTCCCTCGATGAGAAAAGAATGTATTTTATATGCGCTCGATAGAGAGAATTATTCAGTTAGGATGTTCTTGGCCGTAGCCGGCCTTCGTGCGGCGAATCTTTATCTTGGAATCTCCCTTTTAAAAAGCAGAATTGTGTTACCGACTATTTCCTGGACACGACTATCTCTAAAAGATTCAGTCTTTCGGGATAGTTACCCGGGGAAACGTTTTATATTTATTTCATGGAATATCTCACGCGAAGCTGCGGAGCATTTTTCATTGGATGTACGTGGACGTACGAATTCGAGTTCGGAGGCCGTAAAGGATATTTTATGCAAGAAATTGCAGCAACGTTCCAAGAGTTTGTCACTGACTCTTCGGTTAGGAAGTCGATAAAAATTCAGTCATTAACTGAACCTATCTAATATAAATTTAAACGCTTTCTCGAGGAAATTGCTGCGAGCCAGGACACGCGAGTCTTTAATTAAAAAATCCTGCAGCTTGAACGTGACTCTGTTTCTTCGTGGCAACTTCTCGCTTTGCGGAATAAAGAACAGCGTTATTCTTCTTTGTACAACAGGTTGGATCCGAGAAAGCGGTTTCTTTTCGTTTCCCTAGAACGGACGGAATTCCTAGAGCCTTAAGTATCTCGGCGAGGAAACTTCTTAAATTATTTTATAATTAGATCTCCCAAATTCGTGAGCCAACTATTTTTACGGACAAACTGATTCGATTTCCATATTATGCGCATAATTCTCACCGCGGCCACTCTATAATATGCAAATTAATCGTATTACCAATTTAATTAGTCAAAGGTGGTGCTAGATGGGCAAAAAACCGTCATGGAATATTGCAGAACCCGCGGTTGCAAATGGCAGGGAAATATAATAGTACGACTCGTACCGCGCTGATCGAATCTCGTATTCATATCATCGCCCGGTTATAGATCGTTAAACCTTTAAAACTATGCGATGTTAGCTCGAATATTAATTATGGAACAAACGTGCGATCGATATTCCGCGATATTAAAACGAGCAAACTTTCAACCTCTCATTTTTCCCGTCAATCTGTTACATGACTATAACGAAGCAGTAACGCGACATGACAAGTTCGGCAAACACGCGTGAAACGTTCACTTCGAGTCACCAGACTTCTCCAGAAGCGTCCCATGAAATTTAATAACATCCAGTCTCGCGTTTCAGCGCACACGTAACTGCCTCGATTCAGAAACTTACCCTCCGTCGCTGTAATTGCCGCTGATATTTCGATGTACCATTTCGAGATGCACAACCGATCGCTTAACGCTCTTTACTCTCGCTGTCACGAAGTCGCCCTTTTTTATGCGATCGTACGGGGTTTATGGGGTGAACACATATGTCATCGTGCACAGCTGCAAATTATTTGCCATCTCCGAATAGGAGGGATGAAAGTTATCGAGCGGTAACGATATGGAAATCTTACGGTAAAATGGCATACAGCGTACGTGGGTGAATATTAATAAAAAGCGTCAGAGGTTGAATTTAATACGAACGAGTATTCTCGAGAAGTTGTGGGCCGGGTCGCGAAATTGCCGCAGAATATTTTAGACAAAACTCGATTAGTAAGGTGGAAGTTCGCTGCAGAAGCATCTGTACCATTATTGTGAAAGCCACGGACGGGAAAGTACGTGCAACGACGAGAGCTATCTCCGCGTTTAATTAACGCGCGTTTGAGCCAGCGACACCGAAGCGAGGCTTATTTTACAGCTACTCGTTCCTGCTCAACCCATCCGGCCGGTTTGCTCTATTTTGTTCGACCAAATAGGATTCCATCGTCGGTAAATAATTCATTCACCCTGCTACAAACATCTGACCGGTTATTCTACATTTTTCAACATTTGTTCGTTGCCTACCTTGACAACTTTGCTTTCATCTCAATTATTGTCACACGTTAAAGAACCTCGTTGTATTAAGAGAGGCGACTCTCAGTCGCCATCTTATTTAATAATTTGAAATGAGCATTTTTTAACTGATTATAATATGACACGTGTGACGTATGAACATAGTGAAACAAACAGTGGAAACTATTAGAAAGAAAACCTTAAAAGAATTTATTTAACTTTTTAACTAAGCTTTAAAGTTGCTGTTTTAATTCGAAGAATAAATTCATAATGTAAGACACTTACAATGTAGAAGGAATAAAATTGATGAATTTTAAGCTGTGGAATTATGAAGAATTTCATGAGTTCATGAGTTTACCGTGTATCATGCTCCCATTGTCGATTTTGTTAGATCCGATTGTTTATCGAAGATCGCTGATTAATTAATTCCAAAGGGATCGCAAACTGTGATTTACGATAGAAGAGAAAATTAGGTTGCATACGCGTATCGATGTTACATTCCTGTATCCTAATTAATAACGCTTTCAGTGTCGTTACTTCATCGTTATTCCGTGCGCGTTTCATCATCGGTGCATACGTTGTCTCGCTCATTAGCAAAAGTTAATTAAGGTTGAACACTGCTCTCGTCAGTTGACGTATTCCGTAAGAGTCTGACAGAACAAACCCCTCTATTTCCGGGGCGCGTATTCTAATTTTTCCCTCAGAAACACATGGAAATTGCTTCGTCAGCGACGTTCATTCGCAGCCCACTTGATGCGAGTAATATCTCCAGGTCAAAAAATTAAGTTATAATTAATTAATTATACATTGATAACGAGATTCGATGTGGAGCTTAAACGGTAATTACCATTCATCAATTATCTTGCGAACCTGAGATTCCTGGAGGTCGGAACCTCCCGAGTACTTTGCTCGGAATTCAGATCTAATTTCACCCGTTTTAAGCACTCCGTGACCCATAATTAACTCAGCGTCAACAATAAGATCTCACTCGTTAACCATGTGTCTTTTCGCTAAAGTCTGTTTCCATTCAAGAGGTGGAACCTCAACCCAAGAGATACAAGCTTCAAATATGGTCTACGGATCTGTTTAACCCCTTACACTATTTTGACGAGTTTTGACTTCAAGTCCAACTATAATTTGCATAGTCAACTACTGCATGATACCAAATTCACGTAACATTTCAAGTTTCTGTGTCTGTTTTCATATGGCTGAAATTAGTCAGTTCTGACACTTGACAAAAACATCATAGTGCAAGGGGTTAAAGGTGAGACTTCTCATCGTGAACACCGGAGAAAAACTTGAAATTCCTCGCTTAAAAAGTTTGACGAAATTCTTTCGTTTCTGTCTATGATCCGTTGAAAAAGGGCGGAAAAAAGAACCCCTTGAAGTTGGAATAAAGGCAGAAAGTTCCTAGCTAAGTAGTCGGAAAACATGACCGGTTAAAGTGCGCAGGTGTTGATGGTGTTCGTCGGTAAATGTCGATATTAGTAAAGCGTACGGTGAAAGTTGTCCAAAGTAACTTATACAAGTTTGCCGGTGTAGAATACTTCGAAAATGTCCTCGCCGTTCTTGATTGCTCGATGACTTTCGAGAGGTTTCATCTTACCCCCCTCGGTTCGGAACACACAAAGCCCGTGCGAAAGTGGCGAACGCAAACACCTTCTACGCTCTTGCGAGCACAGGATCTCGAAGTTCTCGTTCGAGAACGCTTCGTTTTCCACGATCCCTCTCTTTTCTCGAATCGTTTCGGTGGAAAAAAGGAGGGCGAACTCCGGTATTGTTCCTTCGAAGTCCGTTGAATTGGAAAAGCCGAGAATCGCAGGAAATTAAAGGGAGCTAGTCAAAGGCAGTCAAGGAAGATTCGATTTCGACTGTTGGGGAACGTACACGTGCAGAACGCTTCATAATCCGAGTACCCCGGAAGAGAACACCCGGTCTGGAACGAATTGTCGCAGAAAATTCTGTCGTTACGATCATATCGCTTTATTCGACCGAATAACCGGCTCCTTTTTTGCCTATTTAAATTAATCGAGTTCTGGCAGTCGGTTTTTTTATCAAATTCCCTTTGGATTTCGCGTGTTGCACGATGTTGAAAACGTGGAGAACAAATCAGAGGGTTATCGATGACATTCTGTACTGATCCCATACGATTATTATATCAGCTCAATTATAAAATTGCTCGATTTATGAATAATTTCGTAGAATAATAATCAATAAACCAGATGCATATGAAATGATTATCGGATTACGAACGTGCGAAATTCCATAATTTTTAATGAAGGCAATATTAGTGTAAAGCATTAATAATAAATTCAAACGATATCGAGTAGATTTAGCACAGAAATATCTATCGAAATGTCTCGTATAATACATCGTTTTTGAGCGTAGACTTTCGTACAAATCCTTCACGGGTCCATGGCGATACGGTATTTTCAAATTCTCCACGTCCCACGCGATCTCACGGATTACGTTTTACGGCTGGTGCAACGTAACGAACTTGCGCGTATATGAATTGTACGTTTAGTGGACAACGCAGGACGAGCAAGTTCACCAGAGGGTTAAATTCCATGTGTACATGCCGGATCGTTAATGTGCATATACGTTAATCCTAGATACAGATGCTTGAATACGGAACCGGTATATGGTGGAAGTGGATACGTTCCAAAGACCTACAGTTTGTCGAAGAAATCCTCTGGTGCAAAATCTGAAATAATTTATAATCAGATTTATCCGCAAATTCCGTGATCGATTCAATCTAACGATGGCATTATGCGACCGTGTCCGAAGGTAATTTACGAGTATCGCAAACAGATCGAGCGATTGGCTCGCAGAACTAATATCAAAGCCCTCGCCAAGAAACTATTCCAAAGACGTATTACCAGATCCTAGGGTGACACTGCAGATTGAAGCACACGTGCATATATGCATGACACAGTGAAATCCTGATAACCGTCTAACAGCAGTTCCGTCCACACAAGTACGTGCTCGTGTGGCATACACGCAGTATATGGAACGTGCAGGAAGCGAGGAGGGGAAACTATTCGAGATAGTCGAACATCCTCGATGAAACGTTTCTAAAACGTACCAATAAAAGATTTATTCCAAACTTTCATTTCGTTCCATTTTCATTCGCGACATTGACATTCGCTGAAAGGGGCTGTATTTTGACAATCTTCGAATGGGGGTCATCTGTCTATTTGCGAGGCCTCGCGACTTGCGGTTGCCATAAACCGCACCAACGTCACGCAGCTTATCCTTGATGCAGCATCGTTACGCAAGGTCAGGAATTATCGAAACGGAATCTTAAGATTGCGACCTTCGAGCGTTTAAAATCTTAGCGAATCTCGAGAACAAAAACGGAGTTACCTGTTGGTAAACTTTAAGTAACATGCATTTGCTTCGGCTTCCGGAGCGTTGTCGGATGCACTCCACTTGGCAAATGTAGGGCCAGCTGACCTTTAACGGCTGATAGCCAGAAAGGGTTGACATCGTATCAGAATATATTGCTAAGACGGCGAGCAGGTTAATATTGAATTCGGGCAAATTTAGTCGAGCTCGAGGTACGAAGGATATTAACTATTAATATACATTAACGTAGCTGATGACTCTGTGCAAACACCGTGACGGATCACCGGAGCATACCGTCCTCTGAATTCGGTGAAATACTGACGGTCCAGTCAACGTTCACGTGAAATCGTCCCAGATATAACGTTGACTGACAAACAGAGGTTCATGGATTAAATTGAATTCAACTGTTCCAGAGATTCAAGTTTATCTCTGATTTTTGTTAACCATCATTACGGATGTAACGAATTTTCTGCCATTTCATGTGAACAGATTTTAATGAATCTACCAAATGACATCGTTAAGATGTAGTTTGCGAAGAGGTTTCAGAACCGTGTCACGAATATAATACAGAATATTCTACATTTCTGACAACGGAGCTCGGTGGCCTTATTTTACCTGACGTATCGACTTCACATTAGTCGGAAATGATATTTTCACGGTTGCACTTTATAGAAAAGTTTCCATACTTTTTTTAAAGACTTTAAAACACCACGGAGCACGGTGAAATTTATGTGTTGCTAGATTACCATCGATCACGTGGACCTTTCCCGCCCAATCCTTCACGCCCTTCCCTGCTCGTAAAAACCCCTTCGACCGAAAATAAAAGCTGCATTCAATGGTAAGATGGTTCTTTTTCCTTCTTATTCCTCTTTTATTCGCTCGCCTCATTTACCGGCGAATGTACCGCGTACAACAACAAATTTCTTTCCGTACTTTAATTATTTCGAAATATTTTCCGATATTTACGATGCTCGGCTAGGGACACGTCAATATTTTACTCGACAGCTTCTATTAATCACGTTGACTCGATTTGAACGAGGATTGACAGCGTCTGAACAGAATTATATTATCGTTGACCTATAATGCACGCGATACTGCGGGTTAACGACGCGCGAAACTTCGCCGATGATCGAGGCTGGAAAATCGTGGCTGCACGTTGAAAGAAGTCGCGACACGTGAGAAATTGCTTTGGCTGTAAGAATTTCGAGGCGAAGAAAAACTTATGAAAAGGGAATCGATCACGAAAAATAAAAGCGGTCGGAAGAGAAAGAAAACCGACGATTCCGACGGAGTCACGTTCCACGACGATAAAGTTCATCAAGTCGATTTGTCGCGCGATTTCGATGACGTTCGATCCGGCAAATGAGCAAACGTCTTGCTGCTATTAAGAGGAGGTTCATAGAATTTCCGGAGTACGCCGCAGGCAGTAATTTCCGGAGACGGAAACGGACTCGATTTCATCTATACGTGTGTACAGACGCAAGAAAACACTTTCGAATCGTCATTAAAATTTTAACGAGATCAATTTTACAAATCGTGATGGGTGCGAAAATCTCGCTGACGCTTGCACTCATTTTTGAAAATTCGAGGTGGCGAAACGGATGTATAATTGAGCTGGAAGATTAATAAATTGTTTACATGGGCACTGAGCTTCGTAATCGAAATTTCCAATTAATTTTAGGGTCGTCCGTACACGTCGCGCGTTTATTTAAACGTGGGAACTGTAGCCAGTGTCATTAGCAGAGAGACGCGCGTCGCCAGGACCGAGAGAAACCAATTAAAATAATGTAATTCATTCGATCTACTCATCCCCGAAATTCGTTTCGGCGTATCCCTCCTGCGTTCGTAATCCCTTTTATGCTTATTGTCTCGTCTCTCTGTTCAATTTTCCCGATGCAGTATTAACTCTCCGCTCACCGCTAAACTATGGCGTTACACTAATACCATCGAATTTAACTCGGACCTCACATGCCTCCATCATCTCAACAGCGTCACAATTTTGCAAATTTTTCAACTTCCAATTTGATCACCTTCGGTACCTGTTTCATGTCCGCACATAAACGCGAATCAGGTTTACGAGGTTACATCTCAATATCGATACGCGATAAAACGTATCTAATGCTCGCAGCGAAACACGGAATAAAACTGGGCGACGTTTATACCAAAAGAACTTTCGCAATTTTAAGTTGGAAGGAAGCGATAAAATAATTTAGCGTCAAAGTTGGAAACGGTTCCGATGTTGTCTTTCAACAACTTTTAATTTGCCGACTTCTATCGATACAATTTCAATTCCAACTTGTTCGCGTTTTTCTTCGGAGGGAAAAAATAGTGTCGCATACCTTGACCCCTGGCACTCGGCGTTACACGGTGCGGTGAACTGGCCAAACATTCCTCCAGCACGACAAGGTTTGTCGAAGACCCACAAATTAATTGAACGCAGGTTAATTGGCGCGTTAGGCAAACGTGTGCAGTCGGCTCGAAAGCGCCGTTTCAAAATGAAATCGGTAAACGCATTGCTGGCGCGAAGTCAAAGCGGATTACGTGAATTCTGTTGCCTTTTACCAAGACTTTGATCGGAACGATCATTTTTCTGGCTGCAGTTTACAATCCGCGCAGACAGCCTGTGAAATTAACACGTCCTCAGGAAACAAGTAATTTTAAGGGAGATAAATATAAACTCGTATCCAATTTTACGCGTGTCAGGCGAAGTTGTCGGTGTAATTTCAGGTGCGCTAATTACATGATCCCTCGGTGTAAAAATTGCGAAAAAGTATGAGACACGAAATTGTAACAAAGCTAATTTCCCTTTATGTGGTAGCTTACATCGTAAACGATGAATCTTCTTTGTGGAAATCAATTAACCATAAAGTGCAGGTAGAACGATTCTGGTTTTCTATAGGACCATCCCGGATGCCGTTAAAGCCGCGCTTAATTCTTTTAAAATCCTTATGATCGGGATTTACGATCGCACACACGCAATAAATACGAGCATCCCCGGTGAGCTATTGGCCAGCTTCTAATTCAACCGCGACATAACCGTTATCTCGACGCTCGATTCAGCGGCGTATCGTAAGGCTGCAGTTTCATAAAGAATCTTTGCAGTTGGATAAAACCGAGCAAGCAGAGGGGAAAAAAAGGAAAATCAATGAAACCTACAGGATTCAACCTAACTTTTGTGTTTCGCTAACCCGCGCTACCGCGTTGAATTTATTGACCAGATAAAATCGTAAAATGTTTATTCGTTCCCGGGAACGGAACAGTTTCGGACATTTCCTTATTCCTTCCTCGATAAACGAATCGAGAAACATTCGTCCCGGAAGAGAACTTTATCAATTGGTACTCGATGGCCACGATCGTTGAAAACATCGAACTATTTCCTCGGATTAACTTAGTTCGCGAAAACTGTGCCTCATGGGATTCGGAAAGTCTCTTAAAAGCTTGCGCAATACTTGTTTATACGAGCTTCTAGTACGAAGGCTGATTTCGCTATCTTTTATGCGCCCCTTTCATCGAACACACAATACCCTCGAAGTTCGCTGTAAAATCGTAGCGATTTTCTCACGGAACTTACAAGATAGTCTACGGGCAAGTTTTAAAGACTTCGAGTTGTTTGCAAACCCCTAAAACGAAGACAATCGAGCTCAGTCGACTTTTAGCAGCAAAAATCCGGCCGATTTCAAAGGTAGTTCCGGTGGAAGCGTTATGTCGTTCGCGGCAAGGGTTTTTAAAGATTTCGAATTCCCTTGAACCACACTAAGGGAGGAATAAGCGCTTCGAACACGTTAAAGTTTTAAAGCTCAACGAGACAAGACTGAACTCTCGTTGAAACTCGTTCTCCGAGGATTCGCCGTTATTGCTCTACTAAAAATTTATTTTCGAATCCGTGCTTTACTATTTTAAGTAGGAACTTGGTTACCCGTTTAATGCTCCGAGCGTCAACATTTCGCGGAATTAAAATTGAAACGTAAGCGATTGAATCTAAGGAAACTTCCCGTTCCGTCCTCATTCTATTTGCACTTTATGGAAAAGAGAATCGTACTTCTGATAACTACCCTTGTTAACGAAATTCGCCACTTCGGATAGTTATCAATATTCTTAACGGTATCCTTACCGAGGATTTTCCAACATCTCCAACTATGGTTCTCTACTTAGAAGCTTATCGAAACTTCTTACCGCTTCTCGGGGCTCTTTTCCCGACACACCCTCGGTCGGATTCTTTTGACAAATTTCACCACCGTCAACCTCGTTGCTCGACTCCGGTTTTAAGAGACATCTAGTAGCTTCGAGATTTTCATGAAGCGACTCAACCACTCCTCTTTTTTTACACCCCTCTTTATAGGCCCGTAGTCAAAGACCTCTCCGTGGAAACTAATAATAACTTGACTTTCACGAAGTTACCTTTTTCCCTCCTCGCGGAATTTCGGCATAAATGAAACCCATTCATCGCGAATATCATTCACGATTTTGTTCAACTGTACGTGATCACAAAAATGTGTCCGAGAAAGGTCAGTGCGCTATAGCTTTAATTCGATTTCCGTGTTCCGTCGTTGCGGAAAACTTACGAGAGTGCGGAAGTAGCTGGAACTGGGACGCGATAAAATTCCCAATGACTCTCGCTACGGTCAGCTGTCTTAAATCCTCGCCAATTCAGGATTAACACCGTAAAATCATTTCATCGTTCGAGTTAAAGCTTTCATTAATCCGGTCGTGTAATTCAGACTCGTTATTAACGAACTAATTAGCTCTAATTGGTAACTGATACTGTCACGCGATCAGCAGTCAAGGTTTCTCTTTGAGTCAGCGAAAGGGTTAGCTCTCAATTTCGGTCTCCAAGCGTTTGATCCTCCATCGGTTCCTTTGTAACATTACATCCGAATTCCCGGGACTTTCGGCAACAGAAATATTACGTGACCAGAGCACACTTCCTGATCTCTTGTCTCGAACCCTCTTCACGTAACAGCTGTTGCTAAGATCCTTTTTTTGGCCGACGAAAAACTCGAAATACTGGGAATTTTTTGCGAGCGACGCAACGAGCTGTGCTGCAGGGTGAACAATGGCGTCTTGTGGCTAGATGCTCAATTCTTAGCGCATTAAACGCTGGTTCGTTTTACTGCCACTTTCCTGCAGAAGGACTTTTCATCAGTTGTCCCTGTAATGCCCGGACTGGCTGAGTACTTTTATCAGTAACCATTCCCGATATCGAGCGAGCTAATGTACGGAATAAGAAGGCTAGCGACGTTGATCTTTACGTTGGCGAAAAAAGATCAAAGTGTTTGAACGTGCCAGTCGGAACATTTTTATCGCCCAACAAATTCTCCATTCCGTGGTGAAATTTCGTGACGTCAATTATTTATCGAGTACTGCATCGTTTCTTTACGTCCGATAATTCGTTTACGTGAAAATCAATCGATGGAATGGACTCTTCCGAATACGTAAAACTTTGTACAAGCTTTAATATTTCATGGAGGATTTATGACGTGACAGGCATTCGAAGGATTCGACCTGGATTCGTTTAACGCTTTTAAAAGTCCCCAGAATTTTGCTTCTAATTAGAGGATGAAGATAATTGTTAAGAAAGTTACAGAGTCGCACGAATTAACGAAACTGTTATCCTTGACCGGTAAAAAAGGCACGCTAATTGGTTCGACTTTACCCCTTAATTCCGAGATCTTAATCCCCGTTAATTGCCACGACTTCGTTTGTCCTTGTATCAGCGACTGTCGGCATTGTTTGCGCACGTCAATTATTAAAACGAAGAATACCGGAATACAAGCCGTATTTTTGAGAGGAAAAGAACGCCGAAGGAGAATCGAGCTTACAAAAGGGACTGCGTTCGATTATGCATACACTGGCTCGAACAGAAATCTGAAAGACGACCGGTTTGGATCTCAATCAGTTCCGGCGCGTGTGGAGCTGAATCTGTATTTTCCAAAGAGCGTTCCCTCTGGCAGCCCTTTCTCTACCGTCGCGCAGTCCCCTTTGGATTCACATGCACGTGCCAGTCTATCGCAAAATTGGATTTCCTTTCTGGTTTCCACGATTTAGAAACGCGAAATCGAGGGGGAGGAACACAGATGACAGTCGTGGAAAAGGAACACCTCTGACCACAATTCTTCTCTTCTGTACACGCGAATACGCGGTCCGATTCCACATCCCTTTTTTCCCGCTATTTTCTGTAAATTTCAACCCACGACTCTAATAAATTAGGAAGTTGGCCCTCTGCAACACCCGTTTGCACGAGAAATCGCGAACGAGAAAATTCGACTGCAACTCGGAAGCAGTTGACGTTATCCGTGCACTGGCTGCTGGCCAACCTTCTAATCTCACCGGTCACGGATTCGACTACACCTTTTTTCTCGGTTTACTGACCAATTAAAACCTGATTGGCTAATCCTCCTAACACTGAGATGGACTTCCTGATGAAACTCTTAATTACAAGACAATACGTTGTAAGCACTTTCTTGAAAAGTCTTAATGTCAAGAGGAAACATTAACGTTAAGAAATGTTTCAACTTTGCAAATTGTAAAAGTCGTGACCGCATTTTTAGGATGTAAAGCTACGGCCCGAAATTGAATACGAATTATATTTGTTAGGTATTTTTTTTGCGCTCTGTCCCATCGGTAGTTCGTCCCAATTTCACGAGCTTTCAACGTTCGTTCTCCTCTCAGGGGTCTTCGACGTTTTGCATGCAAATTCGATTTCAATTTTTACTATTCACCGCTGACGACGACGAACGGGATAAATTTCTGCGGTGGAGTTTATCAAAATTCGATGCCATTGAATTGCAACACCGCGTCCCCGACATAATTTCTATGTAAACGAAAAAAAGATATCTATTTCGGAGACGAGATTACCATATCAATTGGAGTTCCAGAGTGCTTGCGACTCGACCGTTTTATCCCAGAAATTATTGTTCGGACTAGAAGCACAATCAGTTTCAACCAGCAAATGGCCGAGGGATCGTATCACCCTTGTTGACTGCCGTCTGACGCTCGCCGTTTCTGGGTCAGCATCTTGGTAACAGTAAAAGAGTCTCCTACCCTTGAATTACACCGAATTCTGATTACTTTCTCCCGGAGTTTAATAAATAAGACAAATACCTAAACAAATACTTAAGTTTAACAAATACAATTTTTGATGTTGCTGATCTTTGTTCTCATTTGTGATCATTTCTCAGTATTTTAAGAGGGTACTTTTAGGATTAATCCTTCGAGTAAAAAGGGATTCGACAAATATTTACTGATGTACCTTCGAAACTGAAAAACGGAAAATTAAGTGCAAACAGCAAAGTAAGAAGGCGAAAAACAGGCGATGCAATCGTTCGCTCGAAGGGGGACGCTGGCAACGATGCGTTCGTTAAGTCTTGGAACAGTAAAAACTTCCAACGTTATAAGTCTTTTACGACAGTCGCTGCGCAGAAAGTTTCGCAACGTCGAAAGCCCTGGAAACGTAGAGTTGCATCCGTTAAAAATACTAGCCAAGTAGTAACACTCCTGTGAATTCAATTGGAAAGGGGCTACCGAGTTTCGCGAACTTCCGACGAATTGCCTATATTTTCTCGCTAACGGATGAAACGTTAATTAAATAATACCGGGATTCATTTTTATTCGAGGATGTTTGCTGTTAATATTTTTCGGTGCTTGCGAATTATTTAATTATAATTCATTCGTCAGGTTGCAGTAATTAGATTAATCGGAGCGCCGAATTGATGCATTTTTCGACCAGCTGTTGCATATTTCGCAGATGTTCTCCGTGTAAATGTTTCATGAATGTACGATTTGGCAAACATAAATAACTTGCGTCTGAAAATTTGTAAACGATGTTCATCAAATTTTCTGACCTTTTTTGGCACGCAACTTTTCGAGAGAAATATTTCCCGCAAATTGAGCGACCCATCGTATACTTTTGTTAAGGAAAATTAACGCCGCGCACGCTACTCTCGTAATTCATATTCCTTATTTCAAAGCACCTTAATTACTGCGCTAACATATGCGCGACAGGTTACTGCAATGTTTTCGAGTATTTCGATAGCGATTTAAAGTACTCTCGAAACACCCGAGCTCTTTAAATATTATCTACCGTTTATCGAGCGAGCTGCCACGTTTCCGTCGAGTCTTTAAGAATATCGACTGCTCTAATTAACTCGATAGCACTCTCGAAACAAAAAGGGCACTCGAAGGTAACAGACCTATAAGCGATCCCCTGAACGACGTTAAATCTCCTGGCAGAAAAAAACGTCTCTGCGGCAACCCAGTGAACAGCTGTTCGCGCGAAAAATTTCCTTCTTTTGCTTCGGAAGAGATACGACAGGAAGTTTCATAACTTGTTCGAAACTTCTCGAGTGTAAAGCGTACGAGACGTGAGCTCGCCTTTAAAGGGAACGTCGAAAACGAACGTGTTAATACCGTGCGCTTTACGGATTCAAACTTCTTTCTAATCTTTCTTAACACCGTATCCGACGCTTTAAGCATAGTGCTTTCACGATAATCCATAAACTGAAAGATTCAACGTTCGAACATTCCGTCGTTTGGAAATTATCTTTGTTTCCGATCCGAGGAAGCTCAACACGTAAGAGAATAAAGAACGTTTTCGTGGTTGAGGATCTTTATTCGGCTCGAAATCGAGCAGCATTCAATTATGCAAATAGAGAAATATACTTTAAAATCAAGGAGAATGTGGCATTGACTGCGCCTTTAGGAAGTCGAAGGAGCTGTCGCGGAGAGTCACGGGATAGTCGCGTGTCTTTCGAGGTAAGTCATTCGTGAAGATAGTCGGAAAAGCTTGATATTTTATTCATAGGCAAAGTTGCGTCATAAAAGAAATCCCTGCGTCTGCGAGAGCTGGCCTCTGTTTTTCGCCTTCTACCTTTTCGCGAAAGCTTAGACACGGAAACTCAAAGGACCGAAACAATACGCTTGACGGACGGATAATTAAGATCACGCTGAAATTACGACTGAAGATGAATCGCCGTAGAAACGCGAGCGCGGAACAAATGATATACGAAATGAAAAACGCTTCATCTCGAGAAGTTCCAGAATAGAAATTTAGGGGTAATTTCATCCACGATCACTTTCGGCGAATATTTTATTAGGATCGAAGAAGCACTTTTTCCCCGTGGCCCTTTTCAATTACAAGGCTCATCGAAAGTCGAGCCGCGACGTACCGTGCCAACGTACCGGGACTATTTTTGATCGTCCACCACTTAACACCTACGTAGAGGGATGAAAGCAGGAGGGGGTGGTTCAGCGACGGCGCAGAATTAACGGCATACACACACGACCGATCTAAAAGCAGCTGCGTGTGACGCTTGATTGATCGAGAATGTGTCAACTTCACGTTACAGTACGACGCATCAATGCCTCGGCCCTATGCGAATTCGACGTAATAGAATTATTGTCGAAAAAAACAGGAGAGGGACTGCGGTGATAAAACCCCACCAAGGAGTCATCGTTCTCTTCTTTTTTCGCCGTGCAAACCCTTTATCGCCCTGTAACCCGAGATATTCCAATTTCGGTGATTGATCGACCAATGACAAAATCCTTTCTACGTAACACGAACCCTTTGAGCACGGTCTCTTTGCACTGGCCATTTCGACGAGTACCATTATCCTTTGAGAGAAACCGTACGCGTTAATCAGTGATAAACCATTGTCTGTTACGAGTATCGCTTTAACGACGTGAATTAACTCCGGTATCGTTGACAAAAAATAATCTCGTGAAATGGAGACAGAACGAAAACACTTCTCTTCGTTTTTGAAATTAATTTCCATCAAAATCGATCACATGTTCTAGCAATTAATTAATCGAGTCAATGAACACTGCAAGACTTGTCCCTAGACCAGTCCTACACCAGAGTCCTAGAAAGTCCTAAGAAGTCTCATCTC
Organism: Megachile rotundata; assembly: GCF_050947335.1. Classification (NCBI taxonomy): domain Eukaryota; kingdom Metazoa; phylum Arthropoda; class Insecta; order Hymenoptera; family Megachilidae; genus Megachile; species Megachile rotundata. The sequence goes on from NC_134996.1 coordinate 12,581,832, forward strand.
GGGATCGGTTCCCCATATCGATAGTAGCACGTGGTCTGCGATCCGATCGCCATTTGTCACACGGCTTAACGCGTACAGGTGGATACATGGCGGTGTCTGCAAATTGCAGCGAGTTTCAGCTGCGGTCGTACCTGGACGCGTTGTTACCTGGCTGTCTCGCCTCGCTCGGTTAAATTCACCGCAATTGTGACTGGGTGTCGGCGGACGTCGCCCGATGGGCTCGCCTTCCTAACGATAATGCAGTCTGCGGTACTTAACGACTCGTGCACGCTACCAATTAGCTGCTCTGCTTTCCCTGTAACGCGGGATGCGACTTTGAATCACGGTTTGATTCGCTTTATGTCCAGCCCGAGGTCGTTAACAATTGCACTCGATAGTTCTGTGTTCTGTAATATTCCGACGATTTCCCCTTCCGGCAAAAACCGCGGTAAACGTTGAATACTCGTGAAGCTTTAACCACTTATAATTTTCTAGCTAATTATTGCTACAACGACTATTCAACGACGCTTATGAAGATAATTAAAACTGAAATTTGATGGTGATGGAAATAGGAGTCGCGAATGCAGTGTATTGTAGAGCCAGAGTTAAAATGCGGTTCTTTCATTTCGAGTTAATGTCGTTGTTTTGTATCACCGTCGCACTGTACCCCTTAACATTTGCATTCACGTGGAAAGATTCCTTTGCTGAGATGCGCAGGAAAATTACTTTCCGAGAATGTGCTTACACGTTTGCAAATAAGGCGTTAACTTTACAGAACGTTTTTCTCGGTCAAAGGATTAATAAACGCATGCCTTGGCCGCATGCAGAGACGACGTTCAATTAGCAATATTCAAATTTTGCTGACAGAAAAGCTCTCCCACTACGCTTTTAGCGTAGGTCTCGTTATCGCGAGGCCGCTCCGGTACGTTCCTTGGTAAGCTTGTCATTTCTGAACGTGCAGCTAGAAAGCACTTTCCTCTTTGCTCTCTTCGCGCCTCGCCCGTGTCTCTTGATTACCAACCCCTTGCGTTACTTGCCATTGTTTGCGACGTTAATTAATAACGAGTCGCTTCACGGCTTTAATTCACCCTTGCATACAGTCGGGTACTTACTCGCTTTTCACGGGTCACGCATTTAACTCCCATTTTCTATTACTTCCGATTACTATCGAGGTACTTCACGGCTTTTCAACGTGAGAAATTGTCTCGTGTGATCAAACACGGTATAACACGTGTCACTAACTGCTATAACTTCCTCAACTTGCTGTAATAACAAAAACGATTGCTTCAAAATATATAGCAGTGACATATGTGAAGTTGCATGTGTATGTGTGAAGTTGCAGAAGAGCAACATATGTGAAATATGTACTTTTCTGAATTGTATTATTGTTCATAATGAAATATGTATTGAAATCAAGTCTCATGAGCAGTGACATATGTGAAGTTACATGTGTATGTGTAAAGTTGCAGAACATATGTGAAATATGCACTTTTCTGAATTGTATCATTATCCATAATGAAATACGTATTGAAATCAGATTTCATGACATATGTGAAGTTGCATGTGCATGTGTGAAGTTGCCAAGAAGAGCAACATATGTGAAATATGCACTTTTTTGAATTGTATCATTATCCATAATGAAATACGTATTAAGATCAGGTCTCATGACATATGTGAAGTTGCAAGTACATGTGTGAAGTTGCAGAACAGCAACATATGTGTAATATACACTTCTCTGAATTATATCTTTATCATAATGAAATATGTATTGAAACAGGTCTCATGACATATGTGAAGTTGCATGTGCATGTGTGAAGTTGCAGGATGAACAGCATATGTGAAATATGTACTTATCTGAATTGTATCATTATCATAATGAAATATGTATTGAAATCAAGTCTCATGAGTAGTGACATGTGAAGTTACATGTGCATGTGTGAAGTTGCAGAACATATGTGAAATATGCACTCTTCTGAATTGTATCATTATCATAATGAAATATGTATTGAAACAGGTCTCATGACATATGTGAAGTTGCAAGTACATGTGTGAAGTTGCAGAACAGCAACATATGAAATATGTACTTTTCTGAATTGTATCATTATCCATAATAAAATACGTATTGAAATCAGGTTTCCTGATCTTGCCTTTATTTTTACAAAAATGATGAGAATTAATGGTTGCGCGGCTGGCAGGTTATCGCTGTCGCGTGTCTATTTTTCAAAGTTATGATTTTGTTTGTCCAACAGTGGATCGTTTGTGCGACGTTTTCTTTACGTGAAAGAGCGAAGCCATTTGAAAATCCTCGCCATCGTATATTTCTCTTTCGTAGCTAAACGTAGCGGTACCGTTGAAACTAAATGTGTATCTTATCGAGGAAACACACCCACTCCGCAAGGAAGAATAACAGCGCGAGGCTGACGGTGAAGTTAGAGGTTTATCAAAGCGATTAACCAAGTGCCGAGCAGAGTGACTTTCTTTAATTATTCCAGACGTTTCTCGCGTCGGTAATTAATAATTAAAAGGGGCGAGAAACCGAGAACCAAAGGTGTACTCGCGAAACCGCGCAACTTAGCCTGCACCGGGAGAAAGTTTCGCGGCTTATCGTTAATTTCCCTGGAGGGGCACCGTGACCGAAAACTTCTCGATTATTCTCTATCCTGGCACGACCCCCGCAGGAAGGAAACATTACGAACCGCGTTTACCGACGATTTGCGAGACTCGTTACAGCATCGTTGTCGCGCCACGTTTGTCGATAATCTTACGGCTCGAGAGTTAAACTTGCCAGATAACCCAATTATTTCGACACATCGCGAAACACGTCCTCGAATAAATAATCGTAGTTTAGCGGAGCGTTTCTGCCTCGTTAACTTTTCCATTTCACGCGACATTGTTGTGTTTCACGCGGCATTAACGGGTCGTATACGACGCCGTATCCTGACAAGTGCTCCTTCGATTTCGTCGATCGCGTGAAAATTGAATCGTTCGAACGACATACGAGAACGCCTCGCTCCCTTTAACCGATAGTCGTGCGCGATAAACGCAACAGGCTATATATTCCCTCTTACGTTCAAGGAACAAATTTTAATTGCTACAAATTCAAGCTAAACAGCCCCTTAAAGTGTTGCAATCGCGTGATAAATAGTACTTTTACAGTAACGTTGCTATTAAACCACTTGTGTCGCGGGAACATTTTCTGCGATAATCTGCACGCGAACTTTAACTGATTTCGAAAAGAATAGCGGTTAGATTATGTCTAGGAATATTTCGCGCTACCAAAAAGGATGCTAGTTTCGCAGGGACAATAAATTGCACCGCACAGTTGAATGCGGCGCAACAGGGTCGTCGACGGCCACTCGTAAATCGTAATCAGTTTAATGTGGCTTACATATTAACTACGGAACAGACTGCGAAGTGTGGCGACAAGATCTCGAAGGACGAATACGCGAGCGCTATGTGGACGCCCGGAGCGACGCGAAAATTTGAAAAACCCGAATATAACTTTTGCGATCTCCGTTGAACGACGTTATAAAGTTTGACAATTACGTGAAAAAGAGGGAGAAGAAAGGGTTGAGACGTAAAGGGAAGAGAAATGGACGCGGCGATCGATTAGCTCGACTCCCGTTAGCTACCTAGAAGCTTGAGAATGTAATTGCGACTTGTCCCTCTTCTTCCTTCCTCCGTTTTCTCCTTCCGTTTCTAACGTCTTCCTTTATCGACGAGTCGCCTTTGCGACGTACGTTAGGTCGTGTATTATTTTTACCACGATAATAGGGTCTTTGGGACCTCGTTCGATCCTGTTAACCTCGTATTTCTGGATTCCTGCTTCCGAACCGGGGATCCTAAACTACCCGAGCATCGATCGACCTAACGATCTTCCCAGAAACTTACGACCGTATTAAAATTGATGAACACGGTCCGATTGAAAGCTTCTAAGAAGCGTGTGCAAACACGTTAAACGCGAGTCCCCGCATACGGACTGAGTAATCGAAATTAAAACCCGTTTTGCGGGGATTCCTATTCAAACCGAATATCGGGTATGGTCGATATTCGGTTTCGGTGGAATCATCTTCTAGTGGGCTTCGATGTGATTATTATTGCGAATCATGGACTGATATCGCTTCGAAAGCGTTTATCTGCAAGAATGTTAGATTAAACCTACCGGCACTTAATGTGTACTTAATTTGAAATTAAAAATGAAGTTAAAAAATAAATAAGGAAACGATGAAACATAGATTAGCACACACAGTTATTTTTTATCTTGATGACAATCAATTCTGATTTCAAGAAATATACTTTATTAAAATGTATACTTTAATAAAATGTTATAACAAGAAACTTGTGGAGCGGTCATTTGACCGGTTTGCTACTTTTAGTGTTAACGATCGTGCAAAATTTCGAGCGGATTAGAAGGTTACGTATAGAATTTACAGTAACGCTATAAACAAGTAAATGAAACGGCAAATGAGCTTGTTCTCGTTTCTCTCAATGTCGTCGCTTCGTGTCCCTTTGCAAATTGAATTTATTGTCGATTTACGTCATGTTCCTCCGTGGCGATTCCCAAGGGACACCTCAGTCACGAGCTTCTCCGTTGCATCCCTATTTTATTCACCCCAAGCCTTTCATGCATTTATTCGTGTTACGTAATTCCGTTCCACGTTCGCGATCGTTGTTCATTACGCGGAAGCGTGGTCGCGTCGTTATCTCGGTCACTTAAACTCTGCCTTAATACCCTGCCATCTTGAAATTACCAAATTTCACGTAACAAGCTCTATCGCGTTCGACTTTATCGTAATTCCCGTTTTTGCGCACTTCTGGACCACCGCCAACTCGCTTTTTGTCTGCCCCGTCCGTCATTCTGAATTTTACCCCTCTTTAAAGCATATTCACCTTTCTGAATCTGTATCTGAATTGGATAAGCTACAGTTTACCGTTCTACAGGTACCATTTGCTCGCTTTAATTACCACAGATTAAAATCAAGCGAATCTACGTTTATTTCACGCGATCTTTGATCTTCCGAATATCGTCGAATTTACGTGGTTTAATAACGGCTTATTGGCTGTAATTGCAGCCGTAAGAGGACAAGAAATTGGATCCAACACCTAATGCTTCAGAAAATTTGCTCTATAATGGCTACCAACATTTTCTGGACCGCCTCCAAATAACCGCCATTGAGCCAGAAAAACACGTTCTACTTCGGGTTCGGGCGATTCAGCAAGCCTTTCGGACTCATTTTTGTCCCGAAGAATTGAAGGATGAGATGTTGCGGATCCACTATTTTTCCTTGATATCGAGCTTGATTTATCAGTGGAACTTATTGCGCCCGTCCATATTCATCGGCAAAATCTACTTAACCCAATTCGAGACGATCCGTAACGATTTATAGTTTCCATCGTTTCTAATAGAACCGAAATCCATATCGTTTATCCGACTACCTCGTTCTAATACCCGGCAGAATGACTTAATACGATAACACGGGATCCAAATGTGCTCGTTTTGAGCCGGAGATAATTAGTCACGATATCTTCTCTGTTACTTCTCGAAAATAAAAATCCTTTCCAGAATAGAATGAAACTCGGTGTAGAGAAAAGACTGACTTCCAGAATAACCGGAAATTTTTCTCGCGTTAAATAGTTAAAAAGTTTTCACTCGTTACTTGGTAGCCTCTCAAAGGGCAGCCGTGAAAGAAAATCAAACGAGAAGTGAAAATCCACGTGCAGCTTTCGTTGTCGGTGCGAGTTACGATCAGTCATCGAAGCGACAGCGAATGACGTGAAAGCACTTAGCCAGGATCAGGAAAATAATCCGTCACGGTGCACCGTGTTAGTAATTTTTTAGAACGATTCAAGCTCCGCGTCGCAATAAAAATCTTCCATTAGGCTCCCTCTCATCCGCAACACATTCTCTGGCTATCTCCGTGCTCAGGTCACAAAACTGCCAGCAATTACCTCCGTAACTTGCTAGTTATTGTAACGAGCTGCTTTTGCAATTAAGCGTATAATTACGCCCTATTCGCAATTCCACGGTTTTAAGCAGTCGCATCAAGCTGCATATTTCCAGGTCGTAACGTTATCCAATTTTTCAAAGCGTAACAGTTTTCCTTTCAACGATACTACTTCTATCGATCGTCTTATACGCGGCAATCTCCTACGAAACTCGATACGAAACAATTTATAGTTATGCTACTGGGCTCGTGCAGTTTCAAACAGATTTACGAATCGCCTGAAAACAGGCGGAATTTATTCTTCAAAGAATGCGGGTTTTGAGAAACTGAAGCCGTTTATTTCCTCAGAAATATCAACTTCAAGGGGATTCAACTTTCCAACTTTAAAGTTGTCCATCAGCAAAAATGCCGAAGAATATTAAGAAGGCAAGGAATTAGGAATATCTGAAGTTTCGCAAAGTAGACAGAATAAGGGAAAAAACCGGTGGGAAACACGTAAGGTCACATAATTGATGAGGTCTAACGTACGGCGGTGACAGGGAGGAAAACTTCTGCCATCTTGTTCCCGTTTCTTCTCTCCGTTCGCGATAATACAAATGCCGATCGTAAAAACTCATTCCCCGATACTCTTTTTCGTTGCTAATATTTCTTAGAAATGCTTGAGACAACAAAGAGTTATTGCGCTCTTCTTCCACGACCGGATCTTGATTGTACGGAAAATACATTGCACTCGTAGCGAGAAGTGACGTTTTATTACGGCGGTCGTCTGTCTCCTGTCTTTTTAATTTAATATTTTTTTCTTTCTCAAAAAAAACTGTCTGTTAGTTCAATCGATGCAAGACTTCCACCTCTTAAGCTACAAATTATACATACATGTATAACACACATGTATAACATATGTGTATACATATACATATATGTATCGATGCAATGTAAGAAGACTTTCACCCTTAAACTACAAGTTATACAATACACACATGTATAACACACATGTATAACATACGTGTATAACATACGTGTATAACACACGTGTACAACATACATGTATACATATACATATATGTATCAATGCAATGCGAGAAGACTTTCACCCTTAAACTACAAGTTATACAATACACACATGTATAACACACATGTATAACATACGTGTATAACATACGTGTATAACACACGTGTACAACATACATGTATACATATACATATATGTATCAATGCAATGCAAGAAGACTTTCACCCTTAAACCACAAGTTATACATACATGTATAACATACATGTGTACATATACATATATGTACATGTCACATACATGTCATATGTAGAGCTGATTATTGGAGGTTAAATAAAAAATGTTGAAATGATTTTGAATTTATACAAATTGTCGAACCTTGCAAATACGATTTAAGAGATTAATCGACGTCGTGAAAAATGGTCTCTTTTATGATTATTCGATGCCCTTCGCCCTTATGGTTCGCGGGAAAATCCTTATCAAACTTTCGACCCTGATGATCCGCATCAGCCTCGAGAATAGCAGTGACTTTTATGAAATTCTCCTCGATAAAGTATATTGAAAGTCAATCGAGTCGCGGAGCAAATCAAGATGAAACTTTCCTACGGATGAAAAGAAATATTTGCTCCCTTCTCGATTTTTGTTGCCCCTCGAACGGGAGAGTTAATGCATCCGTTTCAGAGGTCGATAAAGTCAGAGTCGTAAACGGATTTAAATTAATTCTATTAGAAAGCATAAAATGACGTATGTTAATAACTTCCAAACGTATTCTTCGTGTTCTGGAAATTCAACAGAATTCACCGCTTAATGGACTTCTTTCGCGTCGGGAACTCCTCAAATGGCGCAAAAGGTATTTTTACCTGGCCGTAAAGTCAGGAAATCCCATTCTTCGGTAAACTACGAAGAGGGGAAAGTTTGCAGAAACTTTAAGGATCTCGAATCGAGCTTGATCCACGTTTATACATAAATATTTCTGGCTGTAATAAATGTTGCAACGCACCGACTTCCACGCTCAAAGTACGGAGGATATTTTTACTCGCAGCGAAATATTCCGTTGGAATTCTCGAATGAAATGATTCTTGACTACGCGACTCTGTCAAGCCGGCGGTGAATGAAATAGAATAAAGAGGAAAAAAGGATTCCTGTTACGGGATTAAATCACGGAGCGTTGATACAACGTGATCGCGTCGATTCTATTTTCCCCTGCGGTAATGAAAATCCGAGTAGATGACAAATGGTCAATCGCTACGCCATTTCGGTTACACGATTGAAACGTATTCCGCAATTTTTTCGTTAGGATAATGGCCGGGCCGTCGTATATCTCGCTAAAAAAGTGTACGACGTTTGAATAATATTTTACCGCGTTGCCCAGGAACGGAGAGCAAAAAGGCAATATAAAAGTAGCAAAAAGCTGCAATCGATACCGTCGACATTTGTCTTGCGTAAATGGAAAACGGAACGGGGACAAAAAAAGGTGCCAGAAATAATAAAGCGACAGAATTTCTGCCATTCGTCAAGCTTCGACGCCGCGCAAACGTTACAGACGTTCAATCCGGATTCCGTTCGATAAATACGCCGTTCGTAAACAACCATTATTTCGCAGTTATAAATGATATTTTATTCCCGCGGAAACGAACCGACAACACGGAAATTTACTGGTGGTTTACCGTGAATAGAAACCTAACTAGGGTTCCGCGTTCTCTATCGTTCGCTAATACTCTAATTAAAACCGATTAACTGCGAGACGTACGGAGATGAATGCGAAACTGAAAACTGGCAATCAGTAAACACGCTGTTTCTTGACGTTGCAAAACCTGTCATCACTGAAAATTTTCATGTGGTCGGTTTTCTAAAATATCGGAATAAAAGCTTTGCAGCTTTCGGTGTTTGACGGGGTTATCAAAACTTTCAACACTTCTCATCTATCGATCCCTGTATTGTGAATTTCGGTCGCGTGCCTTTGACTTCAATCTTGTACTCCAACCTTCTACAATTGGTTTGTATCGTCTTCCTGAACGTGCTTCGATTCGATTGTCTTCCTCTGTTTGTCTTCAATCTTCCAATTTGTCTCGTGTATCTGGAGATTCTTTCGGTTGGACTCTTTTAACACATTGACTCGTAGAGAATTTTTATACTGACAAAACCGTCGATGCATAATTATATGATTCGAAAGCAATTTGAGAGATTGCGTTTCGACAAACAGGCAAATTACAAAATGACCAGGGCAAAGTTCAAAAATTGTATGGGTAGCTCACGGCCATTAAATAACCGATCTCCGTGTACAAAGCTAAACGATTTACGAGCGTAATGAGCAAAAATACAAACGGTCCACTCGAAAACGCTGAGCATTCGGTGGCATTTACGTATAGCGGAGGACAAAATGAAACGAGATAAAAGTGAACGAAAGCAGCGACAGCATTAAGCCTCTCTCGTATGAGACACGTATCGATTCGAATCCGCTTGGCCGAGCACGAAGTGGATCAGCGCGTACACGCGACTGTATCCACGTAAACACGTCTATGCGCAACGAACCTCTTTGATCCAGCTCGCTGCCATTGAGTTAGCACGATGGCTTTCGATCACCGTCGCTTCAAAGCTCGGAACATCTCACTTTCGGAGATCGTACGTCGCGATACTTTCCTCTCTGCTTGCACTCCCAATTTGTTCAATTTCTCCTTTGATAAAACCTTCAATAATACTACTAAAACGAAAGAAACTTAACTATTAAATTACTTCCTACTCGAAAAGCAATTATACATCATACTCATAATTTCACAATCGACTGAGGATTCATCGTTTCTAGTTTCAACAAATTTTACTTAAAAGTTTTACAATATTTTGTTATCTGTAGCTTCAAACGTTTCTAATTAGTACAAGAATCCTAATGACATACTTATAAAAATTTCATCCCCCACATTAAAAAATTAAGGTTATTCCGAAACTGTCCGTAATTTGGCCCGTGCAAAGTGACTCTCGATCCAGAGTGCAAACCAGGCGAAACAGTGATCTCCAGAGATAGTAACCCATCGGGAGCAGAGGTCCAATATTGAAATTAAGCGGAGATCAACCGGTGTCGTTCACTTTTCGCCCGCTCTTGTCAGCCCGTTTAATTCCACGCTATTTGTTTCACTTGGTACCGTTGGCAGAACTGTAATCGAATTACGTTGCGTGTGGAGCTTTGTGTCGTTTCCTTATCGCGAACGTGTCGGCTTTTCATGATGCACGGATAACGCTGCTTTGACTGGAAATTACTTAATGACTCGTGTTTATTGTGCCGCAACGATCGAGCTACTCCAACTGAACGTATTTCCGATAGTTCGATTGGCTGCACGTAAACGTAGACACCGCGGGACGCGGAAAGCTGTCTATGTATAGACGTTCGATCGACGCGTATAACGGGTGTCCATGGTTTTCCGTTATTTACACGTGTTCCACAGACTTTTCACGCCGTATGTTTACCTCTGTAAATTAATTTTGCCATGCATATGACGGTCGACGCGTTAACTAAACCTACCGACACGCTTCGAAATTAAAAATGATGTCAAAGAATAAATGCACAAACGACGAGACATAAATTAGCACACAATTTTATTCTTTATCTCAATGAAAATCAATTCTGATTTCAAGGAACGTTTAACAAAATGTGTATCTTATAATAAGAAACGCGTGGAGCGGTTTTAGTATTAATAATTATTATTTTAACGCGTAATGATAAATATAACCACTTTCGCTGCAGCGTGTACCTTAAGAAATAAATTCATATGAACGAGAATCTCGCAAAATTGGAATATGCTCTTTCCGCAATTTATTTCTATCCAAAGTTGCAGTGGAGCGTGACGTAATAACGAAGCTACAAGTTGCTAAAAGCTAAGACGCAAAGCCCGTCTGACCAAAGACGATCCTTTACCACTGGCGTTCCGCTGACTGAAGCTCGTGAAATCAGCAAAGCGGTAGTCCGTACAGAGATATACGGCCCTTCCTCGAACAGGTATTCGAGGTAAGTTCGTTCGAACAGCAACGAGATACGTATTCTTGATACTGACTGATGTATATCGGTGGCCTGAAGAGGACCGATGGTATGCAAGATCGGTGAACATGGCTCAAGGACGAGCTTAAGCACGATTCTCGTCAGCATGCCGAGCAACATGTAGCGAAACATAACTTGCATAGTATCGATTAATTCCAGTCCGCGATCTCCTAGACGCGTGCAGGGTTTTTAAACGAAACGGAATTCGAGAGAAGAAAAATAATCCCGCGGTGAATTTTTGAAACAAGATCGCCGTATCAATTTCGGTTCTCGTCACCGCGACATTTACGAAACGACGTTGCGCAGAAATCAATTTCAGTTTACATTTTCGAAACGGTTTTCGCTTCGAGCGTTCCATTTTAATTACCCGTTTTAGTTGTCGGTGTTAACCGATACTTTCCAACTTTTTCATCGACTGGAATTCTTTTTTCCTAGATACTTTCTCGGTCATCCTTCTCATATTTCACCTCGGCTCTTGATCTTTACTTGTCATCTTAGTCCTCTTCGTTGGAAACCTTATTCCGCTATCCTCTTATCTCCCGTCGATTTTCTGCCACCGCCTTTTTGTTCCGCGTTCGCGCCGCCAAGGATCGTGCGAAGCTTTCTAGATTCCATCGTCTGCGGCCATCAGCTACGTTTTCTCCGAAGCATATGCTTTATCCGTTTCAAGTGGGTCACTTAAAAGCTCCCGGCGACGCGATCGAATTACCGATCATCCGATGGCTGAAAGGAATATCTCCCTCGTGCTAAAATTTTATGCAAGTGCAAAGTTTAATTTCACTTTCGCAAACCTCCTCGAACATGGTGTTCCATGGAATTTCTCTCTGACGTCACAATTAGTTTTGCTCAAAATTGACAACGCAAAGGCACGTTGTGTTCGCCGGTTTAATAGTCATTCTGTCGTGTCATCGTTTAAACACGATCTTCGGGTAATCCGGTTTGATCTTTAGCGTCGATTCGACGGGGCCAGTTTAAAGTCCGATAGTTGCAGCGAAATTAACCTCCTCTGACCCACGAAAATGGCTATCGGTTTAATTACATCTCGAGGGTGTAATTACGCCGCCCAATTTGGAGGATAACTCGAAATGTGATTGTCGATGAAAGTAAACGAAATTTCGTATTTAACAAGCTGCCCTTATCCCGCCGTTTCGCACGTATTTCCGAGCCCCCTCGAAGAATAAAACGGAAATTGGAAATCGGCGAAGTGTACGATCCAGTAAACCTTTTAAATTTGAACGTAAGCCATTCGAGGCCCGTGCAGAGCTAACAAACGTTCCGGCATTTATTTCGTTTACACAAACAGAACGATGCGCCGAGGAATTATAAGATCGCAAACTTTTGAGTAGCTATCTTCTCGCAACAGAATCCCAGCGAAATATCCGCACCGACCCATTTATCTCCAAAAGGAAAGACAATGAAAGCGGGAGAGGCATCATTAATCTGCCCTCCGAGATCATCTGTCAGCAACCTGTTTTTCATCGAGTTTCCGGACGAACTTTATAGAATGCTGTCGTTCACGGCTGCGCCGGATAATTTGAATTTTTAAAAAGCCACGATATCATCAAAGCCTGGTCGCGACAGCTTGCCCATGGTTCGAGTAATTACCCAGGGAGAATTGAATAGCCTTGTACATAATCCCGCCCCGCTCCGCCTCTCACCTGTTATTCGACGAAGATTAACTTTCCGATTCCTAGGACGCGGTCCATCTTGTCAGAATCGACGCCAAGAGGAAGTGATGCCGCGGGCGGAGCACCCCGTAAGATTAATGACCGTACCTGTTACCCGGAGGCAGTGATTAGAAGGCAATTAAGAGCCTTTATCCCGTTCTCCTAGTTTACTGTTCTCTATGAAAAATATTCTATGCTTTTCACCTAACCGTAATTACAGTCCCCGTGTCAGACCTAATTAATCCTGTTGTACATATCATCTTTCTTCTCCTCAACCTTGGGACCTCTTGCAAAAACCCACCCTTATTCCTTTCATCGTTAAACTATTTTAACCAATTCAGGAACTTTGTTCGAGGACTTCGAGAGTTACATTTCTACTCCGCCGGTTATATTTATCTTACGACGAGAACTACAGTGGAATTGTGTGTTAAGGAATTAACTATTTAAAGTTTGAAGTCCGATTCTCCAGTGGATACGACCCTGAACTTACCTGACAACGTAATTGAAAGTGATGCAATTTATTATCCGAGTAACGGATTCGCAGGTTGATTTCTTTCAGTGTCTTGTATTGGACAGTCGATACGTCGTAAATCTTGTAACTCGAGGACACTGGATACATCTCGGTTACGAATTACTGTGGTAATTTCAACGAAATTTAATCTGACGAGCAAAAACGGGAATAAATTGGGCGAAACGAAAAATCGACGCACGAAATTAATTAGATTCGCCCATGCGATGATGCAATGATCATTGAAATTCATGGTTTTCGTTGTCTCTGGCTTTTATGCCGCCCGTTAAAATAACGTTTTTAATTTTACAGTCGCATTTCATATCTACGCAATTTACAGCTGCTCGAATTGATATCTTATAAAAGGCGACGCTAATTAAATGTTTGTAACGAATCGAAGTGGGACAAAGTGTTTGGGAAAATTTCAATAACATTTTGGTTGCTTCGATACTCGACGCTGAATTCCGGTTCGATACACAACCTTTCGCGTTCATATTTCCGAGTGCACGATATTAGGATACCTTTTTGTCAAGGTATGTAACTTTTGAAAGTATGCTCAATACCGATTGAAACATTTTTAATTCAAAACCGACGTTATTTCACGAATAAATTTTTAAATATTTACCGTTGATAAAAATAACCTTTTTGTCGCGTAACTCCTGCTTACGACTCCCTGAACGCTCATTTAGACTCGAGTGTGCAGAATGGAGTGCATACCTTTATACTAGTTTGCATACATAAAACAATGCTCGTATCCCACTCGAAATAACGCGAGAAATTCAAAGCATACGGTCAACGAATCGATACGAATGAAATTGAATAGGTACTGTTCGCTAAATATTCAGAATTCCGCTACCTAATTATTCGTTAAATAACCCGTGCCCTATTGATTCCGTAAATGGTGAGTTACAATTTCTTTAGAACATCGAGGACCGCCACAAACGTCGTATCGATTTCACGCGCACGGTTCATCCCGGAATACGATTTTCTTGGGAAAATGAAGCCGAGCTATGTATCTGCCAAAGGATACGAAACGCGTACAGCCGGAGAGATCGACGAGGTCTGTGTAATCGGATTTCGAGCCTTCGGGATAAAGTCCGTTTGATTTCTTTCCCTGCTCGGCGAACCCGTACAAAGCGAACTTTTGCCAACATCCACCGCGAAGACGTTTCCCGCAAAAATCGTGTCTGAACGCGTGCACTTATCTCGATGGGTCAATTTTATTAAACGCGGTTTTTCCGCAGCGGTTTAATTAGATCCGCTTTATTGCATTTAGGTTAAGGTTTACGGCGTAAACGTTTAATCGAGCACGGCCGGATTAGGCACGCGAAACCGGTACCGCATCAAGAATGGATCTTTCGAAAACAGGCAGTATAAACGCGACATGATTTTTTAAGCGTCGAGCTTCTAACGGTAACGGGTAACTTTTGTCAGTTTTCCAACAGCCCGAGGCAGAAAGTGCAGGGTTTCACGAGATCCTTTTGACCGTACGCTTTCCACGTGCAGTGTCAATATTTTACTTCGGAATTAGGGAAAAGTCATTGCGAGATAAAACATTCATCGAACCTCTTAGCCAAATTCCAGCGAAACTTAATCAACGAGGTACCGCAGTATGTCAGACCGCAAATGGGTTATCCAATAAAGTCCTCGTAACATTCTTACGTTTAATGACTGCTTAATAATAGAACAGCGTCCCAAGAGGGTAGTAATTTTGTTACACAAATTTGACGTGATATTTCAAGAGACCTCGCTATAAATAATTAGCGTTGAAAAGATACCACGTTGTAATTTACTGCAACCGAAAAACATTTTCTGCACCCACTGAAAATTGCAAGAGTAATTTCGTTTATCGCCCTTTCTAATTTATTTTTCGTTCGAGTATGTAACCCTCGTGAAAATTTTACGCTTTGCAACGTCGATCTTTATCGTCCACCGTTTCCCCAGCGTAATTGGAATTATAAAGGGCCTGTTCGTAAGGGAGGAACTTTTCACCCCATGGTCCGGAATCAGCGTTTGAAATCGAAAACACCTGGCGCGTGTTTTGAGCATAAATCTCGCTGCAAACGACACTTTGCAACGCAAAGGCGAGTACGCAAAAGGAACGTGTTTCTTTTTTCCGTTCGCCAATCAGGGATATCTCGCCGACGATCTGCGCGAGCATTAATCTTGAGGTCAGCGGGCATTTCGTCCCGTGCCAAGTTAACATCAGTCAGGATTCAGACAACGTCTCGACTACGAAATCAGGCAAGATCGATCGATGCGAACGTTCCTAGATACGAGATCTAACCGTTGGGATGGCAAAGTAAATAAGCGAGCGCGTGAAATCGCGCGGATTTTGCCTCTTTAAACGCGAAGTGGAACCGATTCCTCTCCTTGTTTGGATATCGCTCGAAACTTGTCATTTGGGAAAAGTTTCCAGCGCTGCCACTCGAAAAGTTGTAGACCGTGACAAAAAGACATCGATTCCGACTCCAATCTCTTCCCGTTAATTTCCTATTCCGTTTTTCTTTGATCCGTGATCGTTCACGCTAGTCGATTAAATTTCGTTTTCATAGCGCATCACGGGCGTCAAACGTATCATCAAACCGCCGTTGGCTATCAAATTAATTATCCGTGCAAATATATATATCGAGCTAACAATGCATCGATTTACATTTATTCTAATTGCACGAAGGTGAAACTGCGTGCAATTAAAACGCGATCGATTATCTCGCTTTCTCCCCTCGCCGACTTCAAAGCTTTCCCTTCCAACTAATTACACCTCAATTGGAATATCGATGAAAGAAGGACACAATGCTAGATATCGAATAAATTGATCGGCGATACCCGTCCTCGTTTGCACGACTGATCGGACTAACCCGCTTGGATCATTAATCATCGGAGAATAGCTGTCCAGTAAAACGATGTTCTCTGTGCAAAAATCTACGCCGTGAATCTAGCTGCAACTTCGATATTGATCCTTCTCGATTATCAGAAATTATAATTTAGTCACAAAGTTCCCGAACGTGAGCATTCAAAAATAATCTATCATGGTTAAAGTTCTGGTTACACCAATGAACCTTTGATTGCGAGATGGATTTGAATGATTTCTTTGTGTCAAGAAATCGCGTTAAAGCAAAATCGAGACTGAAATTCGCGACCGCAATATAATTAATCCGCGTTCGAGCGCAGTTATTAATTCCGGCAGAGAAGGTCCGAGGAAAAACGCCATTGGTAAACCGACACGTTCCACGAAATTCGTTCGGAAAATTGTTATCGACTTTGCTCGGCGAATTTCGATAAAACTGCCTGGGAAATTGGTGGGGAAACAAAAAGCAACGGTCGACATCGTGAAAAATAATGCAGCACCCAGGCGAGGTGTAAACGAAGACCACCGCTCGCGTATGCAAAGCCGGACGATCTCAATTTCCAGCTCTGCTTCGAGCCAGCGTATTTTTTCCATTTTCCTACGTGCTTTTTCTCTCCTGGTGCCATCAACGGCAGTCGTTTTTCCGCCAGAGAACTGCAACGAAATCACGCGAATCGAAGGTCGATAGCTTTTCCGCCTCTAAATGCGTTCGATGAAAGGCGATTTATTAAGAGCCACAACACCGTTAGTCACTCTTAGCGTCACAAATCACAGTACCCTGTTGTATTCCCCGTGTCATATTTCATCGCGTTGCGCCGCGACAATTACCATTCGTTGCCGCGTTTCGTTTAATACCAAAGCGCTTCTGTCGACTCCATTCCGATCGAAACTTCGACAAGGATATTGTTGCGACCAAAGTTTCTCTCGAGACTCCGGTATCGAGTCGCGATGATTCGTATCGCGTAATACTTTGTGCAAACATTGACGATGCGCTTGGGTATCTGTTTGCGGTGGAGAGGATAAAGCGAAAAAAGCGATCGAAGCCGTCGCAAAAATGGCGAAGAGACCTCTGGACTTTAGGTCGCGCCATGAATTTCGCGAAAATACGAACCGCGGATAATAAACAAGATACACTTGTGATGATGAATCGAGAGAGAACGGTGCCAAAGAAGTTTATGTAAAAACAGGTCGTTTATTTTGCGAAGGGAAGCATTTTAAGGTTCGTTCCTCAATTTCAAGACGGTAAACAGTATTTTACCAGATAAATTTATATCGAACGCACAAAAGTGCTCCCGAAGAAATAGCTTATCTCCGAGAAGGCTATTGGTTGATCGGAAACTAAAGCAACCTCCTCCGAAGTAAATTACTTCGAAATTCTTTTCGAAAGAGATTCGACGTTCCAACCCTAAAAAAAAGATAGCTCAAACCTTCCTGTCAGTTTGCTAGTATAAATATCGGAAGGATGTAGAAATATAGTCGCCAAATATTTAACCTCTCGGAATACCGAAACGCGGGCGCAAAGGGAGCTGTCAAACTTGCCAGATTAACCGTCGAATCTGGATTAGTTTGAGTGCAGCCGTTATCGATGACGTTAATCCAAGTTCGCGCTATTGTAGATTGGAAACTCGGTAACTAGTTGCGATTGCTCGCGATAGCTATAATTGCAACTTGTATCGCTCGTGCCAATCGCAAATTTTATCCCTTCGACCACATGTAATTCGCGTAAACATTTTTCGATCAACATTCGGCATAACTCGCGGTTATGGAAACATATTTGGCTCCGAGAATTATGGGGTCCTTTGAGAAATTCATTCGGGAATTTCAGGATTCCGGATTTGCCAACTTGGGTATTTGAAAATTAGGAGTTGGAACTTGGAATATGTAATTCTGAAATTAAACTTCTAAGGTCTCTTAATCCTCTTTAACCGAGTTGGAACAGAAATTAAATATTTATACGTAGCCAGATTGAAAGAGGAACGATTTTTCGCTGGCATGACGGATAGTAATATTTCACGTTTCGGCTTGAGCTGTCCTGATGAAAGCGTTCAAACACGCGTCGACAGCCACGAAAACTTTTTCCGCTCGGAAAGGATTGAACTCAACGGGATGCAAAATGTTAATCCTGCGCTTTAAAAGTCGATGTACGTTTTTCCCTATCTTCTGCAGCCAGAACGTTTAGCCAGGCCTTTGTTAGCAGCGTTGCGGTATTAGCGTTGTTTTGGCGTGCACGTGTTGCGCATAATAATGAGGACTACTCAACAAGTTACGTGTCACGTGTCAGTTTGACACGGGCTTGACACGCATGTAGAGCGTGTAGCGATTAGCTAGATGAAAACGCGCTGTGTCGGATTTCTAAGACATTTCGCGTGAACGCGCGCAAATTGAGGAATTCGTGGCATCGATTTCGCTGTTTGCTTAATCTAGCGAGAAATCGATCGCAACTGATTGCCCTTTCAATACCAATCCAATTCCCGCGGGCAAAGCTTGTCTGATTGTGCTTCGCCTTCTCGTTTGTTTGCGTTTTCGAATTATACGCGTGGTTTCGTAAGTTTTCAACGCAGCGGAATTTAACGTTTACGTCATCCATGAAATATGGAATAATTAGGAATGTAATTAAAGCCTGGTTGAGTTTAAGCGCAACAAGTGCAACACTTTGCACCGTAAAGCGTTTACGAGAAGTAGGCCGTGCCTGGAGCAGACTTCCTTTCGTATCGAAACTGTCTTCAATGCGCTTTTGATCGCGAATGATAATCGTTGATTCGAATTGAAGAAATTTACGATTCATTAAGTTCGTAACGCTTTCGCGTGCCGGAATTAAACGACTTAATATTCGCAGCAGTTTCAACGATTCTTTGAAGAACGATTTACCAAGAGCAATAAACGAATCATGACCGGGAATTATAAACCATGAATCATTCGAGTTCAGTGTTGGAGGTAATAAAACGAAAACGATAGAGACGAGTAAACTTTTTGTTGTTCGTTTCGCTTGTTTTCCTTCGATACGCCATAGGGCTTATTAAAAAGTGCACTTTTAAACGTTCACGGGCGAAACAAACGATTTTCCATTTCAAAGAAACGCATGACTGACCTTTACGTCAATTGCATTAAACATTCATATAGTTTCCAGCAAATATTTTTTGGGGAACGATCTTTGAATGTTTGATCAGTTATCCCGCGGCGATAGTGATGCGTGTATACATTGCATGCGCGTGTAGATATACGAGAAAAAACTCCTTTCCGCTTTAATGGCCAATTGCAGATTTGCCGGGGGTTTAATTTTTATAACTGCGAAAATGCAGCGTCGACAACGGCGAAAAATTCGCGAGACAAATTTCACTTCTCGTCCGAAATTCATACGAGACGTGTTAAATATAAACCCGGCCAATTTTTCGCATTGTTCGAATATAGAAGTGACTTGAAAAAATTCCAGGCACGAAGTTATTCAAATCTTTGCGCGCAAAGGCGAACGACCTCTAACTATCCGACGTACTTATTCTCTAATTATGAAAGCTGTTAAGCAAACGTTGCTGTGCTTTAACGTCGTGTTTATAGCATTTCGGTAGTAAGCCGCAGCGATAATTGCCACGGTTTACGGCCCACCGTAAAACCGTGTCCTTTGAAATCCACCATCGACAACGAAAATACAGGCCCGACAAGAAATACGACCGGTTCGAATGGGCTCAATTGTACGCTAACATTTGCTCCTTGATTGACTCCCGATAATTTATCTATCCGTGGTGTTAATTATTTAAACGAATCGTAAATTAGGAACGCTGGTTCGTGGCTTGTAAACTTCCGAAATTGCTAGACTGCTCGAGTATCGCGTTAATTATTAGTTCGTAGCTAACCGTGTCGAACGACTAGTTGGTGTCATTAATCACGGGTGAAACGTCAGACTTTGATGAACAATCGACACCGAGAAACGAACAGATACATTGATTATTCACTTTACGATTGATTAATCGCATCTGTATGTTATCTTCCGAATTTCCTTCAAATCCATACGTAAATCGAGAACAAAGATATAATTGAATGCATGATCAGGTAAAGGAAATCATAAATTTATTAAATGGAATTAAGTCCTTTCTGGAATTAATTAACAATCGTAATTACACAATTTCATTATCTGATAACAAAGAAATAATTTTTCAAAGGATAAAGATATCTCTTGAAAATGAACACAAAAGATTCAGTGAATATCGAAGCGCAGGGCTCCTTGCGCTCGCTTCCTGTCAAGCGCAGCCGTTGCGCAGCAAAGGATCACAGCTCGCTAGGAGCTTTCTCGCAAGTCGATGCGTTGCGAGAACGTATATAGGGCATGTTGCGGTTTTGTTTTACGAGTAGTCTCCGGAGTATTCTCATGCGAATGGAAGTGTTCTGTGTGGCTTGTGCATTTGGTAAAGGCTGCCTAACATTTTTACGCGCCTGTGGCGGTTCGGAGAGGTTTGTACAACCTCTTCTCAAAAAGTAGTCGGTTATGCTACGACATGTGTGTGGTCGTCATATGGGGAAGTAGTTGGTAATAGTTCAGGTAAGTAGAAATTGGCGATATATTATGCGGTTAGATGTAAGATGTATGATATAACAATGTGCTGGTGTTGAAGTAGGCTAATATTTATTTAGTGTTAAGTTAAGTAATAGTATTAGTTAGTGTTAAGTACTAGTATTAGTTAGTATTAAGTATTAGTATTAGTTAGTATATTAACTATTATAATTAGCATTAAGTATTTAGCTTGTAAGATTGTATGTAGGACATCAACCATGACTGAATGAATGTCCCACATAGTCAATAAGATGTAGCACAAGATTTGTAAAAATAAGTGCATCAAATTTTTCCTACAATTTTCTTACCCATCACAAGTTCTCTAGAAGGTGATACTTGTACATATGTGAATAAGAGGCGTTTCTATCGTGCATTAGGCGAACATATATTGTAATAAACCAAGTTAGCAAACAGAGGTACAGTTATTCCACCCATGAGAGTCGTGAGTTACCGACTTTGGCGTATATCCAAAAGTCGAATGCGAATTCTGTATACTTACAATATAAAAATCATTTATAACTAAAAGATACCGAATGTCACACAGTATCATACTACCACAGAGCTTTCTTAAACGGTATAAAAAGTTCACACATGTAGGTCGCTCATAATCTTTGTAATTCCAACTTCTGTAAAAGCGTACGTTTTATGGGAGCGATAAGCGAAATGCGATCTGAAATATGATGTTTCTTGGTTACGAAAGTAGAAACCGTGTCGTGTTTTCCGATCTGCAGCGATATTGTTACCGTTTACGTCTCGACTCGTAAACCGAAAGCAACTGCGGTGGTATAAAATTGGAGAAAAAAATTTAATAATCGGATAATCATTACTTTCGCGCCGTTTTATTTTTTCCGAATTCGAGAACGCGGATTATACGCGTGGCAGTAAAGGCGTCAGAAGGAAAACCCGCGAGTAACTCAAAACGATACGTTGCAGTAAACGTTCTTTCCTCGTTCAACGCCATCGAAATTGTTACGTTGCCACGGTTTATTCGATACAGTTGCCCGGGAATGCGCAGTTACTGCACCCCCTTTTCCATTTCTGACGAACGAACAGCCATCGGAGTTTCCTTCGTAACGTTTTTCTCCGTTTTCCAATCTCCTTCAACCCTCGACAGCGCCATTTTTCGAGACGTTGCCGCGCATGAAAGACCTTTCCGAGCTTTCGCTAGTGCCTTTACAGGCAATGAAACAAGGAGCCGGCACAATTCCGCTTTTCGATCGTGTTTAGAAAAAGTACCTTCAATCGTTTGCACTCGCGATCGATAAACGACGCTCAATGGTACAACATGGCGTCGAATTATGGTTAGGTGTTACTTGTTTCTCGGCCACACGATCTCTTATTACGGCCGTAGTTCGGTAACAACAGCCTATCGGATAATACCACCCGCGATTTGACATAATTACGCGTTGGCGAACATAATTGAAAGCGTACCTGGTATCAACCACCTCGTTGTTATTTTCCATGGATAATTACTATCCGCGAAAGAAAACTCTGCTGATAGTTAATTATCGTATTATAAATTATGCTTGAAGATTAACTTTTTCGAGCGAAGGGAGGTAAATAGACGAATGAGAAACGTTCCCTTTGTTCTTCGAATGCTTGTTAAACGCCGTACGGTTCCGTAACCCCTTCAAAACTTTTCATTCGTTCCAACGAAGGGGTTGAAGGCGTGAAAATTTGTTTTATGGAGTGAAAGCGCGAGGGGTAGCAGATTGCAAATTACGCGAATCCCCCGACTCAGCTAGTGACATTACATTGAAAAAAGGGAAGCCGTAAAGGAGGCTAGAGAGTGGAAAGTATGGGTCGGCTAAAAAGGAAAGATGGTCAAGGGAGCTTCGAGAAAGCGGGAGCACGCTTAAAAACATGACTGTAATTACCGAACCCTTTGTTCCGTGGGAATTTCAGTCTTCCAAAAACAAGACCGTAAATGCTTACCCTAATCCTGCGATATCCATCTTTCTCAAACTAATCGGTGGACTAATGCAAATTTCCTGCGAATTCGTCCCAAAACTTTCGCAAAGAACAAACTGAAAATTACAAATACCTGGAGAACGTGGTTAATAATACAAACGAAACTCACCATCGGGTAAACAAAGTACGTGGTCTCGTTTGGCACATCTTCCGTATTCGAAATATCATAGGAGAATTTGTGTAGAGAAGAGGAAAATTTTCGTGGAGTGTATTTGAACATCTGAGACAGATTCAGTAGGAACTTGTTCTAATGAATAAATTCCAAGTCGAAGAGTTTAATTAATTCCAAAGCAGCGGCATTAGCATGTAACGAGTATACTCGAATATCAAGTTTTCAGTGTCCATTACTCCAGAAATGAATAACCATGAAAAGACTTTCGGTATTAAATCAAAGGCCGGTGTGCAAGTAATGACTAAAATCAACCCGATTCTCCTCGCTCGGGGCGCCGGCTGGTTATACATCGACTTATTCCACTTTGACCAGTAACTTCCTACCACTTGCGATTCCTTTATGTAACTCGGATATATGAATTAAGCGAGTCAAAGAACGTGGGGATCCACGGCATTTAACGAAGGCGATGATCCTGTTGCAAGGATAATCCGATAACAACACCGAGATTGTAGATCCGCTTGAACATTTCTCTCGTTGCTGGAAGTTCTTTTGAAATTCGTCGCTTTCTGAAAGCTTTTTTAACGAGGTTCTGAATAAAGCGGAAAACCTTGCTGATTTTTATTTCCTAGCGTGCTCGCGATGAAAGAGTGTAAACGAGTGGTTTCGCTAATAATTTTCGCGACCTTTACGATTCAGTTTACAACGCTTCCCTACTGAGATTTATAAATGTTTAAACAATACGACTGTTCTTTCTCGCTTGCAATTCTGGAGGGAGATTAAGCAAGTTATTCCTCGAGAGACAGAAACTATCATGAGCAATTAATGCGATCGAATTTCCAGAAGTTAGCAGTCAGAATCTGATTTCACGCCAGGAAGAATGAAACAATTTCTTCCTCTGCCACGAACTTTACACGCTGTTTGTTTTGAACGTTGAAATTCAATCATGTCCACGAAGCCATAAACTTCGAAAGGAGTTTCATCCCTAATTCCTTGAATTTCTGATATTTTACACGTATGGTTTTATATTTCCGTCAACGTCGAAACGTTCGGCCGTTAATATTGAAATTCCCGTTAAATACCGTCCGTTTGATTAATACGTCCAACGTTCGATAATTACCTGCCGTTACGATTTCATTTGGAAAGGTAATTAATTCTTCGGCGTGATAAAATCTTCGCTATGAAATTCTATGGTCCCTCTCGAAACGCTTCCTCCTCGGCCATCGAGGTCTTTTTATTAAGTCATTATTCTGACGTGTACTTTAATTCATTTACTGCCACGGCGAAAATGGATGCATGGAGTAGGACACCTTACGAAGGTGGTTATTAAGGGAACTATCATTTTAACTTTCAACTTCGGAATTGCCTCTAACTGACTGCCATAAATTTCAGCTTCTACGAGCTTACGTGATTCGAGTTCTCGTCAGAAGTCACGCAGAACGGATTGAAAATGACGCCCGACGTTTTGAAGAAGTACAAACTCCGAGGCAATTTATAAGGAACATTATCACGTCCCGATCAAACCGCCGTTTTCACCCTTTCTTTTTTACGGCGAAACCCTTTATCAGAGGGTACCCGAGAAAAATGACTTTTATCGAAGAGCGGAGAAACGAGGACGATGCAATTGCGACTTCTATGGAGGTTGCCGATATCGCGTAGGAAAAAGGAGCGAGCGATGCATTTCCTTTAATGCGTTCGAGTTATTGCCTCGAAACTTTTATCTTCGCATCTCTGTCCATTTAAAAATGTTCTCGGATTTAAGCAAATTTTGGAAATCTTGTACGGAGTTTTAGAAAGCAGGAAAATCCAGGAGAAGTAATCGGAAGCTACACAGCAGACGAGTAAACAGAACGTGGATCGAACGTAAAGTTTCATGGGGAAAGCAACGTTAAATTTCGCCGTGCGTTAATTGAATTTGAACGGGAATTCCTGAACTTTCTTCCGTGGCCACGGTTTAGTTCCCCGCTCGATATCGTCTCTATCTCGTGACGTCGTGTTCCGTCGCATTCTGGCGATATCCCACTTCGTGTTATTAAGCTGGCTATTTATCACAGAAATCCACGAAATTCAAACTTCACATTGATTGCATTTCGAGCAAATAGTTTCATCGGACGCCAAATAGTTCGCAAACGAGCCTGTAGAACTTTCAAGGAATGCGATCGCCGACGCGTAAAACCTGTTGACCCAATTTGAACCGAAATTTTTCCGTATGCGAGATAGATAGGCTATCGAGAACTCCGATGAATATTTTCTTCTCGAACAACTTAATAACGGCGAACTGCAACGTGGAGTTATGTTAGCTCGAATCTATCGTTCCCACGAACCTGTTTTCCGATACGAAACATGTTCGCGTTGTACATGACACTCGATGCTGGAGACGCAATCGATAGCAGCAAGGAAACGGATTTCGCTTGGCTATTAATTAACGCTGATTACGCGGAACGGTACATCCACGCGATAAGTTTCTCGTTGGAAAATCAAACGGAAAGTTAAGGAGAGGAAGGCTTTTAATAGGACCGGATCACGAAGGAGTCGTGCGATCGCCAACAAACTCATCTGTTTGTTTCTGTCGGAAACTTTGCGAGATCCCCTCACCCTTTTTCCTTGCCGTTTTACCTCCAAAGCTAACCTTACCGTGGTTGATTAATTTTCCATCGCTCTCCCCTTTAGCCGATCGAGTAAAAGTTGTCTCCGTGTCTTCGAGGTCACGCCAACCAGATACAACCGCATACGAATCGCCTCATTTCGCCCTCCATTCTTTCGACTTCCCTCCCGATTGCATTTACAAGTGGAACACACAGTTGGCTTCATAATACCCTGCTTCGAAACCGTTGCGTTCACGATAGTTTTCACGGGTGCATCTATCACATTTTCGAAATCGTGACCCGATAACCGAGAGATCGCAAATGTGAGCGGAGCACTGGAATGCCGATGATTGTATCAGAAATGAAACGTCGCTTCTGAAAACTCCGTGCATTTCCAGCTCTACCCTTCGTATCTTTGGTGCAAAGCACCTGCACTCTCGAGGGTTAA
Organism: Megachile rotundata; assembly: GCF_050947335.1. NCBI lineage: Eukaryota > Metazoa > Arthropoda > Insecta > Hymenoptera > Megachilidae > Megachile > Megachile rotundata. The sequence goes on from NC_134996.1 coordinate 12,607,468, forward strand.
CGAAATTCTCCAGGTTTCTGAAATTCCTGAATAAGAAAGACATCCTTTGAAAAGGCTACCTACAGCTAAAGTAGATACCTGGTGAAAGTCTCGAACATCCCCCCAGGCAACCTCACGAAATCCTTTTGATCCCGTGAGCGGAACGTCCATCAACAGGTGAACGACGTATTTGGTGTCGTTGAATAATTCGTCAAAGATGCAAAAACGTTCATTGCTATTTTCGTAATTCTTCGGCTCCGATACTAATTACAGCCTACGGTTTTCTTTCGGAAGGCGTTGCACCGTGATAGAATATCGATTGGTACGGTTATTGCACCGAAAACAAGACTGACACGTGTCAGCTACAGACAATGTAACTAAAAAAGGATCACGACAGGGTAGCATACCTCGTATCAGAAATTTAAAGATCGAGTGTTTAAATTTTTCTTTATTCTCAGAAAAATGGTGGTCGATTACCTGGGCTTGATTGTGGAATCAGATTGAAAATAAAAGTAGTGAATTAATTAAGATTTCTTTTTTTTGCCACGTTAAAAGGATATTCGGTGCAGCATTCCCAGGAGCAATTTCAGCTTATGAACAATTCCTTTCAGGTGTTATTAATTCTTTGCAGCATTTATTTTCGACGTTCATACTTCATCCGAACGATTCTCAGCCCGGGGAAAAAATTTTTCTCTCGCTAAAACAGTGCGGAGCTTTCATAACGCGTAACGAGCCACCGGATGAAAGTCACTCGAATTTCACGATCCCTCGAGATCTTCAACTTCCTCTGGTAGAACCCTCGTGTGGCTAAGCTCGCGAACCAAGCACTACCCGGGATTTATGAAATACAAGCGATTCCCTCTAAAACGTTTTGAAACGTGAGCGACATACGTGCTTTTGGAACACCCTTCAAACACCCACTTCTGACCTCCACCTTTCATCGTCCCTCGATTTTCCCTCGACCGACACTTTGCCACTTTGTACACCCTCTCTCTCTTTCTCTCGATACTCGCTAATGACTCTAATGTCTTTCGAATGATTACCGGATTTCGTCAAACGAGAAACCTAATCGTCGAGGGGGAGAATTCGACCGAAGGGTAAACGTAAAGAACTGTGAATATAATTGTTCACGAATTTGAAATCCGAAATTCAATCCATTTGCACGTTGCAGGAAGAATTTAAATTTTCCATCGTACCACCTGGGCTCAATGGAAAGGAGTCCGAAACGGGGATGAATACACATTTTACACCGGTACTTTGAACCGTGCGAGAATCGTATATTTCCATAGCAAATATTTTCACGTTGGAGAATGGAAGAAACTATCCCAGTTTGTAGCACGGAATTCGTGAACGTTCCTGATGAAATCAGTGCTTAAACGATTTCATCGATCATCGTCGTTTTTACCGATACCTCCCGCAAATATATTCGATTCACCGGTGTCGTGATACGCGATTTTCCCGTCTTGAATACGCGCGAAACGGTTAAGATTCCTATTGATTTATGCAAAACGCGGCTCCGGGAGAATACCGTGTCATTCGTGATACGCGAATACTATCCTTCATATTTCATTCTTTCATTCTGCCGGCTTATTCTCGCAAAGATTACACGGCTCGCTATCGATTCGCGTTGCTTGAAATATGCTTCCGGACAGCCGAAGTTTTATCAAATTCACGATAAACCGCTTGGAAGCGTGGCCATGGCAGGATTAAAATTTGTTTCTTCGAATCAGGTGTCAAAACAGAGATACATGATCGCGATACGAAGCCCCCGGCAATTTTCACCGTTCGATGGACTATTGTGTATCAGCCATGACAGTAAACGCTATCACGCCTATCTGATGCATCGACTTGTTACAAAGGACGATTGTTGCATTTTCAAAAATGTACCAGCAGATTTAAAAAAAAAACCTTCAGATTCATCGATAGCACGTCGATATCGGACCCTGTCAGTTTCCAATTTCTGAACACTTTCAGTGGTTTATCGAAAGTTATTAGCTGCCACGAGCACCGTGTACGCGCGGAGAAAAAGATTTAGCTGCCACGGTGTTTCGAGGAATCCGTGATTGAATCTCCGCGAATTCCAAGCTCGTGTAGACGATAAGTTTCTCGGGAAACGTGTCGGGCACATAGTCGAGCATTTAGAAAGCCGATCGAGAGAGGAAAATATGGGGAATACCGCGGGAAACAATATGAGAAATAGTTCTGAAGTAGGACGCGAACATCGTTTTGTCTCGCGGGCTTCGTTTGAAAAACAATGTAGAAACGATGAAGAAGTATATTCGAAGCCTTCATGCAGAGTATTTTCATTCATTTTTGCAGCCGAATGATGGCCACACCTCGAACAATAAAAGGCCACTTGTAACCGAAACGTTTCGAGTTGAAAAAATATTTAAAAACAGTCGAAGCGATACCGGGACGTTTTTACTCGAGCTATATCCAGGAACGTAAATACACGCGATAAAAAGGCAAACAGAGGGAAGTGGAGGAAATATATGTTTTTCGAGCGCGTTCCAACAGGGCGCCCTAACGTCTGCCTCTCTCTCCAGCCGGTTACCAAAAAATTCGGACACGTTTCTCGATAAACGTTCCTGATTTCGCATATTTGTAACCCGGTCGAGGTGAAATATTTCTGACAAGTTCGTTTGCAATATCGTGTTTTTATTCGAAACCGCGAGCGTCGCCTTCGAGTAATCAGCTTTCTATTCCGATTACACGATTTCATAAATCGAGCGCCGAAGCGGCGTTCGCGCGTCTCTAGCTCGTAACCCAAGAAATACGAGGCTACGATGAGAACGCAGATTAACATGGTCGACAACGTTCCACGGGGGCGCAGCGTAAATTCAGTCGTTATCACCGATGCCGATCGTAATTAAAAGTTACGGTAACAACGACGACTAAGGTGGAAAAGATACACTTTGACAATGCAACCGTCCAGAGTCCACTTTGACCCACTTCGACTACACTGTTCGATTGGCGGCGCATCGTTATCGTTGCTTTGACTCGACCAACAACGTGGACGATAAATATTTCGCGCCGACGTTTCCGTCGCGAATCGATAACGTCAAAACTTCAACATTCACTAATGAACATTTTTTCTACACTTACTCTGCACAACAATTACAATTAATGGAAACAGTTTGCGTAGTTTGACCCGAACGTGTCCCAAACTTCAGGAGTTTGAACTTACTCGAATAAAGTACGCAATTTCATCGAAATGTGCGGGTTGTATTAAAAAATATGTTAAACAAAAGTTGTTTGTCTGTGCATGAAGCATCTTTTATGTCCTATTACTTTTCATCGTACGACGAACGGTTTTCACGAAAATTGAAACTGAATTCTAATTCTGACAATCTCAGAGGAATCACATTTCGGTGCAGTCTAAACTTTGGAAAAGAAATGACACACGTTTCGCCGCAAAGTGTCGGGTGCATATGCTAGAGCGAAAAAGGCAGGTCATCGAGGGAAACAAGTGGAAACCACTGTATTTTGAAATTTCTTTCTCGAGTCGTAAACACGAAAATGTGAAGAAATCTGCCAAAGAAGCCGGAGCAAAAGTGAAACGTCCAGAAATGTCGCTTCAAGAGAATTCCTTGGGGCAGAAGCGATTTCAAGTTAAAAGAGCCGGGAAGCCACGTCAGGTCCAAGTTTCCAAAGAAACGAATTCGCGAGGTAAACGGTTGGTGGAGAACTTTCTAGAACGATTAACGCGTGTGACGTGCCTTTTCCGATAGGGGGAGAAATGGAAGGGTGAAAAATTCGCACGTTGCATTATTGTGTTCGTAGAGGACTGGTTTTTTGTCAGGCGCCAAAAAATAGCGCGAGCGTCGAAGCAAACAAATTCATTGTTTGCGTTGTTGCGTCGATGGAAGGAAAAAAAGATATGTCGAATTTTTGAAAGAATGGGGTAACTACGCAAATAGCGTGAAATTCGGCAGCGTTAACCCTGTGAAATATAACGAAAGGGAACAGCGGTGATAAATCTCCGAGTTATTCGTGTCAAGTTGCTACGAAAGTTTGGTTCATTTCCATAGTGGCAAAAAAAGGATACGAAGCTGGAGATAATAAACGTATTGTCTTTCTGGCGGAAATAAAGGAACCGTAAAGCAGTTTTCTTATCTGCGTTCTCTTCCATCAGCGAATTCGATTTCATAGAACCATTCTGGAGAATTTTTTTCCACACCGTTCGTGCAAGAATCCGAAATAAATATCCGATGTAGAACTTTACGATCTTTTATTTCCATAATTACATTCGCCGTAGCCGGCTCGATCGATATTCGCGATAGGTAGAAGGGTTGTTACGCTTTAATTCCGATAAATTTATCGATGTCGTTAGAGGTAAGTACAAAGATTACATTGGCGTAGTGTCTGAACTGCTTAACCGTAAACGATTCCTAAGTCACCGGATCGAAATTACAACGGCTCACAGGTGTGCTCGTAATCACGAGCAAACAATCTCGCATTTGCCAAGAGACCTATAACGTTGGTAATAGATTCCCGGCAGCAGCTTTGATTGCTGCTGCCACCCTATTACCTACTCGGCCATTCCACGTTCTACCTCTTCCTCTGATCAGCGATTTTATCGTTTCCGACTTTCCTTTATGGTTCACCTTAAAGTTCTGTTCCTTTTTCACCCGGGAACTAATTAGAGAAACTGCAGTGCTGCAACCCTGCTACGTCGATATGTGGCCAAATGTTAATCATCCGCTACGTCACCACACGTTGTCGACATGTGGTCGTGGCTATGAGTTATGAATTCGTAGCCATGTTAATTTGGAACTCGTACATTATTTTTTACAAGGAAAGCATGAAAAATCCTATTTCATATAACAATTGAAAAGTCTTGAATCGAGTTAGAAAGAATGGACAAAATAAACGTGGCGACGATTCTAATTTGCTCTGAAATGCTTCGATTAGTTTCTTTTGTCTGAAACAATACTAGTGTTAATTTCCCGTTGGTGAGACGTTTTCGTGTGACGCAATCCGTGTGCCGGATGGATACCATTTCTAGTTATCGGCCAAGGAAGCAACCGCTCGGATTGTGCTCCAGTTCGAGGAACATTGGCAACTGTAGAATGGAAGCGTGGACAATGGAGATCGATTTCGTGGAAAATGCATTATCTCTGACAACGATGGATCTCCCCGAGTATCGATCTAAATAATTTCGATCGAAATATTCGAAAAATTGTTTCTACGATACAGTTTTCCCGAGCGTCTCGGGGCGAGGTCGAAATTGAGATCCTCTAGAAATCAAATCTGCGCACAGCCGTGAGCGTCCATTAGTACTAATGCGGTTGAAAATGAAGTCGCCGGGATTTAAATTATCACGAACGACGTTAGCCGGACATTACAACCCGTGGTTTTTAAATCGACGTTTCGTGTTCGCTTCCTAAAGTATGAAAGTCACGAATGATCGAGCAATTTTTTCCAGGTGAATTAACGTCCGCGAATTTCGTGGAAGGAAATGGAGAGAAGTTAATCAACAAAGTGCGTTTTCTAAAGGACTCTCATGGTAATCATAGGAATAAGGTTGCATCGTATAGACGATGAGGTTCGTTTTTGCATAAGGCACGCCTCTTCCATTCGTTCAGGGGAGCAAATGCGATCCTAAAGCGACGAGGAAATTTTCTGGGAAATTACTCGCTCCGCAGACGCCTCGTCAATTGAGGGTAAGATCGTTCATGGGGAGATTGACGAATGGACGTGCCGTAATTGCAGAAATACTTCGGATAGAAAGACACTTTCTATTCTCTTCCTTTGGTCACAATTAATTTACAAAGTGAATTCATTGTTAGATTTCTTGTATTTTGAAATTTTTGTTTGCTTGTGTCTATTTGTGTTGAGCGCTGCGAACAAACCTGAAGCGCAGCATAGTTGCCATTATTCTTTATAAAATTTAACACGTTTTTTCTAAATAAATATTCTACATCAAACTCTGTGGAAGTTGTTCAACATTCATATTTAAATCTTGAAAAAAATTTTGTTCTACCGATAGTGATGTCTTTAAGAAACGCGAGCCGTTTGTTCATGCGATGACGCGTTTTCAGAGGAAACAATAATGTTTTTCATTCGCAATGTGATTTCCATTTCTTGGTTTAACGCTTGTCCTCTGTCAGGATTCCTGTAACATTAATTACCCCGCAATCTCTTGAAAAATGAGCACTCTGCATGCTGCTCGTTTCGTACTTCTTTCCCTTTTTTTGCGCCAATGCTTTTGCTGGTAAATTAACGCTTTTCGAGATTACGTTTGTTCGCGTGTAACTGCATGCGTGTACAACGTGTCCCGTGATTTATAGCAATTTATGACTCGCGTCATGATTTATGCTTTGCTTAGCGCAAAGAGAGGAAAAATAAATTTTCGTAAAAATAATACACTAAGTCTTTCGTCAACTGACTAGCTAGGAGCTTTCACTCGGTAAAAGCGACGGTCGTCAAAATTTTAACAATATTTATCCCGCTGGAGCAGTTTCGCGACATTAATCGACGACTGGCAGGAAGATAATAAAGCTATTAATTAAAAAGCCATGCACACACTGCGCCAATAATTTATGACACTTTCTGCTCGATCAAAACTTTCTGGGTCACGTTAAAACGGGTACGATTTTCATGGCACAATCGGGGCGAATTATGGTGACGTAGAGGAATGGTGGATGCTCTATACTTTGATTCAAGAAAAATACGACATCATTTATTATATTTAACATTCTCGAATAGTCCTGCTCGCTTTCAAAGCCCCTGGAAATGTGGTCAATCAAGAAGACAGATATTTGCGAGTGTTCGTTGAAATTCCGATTGGCCAAACGGGAAATTTATCATCCTCTTGCGACGAGGAACTCGCGATTGTATCAGATATCTTTGAATAATGGCTCAACCTCTCGATACGTTTGACGAGTTAATTTAAATGTTCTTACTAGGATATCAATCATGAGTCTCGATAAAGATTTACGAGGTAATTGTATCGAGGAGCTTAAATTTCTTCGAACAGTTCTTCGGAAATTAGAATCCGATGGTCCAGCAATTTCTCCGAATTGTACCAGTATTTGCGAGTGCCAACTCTTGACGGATGCGTTGAACGTCGTCGGAAGATTGCTTTTCCCCCTGTCGTACCGTTTCTTCCTTCCGTCGTACTTCAAAAGAACGATCGGCGAACCTATCGTTTGGCATCTAAGTGCAGATGAAAAATGGCCCCTCCAGAAGCTGGCTAAGGTCGATCCGTTAACTTTATATATCACCGTTAGCTTTCAGCGGTTTTCACCCACCGAAAGTGAATTCCAATATGCTAAATTTACGGAACCTGCCAAACTTTTTCGCTAATCACTTTTGCGGCTCTCCGAAGTTGATGTTTCTTTCAGTGCACGGATTTCGACCTCGCAAGATTTACGACGAATAAGAAAAAGCAGAAAGCTAATGTGTACGTCGCGACATCGACGATAAACTCATTTGAATCTGAAGAGATCCATAAGAATGCAAATGGGGGAGAACCACTGGAATATTTATGCGAATTCACTTTGCCCGACCGTCGGACTATTTTGATGATAATTCCATTTGCTCCTATTACATTCGTAAGCAATACGTAGATGAGTTCTTAAAACAGTTTCGTTAATACACACACGTGACCAATAACTTGGTACTCAATTATCGAATTTCTTTTATGTTTGAATTTGTCTTTAGATTAATGTTGTAGAATTCAGTAAATTGCATAATTTTCAATTTTAGTTTTGCAGGATTTCAGCTTCGTAAACGGGCATTTAACCCCTTTTGTTTCTCCGCCCGAGGGATCGACCGCTTAGCGTTTGAACAAACTACTTCGCTGAAGATGGAACGCTGCATAACTAGACGTATATATCACTGTTACGCGTACCGCGTTTCTTACGCCGGCGAATTATACCGAAACGAAGGGTTGGAATAAAGGTAGTTGTAAATTATGAATGGGCCACGAGTGGCTCGAAATTATGGCGGTAACGTGAAAGCAGCGTGAACCAGAGGGTAGCTGTAAGGGCGCGGAAGACGTCGGCGTATTTCGCGGCTCGAAAATGCCGCTGTGAAAGGAGTGGCTAGCCGTTGAAAGGCTCGACGCGCGCGCACTGCGCTCGACGTCGAGGGTTTAGTCCTGTACGTTTATATACGAGCTCGTGATTTATCGCGTTCAACTTTAAATTCGCCCGAGTTTCATCGACCGTCGCGGAGGATAACGCCGTTTCTTCAGAACGCCTTCAGTATCGAAATTAAATAAACTATCTCTGTGGAGTCCATTCTTTAGATCTTCGCGTTTTATCGACGCCAAATTCTGCGGTAACGGAACTGCTCGAATATTTATGGCGACCGGACACTAATTAATCCAGAAACTTAGACTGTTTTAATATTCAAACGCCGGAAGAACGCGAACAACAGATAATTCTCGTGCTTATGCAAGTTGGCAAGGTCAGGTTTCGTGGTTTCGCACGCGATTACGTTCTATTCCCAGAAGAAAAGTAAAGCCTCCGGTGGCCGGCATTAATATTCATGGCATCGGCACGAGCGACGCTTTAAACCTATGTATAGGTACACAACACGAATCAAATCTGGCTGGGTAATAAGCATGCATGCGATGAAGTGATCGGTGTTATTAACATAGACCTTGTCCCGACTGGCGATCTACCGTGTTATTCCACTTGGTAAAACGGCCGAGTGAGGCTACCTTCGATTCGAGGGATTACGAAGGCAACCGAAGGAAAACGGCTTGAAATTGCCCGCGGTCACGCCAGCACCCTCTCGATGGAACCCTCCTATGGCCTTTTCACCCCGTTCTCTCTCTCTAGCCCCTGGCACACCCGATCTTCCGCAATTTTCCCCCGCCGATAGCGCTTCGATCGGACTACTTTGCCAAAATTGCAATAATTCGTTCGCGATTGTTGTTTCGGACGTGTGCGATGGGGCACGCGACGTTTTCATCGGCTGCCCGTAACGATGAACGATGGCCAAACGGAGAGAGTACGAAGAAACGAATTACAAGCGTAACAGGAGGGAATTGCGAGAGAAACGATTTCCCGTTCGATCCTTTTCGAACGTGTCTGTCTTCTTCTCGCCGCTCTCTCTTATCTTGATGGAATATCGATAATGTAACGCGTCAAACAGGGAAACGAATGTCCGTAAACTAAATTGCTTCATTTAGATTTCAATTACTATCACCTTCGCAAATGTATCTAAGAGTAAAATCTTAATTTGTAATATATTTTCTGATATCACAATGCTAAATAAACTCGTAGGGGTTTAAATCAGCTTCTCATAAAAATCTTAATTTATAGCGATAGCCACATCTGTCAGAACATAAATTATTCTGACACTAAAAACGAATAAAAAGTCCGGATAGTTTTTTCGCGGACCTCTTTGAAGGAAGATGGAACGCGTAATAACCAAGAAAATTGAAGAAGAAATTACTGAAGCATAAACTACAGGAGAGGGCATCGATTGAACGGTGACGATACGGAAAATAGTCGACAATGGAGAATTGCGAGAAAAAGTGGATCGTTTCTTATTGCATCTCATTCCCGACATTCTTCACTTAATTAATTTGTCCGCCTCGAGGAAACGAACTTCGCAAGAAATTTAAAAATAGCTTATGTAACATCGATTTGTAACATTTCTGCGGACTCATGAACGATGTAACCGTAGTTCGGAATTGTCAGAGGACCGATAAAGGCGAATTACCAATCAGCGTTAAGTCACGAGAACTCCTTGACGAGCTATTCTCGTGGGAGTACTTACCGCGGACTTTCCTTAAAGCCAGAAAAAAGTTAAGTGAATATTGTTAACCTTAAAAGGTAAACGTAGCGTGCCGCATGAAAGTCCGACTATAAAGGAAGTGTATATTCCTAAATTCCTAGATTCGGAATTTTATGTCGGCAGATTGTACAGATTTCCATATCTTCGGAAACTCGGGTATCTAGATCCCTACATTCCCGGATTTCTATATTTCCAAATATTCTAAGATTTCTGTATTCTCCAAACTTAGACCTCCTATTCCTGTGTCCCAAATTTTTTTGTCTCCAGTTGAACATCCCTATAACTAGATCACATAATTCCAAATTCGTAGATCCATTAAGGGAACTTTCGGTCCCCTTTCAACGAGAAGTTGTGGACTTGTAAGATCGTATTCGCAACGATGCGGTTGGGTGATCGACCCATTACCAAGTCGTTTTCAGGACGTTGTCGGAGACGTAGAAACTGAAGATTTTGTGGGTGCTAAATATTCGCGGAGGTAGTTATCGATGCAGTTTATCGCAAGAACTAGAGAAGGGCTGGCATACGAAGTGACTAAAGTGCTTCGACCGTACTGCGACATCGCGACATTATCGTAGCGACGCATTACAGGCACACGCGCGTCGCTAAACCGTTTAATGCGAAACTCGCGAACGATCGTTTAAGCGGTCGACGAGGGATTTTAGTACGCTGCATCGCGTTAATATCTAGCCTAGGACATTTCGGTTTTATTATAGAGGTCGAAGAAAGGAACGGTAAAAACGCGGTAACGAACGGAGAATTATTCGCGCTGTAATTAAAGCCCATCGATAAACGATCGGACATTTTTATCTAGAAAATCGGAATCCGTTCGCATACTTGTTAAATAGCGTTGGAGAATTTCTGCAACGTCTACGAATAGTGTGCAGGGACTTAGCGAAAATAATTTGCTGGGTAATTAGCTTTTAACCGATTTCGGAGACCCCGTTCTAAGCAGTATCTTTAACGGTTATTACGTTGCGCGGCATAAATTACACTCCCTCCTTGTAAATCACGCTGTTGCGAAAGGGTAATTAGTATCGGTACAAACATGGAGGAACAACGCGTGCACGTTAATAATGACCGCGGCGACGCGAGCTTGTGACGTGGAACATCTCCTTCACGCGAACGCTCGCGTGACGATCGCGGACGAAGGGAAACGAAACGAGGACCAATAGCTCGACCATCGAGCGCTGCAAATGGCTTGGATTATCTAAATGACTCGATAATACCGTCGAAAAGCTTCTTGGGGAGTAGCTGAATCGATAATCAAGTTAATTCATGTAATAATTCATGGACGAATGTGGAAGCATGACAGAAACGCGCAGACGCCACCACGATGGGAACTGTTTCGATTACTAATAAAGCGAAGCAGAATTTTAAAACTGCCAAACTGGGAAATAAATCGCATCAGAGTTTTAGGCCACCGAGTAAAAGTTTCGGGAAAAATGTGCTGGACACGTGGAATACGAATAAGCTCGCAGTTCGACGTTTACGATATTTTTACGGCCCAATTTTTACCTGCACGTCGCAATCGCAGAATTATCCTCTGTAGACAAAATATGCTTAGCATGCCCGAGGAGCGACAAAAATTTTCCGTTTCCTCGATACGTAGAAATTCCTGCCGAACCGATTTATCGATACCGTCGTTATTAAAATTGCTCGTCGAACGCTTGGCGGAGTATTTTTTATTGCGGGGCGAAAAAAATATTCCAACGGAAACGTTACAAACTTTAATTATCGAATAACATGGCATACGTTTCACGTAAAAATTACGATTCCTAGATGCCTGAGAATCCGGGTTACGTTCCGAATCGGGAAATGGCGGTATAATGAAATAAAATAAATCCGCCAAGGAAATATTGCCGCGAGTTCGAAGCTTATCCATGGGCACAAATAAAACGACTGGTAAATGAACGTAACGGACGCAGCAGAATATGTATTTCCGTTTCGCGTATCGGTTTGACATTCGTACATTAAAGCCAACAAGAGCGTTTCCAACGGAAGTAGGTCATCCGTTAACGGCGAGATTCGGGCCCGTCACCCCAAGAATTACTCAAATTGCTTTAATCAACTAATCCTATTTTCCTTCGATTCGTCTACGTGTTCGAGCCATGGAAACCTGGGGCTCGTACAAAACCGTCATTCGTCGAGGAACTAGTTTGACGAACAATCAATTGTTTCTCCACCAATGGAGTCCAATTCGTCCTGTTATTTTTCTACCAATTCGACGGAAACACGCGCAAGCCGAACCTTTTCTAGCCGAACTTCAATTTCCAAACTCCATGTCGATAAAAGTTTCACACGCATTCGAGATCGTAAATATGACGTACATAGCCCCCGAATAAACCGTAACAAAACCGGAACTCGAACGGCGCTAGTCTGGAAGTAATACTAGCCTTTAATTACCGGCAAAAGTTCGTTCGCGAATGCCAAAGTTTCAACCTCGAACCAGATTTCATTAACCGCGCCGAGATAATAACAGGCTCGACTATACTTTCCGCCGAGACAAAGAGCTCGTAATTAACGACAAAACGTATCGTTTAATGGGGACACGGAACCTCCGAAAATTGCAAAAAACAGGTGATAAACTTTATCTCGAAAACCGATGCGAGCCACATTTACACCGCTAATTTATACCGTTGGTACCCATGCTTTAGAAAAGATTCAAAATAAAGAATCCATAAATTTTCAACAGTATCATCCACACCTGAGAAGAGTTTCTACTATATTGTTTTTGTGAAGAGAATGTCGCTTACCAGAACGTAGACGGCAAACGGCATGACGAGCACAGCGACGAGCAGATCGGCGACGGCCAGGCTGACGATGAAGTAGTTGGTGACGGTTTGCAGCGCCCGTTCTCGAACGACGGCGAGTATGACGAGCACGTTGCCGAACAACGTCAAGCAAGGCACGATCACCAGGATGAGCGCCCACCAGCTGTTCGCGTTTGTCTTTTCGTCGACGTCGGTTGCCCCGCACTCGTTCACTCTCGCCACCCCGGACGCGGTGCCCGCGACGATGGAGGACGTGCAGTTCAAGCTCCCGTTGAGATTCAAGTTCCCTCCGTCGTAATAGGCCGTCAGATTAACGAACGCGCTGTAGTTCAGCCGATTGATGTAATCGTTGAGGTCGTCGAAGACGAACAGGTCCGATATGCCGGTGTAGTTCTCGGAGCTGGGCGTCGTGGACGACAGCGAGGAAAACGACGAGGACGACGACGATGACGGGACACCGAAGAGGAAACCGGAGAGCGTGGAAGAGATCGAGTCGTTGTACCAGCCCAGCTCGATACCGCTGCTCGATTCTTTGTCGGCTTTCGAGAGGGCGTCGTTCAGCGCGATCTCGTCGCGAACGTCCTCTTTCGTCCCGTTCACCGTGAACAAATCCATCGGACGTTGGTCCAACGACAGATTCCTCAGGATGGACCTAACGAAAGACTCGTTCGTCTCGACGGCCATTTCGGGGCGTTGGTTCTTCTCCGAACGTCGATCACGACATCTCGAAACGGCTCAGCTGAGCTCTCGTTTTCTCGATTCTGTCCGACATTTTCTTCGCCGTTATCTAAATCCTCGTGTCCAAACGTTTCGTTCCGGCTGTTTCTCGCAGGCGCCCTGTCGCGCTGGAACGATAAGGTCCGCACGCGACGAACCAACCGCTGCGTTCCGCTTGCCCTCTCGCCGATCACCCCAGGCTCAGACGCGTATCATTGAAATCCCTCGCCGTGAATCTCTGCAACGATAGGGGAAAAAAGGCGTTGGTCAATGTTATCGGTTACCTTGCCCTAGCTACCTCGTCTGTGCCAAATGGAAACGTAATGCTCGTTCGCGTGTCGCGTGATACGATTCGCTCGCCCACGAGCATCCTATCTTCATTTTATTTCACGGACTCGTAAAGGACACCGGAACAGAAACACGAGCAGTTACGTCACTCAAGGTCTAAAAATTATAGCAAATTTCCTCTGATCGAATCGGTCATTTATTTCGATAATTTAACTATTCTCACTTTTATATTAATGGCCACACCTCAAGCGTCGTCAGGAACGAATATTTTTGAAAATTAATTTAGAAGAACTTTGTGTGAAGTCACGAAATAATTCTACATGTGAGAACAAAATTGGGATAATTATTGAAGCAATCCATCAATCATTACACAAAGGGTGTGGCCAATAGCCTTCATTACATCACACACATGTGAGCGGATATTAACAGTTCCGTCCATCATATGTATGTTGTGTGCGAATAATTATAATCTGTATAATCAACGATCATTGACGTAATGTAGCTAACATTTTCCTTCAGTTATTCTAAAGTTGGAGAATAATTAAGGAGTTGATATTTATAAGTTATCGAAGCGTAGATCAGTCTACCTCCTGTTTACAGAGTAAATTACAGGATGCGAAGTTTCGGATTAATCGTTAAACGGAATGAAACGCGTAACGAAGCTGCGCGTTTAGGATTTCTAATTGTTAAAAGTTGGAAGAGCTTAAAGCAGAATTCTATAATCGCGAAAACTGTTAAAGCCACGCGCACGCTTACGGAGTAAGCGTTCCGTTATCGCGAGGCAACAAAGGGAAGATTGTACCGCCGCGTTTCCATTGTTAGAATTGAATTATACGAACCGAACCGGGGAAAGCCTATCGTTCCGGCTTCTTAAAGCGAAAAGACGGAATATCCATGAATCACGGCCGCGTTCATCCGTTCGAAACGAATGTTGTCGCGCAATCTCGGAATTAAAAGAAAACTCGGCTGCTCTCCAATCGGTTTGCTTTAGTTTCGCGCGAGAGCAGTTTTCCTCTCGAATAAAAAGAATCGAAGGGAAAATAAAGGCGGGCACGCACGGAGGGGTGAATTGACGGATGAACGGGCATTATAGCACAGTGGTTCTTAACCACTGATTCTTTCAAAATTACTTTTATAAGAAAAATCGACAGTGAAGATGAAAGTTCTGATGGTGAAAAGTTACTGTGCGAATTTAGTTAGAAAAATTTTAAGAATTACGAAAATAAAAAGAACAAGTATATTAAAACTTGAAGATGTAATTTTGAAACTCTGAAGCAGATTGCACTTCTGTGGAGAAAGAGAATATTGTTTTTGATACAAATGGAGTATAAATGAAATTTGTACGGTTGCAAAGTAAAAATGTTGCTTAAGAGAAGTTAAGAACCACTGTTGGAGTCGTTTCCTTAGCCCTTCCGGCGCAGACGGCGAGAAGGGGAGAAGAAATCTCGAACGCTTGACGTATTCCGAGGGACTTTGGGACCCTTTTAAGAACAGAAATCATCTCCTTATCCCCTAGGACCCTCCATCTTCCTGTTCTACATACACTAGCTGATTCAATCGTATCGCTAACCTATCTGTCTTTCGCGTTTCAAACCGTCGTGTCAGCGTTCGATTTTATTATCTGATCGCGTTAAAAAAGTTTAAACTAGTTGGTTTAAGTTGCTACTTGTTTCGTAATACCGGTGCTGGACTGTTGAAATATAGCGAATGCAATATCTGCAAAGAACGACAAAAGAAGAACGTAAAACCGTGGCGTGGAAAATGAAACAGCTTGTTTCGCAATTCCACTATTGTCTTCTTCTGGACTCTTTGCACTTAAATAGCTTCTCTGCCTTTAATACGGTACGTATCGTTTTATCGCTTACAGTTTGCCGATATTTACGCTTCGTAACCTCGGTGAACGCGGGAAAAAATGTCAGTGCTGGTCTGCGAAAAAATGGCGGTGAAACCGAATCGTGTGACATTTTATGTCCTGTCGCTTTTTAACACTAAACCTACCGGCTTATAATGTGTATTTAATTTGAAGTTAAAAAATAAATAAACAAACGACGAAACATAAATTAGTACACACATTTATTCTTTATCTTGATGGAAAGCAATTCTGATTTCAAGAAATATATTTTAACAAAATGTGTACCTTGTAATAAGAAACTAAACCTACCAGCATATAATGTGTATTTAATTTGAAATGAAAAATGAAGTTAAAAAATAAATAAACAAACGACGAAACATAAATTGGTACACGCAATTATTCTTTGTCTTGATGAAGATCAATTCTGATTTCAAGAAATATATTTTAACAAAATGTGTACCTTATAATAAGAAACTAAACCTACCAGCATATAATGTGTACTTAATTTGAAATTAAAAATGAAGTTAAAAAATAAATAAACAAACGACGAAACATAAATTAGTACACACATTTATTCTTTATCTTGATGGAAAGCAATTCTGATTTCAAGAACGTACTTTAACAAAATGTGTACCTTATAATAAGAAACTTGTGGAGCCATTTGACCGGTTTTAGTGTTAATCAACATGCGTGAATTTACAGTTCAGTAAAAGCTACGTGCTTGTAAAAACATATAAATCGTTACAGCCGATAATTTTCAAATGACGAATGCAATTAATCACGATAAAACGATACGCGTTTCCTTCGGATGTTGAATATGCAAGTATGCAAAGTGACGTTATAATCCCGAGTGAAGAGCACAGTGTTGAAATTTCGTTCCCGATGAAAGCTCTGGCATTTCAGTAGCTTCCCCCCGCCGTCTTTTTCCTTCTTTCTTTACGCCGTCCTTCGCCTGTATGCAAATCGGAAGGACGCGAATCTGGCCTACGTTTTTTCGACGCGAATACCTTGGTTAACGCGGTGTAAATTTTCCATCGGTCACGTCAGTTTCTACGTCGCTTCCAATTTATTTCACGCGCGAGCTGCGTGAAAATTTGACGCGTATCGACGATCCACGATACGATTTGACCCGGATATTTATAAGCGCTTAAGCGGAACGGCGTAAAAATGTGACTACTTAGCTGGAATAAAGGTCAATTCGAAAGAATCGTAACTCGAGCGGACATTCGTGAATATCTGCGGAATTTCTTTCTCGCTCCGAGGAGAAAACACCGAATGTTTAACACGAACGGATTCTCAGGAATTCACCCTTTCCTCGGCACGCTCGGCATGGGAGTTTCATCCTTCGCCGATCCGGGACACCTTTGAACGTGCCTTTAAATTACGCACCGAAAATCGCGGAAAGATCACCCGCTGACAGAAAGCAGACACCGTGTGGAAACACAATATGCAATTCATTCCGTGTGTCGGTGGTTTCTGGCGCGCAAGAAATGGAATCGCAACCCCTAAGATTGATCGTTCTTGCAGCTTACTTGCAGCACGAAGCAAAGCACGATGCATCAAGAAAGGGAAAAAGATGGCTCCGTGTCGTGGCAAGCTAGACTTAGATTAATTAGTATAATGCTTTTAATTAATTGCGCACAATTGAACGGAGCTCTTCCTTCCGTTTTTCGCTCGAGTTTCAACGCCGATTACTTACGAACCCTAGCGACGAACACTTGCGCACGATTCTTCAAAAATCTTTCGTGGATTTATGCTTCGCAGCACCTCCGGGAAAGGTGCAATGACAAGGGGTGCAACAGGTAACGGATACCATCTCGAGTTTAGCGAAGAAAATCGAAGACTGCTGCTAAAAGGGTGCAGCTCTAATTTGACCAACTTCGAGTAAATTAGGAAAGTGCTTAAAAAGTTACTGCTTTAATTTAACGTTAAACAGAGAATACTAATTTCAAGGTACATATTTCCGCGATAAGGAAACGAGCTTTCTACTTTTGCTGATTTCAAGTACTTTATAAACCAAGTACTTCATTTGAAATTAAAAATTAAATAAATTAGTACACACATTTGTCGTGATGAAAATCAATTCTGATTTCAAGAACGTACTTTAACAAAATGTGTACTTTATAATAAGAAACTTGTGGAGCCATTTGACCGGTTTGGTAGTTTTAGTATTAAAGTGAAACGGTTGTTTTCGCTATAAAGAAAAATTGTTGCTTAATAGAGAAAGTTTGACTTAATTCTTTTCGAACGTTTGTAATTCAATTCGCGGTTCTCGGAACATTTAAAAGCGATTATTAGAATATAAGGATGCCATCGCTGTAAGTAGCGAACGTAAGCGTTTACGTCCGACAGTGGAACGAGGCGTAATAAGGTCGACAGCACGAGATTCGACGGTCATTACTCTTGCGGCTTATCCTGTTCTTGCCGAGATTCCGGAACAAGCGTTAATTCAAAACGTTTCTGACCCGCGAGATTACGTATATCTGCTACTTTACACACGCTATCCGACTTTATCTCTCTAATCGAAACCGTACAGCGTTGACGGGGTGAAAATGATGATAATGGCAAACATGCTATCCGTTCGATAAATTTCATTTACCCTGATGGATTTTTGAAAAATATTCGATAATGATCAAAGTTGCGATAGTACGAATCGTGCCAGTAAATCTCAGTTTCGAACAAATAGCATTGAATCCGGCAGAGATTTTGTATTCCGCCTGCATCCCTTCGGTGTCTTCCCCTATTTATATCCCCTTTAATTCGACCACCCTTTATTAGCCCGAAGACCCTCCCTTTCTGCCGTCAAATCGCTTTTTAATTAATGGTGGCTAAGGTCCACTTAGCAATTCAAATCGCATATGGCTAGACCCTTGACACGAGCATTTCTCGGTCAAGAGAACGTTCGATGCGAAATCGCGGCGTTAGTGGTTCGAACGAATCGTTCGATCGTTACTCACCATCGAGCAAGCTCGTGACACCTTCGCTTCCAGAATAAACTTTATCCATGATTATTTTCCCTTCGATCCAGCCGGTTACACAAACACTGGGATTCTATCGTCTCGTTTAACGAGAAAGGATGCGAGTGTAACTCGATTCACGCGAGAATTTCCTCATGGTGTCACGCGTTCGTCGTCAAGTTCTCCTCGTGTCTTCCTCATATTCTGCGCAAGACGCGTCGAGTCTATCGAGTGCTCTCCCTCTCGCCGTCTCTCTGTCTCTTCGCGTGTGTATCAGAGGGATGATCTCGAGCAGCGCGACCCAACCATAGGATACACGGAAGTCGTCCTAAGCCCTGCCATTCACCCACCGACGAAACATCGATTCAATATTTTGAGCGTGGAGATCAAAAACATCGCATGGTCTCCGTGAATTCGATCCAAAGCGGCGACATTGTGCTGCCTCGATTTATTACGTTTCCCGCGAACTAGTTTCGAGCAAAGTCTCTTTCATCCGACTTATCCTCCGTGCTTTATCAGGCTAAACGATGTCGCCGATTGCTTCCAACCGGACAGCGTTCGATCCGCTGGTTAAATCTGGACCGGTCGATCCAGCCAATCGTTCAACAGGACAACATTCCTCTGACGCCGGGAATTCTTCGGTCCAACAGGATTCGTGAAAGCCCAGCGTGCTTTCCATTCGATCGCGCACAATCGAAAGCAATTACACCAGACATTCTTTTCTAGTCCTTCTCCTGGCACAGTTTATGCCTCCTTTGATCCGTTGCCACGATTCATCCTATCGACCGTTAAATCCTCGAAAGCACTCGATACACGCGCGACAGTTCTTGAAACTCGCGAATGGGTGGATCACGACGAAGGACGCTGGATACCTGTGGATTCCACGGCGACTAATAACAATAATACCGGGATCGAGGTTATCAGCGAACGTTCCACCGCGTTGACCAAGATCGAACGAGCAGGGGCGGCATCGGCGTCGCCTTGCCGCTCCTCATCGTCCTTCGTCGTCCTGCTCGAGCTTTAATCTGAATCGCCGAGACAACGCTCTCGAGCCACGTTGTTGAACGAACGGCGAGCGACTGGCTGTCTGCTCGAGTTTCCACACTACCTCGAATCCCGAAGCTCGCGCGTTCGTGAGAGATCGGGGGAACCACCGATGGAGGGGACACTGACGGCCTGCCCTCTCCGTTCATCCCCATGCGCATACGCTGCTCTCGCCACCGACCCTTAATTCCCGACCGTCCTCTTCTGCTGCCTTTCTCCTTTTTCCCTTCCTTCTGCTCCTCCTCTCGCCATTCTTTCTTCTTCCTTACTTTCCACTTACACTTCTCCTCATTTTTCAACCCTACGATTTTTCCTACGACATTCAACTTTCAAATTTCACGGATACGTTTCAAACTTTGCCCTGAATACCGCTTTTAATTGAAACTCTTTTAATTACCCTTATCGACTCTCCTGTACATACTTACTCTTACCTTGTTTTACACTTTAACTCAACCCTTCTCCGAATGACCACAAGTCTACAACTATGAATCACATAATTTGTTAAGATTTTATTATTAACAAATTATTTGTTAAGAGCCTTGATTTTCATCAAGATCAGCTGTTGGTTTCTTCACTTATCATTTTTAATTTCAACCCCTTTCTGCATGACTTTTTAGAAACAGCCGAAAGAAATATATGTTGCTATTTTCAATGCTAGTAGTTAATAAAAGCTAGTTTTGAAAAAAATCTTTTTTATTATTCATAGGTTTGGCCTATGTATGGCACATCATGCACTTATAGATATAAAAATACAGTTTAGTATTTTTCAACTATGTTTGGCTCATACATGGTTCATATATGAACCCCCTTTTTGCAAATTCATCCATTCTTGGACACAGTTTACGTGCAAAATAACTTAAAGAAGTAAGAGAACACTTGATCCCCTCGAACTTGTGTACGACAGAGTCTGGCAGTAAATTTTTTCTGATACGTTATTTCCTGATACTCTCCCGCGTTTTTACCGCACCCATTGTTCATCAGCGACACTTTTTAAAATACACTCGACGCGGGAGCGTAGACTCTCTACTCGAGAGGAGAAAAGAGAATTTATTGTTTCCAATTTTCCGTTGGTCGCAGGCACCCCAAACTCGCAGGAATCTCTGACTTCGAGTATAACGAGAAACAGTATATTCTTTCGTTCTTTTTCCACGCTAACTCCGCGATGCCGTGTTACGAAAACCTTCGCGATCGACGTATGTCGCGGGCCGCAGAGTTCCGAAATAACGAGGAAAAACGAACAGGCGAATGTAACAAGCTCAGTAAGCACAGGAGATTTTATTTCGCGGAAGAGTATTCTGTTTATTCCGGCGTCTTCTTGGCTCTGCGGAAAGAGACCGTGTATCGTGTAACGTTGATTAATTAATCGGTGGAAAATAATTCTCGAGCACAGACTATAAACAGTCTCGGTGATTAAATTTGCGACGATAGAAATTGACCTAGGGGATCTGACACGATCGGTATTATCGGTTCAGCAATAATGAAAATGTGCTACGATTAATCTTCCGAATACCTAGAGAGGATTGTGTCGCTAAGACGATTTTACTTGCAATAACTGTGTCACGGTAACTGTTCTTTTCCGAGCACCAAGATTAAGTCTCTACGAGCAGTTTTAGATTTCTGAATTATTTGTCGTTGCAACAATACCGTATCTTGTCGCTCGCTTTATTGCCCCGGACAAAAGAATGCGGATTATATTTCGCGGAGACAAAGCAAGAAAACGTTTAACGAGCTTATCGAAGTAAGCGCAACGGCGTAAGGGAATTCGCTTCTTTGTTGCTTCGTCCTCTTTGAAACGATATCCTTTTGGAACTGAATTATGAAACTTTATTTAGTAATTTGTCCATCGGTGATACCACGAGAATCGTTATTCGATACCGTGTATTCGTTGAATTTTAAAGGGAGCTGCGAACGAAATTAGGCCACAGTTTCATAATTATACGCTTCGTTTAAAAAACGCAAGGTCGCCGTAATTGAAATTTATGTTCGCTGGGTTACATAGATTAGGGGTTACGCGTACATAAAAAATGAAGTAACGTGTCAACTTTGCGTTATTAAATTTACAGAGATCCTTCTAAGATCGGTCCTACATACGCTCCACATACGTCATAAGTTATATTAATTACAAAAGCGTTCGTATCGGAAAAATAATTAGGGACGGTGTCGCTGAACAACTTCCCCCAAGAGGCCTAACTTCTAATAAAAGTTTATCAGTGTTTTTTAATAAACTTGTCCCGAGTTACAGATTGACGGCCATAAAGCGAATCAGCCCGGAATATCAAATGAGCCTTGTACAGTAAATTACCAGTATAGTACACGGATTACTCCGAAAGTTTTGAGTATAAACACGCTTGTAATTGATTGAAGCGAAACAACGGCCGGATCCTAACCACTGTTTACGGCCCTGCTCCATTTACACCCGAAGCTTTCAGCAGGCGATATTAGTGGATACTGCACTGGCGAATTTCCAAAAGTTTCAACGTCGTTCATTGTAGTTGCGTGTCGATATTTACCGAATCGTTTGCGGTAATCGTCGATTGAACGCGCAACCAGGAGCGGGTATCGCGTAGTAGGTATACGAAGACACCTGTAGCAGACACGTTATTGGGTAAACACGTCTCGCGTTCGAGAACGAACAGCTTCGTTATTTCGAGTCGGTTGCATATTCATGGACTCCAGAAACATTTGCGCAGCGACATTTCGACGGGGGATACGATGAAATTTTCACATATTTAGCTTCAGGGTACCATTGTTTTGCATCGCCTACGGTATCATTGATAAATGACCATAAGCTAAATCGAATAAATTCTGATCGAATAAAGTCCTCCAGTAATTAGCGAGTTTTTGTCACGTGATTTCTGAAGGTTGTACTTTTTATCGTATCGCGTGTATCCGAGATACCGAATGCCTACTTACAAACTCGGCACGCGATTGCTCCGCATTCCTCTCGAATTTCTCTCTATAAAGCGGCACGGGTATCGGCATCCTCGCTATTCCAAAATACTCCTTGTTGTAGCGTATTTACGAGTAACTTTACACGTCTAGAGCGCGTACTCGGAATCTTTGCTCTATCCAGGACCCTACAACAATTTTAATTTATTAGCTCTTTACGCTCTCTAGTTTCTTTTATCAACTCTTTAATCCTTTGCGCTATTTTGACGAGTCTGACTCGTGACGCACTAGTAGCGTGATTAATTTTACTGGAATTTTTAATACACATTTGGAGTACAAGTCCAATTATAATTTACATACGATTGCATTATAATTTTTGTTTTAATATTGTAGCTGTAATTAGTCAGTTCTGACTGACGTACTTGAGAAATAAGTCATAGTGCAAGGGGTTAATTTTACTTGGAAAGAGGTCCTCAAAAACATGTACTACAATAGTGCACACATGAAAAATACATTTTTTTATTCATTATAAACAGTAAATAAATGAAAATGCATTCAATCTATCTGACTGAAGAGGTCCTCAAAAAAATATACAGCAATAGTGCACACTTGACAAATACATTTTTTTATTCATTATAAACAGTAAATAAATGAAAATATATTCAATCTATCTGTTTGAAGAGGTCCTTAAAAAAATATACTGCAATAGTGCACACATGAAAAATACATTTTTTTATTCATTATAAACAGTAAATAAATGAAAATATATTCAATGTATCTGATTGAAAGGGTCCTCAAAAAAATATACTGCAATAGTGCACACATGAAAAATACATTTTTTTATTCATTATAAACAGTAAATAAATGAAAATATATTCAATCTATCTGACTGAAGGGGTCCTCAAAAAAATATACTGCAATAGTGCACACATGACAGATACATTTTTTATTCATTACAAATAGTAAATAAATAAAAGTATGTTCAACCTATCTGAATTATTTACAAGATCCAAATGTGATGAGCTTCGTACCTGTGCAAAGAGTTGCCCTTTCGTAGCATCTCACGTAGCGTCTGACTACATGCGGACTCATACTACTTGCACGAGGCTCCTCCACTAAAAACTATGTTCACACAGAAGTATCTCGATTAAACAAGTTGGGATTACTACATTATACTTTATAGTTTATCGCGTGACTTTATGACAGGTTTCTGGTAAAAATCTCTAGGGAACAGGAAGGCCTTCGTGGAATATTAATTGCATCCGTCTGGGTTCCGCGTTGAAAATCAAGGGATTTCCAATAATTCTTTCGGAGTAGGTCTCTGAAACGCGAGGATAAGAGGGATACCCGTATAAAACGGATAATAGTGCACGACGTCCTTCATGACCGTGAAATTGATCGGAGTTCCAAGGATATTTGCGGGCTTGCCCCGCGCAAAAAGCGTTAGTCAGCTCGAAAATCCATTCATCAAAATCTGGAAGACGTACAGGATTTGCTACTCGTGCCTCGCGAAAATCCCCCCTGTAAATTTTTGACGACCTCCTGTCAGCGAATTCTGGAAGAGGGTCTCGCAACAACGTGACGATTCTTTGAAGAGACTTTATCTGCGATACTGTCGGTTTGGCAATTCGAGAGGAGCGATGACACAGTGTTCATGGTTTTAATTTGCCTCGATAAATCCGATGGACCGACGAGAAAATTACCGATCCGTTTACGATCAAATATCGATAACGTCGATGAACGAACGATCGTTACACGAACAGACGTTCCTCAACGAATATACGATCACGCGTCACCGATAACAACAACGACACGCGAGCTAATGAAACGCATGATCGATGCGAGTATAATCGAGACGTCCAGCGATTCCGGTGATCGAAACGTAGCCATTCGAATTGGACCGCGCTATTATTTTCATGACGCCGCAGTCCGAAATTCTAGGTTACACGGAAAATAAATAATCCGCGATACAACGAGATTTCGGAATATTTCAGGTTAAAACGCGTCCCTCCTGCCGCGCACAGAAAGCGCTATGGATTACGGTCAATCATCCATCCCTGGATAAAATGCTTTTTATTTAACGCGATACATTTCATAAAAGAAACAGTTGCGGGGGTGTACACGGTAAACCAGCACCAATACATTGCGAGAGCAAAAATTTGTGTCGAAAATAAAATCGAATGAATGCAGGACAGCCCCGGGCGTTGTTTTCGTTCGCGGTATAACGTTACTCGTTTAGTACTTTTACCGCTACGTAAAAGCAGTCGAAACTTCGGCCACGCAATTATTTTAGTTTTACGTTATTCACACGTATATTGCGGAGTATTTACAGTACCAACTATCGCGCTTCTCTTCAGGCACTTTCGTTTATTCCGATAGTCAGCAGGAAGATTGCCTGACAAATTAGTGTAACGAAACGGTGGACACTTATCTCGTGTGGACGCAGGCCTCGGCTGGCAATTACCGGGAGTGCTCGCGTAAATTCGCGCGTCATCGGATACGCGGAAAGCGTTAAACGCAATAAGCCAGGAATAATTCTAGTTCGTGGCGAAGATCGCGTGTAATCAGCGTCGATACGGCTTCTTTAATCTGGAACTGAATCCGCGAGACAGCACTTGCAGCCGACGCCGGAAGCGTGACACCGCCAGCCTCTTTTCAATGTTCCCTTTAACCGCGCGTGTAAGGATTGCCGGATTAAGGAGGACTCTTTCTGTCCGCGAATCCGAGCGTAAAAGTCGAATCGACTGAAAAACCAGCACGCCGGCTCAAAAACGTGTTACCAGCCGAACTTTAATGAAATTTGCGGATCCGATATTTATGGAGGCTTCCCGAGACCGACTCATTTTACTTTGAAATATTTCCTGTCCGGTTAAGCCACGCGAGCCTGTTATTCATGAATATGCTGATTATCGCCGCGCTTTTCTCAGATGCTAATGGTAGAAAAGCGCATCAAGAGCATTACAAGACCCACCGATAACAACTTATCAAACAGAGTTGCGAAATCCTCCGGGCACTGTTATCCTAGCAAAACAAACCCTCGACGTTATACTATACTTCCAAAGTTTCGTGCATAACTGCAACTTTGCTACTTTGCTATGCGGCGACCACAGCGAAGAAAACGATTTATGAGGGACGGTATTGATCTGCGGACATTCGATACGTTTCGCGATGATTTACGGAGAATTTCTCCTGTGTCAGCGCTGTTGGATCGCGCGGAAATGTCGAGGAAATATTTCGATTATTATTACGGAATATCGGTTGAAAATAAATTGGGAAAGTTACTGGCGATGGAATATTTAGGGCGCTGCGAGTAATGACGGGAACTATTTGCCCAGTAGATGGTACATTTTAAAAGGTCGGTTTTGCAATTAGTTCTTTGCAAAAGAAAATATCTGTGAGGGTAGTTTTTGATGTCATAGAAAATTTGTGAATCTTATGTTTCTTACTGTATCGACAAGAAACAGTGTAACATGCAAACTGTTCTGGAATCATAATCATCTTTGAACCGATGGATTATATTTTAGCATGAAATCAATATTAATAAATATATAATATACTAATGAATAAAATCGATGTTAATTGGTTTTTTGAAAACGATACACGTGGCACAATCTAGCAGTGAACGGAAGAATAACTAGAATACAAAATTGCGATTTTCAAGAAAATTAGTGAATTTTAAGTATTTCTGAAGCTTGTAGAGTGTTATATTATCAAACTGAAAGTGAAATAACATAGCGAAAGTTTGCTGAAAGCTCTGGGAAAGAAATTTAAAAAAGGGTCACTTTATGGACTAAAAATTGACGCGCCATCTAGCGGTGAAAGTTGGAACTAACGAAATAGAGAATTGCGATTTTCTCGAAAAGTAAGGACTTTTCCGAAATTCTGAGATATACAAATTGTTCCTGGTCGTCTAACGAATCAAACGAGTATAATTATAACTCTCTAGGACCACTAGGAAAGAAAATAGAAATTTAATGCATTTCATGGACAAAAAAAATGTCGTCCATCTAGCGGTGAAAGTTGGAACTAACGAAATAGAGAATTGCGATTTTCTCGAAAACTAGGGGCTTTTCCGAAATTCTGAGATATACAAATTGTTTCTGGTCGCCTAAGGAATCGAACGAGTATAATTAGGACCCCCTAGGACCACTAGGAAAGAAAATAGAAATTTAATGCATTTCATGGACTAAAAAAACGCCGTCCATCTAGCGGTGAAAGTTGGAACTACAAAAATAGAAAATTGCGATTTTCTCAAAAACTAGGGACTTTTCCGAAATTCTGAGATATACAAATTGTTTCTGGTCGCCTAAGGAATCGAACGAGTATAATTATAACCGTCTATGGCCACTAGGAAAGAAATTAGAAAAAAGGTCATTTTATGGACAAAAATTGTGGCGCCATCTAGCGGCGAAACAGGCGAACTAATCCTAAAAAACGTATGTCCGAACACGCATTTACGAAAAATAAAAAAAGTGATATTTCATGACTTTCTGGACATATTATGCTTCCTGAGACATTTTAAAACAAATTTCTATTAACATTTAATGTATATTAATGTCGATTAAGCTCAGAAAATCAATTTTTCTGAAGGTATATTTCAAATTTAACCATTAGTTCCGCCGTCCACCGCTAGGCGGCGCCACATGCACCGTTCAAAATTGAATTCAAGAAATATTGATTTTCTGGCCTTAATCGACATTACTATGCATCAAATGTTAATAAAAACTTTCTGCAGAATGTCTAAGGGAACATAATATATCCAGAAAGTCAGGAAATATCAATTTTTATAATTTTCCCATATGCGTGTTCAGCCATACGTTTTTTCAGTTTAGTTCAGATGTTTCGCCGCTAGATGGCGCCACAAATTTTGTCCATAAAATGACCTTTTTTTTAATTTCTTTCCTAGTGGTCCTAGAGGGTTGTAATTATATTCGTTCGATTCCTTAGGCGACCAGGAACAATTTGTATATCTCAGAATTTCGGAAAAGTCCCTACTTTTCGAGAAAATCGCCATTTTCTATTTCGTTAGTTCCAACTTTCACCGCTAGATGGACGGCATTTTTTTAGTCCATGAAATGCATTAAATTTCTATTTTCTTTCCTAGTGGTCCTAGAAGGTTGTAATTATATTCGTTCGATTCCTTAGGCGACCAGGAACAATTTGTATATCTCAGAATTTCGGAAAAGTCCTTACTTTTCGAGAAAATCGCAATTTTCTATTTTCGTAGTTCCAACTTTCACCGCTAGATGGCGCGTCAATTTTTAGTCCATAAAGTGACCTTTTTTTTAATTTCTTTCCCACAGCTTTTCTCAAGCTTTTATGACATTATTTCCCTTCCAGAGTGATCATATAACACTTTACAAACTTTAAAATCATTTAAAATTTACTAATTTTGTCAAAAATCGCAATTTTATTTTTCTGTAGTTCCTACCTGCACCGCTAGATGGACTGCAATTTTTTGGTCCACGTCGATGATATAGGAAATGACAAAAATTTTTCTCTCAATTTCCAAAAACCATTCTCACAGATCTTTCGCAAAAAAGATCTCATCTCAAAAATTTTCTCAAAAACATATCCAATGCTTCAAATTTTATTTTGCGAGAAAAAATCATTTTTATTCGTTCATTTCCTCTATCGTTTGTGAGGTGGCGCCAAAAGTGTTTCGAAAAATAAAAAAGAACATATAGAACAACGAAAATATAGCAAAAAGCTAGCCAACGCGTTTCAAACAGCTGGCGAATGCAATCACGGCAACATCAAACGACGAAAACGTTTGTCCCGTTAGTTTCAAAGTTAGTTGCATCCAGCTTCTCCTGTAATGCCCCTCAGCTACTTGTGCGCGTTATCCTGCTGAATATTCTGCCAACTGTGACTCGAGTGTTTGCACAATCCTCTCGCGATTTAGTTTAAGGACCTCTTCGCAACCGTATGAAACGTCAGAAGTCACGGCGTTCCTCAGGACCAGTCATGTTCCATCGCTTGCCTCGATTATTACGCCATTTGGTTTATTTAAGTACAATCGAACGGCTCGAGAACTGCACTTCGAGTTCCTCATCGAACGTGATAATGCAACGATTCAATACCGAAGAGACAGCGGAAGATTTCGGAATAAAAATCACGCCATTGTGCCGACTTAATGACACGAAAAGTGTAGCACAAATTGACGTTCCTCTCGCACGCGAGTCGCAAAGGAAATCGAATAACCCTAAATCGATTTCTCGCATGGGAAAACAGTCTCGCGAGGTTCAAAGGGAAATCACCGTGTCCCCATCGCTGAATCTACGAACTGCACCGATAAACGCAACGGCTCGATCAATCGGTTCCCTCTGTCTGTAAATACAACGAGATTCCTCGAACTGTCGCGCAACGTTTCCACTATCCGTGTCGGGGAACGAAAGGCGAATCCCTTCGGTTTAGCCTCGCTCCCGTTTGCCGTCTGAGGCGAATCCAGCTGGTACAGGCAATCGTTAACCCATTTTTAGGTCGCTCTGACAGCAATCGACGTAAATGGAAATCCAGGGAGCTGAAAATTCGAATGGCGTCCAGATTGTCAGGGGAGTCGATACGTCTTAGAAAATTACTGAATCTTCTCGCGAATTTCGCTCCGCTGAAAGTCGAGAATTGAAATCGTTAGGTCCTTCACCGTAAGAGCTGTTTCGTCTTAGTTTCGATTAAATCGCTCGACTGTTAAATATAGAAACCGTGTCGAAATCAAGTTTTCATTAAATTACCGGCAAGGAGACGGATAGAATTAACCATCAGATTTCCTTTGTTCCGATTTCGCCGTCGCTTCTCGCTCTGAACTTACGATTTTAGATACCGTGTTTCGCAGCACAATTGAATCCGTTTTTGTAACGGATCCCGGGAGCGAGCTAATCAGTTAAGTAGCAGAGGTGTCTAATATTGCGAACGGTCGTTACCGAGCTATCACGGAGGAAACTATTATCGTGTGTACAGGTCCGGATGGGTGCAAACGGATGGACGGAAGCGTCGCATCGCGAGAACGTAATTTGAGGATTACGTCTGCTCGTATATTATCGCTGGAACAATGGTCATGTGACGTTACCGCTGTACAATCGGCCGGGTCCTAGGTAATCCGCAAGGATCTTCTGGAATTCGCGTTTCGTGTCTTCGGCTCCTAAACGCCTCTAATAACCGGCCTACTGCCTTCTCGAGCATCCTGTATTGTGCTCCGTGATCCACTACGATTACCTCCGTTCCGACAAATTATTTTCGAAGAATAAAATATAGAAGCGTAAAATTCACGGAGCACCTTCGGAAAATTTCTCAAAGATAACACTGAATCGTCGAGTTGGGAGTAGTTGGAAGAAATAAAACACGCTACTGTCGTTACAACGTTCCAATTACCGTTTGACAACTTCCCCGGGACGAAGAAAAAGATCCGTGAAAGTTCGCCGCACGGTTTTTCACGCCGTGAACATCGCTTGAAATTTTCCGCGAGAAATTATGCAGCTCTGAAGCTGACAGCCGGTAGTTGCGCGAAATCGAAGTTCTGGCCGGTGGTTGACGACTGTTAATGCGACCAACCTAACTCTGCGAACAATGGCGCGTAATTATCATTTATATTACTGCTAAGGAAGCCCACTTCGTTCGAAAATACCATGAATATTAAACGTAGCGTGGGTCATGCCGCGTTACTGTTCTTTGATCACGGTTATGGGCATGCAATTTCAGCGTTAGCCTCCGGAGCAGGCGAAAC
The DNA here is from genome assembly GCF_050947335.1 of Megachile rotundata. NCBI lineage: Eukaryota > Metazoa > Arthropoda > Insecta > Hymenoptera > Megachilidae > Megachile > Megachile rotundata. Next base: position 12,637,444 of record NC_134996.1, read on the forward strand.
GGAATACAAATCGAAAATAAGGCGCAACAGGAACACAGCAGGAACTATTGAAACTGCTGCAAAAGTTTATCCGATTGACGAAAACAAATTTGTAATGAAATCTAGTTCCTACGGTCCGGTCCATAAAAGATTTAGATCAGCAAACTCTCTTTTATTCGAGCTTTTTCGATAGAGCTCTCGGAGCTTTAGCTTGAAAAGCCTTCATAGCCGGCATTTTCAAAAGCTAAGGTGCACACAGAGAGAGAGATCTTACCCCTTTGAAGGCTTATTCGTCGTACGGTTGCAAATTATGAAGCTCTTGAAACGGGTAATGCGCTTGATACTCTCGTCACAATATAAATTTATTTTTCATTGTCTTCTCTCCTAGATAATTAAATAAAAGTGTTCCCGAGGGAAACCCCTTTATTATCCCTCGGAAATTCGCGCGAGCCATTTTGCAGCCCAACTTCCCGAGGCTTTTTCCTACCCGGTCTCACCCTTCGGTCAACTTCCAACTTTTTTCAACACATTTGATCCTCCTATCTGATCTCGAAGGCAGTAACAATTTTCACCTTTCTTTTTCCCTTTCTGGCCACTTTCTGTTTTTGCTGAACTCGTGAAGACATTCGAGAAAACTTGCCGCCTCTGCGAACGAGTTTTTTTAATGGGAATTAATACCGAATACCAAGCAGCACTATCGGCCGGATCTGTAGCCTTCGTTTCTTAACGTCGCCAACAATCTCGTCACCGTAATCACGGCGAATTAACCTCCCTCCGGGTTAACCCACTTTTCCGTTGGCCTTTCTGCTTTGTTCGCGTCGCGTTGCCTCTATTCTCGAGCGTCGAAGCGCAAAGAGCACCCGTGGCCTTCCAGCGACGAGTACACGTGCAGGTACGCGAGCGCGCAGTCAACTTGCCTCGCGGCAATTTCGACCAACTCGCTTCCTAAAGCTTCGGGGCTAAATGAAGTCCAGAAGAAGCCGGCACCTATCCAAAAAGGTGGTCGCTCCACCTTTTAAACCGAAACTTTCGCGAATTCTTTCTCCATTCGGGTAATAGAGTTAAGCCGAATATTTCGATTCGACGCTTCGAAACGGATGGTTGTCCTAATTTGTGTCTTGTAAATCTCTCACACTGGCTTTCACGGATGATGCGTTATCGGAATTCTGACTAGATATCGAAAGGCCGTCGAAACTGTTGTATCCGTCAGGCGGATCCGATAGTTACGTTTTCGGGGCAATAACGATTTATCGAACGAACTTAATAAACTTACGTCTAGTTATGTGAAGCATGAGGCTCGTTGGCCCAGTTGCTCGATTAGAGCTGTCGCAAATAACTGTCTCGAATACCCTCGTGAATACGTATCGTTTATCACGAGTCAAGATTCATGGCCCGCCGCGAAATTACGACTCCCTTATCGTGGACCCGTCGATAACCAGTTTTCAAGAATCGCCCTTAAACATCCCTCGAAATTGTTGGACTCTTAACGATTCCGCCGACGTCCTATCGAAGCTTCTCTGTATTTCTCCACGGTCGCAGTATTTCCGAGGTAAACCGACTTGGCAGACGGGTAATACGAGGCATCTTTCACCATAAAGCGGTGCCACGTTGTGTGCCGCTCGCCCGGGACAAATATGTCTACGGAATAGTGCCGAGCTCCAATTCCACGTGGAATGCCGCTATTTATGTTGCTTTACTCACGATCCGTTTGCTTCTTCTTCCTCTCGCTTTCCTTGCGACCAAAGTAATTCTCGCGGAACTGGTTTTAACCGAGGAAATTTGCAAAATGCGATGTCTCCAGAACTTACGTTTCATTAATCTCAAAGTAATGGACTCGTCATTCGACTTTCGACAACCGTTGCTTTTCTACTCGGTTGATATTCCGAACGTCGTTGTAAAGAGTCGAATTAACTCTTTTTCGATGAGACGAGAATTTTGAAGACGTTTAGTTCAAAATCCCGTGAGGACGATAAACTGCATTACAGTGGGCGGAACAAGAAGTCGTAAAACTAACTGGACGGCTGTATAGACGAACCAAAAGTGAAAGCTCAGCGAAAGCTCGTTGAAACGAGCTTCGAGGAAGCATGACGCCAGCATCGGATATTCCATTTGGCCCGAACGCTTTAATATCGCGGTTCCGATTCGAGCTAAAAACTTCAGGCGCGACCAAGACGATGACGAATTGCGCTCGCTGAAAATTTAATTGGTCAGCGCGCAATTGGGTCTCCGGTAACTCAAAAATCGACGCAATTTAACTGGCCATCCTTTCCCGGCACCGACAGCTCGACGTTTCTCAATTTCGTAGCAACTGTTTCGAGCAAGATATATCGCGCTTCGTTTGGCCGATACAACTGTAGAGCCTTGTTCCCGTCGAACCTCATTCGTACCTATCAAACATGGACCCCTGCTTCAAGATCGCCGGTTCCGATCGAGCAGTCGTTCACCGTATTTCAACGATAAATTGCTAGAATTCACGCTACACCGGTTGACGTTTTCGTTTCGTTCCTTCTACGTAATTACAAGTGTCCGGAGAGCGCCGGCAAAAAACGCGGAGGATAAGGTTGATGAAGTATACATATTAATCCCCGGTTCCCTGGACGAGAAGAAATCGTGACCATGCTGGTAAACGTGTACGTCGCGGACGAAATGAAAAGGGTTAATTTATCGCGAAACAGCCAAATTCGTAAAATACCTGCGTCCATTTCGTGGAATATAGAGCTTGAACGGGTTAACGTCGACGAATACGATTTGTCTCTAAAACGAAACCGAGGGCTCGTAATAGGGTACGTTGTCCCGGTAGAAACAACGAATACGCTGTATTTACAGCCCAATTCGCGAGAACAGCATCGGTTTCGTAGCCCTGTCGTGTAAAACACCCTCCAACATCGATCCCGCCCAAGCACTTTCACGAACTTTCCCACGAGGCTCTCGTACTTACGCGTCCAACGATACTCCAAATATACGATGCTAGTTTACGAAGCTGAAAGAACGGATATGCTACTTTCATTAATCCAGAAACAAGCGGAATCCAAGTTTAATTTCGCTAACAATGCGATATTGTTACGGACGATACGGTAAAACGTAAGAAGGTGAATTGTTTAGTAAACGGGACACGAGTCCATTGTCTCCGTAAAATAAGCGACGTCGAGGATTGAAGATCGAATCGCAGAGATGTCCCATATAGTGCGTGAATCGGCTCTCGATAATTTTCCAATTTCGCCAGTGAATGGAAATGAAACGCTAAAGGTTTCAATTCTCTTACCTATTGAGGACGGAAATGAAATCGTTTGTAAACCCTCTTATTTTACAGATTGAAGCGTTTTTCAATAACTCCCGATCTAGAACGTGCGTTATTCCCTGACGCATTCACGTGTATTAGAATGAATTCAATTATACCACATACAGACTTACATTCTTATAAAGATTCCTCTTCCTTTCTTCGATTAAATATGAAGGAGAAAACATTTTATCATTCTGGACGAAAAACAATTCCGACAAGCAAAATTAGCTTTGCAAAATTAACTTTGTGCACGCGTAATAAAGTTGTATCAGCTTAATTACAATATATAATTCTTTCATCGTCACTAGGCAGTTCCATAAATCATAACGCAATTACCTGTACACGGAATTCTATATATTTTATTTCTTTGTGCACGAATTAAACCAAAGCGAAAAAAACATCGAAAGTATATTTCCTTCATTACCGTTTAGGGCAGACCGATTTGTACCTTCTCCCCGTTTTGTCACGCAATCGGCTTGACAATTTTATCGCGAATACAAGGTGGACACGCGTGTCGGTGTACAAGGCCCGTTGGTTGGCGACACGAGATTTCGCCGGTCACATGCATCCAGGGTTTAATGTCTACCGGAACATGTACCGAATATGCACGAGATCGCTATCGTCGAGATTTACTGCGAAATCTTGAGTAACCGTTAAGTTTTACGATTTAATTCGATCGTCGAAATGAAACCCGTAATCGCGTATGAAATCTGTAACGTAATTACGATGCTGAATGAAATTGAGTGCAAAGGAGTCCTTAAAAAGGAAGATTACGAAAACAACGTTGCTATTCGCTGTTCCAGAACGGATGCTGAAAGAATAGGACAACGCTTCTCTGTGAGAATTACCCTATTACGTGTGCATGCTCGCCTAGATGGGGGCGCTCATTCTTCTTTGAAGAAATTGCGAACTTTCTCGAACACCTCTGCCCTCCGTCGCCTCTCGAGCCTTCTCTCATTTTCTGTGTCAGTACTTCTCTCTTCCGGTCCCTTTCGCTATCTCCAAAGAAACTTGACTAAAGTCCCGCGACCGGAGCTTCCTTTCGACTCACGCAATTTGCACCAGTAACTATTGTTTGGAAAACAGGGAACGATAAAAACCTGTCCTTGGTAAATTAGAAGTTATGTCCGTAAAAGTTAGCGCAGAAATTGTTGGCCGTTCGAGGGAGAATTCGAGACTCGATTCGATCGGGGAGAATCGGGGAGATTGCATTAGGGCGCGATTAAAAGATCAAGGAAATTGCGCTGCGGCTGATAGATTACTAGGGATTCCCAGTTATATACGAGCTATTGCGATAACCGGTGGCGAACGAAATTGAAAATCTATCCGCAGCGGGTCGGAACGAAGTTCGGAACGTCCGAACGCAACGCGACTCATTTGTCACGCGCGAACAGATTACCAAAATGTGGGACCGCAGCGGCGGCGGTGTATCGACATTTTCTCTCGTTATTTGTCGCCGCGGCATCGTGGTTACGTTCGGCAAAACGATTTCCGCGAGATAAAATGTTCACGCAACACGAGGAACGAGCAAGCAAACGTGTCCAGTTTTATGGATCGAAACGTAGTCCGAAAGAAATCACGTACCCGCAGCGCTTTACCGCAGTAGCGTTTCAATTTACCAGCCGTTAAAAGAGTTTCGGTGCTTTTATCGCTAAAGTTCTGGGCAGGTAGAAAATAAGACGAGAGAGCGAAGAACGAAGTTAGAGGACAGTCGGGGTCAAAGGAAAAGGAGACAGGCTGAAGAATACGCGGTACCGTGCCGTGACGAGGCACGAGACTTACAAAGGTTAGCTCGTTAAATTAACTCTTCGTTGTGCTAATTGCCGGTCGGATCTCCCGAATCATCGCGAACCGTCGTTCGTTTGATACCCATGCGGATCGTTAATAACGACGGGAAGCGACCGAGCTGCGAACAAGCGCGGTTTCGCGTTCGATAGTCTTATCGATTAATCGTGTCTAGAGCCGCTCTCAGAAGCTCGTTTCGCGGCTACAATAACGCTCGAGTCCGAAGTTATCCAGCCCCCTGGAGGATCTCGATATTTCTCCGGCCGAATTTGCGGTTAAATTAATCCGTTTTAACAGGATTCCAAGGCAAGATAACGCTGCCTCTTGTAACAAGGTTCGCCGGTGGCGCGTTAAAGCCCTCGCGCAAAGTTTCGAGACTTTCGAGAGATGGATAACACGCGAGGTGAACGCGCGCGTTTATCGCTCGAATTTCGCAACTTTTCTTTCGACTTTTCTCGAATAACTTTTCTCTCGAGCCTCGTTTGTTGCGCGACGATCGCACGCTGTTTTACGTCCAATTTCCTACCTCATCGTTTATCCATCGAGCGTGAAGAACAAATCGGCGATATCGCCTTGTGATTATCGTTCCTCCGTTCAGAAAACGAGTGGGTGTCGTGAGTAAATTACCCGTCCAATCAGCTTTACGATTAATGTTTTATTGAATGTATATTTAGAATGCATTATTTACATTGATTCCATTTATTCCGACAACTAACGCGGTCGTCGCGAATGGATCTCACGCATTCGCCGCGATCGACGCTTCTCGAAAGAACGAAATAAAACGGGGGTCTCGACGCGATCAATTCGGGAAATCAGCCGTTTCGCTTCGAGTCCCCGTTTCAAACTTACTATCTGTGTATACATACATATGCGCATACCGCGCAACGAACATAACGTATACGCGTACACTGATTATACGTACAATTCACGTACCAAGAAAATAGTTTTCACTCGTCGTCACACCGGAAAGATACTAACTCGAAGAGTCACTGTCCTCTCACGAAGAGGTCCTATTACCAAGAGTGAAACGCGCGAGGTGTTAGATCAATTCCAGAAGGAAGGATAATTCGACCGCGCCCAAAAAGATCGCGAGAGGAGGATTCTGGCGTTACGATCGATATTCCTCGGAAAGTCCCGGTTACACTAAAACGATCGATTCGTTTTCACGCACCACGAGCGCGCTCTCCGTCGGATCGGCGTTACAGCTGGAAAGACGAGTCCCGAAGATCCGAGCGACCATTGGCGGACTCGTCCTTGCGGAAGAAGATGAACCGGGCTGCGGTGGCGCGGGCACGAACACCAACCATTCCCGTAAGTTCTACGGCGATTCACGTCGGATAAAGGCTGGTGAAACTCGGTATCCTCCAGCTGGCGGCCGCCAAGAGGGACACTAGAAAGTTGCTGGCCAAAATTGCTGGGCTAAGGTTCCTTCTGTCGCCTCCGTGCATGGCGGCCGGTTTCTCCTCCTCTGAAACAAGATTAGAAACTCTTATTCGATATCCGGATCCTTCTGGAGAGGGAGAAATAAAGAGTTTCATAGAGCAGGGGTAAAATACCCTCGAGGGCGACTACGACGCTTTAAACGAACACGACTGGACATTGGTCTTTCGCGCAACGTTCCACGCTGGTAGTCCGATCACGTAGCTAACGATCACGTCGAAAGTCTCGCGCGAGAAGATGCTCCCGTCAAATCTTACCCTCGAATTTCTATCGTCACGTCCATGTTTCCTCGCGATATTTCGTTCTCTTTCACGCCGAATCGAAAATGATTTTCGGGACTGATTGATTCCCTACCTTCGATCACGTGCACCATCACGTACGCCGACTTGGCGTTGCTCGGTGCGCAGGTGTAGTTCCCGCCGTGTGACGGCTTCGTTTTGTTGACCATTAGAATCGATCCACTCTTCGTGAGCTCGACTTTCACGCCTGGCTCCTCGTCGTAATTGATCATGTGACCCTGGCGGTACCAGAAGACGTACACGGGCGACTCCGCGGCCGCCATCAGTTGACACTCCAGCCGAAGGCTGGAGCCCTGTTTCACGTGCAAATCGGGCGCACCGGGTATGATCGAGTACGCTTCCGTAATTTTCAAGTGCACGAAGTTACGCTGCACCGGATGCGACGTAACCTGAAATTTTCACCGACTAATTAATTGGAGGAGGGAAGGAGGAAGAGTTCGAGGAGGAAAGTTGTGAGCAAGATACAAATATGGCAAACGACTTTGCAAATAAAGAGGATCTTTTGTCAAGACCGATGGTGCAGGATTCTTGTACAGAGTCCCTTATTATGGGAACGCGTGTACCTTCTTTTGTGTACGCGAGAAAAGAATCGCATAAAAGTCAGAGTAACGTAGTACCGTAAATTTAGAGGACGAGCACTGTTTTACGGTCAAACAAATGCAAACGATGCTATAACGTCGGGGTGGAACGTAGCCACGACAATAGAAGTCGCCTTTTTTACTACAGGTAGATGGAACGCCGGATATACCTGACACTCGTATATACCGGCATCCTGAAGAGTAACTGCTCGTATCTGAAGTGACCAATCGGTACTCGAATGCATCACGCCAAATCGATTGTCGATCGAGTGGGTACTCGTACCAACGGTTAGTAATCGTCTGCCTCTGTGCTTCACCCACGTGATCTGCAACATCAGACAACAAAGAGGCGAAATAAAACGGATGCGTCTAAGTGACGCGTATATTTTCTATTCGTTCGCGTCTCTTTTTCGTGGAACAAGGTTGAAAGGCGATCGACCGTGTTTCTCCGCAAAGAGAAACTAACGATAATTCAAAGAGGAAAACGCGTTGCGGCGAAACAGGCGTTAAAAGCATTTACGGCATTTACGGTAACAATGTATAGGAAACAGCGTGTATCATATCAGGCAACGAGAGAGGGGAGTAAGCCACGCTCGCATCCAATATCAATTACGAAGGCCATTAGTGTACCCTAATTTCAGGGTAATTTTCATTCCTGACCGTACTGACCACGAAACTTTACTCAATTTGTCCGGCACCCGTCGTCGCGTTGGCGGTCTCCCGTGTTTCGAAAAGTGTTCGCTTCTCCTGTTCCCGTATAATTTGTCACAATTCCCGCGAGGCCGTGTAATTAAGCAAGATCTTTCGCTTAACGTTCAAACGCGAACGATCCGTTGTCCTAAAATAACTGGCGCGGAGTTGAAAAGTTACCCCGTCGAACGGCTCTTTGCACGAACACCGGACGGAGAGGAAAAATGAGAAGCGTAAAATTGACTTTCAAACGGATTGGACAAACCTACCGAGTTACGAACAGTTCGCATTAAACTTGCGAAAGCTTGGGATACATATTACGAATGTATGTTACCTACTCTTCGTAATGCGGGAACCGGTAACGAGTTTCCCCGCGAAACAGACTCAACTCGACCGTAAATATCTGCAAAATATGATACGCATTTGCAAGCTCGCATTTGCGAGTTACGCTTTGACAACGCGGACACATTAGTGGCCGCTTTGATTAATTTAAAGACACCAACCATAATTAACCTTTCACTCGGAATTACGAATCAAACCAGTTCATTAACTAACCCGTTCGTTTTACCCGCTTTTTCGATATCCAAAATGTATACCAAAGATATCTTGAATCGTGTTTACACTCCAACTAGCTGACTCCTTCGAGACTCGAACTTCGAGATTGGAATAATCGGGGTTTCAATCAGGGCCAGACGATCGCTATCAATCGATCTGGCTTCAGTTTGAAGAGCCGCTTCGATGACCCGTTTTAATGCTTATCCCGCGCGCGTAATTACTGCGATTCCATCTAATGCGTTCGTAGGAAACCGGTTTCCAAGGATATGACACTGCGGGAATCAGCCAGTGCCGTAATCCGGGATGTTTCTTGTAATCCTGGATTCCGCCTGAAAAGGATCTATCTTCTCCGAACAGAGTGCACACGCGCCAATCCGATACTTTGCTCCAACTATTTTGCACAGGATTTGCACGACTAGCTGCGTTGCCGTATCGCGTCCATCCAATTAGCCACCGAATGAATCTACTTTTTCCACGTCAAAACAAATCTAATCTTCTTCGTTGTCTCGAACATCTTTTTCTACCTGCGAATTACCCGATACTTCATCGAGCTTCCAGCGAAACCCATTAAACCCACCGTAGGCAAGAAAATCTTTATCTAACTGCAATGTCTTTCAATGAGGAATTTCGGAGCTCATTACTTGTTTTCGACTTTGGGGAGTTAGCTCGAAACTCTCCGAATTTTGCCAAGCTAAAGCAAGTTCAAATCCTCGAATCTTATTTAAGGGCTGAAAAGACCTGAATTTGACAATTTATTTTGGACGAACGACAAACGGAAATTTCTGTTCAGAGGGTTTATTGAACTATGACAAAATAATTTTTTATTGTCGTTTTCGTGCAAAATCGGAAGCTTTTGTAAAAACAAAACTAGATAAAAATCCTAGAGTGGTTGTACGCCTTAAAAATTTCTACCGCAATTGCTGGAAACTCTAAATTTGAAGATAAATTTAATAAGAGATGTGTGGGAGTATTTTTCCGAAGCAATGTTCGACAATGAACGTACAATGTACTTGGAGAATTCCGGCTTCACCAATACCGATGAAAACTTAATTGGAAACGACTATCCGCAAGCATCTAGTAGCCTCCTCCATTCTTAATCTCTCGAATGGGAATTACCGTGAGCCGTTCGAGGATATCCTTTCTGCGATCAGCGGATAACGTTATGGTCACGTTCCTTATCTCGGCGAAATCTTAACAAACTGCTTCATTGAGGTAAAAGACTGTTCTAAAGAGCCATTCTTGTTAGTGGAGTATCTCCGAAATTCATCCGGCATTGAATTATATCCCCCCATTATGCAAACACTTTTCGGATAAATGGAGATCCATTTTTATTGGATATACGGATAATGAACGATTCGATACGCGTGCAGATTATTGCCGTTTTAATATTTGTTTGCATCGATGATTATATTTTCAATTTGAAATTTAATAAATTGCCTACAAACAGAGTCGGTAATGATTTAACTCGAATATCGCGATTCTAGCGTGAAATGAAACCGTTCATTCAATTACATCGAAACGATTATCATCGCGGTACCACGTACGCTGCACATAATTCGTCGAGCACATCAAAAGTTCATTCAGTTATCAGAGAAACGGTTTCGAAAGTATTTCCGTAATGAGGAAAGTTTCTCCCGCTGAGAAATCACACACGAACCATGTGCTGCTCGTATTACGATCATCGTAATTTCACCGGTAAGGGAGAACGTTCAAAACGCGAGGGTTAGCGCGCTATGAAAATATTATACTAACCATCATATTACCCTGTTCCGGAAATCGTGGAAATTTCTATCATCCTTACGCGTTTGCGACGAAGGAACGAAATTATAAAGCGGAGGAAACACAACAATTTTTTAAAGTATTTATTGCGCGTAACATACGGAAGAGCGAGTTTAATGAATATTTGTTGAAGAGTATATCCATAAAGCGGTCCTCGCAAAGTGCTGGTCGAAAGAAAATATTTACCCCGAAGAAACGTTTCCCGTATTTACCAGAACTACACCGAGTTATTTTATAACCTCCCGTCTACCTTTTTCCTTCGCGAACAATTGCTGACATACATCTTCCTTTCTGCTTTTTAATCCCGCGTTTAATTCGCGACCAATGTCTTACGTTCTATTTGGACATTGTCAGGATTACGCTGACAAGGTGAAACGCGAAGATATCGTAACGGCAGCCGACAGTTATGATCTTTACTGCACATGGTTCAGCACTTAACGCGTGATTTACCTCCATTGACGTTGCGCCGACCTCTCGTTTCGCGGTTTTCCCGTAAATCGGTGGCTTTAACTGTATACTGAATGGGTAACGACAGATTTATGGAACGATAAAAGTTCCTTTTGCATGCAGCTAAAACTGACACTTGGCAACCGTGACTTCAATCCTTTCCGATATGTCAGCTTCCGAAACTGTTCCAATTTCACCCCTCCCGAATTTTCCAATATTTTGCGACTTGAAAGCTCTTTAATTTTTTAAATTTAATCAACCCTACTTTAATTGTCCCGTAAATTCATAAACCGAGTATAATTGTATGAGAAATTCTTTATAATCTCAACACTTTGTAAAGCAAACTCCCCGACAAAATAGTAGAGAAATAATGGCCTCAGAAGTCTATGAGCAGTTTTCACGGCGAATTCCGCACACAAAATAAAGGACGGTAATAAAGAACTTTTAATCAATATTTATGTGCAGCCGTATAGTGCAGTCGAAACAGAACGTTCATTTAAACTGCCGTCTATATTTTATTGAAAAATAATTCCATTTGTTAACGAATGATTTTAAACGAAAAAGTGATGAACAAATATAAACGGAAAGTAACAAACAAATTTAATAAAAATTTACTCGTATTTAACCGTTGTGCATTTCGTGCGTATTTCAATTAAAACTCGCGAAGAATTTTTGCTGCAAATTGAATAACGAAGATCGATATTCCTGATAAACGAAGTATTCAAAACTGTACGTCTTGTAGCCGCATAAGGACATCGTTTTTAAAGCGTCTATCCGGTAAATCTGTTTCAGTAAAAAGAAAAGTCGGAAAAAGGCACCCGCCGTTGCGATGAAAACGAAGCATTGTTCGGACGATTTAATAAATGAGCTTTATTTCATTATGCTTGGAAGGTTTGTTGCGAAAACAGGCCAGCCCCGGAGTAGTTCGGAAAAAGATCTCAAACTTTACTGGATAACGAATTAAGCTCCGAGCGTGGAGTTTCCGCGTGTTCTCTCAAACGCGAATGGTAGTTCTCTGGAACAACATTAATCAACGTTACTTTGACCGGAACCCACTTAAGGCGCCTGTTCCTGGAAATTCCCTTCGGAAATCCGCCCATGGATTTCTCGTGATCAAGCAAATTATTTCCTACACGTAGCCTCGGGATGTTGTGCTAGACAGACGTATGGATAATGCCTGTCAACCCATTTACTGAGCTCCATAATCGATACCGTTCCGCGAAATAATTCAACGAATCCCCAACTTCCGACTCTGAGATCTAACTTTCTTACAGTTTCATTTTTTTCCTTCTTGTTATTGCAGAATCTCCGTCGACATTGGTTCCACTCGACGCGAATCGACTTTCGAAATTGTGTTTTACAGACAATCCAGAGCTTCCTGTTCTTCCGCAGTTTCTTATTGTGACGTACATCGACGCAAGTTGCTCGCAATTTCGCCAACTTATATTCTTCTACCTGTGACAATTCTGGATGTTTTCAGACTTTGGATATTTAAGTTTTCGAACTTTCATGCTTATCACAATTAACCCCTTGCATGATCAGGTGCAGAATGTCAGTTTGATATCATGCAAATAGATGCTCAAATCGTTGGTTGATTACCATATCTACTTGCAGTGGACAAAATAGGACGACTGATGTATTTGTGTATATCGTATAATATAACAAGATATACTTTTGCAAATTCTATGTATTAGATATTTCTTCTAAAGTATGCATATAGAATTGCAAGTCTGTATGCACAAAAGCAATTATAGAAAATAATGTAAATACGTTTTGATTTTAGTGGGACAAAGTGATAGGACTTTATTTAAAAAAAATACGATTATTTGATCAAAAATATCTTAAATATTAAATATTAAACGTTGCGTACAACAGACTTGCAATTCTATAGGCACACTTTAGAGGATATATCTAATACATAAGGCTTGTAAAATGTATATATATCTTGTTATATTAAACGATACAAACAAATACATCAATCGTCCTATTTTGTCCGGCACTGTAGGTACAGATTTCGAATGGTTCCAAGAATGCGAAGTGTCAGGTAATTTTTATGGGATGTAAAAGAAGAAAAACAGAGACGGTTATATAAGATTTTTTCGAAATTGATATTTCGTAGCCTGAAGCGCGTCCGATTTCTCCCTTCAACAGCCCGCCAGTTTCGTTCTTTTCAACCTTTCTCCGTGGCCTCTTTCGTTCGCCCTCTAAAGCAACACCCCTTGTTTCTGTGTCTCCTCGTACACAAGACACGGATGAATTCATCTTTTATTCATGTTCCTCGTCGCGGTGGAATCCAGCGACGGTATACTCGCTTTCTGACGGTGGACAGAGTGTTTTACATAAGTGGCCATAGGTACCTCCACCGACTGGCTTTCTTCCTAAGGTACTTTCCGCGATGAGAGTGCCTCGCGTTCTTAATGCATAATACGGTGGCCAATAATACGACCGTACAGCCGAAAGAAAATGGACGGAATCGATGATGCGTTCGATCCGGCCATATAGCCGTGGATGTTTCGCGTCATCGACGTTCCACTCCTCCATTATCGAGAAACGCTTCATTTTTCCGTCCTCCCGGGCTATCTTGTCCGCCATATTTTCGATCCCGATATATGTGACACGGTTTGAATTCAATATTATCATTCTTGTTTACGGGTACCTTTCGTAACTGTCTGTAGGGAAGATCAGAAGCTCTCGAAGAATGGGGAGAGTCGTTTATTCGAAACGGCAATCTTGCAATTGCTATTATTCTTTCCTTCCAGCTTGAAAGACTACCAATACGGAATGGGACTTCGGCCTGTAAGTAGATCACGATTTTCCGCTGTTCCCTAGCGGGACAGTTGAAGAGTAAAGAATTCAGCTGTTCTGAAATTCTCATAAATAACCTCCCTCTCGAACAGTATCAACATTGCTTTCCAACTTTATCTTATTCCCATACGTTACAAATTTCGAGGACTCAAGCTTTGAAAATTGGTAAGTTTGCAAAATTATATAGTTTGTTCGAAATACCCTTGCATTAAATTTTGGAAGGCTTATTATAAATATAGGTATGTCGAATAAAAATTCGTGGAAAATCCGCTCGACCTGATCTGTTCTATAAAGAAATCGTTCGTCGCCGCGATGTCGAGTGGAATTCGATTCCGATTCCGACATCTGGCTTTAGTCGCCACGGGTATCGAAAGAGACTTTCCTGCTTCTCTCGAGGCTCCGTGTACACAACCTAGATTTTCTGTCGTTCCTTCGTTCCCCTTTTTTTCCCCTCTTCTCCCTCTATTTCTCAAGAAAACTTGAACAGAGCACCTGCTACGGTATCGGTTTAACGTTGGAACCTCGTAAAATATTCTGAAATATTCCTGCGCGTCGAAAACTGGGGACGAAGGGAATACGATCGGAAAAAGAAAGCATCGGAAGCACGTAAAACGAGGAGGGAAAAGAGGAGGTCGGTTGTAGCCACTGGGAAGAAATATATGATTCAAAATTCGAATCAATCGAATGGTTCGCGTTACCCGATATCCATCACGTATATTCCCGTCCGTAAATCATCGAGCACACGTTAGTCTCCAGTTATACAATCGAAATAACACAATAAATATCCGCAGTATCGAGCCATCGTTTATTAAACCCTTATAACGAACGCAATGTCGAAACACCTAATTATATTGGAAATTGCATTTTCAACTTTTTAATTACTCCATAAATACACGAGAGAATCATTTGCGGCAGCGAGCGAGCAATGAAAAGCTATTTATAAAATCGAATGGTTTTTCAGGGTTTCGGGACGCTTAATGTGATTCATCGATTTAAAGAATTTCACGGGCAATCCGCAAAAGGAGAAATATATAAGGGCGAGAAAGAAGGGTGAAAGAATCTCGGTAGGTCGAGGGTGGTGGAAGGCAATTTGTCTAAAAGTTCAGGAAGGCAGAAAGAAAATTAGCGAGAACTGTGGCCGAGCTATTTGTTATCGAGGTGGCAATAATGCTTTCCGGCGCCGTTCCTAGAATTTTCACCCTCGACGATAATTAAACTTAATAGCGTTGCGGTAACGTCGCGATCCGAAAAATTTACCAACCGCACTGCGGAGTTTATGAAATTGATTATCAATTGCAGTCAGAGATACAACGAGTGTTTTTGCCCTTCAACCGTTAACATTTATGCTTTCCGATTAATTAAACGTGATCAAAATATAATTTGGAAGCCACTTAAAAACGCTGCTCTGATCGCAATTCGATTGAAACTTGCAAAGAAATTAAATTTACAACACCCCGGAAAGAACCGCTAAAATAGATTGAAACTTTAAGGGAATCAGCTCAGCCATGTTTTTCGCTGTAATTTATTGAAACTTCGCTTTGTTCTTCTTGATGTTTGCTTTCCCCGACTTGATCTACGTGAACGGTTTACTTCAGAAGACAAGCTGCACCCTTTCATTTCTCTTTTAGACTGCTCTTGCGGCTTTATTCCAGGAAAGCAAAAGGGGCTGTTAGACCGGAAAATGCATTTTTATCGAAACTGAAATGGTAATGAAACGGTAGCTTCAAATAGTATCGTATACTCGAAATCGTCCGGTTTGGTCGATTTTTAAATACAGAAAACCAATTATATATGTTACGGTTTTATTCGGGCTCTTTTTTCCGAACGCATTGCACCCTCCGGCGAACGAAAATTAAATGAAAATCACTTGACGCATTGAACGGAAACGGAAATTGAACGATCGCAAATATGGAAAGAGCGATAGGAAAAAGTGTGGCAATTTGTAAAAATGGGAACAGAATAAATGCATGAACCTTATTGGATATCTAATGGAATAAACGACGTATAGCTGTTATAAATATTTTCTTACGCATATTGCATCGTAACGATATATTTCCAGTGGCACGGAGTTATGGTAAAAATACAAATTGTATCGTACAGAAAAAGAGAACTTACCGCTCTGGAGCTGTCCTAGATTCCATAAAAAGAGAACAACGTGATCATTTTTAGTAAGGCGGAAAAAACTGTACGCGTTAAGGGGTTGAGCCCGTCAAACCCCGGATAATCTCCGACGCGGTTTTTTCCGTGGTTAAAATTCGGTCGGTGTTTTCATTTTTCTCCCCCGCTGTTTTTCCTACGTTTGAATGTATTCGGAAATTCGTGCACCGATTAAAATATCCGCGGCTGAAAAACGGACGGCGTAGCAGCCTCTGGGCGGTGTCGCGTATCGGCATGAAACTAATTTCAAGCCTGCATGAATTACATCGCGGCAAAACGGGTCGCGTATCTTGGAAATACTTTTCTGGGTCAATCGCCTACGACCTAACCCGTGTTACGTAATGACATTTACGGTTCCAGCTCCAGGATCGGTGATTTTACAGGGTAGATTCGCGGTGCTGCCGCTTTGAGCGAGGACTTCCCTGACGGGCCCCTCGATGACATCTTCGCCCTTGTCCTCCGATCCCTTCAACTCTACCTCGTTCCCGCTGCTTAACGATCGCTGGTGCTCCGCCTGGCTGCCTGCAAAATAAATTCATAGAAACTGATTAGACATTAACAGAACAATTAAACATTTAACCCTTTGTGACTCTCCCTCACCATTTTATTTAATACAATAATTTGAAATAAGCATTTTTTAACTGATTCTATAATACGACACGTGTGATGTGTAAACATAGTGAAACAAACAATAGTGGAAATTATTAGTAGAGAAATAATAACCTCAAAGGAATTCATTTAACTTTTTAACTTAAGTTTAAAAGTTGCTGTTTGCAATTACCTTCAAGTGCAAAGAGTTAATTAATTTTTTGAAGGAAATTAAAAATTAACTGACTGAAAATTAAACGAACATTCACTTCAAAGAACGACTATAATCATTAACCGGTTACACAAAAAATACGGAATCCATAAATTCCTACAAGTTCTGTCAGAGTTTCTTTTTCAGATTTAATCTGCAACGAATTTTATTCTTAAATCTGCTTCGTAAGTTTTAAATACACGGATTACTTGCAATGGACGTCGATATATCCTCTTTCAAATAATAGTTGCGGACGTTGTCAATTATGTCCACGGAAATACTTTTCGGATTGACATGCAAAGAAGAATGGAAGAATAATGTACGTGCTATTTCCAAACGCTGAATCTCCCGTGACACAAATCGGCTTAAATGACCGATTAAATTTGGAATTTAATTTCCTGTCGACCGAAGCCGGGAAGATTCATTTAAGGAACATTTCGTAACCTATTCAGAAACTCGGGGTGGATTTTTCGGGAAGCTAGCAGAGCTCGCGAAGCCCGGTAAACTCGAAGGCCGAACGAAACTACGATTTACCGAGATTAAGGACAGTTTTCACTTGGCTGGAAAACGTACAATAGCATCGGCGATAGTGGGCTCGAACGGAAAGTGAAATTCTCTCTTGCTCCAAGATTAACGCCGTAGCAACAATAACGCGTAACCCCGGTGCAGCGTAAGTGGCTTAAGCGAATAACTTAGTCGCGACAATTACGAAGCATCGTTCTCGACGTTTGCAATTCCCTCGCTATTACGAATCTACTGGCTTTTCGTAGAAATTCACTTCGAAAGCGCTTACCCGTGCGCCACTTCCACCCCCGTACTTACACAACACGTTTCGCTGAGATTTATTTATTTATTTATTATACGGGATAATCTCCCGTGCGTCATTCGCGTATGTGAAGCGACAAAGACATTAAAATACGGACGATGGTTTTTAACTGGTGCAGCTGGGTCACCGCTGCTTTAATTAAGCGATGGAAAATATTCTTCGGCTTAGCGGGGAATTAAAATAGAGAAATATTGAAACAACGATATAATGGACTTGAAATGATACCGAGTATAATTTTCCCGGCACGCGCCTCGAATTAAATATTTATTAGGGCTTTCCGGTACATTTTCACGCGAATTTTCTGTTTCAATAAAATAGTTTCATTAGAACGAGATGCGTGACTCTGCCGCCACATAATAAGATTCGGACGCATGGCCGTTGTGTAACGAGCCTGTATTTAGCTGGCGCTCTTGAGTCGTGTACACGACGAAAACGTCGGCAATTAGCACTCGTTAGCCTGCTCGAGGCCCGTTCGACGGTTCGTTAAACCTGACCCGTTTTCCTGAACTCGCGAATCGTCCTGCTCGCAGATATTCCGCGTCACGTGGCGAGCTTGGAAGTCGCATGCGGACGCGGAAACGACGCGCGTGCACGCGATCGTAGATCGACCAACGTGGCGGTTTTCTTGCCGGTTTCTGTACCGACAGTTTGGCCCAGATTCGCCCGGTCCTTTAGCGATTTACTACGTTTTTACCGTGTAATTTTCCCGGGTCGTAAGTCACAAACGCGCTCGTAATTGAAACGATACGTTCTGTCCGACTCACGCGTTTCGATCCTCCGTATACTTTTTAATCAACGAATGGAAGACCCTTTGACTGTTCGCTAAGAATCCAATTTGATTAATCGGAACGATAGCAATGAAATCAAACTCCCTTTTTGACGCGAACGTTTTGTTAGAGCCGGTATTTATTTGCGCGAATAAAATAGTCCAACTAAATTCTATTTATTTGCAGTTATTTGTACTGCTATCTATTTGTATTAAATTCGGTTTTCGACCGGCGACAAAGCGCTATTTCACACGGGCGAGCGATATAGCGTGCTCCATCGCGTTACGAGGCTCTCGTAACTAGAAGCGCTTTTCAGTTTGGCATTATCGCCTTTTTATGAGCTACATAGCGATAACGACGGAGTACCAGCATGTGGGAGGTGCTACGTATTTTGTCGCGGTACGTGTGAACGGACAATGCGCGAGGCTCGATAAACGTCTCGTGCTTCCGCCATTTTATTCGCTAAGAAAACGTCCCCGAAACCTGGAAGTCATTGTCGCTATCGATTTTTACGCTGCATTAGGAAATGACTGCGTTTTCTTTCCGAGAAAAGGTTCGCTGCCTTCTTTTAGAGCTGGAGACAAGTTTTTCTTGTCTAGAAAACAAAAGATTTCCTCCTTTCGTCCAACGATAGTGTAACTTTTGATTAAAAAACTCGGAGTGACTTTTCGTCGAAGTTTGGAGCCCGTGATTGATGAGGACGCATTTAGAAATTAATCGTACCGTATTCTTTCGGAAATCTTGACGTTAATTGAAGAAACGATGTGTCGATTTGTCGTGCGTTTATTTAATACGTCGATGAAGCACAATGATTCCAGATAGTATTGGCTGTTATTTATAGCCGGCGATATCGAAGAACGTACGCGTTCGAGAATCGAGTTTATGGTGACCAGCCTCGAATGCATCGACGATAACGTATCACTGCATCGCACAACGATACCCGGCAACCGTAGCATTTTACGAGCTTTAAATCTTTGAAAAGTTCCTCCGCCGTTGATACAACTTCTCGCAGCTTATGCCAAAAATCGTGCCCGTGTTTCGCGAGCAAAGAGCTGTGCAAAGAGCGAAAGAATTACGGGCACTGAAAAATTCATCGTTCGTCGGACAAGTTTGAACGGTTCCAAGTTTCTTAGTAAGGAGAATATAAATAATTGATAACGGCGATAACGAGATATGGAACCAGGACAAAATCGACGCTGCAAATCGAATCACCGATGTAATATTAATTTCGGCTTGTTTTGCAGATTAGCGAATACTTCGTTAAACTTTCCAGTAAAATGTGAGAAGAACTTTATTAAACACCTAACATTTTTGATGGAATATTGCGATGGAAGATAAACAAATTATCTTAAGAATCGATGACTGACAAATTAAAGGTTTTGTTCCAACGGTTCCCTTTAGAAAGTTTCGAGCGTTAACGAGCCGAAAGTTTTTGCGGTCATTGAGAACACGATAACGGATATTACTTGTCAGCCATCACCCAGCACGAATTAAGTGTTTTCTGTGTCAGCCTGATAACGACGAAACACGAATACGGAAGAGCTTCCGTCGTCGGTGTTCTTTCTATTTGACCATGAGTTTACCTATCCTAAAACCACTATCTAAAACAGTTTCTGAAACTGAAACGTTGAAATTTCCCGAATGCACTTGAATTTCCTTTTAATCGACTCAGCGAATTTCAAGTGTAATTTGTGGAACTTACCGGTGAAATGAAGATGTATTTCCAGGAAAATGCCCGCAAGAATCAGCAACGTTCTCATGGTGATAATTAATCTGGTACGTCGTTATTTCAGACGTTCATCGTAGATGTCTGTAACAGAAGAAATACAAACTTGAAATTCTCGTAAAAATGTAATTTGTTAAGTTTCAATTACGTAATTGAAGCGTTATGCTTTCGATAGGTTGATCCACGATATCGACGCAACGGGAATAAAAATGGAGAAACGTATCTTGGCGGCAGATCGAATAGCATAGGTGAATTGGTGGCGTAAAAATAAGATGGTTCTTGTTCCCTGACACACGACCTTCTCTGCAATCGATATAGCTTTAAGTAGGGGGCTATGACCCTTAGACCTTCCTCATTCAACTCCAACCTTTCGCTATAAGTGGCCCACCTTTCTCGAGTATTTTCGACAAGAGAAAGGAGAACGGAAAAATGGATCACAAAAGCTCACGGACAAAAGATTCCGAACATGCTTCGCGTGTTCCGCGATACATCGAGTTTCAAATATTTCTCTTACCCGCAATGTTTCCTGTAACTTCCAATCGTTTCGAAGTACTTACCTTCTGAGGGGATCAACGACTTGGACCATTTGTAGGCACGAGTAATTTAAATTCACTTAATTGTACAAACTTTTGAATTTACAAAAAAAAAGAAACTAAACTATAATGTTGAAACAAATTCATATAGGCGCGCAATGTAAAATAGTAGTTTATCAAGGCACACAGTGGCCCGACAATTCTACACACAACCAACGCTTTCGAGAGTCCTTTGTCAATCTGCGCTCTTTATATGAATTTCGCACTCTTTGAATATCAGTATCCGCTGATAGCGGATATCCACTAGCAATGCCTACCAACGTAATCTATTTGCGACTAAGCATTTGTCTCTTAATTGCGAAGCAAAATCCACTCGTCGCGGAATATTGTAAACGTCCTCCGTAAAATATACACGGAATAAAGTAGAGCTTGAAATAATAAAATTGTAACGTCGGGAACATTCCGTTATCCGGCCGCAAAGGGTTAATATATTCCTTTGAAACGATCGAATCGATACGACGAGAATTTACGATTCCCTTTCACCCCGACATTTTCTCGATATTTCATAGCGCGTTGTAAAGATTCGTATAATGCACGGTTAATCGTTAATTTATCGTTTTTCGTTAACATCGATGTAAAAACGTAACCGCGTTTTATCGCGAAAATTTAATCGTTGCGGCAAAAAGGAGGACAGAAAATTCATTGCGACGAATAGCTGATGCAACAGCTCGTTGGAGTAGATTCGAGACTCGCAACGCTAACGCGTTGTACACGTTCATCGAGTTAACGCGAAATTAATTGTACAAGCGTCCCTGCTAACGCACGCACGCATAGTCAACAGATCTACAAAGACTCGTTACATTTCCATGCGAAAAAAAACTGGACGAACAGTACTCGCAGGTGCGCTGCATCGGAATTCGACCTCGATTTATCACCTATGTCAGGCACGTTCAACCTTCGGTTTATATCGAGTTTTCGTTTGGTTCTCGATTTTGTCCTACACCCGAAAAGCTTTTTTTATCCTGCGACGTTTCCTTCTTTTTCCGAACGTTCGAAAGTTACAACCGCGTCGAATTTCATCGGTGTACGCGACGGCTAAACAGATTTTTAATGGCGAATATCCTTTCCAGCGGGAATACTCGTCCAATAAAATAACACCGTGACTAAAGGAAAAATAACAAAATATTGCCGGTTTATCCGCTGTTGCATCATAGCCGTATTTGTTTTTTAACGAAACTGCGTTCCTCTTTCAATTTGTTTACACGTCCGCTGGTTCGAACTTTTCTAAACCATGGGTACAATATTCCCCGAGATTTTTCTGTCGTACGAATAAATGAAAATTTATTTTTCTGCACGAATTAATGAAGTAATTATGTCGCCACGTCGAATCGATAAGCATTCCAAATAACGTTTCGCCTCTCGAAAAGCAGCATCGCCCAATTCCGCCGCGAATCGATAAACTAGGTAGTCGCGATGTAATTCATTTTCAGCTAAAATTCGCTGTATACAGCTCACAATGGGTTCGCCCGTCAACCGTAGTGGACTGCAAAATGGAACGGGAGGAAGGAACGTGGTCCATGGTAATGATTCGAGTCATACGGTTTCATGGCGATAGCCAGCGAGCTTATTTACATACTGATACGAGCATCGTCGCGAAACTTTGTGTAGTCAGCGACGGTATCCTTGCAGAATACTCTCGGCTTAAATTGTGCGTGTACAAAATATGCGAAACGAGAGGTGGGATGATAACGAATGTTAGGGAGGCGCGTGGGGCGAAACGAGGGTCTGGATTACGGCGTAAAGATATAAAGCCAATTCCAGGTTAAACAACCCTCCTCCGATTATTCCCATAATTTAAATAACATACATATTTATACTTGTATCAGATCCAAAATTGATCCTACATTTTTATAATAGCGAAACAAAGTGTTCGAAATAACAAGAGACATTAGGTAACAGTCTAAATGAATACATGGGAGAGTCGGTTTAGCCGGAATACACGGTGTTCCTTTGTTAACCAACGACTGCTTATTTGCCAGCTACCTTCGTGCACTCTGGAACTTGGACCACGTAAATGAAACAAGTTCACTCGAAGGTAAACAGGCAACCCCGGTCGGCCATTTTCATCCGACTGACTGACGACCGCGAATTCTATTCCGAGCGAACATCGAAACTCGTATGTTAATGCTTATTTGCCTTGCGACATTTCCATCCTCTTTACGGCGGCGCGAAAAGCGTTCAACTATGAGTAGAACAGTTTATACAACGAGTTGTAACATTATTTGGCTCGCGTGAAACTACACTGCGATTACTCTTCGGAAAGTATCGTGTCACGGACTGAAACGGTGCCGATCGCGTGGATACGAGATTGCGATCGATTATTAAAAGCTTTTCGAATTCGCTTTTGTTCGTGCGAAAAGACGATTACATCAAAATTTATACCTGCAGAAAATGTTCCATATGTGCTGAAATTTTATTGGTAATTTGAACAGGTTGAGGAGTCTGTCAGTGACAGGCCCGATTGCGGTAGATGCAAAGTGACGTTCAAACACTAGAATCGCGAACCTATACGGGAAATTAGGTTACGTTTCAAAATGCATTTGCGAAGAGACTTTTATTCGCGAAGATTGCATCGTAAAGTCCAATCGCGTTATAAATCTCGCGCAACAATTGTTTGTATGGAAAGTACGCTGATAAACATTGACATACGGCAAAACATTTCGCAGAATACTGTTCGCACAAATTTCATTCCCGTCGTAAACGTATCGCCAGGAACGTTTAATATTTTGCGTCGCGATTTTTACGTTTGCATACATAACGTAAATAAATGCATAAATGTTAAAGGTTTTTACTAACATTCGAAACAAGTACAAAGAGGAAATTGAATTAAATAACGTTTGCGCGTCGCTTGCGGAAAAATATGGAAATAAAATTGTAGTTTTCCTCGGAAATCGCCGAATTTGTCCTCTTTTTGCAGCGAGTCACAAGTGTCGATCGATCTACCGATTAATCTGTTGAAACCTTTGGAGCTACCGTCATCGGTTAGGTGGGATTACCTTAATCTCTTGTCCACCCCCAAACGGAGATCCGTATAGTTTTTGTGCGGTTTCCGTGCATTGACAGTATGTTCGCGCTATAGTTACCGCGTCTTCTTTCACGCGGTCTTTTCATCCAGAAATTTTCTGAATCATATTTCTCACGAAACTTTTCTGTGAGTTCCAGCGTTACGTTATATACGGAGAGGACACTCTAGAAATTCTAAGACATGTTCATTACGATTAGATCAAATTCCAGTTGAGGTCAGCTGTAAATTTTAAGCTTGCAGTGTAAGGAGTTTTTAGTAAATTTATGTTCGTATGCTGGGACTGCTAATGGAATCAGTAATCACCTTCCAACATTTAAAGTACGCCGGCTAACGCGTTTTCCCTGTAAATGTCTTCCTAATAAGCAGCACTATAAGACGCTAATTTCCTAAGAAAATTGCAGTCCGATGGTAAAAACTATTTTCTGCTCCCTTATTTTGTGAAATGTTTTCTGAGAAAATACAGCGGTTTCATGGAACGGTCGACTACGCAACAATGGCGCGGAAAATAAAGGAAACGAGTGACTTCGGCCCACTCGCAGTAAATCAGAAGCGTGTCTTTTAATCGAAATAGACCCAAGAAGTAAACTATGTAGCCAACCGTTAATCAAGAGTTTATCGATGGTAAGCGAAGGAACTAAGTAAACCTGACAGAAAAGACCATTAATCCCTACTTGATGAACTCTCTAGTCACTTTTCGCGACTTTTGAATTGGAGAACTTTCCGACGGTTCGTCTTTCGTGATTAAACGGACTTCGAATCAAAGACTTTCTTTCTTATTTGTTCGTGTTGTCGCGGACAATCGCGAACGCGTGATATTCGACCGAATTGCATAAATAGAACGGTTGGAGCTGTTTCGAACTGGATCACCAAGTTTCTTAATTCGGGAAAGTGTAGAAAATTCAATTACGATTTAAATTCTTTCGCCAGTTCCGACACTCCAATACAGATTTCTCGATAACCGATGAATCGAAACTGGAACGAGGCATGGAATAATCATGAACTTATAAAACCGATTAATCCACGGACATTGTCCGACTTAAAAATTTAGGTTAATTTTATTCTAAGATGCATTTTCCATGAAAAAGATCTTTGCATTAATAAACAGACTTCTCAGATATTTTTCGGAATTGTCAAATTTTTACGAAGACTTTGCTTATGAAAGAGACGCTGCAGCTTCGGTGCGGAATTAAGATTAGAAGATAAATAATCGCGCCATTACCCGGGTTTAGATGCACGAATTAACCCAGAAAGTCAAGCAGCGGACCAACGACGAAATTGAAACGATCGTAACTCCGGAGGAAGCAATTTCTTCGCAATCGTTCGTTCCATTCTTCGGTAAGCACATAGCGTTGCGACCACTAGAGTCCCGCTGCATTGCCTTCCTTTACATCCGACCAACGTTCAAAAGAATATTCGTCTTCCTGTGTACGGGAACGACCGGTCGTCTACGTAGAATTCCCTTTGCCATAAGAGACTCGTGCACCGAGGAATTTGTTTCCAACTGCGCTTGGAACCGCAACACAATGAGAACGATCGCAGATATCGGTCAAGCTATTTGAAACGGGGAAAACTTTGCGACTCTCGTAGCCAACGCGAAACAACGATTTGCCGATTTCACGGCCGAATTTTCCTCGAATCATTAACTTATCGATCGAAAGGGCGAAACTCGCTTTGCACCTTTGAGATCGCTTTATTAAGTCGCGTTGTTGAAAATAAGCGTTCCAAGGATCAACTAAATCCGCGGAAAATTATCGAGTATTTTTACTGCGTTATTGAGCTACTGCTGTGAAAACGCATTAGCCTACTTTCGAAGTTTAAGTAAAATTTAATGTCAGAACTCGCGATCACGGGAACAGAAATTGTTGCTCCGTATGCAAATCTTTTCCGTGAAATTACAGCGTGGACGGATCCCCTAGACACTCGTCGCTTAAACGAGCCTCGAAAAACCCTGTAATCGACTTAAAGGATTGAATGAATTAAATTAAACGATTTAATTAGCGCGGAATGAGTATATTTTAAACAGGCACTTTCTCATTTCGGGATAAATGTAAAACCACGATTCGAGGTCGCGACTTCAAACGAGAATATTTTGCTACCTATTCAGGGCTTTCGCTTTTATCCGGATTCTTTGGGAAACGGTTTGTTCTCATCCTTTTCGAAAATGAAAACGTGCCGACGTGGGGTGTTTGCGATACGCGAATGGAATTCGTGCGAACGATAATCCAACACGAGACTTCCTGGCTCACATTCTACGACTCCGGAAACACCTCAGTGGTATACGTCGAAACGTCTCGTACGTCGAGGCGTGTAGGAAATGAGAGGTGTCGTAACTTCCGTTTCAATGACAAAAATTCTCCAAGATATTTTATTGAAGAGTCGCGAGCGAAATCTTTCGATTTAATACCTTAACTTTCTAAAACTACATTGCTGAGTCATAAAATTTGAACTTTTATATTTCGAACACACCAGTTTGCAGCGGATGATTAATGACGAGTCAGACACATCGACCGATATTTGCAAAACTTTCATCTAATCGTTATATGTACCATCATTTTCCGTGGAAACACGTGAGCACGTCATTAGCGATATTACGTCCGGAGCTTCCCGTCCGCTGGGACCTGTTCGCGAAAAATGTTGCAGGAATTTTCTAGGAGATCCGCCAATTACGACGGCTGACATGTTGACAACAGATGGTACACGGCAATCGAATCATCGTGTTTAGAAAATAGCCAAGTTAATTTACGACGTTAAAAGTATTAAAAGTGTCTCATTATTCGCGTTATAAATACAGCAAGTTTAAATGTCGTTTAAGATTACTCTTACCACTTGTTCGTTAAGTTTAAAGGAACTACGATCGATGTCCCAGCCGAGCAAGGCCGTCTCCCGTTTCAAAATCCGAAGCTAACTAGCTCGATAAAATTACACGTTTCGTCGTTGTCGTTATTTTACAACGGTTTTTCTTCTCGGAGTTCCAATTAACTGTACGATTCATGGCCGTATATCTGCGCGACAAAAGTTTCAATCTTTTCTGATTATAAATCCGCGAAACAGGAAGCGTTGCTCGTAAGAGATTCTACCAAAGGAAGTAATTTAATTTTCATCGCGTCCGAAGCGGAGCGTATAACGTAGCCGAAATCCAGACGCTGCACCGCGTTCCAAACAGTTTCGCCAAGTTAAATCCTGCACTCGATTCGCTTTGAGAACAGCGGTGAGTCGCGAAATAAGTAAATTTCTGGAATAACGTTAACCGTTATCCGGCGGATCGAGAGCCGGGTTAACCGGTCGGGTGGGGGCGTAAGCAAAGGGGTTCGTTTTAATAAGGTGCAAGAGGGATAAATTTAAGCGGCGACGAGTTTACACGAGAGGCCAGGTACACACGACGCGCCAGCCTAATGAAATTCATCCGTGCGACGGATTCTGCTTTATGACATCGTAAAATTGTTATTAACAGATACGACTTTACACATAACGGCGACACCTGCGTTAAACCCCATTGGGAGCCATCTTCGCATACCATTAAAACGAACCCCTCGTCTTTGCCCATTACGAACCGACACGTCGTGGCAATGCTGCAAACTCGACACCTACCTCGCTGTTGCATTCACTTCGGTTTAACTTGTACCAGTTAAATTAACGAAACTGCCGGTTACTTAGTGCTGCACGAAACCACTTGCTATTTTGTTCAATTGAAGCGTGCAAAGTGCAGATATTATTACCAACACCCTAATGGAGTCCTATTAATTATACTCATTGTCATTTCCACATTTATTTGCATTAAACTGGTCGCAAAAGTTCTGAAATACTAACACAAACGTTTCGTTTTTGACCCATGTCGAACACAAGCCCGTAAAGTTTACGGTAACTGTTTCATTACAGATGTTGTAACGTTGAATTTACGTTACTCTTGATATTTCAACGAATCGTGCATAACCGCACCACGATGCAACAATACATTAGCAACCACTTCTATAATATCTGAAACTAGCTGAAAACACAATCAGAGTCTATGCATCGCAATGCGCTGCCGTCCTATTTCCCAGCTGAATTTCATTACCGCATACAATTGGCTACTTAAAGTTTAGACGCGCTAAAATCGGGTCGTGCTTTGGCCACGTTCGGGCGTACTGTCCGTCGGAGTAGTCCATGACACACTCCCACTCGCGATTCGATAGCTATCTGTGCTCGAAGGAGAAACTGTGATCGCGTGATTTTCGTGATGGCGATCGTCCCGAACGCACTTAAGATCATGCGATCCACGATCGTACATGCACTCGAGCGCGAATATAAAGTTACCTTTGACAGAGGCTTATATCAAAAGCCTCCGCAATTTGCCTCGGGTTTTGACGAAGGGAAAAATTTAAGGAATTTTGACAGTGAAAAAATTCAAAGCCCGCGATTATACGCCGATGCGGCGTCTCGCTCGATTTTTACGAGCGCAAAACAGCGGCCCGCCGTAAAATTGCTCGCCTCGACTAATTTCTTTTGTAGGAGGAAACAGCGGCGAACAAAAGAAGAACGTAACGAGTCGTGGTCGTTTTTCTGACCGTGTGGCTACGCGGTTCTATTGCGCCGATCTAATTTCTCGTCGGCTCGTTATGAGCCGCGCGCGCGCACTTGTTACTTACGGCAAATTTACATTTCAAAACCGGCTCGAGCAAATGCGGATGGAAATTGACGTTGCGCTCGAGCCGATTGAACTTCTCTACGAGGCCGGAATTATCACGGTCAACGGTTGCCGACTTATTTTCGTTGCCCATCGAGCTCATTTAACCAGCAATTTACCTCTTCGGTATGCTCTTGTGATCAGCCGATGATAAACGGATCGCTTGTGGGCAAGAGTAAGGAAAAGATGTTAAAGAGCCTCCGGGGAAAGTCTACAGAGGAAACTGGGTTACGAGTCGGAACTTCCGAAAGCGGTATTTTTCGCGACTTAATGCATTATTTTCGAACATCCCTAAGGTCCAACTTTAGAGAATTCCAATATCCAAGATTTAATAGTCCAAGTGACGATACGCGACCGATCGAGATTTAATCGAGTTCAGTGACCTTTGTCCATCGCAATCGACCAAAAGCATCCTGTTCAAAATCCTCGATAATTCAATGATCCAGGATTCAATGGCCGGCTCTGTTCGCCATCGAGAATAAATCATCGCCGCTGGGTGACTTTATCGCCTTGGCGGAGGAGGCTTCGTGGCCGGTTAATCGGGTGGTCGGCGCGCGATCGGTATAGCGATTCCGCGACAGGATGCGTCCGGGTCCGGACGTCTGGATAGGAGAATACCACGGACGTACAAGCGGCAATGAAAGGACCGACGTGTTTTATTGCTTGGCTGATACGCGAAAATAGAGGACCGTGGAGGATCGCGGGCTCGCACAATAGACCGGTCTCCTCTGGCGTTATTAATCATCGTTTCCTCGGCAGTGCTCCACGCGCCGGGCCAAACTGAGCGTTTCGTACGCACGATCGAACCACTTGGTCACGACCGTGCAAATCAATCGACGGGAACGTTTCGTCAGAATGAAACGTCTTTTCATCCCGCTCGTTCGCCCACATATTTTTTCTCCAATCGCGTTCTTTATTTTCCATTAAAGCGAGCGACGTCGAGAATGCGGGAGAAAGAATTCGCAGCCTCGGGTTTCAAGATTCCGAGTTAAATATAATGCCCGCGTGATTAATGGTCCGCGCGTGTCCCGTCGAATATTGGTCTTTGATTAATCGAACTATGAAATTACTTCGCACCTTTAGAGGCAGCTCGATAAAGATCACCGAACGGAAGAGATACGTCTTTTTACGAGGAGGTCGAGCTATATTTTCGCGACACGATCGTCTCATAAGTTCCGAATGTCTCGAGCAAATTACATTTTTTTTTTCTTCTTTCTCTATCACCGACCCCAACGTATGTTACAGATTCAGCTGGAATCTTCGGCCTCTATACATTTTCCTTTTTTTCCCTTCCTCTCGTCGCCTTCTCTCGCCCGGCCCATTACGTCGGGCTATCGAAAAAACGATCTGCCAGCATTCACGATTCCAAGACGGATCCTCTCGCTGAACTCCGAGCGAAACGAGCAAGAATCGGAATTCTTATTACCGTTCGTTTCCTTACCTTCCGTTATATCTCCACCGTTCAAACGCAATAAAGTATTCCGTCGAATTTCATGCTTCCGGCCGGTTATAAATTCGAACGCGGTCGGCCTGGGAGCACGTTTCTCCGTTCGATTCGACTCTGACGTTTTAATAGCATTCCAGCGTGTACGCGTTAACTCGCCCGTTAAATAGCGCCGTACGCCGCTATGAATACGAAGAAATCTCGGAATCTTTCCTAAAACCTTTTAACCCTAACGCAAACTTGCCTTATCTGAATTTCGAACTTCCCTTATCGTCTCGACGATGGGTTAATTACGCAGCGAACTTTAAATTTTCAATTACCTCGGACGATAATGAGCTGCACGAACATATTCTCGAAACTCGATTTCATCGAAGCTCGTTAATTATCGCAGGAACTCGCGAAAAATAGGATAACACGATTCTTCTCGCTATTTGATATCACATATTTTTCTAGCGTAGAAGTACGAGTACAGATAATATTAATTAGAACTTGCACTCAGGCGTTTTCCGATATTCTAAAGCCGGTAGAATAATTCCCTCTAATTTTTCTTCCAGTTATTTTTCCTCGATATATCGTGCATTTAGCGTGAAAAAGTCTCTGTAAATCAATATCGCTCGGTAAGATGGAAATATTCTGTTTGACTGATGGAAAGCCCGAGTGCATCGAGATTGAACGAAAGGAATTTTAAGGAGAAAGGAGATTACGTCAGGATAATATCGCGTTGCTCCGGCGTATGATGGCCTCGGGGGAGCACGACGGAGATACGAAACGATGTCCCGTATCAGCAAAATTCATAGGGCTAGTAGGTGTTAGTCGAATCACGAAAAGACGCAGAAACTTCACCCCTGAGAACGAAGAACTTGAGTTATGTCGTGCGAACCACTTAACTGAAGTCACAGTCTAATAACTAGATGGAATCGCTTCGGATTCTAGAGTTCCTCGACGAGATCGCATCCACTGTTTTCAACCATCACCGTATCGGTTCGATTCGTGAAACTAATTCGCCGAATTAATTGCACGCGGTAGCGGAGAACGTCTTACCAGCGAATTAAATGCCGATTCGAGTTTCCACACAGGGGCCATGAATTTCAATCGTAATCCGGAGATTCGATCTTGCCAGGAACACGCAATTGCCGAAGCGTGAACGAGAGTCTCGATTTTATGGAATTTAATCAAATTTCGCTGAAACGTAAATAAACCTTTGAAGTCTCTAATAAATAAGGCAGCCTTACAATTTATAAGTCCCGAATGGAAATTCAAATCAAAGGCTAACATTATTTATCCTCTGCATATGTAAAGTTTTTGAGATGCATAAAGTTGGAACTCGATTTGCCGCAAAAGCGCGACGAAATCCGAGATGATCGTACAGCGAAATCGAACCGAGATCGATCGACAAAGGTAAGAATCCTATGGAAACCTTGCCATTTGTCACGGCATAAGCCACGGGATTCCAAACTGCGTGTCTCGCGAGATCTCAACGTGCAGGTGAAATCAAGCCGAACCGGATTACGCGAACGTTATGGTCCTTTCGCGTTAATCCTTCGGTGACTCGCCCCGTTGGATTAATAGATGTACTATTACAATAGACCGTGCAAAGCGATCTTAAGCTTTCAATTAAATCTAATCTTTCTTGTGACCATAATCGATCAACTGCACCTAAACGTATGCATCACCGATCTTTCTTTGATTTCATTCGCTAATCCTTCCACATGTCGGCAAGCAGTTTTTATTTCGTTAGTTTTTGCAGCTTTAACTCGTTAAAACTTTCCCATGTTATGTATGTATAAACCGGGTAGAATCTTTATACCAGGAATCCCTCTAGCGACTTTAAACGAAATTCCGAGAAAAATTCGATATCGCAATTTATTCTACGTTCTACCCGGTTTTTGCAAACTTTAATTTACTTTTTTGCTTCTGAAAACTAGAATCGTAACACAGGTACATTTTTAACCGTGTTCACTTTGAGAATTACGACTTTGGGAATATATACGGTAAAAATGAGCACGGAGTCCGATCGATCTGCTTCGTTAGAAATCGGAACCGTGCAATATTTTAAATCACTTGTTCTTCCGTCAAGGCCGTTATCCACCCCTTTTGAACTACGCTAACGAACGACCGTTGCTTTCCTCTACAAATGAACGGTTTCTTGTGCACGACCGATTAAAACTCTATTTTTCGTTCAATTTTCGTGCGATTTTACCTCGGGTTTTCTGGTCGTTTCCGCCATTCAAGCGTGATCGAGCGAGCCGTGTTGAATCGCGTCGCGTCCCAAGTACAGGAAAGACGTACAAACCGCAAATTCTATGCAACGCCCTCTCGAAACACTCGCAACGTATCGAACTCGGGTGCTCGTTTAATGGTCGTTCGTTTGGTACCGATTCCATCGATTTAAGCTGTGGTCGCATCTTCGATTCTCGTGACATTTCGAAAGTTGCAACCTTCCATGTCCGATCGAAAATCCGTCTACGATTTAATTGCGATGGGCTCGGCTCTATTAATCAACACGTAACACGGCCAAGCGGGTCGAACTTTCGTGAGGCAATCTCGGCGCTGCCAGTAAATCAAAAGAATCGACACGCTCGCGCAGACTTTCCAGCTGTACGCGTTCACCTATAGCGGCAATTGCTTAACGGCTCACCGGAGGAAACCGCGATAACCTGGATTTAATTGAAATTAGTTGCGATCATCGATCCGACTCTTTCTCTCTCCGTGACCACGGGGCCGGACTTCGGCGCGAAACTGCGACGCAAATCAGCCAGAAAATTCGAGCACGTTGCGTTTGAAAAATGCAACCTTTGCCAGCGTCATTCGCCCTCGTTTGATCTCGGCGAGTCATTTTCCTCGGGTATGCGACTGTTGCCGAAGCTATTGCGTTACCAGGCTTAAGGGATCAAAGCTAGGGAAAAGGGAATAGGATATGAAGAACGGGTCCGAACGTCTTCCCGGTGCCTTACGTATTCTGTCTGTGCATCAGGCGAGATTCGACAAAACACCCGCTCGTATTTCACGACGAGCCCTTACGAACTTCTCTGCGCTGCGACGTCGCGAATCATCGAGCAGCCAGATCTCTAACTCTTGAATCGGCTTTTACGTTTTAAACTTAAATTTTGAAAGCTAAACCTTTACAAGTATTGGGAAGAGCAAACTTTGAAATTGTTTTATATTAAGTGCAGAGTAACAGAAGCAATGTTTCGTTTGTTAAAACAGCAGCCATCTTCACGGTCGATTCGTCGTACACGAGTTCCCGAGTGTGCATAATCGTAGTTTCGTTAATCACAGAGCAGGTATTAGAATCGTCGAAAGCAACGTATGCAGCTCGTAGCTCCTCTGTACAGAATAAACTTTATCATTCGAATCTGGGTTGGTTCGTCGAGTAATTTCCTTGTTTTGCCTACGCATCGCGGCGTGAACTTATTCACGGAGGAAATAGGAACGCGTACAAAGCTCGTTAAGTACACGCTCGACGGTATAACAATAGTCGTACCTAGCGCTTCAAATAATATTGAAGCTACGTTTATTTCGCGAATAACGCTTTAAACGCGCGTACACGGTTTTGATAAACACGATACCTCGTTCAATTAGAAAATTTTAGTGTCGAGGCGTTCGGTTAACCTGGGCTTCGACGACCCTTTAATAATACCATAAAGCCAATTCCCGATCGTTGCCGAAAACGAGAGCTCACCCTAGCGAAATACCCTATTAAACGCATGCTATGCCGCGCCATAAAGCTGGCGATAAAAAAAGGAGAAAAGAATCGAAATTAGCTGGCACATCTGTCGATTCGGGGGTGTCTTCCCTCGCGACGTATCGTCCAATCGGCGTGTAATCTGTTTAGGTTTGCTCATTTGACACGCGTGACTAACCGCAGTTCGACGCGGGTCTCGCCACCCTCCGAGCGACAGGGAATCCCTTATGAACGCGGCAGATGCGTTCCACGGATCATCCCCTAAGTACACGGAATCTCGTCTTGCATATTTTATTCGACTCCGAGACCTCTCACGGACGGAGTTTGTCTTCGAGGGGCCATCTAACTAGTTTACTCGGATCAAACGACGAAAAGAAAAACACCCCACTGTCATTTACGGTGGCGAATATAAAAATCAAAATTACTGCTCACGGAATATATTGCCTGGAGAGTATCAACCCTCTTGTACTTAAATCCGCCATTTCGTCCGCCCCTGCGTTATGGAATATGTATAACGTCTCGACTCGCCTAGTGTCTTGAATTTGTAATTATTTTAAGCCATGTTCACTCGACATACCCATGCTTGCTTTTTAAGGGGAGTTCGGTTGACTCATCGTTTTAAACCCCGGCGATTTAACCGACCCTTGCTCGTTCGCGGAAGATGCTAATTTTCATTTTTTATCCAGCTAGCATAAGCCGCGCAAAGCCGATCGGCTTACCGCCGCGTGTCCATCGTTTAACCGACAGGCAGATCAAGTTCGTGATTCTGCGTGTTTCAACACTCCAGACTATTCTAGCTAGTTAACTGAAATCGCTGGGGCGATATTCGACGAGGATGCGAAATAAGTGGAGTCGACGGAGATTTCCGAGTACGCAGCCACGCGAACAGAATTGCTCGCGAAGGTTCACTGGATCGCTTGTTTTCACTCGAGAACAAGATTAAAAGTGCGGGAAGTTCGCGCGAAAATTTTACCATCGACTGATATTAGGATTCCACGGTGAACCGTTTGAAACAAGGCCGAGCAAATTCCCTGCGGCTTCGAAGATTCTCCGGAATTTTTAACGACGCGTCAAGCTTTCGCGAACGCGTGAAAAGTCTTATGAAACTATTGGAAATACCAATTACCGTCCGTTTTTTGCTCTATCATTTTACATGCCAATTTATTCCATGAATTTAGAGGGGACCACGTTTTATCGCCGGCGTAACTATCGCGTTTCCGAAAGTTTGCTCTCGAGTTACTCGCGATCCCCTGGTGCGTGTAACGTCGCGAAAACGAAATATTCTTACAGGTTCTCCTATCGATCTTTCAACGTGGTTACCCGTAATGGTGGCTTTAAAGCCAGAAACCCGGCGTATTCGTATCGCGGCGGCGGAGCGACATAAAAGATCGATCAAACGGGCCACGGAAAGATCGAATGATGGAAAAAGAAGAAACGACGTTAGTTTCGTCTGTTTCTCGAGAAATCGAAAGGACGAATGTTCCATCAGATTTCGGGTAACCGTGGGTGTTTCGTTCTCCGCGTTCGCGTAAAAAAGGGGATAATCGAAGAAAAGGGAGAAAAGAAACGCACGGAATTATATGTTCGGGGGATCCGTTCGAGTGTAAAAATGCGATAGAATTCGTATCCTCGGATATACCCTTTAGCTCGGCTAATCATTACCAACAATCGTAATTTAATTTTTTCCTTTTAGGGATAGCAAAACCAATTATAGTTCTGTATCTTGGGGACAGAGGCTTTTCCCTCTGGAGGCTTTTCCAGGTATTCTGCGAAGTAATCTGGGATAATGATTTTCGCGAATCGCGCGCGTAATTGCCGCGACGTTTCGCGGCTTCTATCGAACGGAGAGTGGAACGAACGACGAATCAACGTCGAATGAAGTCACTTTCGATGAGGTTTCCTGGATACTAAAAGACATAAGCCTGATATATTTAGCGGGATCCGATAAGTCTTCTCGTTCGGTTTCGAGACAAGGGTTGTACATATGTAGGCGTAGGGTGGCACGAAGGGTTGCTTTCCCGTTGGGAACAGCAACGTCTGACCGTTTGATTACCCACGGTATACCCTCGAGCCAGTAATTACCAGTCGGACGCTATACTCGTCACGCCATCTGCCTTCTTTCAGGTCGCCTCGCCTTTGGCAAACATTTCAAAGACACGACCCGTTTTTGCGTTCTGCGTGGACCTTAACTTCCCTTTTAGCGGCAACCTTTCTCGCGCGAA
The DNA here is from genome assembly GCF_050947335.1 of Megachile rotundata. Taxonomy (NCBI): domain Eukaryota; kingdom Metazoa; phylum Arthropoda; class Insecta; order Hymenoptera; family Megachilidae; genus Megachile; species Megachile rotundata. The sequence continues at coordinate 12,672,988 of NC_134996.1, forward strand.
ATCACGAAGAAATCTGAAGTAACGATCGAGTTATAAGAACATCTTGTGGACACGAAGAAATACGAGAACCCGACTCGTCCTTTCGAGTATCTTCGACGCTAGATTCCCGAGGGTGAATCATCGATGGTTGGAGCACTTCGAGACCTACTGGTGCTTGAGTTTCTTCCACGGTAGAACGCGAAGAGGCGAATGAATGAAGAGGAAATCTGAGATTCGCTCAGCCGTCTACCAGAAAGTAACCGAGTAAACGGGCTTCTGCGAATCGGGTTAAGGTTGCCGTCTTGTCGCTTAAAAGGAGAAAAGCGTTGCCCGCCGGCTCGCGTATCAGTTCCTTTATATTCCCAACATCGACGTGCACCAGCCATATCTCGAATATTTCTCGAATTAATCAGTTCTGCTTCGATTTAATGGGGCTTTGTCTTTGCAAGGAACAATGGTTCCCATTAAAAACGATAGCTTTTGCCCTGCGAAAATTGTACTCGAAAAAATTCAATGTATCGCAAACAGAATTTTAGCTCGCTTTTATGAGAAATTTAACCTGACATATTTTCGACAGTTCGTGGAAAAAATTCGTTCGCATTTCGGTTAATACTTCAGAACCATACGTTCCGCTGGAATGAGTAATTATTAACGAGAGCTTTACAGGGCATTTTACCGAAACGCCAAAGATAAGTCGTCAAAAGCAGGATAAATAAACCCATGGTTGGTCGAGAGCAAGCTAGGAAAATAATTACGAAACAAAGGGTTTATATACGACGGGTTTATTTTTTCGCCAGGACCGTGAACAAGTTTCGCGTTTATTTTTCGAGCCGCGTACCTCGAATTCTTGTACACGGTTAATATTAAAACCTTTTGCTCGGCCTTTCGCCGTTTATGCGCCGTTTGCACGATGCCAACGTAACGAAAAAGAGATCATCGTAAATAACGCGTGTAATAATATTTAAACGGCACGAGAAGATTATTACATCTGGGTCATTCGCGTATCACACGGAAGATTACTCGCGTAACGATGTCGAGGACGAGCTGTCGCCAGGTCAATAGACGTCGAGTTTCGTGCATTAAAATTGAGAGCTTAATTAGCGACTGCGCGAATAGTCAGGCCAGAAAACATCGTGGTCTCGACGCGTTTTTATTCGGTTAAGTGCACTTTGAACTATTCACCTTTATCACCGCGTTGCCTTCGTTGACCCGCTGGGTCAGCCAAGAACGGAGTCAAATTTTCGAGACCCGGAAAATTTCACGCGTGAAAAACGAAATTCGAACGGGGCGAAACTGGCTCGCGAAAAAACATTGTTCGAGCACAGTTCGTGTAACTCTGAAGACTCAAAGCGGCAAAGTTCGAATCGCAAACCGCGGAACTGCAAGTTCGTGAATCGAACGTGGATTTCAGTGACCGCGTTAATGCTGCGAATCCCGCGTAAAGCTGTATTTAACGAGCAAGATTACGACTAATGCACAGGATAAGGGTCGTAGAGGATTCGGTCACAAAATTAAATAACCGGTGCAGTAAAGGGACGAAGGTAATCGTGTACGCGGAAGCGACAGTGTGGATGTCGGTGTCGTGTAACGGCGTTACTCTGTCTTTGAATAATTAAGCTTCGTCGGCTAGCGCGGTAGGCCAAGAATATACAGGTCAATCGTATCCGTCGAAAGCTCGACTTCATCAAAGATACATGACCTATTCGCGACCCGTTGAATTAGACACCGTGGCCGAATGACATTCGTTCGTTGACAAGTTTTTCCACGGCTTCTTTCCGACTCCCTTTTGTTCTTTTTATTTATTTCCGTTCTTCCGTTTCCCTTTGTCTCACCGCGTTTGTTCGATTCCTTTATCCTGTTCCCTCTTTTTCGTTTCTCTTTTGTATCCTCTCCCATTAGGATCGTTACGCGATAGCTTCTGTAAGCTTTCATTACCTTTTGTCCTGTCTAAGAACAGTCGTTAATCCGAAATCCGCAGTTCGTTAGTCGGACGCAACTTTCTCCTAATTATCAAAGAGCAATCTGGAAGAAACACGGGACCGCGACTGATGTAATTACGGTCACGGAAACTAATTCGCAGTGTCCCGCGTTTCATCGTCGGGACGATTTAATCTCGGCCTTGTTTGTCCGATCGAATCGCGTATATCCTTCGCAAGGAAATTCCTGACGCAACCGACGGTCAAATAACTTATCCGCGCCGACGGAAAGCCGGTAATTTATATGACAAACGAAACGGCACATTATACCGTTAAATGCAACATGCTATCGTACGTCGAACCAATTACCTTTGACGCGATTATGCCAACCCACGGTGACTAGCGCGCTTATAATAAATGCCGAAGTAGCATATAATCCGATAATTTACGCGAAATTAATGCGCCGAGCACGGCTCGATAAATTACATCGTTGATTTATCGCCGAATAAAATTTCAGCTTTGTTTCGCTAATTCGTATATATAATTTTTGCGAATCCGTTATCTCCTTTTTCGCGAGCAGGTATTAATTTCGTTGATCCGATGCCTTCGTATCTGAAATATAAATAAAGGACGTCGCGTTTCATAAAGCGCGTCGCTAATTGCCACGCGATATGTACGGCACGAAACGTATCCTTCGTACATCGTGTTTCTAATGTATTATTGTGGGTTAATTGATTTGAATTTGCATACATATTGAAACACACTCCCGGATACGGTATCAACTCTTCTTCTATCTATGACCCAGTTCGTGGCTTGACCCGATCTCGCTGCTCTTACGATATTATTACAGAGCTTAGCCGACGCATTCTCATACTTTTCCATTAGCCGAGATTTCTCTGTCAGCCGCGTATCCGAACGCTATTACCGCGTGATATAAAAAGTAAAACGCGGAAACAATGGTTATACCGGCAAGCTAGTACGCGCGGAACGAAATCTAAAGTTCGCCTGATTATTCCAATTTGCCGGCATATTTCTTCGCACACGCGTCCACACGTACGCGCGCTTTCAGAAAACCACCGCGGCATCTGCGTCCAATTACACGACCAACCGAATATCCACGGAACCGGATAAAACACGGTCACCTATCAGAAACACCGTAATTCCGTGTATGTCCGGCGAATTTTCGCGGAAAACACCCGACGATATCGCGTATTTCGTTGTGTCCTCGGAATAGCTGTGCGAAGGGAGAAAATCCGTGGGAAAAATCAGCGTCGAACCGATCGAACATACGCTCGTACGCGAAAGAACGAATGACCGAGTCGAAACGTTATCATGCTGCAATTTTTACGAGCTCATCGCGTCTCCGAATTTACCGGTTCGAGAAAGAAAAATTGATAACTTTCGGGTTCTTTTGTTCGGTTAAATGGAAAGGCAATTAACAAAGTGATCAATTACACAGCGGAACAAGCTACGTAACGCCCTAATCGTAATCAAAGTAATTAATTACCTATTATCGGGCATTTATGCTCTTGCAGGATCCCGCCAATACCGATCACCAGATATCGTTTACATCGTCCTCTCCCTCCTTCTCTTTGTCCCTTTTGCCGAAGCGTGCCTTCGCCAAGTTATCTACGTATTATATTAAATTCAATTTGCTCGTAGTCGCGTTCCCGAACGATTATCATCGGTGGCCGATAATAATGCGGGATTAGCAGTTATTAAAGGACGTAGCTATATCCGCTGTTCGATTCACGCGGTACTCGCAAATTCGCTTCACCGATAATGGACATCATTACTTAATTGACAACTCCATTTACGTTCGATGGTTTCCCCGCGGACCAATTGGGACAATCGCAGTCTTTTCGTCGAAAGACGCCACGAAAAAAGTCGGTCGGAAAACAGAGTCGAAAATTCAGCAGTGATCGATCGTTTTCAAGCTATCCACCGATCAGCCGGCGTAATCTCCTCTTTAGCTATTGTGCGAGAAAACAGTCGCCGTCCGGCTACGTGCGATTCTTCGGAACGTCCCGCATTTCGAAATAGCCGTTCGATCGATTCGCTGCAATTGCCGAAATTACGTTCCACGAATGAAAATGAAGAGTCGTGTGTTCGCGATATTCAAAATCTTGCTCGGCTTTTTGTTGCGCACCCTCGGCAGCATTCATCCCCCATTTGTTTTTCCCTCTCTTTCTCCCGAGTCACGCATCGGCCTACGATTACTATGATTCCCGCGAAATTACAACGTAAATGACCCTCCTGACGTTTCACTATAATTCCGACGTCAAGATTCGCGAGATTACGGTATTTATCGAGCGGCCCGAATAAAATTGAACGTTGCCGAAAAGCACAGCTGTAAGCTCGCGCTAAACGCTCCGATTTCAATTAAATCGAGTTAAACGCGTTGAAAACGCGGCTGGTTCCATTGAAACGGGAACGGAGACACGCGATAGTCGCTGATAATCGACGTCCGCGTTGACGAGTGCGAAATGAACAACAATTATCTCTCGGTGCTCTGTTAATTTTCCCTTCAACGGGACAGCGTCGCCCGTTCATATTTTCCGCGATGAAACGAGAAATTTACTGAACAATTTCACTAATTTTTCATTCTTAAGGGAGCGACGGAAGCGGCAGGCAATTTGATTCCGTCGTCAAAGAAATCCTCTCGACGCGCGGATTTACAAAATATCAGCTCGTTCTCGAACGGCAGAAAATTTGAACAAAATCGAAACCTAATTCGAGGCAATTGCGCCGGAATCAGGTTACAATCTCGTGCATCGATAGCTCACGCAACAGCCTATAGGTTTCATGATCCACCAATTTCATCCGTAAACAGGAAACGTAAAATTTTCGTAATTAGTTTCAATATATGCTCACCGTTACGTAACGCATTCGCGCGAATTAAATTCGTTAGTTCGCGCAAATAAACGCGTTACACCGAAGAACATGCCATTACGTACATAATAAACGTAACTCCGCACTGCTATTACGTTAGATTGCAGGTATCGCGATGTGATTTACACCGCATTCGTATGGGGTCTCTCATTACCGAATTAATTCCCGTCCATAGGTCGAATAATCAAGCTGACGCGCGTCGATGGATCGTCGCGTTTCATACTAGTGACAATTCTGTGAATTGGAGGAACGTCCACGGAACGTACCTTGACTGTTCGTGGTCTTAAGATCCTACAGTCCTATGGGAATCGAAGTAACGCGCACTTTTTCGCGTCGTTCCCTGCAATGACGATAACACGTTGCAGTACTCTGGAGGCGGTGGCTTCCGGTCTGCTCGTATCACAGCACTGGCGCGTCCCGTGCGACGAGCAAACTCGATCCTCGATCGAACGAAGAAAATCGCACGAGCACCTTCGTCCACTCGCGAACGATCACTTCGATCCCCACCATAGAATCTTCGGACACCGGTTCAGGGTTTTGCCGCGAAACTCCTCGATCTGTCCGTTCCGGGTCCCATCTTAACGCAGCTTCGGGGAAGCTTCACTTTGCGAAAGCACCGGGAAACGAGAGATTATCGGATGGAAACTTTGCTGGGACGCGCGTGCAGTCGATCGGTTTCGCGCGCGATGACGGAAGGCACCGAAGAGAGCGATCGGTCGAACACGGTATCTCGAAAGCACCCGAAGGTGCCGCATTCGAGAAATACGCGCGAAATCGAAAGCAAAAGCGAGAAGATACGCGTACAAGACGAGCGATCGCGACGCGCGAGCGACGCGTCGTGTTGTTGGCAAGCGACTAACCCCCTGACGGCCTCCTGCACCCCCGGACGCCGCGCATGCCCCCTACCTTAAAGAACTCGCCCACCCCTCTTCTCTGTACCACCCCAAAACCACGGTGACTTCATCTTTTTTGACGAGAAGCCTGCGAGACCCCTCTTTTATCTTTCCTCCTGCTCCTCCTCTATTCTTTCGTCTATCCGTCACTCTTCCTTCCTTCCTTCCTTCCTTCCTCTCGTCTCTTTTCCGCTCTCCCTCGTCTTTTTCTCTCCGCGTTTTATTGCCCGTTTTACGCGCGACAATGAACGACACGAGCGTCAAAATTTCTTTCCGATCGCCGTAATATTCCTTCGCTGAAGAGCCCTTGTTTCGATCGAAATATACCGGCCAGAGAAAAATAAAATCCCAAAGTCGATAGAAATGGCCAACAGCCGTAAGTACTTCGGCTACGCTTCACCGTGTACGCGATTGCTTCAACAGGTACAAATGACGACGACGTTGCTCGACAACATATTGCGCTTTTTCATCCGAAACACCTTTGTGCCGCGTGTCCAATTCACGTTACAAATTATTCTCGCTTTCTTTGCAAACCGCATTTTGAAATATTCACCGAGGACGTTGCTCGTTTATAACGGAACGCGCGCACCGCTGCTCCTCCGCTGAAAGTAGACACGAATGGATCTTCAGCTTTTTTATCAAAAATTATGTTTCGAATTATGCTACCACTTTGCGTTCTTAATCCTATATCGTTTAGGAAAATAACTTTTCCTCGTTTTCATATTTCGGATACAATTTCGTCTAATATACTGTGTAACGAGTGAAGTAATTTTCTGGTGAACAAATAAGTTTTCAGTGAGCAACTTTGAGTGAACAAACTTGAACAAATACAAGTGAACATCTCTGTCATCGTGCAAAAAGGATAAATTTTTAGATAAACTTATAAATTGATCCATCTGTATAAATAAATGTTTGATATAATTCAGTAAACAGGAATTTAATAGTGTGGGTAGAATTTTGGCAAACGTTTGTCGTCGGAGCGAAAGATCAGACTTTATAAGGAAAAATCAAACTGGCTCGCCATAATACCACCTCTTTCTCTGCGGATAACAATAGCAAAAGCTGTCTGTGAAGAGGTTCGTGAAACGAAAGAAGCGTACAAACAACCTGAATCCGTAGAAACGCGGACGGTATAAGCAACGTTTCGTCCCTCCTTCGAACGGTCTCCTATGAACAAAGTAATCGCCTTTTTATTGCTGGCTTAACATTCGTCGTGCTATCAAACGCAGAAATCTTTCATCGTACAGCTATTTTTGGCGTTAGCTCTAAACCGATGTATCAATAAAAGCAGTCGGTGGCAGCATTTTTATATTTCTGGAAATAAGCGGAGGTTTAAGGAAAAATGAGAAACATTAATTCGCGAAGTTTATTAAAGGAGTGTCTTGAATCAGAGGCGAAGGAATAACCAAGGGGACAAAAGAAACCACGGATACTTATTTAGACATCTTTTTCTTCGTTACTCGCGAAGGAGCTATTGATTTACCCAGTGCGGGTGCCCGCTTTTTCTCGCGCCTTCGTTTCCGTCTCCCGGCTCCTGTCCGCTTTGAGAGCTTCCATAATTTTTCACCCCGGTACGATAACAATGCCATTCGTTAAATCACTCTTTACATAGAAGCCTTCCCATTGTATTTTTTACTCTTTATCGTGCTCCGACGAGCCTTGTATTTAATGATCGTCCTCAACGTCGCGCGTCCTGCCGAAATAAATCTCGCGCAACAACAGCTTTTTCGGCCTCGCAGATATCGGCCCGATACGATTCTCTAATTTCCCGTTCGATTCGAACGGAGAAGGTAGTATAATCAATTCGATCGAGTCGACGAATTTTCATTGTAACGAGGAAAGGGGACGCGCTCTGACGGGGAAAACTTTTCAATCTCTTCGCGTGCCCTCGCCGAGGATAAGAGGATCTTGTAAGGCGAACGATTTTACTCGGTTCCTGCCTCTTCCGGCCTTCTCCCGGGGGAGATTCGGTCGGTGTCGCAGCAGAGTAAAGAGGGTAAATCAGCCCACGGCACTCGCCTTAACGAGAGTAAACGCGCTCGTTCGCCAAATCCAGCGCCGAAGTAGCTACCGTCGACCATTCCCGGACCGAATACGGGAAGAAAAGGCTTCGAACGCGTTCGCGATCGTGCCGGCAGCTATATCACACCCTGCTAAAGTTCAGCCCCTCAGGAAAAACCGTGCAAGTTCGGAGTTGCTTCTTCGCGAAAGTTTGGGAACCGGTGAGTGGTGGGACGGCGCGAATAGAGAAAAAAAACAATCTTTTACAGCAGCCCTGCGTTGGGAATGTAAACCAAACGTTTTCCTTTCGCTCCAGTTATCGCGTTGCCGAGCACTGTTTTCGCATATACATCGCCTCCTCCTTTTGTTTCCGTGCTCCTCAAATATCCACTTGCGTATTCTTCGAGAAGGCTCACGCGTTCCTGAATCGAGATAATAACGCGACTTTTAACGCGCCTGCCTCGCGCGGAACCGGAAGGCGCAACTTTTCCTTCGCAGCCATCAATTGTGTTCTCGTTAACCGCCGCTCTAACCTCAGCCTTAATAACTCGCCGTGCTATTCGAACTATCTCAACGCAAAACACTTGATTTTCTCGTTAACGGGTTAATTTAAATGCCGCGTTGCGAATCCCGTCGAACTTCAACCACGAAAACAGGGAGCTTTGTAACCCGTGACGAAAATACCTGCTGTTCTTTTCGTTTTACGTAGCGCGTCGCTACGCTTTTTAAAAACACCTGAAAAAACTTTATCCAATTTCCTTGTTGACTTTTAATTAACTTTCCCTTCCTCTCTCTCTCTCGTGCTCTTCCGGCGCGATCACTTCCGAGTGTTTTCCGAGTTGCGACCAAATAAAACCAGCTACGTTACGAACCAATTACATTTTAATTTCGGTGCAATTAGCGTTCGCCGTCTTCTCGGTTAATATTCGACACGTTTCCCGAGGAAATCAAGAAGTCGAACGTCTTCGATAGCGCGTAATTGCGCGAATCGAGAAGTTGGGGTCGTGTATCGGGAATTATTCAAATTCCTCCGGGGACTCGACGGCCATTGTAGTGTCTCGCGGTTACGATCCTTCGGAGTTCCGGAATTGCGACTCGAAGGCTTAATACGAAACGCGCCTGATGTATTTCGAATCGCATCGTCAGATTTGTTTCCTTTCTCTCGGGCGAATTTATCCGGCGACTGCGAAATTTCGCGCTGAAAATGAATTGGTTTCTCGGCGCTTCGATACCGTATAGTTAAACCGGTTCGTCGTAAATTACAAGGACGCTTTGAGTCGCTAATGAATTTCCTGCCGCGAGACGACGCGACGCGTTTGCACCTTCGTTACTGGATTTCGCGAGCGCCTAAACGCTCGACGACAACCGAATTACTCGATGACTCGTTACGATACTCGGCGAAAGACTAGCCGGCTAACAGAGGCAACATCGACTATGTTTTCCGCGAGAAACGCCGACGGGCGAAAATCGAAGGGGAAACGTTCGAACGTTCCCTAGGGAGAGTTCGCAACGAGGGTCGAGATGTCTGGAGAACGCGGACCCACGAATTTCGACACCGGCGAATTACGCCAACCATTTGCGTTCCTCGCATTGTCACGGGGTTAACGCGAGACGTCTGGCTCTCGCTACCCTCGACTTTGGATTACAATGGTAGTTGCTCGATTTGTTCGCAGAGGAGGGCTTTGCTACGACCACTCTCTCTCGATCGCGTTTGTACTCGTATTTATCTCGCTGCTTAAAGTAACGTTGCAAAATCGCTTCGGCTTGTAATTGCGTTTCGTCGACGGGAAACCAACGTGCTCGGAATGCGTTCGGGAATTCGCAGGACCATCGATCGAAACGCTTTAACAAACGATTCGAGTACGGTACCCGTTAGAGAGAAAACGGTAACCTTCGTGAAAGTACGTAGTTTCTCGCGTCTGGCCAGGAAAGAACGGGCTCGTTATAAAACGAGAGAGAATCGTCGGAAGAAAAATCATTCGATGGCGAAGAAAATACGCCAAGTGTAACAAAGCTTTGTCAGGGTTCCCGACTGAAAAGAGCTAAGATCCCGCAGCTACGATCTCGTTTTCGTATTCAGAAGCCATCGATGAAAAATTCCATCTGCTTAACTTTGATCGATCTTTCACGGCGTGTCGTCAAATGGAAGCCATTCTTTATAGTGGCCATGTCTTTGTATCAAAGTGGAACGTAGGTGATCGGTTCCCGATCGAACGATCTCGTCGCGTACGCGTTTGATATTCCTGCGTCGCGGAGGACAGAGGCGATTCTCCGTATTCCGTACAAAACGCTTTGATTCCCCGAATCTCTCGGCGATAAAGGAAGAATTATTTGTTCCTTCGCCGGGCAAGGAAGGTTTTTTCGAAAGTACCGCGGTATATCGTTTGGAAATACGATCGAGTCATCCTAATCCGTGCAGCCCCTGACTGGAGATTGCGTGGAACTCGGAGATTGGTTAATAGCGAGACCGGGAGGCTGGCTAGGGAATATTTATGTGCTCCAGAGGGGTGGCCGAGGGGTAACCGAGAGATAGCCAGAGACAAAAATAGCCGGACACCGCGACGAGCTAGACATCGTAAACACAAATTTATTAACGGGCCGGCAGCCGGAAAAACGAGCCCGCTCGAGACACGCCGGGGTGATTTTTCAGTTTATCAGGATTAAGAGCCTCCGGAATCACTCGACCGTAGCTTCTCGCGGAAAATTAGCGAAACGGCTTCACCGACACCGTTTCACCTGCTGGCAGTCGGTATTAAAACGTGTCGAGCACGTAATTCATTTAAAAGGAATCGTCGTTGCTCTTATAAACGACGCCCTGATTAATCTCGGCCGTCCGGAGTGACGGTACCAAATCATAAACCTCCCTCCGAGTTCAACATTTCATTTTCGCTAAAGCGCCCCGTACGGGAATTCTGAAATTCCCCGATATCTCCGTCGAGCTATCTTTACAAAACTTCCACAGTTTCGTTTCATAAATTATCGACGTCCAATCTATAAACTCGTTTACTACCTAACGAGTTTCGTTTACTTTGAACCTCTTCCGACCGCTCAAAATTGCTCGAAAATGTAATCGAAGTTGCTTTAAAACCTCGTTAGCGAACGCGAATCTAAGCATTCATGAATAAAATACGATTTACCATCAATGGACAGGTTCGCCATTAACTTCTGTGAGGTAACAATGGTTTTGAAAGAAGCTTTTCGAAGCCGTAAAAGTGTTGTCTAATTTACATGAGATGGATATCGTTTCCAAAATGTTTCGATAACACCCTAACTCGACGTAACATTATAGTTCGTACATTAATGTTGATGCACGCTATGAAGCGGAAAGCTCGCTAAAATACACAGCGTCAACGTGTACGCGTCCAGGATCGTTTCGATAGACATTTCCCTGCAACAACGTTAGTTTTCGCAGCAAAGTTTCGAAGCGTAACACCGTGCGTTGTTTGCTGTTCGAGACTTTCTTACGTTGAGTCGATGATCGATGAAACGCTGGCTGAAATCGACGTTCAAACGTATCGGTTCTAGACTTGAATTCTAGCCTTTCGAGGAAAGCGGACTTCGCCTTTGCTTTCCACGAACGTAACCTTGCTCGTATTCAGTTCATTATCGTGGCGATAAATTATTATCCGTCTAGAAGAAAGAGACTTCAAAGCCGTAACTTGCGACGGCCTTGTTTCTATGAACGTCGACGTCACGCCGTGACTCTAACCCTGTAATCATGCTATCCACGATTCCACGATCTTCAGCTATACACTGTGAAACTTATAACGCTCGAATAACTACGTCGAATGGCTATCGTTATGATCAAAGTATTATCAGTTTGGATGTTAATTTTCATGGACCCAATACAAGAAGCGTTCGCAGAATTTCCTCAGTTAAAGAGCCATATAACAAGACTGTATCGCGCGGGATTCACGAGGATTTTCGGCAAGAAATTCCAAGTGAATTCGGGAGAACGGTATAGCGGAAGGTTTCGTATGGCATTGCGAACCAAACGGGTCTTAGGAGACGCGCGTTTGCGTAAATCGTCAACTATTCCGCGTCTCTCGCACCGGCACGAGGACAATCGTCGCCGCGTTTGTCTGCGTGAAAGCGTGTGGTTCCGTGAAGCACGACCGTAGAATCACGAGGGGACATATCAGACCGTGGAATTCCCCCTTGGAACTCGAGCAGACGCGGGTACCGCCTCTAATTTCATCCGCTTGCAAAATAATAGCTCGAACTACCGCCAACCAGGGGGTGTTTTGCGCTTGCGTGTTTAGCTGAATATTATCGGTGGCCATTAAAATTTTTGTTCAAAGTGGACCTCCAGCTTTAATAACAGTGCGGAACGTTAAAACCGAGTGATTTTTTAAAAATTTACCCATCGATCGTTATCTCTAACAGCGCAGCATTTAAGCTCTGCTGCTCGTTAATTAATGAATTACAGTCTTATCAAAATAAAGATATTTCTTCAGTGTTCTATCGTACAGTTCTGTGTTTTTTGACTTCTGAATCACGATTTCCTATGTACATTCGACGTCCGCGGCAGTGGAAATTTCCCTGAAAATACAACCGGCGAGGGTGTCTATTAGTACCCAGCTAGAAATTATTCTCGCGAAACAACGTCGCAAAGTCATTAACATGTTTGAACAATAAGCGAACTCATTAAACACGAAATAACGAACGAACGAAATTACGTAAAAAAAAAAATAAAGGAAAATGGTACGAAAACTTTTAACTCGCTGTAACTCGAGTTGCCGGCCCGGGGCGAAGTTATAATTAAAAACGCGACGAAAATGAAGCGGTAATTAAAAGGAAGTGGCTACGAAATCGAGATAAATGAGTTCACGGTCGGCGATTACCTTCCCTGTCGATCGTGAACTTTACGCGTTCACGTCGGTCCGAAATAAAAAACGGGCAACGGAGGTGTCGTTTAGACAGTTTCGCGTCCCGCGGATCGTTTTATCATATTTTGTGACGCGAAATTACCGATCGAACAGTGCACGCAGGGGAACGCGGACTCGCTTACAGATCGGCTTTGTGCCAGCGCAATTATTAATCCAGCCATTAACGGAGATTAAATAAATCACGAGAGGCGTTTGTCAAGCGCGTATTATTGGTTCGACGTGTACGTACACGCGTCCCAACAAGAAATTGCATATTCCCGGACCATTATCCGCGACTGATAAAAATTGCGGGAAAAACAAACGGGACGTTGCATAGGCTCGTATCAAGTTGCATTGGTAGCGGAGTTGGATCAGCCTCCTCTTGGCGGGTTGGAACAAAATCCGTTTGGGATTTGAATAATTTTTGTCCCTTATCGTGCGACCGGCAGGAAACGAGGTCACCGCTAGTTTCGCCGGAAGGCAATAAATTATACTTGGAAATATCGAGCAGCTTCGCATCGAGAGCTATGCTCTACGTAACAAGCGGGCAACTTTCGAATTTCGAACCGGAGAGTAATTCCGGCAAGGATTAACAAGAGTTAATAGTTCTAGCTTCGTATTTTCAACCCGCCTATATATTTCCCTACCGTCTCCTTCTGTCTAGTAGTCTTAACATTTGTTAATTAAGCTTCAAACATAGTACTCCGAAAAATCGAAAACTGGATAACCAGCAAATACTGCATTTTCGGAACTTGGGATTCCTTTGCCAAACAAAAGCTTTCATATCTTGCAAGATAGCAATTCCATAATGGATCCGTGATGCTATTCTCTTGCCCACACGTGTATTTTGCTTAATGATTAATTCAGAGCTGCAGCGAAAGTTCTATTTGTCTTGTCAGTCTCGCGGGTTAGAACAGCGGAATTCGTATTCGATCTTTACTCGCTTAAGCGGCTTCGATGTAACGATGGAACTATATGAATTTAATCGAGTATGCGGGTAAAAGGGATTTTCGGGGCTGTCTGCAAAGGACAGCATTTTAATCAAACCCCTCACTTGTCTAATTAATCAGAATGTTACTCTTCTACTTCGTGTGAACCTTGAAAAAAATTTAACTTGAAATTCTAAGTTCGTGAAAAGCAATAATACGTCGCTTGCACGAAATTCAGCAAATAAGCTTGTATCGTTAAAACGAATTTGCCGTGATTTTTATTTGTACTCGTTTTCTTTTTCCTCCCGTTCCGCGGTCAGCTATCAAGATCTGGTTTAACTACGAAAAAGACGTTTTTTCGTGGAAACATGTAACGACGTATTAGCGACTGCGTCATACGAAACGTGTCCTCTCGCGGTTCACCGTTCTTTCCGGCACAGCTGCAAAAATTCGAGAATAAAAAAAGATTTTCATATCGGTCGCATGTGACGGCGTTACTGTAACTTTGCTGGTACACGAGCCACAGCTCGCGACGTAAACGCGATTATGGCCTCGATTTCGAGCTCAGCTCGAAAGTTTTCTCGATTCGCTTTATTCCTACCGGCGGAGTCATTAACTAAGGAAATGTCGGAAACAGGCTTGCTTCGAATACCAGTCTTCCGGTTACAACCGCCATAATTGTTCACCTGCTTCTCGAGAGCATGACCCTATTTGTCTTTCGCCAGCGCTGCGTTCGGGCCATGTGCGATCCGCCATTTTTCTGCAGTTTCTGATAATAGTACAATAGAATATTTGCAACAAAAATGGTTGCAGCAGTTTTCAAGAATTTCTACTCTGTAATACAAAGTGTCTGAAGACCATCAAAATGGACAGTTAAAGATGGACATCTTTGAAATAGTTGACAAACCTCTTTAGACTTACAGAAAGAAACTTGAGAGGTTATGTTACTTTCTAACCCTTTGCGTCCGAAAGGCGCTTCTCAGGCACAATTCGATTTAATACAATAATATGAAATAAGCATTATTTAATTAATTCTATAATAGTGCTCATGTGATGCACAAACATAGTGAAATAGACAATACTGCAAATTATTAGTAGAGAAATAATAACCTCTAAAAAACTCATTTAACATTTTAATTAATATTTTAAAGTTGCTGCTTGCAAACCACAAAATTATATTCAAGTACAAAGGGTTAACATAGTGAGTCAGTGTTTGGTCACATATAATCTTCATTGACCCAACTGTGTAAAACTTGTGACAGTTGAGAAGGTTGAACAGCTAACGCAAAATTTTTTCTCTTTAAAAAATCTGTGATTATATCAGCGACAGAGATATAGGTTAAAAATAATTGGCCACTCGAGATGACGCGGTCGCGCGACACCATTGGCTCATTAACAAATTGAGAAAGAGAAAAACAAGGGCCTTGTATCGCAAATATGTCAAGAATGGGTGCGGTGTCTGCCGATCTGGATGCTAATTGATTTATCCTGAACGTAATTACGTTCCATAATTAGGTACGGTGTATAGCGAGCAGGACCTCGATCAGTAGCAATTTGCTTTTCCGATAAGAGCGCGACGTGATTGGCCCGTGCCTCTCTATTTCTGACCATCAGCTAAATTAAGGCTACCACGTAAATCCACGGCTCTTTGTGAGCGAGAAAACCTGGACGAGACGTTCGGCTTTGTATTATCGACCTCGGATACAATATCAAGGTTTAAAACGTGCGAAAAAATGGAACGAAAAGTGGCTGCGATAGAAAAGTTAGCTAATCCACTATCCGTGTCATATCGTTATTGTTCAGGGATTTCGACCCTGTTTGCGTTCGAAATTTCCAATACCGTGTTACTGTGCCATTAATCAATGGGTCGACTGATTCTACTACAGTGCATTATTTAGAAACAAGAAGGTAGCAAAGATCCATGAAAATTATTAAAATTAAATTAGCCTTCTTTCTGCTCCGTACTTTTAATAACTTGTTAAGCTCCCCCGAGAGCTCCGTACGATTTTTTTAACGAACATAATCCTCGCAAGTTGATGGAGGCATAACGACGCTCTTCGCTTAGCTGTTGCGCAGACTTTTGTTACTCGTTTCCCTTCGGCATTAATTTAATTAGGAAAACGAGGCTCTTCTCCTTCAAAAAATTAGAACAGAGAGTATTACACTGGACCTCCTTTCTTTCGAGAGATCCACGTTACAAAGCAAGAGATTAATCGAACGAAAAGTTTACTCAACTTGTTGATCGGCCAAAATGAAAGTTCCACGAATGACTCGACCTAACGCCATTAGTATGTTAATTCGAGAGGAGTTTAGTTAACCCTGTGTCCTAACTGGAACACGTTAACATCCCCGGGCCTAAGTGGCTAACATCCCCCTGCCATTGTGTTAGTCCACCGTCAGTTTCACGGTGTTAGTTCAACGTTAAATTGCAATATCGAGTTCGTTCAACCCGCTTATTTTCTGCCGACCATCAACGAGTTAGCTCGTCGTAACTTTTATGGAATATTTTTACGCGTCACGTTTGTGGGCACAATACACGCGAACACATATTTTGCATACAATCCTTTGATTTCTCGAGTTAATGTTTGCACATGCCGCGTACAATGGCCTTTCACGTGTCCCATTGTTAAATTTGATTGTACAGGAATTGTGAATGCCACGCTAGAAATAACGTTTCTCAAATTAATATTGCATCGTTCGGCTTAATAACGCACTTCATCAACACTGTTCGACAACGCGTTACAATTTTTACCGCTGCACCGCGTTAAAAATAACTGAAAAAATAAACCGAACATTTTGTCCCGACATCGATGTACGTTTTGATTCGAACGAATTGTGGCCAAATCGTGTATACTTGTTTGCTCGATTGTTACACGTTTTCAAGTTGACGATTCGCTGCATACGCGAAATAAACTTACATCGTACGTTTTCATAGAATTTTTTAGATCCACTTCCGTACTTTTATGATCGCAGGTCTCCGTAAAAAAGACGAAGAGCTTCTCAATAGCCCGCGTCACGCGATACGGAGCTTAACGAGGATTTTCACGTTAGTTCAAAAAACGCTTTTCACGCATCTGCGAGTTCGTGTCTCGCATTCGATGTTCAACGTTGAAATCGATACGTTCTGAATCAATAATGAAGACCTCCCGGGATTTTTTTTCGAAATTCATCAAACAGTAAATGTATATTCCATAATTGATGATGCCGTAAACAATTCATTTGGATGTTTTGAAATCGGTCTGTTATCGCAACGCGTCTACGATATCATTAACCATTATAATATCCCACCGGCAATGTTTTCCAATGGACGACCAGGAAAATTTCAATTGCCTGTTAATATAAACTTCCCTCGATATTACAGCCCGCATTGATTCGATCTCATTACCCCGTACAGACAACATCCGTAGAATGCTTGGCAGGCAGTAATGAGCGTTAATAAACGAAACAAACTTACAACAAACGAGAAATTAATAATACCTTCAAATTGAAACCAACAGTAATTGGAAGTTCGGAAGTTCTGCTAACTCCGGTTCACATAATTATTCCACTGTTCTTTTGCGTTAGTGGACGATCACCGATGGCTGTCGCGAACCATCTGTGAGTTGTCGTTCGGCTCGTTTACAAGCAGAACTTCCTAACAGCGTGATGCGACAACGGAAATGCCACAGATGCGCCAAGTTTCGCGTAAATTCGCGCACCGTACACGCGCGTACACGGTTAAACGCGAGAATGCGTGCATATACGCGCGACTAACAGTCACGGTACATCAACCGTCGCTGATATATGTTCCAACATGTACGTCGGATTAACATGGAATCCCCGCGTGCTTTGGAATATTAGCTCGATATAATCATCTTCTTACCGCGTTGTTACGCACCAAATTCCAAAGTCAGATTCCTAATAACAAGAATTTACTGCTTGCAAAAATTTAGCTTCTTTAGAGCCAATTCAGAGGAATTTGTATATTAACCACCATAAGGTTTTCATAACTAAATGCACAGATGTTACAAGTATTTAAAAGCTGCTCTGAACATTTAGAATTGCAGTCAAGATAAGTTTAATCTCTCAAGGTGGATGTGGATATTGAACACTCTAAGAGCTAACATTTTCAGGATTTAATCTGCAGGAAATGTTGAAAGTATTTGACATTTTGAGCTACTCTGAATATTTAGAATCACAGCCAAGTTGATCCTTAATCTCTCCAGATGAATTTGTATACTAGCCACCCTAAAGTCTAATGTTCTCAGAACTTAATACAAAGAAGCTGTTACAAGTATTTGACATTTTGAGCTACTCTAAACATTTAGAAGTACAGCCAGATCAATTTTAATCTCTCCAGATGAATTTTATACTAGTCACCCTAAAGTCTAATGTTCTCAGAACTTAATACAGAGAAGGTTACAAATATTTGACATTTTGAGCTGCTCTGAACATTTAGAAGTACAGCCAGATCAATTTTAATTTCTCCAGACGAATGTGGATAACTGAACGCTCTAAGTAACGTTGTCAGGATTTAATGCATAGAAGACAAGTTGCAGAATTTCGGATGAACTGTCAGTTCTCATTTACCAAATGATTGGTTCGTTTAACGAGCGGTGATTTACCGGCGCGGCGCGGCTCGTTGAAAATAAATATTTGATCGGAGCGGATCGTTTAGGCGAGCACGTTCGTTAAATTCTGGCAAAGTGGACCGACGAAACGTATTAGCGGACGGGAATCAAACTTAATCGCGGCATGATGCAGTGTTCGATATTGCTAAACGATTCCACCGAAACTCCGTGAGCACGCGTGTAGTGTCGCTGTTCCTTGATTTGCATCGACGTGACCATTTCTGTCACAGCCGAACAACTCCGTGCAAGCGAATCTAGTTTATGGAAATTCTCGAATCAGGGTAGCAAGCTCGCTGGCTTACCAATTACGGATTTCGATTACAACCTTTAATAACTCCGTGTTAAAGGAATGTTCCTCGGATCAGTTAACTAATCCTTTAATAATAAATATTTGTGTTGAAATTCCTCGCGACTGTAGATTTCGAAAGATCTCGACGCGGAGGAAACTCGCAACGAGATACTCGAGCAGGGAAGCATGACCCTTTTTGTATTCGTGAACTCGAAACAGTGGCGTTGAAACGGTGTCGCGCGAAAGGCGACAGATGGAGACGAAAATAATTAAAAGTCACGACGCGAGTCGAGGGGAGCAAAGGGCGCTCTTGTAAGGATCGGTGCAACGAATTCTTTTTTCCCTGCAGCTTAAAGGGTAACACACGCGAGACATCTCGCTAGGGTCGAGGGCGAATGGAAATCAGTCTAAGCTCCCTTCCGAGCCACCTCTAATCTCGACGTCTTCCTTTGCCGCGCTTATTATTTATGGTGTAATTTGTCGCTCCAGGGCAAACTCGAGGGAGAAACAATAAGGGATCCGAAGTCTGAACTTTTTCCGGACACCGCGAAAGTCATAGGCGATGTATCGGATATTCCTTGCAAGTAGCCGCACCGCGACTTCTTCGTTCGCGATTCGCTTACCACGTACCAGATAATGGCAAGTAGCCAAAACAATCGCCGGCCGCTAAATTTCCAGTCAACAAACATTGGACGCCGGCCAACCGCTATCCTACCTTTTGCTATTTGGTCCCTGGAAGACTTTTATTCTAGGACCTTTGCCACCAGCCATCGACTCCGTTTCTGTCTCCAGAAAACGTTTCTCGCTCTTGTGAATAAGTAATCCCGTTTTTCGCACGGTCCGGCTCATTGTCGACCGGCTTCGTTTCTTTTCCACGACAGTCTAATCGCTTTCTTGTCTCTTCGAACGAAAACCTCTTTCAAACACTGTCGTTTGCAATTTTATCGCGTTATTTCGCGATCTCGTACGAATTCGATCTGCTGAATTATACAAAGCGCAGATATAGCTGCACATTGTGCTATAATTTGTCAGGTGTGTCACAAGTAGTCAGTCTTCCACATTATTATCCACTAAATACAATTTTTTCAATGATTCGATCTGCTGAATTATACAAAGCGCAGATCTAGCTACACATTGTACTATAATTTATCAGGTGTGTCAGTCTTCTACATTATTATCCACTACGAATTTTCAAAGAACTGTCAGAGTACGATCGATATCCTGAAGTCGATTTTCGTTGGCTTTCGAAACAACGGTTCTCTATTTTCGTCGAAACCAATAGGGTTTTCAACGAGAAGTCTGAACGAATCATTGACGAGTGTCAGACACCGTGGTCGGGGTTGAAAAGTGCTCTTAACGAATACGGACAGACAGAGGTATTTGAAATTCTTCGATGTGCTCGGGTTCGATACAAAATTAGTACTGTAGAATGGAGATTCGAGGACACCATGAAATATTGACAGCATTGACGTCACAAAACCTCTGCTTCCTGAAATGTCTGCTTATAGTATGGACTTTTACGTTCATTCGAAAATTAAGGTAGAAATCGATAACGTTGCGGGTTTAATTCATATTCGGTATGGAAATGCATCTGTTCGGAGTACCACTTGAATTCGAGAGCAACATATCGTTACTATGAAAATCCATAAATCGCAAGAATTTACGAAGCTGTACCGTCCGGTTTCGTACCTCGTCCTTTCGCGAATTATTATCCATAAAAGCCGAAACTTCGGCCATTGCTCCGATTTATATCGAAGCTCGAGTACCGTGAACTTGCAGGGAAAATTACGAGGTTGACCTTTTTCATGAATCGTTCGCGTATTAAAATTTCGAAAAGTTAACATCGCGAAGAAGCGAAACGTCCGAACTAAATAATTGTTGACCGATCAATGGCCGGAAGTGCGCCCGTGTACTCCGCCCTCGGCCCATTACTGGTCCAGAATAGCGAAACGGACAAACGTTGGAGAGGATGGAACGGAAAGTGGAAGTTTGAACGCATCGTAAATTCCCGTGGTTTAAAGTCAAGAAATCGAAAACTACTTCACCACGCCCCATAGATTATACGGGGAAACTGTGAGCGTCCGCAACCACGATACGACCGGACCAAACCGTCGGCCATCGCAGAAAAAGAACACGGCCCGTTAAACATTATTGGCGCACATTCCTTTTTCGCGCTTCGCGTGTACTCTATTAAGCGAGACAACAGTTATGTTCGGTAGAGGAACTCTAATCGAACCAATAAGAGCTTCATCGCGTCTTTTTTTCACTGACCGTTGCACGATTGACCCGGCGGAAAATGAGGAAGCCACTTTTTCCGAGACAGCTATATCTCGATCGTACGTGATCCTGCTACTTGCAGTTGCAAGAAGCAACGTACGAGGAATCAGTTTCCAATTGACCCACGGTGTCCTCGTTTGGTCGCTTTAACGGAGTTTGAGTAAAGTTCGGTGCCTCGAAGAGCAGCGAGGTATAAATCGTTCCGAAGGTTGATTAAAATTTTAGGAGGTTTGTATCGGTACGGATCAACGGTGAAAGGCAGTGAAAATTATTCAGAAGATTCCGGAAACTTTTAGGAACAAAACTCTGCGACAAAATAAATGTCCAGATTTTCGGTTTATCACGTAAGTGTTCCAAAGAATAAGGAAGGCCAGGAAACATCTATCGTCCTGTTTCGCTATCGGCCCGATCTAAGACAGAAACGGAACGCGGAAGATGGATGGGCAACACACAGCAGGGAAATCGGTATTTTTGCGAAATATCTATTTCCACCTGTAGAATATGCTCGGAGTCGTTCATCTGCCTACAGCAGAGATCGCGCAACTTTATCGAGATCGTCCATCGAATGTAAAATATTACAACGCACATAAACTATCGGATCGCGACGGAGAATTCTGATTCCCGTGTAAAATGCAACGAGGTGATTTATTAATCAACGGGGACGTTAATCACGGTAAGAATGACGAACGAGGAACCGCGTCATAACATCGTGCCAACCCTTGCGACCTAATAGACCCGTTGTGCTTCTACAATTACACGTAACACGAACGGTGAGAAAAACTTATCGCGACGAACGTTTATCGCAACTTTCTTTCTGAAATCGGAACGAGTCCAGGGAGTATTGCATCATTTGTTACGTCTGAAGTGTTAATTAGTTACGGACTCTCTATTTACTTCGATCGATTTGGACCTTGTAATCTCGACTGTCGTAACAGTCGGTGCTAGAAAAGTTTCTTCGGCTCTAACAAAATCCTGAAAGTTTCAAATGTGAACCCAGAGGGTATTTGACATGTCGATAAAATTGTTCAAAGGTAGAATCGGAAAGGCAGTATATACAACTGTATTATATTTTCAATCGGAACATCCACGTAACGATACCACGAATACGGAAGGTATCGCTCGTCAAGTATGCAAAACTTTTCGTCACAGTGACAATTTACAATGGAAATCAGGAGTCGCGAATAACGCATCATAGGTCCGCACGGAAGAATCTTTGTCAAAGATTTCTCGGCTCGCCGGATTCGATCATTCGGAATATCCGATGGCCGTGAAGATACGCGAAGGATACGCGGAACAATCACCGTATCCGGCGAAAATTTTCGCAAATATTGGCTTACCACGTATTCACGAATACGTTTAATACCTGTTGTCTTTGTAGATCTGAAAATGCTCGAATAGTTTCGGGCCGGGAATCGATATTCCGGAACGAAATTTAAAGACGAGTCTCGGATAAAACACGAAATAAGCCGTGGCGGAGTCATCGACGGGAAGCGACGAATCTTGTTCCGTTACAGTTCATAAGACACGAAGATACCGTCGCAAGAAATCCGTTGGCTTCCCGTTTCTCTCCAGGAACGACCGGCATAACAGCAACGAAAGGGAGTCGAATGCGCCTTCGGAACGTATTCTATTTCGGAATCTAATTTGATTATATCGAACCCGAGAGCACGGGTAGAGTCTAAAAGGAAAGGACTCGTTGCGACAATCTTTAGAACAGAAACAAAAACCAGGATCGATAATCAGAGAAGGAAGATCGCGGTGTATTCGATGCATCGACAAAGAATATAGGTGTGTCTTACAGAATAAAAGAGGGAGATGTAGAAAGAAAAATGCGAAGATTCGAAGAAACATTTCTCCCGTTGAACCAAAGCAGGGGTAAAGTTGGAGAGTCAGTCCAACGTTCAGTGTCTCGATAAACAAGTCCGAGAGACAAAAGGGTTGGAGAGGTAGAATCGGCGGAACGAGTTTCCGTTTCGAGGTCCATCGTGTACTCAGGCTCTCCGTTGCATTTATTTATCCGTGGCAATCGTAACTCTCACAATTTCCTCCCTCGATGCAACAATAGGGTCACCAACTCAAACTACGGTTTAGACACCTCATTCCACTTTGAGATTACGCCTTGTATTTCTTGTCTCAAATTTTTTTATGTTCACAGGCACATTTACGCTCCTGTTTCGACATTTTTCTTATAAATAATTCAGATTGATTGAATATATTTTTAGTTATTTACTGCTTGTCATAAATGAAAAATATATTTGTTTACTACAATATACTTTATAGAGAACTTCCTTCTTCATCTACTTTATAAATGAAGGAGTTGAGGAATGCATGCAGCACCGAGGACAGTACAAATGTATAAAATTCCTGTGTACCGAAGTTTGTATGCAACCCTTCGTTCTTGCCACTACCTAACCTCTTTAATTAACACGAGTCCAAAATTAAACGTACAAGTGGCACTAAGATGCAGTATGTCATATTAAATAAAGTTTAATTAAAGCATCGATTTTGAAAGTCTTTAGAAAAGACTCAGAATAACTTTTACAACGGATTTCCGTTCGATTAAACAGCGTTTTAATATCCTGCGTGGTACATCGACAACGACGAAATGATCGAATCTACCGTTGCGGAAGCTGGAACAAAACAGGAGCGGTTGTTATTCGTTCGACGGGAAATTAATTGGCGCAACCGGATGACAGGCGGTCGTGAAAATCAACATGCGTCGCGTGAATAACGAGCGGACGGCGTTAAACGAACCAGAAAATGGCAGAACACGCTTTTGGCGCTGGCGTGTCGGTTGTTTACAAGGAGCTGGCTGATCACGGGGCTATTTTCGACGACGATGAGCAGGACGAGGATCAGAATGACGAGAACGACGAAGCGACACGACCGCAACGGATAGACGTACCCTCGGGAAACCGTGCCGCGAAAACGAATCGCGCGTTGACGCAAACGTAATTATCGTCAGGGAGAAGCCGCATCGGCTGGCAGCTGTCGCCCGATCGAATCATGCCATTCGTTCGCAAGATTTTCACCTTTTTCAGAGACGTACAAGCGCTCGTTGCCCTACATTGTTCCACCCTTAAATGTTTTACGGGTAATTGACTGAACTTTCTCCGGCGAGGAATTTTCGATCGAGACTGTATTCGATAATCGGAAAGCGAACGTTAACGATCGCGAGTATAATTACGAGGTGGACTGATTTGGAAAGTCACGAAACTTGCTGGCAGCACGTGAGCGCGCTTTTGAATCAAAAGATCCGCCGGATACATTATTTGTACAAAGCGTGTCACAAAGGCCGAACTAATAACAATAATAATGACGGTACGCGCGAACGACTGGATTAATTAAAAACTTTCCTCTGATAATCAAAGCGTTAATGAATGTTACAGATTCCTATGGAAACGCAACTAGCCTGGAGCGACGGTATAATTGCGCGGATCGTAATTACACCGTGTAATTTCCTTATCAATATGACAAAGTTCGCCATTGTTTGCCGAATTCACCGTATCGAAGTATCGTCAACGGCGACGGATTAGTTGCTTAACTCGGCTCGCGTTTAAATTGCGACGCTAATAACGTAATCGATCGGAGGTAAAAGGAATTCTCGCGTTATACCACGCTTCGCGGAACACGCTCGAACGAAAGAACCTTTTGACGTCGAATGAAAATCGGTTTTCTCGATATTTAGTGCTCGCCGATCGATTTTGTTTTTCGCCACTGTCTGGATTCTGGCACTGTTATCATTGCCCTTCTCCGCAGCTATTACGTCGATTATTTCGGACGGCTGAACGGACGGAAGCTATCGAATCGATGGCAGCGAATGGATATTGATTTGAATGCTAACTCGACTGTACTCGAACAACCCTCCGCTCTGTCTTGAACGTGTACAGGACACGGGAGAAACAGAGAAAACGTTAGACGGCGAACAATCGTAGATAGATAGTCGAAGAGCAACGTGACGGGGGTTAGAGAAGGGAAATATAGCGAATAGGCAGGGTGAGAGAAAGAGAAACGCGGAGAGCAGAGAGGGAGGGTTAAAAGCGAACGGTCGAGAGTAGAGCGGAGAGAATCGAATGTCTGCAGGGATCCAGGATAGGTACTCGATCGGAATCTATTTACCAGGTACTTAAGTGGACTCGAACTACCGTCCAGGATTAAATTGACCTGCAACCAGTTCGCTACGGCTTCTCGAATCTCGTGCGCTCGCACCGCGTTTCTCTCCTTCGCCCTCTCTGTTTTTTACAAGTTTCTCTTATTCGTCTTTCCTATCCGAATTTTCATTTCAATCCGGTTTTTCAACTCGTCGGGCTTTCGATTCGGACTCGCATCGATTCCAAGATGTACATTCAGCAGCGGGGCAAACGAATTTTTATCTTCCTTCGCAGACGACAATTACACAGAACGTTTCACCTGGTATCACACGGGTGAACTTCAATTGTATTTTGATATACGTAGTTTTTGATATATATTTCAACAATATTTTCGATCTCTTGCAGAAAGCGATACGAACTCGCTGTGCCCCAATCAATTTAACATTTACCGTAAACGAATGGCTCTCGATCGAAGTGATTCCGGTGCAACTGCAAATAGTAGACTAAGGGATCTTGTACATAATTGACCGAGTGCTATTGGATTATCACAGAGCACATTGTCCTAATTATTGACAATGGGGAGAACTTAATGCGTCATTACTCGAACGTGGTTGAACGCGAACTGCATAGACATCACGGGTTGCGGACTACAGGGAGTTCGATATAATAACCATTCATGCGAATTACCTCGCCAAGATATCATGACAGAATACCGCAGAAATGAACCAGAGACTTCTCTCAGCAATTTTCAATCTGTCCCGTAATAATTTAGATTCTAAATAATTTAAGGCGTATTGGTTTCGATGGAGAACGAGATGGATTTCTCGGACCACTTTTCCGCTTTTTAACGAATTTTCCTGCAGCGGGTCGAGCAAAACGGAACAGACGCCAAAGCGGGAAGAAGCGTCTGCCGCCTTCCTACTCGAGGTTGCAGAGATTATGCATTTATGCAACACGGTAGATTAAACGGAGTGCTTAGCTCCTTCCCTTTTTACCTCGCTTTTTCTTCGTGTCTTCTTGTATTCTCGCACCACTTACGTACGCCTGGTAACTAACTCGAGTCGTGTCTCCTCCTTCCTTTCGCTCTTTATTCTCCGCCACTTTATCCGTCTCCCCGTGGCGTCCGCCGTCTCAAGGCAACCACGACGAATTCGCGTCGTTGTAATTGCAGACTCCCTCGTTTCGCGGCTAGTTTAATTGTCCACTGTTCTAAAGCTAGCACCGCAGATAGGCGCGTTTACCGTTACAAATTTCGCTACTTTTTCACCCTTTTTTTCAAGCAATGACCGTGATACAACTCCTCCCTCAAACTCGGTGACTTAACAGCGTTCCAATTAATAATTAAAAGCGTCAGAACTTTTGTGACTCCACGTACATCCATGACCACGCAAGAATCCCAGATTCGGAAGTCGACGTTTGTTTACCACGTTCCATCTTAATGGAATTTTTAAAATCGATGGTAATTACCGTTACAGAGCCTCGAACGTGCGCTCCGAAACGTGGCGAAAGCGCCAACACGGTCCCCATAAAGGCGAACGGTTAACGAGAAACTTTGCACGAGTTTGCGGCGCGCC
The DNA here is from genome assembly GCF_050947335.1 of Megachile rotundata. NCBI lineage: Eukaryota > Metazoa > Arthropoda > Insecta > Hymenoptera > Megachilidae > Megachile > Megachile rotundata. The sequence goes on from NC_134996.1 coordinate 12,699,307, forward strand.
GGGACAAACTTAGATTACATGCATTCTTTCTCTTCGAAGCGTAAAACATTCTTGGAATATTTCGCGATGCAAGCACGTTCCTAGCAAGTAAACCCCGAGGCATTTCGGGTAAATGCATTATACGCTCGCACCTATCCATGTTGCATATAGTGGCCAAAGGGAGGATTCGATTTGGCTGCAGGCTCGGCAGAAAGAACATCCCCGGTGAAGCCACGAATAGAACAGTAAATTGTGGCTCGTTAACCTCTTGCTCCATGATTTATTTAGCGCGTCAGTCAGACACATTATTACAGAAAATTGAAATGTCAATTATCGGACTTGAATAGCTTCAAAAATTCTATTATAATTAATCACAGAGACAGAATAATGCAAGGGGTGAATCGAGTAAATTCGTACCTAGAAAGTAATGGAAGAGTAGCGGAGTTAAACATGCAAATGCTAATACGAAACGTAATGTCCGTAGTCTTACGTAACCGGTCGTCGGTCATGTGCCGAGTGTCTGCTCCTCCAGCGCACGTAGAGCACAGGCGATACCAGAGACGATGCAAATTGCAACGTTGCATACATAATGCGAGCATAGTCACGAAACCCGCGATCGCGAGCATCTCGTCAACGATAGGAAAGCAACGGAGAAGACATCGACGAGCGGATGGAAGACAAAGGGCCGGCCGATAAGAGAGAGAGGGAAAAGACAGAGAGCTGAAAGGAACCCGTCGATCTCTGCATGCGTAATGAGCGAGGGTTATCAGCGACCGGATAGAGATGAAACGAACCGGAAATCCTGAGTGACGTTATAATGGCGGGGAAAGGGTCGTTCGAGATAGCAAGCTAATACGAAGGGTATCTGTCCTTCGCCTTCAGCGTCCGATTGATGGATTATGCGAGCAAGAAGATACATCGATCTCTCGTAACGCGGGGCGTCGCGCCGCACGTCGATTGCACCGCTTTCCTGCTGGTTCCATGATCATTCGTGTCCCGATTCTCTTAGCTCGTTGATTGCGCGTTTGCTTCTTGCTGCGCGTTAAACATCGATCCGCAGGAAACCACGAAGACGTTATTCTTGATCGATCGCCAGTAGAGTAGGCCGACGTTGGTCAGACGTAATCGATGCTCCATGTTTTTCTACGCTTGCAAATACACCAGGATTTTATCGTACGCATTTTAAAGAGTGTGATTTATCGCGGTTACCGCGTTAAGCCGCGAATAAATCTTCATTTACCTATTTCGTATTCTTCACGGGCTCTCATTACAAATCGGAGCTATTGAACCTTGCTTTAATCCGTGGCTCGAAGATACTCGAGAATCGCACAATTTACATTTCCGCTCTAGAAATCTTCTCTTAGGTATCTTCGAATATTTTCTCGCTTTGTTCGTACTCGCAGCGGCAATAAATTTGGGGAAATTTTTTTTTAACCGCGATACGCTGAAATTTTTACCTTTATCCTCTTTTTATCTGGGTTAATTGTTTTAACTCTTGTTTTGTACTATCGTAGAATGGCGTTTGTTTTTGTATGCACATACAACGGTACGCAAACAGCGTGAGCCTTTCTCCGTTATGCCAGAATTTTTGCTGAACGCGTAGCGAATGAAAGACAGGGTCGCGGAACTTTTGTCGCTGTTTCATAGAAAACAAGACACCGTTTCGAGCGTTTATACAACGCGTATAAAAGTCCTGTGGAGGCACGTTTCGTTCTTGTCCACTGACACGTGCATCTTGTGTCGTATCTCGAGAGACTCCTAGAACGGAAGACGCAACTATAGAAAACTAATCGATGTTCGCTCTTTCCGTCTCGGGGTTTCGCTCCATTCTCGCGGCGCAAAATTCGCATTGTCGTCGCGATTAATACGCCGCGGTTGCTGCGTTTAACCGTAAAGAATGCACCTGTGCAGCTGCTTTTATTCCCGTCGGTGCATTCCGTGCGTTTCATTCGCGCTATTATCTCTTTTTTTGTTCCGCCGGTCGGTACGCGAAAATCGCGCGATTTCGTGCGTTCCGTGAAACGCGCTTTAAGCCCCGCTGCGAAATGACGGATGCTTTTATGCAAAAAATGCGACAAGTTATGCGAACGTTCCGGCTTTTCGAACGATTTTATCCGGACGAAAAAAACGTTGCTCATTTTCCGTCGTGCATTCACTCGGCCTCGATTAACCGCCGAAAACAGTCTTGCGTAATTCCTTTACCCGATTCTCCGGCGTATCGTCACGACAAATGGAAATTGCACGCCGCTCTCGACTTCGTCCCGTCAATTCGCCGCGTCATTATAACGTTAACAATGCGCACTTTGAATCGACGTCCCGATTAGCGAGCAATCATCGCGGCGTTTAATTAAATGGGCTGTATCCACGCCCGCGTCATTATCCGGTTCCGATGCGTTCGTACGCGCGTCGTTTCCGCCTACCAGTTTTCCTTCCGTCTAATTTCCTCGAGGGACAAACTGTACGAAACCGACAGAAAATTGATCCGAATGTAATTTTCGATCGTCGCTTCTCTTTTCCGTGACACGGAACGTTTGCACGTCGCGATATTACAGTATGTAACATTTGCGTGCAACGAATACGTGTTTACTTAAGTGCACTCATGGAAGAAACGAGGTGAACTTGGACAACCAAATATTTGAGAGGGAATAATTGTTTGCGAATGTCAGCACGCCTCGTCGCTATGAAACGTTGAACGTTACGGCAATTACAGTGCAGCAAGTTTGTGCTGGGAATTCATTAAAGTAAGTGTTTGAGATTCCCCTGATTAGAATCGTAACTTGGGGAAAATCGCGGTAAAAATAGGAATCGTTAATAAATCGTAGATAATATCCCAGCAATAAAATTGACCTTTCGTGAACTTTGCCTGCTCAGAGTTGAAAACTATTCGCGTCCCCGGGGCTATTCTTAAACGATCCGTCTAGCTGACGTGATCCAATAAACTCACGATTCGCCGAACGAGGAATTTATGCCAACGAAATCGAAGCCTGGCATAAATTATAGATAGGAAATTCAACGCGTGATATTAAAATAGTCGAATGAATTATTAAAATATTAACTACGTTCTTTCGCCGTCGCGTCTTCTTCCGTCGCGGCACACGCTCGATTAATACGACGATCGCGTGAAAACGCTTATCATCGGGGAAAAACGTGAAGCAATTAAAGGAACGAACAACGTTAAGCGAAACGCGAACAATTGCTCGTTGTCGTGGTGGAACGTACGAGAAAGCAAAAACGCGTAATTTATTGAAACGCAACAAAGAGAGGAAGAAAATTGCGCTCGCTGAATCGAATGCAACCTAGTTCGTAAGAGCGTTTAGCGTCCTTTGAAAGCTCTGGAATTATTATTCTTGTTCTTCGGACGAACATGAGTTCCACGTTGTTTATTTTCCCTTCGTCGCGTGCATGCATTTTTTAGAGTAATCGAGCTCTCTCATCGTTTCAGGACGATCGTGTCGAGCAACGCTAGAATTCACCTCGTAAAACTCCGAGGAAATTCATTTTTGCTCTTCGTCTACGTGTCGAGTTAGCGACTTGGTCCGAAACTGTGACCAGCCTGCAAAGTCGGACGAAATTTCCTTCTCCGTTCGATCTCGCGTTTTACTTAATCCCGTAAAACTTCATCGGATGAACGTCCTCCGAGTCCTCGAGGTTTCCGACATTCAGAAAAAAAGAATGCCACGTCTTTGATTTACAAACGTCTTATCTCGGATGCACTCGTTTCCTTTCCATTACTCGGGCCGCGATTCCGCCAAGCTGAAATGAAAATATCGTGAATCTTGATGTACATTTTAGGTCGTGTTGACACATAAATCTCTAAAACCCTGTCAAATATTTCCCCGTAGGTTTCGGCGAGCTCAACTTTTCCTACACGGCTCGCCTTCTCTCTGGAAAAATTTTCACTGTATTTTCAAAAGTTCCGGTATACACGCTGAAACGTTTTTATCGAAGCGAGCTGAAATGGTACTGTTTTGCAAGTTTAATCCAACGATCTGAACATCGATCGAACGATAGCGCTTTTATTTCCAAAGGTGTCGAAATGAAATCCCTGATAAAGCTATCAAAATCATTATAATTCGAGCGGGGAAAAATGGCTGATCAAAACCTCCGATATTTTCAATCACCGAACGTAATCGATACGAGCATCAATCGTTCTTGATTTTACGGATTTTTTTCCGGTATAAATTAAACCTTCAAGGAAGTTTGCGCACGCACGAAATAACGCAAACAGAAAGTAAGCCAAGCGTTTACCGAAGCTTTGGAAAACTATCTAAACTGTTCAAACAATGCTTCCCCTTCGAAAACAACGGAGGCAATTTTTTAATTACTCGAGGTCCAATTAATCATTTCGCTTTGCGATCGCTGCGTCGGAAATTCCTTTTACGACAAACGATTCTTTAACTAATACGTAACAGCGTCTTTTTCCCGCTCGTTTATCCGAAGTCTCGGTTTTCCACGGAGAGAAACGATCCAATTAGCTCAGGCTCAAGAATGGCTCGAATTAATGGTAACGCAGTACCCGAATTCAATTAATTTTGAGTTTGGTAATTCAGTTCGAAACGAGAGTAGAGCAAACTTTCGAGAACTTTATATTTTCTCTGTCCACGAAGAAGAAACTAAATCGAAGACCCGATACGTTCTTCGTAAACTAATCCTCTCGCTTCGCTGAGTTTACCTCGTCCACGTTCTACCGAATTAAATTAATTTAACGTTAACCCGGCGTTCCGAAATTCCCGTTGATATTACTGTCATTCCCGAATGGACTGAATACACTGAAAGATCGATCACCACGAGAATTGGGAAAATTTAATTCGTTTGAAAATTTTATGTATTCTATAAACGAAATGTCCCTGTTCGGAAAGTGGGACAAGATGTCTTATTAAGGCAAATCTCGCGAATTGTCAAACACGAGTTCATCAAATTATTTTCTGGAACGGTTCAAGATTTATTCGTGAGAAAATTAATGAGGCTTTAATCTCTTGTGTTGCAAATATTCGAGAATATTGGTTTAGAAAGTATGAAGGAAGAAAAATCTTGATCACGAGTAAATAAATTGAGCGGCTTAGAAAATACTCGAAGCTCGAAACCGTATTTCGGAAGTATCGAACAAACAACAGGAGGGTCCGTTTTGTTCGAGTGAAAGGCGACGAGAGAAACTGGAATTCCTTGGACGAAACGAATCGGAACGAAGTCGCGAGTGTTCGGGGGTTGATCATACTCAAGATTTCTCGCGCTGCCGTCTTCCGGTATCCCCATTAACATCGATTGAAAACACATCGAAGAAACTCCGTTCGTTAGGATATTCAAGAGGCCGAATAAAAAGGCGAGTTCAGCCTTCGGGTAACGAGAATTTCCGTTTCGAAGCGGCAGTAACGTTTACGAGGGCATTCTTGTTAATTACCTTCCTTTTCAAGCATCCGAGCTTCGCTTCCTCTAAACCTTCGAAGCTTCATCCCTCGGTTTACCTTTGCTGTCTCGCGCGATACTTTTCTACCGTATCGAATTATCTTATTCCAAGATAAAGTTACACGAAAGTGTCGGAAAAACGCGATAATAGCCGGCGGCTCGAGACGAAATAATTAGCGGAAGGATAAAGCAACTTGCAGGAAGAGAATTTCTTTCGAGATATTTTTCTTTCTGTTCTTCCCTTGTAACGCGTTATTTTTCTGCGGTTTTGTTTGATAGAAGATATATCGGGTCGTTTCGTGTCCAGGAAATGTACGAAGGAAACTTGTATCGTTCGTTAAACTTTCCTCGTTTCGAGTTGTAGCAAACAAGCTTTGGAATTGCTCGGCATTCCTTCTTGCATTCGAACGGACACTGATGAGTAGTCAATTAGTCAATTCCAAATTTAGGAGTGCATTCTTTCGAGAAAGAAAGAAATTTGGAAAGTGAGGGAAGGAGAAAGAGAAGATATTAGGAGCTGGAAAAGATAGAAAACAAAGAATTAAAAATATCGCTCAAGTTTTGTATGGTAATATCGTTCTAATGAAGTACCAAGAATGGGGACTCGATGGGTAAGGTGGTAAGGCGTTGGATCCACGATCCGAGGGACCCCGGATCGAATCCGCCTACGGGCGAGAAAATCTTTTCCGAAATTGTAATCGGTTTCGCTCCGACTTTGAGTTGTGGGAAATAGTTGTAAACAACTTCCTGAGCTGTGGGAAATGGTGGGAAGGGGTAGTAAACAACCCCTGTGGGGAAAGGGGTGTAAAAACCAACCCCTGAGCTGGGGGAAAAAAAGGGGTAAACAAAAAAATCTTCCTGAGCTGTGGGAGATAGGGGAAAGGGGAGAAAGAAATTTTTATTTTTATACTCCAGTGATAATAAGTCATGAAGCTTAATTATTAATCGTCAATTTACCCTCTCAAAATATACTTTGACAGTCTTCGACATCCTTAAATTTCATTCTACTTGAAAATAGGAGCTGAGATTGAAGGCACATCGACGATCATCACAACTTCTCTAATACCATAAAAATTAATACGGCAATAATACGAACATAATCTTCCCGTCTGAATACCCCTATAAACACCTGTTGCAGTTCCTCGACAAACCTCTTATATATGCGCTCCTCGCTTCGTTTCGTACGCTTTGTATCGGCGAGAATATTCTTTCTACGATGCCTCATACGTTTCGACGACATTTTCCGTCACGGTTTATCCTTTTCCCAGCAATCTAACGAGACTCCGATCGCTGCCTCTCGTTTACGAGTTTATTTCGCTAAGTGCTCGGTACAAGGTTTAACCTTTTCCTTTGTTATCAATTTTCAGTTAATTAATATACTTACAGTTCGAGTGGCAAGATACTTAAGCTACCATTGTGCAAGTATCGAAGAACTTGATTCGATTATGAAGGGAATCGATGAATGAACAAAACGCTGCAAACGGACAGCCGGATGCTTAAGCGGTGCGATGATTTAATTGCACGGTAACCGCGCGTTTGTTTGCCGAGCCTAAACAAGCTTCGAATCGACGGACACGAAGCATCTTGTCCCAGCTGTGCTTGCATTTCGAATGCTCTCGCATTCTCATTAGGCCAGGATGGCGACGTCGTCCGAACCGCTAAGCCGAAACTCAAACGAAAGCGAATGTAGCCTGGCCAGTCTTCCGTTTCATGGAAATTTTCGGGTCAATGTATTTACGGTCTCGACCAGATTGTAATTTCGTGGCTATTTATCGAGGCGCTAACTTTGCGTCTAATCGGAGTGCATTATCCTCTGATTCTCTTAAGGTTCCACCGGGTAAGTTTTGAAGATTTTTAATATCGCTCGCATAAAGTCGGAGCTTTCCCCGGAAAGATACGGAGGAGAATTTTCGCGCAGCCACAAGGAACACGCACTTCTTTATACGCCAGCAGATAAACGAGATTTATATTTCAGAGAATCCGAGAACACGGTGGACGAATGAGAAGGCATGCGATACCAGCGGAAGATCGGCGATAGGTACCCTTGATGGATGGAAATTGCTTTGCATATTTTCCTGGCTCGCGGCTTCTCGCGAGTAAACTCACTCTGGGACCCGCGCTGTTTTTCATCGCCTTCGTGAACAGAAATTTAGCCTTCTGCGTTTAGGAGAGCGGATATCGAGCTGACTGATAAGACGCATTATCCGTGCTCCTTCCAGAAATATGTTATCAGACGGTAAAATTTAGGACATTGGCGGTTTCGTTTATCTGTGTCGCGAAAATTGTCGTTTCACAAATGATGCGATTCACCTCGATAAATTTCAAACATCCACCCGAGTATATTTTAACGTGAGCTCGAGACCATGCAAAAAGCGTCCCAGTTTCCTTCAACGTCATTATTTCAAGGTAACTTGGTACACGTTACATCGATGACAGTTTCAGAACTTCTTTTCCTCGAAAATCGTTCTTGCATACGATCTCTCAGAGATCAAAAAAGAAACCAATTATTAACCGGCTCGAAGAAAGCTTCCTTCTCAGCGACTCGACTCTCAAATAACTTCGCGGTTTTCTTTTTCAACCCTCTTCTGGTCGAATCTCTTTCGGTCTGCTCGTTCAAAGGTGAAATTAAACCGAATAGAGAAGCGTCGACACGGAAGAGCAAAGTGTCAACGGCATCAAGAGGAATCGAAGCGTGCTTGGTCGACTTGGCGTTATTCGAATCGTCGGGGCGTACTTTGGTCACGGATAGCTGTTCCCAGATTCCACAAAAATGAAAGTGAAAATGTAACTGAAAGTAACCATCCCGACTATTCTCCTTCTTCAACCATTCCTTTAAATTTCGATGTTCTTAATAGGGGTCCTTCCTGCAATTTCAATAAAAGCGTCAGACTGGAATTCCTTTTACATTGAAATTACGGGAGAATGTCTTTCTGTCTTTCTGGATCTTGATCTCATACTATTTTACAAAAACGTGTACACGAAAGTGTGCACAGGAATGTCTGTCTGTTAGATCTTGGGTCTTATAGAGTTTTTTAATAACGTGTACAGAAAGATGTATACATGAATTCCTTTCACATTAAAATTATAAAAAAACAGAATGTCTTTCTGTCTGTTTAGATCTTGGCTCTTTTGCAATTTTCATATAACGTGTACATAAAGATGTGTACATGAATTCCTTTCACATTAAAATTATAAAAAACCAAGAATGTCTTTCTGTCTGTTTAGATCTTGGGTCTCATACAATTTTGTAATAACGTGTACATGAATTCCTTTTACATTAAAATCATAAAAAACCAAAAACGTCTTTCTGTCTGTTTAGATCTTGAGTTTCATACAATTTTATAATAACGTGTACATAAAGATGTGTACAAAAATTCCTCTTACACTAAAATTGGAAAAGACCAAGAATGTCTTTCTGTATTCCTAGATCTCGATCTCAAAGAATTTTGTAAAAATGTGTACAGGAATTCCTTTCACATTGAAATCAGAGAAGTCTTTCTGTCCACAGACCTTGATCTTACACAATTTTGTAAGAACGTGTACACGAGAAGTAATGTTCAGTAACTGACGACAAAGATGGTCAGCATGGGGTCACTGAGAGGTTTCATAACAGTTTCAGCTATCGCGGTGCTTCATGAAAGCAAAGACGCTCAACAATTCCTGTCTCGGGTTGTTTGTCGCAAATACAGGGACGTCCGAAGCAATCGCGAAGCTGCAAAGTTGATTTCCATGAAGAAAAGTTGAGGGATCGAACGTTTTCTGAAGAAATTTCCTGGTTCTCTACCCCGCTTTCTTTCTCCCTCGACCAATGAAACCCCACCGTTCTGACCTCGCGTACGTGGACGCCGTGCAAAACGAACTTTTATTATGGGAACATCCGCGTCGTACATGTCGCGTAACTCTTTCCGTCGAATGAGATTTCCAGAACTTCGATGTGCTTCGTTGAATCGAAAAACCGACGGTCCAAAGACATGAAATTTTCCACGTTTATTCGTCCGAAAGTTCTCTGAGGCGATTTTAAAAGTTGCGTGAAACCGCGATCGATCGACGCGTGGAAATTCGGGTAAAGGTGAATTTTGCTAATCAACGGGAGACAAAGGGAATCGGAACGAGCTTTTTGCGCCGGGGAACAAGCTTGGCTCGTTAAACTTGTAAATCAGTTCGCCTCAAATTACGCGACTAAATTCCGGGCAAGAGTAAACTGTAGCCGGTTTCGTTCGATAAACGTAAACGCCGAAAGAAAGAGGCGATCCGAGAAAGACGATTGGCGTCGTCGCGAAAATTAGCACGGCCGACAAATTGTTGGGAACGGAGCTAACGGAGCGGATAATACGCGTCAATCTTCTCGTTAGACTCGTAATCCAGCTTCGACTTTTTTAATTTCCCCCCTTGATCCAGTCCTTCTTTCAACGACCACGCTTTTTCGTAGCGACTCCGATCGACGCTGAAAGATTACGTCATTGAATATCGGCTTAAATCAATCTCAAAGGTTCGAGAATGGACGAAATCCCTCGTCGCTCCGTTAACGCTGGAATCGAATCGCTGCCTTCGTTTCGCGAACGAACCTTTGCACGATTTCTTGTAGCATTTACTCGAAACCGGTAATTCGAACGAAGCACGTTCCACGATTATTTGTTTCCCGCTTAAATCGATGAATCTTCTCGACGAGACGTTCGGAAAATCGCCCGAATACCGTTCTACCCGGAGGGAATTAAACGTTCGTTCGAGAGGCACGTGACGATTCCCCGACGAACCTCTCCGCCGAGACTTTGTTATCTGTCTCTTAACGTTCTTAGTTCCGAACTGCATCCGCTCCCGGCTTAAAAGGAAAAAGTATCTTCCGATCAAAATCGATGCCTTCCTGTGCTTATCGATACCGGCAAACGAACAAAGGCCGCGATCAAATCCAAATTTCTACCTCGCTTCTACTCCAAGATTTGGCTTCGTTCCACGAAACGCTCCCGCGAAGATTCATGCTCGGCTGCCGTTGTAGATCTCGAAATCTGCTCGGTACAGCCGCGACTCGCTATCCGCGACGTTCGCGTAATCCGGTACCATTGAACCTTCTGCCAGAAACGCGCGATTAATCTCCGGGTGAAATTAAAAGGAGCAGGGTTTCCAAACCTGTAATCTTCTGAATTATGTTAACGATTACGTACAGAGAAAAACTCGTCGGGTAATGGCAAGGCGAACAGTCGTTTTAATTGTACGGCAGTACATGCTGGAATAATGGAGAGGCCAGCTTCGACGATCCTTATCTTAACGGCCGATGAAGCACCGAAATGCGCCGATAAATCGTCGAGCGTGGTCAGCGATCGCGAAAATCACCGGTGGTCCTCCCTCGATAATTACAATCGAGAAGGCGTCGAACGATAACCGATTCTCGCGTGCTCGCGAGATTGTGCATTTCCCGCGATCGTGTCCCACGATAAGACACCTGCGCCTGCTCTGCAATCTGCCAGCAAATTACTTTCAATCGGATGTGGCAACAATTTTCTCGCATTCGAGGAAACAAAGCGTTCGTTTAACTTGAATTTGATCTTTGACGAGATTCAAGCGTGACGAGATGGACGAATCGCCGGGAGAAATGCCGCTTCGAGAGTTAATAAAGATAAAGTTTCTCTTGGCAACGTTCGACTCGGCGCCGGCATAAAATGCTCTGTGCATACTATCATCTTAAGAAGTTCGTGGTACTTCTTTCCTGGCGGATTGCGAAATTCAATTCCACCGCGAGCATTCCTGCGTCCGCGCGATTACGCTTTCAAAAGAATGTCTATGTCGGTGCTGCCTGCGAGGTTAAGATTTTACCGTCACTGGAAATTACAACTGCAATATTTGATACTCTTCAAGGGTATTAGATAATGCACCACTCGATGGTAGCAGATAAAAATTCTCAGAACCGGGGGTAAAACGTTTCTCTGACGCGTCTTTTAATTTACGTTTTCTCGAAACCGAGCTGAAATTTCCGTATTGCCACAAAGGATAACGGCTGAACGATGAGGGCTGTGGACTTTGTCACTTGCGAACCGCGAGACGCCGCGTTTCCTCATTAGGTATACTTAATTAGAAAACTTGAGCCGCGCACAACACGCGAATAAATCTCTCTGTGACGCACGGTTATCACGGGACGAGATTGCCGCGAGCTTTTCCACCAAAGCGTCGCCACGAAACTGCAGTCTCTGTTTAACTCTGCAAGAATTTTTGAAGCATTGAAATATTTGAATTCTTCCCTTTTTAATAAAAATTTTTCGGTAGCGATCGAGTAACGCTGTATCAGGAACAAGATTCGCCAACACGTCGCGATAAAAAGCGAACGACTCATTAAGTTGTGGGCTCGAGTTACGCGTTGCATCGTCAGTTATTAATCTTGCTAATTAACGACGCTCTCGAGGATACAACGACGCCGGCAAACACTGTCACCATAGCCGAGAAAAGTACCAGGTGAAAAAGAACGAAAGAACCTAACAAAGGGCGATAGACGCGACGGTAAACCCGCTGGTGAAAAGAGGAGGAAAAAAGCTTTAATTATTCTCGGCGTAAATCGAGCGTGAGCGAGCAAGAAGCGGGTGACGCTGAGCGATCTCGAACCGGCCAACTTTCCGAGTTTCGTCCAAGAAGCAACGGAATAGAAGAAAGATCCGGAACTAGTTAACTACCATTTTCAAACGATTCGTTTAATTTTCACGCCGGACAGTTCGAAAAAATCTTGCCTCGATTTCCTGGCGGACATCGGTTATATACTTTCGTTCTTTTATATGCAAACAGCAGTTAAAGTGTCTGTAACCGTTCCTCTTTAACGAAATTACTCGGAATCAACTATCAACGTTGAAAAAGCTTATTTCCCTGGCAAACACTTTCGTGGCTGAAAGAATTTCCGACAAAGTGGTAGGCAATTAAGGGAGCGGAGGTACGTGCTAATTAAGATTTAACATTGACTAACGGCCATTAATCGTTGCCCGCGCAAATGAAGTATAATTCATGGCGCGGTGCAATATACTTCGGTGCGGATGGACCGTGTAAACCGCGCTTTCCTTCAGGAACCTGCCCGAGTGATTTAAATCCCTGGCGTTAATGAGCCTCGCTGCTGAGGAATAAACCGAAATCTTGATTTCAATCTGACAATCGAAGTTTGCCCGTTCGATGATTAACGCGGTCGAAATTTGTGAGTTGCATAATTGCGGGCATCGAGCAGATGAAACGCGAATAACGCGTTAGGAAATGGTGGTTGCTGTCCGTAACGAAAGCTCTCCCGTTGCATTTCAAAGGGAATTCCCGAGTGAAACGAGAACAGACTGCCCGTGAAAAACAGTGCAATCCGAAACGCGCATTGGAAAGCTCTTGAAAAATCCTGTGAAAAATAAAGTACATATTTTATGGGCGAATCTTCCCTGCAGCTGGGCTAGAAGTTTCGGAAATCGCGCGTGTTTCGTTTTACGGAAGAAAAGTGTGCAACCGAGTTACGCGTGAAAGGATCCACGGATTTTGCTCTCTTTTTACATACGCTGGAAAGAGTTATCTTTTCGTGATAAATAAATAAATCGGTGATTCGTGTCAAAGGCGTCGCCTTTGGTTGTAACTTTTCGAGCTTGAAATTCCATCGAGTAGGCGACGCGACGAGGTAACAAATTAATTTCCGGCGCAAAGACGAGCTCGTTACGGGTAAAAGGATAACCCGATAGAACTCGAAAATACAACGTTTCGTTCGTGTCGTTCGGAATAAAAGTAGTTATAGGTAGTCGTTCACTCGTACAGGCCCATATTGTATGACACCGCGAAATTCGGATGATTTATTACGTAATATCACGGCTCCGCTCGATCCCCCTCGATCTCCTCTTCTGGCGGCGTCGGCGCCGCCACCCCTATCTCTTCTCCGCGATCTCTTCGGCTCCTCTTCTCCCTCTATCGGTACCCGCGCCACGCTTGGAGACTTTCCAATTGAAAATTTGACTTTAAAAGGTCCATCGAGTAGAAGGAGATGTTCGTGCCTCTGCCGTTTATCGCGAAATCTATCGCGATATCATTGTTATCGGTTCGTTGATCGTCTCCTAAGCGTTTCGCTCTGGAACAGGGTGCAACTTAATTTTCTCGCCGGATGATTGGAAAAGGCGTTGCAGGTAGCGCGTTGCTGGCAAGCATTAACGTGGATCAAAGAAGAACGGAATCAGCAGATTCTAGCGAGAGGAGTAGCGCGCAGGTGTTCGCGCCGGTGAAAACGAAGGAACGTTTCCCAATTTTCGTCTGGATATGACGTGGGTCTTAGCCGTCGGAATTCGGAATGTTCGATACGTGATGGCGTTACCGATTTCGTCCGCGAACGAGCTAGAGTACAGCGGCGGAATGATAACGTTTCCAGCGAGACTATCTCTCTTTTCGAACATCGATGGAGAAACTCGGAGAGCAATCTTCCTCTTTTTCTCCGCGCAGCGAAGCTCGACGAGCAAACAAAAGGGCGAGAAGAGAACGCCCTCGCGATAACGCCTCGCGTTTAATATCCAAACGCTCGCGATACGAGTTCGCTGGAAATCACAGTCGGCATCCGCTTTACGCTCCAGCGTACTTCTTCCCTTTTCGCTCGTCGTCTCCGTGGTCCGTTAAGCAAACAGCTACGTGACGATAGGATTTCCTAATTAACTCGAGTAACGGCGACTGCGCCATTTGCCAAACGAATATTTCATATTGCGGCTGGCTTGCGGAGCATTATTCTAAAGCGAACGGTTATGCAAATAGACAGGAACACGCACAGACCGCCTGTGCAAACGCTCGGAATTTCCGCGCCGGATCTCGCGGACTACCGTGACACTCGTAAAACGTTTCAAACCTTCCTTTTCTTCCATGACAAGATCGCAGATTTCCACTTCAATCTCGTCCGGAATTGGTAATTCTACTCGTATTCTATCTCTTTGATAGAAACGAGATAATTTCGTAACGTCCATCGGACAACGTATCGATTGTTTCGAGCGAAATCAATTCCGCCATTTTGAAACTCTCCTTCCACCGCCATTACGCGTTACGTTTCTTCTGCCTCTAGAAACGCGCAGCTGTTTCTAATTATCGTCACCGCGTTAGCAGATTGCGTCGCGAAATAATCGTAAGGGTTTCCAGACTAACTGCAGTGCCAGCACGCGAAATTAGGATCAATCTGAAAACGGCGAATGCAATTTATTCTGATAATCGGCAAAAATATACTCGGCTAATCGCGAAACAGCTCTTTGCATTTCTTCGACGTGATTTAGGAGCACTTTTTCACGCGTCGTGAAACGAAACAATTTTAATCCTGATATACGACTTTGAGGAACATTACGATATTTACCGTCGCACGTTCCATGATTTTATCGATGCGTCCTTTATTTTCCTTGATTAAAATATGTGACGAATTCTGCTGGCAATTATACTTGGGGTCTAAGGCCTGCTGACAATTTTAATAATTAACGAACCACTCAGATCTAAAGTCAGTCAGTCTTTAGAAAGAGTATACTGTTTATCTGAATTGTAAGATTCAAGAGAAATGTGGTGTCGAGTAAAGTTAAGCATAATGCAAAGATTAATTGTGAAAGAAAACCGTCGATCGAATTTTGAGACGGGAAGTCGACTTGGTTCCGGTCTTAGCTTACGAAAAGATGTCCTTTTGCCTTTCTTCTTCCAGTCTAGTCGTTAATAAGCCGTCGACGCGTCGCTCGCACGAGAGAACGAGCTTTCGAGGCTTCCAACGCCCTCCCTTTACCTTGATCCGCAAAGGTCGCGAGGCAGCGAGGCGAGAAGAGGAGGCTCACTTTGTTCGAGATTCACAAGCTGAAAAACGAACAGGATACGAAACTTTTTAATTTCTAGATACTTCCGGCTATCGTTGGATCAATAACCCTGAGTTGTACAAAGTTGTCGTTGCTCATTATGAATGTTTCCAAAGCTGGCATCGAAAAGAGATTTCCCCGAAATATTCGTGCGTTCTCGTATGGTCGACTTTTATAACGCGGCTTATAACTGTTATTAAAAAGCTGTGCTCCGCATGGTATTCCAAGTTGCTTTGACGCGTGTACCTACGAATAAAACACGACTTCGAGGCTTTCGATCAATCGGAACCGGACGAAACGCTTTTACCGGCTGTGTTTTTCTCTTGACGAAAAAACACACGATTCTTTGCGCGTCATTGATAACCGAGATAAAAATAAACGGTGTCGTTTCGTTCATTTTACCAGCGTTCCCGGCTACAGAGAGAGCACTGCCTGGCCGTGTACAACGCGCGATTCTGTCGCGCAAATGGATCGACACTGACGTCAATCGATTCCAAAAAAGAGCGAATCGAAGCAGCGACAAAAACACGGCTTGAACATTGCTTTTTTCCCTTGATAAATAAACAGAGACGGTTTCTTGGCCGATGGAGGCGCGAAATAAAACTACGTTTATCGGCTTTCCACCAAGAAAAACAAGTTGCAACGTAAAGTTCGCCGTTTGAGCGTCTCGCGACTCTTTCTGGCAAAAAGCTTCCCCGCTCGCTTTCATCGCCGTCTAACAAGGCCATTCGTCTATCGTTTCATCCGAAAGAATTTTCGATTGGAAAGCAAAAACAAGATTCTCATGCTACGTATGAATTTCTAAACCCTATTACATGAGCCAAAGAAGTTTCTTGGTTAAAACATGTCCGAAGCGTGAAATATTATAGAAAACGTAGTTTAACCAGGAGCAGAGTCTGCCGGATTCTCGTTTCAACCAGCCGGTCGTTAATCCCGATACTTTGCAGCCGCACATAAATTTCATCGCACCTACTCGCCTATACTGATATCCGCGTCATACGAACGGTAGATTTATACGTGTACCGAGATCGAGTGGCATTTTAACTTTCCCGCGATTCGCGAGAGTCGAGCCATTAATTTCCAACGGCGTTTTCCATTAATTTCCATCAATCTGTCGGTAATTTTCGCCAATCAATCACTCTTTGCTCGAACGGATTCGAAATTCTCCACCCTTCTCCGCCACGCTTTCCCCTGCTTTTCTCTCGTTCGCCCTCTTCTTCCGAGTTTAGTTTACAAGCGAGAGAGCATCCGTTTTCGACTCGAATTCTGTCGAATTCGTCGAATCGAGTTAAGTCGCGACTTCCACCGCTCATCCCTCGCGGAGCCGATATTATGAAACTTAGGAAACGGTATCTTGGCCCCTACTCGCCACTTGAGCCGACACGTATATAACGCGGCGTATTCCGTGGCGGTTCGAAAGAGGGAAGGCCGCAAACTCGGCCGAGATAAAGTTAAAATTGACTCTTCAACGTCGATGCGGAGAGCCTTCGGAAGTTGCTAAGTAGTTCCGAGACGACGATCCCCACCCTACGATGCTCGTTTTCCGCCAACGCCGCTTCGGAACGCAGGATTCCCTCGCGGACGTGTTCCGGTCTTATACCGCGAATTCGGTGATTCGCGAAAGATTGATTTACCGACGCGAATTTCGATTCGAAGGCGTTCGGAATTTATGTACTCGAACGGACTGATTGCAGTCGCGTCGTTAAATCGATCGGAGGCTCGGTGAAAAGCCAGTGGAAGAGAAGCAATTTAATCGCGAGCCGTAGGAACGATAAAAAGAGAAAGGACGATTCATACGGCGTGACCGATATTGGACCTTCGAAACCGAGACCAGAAAGGATATCGGATCGCAAGGAGGAACGCTCGCCGCAAGGAAAAACTGCGGCAAGCTGCCAACGATGAATCTTCCCTCGATGCTCTCGAACCCGTGCCTCTGCTTCGTTTCTCCTTATTTCCTACCCCTACCGTCTTCTCTCTTTTTCACGCCACACGCGCGCTAACGTCCTCTTCCTTTTCTTCTAATCCCTCGACAGTCGTTCGGTCCACCGAGAATGAAGGATTTCGTGCACGGTTCGTCGAGGTCGATAGAGTGGCTTGTCCTCCGACAAAAAGGGATCTTCCATACCCTTCGACTATTGCGACTTCGATATTTTTCCTCTCCGATACTAATTCCAATTTCTAACGTCGAACTTGCTCGTTAAATTCTGGTCTTTCGGAAACTTAATACCGAGCTTCGGCTTCGCGATACATGAAATAAAGTTTCGAGAAACGCGCGTGAAAAAGTGCAACGAGAAAAGTGTGGCGGAATGCGATGTCGCGAGGCTGGCCAACGGTAAATTATTCCGCGCCGTCGACGGGAAACCGTTCCAAATTGACAAATCGATAAAACCACACACTCGTTTGTCGGCCGCACTCTTTTGTCCTCCGCTTCCCTTCGTCGCGCCACCGCGCCGCGTCAGTCAAAGGCAGCGCCGGCCAATCGACTTTCGCGCACGTCCGTGCACCCGCTTTCACGACACGCCGCGCGAAAGGGATACTTTATTAAAAGTCGAGTTACCTCGACCGAAACCGAAGTTCGCCGGAAAACTTCTCCAAAGTTTCCGCGACGATTTCACGACCACCGGATGAGCTTCGTTCCTAAATTGTTTCGCGGCGTCTTGCGGAACGGAAGGCAGCAACAAAAACTAGCAGTCGAGTACATAACGTCAGATGCACGCTTCCTCCAGCAAGTCTACCCACCGCGGCTCGGAATACGGCTACGAAACGGCAGATTTTGCCGCAGACACGACAAGAGCCGAGGGGTGAGCCGCACATAGCCGCCAACGATAAAGCCGGTGCCAGAGTTCCTGTTACCGTCGACCACCGTTGGTCACTCTATACAGAACGTTCGTGAATTTGCTATTATCCTCGGCACTTCTATCGTGCTCGGTGAACCGTCTTGGCCATGTTCTACGATAAGCATTCTCGGTTTTGCTCGGCCTCCGTATCTTCGAATGTACAAAACCGAAATGGTGCTTTAGCGAGCAGGAATATACAAATTTCCGAATTCAGCAACTTCGATACTCTCCAATTTTTAACTTTCCGCTCCCGGAGCTTCGTAGTTGCGTCACGAACGGCCAGTCACGTTTCTGTGGCAGATTTTAGTAATCGATTCCGTTCGATTTCGGAGACGAGGGAATCGGAGAATCTCTGCTCATGATCGCGCAACTTACTTCCACGTTAACGGCAACGCTTTTACTGGAAATTCGATACGACCTGCTCCAGGCACTTTGTTACCTCGTGACGTATCGTATCACGATCGCTGAGATTCCTTGAGCGTCAGCTTCGGAAACTGATCGTTAGCGTTAGTCCTCAAAGGTTAGTTAGCTGCTAATTCGTCGTGATTGTTATTGCGACTCGAGACTGGTGATATATCTCTCTTTGAAGCTTTCGATACCGGTCTCCGCTTTAAATAGTCTCCCGTCTTAGGATCGATAATTCGACCGTGGGACACGATCTTGGTTAGGACGTGATTTACGTATGCAAGCCGGAATAAGCGGCTCCTACGAGTTAAAGCGGTTCGTGTTTATTTCCCAAATCGTATTTTCGCGTTCACCGCTAGGGGAAGTCAGGGTCTCCGCAAATAAGGGTTTACTTGCCGTTCGACGTAACCGCGAAGCTGTTCGGTATTTCAAGCTTTCCCTTCGTGTCCGTTAAATTCGCAATATCTTTAGCGCGAAGAATGCTGATCAGAAACGAATGTATCGTTCTCTTGCGTAGATGTCAAGCGTAGAACAGAGACTTGACGGTGGAGGAATATCCAGCGGATATTGCCGCGGCTTTCTTTCGTCGACAGAATATCGATAGCAGTGCTCGATAGTTGTCTGATCGCACGGCGTCCTATCGCAATCGTACGATATCGACAGGAAATCGTCGCAACCACGAAACTCTCCGCGGAATAGTAAACGAATCGGTGATATTTTTTGCGGAGACGGAACACGACTCCCGGGGATTCATGGAACTCTTGTACGAGTTCACGCACGAGCGGGTCGACGAATCGACTTTTTCTTTGACTTCTCGGTTCCCTTCGGCGACGGAACGCTTCGTTCGCGGAATATTGAATTATGACGGAAACATTATTAGCCGGGGCTGCTTCACGGCATCCCATGCGACGGCTACGTATCGCGGAAGGCGCCAAAGCACTCTGGAAATCGTTGTCGATGGAAAGTGCTCCTCTCGTATGCCGTCGAGATCATTCGATTCCCTCCGATTCAATCTCCAGCTCGTAATTCACCGTGAATCGAGAAAGACTCCTCGTAAACGCGGATCTAAGGTTTCGATTCGGTTTGTTCGCTGCTCTTATCGTTCGCGAAGTTGCTCGAAAAAATTGCATAGGCTATATTTTCGAATACGAAAATCTTTTAGAGATAAGTTTCGCGGAGATCATGGGTTGCGATCTTAACGAGAAACATCAACGACATGCAAGAAGCGAAACGATGGCGAGTAAAATGCCTAGATGAGCTAATCCTGTTAACAATCTAGTCCGAAACGCGAGTCGATTCCAGACGAAGAATTTAGATAAAAGTTAAGCCGAGGGAAACGACGATTGGGGAATAGAACGAAAACGAAATAACATCTTATCTGTTGGTCTACCAACGTGCTGTTATCGACCCGATCGACCCTTCGTCCTTATCACCCTCGGTAACCACGATTTTCGGCGAGTCTCGGATAAATTAAAATAAAGCCCGGATCATTCGAAAGGCAGCGCGGAACGATCCGAAAGAAATTGAAACTCGCGACGATCTTTCGCGCTCGTGATTATACCGGCACGTTTTATGCTCGATGAAACGTAAACCGAGAGTGCGCCGGTGGTACGTTTATACCGGGCTTCTTCTATTTTCTCGAGCAGGTTTATCCAGGCGGTATCGTTACCGCGAGAGTTACCGCGGCAATACGGCTTTATTATTCGTACGATATAAAAGCGCATTAACGGAAACAATAAAGAGCCCCGTGACTGGTCAGGCAGGAGAAACGGCCGCCTCGACCTCTTTAGAAGGCAGGAACACGTACCTGTTCCGCAATCAGACCGTGCGCTACGAGGGAAAAAAAGGAAGAAAGAAGCGGAAATGATAAAGGAAGCTCGGACGAAGACGCCCCGACAACTCGCCATAATCTGCCAAAGGAAAAACGGCTGAACGGTAGAGTGGCTTTATACGTTCTTGCGCGATTGTTTCGAGTAAGCTCGCAGACTCTCGGTATGCTCCGCTTTGTCGGGGATCTTTTCACTGGTCAAAAGGATGGTCTTACCACGCACGAGAAAACGCTTGTTCTTTTCGTAAACCACGAAAAAATAAAGGTTCTTTCCTTCCTGCCAGCTCGATTCAACTTTTCCGTTTTGCTCGTCGGGGAAATCGATCTCGATCGAGGGTAATCCGAATAACATGAAGGAAATCAATACGTGGAGCATTTTTCATATTTCAAAAGCCCGCGAGCAAATTTATTAAACGCTATACTCGGCCTGATGGCCGAGCTATCGTTCTCTCGTTTACCATTTAGTATATTTCTCCTAGTTAGGCGAGCTCTTTCGAGCTACCGCTTCCTATTCTCTTTCTCTTCGTCTCTCTCTTTTTCGACCCATTTAGCCCGTTTGCACCATGTAGCACGGAAGCGCAATTAGACCGCGTTGGAGAAAGGAAATGGCGAAATAGTGGAGAGAGAATGATGATGAAGCAAAAAGCGAAACAGGAACATAGATTAATATAACCCGACGATGCATTTTTCTCCATTTTTTTGCTTCTTCTCTTTCTATTTTTCATTATCGTCACGAAAAATCAACGCGGAACGCGTAACGATCGTTGACTTCGTTTACTCACCGAACGAACTATCCTCGTCTTCGATCGGGACAACGTTGTACCTTCCAATTTACAATCACCACCTGTACTTTCCCTCGTTCGAGCTGATCGTAACGGCCTCACGAAAAATAGGAGAAAACCAATCGAACGGCCAGAAGTAAAAACGATCACGCGAACTCGATATAATACTACAAAAATAAGTCTTGTAACGCTACAAAGCCAATTTTCTAAAACTACGCGTGGAAATTGCAACTGCACTTTCAAATCATTAGTACACATAACTTGCATGAGTTCATGCAAAAATTGGTTTAGACACTTTTTGATGGAAACTGTGCCCACATACGTACTATACGTGTGAGTACCATATGTCGCTGATCAGAGTATTTGACATAGAGGTACATATACGCTTATACGAGTTCCTGAACTCTTACAGCAAAATAAATGTCATCCAAAGAATTATATTCTAAGTCATACCGAATCAGACAGACCTTAATGTCTCACAGCTAATTCGACCACGAGTATAAAAAAGAGCGAAAGATAAAATGAGAGAGCGTTTCGTAAAAAGTGTAGAATAATTTGATGGCGATAGGATAAAATTAAGTGTAAATGCAGGGGAAAGGTTGAGACGGGGAATAAAAGCGTAGAAAACTCGAGGATGGCCAAGAGTCGGTGTTCTCCGGTGTCTACGGTTGTGGAAGAGGATGCATTCGCCCGGCGTACGTATGCGGGCCACGAAACAAAAAAGGGCTTTCAGACGATTCGCGGCTCCATTCATCCACGATGCTCCGCTACGCTTCTGTATGCTCGGCTATGCTTCAGCCGACGCGGCGTGATGCGCCGAGCTGCACCGGCAAACAATACGCCCGTCCATTTACCGAATGAAAACACGGATGCAGAGGTAGACGGAAATGCGCGTCGCCTTGCAACGAGCAGCCTATCGCGGGCTGTTATCGCCGTTGGATAAAGCCGTCTCTAACTGGATGAAGTCGTGAGAGACGCGAGTCCCATACGCTACGAGCGTACGTCTGCACAGACGCTACGGTTAATCCTGATACGTCTCGCGGATAATGCAAAACCATTGTGGCTGTGACTTCGATACGATCTTGTCGCGCGTGACATCGCACGCACGATCGATCCAACACGTACACTCCGGTGAAACGCTTTCGTATACACTCTACGTTTTAACGCTGACCACTTACTTTTAAATTGAAACTGTTACTAAAATTAAAATGTAGAAATTAGGGAATAGGGATTAGGGAATTAGGGTAAACACTGGTTCATCTTGAACCAGTCTTGAAAAGTCAACAGGCATCTTCACAAAAATTTCTTAACTGTTGTGATTTAAAAAAATCTAAGATCCATTTCAACAGGTTCCGCAAATCTAAGTTAACTTGATTAGTTAATCTAATGCTTCAACTTCCAAATTAAACTTCCAACCCCTCAAATTCCCAAGTCAATAAATATCTTTCTCTAAATTTCTAAAGTACTTAGCAGCAGAGTATTTCGCGGCGTATATTTTTTCGCCAAAAGCGTGATTCATAGCACACAGACGTTGATTTATCGCGAAGCTGGGTCGCGCTATCGCGAAATTCCCGTCATTCGTTAAAAATCTCTCGACATAGATCACCCGGTCGATTCGGCGAAGATACCGATGTTCTAGCGGAACTGTCTAATAACCTTACCGTCTCGCGCAGCTCCGTGACACATTCAGCCATCATCTAGAAAGGATCTGAATTATTTCGCAGCGTTTTAAGCGGAGGCAAATCGTCGTCGCTAACAGGTCCAATATCTGTTACCTCGGTACATTTAGAACAAGAGGATCAGTTCTACGGAAACTCGGAGTGCGCTACTTGTTGCTCACGCTACTCGAGAGTTAGCCCGTTTCACGCGAGCTGAGTGGCCTCGTATCGCGACGGACTCGTTAAAAATGCGATTCGATCCTTCATTACCGGGGGATCGCAAAAAATCTCTGGCGAAGATTCTTGCGATCCTAGAGAAATTGTTGGAATCGTTCGGAGAACTCGTTAAGTTCGTTTAATCGAAGCGGTGCGTTCATCGTCGAAAGAACTATCATAATGGAAAAAGAAGGAGGAGCGTCTTTGGATAAAATTCCAAGCATCCTATCCGAAAGACCAGAGTTTCCGGGGATGTTCCCCCTTAGTGGCGATAAGACCTAAAGAATGCCAGACGACAAAGAGTAATGCGTTCTCGGGAGATGGGTAATTACGAAAAGATGTTCCCTCTCCTCGAAATCTCGGCACTCCTTTTGTGCCGAACTCTTCTTAAACTTTTTACTTGTTCTACTTTTAATCCGTACTTGTTGTTCTTGGACACATTTGGAAGAGGTCGATCGTCGAGAGACATGTCGGCTGCTCTCGGTATGTCATTTATCCGTGGCTTTCAAATTTCAACCATGCCTTTTGTCTTTCTCTTGCACTCGACACGTTTTCTCGGAAGGTTCGCAATAAAAGAAAAGCCCGAGTAGGACATCGATCGCCATCATGGCTGTCGGCTGCAACGTCTCTCGACTTCTACCAGCATTTTGTTCAAACAATTGTAGTCACGATGTTCAAGAGAAATAATCCACCTCATGCGTAAAACGTTCGGAAAGTCGTCTAAATCGGTTACCTTCCTGACCGTTCGTCGAGAGCGTTTATCGCTGCGAACGTAACGAATCGTGATTCGATCCAACTCCCCAGATAATCGGAAGAGGCGTTCCGTCCGAAGGTCTATCGTCGAAATTTCTTTCGGAGACGATGACTCTCCTCTCGGGAAATAACCGGAGAAGATCGTGACGACGCGTTGAAAGAGAAGAAAACAGCGTGGCGAAAAAAGAAAAACAAACGACGCTTCCGGCCTAGATACGGAGGTATCGATTATGCAAATGGCGCTCACTTTCGCCAGCTTTTCGACCATTCGAGACAAAATTAACGCTTCCCCAAAAAAATACTTTCCGTTGTCAACGGATCACCGGTTGTTCTAAATTCAACCGTGGTCGCAAACTTGACTCCACATTGAAAAGTCCATTTTCAAACTTGGTTGCGCAGCTGACGTCGTCGTAAATGCAAGAGGGATTTCGCTGGAGCGTTATGAAGACGTTTCAAAGTATCTTCTTGGTTCTAGCAGCGTAATATTTCAGTCATCCTCCTTTTCCCATCGAACGAATACCATGCAGGAATTCGCGGAATCTCCCGTTCCGTATATGCGCGTTATTATGTGATGCAACGCCGGCGAGTACATCGGCGCGCAATCAAATACCAAGCTCTACCGGTTCATCGGAAATACTGCGCTTCTCGTTACAATGAGTCAGTTATCGAACGAGCATCGTTTTACACGGTTTTAATTGTCGGCGATTGACGCGGCGCGTTAAACCGCCGTGATTTCGTTGATTAAAAGCGCGATATTCGAGAGGGGAAAAATACAGAACAAGCGGGTTTGTTCTCGATACGAAAGTTGATATTACCATAGCGAGATAGGAGGGTAGAAAAAAATTAGCGAGATAGGGGCTCGACGGCTAAGTAAAATAAGAAAAATCGGGTAAAAGGTCTGTAACTAATGGCGGAATAGCTGCGACCCGCGAGGCAAAAGCGGCGCTGCACGGAATACCACAAATTCTGTCTGCTGCCCATAAAACCGGAGAAACGAGAACACGGCCAAAACAATCGTATCCCGTAGGACACTGCGCCATTTCCGTATCCTGTACGGTATCGTTCTTTTCTCCAACCCGGAGGCCATCGTTTTCTTACATGGCCATGTATCTCCGCTTTTTACAACTTTCTTTGCCGTTCGAGGTCGCGAAACTCGTGAACACGCTTCGTCGATTAAGCGAATCGCGTTAATCGTCGGACAACCTGTCCGACAATAAACTTAACGAAACGTTCGACGACAGTCGAAAACCAGGGCGCGTAATTAAAAAAGTGGCAGATATAAATTAGCTTCGCGTAATCCTTGAACCTAGTTCGCCTCGGGCAATATCGTGCCGAGTACAGCAAACGGCGAATGATTAATGCTCCCTTACAGGGTAAATGAAATCTGAATCTCGCCGATGACGAGGCCGTTCGTTTCGCGTTAATTCCGGCGGGAACCATTGTTCTTGCGTTTGAAAATGTTAAGCCAATCGAGGGATGGAACCAGCCGATGACACGTTCTCCATCAAATTACCATGAAGCCACAGAAAATTAAACACTGCAAGTATTCGGCTGTTCCGCCGAATTTGCGGGAAGCTTTTACATCGTACCAACTCCGAATCCTGTTTTTCCCTCGATGAACATAATCCAGTAGCGCCACCGTGTTCGCTGAAAATTCATGAGGATCAAAGTTCGGCCGTGCACCGCTCCGAGTGGATTTAATTATTAACCTCTCAAAGTCCTTTACACTCGAAACTTGGCGCGAATTTCCAGCTACGTTCTTCTCCACTCCGCCCGTTTTTTGCGTATCCAATCTCGTTTCCAACTTTCTTAGTCAACGAATTCCGCGCGGTCCTTTCGAATTCGTTTCTTCCAACAACTTTAGCTCCGTGATTATCGAAATACCACGGTTCAGATAAGTTAAACCATATTGGCAAGAAAATGAATGTACTCAATTTTTGACGGTGGAATATTTTACGGATAATTTGGATACGATATGTGCTTAACCCTGATTTCAATAGACATTAGAATACCTCGTGTGTACATATAGATATATGACTTCATGATTTTATATGAACACCTATGACTTCATGATTTTATATGAACATCTATAACTCTTCAGCAATTATCTTGTATATTTATCTTGTACAAAAATTATGATCACCATGAAGGTGAATTAATTATATATTCATTCTGTACGAGGTTATATTACCTTATGTTATAGATATACATATATCGTTAAAAAATATTTGTTTCAAATTATTGTATTAAACTAAATGGTGCCTGAGTCACCTTTCGAGCGTAATAAGTGGCCATAGTCCGTAAATTAAGTGTTTAATGACGTCGTCAAGACGTCCGACTGCAGCGATATAACGAACTCCTTACGTGTCCGCGCGTTTACAGGCATCGAAGAAAGTAAAGCGAAGGCGTATTTTCCTCTCTGTTCCCGCCGTCCTTTCATTCCGTTAAGAGAACCTGTTTGAATTTTCAATGAGGCTCATTTTCTATGCCGCGCGCTACTAAAGAGAAGCGTAAAGGAAACAGGTAGCTGCCAACTTGCTCGTACTCTGTCCGTCGTTATTCTGTACTTTTTCATATTAATCTCACCCTTGGACAGCAAAGGGAACTGGCTCGCATGTTTCAAGGTAATGTCTGGACCAAAAGGTAATTTTATATTCGTATCACGGTGTCCCGTGTCTGATCTGTTCTAATACCGCTGTACCGGGAATTCTGCGCGTCCCTTGTCTGTCAAAGACATGCTCGGACGAACAATGTTACGACCTAGTTACATCGAGCTACCGATAAATCAATTAGAGTAATTCCGAACTATCTCCTTTACCTCATATATTACGTTACGTTTTCAATTTTATTAGGTGTCACTTTCTCATCTTTTTATCCTGTTCTTTCTTATTTAGTATGCAAGAGTACCACAAATTATCCTCAACCTTTGCCTCATATTAAGTTACATTCTCAATTTCACTATGTGTAAACATTTTCAAGTTTACTATAATCTTCATCTTTTTATCTTATTTTTTCTTATTTAGTATGCAAGGGCACCACAAATTATTCTCAACCTTTGCCTCATATTAAATTACATTTTCAATTTCACTACGTGTAAACATTTTCAAGTTTACTATAATCTTCATCTTTTTATCCTATTCTTTCTTATTCAGTATGCAAGGGTACCACAAATTATCCTCAACCTTTGCTTCATATTAAGTTACATTCTCAATTCCACTGTGTGCAAACATTTTCATGTTTACTATACTCTTGATCTTTTTATCCTACTCTTTCTAATTCAGTATGCAGGGGTACAAATTAATATACACGTAAATTATGGTAAGAAACGTTAGCTTGATAGGGTGCTCTTTTTTGCTGGATTTGTACTTAAAGAGCTGAGGAGAATTAGATGTAAATTTTGGGTAGTAAAGCACAAGTGGCTTCCGTTCCAGTTGTTCTGAATGCTTGTACGCGGTTAGGAATTTGCGCAACAATCAAGGAACCATCGCGAGAGCTACGCGTATCGGCACTAATGGCCAGAGAACTTTGATACGAATTTCCGTAATGATTAGGGTTTATATTAGCGTAACGATGCGAAAACTTAAATGTAGATAGAACTTCGTAACTCTCTGCACCCACCGTTTGTGCTTATTCGTAACTTTGAATAAGATATTTAAAAAAACTGCAAGCAATGTCCCAAAGCACGTTAAATACTCTGAGGTTCTTTTCTGCTCCTCAAAGCGGTTCGATCGTTTATAAAACTTTCGATCGAAAAATTATCCGGCAAAGTGAATTTTTAAAAAGTTTCACCGCGAAACGTTGACGCAAATTTAATAAGTTTCTCGTGCAAAGCGTTAAGAAGAAACGAGAAAAGTCCAACGATTCGGGGAAAAGCCCTGCGAAAAAAAACGTTTTTGCACGATCGTGTAAATACAATTTGCACTCGGCGTTTTATCCTTACAAATTGTTTTTACTTGAAACGACGCTCTCGAGAGATCCGAGGTCTGTAATCCCGCGCTCTGGCGCTTTCTGAAGAGAAAGAATTAAAAAGATGTCGGTTTATTACAAGAAAGTGGAGATTAAATAGAGGGCAGAGTCGAAAAACGACGGGGTAGCTGGCAGAGAGGTCGGTTACGGTAAGCAAGTTTCCCAGTAAATTCAGCAAGTTCAGCCGCGCGATTTACTCGCGGCTTCGTTCGCTGGATGGGCGAGAACGTTAATACGTAGCTGCCGGCTATTCGAAAAAAATGCCGAGGAACTTGAATAGCGTGCGCAATTGCAAAAGTTCCGTCGCAGCCGGAAGCTGAAACTCTCGACATCGGGAACGAGTCGCGAGCGTAAATCTTCCGCGAGGAACCGCGTTAAGATCGTCTCTCCGCGGTCACGAGCGAATTCCGAGTCTCCATTCATCGGACCGGAAGCGCCGCGGAACCCACGGCCAAGTTTCCGTCGAATCGTCACGGAAACGCGCCGATGAGACCGTAAATTTCCACAATTTATTTCGCTTACCGCATACTCGATTTTACTTTCATTGTATTCCCTCACGGAAACAATCTTTTCTATTAACTCAATCTATTGACTTCGTTATCGAGGTACTTTTAGAACCATGTAACGAAAGGGTTATTGTTAATAAAGTTAAATTGATGAGGTTGTTCCCGTAAACCAGCATCGCGGAATTTATTGCCCCGACGTCGGGCTCGAATCCAGGAAACTGCGAAAACGAGAATCAAATAACTCGAGCAAATAGCAGTAGGAGAATTATTTGCTTGCCAGTAGATATCCCGTTTTATCCGACATTATCCTCCAAATATCCGGTGCCTTAACGCCCACTCGTCTGCCCGCAAATACGTTTTATCGCTCGACGCGCGGATAAGGAGCCTTTCAAACGTTAATTGTTCCCCAAAAATTATATCCTCGCAAAATTTATGGGCAAAAATTCAATTTCTGCTCCTCTGTGGAACGAGAGATAAGTTAAACAGTCGGGTTACTTAACGTTTTCGGTTCGAGCAAACTCGTTCCTTCTGTGTTTTAACCTTTCACTATTTTGACGAGTGATTCAGCTGCGATTTTACTCGAATTTGAAGCTGAACTCTAATTATAATTTTCATAGTCATTGCATACCAAATTGATACATTTAAACTTTGTAATATTGTAATTGTTCTAACCTCTCTGACGAATCAAGTTAAATCGACTTCGCTTGATCAAAGGTCCGATAAATAGCTCGTTAGATCGGAAAGTTCAGCATTGGACTAATTTAAGAATATTCGAAAGTGGAGTCGTAATCCAGTAAATCGGTAAAGTTTAAGTCGTTAAGAGAGAGGGGTGCGACGAATTCTTTATCGGAGAGCATCGTCTGGTAAACGCGTGGTGTCTTCGGAACGGCGATTCCGCGTATCTCCTGGTGACGATCTCAATTGCGACCTTCGCCTGTGAATTCTCGAAGCGGAATCCGTCGGCACGAACAATTTAATCAGCGAGACCGAGTTTATTGGCCAGGACGTCGAACTTAACCCCGTGTTGACCAATTTCAACGGTTTACCCTCCCTGGCTCGTTACCGAGAGCCTCGAGTAAGGTAGACCCGGCTTACGGAGAGCAGCGAAAAGGGGCTGCAGGGGTTGCATTTAGCCATAACTGTGCCACGAGGAGTTTGTCGTACGGTAGTTATAGTTAACGTCGGGTTGGAAGGGGTTGCTCGTCCAGTTCAAGGGGAAGTTGCAACGGTCGATATTATCTGTCCCGTCGGTGGCTTAACCCCATCTTCTCTCGATGCTGTCCGACTGCGGATACGAGCCGTCGTCGTTTTCTCTCACCCTTGTGTTCGTCCTGTCAAACCTCGTCCTTGGTCCGTTCGCACCCTTCTAGCGGCCATTGGTCGCGGATACCCGGCTTGGACCAGCTCCAGAATTCGCCAACCGCCGGATTCCAATAGGGTTTCCCCTTTGTATCGGCTGCCAGAACCCACCTAATACGATCTTTCTACGAAACTGCGTTTTTCCACGCTAACTTTTCTACGCAATAAGACAGCTGCTAACCCTTAAATAATTTCACCGTATTGCAACGCATATTTTACAGTTTTTCTCTGCTACAATGGCTGTTTCAAAATTTATCGAATAGTGAAGTTGCAAAAGTGCAACATATATTTTCAATACTGAAACATATACATATAATGTATGATTTCAAAAGAATACAGCAAAAGCTTTAATTAAAATAAAAGTTAAATAAAACTGCAGTGGAAGTACTACTGCCCAACAATGATTCTTCATCCTGACAAAAGTGCAACATATATTTTCAATACGAAAACATATACATATACTATTATACGTATAATGTATGATCTCAAAAAGATGCAATAAAATTTTTAATTAAAATAAAAGTTAAATAAAACTACAGTAGAAGTACTACTACCTAACAATTCTTCACCCTGACAAAAGTGAAAACCTTCACAAAAATTTCTATCTAGCTATTAGAATTTAAAGTAAGATATGTAAGATAGGATTCCATAAATCCAGTGTTAAACGATGTAACCGAGCAGAATCGCGTTGATTCGCGTCGATTTGAATCACGTAAAATTGAATCACGTCGAGCCGCATCGCAGTGAAATTTGCTCAATGCGGTTTGCAAATTCGCCAAATTCTCGTATTCGCAAATGTGAACATACTTGAATCGTTAAAAGAGCATCACGCGACGTGAGGAAGGCTTAGAAAAAAAAGTCTCGCTTTGAAAATCGCCGCAAATGTGCGAAACCCTTGTTGAAACGCGTGCAAGCTGGCTGAAACATTTCCGAGTTGCACGCAACGTGACGCGAAACAGCTGTTGCGCCAGCAGATCGTGACAAGTAGCCGACTCGTTGGACAAGTAGTCGCGTTATTCCGTTTGCAACGGCAATCGAGTCGTTTCTGTCGCGAAACCTTTCGTTTTTACGCGTTGACCAGGCGGACGTGAAACGAGATTTACGAAAGAGGCAATCCTGCGCGGTCCTCGAATTGCTCCAGGTTCGTTCAAATTAAACAGGCCATTAGGCTGTAAACAGCGTCGTTAAACATCGATTATCGGCGACCGCTCTGAACCAGATAACGCGGAAATAATGAAGCCTCGGGTAAGATTAACCCATTGTCTAACCCCCTGGAGGCGTATTATGCGAATCGGACGATTTCTCTTTATTCCTTGGATCTATATAACCCATTTCTGATTCCCAATTCCCGAACTTTGCTACTTCTCAAATTTTCAAATACACAAAGTTTTCAAACCCTCAAACTGCTCAAACCCTTTCCACGTCTTCGAATTTCTAAATCCCCGAGTCGTTGGATCAAATCTTCCCAAAAGTTTAAACTTTGAAGTCACGTGGAGGGTTAAGTGCGAGAGGTGTACAGAATTTCAGTTCATAAATCGACACGACAGCGAGAATAAACCGTTTCTGGACTAGGTCGTCAACTGTTGCGCTCCCTTTCGCGATTTCGATTCCCTTAACGAGCGCTCCTTTAACCCGTTCTCGGTGTCGCGATTGTCCCGCAAACGATACACGATTAGCGGTGCTCCGCAATTTCACCTCTATCAGAACGAGTAGATAATCCATGGACAATGAAATTACTGCAAACTGTTTTTCCACTCTGTCGCTGTGATTGTTATTAAACACAGAATCTTTGCACGGCTCAGAAATTCGATAGTTCTGTATGTTTGTCGAGCTTTTTAACCCCTTGCCTTACAATTTATTTGCGTCAGTCAAAACTAACTATTCATAGTTATAATATTAAAACAAGTAAAGAAAATGTTGGGAGCATTTTCTATTCAGCGATCCTTGACTATAGTAGTCAAGTTTTGTATGGACCTAAATTTCAAGTTGAAGAGTATTCAAAATTTTGGAGAAGGTTATGTCACATTTGAGCGGTGAGTCACCGAGACTCGTCAAAGTATGGCAAGGGGTTAAAAGACAATGCGACCTGATTTTCCTTGTTTTTCAGAGACTTTTGATTCTCGTACGCGTAAAACCGGAATGAATTTCCTCCGTCTTTGGTCCTCTTTCTTTCAGCTCGGAAACTAAATTCATTATCGGATGCTCGATGACTCGGAAACTGGGCTAACCTCGTCCGCGCGTCATCGACGAAATCGGCGAATTTTCGCGAGTTAAATCCTTAATCACCGTCGACCGCTAGCACAAATTCGAGCTGGATTTGCTAGTTAGCAGAAGTTGAATTCCGCGTTTTATAGAGGCCGAAAACGCTTTGGAGCTATCCAGTCAAACATTTCACGTCAAGTATTGTATCACAAACGAGTTATGTGAAAGAGATCTCGTAAAGACTTCAACGTTCCTTTGCGAGTCTTTTGCTTAATTACACGCAGTGCGGTTTCTCCCTACGGAGAGTTGCCCTTTTCCTTCCTCGATCGTAAAAGAACGAAACACACAACCAAATTGTTCCACAATTAGAGTCTAAAAGTCCGAAGTATTCAGCCCAAAAAGCGTGTATTTTCACGCGAAGCATTTTTCGCTCGAGGATACATCGGTCATCAACTTTTATCGAACACGTTGCAAAAGGACAGGAAATGCAACGGCAGAGAATCATCGTTCAAACTGGTTCGAGTATGTTGTGAACAAAAATGGTTACATCGCGTTATCACGTTCGGTTTGATTAACACGTTCGTAGTTCAATTGGAAATTCGTTCATCGTGTACCATTTTCTTTGCTATAAAACAACGCGTGTCAAAGTAATAGCATTCTAGAAAATCAGTTTCACCGACAAATTTATTGCTCTCATGTATACATGGATGAAAGGGTTGCAATTTTTTGTCCCAGTTTGCGTAATCGAATCGTGTAACTTAATCATTGAATTACAAATAAACGTCACTCGTCGAGATTTCGATACGGTAGATTATTTTGTCACCTGTGAATTTATACAGAGATTATAAATAAGTTTGATATATGAAAGCTTGTAAAGAGAGGAGTAAAAGCTCGGTATTCAATCGAAGATTCGAAAATCGAAAAGAAGGAAGCTTCAGTCCACCATCTTCCGGAGCTTAAGCCAACGAGCGAAATTTGTTTATGCAAATTTTAATTGCAGCCCAAGGCGTAACTCCTAATTCCGTTGAAATTAATACAAATTGCGTTCTCCCGACGATTACCGCGACTTCCTCCCGGCGGATTTTTACGGAGACCCCGTTGTCTCGCCCCGCAAAAAGACAAACCACGTTTGCCCCCGTTTATTTCCGCTAATCGCACAACTTTCCCGAGCAAATCCTCGAACTTCGATTCAGTGGAGCTGGTTCGATATTCGAGGAAGAACCGTGTCAAGCCGTGTCCCAGTTTCGTCAGAATGCGAACGCAGAATTACGCAAGGTATGTCGGGAACAAATTGGCGGACAAGACGTCGAAGTGCTCGGAAGATCCTGAAGCACGATTTCAGTTTTCGAAACGCGTTTTCAATCGTCGACAGCGCGTTTGCACGTGCTACGAGGAATCGGATGCGCTCGCACGATTTTATATGTACTCGAATACACGCGTGCATGCAGATGCGGGAGTCGCCATGAACTTTTTGCCCGCACGCATTCAATTTTTATCGAAAACGCTTCGTTCGTGATGCGAATTCGTTCATTGAAAGGATTTAAATCACCGCGCGAGAGCGTCGTTATGGAATATCCAGTATCAGCGAAACGTAAAACTGTCGGCCGAGTATCGACGTCCAGTTTTTTTCTCTATTTTCGCCAGATTATTTCGGAAACAATGAGCTTTCTCTGGTAATCGTTCCATTAAATAATTTATTCGACGGCACCCTCTCTCTGTTACGAATTATGGTGAAAAGGGAAAAAGAACGCGTCGCGACGGTCGCGTACGTTTTCACCTCCATTTCGCTTGGCATCGAAGGAGCACAAAGGTCCGCGTGGTAAACGGTGTTAATGAACGGAAAGGGCGCCCTTCCTCTCTCGCCGCGGGAAAATGCTCTGGCAAAATGAGTGCGAATTAATAACGTTTCGAGGTGTTTTAACGTTTACGCTCCTCGAGTTCGTAGGCAGTGACGACAAAGAGAAACGCCGGAAAAAAAGTGGTTAAAGCAAAGAGCCGCGTTACATCGCGCGCGGCGAGGAGAAAGAAGAGACCCCGTCGGCTAATTTCCGTCCATTTTCTTCAGCGCGCGACTAACGCCCTCAATTTAGCGAATTTCGCGCGATAGACCTTTCTATTATCGCGCAACGATAATTTCGCAACTCGATAATAACTCGCCGATAACATCCTGCAAGCTGTATAATATAAATCGTTATTATCGGTAACGGCGCGATCGAAATTTGAACAAAGACCCAAAGCCAATAACGGAAGCTCCGAGTTCACGGCAAACACCGGTAAAAGCGTGTATGACGTTTCGTGTAGCGACGGACAAACGTAATTTACAATGCCGTATTCGGGACGGGCCGCTTCGTTAAATTGCCTTCATTTCGTGGACAGGCTGTCCTGTTTATTGCCCCGATATTAGCACTCTACGAATAATGCCGAATATTCGAGGGGACAGAGGACGAATCAACGTTATCGTTTACCCGATTAAATTTCGCGTTCTCGTTACGAACATACGACTTGCTCTCTGCGAGAAACCACGCGATAACGAAGCTAATTTTTGTTTGAAACCGAATCGTGACTCGGTCCTTCAACTTCGTTATCCAGTTTGTTCCTACCTATGTATATTAATGTCGTGCGAGAGCTTCGAAACAGAATTTCGTTGTTTATTTCCATTGCCGGAATCATACCATCGATCGCGACTCCATATTTTATCTCGATTCTCTCAATGACCCTGACATTAACATTTTCTCAATTTTCTTTTATTCATTTTATAGGTTCGAATATTTTATAGTCACTTGACGTTGGGAATCTGGGTTGCATGAACATTCTGATTATAAAGAAATCAATTCTTAATGCAATATGAACTTCAACCCTTTGCTCCAGAGGCTCCTTTCAGGCACCATTCGATTCAATCATTTGAAATAAGCATTATTTAATTCTCTCAATAACCCTGACATTAACATTTTCTCAATTTTATGTTATTCATTTTATAGGTTTGAATATTTTATAGTCACTTGACGTTGGAAATCTGGGTTGCATGAACATTCTGATTATAAAGAAATCAATTCTTAATGCAACATGAACTTTAACCCTTTGCTTCAAAGGCTCCTTTCAGGCACCATTCGATTCAATCATTTGAAATAAGCATTATTTAATTAATTCTATAATAGTGCTGAAGTATAAACAATAATAACCTCAAAAGAACTCATTTAACATTTTATTTAATATTTTAAAGTTGTTGTTTGTAAACAATAAAATAATCTTCGAGTGTAAAGTGGATATGTAATTTAGCCGTGTTATCGATATTAATTATTAACATATTTATGCTCGAATAAGAGATTATAAAATTTGTAATCGAAAATATAAGCTCAAATTCGGATTAATCGAAATGACAAAAATATATGAATCAATGACACGGTAAAATCGCAAATCGTTTTAAAAATAGACGGCTTTCCGTTTTATACGAGGAATAATTTCGATAATTGAATCGCAGTTCATGTATGCCGATTTTCGGAGGCCGTTATTCCCTGGAGTACGCGTGTCCGCCGACATTTATTAAATCGTTTCCCGCGTGCAGCGGGGATCTGTCTCGGTTTAGCTTGGCCTTTTGTAGCTCCCCTCGCTTCGATGAGCCCGTTTGACTTTAATCCCTCGACGTACGAATCAATTTAAATGTTCCATGACCAAAAGGTACTATTTATTTTCGACAAAATATCGTTTAACTCCGCTTCAAAGTCGAGTTACGTTAAACATCACGAAACACGAAACAAATAACATTTCTGAAACGTTATTCGGTTTCTGTGCGAAACAACGGTAACGTCGACGGCGAAAGTCTGTGGAATTTTATTTCCCGCGAAGAATAGTTTCTCTTTTCCTGCGGATACTGAAACGGGGAATCGGTAAAAGATAGCGGGAACCTTTTGAATTTCTAAAGCGACGCCATCATCCCTTTCTCACCTACTCGATATCGTGTTTCGTTCCCCGGAGCGGCAACAACCTTTTCTATCCGGGCGTAAATTCGGCCACGGTGTATTTCTTAGGAAAAGAGGCTGTGAATTCAAATTTATCCCTCTCCCGCGCCGACATCGGTCACATAAATCTCTGGAAAAGGCTCTAACACCGAGGTCCGGGATTTCCGAGCAACGTCGAATCTTCCGTAAAATAAAAAGCTCGCACTTATCGAAATTGCCCGGAGGGAAAGAAACGCGATCCTTGCGCGAAACAGCAAACTGCTGACACGGACGACGCATAATCCGTAAACTATGCTCGGGCCAGCGATTCTGGATGACTCGTCGAACGCGACCGATTAGCTCGATCGACGAGGGTTTCGTGCAACAACGACGTCCTAGCTGATCGCGTGATTTAACGGGTTAGTAAACAAGCTGTTATCCCTTCGTATCCTTCGTCGAGGAAAGTGGAAAGCTCAAAGGACCCACGGAGTAACTTTCAGAGAACAAACACGGCTCGTAAGCCCGGTAAACGACGACCGATTCGTCTATTCGTAAACTCGAGAGCACAGTTGCTGTCGCACAGAAAGACGAACAGTAAACGCGCGCCAACAGTTTGCCAGCGTATTCGTAACACGGTCGACGATATCGCACGGCCCGGTTGCGCGTCGTATCCGCGCGGTATTAATAACGTATCGCGAACAATGCACGAAAGAGCAAAATCAACAGATCCGTCGCTGAAGAGACGCGGGAACAGAACCGTATTCTGCTGGCACATCGTTAAGCCTTGTCTCTGTATTTCTCTATGCTCGTGTAGAAAAATCGAACGTCCACAAATTTCTCTCCCAACTTTTTAAAGTGTAATTAGCGAACAAATCGTTTACCGCAACGCTTAACTTCAGTATCGGAATTTTCTATCGAAACGTCGTTATCCTCGTTTGTGGAACAGTTTGGTACTTCCGTTCATCGACAAACGCGCATATATTCTGGACTACCTGTTAGCTTCGTTTTGACGGGAGCACGTAAGAAAGGTAACCGCTCACCGCAAATCCGCTCCCTTTCAGTCGTTACGGACGAATTCACGCGTTTGCTCTGCCAGAGAACGTACGAGCGTATTACGCGCGCCGTCATGCGAGGTAAACGTAAAGCCACGAACCTGGCTCGAACAAATGCAGTCGGCGTATGCTGACTTCGACATAACGCGACACAGTTGTGCTAAAATTTAATCAGAACCATTACGTTCAATTACTTCGCAGAATCTACCGTTACAGATACACCATAAGCACATTCTTTCACGGATATCCACATTACGTCCGAAAGATTTGCGAGAAGAGCAAAATTCTATTTAAATTGTAAAATCTATTTAAACTGTATAAATTGCAAAATGTATTTAAATTGTATAAATTGAAAAAGGGATGGGTTAAACGAACAACAGCAACGTCGAAAGAGCGCAAACGGGGACAAATATTGATGTTCCGTTACGTTCGAACTTTTTGCAAATGGAATCACTCGTTTTGATTGAAAGAAATTTGCGAAAAGTCCGCGCGTTTGAATGGCACAGAAAAACGAAGATTTATTAAACGAGACTTTGCTCGTTACTCTTGACGTTTGTACGTTCGACTCGTTATTTCACAATCCTGCTCTCTCGAGAAAACGGAGTCTGTGTATTTACAAAATGTAACATTTCGAGTGTTTGGATTTTTGAGAAGTAATTGCACACGATGTCGTAACGATTATTCGCGTTGAAACAGTCATTGAGACCTGTCTCGCCTTTGACGTCAAAGACGTCTCAAAGAAGCGTGTAAACGTTTTGAAGGCCATGAATTTGTATCTTTACGGCCTCGACACGGTGGAAATTTAGCGATGATCGCGAAAGAACGCGCGGATCGATTCTGAGGCCAGCGAGCGAGAAGCGTCTTTTCACCCCGTCCGTCCAAACGAACGAAATCCGATATCCGAGAGACGCTCTGTTCGCGGCTTTTATAACACGGATTAATCGGAGAAATGACAGGGAAACGGCAAAGAGAACATCAAAGTCGACGAAGTCGATCGAGGCTCTGCGGTTCCGTTAATTGCGCTTAATTATAAGGACGCCGCTTGACTCTTTGAAATAATTACTGCACCCTGACGATTTTCCCCGGCAAACCTTTGCCACGATTCGGCTAAAATCGCATCGATTTCCGGACTCTTCCGCGGGGCTAGAAGAGCTAAATTAGCAGGGATGCAGCCTGGAAGGTAGTTTGAAACGAAGCTGGGCTACGTGCGGGAACGAGCGTGTAAATGCGCGTGCAACGTGCCAAGAAGTAGGGGCAAACTAGCAGACGGTGGAAACTGAAGAAAGGTGGAAGGAGAGGACCGGAAACAAGGGAGGCTGCAGCTTGAATGTATGTAAATTATTGTCAGGAAACTCGTCGAGACGATACCCGTATCTTAGACGCTTCTTGAGACTTTTCCTCGCGTCTATCGATCTCGCATTTACTATTCCGATAACGTTTCCGGTCTCGATTTTTCTATCTTTGATTGCCCTCGTAATTCTCCATCTATCGCTCCGCGCGAAAAAAGCGCTTCAAAATTTAATTTTGTCGAATGATTAAAACATGAGGATAAGAGAAACATTCTACATCAGCTGAATAATAAAGCCGCGTTTGACAAATGAAAATCGAAGCTGGATTAAGAAGTTAATATTGCATGTCTTCGATAAAATATCAGCGGCAATTGCGGCGACAATGCATCACACATGAATGCGATACCGCCGCAGATTAATTTTACAGTTTGAATGTTTAATTTTTAAATTCCTGAATTTATCGCGAATTTCGAGATTCGCCACGCTATTCGTGGCTGTATCTACTATGTCATAACGCCGTGTAAGAGGAACGAGTTGTCAGACGCCCGCATCAAGATCAGATAGAACGTAGTAACGGCAAAACAGCCATAAAACTCGAGTTTTACGGTGGACAATGAAGAGACACGTATTCTTTTGAGGAACAAAATACGAGCTCCGACTTCGATAAAAATGCAGAGGACAACGCGAGCTCGATAAATACCGCACGATAAATAAAAGTTAAAGTAGTGCTCGAACATCGTCCGAGCCGGAAACTTCTGGCGGATGGGTAGCTTCCGGAAGAATACAACCGTGCACGAGCTAAACTTGATAAAATCGTATTACCTGCTGGCAGTTTGGACATTTTTTATAATCGTATCTTTCGTAAGGTATACATGCAAAGACCGCGTTCAAAGATACAAACTTTTAACAGGAAAATTGACATTTGTTGGATATAGATTACCTACGAATGTCTTAGCGCTCAAAAGTTAGTTTGCTTTTTGGGTAAATAATTTACGTCGATCACGTCTTATGCACTTCAAATCCAATGTATAAAGCTGTAAGATTTGTTTAAACCCTCTGTGAAGTATGTAGTAAAGCTTGAAGGGTTCCATAGAATTATTTCAACAATT
The DNA here is from genome assembly GCF_050947335.1 of Megachile rotundata. Lineage (NCBI taxonomy): Eukaryota > Metazoa > Arthropoda > Insecta > Hymenoptera > Megachilidae > Megachile > Megachile rotundata. The sequence continues at coordinate 12,738,374 of NC_134996.1, forward strand.
TATAAATTTTGCAGAAATGATCACAGGTGGACAATATATCGAGATCCAATTAAGAAGTTTATTTCCAGCATAGCGAATATTGGAATGCCTCGATTATACCCTCGGCCCGTTTTGATTACGCGCTACGTACCCAATTTGGCGTTAATGAGCACTCATCGTTGCGGCGCGGGGAAAGCATAATAATAATTCATTTGAAACAAGTACGGCCGCGGAATTCAATTTTTCGGCGGGGTATAAATTGTTGCAACGGGAAATTGAATTCCCATCTTGTCGTTAGGAAGCGATTAATTTCACAGAGATCGCAAAAAGATTTCATCGATGAAATCCCCGTCGCAATTCCCAACAGCTCTGGTCCGCGTCAGAATGGAATTGACCTTGCAGCTAATTTTAAGTCTTCATAAAATAATTCGACATTAACAACAGAGTTTATTTGATAAAAAATATCGTGTAGGTATTCTCTATTTTCGAGAGAAATATGTGAAGTGAATGAAATGGACCTTGCAGCTAATTTTGTCTTAATAAAATAATTAATTGTTAGAGCTATTCGATAAAAAATATTATGGATTTTCGAGAGAAATATGTGAAGTGAATGAAATTCACCTTGCAGCTAATTTTAAGTCTTCATAAAATAATTAATTCGACATTAACAACAGAGTTTATTTGATAAAAAATATCGTGTAGGTATTCTCTATTTTCGAGAGAAATATGTGAAGTGAATGAAATGGACCTTGCAGTTAATTTTGTCTTAATAAAATAATTAATTGTTAGAGCTATTCGATAAAAAATATCATGGATTTTCGGGAGAAATATGTGAAGTGAAGGGGAGGATTTTACGTCAACGATAACGACGAGCAAGCTGAATTGGAGGACAAGAGGAAACGATAGCGTAGGCGATGTTATTTGGGTGCTCGCGAAAAGTTCCAAACAACCGCGTTGGCGTTACGGGGCCAGAAATTGCTGGTACTCGTTACGAAGAAACGAACGTCTTCCTGGTCGTGCCCTGCTCCGTTCCGTAAACATACTTGACACGGTTTGTTCGGTTTTATTTGATCGTCCGTTGTTTCTCCGGAACTTCGAGCGACTCTCCCACGTTGGGGGCTAATTTCCTTTACGATTCACGCGACGGAACCGATCGAAAACTCTGACGTATACCACATCTTATAGTACATTCATCATTACTTTTAATAAACTGTAATATTAGAAAATTCAGCTTCGGAAGGACGAGAAAGAGAACCGGCGATAATCAAGTATAAGTCCTCTTGCCTAAAATCTCGTCCGGCAATATAGCGAGACTATACCGTAGCAAGATTTCCGAGGATTCGAGGGTGAATCCTGTCGTAAGAAAAGATTTCCCTTGGCTACCAGGAGGGTCGACCTCGTTTCGTACATATTAGTCCGAAGGAAAATATTCCATCGATTCGATCGTTAAATTTTATGTTACGTTCGACGAACGCCTCCGGTGCGTAGACGTCGTTCCGAGTTAATCCGGCAGATTTCTTTTCGTGACTTTTATTGTAAATCAACGATTATCCGAGCGTTTCACGAACATCGGGAATCCTTCGGTCGGAAACGAGAATTGTACCGTGCAAAGGGGACAAGTGGATAACAGCGATATCGGACCGATAAGACCGATTTATTGGCGCTTATCACGAAATCCAAATTGTTGTTATCCGTAGCGTAGTCAGCTTGTTAGGCGGCTCAATTTTCAAACGGGATGATATAAAGTTTATCGAGGAACGCGCAGGCGCCCCCATCGATCATGCCACGCCGTCAATGAAACCTTTTCCGTGGTACAATAACTTGGGACGCGTGACAGATCTTTGTATTCGAAAATTCAATATCGAAGAAACGGTACACGACGCGTTCCGTTCCCGTTTCAATTATGTTTCCATCCGGAACGGGATGATACGGGCCATTTTCGATCGCCCTACGTTTAAACGGACCTCGTAATCCGAAGTGTACGTTATCGCGACAAGAACGCGGTATTTTATCCCGGTGAACGACCCAATTTCATTTAAAAACGATTGGCACGGATACAGCGGGAATTGGAACGCGTAAAATTAATTTCATCAAATTATTTGCAACGGTCCTGCTAACGCCTGTTGCATTTTCCATGCCGTTCAAAAAGAAGATTAATCCCGTAGTCAGATTAAATCTATCCTGTAATTACGTTGAAAATAAATTTCGCTGGCACGCCCTCGCCCTCGCCTTCGCCCTCGTCCTCGTTTCCCTTCCCTCCCGTCTGCCTACCCGGTTTCTCATCTTCCTCGCTCCCAATCTCGATCTCCCATTTGCGAAACTACAAATGAAATCTGATTACGTATTATTAAATAATTTATCACGGTATTCAATTAATTATCTAACGTAATATGCGTGACATGCCCGTCAAACGAATCGGTAGCGCCATAAATTGCCAGCGGCAGATACGCCCCTATTAATCGAAAGGCACTTTTATCTGCGGGTATAATAGATCCTGTATGATTACATTCCGCGAAACTGCCGTGAGCGTCTGTCGAAATGTAATTTATCATGCAAATTTTAATATAGCTCGTTTACAAGTTGACTTATGAAAAGCAGGAAATGTTTTCGATAATTAAAACGTGTTCCTGATAAGATGGAAAAGATATTCCAGATGCAACGATCAGGAATCAGTATAAAAGAGATTCCATCAAAATGAAACGAGAAATAAGGGAGAAGATGCACTTATAGGATATTACGTAGTCCAGGAGCGGAAAGACGGTAATATAAAATTATGGTATAGAAAGTAAAATGGATTCGATAGGGGTTCGAAAAACAGGGGCGAGGAGATTGCCAAACGGCTGGTGTAAAACGCGAGGGAAAAGTGACAGAAAGGAAAAATGAAGAGAGAAGAAAAGGTTATGGATCGCGCGCGAATATTACATACTCGAACGAGTTGTTCCATCAAGTTGCCACGGCACGTTTACACGATATTTCGTTGAAAATTAAATTCATGCGCCGGGACGGCAATCGCGTATTCATTGGGCGCGACGCCAGCCAAGAACGTTTCTGTTTTTCGTACTTCTGTGCCCGGACAAAGTATAGTTCGGAGCTTCCGTAACGAGAAGAGTTTGAACCGGGGGAGGCGCCGCGAAAATCTACGCTCGTGTACGCCGAAAGTCGAGTATCAAAAGAGAGGAAAAAGTAAAAAGAGAAATCGGCTAGGACCAATGCGACGCGTCTCGTCTAGCTACGAGTACGTGTCGCAGCTTCGAGCATAAAATCGATCGGGGCTTGGCAAACAATTTTTGCCGATATAGCACACGTACGCGGAAGCAGCGAGCAAAACGATGCTACGGGGATAATCGAATCGGTGTCCGCGCAAAGTCGAGCCATCGAAACGGACGGACCTGCTCGAAACGAGTATCCTCCTATCGTTGTCTCGCTAACCGGTCCTCTCGTGTTCGCAGCATCCGACTCTGACCGATTCTTTCGTCTCTCGACTAAATGGGACCCGAAACGATTCGAATCTCTCGACTCTACGGAAGCCACGTTAAGTGGCATCGATTATTCCGTTTGCGAGATATGCAAATCCTCCCCTATCCCATTCTCTCCCGCTCTCTCTCTCTTTCTTTGCCGATACCCCGTATTCGACACATACTTTCGCCTTATCCGTCGATTCTCTCCTTTAACCTCCCCGCTCGTGCAAAATCGCCCGCCTCGTGATTTACGCAGCCCGAAATAAAAGAACGTTTCCAAAAATCCTGAATTAATGGAAAAATGGAGAAAGACACGCTACGAGAAGAGTAACCTTACTAAATCTTCCTATGTTTTTCGACCTCACGGATCTATCTTCTCAACATTTTCTGTTGCACCCAATTTTCGCACGCACGTAACGAGGTCACGAAAGACGGTGCTTCGTTTACTCCCATGAATCCTCCAGAAGATAACGATGCTGTGCATTAACGTAAACCACGAGCGAAGAAACGGTATGCAAATTAGAAATTCGGAACAAACGACTTGGAACGACGCTGTCCAGACATAAACTGAAAATGCGTCGCGAAATTATTGATAATCAAATTTAAGTTTTTCACGTCATCTTTGCGAATTAACTCGTAAATTATCCGCAGATAGAACTTCTTATATGCGAAGAAATTAGTCGGTCTTGAGTCGATGGAAAGACTCGGTTACAGGGCGGACGTTCGCGTAATTTACGTCATACACTCGAAACGAACTTCTTGCTAGCCAAACGGATTCGTGGCCGCGCGCAAAAACTCTGCGAAGACGCGAAAGCGTAATATCGTCGAGAACGGAGCTGCGGGAAAACAACGGTTTAAGGTAATTTATGCTATGAAAATTACCCGCGAGGCAAATGTTTTATAGAATTTTTATAATTTCCAGCCGTGGCTCCTATTGTTTTTACGCACTGGTCTATTGACGCAAACTGAGCGACGGTTTCACTCTTGCACGCTAGATGGCGCACGAGATCGATAGCTTTCTCACTTGTACTCGAGCCTTCCGACTTCCACAAAGTTCCTGTCCATACATCCAAGGACTTACTATGCCTTACAGAGTCCACTAGCAGTGCTGGACGTTATGCTCTCTCCTTTCTAGGCAAACTGGTATAGAAGGAAGTCGAATCTGTTTCGTATCGGAGTTTGAAAAACGAGAGCTATCGAACAGCATAAAGTTAGCCTACCCTAAGCTAGGGTAGTTCGATTCGAAACTATGTGGAGATGTTTGAAAGTGGAGATACGAGCGATCAGCAATTATTCGGAATGTAAAATGGTTTACGCGGGCCGATGACAAAGGGTCGATGCAATTTCGGTAGTTGTTACCGCATCCGGACGCGAGCGCGACCGAATTCGATTTGACGCAACTCTAACGGGCCATGCATCGATACCTTTCGCGTCATCGTACGTGACGCGCGTTGTAATTAATAACCGACTAACGCGACGGGACGCGACACAATGTGACGCCGACGCGACGCGACTCGACGGGCATTCCTAAAAGACCGGTCGTAACGTTGGATATCTACGAAACGTACTTTACGATCGGCACGCGATAAACCGTACAAATCCCTGAAATCGAACGAGCCACACATCTGTATTTCCGGCGAGGCTGTTTCGAGCCGCGCTATGACTGCCAGGCCGAATTACGAATTATTAATTTGCACGATGCGCTTCGGGGAATTTGTTGACCAGTAAAAATTGACGGCATCTCTCTCTCTTCGGAGAGCGTGCCTGTTTCGAGTACCGGATCGAACTTCTCCAACTATCGCGTTAAACCGATACGCTTTAAAATGTTCATAGCAATCCTCTCTGTTCGGGTCGTTGCGCCGAATCGCGCGTAATTCTTCTCCACACGAGGTTCTGCGCGAACCTCTCGCGAGATTACGATATTGTTCGACCAGAGATTACGATATAATTCATCGTCGGATGTACTCGAGCGTGGCGAGCAACAACGTTCGACCGATTACCCGTAAGCCGCCTGTACGTGTAACCTCGGTATTCGGAAATGAGACGGCCCGATTATCCCGAATAATTACAGCCGCTACCCGAGCCTCGTTTTATTAAGCTAATACGGACACGTCCGCGTGTATATCGATGCGCTTAATCTTCTTGATATTCGACGTGATGAATATTCATGCACTCGAGCGAACCAGAAGCTAAACCGTCGATTGATCGCGTATCGCTATCGTCCATCTTCGATTTCGTTACCGAGTTCTTGCTACTCGAGTTTCGAGAACATTTACATTCCTGTAGCACCTTATCAAACAATACTCATTTCAAAATGTTATATTGGGATATGGGAAGCAGGTGCTATTTTTAATAAAACACAATTATTAGATTTTAAATCTGAAAACGAACTAGTGATTTCTTTATATACTCTTTCACGACGTGCGCTATTCAGACTAGCCCTCGGACCATTTGTCTTCGACAATTTCGTCAAATTTTTAATTAGGCAGGATGTTTATTCCTCGCCTTTAAATAAACTATGAAAGAAATAACGTGGGATTGATTTTTATATGTTCCAACATATTATACTTAATATTGCTTAACTTTTTGGAAAACGTCACGGTTTAAAAAGTACTGGAGCACAAATCACCAACATTTTCGAATCTTGTTAACCTCCGACGATATAAGCATGTCGAAAGTAGGTAATTCACGGAAAAGCAGTGGCTACGATCGAGCAGCGGGTCATTCTTTGGCCATAAGAATTGTCGTAAGTCGCAGGCAAGGTCCGATAAGGAGTACCACAGCGTACGTGGATCGAAAGTGCGGTTATCAGTGGGGATTTTATCGAGTCCCTCCAGAGGAAATTTCACCGGAACCCACGAAAATAACTGTTGTCGTTTAAACCTTCGAAAGTGTCCGATACCGGCTAATCTCGCGATATAAACTCGTTCTATTGTTTCTCTGTTTGCGATCATGTTAATGGTGCCGATTAGACCAGCTAACATTTCACAGAGTACCAGTTCCTGTTTTTGAATCTGGAGTTTATAGAGTTAAAAGAGGTCGATTTAGACACAGAGTCGAAAACGTGTCATATTTTCCGACGAACTCGTAACCAAGAATCTCGTGTAACTACTAGCGCTTCAGCGCTATCGTGTTTCGGATCTTCCAATTACGGGGGTTTCTAATTAATCAGCGAGGAAACACTCGAAGACAAGTTTCTTGTAAACGAGATACGTGCTCGCGCGTAAAGGATCCAACTATAGGTACGCTCGTAATATTTGCAAAACCAATAAAAACCGCCTCGCGGGACTAATTCTAACGATGTCCTAGTTTCGATGCGTTACACGTCGGTACAGATTGGTCCAAATTTGCAACGCCGGTGAAAAATGGTCATCTATCGTCTTACCGATTCATCGATGGTATTGATCGGCTATCGAAACAGAGACGGACCACTTCTGTGTACGATGTCTGAACGAAATAGCTAAATGGAAATCCACGTTTCCGTGTTTCCGCGTTCATTTAGCCTGGTTTTATTTCGATTCGAACAGCCGTATCGGCATCGTCGTTAGCGTTGCACTCTTTTTTTCGGCTCTAATTAACATCAATGCGTTTGCATCACCGTTTGCACGGCGATGCCAAACCCTGGCCCGTTACCGAGCCACCAGCTACAGCAGCGGTTTCATTATTATGCGAATATACAAATATTGGCAAAACGCGGCAACGCATCGTCCCTGCGTCGTTCCCCCGGTTTCGGTTTGACGTTTCGCCGCAAGCTCGTTTCGCTTGGCCGTTTATTGAAACGCCGGAAGCAGCTTCCTCCTGTCGTTGACAAACACCGCCCGGATAATTGCGACGCGACCTCGTGCGCTTTTTCATTTCAAAACTTTACAATAACCGAACAGTTAAGCCGTTACACGGCGCATGCGTTTTAATTAACGCGATTACGGATTAAACTGACGCGAGCATTTGGGAAATGATCCTACGAGCGCGTTGCTTGTCAGCGAAACGAATTCGAGGAGCCGTTTTTAATCAATCGGCCGACCGAAAGGGTTCGCTATTGACGATCGCCGATCCTTCATCAAAACTCTCCTTGATTAGCTCTCGAACGGCGGAACCGGGTCAATCGTGACTCAACATCGAAACGTCAAACTCTGTTGTTGCTCGCTCGAGCTTTTAAACGAAAGACGATCGTATATCGGAAAAATAATATCCAAACGGTAAGTTGGGTCAACGTTAGCTTACACCTCGAACTCTCTACCGGTAAGTAAAAGAAACTGGACCGTGAAAGAATCCGATTCGAGGACGATAGATCGATCGAACTTTCCAAAGAATTACGCGTTCGACACGAAGGTCACCGCTAAGGAACAAAGAGCCTACCCTTCTTGTCCCGACTGTTAGCTACACAAAAGGATTCCGCGCACACACCAACCGCGACCGGTGATTTATGATCCATTGCTACGAAATAAATGCTTCGCGACACAATATTCCGACGGTCAGAGATCGCGACCGTTCTACCCGCAGGACCCGCCAAAGAAACGATAAGCCGTGTTTGCAATTTTTCCCGATATATCGAGGAAACGATTTTTCATTATTTTCCGTTTTTCCCTTTCGCGTGCCATTGAGTTACGTGGCTGTTTCCGATCCACCGACGGCTACGAATTCGTAAATGGAGAAAAAATGAAAACGTATTCGCTCGCGTCGACAAAACACCTAACGCGAGGGTCAAAATGGCCCTTTAGAACCACGATATCTCGTTCAAAGATACTAGTTATATCGAACGGCCTTGTCGCGCATCGATTACCATAAACTTCTCGTGTATGCAAAGAGCTCACGAGAAGAATCGATGGTCGAGAACGATCGAATGACCGGTTTAGCTTTAGTAGAAGCAACGACGGGATAAAGTGTTGGATCAAAGGATCGCAAGAATTTTCCGAGGGGTTTCGACGCCAATCGTTCTTCGTTTCAGAACCGTCACAAAGCGACTGCAGCTTCCTCTCGTTAACTTCCGTTCCAGAGTCGCGTTTACGCGATTATAAACCCGTTTCGACTATTCTTTCTTCAAACCTGCTTACTCTCGAGACGCTATATCCCTCGCGATACGTCGTTACTTTTCCATTTTACAGAACGTTGAGAAACGCGTGCTCTGCTGGAAAAGAAATTGCGAGCGGCAGCTGCGAGTTGTTTTACAGACGTCCGCGTTTCCTGCGACCGTGTAACGTTTGCCACGGAAAATTGCTTCTATGCTCTCATAATTCCTAACCGTAGTTTATCATTAAAAACGTATAATTCAATATTAACCCCTTAACTTATGATTTTCTCAGCGGGGTAGACAGGGCGACTTAATTATTGTAACATTACGACAGACAGAGAATGTTTAAATGTTAGGGACAGTTTCTCAGCGAGTCAGACAGGGCGACTTAATTATTGTAACATTAAGACAGACTGAGAATGTTTAAATGTTAGGGACATTTTCTATATGGTGGAGGGGTAGGAATTGAAATTAAATCGTGATGAAAATGTGAGCCAGATTCGTCGCATTTGAAGAATTACGTGCGTCACATGCGGGAGACGAGATTGTAAAGCAAAGAATTAAATCATAATAAAAAAGACACCCCAATTTCACCCTCTTGATGTGTTTGGTTTGAGAAACCTTCTTAAACAGAGTCGACCAAAATGATTAGCAAAATAGCGGCGGTGAAATGTTCGGAGCATCGGTAAACCATCGATTCCAAATCGACGTTGAGTCCACACCGGTGAAATTATTGGTCGTGTCCGTGACTCGATCTCGGGTCCGAATCCCGCGATCCATCGTCGACTGGAAGATGGAATTGGACGGGGATCGATTAATCGCGAACCGACTACATCGTCGATCCGAAGACAAAGAGGACGCTTAGAGGGTGAGGGAAACTTGCAAGATCGAGGAGTAGGAGGAAAGTGTTCGGTTATCGCAGAGGGAGCGTAAACTGTCGGAAGACCGCAGCAGGATCCTCGGAATCCAAGCAAACGCGTTACATTCGATGCATATGCATCGACCACTTTCGGCTGACCTGGCTGTATAAATTCTAATTGGATTCAGAGCTCGATATACGGAAACGGCTTGTAAACCGTCCAAGAGACCGAACCTTTCCTCGTCTAAATCACGGAATACTTCGTCCCTTACGTTGTGACCCCGTGTCTTCCGAATGTTCCTTCCCCGCTCGACCGACCAAACAGTCAGTCTGCCCATACATTTGCTCGTTTCACTGCGCTCCGCTCGTTACGGAGACTCCGGTCGGATCCAGCGGGCCATGCTGATTCAATTTAGACCGTTCGTCGTTAATACGTCCCGTTAAGGACGTTTTTCTCGTGACGACGAACAGCGATCATCGTGTCATAACTTTCGAACCGAGATAACGGATCGTAAAAGCGAACAGGAGAAAAACGCGAAATTTATCTTACGGATGCACGGGCGGTTTTTTTATTTCAACGAGGCAAAAGAGACGGTTACACCTCCGACAAACGACGCTTTCACCGTTTAACAAACAGGTTAATAAAACTTTGCGATATTCGAACGACCGGGCTCGGTTCGTTATCTCACCCCCGGTTCGAGCGAATCGTCGGTATTGTAATGTTTGCTCGTGCTCGGGAATACGTGATTACGGTCAATAAAATTCCTTTTCTCTCGACCGTGGAAATTCATTTTTACTCTCGTATGAAAAATTATGTGGCCATCGGACGCCAAGGTCGTCCTTTTGTCTGCGTGGTATTCTCGAAAATGAACGCTGTCGTAAAAGAAATAAGAGGCTACACGCGGCGATAATTTGTCACGGTTGAGTATCATCGAGGATCAATTAACCGTGGACACGCGAGGTCCTTTTCCCATCGCGTTCCGACGGTTTTCCCTTTTTTTTCGCTCTGTGGCTCCCTTGGGAACCGTTCATTTGCATCGTTCGCGTCGTTTTGCTCGCTCAAATTTATGGTATTGACGTTCCGAGTTAATATTAATACCAAACTCGTACTGGAAGGAACGCACCCTCGCTTTCATTCTTCAGGCAAAATTAGCTAAAAATTCTTGATCAATTTTTCTGCAACGATAGAATTCAACAAAATGAGTGTCAGAAAACTTTGCACTCGACAGGTTTGCACATTATAACAGTTTAAAATAAATCTTCTAAAATCAATTGTACATGTAATCTCAAAAGAGTTCAGCAAAACTTTGCCTAAATACTTGTAACATATCTGGCAAAAGTACCTAGAAAGATACCTAAAGCTGCATGACTGCCTGTTAAAATTTGTCGATTCAATTCGAGGTTGCAGAAGAACACAGGAATTATCTCTAATGCAGGTACAAGTTGGGGAATTTGAGTAGTGATCGATGAAAGCGGCGAGATTTCTATGAAGCAGAAAGACGAACCGTTCGGGCGTGTTCTTCAGGTTCGATTTTCAGGTTCGACCATTTTTAAGATGTATTTGGTCGAAGGTGGAGAAGAAATCCGACGTTGTAACGAAAGAGGAACACTTTTCCCTGACGCAGCAAAATCGTCGAACGGAGCAGGAAGATCGACGATCATTACTAGCAGCGGCACGAGCGATTTTACGAGCAACTTTTTGGACGCCACCTTTCTGCGAGGTCGTTCGATTTTATGAAATCGGCGATTGTTACGAGCCTAGTCTAACCAGAAATGGCGAACACAGGTTCAAAAGGGGACAGTTGTGTATCGTGGCAGAAAAAGAGAAGGAGGAGAAAAAGTTCGATAAAAATTCCGACACGAATTTGAGTCGAAAACGGAGCAGCAAAAGGAGGAAGAATTAACGGCGAAAGCGTGGATTCGGAGTCGATGGTCAAACCGCGAAAAAAACGAGGACAAAGTTTAGACAAAGAGGCGAGTATCGATCGAGGAATCGTGGAGGGAAGAAGAAGGGAGATTCGTTGACGGTAGGTAGAGTAAGCCGGTACGTGAACCGAATAAAAGTCGACGTTGAAAATATGCTTGGTCCCCCAAACACCGCCACGCCATCCGGTTCTGATGCGGGATCTTTATTTTATGTTTTTATGGCCTCTCTGTGATCCACCTACTTTCTACCTTCGATCGATTCGGTCAGCGAGAGATCGATGGGCCATACCCGCGTAATTTGTACTCGGAAAAATTGACACGACACGGGAATATCGAAAACGAACCGGTTCACGCAATTGAAGTTTACGGATACTTCGAACTTCGCTCCGACACGTGCCTTTACCCAAAGAGAAACACTACCATGAAACGTATAGGGAACGTAAATTTTTTATCTGCCACCAGTTGCAACAAAAAGTTACGATAAGAGCTTCCTTAAGAATGAAACATGGCAAGTCGAGAAGGGACGAGCAAACTCCGAACGATACGTTTCGAAAAGTGTCCAAGTGAAATTCGATGCGACGGAGAAAAATCGAAGCGGAATTTGTCTCTGCTTTAGTGAAACATACTGCCGGGTGGTCAATGGCTGACGCCGTCATAAAACCACAAACTACGAAAATAAAATAAATTTACTACAAAATAAAATACTAAGAGATTGAATGAAGTCCTCAGACTTCACCGGTTGAAGATCCTTGATGTCTGTGACTTACCTAAGCCGTAAGAAAGTTAAGTAGCTCATGGTAACTGCCGTGTTATTAATTAATTTTGGCGAAACCGATAATTGTGAACGCTGTAAGCCAATTTGTAAGGAGTGTAGGTAAAATAATAAACGGTAATGGAGGGGCAACCGCGAGAAACAGAGGGGCATTAACGATGCATCGGGCGCGAACATTTCCTCGGCAAAGTCGAAAGACGGTAAGGCGCAAGCTTTGTACGGGATGCATGCTAAATTTACGGGAACAGGATGCACGGATGCGAAGCACGTGTGCCACGGTGAATGGATCGCAACGAAGGAATCTGTTTCTCGCGATGCCAACGAGAAACGCTCGTGGAATGCGCGTGATCCAGAAGCGTCCTCGACAATCTGCTGGAGCTGGCCCGATAACCGCGGAACAGAAGGAAAAAGATCTCGGAAGAATCGTGTAGCAGACTGACTCGTGAACCACTGTCTCGGGAATACGTTTCCTGTTTCTGGTTAGTGGTACGCGATTCCGATACTTTCGCTCGTTACAGGAAACTCGTTTCGCGAACAATTTTATCCGGGACCAATTTGTCAGAGGGGAAAATGAAAATAGTCAGCGGAACGGTTCTAAAGGCGGACTTATGCATGAATGCAAGGAGCGAGAGGTCGCGAGAAACCGTGACAACGCATTTCACCGACAGACATCCACGTTAATTGGTGTCCCGAAAGGAGAGAGAGAAAAATGGGACGCGTTCGGGGAAGAAATAAGTCGTCGAGACCGAGAGACGTTCGTCTTGGGAGTTGCGAATGGGAAGAACGAAACCCTCGGCGTTAATGAATTATTCAGTCCGCGGGAAACTCGTGTAAAATTTTTATCGCTGGAATTCATACTTTTTCAAAAGTTTCGAAGCTGCTCGAGTAACCGTTAAACGGGAGATACGATTCTTTCCGAGCGCGAAAACACGCCGGGATCTTTGATCGGAAACTTCCTTGCTTTCTCTATCTCTAAACCTCGTGAAAAAAATTCCGAATACATCGTTGCTCAACGGGAAAAATCATTATTCATAGCCCGTCTTTCCGCCCTTCTCTCGCAGCCCGGATGTTTGCCCCAGCTTCTACCACCCTTCTCAACATTTATCGTCGAGGCTCGTTTGTCCCTGTAAAAAGCATCATTAACGCGAGCGGTGTATTTTTTACTTGTCCCCTTCCGCTTACCTTCGTCTAGTGTTTTCTACGATGTCCCGATTTTTTCGTCGGCACTTCTTTGCGGCTGCTCGCGAGTTCGCTTCGCCTGGCCCGTGTAAACGCGCGCTACCTACGGGATATAAATTTCGCGGCTGAAAAACATCGCGTCGGCAACGATGCCGAAGAAATATTGGAACGCGACTCTATTTCGTTGCCGCCATCGTCGCGATGAAAACTACCCTCTTGCGGAACACCTCGTAATTTCCACATAGAGCAGCAGGATAGTTGGCACTGATCTTGTCTTTTCTTATAGACTTTTATACAAAGTGCCAGGCACGTCAAAAACACTATATTTTAAAATTCGCCAGTCATGCATTCACTAGTTATTTTAACTAGTTATTTATTGTTGCAATGTTAAGACAAGTAATAAAGGTTGAAATGATGGCATATTTTTAATTTGGGGATCCTTGGTCACACTGTGAGTTCGTATCTGAACTGTAATGTGTGCTACGAGTGTGACACATTATAAGTCAGAGTGACATGTATGCACATTTTTACATAAATCTATTCTACAGAAATTTTGGTTAATGCATACATTATCGATTTGCTAACGCATATATGGAAATTACAATGTACATTTTACAATAGTCTACCTCGTCTTTTACTGTCGCTTTGTTTCAAAATTCAGCAGTCATTACCTAATTGCAGCTCGAAAATTGCCCTCGTACTGGAAGGCAAATCTAAATTCGCAATAATCATGAAAGTCGACAAGAGTTTCAAACTTTGGACTCTTTTAATCTATCAAAAGCGACCATCAAAGCTTGTGGCAACTTTATTTTACCTTGGATGCATCGTTAACGGTACGATAAGAATCTTTCCATAATATCGTCGACCTGGGAAGAGCAAAACATCCGCAGAACGTATGATTATAGGGAAAGAAAATATGATTTAGAGTAACTGGAGCTGATAGCTAATTAATAAAATTCCATTTTTGTCGACCCTGGAAAAAACGGCAGATTTACGACATAAGAGAAGTCTTATGGCGCCGAGAAATCCAAACACTCGAAAAGTTACGAGTCTTCCGGAACAAAGCGCTTCGCGATCCATCGATCCACCCATCCCCGTTCTTTCGTAATCCTGCCTCGAAGCATTTTAATTGATTTTCGCGCGACAATCCGGCCATGGCAGAAGACAACGGGCTTTGATTTATAGCTCCAATACGGTCGAACGGGACACTGGAAGAGGCAAAGCTTTCCCGGACTTCTCGAGCCATTCACCACGATCGAAATTCATCACGCAAATCTACCGCAAGGTAATTATGCAATGACGAAACGAACCAAAGCGGTTAATTATTTCGCGTCTAAAGGATCGACCAGCGGTAACTGCCGTTTCTGACCGCTTTACGCCAAAAGGTAATTACGGATTTCAATCTCCTGGCTAATAAATAACGCGAAACAAATGACCTTTACGCGATTCGATTCGCTACCGCGCGACCGTAAACCCCGATAGCCAAAGTGTGAAAAGAGATGTCCAATTTCCGAACAATTTAGCCGCATGACATTTTGGTTAAAAAGACACTTTCGAGCGAAATAAGATTTCTGCGAGATGCTTCACTTTGTGGGACACTTGGACGAGGAGTCGTAAACGAAGAGTCGAACTGCTGTTAGAGAACTATCGTGTTTTATACCGACAGTAACCCGAACAACTGTATGACGAGTCGTTCCTGTCCCGAATACCTCATTTTTGAAAGGACATACGCTACAGATTTTTCACGAATAGCAAAGGGAATAGGGATGCGAAGACGGTTCTAAAATTACGCGATTCCTCTCCGAGCATAAATCGCGGGTAAATTCCGAGTAAAAACACCGAGAGAATCCCGAAAAACGGGAAAGAGAAGAATTAGCGGACGAACGTGCTATCCAGGCGAGAAATTAGAAACGTCTGAAGCTAGAAAAATTACAAACTTCGACGAGGATAAGCGTGACTGCGAAAAAACACTGAAATATCTTCGAAACGAAGTTCGGAGAAATCACGAGAGAAACAAGCGGAATGTCGAAGGTTCAAAGAGAGAGTCTGGATCCGAACAACCCCTGAAATTGCCGCTGTTTGTCTAAGCCAAACCTCTTCACCCAAATACCCCAGAAATCGAGGTAACGGGGTCATACTTGCCACTAGAATTTATTTCTCTCGAAACACTCGCGACTTTCCTACGCGTGGATGAATTGCATCGTTTGAAGCGCGCGCTTTTATCGTTAAACGTGCCACTACTGCGATATTCCGCCCCCTTCAACCCCTATCCTCTCATCCTCAAACCCATCGCTCCACGTCCACGTGTGTTTCATCTTTGAATTACCCAGTTCCGACACCTCGCTCGGTTGCATCCTCCGGGGACTTTTTCATAAAAGCCATCTTTTTTCTTGTCTTACATTTTTAGAAATTTATTAGTATGTCAGAGATTATATTACCGAAGAGCAAACTTGTATAAAGTCCCAAAATGTTAAGCTGTCCCAAACTCTCAAGGTTCCAAACTAACTTCAAAAATCGTAAGCTAACTCCCAAAACGCCAGAGTCCCAAACTCCGAAACTCTCAAAGAAGCAGTCGATACGTTAACATGGCGAGATGTGTGATTAGCGGGTTCCTCGAGTTTGAGGAAAAAGGCTTTCAATTTCTTTGGAAGAGCTCCGATAAGTTTGCGATGCGTAGCCTCGTCAGAGTTGAGGAAGCTCCGTGGAATTTCGTGTCCCAGAAACCCGTAGGAAGTTTCGCGGTCCACGTATCCTTGGATCTATTCGTTAAGCAACTTCGCTCGTGTTCTATTCATGATTTCTCCTAAACTTTTCCCTCTCAAGGTTAATTTTCGCTGCGCGTAAGAAGCGCGGTCTAATTGCGCCTCGCCTTCGGAAGAAGTCGGATAATTTTCGGAAGATTACTTCGCCACTTTACGTTAGGAATCGAGGGACAAAGAAGCGGACGAATTTCTTTTGCCGACGTAACGTCGAATTCTTACGGTTCCTTACTTTATCGAGGTTTCCAATACGGGACTTTTCCAGACGTTTTATCCACGGAGCAACTTCATTACTCGCCCGCATTCCTCGCGCGATCTAACCAAAGAAATTCACTACGGGGACAAACTATCCGGGCCAAAGAGCGTACAAACGAATCGTTTCTCGCCTTTGCCCTTCATATTTCCTTTCCGTTTTCCTCCAAGCGTAATTCCTCGAGACGCTTCGTTGGAGAACGGTCAAACGAATGCAACGAAGTAATGTGAATTCGTTAAATTAAACACAAGCAACACGCTCGTTCGGTCACGTAACGATTCATAATTAGCACGACGCTATTTTCCATTGCGGCTGTTCTGTCAGTGAACGATCACAGAGACGGCACAGGATAATTTAATCAGGGGATACTGGACGCGCAAACAGACCCATAAACTAACGCCAACGATCCTCGCTTCGATCGATACGATTACCTCCGCTTCTCTGACCGGAAGAAGAGTTCCGGTCTATCCGATTAATGTAGATTACCGATCGGAGAATAGGTGGTCTCTGTCCGCCATGATTTATAAATGAAAAGGGGACCACGTTGACTGGCACGGCTATTACTTTATAATTGCTACTAAAAGGAACCGCATCGATTGAGATACGGAGGAAATTGGCAGTTATATACGAACGCATAAAAGATGAGGCTATCGTGTCAAACGCGCCACAGGCCCGTCCGCGATCACGAACGCTGTGCACAGATATCGACGATCACCGATATAACGCACGCTCCCAATTCGCGATGCTCGATCGATCCTGAAACCCACCTCACTGAATCCGCGATTAAACGCAGTTACACCGTTACACTTTTTTTGGACGACTGTAAAATTCGCAACCGATTTATTCATACGTTCCGAAACCGTAAAGAACCACATGCGAGCAGCAAATTTCGATCTCCATCTTGATTAGCATCGGAGAACGTTTGCTAACTGTAGAACATGAAGATCCTGACGCTTTCACTGAATCCGCAATTAAACGCAATTGCACCGTTACACTTTTGTTGAATAATGATCACTGTAAAATTCGCAACCAATTTATTCGTCATACGATTCGAAACCGTAAAGAACCACAAGATTCTGCGAGCAGCAAATTTCGACCTCCATCTTGATTATCATCGAAGAACGTTTGCTAACTGCAGAACATGAAGATACGCGAAGAGTTCACCTTTAAGATACAGAGTCGACGTTGAACGTATTCGACCCGGAACGGGATTGCGAGAGATGCGAGGAGAAATAAGGAACGACAAAATAGCAGCACGGATATCGAGGATTTTAGGAAGTCCATACCGTGAACCAGTCTTTCGAATAAGACCGGTCGCATCCGATTCTGGAAAAAGAGTTTAGAAAGCGTCGGAAAGCATACGATTTTCTTCAAAGTCCTCGCAGATCGACTACTCCGACAACGAAGTAGCGCAAGAAGCCAGAGTTACGTTCCCAGAAACGATCAACGAAATGTACTTTCGATAATGTGCGCTCCTCGTGCAAAGCGTACGACAAGTTGAAAAACTTTCGTTCCCAAGAGACTTTAAATTGTCAATCCCTTCGGCAAGTACTTTCGAACATACGCAGTACACCGGAATTTGCAAAAATTTTCGACGAAATTACGGTTCGTTGAACAAGGTAGTAATTGATTAAAAATTCAGCGGAGGTCTTTAGCGGAGTTCGAACTCGACGTTTCGAAACGTTTCAGGTTTTTACAACGAATCGACTCTGTAATTGCTTCGCTTTTACCTCGCAAGGATTTTTATATTGTAGCGTAGAACCTTTTAAAATTATTAAACAAACGATAAAGAGCAAATAATCGTTGGGAATACAGCGATTAAAAAGGTGAAGCAAAAAGTCGAAGAGAAAAAGAGCATAAAATTTGGCGCATGGGAAACATCGACGGTAAAGAGCGAGAAGAATAGCAAACGGTGCAGAAAACGGGGTCGCGGTCCGTGCCGACAGGCTTCGGGCCACTAGCTGCGCTCTCGATAAACCGCGTCCTACCGAAATTTCCAAATCCTAATTGCGGGGAAATGGTGTGTAACGGTGTGAAATATTATCCGGAAAAAGGCGCTGACTCTTATTACTCGGCCGTTCGAGGAATCTTTTAATCCGACGACGTCTTCCTCCACGACCCTCCGCGTCCGCCGGAAATCGCTGACCCGCCATTTCCGCTGCCAATCTGTTACGGACGCGCGAATCCGACCCCATGAAAACAGCCGGGTTTAAAGGAACCATCACGTTTGCGTAGCCTTCCCTTCCATCATGCTTCACGTCACTCGTGGTTGTTCGCGCGACGTTGAATTTCATAAAAAATGGACGGCCCCGGTTGAAAGTGGCCAGAACCGACTTTTCGTTAACGTTCTTTCAACGAGAAGAAAGAACAGGAAGCAGCCCGTCGAGCGAAGATTTTTCCCGTGTTTCGGACAGGTTGATTCCAATTAAGAACCGCAATCTCGTTAGCGCGAAACGAACCGCGACTTAATTTTAATCTCAAACAGCGGCTAAACGTCGTTGTTCGTCCTCTCTGTTTGCCTGACGTCCTCCTTGTAATTCCGCTCCGTTCCCTCGCCGGCAATATGCAAGGCGTGGCGAAAGTTTCGCGATAGCGACGCTTCTCTCCTTATTAGGGATCTTTTTTCCGAGCGACTATCGGGACTCGAAGCAGGTCGAGCGTCACGGTGTTACGAAGCCACCGAGTTTAAACTATTTCTCCTCCGGCGGATTTGCATTTGCACGTAGAGGAATCCTGGCAGGGCGATATGCTCGACAAGAGTAATCTGGATGCATCGGCAAGGCGTGATGCGCGCGACAGCGTCGTAACGCGGCGAGGCGTGTTGCTCGCGAGCGCGGCGCGGCGCAGGCGTCGAGCCCAGGAACGCTCGTCAGTCTTCGGCCGAACTTGAAACGCGTGGCTTCGCGTTTTCCTCTCCTCTCTTCCTTATCTTCTACCCTCTTCGCCGAATCCTCCTCGCGCCAAAAATATCGGCACGCGCTCTTTTTACCGCCCGTGTAAGCGTGCCCCATCTCGCGCCGGACGAATGTCGCTTCACGCTTGGATCCGCAACGTTGGATCCCCGCCGACAGAAATTCGTACGTACGCAACGTGTGTACAATGACTTGTTGGTCAGCGCGATTCAGTTTGTGACGAACACGTTTCTTGTGTATAAAGGTGCCCTCTGTCGATCAGATTCTTCCGCCCGCCAACAAGTCACCTCTGCACTGTGGAATTTCGGTGACATCGCGGTTACCGTGTCAAAACCGTGTTCACGCGTGGGATTTTTTACTTCACGAGCATAATAAGCTTCTATCTTTATAGACGAATTTTACGTATCCTTTCTACGAGTGTAGGAAGAATTTCATTTCCCATTGCAATTCCATTGCGTTCACGATCCATTTGCTGCTTCCGATCCATCGACCAGTCGTCGCGATAGAAAATGTATGCGCCCAAAGTGCCGTGTGAAATGGTAGCATTTACAACGTTCGTATTTCGCGCTTCCGAAGAGTAATCGAACGAGTGATTTCGACCGCAGAATCACTTCACAATCTTAATTTACAAATTCCTATCTTTGAAAAATGCCCAAAGACCCTTTTCCTCGCAGTTGGATCTCTCGATTATCTTCCGTTTCTTTTTAGCGACGCCGGTCATGTCACGTTGAAGTTTCATTGCACGGTATATGGACGCGAACGGTATAAAATTCAGTTTACGGTCGCGATAATGGACCCGTAAAACAGTTTCACGCAGAACTGGCGGCGCAACGCGCGAAACACCCGGAATGGAGTAACCCGAGGAACGATGCCCGTTCGAAGCACGGCTCTCGATTTCGTCGACAGATAAGCGGTAAGAATTCATTAACATTTTCTATCGCGATAAAATGTATCCGTACATCCCGTCGCAACCTAAATCCGGTGGTGGATCGACGGCGAGAACAAGGTCACGACTGCTCTTTGCAGAGTCGGCGAGTCCCGCAGGGCTTTCTTTCATTTTCGAGAATATTAATATTTCCCCGCCATAATTAGCTATGTATCGTTTTCGAGTCGCTATCGCTGGTCCTATACCCGTAACTACCTAGTTCGAGCATTACGATACCGTAATTACACGTCAGAAAGGGGGAGGCAAAGTTTGCGCCACAAATTACAAAGCTGCACAAGCGCTCGAGACAACTCCGTTCCCATAACTGTGCTTCAAAGATAACGGCTTAAAACATTCGCAACGTGTACGCCAGGAATAACGAACAGAATTTACTCGCTTGATGGTTTTTGATCCGATTCGGTTATCGAACTGGCAATTATCGAGTACTTCAACGCGTTGTTTTCGATATAATCGAATAAACCACCTTTCACGTCCAATTTGTTCCACAGTTGAATTACATTTACAGAATAAATCATCTAATTCTACCTTGTTATGCAAACAGCTTGGACTTTCAAATTACGTAATTTACCTTCCATGCAGTATTTCTTACTACCTTCGACATAAACTTCTAGTGTCTGCACCGTTTGTGCACCAAATTAAAAAATTCCTGTACCAAGTACACAATTAAGTACAAATTCAATTACGCTTCCTGTTATAAAAATAAAGCTTTGTAGAAAATTGTTATACCTGTTGAGAAGCGCATCGAGTACCCACTTCCAGGTAAATAAATTCGAGAATTCGATAAAAGGAAAAAACTAGCGGTTGCGCGCAAAAGGATTACGAAACAGGTGTTACCTCGGAGCGCAAAGAACGTATAATTTAATAACACCCGTTGTTCTTTACGCGAATTTTTATTCCGGCAAAGTTCCAAGCGAGCCAGTTTCATTAATCTAAGGGCGGACAAAGGCAATTCGTAACCGCGTGCTTGAACGATGCGTTTGAAAATTGTTCGAGGCGACAAGTTCTTAATGGAAGTTCGGTAATGAGATAACGTGAAAAATCACGCTCGCCTACGCGACGCTCCCCCTTTAATTCCCTGACTGCGATTTATCTCGGAACTTTCTCCCAGACACGCGATACGTACGTTGTAATTTAGTTTGACGGTGAAATCCACCCCCCGTTTCGATCATTTTGATCGCGGAAAGTTGCCCGGGAAATATTCCATTTAACAGGGTTATTCCCCGATTTCTCTGAATGTCGAAGAAGCCCGACCCTTTCATCCCCCAGGCTTTGTTTCTTTCGAGGGGAAAAAGGAGGATCTAAACGTCCCTCGGAGAACCTGGATTCAGGAGAAAACAAAACGAAAGTTTTTCTATCGAGTCCACTGAATATGTAACTTTCAAAATTCCGAAAGATCGATCATTCGGATTGTTGTTCCATCGGAACGAAGCTAAACGTTTTATAGGAAGGAAAGAACGCGTTAACGCGCAACAATGGGTGAACCAAGTGCACCGCGAGATAAATGATTCCCCGTAACGCGAAAGAGATCGGAAATAAATCACGGATCCAGGTTGTAACCGACAACGGGTGATCGACTCCCCTCGAAGAATAAGATAGATATCGGAATGGATAACATCGAGTCGAAACGTCCGATCGGATAGTTTCCGATTATTGTATCGTGTGGACCCTCGATCTTCTAAACGACGCGTATTCGTTCTCCGATCGTTTTCTCGTAAATCGATCCTATTCCGTCTTCTGCAAAAACAGCCCGCAAACGTTCATAAATAATCCTCCATATGTTTCAACGTTTAATAACGAATGTTCCTCCGGTTTCGCATTTCAAATCGTACATTATGAATCAGGCGAAGTTACATTCAAAATGCAGATTTCGAAAAGCAAAATTAATTAACGACGCGGGATGAAATATTAAGGCGGAAGAAAAAATGTGGGCAAGCGAAAAACAAAATGAGGCGTCTGACGCTGGAGTCAGCTAGACTGGAATCCGAAAGAACGAGTGCAAGGGAATAACAGGGAGGAAAAGCTCGAAGGAAGTGGATATTTCGCTCGGAGAGAATTTGAATAAAAGCAGCAGCTAGTATCCTGCTCTTTCGCGCTCTCCTCTTCTCCTTCGTTTCCCGTCGTCCTTTCAACCCTTTGCGCTCGAGAAGAAACGCAAGTTCCGCGCGTGGAAACTCGTAAAAAGCGGAGGCCGAGCGACTTCTCGACAGCTGCGGTTTGCCCGCAGTCCCTTTTCCCGTTCGCTTCAAAATTCGACCAACTTATTTCGTCCATGTTCGATGGATCAAAGTTGCTTCATTGTTAAACGTCTGCTCGAAAATCTAGAACTGGAAGTTCGTAGACGGACTTTTATTTAGACGAAAATAGGATTGCGACTATTAGGTTGGATCCCGAGAAAAGAGTTTCTTTATATTTTCTATTTTCTGTCGGTGTACTGTAAAGAAACCGTGCGTGGCAAACATTCCCGTCGAGGCAACGGTCCCGCAAAGTCAGTTATCGTTTCCCGGGACCCCGTTTATCCGATATCCAACCGAGTAGAATATTCTGTTTCCCTTCCGTGTCCATTTCCCGTCTTTTATTATACACATCGAGTCTTACGAGACGAATCTCTACGTGCGAAGCATAGAGTAAAAATTTAAACACAACCTTCTAAAACGGGAAAGGCTGAAAATTGATTAGAGTCCGTTATTCGTCGAATAGCTCGAGCTAATTTGATACCAGACGTATTGGATGTCCCTGGATTTTAGAGAACGACGTAGAATCGGACCCAGCAATCGTCAGCAGCCGCGCGGTTATCATCTTCACCCGAGGATTCCTTGTCCGTCCAATATCCGAGAGAATATTCCGTTTCCTTGGGTTCTGCTATGCTCTACACCCGATTCAGCTCGAGTCACCCTCTCGATGACCACGTACGCGAGCTCGTATCCTGCACGCGGTCCGAATTGTCTTCCAAGCTGTCCGCCGCACGGCTCGTAGCAAGAAACTCGCGAAAAAGTTGCTGCATTTTCCGCCGCACGGGTAAACGGACCTCGCCTAAACGAGCTTTCAAGCGGAAAATTGATTTCATCGAATCGCGTGCTTTCGTTCTCTCGTTGTTCCCCCGAAACATCGTTTACTTCGATTATGCCGGAAACGATCGCGTAGGATAATTTCGACGTAACATCTGTACCGATATTAAAGCGGATTTTCAACGACCCCTCGGATCTGAAAACAGGGGAGACTCGGAGGGGCCAAACGACAAAGTTGCGCTCGTTTTAACCCTGATTATCATAAATAGCATCTGTAATCGGTGTTTCGATGGGCAGTGAGGCCATAACGCGTCGACCTTACGTTCGAAGATTTCTCTTTTAGATAACGCGTATCGTTGATACGAATCGCGGATAAAAAGCGATTCTCTCGACCGAGAGTCTCACGACCATAAATGCCGTGGTGCAGCGGAATAAACGAGAACCGCGAAAAAAGCTGGTAGTGTAGTACAATCAAGAGGAGAAACAATAGACAAATTGAACGTTCGATGAACCGTGCGAAACCTCGACCGCCAACTTGGTTTATCGGGACCAGATGCAACTGTATCCGTTACCGACAAGAATTTCAACGCGAAAACGGGACCAGCTAATTCGAGCGAGAACCGGGTACGTTCGATCGATCGATCGGTCGAAAACACGGTCTAGAATCTAGAAGGTGCAATTTCCATTGAAACTCTACCGCCGCGGAGGAGCGAGTTAACAGGAACGCCATTAGCATAGTTTGTGGACTAGGTTCGGTTAATTTCGCGGCTAGCAGTCAGCTTTTGTTCCTTCCATCGCGCCGAACGTCAATCCTTTTCCAATTCCCATCGATTCGCGTCTTCGTGCCGATAGAAAACCGAACACTTCGATTTCCCATTCTCGACAAGATCGTCCTGAAATATCGATTGTTTTTTTTTCTTTCCCACCGTTTTATCGCCCCGGAATAAATTCGTATTCGCGGTGACAACCATAGCGGTGCATTTAACGCATTGCAGGTCGTCGTACTTCCATTCGTTATCGGGAAGCTCATATTGTCCAGCCGTAAAGGACACGGTTGGCTGCAAAGGACTCGAGCTTCGAGCTTTTTACTGATGGCTTTTACCGTTTATACAGTGTTAATACCAGTCTCGCGTTTCCACAGCTGTAACGACTCTTTTATCTTTCATCAACCGCTGTCGGCGATATTTCTAAGCCAAGCCACTTAGTCCGCGTTTAAAAGTTCACTTGGCAATTGCTGTACTCGCGGGTATTCAATTTGGGAATTTGCAATCATGTTTTTAAGTACAGTTGCAAATATCTGATTTTCGAACTTTCCAATCCCCAGAGAGCGTGCGATACCATGATCTTTCGAGTGGACATAAATGTACCTACCATTGGTTTAATTGAACGAATTCCTCTCCACACGGTCTAAGTTATTATGCATGTGAATTTCCCGCAAGGGACCGTTTCAATTTCTGTCCGAACATATTTATTAAAAGCTATTAATTGATTCAACGCTGTATAGTCGCGACCGACACGCGATTCCTGTTATTTTATTTAACTCGCTGAATAACCAGCTAGCCGGTCAGCCACTCCGCCGACATAAATTTCGTCGAGCCACGCTGCTGACAGTCTCTTCCAACTCGTAATATAAAACTTCGTTATCACGGACAAAAACCACTCGGATACTATTTTCATTTGTTGAGAACGTTGCGCGACGTTTCCGCGAACCCGGAATAAATTGGCGAGACAAAGCGATGTTCCAATAACGGCCGGCTATTCGTTACGTTAATGATTTTCGAGAGAATTGAAGCTTTGCGACTCGTATTCGAACCTCCTCTCATAAACACTTACGATAAAACACGTGAAACCTCTTCCGAACACATACGTTTTCATGTACTTTTCCGAGAAGAACTTATTCAGATTAATTAGTTCCGGATTTCTCGAGAACCATCTCAAAAACTTTCCAACTTCACAGGAAAGGTAATTTCGTAGAGTACGTAAATGATTTTCGAGCAATCCTTCATGTTTTTGTAACCTTAGATGTAAAACAACCGGTCAAAAGAGAAACGAACCGCAAATCCCGGCAATTATGGTTGCAACGAGGGGTTAGGCGAGCGGGCTAATTGAATTGGCCGTAAATTGCAATCGGCAAAGTTGCGGAGAAGCTGCACGGTATGTCACGCACTCGCGGCGTTTAACCACGCGAGTACGGCACGCGCCTCCACATTCGGGACTTAAACGCGTGTACAAACACGAGTGAACGACCCCCGTCCGATGATTCGATCGTCCTATAATAACTGGCCACGTCAAGACAAATATGCGGTGGGCAAATTTTGACGAGGTACTGCGCCCATATTTGCACTCGATTTTACCCTCCTGGCCTAACCGCGATTGTCAACCGCGAGGACTTCCGCTAGCAGCGTCACGCGCCTACACACCGATCTGCCAACGTTACCGTGATTAATACCGATATGCTTTACGTGTTTCCGCACACTCGGATCTCCTGTTTCCGTCGTCTTTGTCCGATTACCTCGAGCCAATCTGTTTTATGGTGATCCGATAGAGTTATATACCAACACGCCTTAAACGGAGGGTCAACCGGAGTCACGTTGGCACTCCTGTATGTGCGCACGTTGCCGTTGACGTGACCACGTTCTTTGCCCTGGTCTTGCCGCAACTTTAGCAGAACGTTCAAAGAGCTTCTGCAAATTGGGGGATTTGGAAATCCACGAATGAAATATGGTATATCGTCTTTGACACTGAATGGAGACAAGTTCATATTTAGCGAGGTTCGCTAAGTCTGACACTGTTCCTAGTTGACACAGTTTGCATTCGTTTTTCAACCCTTCTGATAAATATTCGCATAATTCATAAACCTCCAAGATGAAAATAATTGTTTGTTGATTTTTAGTTCCACCTTGATAGGTAAGTTCTAGGTCCGTTCTGAACAGAATCTGTTCTTACTTGACACAGCTTGCATTCGTGTTTCAATCCTTCCGCTAAATATCCGCATAATTCATAAACCTCCAAGATGAAAATAATCGCATATTGATTGTTAAATTATTAATAAATTTAGCTTGTGGTGTCATCAGTGCTAGAAATGTACGATGTTAGAAACAAAAATAATTGAAAAATGCACTACCTTTTTGTTACTGATATAATGTGAACTTTCGCGATGTAATTCGTAATCCCTGAATTATAAATTAATCTTAAAGTTGAAATGTATAGTTTATGTTCAATATTAAATAATTAATTTATATTTAAAAGTATGTTAGTTTTTATTTTAATTTTCTCCGATCATGATTATTTAACATTGATTTTTAGTTCCACTTTGATCGCTAAGTGTCTGTTCTGAACAGAATGTCGGTTGACACAGCTTGCACCGGTTTTTCAACCTCCCCGGTGAATATCCGCATAATTCATAAGTTTCGAAGATGAAAATAATCGTATGTTGAAAGGAACACGGTCGGTTGAATCGGATCGATCGTCTATTTCTAGCCGGGAGGTTAACGGTGCCGATATAAAGTTTTCAGTGGCCAAAGACAAACAGGCGAAGCCGAGCGTAAGTCCAGCGGGACTTAACACTTGCCCCCAGCCCGGCCCCGGCGACAAATTATCGTCCTCCGTTAGCAGAACGATTTAATACTCGATTTAGGGAAGGGCCATTACTTGCCTGCAGTCTCCTCTCTTCCTCGCCCTTTCCCTCTCCCCACCCCCATTAGCCCGACCGACCGTGGCCGAACTTTATGCTAGCAACGACGATGAGTAACGGCGCTGCAGAAAATCGTTAGCTCGCCATTAACGTACGCGCCGGCGGGAAATCCTGCTGGTAAACACTCGTAAACCGGGCGTTTGGAATCTTGATAATGGATATCGGTTCGAAGTCCTACCAAAACTGGAAACAGTGAACCGATCTCCGCGCCAACTTCCGCTTCGAGCGAAAACCTTATTGCCGGATTGACTTCACGGTTCGATTCGCCTTCACGGTTTATTTGGAAACAACGGACGGATCGAATCGGGCGGAAACCACGCCACAGGAAGATCCACGTTGACAAACGCCATCGATTTGTAAATAACGAAGAAAAGTTCCTGCGAGGAGTAACGGCTGGAGAACAAAAAATATCGTGACAAAGAAATGGAAAAAAATACGGTGGAAAGCAATCGTTTCGCGAATCAGTTGGAAACGATGGAGGAAAATGTCGGGAGGACCAGCTAGCTCGTTTCCGGCACGTGCGACCGGCAGAAATTTCCAAGGATCCGTCGTTCGATCGAGAGAATTGCTGCGAATCCAATTTGACGACTGGAGAACGTTTCTACTGTTCTCCTTTACCTGTAGCTGCTTCTAATCGGAACGTATGGCCGGTTGCTCCCGAATTTACGACGGGGAAACGTAATCACGAGATAAAACGCATACAACGAGAAAATTGCTATGCAAAATTAACGAAGAAACGAATCTGTTAGGAATTAATGAATGCGCTGTAGGAGTTCCTCGTTGGCTCGAATGCAACGTTTTCATCTTTCTACTTGCACATAAATTAAGTTGCGCACTTAATTATTCAACGCGTATGCGAAACCGGCACCTAACTCCGTCTTCGCGCTTTTACGAGAGCAGCTAGACTGCTTTATGCCTCGAAGATACGTTTACACCGAAATACCGCGTAATTTTCATGACCTCCGTACGAATAATATCGGCTATCACGCGATGGCTCGGTAACGAGCATGGTAGACCTCCATAAGCAAAATGGCGGTGCAGAGAACCTACATTTGCTCGCCTCTGAATTTTTCAACTCGCAAATTCACAAACGTGCAAATTTACAAGCCTTGTCGAAGGAAGTCCACAATGCTGGAATAAAAAATGATACTTCATCTCGAATTAAGGAATTGTAAAACAAGCAGGTATCACGATCGTTCCGCAGCGAGGACCTTTGTTCTCCCGGTTTTAAAGTTTTCCAATTTTTAACCGAGCTCAGCCGCAATAATTTTGCGCTGTTGTTTCACTTAATCATGATAAGCAGGCTGAGCTCCACTGCTAACAGCAAAATTCCTGAACTAATTTACGACACGCTTCTCGCGAATAATCTCTGAATTTTTGTTGCCTCGCAACATTCCGTGGTTTTTCGAACGGAGCCATTGTCTTTTATCGTATCTCATTTACCGCAAACCGAATGGTTTCGTTCAAAGGTGACTAACGCGTTTCTATTAACGTTCAGCTGCCACGAAAGGCTAACGCGAATTCCATGTCATCTGATAATTCCAAGGTAAAGTCTGGTGCATAGTGCACCATCGTAAAGTACAATAAACGACGGTATCGAAATTCCTTTCCTCCGGTTCCCGATTTTCATCCCTTTACCGCCTCTCCACGCTAACGGCTATTTATTTACGATTTCGAATATCGTGTTCTGATTGTTGTTGCCTGGAAACAGAACGCACGGCTTTACTCCCACGATCGAGCAACAAACGACTTGTTTTTCGTTCGAACGTAATTGGCCACGCTCGAGTTGTGCTCTAGCCACTCTTGGTCATAACGATTCAAAGGAACTTCGATTCGTTCGAGATTCGCAAACTTTTTAACGTTGCAATTCCCGGAAACAATCGGAGTTACAAAAGTGACAAGGTTGTTTGAGAAATGGTGCACTTTGAAAGATAGCGAACGAATACTCGAACCGATATGTGCGGTGTAAGTGGGATATAATATAATTTGCCACGACGCAGTCGAAACGTATGTATGAAATATCTGAAATCGATGGGGGATGAAAACGAGGATCGGCTAGTTGCGAACGTTTACATAAGCGTTATCTATATCGAAATTTATTGATCGATGCACTCTAGTTCCTCGAACCATTGGATTCACATGGGATTTTAACAATGTATCTCCTCTCTTTTACCCCCCTTGTATCTGTCCTGTCTGCCCGACTCCATTTCCCTTTTCCTCCCTCTTGTCCGTTCCTCTCGCGAGTCGGCCACTCGATTCGGGTCAAACACTTGGGTTTCACACGATGTATAATGCAACCCTTTCGAACCGGATAGAATACGAAAACGCCTGATACGACCTCCAAAAGTGTCAATCGAACGCCTCGTGGAAGTTACGGCATTACGCGCAAAACGTCTATCAGACAAAAAGACCACTTTGAGAAAACTGCTCGTCAAAAGTTTGACACCAATTAATTTCCCGAGCAGCTTATTTAATAAACCAAAGTTATTGGCAGCAAGCAAACTTGTCAAACATTCGCTCTTGCGACAATATCTCCGGAAGATACTCCGCGAGGAATGTTCGATGGAGATTGATTTTTCGACTCGATACGAAGCTCCGTAGTTGGGTCGATCGGTTTCCGATCGACGCTTACGCGCGTTCCGGCTAATCCCGTGTCGCTGGAGGACTCTAGGCAGCTACGCGTACCGGAGGTTTTAATACGTTTAGGAGGGATGCGTTGTACGACGTAACTTTGAAAATGTAGCACAGTTTAGAACGAGGCCGTGTTTACCCCCGCTGCCGTAATCCCGGCCCACCTTCGCTAATGCGTCGGCCAAAGCCGACCGCAACAGCAGACGTCGAGTTTACCGGTACACGCGCTAAATCCCGTCAAACCTATCAGGCTTTGCTTCCGCGTTGCCCTACGACAAGCCCTTTAAGCTCCGGCGCGTCTTAATTTCTCTTCCGTTCGATTCTCATCGAGGATCGTATCGATTGCGTGTAAAGTTTCGCGGGGCCGAACGTCGATCAAAGGCAACGAAACGTAACTGGCCACGTCTATCGGAAGGGCGGGAGAGTTTTATTAGCCGGCTGATAAGGAACAAGGAGCTTTGCGTCGAGCTCTGTGCCACGATTCATGAGCCTTTCAAGAATGATGAAGAGAGGTGCGCTTTACCTTCCTCGTTTTCCCCGAGGGTTTTTTTTTTGCTACTCCAAAGGAGAAGAATCGAGGAAAACATACCGTGCTTGACTCGATCGAAGCTCTTCTGTTGGAGGAACGGGAAACCTCCAAGATTCGTCTCTTCTTTGCGCGTCTTTCATTCCGCCGTCGATTCGTCGAAGCCACAATCTCGAGAATTCTCGTCGTCGACGCTGATCGGGCACGAGCCCCATCACCCTTCTCCGTGCGAGGAATTTCACGAAAGAAAAGTAGACGGACGAAGAAAAGAAGAAATCGAGGCGAAGAAGAGAAAAGCATGCTTGACGAGACGTTGCTTGTCAAATAAAATGCCGGCTTTGAAGGTACACCGAATTGACGATGACGCGTATAAGTGTCAAGAAACGCTAGCAGAATAAATACCGAAATTTGATAAATTCGCATGAAAATTCTGTGGAACGTTTAAATCGACATTTCTACCCGACGATTCATATGTCGGGTAATTGAAAGGTTACAAAGCTCCCGCGCACAAGGAACGAAATTACACTCGTCTCAATTCGTTTCCATGAAAAGGTATTCCGTTCGATCGGTTTAATAACGCGAAGGTAGTCAGCACGGTTTCGGTTGGCTCGGCGGATTCGATCGGAAAACTAATCCGACTGCGATTAAAAAAAAGAGTCAATGATCGACGGATTTTACGCGGAAAGGTTAGCGCAGTACTTGCAAACTATACAACTCTGTTTGATTCCATTCGGTTCGATTAATCGTCATAGAAGACTAGCGCTACGGAACAACGCTCAAACCGGTAGACTGCTTACGAATACTCCGTGTAGCCGATACGGTCCATTAATTTCTTCCGATCGAAAAAGGAGAACTTCCGATATATCGACGATAGAACTAGCTACCCTTAATTATTATAATTTTAAAAAAAATCAGAGATTCAACAATTTGAAGATCTGAAAAATACTGCTTACGAATACCGTTCCGTGTAGCCGACACGGTTCATTAATTTCTTCCGATCGAAAAAGGAAAACTTCCGATATATCGACGATAGAACTAGCTACCCTTAATTATTAAAATTAAAAATAAAATCAGAGAATCGACAGTTTGAAGATCTGAAAAAGTTTGAGAATGTAGAAATAACTTCCGTGGTTAATAGCACATTGCCGAATACAAAAAGGGTGAAAGGAGAAGCGATAAAACTTGAGCGACGAAAGTTTCCTCGATACCATATCGCGCGATGTAAAAGTTTCGTGGCGAAACAACTCGTGATCGTCTGCGAGCACGTGAGGAACCATAATTGCTGACCCGCCCTACACTACTTACACATCCTGATCTTGATCTGAAAAAAGAGGAAATTTATGAACCACGACGAATGTAACGATGGGACGTGACGAAGAATCGTGCTCCAGATGCTGATCTTTCAGCGGGTTCCGTCAAACGACGACAGGTTAATTAACGAATGATGCTGAAAAGAACAAATTGACCAGCTTTCGCGTCTCATCGAATTACGCTCTGTTCAAATAGTTGTTCAAGAGCTTTGATTCGAGGCAGATCGCACTGTACAAGGAAAGGTTCGTTTTTATTCCACAATTGTGAGATTTAGGTCAGGGATCAAAGGGCTGGATCGTGGGATGAGAAACCGCGAAACATTTATTTTAATTTAATATGATGTACACAGAATCTTATTATAGGTTACAAAAGTAACGGCAGTGATGATTTATCCGGAGAAAGTACGGTTAATCGTGAATAGCCTCGATTTCAAAGTTGAAATAGAAGTCAAAGGAAAACTTCTATCGATCGACAGCGTGAAGACGGGTTCGAGGAGGATTGAAATTGCGTCGAAAAGGAGGGTGAAAGAGGAACACGAAAGAAAATTAATATCATCGGTCCGTCATCGAGAACGAATCGTTGGCTCGAGTTATCGAGCGACGAGTAAATAACGAGCAAATGATTATCCAGCGAATGCGGAGCAGTTCATTAATATGAAAATACGCTCGGCTGAATAGCAATTCCCACCCTGCTTTTTCAAATTAAAAATCCCTTGGCCCGTCTACGTGTTTTAACTACCTATTATTCGCAAATTCAGTTTCCCGTTAACGACTCGGTCGACCATATTTTCGTTCGGCGCACGATACGAACGTGGCCTCAATAAAAATCAAGAAAACTCGTAACGACGGAAACGAGTCGATCCGCTCCCTAATGGAAACGAGCCGATCGTTCGCGAGCAAGTAATTGCATCGATTGCTCCCTGTACGCGTTTGCAAGATAAACCGAAATTGTATTCTCCAAAAGGAACAATGGCCTCTCAGTTTCTAAAATGGAGTCACCTGCATTTAGGGGAAACCTAACATCGGGTCCGAGTAAATACGTGAGTTTTCGGCGAAGGGAGAAAATCGATGTACATTAATATACTCGTCGAAAGGGTATTTGTACGTTTCCTTTCGAGCGAAGCTGTACAAGGCAAAGTGCGTAGCGGGTCGCATAACGCACGAACCAACGAGCCGTTGACGTACGAGGGGTTCCAATCGGCCAAATGAAGAGATCGGTGAGCCGAAGGACGGGACTGCCCCGCTTACAAGCATCCTCTTTCGTTATGACGTGCCAATAAATTGTACGAGGCAAGGGTTGCCACACCGCCGTTCCTTGCCTTGACATCGACAGCTCGTTACACCGTCAAGACGACCGGCTGACGGCGTTATATACATAATTCAAGTATCCCCGTGTACGGCTTCTCCGCCACGTGCAGACACTTCCAGACGGAAGGGCTTCTCCTTGCGCTAGTGCCGCCCACCACCGAGGAAACCCAATTTTCTTCACTCCTTATCCGTTCGCTTTGCGAGTTTACACCTTCGCTAGCCCCTCTCTATCACGTAAATATGGAAACTATTTCTTATTGCCAAGTTAGCCTCAAACATTCATTAGACACGTTTATGTGTTACAATATCTTTGTTACTTTCATCGGTTGACCTATTTTGCTGCAATTTTTTTTATTTATAGTCGCATCAACCCATGGGTTCTTGACTCAGGAAAAGTTTACAGCTTATTGTACAGTTTAGACTCTTTAAGGTACTTCAGCAAGTTTTGGGTAGCATCTTTAGGGATGGTTTTATATTGAATCACAGTCTGCGGTATATTTCCTGCAGTGGCTAATGATATGTTCTACTGTCATGTTATCGTTGCGCAGCATGTTGGGGATCTTTGTTTTTGTAAGAAAATATCGAAAATATTTTAGTTTTGTTTGTGGGACATCAATTCGGGTACCATTCGAATTTTCCGAACCTTCATGAAATATGAAAGGATGCTTGAAGTTGACCGGACAAACGAATGAAATGGTAAAAGTATCTCGATAAAAAGACACTTCGATTAAAAATAAGTGATCTGTAAAAAGACTTCACGCTCTATTTGTCGAACTTTTTGCTACCGTACTAATTACTCATTGGCAATATTTAGCAAGGCTGAAAAATAAATATCGAACTGGTAGTCGAGGGGTTTGAAATTCGAGCTTCCGTTCCCGATACGTTTCATAGGCGAGTAAAGCAAAGTTAAAAGAAGAAAAATCCTCCCATAAGTTATGGCGGAGCGAGGAAACGGAACGATACGATACTGTATGTAGGATATTATAGGACCCCCGTAACAATGGTATCGGCCACGGTGAGAACGTATCACCGTTAATATATCGACGGGGGCTGCAATCGATAATTCGGCTCGCTCGACGGTAAATCACGATTCTCCGTAAGACTGCTTTTTCCACGAGAAAAACTGCGAACGGGGTTAAATATTACGTTGACGATACACCGTCGTGTGCAGCAAACCGAATCGCACCGTCTGTCTAGCTTGCGTTAAGCCGCGGAACTGTATTTGGCGAACTGATAACAATGCTCCGCAGATACAGTCGACGGAAAATAGACTGACGTGTCACCGGAGATTTTCAAAATTTTTTAATTTTCAACTCCAGAAATCCGACAATTCGGTAAGTTGGAAATAAAAAATTTTTAATTGAAAAATGTAGACCCACGAGTGCAACGTGGCTTCCGCATTGGTACACCGTCGCGAATGTTTTAATGGTTATTTTGTACCTTTGGAGTTAGTCGAAACGCAACGGTGGCAAACCTTTTAGCGATACGGAATCGTTTTTATTCTACTTCCTGCTATCCGTACGATAAAAACAAATGGCGCTGCGACGTAAAATTCGAGCCAGGCGCGCCGAAAAAGCGCAATAAATTTCCCTACGTTAACGCGGGCCAATGTTACGAACACATCGACGATAATATACGAGTAATTCGGCAGACATACCGACTCGAATCGAGAAATACGATTAAACGGCGATGACGAATCGCGAAGATCCGCTGGACAAAAGGTAGAGGAATGCTAATTGCCCCCGGAGAGATGCTAGCCAGCCTCTTTAATTTTCTTTTCCGCTTCGTCCACCCTTTACCGTCGAGCGGTTCTTCTCGAAGACACGGGGCGGCACGTTTCACCAAAAAGGCCACGTACCAGTCGCTTTTTTTCTCTCAGCTTGCAACGATGAAAAGCGCGACAAATGCAAGAAAGAAAAATACGTGACCCGTGACGAAAGTGTTCGCATTTATATTTCCTCCTCTCGAGGTTTTCGGGCTCTTCTGCTCCCTCTGCTGACACTAATTTGCCCGTTTCTCCTATCTTCCCGTCTCTCGAGCTTCTTCTTTCGACGTAAAACTGTCTGATGCGCGCGTTTAAAGAAATCACGCGCGCTTTGCATCCTGATACGTGCAGAACACCTCCCAATCAATCTTTCGATACGAACACGTGTCCCGGATTCGAAGGATTCGAAGGAGATTCGACGGATGGTAATTCAACGCGTGGTGATTTGACGCGTGGCGATATTACGCGTGGTGATTCCACACATGGCAATACAACGCGTGGTGAGTCAGCGTGTGGCGATATAATGCGTGGAGATTCGACGGACGGTAATTCAACGCGTGATGATTTGACACGTGGCGATACCACGCGTGGCGATATAACGCGTGGTGAATCAGCGCGTGGCGATATAATGCGTGGAGATTCGATGGATGGTAATTCAACGCGTGGCGATACCATGCGTGGCGATATAACGCGTGGTGAATCAGCGCGTGGCGATATAATGCGTGGAGATTCGATGGATGGTAATTCAACGCGTGGTGATTTGACGCGTGGCGATACCATGCGTGGCGATATAACGCGTGGTGAATCAGCGCGTGGCGATATAATGCGTGGAGATTCGACGGATGGTAATTCAACGCGTGGTGATTTGACGCGTGGCGATATCACGCGTGGCGATACCACGCGTGGCGATTCCACACATGGCAATACAACGCGTGGTGAATCAGCGCGTGGCAATATAATGCGTGGAGATTCGACAGATGGTAATTCAACGCGTGGTGATTTGACGCGTGGCGATACCACGCGTGGCGATTCCACACATGGCAATACAACGCGTGGTGAATCAGCGCGTGGCGATATAATGCGTGGAGATTCGACGGATGGTAATTCAACGCGTGGTGATTTGACGCGTGGCGATACCATGCGTGGCGATATAACGCGTGGTGAATCAGCGCGTGGCGATATAATGCGTGGAGATTCGACGGATGGTAATTCAACGCGTGGTGATTTGACGCGTGGCGATATCACGCGTGGCGATACCACGCGTGACGATTCCACACATGGCAATACAACGCGTGGTGAATCAGCGCGTGGCAATATAATGCGTGGAGATTCGACAGATGGTAATTCAACGCGTGGTGATTTGACGCGTGGCGATACCACGCGTGGCGATTCCACACATGGCAATACAACGCGTGGTGAATCAGCGCGTGGCGATATAATGCGTGGAGATTCGACGGATGGTAATTCAACGCGTGGTGAT
The DNA here is from genome assembly GCF_050947335.1 of Megachile rotundata. Taxonomy (NCBI): domain Eukaryota; kingdom Metazoa; phylum Arthropoda; class Insecta; order Hymenoptera; family Megachilidae; genus Megachile; species Megachile rotundata. Next base: position 12,774,144 of record NC_134996.1, read on the forward strand.
TTGACGCGTGGTGATATTACGCCTGATGATTCCACACATGGCAATACAACGCGTGGTGAATCAGCGCGTGGCAATATAATGCGTGGAGATTCGACGGACGGTAATTCAACACGTGGTGGTTTGACATATTGCAATACAACACATGGCGACTGCATCGAAATCTATATAAAAATATAATAAATAAAAGAGGTTGAGATTAAATTAAATAGTGATTATAGTGGAATTCTTTCAAACAAGTTGGGCTTAAAATGTGAGAGGTGATTTTTTAAACTACAGAAGATCCCTAAATCTCTCAATTTGGAAATCCTCGAAAACTTGGTCCTGGAGTGTTGACATTATCAGTAAAGCTGGAGTATTTGATTCGGCTCATCAAAAATCCCAGTTGCGTGAATGGCGGTGAATGGTTTATTCAAACGAGTACGTCAACAAGTATCGTTCGTACGAGCTGTAGAACGTGCAGATTAAACAAAGCTACGCTCTTCTAGGTTGGTTCGCCTCCATTCGTATACCCGCAACCATCTAGCGGTTGCTTTCATCGCGGACGGGCAACCCGGTTAAAGCAGCGTCTAATTAAGTAGCGAAAGTATGAGTTCGTAGGTGAACTCGCGAAATAAACTGAACGTGTTTCGTTTCAATTCGTAGATTACCGTCTCGAAGAACGCGGAGATACCGACACGCGTAATTAGCCGCTCGCGGTTAATCTCCCCGGATAGTTGAAAAACAAACCCTGATCGGTTATACGCCGTTAAAATATCGTCATAAAACATTTTAATTACGCTTATCGGTCAAGGGAAACACAGGCACGGGAAACAACTTTGCATCTCGTTAATATATATTTGCGGAAATAAATATTCATATGCGCTCGGGTTTACACGAATTAATCGAACACAGGGAACGCAATTCTCGCATTTATTTCCTGTCCCGATATCCATTCGCAACGAGCTTGATTATGGATTCCTAAATTACCGGTGTACTATCTCCGAATTTCAAATACGAAACGCGAAGAATTCACCATGGAACTCGCGGTCAACTTTCCTGCTGCTTCTTGAAGGACCGTCGAGATTCTTGGACTTCTAGAAATTATTCCCTTTGTTTTCGGAGACTTTTCATTGCGCGTAAACTTGTATATACCAGGAATTTGTGCGGGAAGTTGCCGACCGCCAGAACTTAGATATTCCATTCTCCGTCTTGGAACTCCCTTACTGAACTCTTGGCTCGGAGTCTCTTATGGAACCGCGTTCCCCGTAAATTCATATATTTACAAATTTGGGACCCGAGGAATATAGTGGTAGATAGGGATATATCAGGTCCAGTTAGGTAGATAGGCTACATAAGTAGCTGTGTACATAGGTACATCTGGTAGATGGGTTGTTCAATCAGATCATTAGGTTAATAGATAAACCAGTAAATAGATAGTTTATAAAATAGTTAAATAGATAGGTAGGTAGTTCAGCTATTAGGTAAATAGTTCAGGTAGCTCCTTGAGCAGGCAGATATGTCTCATGGGTTCATAGTTAAGACAGAACATTAGATGGACCAGGTAGCTCGTTGAGTAGATAGGCATTAGGTAAATAGTCTAGGTAGCTCATTGAGTAGATAGGCATTAGGTAAATAGTCTAGGTAGCTCATTGAGTAGATAGGCATTAGGTAAAGAGTCTAGGTAGCTCATTGAGTAGATAGGCATTAGGTAAATAGTCTAGGTAGTTCATTGAGTAGATAGGCATTAGGTAAGTAGTTTAGGTAGCTCATTGAGTAGATAGGCATTGGCTAAATAGTCTAGGTAGCTCATTGAGTAGATAGGCATTAGGTAAATAGTCTAGGTAGCTCATTGAGTAGATAGACATTAGGTAAGTAGTTCAGGTAGCTCGTTGAGTAGACAGATACGTCTCATAGCTTCATAGTTAAGACAGAACATTAGATAGTAGCTCATAAGATAGATCAGATAGACAGGCACCAAATAGGTAGCAAATAACTATCTGCACCAGATAGGTAATTGGTTGATAGATTGACAGATAGGCACGAGAATAGGTCTGACAGACTAACAAAAAGACCAGGTTGTTCTAAAATCCCAAGTTTGTAACATTGTACACCGTGCATTGAAATATCTGAACATTGATCTGTCAATCCCCATCACAAACGATGTTTTTCGGAAGCCAGTTGCATTGCTATCGAGTATCATAGTGCTGCAAGATCTTTGAAACGTGGACAAGCGTGGTGTGGGCCAAGAGTGATCGGTACTCTATCGTTTACCTGGATTATTCGAGATACTCGATACATTGCCACGAAATCCGGGGCGCATTTTCCGAGCGAACAGGCTCTTGTCTCGCTATAGGCTCTGACGGATGAATGCGTGTATAGTAGACGAACGCGAATCATAGTCATCGTTCGGTATTAACAATGTACCCATCGGCTTTAGTGCTCGATAAGGCTTTGCGATACAGGATTAATTAGAGACTTCGATAGAAAAGATCCTTTTTGGTATTACGTTCGATACAAAATGAGACCTCTTCAGAGTAATATACTTTGTTCGGAATATCCTCGAAATTAGGTCTGCGTAAAAACGTCGCGTTGGAAACCCTACCGTTTTTGTTTAACGAGTCGTGAAGCTCGGCGCGTATCAAAATATACGTTGATTTCATAACAAAATTATCAGATAAATTTTCAACGACCATTTTCAATGAGCGATGTAACGTTTTCGCAGATATATACGCGCTTTTTTCGTTGCAGGCGAGTTCGCGGATGAACGCACAATGGACACATGAATCGAAGCCATCATGAGCGCGCTTCGATTTATCCTCCTGTTACTGGCATCATCGTGTCACCTCGTTCATCCGACTGGTGAGTCAAATCATCGTTTAACGAACATAACAGTTTTGCGACTTTATTGGAAATTTTATTCGAAGTAATCGCGCGATTCGTTGTTTATACTTTTAACGAACCGGTTCGTTGTCAATGGTAACGAACAATTTATACGTCAAACGATGCGTCAGAACGTTCAAAGGGACCTTTAACATCAAATAGAATGTCAAAAGCTACATTGTCCAAAAACTGCCCATAAAGGTTCGCGTTTGCTCACTGCGAGTGTCTCTCATTTCCAGAAATTACCCCGACTGACCAAGGTGGTTAACCCCTTAACAGTTTTCGTGAAAACCGTTTTACTTCTTTGCGGAAACATTTTCCGACCTGATCTCGAGTACATTCGCAGTCCTTTACTTTTCGGTTCTTTAACGTTGGAAACGACGCCTAAAGGAACAGGCCTTAATCACGAAGAAGAGGAATGGACGAGTAGACTTACCCCTAGAGGTGGTCGGCTATCTTCATCCAGAGGAAACACCAGCGGCGGTACCAGCGAACTTTCTCAATTAGTGCTTCAGCCCGATCGACCAGGAGCTCATTCGTATTCACCGTGAAGCCGGGGCCATAGATAGAGCAGCCCGATATCCCCGTTTCCTTCTCTTCTACCCTCTTTATCCATGACACTTTCCCCGTTCCTTGTCCGTCCTCCGCATCTTTTCCATCCTTCGACTCTCTCCTTTCCTGCTCATTGCCATCTGAAAGCATCGAAAAGCCGGAACAAGGAAACGATTAGAATCGTCCACCGTAATTACCCTCGTTTTAAAACGCGATCGTAATTAACTGCTCGATCGTGCCTCTTACTTCTATTTTGGGGATGCTGGCAAGTACAGTGCTACATGTAGTCTCATATAAGTTATATCGAAATTCTCAAATCCACAAACTTCCGAAACAATCTCAAAGCTCTCCCAACTTTCCAAATTTCTAAACCCTCTACAGTTTCAATCCAAACTTGCAAATTCCTAAATTCTCAAAATTTCTAACTCCTCAAATCTTTAACCCCCAAAGGCTAAAACTAGCAGATCAGAATACAGAAAATTTCATGACTGTCGATATGATTCTACGTCGTGGTGGATGAAAAAGGTTGACGGGCGATAGCAAAAATAAGGGGTGAAATATACGTTCACTCGACGGAGCTGGAACGACGCGAAACACCCTTAACGAAGATAAAGGTATCGCTTGTCTCGCAACAACTTCCTTCCGGTTAAGAAGCGAAGCTTATTCTTCGTTGTAACGATGCGGATAAATCGCGAAAAATAATTTCACGAACACGACGTTAACCTGGAAAACTGTTCGTAGCGCGTGTAACGAACAGAGCTTCCACGCGTGAAAATTGTCTCGACTTAAATTTTATTTTAGAGAAAGGTGGCTTTCAGAAAAGCGACGAAAAGTGGAAGCGTTATCGGACAATGTACAGACATTTTTCTGGACATTTCCTATCGTATGCTCCCCGGACTACAAAGAATCCCAGTTGCCTCCAGAAATTTTCCACAGGAAAAAGAATCTTCTTGGCCATTATTTTTATTCCATATTTAATTTTGGACGTATTAAAATTTCTTGCACCCGTCGCATTTCAGTAAAATTAATGGAAATTACACGTCGAATTATTTGCTTATGTATTTAAGCGCTTAATTAATTCCGCTCGATTTAAAACGAAAATGTTTTTTGATATTCGTTACTTTGATACCCTGTTTGCTAAATTAATTCAAAATCGAAGTGCGTCAGTTATTGGTACACGCAGTTTCAATTACCGAGTTTACCGATGGCTTTTTATACTATGTTTTATGACCAAAAATCTTTAATCGAAATACCAGTTTTTTTTACCGTGTGTTGACCAATTATTAACTACTTGCTTTTGAGTGCTTTATGTCGGTGATCGTAGGAGAAACGTTTGTGCAAGATCGGTACACCGATGAGATAATTGTTAGGCCGAAAGCACGAGGATTCCAATTAACGTGGGTCACGGTAATCGTCCAGGGAGAAATATATTGGGTCGGTAGATACGTAACGTAATAACGTTCCTGAAATTTACTGTCACGAATGCGTTCGAACCTTCTGTTTATGTGTCTGTGGGTGTACGCGAACAGTCGTACTATGAAAGGGAAATTTGCACAGTTTGTCGATAATAAAATCTCCTCCTGTAAAAAGCTCAATTTAGCAAAAAATCTGCTCCATAAACAACCTCATTTTGCGAAAAAGAAAAATTATTTCGACGACGTTCAGAAAAGTTGTTTGCATCGTTATTAGCTACTTTCGAGCACGGTAGCGAGGTCTCTTCCCCTCGAATGCTACAAGAATGACCCGATTCGCCGTTATTTTCGCAAGGCTCGCAACGCCGGTGGACGAAGATAAAGTACCGTAGAATTCACGAAATGCTTTGAAAATCGTAAACTTTCCTTTACGAGGGAACCGGTTCTTTGCCTCAAAATTCATCTTTGCAAATTGTCCAATTACAAAGATCTTCTGTTCCTTTCAGAAAGTTCCTTCTCTGCGCTTTTGTAAAAGATGCTCGAACCGTTTCCGCTGATAAGTCACGGAAGAATTTACATTTCTCCGTCTCTACGAATCTTCAACGATTCGACGTATTACGATTATTGAACGCGTTCTCTCACGCTCGATTTCATTTTTTAATCAGACAAATTCAAAACTGTCCCTAAATTCTTCAATTAATTCCTCTGATTAAATCAGCGAGTCAACGTTTCGAATTATATCGGCAAATTTTGAGAAGTCACTCGGTCAGCGTGAGTGACAATGCAAGCGATCGTAGTACCTGGTCCATCGCAGACATCAGTCGCAATTACCACTGTTAACAAGCTCCTGACATCGCTATACGATTCGGAAATGGAGATACATCGGGTAACACGATCGATTATGGCTGATGAACGCGCTCCGTAACCGCAAAGTTCACTCGCAAAGTTCATTCAAACCTTTATCATCCGGTGGTCAAAGCCCTTTAGGCATCGATCGTGTTCGGTGTGCCGTAAATAGTTGAAACTCGCGTCGATGAGAGAGCGAACAGGGCGTAACCTGGTGGTCACGGTAGCCTGTGCGATAATAGAGAGAAGGTGGCTTGGCTGGTCAGGTGTACGCGTACATACATACATATGTTACGTGCAATCGCGTCGATGTACCATCCAAGACATTTAAGCACGGCATTCACCTGCCTCCCTTTGTCGATCGCGCGATTCCATCTGCTCGCATGGTTATACTGCATCCACATATACCCACACTTACGCCTGTTCTAGCCCGAATGACATTTCGCACTGCGAACACAACGTTTCGTATACAAAGAGATCTCTAACGCGCGGATCGATCCGGATGACGCTCCACGAGAGACGCGATTACGTTCGATCGATTTCAATCAATCGTGACGGCTGTCCGAAGAGGACGTCTCAGAGTCTGCTTGGAACTGGACACATGAGAGTAAATCAAGTACAAAGCTTTCTTATCGTTAACTGTGCCAAAATAATCAAAACCCGCTGGCTTTATGCCTCGAAGCTTGTATCTTCTTGATTCACGAGGTAAACCACGCGTTGCCAAGCTACCTTGTTCCCTCGTGAGAACCTTTAAGCTTCAGCCATTTCCGCGTATACCTAACGCCATTTTATCAAACACCCCTACAAAATGACACCTCTTATTCGATATAAAAATATGAAACGTTTTCGATATACGAAACATTTTCACATCAGATGGCAAGACGGAATCATGCTTGCACGAAAATTCAATTTAGCACGAAACATCCTTTAATTCGTTCCTCCGTAAAATCCGTGCTGTTTATCTAGCCGTTTATCTGCCCGAGAAGGCTATAAAACGAGTCCTATTATGGTCGGTGACGTAAAGAAATTACTCGCTACGAATGACCATGCCCTGTGCCGTACAGAATGATTTAAGCAGCAGTTTATGCGATTCGAGACCGTAAGCAAATAGCAGCGTAAGAAAATAAACGTAGACGGAATTAAGCTGCGCATTTGACGAGGTTTTTACGCAAACTGTCGTTTTACGATTAAGACATTGTAGAACTCTCGCAATGAAGAACTCCATTATAGGAACTGGGATATCTAAAATCGGAATGCTAAGTACAAAGCTAACGAAAGTAAAAAATTATGCGATGGTATCCTAGACGTAAAGCTGTTAGTGTGTTAAATTGATGCTAGATACGTACATATGTGATTAACCGCTGTAAAATGTCGGTAGTATATCTTCGTCTCCTAAAGAAAATACTCGAATGAAGAAATTTGCGAAATTCTCGGATTGCCGTCACCGTAACAAGCGGGTCGTAATTCCGTCTTCTTTGATTCTAAAAAATCGTCGCTTTAATCAAGAGGCCGAGAAGAAGGGAGAGAGGTTTGCAGGCCCTTTGCGAATATCGCAGCTGAGCAGATAAGCCGAGCTAACCCCGAATTACCGGTCCTTCTCTTTGCCGGTGCAAATTAGCAGGCACGGCCGGAACCGAGAGGAGCGTACAATTTTAAGGTAGTCGCTCTAATAGGTAATGCAATTTAAGAAGCTCGTCAACCAGGATGGCAGCAGGACCGTAGGCGGATGGCCAATGGAAGGAGGATAGCAGCCTCCGTTGAGGAGAGCGAGAGGCAAGCCTGCTGTTGCTGCTCCACGTAGAGTGAATCTTAAATTCTGTGGCTGCCACGACCGCCTCGCTTCCGGTCTGCATAGCCCACTGAATAACTTCGGTAATTACCAACGACCCAGTTGCGACGCACGCGAACGTTTCGAGCTGACTAAGAAGGTCGAAACGTCCCGAAGCTCGATACCTTCGTTTTGGTTCGGCGTTCGGCAATTGTGAATCGTCGAGGGCGAACAACAGACGCCAGCAGATAAGAGTTTCAACGATGGCGGGTAATTCGGCTGCATTTAATAAGTAAAAGGAAAAAAGGAGAGAACGCTAGCGGGTTGGCACGGCTTGTTGGCTCGTCCAATCAGCATCCAGTGCAACGACTTCTGTGGTCCTCGCGAACCTCGTGCACGATATTCTCCGGTAATGCAATTTCTTGAGTTTTCGGCTTGGCTCCAAGTCGTTACGCGTACGTTACTCGATAGCGAGACTATCAGAAGAGCGAAGGAGCTCGCGTGATCAACGAAACTCTTCCGCAACGGTAATACAACGAAATGACATCGTTGTCCTCGAGCCGGCGAAGAAAACGCTACTGTAAATCGAGCACCCGCGTTTTTTCGACGTACCCGTAAAAACCGGGGAAACAAGAGAAAAATAAAGACGTAACAACCGCAGTTCCGTGCAAAAAAAAACCTAATAAACGTATCTATGCTGAAAAGTTTTCACTCGATCTACTTTCTCGCCGCTTTCGAATTTGTAGCAGATTTTTCCTCGGAAATTAAGTTTCGCTGTATCCTAAGATTTCCGAATCAGCGAACTAATTTTACTCCTCGATGCCACGAGTTCCCATGTGCATATTTTTACAGTTCGACGATAACGCGGTGTTAATTTCCGCTAGCCGCTACGCAACCCAGATTCGTTGAGGGAACAAACGTACACGATAATGTACCGGATGCTTTTCGATATTTCCAGATGCCGGTGTTCGCGACGAGAAAACGAGCAACGACGGGACTCACAACAATGTCCCTTCTTCGGTAGCTGCATCTGTCAAGGATGTCCTGGCGCAAACCGGCGGTAACGCTAACCTACCCTGCAGATTCACTGGTCCCGGAATAGTAAGTACACTTATGCGTATACACAGGCAAATATATGCGTTCTAGATGACGTGTACAACGGAGGTGGCTCACGTACAAGTGGACCCGTATATGCACGAGCTATACGGTGGCCTGTGTAACGCGTATTATACACGGGCCAATGCGCGCTAAGGAAATATGCACACTGTACACAAGTTTGCGTGGCATTGTGTATGGCGACCACATCGATAAACAGCCGCAGTTGCAGATTGCACGCGCACAACCTCGTTGCTGCGCGTTCCGAAAGCACGCGCGCGAACTATTCGCCCGAACGTGCCACGACTCACGATTCTCCTTCGCCACAGTCGGACCCCTTCTTTTTCATTCTGTTATAGCCTGCTGCCGCTAACATTCGAATCGTACTATTGTGCTAACGCGTCGATTACACGCCCTGATATTATCCTTCGCAAGGATGGTCGAGGATTGTCAGATGCAAGGATTGTCAAATGCAAGGTTGACAGGTTTACCATAAATCTTATTCGAAACACTTTCGTTAATAATATTGAAGCGAGACATTGTCATTCTGTGATCTTAAGATCCTATCTACCTAGCTACCTACCAAAGATCCTATCTACCTATGGCACTTCATTTGGGAGCGTGCCTATCAGATCGTGAAGGTGCGAGCAAATTCCATCGATGAACGTGAATTATTTACCGAAAGGACGTAACACGTCCATGCCATTTTAAATCCCGCATAGCCAAACGGCGTATTTCAGCCGAGTAAACCCGATCCGTTGCTTCTCTGCCCTAGCTGCGCTCGTTAATAAATGATTGGAACGGAGCACTGGCGTATGCGAGCCTCGGGCACGGGTCACCGTGGCAAAGAGCAGAAATCGGGAAACATATCTCGAAGAGAGGAACTCGGTCGTTTCACGCAACGTGGCCTGACGGTTGCTCGTCGCAGCCACGCCGAGAGACCGGAAAATAGGCGTATGAAAGAGAGAACGTCCGAGAGGCTTGGAACCCTTACTCCTCCGCCTGGAACGTAATTTCTCGGTATTAATGTTGCAAGCGTCAACGCGCCGCTACTTCATGGTTTCTCTTACGTATTCTCTGAAAATGTCTGCGTTCAACAACGGGTGATTAAAGTTTGGATTATGCAAGTTCTTCGTAAATTCGAGGTTTGAATTCAATTATAATTCGGGGGATTCTAATTTGGACCGACGAGTTCAGGTTGTCACGATTCCAAATTGGGATCACTCCAATGCGGGCCGAATGCTTTCAATTTAAAGCGATTGTAATTCTATCTGACACAGATTAGGACACTTCGTGATTATAATTCGGTTTTCAATTTGAGACTATAATTGCAACTCGATGCAATTCGAAATTTATTAAGTTCCCAGCCCAGTGAAATTTGACACCGTCAATTGTTGCGGCATGCATCAAACTCGTACGTGCCGCGTATCAATATTCCGTACGCACCCTTCGATCGAATCTGCAGTCACATCCCTTAAGCAAATTCCGTTTGCGTTTCAACAAACGCGTGTTTCTTATGGCAGCGATAAATGATCGCAGTATGACCCGCAATAAATTATAATTGAAGGACGCGAGATAGATTTCGCAGCCAGGATACGAAGCGGGATAAGTAGTCAGATAAGAGGGAGAGTTGGACAGAACCCTTGACAGGATAGCTGTCTAAGCGAGAATGTGATCGCGACAGGGTGAGAAATCCATGCTTCGAGGCAATGGCGTACTAAGAGGAAGTGGCTCTTGCTTTCCTTCTCTTTCCGTCACGGCTTTGCTCTATCTCTAGGTCGTTTAAAGCGCGTGTGCCGTTGACAGCAGTTAATTACAGCAGCCGCAAATCAAGACGAGGAGCGACGAAGAAAGGAACGAAAGAGGAAGACTATCGAGATCACGAGGTTACGATGCCTTTGAGGTCGGCTGATCGACAAATTAGATCTTTAAAAATAAAACGTTCGTCGAAGACACTTAAATTCTATGTTATTGAGAATTTGATGAAAAGGTGCGTTTGAAGAGTGATATGTCTTACAATGTCTTGAATCAAAGTACGACCCCATTTTCGCGAGAAGTTGCGCTCTTGACGTAATTGCACGAAAAGTACCGAGTCCGAGGCATTCGCGACGCGGTCTGGAATGGTAAAATCACTAAGAAGCTGAGAACTTTTAATTAACGTTTGGTACTAAATGTTGCGTGCGATACGGAGATATTTAGTTGGCTCCGCAATTTCAGCCGTGAACAACTTTCGAAATAATTTCGAAGCCACGAAAGACCCGTTGAACCTCTTGTTGCCTCGCAGTCAACACCGGATAGAAAGAACGACGATTCGCGCCAAGTAGTCCGCAAACTATTTAACTGTTGCAGAATAAATTTCGACTCTGTTTGAGTTCAACTTCCTCCGGTGCTGTACGTTTACGGTCACGGGTCGCCTTTTTGCTTTCAAATCTTCTCGGTTGGGAAATGGAAAAAACCTGCTTGGGATATTTATCGCTTTCTAACCGGTTGCCAAACAATCGGAGTCGAGAGCGAAAGCTCTGTCCGGCAGAGTGCGCGGTCGAGAGTGGCAAATTGAGCCTCTCAGAAACAATGGAAAGTCGGAAATGGCCCACTTAACCGTCCGTTCCTGACAATATATCGATATCGCTTCAACTATGTTGCTTTTGTCGTGGAGAATAGCGTGGATACCTCCCGTAATTGAGGTGCGACCATTTCTCTTCGCCCCTTTCACGGACCAGAAAGCAATCAACGATAAGAACTAAGCGGACGTGCGGAGACGCGAAATCTCTTCCGCTCCTTTGGCGTTAGTGTGCGCGTTGAATTGTGTAAAATCAGGTAATGGCGGTCACTTTGTAATCGTAATGAAACAGAAGCACTCCAACTTCCCACTCTGAATTACTTCAACGAACATCAGTTTTTGCTGAAGCGAACTTCAGATGTCTCGAGAAAATTTTGCGAAAACTGTATCGATCTAAGCAGTTACGCAACCATGTATCGAAAGTATCGAGATGCAGCAAAAGTAACGAAATACGTGATCGTAGAGGAAGTTAGGGTGCAAGGTGCCAAGCCGTAACTAGAAATGCAGGAGACGCCTACAAAAGGACACCTAGGCCAAAGATCGATTCGTACTCGCATGGAATCTCAATTCGAGTCTGCAACGAATATGACTCCTACAGAAATTAAAAACTATTGAAATAATTCACTCTAGCACTTAGAAATGTTAACATTGCACGAGTCTTCCTTGTCTTTTAATATCTAGTCGTATTCTGAGCAAAGGCGATTAAATTCTTTTCTGAAAGAAAAAGTTTCAACGCAATATGGCGACAGTTGGACCATCGTGTATGAACATAGAATTTCCTAGGAATGGGGACGTAGTACTGCGAAAGTTTGGGACACAAAATGCCCGAAAATAAGTACGACTCTGCGTTAACTTGCACATTCAGTTTTGTCCATAAATCAAGAAGAAATGATATGCATTTTGCAAATATGCCATAAAAAAACAATGTAACAGAATGGTAGATATTTCGGCGAATGTCGCTGCTCGGAATTCGAAATGCGCAGTAATATTTTAAAACCGAAATGAAACGGATTAATCGATTTGATCCGTTTATGGTACATTAACCGAGTATCCAGCGCGATTTAAGCCAAAAATTATTCTACCGACTGGGTGGTTACGTCTGTTCGAGCAATTTTGCTCGTTTTCCGTCGATCGTTCGGATATCGAGATAACCGCGTAAACGGAACGCGAGCGGTCCGTCGATACGCGTTCGCGGGCGAAAGCGTACCGACGTTATATTCAACCCCTGTGCCGAGTATAAATTTCACGGTGGCCGAGAGCGATATGAATATTTCGGAAATCGGTACACGTGCGTTCGGAATCCAAGAGGGAATCCCCTCCGGGAGTCCGGAACTTCTCCAATTTTCTGGTTCGAGTAGCGAATTGTCTCCGGAATGTCGTGGAAAGTTCGTCTTGGAATATTGGACGGTTCCGCCGCGTACTTTGCGAGTTTTTTCTTTTCACCAAGATTTTAATCGATCCGAGGAAAAGGTCGAATTTCTTCAGCATCAAAAATGTATCGGTCAGATGTTAATCGGTCGCTAATCAATGTTTCGATGGAACACAAACGAACAGGAAACAAGATCGACCTATTTTCTAGGACACGGTCCTCCGTGTGATCGGGCCACGGAAATGACGTTGGCACGTTGATGGAAAGCGGCGAATATACCCGTTTGTCTTGTTAACCGGTTCTCGATGTATACGCGAAACGGTTTGATACGCGAATTAACGGACGATTCGAATATCGGCCTAATATGCATAATTATTTCCTGAGTAACAGCTCGTTATCTCTGCTCGCGATTCAGCGATCGAATCTCGTGTACGCCCCGTTATTGGATATCCCACGGTTTCGAATATCGCTTAACAACGGAAGAGTGGTACAATTTTCCTGGATGTTTCGATTCCGTGAAGCGAATATCGCTGATTAAGACGATTTCGATCCCCGTATCGAAGAAATCAGCGAAAGACAGTGCCAGATGGCGGCAACGCGGTGCCACAGCGAAGCGATTTTCTCATAAACCGCGAAACTTTTCTTCGAGCGTCTCGAGAAGAGGGAAAGACCAAGCTGTCGAGGAAAAAGTTCGCGGGTTAAAGAACCATTAAAAACGCAACCATACGGGGACGGAGCATGGACTTCCAAAGTATCGGCATCAGACCTCTAATGAAACGAGATAATGAAAGAACGATGATTTCCGAACTTCCACAATAATTTCCCCATCGTTAGAAAACTTCGTTGACCAAACAAAGATGCTTGAAAAAAAATTGAAATCGATGTTCAGAAGGTGCATCTATATTAAAGAAGTAACGGTGCGCTCATAAATCTCCGAGATCCGCGATAGAACAGTGGCATCGAAAAAAGCCGGGAAGTAAGAAGTTCGCCGGGCAAAGATAAACCATGAGTCACGAGTCGGTCCGCATATCGCGACAGATCGGGAAGCGCGAAGGGGCCAATCGATAAGGGTGCACGCGGAAACTCGCATGCTCTCTCCTGTGATCTTTTATTCATGCCACACACTCGCTTGCACGCGCTTTCGTCTCGATATCCTTTGCCCTCGTATCAGCAAACTTTGCCTGCGTCCAAACACCGGTGATTCTTTAGACGTCGCGCGTATGCGTTTTACCACCCCGAATGCAACGAGAGCCCTCGAGGGATCCCTCGCAAGGGTTCGCCAACTTGGGACAAATGAGAAATCGATCGCGAGTTTGTCGACCAACTTACGTCCCCTTTCCGGTATTTACGTTCCGTTGCAACGACGATTTTTCGCGTTAGACGTCTCTTCGGGACACGCGGTATCCGATGAACGAAGTGTATCGCGATTCGAAACCTCTTACACTGCCGGCTCACGTTTCAAAGCATTCTTAACCTCTTAAAGCGTCGTTCAAGTTCATTCGTTTAACTTTACGAGGTACGCTTTACGACTTTTACGTGTAAAACGCACGGATGCATGGGTTAAATACACCGATGAACGTTTTTAAAATAACCCTGTCTTATTAGGTCGTAATGAAAGAGCGTTACGCGGCGAAATCCCTGCAAACAGACGTCCATTTCAGTGGCGATAAATTTTCCCGGCACTCATAACCTACCGTAAAGCGGAACGATGCCATTTCGACAACAGACGGTACAATTATAAAGCGATTCGCTCGCTCCCCTGAACGGGCAGGGTCGTTAAAAGTATTCGTCTATTTCGAACAAAATCAATCGCGATTCGATAATCGCGTATCGGGATAATCGAACTAATGGTTAATGCTCCATGAATTTATTCCATTTCCTTCGGGAAAGGCGTTAATTAAAGAGCCGACGCTATCAGGTGCCGCGTTCACACGTGAGAAGATAAGTCGTCTGATTAATGAAACTCGGCCAGCTGGAAAAAGGATCATTTTCTTGTTTCTTTCCCACCAGCGTGAACGGAGGTTTTATAAACACCGACAGATTTTCCGCTTGCGATATGCTAGCGTACGATATTTATGGGACAACCATATGTAGTCCTATCTGACATTTTTTCTCCATAACATCTGTTTCCATATTTGATAAAAATCTGCGATAACAGTCGACATCTCCAAACATGTACGTGTAATTTTAAATAAATAAATGAATGAATTCAAATAAATGAATTTCAAACACTGTGCAAATTCTGCATCAAATTAAAAAATCTGCAATAAAACTCTTGCCCTCATATAAATACAAATGCATTTGTACAATCAGATATTACAAACAACCTCTTCAGTATTATTAACATTCAATATTATTATATGCAAAATACAATGCAAAGAAATTCAAACTGAATAAAAATTAATACGTGGAAGGTCGATTTGATGAAATGTCAGGGACGAAAAGAGAGAACTGAAACTGAGCAACGATTTTATCGAAGGTAGGTCGAAGTTACGGGAACGCGTGGCAATTTGTAAAAATCAAGCGACAGGATGATTGGATTAATAGGTGGGAGGTAGACGCTGACTCGTAATACGTCGCGCAGCGGTTCATTATTCAGCTCGTTTATGCTCGAGTGCTCTCGTCGAGTCGGTACTCGTCGATCCTCAAGCTCGCATCAGAAAATCGCGAAACCTACTTGCCGCGAACGTCGAGCGCACTCGACAAAGACAATTAAGGCACGCAAGTGCCCAGCCTCCTTTTCCCAGCGTCATCGTCAGGAGCGACCCCGATCTACCTTGTCCCGATCTGGCCAACGAATTGTTCTGATTAACCATAAATTCTACCTTTTGACTCTACGATCTTTCATCGGTAGAAGGTTCCACAATTCACCTTCTATTGAGATCCTCAAGAGTAGACTATATTTGAATAGTTCCTGAAATTTTTATTCTAAGGAATTTTGGGAAACTTGGAAAAATTTGCAGTCTTATGGTTCGAGGAATCTGAAAGTTGGAGGAAATTGAGAACCCAGAGATTGAAATTATGATATCACATTACCGTCTTCGCGCAAGTTTTTCGTCCAGACAATACGCCCGAGCGGTTTCCGGTTAATGCGCGAGCGTCGTTCGTTCTAAATCGTCTTTGCGAACGCAAGAACAGGGACTATCAAGAGATGAAAATGGTGTTATGGACGGATAAGCCGGATGACGATGTTCCGTACTTACGGAACGGATTTATTAGAGACGGTCTTATTCGCTCTGAATGCGTCATAAATAATGCGGCAGGAAGTGATTCTTTGAAGCGAGTATAGTATTTACCAATGGATGAAAGAAGCAGCCGCGAAAGACGTAATGTCGCAAAAGCTTCAGACTCGAAAGTTGCAAAAAATGCGGGCTGAAAACATCGTGCATCCTCGAGCGTTAACGACGCGATCTTTTCTTATACGCGTCGGATTAAAAAAAGAGACGCGATGTGAAAAGCGTCGAAACGTTTAAAACGTTACAGAATTTTGGAGCACGTTTCCGCGATCCATTTGTAGGTATAACTCGAATTACGTAGCCGACAAATTGCACTTCCGACCTTCGCATCGAGTTTCGCGTTTAAACTCACCCTTTGTACGTGCAATCGTACACGCGTGCATGTAAAGCGGCTCTCTCGTTTTAGGTAACTTGGATCAGGAGAAAAGATAGACAACTATTGACGGTGGGTACGAGGACTCACGCAATCGATACGCGGTTCATGGTCGTCTCATCCAGTCCGGACTGGAACCTGCTGATAAAGAACGTGAAGCGCGACGATGCTGGCTTGTACGAATGTCAGGTAACTCGATGACTTGTGTACTTGAGAGTTATTGCTCCTTTATTAACGATGATACATTGAACGTTCAATGGACCAAACAGATTCAAACGGAACCCGTTCAGCAACGATTCGTTCGTCTGAGCATCACGGAGGCGTACTCCACGATTCCTGGAGGACCAGATCTCCACGTGAAGCAAGGATCCAGCCTCCGACTGGAGTGCCAGCTAATTGCGTCCACGGAGACGCCGAGCTTCATCTTCTGGTACCGCGAGGGCCGGATGATCAACTACGACGACGAACCAGGGGTTAGGGTCGAGGCTACTAAAAATGGCTCCATCCTGGTGGTCGATAAGGTGAAACTCTCCCACGGTGCCAACTACACTTGCTCCCCGAGCAACGCTAGACCAGCGTACATCATGATCCACGTGATCGAAGGTGGGTTTCGACAAATGTTCCCCGACTTTTCATTTTCATCGCAAACATTATTCTTTACGCTCTCCTCCTATTTTTTCATTGCTATTGTTTTCTCTTTACAGAGGAGGAAAAACCGGCCGCCATGCACGGCGGTGATCGACGGAACGCTGCGTCGAGAGCGTACATCAACACCGTGTTGATTTTTCTGACTTTTCTCGGTGTACAGAGCTTCGATCGACTTTGTCTACGAGGTGCCACGTGACCAGCCTATCGTAGCTTCCCCGGGATTATTATTCTCTATTTTATCGTGCCAGGAAAATTTTAATGTCCAGCCTACGCGTTCCTTTTCGTCTTAGAGTTTGGTAGATCGCGTTGGTGTAACTAGCGATCTGGTGCACAAAATGGACCTAGATGGCGCAAGGTACGTAGGATGCAGGGTATTTTGTCTTTTATTAGTATAGGAACTTTACGAGTTGTAGAAGTTTATAGATTTTCAATTTATTCAATTTCTGAAATTCTTTAAGTTCCTCAATCCTCTTTCTACGTCCTCAAATTCCTACATGCTCCAATTCTAAAATTCTTCAATTTTCACATTCTTTAAATTTGGTAGTTTCACTAAAACTACCAAACAGGTCAAATGACCGCTTCACAAGGTTCTTATCGTAAGATACACATTTTGTTAAAGCACATTCCTTGAAATCAGCACTGATTTTCATCAAGATGAAGACTAAATATGTGTACTAATTCATGTTTCATCGTTCCTTCATTTATTTTTTAACTTCACTTTTAATTTCAAATTGAGTACACATTATGTGTCGGTAGGTTTAGTGTTAATTTCTGTATCTTAAAATTCCCAAGTTCTCAAATCCCTAAAAGCCACTTGCCGCAAAGCGGTGATCCATCTTGTCTTAAACAAGATTCTAGTTACGCCAATGCAGGGAGTAAAAATCCGCATAGCTGTTTAGTGTTAGTTTTTCAGACATATCAACTTCCTTTCACGTTTATCGCCGAAACTGGCTGCTTCGGAGAATTCATCTCTGCGGTGAATTCATTGTACAGTTTCGAAACGGTTTTGGAATGCGTGTCATAAATTGAGAGCCTCCATTTTGTTCCTCTAAACGTATACGATCGTGCGCGTTGCGAACGAGTATTAAACTGAAACATTCCTTTTGACCTGCATAAAAGCACGTATGCTTCTCGAACACTCTCGCAAAGACTCTTCATTTTTTTTTTTAAGGAAGCTTCGAGATAGAATTTTGTCGACAAAAATACTTTTAATTATACGCGCTTATAAGATGTATCACGGGGAATTTTTTAAAGAAAAGCGTGTATTCAACGTTCGTTTTCGCGCGAAGAAAAATCAAAGCGGAGCTACGAGGGATAAAAACGTCTTAGCGCAGAGAGAAATCAAGGCAGGCTGAAGAAGATGCGGCGATAAAGAATTGAAAGACATTCTGAAATTCAGGTGAATTAAATTCGTTAAAAGGATCATGACGCGTCGCTTTTAGCTCTTTGCCATTTAACCGAAACCACAAACGAGCTGGACAGACTTAAAACTGCGGTACGTGTGCTTTCATTCTGCAGAATTTCTTGCAAATTAACGACATTTTTAACGAGTCGAAAGTCACGTTCTGCCTTTCACGCGACTTATGTAATTTAAATAACGCTCGTCTGCATTTCTTTCGATACAGTTTAACGTTTCAATTTTCTAACGATAGTCGTTACGATAGAAGCGTACCCCATTCGTTTACACGAAGGTGCGCTCAAAGATTCTAAATACGCTCTAACCGACAGAGAAAGTGCATTTTAGAATTTTCAAACTTTCTTACAGTCGCAAATTTGAAACTTTCCAACACATTTTAAAGTTTCTAAGTTGTCCCATATTTCTCTAAATTTTTCATATAATTGTTTAAAGTTTGGATGCACTCCTGAGAAGAGCGTAAACAGTTACAAAGTACAATCGCTGTTCACATATTCCACGAAAGATTTAACCCTTTGAACAACATATAGGTTCGTCGAAACTCGATTAATTGTAAAAAGTAGATTCGAGCTGCAATTTCAGAGAAGTTTCGAAGGAAGGGTTAATTCCAATACTAAAATGCTCACTCGATGTATTAATGTGATCAATGTACATACGTGTGTGTTACTCATAAGTCTACATCTAACGTTCTAACTTACACATAATTATATGTATTAAGAATGTATGGTATCTCTCCTTCGAGAGACAGAATTTTACGATATCTTTTTACACTCGACGAAGAATTGCACGTCTCGGAACATTCGTATGAGTTTCTATCCTAAAACGTTCGATGATTTGTCAATAAATTCTCGACGAGAATTGCTTATGAATTGATGTGCTTCCTATAAAGTAGCGTCATAGAATCTACTAGCGGCAAGTTCAACGCTCGAAATTGTACTAATTGACGTTCGTAGACTTAACGATCGCGACGAGTAATTTTAATATTCCTTTCCGCGAAGCTGATCGTTCGAGATAGAAGAGTAGCGAATGACGTTTTCATGACTACGACGCTGTAAGTAAAAAATAAAATGAACTTTTTGAACCTCTTAACGACGTTATTTCATCGATCACCCGGTAAGTTCCAAAACTGGACAAGATTTCTCGTATCATCGTGATTCTGTCCCGAGGAATTTCTCTCCCGACTCGTGGAATGTAATAACTCCTCGCCTTCAGGCTACCGTATATCTTCTGTTGAGAGCACGCTTAATCGCGTATCACCGAGTAAGTACTTGCAAGATGTTTAACGTCGGAATTATGGCCAATGAAAATCTGACCATTCGCAACTAGAACTTCGTTGAAACCGAGTACAAAGATGATGGAATTCATTGTAACTTTGATGAAGTCGAGCAAGTAGCTGCAATACAAAAGACAGGAGACATAGTACATATGAAGTAACAGAAATAATGAAGTAATAGATGAAGGATACATTCATTGTAACACTTTGATGAAGTAGAACAAGTAGCTGCAATACAAAAGACAGTAAAAATAGTACATGTGAAGTAACAGAAATAATGAAGTAATAGATGAAGGATACATTCATTGTAACACTTTGATGAATTAGAGCAAGTAGCTATAAAATACAGTAAAAATAGTACATGTGAAGTAACAGAAATATCGAAGGAGCAGATGAAGGATAAATTCATTGTAACACTTTGATGAAGTAGAGCAAGCAGCTATAAAAGATAGGAGAAATAGTACATATGAAGTAACAGAAATAGTGAAGCAATAGAACAGAAGAAAATGATAAGTGAAACCAAATGCAAAGCGTCAGATGAAGGGTACATTCATTGTCACTCTTTGATGAAGTAGAACAAGTAGCTATAAAAGACAGTAAAAATAGTACATGTGAAGCAACAAAAATGAAATGAAGTAACAGTAGAAAAGGTGAATCCAAATACAAAGCGTCAGATAAAAGATACATTCATAGTAACCCTTTGAAGTAGATCATGCAGCTATAAAAGACAAAAGAAATAGTACACACACGAAGTAATAGAAGTACTAAAATAATAGGGAAGTAGAAAATGGTAGGTACAATGGGGTAAAACAGGGGAGTAGCATAATAGCATAATGAAACGCTAGGTACCAGGTAAAGGTCCAAGCAATGGTAATAAAGGCTATCGATCATAACTTATAAATCTCCCATAATTCCGTTAATAGAGACACACAATGCAGTCGGTAAATTTACCAAACGTACAATGTACAAACAGGTAAATCGCTAAAATGTTACGTTTATCGTAGCGGTCGAACGCATTCGATCGCTAATAGACGTTTGCACGTTATATTAGATGTGGTTTTCTCGACGAGTTTTAATCGAAACAAGTCGATAAATACAATGGAATGACACCGGCTTAATTGGACAACCGATGGCGGCAATAAACGAGCAAAATGGACGCGTTTGAGTCATGCGCTTATGACGATGAGTACACTTACGGTAACTGGATCAAATGTTTCCATAAAACCTGTCATCCTCTTGTTTAAAGGAAAATGAAAACTGTCCGATAATTTCTGTAATGTACAGCTTATTTTCCATATCGATAACCTATTATCAGAGAACTCCGGTGGTTACGAGCGTTCTAAAAATATTAACAACCATTCGTTAATGTATTCGATTAAGGTAGAAGAATTCTATAACGTTTTTCGATTACTTTGATCAAACGAGAGCATGAAAAACGCTCGCTTCATCAACTATACCGGTACGAGTTACCGATTCGTAATTCGGAAGTTGTCAATTCACCGCAAACAAACGCTTTCCATCCTCCACAAGTACGATTCTCGATTGCACGGCTACTCGTCCGAATTCGAATAAAAGTCAAACAAATACCGATAGGAGTAGCGCAAATATCACCGAGAAACGCTGCGAATTCGACCGGTGAATAAAACTACGATGATCGATGAATCTGGGCAAAAACTAAACTTTGCGAGAACAATGAAACGCAACGTGGGTTAGCAATTCTCTCATTTGACTGATCGGACGCATCCTTCATAAATAATTAGACTGCTATACCATTTAATTTATTTTTCTCTGCAGGTTTCAAGTTTTGTACTTAACAAATCATGAATGTGGAACTTAATATACAGGCTTAATATATGAAACTTAATATACAGGCTTATTATATGAAACTTAATATACAGGCTTAATATATGCACTTAATATACAGGCTTAATATATGAACTTAATATACAGGCTCAATATATGAACTTAATATACAGGCTTAATATACGAACTTAATATATGAACGTAATATACAGGCTTAATATACGAACTTAATATATGAACGTAATATACAGGCTTAATATACGAACTTTATATACAAGCTTAATATATGAACTTATAATATGCAGGCTTAATATATGAACTTAATATACAGGCTCAATGTATATGCACTTAATATACAGGCTTAATATATGAACTTAACATACAAGCTTAATTATACGAACTTAATATACAAGCTTAATATATGAACTTAATATACAGGCTTAATATACAAGCTTAATATATAAACTTAATATACAGGCTTAATATACGAACTTAATATACAAGCTTAATATATGAACTTAATATACAGGCTTAATATATGAACTTAATATACAGGCTTAATATATGAACTTAATACACAGGCTCAATGTATATGCACTTAATATACAGGCTTAATATACGAACTTAATATACAAGCTTAATATATGAACTTAATATACAGGCTTAATATATGAACTTAATATACAGGTTTAATATATGAAGCATTTATAACTGGCCATTTAACTTAGCTGCTATTGATTGGTAACAAAAAATGATTTCGTATATAATGGTACATAAAATAATTTTGCTTGAGTATTTTTTTCTAAGATTATTGCTATGCAGTGAAGTTTTTAAGTGCTTCATATACAAAACTTGATTATAACAAACTGTTAATCCAAAAGCCGTTTAGAAATGCGGCTAATGCATCGTCTCGGAATAAACTACCCTAATTAAAGACACCAGAGAGATACACGGTTAGGTGCACATCGGAAGAGCACACTAATATCGGTTTCCGATATAACACTCGAAGTATATTCACCCGCGTTAATTCCAAACATCGCGAATAGCCTCTCGGAAGATTAGAAATCCTGTTCGATGCATACACTTCAAGGGCACGCACCTATAGCACCGTGATGTTACGCTACTGAGCTGGTCTACCACCATCGTCACCGCAAATCCCTGAGATCCGCATAATCCTGCGAAATCGAGTGATGCTATGTCTCTCTACGATGTAACCACCGATTGGATTCGGGATTATCGTTTCGATATTTTCCTCGTCTTTTAATTCCGCGGCCTCATTTGCACGGGTCGAGGAATTAACTTTTAAACAACTTGGGTTTAGTTGGAGACACCCTATAATTTTAAACAACTTGGATTTAGGTGAAGACACCCCATAATTTTAAACAACTTGGATTTAGGTGAAGATATCCTATAATTTTAAACAACTTGGATTTAGCTGAAGATATCCTATAATTTTAAACAACTTGGATTTAGTTGAAGACACCCTATAATTTTAAACAACTTGGATTTAGGTGAAGACACTCTATAATTTTAAACAACTTGGATTTAGGTGAAGACACCCTATAATTTTAAACAACTTGGATTTAGGCGAAGACACCCTATAATTTTAAACAACTTGGATTTAGTTGAAGACACCCTATAATTTTAAACAACTTGGATTTAGCTGAAGACACTCTATAATATTAAACAACTTGGATTTAGTTGAAGACACCCTATAATTTTAAACAACTTGGATTTAGGTGAAGACACCCCATAATTTTAAACAACTTGGATTTAGGTGAAGACACCCCATAATTTTAAACAACTTGGATTTGTTGAAGACACCCTATAATTTTAAACAACTTGGATTTAGTTGAAGACACCCTATAAGGAAATGTTACCCTAAAATGATGGATATTTTGCTTCTCGTTCACGAACGATAATTATGCAATTTCGATAATGTCAATATTACGGTATTTTACGATTCCATGAATTCGATGAATCGGTTTAAGTTAGCTGGGGCAAACAAGCGAGCAATAGCAGACAGTACACGCTAAAATTGTTGCTAATGACATAAAATATTCTAACGTGATTAACACGCGTACGTTCAATATGCACAGCACCGCTATCAATCAGCGGCCATAATCAAATGCAGATTTCATTTCGCGAACGTTTAATCACTGCCTCTTGTGTACCTTATTTATCTCTCGGGCTTCTTCGAGCCTCGAACCGTCGGAATTTTATACCGTTAATAACACAAATATTGACGTGCGTTTCAGCGAACACTATTTCAAAAGGTATCGCGTCAGGAATTCGCGATTCGTTCAACTTGATTATTTCGTGACCCACTCTGTCCGTGACAAAATTCGCATTTTTCGTGTCCGTTAAACGATCGAGCTCTTGAAAATATTTTTGACGTAACTTTGAAAAGATTGTAACCGGGAAAATGAAATTGAAATGTTATAGATTAAAGTTACAAAAACTGTTGACAGCAATATACTTCGATAAACTTTCCATGCAACGTTTTTGTATGGAAACAACAAATTATAGCGAAGCATTCGATCAGAATGGAAACGTTGAAAAGACGGGAAGAGTTTCGAATCAATCCGCAGTTTCCAGAGAATAATTTCTAGCGGAGCGAACTGCTATCAAGCACAGCGGGGATGAAACAAAGGATGAACGGAACGAAGGGGATAAGAGAAGAGACTGGGAAACGGAGGAGTGACACGCGATTTGCCGTCAAATCGAAAGATACGTTCAACTTCTGTACGCGTGTCTTATACATCGATACTTGATGAACAACGCACGGAATATCAACGTGAAAAGCTTATTCGCATTAAAAACTAAAACTCTTTCCCTTCCATTTTTTCACTCGATGCCTGCGCAAAATCGATGGGACAAAGAAACAATCGAGTACTTTAGAGACCTAAAAAAGTTCCCATGAAGAAGAGTAAAAATGCAGAAAAACGGGAGCGAAACGTACATAGCAGTTTTTGCTAGAAACGTTTCGTATTTTAAGAAGAATAAGAACTTTATCTCTCGAAGTTTCAAAGTACTCTCTGGAACTACTTGCTTAATTACCGTCGAGCAGCCTAGTTTATTAAGGGATTGTGTTGGATGCTGCTGATTACGGTAATAAAAAATGTAACTGCAATTACACTGTCAAATTTTCTAGCGAAATTCACCGTGCAAAAATGTGTAATTTAACTTGTTCGTAGATTGCATAGTTTATTCAACGTATGCAGGTGAACAACAGTTTATGTTTAATAACTTATCGATTTTCCCACGGTTTACATTTGTAATCAAACCGCCGTAATTTCTATAGCGGCAAGAAAGAACATTGCGTTATCGAAAATGAATTAACTTTATGCAAATATATGAATATTGAGCAACTCATGTTTATTAATCTGCTCATTGCATGATTTAGAAAGAGTACTTGCAACGCCGTGTGTCGGTCAGTGACGTAACTAATAGGACTCATATAAGGTTATATTCACCGCTGTTCAACAGAATTAATTTTTAGTTCTTCATTGTTTAAAGGGGACTGAAATACTGTCCGTTTCTGCAAACAAGCTCTTTCAGAAGGAAATATCTGTGAGAATGTTTTTTGGGGATTTAAATACGTTTTTAGGAGTTCAATGTTATTTTCTATGTTACAAAGGATAGAATCAATGTTGTGTATAATAAATATATTAATTAATAAGATCAATAATTGGATTTTTAATAATTGAACATGTGGCGCCATCTCTCCGGCGAACGGGGTGAACTACAGCCATCTGCAGCACCGCTTTCGTTAGTTCGGCTATTATGCACTAGGCGGCGCCACTAGTATTGCAGCGGCCATCATGCAATAGGCGGCGCCACGCACTAGTGTCGCTACGTCACTAGCGGCCATCATGCAATAGGCGGCACCACTGGTATCGTAGCGGCACCCGCGGCCATCATGCAGTAGGCGGCGCCACTCGCTAGTGTCGCTGCGTCACCCGCGGCCATCATGCAATAGGCGGCGCCACTGGTATCGTAGCGGCACCCGCGGCCATCATGCAGTAGGCGGCGCCACGCGCTAGTGTCGTCGCGTCACTAGCGGCCATCATGCAATAGGCGGCGCCACTCGCTACTGTCGCTGCGTCACCCGCGGCCATCATGCAACAGGCGGCGCCACGGGTATCGTAGCGGTACTACCGGCCATCATGCAATAGGCGGCGCCACGCGCTAGTGTCGGTGCGTCACCCGCGGCCATCATGCAATAGGCGGCGCCACGCACTAGTGTCGCTACGTCACCCGCGGCCATCATGCAATAGGCGGCGCCACGGGTATCGTAGCAGCACTAGCGGCCATCATGCAACAGGCGGCGCCACGCGCTAGTGTCGCTGCGTTACCAGTGGCGCCGCCTATTGCATGATGGCCGCTGGTGACGTAGCGACATGAGCGAGTGGCGCCGCCTATTGCATGATGGCCGCTACGATACCAGTGGCGCCGTCTAGTGCATAATAGCCGAACTAACGAAAGCGGTGCTACAGATGGCTGTAGTTCACCCCGTTCGCCGGAGAGATGGCGCCACGTGTTCAATTTAAAAAAACCGCAATTAACATCAATTTTATTAATTAATATTCCATAAATTAATTATACATTCATTAATATTGACTTCCTGCTGCCTATAATGCATACCATGTTTCCAAAAATGTAAATTATTCAGAACAGTTCCTACATTGCACCACATTGTCGATGATACAGAAAATGATACACAATGATTACCTCATAATTGCAAAATAATGCAAGTTACCATCAATCACCCCTTTTCCCACAGATGGTGCAAACATCGCGAATAAACATTAAGTTAACAACTTCATTCCCATAACCGATTTTTAATCGACACGTTAACGTCGATTGTACGCTCTCGATTATCGAAAGCATATTGTTCAAACACGAGTCCCATTATCGTTAACAAGAAAGAATACGCGTTTCTCAACGTATTGACGATAATACGGATAGAGCGCAGTAAATAGCATTCTTTTTATGTAGTTGCGTAAAACCGAAGGACGGCTAGCTAAATATAGGCTCGTGCGAACCGCTATCTCGTATTTCTTTCTACCCACTGGATCAACACCAATCTTCAGTTCCCCTTTCCTCCGCCTCTTATTGTTATAAACTTTGAAAAATGCAGAAACAAGAATGTGCGCGTTACGTTTCTACGGTTTTTCATCCAAGGTCAGGCGACCCATCACAAATTCTATTCAAGTTATCTTCAATACCTTTTCAAAGCAGGGAAGTCCTGCATACCTGTCAGTGGTGCTCATTCGCATCGAGCGCTGATAAATCAATATACCGAAACGCGTCACGTCCAGAAATTATGAATCGCTAATTAATATTGTTTCAAAGCATAAAGTTCAAATTCTCAAGCTGACCCTTTGCTCCACTTTATCCTACAAGATTTGGGTAATTTAGGACATCAAATATGTTACAGAAAATTATGTGGTAGAGATAAAATTTTATTGAGAATTTGAAGCATATGGAACGATACGATATTGATTTTTACAAAGACGTATCGAATTACCGTGGGACGTAGTTATACGTAAAAGCACCATAGCTCGAAAGACGGTCTTTACATTGGACGGTAGACTTTAGGGTTCAGTTACATATACACCGACGACCGCGACCGGAAAGTGTATGTAGTAGTCACCGAGAGTCTTGGGGTAGGGCAGTGGAAATTTCCACTGTACCCGCTGAGACGGTCAATACTCTCTCCGTGCCGTAACGTGTGCCATGCAAGGACCACCCGGGTTATAGGGTGCTTCATTCGAGGGGGTCGAGAAACTGTACCCACACGATATCATCCCTACAGCACCGCTTTATTTAAAAACCCGAAGAAATTGGTCCACTTGTAATCAGACCATTCGGAATTACAAGAGTTTCGAGCTCCGTGTAGATAAAGTTTTATCAGCCCTCGATATTACAACGCATTTAATTACGTGTTTTGTTCGAAAATATTGCTCCTAACATTCTATTGCCCTCTATCCAACTCTGCCATCACTTTGCGTCGTCGGGAACTCTGGATACGATATCCAATCGATGGCAACACCATCTCGAGGGGACTGCTCGAATCAGAGCCAAGTCGAGATCGGTAAAATTCGCGAGGCTTTTTTTAGACGAAAATTGAATCCTCGAAGGTGAGATTTATGGAAGGACATTTTGGAGTTCGGGAGATTAGAGTTGGTAACTGGCAAATTTGGGTATTTGCGGTGGAAACTTGCCAGCTTGGGGATTTGGAACTTGAGAGGGATTCAGAAATTATAGAATTTGATGAGCTGGGATTTGGACATTTTAAGGATTCATTAATTTATGAATTGGTGGAAAGGTTTAAATCTTGGAAATTCGGGTATTTGACACAGGATTGAAAAATCAGGGGACTTGCAACTTGAGAGGGCTTCAGAAATTATAGAATTTGATGATCTGGGGATTTGGACATTTTAAGAACTCATTATACGATTAATTTATGAATTAGTGTACTTCAAAGATTGAAATATTGGAGATTCAGAAATTCAGGATTAAAAAATCAGGGAACTTGGAACTTGAGAGGGCTTCAGAAATTATAGAATTTGGGGTTTGGAAATTTTAAGGATTCCTCATACAATTAATTTATGAATTACCGTATTTCAAAGATTGAAATCTTGAAGACTCAGAAATTTGACACAGAATAAAAAAATGAGGGAATTCGGAAATTACAGCAAAGAAGTCCGCGAATGGAAAGTACCACGTTGTTAATTGCGACATAAAGGTCATGGGTTAGGTTAACAAACGGACGGGCAGGCAGGCGCCAGCTACTGTCGATCTCCTAATCAATGTAATCGTTCATCCGATACACAAAGAGATACAAATTATCCTGCACGTTTCGAGTACTCAGATAACGCGGGTAAAAGGTCCGATAAAAGTCCGACATCCGTTGGTCAAATCGAACGCGACATTAGCGAGTATTATTAAATCGGATGTTGAGCGAGGTAGATAGGTTCTACCCACATGAAGTGACCTGTAGATACGAGATTTCTCTTTTTCTACGTGGTATAGCGTTGTGCGCGTAGACGCCGAGGTACTTGCGGCAAAGAAACGGCAGCTAGCCAACAGTCACGTGACACAATTTGAATGCAGCGAGAATCTTTAAATAACTGTCTATACGCGAATGCTCTTCCAGCCTGTCTCTTCGCGTCCCGGTGGAATGCGACAGGGAAGATGCTATCCTTTCCATTGCTCAGCACGCTCGGAGATATTCGATACCGTCGTTCTTCACGATCGCGCCGGTGAAGCTCCTTTGGGAAAATGGCGGAAACACTCTATTTTCGGAAGCTTGGTTTTGGGAGGAATTTCGCAATATGTGCATTTGGAGGTTTAGGAATTTGGGGATTGGGGAAGGTGGGGATTTGAGAAGTTGGAGGCGTAGGAAGTTGGGGATGTGAGGATTTGGAAGTGCAGGAAGTTGGGAAATTGAGAATTTGGGAATTTGGGAATTTGGGGATCTCAGGGTTTGTGTATTCGGAGATTTAGAAATTTGGGGATTGGAGAAGATGGGGATTTGAGAAGTTGGAGGCGTAGGAAGTTGGGGACGTGAGGATTTGGAGGTGCGGGAAGTTGGCAAATTGAGAATTTGGGAATTTG
This sequence comes from Megachile rotundata, assembly GCF_050947335.1. Taxonomy (NCBI): domain Eukaryota; kingdom Metazoa; phylum Arthropoda; class Insecta; order Hymenoptera; family Megachilidae; genus Megachile; species Megachile rotundata. The sequence continues at coordinate 12,802,978 of NC_134996.1, forward strand.
GGGATCTCAGGATTTGTGTATTCGGAGATTTAGGAATTTGGGGATTGGAGAAGTTGGAGATGTAAGAAATTGGGGATGTGAGGATTTGAAGGTGCGGGAAGTTGGCAAATTGAGAATTTGGGAATTTGGGGATCTGAGGATTTGTGCATTCGGAGATTTAGGAATTTGGGGATTTGAGAAGTTGGAGACGTAGGAAGTTGGGGATGTGAGGATTTGGAGAGTTAGGAACTTTCAATCTTGAGAATTGTGGAATTTGGAGATCTGAGGATTTGTGGATTTGGAGATTTAAGAACTTGCAACTTTGAGAACTCTAAAATAGTACTTAAAGATTTTGGAACTTGGTGATGTGGCTACAGGAGTTTGAAGATTTAGAAATCTGAAAAGTTCAGAACGCAGAAACTTGACAAATTAAGGATTTGAAGGCGCAGGAACTTATTTAATTGAGAATTTGGGTATCTGAGAACTTGTCGACTTTGCAATCTGTGGAACCAGAACCTCACAAACTTTGCAATTATAATACTTGAAGACTTGTAAACTACCTAACACAGCTACAAAGACTTGAAAACCTGAAAAATTGTGCCTTTAGAAACATACGAAAACTGCAAATTTGAAAACCCGACAATTTCCGAATGCATCTCCGAAGATCAAAGGTATCGAAGCTCCACCCACACTCACTTTCCGCCAGAGGCCCACGTTCCACGGAATACACGAGCATATCAAACAAAATGCCACATCCACGAATACCTCGTTTTGTTAAAAATAAGTGATTTATTCAAAATCTATTTGTAGCACGCGAGTATACGATACGTAGGATCACAAAAACCAAAACTGTTTCGTCTTCAGCGCGTGCATATAATTTCGTTGTCGCGTCGTTTGTTATATGAAACGATTACAGCTGCACGCACGCGATCAACGCTTTAGAACGTGCGATATGGAATTATCGCACGGGACAGTATCACATAAACAACCTTAACATATCTTTGCGGTTATGTGATAAACAGTTTTCGACATTTATTGTTTTTGAAATGTGCAACTGCAAGTGGGGAGTTAATTACGCAAGAGGTCGCATCAAAATATGGACTTAGTGACAGATAAAGGAAATTAGAAAATCAAACTTAAAATATTAAATACAATTTTTTTTAAACAATCCAAAATTTGTATATTCATTCCCAAATCGAATATCTTCCCAAAATTTGGTGCATATTGATCTATTAGTTAGAGTAATCCTAGTTACGCCAATGCATAACCATTCGACACATCTGTGCTTATTCGAAGATTTACAGCCGCATGCATACATACATCGTTTCCGAGTAAAGACACACGATACAGATGATAGAATACTAAAATGTCTCGATCCCGTTTGCCGATCGTTTGAATTTCAAAATGGAAGTCAATACAGGAATCGATAAAGATCTTCCGGTACTTGATAACGAGATCGAATGAGCCTTCCAGATCTGCAATTCAATTCGACATTCTCTTTCATCCACGGTTTTTATGCGCGAATATTCAAAAGATTTATATAGGAGGGGGAAGAGAAGCACGAGCACGGTGAACGAGCGCGGGAAGAACTCGAAAGTGCGAGTTTGAACGATAAAACGCGCGTAAGGGTTTCTTTCCAGCACTACGATCGTCGCGCGTTTTATCGCTCGAGCTACACCCTGGCGGCTCGGTCGGTAATCAACACTTCAAATTTCTCGAAGAGCTCAAAATCATCCATAGATGTCATCAATCTAATTGCCTTCGAATGACAACAAAATGACAGCCGTTATGATACTTTCGGCGGGAAAAGATTCGCGAAACGCGGTACGTGACAACATGAACGCGACACGAAACACGTACGTACATATTTAGAATTGCTTTCGACGAGGAATTATCTTTTAAGATTAATGTGGAACTTCGGAGAATCTTTCTTTTGCTAAAATAATTCGCAGCGTAGACAGCTTTTTATTTTGTTACAAAAAGCTGCCTGTTATTATCGCTAATCACAGTGTCACTTTAGCGTTATATAAATGATTGTTTGTTACAGAAATAGACGTTTCCACTAGAAATTTTGCATCGACATTGCAGACGAACTTGAAATCAGAGTAATGTTAAAAAATTTCTGAATTACTCAAATTTCAATAGCCAAGGTTTCATGTGATAACCCAAAGAAATATTGCAAGGTCAATCTGAAAATGTCAAACAGTCGAAGGTCCAATACCCCAAATTCCGATATTCTGTAGCTTAAATCCCACTGCGCAAATAACCCGAATCCCAAAGTCCTAATAACCCACATCCCAAGGTCTGAAAGTCCTAAAGTTTCGGCACGAATGCGTAGTAGAGTGCTCATATCATAATTTTGACACTTCGGTTAACACGTTGCAGTCCCGATATTAATATCACTGAACATACAGGGTATTCTAATTACCAGAGTATATTGATAGCTCGCTATATCGTGGTAACCTCGATGAAACCTGACAATTAGCAGATAATGAGCGTGCAAACTTCTAGCCGTCGTAATTATTCACAGTGTTCTAATAATACGTTCGACGGTATGGAATAAAACTGGATATAACGCGTTATTCAACATATCGGAGGGTATTGCTATCGGTTTCAAACGTCGAATTAAAACGTCGCTTGGTAATTGAATAAAATACGAGCAGTAATTTGCACGCATTAACATGCAAATTAGTGCAAAGAAAATGGCTGAGGAAAAATACTGTCTTTATTTAGAAACAAAATGATCTGCTAGATTCATACGCTGATGTGCTGCACGCAAATTCGACGTTATAAAAGGAATAGTCGCGGGCGCCAGGACGTCGCGACGACGTTCCTGTTATTGCGTCGTTCCTGCCCATCCGACTCTTTGACCAAGATCGATAGTGCACGAAAGGATAATAACCGTCCGTAAGTGCATATCATTCCTATCGAGTGCATACCCAATTAATATCAATAACTCATCGTTATTATTAATATTAATGATATTAACACGAATCTGTTGCGTGCACACAACTACGAAGTTACGATCAAATGTTGCACTAATTCAATAGTTACAAGTATACGACAAATCATTCGGTTTGTCAGGGAATTAAATCTTTCACGGATCTTCGGCTCTCGATTTCTTTTCCCCTAAAGAAACCCTACTGCGTCGAGCTTACATTTAGCGATTGGGAGCGTTCGATCTGGTTAGCGCTGCTCATTCCAGCTCGTTCTTCCTCTATAAATTATCCCCTTTGTACGAACTCGTCGATTATCGCGTGAACGTTAAAAGCGAAGAATAAACGCTTCTGCCTGGTTTAGCGATCAAGCAAGAGATTTCACGCGTCGCTGCAACGATGACGTCTCGGTGTTTGAAAAGGCTGCTAATTACATAAGTTAATATCAGGAATGGTCGCGCGAGAATTCCTTTAACAAGATACGTTTGACGGATGCACGATTGCATTAGCGAAGGGACACGCATATTGGCTGTTTTCGTCTTCGACAAATGGATTTAGCTGAAAAGAAGGCCACGGCGTAGTAGGCCAACGTGGTATTGATTTCGGTCGGTCGGAGTTCTCTGCATCCGCGCTTTCAGTGTCATTTGAGTACGGCGTAGATACGGTAGAAAGGTGGTCGGAGGGGAGTCGGCTGCTGCTACCGTTCTCATTCAGTAAATCTCCGTTGTGCGCGTTCGAATGAAAAATTATGAAAAACCAGACGTGCTCCATAGGGAGCAAGCGCCGTGTCGATGACGTCTCTTTTAACTCGAATTTAACCGGCAAAAATTGTTAAAGATCTTCGATTCCCTAACAACCTCCAAACATTTACTATGCAATATTTATTAATCGAAATTTGACCACATACAAATTTCGAGACTATGCATCTGCAAGTTTACCAAATCAGCTAATCGATCATTTATGGATTTAGAAACCCTGTATTTTATTCACATGAAAATTTGCTGGTATTTCATATCCATCAATACAGTCCCGCTCCAAAAAAGCGAAATCAAGATTATCGCAATGAATGCATATCGCGGTTTCGCTGACCATTCGCCGTATTTATAGCTGGATGAAAATATCGTGTATCCGGAAACGCGTAGGTATTCATTCGTGGCAATAAAATAGCGTGACTAACTAACGAGATCGTATCATCGCCTAATCCATCCTGTCGTTGGTCTGAGTCGATCAGTTGCTGATTCAAGTCTCGTTGTGCCACGCTTTCTTGTGAAATATATACAAAAGAAAAGTAATGTCATCGCGTGCTTCCTGACACCTTGTTCGTAACGAGATCGGTTAGGAAATAACTCGGGAACAAAACGCTGGCAAGTGTCGAGGTTTCGACTTTAAAGCTGCCGCATAACTGGTCGGTAACCGGTCGATGGCAAAACCTTACACCGACATCTGTATGGAGGGTAGAAAACCGATACAGAAGCCTGGCCAAGACTGGTTTCCCTTGAAAAAGCGAATCGGTCTCGGCAGACGGCAGCAGAGAGCCAGGTGATGTCCTTGCTGAGAATCCAAGATCTCGTATCAATGTCAGGTGACCAACGTTTTTATCATTAGAGTCAGCAGTTAATCCGTATCAAGCTTTTCTCGTAACTTTGAACAGCGTACTTGTCAAGTTCATCGATGAAACGAAGGTTTAGAGGCATTCGACCTCCTAATAAGATCTCCGGCTTCCAAAACGCGTTACTAAAATAATATCTACTTGCACGAATATTTGGCATAGGGATAGGTCGCATCAGCTGTTCATCGTGCCAGATCGCCCGCGATCGACGCTCTGCCAGCGTGATACGCGAATGCACAATGGCATTTGTCACTATAAAAACGATGTGGCTCCGTAAACAATGCGTGATCTTTACGTGATCGAAACATTGTTGCCAGTTGCACGAACCATAGACCCCAAAATATAAATCGACTCTGCAACATGTCAAACGTAGACTAAAAACATCATCTATTCTTTCATCCTCAAATTCTGAAATCTACTCCCAAACTTCTGCATCACTGCCTAAATTCCCAAATTTCAACCTTAAATAGCAATATACAAAAGTCCAAGTTCTCAGTAGTTCATTCAGCCATGCCTAATGTGAGCCATAAAAATTATTAGCAGAGGGGCTCAGGTAAAAACTCTCGTTACGTTAATGGTGTTTGTTGAACGCCATAGACAAATACCCTTTTGTACCCTTTCCTCCGGCATTATTAAAGCGTTAGATCGCGTGCTTCGTATACGAGATGCTTCTAATTCAATAGCGAGCGAAGGATCCGTACGCGCTTTATCGATTATGCCATCAGAGTTATTCGATTTGCACGATTAGGAACGCGAATCGATTGCAAATGACAGTATCGCGATTCAGAGAGTATCGCGTGCGCGCCAATCGAGGTGTCAGATGCCAACTTCTCGCGCACACGCGAGTCCAATTGGGGAACGTAACCGATGGAATCATCGCGCCAACTGCGTACGAAGGGTGAAACCCTTCTGACCTTATTGCATCCTTTCATGGATTAAAGTCGATTCGTCAGCTTGCGGGAATTTGTCCGATCGTTTATATCGTGCGTAATACGCTCGTTTAAATTTAGCCACTCGAATCGCATCAAGAAACTCGTTTAAGCGGCTTTGTAGTTATCTTCTCCGTAATGCATATGGATGAAGCGTTAGGAGGATTAGGATAGGTCATAGGAAAGCAATTCGTTAAGTATGCGATCCAACAAAAGATTATCGCCGATAACGGACGTTCGCGATTTGCGTTGTACGTGACTACTTTAATATTTATCGATAAGAAAATCTTTCATTCCGAACGTACATCGATGATTGCCGTTCTACCGATGACGCGAACACCGTCACATGGGACTTCCCGCGTTAACCCAGGCCAGGTTGAACTGCCATCATTTGGCAACGATGACAGTGTACTTGCAAAAATGTTCACGTGGGTGTCGAGACGACGCGTCACGATTTCTAGGCGCCGCTCTTTGCGACCTGCGTCGCTATTACGCCGAAAATAACAAGGTAGACTTGCTGACTTACTTATAAGTACAGCCGCGTATTCTGATCAGACGTTCACGCTCTCTTTGCATGTTACCGCAAAATATTCTACTCTTGGGCTCTCCTCCAATCGATTGTCCGCTAAACTCGCCTTGCAGCCGAGAAGCTACGGGTGCTAGCTATTCGGTATTTCTTAGAAATCCGTGTCAGTTTCCAAGAAGTCGCTTCAAGTCTCGATATATGCCAAATCGTGTTTACCTACCTCTTAGATAACACAGTGATGCGTTTAACGTTGAAACCAGGAATGTGCAGTGGTCTGAAAGTTAGGTATGACCTGGGACCTTTAGGTAGCTCGGGTAGCTTAATTGCAAAGGGAATTTGAAGGTCCGTACCCAAAGGACTCCTGACCTGCCACATTCAACTACCGTCCCTCCAAATCGTTGGGATAATCACTCTTCTTTCCTTTTGTTTTCAATTAGAAAATTGACGATATCAATTACTTTTGTAGCAGCAAGAATAAAAGCGTAAACAGAGCACTTGTTTGCTTATTTGGAGAGATCAGAGTTCGTTTACGATGACTAATTCGAAGATCAGGAGCAGACTGGAGACATTGCGCGATACAAATGCACGGAAATAGTTCGCATTACGTACATGGATCGTGTAGAATTCAATTCGGTTCGTTACCAACGCAGGCACCCGTATCGCGGTTCGACAAACATGTTATCGCAAGTTGCAAATTTCTTCACCGACACAGCATTTCTGTGGCTCATTATTGTTCGTCGACGACCGTCAATAGATGTCCGTTATTATTAACACTACAGCGATAAGAATAGAAATAAGTGGCGTCTCTTAGCCGGCATCAACCATGCTTCCTCGTCGCAACGATAAACTCACCGATAACCCGAAGGGCATCGAACACATAATTTACTATAATTCCGTTATGAATTGTGCGATTATGGAAAATTCTTCACCATCTAATTCAAAACGTTTTGTTTTACGACCAAAACTCTTGCAAAAGTCTACGAAGTTCCTTCAAGAACTTGCTCCAGCGAATGCACCAGTAAGGGTCCTAAGGGTTTGATTTCATAGATTCGGTGTCGCATGTCCAACATTCCAAGAATAATTCGCAGCGAGTTAGAAATAGTATCGCGAAGCGAACGTATTGATCGCCGACCTTATTCTGCACCAGCCAGAAGGTCCATCGACCTGAATTCTTTTCCGAATCGTTCTACCTGCGTTTCGCTACGTCTTCGCTCCGGGAGCGACTCGGTCTACGAATAGCAAGGTCTCGGAGCCTCCGTTCCCCAAATAGCCGCGATTTCGAGCAAAGTAGTTTGTTTGTATGCAAAGCGACCCGTTTGAATACCGTTCGTTGCCGCGGCCACCTTTCGATTACGCTCGTGGCGGCGCTACATATCACCGGTCGACACTCTCGTTCGGCCAAGGACAGGGTGCTCTTCGTTCCAAGGCCGGGCCTGTTCATTCTGAAGCGCGGCGTACTTTAAGGTCGCGAGAAATCGACGGCCAGACTGGATAGAACGAAGAGGACAGACTCTGTCCTGAAGGGAAAGGCGGCGGTAACGCGGCAACGGCGAAAGAGAGCGAAAGCAGTGCACGATGAAACGTGGCTGAGCGTAGGCAGACCTAACCGATATATGTGCACAATTCGGAACACGATAACGTCGTGGGTGTCTTCCGTCAGACTTCCGCTTCCACATGGATCCACTTTGGACCCTAGGTGCAAGTGCAGTGCACTCCCGGTCAATTCTCTCTTTTAATTATAATTCTGTTTCTAGTCAAGACAGTAGTACTGTCAAAATATTGTCAACTGTTCTCAGAAACACCGAAGAGCGATTTTTTTCTCGTTCAAGAATTACCGGTGCAATTTTCGCGCTAATAAGTCAGACGATGACACACCGGCGCATTGTACGCAGTCGAGCCGTGGAAATTTCCATTCGCGAAAAGCATTGGCGTAATCCGTGGCTAATTCTCGATCGTGCGTTTCACGCGTGACCGATAAAACTCGGGTCAGAAAAGTGGGAGAATCGAGGAAAACCGACAGAGGTATTTTCCCTTTGTTCTCCGCCGATATCTTAATCGCGAAATGATAACGGAGGCCGAGATTTGTACGATAACGAAGATCTTGACGATAAATCTTACCGATGGCGGAATTAACCGCGGAGTATCGATGTCCCGATATCGCGTTCCAGCGTTTCCAATAACTTTGGCGCAGCTTCCGGTACAAACAACTGCTAAGTATATCGGTTACTCGCTTTCTTGCAATTCCGAGCGTAATACCTATTCAAGAAGATTATCTTATAAATCCAATTGCGTTAGAACGCTTAACGATTATCTGTGAAATCGCGGAATGACAAACGAGTTTAGCCGATAAGATTTAACGGTGACCGTTAAATGATGCAAGTACGTATTGTAAAATGATTGAGATTGCTGAGCCGCGACTCATCGTTATTCGCGTTACGTCAGAAGATGATTACGTTAGCATTTTTCTTATTCGAGCTGCACGAAATTGCACGAGCGAATATTCGAGAAATCAAAGATGGTATGATTTAATTAGGTATCGATTCACTTCCCGATTGCAGCAAACACCCGGGAGTCAAAGGTGGTTACGTGGGTTAGGTTTAACGAACTCTCCGCGGTCGATATCGGGAATTCGCCAACTTTGCAGAACTCGGAAGACTTGCCGTTTTCTACGATCGTGATTGCGATCGATGATAAATGTCGATGACGAATCATGAATCAGAATGATTCCGCGTATCGCGAGATTTTAACTCGTCATCGTTACAGACGTTTGTAATTCAAGTGGCTCGTTCAGAAAGAATTAAAGGTTGTAGAGGATAGAGAATTCTCAGGATACTTTAAAACTCATTTATTGAACATGACATAAAAATCACGATACATGATAATGATAAACCGAGTCTATTGTAAGCTTTCAAACTTTAGATATATTATTCATTTATTATCTTCGCTCGTAATATCCTTACTTGTCTTATATCAAACGCTAACGGATTCATTACCTTATAGTAGGTATAATTATATGGAATGTGCACCCATCATCTCGCTTTGATGATTTTTCGATTTTTGTTCGACGATGGCTGTAGTCGTTGATTAGAATTGTTTTTTAGATTTCAGACCGGAAAAGCGAGCGTTACGGGTTTGTTCGATAATGAAGCCGGTATAAACGGAAAGTAATAAATACGCAAAGGTAAAAATCGAAAGATAACGAGGGATGATAGGTTCGTGATGGCGGAGGACGCCGCGAAAAATGCGGCGGTCCTCGAGTCTATCAACCATGTACACGCTACATTTTTATGTAATCCTGGGGGATTTTGGCAGTGACGTTCAATCGTCATGGATGAGGAGAAACGGCCTCGAGCGATCGTCTCTCGTGGCGAATTAAACAAAGAATTAGCCCGAAAAAGCGTTGGTTCAAACAATTTTAACAGAACGGTACAATAAATTTCTAGGTTACTTCAGGCCGTTTGAAACGTTCAGTCCTACTTCGAATTTCGTGCTTTTATACGGAACAAAAATATAATGTCTCTAGATGACTCGCAGCTTACGTCTCCTCAGCCACGCGCTAAAAATCAGCTCAAAATATCCCGAGTGAGGTATAACGAATAACCGTAAAATAGTTGCAATAGTAATACAAAAAATAGTTAAGTCGTCGAATAATAAATTATATAATATATTGTATATATAATATATGTGTATGTAAGTATGCGTCGTACGGCATATCGACGTATGTAAATATACATAACGTATTATATATTCACATATGCCGATACGTATTCATATAGCTTTGTAATCGCGAACATTGTGACCGTAGAATGAAAGTGGATCGAGTTAAAAAAGACCGGTTTATAAAATACTTTTTAAGCCTATTACCGTATGCATCGAGGATAAATCGCGAATCTTTACCGACAAAAGCGTAGAACGCCACTAACGAAGCTAGAAAACCAGGAGTCCCAATCCACGTTTACTCCGCGGTCCGAGGCCGCCGTAATAAATAGATCGTATCATCTCGTCAATCTCTAAACTCTAGTAACACCACTGTTTCTAATCAGTACAAATTAACCGACGAAACAATGGAACCTCGTTCGCGAAAGAGTTCGCAATTCGCGTTCCAACGTTCCGTCCAGCACCACATTTTTTAACATCTGATCGGTAAATTCTATTGTTTTTTATTTTTCTGTTTCTCTAAAGCAGTCTTACATGAAACGGCAACTTTCGCGAATCAGTTCCCCACCTAGCATTCAGCTTTATCCTCTACTGCCAATTTTGCGCCCATCGCTACGGAATTTACTCAGTGAATTTTTGTGCAAAACTTAAACGTTGTCCAATTTCGCTGAACGAAGAAGGAACTTCTCGCATCCGCTGCCAAAAAACGCGCGTTGATTGACGGAGAATCGAAGCGTTCGTACGAGTTTTCGTCGTAACATCTCCTCAACAACATTTTCCTTTTTTATTTTCTTTTTTTTATACGATCGTTGCAAAATAATTCTACCTTATAGCTTACGGTATCACAGAGTTACACGCGGTATCGTTTAATTGCTCCCACTTCGTAATTTCGCGAAAACGATAAGGAGAAAACGCGTAATATTACTTTTCTTCTTCTTCTTTGAAAAACGGCAAAATGTGGACGCAGAAGATGTCGTCGGTGTATCGCTATTTTGCGCAAAATTTCTTTCACATACTTTTTAATACTGCCCAATCGAAAAGGAGTCGATAATCGTGCTGACGTTGCGGCTACGTTGCAATTAACAGAAAACAAACGATATACACGTCGTATCATTGAATGCTCGACGGAAAACAATAGAAGCGTAATCGATAAGACACGGTTGCGCGGAAACAACCACTCTTATTCTTTGGTCTTTGATAAAATTTCGTCGCGCTTTTAACAGAAGGATTCTTGAAATTACACGTATCTCTGTGATTTTTCATTCGATGCCTTCGAAAGACGTCGTTCTGCGTCCGAATTTCGAGGACACTCATCTTCGATTTCTCGGATTACTAGGATCGTGTTCGGCGTACAACGAATAACAGACTTGACCGCTTTATTTACGACGGAAGTAATATGTTATACTATGCAAGAATTTAACAAACGCTTCGTAACGACTAATCAAAACAGCAAAATCGAGTACCTCGGGCGCGGGACAGAGGAAAAGCGCTATACAATACACGCATCTCGATACACACTGCGAGGATCGTTTTAAGAAAATATCTCTTTCGCGGTTTAATATCGTCACCTCTATCCTAGAGTGTCGCGTGCGAATACGATCGCGTCGAAACGATACTCTATACAGTCCTGCACCCACTTGCGTTTCTATTATATAAAACTGTTATGTATTTTTACGTTCAACTATATCTTATATATTGTACTTTACAGTCTGCAAGTTTGAAAGATTGGCAAATATTCCTAAATTTCGATTTCACGTTTCTGCTCCTCTATAAGGCTTCTATAACTAAAGAATGTTTACGTAGTAGAGTGTTTAATGTTCTCAATTTACGTCAGCCAGCAATTGGCGCGCAAGTGAAGCACAACTGTACGAATACCAGCAAAACAAGGAAAGATTGCGAGAAAACGAATTGCACTAGTTAATCGATGTTCCAAAGATTAGAGGAATTCCGAACACAATTGAAGTATCGTTTCGACGCGGTAATTGCTCGCGATCTTCCACTGGCGTGGATAACCGCGAGACGTAACAAAAGTTCGAAAATAAATACGTTCGCGTGTAAGTACAGCTAATCTCGCTCGAACGATACGCGATTAAAATAAGTCTTTCCTTAGGCGCCTCAGCTCTCATTTATATGCGAATATATATATATATATAGTATCGTAACCCCTGTTTCTCTATCTGATCGCAGATTTTCGCGCGCACGCACGCGTTTCCCTTCGAAGGCAGCAAGCGTAACGTTAACGACGAAAACGAGCGTTTCCGGTTGTCCATGTCACGGGGAAGTCCCTTCGACTTCGACGCGAGTTACGCCTCGTTTAGTCGCCGCCCGTTTCTTTCTCTCGGCCTGGCCTAATGTTTCAAAAACACATTCACCATGGTTATCGTGATTTATCGTAATGCTCGACGAGAGAATTCGAACGAAAGGGAACGGTTGTTAACGCGAAATACGAAAAGTCGGAAATCGAACGTGGACTCGATCACCCTCCAGCCTGCTAAGCCACGATCAATTTCCGCGTTCTGCGGGTAACAGAAGATTCGGTAAAAAGACTGGAAAGCAAAATGGTCGCGCGAGTCTTGAAGATTCTATGCGCGCGATAATGTACAACGAAGGAACTAAGCTTTTTCAGGTCTGGACATTGAGATCTTGTGTGGTCACGAACCTTGCGCGGTTGGAACGCGTACGCGCTGTTATCGACAACGACGAAATTCCCGTCGCGATTATGTACCTCTCTCTCCAGGATTCCTCCTCCGGTTCTTCGTCTCTCAGCTGGTCGGTCGGCGCTCGTTAAAGAGCCTCCTTCCGCGACTCGTTCCTTCGTTGCCGGTCTTCTCCTTTTTCTCTCTCTCACTTTTTCTCCTCCTTAATTATTTTTCTTTTCACCTAAACAGATTCTCACAGTTATCAGGAAGAAATCGCAGCTTAGCGCTGGTTTGGAAAGGAAAGCCGCGAGGTGTTCGTCGATTTGGCCGAATGGTTTTCTTTAGCTTCTCCTGTTGCGTTCTGAAAATGAAACGCGATCTTCCGATGTTTATGGACGTCTTCGTGAGCAACGATCCAACGGGAAAAGGGAGGGAAATAAAGGACTTGAATTTTGTTTAAATTCGCGAGGTGTCTGCATCGGAGGAGAAACGTAGAAGAGAGCGTAGTAACCTACTGGGTACCAGATAATTCGGCTACTGCAGCGATGGTCACCGATCGTCTCCAACTCTCTTTCCGAGCGTCGGCCTTGGAAAAATCTCGCTCGTGATCCTCGTTTCTTCAACGACGACCGTTCTAGGATCTTATCGAACGATCGTGACTCCCGTCGTTGTCGATTCTCACGTTCTTCTCACGATCGTTTCTCGCTCGTTGTCGTCGTTGCCGCGAACGAAACACGTCGCTTAACCCTGTTCCGTTCGCATCGTTTCTCGTTTGCACTCCTGCTCCTCGTCCTGTTGCCGCCGTTGTCGTTGCTGCTGTCGGTCAGGTTTACCATGCCGAGGGCGACGGATCCGGGCAGGATCGTGCCACCGCGTCGTTGATCGTCGCGGGCGTGGTAACGGGTGCGGAGGTGCGTCGGATTTCGATCGGTTTCGAGCCGGGAATCGGTGGCCGGCCCAAAACCCCTTGGCTGTTTCACGACAAATTTCGCTGATCTTCCGCGCTGTCGTCAGCCTTCTTCAGAGACTTCTTCAGCTTGTCGACCAGTCGGTTGTGGAACTTGTTCAAGGAGTTGGAGCTGCCGGTTTTCGGCGGGGACGAGCCGGTGCTCTTGCTGGGGCTCTGCAGCGAGTTTTGAGACGCCCTCGAGGACGTCCTCGAGAAGTGGCGGGAAGTGAGGGGCACCGAACGGTGAGCCGGCGACGTCAAAAAGTCCGAGCCAGGTGACGTAGACAACGAGGGACCTTCGGATTTTGAGCATTCCGACACCTGTCGACACACAACAAATACGCCTTTCCTTTATTAAAATTGACATTAGGCAAGACGCGAGACTCCTCTCGTGAAACGCGACTGCTTTCACTTTGAACCTATATTTCATATTCGACTCGCTCGCGAAGATTCGTTTTATCGAACTGGACGATCGCAACTTTGATACTTTCGAATTACCTCGACGACGGTGAAATCTACGTCTCCTCGGGGAAAACGCGTTCGACCAACACGTGGTGCGTTCGCGTCATTAGCACCTATCATTAGTCAGGATTCCGAGTGGCGGACCGCTTCCTGACGCGTCGCAGACAAGGCCGTGCGATCGAAGTACGGCGGTTCGCGAACCACCACGTAATCGAAGCTGCGACCGCGCACGTGCACCGAGCGGAACCAATTCGTGGACACGGCGAATTTCTCGTCACGGATTCTCAGTTGCGCACGATTACGTAATCCACCGACCAATTCGTGGCCATACGCCACCCGGACGCAAATAGTAACCCGGACAAAAATTACCCCCGATTCGCTTTTCGTGGCAAACGATGGGCTTTGTCCGCGTTCCTGACTTCTGTGTCGCATCCAAATTTACTCGATCTACTTCGTGACTTTACCATTCTGACGGATCGTGTTTCAAATAATTTTCAAATTTCCCACTCCTTCGGTACTCGAGGTACATATGTGATCGTGTTAGGATCATGTAATCGATTTCATATTTTTTCCTAAATCTGTGCATCGCGATTCGATGACAATTCCACGACCGCATTGTTGATTTCGTTATCTGTGACACATCGTTGCGACCAGGAACGATAAGGCAAGAGATTATCGCGCGATACATTACGAAACTCAGAATCGAAGTTGCGCAATGTAAGAAGAGGTATGCCCGTGAGAGTGCCGCCGCGTGCTTTAACAAAACTGTGTCGGTAAAGAGAGGGAAGGAATTCGTTCGAAAGAAGCGTTCGTTAGCGAGGAGATAGTTTCGCTAAGTTATTCGCGAGCCTACGAGATTCAAATTCGTTCGACGCTTAAGCCTGAATACCGAACGCGATGGCGCTGCTCGTACGGGGTTTAAAACAGGCGCCAACCTTTCGAGAGGTCTAAGATTCCCGGAATGCCGAGCAATTACCGATCTGGTTAGTGCAGAAACGGGAGACGTATCCTTCTAAGGAACGAGGCGATCGCGGAAAGTCGAAACGAAAGGAACCGTGGACGATTTTGATTGTCCATTTTCCCGCGCTTTTCATTCGAAGTCCCGTCAAAAGAAAAACGCTTACCCACCTTCCTACTGCGACAGGCCTGAGGATTGGAGCATTCCGAAGATCGTCGACTACGGTTGGTCTTGTAAATGTCCCACTCGTTTTTCACAACAGGCATCATAAACGCCATCTCGATAGCAGCCGGCACTAGCGAGCGCGCACACTCTTTTTCTTTATTCCTCGCGAACGGGGCTCTCCTTGTCTCGCACTCTACACACTCGAGCGTCGTCTTTCTCGCTCCGTCTTTCTGGAAAGTTCAAACTGGACGGTTCCTCGGTGCGGCAGCGAACACGTTTACCCTTCCAACGGTCGATCTCGTCCGGCACTTTGCGCTCGTTCCGCGGATTCTTTTTGCTTGTCCGTTTCCGTCCCGTTTAGCAGCGGAAACGCACGAGTGAATTTCCCGGTTTCGCACGCAAAACTGTTCGGTCGGCAATCGGATCTGACTCTCAACGCGATACGCTTTTCGGATCGGACCGGCGATCGGTTTGGTGCGTTGGCTCCGTTTCGATCGGGTTCTCCAAGAGATCGGACGATGACGTGTGCCACTGCTGGTCGTCCGGAACTGCGCTCTCCGTTGTATCGCTGCGACGACTGGAAAACTGCATACGCGTCGTGCGCTTTCACGGATAGCTCTCTCGTTTTACGATAGCTCGTGCTGCCTTTTCAACGATTGTTTTTGATGTGTCGCGCGGGGTCGCGTGCGTCCGGTCGGTGCAGCAGTCTGCTACGGAATGAGCACGCCGACGGTCGTGTGGGTAGGTGTAAAAGTTGCCGCGAGTGGGGACGAGCTCGCGAGCCTATTGGCCGGTTCTGAGGCGGGACTCCTACGTCACGGGTTACCATTGATTTTCCAATGTTGATACACACAACGGCATGACGTTTCGGATTGATTTTCTGGCGGCGGTTCCTGCTGGATCGCACGTATCGTGGCCCCGTCAAACGTCAGCGCACAGGAATGCTTTCTTTCCCTAAAAGGGATCGCTTCCGATGTAACGAGCACCGATTTCCGCTACTCTTCCCGGTGCGATCCTCGATCCTTTCCACTTTGCCGGCCCAAAAACCTACCGGGATCTACTCAAGGTCGTCGATGAGATTGCACACCGTGTCGAAACGCCGATAGGAAAAAGATGCACGCGCGATTCACGCTGATGCGACACCGAATTCCTTGCAGCGATATATTTAGAAATCGCCGGCGCTTGTGTACGAGGGCTATTGTTCCGCTCCGATGCACGGATTCAAGATCGCTAGGAATCCTGAGACGCAGTTTCGACGTTCATCGATGCGACTCGAACGGAATCGGTAATAACTGGTTATTGTTGCGTTTAATCAGCTGCCGTGACGCACTGACCTGATGGATTTTCGTGTCAAGAAAGCGAGGAAATTTCAAGAATTCCAGACTATTTTTGTATGCAGCGCGTTTGAAATAGTTAGAAAAATTTGCGGAAGGATTATTTCTAGCTGCTCTGTCGATAATTTGATATCGTTCGTTGGTAACTATAGGTTTTTATCGGCAATAGATAACTTACCGGTAGCTAGTAAGTTATCCTTGGAGTTCTACTTTATCGACATACGGCAATTCCGTTCAGTTCGTTTGCAGTAGCAGCATCAGTGAAATAGAAGTAACTGTGTTTCCAATTATGGGTAAATGTTAGACAATAATAATTTTATCAGAAGGGTGTAACAATAATTTAAAGAAGAAATTGTTGCGAAACGTGAGCTTGAACATGTGGCGCCATCTCATCAAAGTGAATAGTTTATTTAATTCCCATTTTCTATCGCTAGGTGCTAATTCCATACGCGGGTTAATATGAATTACAGAACATATCAAACTATTACTTTCAAAGTATTTTTGTGTAAGAGTAGTAATTAATTTGTAGGATTTTATAATCATGTGGATGTCTAAGGATGAAGAGAGGGTATATTATTTGAGGGAAGAATATTAGACACGTACAATTAATATCTCCATGTATTTTGTTATATATTTACAATTTGGTAACAGAAACGTTAAACGTAACAGGTAGCCTTGACCTCGGCCGGAAATTGTTTTCGAGATATCTTTCCGGTCGAGCGCGAGGCCAGCTAAAAGTCACATAAATATAATAATATTCGTCATAATAAATTCATTACAATCCATAATATGTATCTTTAATATATGTTATTTAAATTTTCTTAAACACTTGTTTAATCGGTTCAATGTTTCCTTTAGCGTTGCTCTTTTACTCTTTTCATTTTCTTTCACCGACAATGGCTTGTTCTTAATTACGTCTACTGTTACTCGCTTTTCGTTTAGTTTTTAGTATATTCGGATTGTCCGTACTTAATGATATTTTATTACGTAACTCTTTCACGAAGTTCCATTATTTTTCCCAAGTGATCATAGAAAAAAAAGGAAAAATAATCGTTTGATTCTGCGCTACTATATTCCGTGTGATCTTTTGTTCCATTCACGATAATATTGAAAATGTTCGGCTGATTTCGGTCTTGAAAACAGCTTGGCGAACATCGAGTTCTTTAATTTCTGTTTTATTATTTTAATCGCTTAATGTATGTACAAAAACTTTGATTCATTTTATATTAACACGCGTTCTTTTTCCCCGTTTAAGCTCGGTCCTCACGACAGAGTTTCTATTAAAAATCTTCAAATCAATTAAAAATATCTGTTCACACGTTCACCATGAACGCAGTATGGCGGTTTGGTGTCTCGAACTTTTACTTTGATTTATATTTCACGTACACCGTAATTTTGTAATAAAAATTGTGGATACACGTTTAATTTAATTCGACGGTTCTGTTTAGAAAATTTTGATTATTCGACAACAGCGACAGTGATTCATTCCTTGAAGCCTGTTTCCATTAATACAGCGACGTGTCTCATATTTATTTAAAAAGTATGCGAAGAATTTTGGCAGAATTGTTACATAATTATTGTTTTCGAAGGCTGCTTCAAAGAATAAAATCACATTGAAAGACAGTCTTTATGATCCAAACCGACCAGGGAAATTATTACGATCTTATCCTGCGTGAATTTCCGAGTCCTGTGGCAGTGCGTTACGCATAATAACAGATTTACGTTAGTCTTTATGTTACACCTATATGTATACGTATATCTTTACAAAAAAATCACGTACACCTTGAATTTCATGCGAATCATTTTTTCCTTTTCGTGTGCGAAGGTTTTATGAGCTTTCGACGATTTTCTGAAAGAATGGTTATTTCTATAACTAACTGCGATTTACAATTAAGTGCAATTTAGTCCTTTCCCGTTCAATATTGTGATGATATTCGTGATATTGTGACGTGTCAGGTTACAACGCACAGAATCGTGGCATATTGAATTACAATACGTGTTGATATAACGCTTTAGCTTACAATGTATCGAATTACAAGGTGTCGAATTACAACGCGTGGTAATATGACACGTGAGACCACCATGTATCGAGTTACAACGCTTCGAATCGCAGCGTATCGAATTACTACGCTTTAGCGTACAGTGTATCGAATTTCAACGCGTGGTAATATGACACATGAAACCACCACGTATCGAGTTACAACGCTTCGAATCGCAACGTCTCGAATTACTACGCTTCAGCGTACAGTGTATCGAATTTCAACGCATGGTAACACGACACGTGAGACCACCACGTATCGAGTTACAACGCTTCGAATCACAACGTATCGAATTATAAGGTGTCGAATTTCAACGCGTGGTAATATGACACATGAAACAACCACGTATCGAGTTATAACGCTTTCACACAACGCATTACGAATACTCATGGCAATATAACTCGATTTCTCTTTCTACATTTACTTGTACGACCAGAAGAAGCCTACATTGCACTCAAGTGTACACGCAATTTCTCGGTTTGTCAATTCACAGTCACAGTTCAACCACGATTCGTTTCAAACAATGCAAGATTCTACCTGAAAAGATACTACCCAAGGAAAAAAAGCGGATTAATGTAAAATTTGGAGTAACGTTCCTCGATTGTCTTTCATATTTATACAAGGATTCTCAAAGAAAGATCTGTTTCGATTGAAATGATTGAACTGTCAATGTGAATTGAGCTTGATTTGGGGCATTCTACATGATTCTGCTCGCATTTATTTTTTGTGTACGTGGTAGAGTGAAAGGAAATCTTTTCGGTAGATTTCTCAGTGTTACCAAAAACGTAGAAAAAATGGCGATCACCATGTACCGTTACATAGACGCGGTTATCGTCGAAAGGGAACGTTCCTCGATTATTGTTTATGAATTTAGAATGAGTGGCAGTATGCATCGGGAAATGATTTTGGCCATCGATGATCGAAACTTTTGATTCGTAGAAGAACATTCAATTTCCAAACTCAAAATATCAATTTATATCAACTACAATTTCAACTGCGAATTTTGTAAGATTAATTTTTTACTTGCAAGATTTTATTTTATGTCAGAGTCGAAATAATTTAATTGTGTTAAAGACAAATTCTGAGGATCAATTTTGTCAGTTGCAAATATGTAATTATGGACGGTCCTTTGTGTAGGAGGCGATCTATCGATTCCCGGCTCGATTTAATGAAGGAACATTGCCGATCGAATAAAGCTACAACTGAATTCTTCGACCAATCAAAAGTAGTGGATCAAATTGTCGAGTAATGATTCGAATGGTTCTCTCACACTTACATCATGTAACGTTCACAGTCAGATGAAAGAAGAAAGGAATAAAAATAAAAGGAAATCAGAGTGGACGATCAAACGATACGACACGAGTTACACGTCTCCTTAGAAAGTAGCAAACGTTCTTTTTTGGCTTTCTTACGGTATAAATTCACTTTTTTATTCTTTTATTTACAAGGAACATCTAACATCGTAGTGGATAAGTCGTTTTTTATACACGGGTCTTCATGATCGATTCAATGACTGTTGAGCTTCTCCCTTTAACACCTACGAATTCATTATTATCGACTAGCTAGCTGACTGTACGTTTGATTTCCACCATAAAATGGTATTCGCTTTTTTTGATTGAAGTTCGATTAATCGTGGAAAGAACCGCCCTTTGGCGTCTGCGTTTCGATACATCGTCGATATTCGTGATCGATCATCCCCGAACACGATACACTTCTGGTATCCATCGAAGCAACGTTCTTCAACATATCTGCATCAGTCTTCAACATCAAATCTTCATCAAATCGAATCTCTTTTCTCCTTAAGATTCAATTTTGGTTACATCAAAGATCCTTTTACATCGGTCAAGGTTATCAAGCTTCCAATTCGAAAGAGGAACCCAGACAACACACGGTTGATTTCTTCTTTGCTTCCCAAGATATCCGAATCGAAGTCGAACCAGAATTTCCTCTTTGAGATCCTCTTCAATCTCCTCGAGTTCCTTCGATGGATACCCGGTACTCCATTCTTCTAGTACTCGATTCTCTTCAGTAGCGAGCGTAGAGCTCCGTTCACCCCCCTCCGTTGATTATCCGCTCGTCGTCACCTGGACGAGTTGAAAGTCGTGGTATCAACGCGTTGTCGGACCAGGTGCCGGTCGATCGTTCGTCGAAAAACTTCCAAGGATCACACCGCTGGAAGCTCGACGGACCGGAACACGGTTTTACAGTAAGGTCGATGCCGTCAAGACATCCGGGACGACCGGTTTCGGAGGGGGGTCCAAGCATCACACTCTCATCTCGCTCATGGTGGCGTGGGACACGCGACTCGACACGGTGGCACTTTGCAACAGGGGCTGGTTCTCGGGCGGGCTCTTTGCTCGTGGGGGCGGTGGGGCTCTTGGTACTGTCAGATGTATTGACCCGTTTGGTGGACCCTGCAAATTTTTAGCGTTCAGTAAACCCTTAGTAATACCAGATTTACCCTGTCAGACCCTTGTTTGGTTACAAATTACTCTTTGGGCAGAATGTATCATTATTAACTATTGGGTACGATTAAGGTACGACCTCTTCGGTACAAAGCTCAACATCTACTTATCACTATTTGTGTTTCTATGATTCTGTGAAAGATTAGGTCTGAGAAGGTTAATCCCTGTTAGGTTATATTCATATAACATATGAGTTATGTTACATACTGAGTTATTGTTTGAATATGTTTATGGTTTATAGTTTACAGTTTACATGATAGTGTTAGCCATTTGATAGGACCATTATCAACAGCTATGCAGCATTTCAAGAACTGATCACAAGTTGAATCGTTGAGTGACTTCGCAAACTATCGACCACAAGTTTCTTTAATGTCCGAGTGGAGTCAACAAGTTTTTTTGATATCGAGTGATTTTTCTTCGGTTCAAACTTCATCAGACTGATTAAGTTTCTGAACGTTAATCTGTTTCAAACTTCTCTCGACACATTTCGAAATTTTATCTTAAATTGTAAAGCAATCGTCGAACCTTTTTGCGAGGATAAAAAATTGAAGGTAAATAACTTGCATGGAAAAATGGTGAATGAAAACGATTACAGAAATGAAAGACAATCTGAAAATGGTAACTGTCCGTTTACTCATTTTATCTGAAAGTCTGTGTGGAGTTATTCAAATAAGAGATGTCTTGAGGAAATTGAAATCTCTGTCAGAAATGAAAGTCAAAATCCAGCAGGGAAAGTTTAATCCGTTAAAGTTTCCCTTTAATGAACTTCAGGTTCGTCTCGAATCCAGGACCGCGGGAATTTACTAACGAGATAAAAGGCGATACTGTCCGTAGGTAGAATAATGACCGGACGAAAATGTCAGAAGCTTCAGCAGTGTAAATTTTAACCGTGCGGTTTAGCAGTTTAAAAGTTTCTTTTTAATAGGATTATGGGCGAAAGTTCCACAGGCATCGCGAGTTAAACAGCAACTTTTCTTTTATATGAATAGCGACAAACGTGCAATTTTCGAAACGTTTCATAAAAGTACCTCCATTCATATTACGTCAAACGTTAAACGACATTTTGTTTCGCTTTATTCACAGTTGTCAAATTAAGGTCGTTAATTGTCTCGAGTTAAATTAGGTTCTCAAATTACACAAGTCATCGAGTTTCCTAAATTATAGTTTGTTATGAAATAATTCTGACAGGGAACAGGCAGATGGATAAAGTCTGAGAGGCACAAACAGGCAGGAGAGTGCAGGGTAAACCTTCCATTATGTTAAAAACTAAAAGTTGCTCAGTTAAAATAAGGTTCTCACTTGGGTTTGTGCGTTCATGTCCTGTATGACGGAAGCTCGGGGAAGAGTGGCATGCTGTTGTTGATGTTGCTTTTGATAATGATGTTGATGGGGCAACGTATGAGTTCCCTGGCCCTGTTGGAGAAGCGTGTTGGGATCGTTCGGAGGACCTTTCATAACGTTCCTGAAAGGATGATCGATCGTTACAACCCTTCGATCTAACTTTTCGTTGACCACATTCGATCTCAAGAAATTTGATTAAAGAGTTACAAAGGCGAGAGATGAAAAGGGGACGCGAAATGATAAATGAAATACCTTCTCAACATCTCGTTTTCAACGTCCACGATAATCTGGCCGCTTCCAGGGAAGTGCGAGTGAGGGGGCGGTGGTTGTTTCAGCTCGGTGAATCCTCGTGGACCGCACTGTTGATTCAACATTTGTTGCTGCTGAAGGCTCTTCACCTCGTGTCTCGTTTTGTCCCTCTGATAGTAGACGCCAGCAAAAATGAGGACGTTGAGGATCAACAAGCTGCAGCCAATCGCGATTGTGACGCTCAGAGCTGTCGAGTACGCGTTGTATCTGCTCGAAAATGTCGATAAAATGTACAGGATTAGACGTATCTTCTTGGAAACTCCGAAGAAAGGAGAAAGAATTGCCACTGAATTTTCGCGACGAAACTTTTCCTTCAAAACTTTTGCAGACTCGATAATTAAAGAATTTCGTGACTCAGTTTCGGCACTTAGAAACAAAAGTAGATGAAATTCAGTCAGAAACTGTAGCGAGGGATGCACAATATCTCTGTCCCTAACAAAATTAGTTACGTCGCGAATATACGAACGTTCCCACGAACTCGGAGACCGCCAGGAAGTGTCTTATTAATTGTACACGTACTATCAACTGAGATTGCTTATTACGTACCCAGCTGCATCCAGGCTGGCCAAAGTGTCCGTGCTGGCGTTATGAACGGTCTGAAGGTTCGTACTTTGGATGTAGCTGACACACGTGGCCGCGTTGTAGTCGGTCGTAGTCGGTGGTTCCGTGGTGATGTTCTTCCTTTTGAATTCCTCGCTGATCCTGCTCAGCGGATCGGGTCTCACGGATCCGTCGTAAAGGCTGGGATCCGAGTGGCCTCGGAACAGATTGTGTCTGGAGTCCACGTCCTCCATTCCTGCTCGATGGAGCTCGGGCACCAAACGCAGCCACACCGACAGCTGATGAGCTCGATAATGGTTCTTCATCTTTGGTCTCCAGCCTGCGAAATTTCAATCGCTCGATTTTATTGCAGATACTTTAAAATTTATAAAATCTGTAAATTTTCAATAAAACATCAAGTATTTTCTTTAAATTAATTTTATCATAAGCTACTTATCAACAACGACAAAATTTGTACAATAAACCTCGTTAAAAAGAAACGCAAACATAACGATACTTCATAAAGAACGTGTTTCATTAAAAAGGTTTTAGAATCATTCGTGAAAAATTTCCGCTGCTTAAAATTCTCGACGTGTAATGAAGGATTTACGACGTTGTTACGACAAAAATTATCCGCGTTCCCCGCAAAGCAGTCTGATAAGAACAGAAACGCTTGAGAGAAGCAAAAAAAAAGATTTTTCGTTCCGACACTGAATGGAACGTAACCGCGCCAAGTTCCGTTGAAATTTCATTGGGATAAAAGGGTATTTCGACCGACTATGTCAGACGGGTCTTTTTTCCGAGCACAAATAAAGTGTATCGCTCGCTTAAAATCCTATTTCGCTTTAGATCCTGTCTTAGAAATGATCCAATTTCTTTTATGTAGCGCTCTGATACACCGACGGAAAATTAGTGGAGGAGGAAAATTGGAAAGAATCTTCCCAAAGAATTTTTGGGAAAATTATGAAGTTGAGAAGTTAGGAAGTTCGAAGATGGAGACGTTCAAAGTTTGAAAGTTGACTTTGGGAGATTGACGCACCACGTATTTAGCATTTTGGAGGATTGGAAGATTGGAATCTTCAAATATTAGGACTCTAGAAAATTGGAACCTTACAAAATTGAGTCATAAAAAATTAGAACCTAGAAATATTTAAAACCATGGAAGATTGGTATCTTTAAAAAATAAAACCTGGAAGATGAGTTTTCGAATAATCAGGGATTAAATGATTCCGTTATAATTTAATGAAAATATTCATACGAAGCCGAGGTATCCAAGGCAAGAATTGGCGACACAATAATGTGGTGAAATTAGCCGGAAATTTGGAAAATCGCGCATGAGACTCGACGAAATTGCTACCGGCGTAACATTAATTAGATGCAATTTTTGGCGGCAAACGGTGAGAGCCAATGCACGAGCAGTTAATTAAAGCGAGCCACGGCTGACGGATTTGTCATGGCTGCAAATGAGAAAACGCGTGTACCGGCACGCGTGCACGAAACTGGAACAATGAAATTAATGAAAATAATTGTTCCGTGCTAAATTCGGGATAGCTCGAGCTGCTGAACGCCAGTGTCGTCGTTCCCTGTTCAACTGCTAAGGATTAATGGCTAACCACGTTAAAGGCAAGCATTTTGCACTCTAATGCGTTTCATTTTAACGAATTTTCCCAGGGAAACACGGTGAAAGAAAAATAAATGCTTTCTATGGTGTAAACTTCAAATTTCATTAGCAGCCTTGGGAGTTATATCTTTTGTAAGATGCAGGGGGTTGTGATTGAGGGAGAGGGAAGTTTGGGAAGGTTGGGAGGATTGAGACGATTGAAGGGTGAAAGGTGTAAAATTTAGGGGGTAGAACTTTGGAGGGAACTTTGCAAGATTTGAACTTTGGGAGGGTGGGACTGTCAGGAGGTGCAACTTTGGAAGAAAGAAATTTGGGAAGGGTAAAGAACATTGAAGAGTTGGAATTTTGCAAAAGTGAAACTTTAGAAATGTGGAACTTTGAAAGGGTGGGACTATGGAAAAGTCACAATTTGGGACAGTCGAACTTTGCAAGACCTGAACATTGGAAAGGTAGAACTGTGCCAAGTTGCTACTTTGGAAGCAAATTGGAATTAGGGAAGGGTAAAGAACACTGAGGAGTTGGAACTACAGAAGAGTGCAACTTTGGAAGGGTGGAACTACAGAAGGGTGGCAATTGGGGAGAGAGGAATTTAGCAAGATTTGAACTTTGGAAGGATGGAACTATGACAAGTTGGAACTTTGGATGGGTGGGGCTATGAAAGGGTGGTAATTTGGAAGAGTGGAAATTCGGAAGGGTGGAATGTTGTAAGAGTGGAACTTGGAAGAGTGGAACTTTGGAGGGGTAGAACATTGAAGAGTTGGAACTTTGGAAGGGTGGGTCTATGAAAGGGTGGTAATTTGGGAGAGTGGAAATTTGGAAGGGTGGAATTTTGCAAGAGTGGAACTTGGAAGAGTGGAACTTTGGAGGGGTAGAACATTGAAGAGTTGGAGCTTTGGAAGGGTGGAACATTGAAGAGTTGGAACTTTGGAAGGGTGGAACATTGAAGACTTGGAACTTTGAAAGAGTGAAACTTTAGAAGTGTGGAACTTTGGGAGGGTGGAAATTTGGAAGAGTGGAACTTTGCAAGGGTGGAATTTTGGGAGGGTGGAAATTTAGAAGAGTGGAACTTTGAAAAATTGCAACTATGGAAGGGTGGAATTTTGAGAGGGTGGAAATTTGGGAGAGTAGAAACCTTGAAAGAGTGGAAATTAAAAAAATTGGAACCTCGAAAGAGTGTAAATTAGAAA
Organism: Megachile rotundata; assembly: GCF_050947335.1. Lineage (NCBI taxonomy): Eukaryota > Metazoa > Arthropoda > Insecta > Hymenoptera > Megachilidae > Megachile > Megachile rotundata. The sequence continues at coordinate 12,828,623 of NC_134996.1, forward strand.
AGTTGAAACCTCGAAAGAGTGCAAATAAAAGAAGTTCAAACCTTGAAAATTTATAGCCATAGAAGGGTGGAACCTCGAAACCTTAAAATTTTGTACAAGTAAAATATTGGAAGGGTAGAACCCCAAAAGGGTGGAGCCCTCCAATATTCAAACTCCATAAAATAAAAATTTTAGAGCCTTCAACCTCCCAAAAAATGAAACCCTCCTAAACCCCACAACTCCAGAAAATAAAATGACGCCAGTCGAAATAAATTTTACATCGTATCCTTGATGTTAGAGAGCGTCCAAACTAGGTTAAAAAAGGAATATCATCGTTAGGTGAGTTTTTCCGTGTGACACGACACCGGACTACGTGCGAACGACTCGGATCGCGTTTTCCGACAGGAATTCCCGTGTATCGAGGCTCGTGAATCATTTCGAAGCACCGTCACTGACATTTGATTTGCTGAAGTGCGTTCGTACGGATCAAAGCAGAGAGGAGAGTTTCACGACTGGATATGCACGAATCTTTCAATTTGATTAGTTAGATCAGTTCCTTTTCATTTTGTACGTCTTGGAGTTTCCTGAATTTTTCCATGGACTTCATAGATGAGATTGGGTCTCTTCCAATTTATCAGCTTCGATTAAATCGATTTATTTTATTACCGAAGCAAGATTGAACCAATCAATATTTAGCCAGTAATGTACGAATAACATATTCCAGTTTTCTGTACGAGCTAATTGAACATGAAAATGAATAATTAAATTTAATTAAGCGCATAATCCGGCACAAGATTTATCGTTAAAGAATTTTCAGCCGCTTTTAAATACAATTACTGGACAAGCGAATTAACCTCGATACAGGATCATTATAATTTTCATTTTATACCAAATCGAATGAATTTTCGTTCGATCGTTATGCAATGTAACACGCAAGAGTAACTCGGAATCTTGTAAATCAGTCCACTTATCAAGCATCAAGTATCGTTAATTTACAGTATCAGATACAACTCGAAACTGTTAAATCGTATTTCGCGTTTCATTATTTGGAACACGGGGGGTTTTCGCTGAAACTACATTGCCAATTTATAATATCGATTTTATGTTGCTGCAAAGAATTACTGTTATTAATTCGTCTAATTTATGAACGCGGCCGCGAGCCAAACAGCCCGTGCAAGCCGGAAATCGAAGTGAAAAATGATATTGCGGTGCGGTACCAAGCTTGATTTCTTCGCAAACATTAACACCTATAATGTTCATGCAAAATTGGAAATTTGCGAAGGTGCAAAAATTGAGGGGGTGGGACTCTGCAAGGTTTGGGGGTTGGTAGGTGGACTTGGCAAGATTTGGGGGTTGGGAGATGGACTTTGCAAGATTTGGGGGTTGCAAGGTTTGAACTCTGCGGGGTGGAAATTTGGGAGAGATTGGGACTTTGGAGGGTGGAACTTTGGAAGGGTGGGGCTTTGCAAGATTTGGGGGTTGCAAGGTTTGAACTCTAAGGGGTGGAAATTTGGGATCGATTGGGACTTTGAAGGGTGGAACTTTGGAAGGGTGGAATTTAGCAAGGATGGGACTTGCCAAGATTTGGGAGTTGCAAGGTTTGAACTCTGAGGGATGGAAATTTGGGAGAGATTGGGACCTTGGAGGGTGGAACTTTGGAAGGGTGGAATTTTGCAAGGGTGGAACTTTGGAAGAGTGGGACTTTGGGAGATTGGGACTTTGGGAGATTGGGACTTTGAGAGATTGGGACTTTGGGAGATTGGGACTTTGAGAGATTGGGACTTCGAAGGGTGGAACGTTGGAAGGGTGGAATCTTGGAAGAGTGGAATTTTGGAAGGGTGGAATTTTGCAAGGGTGGAACTTTGGAAGAGTGGAATTTTGAAAAGTTAGAAATTTGGAAGGGTGGAATCTTGGAAGAGTGGAACTTTGGAAGGGTGGAATTTTTCAAGGGTGGAACTTAGGAAGAGTGGGACTCTGAAAAGTTGGAAATTTGGAAGAGTGGAACTTTGGAAGGATGGAACCTTGAAAGAGTGGAAGTTTGAAAGAGTCGACCCTTGGAAGGGCAGAACTTATTAAGAGTTGAACTTTGGAAGGGTTGAACTTTGAAAGAGTAGAACTTTGTAAGAGTTGGAACCCCACAAATCCCTAATTTAAAAATTCCGAAAATTCCAAATAGAAACCACTGACCACCCTAAACCCATAACACCCCCAACATAAAAACGTGCACCCCCAACTACAATTTCCTCAGACATCAACAACAAAACTCATCGTTTTTGCTCGAATATATATTTCCTTTAGTCCACGCATCAGGCACTATATTTCAAGGTATAATTAATCCCTTCACGCTCACGAGAGAGTGCGTGGTTCCGTTTGAAAACCGAGATTCACGAATTTTTTTTCGAGGCGATTCGAACGAGATCCGAGTTTCACGAGGTTATGCCAGAACGAGGGGCTCCTTTTTCTCTCGTTTATCGGCCGATACAGTTGACTGTTCCTGCCTGATAACGACCCATCGTCTCTTTCACTCGATTCCTGCGAACCGTGCACCCCTGATGACCGATAAAAATCCATTTTTGGCGACCATTTCACGGCTTTCCTGCCTGTGTCGCGTGAATCGTTAGATTTGAAAGGTTGGAGAATTGATTGGTTCGAGGTAGTTGACGGGTCACAGTTCAATGATTTTTCAACAGCGTTTTCGTGAAACGATTTCGTGGCATCCGTCGGATTTTGAGGGACACGTGTCCATGCTACTTGCTTATGTTTTAAAGCTATGGACCTTGATCTACAAAGTTTAAACTTTGGAAGTATATGCTTTTTTAAGAAAACGTAGAATTTCATATGCAACTTCTATTGGCTTAAGTTTTGAAAATTTTCTAACAAAATATATTACAGAAATTTTGAAAATTGTTTTGCTGAAGCTTTCACAGTTGTTCATTTCTTTCTCTCATTTCCAAGCTTGAACTTTAATCCAAACACAGTTAATTCAGCGAGGTTAAGTCTCTTAAGATGTCACCTCACATCTTGATGAAACATACTCTTTCCTTCAGTTTATACCAGAACCAATAAACAAGAATTTGCAGCAAGCAAAACATCTAATCCTAAAAATAGTGATACCCAGAACTCTCCGTCGTACCGAGATCAATTATTAAACTCACGAAAAGCCTCGGCAGGAGAGTAACAATAAAACAGCAGCGAATCTTGAAAGTTTCTTTCTTCAGGGAAAAGCGCAAAATATTCTCGTGAGACCGGGAAAAAACCATGCATCTTTCACGATAACAACGAAACTCCAGCATCGTTCTGAGAAGCTAGGAGACACGTCAGTCGATAAAATAACTCAGGACACCCTGTATATATATATATGTTCACATATATACCACCGACCTAACGACTTATTCTTTTAAGACGCGCTAAAACTTCTAAAGGACGTCTTTCCTCGGCAGCCGCCATATTCTCTCGACTTTTCGAGAGCCTTTCGTCGAGAATATCCCGGTTGACTGCTAGCTACCGTGGAAATAAAACGAAGGAAACCCATCGCAGTAGATAAGTCGTGGCATAAATGCCAACACATGTCTCACGGTATTTTCTTCTGCTTCTGTCGCGATGTGCTTCATCTCTTCCGCTTTTTCCCCGCCAAATCTCACCACCCCCTTCATCCGTATTTCAGGTGCTGGCTTCACCAAAACCTCTTTCTGTTTCCTCGCTCGATGGCCTTTCGATCCTTTGCATGCTGTTTCATATTCAGACGCGATCGATTCGGCTCTTGGACCTTTGGAAGGCTGGAATTTTGCAAGGGTGCGACTTTGGAAGGGTAGAACTTTGAAAGAGTAGAACTTTATAAGATTTGGTACCTCCAAGTCCCTAATTTACAAATTTTCAAAATTCAAAATAGAAACCCCTGTAACCACCCTAAATCCCATAACACTCCTAGCATAAAAAGCTACAATTTCCTCAGACATCAACAACAGAACTCATCGTTTCCGATAGGACATATATTTTCCTATACCCCATGCATCAGGTACTATATTTCAAAGTATACAAAGTATATATTGTTTAATTAAACAGTGACAAAGTATACTAAGTATACAAAGTATGACAAAGTATAATTGGACAGGGACTTAGGAAGGGTTGAACTTTGGAAGAGTGGAATTTTGGATGATGGCATTATGCAAGGATGGACTTTAGAAGGGTGGGACTTTGAAAAATTAGAAATTTGGAAGAATGGAACTTTGAAAGGGTGGAACCTTGAAAGAGTGGAACGTTGAAGGAGTAGAACTTTGAAAGAGTGGACACTAGGAAGGGTAGAACTTAGGAAGGGTTGAACTTTGAAAGGATGGAACCTTGAAAGAGTGGAACTTTGAAAGACTGAACCCTAGGAAGGGTAGAACTTAGAAAGGGTAGAACTTTGGAAGAGTGGAATTTTGGAGGGTGGAATTTTGCAAGAGTGGACTTTGGAAGAGTGGAACTTTGAAAAATTAGAAATTAGGAAGAATGGAACTTTGAAAGGGTGGAACCTTGAAAGAGTGGAATTTTGAAAGAGTGGACCCTAGGAAGGGTAGAACTTAGGAAGGGTTGAACTTTGGAAGAGTGTAATTTTGGAGGATGGAATTTTAGAAGGGTGGAATTTTGCGAGGGTGGACTTTGGAAGAGTGGAACTTTAAAAAATTAGAAATTTGGAAGAATAGAACTTTGAAAGGGTGAAACCTTGAAAGAGTGGAATTTTGAAAGAGTAGAACTTTGAAAGGGTGGAATTTTGCAAGGGTGGTATTTGAAAGAGTGGGACTTTGAAAAGTTGAAAATTTGGAAGAGTGGAACTTTGTAAGGATGGAATCTTCAAAGAGTGGACACTGTGCGTTTCAAACAGTGAATATCCTACATCCATCTCACCCCCTGGATCTCTCTAACAGAGGATCCTCTAAGAGATTAGCTATTAACATTCTATCAATGATACTTATCCGTGAAAAATTTGGGAATCTAAGAATCTAGTTTGGAAATTTGGGAACATAGGGGTTGCAGCAATCAGTGATTTGAAAATTTGAGGATTCGGAACGCACGAGTTTGAAAATGCAGAAATCGGGAAATGCAGGAACCTGTTCCCATTTTAGATGAAAAAGCACGAGCAGGAGCGCAAACTTGCTCACGCAACTGGAAGCTCGATTTTCTCATATTCCCGCAAATTTTCCCTATCTCTACCAGTACCGAGTACCGCAGAGAATTATAATTTTGGTTGAACGTGATGGATTTCAGATGCATTAGTTACCGTTTTTTTTCTTTCGTCCGGGAAGTTTGAAACTAGAATGATAGTTGAAGTGGAAAAGCCAGAGAGTTTTCACAGATAAAAAAAGCGGAAACTGCTCCTCGTCGTCGGATACTTTATTCCTGCGAAATGTTAGTTCTGCGAATTTTTTCGCAAAAAAAATATCAATGGTAAAAAAGGTTTTTACAACGTAACTCATTAACGTTCGTGTTTTATTCGTGAGAGGCATTCAATTCTTTAAAGGATTTGAATATTACAATTTTCGCGACAAAAAAAGTACACCGTAAAGACAAAATCGTCCTTTTAATTCGCAGCTTTTGGTACAATATCTGATGAATTTTTCAAGCGGTCGTCAGACGAGGGTGCTTTTATTAAATTCGAACAGCTCGGCCAAGAAGCTCTGACTTACTTCGTTAATTAAACACGACTGTGCTTTCGCGTTCTCCGTGGATATTACGTAAGATCTGGAATACGGTTCGTGAAGCAAAATGTTCTCCAGATTTCCCGAATCAAAATATTGAATCCTTTTATATATTATCATTAATTTATCACAACGAATCTTTCGCTCCCTTTTCCTTCTTTTCGTCTATGGCAAGACTATTTGTAGAAATAGATACAATCCGCGTGTTCCTTGCGAACAATCGTCTGTGTCGACCAATAGTCTACCATCCTCTGGCAATGGTACGGCTTCCGGTAGAATTATTGTCGGAGTTGTCGCTATTAACGGAAATACGAAACTGCGAAACCATAGAGGCCGAGAGCCGCGAAATCGTCGACGAAATCCGTGAAAACGGTTACACGCGACGGAAAACGACCGTCGACTTGCGAATTGCTCTCGGTTTTGTCGTCCCCCATTCTTTCACTGTTTTCCTCCATTTTTTATGGCTGTGTTTTTCATAACACTTTTAAGACCGCTAAACTGCCTCGATAATTGCGCGGCTGCTTTAACTTTCATGCGACCACCCCTTTATGCCTCCTATAAAAAGTCAAGTAGCTCGAATCCTTTAAGATATTATGTTTATGAATCCTTTGGGATTTCTCCGGATTATCTTTCCGACGATCTTCAAGGAAATTCTTTCATTTTCATTCCTCAAGAATTTTGACATCAATAGACAATTCTGTGATGAGGATTGATAAATATATTTGGGGATTAAAAATATTTAACTCATCGTCTGAAGTCACCTTCATCAGCTATTCAGTGATGAGAATTGATAAATATATTTGGAGATAAAAAATATTTAATTCATCGTCTGAAGTACACCTTCATCAGCAATTTTTGAGGATTGTTTGAATAAATAGCGTCGGAAGGTTTATGAAAATGAATATTAGACACAAGAATGTCTCGGGTTGAACATCACGGAATCATTGAACCAGTTTCTCGAGAACGATGGCAAATTGTAATATTCATAAGATTGCACGTTCCAAGGGGCTGCGCAGTAGAAACTGTTATCGCTCGCGGCTGTGAGCGTTAAATGACAACGACAGTGGGGACTTTCAGTCCAAGGCGTCCCATTAGGATAAAGTGTTTCGGGGCTTGGACTCGGGGGTCGAAAATAAAAGAAACCCGTGCAACAGCGCCTTGAAGTCGCTGGCAAATGCCTTCCTCTGAAATTTTCAGAGATCATGATAGCCTTTATGCGATAGACAACGTAATTGGTCAGAATCCAGACAGGTGAAGAAAACGATTCACTTATCGACGTTTCTACATTGCTACAGTCCTTCCGTTAAACGCAGTTTTCTCGAGGGACAACCGATCTGTTGGCCAACAACGATGTCACGTAGACCCATTCGCATTTGCGGTAATTGTCGAGGTAGTTTCAGGGTCACGGGGGTTGCTTCAATCTCGCAGGGTCGGTTTCCTCCAATTTCCTACACCCCTCCTATATTCCCATCTTGCCACTTTTCTCGAACCTTTGAAGGGATTCGGGAAAAAAGCTTGGGTCTCCGGAAGATACCCATCGATCGAACACCTGATTTATGTGCGGTGAACCCTTTATCTCCTGAACACTGTCTAAAAGTATTTCACTATTTACTAATCTTTCCTAATTGTTCACTGCCACACTTGTATTGTAACATCCACCTATTTATTGCAATACCTCCTATGTGTGGATGTCATATGACCCTTTATTTCTGAGTAGTGTCTTTGCATTACTGTATATTCGTGTCCGTGACAATTTGTTTCCGCGAGATAAGCCTGACCGAAAGGAATTTTGATGTCAGTATGGGATGACTTGCCACGAATACATCGGCAGGAAAAATGCGGAGAACGAGGGTAATAGGACCCTTGGGTATCTCAGATATCGTTTCTCGTGCGATAGGGTGAGCTCGAAATACTACGTTCTCTCTTGCAATCGTTATCTGGTACGAAAAACGAAATCAATGCTCGAACGAAAATTAGTGGGGATGAATACACGTTCGTCAGATACGATTGCTCGTTTCGAACGACGTGATGTTGTTTGCTCGAAACGATAATCGCGCTGCAGCGTGAGAAAGGCAGTTCTCTATTTTAATCTTTGAACGTCGTTAAAATTATGGCTCTTCTTCTTCTTCTCGCGTGACTGTCGTCCAGCGGATCACTCGACCCAATTTCTCCTTAGTTATTTAGATTTCTCTGAGCTGAAATCACGTATATTTGCCCCATGTCGCGTGATTATTGTTCAAACGGAGCCAGCCACTCGGTTGACCTGATTACACTTTCGTTTCATTGTTTCTGAATAGCTAATATCGATTAATGAAATTCGTTATTCAACTTCGACTTCATTCAGAAACCTCAATTTGCTCGTTGACATTTTATGAAGTCGCGATGTTGAAGTTTATGTCCTTATTTTTGGCGATTAATGCTGTCAAGTTGGTTAGCTGTATCTAATCCGCTTCCGTCTCAATTTACACGAAGAAGGTAAAAAGAATTGCCCGGGTCGCTGAGATGCTGGCCAAGCTCGTCGACCGCTAATTTGTGGTTTTTGGGGCGAACTCGACTCGCTACTTCTCTAATTGGAAGTTCCTTTTTCCTTGTTCGTAGACTAAGTCGCGTACCCTCGCTGTTAGAAATCTTCTCGTGTCCTATTGCGCCAGTTTTCATCTTGGTGAGAAGCACGAGGAGAGAAAGAAACGCGAGAAACGAGGCAGCTTCCCCGGTTGATTTAATCATTTTACAAGACTTGCCCAATGGACGAGAAGGGATTAAAATGGAATTCAAAGGGGTTATCGTGACGACGATACGGCTTCTCGTAACACTTTACGGTCGCGATAATCTGAAGAAATTAAACGTCAAATCGAGGACGAGCTCGTGTTTCTTCCTCTTTTTTATCGTTCGCAATTATTCTTTCCTCTTCACCCGTTAAGAACGAATTTCTCGCAGGTCACAAGTATCCTTCCGCAAATCGTAACAAGGAAAGTTCCAAGATAATTTAACGGGAACAATACGATTTTCTTTTTTAAAAGTCACATTGTTTTCTATATTCAAAAATTGTTTTCGCTATATGATCTCTTGATGTCCAACTTTAGTAACTAAATAGAAACACTAATTGCCTATTGGGTAATCAAAGATCGAACCGAGCATTGAAGTCCTTCAGAATCGTTGAATTACTAGTTCTCAACTAATTCAATAGGAATTGGAATCAGCTCTTCACCATTTCTACCCTCTGTCATCTCTCTTTGTTGAATGGCCGAGGGTGGCCCTTGCTGAGCGTTCAATTGCCGTAGCAACTTCGTAAAAGTTGCAGTTTATGATAAAGCCATGGTGGTAACTGTAGATGTATCAACTATGTGAAACTAGGGAAGTTCAAGTTTTATTTTGAGACTTCTCTTGACTAACTACTTATTTAAAGCTAACGCAGTAACTATGTGTAAGCACAAACTTTAAAACTTTAAAACTTATATGTTAACGTTCTACCTCAAATGTAGCTAAAAACTAACTTAACTTACAGTCAACCTTACGAGACTAACGCAATATTAATTCTAACTTAACTTACAGTTAACCTTACAAGATTAATGCAGTATTAATTCTAACTTAAAACTAACTTAACTTACAGTTAACCTTAAAAGACTAACGCAATATTAATTCTAACTTAAAACTAGCTTGACTTACAGTTAACCTTACAAGACTAACGCAGTATTTTAACTTAAAATTAACCTAACTGCTTACGATACTAATTCGATAAGTCAGCGACTACAAAACTTGTTCAAAAGGTTTGCTAGGAAACGTTCTCTAACCCACGAGGGGTCGACAAGAGTATACATCGCTCTTTCTCTTATGTATCCTTCCGCGAGTGATTTACTTTCGCGAAACGGATGCTTCGCAACGCCGCGTAGCGATTGCGCTGCGAATCACGTGCGCAGCGAGTCGTGCGTGCGCGTCGAACTGGTTGCCTCTGCAATGGCGTTGATTCATAACTAGCTGCATTTGAATATTCTTGACACAATGCTTATTAAACAAATGTTTTATATTCCTCTAAATTTAAACCAGAATTTCTGCATTACTAGAGTTACTATGACACGAAGATGAGATCTGCAGATCATACAGATGAGATCCTGAAATTTTTTTAAAGAAATGAAAAATAAATTATTTGTGAAGTTAAAGATTCGACCTTGAATGTCAGAAACCATTTCCGTCATCCAATTTTCGCCACGTGAAATGCATTTAATTTGATTGGTCGACCATTTCCAACGTCTCGACGAGAAATCTTTCTCTGTTTCTGTCTGTCAGCCTCAATTTCTCGCCTTCCATGATTATTTCGTCGGCTTGATCGAGCTACGGAGTAACGATTCTCGAGAGCAAGTGGGTGGCACCGTCTCCTAGAAACGGATATGAAGGAAACGGAATTCGAATAACATGTTTACACTCCCGTTCCTGTTCGACACTAATGGCCTCTCTTGGACCAAGTCACGCAGACGTTGGGAAATAAATCCCTCTGGAGTTTCGAGGCTGAAAGTGTCTCGGGTGTCCATTAAGCCTACGTCGAAACTTAAGCGTTGAAGAAAAAGCGAAAAAACATTTTCTTCGTTAATTGCTTCTGATGACGAAATGTTACAGATCTGGAAACCCGACATTTTAACGAACCGCATTTATCATTACTGTAATTACTATTATTATATACGCAATGTTAATTTGCTACAAAAATGTTTCTTGCATTCTGAAACACACCTCGTTCGACAATACCGAATTCGATACACCGATCACGGCTTGTGTCGTCAGCGAGGAAACCTATTTCCTACGTAAACGGGATCCCCTCGCGATCCCCTGAGAACGTGAATTCTTCCTGTTCCTCTTTATATTCTACAACACGATCAGAAAACAGAGTCGATATTCTACCTGTGCTTCGGGGTAAAGGCACCTAGTAAATTAACGCAGTGCTGGAGCATAGAACGTAGATTCATGAGACTCATGGATGGAATATTACAGAAAAATTCTATGCTGCCACTCTTCGAAGGTTCCATCCTTTCAAAGTTCCACTATTCCAAACTTTCAACTTTTCAAAGTCCCACTCTTTCAAAGTTCCACACTTGCAAACTTTTATCCTTCCGAAGTTCTACTCTTTCAAAGTCCTATCCTTCCAAAATTCCACCCTTTCAAAGTTCCACCTTTGCAAAATTCCACCCTTCCAAAGTTCTACTCTCTCAAAGTCCCACTCTTTCAAGGTTCCACCCTTTCAAAGTTCCACTTTTCCAAATTTTCAACTTTTGAAAGTCCCACCCTTGCAAAATTTCATCTTTCCAAAGTTCTACTCTTCCAAAGTTCCACCCTTGCAAAATTCCACCCTTCCAAAGTTCTACTCTTTCAACGTCCCACTCTTTCAAGGTTCCACTCTTCCAAATTTTCAACTTTTCAAAGTCCCACCCTTGCAAAATTTCATCCTTCCAAAGTTCTACTCTTCCAAAATCCCACCCTTCCAAAGTTCTACTCTCTCAAAGTCCCACTCTTTCAAGGTTCCACCCTTTCAAAGTTCCATTCTTCTAAATTTTCAACTTTTCAAAGTTCCACCCTTGCAAAATTTCATCCTTCCAAAGTTCTACTCTTCAAAAGTCCCACCCTTGCAAAATTCCACCCTTCCAAAGTTCTACTCTCTCAAAGTCCCACTCTTTCAAGATTCCACCCTTTCAGAGTTCCATTCTTCTAAATTTCTAATTTTTCAAAGTTTCACTCTTCCAAAGTCCACTCTTGCATAATTCTACCCTTCCAAAGTTCTACTCTTCCAAAGTCCCACCCTTGCAGAATTCCTCTCGTGTAATAGCACGCATCGTTGTATTAACACTAGAACTACCAACCAGTCAAACTGACTGCTTTCAGATATCTCATTTTATATTACAAAATTTTATTGTCGTGACTTTGTGGAAAGGTCTGTCATATTTTGTTGAGGTAAAAACTAGTTCTATATGTTACTTAATGCTTTAGTGTTTATTTATTTTCCTTTTAATTTTATTTTTCATTCGTCGACAAACGTGCATTTAATGTCGGGAGTTCTAGTGTTAATACTCCCTTCTGTTTCATGACAGTGTCGTTTAATCTTCTTCTGGAAGAGAAATGTTGAAGTTTCACTCTGAACAAGGATGTATAGAATAAAAAACGAGTGGCGTTCGATCGTAAAATAATCACCGCCCGAGGGGTACGATTATGCCTGTCGAAGATATCCTCGGTTCTTCCTGAAACTCTGGCGAACAAATGAGGAATAGAATAGGGTGGATGAGGGGTCGGAGAAGGAAGGGCGTTAGAATGTTGAGAAACGGCGAGGAGATACGAGACTCGGAGGGTTACCGTCTCCGATAGCGGAAGATAAGTCGTGTAAAAGGTGAAGGGATGAGAGGGTGGAACAGTGGGGCAGAAGAAGCCAGTGATAGCGACACCTCGAAGAGGGTGAGAGGCTCGAAGGGAGACAAAGATGGCTGCCAGAGCGGCGATGAGTGGATCACGGGGGTGAGACACGGGGGTTGAGACAAATTTACTTGGGGTAAAGGTGGCGAAGAGAAAAGGGAGATGGGCGTGGAATAGTTGCGAAAGAATTTCTTATTAGATTGGAAATTGAAATAAACTCTCGACAGAAGCTGGAACCTCGGCTACAATGACAATCGTCGTTTCTATTCGTTGATCGAATTGCAATGGGGTGAAGATCGATTCTTTTAATCGTGGAATGGCGCGAAGAATTCACCACGCGACCCGTTTATCTTTCAGTAATTGCGCACCGGCACATTTTTCACATTCTCCGTCATCTGTTGGCTCTCATTTATTTGTCGTTCATATTTCTCAAATTCTTCAATTTATACCCGTAAACAGGTACATTCATTTCACAAGGAAATTTTCTAAGGGTTAAAATATTAGGGCTTGTAGTACAAAAATTCTTTAATACAATGTCGGCGAATTTTCACGCCATCCGCCAGCACTGGTAAAGCGTTTTCCAATGAACACTTTTTACGACCACCAACAATATCGTTTACTTAAAACATACACACGTGATTTTATACGACGGAAGTCGATTGTTTGATCGATACTTATTCCCTGGTTTATGATCCGTTAATGTGCCGTATATTTTGCCGAGATTTATGGCTTCCAAAATGATGTATGACCGTTTATTGTCTTAGTCACCGTATAAATTTATTTCGGTACTATTTTTGTCGAAGGAAATCCATGACAAAATTTTTTTAATTAAAACTGTTAGAAAGTACACGTTCATAATTTAGAAAGCAATAATTTCTGTAAAATTTTAACAAGGTTTTTAATCGCGTTCTTATGAAACAAAACACATTGTGAGGAAGAAGGAGCGATTTGAAGATCGATCAAGCCGGCGAGCACCGTCGATAATACGAAATGAGGAACACTTTAGCTATCTAGCTCGGAACCGACGAGCAGAGAGGATGCGAGGGCGTATCGTCTATTAGGGGATGCTTTATCGCGTCGAGCTTTAAGGATCTCTGTGTCCCTTACACGGGGGATGAAAGACAGAGGGAAAGAACGTTATTTGTCACTTTTTCTTTCGGCGAAATTGGTAACCGCTTCCTGTGAAATCGCCCCTTTACGAAGAGAAGAGAAAAACGACCGAGGGTTGAAGGATGATTTCAGGGTGGATAGTGATTTGCTTAAATGAGCCGTGTCGAGGGAAGATGTTTCATCGGAGGGTTGAAGTGTCTATGATTTTCAACGAATTTATGAGCTCTGGAACAGACGGAGATTGCACGGAAAAAATCAGTGAATTTCAGTAATTTTTCCATTGCCAGTGCATTAGCAGTCGATTTGACGCTAATGGTTATTGATTGCAAATCAATTAACTCTATCGTTGCGTATACGTGTATCCGTCGAATATTGAAAATTAATCATAGCAATCGGTATCGAGCAACAGGGGAATCAAAGCGGGTGATAAATTAAATTTTTCCGACCAATTTGCCATTATTACACCCCATGAACCACGGTGAAAGGATTAATAAACCTTTGAACGTTAATGAGTCCTTCGTCTCTCCATTCAAATATTAAAATTTACATTTCAACAAAGGTTATAATACAGAACATTTTCTATAATTCATGGAAGCTGTTATGCTTTTCTGTTTAATCTCTGTACGTTTCAATGAAGCTTACGCGATTCGCGGAGCTCGAGAATTTTTCAAACAATTTTCAGCTGTTGCGAATTCTCGAGAATATGTAATTTCCAGTGTGTACTCGAAATCATTTCGCAAATGCCTTATACGTGTCGAGAAGGTATTGGAATAATCGCTGCGTCAACGATCGAGCTTGCACGTCGAGTACCAGCCGAAAAGGGATTAAGGGTTTGACCCGTTTTCGAAGATCAAGGTTTCCTCTATACGTGCAATTCGGAACGAAGTCAAAATACGCGAAACGCGCTTCGGAAATGCGTCTCGTCTTGGTACTACACGAATCCGTAATAATTTTCCATAGCACACGTGAACTAATTATTTCCTAAGAATGCGAGCTATGAGTTATATCCAAATAGCGTATTTCCCACGAGTGCGAATAGTGAATTTCAGCTGGAGGAGATTTCGCTTGATTTGTTGGATTTGAGGGCAATTATCTTGTTGCAAGATTCCTGAATACCACGTGTGCAGTAAATACTCGAGACGGTGCTTGAATTGAAACATTCCGACGATATTGTTTCAACAATGGTATTTAATTACGATGGTGATGAAAATCACAGTCGGTAAAAATTTGTAAATTGTCGCATTTAAGTTAATTGCCAATTAAGGAAAAATATTAGCGCTCGTCACGTGGCTTCCTTTAAAGGACAGACTTCTGTAATCTTGATCCGCAGTCACCTGGAGGATCGTTTAAATTTTATAATTAAACGACCATCGAAAATTTCTGCTTGCTACACGGTTCACTTGATCCAACCACAGCCCTGTAATCGCGATTCGCCCCAATTCACGCGAACCTCCCTTTCGAACGGGTCGATTTATATGCGGTCCAACACATGGCAAAACCAGTGCACGATTATTGGTACGAGAGTCGAATTCTTGGGTAGAAGAACGCGAGGGAATTCGCGTCGACGACGTATCGGCCACCATCGGGTGACGATTAATTGCAGCAGAATTCTAGCATCTCGGTAAAATTCGCGAATCGAAGCTTTCCTATTACACCCGGATTCGAGACGGGTCACTGGGACTGGCCTGAATGAATGGACACCGGGACTGACAGGCATTATTGGACGTCGAGAATTTCCGAGGAATGCGAATATTCCAAATTTCCAAGATTTCAGATTAAAATTGAGAAATGACAAGGTTAGAATTTAATTTATTTAATAAAAATCGGTGTCACGGTAAAAAGGGATGTAACACGAGCTCGGTGAAGATGCAAATTAGCTCTTCATGTGCGCGACGTATACACGTTGCATATCGCAATATGACAATGTCCGAGCTGTGCTGCAAACGACGCGTTACAAACTCGCTTTGCCACGATCTTCGCCCTGTATTCTTGCAGAGAGCCATGTTGCATCCTTCATAGGTGAATGGGTCGTAAAGGGAGGTCTAATAGAATCTACTCTATTTTCCAAGCTGAAGAAAAAGCGATGTGCAGTCTTGCATAAAAAATTATTGCTACAATATAAGGGTTTTGTATTCCATTGTAAAGATAATTAGAAAAATTCAATCGCACGTGAGTCACATATGTGCAAAATTTAATCACACACTTGTAACACATGTGTGTAAAATTCAATCGCACACTTGTAACACATATGTGCAAAATTCAATCACACAATTGTAATACATATGTGCAAAATTCAATCGCACACGAGTGACACATATGTGCAGAATTACAACGCACACTTGTAACACATGTGTGCAAAATTCAATCGCACACTTGTAACACATATGTGCAGAATTACAACGCACACTTGTAATACATATGTGCAAAATTCAATCGCACACGAGTGACACATATGTGCAGAATTACAACGCACACTTGTAACACATATGTGCAAAATTCAATCACACACTTGTAACACATATGTGTAAAATTCAATCGCACACTTGTAACACATGTGCGAGTATGATAAGGGTTGCTATGGCCTCCAGTGTAAAAATTGTAATAAACACTCGTAGTCGAAGGGACGTATCAAAGTGATAAAGGACAAACCGAATGCGAAATAAAGGAGATAAGGCTTGATTGTGCCGGCCAGGAAGGGCGAGAGGCAGGCGATTAGGGAGCCAGGGATGCTCAAATATTCCGTTTTAATCGTCCACGACGTTACGAGGGAATTCGGAATAGGTAGGAAATTGACCATACACCGCACAAGCATCTCTGGTGTTCCTGTTTTAAGCCACCGGCACGGCGGTTATACGCAAACGGAATCTCCATGTTCTTACGAGAGGGAAACGACGGGTCGGTTATAACCCGTGCCAGTGAAATCGTATTTCTAACGCGGTCGTTTCTTGTCACCGTTCAAGTGCGGCTTCCGTAACGACGTATATGGCCGACGGCTGGCTCTGCGGTCGAGATAAGCAGAAAGTATCGCTTGGTGAACTTAGAATTACGTGGGGTCTTTCGTGTCATTTCTGGGCGTTGATCTTCTTTGCCTACCTTTAATACGACTTTCGAATTTATTATATTTGCCGTGCATTTTTATATCTTGTCACCTTTATCGTGGACACTTACATATTATTAAGTTAGCTTGCATATTATTAAACTAGCTCTGCGTGTCACTGTATAGTAAATGCCTTCGAGCAGATTATAAAAACATTCAATTTATATTCACACAAAAAGTAACTTTATTCATATCTGTTTAAGTTAATTTTTTTTTTAAATTAAATTTCGATCGTTCATGATGAATGGCTGAACCAACATCAAGTTTTAATGACTAACCTTTTGTATTAACCTTTTGTAACCTTTTGTATTAACACTACACTTTTGTAATCTGTGCATATTGATATGGAGATCCAGATATCTGAAGAATGTGGATATTTCTCCGAATACTCAGAGAAAAGAATTGCATTCATGACGATGCAGTTGATACGAAAGTATATTAAACAGGTCGAGGTGTTGCCGACAGTGATGGAGTGGTCGTTGCCGTTAGAATTCGCGGAAGTTTCGCGCCAGCTTACATAACAAATTACCCAAGTAATAGTTTAATATCTTTTCTCGGTGCAAAGGAAACGTAGCGAACACGTTCCCGAGTTTTCCCAACCCCAAAGGAACAACTGCAAAGGGATTCGTTATGGCATCAGAAACTTCTGTACCTTTAATTAAACGGGTTTATATCACGTGAACGTGCTAACATATAATATACTTTGCCTTAATTTGACCGCAATTCTTTCGAGATACGTTTGGAAAAAAAAAATGGAAACGTTGGGAAAACTATTTCGAATTCACCCCTTTCTTTGTAGAGAACTAGTGTTTTCAAGAAATGATTAATAATAATAAGAAGAATTAATAAGAATGTATTGCGTTATTCATTTTAAAAATTTAAAATTTTTTTCACCTCTCTTCATGTAAAAATTTGAAGCACACCTGGTATTTTCAATTCAAAAATTCTCCTTCAGTCAGATAAAGCGTACTGCCTTTGACATTGAAGGCTGAATGAAAAATCCTGTAATTACTTTAAGCTGATTGAATTCTTTATGGTGGGTGAAACGCTGCGAAAGGAACGGGCGATAATGGATCGACGTAAAGCTGGAAAATCGTAGCGAACGAATGAATGAACATTTTCCGTTCTACCTCGTTTCTTTCACCGTGCTTAAATTACGGTGTTTTCCTCGCTCACGATTGGATAGTGTTCGTACGTGTTTATCCGTACAGAGGAAGCTTTGTCAGCGCTTTTGATTAATAGAGTAGACAATACTTAATTAAGCAGAAAATACTCCATAAACAAAAATGTTCACTACTGTTTTCATAAATCGTTGAATTTGGGGGATCATCGCAAAGTACGAGAACGTCAGAAAAACAAACTCTCTTTAAACAAACGCCATAAAAAATCAGCGTTTATCGTAAAAAACGAGGGAGGCAATAATCGCGCATAAAACGGAGTTAAAAATGAAATAATGTTTATAACGATGCATAAAGGCGAAGTAAAAAATGCAGTAAAGGAACGCAAACGAACGGAGGGGTTAATTAACAAATCGATGCCAGTCGTTTCGAGTAAACAGCAACGAGCTGCTCTTTTCAATTATTTCCGACAATGCGGGAGATACAGTTTTAATTCCCCGCTTGTTTGCAACAAAGCTTGGAGCCTGGCAGATTTCATTTTCAATGCGACTCCTGGAACAAAACATCCTTGTCATCAACCCTCTGTACATTTCTCGTTTATGCAATACTTTCTGTTACGCGCTACGTCGCGATTTTAATTTTGTCCCGGAAAACGCACGCGTATTTTCAAGCGCAGAATGCAATTTTAATTAACGCGATGAAATTGAGGACACCCAAACTGTTTGTAGTCAATGTTTTCGTTCGAGGAAATTATGTAAAGGTCCTTCCATTTCATTCATGACAATCAATTGAAAAAGATTTCTCTTGAAAATCCCTGTCAATGTGACAGGGATTACGAAGACTGAAGTCTGAGAATTTTCCTTAAATTTTATTTTAAGACTCATGACATTTACTGTGTGTTTTGTGGAACATGCGTCAATTCACGAGATGGCGCGGCAACTCAGAATAACAAAATGGAAGCCTCACATTTTCGAAGGAAGTGTATACCATTCAATTACCTTGTCGCTTATCGCAGCAGAATACAGATTCCTTTGATTCAAATATAATTGAGAGATAGAATTTCGAAGATGTTAAATTCGCTAACGATATCGTTTGGATTGGTCAGAGATAGGGGCAGAGTAATGAAGCGGTGGCCACGAAACGTCATTGCAGTTTCATTTTACCGCTGGTGTTTACACGGAGGAAGGGAAGGCACCGAAGTAGTCCAGCAGTAAAGTGATGAATCCACATTACACATCGGGACGTTCCATTATTTCCGGCACGACCGTCGGGACAAACGAATGGCTCTGGTGGTTCTGGTGTGTCCCAGTTAATCATGGTATTACCGTGACGGAGCACCGCTAATGCGATGCCAATTTGGCGTTAAGAATTAATGCGCCCACAGGCTGGCTTAGCGGCTGTTATAGGGAACTCGTCGTGTTCGCGTCAACGGGGATGAAGCCGTGACGAAGGGCTTTTGCGTTTCTCCACGTGGAAATAATTAAGATTACATTGTCAACCGTGGCTGGGAGACGAGGAAATGCATACAGTTAAGGGGGAATTAAAAAGTGTACTGTCGCGCGGTGATAAGCCTTAATGAATGCTCTGTCTCCGTTTTGAACCTTAATTAATCCTCAAATCTTAGCGGATTTGCGAACCCTCCGATATTGAAAGATTCTCGATATTTTTAAAATGAAGGTTGCTGTAATATTTTGTTAATTTACCAATGGATATTCAGATTTCCCCGGATTTATATTCCTGAAATCGGTAATCATCCGTGCGAATCGCGATGGACCGTTAATTTACGTTCGATCAGCTTTTATTGGAATCACGAGCAACTCAAGGGGACGTTCTCGAAAAGTTTGTCGGTCGAGCGAAGAGTAAAGCTCGACGCAGCGAACCGTGAAATTCGAGGCCCGAGACCGAACAGCTGCGAGTCTGAATCCAAACCGATTTCCTCCTCGTGATGAATTTTAAAGTTTTCGGTTTGAATAAATGTCAAAGTGGTGGCGAAATTTTGCGACCATCTTCGAGTTTCAGATAAGGGTTGTTTCAAGGTATGCACCCTTCTTACGACCTTTACACTCTTAGGGTAAAAGTTGGGGCAATTATGACATTAATACTTATACTAATAACAGTAGTATTAACACATTAAACTATAATTTTCTGGACAGTCATCTAATTATTATAATGTGAAGATAATGAAAGTTAAAATGTTACAGTGAAAATTAAAAGCAGGTTTACATTGTAACGTGCGTCACGGGTGCGTCATGATATTATAGGAGTTAATTAAAAGTTTTGACGTTTCATTGATTAAAGTAGTATCATTTAAGTTTCCGTAGGTTCCTGCAACGTTTTCCCAGTTTTTCATCTTGACCGCGTCTTAATTTACAGTCCGAAATACGAGCGAGCTTCGCACGAACGTGCTTTCGTTAAAATACTCGAGCTTTTTTGACGGCGGAACAAGCTACGTGTCCGTCTAATCTACTTCGCTGCAGCCGGCGAATTTTTGGACACGTTCTCCAGCTAACTGACACTCGAAAGATTTCAATTTTAAATTAACGACCGTGTGTCCACGAAAGTTTTCGTTTTAATATATGCGTAGTATTAACATGAAATACGTCGAAATAAAACTATAATTCTTAAAGATCGCTCCTTGGAATTAAGGTTTGCCAGCCGGTTCAAATGAATATTGGATGAGACGAGCAGACACTAACCCGGTTAAG
This sequence comes from Megachile rotundata, assembly GCF_050947335.1. NCBI lineage: Eukaryota > Metazoa > Arthropoda > Insecta > Hymenoptera > Megachilidae > Megachile > Megachile rotundata. The sequence goes on from NC_134996.1 coordinate 12,848,694, forward strand.
TGTTTCAAATGAAAATACGTCTTTCAACGACCCTCTTGAAATTTCTTCTAAGTAGAAATCGATAGCCATGCAATCCGTCGACCTTGTCACTTTCAACAGCGATTACTTAGCTGTTGGTTCTTAAATATTCCGAAAAAGGTGTTTGCATTATGGATGAATTTCATGAGCCCAAACTCCGTAATCGGCCATCTCTTGTTAAGAAACTAATCTCCCTCTCTCCCTGAAATATTTCATATTTCACTGCAATTATACCGGTTAATAACCCATAATTTGTTAAGTTTTAAACGAAGAATAAATTGCAAATTGCAGCAGCAATCCAAAACCGAAACATCAAAGAGTGTACTCCCTAAAACATTTGAATTCGGTAAATAGCAGGTTCGGAAGCAGTCGATTGATTTTCAATTTCAAAAGTCAAAGACTAAATTGGCCGAGCTAAAGCATCGACGAGGTTAAGTGGGATACTGATGAGTGCGTTTCCATCACCCTTTACGATCGGCTCTGTCCCTCTGTGGCGTGTTTCGAGTTTATGTAATGCAGGCGGCCGTTCGGTATTCCAGCCGTGTACGTGGATATAGTCAGAGCATAAATTAACTAGACACTGGCTGTTTGCGTACGTATGTAGGTGTGGATTGGTTACTCGTGTGCGAGAGAACGTTACATGGAAACTGTAGCATACGTTTGAAACAATTTCATAGAGCTCGGACGCGTGAGGCCAGCTAAATCGTTACTTTGCTCTCTTGACGTCAATTGTTGTCGCTCCGCCGACAAGATGATTCAATTTATATCTCCATTGAATATTTAACCGAATTATGATGATGTGACAGCTGCTTCATTTACACGTGTTTATTGGCCTTCTTTGATTCCTATACTAAATTTGTTCAGTTCATAACGTGTACTAAATCCACTCATCATTTATACGAACAAGTGTTATTAGCCTGTAGATAATAACATATGACGTATTCGAAGTGTTCCACTTAAAAAGCTACAAAGATCCTAGTGAATCTTTGTATCTGATTTGATCGGAGATAGGTAGTGATTATACTAATCGCAAAGATGTCTGTTGTACAAGTGGAATAGCCGTAATGTGGTAGTATGCTTTCGCAGGGAAGACAGAGGTGTCCCTTAGGTGCCTTGTATCATAACAGAAAGGGTCATCGGAACACAAAGGTGCATGCACGTGTGCAAACGTGTGCCAACCGCCACCTATTGTCATTCGTGTACCCGCAATAATTCTACGTGTCACTCCTTGTGTACATGTACGTTGCTTGACTAAACGTCGGTCATTCTACTCGCATGATCTACGCGGATCGTTGTATTTATTCGTGGCGATGCTCGTTAATTACCCGCTATAAATTCCTGTTCGCAGCACGAGTACGACTCCCGGGGCACAGAGAATTAGCTGATAAGTTCACTCACAGTTTCACGACCACGAAACTGCTGCAGAGCCATGTTCGCAAATTGCCATTGTTTTTCATCCTGGATGGAATGAATCTTCGTTCTGGGTCAATATAGGTTTGCTGAAGCTAAGATTCGTACTTTATCTTTTAAGTTCATGTATTTTCTGGCATCCTTTGCTCTCTATTTCTCATGGAGTTTGGATTTTGCGGTCGCTATTTTTCAGAGGACTTTTCTTAGACTCTATCTTTTCATATTTTGCGTAGAGTTTCATATTTTAGGGAATAGTACGGTAACAGATTTGCTCTCTAGTTTTCAGAGGTCTTAAGTCTTATCTGTCCCGAACAGACTTAGATTTTAGCTCTCGAACTCTGACGAAACTTAGATTCTTCCAACTCTCCCGAAACTTGGGTCATCTGTTTTCTTAGGAGATCTAGGCCTTAGAGTCCTTGAGAGTGTTTGGTATCTATCCTCCACAGAACCTTGCCACTATCTTTCTAACTCATTCTTTCGAATTCTAGAGAAGAGTGCTTCAAGTTTCATTGTAATCCTTAAGTGAAAATAAAGTTACCATTACCGACCATTCTTTATAGAGCATAAGTTTTACGATTTAAGAGATATGCGAGCCGATAATAAAAAAGAGTCCACACCGTCACATCCTCGTAAAGCACATCAGCATTACTCAGAGCTTGTTCTAGCAAATTACGAGCTCCATTCGTCGCTTTAACCATCGTTCAGCCTTTGCCTCCTCGAAAGAAATCCAGTTTGTTTCCTGCCTGATGGAAGCACGGGTGTAATAACGTCGCGTGATGCATCGGGAATCCTTGGAGGGATGATGAAGCACCCAGGGCACTAGGGGCGCATTAAGCGATAAAAAGGAGGTGAAAGTGAAATTGAAGTGGAAAAATGAAATTGAGTTCGGGAGATTCAAAATACACGAGAAAATTTATTGTCCACCCTTTGCTACTCGCACTTGGGGCAACAAATATTTTTTCATTGAATCTGTGATATAATGTTTAAAGTGCAAACAGTGAAGATTGACAACAGAAAAATAATAATTAAAAAAAAATTGAAGTAGGAAGTTTTAGAGTTGTCTTTCCCTAGTGACAAAAATATATTTAATGTATAGAAAGGAGTATTTCGGACTGATTCTTATTTTACATCACACATCGAGAAGTCGAGCGAAAATTCGTAGTTGCAGAGCAGTTACGAGTCTACCGTTTTCGATGTTCCTCCCCTAAAAACAATGAAGCGACACCGAACTAAAGCGAGACGTGTTAAGGTACTTCGCCAAATACGGGCGTGCGAACCAAATTCCCTTACACGAGTAGTTGAACCGTTCCTTTCCGAGCCAGACTCACGAACCAACCCCCTCTACGTACACATCCTCTTAACGGGGATGAAACTAATGCACGTGGGAACCTGGCCACATTACGACAGCAAGCGTGGAAGCGCGTACCACGGGTGAACAAATGGATCAGAACAGGGAGCGGGCTAAACCGTAACACCATCGTATTTTCTTTCATTTATCGATACATCGATTCTGTTCCGATTCGTCCTTCCATTTTCTCTCTTATCTCTAATTATACCGGGTATTAACCTCAATTTCTTGGGCACCGCTTGATGTTAAGACAACTGAAGAAAGCTTTGAGCTTATGTTCATGTTCGTCATGAGTGCGTCACGATATTGTGGAGTGCAGTGCTAAATCTATGATCACGAATTTAATTTTACAGTCAGTGTGACGTGTTGTCTTTAATCTCAAATACTTTTAATATCGAACACATGTAAATTGCCTTATTGTCAAGTTAATTTATTTCAGCCATGTGTTCTTTACAACCAGTGTCAATTCAAGCGTATATAAAGCAGCAGTAAAAGTTTGTAATCAATGCTACCGCAGAATATAGAACCGTAATTGTTACTCGGAAATTATTGACTGAGTCTAAACTATCGTACACGTAAATTATGAAGCGAAAAAATGTTAACGAAGCTCGCCGTTAAACTGATCAGCGTGGCTGTAATAAAATATTACAACCGCATAAAGAAGGATTTTCCCGATGAAAATTTCATAAGACTATAAAGTTAGCGTAACGAGACAGAGAATGGGTGCTGTATAGCGAGGACCTGAATACGTTAGCCAAGTATTTAGTTGGGAAGCAGCTGTCGATGGTTAGGAGGTTTTCGTCGAAAACTTAACAGCAAAGTTAGCCAGATCTAAACTCGAACTTGATACTGGGAGATACGGGCACACCCTCGTTTCACGGGGTTTTTATTTTTATGTAGCGAACTTCTGGCAGTCGGTTGCCAGCAAGTTAAATGCGACGCAAAAGAAGTTGGGAAAAAAGGAAAAATCTTTTAGAGAAGATAAAATACTACAATACAATTTGATATATTTTTGAGATAGGTTATAAGTTACCTTGTATTATAAAAAAGGATCTTAGAGAAACGTGCATCATGAAACAATTCGCAAATACAGAAATAAAATGGGAAAAAATGTCCAAGAGTTTTCATCCTCCGCTCGTTGTAGCGGAACGAGGCAACAAAAGGTGGACGTGATTCCATCACGCAAGAGGAATGGAAGAAGGAAAAAAGACATAGAAAAGAGGGAAAAAAGTGTTTCACGGTTCCTTTCTCCTTTCTTTTCGGGATTTCGCGTAGTTTTATCGCACCGATTTCGCGTACAGCGACGGAACGACGCGCAGGCATTACCAGACGTCACGCACGCGTGTGCACCGACATAAATCGTCACGTAGTATCACTTAGGCCACGCATACGTGCGCCCGTGAATTACTACGTGCTCTACTACCTACGCTTTATCCTGCCACATCTCCATCCGTTGCACATGCAGCCGATCTCTCTTCCTCGAAATAGCCCTTTCCCTGCACCCTTCTGCCCTTGTTCACGGGCATCCGCGATGTATTCTGCTCCGGCTGATGTATCGCGCCAAGTGACACGTAAATTCTAACAGCATTCTTCCAACGCCCAATAGCTTCCGCTCTTCATCCTTCCTTCCTGCTATTTTTTATCCTCCTCCCCCTTTTTTATCCGGTCACAAAATCTTTTGAGAAGTTTGCGACGACAAATTTTAATGAGAATCGCCTTAGATACATATGATATGTAGGTACATATGATACATGTCACCTTACGTTACAACTAATGTGTTCATGTTAATATTGGTCACAAAGACGATAATAAGGTAACGACGTGTTAAAAATTAATTTTCTAACGATTCCACTTTGAAAGTAAAGTAAATTCGATGAAGCGTATTGAGGAAAAGTTCAAAGGAACCGAAGAGCATGACGACCCCGAAGAACGGATTCTCCCATTTGGGAGCTCCTCCCGGGATTAAAGATTGCAAGTCAGCTACGAGTACTCCGGCAAAGACTATCGCAAGCGTATAAAGCGCTAAACACCAACTTCCTACCCTGTCGAAGTTTCCGAAAGCTTTGGGACTTTGCTCTTACTGAGATTAGTCGAGCCGTGACCGAAAAGCCACCACCGTCGAACTTAATTTATTATGAAATATCGGAGGTGACGTCGGTTCCTTTCCCACGATGCCGATCTACTAACCCGCTGGGATTTAGGCTTTTAATCAACTTCCGGATTAATATTTACTTGACAAATTGTTAATACTAAATAATTATCGAACACTTGCATCTTCCGTAGTTGTATAGCAAATTATTTGCATGGAAAAGAATTCAGTAAAATATCGACGGAAGTTCAGCAGGAGTTCGCTTAAATCTTCTCCGGGTTTCCAGATTTATTTGGCTGATTACCGAGGGAAAGTTTCACTTTGCATAAGGTAGCCCCCGAATCGGCCGGAAGGAACTTTTGCCAACTTTTCTCCTCGCACTTTGTAAGCTGAATCCATTAGATGGATCCGAGGAGAGACTGATATAGGCGCGAGTTAGGATACGTCTCCCTTTATCCTGGCCAGGAAAATATTCCTCGAAACGGAAGAGGCGATACCTCTTACGCGTACAAACTTTTCCACCTACAAACATTGTCGTCCAAACGGCCGACCATAAGAAACTTGTTGTCGCTTGGGCATGGCCAACTTTGCCGTCTGTTCGCATATGGTTTACAACTAACGGGATCGACAAACTTTCCCGACAGCCGCACGCGTGTATTGTTCCTCCAAAACGGATTTGCATTCCCTGCATGAGTCAGCCGCTGCTTAATTATAGATTTATGAAAGTGTAAGTTGCACCGAAACTTTCGCAAACCTGGATTAAGGCTGAAGTGTTTAAAATACCGTGTAGCCATTCGGTTGAATGTTAAGTTTGAATACATAGTGTAGGAATAGAGTATAACTATGCTTTTATTAAGAGAACACAACAATAAATTCACAATAAGAACACAATAATCTATTAAACGTAGTAAAATCGTAAAACGTAGAATCTTATAATTCGTATTTCGTTCAACTTTCGTTTCTAAACTGACATTACTTTTTCAAAACGCTAGCAACCTTCCGCACAACATTTCACATAGTTCTCTTCATTAATCATTATTCGCACTTGCAGTCATACAACTTCACAGTGGTTGTGAAACTATGCATGCATTCTACATCAAACCATACGTAAATATACTACACTTCCACAATAGTCTGATTATAGAGATCGGAGTGTTCAATAAAGAGTAAAAGGCAATTGTGTATCAGAGAGATCTCGAAAAGAAATCAATCGACGTGTCGCGAACAACCGGTAAACCGGTAATCGTTGTCGGAAGCGGAAAAAGAGCTTAAAACGCCGCCGTTATAGCGGAAGTCGGTGAAAACGGTGCAGTAAAGGTTCGTTAAATGCGAGTTCACCATCCTACAACATTGCTGGAGCTTTTACGAAGTGAGAGAAGCTCGACCGCCAAGAGAACGGAAGTCGATAATCGCTTAGTCATGAATCCAAAATTACGCGGGAATATCTCGCCATGGTACATTTAGAACACGATTCGTCAGATAATATCTACCCTCATTTTATGCGATGTTTTTTATCCTTTCGTGTTCTGAAAACATCCAGTTTTTCCAGTCAAACATTATATTTAAACATTGGACACTGTGTCATTTTTGCGGTGAATACGTTTGACTCCATTTTCTCTTCCCAGCGAAATGGATGTGAGAGTTCAACGAACGCGTACGAAGTGTTTGCACACAGATAGAATCGCGACTCGTTTGCCAACAATGGTGGCTCGGGAAGAAAGCGCAGGCCACAATATGTTATTAAAATTCACAAGATGAGAGGTTCGCTTAATTAAAAATCGTCGCGGAGGATCTCCTTACGCTTTCAGCGAAAGGAATTGTACGCTTGGCAATTGTTGAACGAGTAACGAGTTCTGTTTCGACGCGTCTCTTTCTCTTTCTGTAGTCTAGCGTCTCATCTAAATACGAGATTATTCAATTTTCGGAGAAAATACCTTCGCATGCTTTGAACAAAAATAAAGATGTTTGGACGTATTTAAAATTCACCGGGGTGTCATAATTCAAAGCGGACAATTTTTCGATCGGTAACTAGCGAAACGACGACACCGAATCGAAGCAAATTATGAGCGAACGCTTTATCGGCTTGATCGATCACGCCTGCGGCTTCGATATCGGGGGATGGTATCGAAGCCGGATTAACGATAACGGCTGACACGAGCCGAGCGATACAGCTTCCCTTCGACGACATCAATTTATAATCGGGACTTTTATTAAACATAGCACAGAAAAAATTTTACGATCGGTAAAATGTTTACGAAAGAGTGACAATATGAACGACCAGTCGTTCTTTTGATAAAACGGATAATTTTACATTTCAAAATGTACTGCAAATGTTGGAACTGGTAATTACCCTCGTGACGATAAAAACAAAATAGAAATTCACCCGAATTCGTTTCCGAAAGTATTCGAAAAGTCCATCGAACGAATAGGAACTGGAGTGGAATTTAATTCTACTTAAACTCTGCTCAACGTGTCTGTCGAGACTGCAGTACGGTCTGGAATTTGCTGGAAAATTTCTATCAAAGTGTAATTTAGGTTGAAGTAGCTAAGCTCGCCCTTGTCTTTTATTATGTTATTTGTGATAAGAGAAAACCGTCGAGTTTCCCGGAAAACGGTATACAAATGACCGTAATTGTAGTTCCTCTGCCGCGGGATCATTCGAAGTGGTAAATTGTTTTCCGGAAAACGTTCAGCTTTTTCAGACGCATTTACCGCAGTTTCCGTATAAACAACAATAGTAATTAATATTCCGCGGAAAAACAGAGTTCCGCGGTGCTTCTTTCGCCGCGATGTGGCTTCGATAATGTTTCAAAAGCAATATTGAACATTCGCGAAACTTCCACGTTGATTTTCACGACTCACCGCGTAGGCTGTTTAATCGCATAAATTAAACCCGTTCATCGTCGGGAAAACAAATTTGCCGAAACTTTGATTACGTTAAACAATATCGTGCGTGTTTGCCGGTGAAAAACTAATTTAAACTTCGACCGACTACATTTGCCCAGACCGTCCGTGCCGTTTACTTTGAATCCCATTAAACAAATTCGCTCGCTAACGAGGTGACGCGAACGGTATCCAGGTTCGAATGCTGAAAGCAATCTCGTGTAATCGAAGAAAATGACAAAAACCAATCGTTACTATTCCCTCCATCTTGCCATCCTTACTCGTTAACAGTCTACTGAAACTATTTCTTATGTATTTTATAAAATTTGTTAATTCTTAACAATCTTAAATAATTTCATCTTAAAAGTGATACAATGTTCATGTTGCTGAGAAGACGTCAACCCCCAAAAGTTTCAGATGCTGAAAGCAGTTTCGTGTAATCAAAGAAAATGAAAAAACCAATGATTATTATTTACTTTATCTTGCAATTCTTACTTCTTAAGAGTCTACTAAAAATATTCACTCTCTTACTTCATAAACTTGCGTGTATTTCATAAATTTTTACTTTGTTAATTCTTAACAATATCAAATAATGTCATCTTAAAAGTGACACAATGTTCACATTGCTGAGAAGACGTCAGCCCCTAAAAGTTTTGAGTGCTGAAAGCAATCTTGTGTAATTGAAGAAAATGAAAAAAACCAATGATTATTATTTACTTCATCTTGCAATTCTTACTTCTTAAGAGTCTACTAAAACTATACTCTTTTACTTCATAAACTTGCGTGTATTTCATGAATTTTTACTTTGGTAATTCTTAACAATATCAAACAATGTCATCTCAAAAGTGACACAATGTGTAGATTGCTGAGGAGACAAAGATGTGAACCCCTAAAAGTTTGAGCTTGAGTAATCTGAATATTCGTTAACAATTGCAGAGTACGTGAGAGACGTTTATGGAATATCGCCAAAACGTCGAATAATACACTGGAGAATGAAATTATTCGAATATCACTCGAGGGAAGCCGTAGGAGCCAGGGTTGAAAGGGAGGCAACATGGAATATGTATCGAGCGTTTCCAACGTATTTCACGAAAGGAATAGCAAAACGAACGGTACAGCCACGTGTAAACCTCTCATTGGTATTTGGCCGCAAAGCGGTTCCAGTCGCTTAAAGTAGATCAAAAATTCTCCCGTTGCGGTCGTAAATATCGGGAAAAATAATTCACTAACATCGAGCCAACTGATCGACGGGTTTTTCACCTGAATACCGACGCGAATAAATCACCGTTTTCGCGTTTCGCTCGGCGCGTATATTCGTATAACATAATACCAACGGAAATACGAGAGGGAAAGAGTATTTTCAAAGAACCTGGTTCGCGATTGATCAACGGCCCGTGTTTAAACGAGGTGAACACCTTTTCACTTATCCGTATTTTCATCCACCACTCTATCTAGTCACATAAAAACTCAGAGAACACTAGATTTTACATTTCTGTTGCCGCGGATAGATAAAAATAATTTGAATGAAAGATAAAACGAAGAGGTGTCTTTCTGCGATAGTTTGTCAGACAATGTTCCGCATTTCAGAAGCACATGCATCTAACCGAGTCCGCGTATAGAAACCGCAGTTACCGGTTTCTCAACAGGGGTGTCGTAGTGCACGCGATCGCGTAATGGTGGGTGTCGTGTGCCGCAGCTGCGAAACAGAGGCTATGGGGAAGAGGAGGAGCAGATTCGGTTGTTTGCAAACTACACGCCAACGCGTTCGCCGCATCTGTACAATCTGCATCGTCCTCCTCGTAGCCCCGCTTCGTACTTGAAAACCCTCAACCTGCCGGATCGTGCCAGTCTGCCGAAAAACAACCGGAAAATGGGTTGAATAGCAAAGGGAAATGGAGGAACGTATTTTCGAGATAGGGGATTTTCTGGTTGGGGGATCCGTCTTACTCGGGAATGGAGATGAAATAAATGATTCCATTGGGACAGCAGAGGATTAATGATAAGTCCCTTAATGATAAGGGAGGACTCGAGAAATTTTATGATCGATTTGATGGTGGAATTGATGGTCTTAGCGATGAAGGGACGGTTGATTATTTAGGGGGAAATTGCCGGAAAAGAATTAACACGTTCGAACGCGTGAAACTACGAAACATCGCCATATTTCATCTTGGAACTCCCACAGCAAACTCCAAGAAGATTTCCGGTTATTTAAATGCAGTTTCATTCGAAACTTAGAAATGAATTTACATTTACTATCTTGGCGAAGACTTGACCGTGTTTCCTTCATATTTAAATGCGGCGAATATTTGACCCGAAGGGAATTCGAGCGTCAATTATTTCTCGGAAGTTTCTCATTTTCCCGGGCGAAAATTGTCGAAGAAAACAACGGCCACGGTGTTCGATTGCGGATGAAATTATCTCTCCTTAGACGGGACCAATGCAAACGTAATAAAGTCGCGAGTCCTGAGGAAGTTCGGCCCGTGGATGCTTAAGGGAGTTTGCTTACGTGCGGCGAGTGTAGAGGATGGAAAACGGTTGGGATGTGTACTACAAGTAAATTATGGCGGTCGACTGTTGTTTTAGTCCTGCGGTTGATCCTGCTTCTGTGTACAGGCGAACGGGGAACTGGCAGCCTCTTAATCGATGTTGAAACGTGTTTGAGCGTCGAAGATAAGCGATGGTCACGTAAAATGTAATCTTCTATGATTTAACATTCCCGGACGTTGATTAAGCAATTAAATTCATACATTACGCTAATGTACATCTGTAGATTTTAGTAGCGTACATGTTTAGCTTTTAATAAACGAAACCCCAGAAAAAAGGTAATTGTCAATAACAGAAAAGCCTCAACAAAAGCTGCAGTTGAGCGGAAAGCAAAGGCCATTCACCGCGTTACCGTGGTTTCGCCCCGACGTCCCTTCGCAAGTCCTTAAATTAATTACACGACGGCCGTGTACGAAAACAAAGTTATCCGAGGACACGGAGAAGCCACGTTTTCGACGAGGGATTGTCGTTCCTTGGCGGAGGCTGGTAACGAACCTCGATGGCCCGGAGGCGTTCATTCGTCCAAGATAAGAAAGACAAAGGAAAAGAAAAAAAAATTAATCACGGGCCTTGGCCAGGCTCCTGGCTTCTCTTCCGGTCCATTTTCACGGCCCATTTTTCTCCCATCGTGCCAGCGAGGATCGAGAAACGAACCGGGAATGCGGGCTATCGTTTTCACCGTGATTTTTCACCACCTTCTGAGAAATGGAAACCGTGGGCGTGTTACTCCCCGTGTCTGTTCCGCTTTTATCCGTGTTCCTGTCTCAACCATCGATACCAAACGCCGGTGAATCGCTCCTGAACTGTCGGTGATCTGTTTCGAGACTCGTTGTCGATCGAACGTGTTCTCCTCGAGCGCGTGGAATTTACGAAATACAAAAACTAGCGGTATTTTAATGCAACAAGCAGGAATTTTATCTCCTTTCTTACCGGTGATCCTCCCGTGACCTCGTTTCGCTGCATTTTTATTGTGCAGCAGTAAACTTGTGAAGCGTGGTCTATTTTAGAGGTATAAGAGCATTTCCATGGTACATTTGTAAGATACGCATAGTAACTCGATACGTTGGTCTCACATGCGTGGTAATTCGATACGTTGGATTACTACGTGTTGTAATTCGATACGTTAATGTGCTACGCGATGGATTATCACGTCTTGTAATTCGATACGTTGGTCCTCCACGCATAGTAACTCGATACGTTGGTCTTTCACGCGTGGCAACTCGATACGTTGATCTTCCACGCGTGGCAACTCGATACGTTGGTCCCTCACGCATAGTAACTCGATACGTTGGTCTTCCACGCGTGGCAACTCGATACTTTAGATTACTACGTGTTGTAATTCGATACGGTGGTCCTCCACGCATAGTAACTCGATACGTTGGTCTTCCACGCGTGGCAACTCGATACCTTGGACAGCCATGTGTTGTAATTCGATACGTTAGTGTGCTACGCGATGGATTATCACGTCTTGTAACTCGATACGTTGGTTTTCCACGCGTGGCAACTCGATACGTTGGTCCTCCACGCATAGTAACCCGATACGTTGGTCTTCCGCGCGTAGTAACTCGATACGTTGCCTTTAGCAAAATGTCAATAGTAGATTTCCCTGAAATTTTGGACCACGAATATTTCAAAAGTACAAGAGTCAAAAGAGGTTTCGATGATTTCATGCAGAACTCCCTAATGAACCCCAGTTGAAAGAAATGCATACGATTTTTCATGACAGGAGCACTTATTAATAACCAGCAATTAACGAGGCAGATTTCATAGGCAAATTAATATAGTCGAATCGACCCAGTTTGATAGAAGGGCTACTAAACTCATTAACATCTGGTATTTATTCTTCCTGGTCGGCAGCCAAAGTGACCTACTTCAAAGATAAACAGGAAAACTGCAGCAAGCATTTAATGCATCAGCGGCAGTATTTATTTTGTTCAATCAATATTCCAGCTAGTAGTGAACGTAACCTGATTCCAAGGTAAACAAGAAATACGTTATATAATTGTAGCGTTCCGACACTATATGGTTAATTATTCATTATTAGAACTTAAGCTGGAATGATTTAGGGACGATTACGATTAAAATTGGGTTTTGACACACCTGGGTTTCTGAAAATATCAAGTGACCATTTCAAAATGAATCCTCGCTGAATAATGCTTCATAGAAATTGAGAGTAAATCTTTCACATCTTCGCGAGTTTAAGCTAGAGCCTTTCACGTTTCGAAATGATTCATTTGATACATCAGCGCTTTCATATTTAATGTTAATTATACGTTTCCACTAAATATGAATACTGCTCTCCATAAATTCCAGAACAGCACAAAAACAAATGAAAGTCGTCGACCCGAAAGAGCCCCTATTCACCGGAGCATCTTCACGTGCTTGTGTATGCACAGAATGAACCACTCAATTCCAAAGAACGAATTAAACGAATATTTCCGGTCACTTACAAGTGGTAAAAAAATGCAACCAACTGTCTCGATTACACCGAGCGGAACATCCTTTTCTTCAATCTTTTTATTTCAATTAACACGCTAAATTTTTACGTGTACGCCGTGTCCGTTTCATCCCGCGTAGCGCATCAAGAGCATCGCCGCCACGAAGCACTCCTAATTAGCTTAATTAGCGCTTTCACATCGCCTTCAAATGCTAATGGAAATTATGCCGGCGTTCGTCGTAACGTTACGCGGCAAAAAACGCGCGTTCAGCAAAGAGAAAAAGAAGGCGGAGGTGGAGGAAGGGAGAGAAAGAAGTGGGGAAGAAGCGGCGCGGAAAAAGGCCGCAAATTCTTTTTCAGGTCAAAGGATTTCTTTTCACGTCATCTGCCGCGAGAGCTCAACAGCCGACTGAAAATAAAAATGACCTCGCGGAAAAGTCCTCCTCGGTTTTTCTTCGTGGCCGACCCCGGCTTTTCTGCCCTGCCCACTTCATTTTCTTTTCGCGGCCACACGCGTGCCTCTTGATTCCGGTTAATTCGACCCGTCCGCGATTCACGCGCGAATTACGTACTCGCCAACGACGAAAATTATTTCCCTTTTCAGACGGCTCGCAAAAGCACCCGACTTAATTAGCCCTCCGACGAAACAGGAACAAACGCGGAGCATGCATGCTTAAGCCACCAGAATCGGCCAGCAGTTTGCATGAATGGAGAATGTGATTTCACGCTGGTCACTCACCGATCTCCAGGTACTTCTGATGCACCGGGTCGTATTGATCCCATGTCACACTACGGAAACGGCTTTTCTCCCGGCTGGCAGGCAGCAGCGTGTCGTTTCGACCGTGGTGATCGATCACGTTCGGGTTCCTGGAAGGAAAACGTAAATCCTTGTTTAGATATCGATCGGGAAGAGGAGATCGAGTTTTGAACGATACTGATAGAGATATAGGGCTTCCTAGATATATCGCTGATAGCGCTTTGGTTCCTCAAATTCTCCTACTTTGACTCTTTACTCATCATTTTCGCTTTCATAAATTTTATAGTACTTTTTTAACCAATACATAACAGTTACATAAAAAAATTGTTCGAAGAAAGCATGCTATGTTGACCAGGAGATTGGTCTTAAGTAGTATGAGTCAGCTTGGTCAGACATCGACATGAAGATTCATACTTCATTACCAATAAAAATAGGTTCTACAATAAATAATAACCTATGTATAATGCATACAAATATTACATAGAAAAATTGTAAAAAGATAACAATGTTATGCGGTGACTAGGAGATTGGTCTTTAGTAGTATGAGTCAGCGCTTGGTCAGACATCGACACAAAATTTCAGACCTCATTAATAATAATAATAATAGGTACTTATAATAAATAATAACTAACGTATAATGCATATAAATATTATATAAAAAAATTGCTAAAAGGTAACAAGTGTTATATGTCGACTAGGAGATTGGTCTTAAGTAGTATGAGTCAGCGCTTGGTCAGACATCATGCTATTTTAGCATCAATCAAACTTCCGACTCCGATAACAATAAAAGCTAGTCCTACAGTCAATATACATCTTATTTAACTTTAAATTTTCAAGCTTTCATTTCGAGATATCTATGCTTCCAAAAATATAGGAACAGTATAATTATTTTTATCAACCTTGCATTAATGTTGCATTCCTTCAAGAAGGGAAATAAAGCATTCAGCAGCGGACGCCATTAATTCCTTCCACCAAGAAATAGTTTCCAGAAGAAAAGTACGCACCGAAGGAGCGAATTAACGCAACAAGTAGCGAATCGGAAAGGAATTAAGCGATGAACAACGAAGCGAGCTTTGTTCGAGCGTTTCCAGTCGAGCCACGAAGCAGCTGAAAGAAGACGGGCACAGAATCCCGAATGAAGGGGGTCGAATTCGAGACACGGTCTCGCCATAATTCACTATCGAGAACTTTGGTTGTCCGCGGCTCGTGCATACAGGCCGATGTTCTATGGCGACCGTCCGCTACGACATCTACCCCGTCTCTCTCTCGATTACATTGTCCTGCTCTCCAGGAAGTAATACACAGCCGAGACAGTGTTTACGGTGCTCGTACACGTTCCCTTGTGTCCTTTGAACAACGAGAAACCTCCTTTATCGTCCGACTGCTTTGTCGAAACGTGGTCGGATTTTTATGGTGACCGAATTTCAGGCTTTGCTGCTTGAAATCTATGTACCGTGGTTTCTAGTATTCTAAAGTTGGATTAAAATTTCCAACTACGGAGTTATTTTGTAACGATTCGAAAATTGAAACCTAACCTAAATTAAAATTACCTAATAATGAAGTTCTAACCCGATTAACAAACATGTACGACGAAGTTACAGCTGCGTGGCAGTTTAATTAAACCCCACAACAAAGTTCTCGTTCACGATTCAACTAATATATGCTGAATAAGTTTCGTTTATGGAGAAATCGTCAAAGGAGCACCGTGCGTTTCTCAAATTCTTTCGCCAGCAGGTGGTAACGGATCCCCGTGTCAACCGTGAAAAACAGAGACGCTCTTTTTACGAGCGAGAAAATACGCTCGATTTGCGAGGGAAAACTCGATTTCACGCCGAAAGAGGATATTAGAAGACCGACAGAGGGAAAAGTTTCGTACGCGCGGCGGAATCCGCGAAACGGCTTGTAAATGCTTTCGAACGACACGACGTGCGCGAAACGAAATGGATTTTGAGGTTTCCCCCGACGAAAGTAGGTTTACAGTCGAAAAATACGCCAACTCCGAAGCTTCTACTCGCGTGAGTAGGCAAAAGTTCTGCTCAGAGTGATAAGAAACCTTTAAGTCGGTCGCGACCGGACTTCCATGTTTTCAACTTCCATTTTCGGTATAAACGTGAAATATGCCAAATGTCATTGTGAAAAGACCAAAATTGCTTTTTAACTTTCCAATGGGGGCTATGGTGCACGAATGCGGGCTCCGTATGGACTTTTCCTATGTCCGGAAGTTCATGAATTGTGTTAGAAACTCACTTTTCTTGCTATATCAAGATTAGGTTAATGTATTTCTATAAATTTAGCAACAGATAGAATTCATAATGATGCAATATAATTACAACACGAGTAACGATCATAAAGAGCGCGAGAAATTAGGGCGCGTGGAATTAGAACACGAGGATGTATCAATGGTAAAATATCGAAGCAGAAACTGCTGGTATTTGTTGTTTAAAAAGGTTTTGTTTCCCAGAGGTACATAACCATAGAAGAATATAAGCCCGACACTGCTTGTCCCTTATTTTCAATTCCAGCACGACACGCGCCTCTTTAACCACTTGATCCACTAAATCTGAAATTCGTGACTATACATTGGCCCACTGGGAATTCCGTTCAAGACACTTCAGTCTGAAAACGGGTCAGGGACTTGGTGCTTTAAACGTGAGAAGCACAATTGGGGCGTCCGAGGATTACCATTTACCTCTTTAATTACAGAATTAAAGTGGATGGGATATTCTTCCCCCGGTGAAATCTGCGTCAACCTGCACGAGAAAATAATCCCTCGTTCTCTATCATTCGACCAACACGTCATTTTTTACTCCTGTAATCAAACCAGCGATCGTTGGTGTAATCGTGTCAAGAGGTATCGCGTTAAGACGATAATTTTGCGAATTTCGGATAAAATGTGCATAAAGTTCTCCGGAAAAATTTATGTGGCGATAATCGGACCGAACTCTTATCTGTTTGCAAACTGTCGATTATTCCTACGGCATTTATTCGAAACCGCGAGATCACCACGAGGCCAATTTTCACGATTATTTGTCGCCGTCGGTCGAACGAGAAAATATTTTCCCGGTCAGAGGCTCGATTCGTCAAACTGTTTGAAAATCAAGCATCGCGAAATTTAACATTTATCCCCTGTCCGACTATAAATCTCGCGAATCGTGAATAATACGTAGCTCTGATACCATTATCGCTACGAATATTGGGATCGATGGGTATTTCTTCCTCTCTCTTTTTTTTCAAACGAATACCATAGCGGTTGCTCGATTTGACGCTTCGATTAAATATTCCCTCTACCAAAAAGCACGAACATTTTCATACAGAAATCAATTTTTTTTTCCATTTGTGACAGGAAGTTATTGATCGTTTTCAAAACGTACGACGAGAGAATTTTTTATTCATCCGAGCTGTTGAAACAATACATAAATATTTTGTATTATATGGAACAAAGCTCACGATGGAGATCTTTATACAAACGCAAAGATTACAGAGTGATTGTGCTTTTATTGCAACGTCTCTCTTGCCCTTGCAAGGAAAATGAAATGTCCTGGGAGCAGTGATTGCTGACCGGAAACAACCAAGACCCGTTGGCTGAGAGAAATTACGGGAGGGAGATAACTGGACAGATTATTGGATGATGAGTTTGCTGTTCGTTCGCTCGGTGCGAAGTACCGAAGAGCCAAAAATTGTGAGTTATGAACGATTTTTTCGTTGCTCTTTGGGTGTTGGAGTTTCACGCTGTAATTCGAGGCGCTAGATTGCCACGTGTTGTAACTTGACACTTTGGATTGCCACGTGCTGTCATTTGACGCGTTGTAATTCGATACATTGAATTGCCACGTGTGGTAATTTGATACGTGCATCTTCCACGCGTAGTAATTCGATACGTTGCTCTTCCACGCGTGGTAACTCGATACGTTGCTCTTCCACGCGTGGTAACTCGATACATTGGATTGCCACGTGTTGTAATTCGATACGTTGGTATGCTACGCGGTGGATTGCAACGTTTTGTAATTCAATACGTTGGTCTTCCACGCGTGGTAACTCGATACGTTGCTCTTCCACGCGTGGTAACTCGATACGTTGCCCTTCCACGCGTGGTAACTCGATACGTTGCTCTTCCACGCGTGGTAACTCGATACGTTGCTCTTCCACGCGTGGTAATTCGATACATTGGATTGCCACGTGTTGTAATTCGATACGTTGGTCTTCCACGCCTAGTAACTCGATACGTTCCTCTTCCATGCGTGGTAACTCGATACGTTGCTCTTCCACGCGTGGTAACTCGATACGTTGCTCTTCCACGCGTGGTAATTCGATACATTGGATTGCCACGTGTTGTAATTCGATACGTTGGTCTTCCACGCCTAGTAACTCGATACGTTCCTCTTCCATGCGTGATAACTCGATACATTGGATTGCCACGTGTTGTAATTCGATACGTTGGATTACCACGTTTTGTAATTCGATACGTTGGTCCTCCTCGCATGGTAATTTGATACGTTAGTCTTCCACGCGTAGTAACTCGATACATTGAATTTCCACGTGTTGTAATTCGACACGTAGGTTTCCTACGCGTTGTAACTCTACTCATCGAATTGCTATCTATAGTAATTCTACGCACTGTATTCACACTATAATTCCATACATCGAACACATCAAATTCATCCATCCCAAATAATTATACAATACTTCTACATCTTGATATTTGTATATCAGAATCGCTCGACACTATAGAAAACAATTAAGGAACAGGCTTGGATTTTAGTGGAGCTGAATATTAAAGTTTGCTCATTAAGCCGTTGATGCATTGCCTTGTCTATCCTCCACCCCCTCAAAGAACAGCGGCAGCCCTTCTCCCGATGAAAAATGTTTCAAACCCGGCTGGTTTGCATTTTCGGAACAAATTTTCTGGCGTTGTCGCGTTGCGGAATTTAATTAAGCGGATATATTGATTGGACGCCCGTCGATTGTAACAAGGGCGGGAAATGTATCGTACGGTAAAAATTCATTTAATAAATGTTTCGGTATATAGATTTTCACGGTGAAAAATGGTAGAAAGTGTTGTTTGCATTGATCAGTTTTTGTAAAATAAATATAAATACGGCGGGGATAGCGATTTAACGATGGGAATATGGAACAGGATTTATGGTAATAATTATAGCAAGTTTCGTACAGTTACTTGGTGATGAAGTTTGTCGGAGATGGGAACACAGGTTTTAGGAGAATAATTATAGCTTCCTAAAGCTTGCTATAATGAATCGTTGCAAACGATACTAAAAGGAATACGTAACTTAGGAGAATTAAGTTCTACAGAAAATAATTGGTCATAAAAATGATTCGGACGAAGATGGACTGTTAGGTAGCTAGATTTCCAAGTTAGAGTGTATGGTTCATACATGAGAGGTTACATCTTTTTATTAACAGCGCAATATGAAAGCTACCAACAATTTTTATTAATCCAAACTTTATCAAACATCAAGTTCCCAAACTTCAAGTCAATTAAACTTCTGCAAGACTCGAATTTCTTATCACCAAAGTGAACACGAGTAAAATCGATCTCAGATTGTCCCGTTCCTGTCTCGTCTCGAATTTTCCCCGCGATCCGAGGTGTCGAACAAGGAAACCAGACATCGACACCAAGTGCCGTCGGCTTACGAGAAACAAATTGACAGCCGTGAACCCACTAGCTTACAATCAACGCGACGACAGTCTGCGAGAACGAACCGAGGCGTCTGGAATCGTTTGCCAACTTTCCTACGGGTGCCTATTCTCTTTCCGCCGGGCCAACCTTGAAGCCATCAGTGAGCATCATCGGTGCTCGATATCGAACCTCTTGGCCCCGCGCCAAATCTGCGGACTTACTAGATTTTATTTCGACACTGAATTTTTTAGATTCGACTTTTGGTTCAAAGGCCCGTAATCGGCGATAACCTCAGAGTTATTAAAGGAACCGTCGTTACATCAGAATTAGGACTCGGTTAAGCTGGACGTTTGCTTAACACGAAATTTGGCGATGTACCAAAGCAAACTTTCGTTGGTTTACTATTTTTCTTGGCGATTATGTCACAGCTGCTGTGAACTTGGTGACGATATATTAACTTTTAAAATTTGGAAAGAGGTTTCCTCAGTGGTGGAAAATCTTTGCTATTTCTTGGTGAGACTCGAATTCTGGTTACACCGTACAGAGCATCGATCGCGGTTAATCCGACGAAGTATCTCGTTACGGTCTAACACGATATTGACGTCCAGATTTAGCCCCGGTGCCGAGGCTGAACACCTGTTATCGGCCAGCTCTTTTCATTGGGGCGATCACTCGATTATAGTTAGGCTCTTTAGGTTGGAGGATTCGAGGTCCACGGTGATCGAGAATTCCCGTGGAAATCCGTGTTTAAAAGCGACTCGAAGATGGGGGATTCGCCGCTCGATTATCCCGGGCGTGGAACAAGGGCCGATTAATCGAATTCCAGTCACATTTCGCCCAGGCGAACACCAATTTCACGCTGTGTCAGCGATCGATCAGCTGTGAGTGCTGACTCTTCTATGAACCTTTTAATTGTCTTCGAATTATCTCCCTATCTTCCCCTGTTCTCACCTGGATTGCCTTCTTCGTTACTTTATCATCAAGTTAATTCCTTGCGAATTAATTTTATAAATATCTCGACAACTTTGGAACCCGTTGCAAATAAAAATTTCACGTCCATCAAAAACACGAAAGATCTTACGTTTTGGAAATCCGGATCCTTTCATAGCTTTTTCCTGGGTCACGGTGTTTCAAACGAAAGCCCGCACAAAAGCCTGGCCAGAGAATTAACGAGTCCGCGGACAAAGGAAACAGGAAACTCGGATATCGACAAGTTGACCAGCGAAACGTCTTTCAGGACCAAAGTTCTGTGAATCGAGCCCAGAAAGTACGTGTCGCGATCGAGGCTTAC
Source organism: Megachile rotundata (assembly GCF_050947335.1). Classification (NCBI taxonomy): domain Eukaryota; kingdom Metazoa; phylum Arthropoda; class Insecta; order Hymenoptera; family Megachilidae; genus Megachile; species Megachile rotundata. Next base: position 12,869,106 of record NC_134996.1, read on the forward strand.
AACGTGTAATTTCAAGATGTGCGAGTGACACGGATTAGGAAAAAAGGAGGGTCGGATGATGACAAGGGGGGCGGTGGGCAAGTATCCCGAAACCGTGTTCGTCGCATCGTAAAAGCGGGCGTTAAGCCCGAATATGAAGCTTTTTCGCCGGTATCAGCAGGAAATTCTGCACTGCGGCGGCCAAGAATGTGCTAACGACTTGGAGGGAAAGAGAGAAGGTGAAATTGAAGGGACGGCAAACCGGCATGGCGTGTTATAAACGATGATATAGTGCCGGTTGTAATTACGACTGGCATACCTTTTCACCATTTCACGTGGACCTTCGGCGATAATCTCCGACCAACAAATTCGGTTCGTTTGCGGAATGGCTTACCGAATATTTAACGACCTCATACGGTTTCTGTATCAAGTTGATACAGAAAGACTGACAATTGATCAAATTTGGATCAGGTGTCATTGTGATTGCTTTTGATTTAGGTTAAACAGGTTGCATAAATAATGAAAACTATCTAGACATTCAGATAGATGTTCCTAGGTTCAACTTTTCACTCCACGAAGATAAATAATATTTGTAATAACAATAAATTATAAATTTTCATTCTATCAAAATCAGTTTAGCGATTTATCAAAGCTATGACAATGCTATCTCGCAGTGTGCAGAATAGATTATCGTATTTTTCAGTCTGTTAACGTTACAGGAATAATCGTGGCAGTTAATACTGGAATTCACGCGTCGCTAGTCAAGCCAGTCCAACTCAATATATTATCGAATTAAACTGTTCGTTTGCACGCAATCGATGCGGAATTCCTATTTCCCAATTACCACGGTCGATCTTTTTAACTGTGATCTTCGAAATTGTTGCAAAAATACTTGGTTTCGACGTGGTCAGTGTACATAGTGCAGCGTTGAACATCGAAATATCAAAATTAATTAAACGCTTTTTACCGAGTGTAACTTTCCGACAAGCGATTAACTGCATTTCCTTTGTTAACAAACAGTAGCATGATATTTTTACAATTTTTCTTATTGCCACGTGTTGTAATTTGATACGTTGGTGTGCCACGTGTTGTAATTTGATACGTTGGTGTGCTAGGTGGTGGATTATCACGTGTTGTAATTCGATACGTTCGTCTTCCGCGCATAGTAATTCGATACGTTGGTCTTTCACGCGTAGTAACTCGATACGTTAAACAACCACGTGTTGTAATTTGATACGTTGGTGTGCTACGCGATGGATTATCACGTCTTGTAATTCGATACGTTCGTCTTCCGCGTATGGTAACTCGATACGTTGGTCTTCCACGCGTAGTAACTCGATACGTTGGTCTTCCACGCGTGGCAACTCGATACGTTGGTTCTCCACGCGTAGTAACTCGATACGTTGGTCTTCCACGCGTGGCAACTCGATACGTTGGTCTTCCACGCATAGTAACTCGATACGTTGGTCTTCCACGCGTAGTAACTCGATACGTTGGTTTTCCACGCGTGGCAACTCGATACGTTGGTCCTCCACGCGTAGTAACTCGATACGTTGGTCTTCCACGCGTAGTAACTCGATACGTTGGTCTTCCACGCGTAGTAACTCGATACGTTGGTCCTCCACGCGTAGTAACTCGATACGTTGGTCTTCCACGCGTGGCAACTCGATGCGTTGGTCTTCCAGCGCGTAGTAACTCGATACGTTGGTCCTCCACGCATAGTAACTCGATACGTTGGTCTTCCAGCGCGTAGTAACTCGATACGTTGGTCCTCCACGCATAGTAACTCGATACGTTGATCTTCCACGCGTAGTAACTCGATACATTGAACTACCACGCGTTGTAATTTGACACGGTGGTATCCTACGCGTTGTAACTCGACACGGTTTGCTACGCGTTGTAACTCGAGTCTTTGAATTACCATCTGCTGCAACTGTTACCGAGTGTAACCCTCCGGCAAACACGCCGAACTTCACGTTGTAATAACACGAAGCAATAAACTGAATTTCCATTGTTAACAAGCAACATCATATTCTTACAATTCTTCTGAACTGCCAATATACCGTAATTACCGATGCATGTTCGTGGAAGCAGCAGTTATTGGTAGTCGCCGACAGGATTAAAAGTTCTGACCGGCTCGGATCGTAATTGGTAACATTTAGATTCGCGGAAAGTTCCTGATGGAACCTGGTCGCGAAGTTTGTCCCTTTTTCGAGCGTTGTTTGCAATTTAAACGACACGGTTAATGGGCGCGGGACACGTGATAAGTCGCGTGTTACGATCGAAAAGTTCGCCGAGTGTCTTGCACGAACCGGGAAACAATGGCGGACGCTGAATTCGAGGCACGAGATCGCGTGCTCTTCCGCCGCACCGTTCAAACGATTGTCTATTAATTCGTGCTACCGGTATATTTGTTATTCGTGCCTGGTTTTTGAGACTGGCACGGAGAGATCAATCAAAGAGACTTTGACGTTCCGACTTTCTGTTTTTATCGTCTACGACTGTAGCATTTGCATGATTTCGTCGTTTATCAACGGGGAAGTTCAGGGTAAATTTGAAATCGTTTAAAGCAAATTTAGTATCCGATTTCGCTGTTCTTTATTTACCGATGATATTTTCATTAGCTCGAAAAGGTATTCCATTTGTGCGGGATTATCGCATAACAAATGACCGAATGTAACATGCTTTTAAAATTACCATGTAGTATTCATGATGCCTGGAAGCATAAAGTCTAATAAAAATGACATAAACTTCCCATCAATAATTGCAAAATGACTAATCCTTTCCTGGGACAGGGATTAATAAATGTTCTCCAGCGTTTTAAATCCGCCAGTCCGTAAATAAAATATGCGGCTATTTTCATTAAAAGTTAATGCAAACGCTTCAACGCAGTTGCATCGAACGAGAAACCTAAATCAAAACAACATGTACTTCGATAATCACCCTCCAGCCACCAATAACACCATCGTGATCGCTAATTAATGCCGGAGATTCTGATCGTACCAGGAAATCTTCGGAACTCTTGAACAACGGATGGCAGCAAAGTCTACGAAACTTCAAGCGTTTAAACGAACCCCTTCATCCCTTTTCTGCAGAGTACGTCCCTTTTATCCCGTGAAATTATCGAGGTTTCAGGGCGCTTATTCCGTAATTCAGCTTCGATCTTCGTTTTCCCTGAGTAACACCTGACTCTATTGATTCGTTTCGCCACCCTTTTCTATCCATCGATTATGCATACTGAAGAGCTTACGCCAACGACTTACCTGTTGCGAACACAGTGCATTTCGACGGAATTTTTTAAGGAAATTTGCGTATGAAGATTGAGACTTAGGGACTAAACGTATGCAAAGCTAAATTTACAGAAATTTAAACGTAAACATCGCTTGTGACAAAGCGAGGTCTGACCATATACTGACTTATTCTACTTACACTTTATAATCCAAACTTTTTCAGTCTTAATTCTATTTTATATAAATTGTTAAGTCAATTACATAGCTGTATGTATAGCAGATGTGTCACATAAATAATAACGGAAAAGAGAACTGTCTGACTACATACTGATTTATTCTACTTAGACAAAGTAAAGTGTTCCGAAGAACTCCAGAACTCGTGTACAAATATATTGATATTAACGAACTACTGTCACATCCTAAAAATGTAGATAGATTCAGAATTTATTAAAGGATTAATGGGAGCCGTAAATTCTGGGGTATTATACTTTTCATCGACACGAGGAGTTTGCAACGCAAGCAACACGCCGTTAACGATCGCCCAACGACGTGGCCAGAGTCCATGGTAAATAGACATATATGATACGGCCCCTGTAAACAATAATTTAGCATAATCGTCCGGACTAAACGTTACGGCGGCCCAATAACCGCGAACGTGGCAATCGCAAACAGTGTCGCGGAAACCGCCGTACTTTACTCTCGTAATCCAGCAGCAAACACAGCATAATACAGACATACGTGGCAACGACCCCTCGAAACTGCACTTAATGCCCTTTACCTTCCCTGTTTCGGGATCCTTGCAGATTAAACGTCGCGATCTTGCCACCCCCTTTGGCAACCGTTCAGATTACTTTTGCTGGCTACGGAATCGTTTGCGAAAAAGTAGTGCAACTTCGCGGTGTAATCTTGTGAACATTATATATTGTTGCTCTACAAAGTTATAGCCCGTCGAATTATAAGGGTGATGTACTGCGTAGTATTGCACTGCCCTGCGATATAGTGAGTGGAGGAGAAATGCGTCTACCACTTGTAAAATTATGATATTGCAATCCTTGATGTTACAGTACTTGCAATTATAATAGGCAGAGTTATAAATATGTGGAATTACAATGCGTTGAATAGTAATACGTGGAATTGCAGTGTGTGAAATTGTGACGTGTGGAATTATAATACGTTGATGTACTAATGCATAGAATTACAATGCGTGGAATTATAGAACGTGGAAGTACCATGCGTGGAATTAGAATGCATCGAAGTACCAATGCATAGAATTATAATACGTGAAATTGCAACGCGTGGAATTATAGAACGTGGAAGTACAACGCGTGGAATTACAGTACGTGAAATTGCAACGCATGGAATTATAAAACGTGGAAATATCACGCGTGGTATTGCGATGTATCGAAGTACCAGTGCGTAGAATTACAATGCGTGAAATTGCGACGTGTGGAATTATAGAACGTGGAAGTACAACGCGTGGAATTACAATGCGTGAAACTACAACGCGTGGAATTACAGTGCGTAAAATTGCAACGCGTGGAATTGCAATGCATCGAAGTAGCAGTGCATAGAATTACAATGCGTGAAATTGCGACGCGTGGAATTATGGAACGTCGAAGTACAACGCGTGGAATTATAGAACGTGATAACGCAACGCGTGGAATTACAACATATCGAAGTTCCAAAGCATAGAATTGCAAGCCTTGAAATTGCTATGCGTGAAATTATAGAACGAGGAAGTACCACGCGTGGAGTTATCAAATATGGAATTATGCCGCGTGGAATTACGACGCATGGAGTCATAGCGCGTGACAACATAACACAAAAAGTCACACAGTAAAATTTTCACCATCTTCTCCAAACTTTAAACTAAAATTAATATAAATTGTTATTAGAATCGCGATATAATCCTCGTTAATCGCTGAACGAAGCCCAATACGACGCTTAAACATCATAAATCCGCGGAGTGGCCGTAGCAGAATCAATGTCGGTGTCCATTAATGCGCGTGCATTAGCCAATAAATAACGCAGCGTAGTTAAAACTTCGCAATCGCATTAACGTGTTACGGGGCAAGGTTAATTTCATCGGCCAAACTCGAGCAATTACAAGCCCTTTTGATATTTTGTGGATAATAGTCAGCTACACAATGCTGTTCACCCCGTACGTGTGGCACATGTACACACACGCAAACACGTTTCGAATACCGACGATATCGATTTCGTATTTATTATCGCGACAGCGATAACGTAGTTTATCATAATTTACGGCAAATAGGCCAGACCCACGCCATCACACGTCGTAATTCAGCCTTGACTGACGCTAACTCCATGGGATTATCCCTTTCGCCCACCTGGATTCACCTCGTCACGGTTTCCATCCGTTATGGACCTTGCGATTTAAGCGTTTTTCACGTCACGTAATTGACGAAGCTTGTGCTTGTGTCCTAGTTAACCGAAAATAAGGATGACAGATAAGCTTGCGGTAAACTACACGTTTGGGGGTTTTTATGACGGCTGTTTCAAGTAATTGCTTGGTTTGTTACTTCGTTTAATTCTTAATGAGTCGAAGTATACAGAGATTGAGAAATTAAGTTGGGGTTCAGTGTTTAATTCCATGTCTGACGCTTCTGTGGCGGAATACGTTGATACATACTACTGAAATCATTGATATATACTACTGAAAGTTATCAGACTTCAAAATTTCATAATGCGTGGAATTATAGAGCATGATAGTACCATGCGTGGAATTACAATGCATCGACGTATCAGTGCGTGGAATTACGATGCTTGAAATTGCAACGCGTGGAATTATAGAGCGTGGTAGTACCATGCGTGGAATTACAGTGCATGGAAGTACCAAAGCCTAGAATTAGAATACGTGAAATTGCAGCGCGTAGAATTATAGAACGTGGAAGTATAACACGTGCAATTGCAATGCGTGAAATTACAACGCGTGGAATTATAGAACATGGTAGTACCACGCGTGGAATTACAATGCATCGAAGTACCAGTGCGTGGAATTACGATGCTTGAAATTGCAATGCGTGGAATTATAAAACGTGGTAGAACTATGCGTGGAATTACAATGCATGGAAGTATCAATGCATAGAATTACAATACGTGAAATTTTGTCGCGTGGAATTATAGAACGTGGAAGTACCACGTGTGGAATTACAATGCGTGAAACTACAACGCGTGGAATTGCAGTGCGTGAAATTGCAGTGCGTGAAATTGCAACGCGTGGAATTGCAATGCATCGAAGTACCAGTGCATAGAATTACAATGCGTGAAATTACAACGCGTGGAATTATAGAACGTGGAAGTATCACGCGTGGAATTCCAATGCATCGAAGTTCCAGTGCGTAGAATTACAATGCGAGAAATTGCGACATTGTCCAACCACTCAAAACGGCATTACAGTACACAAATTTTTATAAAAATATTCAAGCTTTAATTCAATTCCTGTTCCAACAGTTGCACATCTGAATGAAGTTATCGATGTAACGTTCCAGCGATGTAATCAATTTTTTTATCGCTGAATTTTATTTATAGTGTTATACGAGTATGAAAATAAAAGTGATACGAAGGTAAATTGATATGAAAACAACACTGAAATTATTGGACCGATTATTATCCTTGTTTGTCTCGTCGATCATGGATTAAATGAGAGGTCAATGCAAACACATCGGGACGAGCGGTTTGTGTAATGTCTAAATAAAATTAGCATTTAAACGGACTAGATCGAACGAACCTATCCGGGACAGTGGTTTGCGAACAAAGAGATAACGAAATTTCGATTTCGGGAAATCCGACTATCTTTCATATAGATTCTGGAATCAACCGATCGGATTTGCTTTTGAAATTGCTTTTTATCGCGTCACGTGTGTCCCGTTTTATTTTATAGATCACTGTTCTATTGTAGATAGCTTTTAATCTTGCTGTGAGCGAGTCATAAAGGAAAGTGCACCCGATTACGAGCAAAAGTATCGATTTCAACTGATATATCGGATTATCAATGAATAAAAAAACATGGATCAAATTCATTTTCGAAATACGGAAATGTTGGTGTCAATTCTTGTTACGAACTTCCGAAATCCATCAATCAACCTGTATTTCGCACAAAGTTATTTCTGCCCAGCGTAAGCATAGACCTGGTCAACAATCAAACACGTTGGCAAACATCAAAAAGATTCCAGAAAAAAAGCAAACAAGCGGAACGATATCCTTTAAATCTCGCGCTTGTCCTTCGAGGTTCGATTTCGTAGACACAGAGGCGAATAAATAAAAAAAATTCAACGACCCTCAGCCACTCGAGTTTCGATCGAACGTGACATATTTACTTCCGTTCCGGTTTTTGCCGGAAACTGAGACCGTACCACGGTGGCAAACTTCCCGAGTAAATTTCAATCCGTGATTCTTGTCCCTCTTCTTCTTCTGTGTCTATGATTTCCAGGCAAATAGAGGAGTTTCGATACTCTACGACTTTCCACTTCTAGAAAGTCGTCCGTTGTGTCCAACACACACACACATACAGTATGTTACTGCTTGCCCTGGAAACGATTTAAGCGAGTACTTCTTTCGACTTCCGGTTGCCAGACTTCGCCTCTTTTCCACGCGAGAGAGGAGGAGCAAAAATAAAAAGAAGAACAGTAAACCGTCTGTCTAAGAATCGTTCACGTGTGACCGTAAGTAAGTTTATCGTTGCTCGTAGCAGGAATAAAAGTACAGCCGGTGATTTCTCGACACAGCACGAGGGGAATTACTGTCAACTTCCGTCTCTCGACGATGTGCCCCGGCCGGGTTAGAGGGAGGAAGCTCGATTAACCGCGAGGGAATCGGCCACGAAATAGGATTTCGCGACGAATCGAGTGGAAAACACTGGACGGACAGGTGTTCCTGGATATGTTTTCTATGTTTTTTTTATTTCTGCACCGGTAAACGTTCGAGTAGATCGATTTCGAACGTTTCCTCTGGTGAATAGGCTACTCTAAATTGCTGAACGGTAGTCACTGAAGTTGTTAATTGAGGATTCAATTCGTCCTTTTTTAATTAATCTCCCTGTTACTCAAGCTTTAAACAAGTATTCACTTTACTAATACTTCAATTGAGATTGCACATTGATGACTTTTTTATGCACTAATCAGAGTTACAGTAGATTTTACATTTTGAACAAGTGCACTTAAGAGGAACATATTTGTACAAATTATGTCAGTGACGGAAAGAAAGAAATGGATCAAAAATCCATGAAATCACGGAGAAAATCGAGTACGAAAGAACCGCAGGAAGGCAGTATATTCAAAGAACATAATAGGCCACATACGAACAACGTGTCTGTCAGAAAGGGGATCTCGTGCATTTTAAGAACAGGAGTTCCCTCTGTTCTCGATCGTAATCCCCGCATAAATCGACCTATCCATCCAAGTCCTAACAATACAACGAAACTTGGTCCGAACAGGATGCGCGTCGTCGATACGGTTTCGAGGGGATCTTTGTGTTGTCGTCGTAAAAAAGAAAGGCCGGAAGAAAGAGGAGGAAGAATAAGAAGAAGAAGGGGTGTCTGCGAGCGAGAAATTCGCTCGAACGAGTTTCGAGGTATAACCTTGACAAAAGCCTTATTCCGGGATCCGCCGGTTCTTTCTCTTTGAGAGAAGAGCAACAAAAAAGGCTTCGGATCAACGAAGAGAAGAGCATCCCTGCAGATGTCTGAGTCTACCCTAACCTTTGTACCGAGTACAGAGCAATCTACCACACGGAGCAATCTTTGCTCGAATGTCCCTCTCTCCATTTCCATTATTGGGAACGAGTTCGACCACGGCATATACAACGTTGTATTAAGACACTTTTAACTTTTAGCGATCGTATGCATCGAATGACAACGTTATACGTATCAAGTTTCGACGTGGTAAGTCGACGTATCGGATTACAATGCTTGGTGACTCGCGGCGCATCGAATTACAACTCGTGGTGATGCAAGGTATTGAATTACAGCACGTGGTGGATCGACGTATTGAATTACAATGCTTGGCGACTCACGACGCATCGAATTACAACTTGTGGTGATGCAACGTATTGAATTACAGCACGTGGTAGGTCGACGTATCGAATTACAGTGCTTGGTGACTCGCGGCGCATCGAATTACAACTCGTAGTGATGCAACGTATTGAATTACAGCACGTGGTAGGTCGACGTATCGAATTTCAATGCTTGGTGACTCACGACGCATCGAATTACAACTCGTGGTGATGCAAGGTATTGAATTACAGCACGTGGTGGATCGACGTATTGAATTACAATGCTTGGCGACTCACGACGCATCGAATTACAACTTGTGGTGATGCAACGTATTGAATTACAGCACGTGGTAGGTCGACGTATCGAATTACAGTGCTTGGTGACTCGCGGCGCATCGAATTACAACTCGTAGTGATGCAACGTATTGAATTACAGCACGTGGTAGGTCGACGTATCGAATTACAATGCTTGGTGACTCACGACGCATCGAATTACAACTTGTGGTGATGCAACGTATTGAATTACAGCACGTGGTAGGTCGACGCATCGAATTTCAATGCTTGACGACTCACGACGTATCGAATTACAACTCGTAGTGATGCAACGTATTGAATTACAGCGCGTGGTAGGTCGACGTATCGAATTTCAATGCTTGGTGACTCACGACGCATCGAATTACAACTCGTGGTGATGGAACGTATTGAATTACAGCACGTGGTAGGTCGACGTATCGAATTTCAATGCTTGGTGACTCACGACGCATCGAATTACAACTCGTGGTGATGCAAGGTATTGAATTACAGCACGTGGTGGATCGACGTATTGAATTACAATGCTTGGCGACTCACGACGCATCGAATTACAACTTGTGGTGATGCAACGTATTGAATTACAGCACGTGGTAGGTCGACGTATCGAATTACAGTGCTTGGTGACTCGCGGCGCATCGAATTACAACTCGTAGTGATGCAACGTATTGAATTACAGCACGTGGTAGGTCGACGTATCGAATTACAATGCTTGGTGACTCACGACGCATCGAATTACAACTTGTGGTGATGCAACGTATTGAATTACAGCACGTGGTAGGTCGACGCATCGAATTTCAATGCTTGACGACTCACGACGTATCGAATTACAACTCGTAGTGATGCAACGTATTGAATTACAGCGCGTGGTAGGTCGACGTATCGAATTTCAATGCTTGGTGACTCACGACGCATCGAATTACAACTCGTGGTGATGGAACGTATTGAATTACAGCACGTGGTGGATTGACGTATCGAATTACAATGCTTGGTGACTCACGACGCATCGAATTACAGCTCGTGTTGATGCAAGGTATCAAATTACTGCTCGTGGTAATTCTCGACGTATTAAATTACAATACGTGGTGATGCAACGCATCGAATTACAGCACGTGTTGATTCTCGCCGCATCGAATTACAGCTCGTGGTAATGTAGCCTACCGACTTACGGCACGTATTCTCAACGTATCCAATTACAACTCATGATGCAACCTATCGGATTACGTGGAGATCCACCGCATCGAACTGCAAAGCTCCTACGCATGAATTCTAAGCATATGAAGTCCGTAAATAAATTTCTCCCTTCAACTTCGCATTATCTTACCTCTACTAAATACTAATATCTAGTAAATACCGGAGAAAATTCTACTGTATTAACTATCCAAGATTGTTCATAGTGAACACGCTAAACGAAGCTGGCTTTTGGCATCACATAAACATCCCCTAAATTGGTGTAAAAATTTAGTTCGTACCAACAATACCGTTGAACGATCCCTCGATACCTGTTATCACAAAGGCAATTTGTAATTCTCCGGTCGTAAATCAAGCGGGCGCGGGCTTTTCACACCATTTCGTTTAACGCCGCCACGCGTGCACGTGTCGCACATTGTTAAACGAGGTCTGCCCGATTACAGATAGAACGAGCGTTTTATCATTAGTGCACAGTATCCGCAACTATCGGTACAATTTATCATAAATTGAAACGAGTATAGACTCTTCGAAAGTATAATAATCAGACGAAAAAGATTAATGACACATCTATTAAGTCATTTTCGATTGCAATAATGATTAACCGTTATCGATCTCTTTTGCGACGTTCAATTAAATCGTGCGACGCGTTATAGTTCTCGATATTGTTCGAGGAATTCATGTATTTCCGTGACAGAAGCACGCCGCGAAAAATGCAATATTGTTTCGGCTGGCCTCCACTTTTTCCGCGTGCCTCGCTTATGGCAGATTGAAAAAGCGCGTCGCTCGTGATATACGTATCGAAAGGGGTGGGCTCGCTTTTCAAAATAAACAATCGAGCAAACACACAGAGCGGGGCACAAGGACCACGGAGTCGCGTGAAATCGCGAAAAGTTGCCTCGACAGACTGATTCGACGGGCACGGAAATTATTTCCCGACCATTTTCCCTGCCTCGAATCCGCTCGCGCTTTCATCGGTGCGGATGACACGCGTCACGAAGGCACATCTACCTCGTTGGAACTCGAATATTCCCAGTTCAAACTATCTCTGTAGCTGAACTTTACTCTGAACATCCATCGTACATCCACCGGCTGTGATAACGAATTCCCTGATTTTAACGGTGGCAGCGTTTTAATAGGCTAATTTTGTTCGGATGCTTAACCTGATTGGACGCAGTAGAACACTCGGTGCATAGTCAGACATTTAAGGTCATTTCGAATTCCTTCTGTTTAATCGAACAGCTGATCGTTCTCATTTTCTCTAAGCTTCCAATTTTCTTACCACCTTTCAAAGAATGAATGATCGGTGATGGAAACTTGTGTTATAAATTGAGAATGTCCCAAATGCAACTTCATCGGAACGCGTATTTTGGATCGTTAAATTCGATTCAGCAAGGGGTAGGTTTTCCTCTGGTTTTTTGTTTTCTTTTTTGCTGTTCTCTCAAAGAGCAATTAAAATCACCTGATTGTAGGTGAAACGGCACGCGCTCGAATTCCGTGGTGAATCGGATTTGATTCAGCTGGCAATCAGCACGCAGTGATTGCTAATTCGGGCTTGGAAACGGGCATTCCACTCGTTTCGGCCGCTACTTTTTGATCGTTCGTTTAATTAACGAGGAAAAAATAGCCGACGTTTCGACGCTTATGCGGCATAGGATTATGCATACCGGTCCGATTTCACCCTCGCAAATGGACCATTTTCAATTTCGAGGTCTCCTCGTTTTTTCCCAAGCGAAGCAATCGTTCGCCGTGAATATTCATTTTTGATTTCAATTTTATATTTAAAGAGGTAGGAAAGGCGCGACACTATTTGTTGCAGTTCATGATCGAACATAAAATCACCATATTATGTACGAAATCCTCGTCTCTCTTTCTGTTTTCATAGTTTTAATAGAATTCCTGCTCCACCGTGAATTATACGTTTTTCGACGATAAATCGATCGCTTATCTGACCATTTCGAGCCAGAACAAAAATTACGGGCCGTTGAGAGGATTATTCGAAAATGTGGATTCGATGGGTCGCAAAATATCAGATGTAAGGTTTAGCCGCGTCCGATTCAATTCAACGCGTTATCCTGTAATCGGGTTTTAACCTGTGTCGATTGTATTTTACAGAGATTCGTAAAAAAGCAATCCAGAGGGAACTGCATCGATTTTCCTATTGGGACCTCAAATTCGAACGGCACGATTTTTTTTTTATCGGAAATCTAATGCATATGTTCTATGAGGATAATTTTTATTTCACTCGTCGATAACGTGGAATATTAATAGAAAGATAATGCCACGGTTGACTCTGTATCCAAAGTGTAACAGGTTGCAAATAATTTACAGGAATTAATGAACGAACTTAACGTGACGTATGCATTCTCGAGCAAAGACGTCTCTCTCAATCTTCTGCTCAAAATGCCATCGTGGACTTCATCGATATTCCATTTGCGACGTTCAGTGTCACGTTCATCGAGGCAGACGGTCCAGGAGGAAGCCGAGGACGATCAGCATCCGGTTCGTTGGCACGATCGTGCCGCCACGGAAACACCATATTCGAAGACGGTCCTTTACGACCAAGTCGTCCAATTTTCCTATAATCCCTGGCAGTACGTTCCTCGGGGACTCGCTCGGTGGGTTGCTGGTCCACGTTGAAAACGAAACTCAACTCTCTCTATCGTCTTTGCCCGCCGGTTTACCGGAATCCCCGGGATTCGGTAATAATACATGAAGAGAAGGCAGCGGAGAAAGATAGGGCGAAGACGCGGCAGAACGAATTGAAATTTTGATCATCCCGCCATCTGTATTCCCGATGCGGGCTTAATGTAAAATGGCTATCTCTAGACAATGGGGATTCTTTCGCCATGCGATGTTCGGAAAATTGAACAACTTTACAGGCTGTATAATCTTTTGTATATCGAGAACGACTTCCACGACCTACTCAGATTTCAAGCTTCCGAATTTCGAGAACACGTGAAATGGAACGTCGTATGAATGTCGCAGTTGATGCTGGAATCAATGAAACATGGAATAATAAAAATAGAGGAACAAATAGAGGATGTATATCAATCGGAGGGTTTTCGAACGTGAATGCTTTGACAGGATTTCGTTACAGCGTCGTAAAATAACGTGTACAGCATATCGATTTATAGTTCGAAGAAAGTGACTGCATTCAGGACTGCACGAACGTTCTTCGGTGAAATTGTCCACACGGGATTCGTGCGACTTTAAATGCATCCACCGAGAGCGTGTGCACAGAAGAGAACGGAATTTATAAATTTAGAAGCCATTTAGAATGTAGAGAGAGAATTCAGAATTTAAAAGTTGGAATTCTGCACTGGTGTTTAGCATACGACATTTAGAGTGCGAACTGAATTTTTTAATTGAAAAGTTTATTCTGATTTTTATGTTTGGAGCACGTGGGGAATTTTGGTGTGACGAATTAGAATGCGTGGTGATGCAAGGTATCGAATTACAGCACGTGGTGATTCCGAGGTATCGAATTACAACTCGTGGTGATGCAACGTATCGAATTACAACACGTGGTGACTCTGACATATCGAATTACAGCACGTGTTGATTCCGACGCATCGAATTACAACTTATGGTGATTCCGAGGTATCGAATTACAATGCGTGGTGAAGCAAGGCATCGAATTACCGCACGTGGTGATTCTAACGCATCGAATTACCGCACGTGGTAATTCTGACGCATCGAATTACAACTTGAGAAGCTGGAACGTATCGAATTACAGCATATGGTGATTCCGACGCATCGAATTACAACTCGTGGTGAAGCAAAGTATCGAATTACAGCACGTGGTGATTCTGACGCATCGAATTACAATGCGTGGTGAAGCAAGGTATCGAATTACCGCACGTGGTGATTCTGACGCATCGAATTACAATGCGTGGTGAAGCAAGGCATCGAATTACTGCACGTGGTGATTCTGACGCATCGAATTACAATGCGTGGTGAAGCAAGGCATCGAATTACCGCACGTGGTGATTCTGACGCATCGAATTACCGCACGTGGTAATTCTGACGCATCGAATTACAACTTGAGAAGCTGGAACATATCGAATTACCGCACGTGGTGATTCTGACGCATCGAATTACAGCATATAGTGATTCCGACGCATCGAATTACAACTCGTGGTGAAGCAACGTATCGAATTCCAGCACGTGTAGATGCAACATATCGAATTACAGCACGTGTTGATTCCGTCGCATCGAATTACAACTCTCGGTGAAGCAACCTATTGAATTACAACGAAAGAGAACCAGAACCCAGCAATTTAGAATGTATAGAGAGAATTCAGAATTCAAAAGATGTTTCTGTACCACTTTCGAGCATAAAACCTTCAGAGTGTAAACTGAATTTTTTAACAAAATATGTATTCCGATGCTTTCTATTTCAGAAGACAGTACATGAAGATATCGTCGAGGTTTTTGATGTAGAAAATGAGACCATAAGAGCATACACGCAAAATGTGAATACATGAAAAATAACAGAGTAAAAATTGCGAAAGCGAGAAGCCCTGCGGGCGATCGCGGGTAAGATTTAAGAAGGCCGCTTACAGAGCACCCCTATTTCACCCCCGTGTGCATTTTGTCGATCGTTAAAGCCCCGATTGTAGATCGTCGCGCCGAAAACGCGAATCGCATTACCGCATATCAATTCTCGACATTATACGTCGTGTAAGTGTGCACGCACACGTTCGCGACGGGTATCTTGTGCGCGTGTGTGCAGAAGGGGTCGAGGCGCAGGGGCGGTGTGCTCTCGGGGTGTATCGACAAAGCGAAATTTACGTCGCTCGAGGCGAGGACCTCACTGAAATATCATCGGTTCGTTTCAACCTCGCTTTTGCATATTCATGCGTGGCCAGAGAGACGGGAACCGAGAAACCAGAGGGAAAAAGAGGACGAGAGGAGGAGAGTGAGAAACGCGGGAAAGATGTACGAAGACAGAAAAAGCAGTTAGAAATCATGGAAATTCGACAGAAACGGATATGGAAGGTGGAACGAGAGGTTGAGGGATATTGGTGGAAGATGAAAACGGATCGAGAGAAATATAGAGACTGAGGACTTGCGTGCTGTTAATGAAAGGTTTCGAGATTTATTGTGCGGATAGTAATAACATGTGGCGATAAAATGTGGGGAAATGTGGAGTACGAAGAATCGCGGTAAATTACAATGCGAGGAATTACGGAGCGTGGAGTTACGATGTATGGAAATACAGCACGTAGAATTACAACGCGTGGAGTTACAGTATATATGAAATTATAGGACATGGAATTCCAGCGCGTGGAATTATGGCATATGGAATTAGAATGCGTGAAATTACAGCGCGTGGAGTTCAACATATGTGAAATTACAGAACGTGGAATTCCAGCGCGTGGAGTTATGGCATATGGAATTACAATGCGTGAAATTACAGCGCGTGGAGTTACAACATATGTGAAATTACAGAACGTGGAATTCCAGCGCGTGGAGTTATGGCATATGGAATTACAATGCGTGAAATTACAGCGCGTGGTGTTACAACGTATATGAAATTACAGAACGTGGAATTCCAGCTCGTGGAGTTATGGCATATGGAATTACAATGCGTGAAATTACAACGCGTGGAGTTACAACATATGTGAAATTACAGAACGTGGAATTCCAGGGCGTGGAATAACAACATATATGCAATTACAGAGCGTGGAATTCGAACGCGTGGAGTTATGGCATATGGAATTACAATGCGTGAAATTCCAGCGCGTGGAGTTACAACATATGTGAAATTACAGAACGTGGAATTCCAGCGCGTGGAGTTATGGCATATGGAATTACAATGCGTGAAATTACAACGCGTGGAGTTACAACATATGTGAAATTACAGAACGTGGAATTCCAGGGCGTGGAATAACAACATATATGCAATTACAGAGCGTGGAATTCGAACGCGTGGAGTTATGGCATATGGAATTACAATGCGTGAAATTACAGCGCGTGGAGTTACAACATATGTGAAATTACAGAACGTGGAATTCCAGCGCGTGGAGTTATGGCATATGGAATTACAATGCGTGAAATTACAACGCGTGGAGTTACAACATATGTGAAATTACAGAACGTGGAATTCCAGGGCGTGGAATAACAACATATATGCAATTACAGAGCGTGGAATTCGAACGCGTGGAGTTATGGCATATGGAATTACAATGCGTGAAATTCCAGCGCGTGGAGTTACAACATATATGAAATTACAGAACGTGGAATTCCAGCGCGTGGAGTTATGGCATATGGAGTTACAGTGCGTGAAGTTACAGAGCGTGGAGCAACCGCGCAAGAAATTAAAGCGCATGGACTTACGAAGCATGATTTCATAGCGCGACAACAGAAAACGTAGAGCTGCAACTCGTTGCAATATCGTCTAGTGATTTTCTATGAATTGTTTTTTTTAAACCGATAAAATTTCCAAAGAGAATCTATAGAATAGAAGGTAAAAGGTACAGGAGCAGCGCAGATAGAATTGTCACGAATTTGTTAAGCAACAAACAACTTCAATTTGAACTGGAAAGTGGAATATCGACTCAATATTGTTCGCGAAACAACAAAGCCTCGAATTATTTGGCACAAATGGCTTTTGTCTTGGTGCAGCACGTCACGTAGGGAAACAGAAGCATCGGGGTGCGACCGGTATCACGTAATATCTTCGTGTACGTGGTCGTATCTCTAAACTCGCGGCCGAAATTACTTGTTATTGTACGTCTTCTTGCCGCAGGAAACGCGCGGACGAGCGTGATCCAGCTACGCGATTAGTTGAACCTCGATACTTACAAGCCATATCTGGTTTTGCAGTTTCCGTTGTTCGATTCCGAGCTTTCTCGAATCCCGAGATACCATCTACCGACAGTAATTTGATTTCTATTTGCATTTTATTTGCGAATTAAATAGATGGATATTCGAAACAACGGCAACATCGTATTGATTAAACTTGCTATCAGTTCTGGACGAATTGATTAAGCTTATGATTGCATCGATTAAGCTTACAATTGGTCCAACTTAGATTGATTAAGCTTAAACTGATTAAGCTTACAATTGGTTCAAGTAAGATTAATTAAGCCTCTGATCCATCGATTGAACTTGCAAATTCGAATTAGCTCGTAATCCAAGTCCATTTTCTCAATCAATATTTTATTAAAAACAATGGGTCTATTCTGATCAAGAGCAGAATTTCAAATGACGTATTTAAATCGTGTAGACTCGTTTGAAAAAATCTGAAACATGTTCACAACAGGAACGAATAAGTCCGTGAAAAATTGACACAGTTTCTCGAACGTGAAGCACAAAAGGTGACTCATTAAACGGAAGTACTCCAGAGAATTTCTGCTTAATATCTCGTACCTTTCGAGCATGATTTGGAAGAAGGTTGAAAGGTCGTTCAGTGTCGTTAAAAAATTAGTATTCATTTTTTAGAACGTTCCGTGACGCGGAACGGAGTAAAGGCTTAATTAACGTTTCGTTGCCAGAAAGATTGGCTTCCCGGTTTCGTTTGAGGACGGAATAGAATTTAATTTTGCAAAATACAATCCGGGAAATATTGAAAAATTGAGCGACAAAGGCTGGAAGAATCAAATCGATCAACCAACAACAGACAGGAATTTGAACGACGGAAATGATGAAACCGGAAGCTAAAACGGCAATTATAGCCGGGAGAATGCATCGTTCCCGAAAAAAAATATTCCACCGGCGTAAACGTGTGTTTGATGTCCAGCTAAATTCGCGTTTACGTTCATGAATATTTCATCTCTACTTTTTGAATATTTATCGAGCCATGTTCTGGGGGCTTTTTTCTTTGGGCCATATCAATTTGTATCCACGAGCTCGATGGCCTGGATATATTTCCGCTGGGCAAAAGTGCGGGCCTCGATAGTTAATAAAACATATTCCAACATCGAAACGCAACGCTGCAAACGATGGAAAATCAATAACAAATATCAGAGGAACCTTCTTTGACAGTAATATCCTCACGTGTAATTCACGGTTTATGTTACTTAATAAAACTGAATTGAATTTCGAGGATTTTCAATTGAAGCGCAGTGTAATTGTGACGCGACGGTAACGCGTAGAATAACTATACGTTCCGGTACAATACAATTCCGATCCGTAGAATCACAGCGCGAATACAGCGTGTAGAATTACGGACAGAATTGCACGGCCATATAGCGATTCAATGTAACTGATTTTAAAGAGTATCGTGTACCAATTTTTCAGTTCTAAATTTTTGTAGAATGAAAATAACTATCAGTGACCAAGTGACCTAATCCATAAATTTGAATAAGGAAATTCGTCCGAAATTGTAGGTTGGAAAATGCAGGAGTTGCGATTGGATTCAAAAAAATATTTTTTCTCTAATCCAGTCCCGCCTCTGTTTCCGCGGACTGTTCCTCCCCTTTTTCGCCTCTGTTCTCATTCATGAATATGGAAAATTAGACCTTTCGGCGACGGGATCCTCTCTGTTTTTTCTCTTCCTCTTTCCGCCGCGTACGCAGCAGCTCGCAAATTGATTTCGCGCAAGCGGTGCCACACTGCTGTTGATTCAAAGGGAAAAGGGATTGCTTTTCCGACTGCTTCTCGATGAAAATTGAAATTCACAAAGCGACGAAGAATGGATTTGCGATGACAGCACCCGGTATATATTCTTTATTTCAACTTAAAGCGAACCTACAGTCTCCTGATTTATTATTCAAATTTGTTCGATTGCGAAATTGTAGGAACCGAATCGAGGTCTTGCATATTCGAAATAAACGTGATCGAAGATACGAAAAATGGGACCAGTGGAAGTGCTCGAACAACTGATCGAGATCATTTTCTACTCACCCAGTTCTGACGAAGTTGGCGAAGTACTGTACGATGCTCTCCGAAAGTGCCACTTCAGATCTGGTATAGTTTCTTGGGAAGTGGCCGAAACCATCCACCAATGGTGCACCGAAAACGAATGGCAACTCTTCGCCGTGAACGGAGCCCATCTTCTGAAATCAGACAATGCAAGAATTGATCAGTTTCCGCTTCAAATCACATATTCGATTCCTTTCAAGCAAAACACCCGTACGATAAAAGTGACAGAGTGCGATGTTTCTTTGAGGGTAATACAAATAGTCTAAAAACAAACTTTGACAATTATCTATGTCGCTGTATCTGTTTTGACGTTTCATTTGTTTCGACATGGTGTGCTTTTGAAAATAAACAGCTCGAGAATACAGAATTTCTCATTTAAAAGCTTGAAGATGTTGCGACGTATCGAATTACAGCAACTGGTAGATCGACGCATCGAATTACAATGCTTGGTGACTCACGACGTATCGAATTACAACACGTGGTGATGTGAGGTATCGAATTACAACTCGTGGTGATGCAACATATCGAATTACAACACGTGGTGATTCCGAGGTATCGAATTACAACTCGTGGTGATGCAACGTATCGAATTACAACACGTGGTGACTCTGACATATCGAATTACAGCACGTGTTGATTCCGACGCATCGAATTACAACTTATGGTGATTCCGAGGTATCGAATTACAACTCGTGGTGATGCAACGTATCGAATTACAACACGTGGTGACTCTGACATATCGAATTACAGCACGTGTTGATTCCGACGCATCGAATTACAACTAATGGTGAAGCAATCGAATTACAACGAAAGAGAACCCAGCAATTTAGAATGTATAGAAAGAAATAAAAATTCGACAGATGTTTCTGCACCAGTGTCCTTGAAAAGCTCGAAGCCTTCTTGGATAATTACCTTTAAAAGTCCACAAAGTAACGCGTCGTTAAACGTCCAACCGGATTAACGAGACGCTTGGAGAGGATTTGATCGCCTCGATCACGATGGACACGTCAGCTGTGGGTAATTCAATTTCTTTGGGATTCGAGCCCTTTCGACTGGAATTACCGCGTCCACCCAGCTATACGACCGCGTCGTTACAAGATGAAACATCGAGTCATGTAACATCACAGAGAGAAACGACACGTGCGGTGTTTCAAGTTTCACCTCGTGTAGCCTCGGGAGGAATTTCGGTTTGTACCGCACGTACAGAATCGAAGCGTGTAACCGTAGATGTACCGCAGGTTGGAGATCTCTGATCAACTGACAGGCGATAGGCAAGTGTCATGGTAGATTAAACGATTAATGGGTCGAGATTCCTTAGTGAGGTTCAGTGAAAATTGAAATGAATTCGAAACAATTGAAATATGGGTTTTTTTGCACGTACTGATAAATAGTTATTCGTGCAAACCCCTGTTGTTAACTAAACAATTTTGTTGCACATGTTCCCTGAATTGGAACTTTTCAAAAACAGTGATAGCTAACAAAAATTTTACAAAGTTTCATCGAAAATGTTGCAGTGTTCAATAGTGTATACCGATACCGAATTTACAGATGATTCAGTTCCCACGAAATATTTTTATTTGTAATAACCGATTCCATCGTGGAGAAACATTTTTATTTTCTCCTGAAATCCTCTTTAAAGCTCGCATTAACTGAATCCTGCTTTGTGAATTTTTACCCGCGATTCGAATCGATTTATTTCCGTCTCGACGAACACCAATTACGAGTTCTTCGTTTATTGGATAACCTCTTTGCTATCAGACGTACACGTTTCACTCATTTCCTCTGAAAACAGCCGTGGAAAGAAGAATATGAACGCTTGTTTAAACAATGTTTCCGCTGTGGTAGCTGTAAATTGTTTCATGAATAATCGAACGTGTTTCCGTTAAAAAAATACTTTTTGTATAAATAAATTTGTCGCCCTCCAATCCTTTTTGCAAAGCGGATTATACCACGAGATTTGGATTTACAGTTTGTGGGAGACCAGCGAAGTCTCAAAGGTTCGTAGAATCCTTTTGCAAGAATTACAACCGACTATTTCCTTTCGTTCGTTCAAAATAGGACGTGGATTTATTACTTTCGCAACCGTAAACCCGTGGTCGGTATAAGTGGCTTAACCGATCATGCAACTATGAAGCGTATCTACTTAAAATTTATCCATCTTCCTAATATTTTTACCATCATAGTGATTTATAACAAAGCTTTTATGAACTCGAACACGGGTCATAATCACAAAAAAAGAAGTAAACCGGGTTCTTGCAGCGAGGAATTGGTTTCCATTAAAAGTGCGGCGAGAAACAGATTAAATTTCGTTTTCCCTGGAAAATTACTTTTCCTCGCGAATCCGCTCATCTTTTCGCGGCGAACCAGTCACCTGGTGTCTGTCGGGAAGCAGTTCTTCCTTGAAAATTCTGAGAAGTTATAGTTTCTGTTTTCAGAATACTGTTCCCGCGGAACTTTTTCGTCCGACGGAATCGGTTTCAAACAGCGAATTCATCCTTTCTGACCGCGAGTTCCCAGATACGATTTTCTGATTGCGAAGTAAATAAACGACCGGCAAGAAATTACTTCACGCTATTAAGGACTGACCGAGAAAAAACTTAGCGTAGTTTTTGTTCTTGGCCTGGTTGCAGTCGCATGAAAGTTTCGCGCCGAGGGGGAAAAAGTTTCTTATGCCACGGTTTACGATCTGCCGTCTTTTTTCGTGAGATTACAGGCGTAAACAAACGAGAACGTACGTACGTATCCGTCTAGCGGGCCACAAAGTCGCGAAACTAGTGCACGGATTGCGAGGAACAGGGAAATATATAGTCTCGCTACGAATTCTCTAGAAATTTGTTGCCAGCGGCAGGAAGACCAAATTCTTAATAAAAAAACATCTTATGCAAAAATTGAAAATTATTATAAAGCCATTTGTAATATTTACTGACAACAGAAATAATATCAGTCAAAAAATCTGACAATATTACAATATTGACAATACGTCAATATTTACCTCTAATAATACCGACATATTCATTGTTGATACATCAAATATTAACAGTATTAATCGATTGAGTCCCCATAGTACTGCAAGCATAAAAATGGTGACATGATTTCAGTAAATTCAACATGTACTACAGTAGCTTCGTTGAAAAGCATCAGGCAAGTAGAGGAATTTTGTCGACAGGACGATAACAATAATACTCGAGTACAAAATTGTCTTGGCCCTAATTTCTTATACTTCTGACGATTTAAATGCATACAGCGCGATAAGATCAACGGTTCCGCAAGATTGTTGAAAGTTGAAATCAAGGAAATTGTTCCAAGGAACAAGATCAGAGCCGCGATACATTCGGATCCACGGATTACTTTAACGAAGTCCTGCTGCATCTATAAGAGGATCCTGATTAAACTCGAGATCCGCGATAGAACATCGAGCTTCCAAAAAAAAGGACGAAGAAAAAAGATAAGGATCTTTTTAAGCTTCTATAGTGAATGGATCGAAGAGCAAAGAGCAAAATAGGTCGAGAAGAGGAGCTTAAGTAAATAAGAGTAGACAAGTAAAGACCAACGGTAATGAGCTTAATAAAATAACGAGTAGAAACGAGGAGACCTTGCTTCCATTTTATTTTGCCTCCTCTTTTTGAAAAAAAAAGAACTGCTACGAGATGTTCCACTTCAGCGACTCGTTGCGACGCCTTTGCTTAATAATTTAAATTCATTCAGCAGCTACACGGATTCTTTGTTCTTAAATGCCAGTTATCGGAATAATTCATTGATCCTACGAATTTAATGTATCTATTATTCAATGTAACACAGGGGATAATGTGTTGAATTACGTGGCGATTCACTCCATTGAATTTTAACACGTAATGATCCAATGAATTACCTGGTGATTCTCGACGCATTGAATTACAATGCGTGGTGATTCGACGTATTGAATTTCAGTGCACAGATCTCAGGTATCGAATTACAACTCGTGGTGGCGATTTAATGTATCAAATTACAACACTTGGTGATTGGATGTATCATATTACAACACGTGGCGATTTGACGTATCGAATTACAACACGTGGCGATTTGACGTATCGAATTACCACACTTGGCGATTTGACGTATCATATTACAACACTTGGTGAGTTGACGTATCATGTTACAACATGTGGCGATTTGACGTATCATATTACAACACTTGGCGATTTGACGTATCATATTACAACGCGTGGCGATTTGATGTATCATATTACAACACGTGGCGATTTGACGTATCATATTACAACACGTGGCGATTTGACGTATCATATTACAACTCACGACGATCGAAAGCATCGAGTTACAAAGTGTGCCGATCGGTGTCTTTGAACTCTGTTAGCACGTTACTCGACGCAACCCAAGTTGCAATCGGTAAAATTATATCCGGATTAATAATTTGTTTTCCCGATACGTCATCGCGTTTCACCGGCGCAGACAATTTCCCGTCGCTCCCGTGTTTCGCGACTCATAGCACAGGAGCTCTAGCTCGGAAGGAAGGGTTAGAAAGGGTTGAACGAGACGCGCGGAATTCTCGAGTGAAAGTTACATCGTAATGGTCCAAGTTCGTCGACACCCAAGGAACGTTTCGCGAATATTATGCGACGGGAATGAAGAGAAGCTCCGGCGGTATATCGTGACGCTTTCGTAACGAGGTCGAGTTTAATGAAGGGGAAGCAACGACCGCGACGACGCTCTCGACGCCGTGGAAACGCGAATTTTGTATGCCATTTTCAGCCTATTCCTCTGCTTGTAATCCCCTTCCTCTCTTTCGCATCTTTGACCTTTACTTTTTTTAACATTTACAAAGCTTTGGGTTTTTGTACGGTGAACTTGACCTCAGGGTGAACGAGACACTTACGTGATCCTACGTTTCAATTATATTCTTTTTTTATTTCATTCTTCTCGTAAGATTATAATTGCTAGATTACATGGAAGTCTAAATGAGAGTATCCTTGTGAAGTTAAAAATACTTTCGGTAGTATTTTGATGAAGAAGATGCTGAGTTTATAAGTAGATGTTGTCTGACATATTAAGAACACTATCAAACTTATATGACAGACATTCAAACATGTCAGATTAAGGACGATGGTTCTAATTGTTCAGATTTTTGCTTAAATTCCAGAAAATGGTTTATCGGATGAGTAGTTGGTTGCAGAGCAAGTTGTCGAATGTTGAAGAGAATTAATTTTTGCAACAGTGTACAGAAATGGAGGAAAATCCTTGAGGTTTTTTCTCCGTCTTCAGCATTGTAAGTACTCTGTTTCAATTGAAACGTCATCATCCCGGGAACAAGTGAATCGAGAACGCCGCGAAATTACATGTCGAGCCAGCGAAAACCGCGTTGCGAACCTTAGCGCAAATTCCTGGTGGCACTCGTTCGCGACGATGGGAGAGCACGATAAGTACGCTCGTTGTTTAATTGTCGCCAGGAAAGTTAAGCTGTAAGCTAGCGAATTCGTACACCGCCACCTACACTTAATACCAGCAATACGAGCCAAAAGGAGCTTTCTAGCGTTTCACGTCGTCTTTCCTGCACTCCGGCAAGTTCCAGCAACTGCGAAATAGCAAGAACGATCTGTATAGTCGCTCGTTCTGGTCGACGTCTGTTCGACTTTTCGACGTGTGTTATTAACTGAAACTGTGCTTTTAATTAAATTGCGCGTCAAAGGATTAATATTTTAACGGGAACAAGGTATTTATGTGCGTACCGAAAAGTTGCACAACGGTTTTAACTGTAAACATTACATTGAAATTTAGTTGTTACGTTGCACAAAGAAATTATGTGGCCCCTTTGATGCTTGTTAATAAATCTGAACGAGCAATATTTTACAAAAAATAATTTCGGTCATTTTAAATAAACGCCAATTGAACGGTCATCGAAAACAGGGCCTTTCATTTCGATCTCACAGAAGAATGGTTTAGGCCACGTCAAAAGATCTATGAGATTGGATTATTGATCGACACGAGCAATGAATAACCACTAGCGATTCAATAGATGAATATTAATTAAAGGAATAAATGGGTCATTCGATGGATAGTGGAATTTGCTCATGTTAATGAATATATTAATGAGCTCGTCGCAAATGTGCGGCTCGTTATTTGTTTGTGCCCGTAAGTTCGCAAAACAAACGCGTACACGGGAATAATTCAATCCTTTGTGGATTTTCATTCCCTTTTAAAGTGTATTTCGAGCAGGTTTGAATTCAGTTGAAAAGGATTGTTTGTTCCAGTAATGAACGTATTGAAAATTGTACATTTTTTAATGCAGACTGCAGCTTACAATAAATTGTGGACTCGGTACAATGATAAAGCATTCTTTCAGTGATTAGACTTAATTCAGAGGATTTGTTACACGATCAAAACGATACGAAGAGTTAGAACGAGATAATGAGCTCTTGATTGATCGAGAGAGCGAAAAAAGTGGGTAATACGGGTGACTGATCGATCGATTGAATTCACCGAGTTAACAAGTGATTTATTGTCTCGAGTGAAAGACTCGTCTACCAGGCATTACTACCAAATCAAACGAGAGAATCCTTCATCGAACGAGCGATAATTCGACTAGAAAATATTTGAAGTCTCCTAAAAATGTCAAATTTCAAATATTCCTTTGTGAACAGATTGTAAATTCCCTAAATTAATCAAAAGCGAACGAAATATAAACAATTGCAGTTGTGTAAAGAACGTGCTTGTTCATATAATTGGACAAAAATTTTTACGAAGCAGCCAGAAATAGCGGCATTGCTGTGTCGAAGCGGAGGTAAAAGTTCACACAATGGACGTCGGAGGTTAAAGGAATCCTTGGTTTTCTGTTTTATTTTGTTATTATTTCACCGTGTCGGATACCAGAGCTTTTCTCCAACCCTTAACCGTGTTAGGTCAGTAAACACGACCGTTTTATCGGCCAATGGAACCCGCGAAACTACCCTCTGGACGATTTCCACGTCGCTACCGACTGGGCCTCGCTGTTTTATTACCTGGTCAAAGCGATTTTAAATCACCCATGGGACGTTCCGGTTGTCTCTGAAAGCTTTCATCTATATAACGTCGTGTAAGTGTAAGTCTTTACTCCTTTCGAATCGGGGTCACGGCGCTTGCGGAAAGCCATTAATAATTTCGCTATCAATGATTTACTTCTAGCACGTAATCTACTTTGTGCTTTGAAGTAGTATAAATAGATTTACGTTTCATAGATCTAGTTGCGTTGATGTGACGTGATCGATCGCTACGCGCTGTAATTCTACGCGTTGAGTTCACCACGCGTCGTAAATTTTAAGCGCTGAGTTCGCCACGCGCTGTAAATTTTATGCGTTGAGTTCACCACGCGTTGAGTTCGCCACGCGTTGAGTTCACCACGCGTAGTAAATTCTGTGCGTTGAGTTCACCACGCGTTGAATTTGCCACGCGTTGAGTTCGCCACGCGTTGAGTTTACCACGCGTTGAGTTCACCACGCGTTGAGTTCACCACGCGTAGTAAATTCTGTGCGTTGAGTTCACCACGCGTTGAGTTCGCCACGCGTTGAGTTTACCACGCGTTGAGTTCACCACGCGTTGAGTTCACCACGCGTAGTAAATTCTGTGCATTGAGTTCATCACGCGTTGAGTTCACCACGCGTTGAGTTCGCCACGCGTTGAATTCGCCACGCGTTGAGTTCACCACGCGTTGAGTTTGCCACGCGTAGTTAATTCTACGCGTTGAGTTCACCACGCGTTGTAAATTCTACGCATTGAGTTCCCCACGCGTTGAGTTCGCCATGCGTTATAAATTCTACGCGTTGAGTTCACCACGCATAGTAATTCTATGCGTTGAGTTCACTACACGTTGAGTTCGCCACGCGTTGTAAATTCCACGCGCTGAATTTCTCGATGTCATATCACCGCGCATTATCCCTATATTTTACATCGCCACGCGTGTAATATTCTACACCTGATAGCATTTTACTCCGCGTGTTCTAAAATTCTACTCTCGTTGAAGTAATTAGGTCATTGCACATTCAGCGCATTCTAACGCTAATGCATTAAATCGCCGCCCCTCTCGTTGGTTGCGGTCACCCTTCCTTCACAGCCACGCGAAGAATGTAGCTTTACTTCGGTAATCAACCATAGCTCCATTACATACTTCACTTACTATCGTTATTATACCAGTATAATCATCACACGCTGCAATTACACGTATAGCCTCCGGTTACATGCAGTAATGATTCTCGTATTGCGAATTAGAACAGTGAATTGCTTACGAGTTTTCCAATAATAAAGTTCCCATGGTAACAATAAATATAAAAAGTTAATGTCACTTCGTGTGCTTAATGAGAATACGTTTGCTGTGGACAATTACATCGTGTGAATTAACATATTTAATTATTCTTCGTGAACTGATCAAATTCTAACGATAAAATAGCTTTCTGCCAGGGTGTATAATTAAGCTTAATTAGCGACAAATTAAGGATAAAGCGGAATACTGTAATCGAAATTATAGCTATTCATTAACGATCTAATTAATTTCCATCGAACAAGGTTTATAATTGTCAAACGATCGATTTTATTGTCTTTGAGCTATCGAAGGTTTACCGTTGTTACGA
Organism: Megachile rotundata; assembly: GCF_050947335.1. NCBI lineage: Eukaryota > Metazoa > Arthropoda > Insecta > Hymenoptera > Megachilidae > Megachile > Megachile rotundata. The sequence continues at coordinate 12,897,289 of NC_134996.1, forward strand.
TTTTCACGAAACTATCCGTGTTGTCGTGAATTCTAAGGACCTGTTTCCTATCGTTTCGAACGCTTTCAGCTTTTTCAACTTTTGTTAGTCGCGCAGTCCGCTATTTAATGGTACACTGAGCTTTCACGTTTCTCGACTTCATTCAATTACCCCCTTCTGTTTTTTTCATCCCCTTCGCCGTCAGAACAACCCCGATATTTCAGCTTTTCCGAGTCATTTGATTCATCGACCGATTACAACTAATAATCGTTATCGATTATCACTTACGTCACGATAGTGAAATAATTGGAAAGTTTTTCAAAACAGAAAATACGGAAAGCACCTACGTTTAATAGGCAACTTCCCATTTTCTGAAAATAACCTTCTAAAGGGATGAAATTGTTCTTCAACAATTCGGGCGCTTTTGTAACAGTCGGAAAAGCTTCATAACTGCCGAAGGGCCACTCGGGTGTTCACACACAGAAAGGTATTTTTCTGCTTTCTCGAATGGTTTGCTCCGGACATCGTGAACCAGTTTGTCAAACCTAACAACCCTTACTTACAATTTTACCACGAGAAATGTAAATCAACGCCCAGAAATAAACGTTAATTACGTATCGAGCTGAAAGTACATGAACCAGCAATTTTTCAGAAGTAACCCTTCATCTACATCTTTATCGCGCAGATCTTTGTGCACAGCATATCGCTTTTATGGCAGAAAAATGCAAATTTGGGGTTGAAAATAATAAATCTTAACCGTACATCGAATTTTCGATAAAGGTATCGGTTCTTAGCTGGAAAGTTTCAAGTTGCTACTTTCCTGGTAATTTTACTGTACATTGAAGCGTTTAATAAACGATAAAACTGCAAATTTACATTTTTTCGAAAACGTCTAAAATTGAAGTCTTAAAGTAACAAGTTGAACCGTTTAATTCGACACGGTGAATTTTCATCAAAATAAAAACTTCCCGGCCGTTAAACAATTTCCGTTTTCAGCGGCATGTCCTATCGCGAACGACGACCTTACGCCACTGCCAATTTCCTCGGGAATTTTCTCGCTGTTCCGGGAACGAGCTTTCCCCGTTCCACGGCATTATACGAACGCGATGACCCACGCTCGCAGCGGTGCGGATTTAAATTTAAATGGAAAAGTCCGGACATGGTGGCGGGCTCGTCCCCGCTTTTCCAACGGCCCCGCGAAACGCCTCCAATTTCGTGAAAAGCCGGAAATGCCCAGCGAATCTCTTCTCGACTTCCGCGCGAACAATAACCGGAAGTTTCGCGGAATCTGCGCTGGAAGACAGGGCTTTTCGTTTTTCCCATATTTCGATCGGTACCCGTTAAATTCGACCCATGGATTTTTTATTTATGGCAGAGCGGAATTTGGGGATTTCAGGATTTGGGGACTTGAGGATTTAGGAAATTGGAAATGTGGAAGTTGTGGACTGAGAAATAAGACCTTGACAATTTTTTAAATTGAGAATCTCGAAATTTGTGGATTTAATTGAAAGAATTCGTCAGAATTAAAAATGAACAGCGTTGATAAAAAATTGGTATTAAACAGTCCAGTGTATTAATTACTCTGGTGATTAATTTAACTAGTTGCGCATACAAAGAAAGAGCTTGTAGAAAGTAATTCGCTAACAAAAGCAGCGAGCACTTCTCGCAATAAGTTTCCCTGTAATTGCAACATTAAACTGTCTAATTCTAAGTGCTGTTTAGATCTTGTGCGTGTTTCGTAACACCGGCTGCATAAGTTTCGCCGACACGAAACAGTCTTCAGTACCCGTTTAATTAACCGTGCAAACTTCTAGGAGATCAGCTTAACGAGTCTCAGAATCGTTATTCGATCAAAGCGATTTGCATCGAACATGAAGCTCGAAGAGTAAAAAGAAAATAGAAGGGTAGCAGGAACTGTCGAACGTTCACAAACAGCTTACTCCAAATAATTATCAATTCTATGGAACTGGGAATACCTATCAGTTCCATACAAGTATCGCGGGCTTCTGTCTGAAATGACAGAGGCAAACTAACCAGCCCGGGGCGATGCAAAACGGAAATATGAGATACACGTACGAGTTCTGGGGAACAAATACGCCCGTCGGAGCGTCGACATTACGCTACGGTTTGTATTTGTTTGCTTTCTCTTCTTGCGAGTGTACACGTCGCTCATATATATCATTCCATCGGGCTGGAACTCGCGAGGATGTTAAATCGGTTTTGCATAAAAGAAATATTTACTTTGGCTCCCCGCGTCGACAGAGAAAATCGCGTTCAACCAAGGGGATACTATTTTTATTGCGTAAAATTATCCTCTGCTTTAGGAAACATTGTCAACTCGATTAATATTGGTTAACGCTTTCAACGTGTTGTATGGACTTTTCAATATTTGTCGTTCGCAAAAACTTAGAAATACTACAATTTTACGGGTTGGAATTATGGAAGTTGCAATTCTATATGGTGAAAGTTTATGGTGCGAATTTGAAACTACACTTGGGAGTTCTATGCGCGGAAATTTGATACGTTAGAATTGCATGCGATGAAATTCTATAGCGTGGAAGTCCACGAGATGAAATTCTACGCCTTGGAAATCCACGAGATGAAATTCGATACTTTGGAGTCCCATGCGGTGAAATTCGATGCGTTGCAGATTCATGCGGTGAAATTCGATACATTAGAATTGCATACGGTAAAATTCTACACCTTGGGAGTCCACGAGATGAAATTCTATACCTTGGAAGTCCATGAGATGAAATTCGATGCTTTGGAATCCCATGCGGTGAAATTTAATACGTTGGAGTTTCATAGAGTGAAATTCGATACGTTAGAATTCCATACGTTGAAATTCTACACCTTGGGAGTCCGTGAGATGAAATTCTACGCCTTGGAAGTCCATGAGATGAAATTCGATACTTTGGAATCCCATGCGGTGAAATTCGATGCGTTGGAGCTTCATGCGGTGAAATTCGATACATTAGAATTCCATACGGTGAAATTCTACACCTTGGGAGTTCAGGAGATGAAATTCTATACCTTGGAAGTCCAGGAGATGAAATTCGATACTTTGGAAGTTCAGTAGATGAAATTCGATACTTTAGAATCCCATGAAGTGAAATTCGATATGTTAAACTTCTATGGGTTGAAATTCCACGCACTCTAATTCACCGAATTAAATCTAACACACTGGACCATCAAGTGTTGAAATTCTGAAGGTTGAAATTCTATCGAATTAAAATTGTCATCAACCAATCATGCGTTGTGTCCCCACGTGCCTACCACGTACCACCATACTACCTCATATCATCAAGCGTCGACGCAACCAGTAATGTAATAACGCGTTGTAACATCACTATACGACAACAGGTGCCACATCGCTCACATGAAAATAACGTTCCACGAATTCGCCTGGAGTAATTCCTAGACAGCCCTGTCTCCAGATCCTAACCCCGTAACACTTAGCCGTATGATCGATGACGTTAGGATGACAGGAACATTTCTCAAAGAAACTTCATTATCGCGGTCACGAGTCGAGCAGAAATCAGAGCGAAAGGAAGGAGAAGGTAGAACAGAGAGAACGTATTATTTAATTAAAGCCAAGACGCAATTGTACCGAGGATTTTACTGCTGTCTCTGACGTTCTTTGACTCATCCAAGCTGGTTCAAACAGCTTTCTCCTTGCTCCTTTCAGCCGATTCTTTGCCCAGCTAATTGAAAAGGATCTCCGTACCTTAATGAGTGATGTAGAAAGAGAACGTCTTCGATTCTTGTGGATAAAAGCTTCTTCAAACGGGCAAGTTACAAAGCTTTTGTTGTAAGGAATTCCAGGTTGTTCTCAACACTCTTGGCAAACAAATTTTAAGCTCCTCGATTCTACCGATTCTAAATGACTAATTTTTAAATTGTGATTACCTCGACTGCTAGGATTCATTGCGAATAAAAATCACGAATTCGCGGGAACATTAATTTTGTTTCGTGATACGTTTCATTAATCACCGCGCAATACAGCATGATACCCTTCATTTTTCATCCTGTTAAAGCGCCATTCGTCCGAACATACTTTTACAACGATAAAGCGATAGATATGACGTCCTAACGATTTTTAAAAACACGGTCTGATTTATTACGCCAATGTGTTAATTGCCGCGATTCGTGTTTATTTGTGTTTCGACGGTCATCAATTAGCACATATTTGTTACTTCAATTCGGTACTCAGACCACTCGTGTAAAATTGGATATTGGGTTCGAGAGATGGGGCATTTGGGGATGGGGGATGGGGGATGTGGGGATGTGGGATTTGGAGATGTGGGTTTTGGGGGATGTGGGATTTGGAGTTGTGGGATTTGGGGGCGTGGGATTTGGGGACTTGGGATTTGGGGACGTGGGATTTGGGGACTTGGGATCTGGGGACGTGGGATTTGGGGACGTGGGATTTGGGGACGTGGGATTTGGGGGGTCGTGGGATTTGGGGACGTGGTATTCGGGGATGTGGGATTTGGGAATGTGGGATTTGGGTATCGTGGGATTTGGGGACGTGGGATTTGGGTATCGTGGGATTCGGGGATGTGGGATTCGGAAATGTGGGATTTGGGTATCGTGGGATTTGGGGACGTGGGATTTGGGGACGTGGGATTTGGGGATGTGGGATTTGGGGACGTGGGATTTGGGGACGTGGGATTTGGGGACGTGAGATTTGGGGACGTGGGATTTGGGTATCGTGGGATTCGGGGATGTGGGATTCGGAAATGTGGGATTTGGGCATCGTGGGATTTGGGGATGTGGGATTTGGGGATGTGGGATTTGGGTATCGTGGGATTCGGAGATGTGGGATTCGGAGATGTGGGATTTGGAGATGTGGGATTTGGGTATCGTGGGATTCGAGGATGTGGGATTTGGGTATCGTGGGATTCGGGTATGTGGGATTTGGGTATCGTGGGATTCGAGTATGTGGGATTCGGATATGTGGGATTTGGGTATCATGGGATTTGGAGATGTGAGGTTCGTAATTTTGAGATTCAGGAATTATAAAACTTAATTATTCAGAGATCTAGTAATCCAAGAATTTGGAACACCTGAATCTACATATGTATATTCCACCCTACACCTCTCACACTAACATTCACATCCATCTCCAATCATTTCGCCACAAATATAATTTCCATTAACCCCACTAAGTTCCTAATGCACATACCAAGAAAACCGAAACAGGTTCCATAATTGATACAAGTCCAAAGCCAAAATTTCATGAGGTTCATCGCGATTGTTCTCAGTAATTATCTCGCGAACGATAGATCGGCCAGGCTAATTCGAGCAGAAAGGAACACGAAGGGAGCGGGATTTGGTTGGCAGGAGAACGCGTCCACCTGCATTATTTGGAGACGTACGTACCTGTTGCTGTAAAGCGCATGCATAATCGGCCTACGGTGCATATATTTCACGGTAACAAATTACTTCGCTACGCCGCGCTTCACCCATTCCTGCTACAAAGGTTAAGCCGCTTTGCTGTAGTCTTAAAACTGTTTCTCGACAGCCATCAACAGTTCGATGAATACTTTAGCGAACGAATAAGAAGATAGTTCGAGTTAATGCAGAATCGTAATCTTTCAATTACCGGAGCAGCAACTGCGCCGGGGATTTTATGGTGATTAGGGAGTAAATTAGTTACTACTGAAACTTCCATTATATTACTTTATGTTATTAGCATAATTCCTATGATAACTTCTACCATTTACCTGACTGCTTAATTAACTGCATTAATAACGTAATAGCAAGGCTATCGATTTGAACGGTTCATTTAATGTCTCTGATTTTTCAGATGAAGTTTAGATTAATATTTTTGCATAACAAAGTGAATGCCTTTTAGGAAGAGTTTTAAAATTTGAAACACTATTTAGTTAATCAAGCTTGCAGTTGCTTGAACTTTGATAAGGGTAAAATACTTCGTAAATAGTTGCGTTCAGCTTGTATCTTTTCCATAAAAACGGATAGCTGTGCTATCTACACTTCACTCGGTATACACGAGGAATTAGAAGGAAGGGAATGCTCGGAATTTTTTACGGGTTTCGTTTCTTCCAACGGACTCTCGTGATGATAAAAACAATAACGATAAAGGAATTCACGATCCAGTTATCCACCGGAAAACGAGATAAAATTGCGACGAGCAGAAGGAAGCCAAGAAGCAAGGCAATACCGAGTAAATCGGATGTCGCGACTTCGTTTCGAGTTTCATGGCGATTCGCCAACGAAATCGAATCACCAGATTCGATCGTACGTTCAAAAAGCCTCGTTCTGCTTGTAATAGCTACTTACGTGGATATTTTGCACTTTTATGCGTCACTCCTTCACTCGCTAAATTATCGATTTTCGTTTCAAGATCTTTTACTCAATTTTTATCTCAGGTGAATTATTCAGAATACTCAGAAATATTCAGAAAAATATTTTAAAGAGACTTTGATTATTTTCAAGGTCTTTCAATGATTAAAATTTTATTTAATCTCAAATATTTTGACATGGGGAATTTTAATCAAATTTCATCTGAAATAATTTATGTAAATATTCAAACAAATATTTTGAAGATACTTTGATCATTTTCAAGGTATTCTTAATCACAAAAATTTTGCTTAATCTCAAATATTTTGACATGGGGAATTTTAATCAAATTTCATCTCAAATAATTTATGTAAATATTCAAAAAAATATTTTGAAAATACTTTGATCATTTTCAAGGTATTTTTAATCACAAAAATTTTGCTTAATCTCAAATATTTTGACATGGGGAATTTTAATCGAATTTTATCTCAAATAATTTATGTAAATATTCAAAAAAATATTTTGAAGATACTTTGATCATTTTCAAGGTATTTTTAATCACAAAAATTTGGCTTGATCTCAAATATTGCCGCTTAAAATTTTAATCAAACACCGAATAAATTATTCGGGTGAAATTTAGAATTAAATGACACGAGGGTGGAACGCTCCTTTTCTCGGTAATTTTTATAATTTTTAGGGAACTGGGTTCGCTATTATTCCACGGTTTCGATTTAATTAACGGAGTAATGGTCGAGCGCTTTGGCCGCGTTCGCTGAAACGTGCGCCACGCACATAATATTTCTGATTAATCAAATTAAAATTGTATCCCGTTTGAGCCAAGGTATAAATGAAATCAGTTTGAAGCTGCAACAAAATGAACATGCAAACACGCGCAGCGCAATTTACGAATCGAAACATCTGCGATTAAATTTATGGAATCGAATGAAAGTTTTCTTATTTTAATATATTCTTACTATTCATAAGTGTCAATGAATATACCAGTTCATGCAGTGATTAAATTCTGTAAATCCGATAGTAAATGTTTGTCGATATTAAATGATTACATATGATTATTCGGTATTATCGATGTTCGTACATAAGTAATCGCCTTAATATCTTACAGAATAATTAACTGTATCGCGAAAACAACGATATAAATACTATCGATTGGTCGGTAATCAGCTCGTTGTAAGTGACATGAAAATGTTATAAAATAACTGCCGTGGGTCCATTCTGTGCGTAATGTGCTTTGCAAAATGTAATTCCCTCGTGTCGCATAATGGAGCTGTGCTTCACCGTTTAATTCGATGAACGAACTAACTGGTTCTCATTAACAAAGACCCCCATTATATGATTTCCTGGCTAAATATTTCAATTAAATTTATCCTTTGCATTGCAACACACTCGCAAAAACATTACTTGGTTACGAAGATTTTCGTTACAAAATTTTATATTTTAAAGATCGTGCAACAAAATTGTGAAACTACCCCTAAAACTATTTATCAAAGATTTTAAACTTATCGAAAATTTCAAAGGAATATTAAATGTTAGTTTCGGAAGCTTAACGAAGGTACTCGCAAATGAATTTCGCAACGTTTCCATTTTAACCGGTTCTGTTTCCGCGAAGCCACGCGATGTGTATGGAACAGAAGTAGCTAAAGCAGTAATAAGATTTGTCGGAATGTTTCATACGCTTTCCAACTCACCAAAGCGTGTTATTACATTTAATTGTCAAAGAAGACGGAACTTGGCCCGCAAGAAACGTCGACCTAAGAGGAAAAGCTCTTTGAATGGTTTACGTTTGCTGAATTTACCCCCGTTTCGCTTTGTTTCGTTACCCGACAGGGTATTGCGTGTAACCCTTATACACTGAATTTCCTGCAATCAACACTAATTGCACGACTGGAAATCGTTTTATCTTCCCTCAGACGTTTTCCTCCCGAATCCCAGACGCTCGAAACTTGAGAAATATCACATTTTTCGGACCGGCACGTCTGGGGAGATTTTATTGGTAAACTCAGTAGTTGCATAGTTACACAAGGTTTTAAGATTTGAACCACGTTTTATATATGCAAAATTTAGTGACAAGTTAATAGTCATTTATAAAAACAAACTTAGGGCAAGAGCAAATTTAGATGGATTATTTATTGTTATAATGTAAGAAGCTGCTCTTAAAATTAGGTTAATGACATACATTAATAGACAGACAGGAAAAATTTTGCCTAGATTATAAATAAACGTGTTTGTGTATAGTAATGTGTCTAACCACATATGTCCTCTTCTACTGCGACAACACACATGTGCATCTATGACATATATACATACGAATTCTAATACAGAACTGTTTAGAGATAAAAGTTATTTAAACAATTAAGAGAAAAGAAAGGTTTGAATAAACGTGTCTGACTATGTACTACAACGTGTCTGACCACATACGTCCTCTTCTACTGCAGCAGCACATATGTGTAGCTATGACATATATATGAATTCTGGCACAGAGTAGTTCAGAGATAAAAAATCGTTTAAATAATTAAGAGAAGAGAAATGTAGAAATAAACGTGTCTGACTATATTCTATAACGTGTCTGACCACATACGTCCTCTTCTACTGCAGCAGCACATATGTGTAGTTATGACATATATATGAATTCTAGCACAGAGTAGTTCAGAGATAAAAAATCGTTTAAATAATTAAGAGAAGAGAAATGTAGAAATAAACGTGTCTGACTATATTCTATAACGTGTCTGACCACATACGTCCTCTTCTACTGCGACAGCTCATACGTGCAGCTATAACATACATAAAAATTCTGACACGTTCAGAGATAAAAATCCTTTAAACAATTAAGAGAAAAGAATTGTATGAATAAACGTGTCTGACCACTAACGTCCTATTCTACTGCGACAGCTATGACATATACGAATTCTGACACGTTGAGAGATAAAAATCGTTTAAACAATTAAGAGAAAAGAAATGTACGCTAAATGGAGCATTGTCGAGTAGGAAGATACAATCAGGAGTTATTTGGGTCCGAAGTTGTCCGTGTAATCGGTATCAGATAACGGGGAAAATCGTTTCCAAAACGATTCCACAAACCGTGGCCGTAAGAAAGAGCGATCCCCATCGGAAAATTGCGAGCGTGTTTGCGAGCAGGGAAAGCCTTTTCCAACGGATTCGTGAAAGCTTTCCCGAAGAAAGCCGCTTGTAATCCGCGGCCAAAGTGAAAACTGACGTTGCGAATGGGTCCCATCGATTTTCCAGCCGAGAAGATCCCGAAATTCGTTCGGGAGATCGTTTCGGGAGATTTGCGAGGGTTTTTCTTGCTGATAACATCGGACACTGCGAATCGATGTCCAGAATCCCTCGAGATCGGACAAGCTTAAGAAGAAGTATTTTAAATGCTCCATATTGACATCAATTTTCTAACAAACCTTTTAGATTTTCATTTCATTTTATGTTCCATTTCTAATATCCACGTTTATCTTATTTTTCAATACTGGTTTACAGGAAGTCTCAAATGAGTGACGTGTTCTACGTTTTCTTTGAACCCTCAGCTCCTCCTAATGCCTACACACTATCTAGTTTTACTAATAGTTTATATTGTTGTTTTACAATTAAAAATCTCTTGTTTTCGACAAACCTTATTGTCCAAACCTTCACAGCTCAATCACTACAGGTTTTCACTATTTGCAGTTATCGATCTTCTCCGAACATAAAAACCGTGAAAGCTCGAATCGATTGAATGAAATTCCAGCGAATGACGTCGCGATAAAGGGCCAGTTCCTTCCGAATGGCACGGTGAAAAACGTATTCGAGTAAGGCACCGTCGCGTCAATTATTTCGAATTAAACAGTCGTTGCATGGAGTGTACAACAAAAAGGGCATTGTTAGTAAGGGAACTGCTCGTTAAAGGTAATGAGCTTGTAAACAAGTTTAATAAGGGGCTCGGTGTTGAATTACGGTATTCAGAAAATTCATTTCGTTTTGGAAAATTCGCCCTCTTTTCACCAGGTGTCCATCATACCACAAATGCACTCGTTTTTTTATACGACTTTTTTCACGCCTGTCAGCGATATTTTCTTCTTTTTTTTGTATACGCCATGAATTTTTGCAGGCTGAATCTGTCGGGACGAATTTTGGGTTTTGAGTGCTACGTCGGGATTTGCTTTTATCGAATGTCGAGGTTATCATCGCGATGGACATGAAATTTCTCTTTTTTATTTTTTGGTGATCGGGGATGAAATTTGTCCCTTTTATTTTATATTTTATAATTTTATCGTTACAATAAATGAGAACCAGAATTACTTTTTTATTTTTCACATAATGGAGCGACGACAACTGAATTGTAACTTTTTTATTCTACGTAAAGAACGGTATTTGAAAAAAGAGCAGAATTAAATTTACAGTTTAATTTGCAGGTGAAATCAGATCTCTGTTAAACGAGCGTTCTGTAAGACGTCCGCTTAATTCGTTGTTCACCATGCTACCGGCATAATCGATCAATTTTCCTATTATCGGATGTACTGTCGATCGGGCAGCTTCGAAATAGAGATGGTAAACGGGGGAAGAAAGGACGATCGCTTCTGCAAACAATTTAGCGCAAATTGGAATCGGAATCGAGTTTTAATGGACAGTTCAGTACTGGCTGCCTGCAATGGACGTACCACCCGCTAAATTTTTATTATCTTCAATACCTGCACGTCGATTCTTATTTTCAGCCAAATTGTTAGCTAACAGGTTAAATGTAATCGCAACTTTCTGCGCGACGATCAATACAGTTATTCAATTTCTGCTATCACATATTCGCGTTCCACACATTTAGCATATTAAAATTTGATAATATATCTTATTTGAAACAGTCTGATCGCGTTTAATTGCTACGTAAATATTTAATGTTATTAACGTTTCAATAATCATTAAATTCCCATTAATGATGTGATACACGATTATTTGCATAGCAAGTCTGCAAATCATTGTCAGTCTGTAATTATGATTTTTGTATATCACTCTTACAAACTTTAACTTCTGATAAAAATTACCTGACTATATAATTAGTAGATGCATCCCAAAGCTGACTAATTTAAACAAATGATTCGATAGAAAATTTACAGCGATTTGTAACGTGTAGAATATTTTGAACGGGTGGAGTTCTAATGCATCGAATTTCAACTTGTGGAACTCAAAGGTATCGAATTTCAACTCGTGGAACTCAAAGGTATCGAATTTCAACTCGTGGGACTCAAAGGTATCGAATTTCAACTCGTGGGACTCAAAGGTATCGAATTTCAACTCGTGGAACTCAAAGGTATCGAATTTCATCTCGTGGAATTCCAAGGTATCGAATTTCAACTCGTGGAACTCAAAGGTATCGAATTTCAACTCGTGGGACTCAAAGGTATCGAATTTCAATGCGTAGAATTCCAACGTATCAAATTTCAGCTCGTAGACGTCCAAAGTGTAGAATTTCAACGCGTGGAGTTCCAATGTATCGAATTTCAATTCATGGAACTCCATCGTATCGAATTTCAACGCGAGGGATTCCAACGCATCGAATTTCAACTCGTACACTTCCAAAGTGTAGAATTTCAACTCATGGAACTTAAACGTATCGAATTTCAATGCGTAGAATTCCAAAGCATCGAATTTCAACTGTTTCGACTTGCAAGGTGTAGAATTTCAATGGGTGGAGTTCTAATGTATCGAATTTCAACTCGTGGAATTCAAAGGTATCAAATTTCAATGCGTAGAATTCCAACGTATCAAATTTCAACTCGTAATCTTCCAAGGTATCGAATTTCAACTCATGGAATTCCAACGTATCGAATTTCAACCGCTCAGACTTGCAAGGTGTAGAATTTCAATCCATGTTATTCTAATGTATCCAATTTCAAATTTACAAAAATTTTGATGTGTATAATATTATGAATGTACCTAACGAAACCGTGCATTTGCATAAGCAACTCCAGTAATGATTATCTCAGATCATGATGTTTCAATCTCCGCTTCCTCTTTCGTCGATTACTTTAGCCGAACGCAATTAAGCTTGGCAAGGTGGATTGTTTATTTTCAAACAGGACCAGCACAGACGCAAATATAATTTTCCAAGATTAACTAGCCTCGCAGTCGCTTTGCGAATCCCCTCGGCAACCCTTCAACCCCCGTCTTCCTGGCCGCACAGGAAGATAACAAACCTGGCCGCTGTTCGTTTAACAATCTAGAGTTTTAAACTCATTTCAAAGTTTATTCCGCGTTCGTGTGCTCCCGCTCGCGGCGATTCATATTCGTCGCTGGCTCGGAAGCTGACGAGCGACCGGATGTTGTCTTTCGTCGAAAGGCGAAATCGCGTGATTTTGTCTGCGATGTTGCGCGTAATTAGGGAGCTAGAAACTCATAGACGCGTAAATTCTCTGGTTCATTAGCTCGAGCGGTTTTAGGGATGAATGGGGATGATTATTGCTGATCGCCCACCGTGACTGCGTAACGCTCGTTCGAGCTAATTTGCCGTGAAATGGCGAAAATTTTCCCGGGAAATTAAAAATTGCACATTTTTAATCAACTTCGATGCTTTTCGTTCTGTTGTATGTTCTGTAGAAGGAGGGTGCATTCAATTACACCCGTATTAATCAAAACGAGTAAAAGACGATTTGTTCGGTAAATAGCCGACACATATTTCACGCAGGTAACTTTAAACGAGCGTTCATTGTTTTGCAAAACAATGGCCACGCAACATGGGAAACGGAGTTACTCATCCGTTGTAACAGCAAATTACACGTCTGCACGAGTCACAAAAACCCGTTCAAACGCAGCGCTACAGAGTTACACGTTTTACGAGCATTCGACGAGCATTGTTCTCAAAACTGCGACTGACATAAATCTTCAAACACGCGATTGATTTTACGTTATCGTCAGATTCTACGATAACACTGTATTCTAATTGCTTGCGTTATTCACACTATGACGCGTGAATGCATACGAATTGACTCAAAAACGTTCTTTGATCTTCCTATGATACGATTATATTTTAAAACGATTTAATTGAACTGTAATAACGGTGCATACTCGAAGTTTAAAAATTGAAAACGGAAAATGGAGAAACGAGCATAGATTTGCATTTAGATGCGATATTATTCTCGTTTTGCCAATAGCCGTGGAAGTGACACAGCGTCACAACGGCTAACGTGTCTGCTTGTCACTAAATCGGTCCGGGGACAAATCCCAGTGGACTCTCAAAAATATGCATCCAATACCTGATCAGCGCATAAATATTCTGCAAATTGCGATAATTCTCTATTCATAATATATTAATCATTTCTTGGCTTTAAAAATAGAACGGGCAGAGTTCTCATGGTTCGAATTTCGACTCGTGAAAGTCAAACGTATCGAATTTCAATGCGTAGAGTTCCAACGTATCAAATTTCAAGTCGTAGACCTCCAAGGTGTAGAATTTCAACCCGTTGAATTCCATCGTGCCGGATTTCAAAGCGTTGAGATCCATCGTATAGAATTTCAAAGCGTAGAGTTCCATCGTATCGAATTTCAAAGCTTACAGTTTCGACGCGTAGAGTTCCATCGTGTCGGATTTCGACGCGTTGAGTTCCATCGTATCGAATTTCAAAGCGTTGAGTTCCATCGTATCGAATTTCAACGCGTTAAGTTCCATCGTGTCGGATTTCAACGCGTTGAGTTCCATGGAATCGAATTTCAAAGCGTAGAGTTCCATCGTATCGAATTTCAACGCGTTAAGTTCCATCGTGTCGGATTTCAACGCGTCGAGTTCCATGCAATCGAATTTCAAAGCGTAGAGTTCCATCGTATCGAATTTCAAAGCTCACAGTTTCGACGCGTAGAGTTCCATGGTACGGAATTTCAATGCATAGAGTTTCGACGCGTAGAGTTCCATGGCAAAGAATTTCAACGCGTTGAGTTCTATCGTGTCGTATTTCAAAGCGTTGAGTTCCATCGTATCGAATTTCAAAGCGTAGAGTTCCATCGTATCGAATTTCAACGCGCAGAATTTCGACGCGTAGAGTTCTATGGTATAAAATTTCAGTGCGTTGAGTTCCATCGTGTCGGATTTCAACGCGTAGAGTTCCATCGTATCAAATTTCAACGCGTAGAGTTCCAAGGCATCAAATTTCAACTCGTAGACTTCCAACGTGTAGAATTTCAACGCGTAGAGTTCCAATGTACCGAACTTCAATTGATGGAACTCCAACGTGTAGAATATTTATGTATATTATAAATTATTTACGGTTGCGACGAAAAGCTGTATTAATGAAACGAAGTCCCAGTAATTATTAGTCATAAAAGATTGCAGGGCCTAATAAATTAGAGATAGCATATTCGTAATCCCTGACGCGAGGGTGACACGAAGGCTTATTAGAGAACTCAGGTCTGTCAGCAATACGGCGAGTGGACACGGTAGTTCAATAAGGCAATACCGGGAGGCAATTAAACAGAGATTGCGTAATTGTAATTACGTGGTAATTGTACGCGTTACTGTGATACCTGTACGGTTTTGTCACGCACGTTGTATTTCGCAGACCGCAATGCTTGCTATGTTGCCCTACACGATCAGCCTGTATCACGCGTTTCGCCTTTCGATGTGCGCGATTATGGTCTAATTGATTAGGTGATAATTGATGGACAATAATCTAAGTATATCTCCGATAATTATAATTCCTAATCTGTCGAAGTACACCGTTAGAATTTATTTCAAATTAACAACTGAATTTTGCTGTATTTCATTATTTTTCACTTGGATCCACAAATTAATTGTGAGGTTAATTAATAATTTCGATGTTATTAATTCCGGTACACTAATTACGTGCATGCAGCATTTGCATAATTATTAAATGAGTTTTAATTGCTACTAATTTTACTTTGTTATATCTATTTTCGAATGTTATTTTTAATTAAATGTTCTGCGCAATCTGTAATATTGAACTTTTTTTGTAGAATTTCCATCGCTTCCATTACGAGAATATTTCGATGAAATGATAATCCTATTTGCTCACCTATGTCTCTATATATGCGTATGTTTAATAATACGTGCGTGATGCGTGAATTATTCAGTGTCACCAACGATGACGATGAATATCGTTAAATGGAGGGCCGATTGCGGTTGCATTGGTTTACAAATTATTCCGACGTATACAATAAGCACTGTATCCCGTGACGCATTGGTGGATGTATATAAATTCGAATATTTGTTCTATTGAATGTTGCCGACTAAAATTGCGACGTTATCGTAATATTTTCAATTTATAAAAATAACAGGGCGTTCAATCGAACGATGATTTCATTGTAATTTAAAATCCGAAAATATGACACGAAGTTGAAAATTGTAGCCGCGATTGTCTGCGATACAATGTACAAGTATCCATTTGTATACGATACAAATTTTGATGCGATTAATTTCGCCGAACGTTTATTCTCCTTTCTTTAAACAAACTCGAGTGTTTAATTAGCTAATAGAACGTGGCAGTAAAATCGATCATTTTTTTGTGCCGACCGGCAATAAGTAATTAATCCATTGAAATTTATTCTCGTGCGCGAATATCAATTTAATTCTATATTTTCCCGGCAAATAATACGAACAGTATTTACAACGTTTTTTGGTAAAAACTGCTGCGAATATGCTGCAATATTCATTTGCAAACAGGAGCAAGTAAACAACGAATCGGATCCGACGAAAATTACAAAATCACCATCAAGCCGAATTAAATTCTATCGAAATACATTTGAACGTTTAGTATATTCAATCGAATAAACACAGAAAAAGTGGTCGGGTATTAACTAGGGAAAAAGGGCTTATCCGAGTTAATCAAAGTACAATGCAGGAAGGATATAAATTCACTACAATGCGAACGCGAATTTCACTGAACTCTTCGGAAAGCTGAAAATACCTTGTCGAGCTTATTGCTTCCTCTCGACAGCTTTCAATTCAACCCCCAAAATGCGAAACTTCGTCCTCTTTGAAAAATTGTGCTCTTCTCGAATCAACTCCGGCATACGAATGCGAAACGCGTGACTGTTCGGGAGCAATTGAATACCAGCGACTGTTTGGCAATATTCTAGAGCACAACACCTGTCAATTTAGAGTGAATAAAGAATGGGGGTGAACGCTGACAAACGTTTCGAATTAACAAATAATAGTTCCTCTGTTCCTTCCATTTCGATGTTGGATGTCAAGTGCCAATTATCTACCCGTTGCAATTATTTTGAGGAGCAAAAAGTTGAGGTTCGTTGAAAAGTGATGGAATCTAACATGTATCGCGAACAGAAAGGATTCCAATGTATCGAATTTTAATAGGAGGAGTCACAATGTATCGAATTTCAATGCATACGTATCGAATTTCGACTTGTAAGTTTCCGAGGTGTAGAATTTTAAGGTGTGGAGTTCTAATGTATCGAATTTCAATTGATGGAACTCTTGCGTATCGAATTTCAACACTTGGGATTCCAACGCATCGAATTCCAACTGGTAGAACAACAAAGGTGTAGAATTTCAACTCGTGGAACTTAAACGTATCGAATTTCAATGCGTAGAATTCCGGAGCATCGAATTTCAAGTGCTTAGACTTGCAAGGTGTCGAATTTCAATGGGTGGAATTCTAATATATCGAATTTCAATTCGTGGAATTCCAAACCACCGAATTTCGAAGCATGGAATTCCATCGCATCGAATTTCAATTGCTGAGACTTGCAAGGTGTAGAATTTCAATGGGTGGAGTTCTAATGTATCGAATTTCAACTCGTGGAGTTCCAACGCACCGAATTTCAAAGCATGGAATTCCAACGCGTCGAATTTCATTTGCTTAGACTTGCAAGGTGTAGAATTTCAATGGGTGGAGTTCTAATGTATCGAATTTCAATTCGTGGAGTTCCAACGTATCGAATTTCAAAGCATGGAATTCCAACGCATCGAATTTCAATTGCTTAGACTTACAAGGTGTAGAATTTCAATGGGTGGAGTTCTAATGTATCGAATTTCAATTCGTGGAATTCCAACGCACCGAATTTCAAAGCATGGAATTCCAACGCATCGAATTTCAATTGCTTAGACTTGCAAGGTGTAGAATTTCAATGGGTGGAGTTCTAATGTATCGAATTTCAACTCGTGGAGTTCCAACGCACCGAATTTCAAAGCATGGAATTCCAACGCATCGAATTTCAATTGCTCAGATTTGTAAGGTGTAGAATTTCAATGGGTGGAGTTCTAATGTATCGAATTTCAATTCGTGGAGTTCCAACGTATCGAATTTCAAAGCATGGAATTCCAACGCATCGAATTTCAATTGCTCAGACTTGTAAGGTGTAGAATTTCAATGGGTGGAGTTCTAATGTATCGAATTTCAATTGCTTAGACTTGTAAGCTGTAGAATTTCAATGGGTGGAGTTCTAATGTATCGAATTTCAATTCGTGGAATTCCAACGCACCGAATTTCAATTCATATAACTCCAACGTATCAAATTTCAATTCCTCAGACTTGCAAGGTGTACAATTTCAATCTGTGGAATTCTAACGTATCGAATTTCAACTAACAAATTTCCAAAGTATAGAATTTCATCTCATGGTCTTCCCAATTTCACCTTGTCGAATTAAACACGTCGACCAATCACATTTCACTCCTCCTTATTTATTAATCTATTTTTCCGCAAGTATTCCGGCGATATTAAAGTCATGTTCAAGAGTACTAAAACTTTACACCATCATAATTGCGAAACTTCGGCCAGTATATACACGAAGTATATGCGGTTAGAAGCAGAAAACTTTACATAAAGTACAAGTTGGTTTAAGTTCAGTTTCGATCGGATTTCCGGTTCACGAGATATTGCGGAGTAAAGAGGAGCATGATTTCGGTCGTTTTGCTAGGTCTTTCTGCTTCTACGTTTTCTGGATCGTACTTCATCACTGACCTATCACTCTGCACATGCTGAGTCAGCATTCTTTTACTACTATTACTACGTGTGTAATTTCCGGGAAAAAATGTGGGTCACTGTGTTACTCATTCATAATGTAGCATTTAATTCTGAACTTCGAATCGCTGTATCTTGGCAACCGATTGAGATAGCAATATGCAACAAACTGTTTTCTACACAGTATATTTTCCTCTATAGTTAAGTGAAAGTCTATGAAAATAGTTACATAAATAACTTTTTCTCTGTTTTTGAAATGTTCTGACATTCTTTGAAAGTCCTGACATTTTAACGAGAAGAAAATTTGAAAGTTACACAAAGTTACAGGAGTAATGTAAAATAAATGAGAGGCGATTTCCATGGCAGAAGATCTGACGTTAAATTCAAATATGTACTGTAAGACATATCACTGATTCCATACGAAGGAGCATTAATTAATTATATGCGGTGGACATAAGCTCTGTTTGTATTTAATTTGTTACGAGTGTGTTTGCATTATGGATTAAAGTAAACTTTGTTTCTGCGAATGTGTTTAATTTGAACCATTTCTAACGCAAACTACGGGATGTTAATTTGCTGTTTTCAGTTCAGTTTGTAGGTGTTTCCAAGCAGTTATGTTTCTTAGATTGCCGAGTTAATGGCTGTGGATATTTATTCGACGAACATGCTGAATGATACGCAAAATGAAACCTTTAACCACCCTTTCAGACCGATACGATCGATCTTCATATTTTCGAAGCAATTTCAGCTGAAATTTGTGTTGCAAAGTACCGCGTATGTTAAATTAACGGGAAAATGTTACAAATTTAATACCGAGGGCGAAATTCGTAACAAGACAACTTTCGCAGCGGAATAAAATTATTTAAACTCCAACTTTTGAATTACATCAAGTGCAAATAGAAACGGATTAAAATTGAAAGCCAGCTAGAAACATTCAATATTTGCTACGCATGTGCAAGTTAACGAGATTAAAGTTTCAAAATTCTTTCAAACGTTCGATGCTTGTGGAATAACCGCAACATTTCAATCGCGAATTGTGAAACATTAATAACGTCACATTAATTAGTGAAAATCATCGAGAAGTTGAAATTTTATAGAAAGTACCTCATTCAATTTTCCACGATGTCATTTTACATTCATCCCTTTCATATAATATAACTTCTGCATTAATTTCGAGCCTCTTTTTCTTCACCCTTCAAAATGTCGCACAAATGCTTCGTTACTTTTTATTGCTCCATTCAGACGCACGGTTATTTTGAGTTATACGACTCGTAAATGATGCATTTTGTGTAGGTTTCTCTAAATTTCGAGTAAAGCGTTCGTCGGACTTCAGCAAGTCTGCACTGCATTTAAACGAAATCTCGAGGACAGATAAAAGCCAACGAGTCCTTTTCTCGCCCTGTTTCTGGGATCCGAAACGTGAGACGGGGGTAGTTTAAGAGATTCAACTCTTCCCTCTCGAACTATGAGTGGATTTCCAACAGCTTAAAAGAACGGGAAGTTCGATTTGTTACAATGTTTTCCAGGCGGATTCGCGTTTAGTTACGAGCTCGGAATTCAGCGACCCTTACACAATTGAAAATAAAACCTTCGGTATTTAACAGACCTTAAATACCTTCTATTTTGTAGGAAACGATACTTTGCGAACGATTACGCAACTTCCACGTCTGAATAATTAAAATTACACAGTGAAATTGCACTTTGTAATGGAGATTTAATAATCGAGATAATGGAAAAGCGCATTAAATTACTTGCGTCCGATTTACCATTGCAATTAAAGCGTTAAGCAGTCTTCATTAATGCGAATCGAGTGGTTAAATAAATAATTGTTGCGAGAAATGAGAATTTTGTATTCCCTGTTATATGGCCCTAGAGAGATCGCAAAAACCAGTGTCATTAATGCACAAACCGTGCCGTTTATCAGCCGCTAATCTTATCTCGTCATCAATGCAGATCTTTGGAACGGTAAAATTCGTTACTGGGTCGAATAAATCGTCGGTATCTCAAAGCGGACCGAGGCAGATCTGTGTCCCAATTTTTGTTTCATCAACAGACACAAGCTTCCGGGGGGAAAAATCGGTTTCCATTCGCGGAAACCATATCAGTGAATAAATGAAGTTGCAAAATACATTCTGCATACATACATTCTTCCATGCATTCTTCAATACATACAAAATTCAATGTACACTATTCCTACGCCATTTAAGATTGATCACGCAAGTAGCAATATTGTTGACTCGGCAGTACTGTTTATTCAAAACCGCATAGAAGCTGATATCTTACTTTTACACCGTGAAACAGTGACGTTGGATATTGAAATCGATGTAAAGCGGAAATTGCGGCAGTCACTTCGTTGCAAACGATTTAACGGATACCGGCTCTGACTCAGCTATAACCAGAGATTGAATTAAGCTTCACTTTAATAAACGAATTCCCAACATTCTCCTCCCTGTTTCTGTCTACAGCGTGCGAGGCTTCTCTGGAGAAAACGGAGTAGGGGTCTCATTATTCACAGGTGGGTATGGATTCGGTAGGTTCTGGATGCTTCTCTAACGTTCGGATATACAATGCATGGGATGCAACACGTGACGACATAACACCTGCAGGCATAATGCGTGAAGTTACACGTGGAGAATGCAGAGAGTTACAATGCATGACAATTCGATGCGTCGAATTGTAACACATGGAAATTCGCTGCATGGAATTATGTCCGTCACCTCGGTGCGAAGAGTTCTGATGGGTGAAATTTTAATGAATGTTTAATATGCAAAGATTCGGTGCGTAGAGTTTCGGCGCGTTGGATTTTAATGTGCAATGTTCCATAGTATAAAATTTCAACGCGTTGAGTTCCAGCATATAGGATTCCAGCGCGTAGAGTTCCATCGTATCGAATTTCAACGCGTAGAGTTCCATCGTATCGAATTTCAACGCGTTGAGTTCCACCGTATAGGATTTCAGCGCATTGAGTTCCACCGTATAGGATTTCAACGCGTAGAGTTCCATCGTATCGAATTTCAACGCGCAGAGTTTCGACGCGTAGAGTTCCATGGCATAGAATTTCAACGCGTTGAGTTCCATGGCATAGAATTTCAACGCGTGGAGTTCCATCATATCGAATTTCATAGCGTAGAGTTCCATCATATCGAATTTCAACGCGTTGAGTTCCACCGCGTAGGATTTCAACGCGTAGAGTTCCATCGTATCGAATTTCAACGCGTAGAATTTCGACGCGTAGAGTTCCATGACATAGAATTTCAACGCGTTGAGTTCCATGGCATAGAATTTCAACGCGTGGAGTTCCATCATATCGAATTTCAAAGCGTAGAGTTCCATCATATCGAATTTCAACGCGTTGAGTTCCACCGCATAGGATTTCAACGCGTAGAGTTCCATCGTATCGAATTTCAACGCGCAGAGTTTCGACGCGTAGAGTTCCATGACATAGAATTTCAACGCGTTGAGTTCCATGGCATAGAATTTCAACGCGTAGAGTTCCATCGTATCGAATTTGAACGCGCACAGTTTCGACGCGTAGAGTTCCATGGTATAGAATTTCAACGCGTTGAGTTCCACCGTATAGAATTGCAGCGCGTTGAGTTCTACCGTATGGAATTTCAGTGCGTAGAGTTCCATCGCATGGAATTTCAAAGCATAAAGGTTCAACGTATCGAATTTCAACGCGTAGAGTTCCATCATATAAAATTTCACCGCGTTGCACAGTGTCGGATTTCAACGCACATAACTCGTGGTGTCGGATTACACCGCGCAGAGCTCACGGTGTCCGATTACAACGCGTAGTTTGCACGTGTACAATTACAACGCGAAGACTTTCATGGTATCAAATTACAACTAATAGAGCTTCACAGTGGATTACAACGCACAAGTTTAATGGCATGGATTACAACGTGACGAGTTGCAAACTGTAGAACTTGAATGCACCGAATTATCCAACGTAGAGAAATTCCCAAAGAACATAAAAGTAATTTCTACAGCGATTATTTTAATCAAGTACGCATCATATGTTTAATTCGATTCTGTTTCGGTGTGAAGCACATACGTGATTCGCTCGTTTATTACCAATATCGTAAGTCGATAATTAAGTGGCAAACGAGTGACGAATAATTCAACCACGAAACAAATGAATATTACGTGTCGCAGAGATAAACCGCGGTAATTAATGCAACGCAAACGTTCATTTAAACGAGATAAATTTGACAAACGCGAAATTACGATGCTAATTTCGTTGTAAACGTACGTATTGAAGGATTTGTAATTGCAACGGTACTCGTTGCTTTCGGGATTGATTAAACTAGATTTCAAAGCGATTTGCGATATGGGAACACAAAATCATTTCAGACTGACAATTTGAAAAATATCCTCGCAAACTTCTTAATAAAGTGTGGCTACTTTTAGCTGCCTCATCCGAAGGTCTTACTAAAATCCCAGGATCATCTCGGTTCATCATCGTTCTTATATTTTTTATCGCGTTCGGAGGACGGAAAGAAAACGGAGAGCTACGCATTTTCTAAACGAGGACTTTTTCATAACCCGAGGAATGAAACGAACGAGAATCCCGTACAATTTGCTGAATTCTTTCGCGAATTGACGCCGCTACGTTGCGTGCATATTAAATTTGAAAACGATGCGAGGCACACGTGGCTCGAATGAAAGCATTGAAATTTCTCGTCGAAGTAGACGGCTCAAAACGCAGGGGGGCTTTTCATGTAATGACTCCGAAACAATGGCAGATGGATAGCCGTTCGGCATACCTGTGATTTTCGGGTGGTAATTGAACGCGGATTCGAAAGAATGATGAATGGA
Source organism: Megachile rotundata (assembly GCF_050947335.1). Lineage (NCBI taxonomy): Eukaryota > Metazoa > Arthropoda > Insecta > Hymenoptera > Megachilidae > Megachile > Megachile rotundata. Next base: position 12,920,317 of record NC_134996.1, read on the forward strand.
GATCGATTCTGATAGTTAACGGTAGGAACTGACGTTTATTGGATGTTGAACGCTGAAATGTTTGGATAAATTGTGAAAATTGTGATTGAACGACTCTTTAAAATTATACACGTATTGACATTTTGGACTTCCAGTTCTATGCTGTTTAATAAAAAGAATTTTACATGTTAATCACTTATGGAGCAGTAATTCGAATCACTCAGATTTTCACCTGTAACATTTCTCATTATCTCCGTATTGAAGTATAATTTAATTCATAATTTTCAATCTCGCGCTTCATAAATTGTACAGTATTGCCCCAGATACGTCTATCAACCAAAGGATGAGTTTACAAAAGCTTAATTAATGCGTTCCATTTAGACAGCGAGCAGAGGAAAAATGACGTTCTTCGAAAAATTCCAACGTATCTGGGTTAATAACTGTAAAAATGTATTTTCAACAATACAACGCGGTACATCAATTACAAAATTCCATTCTAATTTATGAATCAGTACGCGCTTCAAGGAAGAGTTGTGTTAAATTAATTCTTGCGTCTCTCTCGCATGAATTATTTAACGTTCACCGATACGGTCGGGAATTAATTAAACACCCAGTAGACGGCGAAAAGTCGAGTGCGCGCAGGTAGCCCGTTGCAATCGGGTTATTAATGATGTTTCGCGGGGGGTTAATTTATCCACCGCGACGCGAAGGTGCGCTCCGAATCTAATTATCCCGTAAAATCGTGCGTTTTATAATACGTCGTTAAATAGTTTACAATCGACGAGTTCCGAAAACATGAATTTTACATCGCACTTCGAAGACAACGAGAGATTATTCATAACTTCGTGGAACTTGTTACATTTTCTCGTTACGAAGATAATTAAGCATTTGTAAATCTAATGAGGTGATTTAGATTCCGAAAAATTCTTACCTGAGGATAATCGCCCTCCTTCATCTGGTAGTCGAACACGTAGAAGTACGTTTTGGGCATCGGTTCCTTCTCGCTCTCCGGTATCGGTGCTATGTGGGGGTTGTTCGGTTCCTTCGTGTGTCGCAGGGTGAACAAATCTCCAGTTTGCACCAAGGGCGCCACAAATTGGGCGTCGCTCAACGCCTGGATGCAGGCATCTCTCGTGTTCACGGGATGCTGCACCGTTCGCTCCCAATCCGTATATTCGTTCACCACCTGGCAAATATATAAACAAAAACTTAATTCGTAGAACGAAATATTTCTACAAAAACGTTTGTCATGTTCGCAGGAAGTTTTCCTTCCCTTTCATATTCGCTTGGACGGTCAAACAAAAAAGGCTTCAGCTCGAAATTTGAACACGGTTTTGAATATTCTGTTTCAAGGAACACGATATCGTGCACGATTCCGAGTTTCCCGGAAAATGCGCAATCTATGTTTTCCATTTGGGGAAAAATGCGAGCCGTTAGCGGGGCTTGATAAAAATTTAACAAACCATTTTTCGAAATTCGCCGAAACGCCGCGCTCGTGGAACGATTTATCCTCTTTTTTCAACGAACACGGACTTTCGATTAGTAGGAAATTCAATTTGTTGAAATAACGGAATTACGTGTGGACCAGTTTCTTTATTATTCGTAACAGGGAGATTTACTTACGGTGTAGAATATTTCTGTCAGATGATAGACGTACGCGTTCCTCACGTACGTTCTGATTATTCTGTCTCGCCTTTCTCCTTCGAATCCTTGCTGAACGTCCTTTTCAGAGAATTTCCACAAAGCCTCACTCGTTGTCACTCCAAACAACAGGTCGTACTTGTTGTTGCTTGTAATTGGTGCACCGTGTTCTGCCTTCTTTGGAAGTGGCCTGAAACGTTCACAGGACATTAATTTTGAAATTCCCCAAATTATTTTGCATATTTTTTAACTTTCTTTTAATTGTAATAATTATTATAAATACCATCAATGTTATCAATATTATCAATGTTATCAATGTTATCAATGTTATCAAGGTTGTCAATGTTACCAAGGTTATCAATGTTATAAAGGCTGTCAATGTTATCAATGTTGTCAATGTTATCAATGTTATCAATGTTATCAATGTTATAAAGATTGTCAATGTTATCAATGTTATCAATGTTATCAATGTTATAAAGATTGTCAATGTTATCAATGTTATCAATGTTATAAAGATTGTCAATGTTATTAATGTTATCAATGTTATCAATGTTATCAATGTTATCAATATTATCAGAGTTATCAATATAATCAATGTTATTAATATTATCAGAGTTATCAATATAATCTATGTTATTAATATTATCAGAGTTATCAATATAATCTATGTTATTAATATTATCAGTGTTATCAATATTATCAATATTATCAATATTATCAATATTATCAATGTTATCAATGTTATCAATATTATCAATGTTATCAATATTATCAATGTTATCAGTATTATCAATATTATCTGTGCAAATAGACTCAGAATATTATAGTAACTTCATAAAAATTTTCATCTTCCTCAATTTATAATTTAATATTTTTTAATTTTCTTGAACTCTACGTGCAAATACTCAGACCATAATAAGATGTACAATTTCTTTTTATTTTATGGAGATCGTTGCAAGGGGAATATAACTATGCAGCAAAGGTGCTGTGGAAGTGATGAACCAGAACCTTGATACAGTATCATTATATTTCGGATCTTATGCTAATGACTCTGTAGAACAAAGCTGAATCATTTACAATTCCGTTAATGAACCGCGCTAATGTCTACGACGAAACGGGCTGCATCTGCTTAACATTTAATGAGCTGCTTCGATAGGATCGTAAAACTAGAGTCGAAGACATTATACGAACTTCCTTTTTCAGGATCAGAACATTATCGATATTCGCTTAACAAAGCTTCCAGCAAAGTGGTACATTAGTACTTTAAATGGGACTGTAATTTTACTACGTGTACACGTCGATGCGAATTAATGAACATGTAATCTATTCGGTAATAATATTAATCTCCGAGCAATGTAATTAAATTTAATTATGAAACGTTTCGCAATTATTTTGATAAAATTCGATCGAAGGTAGTAATTAATTTTGAAGCGATATATTGCTCACCCGAAACCTTGGAACTCTGGACCCATGTAGGACAATAGATCCTTTTGGAAGTCCGGTTTAATGACCACGCCATCCACGCTGGGTCCGAAAGCGCTGAGAAAGGTCGGCGGTTGGATATCAACTTGCATCAACTCTTCCAAACTACGCTCTCGAAGGCAATCGACGATCAGCTCGTTATCTTTGAGCAGATCCTCGGGAATCGAGCAATTGACAGCTCTGGCCAGCTTCAAAGCGTACGAAACAGGATCCTCGACCACTGCCCACGATGATAGGGCACTTCCTGACAGAAGGATGGCTCTTTTGAACAGGCCTGCGAAAAGGAAACATCCAATTTGTCGGTTCGAAAGACGAAATCTTTGATGTTCAATCGCTCGATCAATTGCTATTCTGCAAAATTTTATAATTCTTCTTTGAAATTATTTTCATTTCGTTAAGTTCTGACGAAGCGAATCTTACAGGGAGTCTTCGTCTCTTCATCTATAATTTCCCTCTAGCGCAACAAAATTAATTCGAAAGTTTTCGTGTTCGTCAAGAATCTCGAGCTTATAACGTATGAAAACGTAGGTGTCGTCGAAACGTGAACTCGACCTAAACTTTCGTCGTTCGGTATGAAAACTGATTAATTAAGGAACATCTTTCTGGTACATGCTCCGGAAACTTGTTCCGAAACTTTCCAAGTTTCATGATTTTTCGAACGTGATTGTTTTATTATGTAACGTTTACGCACATACGATTAATAAAAATTTCAATTAAAGTAGGCGAACGTTTGATGCCAGCGTCATGTAAAATTTATGAGGGTGGTTTTTACGACAGATTCAAACTGAGCGATAAGATGTAATATGCTATGAATTGTGATGAATATTTCCGTATTCTACGGGGAAGCTCAAGGAAGGTCGACGTTAAGCAGGAAGCACGGTGAGCTCGAGATAAAGAAGATGAAAATTATATCAGAAGGAACGGTATCGAAGTAACAAGCGGATGTGCTTTTCAACGATCGTCACGTAGCAAGGATAATCGAACCATCGTTCTTCTGCAACTCGGTCAAAGCGCAAGAAATTTCAATAATTCCTCAGGCTGAGCTTTGCAAGGAAAATATCCCTTAATGATATTCCTTCCTCCTTTTTTACAATACGCTTTCAGAAATTTTGCAGCGCGCATATTAACGTTTTATTCTGTTATACGATTAAGAACTCGTCGCGCCATCAATTAACGTATCGTTTAAAGGGACGGCCATTATCGACAAATGCGAATGCGATGTTAAAAGAAATATATCCCGTAAAAACATCGTGAAATCTGTCGAAACTGGCAGCGAGCTCACTTTGTTCAGTTTCCGAGGAATTACCACAATTAATACGTCTCTGCCACCTCTCTGTTGAACCGGTAATTTATCAAGACAGATTTATACCAGCAATTTCCGGTATCCTGGAAACATCACAGACCTAACGTCGACCAATATCTCGTGGAGTCGGTGTTCCGAGCGAGAAATTCCAGAGCAATGTTAGCTGTCGATTTGAGGCAAGAAACCGGGGGAAGAAGGAATAGAAGAAGCAGGCTCGGTTTCTCGAGGATCTTGGTAGTCGAGGATATCCTTCAATATCGCATGGAGAGACACCATAGACACAGCCGGTAATATCTCAAGCGTGCGATATTGCAAGAATTTTCTGCGGGAGTATCAACGACGAGAACGTTAAACGTCGAACAAAACCGCAGTGAGAATCGATACGAATGAAGACGCGAAAAATGGTAATGCTCGCACATCTGGCAGCCCCTCTGACCTCTTTTAAAGCGGCCAATATTGCGTGAAGGGTGAAAACCGGTGCGTGCAAAGCTGTTGATTCGATCGGACCAGGAAACGATATTCTTGTTCTGGATTTCGTCTGGCGGAAATTTTGTTCCATGGCCTTTGGGGGATGATTCGAGGGGTTGATTCTCGTCGAGGGCACGACGAGCAAATAGGCGATGGAATTCATCGGGGATGAAGGGGAATTAGATATTGGGTTTTTATTCGAATGAAAAATGGCATGGCGAGGCCCGCTGGGATTCGAAGGCTGAACAATTTACTTGTAGCTGGAAAACGTTGTCCGCTGCGCCAGCGAGAGCTTCCGTAATGTTGTTCGCTTTTTTCCCAATGTTTCCTGGCACTGATTTATCGTTCCTTTAATAGTACAAACCGTTCTCAGCGAATTAATGGTTGTAAACACTGTCACATATTTGACTTTCACCCAACAATAACACAAAGAGACATGTAACAATAATAAAAAATATACTAGGCTAAAATGTTGCTCTACATGTGCTTATCAAGATTATCGAATGTCATACAGGTAGTAAAAATCGATAATAAAAATGAAAAATTCCAAACTTGATCGTCAATCCAATATACGTAACACAGGATCAAAATTCAAGTAGTGCAGGTCAATAATAATGATGTCAGTCTGAAATATCTACACGTTCTGAACATAAGGTTGAATTTCAAGTAGTACAAGTCAATAATAATGATCCCAGTTTGAAACATTTACATGTTACGAGCATAAGGTTGAACTTCAAGTAGTACAAGTCAATAATAATGATCTCAGTTTGAAACATCTACATGTTGCGACCACAAGATTGAACTTTGAGTAGTACAAGTCAATAAACATCGAGATATTCATAACTTAACCGTGAATTTGATTGAATCATTTAATGGTACAGGTAGTACAAGTCAATAATAATGACCTCAGTTTCCAATATCTACATGTTCTGAACATAAGGTTGAACTTCAAGTAGTACAAGTCAATAATAATGATCTCAGTTTGAAATATCTACATGTTGCGACCATAAGGTTGAATTTCATGTAGTATAATTCAATAAACATTGAGATCACCATAACAAACCGTGAATCTGACCGATCGATTTAATGGTACAAGTAGTACAAGTCAATAAAGGGGTGATTCTGAGAAACGAAGACTATTGTCCAAAAGTTTTGGAGGACACAAAAAACTCGATGAACCCTTTGAGATCGGTCGTATCAAAACGCTCAAGTTTCGTGTCACAAGAGAAATCTGTTCGGCACACATAAGCTCGTTTCCTTTCGGATTCTTCTCGAGAGTCTCGTTAGCGGTGGCGTTCCCGATCGAACGAACCGTTCGGAATCAGGGAACAGTATTGGATTCTAGCATTGAAAGAGAAGAGGTTCGCGACCGTCGACGTCTCGTTACTTATGGGATAACGATTTCTCGGTTTGCTCGATTTTCAGCGAGCCACGATACAGAAATCGAGCCGAGACGTTTCCGACGATGAGAATCTCGTCGTCTAGACGTCGAACGGTTGATTACTCGGACCAAGAGCGAAAGAACGGGATGGCGGACGAAAAAAGGTGGCCGACAAAGACGACCCGGGGAAACTAAGGAAGCTTCGAAAAAGAGTTCCGTATTTTTCGGCGTGAAGTGCAGAATACGCTGCAAAGTTGTCGGCGACGCCTGGATTTTTATCGTGTTACAAGTAAAGTTTACGAACTTTCCGCGGGAATCGTCGAGATTGCTCGGCGAGGGAAGTCACCTCCAATTGAGCGAACTTCAAGCTCACGAATGAGGGTGAAAGAAACGTCAGAGTGAAATTAAAGGTATTCCAAGTCGAGTTACATCCTTGCTCTTTTAGACAGATTTGCTCGTCATAAAGCAACTAATAGAATTAGTTCCATTACACTCTTATTTGACATTGCTATTACAACTTCAGAAATATTAACTACCCCTCTGAAATTTGTGAGCGTATTTGACCTATGACCAGCCTCATATATGACCATCTCATAAAAAGAACATCTCCCAAAAATAGCTAAGTAAAATCGGTGTGAAAGTTTGAAGGAAAATCCTCACCTCGAATGACAGTGGGGCTGATGGCGAGAAAATGAACACAGGCAGCGCCAGTTCCTTGGCCCATCAGCGTCACGTTGTTGGGATCGCCGCCAAACAAGGCGATATGCTCTTTGACCCAGTGAAGAGCCGCGATCTGATCCATGAGACCGTAATTCGCGACCCTTGCCTTGGTCTGAGGCGCCACGTTGGCGTTCAGGAAGCCGAGCACGCCCAGACGGTAGTTCATCGTTACGATCACTTGGTCGGTGTAGCTGGCCAGCACGCTACCGTCGTACGGGTTTCCGCTGCCCCAGTCGTAGCTCTCGCCGTGGATATACAGCAGCACCGGATGCCTCCTTCCGCTGTCTGCCATGCCTGCAACCAGAAAAGTGTCCCTTGTAACACTTTATAGAAGCGTGCTCTCCTAAAATGGGATTCAGATGGTTTATACTCGTGTCTGGGGTGATTCACAAGGTCTAAACTGATAAGCTATTGATTTTTGCTGGAGTAATTTTATGCAACAGGTTTATGACAGATTTTATATTAGAGTCATACAGGATGATTCATAAAAAATGAGAGACTTAACCCCTTGCACTATGACTTATTTGTCGGGTGCGTCAGTCAGAACTGACTTATTGCAGCTACAATATTAAGACAACAAAATTTGAAATGTTATGTCAACATGTTATTATTTAATCCTTGACTATGCAAATTATAATTGGACTTCAAATTGAAGCGTATTAAAAATTTGAGTAAAATTGATCACAGCCGAGGTACGAGTGCGTTACGAGTCAGACTCGTGAAAATAGTTCAAGAGGTTAAAGACTGTGTATCTACAGCAGATTTAAAAAATCCTTGCTGCTATTATGATGTTCTTGTGATTGGTTTAGAAGGAATCTGAGATATCCGGAGACACATAATTGCAGATATACTTCATCTTTATCGATCGCAAGGAAGAGGAAGAAGGTGAATTCGAGCACGGGGTGAAATTCGAGCAGCTCGTCTACCTCTTATCGTGGAACAGCAACCCTCGACGTATTCCCATTCGTTCGACAATGCCAGCGTCCACGAGGGAAAGGAGCGATAAAGAAAGCGACCCTTGAACGACCCTTACCGAAACAAAGACCGATGTTGACCGTGTGTCTGGCCCTATAGAAAAGTTGCAGTCGCCTGAAGAGCTTCTACGGTACGACCGGAAGAGGAACAGGAGGTAGCCTGCCAAAGGGGATTCGAGCAGGTCGTCTTACGCTTCAAAAAATATAGGAGCTGTTCTGGACCATTGAATAACCGAGCTATTCCTTGATAAAATCTTTTTAATAATTGAAAGTTAATGGGGGAAAAAGATTACTACATAATTCAAGTTTTTTCAAATTCCAGACAGGAATATTTCAGATGCGTATTTATCCACTGTTTCTATCGTTTGTAATCCACTTGTATGACCACGTGGAGATACATGTGTTTATACGTAGTTTTATGCGTCGAATTTTTACGTATTGTAATTCGACCCGATGACACGCGCTGTAATTCTATACGGATTGTAATTCGATCCATCGCACTGTAATTCGATCCGTTGGATCACCACGCGCTGTAATTTAATCCTTGGATCACCACGTGTTGCAATTCGATCCGTTGGATCGCCACGTGCTGTAATTCAATCCGTTTAGATCGCGTTGTAAACCATGCGTTGAATCACGCATTGAATCGTCACGCACCACGTATTGCAACTCGTTTAATCGATACGTATTAAATTTCATCGTTGTAACTGCAAATAGCTTTCCTTGTTAAAAGTCTAAAGCTTCATTCAAGATAAAACGAGACAAATTCTGAACACTGTTGTTCTACATTTTCTTGCAAATTTCGAGTATTATGCATTCGAGAAGGAAAAACAGCGACTAATGCACTTGGCACGGACCGTCAAGAGTTTTAATAAAATTAGAAACATGCACGAACGTTCGTGAAATAGGACTTGACGCAGCACACAGAAACGCGAATCAAGTGAATCGTAGGAGCTTTGACATCACGTTTTCCATTTCGCTGTCGTATTTTTAATTTCGTTCAGCTTTTCGCCGAGATGGAACTTGTAAATTACAGAGGACTGCGTTTTTCATTTGTACTGAAAGGAAGCGGGTTATTGAATTTAGTGGACACTTCAAGTGACGCGTTCATTTCAATCCTCAAACGTTCCTTCCAATTCAAACAGCCTTTAATAAGTTTCATGCTATGCAGCAATATCGAGATACTCGAAGAAACACACAGCGCAAATTCTTTTTAATCTACCGTTCAACTTTGCCGAGTTATTTGCATTGCTTGAACAAAGGTCAAACGAATCTCAAGTAGTCAAAGTCTATGACTTTGAGCAGCCGATCACCGGGAACTGCGTTTCCTTCGAGCTTTCACGTTCTTCAGTTCAATTTCTCGCTTCCCGGGATCCCAAAGGACTTCCGTCAGACATTATTTCGTCACTTTCAACCTTTTAGTCCATCGTCGAATTTCCCTGGTCCGCGTCGTGTCGATACATTTCGTCGAATCAATCAAAGAAACTCGAAGGCTTAAAAGCTTCCGACAAACGTCCTAACAAAGAAAATTAGAAAGGTACCGAGTAATAAAATCTCCTCGGGAATCGCTCACAGCACTCTCGATATCGTATCAGAACGAGCTTCATCGATTTTCTTCCGCGCGATTCCACGAACGCACCTGAAACCAGCTAGAAAATAAAAAAAGCGTGTCCGCGTTTCGCGTTGGTACAATACGATCTTCAATCGCCGAAGCTGGCTCAATTTTCCCGAGCATTACTCCCCTTTACAATCCCTCGGTGCCCCGTTTCGTCAACAACGCTGTTCTCTTTGACTCAAAAACCCGTGGCAAATAACAGAGTCACGCGTGTCGTCATTGTCAGCCAAATCCTTTTGTTTAACGTCACGCGATCACCACGCCAACGAATCGTGTTTCAACCCCCTGGAGGGACAACCGCGAAAGGGTTGCTCGCAGAGATTGCTCACTTCTTGCCGACTGAAAGCATCGTGATGCGGCCTTTTCGAAGGAGTGGTTCAGCATATACCGTGCAATAATTCTAGGACCACCCCTATTCCGAAATGGAAGCTTTAAGTAGCTACCCTTGGACATCGCTTCGCTTTGTTCCCGCTCGGTTCCAATGTTATTGATGATTTGTGAGATCGATGTGCACGCTGGTCAGAGGTGTTTTATGAGAGCCGGTTGATTTATGTTATTTCTATGATGAATTTCGACGGCTGATGAAGAATTGTGGTGCATGAAAAAATGGGGAAAATTTTGAAGTCCGGCAGATTATTGTTGAATAGGGGTTAACTACGAACAATACTCGAAATTATTCTACTTTCAACCCATTGTTCTCCATCCGCTAAAGAATTGCAAGTAGTACGAGTCAACCATATCTCGCGCGACCTACGTAGAAATTTCTTTCACTTAATAGCAATTAATTCTAGAATCGTAAGTTATATGCAGAGGGAAGATTGTTATCCCAGAAGGGTAGTTTTGACGCAGATCGTAATTCGTTTAGTTTCACACGATATTTGAACAACTCTTTGATCCTTTTCCAGGAAGTTAGTCTTAATCAAGCAAGTTCGTTGGAAAGGTGTTTTCGCAAAGTTACTGCAGTATTTAGCCAAGCTGTTTACGATGGTCGACGCGTACCTTGCTTTGCATAAACACAGCTGAGTTTATTAATGCAACGTGCGTGGTGGTTCGTTCAACGCTCGAGTCTCGCTCGATATTTCATTTAAACATTATTTACGGGATCGTGCACCTCTGACGAATGTGAATCGCCCGGTCGAGAGCGTCGATTTCATTTTTAACGAAGTACTCTCCGCGTTCATCAACCTCTACGCTATTATACCACGCCCCAAGTAAAATAAATATCCACTTTATATCGAACGTTGTAATTTTCCTCCTTCCATTACCGTTTCGAGCTAACGCCAGCAATTTTCTTGCCGTGAGACTTGATCTATGATATTGTTATCAGAATATGTGCGTTTTGATCGTCGGATTCTGCCATCTTATTCACAAGTTCATCGTCTTTGTATAAATCTGGGGGAACGTGTACTGGTACTACTTGGACTGACCACTTTCCAATACTACTTGTCTGACCACTTGTTAAATCTACTCGTCTGACTACATACATGTACTACTTGTCTGGCCATATGTCAGTACTACTTGTCTGACTACGTACACATACTTGTCTGACCACTTACATACATGTATGTACTACTTGGCTGACCATATACATTTATACTACTTGTCTGACCATTTATACATATACTACTTTTCTGACCACATACACCAATACTACTTTTCTGACCACATACACTTATATTACTTGTCTCACCACTTACATACATGTATGTACTACTTGTCTGACCATGTACATCTATACTACTTGTCTGACCACTTGTACATATACTACTTGTCTGACCCCATACACCTATACTACTTGTCTGACCACATTCACTTATACAACTTGTCTTACTACGTACACATGCTACTTGTCTAACTACATACACATATTACTTGTCTGACTACGTACACATACTACTTGTCTGACTACGTACACATGCTACTTGTCTGAGTACGTACACGTGCTACTTGTCTGACTATATGTCAATACTACTTGTCTAGCAACATGCACATACCACTTGTCTGACAACATACACACACTACTTGTCTGACTATGTACATATATTACTTGTCTGATTACATAGACATACGACTTGTCTGACTACATATACATGGCAATGTGGAGCTGACGCCAGCAGTTTTCTTGCAGGGTCTCCTGATCTACGACATTGTTATCAGAATATGTGTGCTTTGATCATCATAACCCGACGACTTATTCATAAGTTGCTTCTCCATCGTCACGGTATAAACTAGACATTTTTATTGTTGTCGTCCGTGAATAAATCTCTGGAGGAGCACTTTGTTCCGAAAGTAGCTCTTAAACACAAATAACAGAGTTCAAGGGATCGAATCCGTCGTCGTTTGTCAGCGAACGTTATCGTTCCAAGACAAAGTTGAAAAAGCCAACATCCAGCATCGGAAGATCGGGGTCGCCGATAACGGGGAAGCCAGGAAAAAGGTGTTCCATTCGAGGACAGAGAGTATCGTCCGGCAAAGAACAAGAAAAGAGAGCAGGCTTTCGTAACTGGCCTTTGTCATCCAGCGGTAAAAGACAAATAACCGCGGTCCGCCTTTTATCTTGCCACCTACGGAACCGCAAAAAGACATTCGCAGTTTCGGTCCATTCTGGACGACGGACGTCCTCCGGATCTCATTCTTTCCCACCGTTACGATTTGTGCCCCGGCTTTCTCGCGAAAGCGACGTCTAAAGTGGGACAAGTTGAAAGTGCTTTCCAACGCTCGCGTGGAACAAAAAAAAAGAAAGAAAGAAAAAATGAACGAGCCTCGACAAACGGATTCAGCAGGCTTCAAAGACGAACGATTGTTCGAGAGGCATCTTGCGCGCGATTCCGTTTCAGGTTCTCGACCCTCTTTTTACAATTCGAGCACTTCGTACCCTTTGCCAGACCTCACCTGTCTATTTTGTTACTATTGAACCAGGACGTAGAATTAGTTCATCAGTGGTGAATCGATGCATCCCCTCGTAATTCTGTTACGTCACAATCAACTCTAATTCCACGTATCGCGTGGATTACCACGCTTTGTATTCTTATGTTCTTTCATTTAATTCCACACACCGCATCTGCAACTTGTAGGTAATGCACTTTCCCGTATTACGATTCCAAGCATTAAACCGCCACATCTCGCATCGCGATCATAACAGAAGCCACTGTAGGGTAGTAAAGGAAACGTTGGTTTAAAACGAGCACAAAGAAGTCGAATCTGTGTATACCTTGACACAACAATCGAAACACAGTCACGAGCGGGATATACGTGCCAGAGAAGAGTTTCAGGTAAGCACGAACACAGACGACGTAAGGAAAGTACACGGTTCCAAGTTGCCGTGATCCCGACGCGCTTCTGGCTCGCGTTGGAATGCATAGACATAACGTAAATCCATGTTTACTATGCTAATACCGGCGAACTTGCCGGCTGAAAGACGCCGAGAAACGTCCTATCAAATATGCAGCGCTACTTGCACGAGCTTCTAGCGGCCCAAAGAAAAGAGACGAGGCCGGTTGAGCAACGAGGAAGCTCGTTTTCGTGGAGTCTCTCTGTTAACCGGAAGCTTGGCCCGTGTCTTCGGCTCCACTTCCTATGTGAACCTCGAGCCAGCTCTTACTAAATTTCTTTATAAACACCGAGGATGCTGGGCTATTTTTTTACCGAGCTATGGAACTTGTTTGCTGTTGTTTTTATTCTCCGGGAATATTTGCGAGCCTCGAGCGAAAAATGTGACAGCTTTGTTTGACAGATTCGTTGGTTATCCTTAGGGCTATTCTTTGGACGTGTAGAGTTAAAATTTTGAAGAGAGTTGCAATTACGAAAGATTTCTGGAAATATAATTTTCGTGTGACAATTGGAAATGCTCTTCGGTCTAAGTTAATTTAGACTTCTGTAATTAGTTATTGTTACAGACGTTCCTGCTGCAAGAGAATAATTAATAACCCAATTCATTAGCAATAATGTTGAATCAGAATAGCGAATTCGTGATTTCATGGTAGCTGGATGTTGCAGGAATCAAATTTCATTGAGGATTCCCAACAATTATAGCTTATCGCCAATTCAATGGCATTATTTCATTGAATTCATACGTCTATACGGTGCGCCGGTTATACTCCGAACAACGTTCAGAAATTAATTAGTGACCGCAGGATGATCGGATGCGAGTAACAAGACATCCATTTTACGGCGTGTACTGATGCTACGACCTAGTTTCCAAAATTCGATGAACATAACGTCCCTACCGTGATTTCTAGTTTCATTATTTAATCTGACATCCAACAAATTATTTTTCAATTACGTAATTTTTATCGATTTAATTTTTATGCAAAATGTCCCCGCGTAATACTTCTCAAAGACACACAAAGATATAATGGATTTAAGTTCCAGTCGCACGAAGAGCAGCCGAAACTCAGCGCGATGAAACAATTGACAAACGCCGCTGGATGCGCCTTGTCAGAGACAAGTTTGCGGAATAGATTCTACTACGAGAAGCATTAGAAACAACAGTCTAGTTGGATAGATTTGTGTGTAACCAGCTGCGATCTCTCACGTATATAAGCTCTAGGATAGACAAGTCTGAGATTGAATACTGCGCATCTGTCTTAGGTATTCTCTTTGATTTGTTTGCTAAACAAAATATTGCATGCGACAAAAGATCATTACGTGTCGTTAGATATACGTAGAAATTAATTAACAGAATTATTGATCAGGTAAATGATGTGATTGGTCAGACAAGTTGAACAAATACGTTGTGATAGGTAGCCTAATAGTGTCTAATATGGTGAGGAATGTGGTGCAAGGACTTAGACAAGTAGAATATGCAGGTGGTCAGACAAGTAGTATAAGTAGGTGGTCAGACAAGTAGTGTAAGCAGGTGGTCAGACGAGTAGTGTAAGCTTGTGGTCAGACAAGTAGTATGAGTAGGTGGTCAGACAAGTAGTGTAAGTAGGTGGTAAGACAAGTAGTATAAGTAGGTGGTCAGACAAGTAGTGTAAACTTGTGGCAAGACAAGTAGTATAAGTAGGTGGTCAGACAAGTAGTATAAGCATGTGGTCAGACAAGTAGTGTAAGCTTGTGGCAAGACAAGTAGTATAAGTTGGTGGTCAGACAAGTAGTATAAGTAGGTGGTCAGACAAGTAGTATAAGCATGTTGCCAGACAAGTAGTACAGGTGGTCAGTAGTATAAGTACATGATCAGACGAACAGTACAAACCTGTGGTCCGACTACAATAAGTAGGGATCCAGACAAGTGGTACAAGTGGGTGGTCAGACGTATTAATTTTCAAATTGCTATATCATTAATATAATATTGTTATCATGATTAATTGATTCCTCCGAAAAAATAATGTTCCTTCCGAATTGGCAGTGTTTACAAATCTTTTATAAACAATGTTTTCATTGGTGCGTTCGTTCCTGGGAATTAATCCGAATAAATTATACGATCATCGAGCAGAAACGATATTATTTAAACAGATGTTTACGTTATTTATGAAATTCCGTCTGCGTTCGCATACGATGTTTGCGTTAATAAATTTGTTGTCGAATATCGACGAATTTATTAGCCTGTTATACGAGAACAGAATTGGTGATACGTTCGATTTGAAATGTAGTAAACGTATTATATTTTAATCAAACGTACGAAATTATGCGGACGTTATGAACCTACGGAAATGAAAGGTTCGAAAATTTGGAAAGGAGAGCAGATTTCAAAAGCTGTGTTATACGCTTAAATAAATGTACAAAGCGAATCACTCACAATTAGGACTTTCGACGTCTTTACCTTCAACAATGGAGGAAAATTCATGGGAAAGAAAATTCAAGATTCCCTTTGTAAGGGCAAATACATCATTCAAGGAGAGATTGCGATGTTCTCCGTCTCTAAATCCTCCAGGTCGTCCTACAGTACATTTCCATGCAAATATACAGGATAAATTATCTATTGTTAGAATCCCTCGAACATCTACATTTTTACGTTCATGCCAAATGATATTCGACTCCGAGATTTTCAGATCAGTAATGTAATCTCCCAGAGTAAAATGCTCGAACAAAAAAGAAAATTATCGACTATGTCACTGTTTTTTAATTTAAAGCGTTAATCGAGACATTAGGTTCAAGGAACAGAGTCGTATTTTTCGCCGTTCAGACGGCAAGATCTCGCCTCTAGCTACTCGTAATCCGTATTCGACGATACACGAGCTTGGTAAGCTCTTAATCGCGTTATCTGCATTTCCATATAATGCCTAGAAGCCTGTTATCTACCTGTCGTTACCCACACGACTACCCCTTTTAATCGTCGACGGTGAGCTACACGCGTGTCGTCGAACAATTTAATAATCGAAAGCGTTGTAACGGAGAAGCTTTCTGTTGACGTCAACGTGATCGATGACATTTCGACCGGTCGATCGATCCGTAGTTATTAACTGCTCGGCTCTTTTCCGTTTCGCGTGTTCGCTATAATGAACTCCGAAATATTACACTCGAAATGAAGCTATTTAGTGGTTGCGAATATCTCGTACACTCGACAAAATTGCAAAATTTTGTTCGGTCATTGAAATCGGCTGCAAGGCAGTAAAAAGTGGTTGCAAATCTTCAGTTCCCGAAGACGAAATAATTTGCTTTAATTGGAATTAATCGTGAAAGAACATTTCGACAAATATGCTGAGCTTTTCAGTAGGAATTAATGTCTTATCGCGATAAAAAGAACGCAAGTAGATAAATAGCGGAAGGGCAATACGAATTTGTACACCGGTGCAGTCTCGATTAAGTCTCGAGTATTTCCAATATCCGATCGGGCAGAAAAGAAGAAAAAAGAGTGGGGAGAGTGGGATAGAGAGAGGGTAAAGAAAGGAAGCACAAGGGAGGCGAAACAATTTACCGTGGCAGGCGGCCGCTGCTTCCTGCCATTAAACGATTTTCGATTACACACGTACGCGAAATATGCCTAGTGTGTATGAGTGCATAACGGATGCATGCAATTACGATTCAAATTTTACGACTTGCTTAACTTAAATTACGCGACCTCGATTAAGTGAGATCGCGCCTGGCTGCCAAGTTTCGCCCCTTCGGCGAACCACACGGCTTTGTATCAAAAACTAGTCGTTTACGGCCTGAATTTATTCGACGCAATATGCTGGGAAATTGAGGTTGTTAAATAAATGAACCATTAAAAGAGATCGGGGGACACGATTATAAATAGTGGCGGTAATTGACACCCTGACAGACGTGTCTAACTTCTAAGCAAATTAACTTGGACGTAATTGAAATTTATACCGGAAGATTTGTCTCGACCGAGGACTGAATTAAACTTGATTCGGTTTTAATGAAAATCTGATTCAGACTTTGCCAGCGGCAAGTTTAATTTGATTGAATTTCCAAGATAGATTTAAGGTGACGATTCAGAATAAGACTTGTTGATCTTTAATCAGATTAAAATGGTACTTTCACCGCTACGAAATGGCATTTTGCGAACAGAGGATATTCATTCATAGTTTTACTTAATCTGTTTCAACGATATTGAACCACTTGAACCGGAAAGGCTTTTTATCCTTCCTCAATGCAATCATCCTGGCAACTACAGTGGATATCCGGTGGAAAGCGTTTGCCAGTTACGATGCAGATCGATTTCGATTAGCTTCCGAGGATCCCTGATGCAAATAACCGGAGATATCCGCGATAGGAGCTCCGTCGTTTAACTACTTATGGAATAGAAATATTACTTCGTTGCAAAAACATGACAGTCCACTCATACCTCCACAACTTCTTATAAAAAAATATCCACATTCTGTAATCCCCGCACAAATTGAATAATTCACAACATCCATCCCCGTGTTTAGTATCACTGCAAACGTCGGTTCCTTTATTCTTATCAACGCAGTGAGCATCAGGACACAAACACAGATTAATTAAACCACTTGCACACTCTCGGCTTCGAGATCAACACCCTTATGAGCATTCACAGAAACAGCGTTTCGCACGATGCACATCCATACGCGCTTCTGCAGTGTGAGAAACTCGATTCTGGCACAACTCTGGGACGTGTAAGTACGTGTAACAGGGATGTACGTCTGGCTGAGGAGGGCAAATGAGAGGAAGTAAGGGGATTCAGACGGAAGATACCGGTTGGTTCGACGGTACATCGATTTGGGCCAGCATCCAATCAAGGATAAAGACACTGTGGAGACAACCTCGTCGCGTGATTGCGACCGTTCACCTGGCTTGTGTGCATCTCTATTGCGTGCACCTCGATGCAAATTGGAAATTAGGCAGTGTTCTGTCTAGGCTCGATTGCCGTTTACTAAATTGACTACGTCCTTTATGGAATATCAGTTTTAATGCGATCGAGAAAAGGACCACTGAAATATAGATCCTTTGGGTCGAAAACTCGGTTTCAACTATTCTTTAGAACAGTTGTTTACCGAGCGAAAAGAGTCGGAAACTGCAAACGAATGGCTGGTGGATAACTTTTGAAAACATAACGAACGTAAACGCGACCGCCTTCGCTGTCTGTTGGGGCGTGTTTCAACTAACGTGCTTTGGGTTTCGTATAAAAGCAGGAAACACTAATTAGGTTAACCCGGTACGACGTCGCCGTAACACTAATTACGATCACGTCGTAGTTATAACTAATATAAAGACAGTTAACGTGGTTTGAAGGCACGAAACTTTGCACGAATACGAATTTCATTGTGAAGACCGAATCGATACATTGATACTCGAGAATAATTTAATACCGAAATAATTATATTTCATGCAGTTGAATCGTTTCTATTGTTTGTACTAAGTGCTTGAATATATCTAACTGGTTATTGAAGATAAGATACATTTTATATCAACTGAGTACTACTTTATTTCATAAAAAAAAGAATGAAAAGTTGAAGCAGTAAATTTGCATACTTGTCTGAGAGACTAATACTACTTGTCTGACCAGCTGCTAATATGACTTGTTTGACTGTGTGCCAATACTACTTGTTTGGCTGTGTGCCAATACTGCTTGGCTGACCAGGTGCTAGTACTACTGGTATTGACCACTTTCCAATACTACTTGTCTGACCATTTGTCAATACTACTTGTCTGTTCACCTGTATATACTACTTGTCTGGTTAGATGCCAATACTACTTGTCTGACTACATACACATACTACTTGTATGACTACGTAAACATACTACTTGTCTGTCTACATGTACATACTACTCGTCTGATCACGTACATACATATACTACTTGTCTGACTATGTAAACATACTACTTGTCTGACTACGTACATATACTACTTGTCTGACTACATACATACATGTACTACTAGTCTGACTATGTACACATACTACTTGTCTGACTACGTACATATACTACTTGTCTGACTACATACATACATGTACTACTTTTCTGACTATGTACACATACTACTTGTCTGACTACATACATACATGTACTACTTGTCTGACTATGTACACATTCTACCTGTCTTACTACATACATACATATACTACTTGTCTGACTATGTACACATACTACTCGTCTGACTACGTACATATACTACTTGTCTGACTACATACATAATATACTACTTGTTTGACTACGTACATATACTACTTGTCTGACTACATACATACATATACTACTTGTCTGACTACGTGCACAAACTACTTGTCTGACTATGTACATATACTACTTGTTTAAGAAACTGCATATAGTAGAAATTCAAAGTCTGCGTCATTTACAGTGAAGTTAACTAATTTTATGAAACAAGTAAGATACGAATAAACCGAATAAAATTGCTTAAAAACAAGTGCATAGAAAATGTAGAATTGATTGTCGGACAGTGTTACTCCCGATAACAATGAAATAAATTTGAAAGCATAATGCACTAAGCTGCGGGATCCTCAGTGATTCAGCTGCACAATGGTTCCAACAGAGGAATATAAGTGCAATTACCCGAGGGAAACTGCGGAATGCCCTCTTTCTCGTGAAGCATAAGGCCAGAACAGAGTCCACCGTGGTGAAACTTTCGGGCTGACAGTGAGACGGAACAGAACAGAACGGAAAGCAACGCACACGGATGAGCGGGCGCGCAGATTGCCATGGCGCGTTTCGAGTGCCAAACCTCAGGCTTATACGCGTGGAACGCCACAGCTGGCTAAATCCCGAATTCACCCAACCACACCCGAGCGAGGCGTAAGGCGGCCACCAGCTTGAATCCGCGTCGCGAACCACCAGGCTTCCTCGCGGTTCTCTCGGCTTGCGCCTCAGCGAGTTAAGCATCCTGCTTGAGGAATAACCAACCAGTCGCAAACTGACGATTTGCCGAGAGGAGATAAAGCCTGGTTAATGAAGTTAATAAGCAATTGCCACACGCTCCATTTTCGAAGCGCAACCGCTGTGACCGCGATTCTAGGCTTCCGGAAAGACGTTAGCTCTTAAACTCCTGAATTTTCAAGCTTAATTCCCACATTGTATAAATGCAGAAATTTACCGAAATATTTCAGCAGAATAATGATGAATATTGAATGAAAACGAGAATCAGTGAGATTCTCGACTGTGAGTAAATTGTTTAATAATATTATTTTCTCGTTCACTTTTATCGATTTTCAAGCGAAACCTTTGATCGATATAGACATCGCATGCGTCACGGGTAGTCCAGGACAATACAGACCAGGACGATTTTAATTAATATTTGCTCGTTATCGGTATTCGTTGCGTCGACGCGACGCTTTTATCCGTCGACTTTTGTCGTGCGCGTGTACACACTCTCCTCGTAATGAATATTAAATCTTTGTTCGTGTTTCGGATTAAACAGCGACCATACTGTTCCAAGAAGAGATTAGAGGGATTGCTTTCAATCTCTCTTCAATCTTTTTTCCCTCGTGTCTTTTCATCCCTCAGACGAATTTGCATTCAGGATTTCGCATAATTGATCGCTCCGAGCGTTTTTGTATCCGATATGGTACAACAACGAAATAACGAGGTACACCCTCGAAAATCGAATAAAGATTTGTTGCGTTCACTTTGCCGAAACATAAATATGTAAAACGGTGCCGCACAGAGAATGAACAATTTGCGTAAAAAATCGTCGCTTTCCTGACCCGGCAACAAAAGAAAACAACGTGTACGGTTTATCATCGGACCGTGTGTTTCTCCGCGGCGAGCAACGTGGAAAAAGCGACGGTTTCTCCGGCAAAAAGATAGTGGCCTCTGTTTGAAGTCACACTCAGCAATCTTTCCGCCATAATTCCATTTTATCGCGAAGAACGGACAAGGCTGGAAAAGAACGGTCGAGGCATCCCAACTAACAAGGGAGCTCCAGTGAACCTCTGTAAGCAAAGAATCGTCTGAAAGACCGACAATACTCGATGTTATCGTGTCTTCTTTCTATCGAGTCTGCGTTCGGTTTTCTTTCAAGTCCTTGCTCTTTTCCGACTGAATCGCGCGACTGACCGAAATTTCGTTTCACGCTCGTGTTTCGAACAGAAACACACGATCAAAGTACCTGCGAAAAGCTTTCGACCTGATTCAACTTATTTGCCAGTTGAGCGAAACTTCTTTCGTTACGACGCGTTCCAAAGTGTCGGCTAGTAACTTCTGATTTAATACGAGTTGATTCGACAAGGAGAAATTGGTGAAATTGTTTCTTCGTATTAATAGCGAATTCAGACGGTGAAATATGCTCGAACTATTCGTCATTGTGTAACGTCAATGCCAGTCTGATTCTAATGGGCTTCGGTATATTGCAAGAGGGAAATTAGTTTTGTCGACTGTATTATGGAGTTGATAATTTGTAGTCAGAAGCGTAAAATTGCGATGACTGCAGAGAAGTGTTATACGTGCGGATCGAATCATAACGCAAAGCGATCTAAACAAATGAAATGAACCGGTGATATAACACGTGGAATTATAACGGGAGTCAGTCCACCATCGAACTTTTTGCATCTTTAACATGATTGACCCAAGGCTGAGTCGTTTCTCTTGTACCGTTTAATAAATAATGCGTGCCATTCAATTTTTGACGCCGTCAGAAAGAAAATGTGCGTTTTATGATGCTCTAAAGCGTAGGAAAACATGCATAGGATCTTTCCAGCCACAGCACGTGACGCTTTTAGTTAAGACCTTGACGAGGTTAAGGTCCCCATAAAACCAAGTCGCTCAAAAAGAAGTGTGTTCCAGCGAAACACCTGCCTTTTATTCGCTTCTCTGTTTTCCCTAGACTCCACTCTTCATTCCCTTTTTCGCCAAGAAACAGTTGTTTTTTATTCCTCGCTTTAAGTGAATGGAGACCAGAACTTTTCATTGGTAATTCACTGAAATCGCTTAGAATTTCAGGGCGAATTCAAGGGCTTTTTGAGTAATTGAAATGTATTTTCCTTGTAGCGTCTTTGTCTTCAGGGATTTGTGGTACCATTTAGTAGACGATTATGGTTGGTGAAAAAGATGTCAAAGTACAAAATTTCTTACAATAGTTGGTTCTGTATAAATAAATTTAACTTTCGTTTATCGTCCGTAAAATTACAACAGCCATCGATAAACAAGAGCACTTTAGAGAAATGAAATTTATAAAACTACCGTGAACGATAAATCAATATTCGCACCTTCCGTTTATACTGCGCTTTCAAATTTTCACCGATTTTGATAGTTCCGCGGTTAAATTGACTTATGGTCGATGAAGTCCCTACACTGTGCGTGTACTGTATCGATGGTTACCGAGTAATCAAGCACAAAAAGAAACATAACAACTGTAAAACGTTTAATGGACTCACGTTGGAACTACAATTGCGACTGAGGGCTTCACTTTTGAGGAAAAAAACAGTTTACACGGAGAGTATGATCACTTTTATGACTTGCGAAGCTCGAGAGGAAGCCTAACAGCTGTCCAATTAGCTCTGATGGAACGTGAAACAGATAATTCACTTTATCGAAAACGATACATGCTTCTAAAAATAAAAAATTTACCGATACATTTTGACAATTACGTTTTGCAGATTCAAATACTAAAAATATAGAAGGAAGAACCTGTTAAAAGTTATTGGTGTAAATAATTTGAGTGTAGAAATATAAAAATAACTCTTTCATGTCTAATGATCTGGTGATTCAATTTGGTCTTTAATGAACGAAACGCTTCTCGGTTGATTAGCGACTTAATTAAAGATATGAGAGTTATTTTCAGCATGAAGGTCACGATTCCTCTTTTCGAGATTAATCCGGCACTTTTCGATAATTAATTCAAAGTAAATAACACTGAATATCGAGATAATAACTCGGTGCATTCGGAGGAAATGCACAGATTGTATTTTCTATAAATGATGAGAAAGTTTAATGAATTACCGGGGAAACCGTTTCCCGATAGCTCCGATAAATTCATTCCAAAACAAGTGCATCAGAGTTGAAATCAAACAATTGTTTTGAAGCAAAACGAAAGGTAGTCCAATATTTCTCATTTGTCTATTTATAAACTGTCGTCATCAAAGTCGAACTCTGACGAACGTTATACGGGAATATCGAAAACGAACGCGACAGGGAGGGAGAACGAATGAAAACGGCTTCGTTTCCGCTGGCATTTCGCGAGCGCTGTCGCTGGCCACATCGAAGAATAATTCGGCAAAAACAACGTCGGAATTGATTCACGGAAAACCGATAATGGACAAGAATAATAGCCGAGTGGAATAATTAAAACGCGCGAGCACGTTGATCAGCGAGCTTAATGCCGGTCGACAGCTTTTGTTTCGGGGTGAATCGAGAAACTAGGAAAAATCCTGCAAATGTTTCCAACATCGAAAGGTGAAACTGATTTGGTGACGAGTTCATTTCATTCTAATTTTCTAATTTTTGAAAAGAGCAAAGGGATGGAACACTGATTAGACACTAATGAAACACAGTAATCGAAAAGTAATTTCTCTCGTTAGGACTTTAAGTAACTCACGAATTGGCACGTGTAGAGATTCAAAGAAAAAGGAGCTGCTACCATTTCTACAAAGTGTCTCAGAATTAGTGTAATTCGCGGAATTGGGTGGGGTTTGAGATTCTGAACAAAATTTCCCTTTGCGAAAATTCGCTCTGAAGCTTCGTTTTTGAATTATTAAGAAAAAACACGGACTACTGGCTTAGCGCGCATGCGCAGACGCGAGAGGAACCGCCTACCGGCTGAGTGCACATGCGCAGACGCGAGAGGGACCGCCTACGGACTGAGCGTGCGTAATTCTCGCGCTCTGATTGGTCCGTGTTTTTCTTTAATAATTCAAAAACGAAGCTTCAGATCGAATTTTCGCAAAGGGAAATTTTGTTCAAAATCTCAAACCCCACCCAATGCCGCGAGTTACACTAGTAAGACTGTATATCCTTCCAGCGTTATATTTCGTAAAATAAAAATACTGGTAATAAGCTTTCGTAAACACCTGGGTCTTTTCGCCAATTTCTGGCTTCGCCAACATACCTCCTGTAAATTTCTAAGTTTCTGGAAAAAGATGTTTGACAAAGTATCGCGTGGAGTACAATCAGCCTTTAATCGTCGGCACAAACTGCGCGAAAGCGTACCGGAAATTGCGTTAGTTTCGATGGCGAGGAACGTGTGGTCGCGTTAATTAAGTTAGAAGTAATTATCCACTTAGTAATCACGCAATATAGCGCGCGTCATTTCGCTGAAATTTCGCGCGATGAAACGTCGACGACATCGGGGTGCTTGAACCGGGCGCGCGCTTAATGGAATTTCCTCGAAATAATATCGTAAAAGTCTATGGGTTACGTTGATCCTTCAGGAGCAAGGCGAACAGCGAGTTCGTGCAACCAAGCGTTTTATGGAGCTTGTACGTACACGCTCGCATACGAGTTTCATGGGCTTGGTTTCACGCGGGATCACGGTACTACGTGTCGCGTTCTATGCAACGCGAACGCACACAGGGCTTACCATACGTCTTCTACCTGGATCATAAACGCGTTAGTATGTTTATAGGGCTCGATGCTCTCCCTGCTGATTTATTCCTTTCTTTCCTTTTCAAGCGAGATACCGTTTAGATATCTTCTCATGAATACTCAATTAAATCTCGAACTCTATCTTCAGAATACTTTACGAACCGAATATAAATTTCATATGCAGATCATACAAGTAACAGGTTAACCCATATGATTTCCTCAGACACAGCTAATTATTGCTGCAATGTTAAAACAAATAAAGAAAGTTGAAAGATTAGGTATATTATGGATAATGCATATTAAATTCCAGCCTCAATCGTGCTGCAAATATGATTTTTGTTTGCTGTAGCTGTAATGTGCCACAGTATTGTAACTGCAGTAAAAATTTTACTTTGCGTTTCATGAAAATTTAAATAACTTTCTAAGTATCTAGTTTTGTTGTACAAGTACCCGTCTGACCGTACAAACATCAATTTTCAATCGATAATTGGTCAAAGGTCGTAGTTTCAGTAGTATAACCATGTAATAAGTCGGACAAGAACGGTCTGACTCCGAGACATAAAAGCAATCGCATAAACCGCTGTCACTGATTAAATTGTTGCGCCAGGAATGTACAATGGTCTCAATTAAACAGTGAGAGGTAGAGAAATTTCCTGGTTACACGGATTTGGGAAATAGTGGGTTTCGTGCACGGAATCTTGAATAAGAAAAGAAGCTGGCCGGACTGGCAATCGTGTTCGAGGTAAATAAATACGGGCAACCGGAAGACAGGCCATGGTTCGGATGAAAAGGTGGTCCCGCAATCAAAACAGCCACGGCGCAAAATAAAATCAGCGAGCTGGTTAAAGAATGCAAATGCGGCCCAAGGAAAGTTGTGTAAATTGATTACTGAATTATTTATCGGCTTCCGTTCCTCTTCCCACGATCCTTTCTGTTCAAGGAAACGAACATTCGTGGAACGACTGTCCATCAGTTTTATGGAACTTGCTTCTTGTTGCTACGGAGTTGAGTTACTTTCGATTCAATCTTCCGGACGGATACATATATACGCTCAGAAAGAAATATTCTGTCTTGTTGGGTGAAAATGTTTGCGTGACAGCGGGAATTTGTAAAGCTTTGCCCCTGTGTACCATGGAAATCTTGCGAACTAATATTTGAATATGTGTCTCCCTTGTGGTGATATATCAGAATCTTAAATTTTCTTTCGAGACTACTATTTCTACAAGAATTAAGACGTGACTCGAACTCGTAAAAATTAATTTTCTACGAGGTTCTATATATTTATCGCAGAGAGTTTCATGGTGTATTCACGAATGAACCAAGCAACAGGTTCACCATATTTCATCAAGCTGATAATTCTGTTTTTGAAAGGTGTCAAACTTTCCGACCGGCAAAGGTTTCTTTGGTCCGAGATTTTCTTCGACATTAATATGCATGGCGGTGAAGCGATCAATTTCTCGATGCGAGTTCGATTGCCTGGCAGTCTTAGCTGTCCTCTATGAATATTGAGTTTCCTTCGTTGCAAATTGCATCGGCGAACTTTTGCTAATTGCGACGCCATAAAGTTTCATATCTGATTAACCTGCGCAGTAAAGCGGACGAAACGTTAAAATACTCGTTAACGAATATTGTCGTCTTGCAGTCACAAATTGCCATGTTACAAGAGTGAAAGTGAAATTACGGAAGATCGGGTCGATGGGAGGACTTGAAGGATGAGACTAATCGAGGTACCGATACGGGAAGACGTTCAGATAAGAGAGCCATTCTTTTATCTAGGACAGCGGGATACAGGAGGATTTTCGAAGATGGATCACTCGTTTCTATCTAGTTAAACGAAAAATTGGGCTTGATGAAATAATTTCTTGCTAGCAGAAATTACCCTCGATGCCATCATCGATTAACTTGTAAATCGAGAGCAGTGAAAATTGTAATGCGAAAGAATTTATTCATTTTACGATCATGGACCTTTACGTTTGATTTGCTCGATGCGATTTTATTTACATTTTTCGGACAGTATCTGTAGTCTGGCTCTGCACACTCTCGGTTTACACAATGGGAATTTGAATCGTCGAATTACCGTGAAATTACTGGTCCATTTTGTTTCGATTAATTGTGCGTTACTGTCGAGTTTCGCCCGGACGAAATTGCAAACTTTTAATTGGAACGCGGACAGACGAGTAGAGGCGCGATCGACGTCTACGTTTATATAACCTACGTCGTTTACAATCGAACCGATTTCATATTCGACTCCGACGGAATTTTCGAAATATTTCTCCGATCCAATTTAATTCACCGACGGAAAATTGTTCGCGATTTTATTTAATCACATCGAACCACAAAATGCGAGGCGTTCCGATAACGCTGCAAATCGTTCCATTGTATTTATCAAAAAGTACACTCCGATCGAAGTAGACCTTATTTAAATGAACAAAATTCTCGCATATTTTCAGTACCTAACTTTCTGCCTTCTCTGCGCGCAGAATTTTAATGGGATTTTTTACACGAAATAAATGGAAATGTCCGAAACTGTTACATGTAAATTTGAACAGCTTGCGCCAGTTACCGGCATAGAAATTCAATTAAATATTTAATTGCGAGGTACAGCAATTTGCCGTCTTTAAGGCAATATCGGTTCGGCAGAGATGAGAATCGCGGTATGCGAAACGGCTTTCCATAAGCGTATTGCTAGTTAAACCAGCTAGAATTACGCTGATAATCCATGGGATACTTGCAAGTTTATAATCTAGTCACCCGACTCGCAATTCCGAATGCTAATCCCGCGATCTTCCTACTCCACAATTGATGCGAACCGATCGGTTGGTTGATCGGTCATCGAGAAGATTATCATCCATATCGATCCCGATCGTTACGCGCGATAAACTTTGCAATTTTCTAATCCGGATAATGAGAACGGTACACGGTACATTTTATGCGGACGAAATAAAAAGCGTTTTGTACGGTTGGCCCAAGAACGGGAAGCCACACTATGAATTACACGTGCCACACGACAATGGATCTTTTTTTTCGTCAGCTTCCTCTCGGGCTGGACGGCAGAATTCCGTCCAATTTTTCTCCATTCAGATCCCAACAATCGAGCGTGCTGGGATTGCGGTGCGGTTGAAAGATCGAGCGGAATTCAATCGTCACTCGAGTCACGGCATGCATAACGACCCCTGCGTGCCTTTATGTTCCCTCCTCCAATCTAGGATCATAGTTTGCACAACCAACCGGCGGAACACGACAAAAATACCTGGTTTCGGATAATGGTTAAGATGCTGTTCTCTACCGATCCGAGGAATTGAACATTTGATACAAGATTTGTAAGCGGAGATAAGGAATGCCTGGATTCTATCCCTATCTGGATTTCTGAGTTCTAATTTTATTACTCGGGAAAGTATACTTAGGAAAACTAATAGTAACCGAATTAGGGGAGCAATTTTGAATTTCCAATCTGGTCTAGATCAACTCAAACAGTTTGGTCTAACTCCGGGTAGTAAATTTCGAAGTTTGCGATTCTGACATGTAGTAACGAACAATATAAATTGCAGGTTCCGGAGGACAAGTGCACGTCTCGCGCAGAACGGTGACACAACTTGAAAACCGCAGTTGCTGATGAAACAACCTTCGTCTTCATCGTTCACGCGAGCCAGTCAAATGCATATCACGGTCAAATTCCGTGTAGTTAGGGAACAGTCACGAAAAGGTGCACCGTATAATCCGGTGCAAATTCAATCTTGCCACGCTCCACGAATCACCGATCGATGAAAGGACTAATTGCATACCGAAGCGGTTCGATTAGCGAGTCTCGTCCGGCGTTTCTGGCTCGCTTTATTGATTAACGATAGAATAATGTTCAGGCACACAGCGCTGGCTGCACTATCGATTCCGCGTACGCAACCGCGTTGTCGACATTATTTCCTCTGCACGCATCAATTTTCCAAGCTAGTATTCTTGCCTGACGTGTCTCTCCAAAGTTCGCGACGCATAAATATGCGAGTTCACGGGCGAAAAATAATCTTCAAAAACGCCTCGGTCTCGGGGAACCATTATAGCTTTAAGAGACACACTCTAATACTTACAGAGAACTATAATAATACTCTTGTATTACCACGGATAAAATCAGAAACCTACAATTTTTTATCTCTGCTCACAAACAGATGAAACGGTAAAATCCAGATTGGAAGGAATAAAAATTATATCAACAAATCCGGCAAAAAATTTAGATGTGCTCGTATAATTTCCAGCGCGGTATTACGAAAATATACAGTTTGAAAATGTTCGCAACGATTCTCTGTTTATCTTTTTTCATCTTCGTTCCGATACGATTCAACGAAATCGTGTTTTTAAATTTCGCACGGTTCCCCGAGCATATGGAATGTTTTATTTATTTCTGCTTCATCGACGTCAACTTTAAAGAGGTTGAAACAGGGTGCATTAAAAATTCAAAGCAGCGAAAAGAAGTTTGGGAACTGAGGATCGAGCGGTCTCTTTTGGTCTCAAAGGTTTGAAACGGAGCTTTTAACTAGCTCGGAAATATTCGGAAACCTGTATTTTTCGACGCTTCATGAATTTATAATGATAAAATAAATCCTGGTTACACGCGGCAATTTTTCGTGACTTCCAGAAAAACCACGGTCTAAAACGCGATCTTCCGGGAAGTTTCTGCTTTATGAATTTTAATAGACAATTAAAAACACACATCGTAATAGCGGTAATTAAACTCGTTCTGCTGGAAAGTGCAACTACCTATTAAACGAGGATTTCATTATTTTAGATGTGAACAAATTATCACGGTTTCGCACGGCATCGTAAAGCGGTGATTCATAATTTTATGTACATTCTTCGCGAGCTCGCTTCTTGCGAATCAACGTCGCGACAATTTTTCCTATTTGTCGTCGTGTTATTAGGTCGGTATTCACGCGATCTGCCTCATTTTTATTTCCTTGTCCGACGAAATAGCCAGTGCGACGTGCAATTTAAACCTCATACGCGCTAATTTGCGAATAAAACTAATCGCAGGTTTCAAGTTGTGTAATTGGACTCTTGATTGAGGTACTACTTTATTACTTCACAAGCTGTAAGCAGATGAATTACATTTTTGATGAAACTGATATACCGAGAATTGATATACTTCTTCATTTTATAATATTGCACAACAGGAAGTTCACAACTGCAGTACTTTTGCACTACAAGTTGTGAGAGGTACAGTACATTTTAATAAAGTTTTACACACCACGAAGAACAACGTTCATGTTAATTTTGTTTTTCCAATAATTCATGATGTCTTGGAAAGTTTTTTAAAACGCTTGTAGTACAGGGATTTCCCCTTAAGAAATTAAGAGGCCAGCTTAAAATTAATAACCAGATAAGAAGAAAATTTGAATTTTCCTGGATCATCAACCTGCAGGGATTTTACGAGCACGGATATGGCTTTATGGAAATTAAAAGTTGCTCTCCGAGTGAATTATGCGTTACTCTGACCTTAGGTTGCGAGATATTTTGAACCGAGAAGGGTTCCTGAACCTCGTATCGACTGCTAAATATTTGAAGCCTCGGTATGATTTATTTGTCGGGTAACCACAGCTACAATATTCAAGTAGACAGACTCGTGAAAATAGTACGCTAATATCGATCCACGTATATGAACGAATGAACTGGAAATATATTATGAAACTTAACAACCCAAGTTTCCGATGAAAGTGATAAAACCAGTGCCTAGACCCCAGAATAATCAATTCTCCACGAGGTAAGATTACCGTGGATTCTGTGGAATACCTGCACGTTCCCCCTTTAATCCATGAGGGTGAAGGTAATCTTTTAACGCGACCCTGGGAAATTCTTTTGTTCCCCTGCAACCTTTTACCATCGAATTTTTCCTCGCGCAACAGCCTCCGAGCCCTTTTTTTCCGAAGACATAAGAGCGTACGGTTTTTTCTGAAATTCCGTGGACAATCGAGCAGCGGGTCGTGTCACGGATCAGCGCAGAGATTCCGGTTGAAGTGTTCTAAAAGGGATTACGTGGGCTGCGTTGTGGAATTTAGACGGAATCCCGAGAATTAGTCGGCGAATTGGCTCGCAGGTAAACAACCGGCTCTTGCACAACGTTGGAATTCATTCGACGGAAAGGATTTAACAAGCTATGCCGTTGTCAAGATGTTCTTGGCTTCTGTAAACTTTCTTGCCGAATAGTCCGCGTACTTTGGTCTTTACCGGCAAACCTTATAAATTCGTCCAGAAAGATTCTTGGATTCGCTGCATTTTGGTTTCGACAGTCGAGACACTGCTGGGAATCTACTGAGATTATCCAATGACTGTTACGAATATTTTGATAAAATGTTACAATATTGCTACTTGTACATTTTAAGTTTAATCTACATTATCGTGACGCACCCATGACGCACCTTTAACGCACAAATGGCGCACTCTTGATGGGCTCTTGACGCACCCGTGACGCACTCTAGATGGACTCTTGACGCACCCATGACGCACTCTTGATAGACTCTTGACGCACCCTTGACGCACTCTTGATGGACTCTTGACGCACCCATAACGCACGCTTGGTAGACTCTTGACGCACCCGTGACGCACTCTTGATGGACTCTTGACGCACCCATGACGCATACATTGCTCACTCGAGATCCACTCGTGACGCACCCTTGACGCACTCGTGACGCACTCTTGACGCACTCTTGATGCACTCTTGATGCACTCATGACGCACTCTTGACGCATTCATTGCACACTCGTGATGCACTCATGACGCACTCGTTTCGCATTCATGACGCACACGTTAGAATGTTATAAACCACTCCCAATTACAATCTGCCTAATCAAGAATCAGTGAAGACAAAATTAATATTTCACCTTTTTTTATGTCATCGTATAGTAATTAGCTGCGAATGATACACTCAAAAAATTGTGGTTTAAGGAATTAAAGAAGTGTAGACAAATAGTGGAAGTAAATCTTCACGTCATCTTAGAGTCCATATCCTGCAAATGGCGGAGCTACGATCGTCGTGCGACCTTAAATCTTGATAGTCAGACGGTCGACCACCAAGATCCGGAAATGCTCTTTGGTTATCGACAAAATCGTTAGTCCCCGGCGTGATCCGATTTACGACACAACAAATCTCCGCCCCTCTGCCCCCAGTTGTTCCCGGAGCTTTCTCATTGATCCACCTCCACTGTTCGTTTCGGGTTATTGCTACCTTACGCTTGCTCGGTAACGAGAAAACGTTGGGACGTCTACCAAGGTTGCACGTTCTAAGGCGACGGTAATCCCGGGTTCAATCGGTGTCTCGTTATACCGCGGTTCGACTAAATTAGACACTGTATCGTCTCTGATTTTGCTTCTTTAAAGCCGGGTGTAAAGTTCCTTCTAATACAGAGAAGAAAAGGTCAGAAGTCAAAGAAAGGCACGTGAAGTATGAAGCTTCTGTTTGAACTTCGCTTTGATTCATTAGACCTGTTTGCTGGTACTTGAAGCGTGATCGAAATTTTTACTTTTTTGGAAACTTCGAAAGCTAGAAGATACAGATAAAGCGTTTGGTCGCTTTTGATCCTTTTCTATTGTAACGGTTCATCGAACTGTGTGAATTTTCTGAAAGCTTCATCAAAAATTCGCTGCAATCGGAATAGCCACAGCTTTTAAATTAAATTGTACTCTTTGAACTTTTAATCCTGGTAACAGTGTTTGACCATCACTGTTCTTGCAAATTGGAAATATCACCTGTATCGTATAAAAGTAACGAGTGGCTCCCGAAATTTCACTTCGCGGACCAATTTGATCTTCCACTGTTCCGAACTTGAGACACTCGATGCAATTACATCGAAGTTTGAAAACGATGAAAGTTCAGCCAATTCCGTTTAAACGGAACTGCGAATGGTTGATAAGTTGACGGCGCAGTATTATCGAGGGACAAAAGTAACCGCGTAGAAGGAGCGGAATGGTTCCTACGTTTTTACACCATTGTCTCAACGCTTCCTTTCGAATCCTTTGTTCATGAGACCCAACGACTTCTCTTCATTGTCTTTCTATGCTCTTCGGCCAAGCTTCTTGCATTCGCGTTCTTGCACCTGACTTACCGAACTCGCCACTTCCGGCTTGGAGTTGTTCCTTTAGAATTGTTCCGAAAACTTTCTTGCTCTATATTGCAGTATTTGCAAACTCCTGCACCTCCGAGGCTCGTCATAAAAAAATCTCGATACAAATAATGAATACCTTCGAACACAAATTCTCTGAAATTTCAAGTTGCCTGAATCCCCGCAGTGTGCGATTCGGCTGTTCATTATTGAACACTGATTTAATCCGCAGGAATCGTATTTCTGGTGATCTGGGTCACTGCAAACGATCTGTTTCTCCGGCAAACACCCTGCACATCTAAATTTATATCGAGTGTTCGAACAACCAACGGAAGATCTTTCGACCCGATGTAAATTCATTACTCTCGGAGTTACGATTATTTAATGGGGAACTTCATAGCGCGGAAGACACGATTCGATATCTCATAACTCTGGATCGTCTGTGGCTTAACCGTCGAAGTTCTAAGTTTGAACATCCGGTTTTACGCGCACCTTCCGATAGGCTGACTGTCGTATCGATCTCGTGGCAGTAACATTCGAAGTTTGCAAACCAACAGATTGAATATTGGCTTGATCCATTTTCCGCATTCCGATACAAAATTTTCCACGAGCTCGAACAGTTAATAAAAACCTTTCAGATTTATATTGTTTTTTATGAACGCAGAAATCAGTTCATATTCGCACACTTTTCACGAGTGAAATAAATTGCGACCAATATCCTCCGCTCGAAAGTTCTGACCCTTTTCAGCGAGGAGCACGGTAAAACAGGAATACAGGGTCAGAAAGCAAGATTCAGAGAGCATTAGAGCGGCGGCGAAGTGTCTCAAAGGTAATAAGTTAACGGTAACGAAGAAGTATTCGCGAAAGCGGAAAGGACAACAAGAACCGGATGGTGAGCATAGTTCAGCACCGCGAAAGTTTTCTTCATAAAAACGTGCCACCATCTTCTTTCCTAAAATCGTTGGACGCACTTAAGCGGGTCAGTAACGCGGTCGGTTCTATGTCACTGTTAAGTCGAAATCAGTGTTTAGTGCTTTTAAATCAACGACTCTCTCCGGTCTGGCTTTAGCTCGCCACACCTTACTTCCACTTTTCCGCTTTCGCCGTGACAGCGAAGCGTGCTGCTCGTTACTCGGCTTTATTATTCTTTATTCCGACTGGACCCTTTCAAACGGTGGCCCAGTATTTTCTCGCCTTCCAGTTTCCTCCAGAAAGCATTCTTGTCTCTTTGTTCTCATTTCGATGTCCATCGAAAACTTTGAAATGTGGATTATGTACTATTGCACTTTATCATAGTAAGCTACTGAGCTAGTTAATCTACTGAAGGAAAAATATTGAATGGAATTTGGGGAAGATCCATGATTAGACGCAAAGAGATTTGATTATTCAAATAGCCTGAAGATCCGCGCGTTCCGTGCATTTAAATGGAGTCCACAGTTTCACAGCCACCTTTAGGTGTCTCAGTTTTCATTTCGCGACAGCAACACTGCTCGTTTGCTCGCTCTTATTATTCTTCATTCGCCCGGACTCGTCGTCTCCATGCAACTCGATCCTTTCAGCGCCATTCTTCGTTCGCGTGGCTTTTTACGTCCGCCCCGTCTTTTCTCGCCCGACGAGTTGTTTTCTCGATACGGGCACAAACGAATCTTTGTTCCCGACGTCGTCCCGTTGAAAACCCGGCGAGAAATGGGCGACGAGCTCGCGAGCGTTTTAGTACGACAGCGACGATTGTTAGCGGCCATTTCACCCTTGCTCCTCGTTCAAACAGAAAGAAACCAAGAAGAAGTTCAACGATAGAGATTCCGCGCGACAACAAAAACGAGAAGAATAATCGCGCAATCAGACAACGCGGTTATATCCGGCAAGGAAATCGTCGGGTTTCGATTATCGAACCAGTCTCTCCGCTGGAATCGAGAGCAACCCTCCAGGAAATACGGTAACGTGATTTTTTCTTAACGAACTATTCAAGGATCTACGTCTTGTCGGGAGGGATATCTCTAAACAGCAAAAACTGAGAGCATTTATTTCGAAGTTCCTGAAATCACGAGCTTAGAACGAACAACATCGATATGGGATCCAACCTAACCATGTACAGTTGGCAGCCTTTTATGATCTAACATTTGTTGTAACACTGAGTGATTAATCATAATTTTTCACAGCCTCGATAAATGTTTTGACAGATGTATTCGAGTTAAATAAAATATGATTGTAGCAGAGATGAAAAGGAGAATCTTCCGGTGAGATTGTTAAACAAACAGGAAACAATGCAGAGCACAGATGAAAACGATTGCAAGTAGAACCGTTCTCGTTCCGGCGCAGAAAAATGGTCGCCTGATGGCGGTGGTGTCGTGCGTGCTCGCGATTCCACCGCACAAAACAATTATTTCTCGTCGTACAATAAACAATTGTCTCGGTAATCGAAGCTGTGATACACGCGAGACCTGAATAACGCGCTTTGTCCTCGATTGTTAGTTCGACTTGCGTATCGCCGGGCAAAAAAACTACAGGTATAAAGAAAGAAGGAAAGATAAACAAACGGAAAATGGGAAACAAAGAACGGCACGCACTACGTGAAATGCTAAAAAACCTTTGCGAACTCGGGCGCAAATATTTTGTTTCCTCTTCGCGTATCTCCGATACCTTTGTTACGCTTTGAAACAATTACGATGCGGCAATTTGCGCGGGACAAGAGACACCGTTTGTCGACTTCGAGGAAAACTTGCCATTTTACCGCCGATTACCCGAAAATATCCGCCCTGCCAACCCGCCTCGTGTTTCTGAATAATCCGCTTGGCCCCGGAGCTTCGGTCAGATATGAATTAATTAGACGCTGCAACGCCAAACAACGTTCAGCGTGAAACAGCGCCGAGTAACAGAGCTGTTATTATTCAGTTCTTGCCCGATAATGTACCTGCATGTTGCATCTTCCATGTTACCGGAAACTTTTGCTTTACTATTAATGTTTGCTTAACCATTTACATTTAAAATTGTCAGTCTAGTTGCGGAAGTTAGTGATTTGTATATACAATACACTGTTAAATATAGTTTTAATGAAACTGTAAAATGTAGGTAATAATTGTAAAATTGTGAGTACAGAATTTACATCGCTGCTGCTTGTAGAACTGCAAAGTTACCGTGATTTGTATACACGATATACTGTAAAATATAGTAGTGGGTGAAGCAGTAAAATGGCGAAAGAAATGAAAGAATTAAAAATATAACAAACAAAGGAAGGAACGAAAAATAAAACAGTAGTAAATGGTAGAAGGTATTAATGAAAATTATTAACGAGCTGATTTACATGAGAAAATACGATATAACCTAGTTGACATTCCAGTTGCGAATACAATCTGAACACATGGTAATTCATCCTCATATTTATGCAAGAGCCATAATTTAAAAGGATGAAAGCATACGTTTCCATCGAGCAGAAAATAAAAAAGAACGAAGGGGTTACACAATATGTGATCGCGCGAACGTGTTTCACCGAGCTAGGACAAGCTTTATCGAAATAGCCGTGTCGTAAACGCGTTACCGTATATCCGCTCGTCGGTTTACTTTACTACATTTCCACGTTGCAAGCCTCCGAGGGAGCAACCGGAAGCGGCGAGAAATTCGTACACGGTTCGTGGCCAAGCACGTCGCTTTTCCGTGTAACCCGAGCTTCGCGGAGGAGTAATTGCGCGCGAGCCTCTTAATTAATGACTGGTCGGAAGGGAAGTAGAAAGCCGGGATCCAACTTGCCGGCACGTCTTCATAATTTTCACCGGTGTTCCGTCGAAATCGCGCGAGCAATCACGGCTAGCGCACCAGTAATTAGCGCCGTTGGAAATCGTGTCCGAACGAAAGCGACAAATTTATTACCATTCCGCATCTTCGCATCCGATAATTCTGTAGTCTAATTAATTTCAGCGCTCGTATAACCTTCAGCATTTTCCGACACTTCCACAATTTACTATTGTTTCTAAATCAACAGATAAGAAAGCTACTCAGATAATAATTGTCAGCTTATTTTAGAAGGGAATGGTCGAAAGTTTCATTTTACGCAGTTATATAGGAAAACGCTGTTTGAAAAATGGTGGATAGAGCTAGATACGTCGTTAAACGAGATTACGAAACGTTTAGTCGGACGAGTCAAAGATCAGAAGAACAGGAAGATCGTTAATCAAACGCTACCCATTCCGTGACGGGATCGAACATCTCTGTGAAAAGTGACAATCGAGATCGTCGACATCAAAGTCACCGGTGTCAGGGATCAGAAAAAACGCCTACCACCCCCCGTTACACACGAATCGAGCATTAATTACAAATTCCGCTTACCGGGATGGTATCACTCCGTCGATTAACCCCGTTTCCATTGAACCAACGACTACGTCCGCGTTTCATTTAACGGGCCAGAACTCGAACAAACGTCGACTCGCCTTTAATTAACATTTCTCCGCCTGGTTCCCAATGCTTCCGTCGTCGTCGTCGTCGCCGTTACATCGCGAGCACTAAATCCACCAGTTTTCACGCTGACCTGATTCTATTATATTAAATCCTGTGTTTCCATCGCATATTTCAGAACCGGGAGTAACTTTACGCCAACGTCGAACGACGACTGCAGGTCTGGCTAAGTGTCCGCGAAGTGTTTGCACATCCATTTGGTAATGGAGATCGGCCAGACGTTTGGTATTGTTCCAAATAATTTCTCTGGTATCTCGTTTCTAATGAGTTTTGGTAAAACGTTCGCGCTTGTTTCGATTTCGGAGGTATAACGCGAAATGATATTGATGAATGCTGTATGTTGCGATTCGGGATCAAATTGGTACCTCAAGCATTGCATTTTGTGTGCTGGAACTCTACATGTTGAAATTTTATGCGTTGAGTCATTTAATATATCTTGTGTTGGAATGAGACGAAAATCTGTGCGTTGGAACTCTAAGAGTTGAAATCCTATGACGTGGAACTCTTCGCCTTGAAATTCTATGCGATGGAGACTTCACGCTTTGAAATTAGACGCAGTGGAACTCTTAAACGTTGATATTCTATATCTTGTGTTGGAATGAGACGAAAATCTGTGCGTTGGAACTCTAAGAGTTGATCTTCTATGACGTGGAACTCTTCGCCTTGAAATTCTATGCGATGGAAACTTCACGCGTTGAAATCAGACGCAGTGGAACTCTACGCATTGATATTCTATACTTCGATACTGAAGAAGTTGTAATTCGATCCGTTGTATCACCACGTGCAGTAATTTGATACGTTGAGACACGTGCAGTAATTCGACACCTTAGAGTTCTTTAACGTTGTAATCTAATACTGTAGAATTCTACGCATCGCATTACCACGTACAGTAATTTGATACGTTGAGACACGTGCAGTAATTCGACACGTTAGAGTTCTTTAACGTTGTAATTTAATACTGTAAAATACTACGCGTTACATCATCACGTGCGATAATTCTTGATTCTGTATTCTTTTATCCAGCTGAATGGCCCAGTAGAAACTAATTGATTCTATTTATCGGGAACATTACTCAGTTGGAGATGTACAGCACCTGACGCCTTCGTCTATTGTTGTCCTTGATTGATGACGTTACCAAAGGACAGATACTGATAGTTTCCATGGTCTTGGCCCCATTGTTGTCTTTCGCGACTGGATCTTAATTGCCGGGTAATGACGGTAATTAACGAAGGTGCTTCTCTCTCGAACTGGTGACTCAAATTTGTTGAAAAAATTCGTTGCAATTTTAATTCCTAGTTATTGCAAATAAAATATTCAGCTTACATCGTTTTATGAACAATACGCAGATATTTCCAACAGAATTTTCAATTGGTCTCAATTAAATTTTGCCAAACTACAAATTCAATTTGACTAACAATTAATTCAATAATAATAGTCGGAATATATAAAAAGCATCCACATACAGAGCGAATGAAAAAGCTAAATGAAATTCCAACAGTTTTTTCCGGGGATCAGATTTCGAGATTGAATATACCAAATATTTCACGTAATATTTTGTAATTATTAGACTGGTATGCGTGTATTCATCCTGTCCAATGAAAACCAGAATCATTCGCGTATACCCGCTAATTGGCATGAACTTTCGCATTACAATAAATTTTCCACCCAGTGGACAGACTGACAAAATACAATGACTGTGAAATTCCGTATCAATTATCTTCAAAATACTTCATGGAGGTATATTATATTTAACTTTTCGCAAAAAACCATTATTCGGATGCGACGTGGAAACACGTGTCCAATCCATGAATCGATCGTTCGCTATTAACGCGGTCCATAACTGTATGCCATCAATTCTGGGACCAAAGGTCACCACTTACTTTGATGAACTATGCCTGCAACTGCATTTCCAATAATTCGCATTCGGTGTAGCTAAGGTCGGTGGAAATATGTGACGTTGATGCTTGTATGTATGTACGTGGTTGTACATTGTGCGTTGTATACTCCACGCGTTGTACAATGGTTGCGTTGTAAATTATCAGTGCATTGTATTGTTAATGAGATGTATTTTCATGTTGTGTGATGAACGCGTTGTACAGTCGACGCGTTGTAAAATTAATGCGCTGTGCAATCGACGCGTTGCGAAACTAACGCGCTGTACAGTCGACGCGTTGTAAAATTAATGCGCTGTGCAATCGACGCGTTGTGAAATTAGCGCACTGTACAGTCGACGCATTGTAAAATTAATGCGCTGTGTAATCGACGCGTTGTAAAATTAATGCGCTGTGCAATCGACGCGTTGTAAAATTAATGCGCTGTGCAATCGACGCGTTGTGAAATTAACGCGCTGTACAATCGACGCGTTATAAAATTAATGCGCTGTGCAATCGACGCGTTGTGAAATTAACGCGCTGTACAATCGACGCGCTGTAAAACTAACGCGCTGCACAATCGATGTGCTGTACAATTAACGTGCTGCACAATAAATGTGCTGTACAATTGACGCGTTGTGCAATCGATGTGTTCTGTATTCACGTGCTGTACATTCCCAAGTGAGCACATGTTACCTCAAAGAGTTATTACCATAATTTACAAAGTTGTATCGGTACATTTACTGTTCTCATCAGCGTATATTTCAATACTATTTCATTTCCACCTTCATACGTGTCCTCTGAACATAGTCCTACTTTCTGAGCCTCCGAAGCGTATATTTTTTGCATTAACTCACGTTATTATGAAGCTGTTTGAAATGCCCGAGGGAACATTTGTACAATGATTTTCATTTAAGGTTTCGTTTCAGCGTGACGAATATTTTCCAACATTTCGGATGCAGTATTTCATAATCAACGACGCAAAATCACAGCCACGTATAGAATATAAATTAATATTAGCCAGAGAGGAAAACAACCGTGATAAATCATACGGTAGAAAATTCCACTACGCTTGGCTGTCTAAAAATCAGTGTAAAATTTATAATCTTCGCTAAGAATTAATAGTCGATGTTGTTCGCGCTTTTATCCGGATAGTGACGCGACGACGTCTTATTAAAAGCAACAGGATTTTCAGTAATTCAACGGGTCGTAAAGTTGTGACAGGAGGTAACAAGGACTTTTCATCGTGCCACCTGTTATCCATTAAAGGTTTCAACAGCATCTTTCCCTCGTGACGAATTAAATTCAGCAATCTGATATAACGGTGATTCTTTTTTCAATTACTATCAGATGTAACACATTTTCCAGTGTTTGTACGAGAGAAGTGTTATATCGTTGAAAGAGTGAACAGTTTGTAATCTAGAAGTACAGGAATGTACACACGTTCACATTCCGTATTTGCAGTACAATTTACAACGGATCTCGGCGTGGAAATACTTGTTTGATCTAGCACATCAATTCAAAAACCGCGAAAGCAATATTCACGTAGCAAATTGCAACCGAGTTACAAGCAGAAAAAAAAGCGGTAGAACCGGAATACGGTTGAAAAGCAAGGAGATCGATACGTTGACCGAATTTTCCTCGATAAATAACAAGCAGCCGGTTGCTGAGTAATTTTCGAGAGCCGCCCACCCCGGGACGATTAATGATTTCGAATGCTGATATTGATGAACTGGCGGCTGTGCTTTCGGCGCAGGCAACGTATATAATCGCGGGACGATCGGCAGCTGCTTTCACGAGGCCCCGAGATGATTAATATTACCGAGCCTCGACAGCCGGGTCCCTTTCTTCCCGATTCTTGGCTGTTGCTTCGTGAGTCGAAAACCGTTCGTTCGAGAAAATATTTTTAAAACCCCAGGGCGAGAAGAAGGAAGAGAGGTCGATTTGCAGCCTGGATTACCTAATGGCTTACTCGTACGTCCCGGCGGAAAATCCTTGCAGGTAAAGCGGATTTTCTAACACGCTAATGGCCGCTCCTTCGTGTATTATTGGACGTCTAATGGAATACTTCGGCCTCTCGTGGTCTTCGATTCTTTCTACGGCGACACCGAGGATTATCGAGAGCAAGAATCGACACGATGGGGATCGTAAGATATCGCTGATCTCTGGGTATCCATGTTGAATGGAGCTGAAAGTAACTCCTTTTATTGATTCTGTGTTTTATGGTTGATACGAGTACTTCCTAAGGAGGTAGAAATGTGCTTTGGGGTTGAATGTCGACCGTAAGGCTTGGAAGCTTTGCTTTGTCTTTTATTTATGGGCAGGACAAGTGGAATAAAATAGTATTTTATCTTGAACGCGAATTATTTTGCCCTCCGTTTGAGAAATTAATTTTATGTGGAAACGACTGTCAACTTTTAGGCTTATGTGATTTCATCTTCCAAAGTCGTGAATAAAATTCTTGTGCTCTTTCAAATGTGTCCATCACGTCCTGTTCATGCGTCGATACAGAAATATAACAGAAGGAAATATCTCACAGAGGTATAGGAAGGGTCAGGTAGAATAGTGATAGAGATCAATCACAAGAGCAACACGGCTTACAACTTAATACCATACGAATTCGACCACGTTAACGATATAGAGCTGCTTCTTTCCGACCTTTCTATTTTCGGATTAACCAAATGTTACTCGTCGATCTCATGTGTTTCCATGGATTTGGCTCCATGCTGAACAGGATCAGACGAAACGTGTACTTCGAAGGTTGGCGAATCCAGCTGGCTTTGTGTTCGATTCGCTGGAGGATTACACGAGTTGCTTAAGTGGATCACGGAAAGGATCTGTTAGAAGTATTGATCGTTTGAAAGAAGAAACCATTGAATTTTGTATGGCTAAATTTCGCGAAGTCGTATATAATAACCTTGATAGGTTTATAACAGAGTTAGCTTTATCTCCGGCAACCTTTCGAGTGGATGCGTTTCATACATGGCAGGTGGATAAAGCAGAAGAAAGCGAGAGGGAAGCAGCGAAGAAAAAAGGAAAAAGGTCTCGCGCAAAAACGAGACACTGTCGACGTTGTAAATTCCTCGTGGTTTGAACACGCCGGTACATGCCCGGACCAGAGAGAATGGCAAAAGACGAGGAGAAAATATCATAAATTGGATGCACGCGGGGTATCCCTTTTCACATGTAAATTTCGAGCTGAACAAAAGTGCGACTGGATGATATAGCGACGACACCGACTTGATTTTATTTTACTCTTCCATACACGTCTTTGCTGACCTCCCTCTTCCACTATGCAACACCATTTTCTACTCCTCCACTGTTGCTTTATACTACCACTTAACCGGTATTCATATTTAGGGCAAAAGACCATCTACTTCGTTTATTGAAATGGAGATGACTCTTCATAAATTACAGTTTCGAATTATTTATCAAGAAAATTTTTAACCAAGAACGTGGTGATTCAACGAGTAGAATATTACAGTATCAAATTACAACTTAAAGGAAATCTAAGGTATCGAATTATTGCACGTGTTTGAACGTATCAAATTACTACACGCGGTGACTCAACGTGCAGAGTTCTACAGTATCAAATTACAATGTCAAAGAACTCTAAGGTGTCGAATTACTGCACGTGTTTCAACGCATCAAATTACTACACGCGGTGATTCAACGTGTAGAGTTCTACAGTATCAAATTACAATGTCAAAGAACTCTAAGGTGTCGAATTACTGCACGTGTTTCGACGTATCAAATTACTACACGTGGTAATTCTGTATATTTTTGACTAGTTCTGGTGTAGAATGGAGACTGGTTTAAATTGCAGCGGATTGATCTACAGTTAAATTTGCAGTGACTGTTGTCTTACTACTGAAGTTACTCCGTGTCTGACCACATACGAGTCTATACTACTTACTCTGCTTATTGTACAAAGATCGTATAGTTTAATTTCAAACTTCATTGTATAACATAAACTTCATTGAGTTATTAAAAATAAATAAATAAATACATTAAATTTATAATGTTCTACATAACATACATGTCTGACTACATTCGAACCTATTCTACTTATCCAGTCACCGCCAAGATAAATTGATTAACAAACTTTCGCATTCCCCAAATTCCACTGACTTATTTCCAAGTCATTTGATTACAACTTCCACAAATTATCATGAAGTTTAACAAAGACTGATTAGAGTCTGGTTTATACTACTTGCGTCGAGTTAGAAGTTCCTGAACATGCTAATTAATTTATTATGGTGCATCTACGAATCTTATGACATTCAATAACTGCAGAATTGCATAAAGTTTACGTCCAGGTGAAAGACTGATAGTTTAACGAGAGGTACGCCGTAGGCAGCAAAATATTAATTCATTTCACGCACGGCCCATTAAACCGGTCAAACGTGCGCCAGCATGACGTGCAATTACGAACGCGTCCGCTCTGAGCAGAAGAGGCGAACCGTGCAAAATAATAATCATTCGTTTCCATAGCACCATTACGTCCATTTTGCCTTGTTCTTAATTTGCCTTCTATTTTTTGGACATTCGGTTCCAGGAATTGTGAAATATCGATGTGCTATGTGTACTTGAAAATTATTTTTCTGAACTGCAGTTAATCACTTTTGATAAAATAATGAGAGTGAAATTTTGCAACTGAATCTTTACCCTTCGATAATCTTAAGTTCTGATTCTCTAATTAATTATCACACTGAGGGTCTCAATTCCCAGTGACATTTTCAATTCCTAAATAAGGTCGAAGGGAGTATAAAGTGATTGTTAGGGGAGGATCTGATGCGCGGACGAATTATTGGCGCGTTCGAGCGTTTAGAATTCCAGCCATTGCTTCCTGCGTGGCTTCACCATCGTGTTTCCGCTTTGATCGATCCTCCCGTACGGAGAACGCATCGCTTTAAAGGGCAAAAACGAGCGGAAGAAGGAAACCGCTTTCGATTTGTCGTTCCGATGCACGTCCTCGATAAGGGATCTCCATGAAATAAGATTGTATTACACGTAACCTCTCCAAAATATGAGAAATCTGAAATTTTGAAACAGAGACGTTCTATGACTTTGTTCAGACCCGCTCCTTTGATCCACCCCAATATTGCTCTTCGTTTAAAGACAGCACCCAAGAATGCTTAAAAAAAATGCGGTATTTTACAGTCACCAATAACGTCGCAAAGAGAAATCTGTCTGTCGATGAAAATTGCAGGTGGATCCCCTCAGCCGGAAAATTCCAGTGGAAATCAAGTAAATCGTTCGGTCGTGAACAAGAATATCGAGGGAACTCGGCCAAACCGTCGGGGACATGTTCGAGAGGTGCGGAAGAATCGTTGGAACGGAACGAAACAATAACTTCTTTTTTTCCAGCGTGCAAATAAACGGCGTGCAACGACGCCTCGGGGAGACATCCGTTTCGACCCCTTCTGAAATTTATCCGTTT
Source organism: Megachile rotundata (assembly GCF_050947335.1). Taxonomy (NCBI): domain Eukaryota; kingdom Metazoa; phylum Arthropoda; class Insecta; order Hymenoptera; family Megachilidae; genus Megachile; species Megachile rotundata. Next base: position 12,964,598 of record NC_134996.1, read on the forward strand.
CCGGACACCGTTTGCAAGAACACCCTTCCGTTTTGTTGTATCTTGTCCCTCGTCTCTGTTCTGCAGTTCCCTGTTTTAAAGGACTCTGTTTTTATTGTTCCATCTGGAAAGGGGATAACGACGTTGTTCGAGGGTTCGGTTAATCCCCGCAGAAGTACACGTTATTAAAAATTTTTAATATTCTCTGCTCAATGGTTTGGTGCTTTTAATGCTCGCCGTGAGTTTAGCGTGATTTCCTTCTTTTCCCCGGCCTTTGTTTCTCTGGTAATGAAATTACTTCTGTTCATGCGTTCGCGTCCTTAAGGGAATTCCGTATTAAAGTGCTTTAGGAACGAAATTAATTCATTGAGGAACGACTTGAACTTTATTCTCGAACGGGCAAAATAAATAATGGAATACTTTTGTGCAGACGTATCGAATCGTTGTACCAAACACGATTGTACAGCGCCTATGCAATCGGTTTTTTCGTATTTGTAAAACTGAACTTTTATTGACACGTGAATGTTTTCAAAGTTAAGTGTATGGAAGAGGAAATGGGGTTAACCGAAGAGAGGCGTGATAATACGAGATAAAAGAAACTGGGTCGAAAGGCTATACATCATATGCACGTCCATCGTTACAGTATTAGTACTCTCATGCCATTTTCTCGTGTTATTACATCAGATACAAGTAATAACTGCAATCAGTAGAACATCCAACGCTTTATTTCCTCTGTGATTTTAAAGGGATTTAATCAAACTTTAATATATTCTTGCGTTGGTTCAATATGCATTTTCATTATTTTCGCAGTACTTTGTGCTTACTAATCAATCTGCGTGCATTTAATTCTTGGAACTTGTTTACATAATTGGGAGGGGACTTTATGTGTGGCAGTGTAACGTATTAATATGTAACGGGATTATTATGGGTTGAAGGGCAACTCAACTCGTGGAGAATACAACGTGGAGAGAATTCAACGCATAGAGAGCTCAACGCGTTGAGAACATAACATACTGAGAACTCAATGCTCTGAGAATTTAACGCGTGGGGAATTCGACGCTTTGAGAACTCAACGCGCCAAGAATTTAACGCGCGGAGAACTCAACGCTTTGGGAACTCAACGCGTGAAGAATTCCACGCGCTGAGAATTCATCGCGCCGAGAACTCAACGCGTCGAGAATTTAACGCGTGGGGAACTCAACGCTCCGAGAACTCCACGCGCCGAGAACTCAACGCGTCAATCACTCCACGCGTCGAGAACTCAACGCGTCCATCACTCCACGCACCGAGAATTCAACGCGTCGAGAATTTAACGCGTGGAGAACTCAACGCTCCGAGAACTCCACGCGCCGAGAACTCAACGCGTCCATCACTCCACGCGTCGAGAACTCCACGCGTCCATCACTCCACCCACCAAGAACTCAACGCATCCAGATCTCATCGCGTCGAGAATTTAACGCGTGGAGAAATCAACGCGCCGAGAACTCCACGCACCGATAACTCAACGCGTCCAGATCTCATCGCGTCGAGAATTTAACGCGTGGAGAAATCAACGCGCCGAGAACTCCACGCACCGAGAACTCAACGCGTTCATCACACAACGCACCGAGAACTCAACGCGTCCATCACTCCACGCACCGAGAACTCAACGCGTCCTTCACTCCACGCACCGAGAACTCAACGCGTCGAAAATTCAACGCATCCGAACCTCATCCCGCCGAGAATTTAACGCGTGGAGAACTCAACGCTTTGTAAACCCAACGTATCGAGCTCTCATCGCACCGAAAACGAAGGAACAAATAACGATGCTTGACCAAGGTAAGCGATTCGCCCCGGAATTTCGGGACCCGCAGTGCTGATGGTTCGAACAGAGGTCAAAAGGGAAATGCAAACATAATTTCGTGCCACCTGTACCTTCATCCCAGCTTTTGTCTCTTCCACACACAACCAGTATTTGTGTGAAACTAAATTGAATGACCGAACGGAATGGCCGAGACTGCAATCGGGTTAATCTTGGGGAACGATTCTATTCCTTTTTATTTCCTAACTTGAATCGTTTAATTATGTGAACGAACCAGTTTCTACTTAATTGAACTTGCCAACTGTGCGACCGAATTATGATATGTCGTTACTTTAGGATGCTGTTTATATTTGACATTGTGTACAAGGTTCAGGTCGGAGGCTTACAGAAATTGATTTCTGTTGCTTAAACGGTTGGAGTATAATCTTCCTCAAAGCTGCGGATATTCACGGAGACTGCATTCTTGGGTTACCTGAGGTTCAATCTGTTGTAACTATTTACAATCTCTGATCAATGATGGAAGTCACAGTTCAGAATCGATATCAAAACATTCACGAATGTAACTCATTACACATAACTGTGATAATTAATTTAACGATACTGTCATGTTTTTGTTAATGTCTATTCGCCATATTAACATGTACCAGCTTCATTAATTTAATTACCATCAAGGATTCAAAATACACGGAACGTTACTCCAATTAATTTTCCGTCGATTGTTCCAATTTTATTAATATAAAATTTTATCAAAGAGGAAGCAATCACAGTTTAAATATTTCCACAGCAAGAGGTCCTCATTTTTTCCGGACGAAACATATTTTATCAGCTGCGACACAACAATAGGTGGTCCAAGCAACACGAAATGCTCTGCAGTAAATTCCTAGCAAAAGTCGGATGACAGTTAACAGGAATAATCTGAACCATTTGAAAATCGTCGTTGCTAGTATCACCGGAGATACTCGTGCAAATCCTCTCCGGTCGAAACAAAAAAAAAGAAGTATACAGACCGAGGAAACACGGACAAGGTAGCGTGTTTTGTCGATTGAAAAAAGAGCGGAAAAACAACCGAGGGGAAAATGTAGGAAAAAATATGTCTGCGAACGGTAGATTGTCAGGATCCGTGGAAACGTCGACGAGTTTCGATAGCTCGCGGCTGTGGTGGCGTTATCGTGACGACAACCGCGTCAAAATGTAGATACCCGTGGCCTGTCATTCGTTTCGACGAGCCGCGTCGCTGAAATTGCCTCAATAAAATAGTTACGAGCCGATCGATGCCATTATCGATACACCGTATCGTTCGCTGAAATCCATTTCTTCCTACGAATTGCACGTACGATATCCTGATCGCGATCGCTCGAACAAAACACCCGGGTTAAATGTCGATTCTCGTCGCGTTTATCTGTTTCTTTTTTTAATCGAATATTTCCTGCCAGCGAGGTCCTGATCCTGTCTGCGACCTGAAACGTATCGACGTTTCTTTAACGCTGCCTGAAAATTCCTTGTCAATCTCCACAGGACATAATTGTTGAATTGTCGAATACGAAATTTTCTAGTCACAAGATAAATTAGAGTGCATTTTACGTGGGAAGACTGCGAGAAAAATCAATATCCTGGCATGTTCAAAATTAATTCCACGTTAACGCGACAGTAATGTTTGTTGGCGGAATTTAATGAACATACTAAATAATTCCCGGCTCATACAGGCTGAAAATTTTACGTAACCGCAGACTCAACGTTTCAGAAACCGCGTTTAAATTGCGAGTTCTTGAAGTTCATTTTATTCACCACAAATCTCACCTTATATTTAAATTTTTCTATTAAACCAGATACTCCATGAAATTGTAATAAAACATGTGCAATATTCGCAGTACATGTCTGGTTTCCATTCAAAATTTTGACATGCGACACTTATTAAATATAGTGAACTTTATAATGTATTTAACTTCATGATGACCTACATGACCTACAAGTCATATGTGAATAGATGGTAAGGCAGGACTTTTTTCATCAAACGAATTAATATTAAAAGCAGGTCCCACACGTGGCACCGTAAGAGGCACGTATGAGAGCAGCTTAAGATATAATTTTTCTCTGGCGTCCATGGATCATCCGTGCATTTATCATGTTAAGCTTCTAAAGGGGGCGACAGGAGCCCTGGTGTCCTTCTCTCCGCCACGTTAACCGTGCCACCGTTGATCCTACCTTGTCCTTTTCACCCTGTGCCGACCGCCACCGGGCATTATCAAGTTTCCACGGTCGTCCAAATTGCACGGAATGGAATCCCAAACGGAGCGCGAACCGGCGCCGTTTCTGGCAAGAAGAATGCGTCCACTGGACCGACCGACAATTCGCCAACCCCGTCGCAGTTTATCTCGACGGGCTGCTCGTTCGAGCGAACGGTAATTACGCTTATTCCTGGACGAACCACTTTTTACCGGGATCACTCCTCTTTTTTCTTCCCAAAGAACTGCAAAGTTGTTTGGTCGAATCGAGTAAAATTAGTACTTTGCGGTACTTCCGATCCATAAACTGTCAGTTACTATTTGTCTTTCGGAATAGTTGATAGAACGCGTGGTAATACAAGACGCTTATGTATTCGGTCAGTAGAAAATACGGAGCCATTTCGTAGGCAAAAGGGAGAAGTCTCTGTTGAATTCCATGAAATATTTCTGCGTACGTTTCCGTCAGGACCCGTGTTTTAATCAGGGATTCAAGGGAGGAACATATAAATACGTCGCGCGTAAATCAATCGAACGATTGGCTTATTTTTCCCTGGCCCGCATCAGAATTCGAATTCCTAAGCGGCCCTGGCCGAATCCGACGAATAGGAAATGCGGCGGAGCCGGGGAAGGCCATTTGCATTTGGCGTATATCAGTGAGAAATCGATACATCTCGTACAGTTGCACGACACCAATAGGAAAATTGGCTCTGGAATCTGACGGTTTGTCGTTGGACATTATAATATTATCGGCCATTCACGTGCATACTGTTCTTGTGACATGGTAACTGCAGTTTGATTAAATTACCACTCGTAATACTGTTATGATGAAGTCAAAATGTAGCGCTAATGCTGCTGTAATAGCTTCGCAACTGTAATACTAATTGGGTTACACAACTGTAAATACATTAGCAGAAACAGATTTATGAGGTTGACGTATTAACAGGAGTAGCAATTTGAGGCTACAGTAAACGATAAGGCAAAAAATCAGGTAATCACCGGGAGATTAAATCAGAAATTAGAAGAACCACTTCGTTGCGGTGAAAAGCATTCTTAAAGGCGTCAGTCGTTTTTGTAACTCGAGCGCTGTAGCTTGTTTTTCCAACAGTCAATTGTTCGTTAAATTCTTAACAGGAGATCGTTAAGGTCTGCTTGCAGCGTCATTAATAAGGGGTTTATATTTTAAGCGAAGTTATCAAAATTCTGGGGAAACTTCGAAACTGGTTCCCTTCTTATTTTGTAACTGAAGCTTCGAATTTAACGCTCCTAATGCGCGATTAAACGAATGTTAATTTTGGTCTTAATTCCAGAATAATGTATTCCTTAGTGGAGTCTGCTAGAATATTCATTTAAACGAATCAACAGCTGCTGGTGATACGCGCCCTAAATCGTTAATTCTGGATCATGTATCGCGGGGTGTAATGCTGGAAATCTGTTCATATGATATGGTTGCAGTATCAATTTTACTTGTAATCAACGACTATTAATGTAGTTAGAGGGATGTGTTTATTTGCATAGTCAATGTAGTTCATATTTGACTTCATCAGATATTAATATTCAATGCTATCCATATCAAACATCCATATTAAATGACACACTGAACGTCACCTGCATTCTTAGTTATATCTAACACCCATATCAAATGACACCCACAGTGAACGCCACCTGCGTTCTTATCTACGAGCACCCATATCAAATGACATTCACAGTGAATGCCACCTGCACTCTTATCTACAAGCACCCATATCAAATTACATCTACATTAAATGCCACCTGCACTCTTATCTACAAGCACCCATATCAAATTACATCCACATTGAATGCCACCTGCACTCTTATCTACAAGCACCCATATCAAATTACATCCACATTGAATGCCACCTGCACTCTTATCTACAAGCACCCATATCAAATGACACCCACAGTGAACGCCACCTGCATTCCTATCCACATCGAGCACCCGTATTAAATGACACCCACATTGAATGTCACTTGTATCCCCATCCACATCGAGCACCCGTATCAAGTGACACCCATATTGAATGTCACCCGCATTCCTATCTACATCAAGCACCCGTATCGAATAACACACTGAACGTCGCCTACATCCAACGTCATCCACATTAAACATTATATCCACATCTAACATCAATTTAATTCTGTCTACATCTCCGTATTCACTATGCAAAGTCAGATTCAGCAGCGAACGCGTTAATGACCTTAAATGGTTCGCAGTTCCGTGTTTCAGCACATTACCAGTGCAGATACTTAAAGTTCAATCAATTGAACACTCTTTAAATGCACGAGTAATAAAAGGAGGAAAATGGGATTCAACTGCGATGCTTGCCTTTTAACATTCCCTTTTAACAGCCACAACAGGTCAGCGATTCCGGGTACCGAAATAAAATCCTTAACAACCCTCCGAGTTCTATTCGTAGCCATCGTGCCGAGCGTGATCAATTACATTTCAGCGTTTCGCCTTGATCGTACACGTAACAGCGTTCTCCCAGGGGTGAATTTCGACAGCAGAAAATTTCGAAAGCAGAAAATCCGTGGTCGCGGATTATTATGCGCTATTACCTGGTAAATAACGTGTACACGAAAACGAGCACTTACTTTCGTGGTAATCCGTATAATCTCAGCGCAGAATCGAATTTTCTCAAACTGAATATTCAACTGCAGTTTTTAGATAAAAGTTTTACGAAACTTTTCGAACAACCGTAAATTTTAAAACTGCGGATCAGTTTTATAGCATCGGCACTTATCATCTGCTATATATTCAAATTCTGCGAATTTAGTGGCTCGTCTAAAGGGGACAGAGAGGCCCAGGGGTGACGATGATGCTCCGCGGTTCTCGAAGTAACAGAGAGAACGAAGAAGAAGAAGAAGAAAAAGAAAATAGCGGCAGTTGAGCTACCGTGGAAAATTACCTCCGTCCGTTTATCCGGCTACCATTAGGTCCTGCGTGCCTTCAACCCTCAACTCCTGTTTCACCCTGCTCTCTCTACTTTTACTCTTTATATCCTCCCTGGTCCCTCCTTTCTTTTCTCGTTCCTCTTATTGGTTCCGACGATTGTCCTTTTTCTTCGTGTGCTCGCAGACTATGCAGCCGCGCTTCCGCGCTGACTTTTTGCACGCTCGTCGCGCACAGACCGTAAGAGACCCCGGATTTCTGGCTGGTGGCGAGGCGTTCGTCCTTGCTCTCTGCTCTTCTTTCGTTCCTTGTTTTACTCGACGCTTTTTGCCAGTTCGGGTTGCGAGAAAGAGGACGAGGGTTAAGCATCCTGCAGGATGAGAATTCGGATTCGAGGGTCGAATGAAAATTGCGTTGAAACGCTCGTTGAAAGTTGCTAGGTGGATGACTTCGAAATTGCATGGAGGTTTAATCGACTGCGATCGTTGTACATTTGCAAGATTCGAAAAGGATTATTAGTTCGACCAAGTTAAACTGCAGGAACGTTACGTTCATCTTCAAAGGAGCAAAAGAGACAACTCGCGTTTATCTTCATTTAAAAACAGCTCGCGTAATAGCCGCTGAACGGGCGCGTATTAATAAATAATTTAAAAATACCAGTCTCGAGAGTAGTCGGAGAATTTTAATTTTCATTTGCAATCTTGCTGGTGCAACTAAAAACTCGCGTTGACAAGTAGCCGAGCGCGCTATGAATTATGCACATTTTCCTCGTGAATACTGTAAACTAATGTACGATTTACGTCTGTTGGCTGTTCCTGCATAATGAAATACAGAGATACAAATATTTTCGCCGCTTCCACGAAGCTGCTCCATGAATCAAAGGATTTTATTTCGATTCATAAAAAGGACATTAAAAACTTAATCAAGCCGAAAATCTTGAGCGCGAAATATCCGGAAAATCACTGACAATTTGCATGAGTCATTTGGGAGAAGACAGTAAGCGCCGGACGTGACTCATAAAACAGAATTCGTGAAACGCGAAAGCAGCATTCGACTGTCGGCTAAGATAACATTTACGAGCCGATAATCGAGCCAGCACGTGGAAAAGAGGCTGTGTCCGAGGCTCGTGTTCTCTCTACTCGATCTTTCCTGGTCGGTGAAGTGAACTCGCGAGCAAGATAATAAAAGCCGGACAGAGAGGAGCTCGGAATTGCTTTTGTTCTTGCCGGCGTTTTCCCCGATTGCTGTTCGCTCCGGTTCTTGCCAACTGTTTTACGCCACGAATAACGCAAACACTGAATTTCTATTTAACGACGAACGCTCCAAGTGCTTCCATTCCGAAACTACTCCGATTCTGATTTTCATTCCTGACCATCGCTGTGAAAACGTGTGTGGAAGACGCAACTATTATCCGGAACAACTAGTTCTCAAATTATCATTCGTCTAACTATCCGGTATTGAATTAGAATGCTAATATTAACGTTGGCTAATTGACGTGTACAACTGTGCTCGAAGATTTCAATGGGATTTTGATCAAACGCGAGGACAGAAATGTTTGCATACTTGTTAGGCTACATGTTGCTGTAACAAGTTTGTTTTAATTTCATTAGCATAAGGGTGGTTTTCGAACTTCTTCCAGATTTAGGGTGGTTTTCGAACTTCTTTCAAGTTATTAAAATAAATAAAATAGCAATATGGGGGATTATAAACGCTTAATCAATATCAACTCTCCCAGTTTCTACAGCTGTATGATTAGCTAATTATTCCGTGGCGCGAGTCATACTGTGGTTCTCCCAACCACAACTGAGATAACCACAAGTATAGGATGAATGAATTTCAGAGCATGAATGAACTCCTCGTAAATGACGAGCAATTCGTGCAACGCTTAATTAGTATTTACTCTAACAATATTAAAACTACTAATAAAGACTCGTAGCAAATTAAGGATCATAAAGATATGCAGATCTCGTCTGACTAACGAATACTCGCGAATTGAATAATTCGTTATGGCAAGAAGTTTACTCGAACAGCAACGTGAAAGCAATCGACGATGTCGAGAATTCAGATCCGAGTCTTTATGAGCCGTCTCGGGGGCGAACGTGCTCGTAAAAACGATATTTTGCTCGAAGCTTTCGTGACGAGTTTTCGTACAGGGTTCTTCAACTCCCTGGAGACACTCTACGAAACTACAAAGTTCCATTTAAAATAATGTCGCGAGATTGTCCATTTGATTAGACGAGTTTATTGCGTCTTCTGATTAATTCTATTCCCATCCTGACTGCGGTGCTTTATTAAAGCAGCTCGCTTTACGGCACCAATTTTTTTAGCTCGGATAATTTTGCAAATTTACCCTCAAGAAAAATTTGTGGAAGTTTCACGAGATAAACCGTGTATTTCTCTGTTCGCCGGTGAAATATTTAACATCGGTACATCAATTTCATCCCTGCGGCTCGTAAAATGTTTGACTAGGGGTTGCCGGTAGGCGCACAAAGTGTCGGCAGTGATATAGCTTTATAAAATAGTTGCTAGTGGCTGTTATAAAGATGCCGAGGCGTTATGATGAACACTTACAAAGTACAAAGTTCTCAATTACCTAAGTTTCTCGATGAAAACTCGCATGGAAAAGTTTCCGCACTACCTTTCCCCGGCTATAAACTTTCCACTTCCTGTCAAATTCTGTACTACGAAAATGCGTTCCGCCGCTTCCAGAATATTAGAATAATTTCAATGTTGCTTATCAAAACTTGAAGATTTAAAAACATCCTATCAAATTTTTGTTACACTTTTAAACTGAAATAGAATTCCACAATCGTGTTTTCCAATGTCATCGATCAGAACCCAACTGGTTCAAGCAGCGATATACAACGAGACAATGAAGACCGATTGCGGAGCATTGTTGAGTGTCCATTGCTATAAAACGATCGCTTTATATCTGAATGTCCAGCAGAATCTCGAGGGGTTCCGTAAAATCGGGATTGCTCTCGTGCCGGCTACCTAGTTTCGCATTTTCTGCACGAAGTCTCCGCAGAATCGGCTGATCTGATTATCGCGAATTTCTGATCAAACGAACCAGGTTTGCTGCACGGTGCATTTCACGTGGAAGAACGGTCTATCGAGGCTCTGTGATCAAATATTCCCCGAATAGCGAGCGAAATTGCAATTAGAACTTTCTATAGGAGTTGATTCAACATTAATTTCATTCTAATTATATATTTAGAAAATTGGGGGCGTTTAACTTTAATCCTAAACTTAAATGAGCCTTGAGAGATGCTCTGTTTCTGAGAATACAAGCACTATTAGAAGACTAGCCCTGATTTTCAAGTTTAACCTTAGGTCTTAATTAGTTTAAGAATGCTGAGGTTCGAATATCGATTCTGTTCACATTTTTCCACTTTTCTTGGCTACCTTACCAAACCGTACTTACGTTAATGGTCCCCGTAGACGAAGGAAACCGCCGTAGAAAGCCTTCTTTGTAACGTTGCTCTTTATACATATGCTATTACCATCTTCCGGGTCTCTTTGAATTCTGACCCGCGTCTGATTCCAGCTTATAAATTCCATTTATACTCGACGGACTAAACGTAGAACATTCTTAATGCATTTTCCAAGAAAGGATTCTCCATTAGCTTTTTGAAACCGAGCTCACTTTTTCTTGCATTTTCAAATTCTTCAATTGCTTTCGGTGTATCAATGTTTCCCTGAATAAGTCTTTTAGAAATTTCGTGTACGCAAAGTAAAGAGCAGAATTGCAACCGATACAAAGATTTGACTCCGGAGGAAACAAATTAATCAGTCTCAGAAGGAAGCTTTTTCGATATTAAAATTTCGAAATGAGACGGTTCTTGAACGCGGAGCTCGATAACCCTTTTCTTCGCGTACTTCCACCGTTCTGAATCCCTTGAAATATTTCGCTTCAGTGTGGTGCAGCAGGTGAATGCCAGCTGAATGGTGGAAGGCAGTGGATAAAAAGAGGGTTGACGATCTTTAGTGAAAAGCCAGCCGCGACCCAGCCCCCGTGAGATAAGCTTCTTAATTCCACTGGTTTGTCTAAGACTCCACCCTGTCCGCATTATACATCCTTTTCCATCTTGGTCGATTCGAGAATCTATTAAAAACTCCCACGGGTATAACTGCAACCAAGTTTGCAACTTTTGTTTACTTTCTTGTTTATACCTTTTCTGATAAACTTTCGCTTTTCAAATTTTTAAAAGATGGAGGGTACTCAAGATGGTAATTGATTTTTATGAAATTGTTGTATTAATAAAATAAAACAACCATGTCTATCACTGCTTTAATAATTGTAACTTTATGTCTGACTATATAGGACTTCTACTGCGTTAACCTATCAAGCTTCAGTCTATTCGACCTTTCAATATTTTCGCTCCAGTATGTTAATAATTTAACATATTTATAGTTGGAAACTTTGATACCAATGAACATAGTGTCTGTTTATACTCATGTCAAATGTGAATAACACGTAGGATCATTCGAGGGTGTTGATACAGTCCGCAGAAAATACAATGACCACTATTTACAGAAGCACCTTCTAATTATTTATCGTCGGAAGCTCGATTAAAACGAAGAGAGAAAGTTACCGAAAGAATGAAAATAATCGACGTCGGGGGAGAATGTTTTCCCACCTGCTGAAAGCCTATCCCTGCCGGAAATAAACGCCTTTATTTTTGCACCGCCGACCCGTAGTTGTTTTGGTAAAATATTTACAATTTTCGTGAGTACCGTATATGTTCCCATAATATTATTCTATTAAACAAGAAGGGAACGGGCAAAGGAAAACAGCAGGGAGCCCAAAAACAGAGGTATTTTAAAAACGTTGAAATTACCAGCGTACATTTTGTCAACTTCTCATTCGTATAAATGCGCTAAGTGGATAACGTTAAGCGTAATTAAATAACTGGGGGAAATTAGATAACTTTGATGAATGTTGCAATTATGTGTATAAGTTATTTGGTGAAAGACTTCTTGAGGTGGATGTGTGTAACCTCGATAAGATAGATATGTCTAACCTCAACAAGGTAGATAACCTCAATTGGTATAAATGTTAAATATGGCAGTAATTTTAGCTGATATTAATTGCTGAGGACGTAGGATATTAATATAACGTTCATAGTGCAAAGACAAGTATTATGTAAATATTTTAGGCGGGGAAAAAATGTATGGTGTCTACATGCGTCAAGTATTCGACCGCCAGATAGCGTTGCGAGGCTCCTTTCTCGTTAGTGCTCGACTCTCTCGTTACCACAAAAGAATTACACTGAATTAAGCTAACAATCCTGTCACTGTGTGCTGAATTCACTGTTGAATTGTCATCAAAGTAGAAAAAGAATATATCGTAAAAATTCCCACTTATGTAAACTCCATCACAATAAAATTTCAACGCAAAATTTGCAGCGCACTGAATTTACAACGCGGTACAACAAGATACAACACGCCGAGGTTCAAAACGTAGAATTTACAAGGCGGGCCGCACACAACTCTTCAATGCACGGAATTTACAGCACGCGGCGATTTAACGCACAGAATTTACAGCCCTCTGTAACGATTTATCGCACGGAAGATTCACAATGCATTGCGATTCAACAGGTGGGATTACACGCGTAGGAATTGTAACGTAATAGGACTGTAATATGCAAGAAAGTGTCACGTGCAATTACAACGCATAGGAATTCAACACGTGAAATTACAGTTGCAAGATATTTCAACATTGGAATTTTACGGTAACGTAACTGTGAAATATAGTTCTGGCCACTTGACCGTTCACAGCGTTTCATTAACGTGAACAGAGGACTCTCAGGCGGTCGCATAATCGACGGTTTCAGAAAGGAGCGAGTGCTTGATCGAATATTGGATCCTGTTTACGTACAGAGCGTTCCATCAGTCCTTTGTAAACCAACATTTTCATTTCTCTAACTCAAATAACAGTGGCTGAAGCAGACTAAGCTATCTTGCATATTAGTTCGTGTTCCCCTCTATCTGCAGAGGTTAACAAAATTTAGAAAGTATCAAATTATTAATGTTACATTAACACTATCGGTATATAATGTGTACTTAACTTGAAATTAAAAAATAAATAAACAAATGACGAAACATAAATTAGTGTACACATTTATTCTTACTCTTGATGAAAATCAATGCTGATTTGAAGGAATGTATTTTAACAAAATGTGTACCTTATAATAAGAAACTTGTAGAGCGGTCATTTGATCAGTTTGGTTAAATATAAAATTGTTTTAATTAGTTTTTATCAGCTCTCAAAGTAATTTACATTGCATCACCTACCACAATTGTTCTTTTAACAAAATTTTACGCAGCAGTACATTCAATTTTGCAAGCATGCGAGACAGAATGGAGTCGACCGATAGCTTCCAGGTCAGGGAATTTTCTCGAAACGTAGTCAAATATTTTCGCAACGACGGAATGTAGGTGAGAAAACACGCCCCGAGCGGAAGCACGCTTTTCACTCGGCAGTCCTAACGGAAGTACCTGCAGTCGACCTCTAGGAGAACTTTACCACCTTACGATCTGTAACCAACATGCGATGCGTTTCAACATCACCTTGACACGATTTTTCTATCGCTCTCGAGTGAATCAGCAAGTGGTTCCCGAAATTTTTCGAATCGTCCCTGAGAACGGTGATCGATGATTGCTCATCGAGTGGAAAACACTTTCAACCCTCTTGGATCTCGTGAAGAGAGTTGGAAAGGGTCCTTACCGTTCGTGACCCGCTACTTTTTCAAAGCTTGATCTACTTTACGAAAATCGTCAACGTGTTCCTCGATCGAACGGCGACGTTCAGCCTGAGATGGCTTTTGTGCGAACTGAGATTCTCTACGAAAAGTAAATTTTCTTCGATATAGTTGTCCGCGAATAATTTATCACGTGTACGTTGTAAATCACTGGCAATCTTTTTGTGCAACAACTTGCTCTCGAAATGTCTTTATTCGAACACGTTAAATGCTGCTACATCACGCAAATAATGAAAGGAAAAATAAAAAGTATTATATTTAGAAATACTGAGATTGTCTACAAGACAAAAACAGCAGAAGATTTTTCCGAGCACGATTCTTTCAAAGCGAGAACAATGGTCCGAGATAGATGATGAAAGTTTTCGAAGAATAGGCTCTAAGTCTTAGGTCTTCGTTGATTTGACAGTATCCTGACGTTATTCCCGGGAAGACGAAGATTCCTGAATCACGTTCCTCCAGGCCCTCCCGATTTGACTTTCGGGACACGTAGCCACAGAAAATTAAGACCAATTGCCGCTGATGCGTGATTTACGGACGGTCAGTGTATCCTTCGAGCAACGAGGATCACTGAGATTGTGCTTTTTTCCTTTTCTATCTATTCTGTCAACGTGCGGGCTCTTTGTCCATATTACGTGTCCTATAAATTCCCTGCCAAATGTTCTGCTAATTTTCTAACCACACCGATTGAAAGAAAATATAAACGAAGTTCTAAATCTTTAAGAACGTTGAGTAAAAATACCGCAGGATAATTTGATCTTTCAAAAAGCCACGAAAATGCATTAGACCAGCAACCACCGAAATTAACACCGCAAGCCGATCGCCTTTGTCAAAGGTTCCGCAGGCCCTTCAATTCAGCGCCATTAGAGTTTTCGCTTTTCGGCTTTCAACTTCAATTAACGCAACGCCTGCGATAATCATCGTGCAATGAGGACACGCGTGTACGCGTAACCCGCTCGTTTTCGCGATTACGAGGTAGGAGGCGGAGAAGCCGACATAGAGCGTGCTGTAATAGCGCGTTGCATTAATCATGCAGCATCGTAAAGCGTTCTCCATTTTAAATTCCGCCCTTTGCGGTGGGTCAACGGCCCTGCAAAATTCCGCGAGTGCGACAGTCGTTGCCATGGCATTTATTTTAACTGCAATTAAGGAGTACTTGATTGACAAAATCGACTCCTTACTAAAATATTTCGTGAAAATCCTTCGTTAAATTTTCCCAACTTAATTTCGTGGTATCTTGACCTACTTCCACGCTTAAGTTTTTCGGAAGCGAATTTCACGAAATTAAAATATTCCATTATCGGACTTTGCTCGAAATAAATTTTCGTTCAAAGTAATTGGAACTTAGAGCTCCAGAAAAATCCTGTATATTTCAGACGTAAATCTTTTCGAGAAAATAATTACGGAAATGACTACTTTAATAAGGAAAGTGACCCTATCTACTAGAGTATCTTAACGTCACTGAAACATCGTTGAATCAATATCGTTAAAAGGTCAGGGAGCTTCGAGCTTTAAGCTCTCCTGACGCGTAATAGTCAAATCGATCGATTAAAATATTTTTACTGGCGATCTCATTTTTATTACAAATTCTATCATTACAGTTTCAAACTTACATTTGAAACTTAAGTTTGAAACTTACATTGTCTAACTTTGTAATTAAATTAAGTCTGACAGTTTGATTTATTAAACTCTATGTCCACAACGTGAATCATTGATAGATCATCACGGACCGAAATGTTCCGTAGCTAAGCTGTTTAATCTCAAAACGTGACTCAAGGGTGCTCACCACTGATTACCATTAAGTCAATTAAAATCGCGGCGGATACAATGGCGTAACAGGGTGCAATTAAGATTTTTCAGTTACCTAGGCTCTTTAATGGTCCTCGTTAGCGGTCTTAATTGAGACCACGCGGAGAAACGGGTACTTAAGTTGATTAGTAAGACTGAAAGTGGTCTGTAAAATATAATCGTTCCTTGGCAGAGATTTCCCCGTTGAACAAAATTGAATTTAGAGAGACAAATTCACGAGCTGTATATTAAGGTCTTCACCTAACTTCATCTATAAACAAATGTGAAGAAAGAATATTAAAGATGTATCTTGGCTCTGTAAAATATTTACAAGAATCACCCCTTTTAACCACAACTTTCATAAGTCTTCTTGTTTGAAAAAGGTCTATAAATTTCTAACAACAAAATCTGTCATTTTCTGGTGCATCGAATTCTTCTGTGTAAATTACAAAGTACATTCGAATTTTGCAAATCGACAATCAATGTGTAATAGAGAGAAAATTAAATTAAATCATGTACATAAATCTACGTAAATGTAAAGTAACGTAAAGTAAGGTAAATTGGGAGGACTTGGAATGTAGGGTTGGCATATCAGCTCCTGCTTTACGGTGCAATAGCAGTGGCATCGAACAAGCGGAGCAAAGCCTCGAAACCTCGAACTGGAATCGCGTTAATTCCATCAATCGCGCTAAACACGCACCCGTAGACCGCATCATGATCCTCTAATTCCGTGGAAGAATTAATCCCGAAACAACGAGACGTACAATGGGTAGGAACGCGGAGAGATACGCGTGTATCGTGCGCACAGATACGAGGAGAAAGGGGTAAAGAGACCGGAAACAGGACAAATGACGAGCTACGGAAGGACGTGGCGGGGCCAGGGGAAGGGAAACCACCACTCTAGCTTAGCGCGAGCAGTTTCCGGGCTTGTTAAGCGTGGTGCAGGTGCACGCTCGTCGCGGATGGAATTGCGGGCGAAGAATAAGCAATGGGAAGCAAGGATTCTCGCGTGTCAGAGAAATTCGGCTGGACGGCCGGTATCCATAACTTTCCGTCCTGTCACTGCGTTTCCAACCGAGCTTTTTCCACCCATTCGTCATGCACCCGGAGCGGAATACGCGTACGAACGCTTGCCACCGCGTGTACACGTCGATTCATCCTTTCTTCGTTTCCCTCCGAGCGGAATGCACCACTTCAGCCCGAAGAATGCGCGTCACGTAAAAATACCGACGATTTTTCCGCGGTTTGCTCGTTCTGTCGCGAGACCGGAGTATCTGAAACCGATCTTCGGTACGTTTTCAATGAACCATTGGTTCCTATTCATCGCTGTCTTCGTCTGGATCGAAATGCTTCCTCGGGACTGCCACTTCGAATCTTTTATCTTAAGAACAGTTTTGACCTCAAAAAGTTTGATCAAAAATGAAGGAAGCTTTTATCCAAGAAAGCCTTTGCTCTTTAACAATGTCTAAGCCGCTTATTTGCAAACCGCTTATGAATCAAATTGTGCCAGTATAAATGATTACGTTATAAGTGAACCATCAAATAAGGCGATTGAAATGAGCTCGACGAAAAATCGAGGTTTTGAAAGTGGCGGCTGGCTAACACGCCGGAAGGCGTATTGTAAAGTATAACAATGCGACCGGAAGCGGAGGTCCACCAGCGTCCCAGTGGGTTTCGACTGCTATCTCGCGATTTATTGCTCGAACCATTTGTGCCGTCTTATTTAACTTCCGTTTTCCAATAGCGGGCCGAGCGTGATTTACCGGCGATGTTCTCGGTGACTCCGTTTATTAAACTTCTGGCTACGTGCGAATTTCACTCGCGATAACGCCTCAAGGAATTGGCGAATGCTAAACGGTCGCTGGCAAACACCAATCGGAAGTTGAACGTATTGAAATTTCTACCACCGCCATCGGTTTACATTGGCGACATTAATTACACGAGGCTTTCCAATTTATTTCCCCTATCTCGCATCTCAATTATTCATCTAGGAACTCGAATCCTGAGAATCAGATTCTGTTCACATATTCATTTTACTTGTCCTATGATTTGGTGCGTCAGCAGAACTAATAATACAGACGAAGAAAGTTGGGAGGTTATGTCAATTTATTATGCAAACGACTATGGCAAATTTGACTGTTTAAATTGAGTATTAAAAATTCGAGCGCGTCACGGATGCGTCACGAATGCATCACGAATGCATTAAGAATACGTCGTGAGTGCGTCACGAATGCATCAAGAATGCGTCATGAGTGCATCACGAATGCATCAAGAGTGCGTTGTGAGTGCGTCATGAATGCATCAAGAATGCGTCACGAATGCATCAAGGGTGCATCAGGAGTGCGTCACGAATGCATCAAGAGTGCGTCACGAATGCATCAAGAGTGCGTCATGAGTGCGTCACGAATGCATTAAGAATGCGTCGTGAGTGCGTCACGAATGCATCAAGAATGCGTCATGAGTGCGTCTTGAATGCATCAAGAATGCGTCACGAATGCATCAAGAGTGCGTCGTGAGTGCGTCATGAGAGCACTCGTAAAAATAATGCAACTATATTAAGTATAGAGCTAGATCTGTTACCGAGGTCATAAAATATTAATCGGGAGGAGAAAGTGAATGAAAACGGATGCACCCGCATTTTATGTGGCCCTTAAGAAACTTCCCCCATGGAAGATCGTCGATAGCATCGGTAACTCGATCGTATTACACAAAGATGTCTGACGAAATAGCGACTGTAACGACGGAAGTCGAGGAAGAGCATAAATCGAACAATCGGGGGTTAAGTCTTTGTGGTTCATTCGACTCGTTTCGGAAAGTCATCCTTCGAGTTATATCGTCATTGAAGACGCAGCTATTGGCCGTAAACGGATGCTGTACTTCGAACGATCCTTTCTTCCCTTCTGCGCTACCTTTTATGCGTTTCGAGTTCTTTGCTTTAAAAGTACTTTGATATTCTTACGGAGTCTATTGCTGTAGTCCGGGTCTTTGAAGGAGAGAAATAAGCGTACCGTTATGTGGCCCCCACTGGCAAACACTTCTGAAATCCTTTAAATCCACGTTCTGAAAATTGAATTTGGGACAGTGACACGGGGAAAAGATACGTTCCGAAGAAAACAGGTTTGTGAAACAACTTTATTTTTCTGGGAACAAGCGAGCGTTAAAGTTTAATCTCGAAGCCGAGTTCCGAAGATACGCGCTCACGTAGAGGGGATGAAAGGCGATACAACAGCTAACAGGGCGTCTATTAACGCGAGACTGTCGGTGTACGGTGGCTCGTTGTCGTTTTTGTGTGCGTGTATGGGTGTCATGGTGTTGTGTTACCCGCTATGAGAGCCGGGATACGAGTTTCCGAGTTCTATCGCCGCTTTCCGCGAGAAACTTTGATCCGACGGTGTGAAAATAGTTTTGAACCTACACTCTGTCTTTGGAGAAGCTGCGTTTCGTTAGAACAGGGGTTGGAATTTTAACTGCTCCCCGATCTCATCGTCTAGGCAACTCGAACTCGAGTTAAGCGAATTGAAGAATTAATTATTCTGTGCCCCCATCGCCACATTTCGCTGTTTCAGATTAAAAAACTTCCTTACATTTTATTATAACGCCTGATCAACGATCTGTGTACCAAAATTCAGACACTTTAGACCCTCCCTTTATAATCATTAGCAAACTTTAATGAATGTTGAGCTCGCAACTAAGAATTTCATTTCCTGTTTCCCAAGGTGTTCAGAGTTCGTTTCAATACAGTCAGAATCACACGCGAAAACGTGGCGCGGAGTCCTCGAAAAGCCGGTCGACGGAGGAAGAAGATTAAGGAAGTAGCTCGCGAACTTCGCCACCATATCTGCTAATTAACATGCGGCAAGTTTCACGTAACACAAATAAGCGCCGGCGGAGTGTCTGAGTAGCTTTTCATCGCGGAGTCAGACCCCGCCCTGCAGCTACATCCACAGTTCTGTTCGAAGGGGTGCACCCCTCTCTTTGAGCCACCGCCAGCATTAGTCCACTTATTAGCATGATTCCATTTTCCTTGGAATTAGCCGCTTTCAAACGAACAGCTTGCAAAAAGAGGCACGCCTCGCAAAAAGCGGGAGCCACTTTCCATGGAATACAGCGATGGTGATGGCCGGGTGGCGAGGGTGGACACCGACGCTGCAACTTTACGATTTTTCCACCCTTGAGCGTTCGCGCCCAGAATGATCCCGAGACGCTTTATACTGCAGGCGATGGTGCTTGTTAAATGGACCATTTGAATATTCGGAATCCTTTCAAATGGCCAGACCGTTCGTTAAGCGAATTCGGGGAGCAAAAGGCGCCTCAGTTTTGGATCATTAATTGAACGGTCTACGGAAGCACAGTTGAGCCGTTATCGTCGGATATTCAGAGCCACTATCTACGGAATGTCTAACTCCGTGTTGTGCTTTTCGAGAGATTTTCGAGTTTGCAACTTCGCCGGGGATTAGAGATACCGACTGTAATGCAAACCTCCAAAAACATTTCCCATTGTCTTATCGAGCAATATTCAAACTCTTCGCTCGTTCACGCGAGGCTTATCACGTTTGGAAATTCTTTTAAAAATAAATACGTATGAGGGAAATAAAGGACTGTGGGTTCTAAAAGACATTCGAATTCAGTGGTTACGTGCGACAGTCAATATTGGCGAGGGGTGGCTACAATTGTAAATCAATCAATTTGAATGAAAAGAATTGCCAGCGACGAAAACTGGATTCGTGTTATCGTGCGTTTATGGGAAAAACGTATGCACGTACGCCCTTACGGGGAGATAACGTTCCGCAAATGTTTGCGCAGAATTTTCTCATCGTAATATCGTGCTTCGAATATTTTGTCTCCGTCGCAACTCACCCTCGAGAAACCAGCCCCAAGGGGAAGTATATCCTTGACTTCGTGTAGTTCTATCGAACCAACTTCACCGCTCTTTATGAGGTCAGATACGCGAATTTTGTTAACATCGGTAGCTGAACGGAAATTTATCTCCGTGGCTTTTTCAGTGATTCTCAATCGGTACATTTGTATAGTCTCCTATTACTATTAATATTATAATACCACAATAGTTATTAACTTCGAAGCAACATATTCAAGATATGTCTCCATAAAAATAAACAGGGTAAGAAAGTCGAATTTTTGTACGGGCTTGTACAATTTACCGTTGACCCCAGTTCTAATATTGGTCAAAATCCCCTGACAGCCACGCGAGCTGCAAAATTTCATCGAAACGTCAGTCGCGGTTTAATCCATCCCGATGATTAATTCCGCCGGCTAACCGAGCTAGGGGGATGGAATCGTACGCATGACCCCGCTACAAATCGCGCGACAGTTTCGTGTCCCGTCCGGTGTCCCCTTTCCAATTACGTTGACTGCCTCGAGATAAGTGGTGGTTACAGTTACGGTTATACGGTTACACCTTACGTCACACCGCTATCCGAGCTGGACCTCGTCTTCCCGTTACCACGGATAAATATCTCTTTACATCGGCTACGATTACCCGGGATGGCTTACCCTTAACCGCCACTCATTTCGTGCAACTGGCAGATATATTGCCTGTTGCCGCTCCTTAACAATTTTTAAAATGGGGTAAATGTGGTGAAATTTACTGTTGGACAAACATGTAAATATAGGAAAATGTGGCAATTAAAATGAAGGTAAAATTTGTGAAAGCAAATGGGGCATTCAAATTGATCTTCTTCAGGGCTATTTTTTTTTGGATGATACATAATTGATACTAGACTTTGTATGTATTTAAATGTATTCTTTACTCTTACATACAAACGTACAAATATAGTAAATGTAGTAAAATGTGGCAATTAAAATGAAGGTAAAATTTATGAAAGTAAATGAGGCATTCAAATTGATCTTCTTTAGGGCTGTTCTTCTTAGATGACACATAATTGATACTAGACTTTGTATGTATTTAAATGTATTCAAATTTACTCTTACATACAAACGTACAAATATAGTAAATATAGTAAAATGTGGCAATTAAAATGGAAGTAAAATTTATGGAAGTAAATGAGGCATTCAAATTGATTTTCTTTAAGGCTGTTCTTCTTAGGTGATACATGATTGATACTAGACTTTGTATGAATAAACACTTGAAGTATCATGTCTAAATTTGAAGTACCCCAGTATGTTCTTCATGAGTGTATGACAAGAGTATGTGTACAAAAAAAGGAAGGGACAGTGGCTGCGTATGGAGGGAATCGATAACTGGCCGGAAATGATCGATATCCGTATAGCTTGTTAAACGACAGTTTAAGCACAATCAGTGGAGCATTATGGGCATTACCGCGGAAACTGACGGTGCCGCGTCCCCAGAAATTAGAGCTCGATTGCCGTACGCACTATTGATCACGGTAGTCACCGAGCTGTCGATTAAGGCACCGGTATATCGGTGGACAGTTAATGGCTTGAGATTACCGGCCTGCGATTGCGAACGCCCCCGGTTCTGAACTCGATCTGATTTCGATGAATTACAACATTCCGATCATAACTCTGCCTGCAAACCAACTTTTCCACGACACTAACCACCTACATGTGAACTATTTTCAAATCCTTGATACAGTATTTATTAACATTCGTCGAAATTATTTAAAAAATATGAAAGAAGAATCGAAGGATCTCGACATAGTTATAATTCACAGCGTGAAAATACAATCTATATCTCCCATAAATCCATCCGCAGCCGTTCATTAAGGGCTATGACGTGAACGGCGACTCTCAACCGCTCGATACCCTCGAAATAACTAAATTCCCCGGAATTTTTTGCAGCAAAAAACCACAGAGAATTCGTTCCGTGCCGTTCTATACATCACTCGGTCGTAATAGAAAAGTTCCAGCAGCGTTTCAGACTTTCCACCGTTCGTCGACGGTGGCTCAGCAGGTTATTCGTCTTCTCTTCGAGATCATCTCTCCCCCAACCACAAGTTCTCTCGTGTGTCTCTCCGTTCCATTTCTCCGTTCCTTTTCCCTCATTCCGACATTTTCCTTCCACGCTTCCCTGCCTCTCTAGCCACTTAAGTGGCAGTCATTCTTAAGACGACGACCTCTAAAAGTAAAACGAGAACGTTCCGTGGGTTTTCGTGTCTCGATCTTGTGTCTTCATACTCTGCCGCTTCTGGCGGGTCGTTCATCTAAAGTCCAAATGAACGAGAGCTTGTTTTGATCCTGCTCCAGACATTTTTAACTTATTATATATTTACCGACCGAGGTACAACAATTTTGAAACTTCATATCTAAATTTTTATTCATAGTTAAATTTTATTCATAGTTCATAACTAAACTGTGGAGTTTAGAACCTGGGACTAACAAGTTAAAGAAAATTCTGAATGTATTTTCAGAATAAAATTCTAGTCCACAAATTTTAAAAATAGCAACTCGAAGGAAAAATAAATTTAATTTGCGGAAACAGTTAACGCTTAATTAAAACAGCCAGGAGTACATGGATGTCCCAGTTAAGGTCCTCTCCGTTTACAAAGACAATAGTGGCCAACTTTTCCGCGCTTTTTATCAAGCGTCGATTTTTCTTTTGCAGGTTTCTGGGAGAACTTGTCACGCCCGAAGCCTTCCGTAATTAACGTTTTCCAGCGGGACGTTGCGTGCCACGGAAATTAGAATTATCGGCATTATGTGTAGGTAATAAAATGAAACGAATCTCGCGCGCGGAATGGCAATTCCGTGGACGATGAGCGGAAGTTCCTGGTCGGTTTCACCCCGAGGGAGGGTGTAATAAGGGGGTAATAGAAGCCGGAGCTTCGTGCTGTTCGCGCTGCTTCGACCTTAATATTTATCGTCGGATCGTTCCGGCTTTCTTGAACTCCGAAGCTCGCTTGATTACCGATTCTCTTCGAAAAAGAGCCGTAATCGCGTGTAACTGCAAGCGAATTCTTTGGCAAACGAGTTCGCCAAGCAATAACGTGTTTCATCATCGTCCCCGCGCTCCTTTTTTATCGCCTCTAAAAGAAGTTTGGCACGTTAAAATTTTAATTAATCTCACGGCGAGTAATTTCGTCAGAAATTTGCAATATTATGATAGCATATTGCATCTTGTTAGCGTAAGGGATGATCCGACCGTGCTCCAATTTTGTTTTCAGAAATTAGGGAACGTTGTTGCGAGTTCAAAGAAGAAGCGAGTTCAAAATGTAATGAATAACAGTTTGTATAGTCATTGAACATGAGAAACTTTTACGCTAAATGCAAGTTGCAATGATGTTCAGTGCTGCATGTTTTAAGCAACACAGCTGAAAGCATTAACAGCTATAAAGCAACAGTTATGAAACGTGGAATCACGTTCATTCATATTTCAAATACTTAATTAAGATCATTAAATGTTTAACTACTTCCAGAGTGAATATTTAACAAAATTACTCATAAATCTGTAAATGAAACGGTTCGATGCTTGCAGGTCTGCAACTGAAGAATGAAATTTTAGAATTATTTTATCAGATAATTATGCCCGATCTTATTAATCTCCTCCAGACTTCTCGAAACATCTGGTTGCAATCGATATACCGAAACAGTCGTGTGGAAGGAGAATTACGTAGGGCTCGCAGAGACGTGAGCATGATGCATACGCGCGCTGCATATTCCATCGAAATTTATTATTCCTGTCCGCTTCTGGGCTATCTGGCTGCGATTAAACGCGTGGGAACGAACGCTGGAAAACTGAATGCATGAATAACAAATAATCCCAGCGACACGGTGGTTAAACGCGATCATCGAATCGACGATTCGATCGGGAACTTACCGACGCATTTCCACGCGAAGGTTGCTTCGCTTCGAGATTGCACCGAATTCCGATTCCGCTGAATTTTGCGGTCAAATCTACTCGACACGTGTTTATAAGTTTCCGAAGTTCCGCCGAATCCGTATCACGTTCGGCTTCGACTATCTCCGATTTTCGTGCAATTTTTGTTTTTATCTTTGGTACGAGTCTCAATATTTATCTGCTATTGTGACGTATTTTTCTTCATAAATTGTCCATGATAAACATTTTGATCTTCGACAAAAAGAACAGAGGAATTTAGGACTTCAAATCGGTGTTGTTAAAATATCAAGATTGAATAATGAATAAAAAGACAAAGTAACGAGTAAAAGGACAAAGTTAAATAAATATGCAGCTCGTTTAATTAATGAGAATATTAATAATTACTCAGTAATGTTTTTGTCCGTCTAATTTGATCGCAAACCGAACTTCTTGCGCAACTTAAGCGTTTGTGAAATAATGCGGCCGAAGTAGTATTAATCGACCATTGCGGGGACAGCTATACAGGGTCTAATTACGAGAGCGCTTAATTCTACCTCCGGTCGGATTTAAAGGAAATAATTAAGCACCGGTGAACCGCATTAATTCGTGTTTTATTCCTGAGATGAGGAATTCCTGGCTGCAAGCCCGACGAAACGTTGAGAAAGCAATATTTCAAGGCACGCGATAAAGCGGCAATCATTTCGTCGACTGAATTATCGCGCCATTAATAATATCAAACGATACCTGGCAATTTGTCGGGCCGATCGATGTCGCCATCGATCTCTTTACCGGCGACACGATTTCAACGAGGCTCGCGAATGAAAGCGCTAATCACGCGAGGCGTCGAGTGACGATAAACGAGCGACATTCGAGACACAACACCGTGGAAAGAAGATCTAACGACGTAATTAGCACGACGATAAGAAAATTTCTACAAATTTTCTGTTGTGATATAAGAGAAGAAACAGAAACAATTCCACAAATCCTTCTTTGATGAACTGTTGGAAGAGCGGCAGCTTAGCCGCAAGATTCCCTGAGTGACTCGAGTTTAAGGTTGCCCAACTATTTAAGGAATTACCAGACCGTTCGTTGCTAAACCTTCTGTCACTCTAGCAAGATCACTGGAAAAATCTTAAAGCCGACATTGTGGGAAAAGACCTTTATCTCCTGTCATCGTTACGGTGGCTCTTAAATTTAGCTTTCATTGTTTGTGTTGGAATCAAAATCTTAAGGAGTATAACTTGTACAAAATCTATGTGAAATCTATACAAAATCTATGTAAAACTTATACAAAATCTATGTAAAACCTATACAAAATCTATGTGAAACTTGTATAAAAAGCAAGCTATTACAGCGATCAATAATTTCCAAAATGCACAATTATCAAAGTGTTGAATTGCTCCTGAAAGCCTCTCAGCGAGACGTTTCTCCAGTGAATAACATGTAAATCCAGTAAAATAAATCCAGCATCCAGTGCAACGTTATTGACCGTGTTCGAGTTGTCTTGTGTCCCAGCAAAATCACGGGGTAATTGGAAAATCTTAATTTCAAATGCCGGCTCATCGCTATTCCACGCGATGTCTCGCGGTGAGACAGGACACGCCAAGGGAAAAAGAGGAGCAACTTCCGTTTCCTCATAACGTTTCTGAATATCGATGTTTCCAAAGACAATATGCGTGCTAGCCGAACGGAAAACTGGATAAATGCTTCATCTTCCGGGATCTTTCTTTGTTATCGTCGTTGAAAGTTTATTAACTTGAGAAATTTAACGACGATATTCTTCTCCGGGGAAAAGTCGATTATTCGCAACGGATACCCGCTCCTGTTTCCTGTCACTGGGAGATTTTTAAACGGAGTCTAAATGAAACTTTAACAATGGCTCATCTACCTTGTGTATTGTTTTTGAAACTATTAAGAGCAATTTTTCTTGAAGGATTATTAAACTGATACTTCGACCATTATGTTCATAATTTAATGAAACATGGTTTATATGAAACGGTTTCTAATTGTTCTATCATCGACTATGGGCATTTTATGAAAAATCCCGGGCAAATATGATTCGGCAATTGGTGGAGCGAAACTGTGCGTGGGCAAAGCAAATGTCGTAAAAGCGTTAACCAGGCCTGGCAGTATCGAATATTGAAACAATTTGTCGTCGGTGGCCAGCCATTATGACTCGTGAATGCTCTTCCAATAGGTTGGTATATCGTGTAGCACGGCACGCGGAATTGCCACAGAATTATTCATGAGCGTAACTTATTCATAGCCGTGCATTGACCGACAACGATTAATATGATTTTTCGTTCACGCTGAGCTTGTTTGGCATGACTTTTAACTTCGTGAATCCCGGCAAATCGTTTGAACTTCATAATGTGAAGCAGTCCAAATAATATGAATTTAACTTCGCAAACTTTCATCACTTTCGAATAATTTTAAATCACTCGAGCAAACAGAAAGTTTCTTCTAAATTGATCGCAAGGAGAAATCAGCAAAACATCTTCCAACAGTTTCGCCGAACCATTTCTCTTGGCAACCGGAATGCTCTATTTTGCACCCTTACAAAGTCAGAGGAATCGCCCTCGAAATGCGACTCGCCACCGTATAATTCTCGCGAATTCAAACTTATCTTACGCCGATCCATTTCGTGTAAGTGCAAGCTACGCGCGTAAAGTGGCAATCGGCTCTTAAAAAGCATTCTAGAATGATTGCTACGGCGAACAGATGCGACAATTAGACGTCACCGTTTTCCAACAACAACTTCTACGGTGACGCGTCCATTTTCTTAATGGAAGTTCAACGACACGTAAATCGCGCTCTACTTTATATCTCCCCAAGTAATTTTCAATCAATTTAAATCTCGATGACAGGTTTCTATTTAAAAAATTCACAACCTGACACACCCTACATTTATTTTGAACACTTTTTATCCAGTGAAACTCCAATTTTTGTTTCGATAAAATCTGCTCCCCGAAATGACAGAATCGCGGTTTCGTTCGCGGCTGTATAATTCCGCGATAAAGAGTTCGTAGACGCGAATTTCCATGCATATTTTTCGACGGGGCGATAACGAACCAGTTTCCGTCTTCTGTGGTGTCGCGATCAATCGGGCTATTCTGGATTCGTAATGAGGTCGTTAAAAGTCGTCGTCCCGTGATTGGAACATTTTTCTTTCTCCGCGCATTCGTTCGAGGAATTTGTACCTCGATAACCGGGCAAAAATGTGTAATTTCAGCCGGCGTCGAAAAAATGTCCGATACATTTTCACGGAGGAATTTTCGGAACTGCGTGTCGTCTTCGAAGCGGCTCGCTCGAAACACAATAGCGAATGAATCGGGGACAAAATGGGAAATTCAAAAATCCCGAATCCATGGAACGAAACTGGTAAACGACGGCGGACGGGGGGAGAGGATCGTTCGAAATCAATGCAGCATGGTTTTTTATCGGGTGCGATGGCCAATCGAGCGGATTTGATATCTCTTTTCCAGGTCCGACTTCGACGGGCCGTATTGTCACGGCACTGGCATTGTTGGTAACCTTTGTCCGACAGGAAAGTTTCCTGGCGTTCAGCTCGAAATTTCAGTAACGACTTCCTTCGCTATTATTACGAGTTTTTCTTTTGCTCCGATCGGGAACAGATCGGTCACAATGTGCGTGGAAAGATTCTCTGATCTAAGCTTTATTCCATAAGTCCCTTTCCGAGCTTCATTTTGACCTCCTTAGCTTAATTGTCCAAAGTAGCAACATAAAGCTGTTAGAATAATTCACCGTTGCAAAAAACACCGAGACAAAGGCTGTCACGTTTGCAACTCGAGCAGCAGTAAAAACACGCTGGAAAACACTTTTCCCAGCCACCGGAAGCATTGTAGCACAGATTCAATTCCGTTTACGTTGCAATCGAGTGACGTGGAACGACATCAACGGACGTGTGTAAATGCGACGACAAAAAAAATACGGAACGAGCTTTCACGTTCTTCACAATACGGAATGTTTTCTCTACGATTCTAGCTCCTCTTCGTAGACGCTTCTTGCTCGCAGCCTTTTCCACTTCCGTTCTTCAATTAGCACCTACCTCGAGGTGTCACCGTGCTTCTATCGATCGCCTGACCCTTCGACTTAGGTACACTCGCATTCAAAATAGTTCAACTCACAGATTAATTCCTACCATATAACATTATTATATAACATTGTTATATAACATTGTTATATGGTACCATGATTAAAAAATTTCTTTGTACAACATTGGAAATTTTGAGTTATAAAAAATAAGCTGGACAATACCTCTGAGTAAAGCTACTTGAAAGTAAGCGTCGAAAGAGTTTGAGACAAGAATCAAAATCTTTCATAGTGAAACATCCCGCAAAGGGTTTCGCCCTTTCGTTTCTGAGAACGTTAATAAACAACGCTTTTTATCACAGCGGTGGAAATAAAGTAGCAGAACGTAACCCGACGTCGCGTTTTACTTTACTTCGTTTCTACGAGCACGAAACACCGAGTGAAATACGCTCGCGCGCGCCTCGTTACATTTGTATATCGTAAAATGTCACAGTTGTAGCTCGCACCACGCGTTCATCTTCATTACGGGCCATTATGAGCTAAGAGGATTCAGCCAGCGCGAATTTTTCGTCGCGAACTTGCGCAGAAATCGAAATTTATGCCTCGGCCGCAAGGTGCACCCTTATGTTACCCCTCCGACAACCCTTTGCGAGTTTTTGCTTCTTTACGCTTAAACACCGCGGGTAACAAACTCCCTCATGACTTTATAACTTTGTTGCTAAATGGATTTATTGACCTGCCACGACGTTATGAAAAACTCGCGCGAAAATTAACTCTTATCAAATTAAAGCGGCAGTTTTAAAATTCAAACGTAAATCTACGAACACAAAAATGGTCTGATAAAATAGATAAGAAACTAATTTATTTTAACATCGAAAGTTTCAAATCCCACGTCCGTGCAATTACCTAACGATAAATGGGACTGGAAGTCGAACGTTAATTATCGGACGCGTTCTTCTGACTGCCTCGGACAAGTTCCACTTCGGAATTGAACCTGACTTTACCAATTCTGATCGAGATGCTAACAAAAGGTAAATTCAGTTAAAACGCAAGACGTTCAATGACGTGAACCCCTTAAGATGGAAACGAGCGAATCGATCACGTGACGAATGGTGACTAGGGTCGGTAAACCGTACGACATGTCTAATTACCAGTTAACTTCGACCCACACTTCGTTCATCTTGTAGGGCTAAACGTTGTTACTAGATGCAGAAGAAACTTCTACCATTAAGAACTTCCTGGCGTCATGCAACGACGTAATTACCTTGTAACCGTTCCCTCTGTTTCTCCAACTCGATTCTTTTTCCGTTCCAGAGAATTTGCCATAATGACCCTCCTTGAATTAATTACAGAACATTGCAAACGTCGAACGTGTGAATTTGTTGCTACATAAATTTACAGATACACGAACCCAGAAAGTAACTCATTCTGAACGAAGTATCTAAATGTTCAGTGCAGAGAGTAATATTTGGTTCTGAAGATTCACCAAGCGAAGTATACCAAAACTTCATCCTTCATCCAACCTCATATTACCTGGTAGCTTACCAAGTCATAAAACGACACGGTGAGCAAGATTAATCCAAGGTATCTCTGGAACTGTAGGTTCACCTGGATCGTTTAATCAAAACGTTACATTGTGTTCGACGAAACCAACCGTAAGAGGAGCAGAAACTCGCGTTGTCGCTAGGCTATCGTTCTCGAGGGATGTTGGAAGCGAGTCTCCAGCGTCGGCGTCTCGTAAATTCTAAGAAAATTTATAGCAGTTTGGAACGTTAACGCTAGGAACTGGTGCCGGGTCAGGAACCTCGACGACTACAACTGCCTAACTTCTCGAGCGATTTACCGTCGCGTGCCTAAATGGCCAATAAACTGGCAGACTGTTAACTGCCGTGTACTCTACGTTCCGCGCTTCCTGATTGTTTCCAACCTTTGCGGCTACCAATTCCATATTTTTAAACACTGAGACTCTTCATCGCTGTAGGACTGTTACTTTGTACACTCGCGCCAGTTTTGTCTGAATTATTGACAGTAATATTTTTGAATTCACGTCACGTCTTGGGGTTTGTAAATAATGGGAAAGTCGAGAAGTGTTTATTTTATTATATAAAATAGCAAATATTGGACTTTGTCCACCATACCTGTTGCACAGAATGCAGCTTTATGTACATACACATCAAGAATGAAAGATATGAACATGGTATAAATTATTTTCAAAATAAACAGAATAGTTTGAGACACGGAAGAGTTTCGCGGGAAATATCAATTAAAAACGCAACACGGAGTGAAATCAGATAATGGACAGCAGGAGTTGGAACGATATTCCATTTTTGTCCTTTCATTCGTTGTTCGAACGGTGCCTAATGCGATTTAGAAAAGCCGATAAAAGCGTTCCGCGAAAAATTTTCAATCTCTATGACAATGGTCGTCAACGTATCGCTTCACACCCGGCTACGAGCACGTTTGTCCATTGAATCCGACGTCGCGTCGAGTTTCATTCTCTCATTGACGCACAGTCGACCGGATCGAAACTATGGGCCGAGTGGTTGTTGTATAATCAACGAGCAAAGCGATTGCGTTTTAGGTCGCGAAATATAACGCATTTTCAGCGTGCGCTAAACTTTTCGTTAGCCGGCCCCCGCGATTTTACAGCGCCCGTTGAAAAGACACTCGAACCGATTGAATTCAGAGCGACCCGACACGATGGAAAATCGTCGCGATGACATTTTGGTAGGTGGAAAAGTGACTCTAATCGAGGGACCGAGTGTCATCGAGCACGTTCGAATTACTCGTGATTCGATGAAGAATTTCGAGCACACTCTAATAATTGATCGCAGGCGTTTGTTACTGTAACTCACTTGTTCGAGCTATTTTATCCAATACCGAAAGAATTACTCGGGTGTCAATTTAACAGCAAAACTGTGCTCTATAATTTTCGACATTGTCCGAATTTCTAATTACTGTATATCATATTGCTATTAATTTAGTTTAATAAGCAATGTAGCATTTTGTTCAATATATATGTAATGTTACTAATATATGTAATGTTACTAATTTATGTAATGTTACTAATTATCAGTAGGTATCGATTTCAACCTCGCAAAAGAGATTTATGGCTGTTATAATGAACAACTAACGACCCTATAAATCTTCAACAGATTTCAATTAACGTCCGTGAACAAACGATCTCTGGAATACGATCTTCTCGAAAGAAGTCCCGTTAAGTATAAAACAAGCGATTACAGGACATCGTAGAACCAATCGACGAAGCGTTCGACGTCGTTCCGCCAGCCATTACGAGTGATTGGCAGAGAGCAATGGCGGTGTCCAATCAGCCAACCGAATACAAATGGATGCTCATCAACGGCTCATCGAGTACTTAATCTCGTGAACGGTTCTGTCGTTCAGAGATCGGCCATGAAAGTCTGATCGAGCACTCGACACGTGTCCTTTCGTTCGAGATGTGCTTTCCAACCTTCTGCTTTAATAATTTGTCTCCTATAACTTTCGTAAGTTCATTTCTTTTTGAACAATAAAATTGAGGAATCTGAGATGGAATAAGAATTAATTTTGGGAAACTTGGGATCGTGTGTAACATAGATCTTTATCCGAGGAATTCGGGAATGCTTTTGGAGTCTATTAAGCTGCGAGATTTCGAGGAAGAAAAAGAGAACGTCAAACACGCTGAACTTCTCGAGACTCCGAGGCTAACGCTATCCCGGGTTGAAAGTTGAAGGCACTGTGGCTCAAGACTGTCCTCAATTCTCTTCATCTAGCAGCGTTCCTCATCGTCTTGCGAGGTGCTCAGGAACTGAAGAAAGAAAGAAAAGAAAAAAAAAGAAGAAGAGCACGCGGTTTTAAGCACACCCGGCGTACACCCTGAGTAGCACTTCTTAGCTACCATAACGAACGCGTCGAGGGCCATAAAAGTGATGCCACTACAATTTACGTTGTCTCGACGGTGTCGACGTCCGACGAGAAGATACTCCAAGACTATGTTCGTGGATACGATATCTACGATTCGATCAAACTAATTAATCGGCGATTAAACGGTTCTCCAGTGAAAGAAAATCTGCGCGAAGTGTAGTACATTTTAAACGAACAATGTCGAAAGGTAAATCTGTAGACTTTGCCATTACTTATTTACTTTTTCCAATACGGTGCTCTCCGTGCCATATCGTAACTTCTACTATTCCACTTCTTTCTTCTTTTTTAACAAGGGAGCAGAATTTTCCATTAGAAGAATCAAATTCTTATTCCTTTTACTCCGTGCAACTTACTTCTAAAGTCTCAGCTGGAATAACAATGAACTGTAACGCTTTCCCGTGCTCAATCGAAAGGTAAGTTTTTTTTATGGAACGGAAAACTTTTGCGCTCAAAATGTACCCGGGAGATGTAACGGTCCACTTCGATTCAATTACTCGAAAGTTTAAATAAAAAAAAATTGTCGGAAAATACGGGCCAGAAACGGCGGCCAATGGGAACCGCGAACGATAACGAACAAAATTCGAGGGAATTTCGTAGCGGCACGTACCCCGTTAATTATCGTAATTACGTTTTATCGACAACGAGATGGCACATTGAGCGGAAATTATTGTCTCACTTTTTGCGACCCCGTTATATCTGTTAATCCCTTGTGAAAATTACTCGAACACATAATTCGATCGATTTAAAGCCGGATATCATACGAGCACAGATGTCTCTTCCGTGTTCGTAGGAGCTGTCGCACGCAGGCCACACTTTGAATTACGACCTACGAAATAAACACGGGGTAGTTTTACCTCCTGGTAAATCTAATGCAATTCCGTCGCTAAATCCAAGTTCTGAATCTGTAAAATAAAATCACGCGGTATTGTAGCATCGGTAATTGTCAACGCGAAATGTCGCTTTGGATTTGGAAATTTGAAAGTACTTTCTGTGATATTCGCGATAGAATTTCCGCTTCAGATGTGCTGGTAGAGCGATATAACGTAGAAAGATAAGAGAAATATATTCAGATAATGGAGAAAAGTATACCCCTGGCGATACATTTCATTTCGGCTCGATATCTCAATTGGTTTCCCAGATACTGAGCTTTAAAGTTGTCATTTAAAATGTAGAGGGCGCCGGGTTTTAGTGGGAAAAACGAACCCGGAAGCGCCGTGACCCACTTTTTCCTGCAAATGCGTACATCTAGTAGTAGAAATACTTGAAAGATGATTCATCATCTGTCAGTGGCTTTTCATCATGGGGTCAGTGACTGCGAGAGATGACCTCTAACATTCTCACTTTAAACAGGGATTATTATATGAGTTATTTAAATAAAATAGAAATTGATTTTTTAAAATAAATAAATTGTAGGTGACTCAGAAGTCTATGTTTAATGATCAAACTAAATGTGACTTCATTAAAGTTTATAATAAAACGTTCACTTTTTGAGAAACGAACATGTCT
Organism: Megachile rotundata; assembly: GCF_050947335.1. Lineage (NCBI taxonomy): Eukaryota > Metazoa > Arthropoda > Insecta > Hymenoptera > Megachilidae > Megachile > Megachile rotundata. Next base: position 12,998,298 of record NC_134996.1, read on the forward strand.
GAGCACAGGTCTGTGCAACATTGTATTTAGGTGTAAACGTGTTCTTCATTGACTCTGAAGATTAAGGCCTTCTAAACACAGTGACTAGATAGATTTATTTTTGTACCTCAAAATGAAAATTCCAGAGAGAGAAGGGTCACAGAATCTTGGATCTAACTGTATTTTAAACAGCAAGATTTACGAGGTACCTTCGGTAAAATCGATTTAATAGCCGAGGGTAATAATACCTCAAAGTTTGCGTAGTATTACTGCAGTTCGTTAACTAGTTTAGATGGCAGTGCCATAAATATGGTCACGTAACGTTATATGCGTATCTTAATTGGCAATTTTATTACAAGAATCGCGTGGTGTAAATCAAAATTTTAGTTTTTTAAACAAATTTTGTACTAAAAATTTGAGTTAAATTGATCGTAGCTGAAGTACAAGTGCGTCAAGAGTGCGTCATGAGTGCGTCATGAGTACATGAGTGTGACATTAGTGTGTGATGAGTGTGTCATAAGTACATGAGTGTGTCATGAGTGTGTCACGAGTACATGAGTGCGACATGAGTGTGTGATGAGTGCATCATGAATGTGTCATGAGTACATGAGTGCGACATGAGTGTGTGATGAGTGCGTCACGAGTACATGAGTGTGACATGAGTGTGTGATGAGTGTGTCATGAGTACATGAGTGCGACATGAGTGTGTGATGAGTGCGTCATGAGTGTGTCATGAGTACATGAGTGCGACATGAGTGTGTGATGAGTGCGTCATGAGTGTGTCATAAGTACATGAGTGCGTTATGAGTGTGTCATAAGTACATGAGAGCGACATGAGTGTATGATAAGTGCGTCAGGAGTGCGTCATGAGTGTGTGATGAAGTCCGATTAGGAAGAAGTCTGATGGCGAAATTATGGAAAGGAGAAAAATATTCAAGAAATGCAAAGTAACACAGTTCAGTCCGCTATTACCTTCCTTTCCAATCTATAATCTTCCACTTTCCATTTTGCTCCGATCCTCAATTTATTCTCTCTAAAACCGCTATATCGTGCCTATTCTCTTACCCCTCATTTCCAACGTTCCATTTCCCGCTTCCAGATTTTCCATCTCGATTCTCTACATTCGATCCCCAAACCGCTTGTTCCTCTAGCCGTTCTTCAAATTGCCCACTCTCGCCACATCCATTCCTGAGACCGCTCGCACGACCATTCTTTCCTTATTTTTCAATCTTCTGTTTGCCCATCTCCGATCTCCGATCCTCACCGTTCGAAATGACGCGACCGGCGGAATTATCTTCTCGACACGATTTTCGATCGTGCATTGAAACCCATCGGAAAAGTAATGCGTGCGCGCTGACGCTCCGCTCGAAACCGCCATAACAATTCGGTCAGATACAGTGGTTAACGCGTAACACACCGAGCGATTAAACCGGTGTATATAACGCGCGATGCTGTTACCACGCATGACAAGGGTCAAACGGAAACGCAACATTTGCTATCAACCGGTGTATCGCGTGTACGCGACCAGCTCGTTGACGATTAAAGTCGATAGTCGAAAGCTTATCAAATGCAGCCTCGAATGTAAACGAACGCAATCTTGATCGTTTGCAGTCGTATGGAAAATGAATCTCGATACCGATTCGATTGCGTTCATTTGACTGATAGCTCGGCGCAGGCTGTTAATTGCTATCAAAGTTCTCTTATAAAGCGTTTGACATCAAACTTCGATGCTAAGTTCGAAAGCTGTTAAATATCTGCTACTTGTATTTTGAAGTTTCATACTTTACGACATGTTTAATTATTTAACGTCGGACAAAGAGTTTCCCTTGAATAGAGAGTCCGCGAAAATAAAAGGGAAAAGATCGAAGGTCGAGCAGATGACCCTGTCAGATAGAGTCCTTCGGTACAAGCGGACAATATCGTCCAGGTGCAGAGCGTTGCATGTAACAAAGTAGGGTGCAGTATAGAACGCGGGATTACAATGTCGATACGATAGTTGAAATCGACCAGCATACTGCAAATACGGTGCAAGGAGCCGGGTTTTACTGACCGTGGACTTTCGATGGAAAATTTATTCTTGCCGAATGTTCTTTCGACCGTTTTCGAGCGACTAATGGATTGACAGCCCCTGCAATAAACGTTGTTTAATTACAAAAAAGTATTTCATCAAGCAAACGTACGGAAGTAATTCCCGCATAAATTTCCTGAGAATTGTTGAATAAACAGAAGTTTAATTACCTTTTTATTTCAATGTTTGCGATGAAATTTACCTTTCGCTTCGTTAAACGCGAGTGTATTTTTTCACGGCCGGTGCAAGCAATTGCACCGAGTAAATTGAAAATATGAAACCACGGGAATTTGTTTTTCTGCGATTATCACGGGCGAGCGATACTCCACGGTCACTCTTATGTAACAGACACGATTCGAATGATTGTCGAACGCTGTTAGAAAATCTCGGACAGATATTTTTTTCCTGGAATCAATATTTCAGACCGCTGCCATCGGAACTTCTATTTTATATACTCATAAAACTTGGCGAGCGATCGATTCGAGAATGTCGCCACTAAATTTCCGAGAAATATTACGCGTCTGGCAAGGAGATTATTAAAAAATTCCGGAGGCTCGTACCACTTTTCTCCCGCATGATTTGCTTCCATTTTCCGCGGTACGTGCCGGTAAAATACAACAAAAATTTTAGGAAAATGATACAAATATTTGCAATCACTATTGATTTTTGTTAGGATTCAGTTTGATCTGAAATGATCGCTGAGTACTCGGTTTAGTGACTGTTCTGTTTAACTTTTGATGGGGCTCACTGGTGACGCACTCATGTACTCATGACACACTCATGACGCACTCATCACACACTCATGTAGCACTCATGTACTCATGACGCACTCAGGACGCACTCATGTACTTATGACACACTCATGACGCACTCATGTCGCTGTCATGTACTTATGACACACTCATGACGCACTCATCACACACTCATGTAGCACTCATGTACTTATAACGCACTCATGACGCACTCATGTACTTATGACACACTCATGACGCACTCATCACACACTCATGTTGCACTCATGTACTCATGACGCACTCAGGACGCACTCATGTACTTATGACACACTAATGACGCACTCATCACACACTCATGTCGCACTCATGTACTCATGACATACTCATGACGCACTTAGGACGCACTCATGTACTTATGACACACTCATGACGCACTCATCACACACTCATGTCGCTTTCATGTACTCATGACACATTCATCACACACTCATGTCACACTCATCTATTCATGACGCACTCATGACGTACTCATTACGCACTCGTACTTCAGCTACAATCAATTTTACTCAAATTTTTAATACACAATGTGGTCTTCAAGCCCCATAATTTTCATAGACTGTATGATAAATTGTAACATTGTAGCCATGATTAATACTGACAAACCCAGGAAATAAATCATAAGACAAGAAGTTAAATTTAAGGGGTTGCAAATGTTGGATGAACCGCATGAGTCGTAACATTTTTTAGGATCCTCCCTGAAAGTTGAGATCCATAAAATGTTTCTAACATGGTCCGCGAACCGGGGTCAGACTGGCAGTAGTATTACTGCAACCACGTATGTATACAACGTTTGTAATCGGATCCCGGGGAGAATAACTTCGTTATCCGAGGCGGGAAGTCAGCTTGCTGGATGGGAACTGTCTGCTTCCGGATGCAGACTTCCAATTCCATTTCCTGACAGCGTCGCCGCCCTATCTTCGCCCCGAATGACGCGCAAATGGATTTTTAAATCGCTTCGCGAAACAGTCGACCACCGAGTTTCTTATCGCGGCAACCAGCGACTTCGCCCGCGAATTCGGAGCTGAACACGTCTCCGAGTTTGGGGAAATTTACGAGTTTCGTGGTATAATTACTGAACGATTTTTGTACAAATCCTGGACTGGAGACTTCTTCAACTTATTTGCAAATTGATCATGTTTTTGAAATGATTAAATATTAGATATATCTACAGAATAAATTGGACATACGTCGAGTCGAATGTTTTATAAAAATAAAACGTCTGTTATTCCCTGTTCGACTTCGCACCACATCCTTTATGCGAACGATAAATATTTGAAGCCATAGGAACGTCGTTCGATAAATATGCAAAAATAACAGTCTGTTTCCGATTTTTATCGTATTTATTCGTGTTCCGTTTGAGGTATAAATAAACTATCAAAGGGAGCACAAACGAGCGTTTATTGCGCTCTGTCGGAACCCGTTCGTTCGTGGCGCACAATTCTATCGAAATCTTTTCGATTATCTCCGACAGCAAGACATCGCTACAAGAGAATGGAATAGCGCTTATTTTAAATGCATCGAGATATTGAGAAACTTATTCCGGTTTCGTGACACGGCCCGATATTTGATTTTCTGCCGAGCGACGATAACAATTACAGTTTCGCCTCGATAGCGTAGCTTCTTCGAATCCTCAAAATAACACGGAACGATAAATGAACCGATAAGAATGACGTTCCTACTGAAACGAAACATTTTAATCGAAATTCCTGCGGTAATGGATGTTTTCTGAACAACGTCGGAACCGCAGAAATGGATTCTTCATAAATAATTCTGATTTTAATCAAGATTCCAAGCGAAATTGATATTTTCTAAATAACTCCAGTTTGAAACATTCGTCAACTAGTAAATATATTGGATCCACATAATAATTACGATCATACAAAATATCTTTCGGTTCTGAAGTTTCTACCGTTTACTGCTTAAATACGCGTCAGAACGTGGGAGCATAATACGCGAAAATTGCAGGTTGTAGAATCGCAGCATGTGTGTCTACACGAGTTTTAAACGCTTGGAAACACGTGGAGTTACACCGTCTGAAATTGCAATTTGTAGAATTACAAAGCGACAAACGGTTAGAATTCCCGACCCTTCAAATCAAAGAGTCTAATTGGAAAGTGTAAAAAACCCGCAGGCACTCTGGCAATTATTAATTTTTTCCTCCAGATCGTTTGAAGGCACTCGAAATCCAGCGTCAGCGTTCGCGATCAATGGCGCGGGCAACCCTTTGGGAGAAATTATGTTTGCCAACGGGTAATTGAAGAGGTAGGAAGAAATATCGAGTGTCGGTCGATGGAGAACAACCGGTGTACGTTTATCGGATCCTAGCACACCCTTTCAGCCCGTCGAGATCCTTGCTTATTTTTCATGCTTTTTATCATCCCCTTGCTCATCAACGAGAGGCTAAAGCGGTCTCGTATCAGCGTCACAGCCTAGAATCTCTTCTCTGCTCGCGAGGGGTTGTAAACTCACGGTGAAACGAGGCAAAGGGTGTTTTCCAAGGGTGGCATGCCCGCGTGGCTGTCGCCAACGCGACACTGCGTTCTTTGTGGAGGACGCGAATGCAACCGCGTAAAGTTCGCGATATTGCGAGATGCGGGAAATAAAAACCAACTATACCGGGAACGTTTTTCTAATGACTCGATCCCCTTCGAGGTTTTTTCAACTCGATTGACGCGCTGTATTTCTATGCGAATTTCACCCTCGCTTTTTGCGATCTTCGTAATGGAAGAATTTTTTTCGATGTTCCAAGTTTGAGAGCTCCGCACATAGAAAGGTGCTCGAACGAAAATCGTACGAGGGGGTGAAAATGGAACCGACCACGGCTAACTCGATTCCATGGCCGCGGTAACTGCATTATTTCAGCACATTTCTAGTCATTTTCCTGTTCCGACGTGGACGTTAATGGTTCGTCTCCTCGACCCAGAAATGGCCACTTTCAACCCTGCAGTTTTTAGGGAATCTTGGGATTCTGGGGACGATTCGCTCTATTTTTCTCGCGGATAGCCTGACACTTTACAACAGTTCTTTTAAATTTTGTATCTCTGAAAATTTCTAAAATAGGGTAGTCCATCAAACTACTTAAACCCTTTGTACTCGAAAATGCTTTTTCTATTGCCAGCATAAGTGAAAAATTTTGACGTACTTTTCTATTATTGATTGCCACCATGTTCCACTATGTTTATACATCACAATAGATTTAAAAAATATATAAAATTGTATTAAGCTGAATATGTACCCTTTTTTTTGCAAAGTGTTAATATGCAAAATATCCTCTTGAAGGAGACTGTCTACTGATTTAAGGGAAGTCTAATCCTCAATTACGTGTAACGCGAACTTGCAAGTTAATGTTCCGCGATCGTGAAGCGGAACAACTGTCGGGACCGGTATTCGATACGGACTAATTTCGTTTTCCAACGCAATCCGCGGTACGCGGTTGAACGTGCATGGAATGCACCTCCTTCCGGCATTCTGTAATGGAAATAAAGGAAAACGCCGGAGGGAATTTCGAAATGAAACTTCACGCACGGTCAGAACGTCGAGAATGAGAGAGGTGTCGGTTGCCAGATATAACTGTCCCGAACAGATGGCCTGATTTTCCAGCATGTTGGAGCAAAAAAAAGGAGCAAAGGAAAAGTCCTAGGAAGAAGAGGAAGGAGGGAGCTGGCGTAGCAAGAATCTCCTGCGGTTAAACTGAAGGGATTAGTTTCAAGGAGGAAGTGTTCGAGGAGACAAATGTCCTTTGACATTTTCCGCTCGAGCCACGGTATAAGCACTCCCAACAGTGTTTTTCACTGACAAAAACATGGTTGTAAGGAACGCCTCTCCATGGATGTTTCAGGATTTCTTGCATGAGAATTATGTTCCCTTTGTCCGAATTAGAGCGGCTAAGAAGATTGGGGTGGCTCGCGATCCTTCAACGGTCTCGAATTCCATTTCTCTGTTTCTTTGTCGCATCATTCAATTATTCTTACTGAAGTTTACCTCGCGTTTTGATACTCGTATAAAATGAAATACGAGAGAAACTTTTTCTCCTATTTTTCTACGACGTCCACATCCTTAATTTTTTACGACAGCAAAGGTGTCCAGAAATTGGGAAACCTTCCACGGGCAAAGCAAACACTCGTGCAAAGGAAGCTTTTAATTAAACGGGTCTTTTAAAACAGCCGAGGAATCTTTCCATTGAAAGCGAAGAAACAAATTCCGTGTGTTTGCCAACGGGTAGAATTTTCCTGCTGGTCGAATTAATTCAATTACTGTTGTCCGGAGATTTCCAGCTCGTCCTAAATCCGTTTCCATCGATCCGTTTCGCGGCATCGGCTCGTTCCAATTCGCGAAAATTACCGGCATTCCAAACACGCGGAAACATCGTTCCTTGTTCGTAGAATTACATTCAGAAGGGTCAATTCAAGTTCCTTTTGATCAAACGACCATTGTTCCGCCTCGTCTTTATCGCGTTATAAAAGTTCAAAGGGCTCTTCTCGGAACGCACGCTCGATGGCGGGAAGAGAGAAAAAAAATTTTTCATCGTCCGTACGACGAGTCAATGCTCCCTTTCTCCTCGCAAAGTTTCTACACGTCGGCTGCTTTGGTCGGAAAATAACCGTTTCTCTTTTCAGTTATTCCTTTATTCCGTCCTATCCGCGCCCAAAGACGGGAATCATACCTCGCCAAGCGTATTTTACCTTTATACCGCTGGTAACGAAAGATATATTCGGTCTGAGAATCGGAGAATGGAAGTCGGTAAAATCCGCGAGCGAGAGCGTTAAAGTAGTGAAACTCAACCAACGGCCAGACAAGGTCTGGGATCGAGCATGTGTACTTCTAAATCGGAATCAATTCCATATCAAAATTTAGCTCAAAGTATATTTCATCTTCAGAAACAGGTGATCTGCTTCAGATCCTATTAATATTTGTATGCTTCTATTACTTGTAATATCTGTTCTGTCATTTGTTATTTACTGTCCTGTTATTTCTGTTTACATCAAAATTTTTAAGTTTTAAATGTCATGTATGTCATGTGTGCCATGTATATGTGTTACGTATGTCATGTATGTATGTCATGTATGTCATGTGTGTGATGTATGTATGTCATGTATATCATGTGTGTGATGTATGTATGTCATGTATGTTTAAATGTCATGTATGTATGTCATGTATGTCATGTATGTCATGTGTGTGATGTATGTATTGTCATGTATGTTTAAATGTCATGTATGTATGTTATGTATGTTTAACTGTCATGTATATATGTCATGTATGTATGTCATGTATGTTTAAATGTCATGCATGTATGTCATGTATGTTTAAATGTCATGTACGTATGTCATGTATGTTTAAATGTCATGTATGTATGTCATGTATGTTTAAATGTCACGTATGTATATCATGATGGAACTTCATTAGAATTTAAACAGACCCTTAGAAGATGTTAAGCAAGAAGAGAAGACATGTTGACACACGTGAACCTGAGATTAAAACCGCACACACGAGTTATATCTGAAGAGAAGCGTGTTCCGGAAAAGTTGAACGATAGCGAAGTGAATGGAGAATTTCTGAAGTACTTATAAAGGAACACTTGTTTTGTTCTACTTCAAAATACTCTTTCGTATCGCTTTGATTCGAGTACGCGAGAGTACAGGCTCTTTTTTGAAAAGATCGCAAGCCGCGTACAAAGTACGATTGCATCACTCGTAACTGGAGAATATCAAGTGAAGGGTTGACGGGTAAAACCGAGGGAACAAACAGACACGTCGCGGCGGTACAATCGAGCAAAGGGCTGACGCTTTTAAGTAGTAAAGTACGATTAAGTGGTACAATCGAAGGTCGGCTATTCAGGCAGCAGAGTCAACAGACGCGGTAAAACACAATCGCACGATCCTGAGAAATTTAATCCAAAGTTACGACGTAGCGAAACTCAATCGGAAAGCCGACGGGATGAAATGCTGAAGTTGGGGCAATTGGTCATTGCGTCGGAACGACAAAGGGTTCTCACCGAAAGCTAATGCGTTAAAATAATGAAGCTCGGAGCCAAAGGGTTCGAGCGGCACGCTGGATACGTTCAAGTACACCTCGATTGAAGTTCGAACCAATGTTACATTCTAACGACGTAAATTTAAATTAGCGGTTAATGAAAGCTTGAGGAATTAATTTATTATGCGTCCTATGTAAACTTGTTCGTTACAATAGCTGTATACCCTCATGTTCTATTACTTCCCTGCAGGGTGTTTATGTTTTCATATTACAAATCTAATTATCTTCTTGGCATACATTTTAAGCATGATAGAATTTCAAATTTTTCAGTCCCTCTTAAGTCTAAATCTCGCAATAATTCAATAGAAAAAAAAAATTCTATCAGGTCTCTTAAAGTCATAATACCAACTGGGTTCATCAATGAACTTATTGAAGCATGGGTATAATTGCACATGTGAATGAAAGGATCAAACGAGTGTTTCCATAACTCCAGCCGCTTTCATAGATCGTTTCCCGGTCAGCAAGCGGGTTTCAGCTCTTTGGAGCAGCTCGAAGTCGTACTCGCGTGCGGGTACTCGCGATTCCACTTGTTCACTGGTGGTTCTGTGCTTGACTCTGAAATACGGTGCACCACACCCATTCGCCAGCGCCGGGTTACTATTGTCCAGGTCGGTTTCGCGCGTGTCGCGAGAAATCGTCGCGGCGGACAGTTCTCCAGGAAGCGGAGAACCGATTCGGCGCGGTGCTCGCGAGATTTACGGCGCGAAATCGCGCGACAAAAGCGAGCCAAACGGTCGCTCGGTTAAATCGAACTCGCCGAACACGCATTGCTCGGCCAAAACTTTTACGGCGGTCCCTTAAGTACTCGAAACGCTTGCCAACACGGTACAACGGCCACCGTTTCTCCTCCCTCTTAAAAGGGGCAGGAAATGCCGCTGGAAGATGGAGTCGGGAAAGCGCAAGACAAAGTGCAAAGCGACGAAGATGCTGGGGAGAGCTTTCCCGAAATTCTCAGAAAGTGAAAAACAAGGAAGTCGGATACCAATCAAGCTTTTCCTACTGCAAAGATTAATTCATTCACAAATGTATAAACTAAATACTCAAATCTTAATAATCCTGTTGAACGTTCAGGTCTTTAATTTGCCTAAATTCCAAAGGTCCATAAGTCAGAAAATTTACAGCCGATTATCTTAAGTCAAGGTAGAAATAATCGGTCGATACGAAAGACTTTATCGAAAAAGTTTGATAATCGCATTTCGAGAACAATAAAGGTAAACGATCTCTTCTAACAAACAGATCAACAAGAATCCTTTGATGCTTCTGTAATGTAGTTTTTCTAATTGGAATGGATGCAAGAGTTAAGCAACGAGAGACTAATTAATGAACGGGAATTCACCGTTTTGATTCGAGTACATTATTGCCGATCGAACGAGGGAATAATTGATTCATTTTTCTCAAAGCGAATGCAGAGATCACAGGTTAATGAAACAATCTTGGCAAGTATTTAACGCGACCGTGATTAATTGCCGTATGCTCCGATATAATTTCACGAACTATTTGCGATCGCGATACGTCGTTTTGGATATTTTTGAATTTCCTGCTGTGGAACTTAATACGAGTCTCGGATGCGTTGGATCTGAGCCAAAAAGGACCGATTGCCGTTGCCAAAGATACTCCCGCCTGAAAATTGGAAGGCTGGAACTTATCGTTTTATTTACATCGACGGTTTCGTTTCAACGAGCATTATTCAGATTCTTTGTTACATCGCCGAGTCCTGACAACGCGACGAAAACGGATAGACCCTGTGAAAACGGGAATTTATTTTGATGTCGAGATGCAACAGATTCTGGGTTTGTTCAGACATGGATTTATTGTAAGCTCAGTTCTACAAAGATATATACGACGTCCCGTGAATTTGTCAACTCTTTGAGGCACACATTTTTTATTGAATATATCTTTTTACCACCCCTGATATATTACGGTCGTTTATCACGAAATAATTGAAAAATATGATTAAACGCAGACGAAAAACACCTTAGAGCTTCGCACAATTTATAGCATATCATCGCTGTGAAACAGCAAATTAGGATGAAATTATTCAAATGTCTCTTTAGACCACTTTATATATCCATTCGATTAATCAAGAAATCAGACCAGACTGTCAAAACGAATCGCACAGTATTTCGCAAAAGGACTACGCCGAGAAATCCGTTATAACGCCATTAAATTAATCATCCGATCCAATAAAGTAGTCATTTATTTCCGTGGTAGACATTAAGCCAATAAGTCTTTTATCAGCGTGACAATGAATTAAAATTTACGAGCGGCCGGGTGAAAAAAATCAATTACTCGGTCATCAAATGTTACCTCTGTTATTTCGAATAAAAAAGGACCGTTTCCCCCTCTGAATACGAATGGGTCTCCTCCCGCGACAAAGAAAGCCATAAATTTGGGGCTACGTAGACCGGTTGTCGCGTATCGTGGACGAGCCTCGTGAAACCTGGATTTTCTTTTGTGCCCGTGACAGCATATATCAGTAAATAAGTGGCTGACGTGACCGACCCGCGTCTTCCTTCAACGAAACAGGATCAAATCGGGCGAAATACGAGGCACGTATGTCGAGGGACGTTGCTAGAGTGTTCCCTGGCGTGACTTCTTTTGTGAAAAGGGAGAAATTCGACTTTGCCTCAGGCGTACGCGTTAGAATTTCTATGCGGCTGCCACGTACGGCAACCTAACGACGAATCGATCGCAAATGTTTCCATATGTGCAGAAAAACGAAACACGCGACTCCCTTTTTAGTCTAATTATTCTGCAGATTGCATATAATACGATCATTAATAATGTATTAACCCCTTGCGCTATTCTGACGAGTCTCATTAGTGATGCAGTCATGACGCATTTGATTGACGCACCTGACTGACGCATCTGACTGACGCATCTGTCTGACGCACCTGTCTGACGCACCTGACTGACATACCTAACTGACTTACTTGATCAATGCACCTGACTGACGCACCTAATTGACGCACCTGACTGACACACCTGACTGCTGCACCTGATTGATCCACTTAACTGACACATCTAATTGACGCACCTGACTGACGCACCTGACTGACTCACTTGACTGACGCACCTAACTGACTCACTTGACTGATGCACCTAACTGACTTACTTGACTGACGCACCTCATTGACGCAATTGACTGACACAGTTGACTGGTGCACCTGATTGATACACTTAACTGACGCACCTGACTGACGCACCTAACTGACTCACTTGACTGACGCACCTAATTGACGCAATTGACTGACACACTCGACTGGTGCACCTGATTGATGCATCTAATTGACGCACCTGTCTGACGCACTTGACTGACACACTTGACTGATGCACCTAATTGACGCAACTGACTGACACATCTGACTGGTGCACCTGATTGATGCACTTAACTGACGCATCTAATTGACGCACCTGACTGATACCTCTAATTGACGCACCTGACTGATACCTCTAATTGACGCACCTGACTGACACACCTGATTGATGCATTTAATTGACACACCTATCTGACGCACTTGACTGACGCACCTAACTGACTCACTTGACTGACGCACCTAATTAACGCAACTGACTGACACACCTGACTGGTGCATCTGATTGATGCACTTAACTGACGCATCTGACTGACGCACCTAACTGACTCACTTGACTGACGCACCTAACTGACTCACTTGACTGACGCACCCGACAGACGCACCTAACAAATAAATCAAAGTGCAAGAACGTTCCAAACGAAGTTGCGAGCAAGCGTACGTTAAATGATTAATGACGTAACGTGTAACAATAAATGTCCACTAACAGGGCGTCAGTTAACGAGTTAACAAACTAAAACCGCGTCCATAAGTACACGTCGATCACCGATAGCGGAGAAAAACTTCCGAAGCCCGGCTGAAACAAGGGAGATCCGCCCCCCGACACCGGTCTCCTCACTGCCCGAGAGATCGATATTCCAGCGACTGTATTCCAGGGCGAAATCGAGGAAACTTACTTGCGTTCGCAGCGGAGGACGGTGAAAAACGGAAAGCATCCAGCTGCAGTTGAACGGGGTAGAAAAAGGCTGGATGGGGACCGCGCTGATTGATCGACCAGGTATCCGGAGACGTTTCAGGATGATAGATCGGCCTCCGTCTTTGACACGATCACCGATTCCCATGGTTTTCTCGTCTGTTCGATCAACCTGACCAATCTGCGACTGCTTCGTTTCATCGTCGCGACAACCCTCGTTTGCATTATCTTTTAGCGTTGAGATGGCAAGAGCGCTTGAAAGAGAACTGCGAAAAGATGTCAGGGAAATGGCGGACCGGAGAAAACGTGAATGAGTCTGCTGGTACTGGTGAATCATTGTTTCCGGTCGCACGATTTCAACGCCCTTTTAGCCAGCCTACACCCTCTGTTTGGACGGGGTTGCAACGGGACAGCGCACACAAGTTCGGAATTCGAGAGACTCGAGCTGCACTGGTCGGTGATAAACGAGCTGTGATGAATGAGCGACACGCGTGCGAGCATGTTTTGGGTGTTGAGGAACGCTCGATCGCTGGGGCTGACCCGGGTCAGTATTATCGTTTCCGTTTGCTCTTTCAGGGAGCCGATAAACGAGACTTGAAAACTGATAATGTGGCAAGGAGATAAAAATGCTCTACTATAGGTGGATCGAAAATGGAGAACAAATAGTTGCCTCTGTTGGGAAAATTTTGAGAGAAGTAGAATCCTGAATAAAGGGTGCAATCATAGAAACTTCCTATCGATTATGAATATTATTTCCAGTCATTTGAAGACAATATCGTCCATTATTTCGACTATATATGAAGGAAAAAGACGCAACTGTCAGGGAACATTAGTGTTTCCATTTGTTTCGTGAAGAAGTGGTCTCGGTGTCTATGGCGGTGAGAATTGGAAATTGATGCTTTGCTTGCGCACAGACAATGCAATTTTGCAGCAGAAAAGTGTGAATGGAAGAAAATAGAACGCTCTTCCTTTTCATATCTTGATGGCACAAGGGATGATTCTGAAATAGGGACGAAGGGAGAACAAGGGGAAAAAGAACCTTTTAGGAGCGTTTCTTCTGTTGCTGGTAAAAATACCGCTTTTTTGATGACGCACAGAATGACTCTGCAATGGACAAGCACGAGGGAAACGGCAGAAAAGGAGAAACCATTTTACGAAATCCTTTCTAGTTATTGGAAATATTCTCTTGGTAGAATAGCGGTTCTCACAGAAATTGGCATTAAGATCTTTTCAAGAGAAGATCTTTCTTAATTTATTGGTTTAAACTTTTAAGAAATTTGGCGTTAAAATAATGCATGTACAACGTTCTTATACGAGAAAGGTTTCATATTTTACGAGCACCTGTATACACAAAATTATTCAGAATTTTCGATTCACAGAACCCTCTTCCTTTTTCCAGCCGAGTGGAATCAAGTTTCGCCGCGAGGCGTTGAGAAGAGTAATCTTTCAGGGGTGTCAAAATCAATTTCCTCGCCACTTATTACGTAGAGGATCCAACTGAAGTGTCCATCGCTTATTTACGCGAGAAGCAGGGTTAGTAAGCGATATTCCCAGGTCTGTGGAGGGAGTCTTCTTGCAATTTTATACATCCCTCCACTGTCTGGCGAAGAGCGTTCAACCGTCCTTCGGCCACGATAGAGCCCTCTTCAACCCCTGGCTCACGTCCGCTTCCCGTCACCCTCGTCATTGTTCTTTTTTTCAATTTTCGCGCCGACCCATCGGGCGACCAGCTTTTTTCCACCGTCGTGTCGCCATTTTCTGCTCGTTTTTTGCATGCTAGCGCCGTATGGCTGAACGTTTTCACCGTCGCCTCGAGGGTGGAAAAGTTTCGGGGATGCCGACGATCTTTCCTGATTAATTTCGAGCACTTTGAAGTCCGCGACGGGAAAGAGGGACTAATATTCCGCCGATGCTGCAATGGCAAGGAAACTCGCTACCCCTACATAGGCAATTTTAATTGCAGGAGAAAGCAATCCTGCTTTGAGGATCTTTTCCCCCGTCGAAATGTCGGCAAAGAGTGGATTACGATACGCTATGATATTCTGATGAATAAATATTGATCTTAATTACATGCCGGATAGCAGCTACTTTGAGTTTCGGACGATGCAATATTCGATTACTTCGCAATAATTAATTGGACGCGTTCCGTTTATATCAAAAATTGCTTTCAGCGAATCGTTTGTGGACAACGTCAACTTACTCACCCTACAAAGTTTTCCGCGAATTTTCAGCAATTTAATTTAATTAATGAGGTCATTACCGCGTGAAAGCATCCACCATGAAATTCTGTCTCGCTTTGCCGTTCCCATAAACGAGTATCGCGACAAAAATATGTATTATCCCCGTGTCCAACCCCCTCTAAAATCCGGGGTCGCGTTTCAATTGAACAACCCTTTACGCGATGCACACAACACCGCGACACGTTGCGTGAATGCACAGTCTGGCCGGTGCTCTTTTTCACCGGACAATCCGGGACGCAATTGTTTTATGCGTGCGACATGCCCTGGTCAGAGGGTGGACATTTGCATAGGTGGTCCGTCGGGCGTCGAATAAACGGCACCGACAAATTCTACGACCCCATGCGTTATTCCGTTCAGCCTGGACGCCAGTTCTTTGTATGCCCACCCTTGTCTGACTATAAACTGTGATATTATACTTCGCCACCAAAAACGTTTGTACACGTCCATCGTCGCGGTGAAATTCATTTTATACACATGATTTAAATAGTATCATCAACACATGCAGCGACAACTGTGTTTGTTACGCCGCTAATACGCTGTTTAAAATAATAACGTGCTTTGGTATCTTGTAAACTGAAATGTCCTTTTTATGAACATTTATGGCCATTAAATATGATGGTCATTAAATTATAAACTTAATAAAGAGACTACGAAATTTCTGTTTGAGAGAGACGATAATATTTTTGAGGAATGAAAATTTTTTTAACTTGTGGAGTTGAAGAATCTATTAGTGAAAAATGAAAGAATAATGGAACTTGAGGTTAAAAATACAGCTCTACAATGAATCAATATTCCCATTTTGCAATCACCCTAACAACTAAAGCTTGTAATCCCTAGGCACCCCTACCTGACCGCAATTCGCAACCTTTCAACTAATTAAACTTACTCTGACCGCTAAACGAACGTTCTGCAACGATTCCGATAATGATCCCCCTAGCAGTCGACGTCGAGCCAGTCAGGGGTTAACATACCCTTGTTGATGCGAGTGCAAACTTGAGGGATTGTCGTTTAAGCGGGTTAAGTGTAACGAGGTTTCGAGCAGCCCCTCGAAGAAATTTAATTATCAGCCAAGGGAAACAATAACGAGTCGTTCTCATTAAGGGTGGTGCATCAAGGGTGAAACCAGGTACCTCAACCGTCTTATCTTTCTGTCAGAATTACCTGTCGTTAAATTAATTAACCGGAATGCGATGAAATATGATATTCGGGAAGCTACCCTAATGGTGAAGTTCAAACTAACGAAATGGTATTGCACTGTTATGAAACCCTAAATCTCCCAAAAGTTTCCGAAAATCGAAAATGATCATTACGCTAAGAGGCGCCCTTAATTAATCTTCAAATTAAGGAAATAGCGTTCTCTATGATTAGTTTTCGACAAGAGTCGCATTTTCTCGGTGAGCAGGAAACTTTCTGAAGGAAGTTTGAGACATTGAGATTAATGGACGAAATCGAGGATTGACCTTAATTAATTCGCCACCAGTGCACGTGTTTAAGATGATTCGAAGCGGAAGGCCAGCCGGACGAAAAGAACCGACAGGGTGGCTTATGAATGCAACGCGGTTAAACGCGCCGCCGCGACAAAAGTACCGTGTCCAGCGTGAATTATAGCGCCATTAGGGTGAAAATGATTGCTTCCAACCTCGAGTATCCGGCCAAGGTGTAATTAAGAGCTGCCGTTCGAGGTGTCGAGCTTGATGAACGAAAGGATGGAGATTCGCGAAGGACACGCGTGATTGATTGCTGCGTACTCGAAACGGAAATCTCTGCCTTATTTGTCACTCTAATTAAATTTTCATGTGGTTTAGTTTCATTAACTTCCCACGTGTTTTTTCGTCCGGCAATTTCAAAGAGAAACATGGGTTCGATTCTTTTTTAATTTCATTATTGATCACTAATTAATTAGAGAAGTTCTCTTTGGATGCACTCAGAATAATTGTTTCATTGATGGTGGTTCACGGGGGTATTCGAACAATCGCTACACCGAGATCGCGTGCTGGAGACCATTCGTTCTCTGAATTTCTTGGCCTATTCTGCTCGAATGAAAGAGGAAAGTATGGGGACGAGACTGAAGGAAGAAAAATAGCGACGTGCAGGATGTCGCTGCAAAAACGAACAACGCGATTTTGTGCTTTGATTATTCCATGACGTCAACAGCGATATGAAAAAATAAATTTGATATACGAAAGCTGTTATTTGATACTCGTTGACTTTGACGCATCCTTTGTAGTCACCCGTGTTACAAAAATTGCCCTCAAGATCTTTATTGACAGTATCGGAGACGACAGACAATAACAAATTGACGACACGTCAGAAACAAGCTTTGACACAAACTTCCACCAAAGGAAAATGTGAAACAGAGTAGCAAAAATTGCTTTTACTAATTCATATTCAATTTACACGATGAAAACAGTTCGATTTATAACCTAACTCAGGGAAAAAGATCTACGAGCAAAACAGAATTCCAGGAATTTTCCGCCGGCCGATATAACTCTTCGGATCGCTGATACCAGCACGCTTTTACTACGGTGTCGTTTAATCAAAACGTCGAACCCTTTTTCGCCCATATGTTCCGAGCCGAGCCAAGTGGCCGTCGAAAACCTTCGCGACTTCGGACAATTCCACGAAAGTTCAGTTTTAGGTAATCGAAAGGCATCGCATAAAAGGGCTCGATGACATTCTATTCCAGCCGCTCGTAATTCAACCGTGCTTCCGGCCTCTGTTCGCGGAAACTTCTCCAACTTGGATTAGCGATTCAATTTCGTCCCGGTGGTAAATCACCCTCGAAATCGTTTTTTAATCGGGACAACGTGTAACCAGAGCGACGAATACCGGTTAGACTTTTTCATTTCCTTTCGTCCTTTCTGCTGCGGTAAAGAATGGTGTTTATTGATGAAGTTTTAAAGCTCGTGCAATAACAGTAATCGCCATATAGTGCACGAAGAAATATAAGGAATATAGCAGAAATAAAACGCGTGTCCAATTAGAGGCGTGTCAGATTTCAACGCGTGTCGAATGCGATGCGTGTCAGATTTCAACGCGTGTCGAGTGCGATGAGTATCAGATTTCAACGCATGTCAATACTACGCGTGTCAGGTTTCAATGTCTGTTGAGGACAAGGGTGTCAGATTACAAAACCTATCGAATTTCAACGTTGGTCGAATGCGACACGTGTCGAATTACAACGCGTATCGGATTACAATGCGTCATAACACAACATGTATCGAATACGCGTGTTACGTAACACGTGTAGATCTACATCGCAGTAGAACACTGCCAGATACTACATCGCAGCAGTGCCAGAACAGATGTTCGTAGATTTACGCTTTGATTGGAATTGTGATCTGAATTTGACTAATTACAGAAAGAATAAAAAGAGACTTTCGTTATAAATGAAGGTATATCTGATTATCACAGTTTGAAGGAAATTGATCGTAATTATTGCAAGTAGTTCCCTTTCTCGTACGTCGAACTGCGCAGAGTTAGATACGATTCGAATTATTCAGTGTACTTCGTTTAAAGTTCGCCAGTCACTTCAGTCACTTTAGTTTCTAAGAGTTCAAAACTTGATCCCATGCGAACGAAACGTTTGAATGTGTGAAACTTTGACGAAGTTAAACGAAATTCAACATGTTTCTTTATTCAGCGAGTTGAATTTACACAATTTGTTAAAAAGCCTCCGGTATCTCGACATGAAATAAACAAATATTTGAAAATCCAATTAAGTGTCTACTTTGAGGAATGAGTCTTTCAGAAGTACACAGAAAAAGTCTTCATTCGATTCTGCCGGAGGTAAGAAAATAATCTTGGTATTTTTCATCCAACTTGCAATAAGGCAATAAAGCTACGATGCGAAGATAATTCAGAAGTTAATAAATTGAAGAATGTTCAGTGAAACCTGGCTAAATAATTTCCTTCGCGATCGACAAAAGAGATCAGAGATCATTCTTCGTCAAAGGTATCCACGTGAAATATCGTCTGTCAGACGCCTCGAGGTGACTGCGTCGCCTCGTTAGCTCGCGAAGATGTCGTTTTAATTAATCACGCCGCAAAGGAGCGTCGTGCACGCGTCCCCCAACGCGCGAATCCTTAATGAGAGAAAAAAGGAAGGGGTGCAGCCGGGAGGAAAAGAGACATCAAAGATCTCTCCAGCTGGCAGCGAATGAACGGTTGGCTCGCACTTGGAATACGAATTACGTTTCACAAAGGAACATCATCCTTATCGTCTTCTCCTTCTTAACTTTCCTCTCCTCCACTCTTCTGATCTTGCTTTTGCGCGAGTACTCGCGTGCGTTCAGAAGATAACTGAATACTGAGAGAAAGAGAATCCACGTGTTACTTCATATTGCATTCGCAACTTCTTAGCTCCCGGCTCTTATCCTCCAGCTACGTGCTGGGCAGATTTTTGAGGTTGCTCCACTTTTACAAAATGTTACGTTACATAATTCTTCCCGACAAATTCTGTACAAGAAGGTTAATTTTGTCCTCGAGTCATTCGCCGATGCTCTTCGAAATCTCTTTAACCAGCACTTGAAGGTTCTCGTCTGTAATCTAAGACCGCTTCGACGTAACTAATCTTCTTCGAGGGGAAAAATACTGGAGTTTAATATTAATTTCTCTGAGGCCAGAATTTATTTCATTAAACCAGACCTTTAGCAAACTTAACAGAATACACCTTTCAATTATGGGTTGAAACGTCGGTAAAGTTATTCCGTAGATAACAACCCTTGAACCGGTCAATAGCAAGGAAAACTCTGATAGTCGATGGTCCACTTAGGTGTACGGGTTGCACAACGATATCGTGAACGACAGCCGAGAATTATCGCGGCGATTTAATCCGCCAAGTAAAGTGAACCGGTAATTACGAGCTGCTTGTTTCTCGACCAAAACGATCGATATTGCCGTCGCTCAGCTTTTTTCATACGCCGTTTACGAATTCCAAGATTTATTACTCGGTGCACATATGTTAAATCTTGCACACTTTCTGTTAGAAATTTTTGGAAAATTATCAAAGTTAGGAACTGTTAGATGATATCGAAACTCCTGAATTTTTTGAGACTTCAAATGTTTTAATTTCTCAAGTTCTTAGATTTCTGAATTTGGAACAGTACATTGTAAAATGTCCAAATTCAAAGTCATCTTAGCCCCTTTCTCCATAATTGAATCGCGTCCCATCTCACCGTAGGGTGGTTTTTGCCCGGTTTTCCATCAGTGGGTAGAATAAACCTTCACTCACAGGACGTAGCAGGCTGTAGGAGCATTTTCCCCGCGTATCCGCGCAAAAAGGTGCGCGGTGAGCAAGAAACCGCGTGGCAAATACAAATGGTGCTTGATCATCGGCGAGCATTAAGCGGATCCCGGATCAGCGATATAAAGGGACGTTCCTGACGGAACAGGAAAAGCCACTTTATCCCTCGTTCGCCCTGAACGAACAAATAATTTCACGGACCGCGAGTCCCGTTTCGACGAAAGAACTTCCCGAAGAAGTATATCAAGTTGAAACAAATTCTCGGGAAAGTTGCGGATTCGATTATTAGTCGGTGGCTGAGAAAACTTGCCACCTTCTCTCCTCGTTCGATCGCGAGCCACCGAAGATTGCGAGCTCGCCCGTGTGATTGTGATCCCTTCTTTTGCACCTTTTTGCCCGCAGCAAGGAAAGTTCGTGAACGACGAGTTCCCCGTGCATCGAACTTTCTTACGGCCACGATCTTGGCTTCCATTAGTCTGAAAATTTCGAATGCGATACCGAGAAAACAATGAACTCGTCGCGGCGAGTGGCTTTCAATGTCGGCGACGCTAGGCGACGCCGTTTCAGAAGGATCGTTCGAACGTCACGCGACGAGCCACGTAGTTCGAGGGGATCGTTAACGCGACACGTCGACGGATATTCTGGAGCGGTGAATAACTTGGCTAAGGAAGCCGGGAATCGCTCCCAGATCCGACTTTGAATCGTAAATGCGGCGTTAAGCTTCGAGCCGAGGGTTCGTTAAGCTCGATTTTCTTTGATTTCGAATTCTCTGTGGCCGAGAACATTCAGCCGCGTGAAAATTTCACGGGAATACGATCTTTCGGGGTTTATAGTCTTTCTCCATAAATTCATGATAAATGCCAACGAAGTTTTTTACTGCAATGTCATTTTTCTCAACTTTTTATCAAATTTACACCTACAAGCTTTATTCCTGAACATTTGTCCACTGCCATGTCAATTAAATAACTTCCTAAACAGCACCCTCTATCTTGCACATCATAAAATTATACCGTAAGTCAAAATGACCTTGACACGACTTTGGTATGACCTTCAAATCATAACTTTGAATCAATCAACATTGACGTCAATACAGAGATTCATTAAGACCTTGACACGACTTTGGTATCACCTTCAGATCATACACTTTGAATCAATCAACATTGACGTCAATACAGAGATTCATTCAATTAACATTCAAAAGATTCTCAAACTCACAGTCTTTTCAAGAGGATATATTAAACTGACACCAGCAAAAGCAAAACAGCCTTTGAAAAGACATGTCACATAGCAAAAGGTGTATGCACATTGCTGAATAAAAAATGAAACAAATCCCAGAAGAGTATCCAAAGTTGCACCCCTTTCAAATGTAGCAACATCAGACTTTCCCTTTCCAACCAAGGCGATCGATCGATCGTTAACCCCGGTGTATGTGTGATGCTCGAGCGTGCATGAAGTTCTTCTGATGATTGCTTACAAGGACCGTCGAAAGAGCCCTTGGCATTCTCGTTGTCTAGGATACCACTTAGACGCCGGCTCCTTTCGAGTCTTCCTTTTGTGATGCAATGGCGTGCTTGTCTCGCGTTTAAACGGGTTACTTCGTAACACTACTTTGCAAAACTCGCATCAACTAGACGCTAATTGCAAACATTTCTGTATGCTCTCTTCCCGCAATCGAGTTAGTAATTTTTGCAGCTTAGGCAAGTTTGGAAAGATCAATAGTTGTTTTAATTGGAAATTTGCAATTGTTAGACCCACGGGTACACAGTTTGAAGAAATATAAGCTATGTGAAGGGTTCCTAATTTTCCTGAGGCATTCATAGAGTGACAGTATCGCTCTGATTTCAATAAGACATATCGATTTCGGGCGAACAGACGTCTCGATTGGTCAACAAGATGTCTAACAACCACGGGACGTCTCTGATGTCCGAAGATCATCGGGTTGCAAACACGCGTAGCCCATTGACAACCTACTAAACACGTGTAATGCTTCAGCGGCACCTTCCCGACACCTGATAGAGGCAATTCGCGGGTCGAATAATCCTATTCATTGTCAACAACAATGTTGTCAACCCTTCACAGGCTGTCACACGGAAGCAATCAATTCAGCAATCTCAAAATTTAGCCATTTGCGACTTTAAACTCTCTACATGATACTTTGATTTTGGCAGATAATATGTGAATGACCAAATTATGTCAGATTTGATATGTCTTATTTGTGTTAAAGGGAAGTGGGTATAAATAAAGGAGCATCAAAGGAACGGTTTACATGGGCAAGGTGGAAACGTCGAACGTCGTGATGTGTATACGCAATATGTATCCCTCCTACGGTGAGTCTTCTTTCAACCCCCTCGCAGCAACCCTCAGGCTTTCCCTGCACGTTTTCATTTCTCTCACGCTGCGTGCACCGAACAGCGAGAGGAACGCTTTCAATAATAGTACATCATTGCATTTTCTCCGCGAAATGGGAAATTTTACTTTTCCTCGCGTCTACGGCTCACCCCCTGTTGGGGCCACGTTTTTCTTACACCCTCTCCCGGGCCGGAAATTGAACGGCAAAGGGAACGGGAACGTTGCGACGTTTTCCAACAAGATACGTGTACACGTTCGCGCGTCTCCGACAGCACAGAGGGTCGGAAAATAGGGGTGAAGTCGGCGAAAAAAGTGACACGACCGAATCGTCGAGGCAGAAGTTTAAATTGCCGGCTAAATTTTTGGGAACTACGTTCATTTGTTAGACGAGAAATATCGTAAAGTTTACTTTTACGAGTTAAAATTACTGTTACGGTTATGGTGGTGAATTTAGTCGTTTTTAGAATGGAAATTTTATGCCTCGCAATAACAACGTCGTTTCTGACGAATATGTTCGATAGCTGGTTTTATTTGTATCGATCATGTTTACCGTGTATCATTCACGAGGGGAGTGTAACAGGAAGGCAACATCAATAAATTGTTTTAGTGTTCAATATCGACGTGTGTACCTAAGCGGCGTTTGTTCCCGATAGTTTTGTTTATCGAGCCTTCCGTGATTTTCTATTCGTTTATAATTTCCTGCCAATTAACGTTCTGTTTACGTTCATGAAAACGTATGAGTAATTATACGAAGTAATGAAAGATATGTTAATCGATTTCCGTGGTATATTGCGACCCTATTTTTCAACATAGAAAATATAGAATTAACTCTTCGAGGCGATCAATCAGCGGTATTAAAGTTTCTATCGATATGCAGATTCCAGTGAACGAAACAATAAAGGGTTAAAAGTATTTTTAGGTAGAATAGAAACGCTGACACAATGGAAATTGCCAGCGGTAATAAAATATCTCATAAATCATCCCTTCTTCCCGTCCGACGCAATACCGCAGTCTCCCCACTTCGTAATTAAGTGGAACGAGTCAATACAACTTCCAACAACCGTACCTGACATGTTAATTTCGATGCGTTATTAGTGCGGATATTTATTCGTGGGATGTGCAAAAAATACACGGTGCGGTGTAAGAAATCGATACGAAACCAGAGCGAAATACGGAGAATAAAATGTTGACTGACACACATTTCAACTCGCATTCGAATAAACATCCGCAATTACTTGAATTCTCTGTCGGTCACGAATTACTATCAAATAATAGCTTTTCCGGCGATTATCTAACAATTCAGCGTATCTGAAATTACTCTTGCGACCAAAGACGTCGAACGTACTAATTCCGCATTCTCGATAAGCTGACCTAATTAATAAAGCTAATACCTACCCGTCCGAGCAATAAAGTAAGGCTGACAAGCGGATAAACGGAATTACTCACCCATAGCCGGTGCGTAGATGTTCAGATAGAGACAATCCTCGCTCTGATTCCGTAGATGAGGCAGCAGACGCTTCAAGTACTCTAATCGGCCTTTCGGCATACGTTCCAGTGCTTCTTGCTCATTCGAGATGTCGGGCAGCTTTTGGGGACAGACTGGGCCGATTGAATCCGATAATCTGCAAAGAGGGATTCGCTTAAATTCACATCTAAATGTTCAATCACCGTTAATATGATTAACGATTTAGGATAACATAAGTTCCTCGTTATCATAAATTCATCCAACTGCTTTTTTGATAACATTAATTATGAACCGACTCCATAGAATCGAACACAAAGGAACAATGAGAACGTTAAAATACATGGCACATTTTTCGATAAAAAATTAATATTTGATGAAACAGGTTGAAAATTTTCCACCACGTTTTCCCCGTGTCATGAATAATTTCCGGAGTAATTAGTTTCAGATTGTCGGTATATCGTATTTTCTTGCGGCCCGATTTGGCTGTCCTTTGTCCCACTAGTCTGTCACAGTGTATGGAGATTAAACTCATGAATAATTATGTCTCTGTTTTTGTTTGGCCGGCAAGTGGCGAGAAGGAAGCCGTTGCAAACGGGGGAATTGTCGGTCCATTTGGATGGAATGCACCAGGGCGTGAGTTCACGAATTCGTGGAACAGGGGTCTCAGAAGTTCGCATCATTCTTCTAACAATAAATTCGTGCAACCGTACTCTCGAGAATTTACGTTCGCGCCGTGTGTGCCATGACTGAAATTCTACCTGATAAAACGTTCAGATGAATTACCAAAAATTTTGACAGGAACTTTTATTTATTGCAACAAAAATCAATATGGGTCATACTTGTATAAGACACACAGGTTAAATGAAATTGTACATACAGATCACTTAGGTTACAGTTAAAAGTACTGTTCAGGATGATAAATCAAGTTAAAATATATAGGACACATAGGTTAAATGAGACTGTACATAAAGTTCACTTAGGCTGCAGTTAAAAATACTGTTCAGGGCGATAAATCAAGTTAAAATATATAGGACACGTAGGTTAAATGAAATTGTATATACAGATCGCTTAGGCTACAGTTAAAAATACTTCAGGGTGGTAAGTCAGGTTAAGACACATAGTGCTAATCGTTCACTTAGGCTACAGTTAAAAATACTTCAGTTTGATAAATCAGGTTAAAACATATAGTGTTGATCGTCCACTTAGGCTACAGTTAAAAATACTTCAGTTTGATAAATCAGGTTAAAACATATAGTGTTGATCGTCCACTTAGGTTGCAGTTAAAAATACTTCAGAATGATAAGTCAGGTTAAAACATATAGTGTTGATCGTCCACTTAGGTTGCAGTTAAAAATACTTCAGTTTAATAAGTCAGGTTAAGACATATAGTGTTAATCATCCACTTAGGTTGCAGTTAAAAATACTTCAGTTTGATAAATCAGGTTAAAACATATAGTGTTAATCTTAGAATTGGACTAGTCAGTGAAACAAGGATGAATAAGAAGAGAAGAGAGTGAATGCTCACCTGACACCTTCCCACGGGCTGGGTGCCCTGGTCGGCGAGAATCTGTTGCCCCCGACCGGTGGAGTGGCGTAGGGTATCCCAAGATAGACGTCGATCGGTTTGAGGAACTTTGCGTACTCGAAGGACCGTATCAAGCCCTGCACCTCGCCGTACCTTGTTTGAACGATCCGTGGATTCAACTTGCTCTTGATCGAGAGCGAGAGGATGGGCGGTGCAATTAGACAGACGAGAATCAGGAAGAGTTTCATCTTGCTCTCCGTCCCTCCCCTCGCGTGTTACCGCCACGATCAGCCTGCGATCTCCGCGCGAGCGCACACACGCTTCCAGAATCGCGCGGCTCCTCGCAATCCCTATCGATCACCTGTCCCTGCGACGATCGCTCTTCATTTAGGCCTGTTCGAGCGCTAACTGCGCGCCTCCCCGACGCAAGCTTGCGGTTTTCCCTGCAAATTTCACCAGCGAACGCTTCAGAGCCTCACCTGGCCCTATTTCGTCTCCGTTTTACCTAACTGCCGATAAACCAATTGCAAACTCTCCACCGAGCACTACCCTCTGTTCATTATCCGACGCGCTGTGTTTTCTCACACGGTCAAATGGTTGGAACACCTTTGAAACTGGGTCAGCTTTTCCTTGCGTTCGGTTTTTAACCCTTTACGGGGGAATATCTTCGAAGAAATTACGGTTGTTCTATATTCACGGATGGGGACTCTAGTTATACTGCAATGGGATGGTATGTGATGATTGTACTTGAGGTTGAAGTGACTACTCGCTGCAGTGACTCAACGTATTGATTACTCAATGTGTCAACTCCTCAGCGCGTCAATTACTCAGATCAGCGACTACTCAGCGCAGTGACTACTCAACGTTTCGATTACTCAATGCGTCAAATCCTCAGCGCGACAATTACTCAGATCAGCGACTACTCAACGCTTCGACTACTCAGCGCAGTTACTACTCAACGCATCGATTACTCAATGTGTGAACTCCTCAGTGCGACAATTACTCAGATCACCGACTACTCAATGCTTCATCTACTCAGCGCAGTGACTACTCAACGTATCGATTACTCAATGTGTCAACTCCTCAGCGCGACAAGTACTCGGATTACCGACTACTTAACGCTTCGACTACTCAGCGCAGTGACTACTCAACGCTTCGATTACTCAATGTGTCAACTCATCAGCGCGTCAATTACTCAGATCACCGACTACTCAACGCTTCGGCTACTCAGCGCAGTGACTACTCAACGTTGCGATTACTCAATGCGTCAACTCCTCAGCGCGAAAATTACTCAGATCACCGACTACTCAGCGCTTCGACTACTCAGCGCAGTGACTACCCAACGCTTCAATAACTCAATGTGTTAACTCCTCAACGCGTCGAATACTAAACGTATTGACTACCCAGCGCGTGTATTACTCAGCAAGTAGACCACTTAGCGCTATTACTCAGTGGGTAGACTACTTAACTCGTCAATTACACAGCTCACGAATTACTCAGCGCATCAACTCAACTACTCAGTCGATTACTCAGCACGTCGATTATTAAGCTTGTCAACTATTACTGCGTTGACTCAACACATAGCAATTCCCGTATTATACAACGCTGAAGCCTTGCAGTCCTGACAGCAGTTAAAAATTATGAATTAAAAAAAGAAGCACCAAGAAGTCAACGTAATTTAAAATTTTCTTGGGAACCTAAAGGAAGTAATTTCATCGAAGCGTTGATTTGATACAACTTATAAGTTCCTAGGAACGCAAGAAGCTGATCTAATTTCAGGTGTAGACCTTTGCTTCCTGGCGGTTCAGAGTTGCCTGTTAAATAGAAAAATGATTCGTGCGGCTTTGATCTATCTCTGTCTCCAGTTTTCTCGTTTCAAATTCTCATCTCGCATAGGAAATTTTCATCGCTCTTTGATGCGAGATAAAGAGGCTGCTTGTGATACGTATGCGCGGTCTGAGGATACACGAAGAGAAAATTGTCAGCTGGATAAAGTTAGCGTTCACCGGAAGAACTTTCGAATATTTCTATTTCGAGTAATTGAAAAAAGAAAAGTTCCTGAAGTTCCTTCCACGGTGAAAATAGGAATTTAACAGAAAGGCATGAACTTTGTCACTTAGCTCTTGCCGGAGTTTCGCAGTTTCTCACATCTGAAAATTGGTATAAAGCTGATGCTTTTAACCTGCTTCTGTTCGACGTCTTTGTTTATTCACTTTTCACTTCGATTTACGAATCCACGTATTTCATTCACATTCGGAAAGAAAATGAGATATCAACTTTGCTGTTCAGCGCCAGTTTCGATCTTCGAAGTAACCACACAGCCTAATTGGTCGACCTTAATCCTCCTCGATCCCCATGAATATTTATCAGATACCTAAATCGAGCGGAAATCAATCAGATATCGATCGATCTCACCGAAAGTGTCCCGGGGCGAGAAGAACGTAAGCTAGGGTACTCGTACACGGTGCCATTATGGAAATCAGCAGTTATCAAACACGAGAGAGAGCCTGAAGTTCACTGTCGTCTAACTGGATCACGTATTCTTCGTCATCCGCGTACGAGACCGGCAAGAAGGAGATAAGCAGTTTCGACCTCACACAATGAGAACAGATTTAGCTTATCAGCGAGCGCTTTTTCCAGAATTTAAACAAGTAGACATTTTTGAAAAATTCCATCATTCAATAATCACCCTTAGGAAATTACTAAGGGATAATCACCCTTAGGAATACTTTGTACTCATAGAAAAATCCGAAGGGATTTTCAAGAACGAAATCATCGAATCAGCAGTAGTACAGGTCAACGTTTTCTACCAGTAAACCGCTTGTTTACAGCAAGGTCCGAAGGGAGACCAACTGGTTTCTCTTAATTAACAGCCTTTATCTGACTAATGAAACCAGTTGCAATTAGCCAAGAAGGGCTCGATCCGCCAGAAAGCAGAACTTAAGAATTCCTTTGGACTCCCAGTTTCGATCCCTTTCCACGAAGAAAATCAACGGCGAAGTTATCGAGTCTTTTTTTTAATTCCTTCCCCCGAGAGCTTACCATTAGACTCGATCATTGGCTTTAATTAACTTCTGTCTCGCCCCTCTGGATCTGCTTGGACCAGACGAAGATTCGACTTTAAAATCCCACGGGCATTGTCCCGAACGTATGGAACGATACGTGTACCTCGATCGATCCGTTTAACTTCTCGATTCTAACCCCATTATCGTGTCTACGTATGCAACTTCGCTCGGGGAGGGTGAGGGTCGCGGTAACATCGGTACTTTGCGATACGCGATTTCATTTATGGAAGTCAATGTTTCACTGCGAGATACACTTCACGTTCTCTCTGCCAGTTCATGAAGATGGCTCCTGAAACAGAAAAGATTGTTTGATTAGAATGTGACATTAGAATTCAAGTGTTTGATTAGAATTCAAACGTGTGACAAGTTTGAATTCTTTAAATTCCTTCAGACTTAGGTTCCTTTCTCTGAGTTGACTAAGATAACAGTTAGAATAAACAGTTAAGGTTATGTCAACTTAAGCTTCATATCGAATGTCCAGTTCCAAACCTTATCCTAACAATAACTCTAGCTCAACACTTGTCAGAACCTGTATAACCCAGATAGAACTTTACTGATACGGTGTATAATGAATACAGTCTTACTGCATACGTTTCAATGGAAATTTTGAAGTTGAAGCAATTTCAGCAAGCTACGAAAGTTTATTGGATCTTCAAAAGAAAACGAACAGACCAAGTTTCTATATTAGTGGAGTTCAGTTTTTGAAGTGAACTTCTCAATAATCGTTTGATAGTAGTGGAGAACTTCTGATTCCCTCGAATATTTATTCAATAATATGGAATTACTTGAATAAGGGATGCAAAGTTTTTCGAGAAATAAATTTGAAACTGAACAGTAATACGAGGCCAAGTTATTATAAATATTCTAACAAGAAATAAGGGCGGAGAAATCAGGATAAAAAGTTATAGTTATGTCAGAAGATTGTACTTGGTGAAGGGAGAAAGAACGCCCGGAACACAGCGCAACACGCAGTTTCGCGTCCAATTAACGCCATTAAATAGACTAATCGAGGGAGTCGAGAAGCTGGTATACCTATATCGAGTTCCACAGTCGATTAGACAACTACCCAATAAGCGACCCCACGGCGCGGATATTATCGAGCCGAGGGCGAATGACGCGAGGGTGTGCCGAGAAGCGTAACCGGATAGGTTTCGAAGCACGTACGGGCAGAAATGAAGCTGAATGTCTCAGAAATAAATGTCACAGGCGCCTGTTGTGTACAGTCAACGGTTGCACGAATAACGTACAAATCGCCAGATCCAAACTTCCCAGATTAGTGTGTCTTAAGGTTCCCGTTTCTTTCCGTAATCTTTATTTCCTTCGCCTTACGTGCTCTACTGGAAAAAGATACGTAGCAAACTTGTGCTATTTACAAGATACTAACTGGTACAAAATGACATATTGTAAATTGAGGTTCAAATTTATAAATTATACAAAGGACTGAAGGTACCTGATGGACTGATGATATAGTTCTAACAGTAGATCATAGTGAGACTCACAGACCTGGACTGATATGATGTAGTTTTAACAGTAGATTATAGTGAGACTCACAGAGCTGATGGACTGATGATATAGTTCTAATAATAGATCATAGTGAGACTCACAGAGCTGATGGACTGATGATATAGTTTTAATAGTAGAATATAGTGAGACTCACAGAGCTGATGGACTGATGATATAGTTCTAATAATAGATCATAGTGAGACTCACAGAGCTGATGGACTGATGATATAGTTCTAACAGTAGATCATAGTGAGACTCACAGAGCTGATGGACTGATGATATAGTATTAACAGTAGAATGTAGTGAGACTCACTGAGCTGATAGACTGATGATATAATTCTAACAGTAGATCATAGTGAGGCTCACAGAGCTGATGGACTGATGATATAGTTTTAATAGTAGAATATAGTGAGACTCACAGAGCTGATGGACTAATGATATAGTTTTAATAGTAGAATATAGTGAGACTCACAGAGCTAATGGACTGATGATATAGTTCTAACAGCAAATCATAGTGAGACTCAGAGCTGATGGACTCACATGATATAGTTCTAACAGCAGACTATAGTGAGACTCCCAGAGTGTACCAACTGTAAGATACTTTAAATAAGTAATGAGAGTAATTAGTCCGAAAATGTCCGTGAAATGAAATAGTAAACGATTCTGAAGTAAGCAAGTCAGCAAACAGTAAGTTGATACGATGCGGAATCACACGTTCAAACATATAATTATATCGAGTTGCAGCAAACAACCTGCAGGTTATTCCATCTGAAACTCACAACAGAATTAGGATCAAGTATCACCGTCTCCGCGTGAACTTCGAAGGAAAGCCCGCAGGCGATTCCGTTGAACGAGGTAGCAAGCCAGAGAGAAGGGAGACGAGCAGAACTGCCAAGTTAGTCGAACGACCAGCAAGGTATCTCATTAACCGGGCTACACTCCATTACATCACGATTATCCAGTGCCAGACTGGTTACCGGTAGTTCACTCGCATACCAAACGCTCGGACGTAACACGCGCGCGTGTACGTACGTGCCCGAACGTTGACACGCGAGAATTGCGTGACGTTCTCGTTTAGCACGAGTGAACTGTTACGCGTCGGTTGTGTACCGAGTTGCTTGCGAATGCCGGCTGTTTCCACTGAACCGTTTCAGTTTGCCCAGTAGTAATAATTGTTTGCAGCGACCGGCGATGTCTGGCCGATACGCGGGCACAGAATGAACCAGCCCGGTATTTCTACCGTAAATGCGTGGCCAATGAATACACAGCCACCAAGCTTTAAGCTGCGATCCATACATTCCTACCTACCTTCCTATAATCGAATTCCTGACCGTTCCTTCCGCGATGCGAGACGACTTCCGGTATAACGCTCTGGAACGCGAGAACCTTTGATGGCCGAATGATTGCCAGCTTTACAACTTTCCCAGAACTGTTAACACCGCTCGAAATGTCTAGCTAGAACTACACTAGCTAGTGTTTGAACATTCTAACGTTTGAACATTCTACTGTTTGAATATTCTTTTCATATATGCAGAATATTTTATTAAGTCATATATGCATACATAATTTCATTCTTTTCACACACGCAGAACATATGCATAATTATTTCATCGATCTTATAATTAGAAATAAAAGCATGAATCAATCACTCTTGATGGCACCCTTTCATCTGCAGCTAATCAATTAACCTCCCAGATAATCGATGCTTAACTGCCACAGTGCAAATGGCCTGTAAGCCTCATTAAAATACCAATTACTATTAAGACCCCAGTTGATTAATTTGCAAATCCATAATCCTGTATGACACGTGCTTACGATTTTAGAAAATATGCTTTTATCATTCCTGTCCAGAGTTCATCCAGTGTTCGACCGTGAGCAAACATTTTTTCCAATGATTGACTGAGTGACGACTAGCCTGGATGCTTTCACTGGGCTATCGATCATTATCTGACCAGATACGTGTTTGCTCTACTGTGATACCAGCATATTTCGCAGCCTCCATGTATCATAGTTCAAACAGTTCGATCTACTGTCACCGATAAGCAGACTCGATACAGTCTTATCTGGATTTGATAACATTTGCAATTTTTATATTACGACTCTTGAAAAAGTTGGTATCTAATTGAAATGATATCTAGTTGATATCTAATCTAATTAAAATGATAGGAAGATGTGTGAAAATTTGTGAAGTATGGAGTTGATTTTACTCCACGAAGTAAAGATTTCTAGCGAAGATGCGTACTTTCATAAAGTTTCAAGCGAGTTGAGTAGTCATATACCGCATTTCGGTTAAACCGTGAGCCCGTGTGTATCGAATCGGGAGAGGAAATCTCCGGAGCCTCTTTCCCTCTTTCACGCGGCAAATGTCGGCTTCCAGATAGTCAATTTCGCCCCATTGTACGGGAAATATGGCAGCAAGCTGCGTGCGCCTCTTTCCACGGTCCAGGAACCGCAACCCTCATTTTTCAGCGCGCCAGGACCGATTTAGCAAAAAATACACTTTCACGGCGACAGCTTTTCTCTACCACACGCTGAACCGCCATGGCAACTTCGTTTACTTGTCACGCTGTCAAATCCGCGCCGCATTTCGTTCGTTTTGACTGTTTCATTGACTGCTTGACGCACCCTACTTTCGCTGATGGAAAATCATGTACGATCTTCATAAATGTACAAATCGTAAATTTTCTAAAATAGCTTACGAACCCTTCGAGTACCTCCTTCGAAGCTTACATTTGAAGAAGACTTCCAGAAGCTGTAATCGGTATTCCATGCACGAAGCGCAATAAAAATTTGGACGATGCAAAGGTTCCATTACATTTCTTTCCGGAGCTGAAAAATCTTGGTCTCGCGAATTGTTGATGGCATGCAACGAAGTGCACATGTGTAGAGACGTAGAGACACATGGAAAAAGGCGATGGAACAACGCGTGCAAGGGGTTGCTCTGTGAACCGCACCGCGTAACGACGAGCTCGAACAATAGCCTCCGACCATCTATGTCGATCACGTCGCACCGTAGAACGGGGTAGAGGGTGTCTTTTCTGCTTTCTTTTGTCGTCGAAGAGGCCGTCTGAACGCCCGACACCGAAATCGATATTCCCTGTGCCGTAACAATCGAATTCTGGAGGGAATCGACATCCACCGTTCGGTTTCATCTTTCGCTACTTCGTGTTTCACTTCCTTTCAAAATTTTCTGGTCCATCGTTTCGTTGGATCAATTAGACCTCAGGTCAATTTCTTTTATCATTTAAAAAATTATGAAAGGTAGTCACACTTTGACCAATTTTTTGGACAGCATCATTCATATTACCATGTGAAGATAATTGAAGAGAATTAAAATGTCAGGCACATTCATTGAACATAACAAGATTTGTGGTTAAATGACCGCTCCCGTTCTTGTTATACGGCACACATTTTGTTAAAATACATTTCTTGAAATCAGAATTCATTTTCATCAAGATAAAAAATGTGTGTACTAATTTATGTTTCGTTTGATTATTTATCTTTTAACTTCATTTTTAATTTCCAATTAAGTACACTTAAGTTTAGTGTTAATATTGTATGATTTAATGTTCAGTGTTGTAAGATTAAATGATTGAAAAGTGAGATAAGGGAAATGTGTACTGAATGTAGTTAAATTAAAACGATTTATTAAAGTCATGATTAACATCCTTAATAATGCATATTATCGTGGCGCGGCATATACCGTGTCAATCAACGTGTCAATTTATAGATAATACGTTAACGTTCAGAAGCTCGGAGGCCATCAATCAGAGCACCTTTCTGGTGAATTCTTTTCATTAGAGATTAATCGACATCCAATTTCACGTAATCAAGTAGTTGCAGCCGATAAACGTGCCGGCTATCCCGTAATTCGTTCCCACGCAAATGCCTGCTTTCATAAATTAAATTCTGGTCTAAACGGGGGGAACAGTCGGCGTACTAATTTCAATTTCGCCGGATCAAAATGGAACAGCGAGAAGCAATATACGCGGCTCGATTTTCAATAATGCCCCGTGAAATTTTCACGAACAAACAATCGAGATGTTGTTTCCAAATCAAACAGTAGCCCGAAGAAAGTAATCGATGCATCCTAGGCAAGAAAAATCGTCGAAATAAATGGAGAGGCAATCGATCATTCGCGATGTCTGCGGCCAAAGTTCCATCCAGGATGAGTTGGCATTATCCAGCATCGCGAAGAGCGCAACCGGATTCTGGAAATTTAATTGGAAAAGTTTTGCGACGACTCTCGAATCGAGTGCTCGCGATGTATCGAACGGTCAAGCAAGAACCGCCGCGAGATATTCAAATATTTTGGAACCGAGTCGATTAAAATGTATCAAGGTTTAGCTTTCGACTTCGTAATACTTTGCCATAACAGACGGAATTATTAAAGCAATCAGGGTCTCTGTTCGACAAATTTCAGCAGCCATAAAGGTGAAAAGCGATCGAGTAAAGCGAAGAACAATCCCCGTGGACCCGTAGCTTCTGAATTTAGGAAATTTCGCAACAACGCAATCTACCGGGCGAATTTCTAATTGCATTTACCGGAATTTCGGGAGTAGTCTTTCGACTAGCGCCGGTTGAGAGGGTGGGCAAGTTTATGCGGGGCTGGAAACACAATTTACCGCTTTGACGGACGCCGAACACGGCCAAACCGAATTGGAATACGGCAACAAAAGCCTACCAGCATACGGATTCGCTCAGTTTCCTGAACAATACCGCTAATCAGTCAAGTTCCTCCTTCACCGACGTTCCCTGCCCTCTCTGACGACCGTTTGTTTCCTGCACTTTATGCGCCGGGTTAAAAAAATGATCGTCGCGTTGTTTCGAAAATGGAAACAATAGAAACAATCGCTGTCTTTTCCGCGACGTAGGATATCGATTTCTCTTGGGGATATTTAGGAAATGTCAGGTGTTAATTGATCCACGTTAACGAGGAACGTCAGCGAATGTTTTTTAAGCAACGTCGTTGATAATAAACGACGCGACGTATCAACGCGTCCGACTCGCGACGCGCGCCCAATGACAGCGTTCTTTGAAGCTGAAGCGTAGTTTTTTCACGCGTGGTCGAGACGACGCGTCGCGACTACGAATTGTCTCGTTATCGTTAATTGGCGCTGCATTTTTGTTTCTCCTCTGCTGCCACGTTAGCTACAATGTTTTTTCGCAACGTTTGAGAATTATTTAACGAAGATAGAGCTCCGCGTTCGCTGAATCGCGATATCTGCTAACGTGAATGAAAATAATTAACGTGGCACGAGTATCGCGAATTACCGCGGAGAAAGTTCATTCGTAACAACGTTAGTTTTTACGGAGGAACAACCGTCAAGAACCTGCCAATTAATAGCTTTGTGTTTGCCTAACGCGAGTCTCTACAAATCCTGATGGAATCGTTATTCCCAGAACGAGACTCCGAGTCTACAGACAACTTGCTCCGCGTCTTCACACAGCAACGTGTGCAACGTGAACAACCAGCTCTGGGACGTACGCATCTGCATCCAGCTGGTTATAAACCATAACTTCGGTAAACTCGATTAACGTGTAACCTGATAAATGAACGACGCGCAAACTTCTAAGTACCTCTCGGTACCACGAAATCCATGTAAATTCCAGGCGAACGTCAATATAATAATGATGATCGATATTGACTCCATGTTTCAAGCAATTAAAAGCTCTGAGTGCCATTACATGACAACGTCGACAGCCGTTCATGTCCTATCTTATCAATTAACTACTTAGATATTTGTCATTTGTTGTGCAAAATGGATGGAAATATTGATGGTCACTGTGCAAATTGACGTTCATTGTTTTGTATTGACATTTAAA
Source organism: Megachile rotundata (assembly GCF_050947335.1). Taxonomy (NCBI): domain Eukaryota; kingdom Metazoa; phylum Arthropoda; class Insecta; order Hymenoptera; family Megachilidae; genus Megachile; species Megachile rotundata. The sequence goes on from NC_134996.1 coordinate 13,034,395, forward strand.
GCATGGCGAGATAATTCACATCATATGTAGACAACTTAGTGGAACAAATATTCAGCGCACTGGGTACTTAATGGGATGACTATTTAATGTGTAGGTTGTCTAATATGTGGCATTAGGTCCTCAGTGCTAATGGAACAACGCAGCGATTACTAGTGCGTGACCTACTTGATGCGTCGATTATTGAACGCATCGATTACTCCACGCGTTGACTATTCCACGCGTTGACTACTCCACGCGTCGACTACTCCACGCGTCGATTACTCCACGCGTCGGCTACTCCACGCGTCAACTACTCAAAGCGCCGACATCTCAACGCGTCGACTATTCCACGCGTCGACAATTCCACGCGTCGACTACTCCACGCGTCGACTACTCCACGCGTCGACTACTCCACGCGTCGACTACTCCACGCGTCGACTACTCCACGCGTCGACTAATCAAAGCGCCGACATCTCAACGCGTCGACTATTCCATGCGTCGACCACTCCACGCGTCGGCTACTCCACGCGTCGACTACTCAACGCGTCGATTACTCAAAGCGCTGACATCTCAACGCGTCGACTACTCAAAGCGTCGGCTACTCCACACGTCGACTACTCAACGCGTCGATTACTCAAAGCGCCGACATCTCAACGCGTCGACTACTCCATGCGTCGGCTACTCCACGCGTCGACTGCTCTACACGTCGGCTACTCCACGCGTCGATTATTCAACGCGTCGACTACTCAAAGCGCCGACTTCTCAACGCGTCGAATACTCAACGTGCCGACCTCTCAACGCGTCGAATACTCAACGCGTCGACTACTCAAAGCGCCGACCTCTCAACGCATCGACTACTCAACGCGTAGACTTCTCAACGCATCGACTCCTCAACGCATCGACTCCTCAACGCGTCGACTACTCAACGCACCAATTACTCAACGCGTCACCCACTCAATACCGACTACTCAAGATCATACTCCACACCACATCATACCCTCAAAAATCAAAACACGAGTCCACATTACAGTCTCCAATCCGTAACATATTTCCCTCGTCCACTAGTCTGACACGTTCATCTTTCGCAAAGCAGTCAGGTTTACAAGGGTTAAAGGATGAAACCAAAGGTGCCGAAAGACGTGTCCGATGACACAGCAGCAAACAAGTGGCAGATTAATTTCGCGGACAGTTTAATTGGGCCGGGTTTCGGATTAAACGCGTGGAAGGGCCAGCTGGACATTTTTCACGGCCAGCTGAATAAATAGAACCGTTCTGACGGACGGTCCAGCGGCTCTCGTCACTCTGGAATTTCAATTTTCGCCCGACCCGCCGAAACCAATAAAACACTCGAAATGGTCAGCCGGCGAGACAGGGAAAACGGGTTAGGACACCAAATACCATTCTTCATCGATGGTTTTCTAAGTTTCAGAAGAAGACGGTAAAAATGAAAGTAGCATTGGGTTTGTGGGATTAGCAAGGATTAAGAGCTGGACGTCTGAGAACCAGGGGTTGAAAGGAAGCAGTAAAAAAAGGAGAGTATGAAAGAAAGATAATATTCTCGTCTGAGCAATAATACCGTCGACCCGTATCCATTTCTAACGGCAGTTTCCCAGTGTGTTGGTCGTTTGGACACCTGCAACGGGGTTGGAAGCTCGTCGTTATTGTTCCGCGAATTGGATTCGCCGGGCTCACTATGGCAGAGAGCTCTCTTGAAAATCTGCCGTCCATACGGGCTGCTGCCGGCAACGCTGCTCGGGCTAAGAATGTTCGCAATTGGTACTGCGGGATTCCACAGGGGGTGCGCAACCCCTTTTGAAGCTTTCAGTCCGTGTCCCGTGACGGCTGTCGGGAATACACCCTCGCGAGCCCTCTCCATGTCTTTCGAATTAAATTGTTCGTGCGGCGAGCACTGGAAAAAATTGCGGGGAATATTCCTTTTGTGAGATTTGACTACCAGATGGTTAGAGAAGGTTATTGTCGTCAAAGGGGATGGAAAACTGTTTCATATTACATGAGTGTTGGTCTTGTTCTCTGCACATAGGGGAAATCGTGCGGTAAAACAGGACCTAGTGACTTTTTAAATTTGTAAATTTTGCGGGATTCAAATTAAACTTGCAAAAATCGAAGACATGCGGTTAAAAAGTGGCTTCTAAAATTGCCAACAACAGATATCAAAGGATATCTTCAATCTCCATATCCTCCATAAAGGCTAACGGTGGGCGTTTGACGCAATTTCACGGCGCAAAGACGAAATACAGAAAGGGAAAACATCGTGACAAATGAATCACAATTCGTTTCGTGTTATCCTCTTTGAAAACGTCTCGCGCGATGGAGGACGTACACAAGCGAAGGACTCAGCGAACGAGTCAGCTCGTCGAAACATTAATTAAACAGCTGGAAATGAAACGGAACAAGGAAGGAAGAAGAAGAGGGTTGTGTAGCTATCGTGCACGCGGCGCTTCGTTTAATTTAAACCAAGAAAAATCACCGGTGTCCTGTAGCTAGCATCTAATTAACTCGAACCGCGCCCGTTCCTTTAGCTCGTTTTTCCTTTTCCTTCTATTTTTTCCACGAACCCGGTCAGAGAGACGCAGACAAAGACCTGGTGCACGCTTTGTTTCGCACAAAAGCCCAACGGCCGTAGGGAAAAGTAATGGGAAAATGTAATAAATCGGGTGATTAATTAAGCCGCATTCGCCATCGTGATGGTTCTCGGAACGTGGCCTCCTAACGTGTTCCGACTGTTTCGCTGTGCCACCAAACAGCTGTCGTCTACTATTTTCTGTTGAGGTTGGAGAAAAACAAACCTTCACTATTAATTATGCAGCATGGATGCAGCATTTCTCTTCTAGAACGCATCTAATTGAAAATGTGAATTTTTCCATTCATTAGACTATGATTATGTAATGGTTCGAAGGGTTGTTTATAAGATTAGTTCTTCGATTGATCTTCTTTTGAGCCCTTTTGGATTTGATGCCCGTTATTTGCTAATTGATCACTCGTTTCATTAAGTTTCTAAATTTTGAATGTCGTATTGGGATTCACTGAATGGACGTGCATTGTATTGTGGAACGCTGATTAGCAATGTGCTGTATTGTGACGTGATGTAGATCGATATGTTGAGATCCGTTGAATCGACATATGTTGGCGATGCGGTGGATTAGTACGCGATGGATTACTGCGCGTTGAATCCATTACGCGTCGTGTATCTACGTGTAGAGTCCTTTGCGCACTGTATCTCCATGCGGTGAGTCCCCTACGCGCAGTATTCCCACGCAGTGAGTCCCCCACGCGCTGTATCCCCACGCGTTAGGTCCCCCACGCGCTGTATCCCCACGCGGTGAGTCCCCCACGCGCTGTATCCCCACGCGATGAGTCCCCCACGCGTTAGATCCCCCACGCGCTGTGTCCCCCATGCGTTAGGTCCCCCACGCGCTGTGTCCCCACGCGGTGAGTCCCCTACGCGCTGTATCCCCACGCGTTAGGTCCCCCACGCGATGAGTCTCCCACGCGTTAGGTCCTCCACGCGCTGTATCCCCACGCGTTGAGTCCCCCACGCGCTGTATCCCCACGCGATAAGTCCCCCACGCGCTGTATCCCCACGCGTTAGGTCCCCTACGCGCTGTATCCCCACGCGTTAGGTCCCCCACGCGCTGTATCCCCACGCGTTCAATCCCCTACGTGTTGTATCCCCACGCGTTGAGTCCCACACGCGCTGTATTCCGCACGGTTCGAGTCCCCTATGCGTTGCAAAGTTGCTTATTGAATTCTTCCCGCGCCGTACCTCTACGCGTTGAATCTCTCCGCATTACCTCATCTCTATATCAATAAAAATGAAAAGTGAACGTCGCACCAGAAATCACAGTATGTTACAGCATCCCAAGAAAGAGATGTGGAATAAAGAAAAGTGCGAAGTAAGTAGCAGCATAAATCACCTTTACTTATTATAATCCCTCGATAAAGCTGAAGAACAGGGGATAAAGAAGGCGAACAAAAAAGAGAATGCTTCTCGTAAAACGCGGCCCTTCCGCCACTCTAATTCATTACTCTTGTTAAGCAAGATAAGTGACCCTTCAGTGGCGCTTAAACTTTAAACAACTCCGCTTCTTAGGCGGAATCTACTGCCATATGAGTACGATTACCCTTTGAGAATAATTTTTTAATAAATGCATACAGAATCTGTAGATAACTATTCATTTATTTCTGTCTGACCTTGTAACAAATTCGAGGACTGAAACTTGTTTCGACGGAATCGGATTCCTAGTAAAGTTCCGAATGAGGTTGTTAATTTTTCAGCAGCAGAAAATGGCGATTCATGGTTGCCCTGTTTAAGAAGTTTCAGTAATGTTGCGTTTGGAAGTAACTGCAACGTGCTTTCATGTTATCGGGGAACATAATTAACTTTTGAATGAATGTACGTAGGATTACAAGTTTCCTGTGTAACAAGGTTAAATTGATCATGATATAATGAACTAGTTTAAGAACTAATAAAATACACTGTGCTAAATCTTGACAAACATTAAGTGCTGTTATTAAAAACATCTCTAATTACAACTTCTACAAAACGGATCATAGTAAAACAGTGTCTAATTGTACTTAATCAATAAGAAGGACCCAACAAATTGTTTCTTTTTCTCAAGCCTTCTTTGTTCCAAGTTCTTCAAGGAGTTTCGCCCTCGACGTACGTGACTTTGCATCGTGTCTCGCGAATATTCTCTTTGTGTTTCATTGAACCGGGAAAAACGAGGCTCCACGGGGTTACAGACACGCAAAGCCGCCTATATTTCCCCTAATGAGCCAACAAGACCGGTGGTCTAGTGGCCACTCGCTTATTACGCGGTGCAGAAACAGCTGTGTTCTATTTTGTACGCTCGAATGCATGTATCAGATGCTTCCAACTTGCTTCTCTGTTTCTTCTGCCGTGTCTAATCTTTATTTCTATGGAACGGATAATGAAATTCCCTGTGCAGTTTGGTTAGTTCGGATATCCTCGATCGACTTTCTGTTCGAGAACCAGGGAACTTGGGTTCAAAATTAGGCAGCTCGACTAATTACCACTCGTCGTAATTCCACGCGTCGTACTTCCACGTGTCGTTGTTCCACGCGCCCTACTTCCATGCGTTGTAATTCCACGCGCCGTAGTTCCATGCGTTGTACTTCCATGCGTTGTAATTCCACGCGCCGCAATTCCATGCGTTGTAATTCCACGCGTTATAGTTCCACGCGCCCTACTTCCATGCGTTGTAATTCCACGCGCCCTACTTCCATGCGTTGTAATTCCACGCGCCGTAGTTCCATGCGTTGTAATTCCACGCGTTATAGTTCCACGCGCCCTACTTCCATGCGTTGTAATTCCACGCGCCCTACTTCCATGCGTTGTAATTCCACGCGCCGTAGTTCCATGCTTTGTAATTCCACGCGTTATAGTTCCACGCGCCCTACTTCCATGCGTTGTAATTCCACGCGCCCTACTTCCATGCGTTGTAATTCCACGCGCCGTAGTTCCATGCTTTGTACTTCCATGCGTTGTAATTCCACGCGCCGTAGTTCCATGCGTTGTAATTCCACGCGTTATAGTTCCACGCGCCCTACTTCCATGCGTTGTAATTCCACGCGCCGTAGTTCCATGCGCTGTACTTCCACGCGCCGTAGTTCCATGCGTTGTACTTCCATGCGTTGTACTTCCACGCGTAGTACTTCCACGCGTTGTAGCTCTATGCGTCGTAGTCCTACGCGTTGTAACTCCACGTGTCGTAGCTCCACGCCCCGTACTTCCACGCGTCGTATTTCCATGCGTCGTAGTACCATGTATAGGAATTCCATGCGCAGTAGTCCTACACTTGACTTACCAACATTTTACAGAAACTCGTAGCAGTAATCGGAACTCGTAGAAAAATGAATCACATGGAAATACGACGCGTGGAGTTACAGTGCGTAGTTAATTGTATGATATCAAGTTATAATGTAAAGATAATTCAGTTCCGAGATTATTTCGAAATTCCACGATAACCAGAAAGTTATCGCAATGTTTCCTGCGATTTATCAGGTTGACGTGACAAGCCGTGTATCGTGACACTAACAGCTATCATTTTTAACCCGGGCATCGAAACATTTTACACAGAGCTAGGAATTTCCGTCTCCCTTGTTAACACGCGAAACCCGATTTTATCGATCAAACTGATGTCAACCACTCGTTTTTTCTCGTTCCTTTTTTTCCCAGTCAAAGGTAACAAAGTTTATCTATCCGATTCAAAGAACGGCACAGTGTAAAGGCCAGTAGCGTTTGATCTTTGACAATGTTCCGTACAAATCATATCAAATTGTTAACTCGAAGCGATTCAACGGAAACCGTGAATGTTTTGAAATGCACCGAACCGACGTCGTTCCCGGAAAACGATTCAGCGATCGATTTCAGCAGCGAATATTTAGAGAAATCGGCCGGCAATATCTTTCGGCGAAAACATTGCTGGGAGTTGGCATTGCGTCCACGAAGCGTTCGCCGTCTCGTAAAATAAATCCCGCGCACGTATTCCGAGCGTGGCGAACGGTATCGCTTGTATTTCTGCGAATTTTCACGGTTTATATTAAAGATTTCGATAACCAGCCGCAGCTCCCATCGCGAAACGTACTTCCGCGCTGACGGTTTGTATCGTGCGGTTGAAACGCTACGTTTCGCCAACATATTTGACCGCAACGTATTCGATATCGTGTCCCGTGGACACCGACGATTCTCGAATCTAATCGTAGCTCGACCCAGATACAGCCGATAGAAACACCAGGGATTTCAGGCGAATCTCGCGATATATTTCATGCAGATTCGCGATTTAATTAGAGACGCAGCTGCGTGCTTCCTCTGACGTATCGCTGGGATCAGCTTTCAATATAAGCTTGATTTGGGTCAATTTTAACCTCGGTTCGCCGCCTGTCGAATGCCTTTGGTCAAAACTGATAGATCCTACTTACAGAACATTTGTATATTTTGATAACTGCCCATGATAACTCTTACATCAACTACTAAAATAATCAGATCGGAAGCACGTTGAAGCTGTTAAGTATGTTTTACAATCGAAATTCATTTTTGTCCCAAAACTTTTCGCGTAGTAATTCACCGGGCAAGAATTTGTGGACGAAGCCCGGAGTTATCTCCGTAGCAGTTTTCTCGTAGTTTTCACTTAAGCTACCGCGTTGCACTTTATCGCGAAATCCATAGAAGTCGACAACAAACTCTCCTCCCCTTTGTCTCCGGAACAAGTACCGAGAAGTTAATTCGAAGTAATTACCGCGATACTAACGATCAATTAAGTGCATCTGGAATATCCTGTTAATGCAGCGATGCAACTGCGGCTCAAGCGATTAAACTCGTTCCCGGGCAAAAACCGTACGCTCGTGCATGTACGAGCTTAATCTGATTTACGTTCGAACCCGAACCACGGACCAGAAAGAAAGATGGAATTTAATAACAGACCCCGCAGATGGTTTCAAGACGAGATGCATATTTCAATTGTTGGATTTTAAAGATTGCCTGATTAACCTTTTAAACCCGCGCTCAAGGGTCTCCATTATTTCGATGACCAGAATTACGTTTGTCGATACGTTTATGTCATATTATGCGCGAGCACAGCTGCAATTAGAACGTTTCAGTGTGTAATTCTCTGTAATCACTTTGTGGAGCTGCAAATGTAACATAGTGGAAATCGATTTATTTGGAATGCTTCATACTTTTTACCGAGTATCGTAATTCTAGGCACCGTAGTTCCATGCGATGTAATTCCACGCGTCGTAGTTCCACGCGTCGTAATTCCATGCGTTGTAATTCCACGCGTCGTAGTTCCACGCGTCATAATTCCATGCCTTGTACTTCCACGCGTAGTATTTCCACGCGTCGTACTTCCATGCGTTGTAATTCCACGCGTTGTAGTTCCACGCGCCCTACTTCCATGCGTTGTAATTCCACGCGTCGTAATTCCATGCGTTGTACTTCCACGCGTAGTACTTCCACGCGTCGTAATCCCACACGTCGTACTTCCACGTGTCGTAGTTCTACGCGCCCTACTTCCATGCGTTATAATTCCACGCGTTGTAGTTCCACGCGCCCTACTTCCATGCGTTGTAATTCCACGCGTCGTAGTTCCACGCGTCGTAATTCCATGCGTTGTACTTCCACGCGTAGTACTTCCACGCGTCGTAATCCCACGCGTCGTACTTCCGCGTGTCGTAGTTCCACGCGCCCTACTTCCATGCGTTGTAATTCCACGCGTCGTAGTTCCATCCGCCGTACTTCCACGCGTCGTAGTTACACGTACAGTAATTCTATGCGCCGTAGTCCTACGCGCTGTAACTCCACGCGTCGTATTACCACACGTCATGTTCCCATATAATGCTTTTTTCTACGAGTTTCAATTACCGCTGAGTTTCTGTGAAATGTTGGCAAGTCTAAGCGAGCTGCTTATTTTCAACCCAAGTTATCGAGCAGAAATTATTAGACTTAAAGTACAAGTGCGTCATAAGTGTACCAGAAGTGCGTCACGAGTGAGACTCAACAATAAAGGTTAAACAGCCATTATCGAATTACGCGTTCACGTGCATACGATAGATAAGAGATAAATGTCTACAAGTATCAGAGGGGATAAAATTGTCCGGTGGAAGCCGGTACAAGTCGAAAACAGATTTCTTAACGTCGGCACGATATTGGCAAGAAGGAATCGAGCACGGAATGTTCAATGTGTCTTTTCTCGCGTTCCTGTCGCATGCTGGTCCCGTAAAATAAATAAAGAAAGAATCGGGAGAGCCCCGTCGGTCGCACGTGGAATGATAAGTCCGACGGAAAGTGAATTGGTACCGGAAGACGACCTTTTGCATAAAGCCTCTGCCACTTTGCATATCTCTCCCATCGTGGCGTAGTTGCGTCCTGATTTTAACCGAGAGATTTGCAGAACAGCTCTTCCTCGTTCGCATCATCCTCCCCTTCTATTTCTTTATTTCCACCCGCCTCTACCGTTTTTTATCTTCCTTCGCCTTTATTTCGCCCTACTTTGTAACTCAAACGGGTCTGCCACGCGAAGGTATCAGACTGTAAAACGGCCCGCCTGTTCCCCGGTCGTTTCATTTTCTTTATGGCACACGTATTGCACTATTGTAATATCCGCGGGAACAACCGGAATTTTTGAGAACCCTTCGAAAGCTCACCCTAGCCATCGGTGTGCCTTTGTTTCTCTTCTCGTCACGGGTTTCTCGGAGACCAAATTTCCAGCTTCTCCGTAAATTTCGAAACCCCTAAATCTTGCAGTCTCCAATCTTACATTCTCGCAACTCGAAATCCACAAATCTTTAAAATTATTTGAAGGTAGCGTCATTGTGAACCGTCCTAAATTTTCTCGAATACGTCTGATTCAGAATTTTCTTTACAACGCAAGATAAATGCAGATATCTGCATTGTCGTAGGAACAAAGGTCAAATTCCACGTTTTTAATTACAACGGGATCAATGGACGAGTACGATGCAGTCGGGGGTCATGTCCGTCCAAAGGAAGTACGTTTTCAGGAACGTGTTTCCGCTCATGGTATTCAGGGCGCGGTTTATTCATTCTCAGACAGTCGCGGTGGTAATTTTACGCTCGGCACAATATCACGGATTTAATTAGCCACTCGAACGGGAGAGCGGAAACAAGATGTTCCCCTTTCCGTTTCAGGGATCTGCAACTGATGTACATATAATTGCGTGGTGGCACCCGTGGGTCCAGCCGGTGCTTCTTCAGCTTCTTCGAGTTTTCAGATTCCAGCCTGTTCGAAAGCGCCAAACGAGCTGCTGTTATACGACGAGAAAGGGAGGAGACCTCCCTTTCGTGAAATATCTTTATTCGAATTTTTCGTGTTTTATTTTCGTCTATTTGCAGCGACGTTCCTGGTACTCGCTAAGGATTCATGAAGAATCTACATAATGGATGAACCGCCGGAAGAAATAGCATTACTGGGTTAGTTGTTGATTATTTAAACGACTGCGCTCTTTTTGCATTCAAAGAATAATTCAAATCCAGGATATTTCATGGGCGGTGAAAAACGAAATATCACACATGTGGCATGAGCTTTTTCAACATAAAATTGTTTAATCTTCTTATTTTTTAATACATTTGGAACTTAATTAAATTAATCAATAAATATGTCAGTGAAGGTAGATAAATAAATGCAGCAGTAAAATATAGTAATACAGTTCCTTCGTTGAAAGAAAAGTACAACAACCTCGTTATATGATAATGATAACTGCTTAAGGAGCTTTCCTCAGATTCAAAGATTTTTCCTCCAAGAAAAATCATTTCCGTTCGATGTCCCGGTAAAGTTTCCAATTTCACTCGACCCTTTTATTTCCGCTAAAGGAAAGCGCACACCAGATCCCGGGAAAAGGAATTTCAAAGAGCAATACCGCGACAAACGCATTATTACCATTACCCGGTACACTATCGGATGACAGGGTAAATAATATCCGCGAGCAGCTTCAATCGCGTAATTCATTCTTTTGTTCGCCGATCCGCGCTCGAACCGGTAGAGTCGGTAAAATAACGCACAATGCGCACGAAACGCTTGCATCCTGACCCCGCTTGTTCGCAACGAGAAAGGAAACAAACAAAAAAAAGGAGAAAAATAGGTTGACACCGGTGCAACACCGGAACCCGCTCGAAAACGCGAGGGAAACGACCATTGTCCGACAGGCCGCATTATTACACTCGTTAATTACGACGCGGCCAGTCGAGCTGTTTTCGAATTATTGATCTCGCGTCCGGCTCGCCTTTACGCGCCGAAGAATCGAAAGAATCGGCACAAAGAAAGCCCGAGATATTTATGAGCGGACGGTGAAATCGGGTGATGCATCTTTATTCCAACACGAAGAGGATTGTTCCACGCTGGAGATCGATCGCTCGAGGATAATGCTGTGTTTAAGGTATCTAGTACGCTTCTTTAACGAACGAGTGTTCTGCGTGATGGATACTGATGAATGAGTTTCCTGTAAACTTTTGAAATAATTTGTTGCGATTTGACGATTCGGATTGTTACGACGCGTGCGAGTACGACGTGTGGAAGTACTATGCGTGAAAGTACGAGGCGTGGGATTACGTGGCGTGGGATTACATCGCATGGAATTACGACGCGTGGGAGTAGGGAGTATGGAAGTACGAAGCGTGAGATTACAACGCGTGGAACTACGACGGGTGGAAGTACAACGCGTCGAATTACAACGCGTGGAAGTACGACGCGTGGAAGTACGACATGTGGAATTATGACGCGTGAAAGTACGACGCGTGAAAGTACGACGTGTGGAAGTACGAGGCGTGAGATTACGTGGCGTGGGATTACATCGCATGGAATTACGACGCGTGGGAGTAGGGAGTATGGAAGTACGACGCGTGGGATTACAACGCGTGGAACAACGACGCGTGGAAGTACAACGCGTCGAATTACAACGCGTGGAAGTACAACGCGTGGAAGTACAACGCGTGGAAATACGACGTGTGGAATTATGACGCGTGGAAGTACGACGCGTGAAAGTACGACGCGTGAAAGTACGACGCGTGAAAGTACGACGCGTGAAAGTACGACGCGTGGAAGTACGACGCGTGAAATTACTACGCATGGAACTACGACGCGTAAAATTATGGCGCATAGAGTTTAAGCGCGTGGCACTACGGCATATGGAACAGCACATGAAATCGCAACGCATGCAATTACACCGTGTGACAATATACTTCATAGAATTACAAGGTACAAAGTTACAACGCAACAGAACAGCACGTAGTGATACACTGCATAGAATTTCAATGCCGTTAGCTTTACAGTTCGTAGATACATAGGAATATATCGTTCTTTCAGCGTATACTGCACAATGGAAGCAGCGATTTAGGAAGATTGGACGTTGAATTAACGGGGAGTAAATAAATGATTGGACCCACGGTAGTAAACGGGACTCGCTAATTGCGCTAATCAGCAGTCTGTATTTCCTAAACGGATTGTCGAATAATGCAAAACGAGGTAGAGCCATAATCTTCGGTACAAACTTTAAAAGTGACCATCCTTAATCCACGATATTACAGGATGATATAGGACCGGCTTGGGTGGTCGGAATTACGAATGAACGTTATCGGTCGCTACTATTAATCAGACAGTATCGATAGAAGTAACACGAAACGAGATCAATGTAAATTTTATGGTCGAGTTATTCGAATTAGCAAGGGATACGATTTGCTGAACAGCCATCTGTTTACAGAGCTATATCCGTTACATATGCTCATTGTTACTGATACTGGTGTTATATCAGCTTTGAATCAATAATGGCTCGTCTGTGTCGACACATAAGTTGCATTAGCAAATTTCAGGTTCAACTTTGTGTAAAATTGAGATAAATTACTGTTCTCGATTCGTGGAGCTCGGTTGTACTTGGGTACGTAAAATAATTTTAATTTATATTTTAGTGATCGAATGATCAGTTTCAGGTGTTTCTACTTATTATGAATACATTTCTACATTTCACGTACAGTAATTCAAGCGCCGTAGGTCTATACACTGTAACTCCACGTGTCGTAGTTCCACGCGTCGTAGTTCCACGCACCGTACTTTCACGCGTCCTATTTCCACGCGTCGTACTTCCACGCGTTATAATCCCACGCGTCGTACTTTCACGCGTTATAATCTCACGCGTCGTACTTCCACGCGTCGTACTTCCCCACGTCGTACCTCCACGCGTCGTAATTCCACGCGTCGTAGTTCCACGCGTCGTACTTCCACGTACTATAACTCCACGCGTCGTACTTCCACGCGCCGTTCTTCCACGCGTCGTAATTCCACGCACCGTACTTTCACGCGCCCTATTTCCACGCGTCGTACTTCCACGCGTTATAATCCCACGCGTCGTACTTTCACGCGTTATAATCTCACGCGTTGTACTTCCACGCGTCGTACTTCCACGCGTCGTACTTCCCCACGTCGTACCTCCACGCGTCGTAATTCCACGCGTCGTAGTTCCACGCGTCGTACTTCCACGTACTATAACTCCACGCGTCGTACTTTCACGCACCGTTCTTCCACGCGTCGTAATTCCACGCACCGTACTTTCACGCGCCCTATTTCCACGCGTCGTACTTCCACGCGTTATAATCCCACGCGTCGTACTTTCACGCGTTATAATCTCACGCGTCGTACTTCCACGCGTCGTACCTCCACGCGTCGTACTTCCACGTACTATAACTCCACGCGTTGTAATTCTACGCACTATAATTCCCTGCGTCAAAATTTCAAAAGCTGCAATTCTACGCTCCATACAACCACGCATTATACATGCACGCTCCATAGTTTCGCTCAACCCCATCATAATTCGCTACGAAACCCCCACACAAAGTCCCCTATTTATTAGACTTCAAACGTCACGTCCAAAAATGCTACATTAATTTTCATGATACCGCAAAATAATTTCCGCTGAAAGGAACATATCCCAAAAGATGGCAAGCAGAGTATGGCTGATCAAAATAATTTATATTCACACAGAAATGCCGGCCATTTGAATCAGGTCTCTGTTTTGTGTCGGTAATATCCGCGGCCAAACATTAACGCCGGCTGAAATAGCGTCCCGTCGCTGCTGGGATTTACATGTTAAGCATTTAAATTGCTCGCCCCTTTGCGCACGGTCTAACCCAATCGCCCTCGTTTCGTCCAGAGTAACGTCCCGGTTCTCTGGCTGAGCGTAGAAGCGTTTTGACAGGCATACGCCTCTTGAATGTTGTCTTTGTAGCAAGTGGAATGTGCGTTCAAAGGATCTAGCATAATATGTAGCTAGACGTTGCCTGTTTTCTTTATGCGCTTAAGAATTCGAGCCTTTGCTGTGCGAAAGCATGACTCGCAGCTATTCGTGGCCAGAGGGGTTGACTTTAATTCTGTAAACTATGAACGCAGCGTGGAACTGTGGTATTCAGTGCGTGAGAATGTTCAAATGTACACTCAACCTTCTATTTTCTGATATAACAAATGGCCAGGTTTTGGGACATGTGAATACGTTTTATTTATGTAGGTTACCGACAATGGATCTTTTTACTTTTGACAGTCGTAATTGCTTTCCTTTGTATTTCTGCTGGGTATAATAGAATTTTTGTATGAGCATCGACCTCTTGTCTCAGGTTTTTGGAAGATGTAAAAGTTTGATATTTTGTAATAAAATTTGTACTTCTTGTCAGGAATATCTGCGGGGAAAAATATAGCACAGAAGCATCGAAATTGAAACCCTCCCGGGTGCGCCCTTCAAAACATCCCCCGACCAGGTTGACCAAAGCAAACGCGCTCGCGCGTCCAGTTTCCGCGCGTTATTATTAATATTATTATCTGGCCGCATCAGGCTCGTTTAAATTATTCCAGGACTCAGCCTTTGTCCGGTTGGCAAGATCTGCATTACGTTGGAATCCCACGCCGGCCCGTCCAGCATAATTATATTGACTTTATACCATTGTACGCCCCCGGGCTCCTCTCTGTGTGGTACCGTGCATGCGTGCATCCAGATAGCACGCATAACGGATTTCCGCGAGCACGGAATATATATCACGAGCTGTAACTTGACGAGATACTGGGCCACGAATAAAGAGGATATTGCTGGTCCAATGGAACCCCCCCTGGTCTTCCGGCTCTCCCCAAATGATCTACGACCAATGAGCCGTGACGACCCACAATTTTCAGTCGGAATACACAAAGCATGACGCGAAGTAAATTGCACTTGCGGCGTATCAATTTGATGCTACAAGTCGCGGCAAATTGACCGTGTAACTGGTTTATCGGCTCTAACAAAATTGCTCGTTGACAATTATAGCAATAGTCAATTCAACAAAGTCAGCTAGGAGATGCACCTTCGTAATTATTTCTATTAATTAATTCTTAATTTGATGCATCACTACTGCTGACTCTTATGTGTCATTTTAAGTCATAAAAATAAATAGTAATATTGTAAATAATTGTCCGTGTAACTTGCTCGTGGACAATTATAGCAATGGTCAATTCAGAAAGTCACCTACGGATGCACCCTCATGATTATTTCTATTAATTAATTCTTAATTTGATATATAACTGCTGGTCCATCTGTGTCGTTTTAAGTCATAAAAATAAATAGTAATATTGTAAATAATTGTCCGTGTAACTGGTTTATCGTCCCCAACAAAATTGCTCATTGACAATTATCAGCAATGGTCAATTCAAAAAGTCAGCTACGGATGCACCCTCATGATTATTTCTATTAATTAATCCTTCAATTGATACATCACTACTGCTAACCCTTCTGTATCATTTTAAGTCATAAAAATAAATAGGAATATTGTAAATGATTGACCGTGTAACTGGTTTATCCTCCCTAACAAAATTGCTCATAGATAATTATACCCAGCAATGATCAATTCAGCAACGTGGAAAGTCAGCTACAACATTAGCCACTTCCTAATAATTTTCATCAATTAATCCTTAATTTGATATACCTTGACTGACCCTTCCACGTCATTTTGAGTCATCAAAATAAATAGCAATATTATAAAAAATTTGAAAGTACTGTAAGTGAAAAATACTGAGAGCGAAAGAGGACCAGATCGAGGTCAGTTTACGCAGGTAACGGATAGAGTGTGTTTCCGTGCAGCACACAGGTTCCGAAGGCCTGTTTTCTGTCTCAAAGCTCCTGGAAACGACGGCTCAAAGAGAAGAATTTCCAACTCATTAACGAGCGATCTGATGCTACGTGGTCGGAGAGAAAAGCTCTCTAGAATTCGGGGTTGACTTTGCCGTTTAAAAGCGACCAATCCTATGCATCTTCCTAGAGAAACGTCCACATAGAGGTCTTGCTCTTTGTTCGGACAAACTTACGCCGCTCAAAGAGACAATTTCCAATTCTCCGAACTAGCGATCCAAAACTCGCCAAACCGACGACAAGATCATTCCGACGAATCGAGGTTAACCCAGTTCCTTTTACGCGAGAACGCATTCGGGGAGAAAGCATCGGCGATAAATTACAGTTTTTTGCCGAAATTTCACGGCGGTAATAGGCGATGTCCCGAAAAAGGGACTTTGCCGTATGTCGGAGATGTTCTACTTACGGATCGACCATATTGACTTGTTCTACTTACGTGAATCGATTTTTCTGACAGGGAGTTGCTGTGCTGCGGTGTTCCGAGGTGGTGAATTTGGAAAATTGGGAATTTGGGAATTGGAGAATGTAGGGATTTGGGGGGTTGAGACTTTGGGGCGTAGAAATTTGGAAATTTGGGGACTTGGAGGGTAGCAATTTGGGGACGTAGGAATTTGGAAGATTGGGGATTCGGGGGTGTAGGAATTTGGAAATTTAGAAATTTGGGAGCGTAGGGATTTGGGGATTTGGGAATTTGGGGGCGTAGGGATTTGGGGATGTGAGAATTTGGGGGCGTAGGAATTTGGGAATGTGGGAATTTGGGGAGTTAGGAATTCGGAGGCGTGGAAATTCGCAAATTTAGAAATTTGAGAACGTGGTGATTTGGGAGCGTAGAAATTTGGAAATTTGAGAATTCGGGAATTTTGGAATTTGGGGACATGGGAACTCGGGAGCGTAGAAATCCGAAAAATAGTAACTCAGTCGTCCAGAAATTCCAAAACATAAAAATTCCAAAATTGCGAAACCACAATCTTGAAATCCCAAAACTAGAAAATGCAGAACGACCGTTTTCTTTCGCCCCAATAGTGCCTCCGGCGATATACTAGAGATATTGTAGGATGTTTTACCTCCGTATTGGTTGACTTGTTCTACTTCCCGATAGACAAGCAACGCGGTTCGTAGAATCGATCTTTGTGGCTGGTTCGACAGGCCTGCAAGCGATGGGATTCGAACGAGTACTTCCGCAGAATGACCGTGCGTGCGTATCAGCCGTCAGCAGGAATTTTATTATCCTGCCGATCTACCGTTGGATCAACGTCATCGTTAAACGGGAATCAGAGGCAAAGGGACGCAGATTTATTTCAAGCTTCCTCGTTAACGGGAATTTTATCGAGCCGCGTGAGTTCTCTAATGAAACCGGTGTCAACGGACGATTAATATCTTCACGTCTATTTACGTACGAATATTCGCATCAATGACATTCCCATATTGCAGAATTAAATGTATCTGACCAAAGCAAACAGTGTTCTACAGAACATATTCTTATCGAAGAGGTAAATTACAGAATGGGCATAAAGTTATTTGCAAACTATCTGTCGACAAATGAATAGTAATATAAACTTACAATTATAATGAAATATAATGAAATAAATATAAATCTGTTCCAGGTACAAAAAGATGCTAATTCCTACGCACTGTAATTCGATACGTTGGAATTCCCACGCGCTGTAATTCGATGCGTTGGAATTCTTACGCGCTGTAATTCCATACGCTGGAATTCCTACACGCTGTAATTCGATGCGTTGAAATTCCCACGCTCTGTAATTCGATACGTTGGAATTCCCACGCGCTGTAATTCGATGCGTTGGAATTCTTACGCGCTGTAATTCAATACGCTGGAATTCCCACGCGCAGTAATTCGATGCGTTGGAATTCTTACGCGCTGTAATTCGACACATTAGAATTCTCACGCTCTGTAATTCGATGCATTGGAATCCCTACGCCCTGAAATTCGATGCGCTAGAACACCTGCGCGCTGTAATTCGATGTGTTGAAATTCCCACGCTCTGTAATTCGACACGTTGGAATTCCCACGCGCTGTAATTCGATGCGTTGGAATTCTTACGCGCTGTAATTCGATGCGTTGGAATTCTTACGCGCTGTAATTCGATACGCTGGAATTCCTACGCGCTGTAATTCCACGCGTCCTAACTCTACGCGCTGTGACTTCTACGTGCCGTAATTCCACACGCTATAATACCACGTGCTGCACTGTCGCGCACTGTAATTGCATGCGCCATAATTTCACTGTCTATCGACAAATGAATAATAATATGAAATTACGATTATGAAGAAATATAATGAAATAAATGTAAACATCGTGTTTCAGAATTGTCGCGTGTTTCAGAATTTAATCAAACCATCGTCATGCAAACCTGAAACCTGTCATAAAACCTTGTCCTAACATCAAGGCTAAGCTATCGCAACACGTAATTTTAAAATTATAAAAGAGATCGATCGCGATTACCATAATATCCTCTAATATCAGTAATTTCGCAAAGCTCCTTTCAAAGTATCGCCATCTGGCAGTTACCGAACAAAAAAAGGAAAATACACGTTTTAACGGCACCGGTGGCTCGTTCAGGAAATTACACGCGTTGAAAAAGAATTATTCCCCATAAAAAATTCTGCTCGATGCACACGGTCCGACAGACCGCCATTTTGAGGTCCGCCAATTTATATTTAGTAGTTCGAGGTCGACGAGGAATCTATAAACACTTAATACTCGTCGAAATTGCCGTTCGAACGTCAGCCGTTCGCCACCGGTTAATCGACTTGCAGGCTCTATTATTTTCCAATCGATACCATCCCTATCGAGGGTGAACCACCCCTGTGAATTAACCGGCAAAGAATTGCCTCCATCACCGCTTTCGTGATAATATTCCAAATAACTAGTGATTTCAACCCCTGCACGAAGGGGTTGCGAGGTTTAACCCTCGCAAGATTACCGAGATATCACGCAGAAGTGAAATGAAAAATTTGGTTTACCTTTGTACAAACTTAACTAAATGGAAGCTTACAAACCCAACAGAAAAGGGTTAAATTGTGTAATAGGTTTACTAAAATTGTTTTATGAAAGAATTTTCCATAATTCCATAATTAAAAGGTAAAGCAGTGAATGAACCGTCCTAGCATGCAATGTCGCGTGATCAAAGATTGAAACGGTAAAAAGTAAAATGCTTAAATAACGCGATTAAAGGTTATTTACCTGAGAAAGCAGCTCGGGGTAGAAGCGATCGGGCATCGGAAAAAGTGGCATAAAAGGACTCGAAAGTTCGTGATAGTTCGAAAGTATCCGAAGCCGATGTTTAACAAAGGCAACAGGTAAGAGACGGAATTCCACGCGCCACGAAACAATGCAACAATTCTTTCCGGCGAATAAATGCAGTCGGCAGCGGAAAACCGAAGCCTCGTACGATGGGCAGCGTCCGTTCGTTCGGAAGCAGCGACGAATCGGCCGTGAATTTTTTATTAATCCGAAGCAGGTATAAAAGCGCGTGTAATCGGCGGATATAGGTCCGGCATTAGTCACGCGGAATGAAACATTTATCGGCTACACGGTCGCTGAGTGCCGGCAATAAAAATGTCTCCAGCATCGCCGTTACCGTGCCTGGTCAGAGTGCACTAAACTGTAGGTGCACTTAAAAGTACCGGTTGAGTGCGAGCAAAAAGGTAGCCGGCCACGAAACACCGAAGCCACCGCCGAGAGGGGCTGCTGGCACATGGAGAGAAGGCTGCTGAAAAAAAGGTTGAAAAGCTCTTGGAAAAAAAGTGCGGGATAAATTGGGGCAACTGCTCGTAACGTTCCGCACACTGCGCATACTATCGACGAAGCGTGGCTGCCGCACTCGTTACGATAACCAGTAACTCACCGTGCACACGCGTGTGCGGTTTCCACGGCAAGTTAACCGGACTATTTTCACTCTTAACATTTTCCGGGCTTTTCGTCGCTTCGGCGTTTGATAAGTTGTAATACGATTCAACCGAATTTACATTGTGATACTGCATTGGGAAACGGTATTACAACGTAATTATGTCTGACGATACATAGAGATATAGTGCGTGGAATTAGCATGCATGGAATTATGCAATAAAAGTGTATAGCGGTGCTACATGTGGAACTACAGGTGGGACTGCAATATGTGGCACTGTAACACATGCAATTGCAACGTGACTGCAATGCGTGGAATTGCAATAGTACTGCAATGCATGACATTATAGAATACGGAATTGTAACTCGTAGTGACCTTACGGGTTGTGACCTTATCCGTGGTGAATAATGCTCTGTAATTCGATGCGTTGGAATTCCTACGCTCTGTAATTTGATACATTGGAATTCCTACGCGCTGTAATTCGACGCGTTGGAACACCTGCGCGCTGTAATCCGATGCGTTGGAATTCCCACGCTCTGTAATTCGATGCGCTGGAATTCCTACGCTCTGTAATTCGATGCGCTTGAATTCCTACGCGCTGTAATTCGATGCGCTGGAATTCCTACGCTCTGTAATTCGATGCGCTGGAACACCTGCGTTCTGTAATTCGATGCGCTGGTATTCCTACGCTCTGTAATTCGATGCGCTTGAATTCCTACGCGCTGTAATTCGATGCGTTGGAATTCCCACGCTCTGTAATTCGATGCGCTGGAATTCCTACGCTCTGTAATTCGATGCGTTGGAACACCAGCGCGCTGTAATTCGATGCGTTGGAATCCCCACGCTCTGTAATTCAATGCGCTGGAATTCGATGCGTTGTAACACCTGCGCGCTGTAATTCGATGCGTTGGAACACCTGCGCGCCGTAATTCGATGCGTTGGAATTCCCACGCGCTATAATTCGACGCGTTACAATTCCACACATCAGAATTGCTCCCTAACACAATACCACGTCTCCTAGTTTCCCGCGTCGTACTTCCACGCGCCGTAATTCCACACTCCGTAATTCCTAGCATTGTAACACTCACAATTGCAATATGATTGGAATGCGTGGAATTGCAACAGTACCGCAATGCGTTAAATTATAGAATACGGAATTATAACCCATCGTGACCTCACATATGGAATTGCAATTGACTGCATTACATGTGTGTTCATATCATGACAGGAAGGCACTGCTAATCCGCACATCGCCATTCCCTTGACCACACAATATACATGCAACTCAACAAAAAAATAAATACAATCATCAAATTAAAAATACCAGTCTGAATTAACTGTAAGGGTTGTGAAAACCACGCCCAACGTTGGCCGCTCGATACATGGCATGCTCGTGTCAGGAATACAGGTTGTTCCTCCATCAGAAGAAAACCGGGTCCTTTGAACGGCTGCAGCGGCGAGACGTGACTTTGATTTCGTTGCCGGACAGGAGGGGCAAAATAGCGGACTTTGTAGCCTGTCACCGGTAATCAATGGGCGGGGGTGGGTCTTTGCAACTTCAACGAGAGACACGGTCGACCAACGTTGTACTTTTTTTTACCCTCCCTATTTTGCCTTTTTAACCGCTCTTCGTTTCGTACGTGTAGTTGTAGCTCTGCGTAAGTCCCGAATCACGTTCAACCCCCACCCTTGTTTTCCCTGCGAGACTGCATTCGGTGTGTTCGTTTGATTAGTCGCTCGAAACAACCCCTTCCACTCTCTTTCTCTGGCTATTCCTGTGTTCTGCCTCTACCAAATTCGCCGGCAATGGCAGATACATTGTTTCGTCCCAACTTTTTTCATCCCTTACTCTGCTTTCGTTAAGGACGCTTAATCCCTGCCGGTGGCTAATTGCTAATCTTCGTTAAGCATTATTTATCGCGTTTTAGTGAAATGGTTGTTTAAAGCGGGATTCTCTTAACTTTTAATTCTGCGTTTCGAAGCCTCCGATTTTTAAACACACCATACTCATATCACGATAGAATTTCTCCAGCAATCTACGTGATTACATTTCTAAAGCAACAGGTTCAAAAATAGAATAAAGGTATTTGAAGAAATATTGGATCAAAGATCGATTCGTTAACAGAAGACGTGTTATTTCAGTCGACCCCATCTTATCGAATTACTATGTGTGTTGATTTTCAACGATTACTATAGGAATCGGTATCGCGACCGCAGTGCAAATCGATGATGTCAAGCGAGATTCAAAGGCCGGCAACGGCGGGCAAATTACCACGAACACTAACCGATTGGGACGCATAAACGGCTTGTGTATCCGAAACCTCAACGCCGCGAATACCGGCTCGTTTCTCACCCTCTCGTAACCGCGCCTTTGTTCGATCGGCCGCGCACTACCGCGACCGCACTGATCTAAACTCGCGAGCGATTAAACGCTTTCTTTTCCATTCCACGATTTGTGGCTCCTGTCGATACCTCGAATCATTCGAGAAAGAGAAATGCGCTTCAAACACCTCATCTCTGACGAGTTTCGTGCAATTTTGACGAAGGCTGGGCGATGATCAATTGAAAACCCAGTTTTTTATTCTTTACCATCTCGTAAGGTCATAGTTATGCTAAAAGTGCGTTATTCTAATTTTGACCACGGTTTTCAAGCAATTGCCGCGACCGACGGAAGTGTTCGCTGTCTTTAATCTCGCGATTTACTGCCGCGAGTTTATTATCAGGGTGAAAGTCTGACTTAACCTACATTCCGTCTTCTGAAAAACTTTCGGCGCCCTTTGTTCGCCGATGTCGCCAGCTCCATACATTTCCCCTGTTCCGTTTCCATTTTCCGCTTACTCGTCAGATGTAATTTTGAAGCTAGCCATGAAAATAGATCACAACTTCGTGCATGCATCGATAAGGAACTTTGAAGATAACGAAACTTTTCTTCTGTTCGTGGAACACTTGACTCAATTAACCCTTTGATTCAATTAACATTTTAACTAAAAGGTGTTCAAGATTTCGTCAAGGAGTGTATCTTGTTTGTGGCGATATTCTGGTTAAAGTTGGCAACGAAAGTGACCTCCTCATAAGATTTCTGAGTGTTGTATAATCTCATAGGGAAGCGGAGACTCGTAGGAAGCTCGTTGTCCGTAACGGAAACACCAGAGAATACTTGCGGTAAACCGGAGGAGCGCTGTTGACTTCTTGTCGACGACTAGGACCCTGAAAAGCACTCGGTGGCTTCTAGCGGAACGTTAACCGTAAACTTTTCAAAACAAACGTCGAGATTTCATTTGTCTGGGGGTCGCTTGTTGGAAAGTTGTTCATCTCCGAGCTCTCCTTAAGATCTCATGAACTCGGAATGTACATTCAAATTGGAGGAAACGCTCGTTATATTGCCGTGCTTTCTATCTCTGATCACGTATGATAGCTTTATTGTGCTGTAGATTGCTATAGGATTCCACGCGCTGTAATTTCACACCCCGCAATTCCACGCGCTGTGATTACTACGCGCAGTAATACCACGCACTGTAATTCCACGCATTGAGATTACTACGCGCCGTAATACCACGCACTGTAATTCCACGCATTGAAATTACTGCGCGCCGTAATTCCACGCACTGTAATTCCACACATTGAGATTACTACGCGCCGTAATTCCACGCACTGTAATTCCACACGCTGTGATTAATACGCGTTGGAATATCTACGCGCTGTAATTTGACACGTTGGAATTCCTACGCACTGTAATTCGATGCGTTGGAATTCCCACGCTCTGTAATTCGATGCGTTGGAATTCCTACGCTCTGTAATTCGATACGTTGGAACACCTGTGCGCTGTAATTCGATGCGTTGGAATTCCCACGCTCTGTAATTCGATCCGTTGGAATCCCTACGCGCTGTAATTCGATCCATTGGAATTCCTACGCGCTGTAATTCGACCCGTTGGAATTCCTACACACTGTAATTCGATCCGTTGGAATCCCTACGCGCTGTAATTCGATCCGTCGGAATTCCTACGCACCGTAATTCCACGCGTCGTAATTCTACGCGTTGTGACTACTACGTGCCGTAATTCCACGCGCTGTACCGTCTCGCACTGTAATTCCATAATTTCACAGATCAAACACACATTAACACACATCAAATCACCAGTAAATCATCAATAAACCCTCAAAGAGAATAATAGACTGATTATTTCAATGCAATACTCAGTTCTTCCGAAAATATTACATCAACTGCATTCTCGAATTACGTGCCGACAACTACCTGATCTTTGTATCGAAAGTCTAGGAGGAACCCGCGAACTTTCAACGAAATCAGAGATTCTGATTCGCGGAAGTTTGCCCGTTAGCAGATTGAAGTTGAAGTAATTACGTGAAAGTTTGGACGACGAGACAGCTGGCTGTACTCGCGGTTTTCTTCTATCCGTTGGATCGTAAAACGACCAACCAACCGTCCAGACGACATTAATCCCTTGCAGGACGACGATTTTCCATTCGAACGAGCTTCGTTCATCAGACTTCGGTTCACACGGATGATTCCGTGCCGAGGCAAGAAAATGATGTTGAAATGAATAATGAAACGGACCGGTTGCTTGGCAACTTGACCGTACGAAAAATTCCATCGGCAACGTCCCCGTAGCTGGCACGCGTGCCACTTTTCTTGGCTCGAAGTTTGGTCCTCCTTAAATAAAGGAACTCGCGTAACGGGTCATCCGCTGCATGCATAACACGATAAATAACTTCAGGCCCAGTTTGTCAACACGTCTGGTGCGCTGAAGCATGTGTGGATTTATGTACTCGAACATATTTTCATAATTTTGAATGAACAAGTTTTCTAGGTATTCACAAATGCTGCACGTGTGAAACCATGTTCCCTGACGTCTTTAATTGCTCAATCGCAGCAGCTGTAACTGCAATCGAGTTCAATTTCAACTGGAACTCCAGAAATAATTGGTACTAAAGTATCTGGTGCTTTCTATTCGAAGATGGAAGTTTCAAGAAGATTGTAGAAGAGGAAGCTATCAAGCTCTTCAGCGTGATGGATTATGATGAAGGAAATAACAGGCTACACGGAACACGATATTTCCGCAGCACAAATTTATGAGTACATGAAGGTTTAGGAAATTAGGAACTATAGGTACGAAACATGTGAGGACCATTTGACTGTCAGAAAAATTCAGAAGTAGACTCACATGGATTCAGAATGATCCTAGGAGTTTAGATGAAATGTCTAACCTTGAAATTACTCTCACACATCTAAACTTGACATTCCTCTTCCTAGCAGAAGGAATTTTGATCAGGTGAAAATATTTCCCACATGCCCAATTTGATAACCGACTATCAGATGCCCATCAGCGGTTTACCGGTTCATAACTCAGGGAGCGGCGAGTCGTATCTCGTAATAAGGAAGTTAATACCTGGCATGAAGGTGCCCTAGGGAAATGAGCGCGTTACGGCTTTGCGAGGGATGAAAAAAAATCGACGAGCGGCGGAATGGGGAGCACGCGAGATTGCAATTTAATCAATCTGCGCCCGAGGTTGTGTACACGGGTCGACAACGACCGCCATCCGATCGAGTGGTTCCACGAGAACGGCTGCAAAGTTGTCAAAGAAGACGACGCTCTCTACGCTCGTCGATTAGCGTGCTCGGAGTATCGATCGTCGAGCTACATTCAGCCCAGACTGTCTCCGATATCAACGCGTTCGCGCGTACAGCCACGCGACATATCTGGTACATTAATTGCCAGAAGAGAATCTTGTTCAAAGCTTTGAAATGTCTGCGAGTCGAAGGCTTCGTTCGCGAAACGAAGTAGTCGATTGTCTTTGACTGGAAACGCGTCGCTCTGAAGCCCGGCGTAAACACGAAGCCGTAATTACGAAGCAAACACCGGAGTAGCGTCGGAATTATTCCACCAGTTTCGAAACGGTCTGATAAAAGAGAAGCCGTATCAACAAAAGACGTTCCTTTTTCAATCTTACGCTATGATGCTCCGCATTAATCCCGTTGAGGAACTGAATTTTCAGATTTAATTAAACCTTTGCATCGGGGCTCTTTGTTCTTCAAAATAGAATCGCAAAACTGAGTCACTGATTAATAAGCCCATTACGGACAAAACTGGGTCCTTCGTTAACTCGAGTATTTATCTGCTTAAACAGAGGACTGATTTTAAAGTGGACATTCTCTAAATATTGTTTGATCAGGTATTTTTAACATTAAGCGTTCCTGAATAACGTTTCTGCTTAGTCAGTTCAGACAGCTCTAAAATATTAGCAAGTTTCCGTCTCGGAACCTTAGCCACAGGCTTCGTTTAGCAAGTCTCTGTCTTATCGGTTCAGACCTCCGGTCTAGAACATTAGCAAGTCTCCGTCTCGTCGGACGCACTCTCTAAATTATTAGCAAGTCGCCGTCTAGTCGTATGTTAAACGATAATCACGGTTCGTATCGTTACACACTGTAATTCTGTACAAAGTAGCTCTATGTACCATTAAACGTTACAACTCCACGCTCCGTACTTCCATGTGCAGTTGTAGCCACGTAACTCCACGCGCTCCAGTTCTACGTGACATAACTACACGCGCTGTAGTTTCACGTGCCATAATTCCACACGCTGAAATTCCACACGTTGTGATTACGACGCGTGGGAACATCTATGCGCTGTAATTCGATGCGTTGGAATTCCACCGCTCTGTAATTTGATACGCTGGAACTCTTACGCGCTGTAATTTGACGCGTTGCAATTCCCACGCGCTGTAATTCGACGCGTTGGAACACCTGCGCGCTGTAATTCGATGCGTTGGAATTCCACCGCTCTGTAATTTCATACGCTGGAATTTCTACGCGCTGTAATTCGATGCGTCCCAATTCCCACACGCTGTAATTCGACGCGTTGGAACACCTGCGCGCTGTAATTCGATGCGTTGGAATTCCACCGCTCTGTAATTTGATACGCTGGAATTTCTACGCGCTGTAATTCGATGCGTCCCAATTCCCACACGCTGTAATTCGACGCGTCGAATTCCCACGCGCTGTAATTCGACGCGTTGGAACACCGATGCGCTGTAATTCGATGCGTTGGAATTCCACCGCTCTGTAATTTGATACGCTGGAACTCTTACGCGCTGTAATTTGACGCGTTGCAATTCCCACGCGCTGTAATTCGACGCGTTGGAACACCTGCGCGCTGTAATTCGATGCGTTGGAATTCCACCGCTCTGTAATTTGATGCGCTGGAATTTCTACGCGCTGTAATTTGATACGCTGGAATTTCTATGCGCTGTAATTCGATGCGTTGGAATTCCCACGCTCTGTAATTTGACGCGTCGCAATTCCCACGCGCTGTAATTCGACGCGTTGGAACACCTGCGCGCTGTAATTCGATGCGTTGGAATTCCACCGCTCTGTAATTTGATACGCTGGAACTCTTACGCGCTGTAATTTGACGCGTTGCAATTCCCACGCGCTGTAATTCGACGCGTTGTAACACCTGCGCGCTGTAATTCAATGCATTAGAATTCCATCGCTCTGTAATTTGATACGCTGTAATTCGACACGTTAGAATTCCTACGCACCGTAATTCCATGCTCTGTAATTACTACTCTTACTAATTCCACGAGTCGTATTTCCACGCGTTATATCTCCACGTGCCATAATTCTACGCGTAGTACTTTCACGTGACATAATTCCACGCAGTAAAATTCTACGTAGCGTAACTACCACGTGTCATAATCACACGCTCCATAAATACTCCGCGCAGTAACCCCACGCGCAATAACTCCCCACCCCGTAATTTCACGCGTCATAACGCGTCATAGTTCCACGCATCGTAATTTCAGTGGAAAATAATTCTCGTGTAGAAAAATGACGGTAGGGATGACGGTAGAGGAAAAGATAAGCAGAGTCGTGTTCGACAAGTGCTCTCAGACGATAGATGAGACGTTTCACGGAGTGTTTGCGAGCAAAGTAGCGTTAACTTTATTCGATAAACGAATGGGGATGGTAAAACGTGCAACTGGGCCGGCGCTTGCGGCACTCGCGTCGAACTTGGTAATTATGAAAGTTTCCAGCGTGGAATTCTTGGCGAGGAAGCTTGAATCTTGAATTACTTCCGAGCACGATGATGTTATCTTCCGCATTGCTGTCGGGTGATCAATTATTTACATGTTCTCGATCCCTTATCCTCCTCCTATGTTGAAACAGCAACTAATTGCAACTTTCTTTTTCCTTCCTGGATTATTGAATGGTTATACCGGAAGTTTTTACTTGGATAAAAATTCGAAGGGCTTCATAAGTTCTTTTTCTAAAGTGTTCGATTTCTCCCCTTCGCTCTGATTCGTTTTCTCAAACTTCGGCTCATAATTCTGTTCTAACGTTTCTTTTTAATCTTAGTCGCGACGCTCTGCGGTCTCTGTGAATCAATCGACAGACGTTTCACGTGCAATTTCCTAATCTCCACGAAATTTCAGCGCCAGCTGCTTCCGAAAGATTCCCATATTCCGAACATTCCTTCCGTAAAAAATTTCATCTTTTCCTTTCGCCAAGATTTCTTGCCGGTCTCAACCAATTTCGAGGTTTTGTAACGTAAAGGTAGTTAGTCCCGGAATGTTCAGAAATTTCTAAGTAACCGTGTTTTCGGCATAGTTGGGATAGCAGTGGTTGGATATTTAATCAGCGATATCGTCAAGTCGTCAAGCAGCAGAAACTTGATATCGCGAAAACTTTCCGAGAATTCTCCGAATTTCCAGCGTAATTGAAGTTCATCTAACAAATTAAGGACATTAAATCCAAGAATCATAATCAAAGGACATAATCGTACAAAATGACCGCATAAAACGTTCATGAAAAAAACATTTGCAAGGTGTGTTTCTTAAAACGTTCGCCATAAAGAATCAGCCTGATGGTACAATAAAGTTCCAGATTCTCAGGAAGGAGAAACCTGCACTATGTTATCTGGAACCCCTCTGTAATGTCGTAAAAAAAAGGGAGAAAAAGAGGAAAGGTGTTCGCAACGATTACCTTCGTACACCCTTTGCAGGAAATAACAACGAGATAATATCGTGGGAGTGGTCGATGCTACCAGTCGATACTTCACCCTCGTTATTTTTATGCGACGACGCTTTACGAAACGTTTTCCAACCCCTTCCCCTCGTTCACGGTGCGAAGGCGCAACCCTTATAAAGGAACAACGCAGAACCGATCACCCATTCATTTTCGAACATGATCGCGAGGCTCGTACGGAGGCTCGTCGACAAAGCTATATATCGATTAGAGCATGGTTCATAAGTCCCTATCAGAAGGGTTGATAATATCAACACGGAAGGTTAGGTCAGTGTACTTCTTACGAGAGCGAGGAGAAATTCATTGAGAAAATAGTAGGAGTTGTGTGATGTATCGTCACGCTTTATAATTCCACGTCCTGCAATTTCACGCGTCGTAAGTCCACGCACTGTGATTTCTACGCGCCGTAATTCCACGCACTGTGATTACTACGCGCTGTAATTCCAAGCGTGATGATTACTACGCTCCGTAATTCCACGCGCTGTGATTACGACGCACCGCAATTCCAGGTGACCTGTAAGTCGACGCGTTGGAATTCCAACGCCCTGTAATTCGATGCGTTGGAATTCCCACGCTCTGTAATACGATGCGTTGGAATTCCTACGCCTTCTAATTCGACGCGTTGGAATTCGTACGCACTGTAATTCGATGCGTTGGAATTCTGACGCCCTATAATTCGATGCGCTGGAACACCTGCGCGCTGTAATTCAATGCGTTGGAATTCCCACGCTCTGTAATTCGATGCGTTGGAATTCCCACGCCCTGTAATTCGATGCGTTGGAATTCCCACGCTCTGTAATACGATGCGTTGGAATTCCTACGCCTTGTAATTCGATGCGTTGGAACACCTGCGCGCTGTAATTCGACGCGTTGGAATTCGTACGCACTGTAATTCGATGCGTTGGAATTCTGACGCCCTATAATTCGATGCGTTGGAATTCCCACGCTCTGTAATACGATGCGTTGGAATTCCTACGCCTTGTAATTCGATGCGTTGGAACACCTGCGCGCTGTAATTCGACGCGTTGGAATTCCCACGCTCTGTAATACGATGCGTTGGAATTCCTACGCCTTGTAATTCGATGCGTTGGAACACCTGCGCGCTGTAATTCGACGCGTTGGAATTCCCACGCTCTGTAATTCGATGCGTTGGAATTCCCACGCCCTGTAATTCGATGCGCTGGAACACCTGCGCGCTGTAATTCGATACTCTGTAATTCCTACGCGCTGTAATTAAATGCGTTGCACTTCCATCTCGCTGTAATTCGACGCATTGCAATTCCACGCACCATAATTGCCCCCTTACGCAATACCAAGTCTCCTAGTACCCCGCGTCATAATTCCACGCACCGTAATTCCACACTCCGTAATTCCTTGCATTGTGATCGCCAAAGACCATAATTCCACGTTGTATGATTCCGTGTTACGTGTCAAACAACGATAAGCGTGCTCCGGCGAACGGAATTATGGCGTTCCTGATCAGTAGAATAGTCCACGAGCTGTCAGACACGCGCGAACGCGTGCGACGTAGCAGTAGAATGAGTTATATGGGACCAATCTCCTTTCACGGTGATCCGAGCCTGGTACCCATAAACCATTCGCGTTATTCCGCTGGGGTCGCGTCAGATAATGCAGCCACGAGGATAACGCTGATTCAAACCCACGATCTGTCAATCGATCAATGTTAAATAATCAGACTACAACAGGTAACTTGTATTTTGGGGATCTACTTGTAACATGCTCACGACAGATGCATTTACAAATAGGCTACATAAGCTTAATTTATCATCTTCTTCATAAATCACGAACAGAAAAATTAATGGACTCAGAAATATCGTTTTGAAAGAAATATGCAAATGTCGATGGGAAATGATTAAGAATGGGTAAAAAACGAAGGCTAAGAAAAGGCGAAGGAAATCTCGAAAGTAGAAGGTAAACGTTCTCAAAGGGTACTTTCTAAAGTGTGCATAAAAATATGCATAAAAGCGAGTAAAATTTTTTTTAGGTGAATCTTTTGCGCATTGCAGTAAATTTCAGTTGCAGCTGAATTGTTTGCCCGGGCAAATATTGCGAAACGTAAACAGCGCAAGGCAACAAAATATCGCAGAATAAATACTTGATTCGGTAAAACAGATACACTAAGTAAATATTATGCCGCCAGATTATGGGAGCGATGTTCGCGAACGATAACATTGATCGATATTCCATTATTTCGCGTAAACTTTTGATTGAATTTCTGACCTCAAATGATATGTATATTTCGTGCAGCGGAGAGCACAGTTATTGACATACTAATAAGATGCAAGCGGTCCAAGGTCTAAAGTCACGAATACCGTGCCATTCACGACCACTCAGATGCATATGCGCAAATCGTTTCGCGACTGAACGAGCACCGGCGAAAAGAGCATATCGATCAGAATGCATCGATAATAGACAGGGGTATGCGGGTCAAATTTTCCATTTGACTAATTATCTGGGCGAGGAACTCTAAGGCAATCATCTGACCCCATAACACACTTCACAAAATTGCCTCTGCAACGTATTGAGTTACAGCGCGTAGGAAGTCTAACGCATCGAGTTACAGAGCTTAGGAATTCCAGCGCATCGAATTACAGAGCGTAGGAATTCCAACGCATCGAATTACAGAGTGTGGGAATTCCAGCGCATCGAATTACAGAGCGTAGGAATTCCAATGCATCGAATTACAGAGCGTGGGAATTCCAGCGCATCGAATTACAGCGTGTAGGTGTTCCAACGCGTTGCATTACAGCGCGTAGGAATTCCAACGTATCAAATTAGAGAGCGTAGGAATTCCAACGCATCGAATTACAAAGCGTAGGAATTCCAACGTATCGAATTACAGTGCGTAGAATTACGGTGTGTGGGAATTGCAACGCATCGAATTACAGTGCGTAGGAATTCCAACGCGTCGAATTACAGTGCGTAGGAATTCCAACGCATCGAATTACAGTGCGTGGGAATTGCAACGCATCGAATTACAGTGCGTAAAATTACGGTGCGTGGGAATTACAACGCATCGAATTACAGTGCGTAGAATTACGGTGCGTGGGAATTGCAACGCATCGAATTACAGTGCGTAGGAATTCCAACGCGTCGAATTACAGTGCGTACGAATTCCAACGCATCGAATTAGAGTGCGTGGGAATTGCAACGCACCCAATTACAATGCGTGGGAATTGCAACGCGTCGAATTACAGTGCGTAGGAATTCCAACGCGTCGAATTACAACGCGTGGAATTACAGTGCGTGGAACTATGGAGCGTAGTAATCACCTCTGTTACTCGCAGAAAAAGTCGAAAGGAAACTGTATATTTCCCTGAAGCACTCTTCCCGTATCAGAAATAAAAATACCAATTTACTGCCACTGTGGCATCTTACTCCACCCCAAACACAAAGTGCACAGCCCAAAGTAGTTCGAAGCAATGGTTTAGAATTAAACGTTCTCTCCGTTCTCTTAAAAGGCAGCTGCAAAAATGTCAAAGCAGGAAAGTCGGCAGAAAAATAAGAGGAAAGGGAATGGCCAACAGAAGAGGGTTAATTTCGTGGCAGGGTGCGAACCGTGTCGCGACGCGAATACTCTTTCGTCCACAATTTTTTTCCAACGCGCGACCGACATGCACCGACGCCCTCCACCCTCGCGTTACTGCCAGCGTAGGGACGCGAGAGGCCGGTAACAAGCGTAAGTCCCGGTATACACAATATACGTGTTTGCAAATGGAGCGAGCAACGTACCGCGGGGGAAATATTATTGAAAAAATCTTCCGACCTAGATAACCGATGTGCACATGCGTCGATGGACATCGGTGCACTCGCGAGGCCTCGGAACACGGATTTTTGGTTCGTTAAAAGTCGTCATTTTTGCTACTGAAACATATTCCGGTGAAATGAACGTCCAGAAGGGTGGTTACAATTGCATTCGATTTTGGGAGATGGGATGAGATCTGCAAATTTTTTTCCCTGTATCAAAATTTTATTCTAAATGACTTTGTAGTAAATTCACAGACACCCAAGCTGTAACTTTCTGAATCGTGAAATTTCACAAGCTGCCCAAATAAGGGTTGTGGTAAACGTACAGGCCCCGAGGATTTGAAAATTAAATCACCGCCGTCAATTTTCACATGAGCCAACTAACTCAGACCGGCGCCACGACGTTCCAACCGGTCGGGTACAACATCGATACTCAAAGGAGACGTTGGCACGCAACCCTCCGCCGAATTTCATTACCGTTTCCTAGCAGCGAACGTTTGTTTCCCGTTGTTGACGTCTCCATCGTGGAAGACGCCATCAACCGGTCGATATCGATACGCGTTTAATCTCCGGTGATAGCTATTCGATTTATCTCTAACAAATTTCCAAGTAATTTCATTAGACCTGTTGTGTCGAATTTCCAGTTGCTCAACGTTTTTGAAGCTCTCGAGAAGTGTCTCTGTGTAATGTCATGAGTCTATGATGTTGAAATTATTTCTGTATGAATGCTTTTAACAAAGATGTCTAAAAATGTGTCCTGTCAGTCATCACAAAATATGTCTATCTGTGTAATAATATCAGGAATCAATGATGTTGATATTATTTCCTTATAAGTAACATAGAATGCTTACTTCTAACAAAGGTATCTAAGAATTTGTTATATCCCCATTACAAGAAATGTCTATTTGTGCTCTACTTTCATGAATAAATAATATTAATATTAACATAGAATGCTTCTAACAAAGATATCTAAAAATGTGTCTGTCCAGACTGAATATCCCTTGTGCAATAAGTGAAAACTGATTATGCCTACAGTTTCCCTAATAAAAGTGACTCAAAGCTTTGGAGTGTCCTCAGAGTTCAGAAAGTTCCTAACAACGCTGCTCGAACGTTCACCCCGCAGTTTTTATTTAAAAAAAAAGGAAACATAAAACGTTAGCCGATGTTGTACATAGTCGAGTAGTATTGTCGATGAAAATTGTCGTGGCGGGGACAATTTTCTCATCGTTCGCGAGCAGAAACAATGAGATCCGTCGAACAAGTACGCTCGTTAAGCCGCGGTTAAATTCCACGCTTCCTTGCTTTTTTTTCCCTCTGCCGGTGGCCAGACACGCTCGTCGAGTTTTTCTCGTGGCCACGGGTGCAAACCAACCAACTATAAATATTCAAGCCGTTCGAAGCTCGAACGTACGACCCCTTTCCTGTCGGATCGCAAACTTTTGCCCTCGCGACGCATCCACGCGTTACACGGACGGATGTGACCCTTGCGAGCCAAGATGGCAAAACGGCTGCCCTTCGACTGTGGGGAGAATTGATGGAGTCATAGAGAAGGGGAATACCGGAACCAGATGAAACGAATGCTCGTAAATATTCATGGAAGTATGCTTTATTGGCCCGTATTTCGAGTCGCTGGTTTTACCGCCTGCAATTGCTGCAAAATGGATGAATATAAACGCTGGGGAAATGAGATTAAGGTCTGTGGTGCTGCGGTCACCGAGACAACGTAAAATATTATTTGATACGATTCAAGTTTTACTGTATTTTATACTGCGAGGCAACCATTGTAATCATTGTTAATAATTGCAAACCTTAACTCACAATTTTATGGGCAGTTGTGACGCTGTTGGTAGTGTGCGTCACGAGTGCGTCATCATATTGTGGGACGAAGGGTTACATCTCTTATTAGACAAGTTTGACTATTTCTGAGTTATAGTTACACTTACACCTCATTATTAAAATTTCAAAAAATGTAGAAGATTATTTCAGGACTTTGTGAAGCACATGGCAGCAAAACATGAAGGTTAATCTTCTTTTGAGATTTTTTGTACGCGCTGTAATTCTACGCATTGGAATTCCAACGCCCTGTAATTCGATGCGTTGGAATTCCCACGCTCTGTAATTCGATGCGTTGGAATTCCTGCGCCTTGTAATTCGATGCGCTAGAACACCTGTGCGCTGTAATTCGATGCGCTAGAACACCTGTGCGCTGTAATTCGATGCGGTGGAATTCTCACGCTTTATAATTCGATGCGTTGGAATTCCCACGCTCTGTAATTTGATGCGTTGGAATTCCTGCGCCTTGTAATTCGGTGCGCTAGAATACCTGTGCGCTGTAATTCGATGCGTTGGAATTCCTCCGCCCTGTAATTCGATGCGCTAGAACACCTGTGCGCTGTAATTCGAAGCGTTGGAATTCTCACGCTCTGTAATTCGATGCGTTGGAATTCTCACGCTTTGTAATTCGATGCGTTGGAATTCCTCCGCCCTGTAATTCGATGCGCTAGAATACCTGTGCGCTGTAATTCGAAGCGTTGGAATTCTCACGCTCTGTAATTCGATGCGTTGGAATTCCCACGCTCTGTAATTCGATGCGCTAGAACACCTGCGCGCTGTAATTCGATGCGCTAGAACACCTGTTCGCTGTAATTCGATGCGTTGCAATTCTCACGCTTTGTAATTCGACGCGTTGGAATTCCCACGGCCTGTATTGAAATTGATTATTCGATAATAATGACCCAAAGGTACGAGAAATTGAAAATCTATGTAATCCGAGTGTTTGATCTGAATGTATAATCAATTAGCAAACTTTATGAATACAAAGCTCGATTTAAGGTTCAGGAAGAAATTGGAAAATCTTGAAAGCGATAAGCGTACTTTCACCCCCCTTCGCTCGCATAATTTCCCACCCTTCGTTGCCAAAAAATCGATAATCCGATAGGTTGTCGCAATATTTCAGGAGTACCGTTTCCCTCCTCCAGGAAGTCAATAAACCCTGGCGATCGCGTCCCGCGCCATTTCGAATGGACGTATAAAATCTCGCTGGAACTTTGCTACATAAAAATCAAAGGTCCGTCTGGTACTTTCCGATCGAAAAGCAAACCGGACCGTATCTTCCGGAGATCTTCGTCTCTATATTAGAATATCGATTTTCATAATTCCGAGCTTCTTGACAGGGATTTGATAAACGTGATTAGATTGGACGCCGTTCAATTCGACACCGTACGATTCGACGGGATTCAATTCGACGCGACAGATTCAATACGATTCGACGCGATAAAATTTAACTCGACGTAACTGAATTCGAGGCAATGAAATTTCGAGATTCAAAATTTACTTTATACTTCTGTATATCCTATGTTTGATCTTTATGTCTCGTCTTTCTGATTCGAATACCGTTCCTTTATTATCAGATGACCAAATACCTGTTTCCAGATTCTGGTCTCACGGAATCATCAGATCTCCACCCTACATCTTCGCATCTCCAGATTTCTCGAGCTCTTAATTTTTTAAAATATAATTTTAATCCAACTGTGACTCGATAAGGAAGGATTAAGAAATGTTAATTTTGGTGAGGTTCTTAGGTTGCAATATATCGACTGATGCAACGAGCCGTAGCATCGGACGTCAGAACGCGTCTAAAAATCAAAATCCATCGCGATCATATCTGGGTCAATGGGCGCGACGCTCGTGCATACGCAATGGGTACCGCGCAGAAGTATCGGCATCGAACGATACTGACAGGTGCAGCGTACCTTCGTCGATCGCCCGAACAGAATTTATGAATCGGATTCCAGGGTGGGGGCAAAAGTGAGGTTGGAAGGCGATTAACCCTTGACCCGAACCTACATTACCGTGCGACGATCATGCAAATCGCGTTCCGAGAGAATTGTGTCCTCCACGACGAATTCTCTCCTTGATCCTATTTACGTTTGCGCTGAAATCGACTTAGCTCCACTTCTCTTTCAAATGAAACAGAAAAATTGAACGGTGCACACAAAATATTGTAACATTGCCGTAAAATTATGTCGCAGAAATAGAAAAGATTATCATTTTCCCAAACGTATCAAATGTAACACCACATTTAACGACACGGAAAAGCACTTCGTGCCAGAAACTCTCAATCACTGGTATTAGCAAAAAGCAGGTGGAAAGCTCGCTAAATCAAACAACCCTCGTGCCCATTTCTCTCGAAGGGTTCCTTAAACCCTTTCCAAGGTCGTTAAAAGCGATAATTGTCGAGTATCGAGCGAGAGTGGCGTCGCGGCAACAAAGGAGAGAATCAAGCGTTTCAATTCTTTCTTCTTTTTTGCGTCGATTAGCTATTAAGTTTTTGCCGGGTTTGAACAAGAAATTTTTGCAAAATCCCTCTGATTTGGCCCCCGGTTCGACGAACAACCAACCGCTGACGGATCGATAGACCGAGTCGGTTCGTGCTCGTGAAACGTTTCGCAACAGGCGAAAGTCCGTTGAAAATATAGCGCTCGACAAGCTGGCAAATTTTTTAATCGTTCGTTTATTTATCGTGAAACTTTGCGACAGCGGTTTACGTTCGACGTCGTCAGTTTCAAAATGGGTGCTCGTTTTTTTTTTCACTGGTGCCTGAGGTATCGTGGATTTGACGGTTCTGTGCTTTCTATTAATTCGAGTTGACAATAGGCTTTGTCGTGCAATTGTGGATAAAACGAATATAACGCATAGGCATATGTGATATAGAGATACATGTGATGTAGAAGTACATGTGATGTAGAGGTACATGTGATGTAGAGGTACATGTGATATGAAGGTACATGTGATATAGAGGTACATGTGATGTAGAGGTACATGTGATGTAAAGCTACATGTGATGTAGAAGTACATATGATATGAAGGTACATGTGATATAGAGGTACATGTGATGTAGAGCTACATGTGATGTAGAAGTACATGTGATATGAAAGTACATGTGATATAGAGGTACATGTGATGTAGAGGTACATGTGATGTAGAGGTACATGTGATACAGAGATACATGTGATGTAGAGGTACATGTGATATAGAGGTACATGTGATGTAAAGCTACATGTGATGTAGAAGTACATATGATATGAAGGTACATGTGATATAGAGGTACATGTGATGTAGAGCTACATGTGATGTAGAAGTACATGTGATATGAAAGTACATGTGATATAGAGGTACATGTGATGTAGAGTAATGTATGAAGTAATGTATGAGTATACGTACATGTATGAAGTAAACATTGTAACATGAGACAAACCTCGGATCATATATCACCGTAACCTTAAGACCTCATAATAAATAACCTCAAAATATACAAGTGTTACATTTCTTATGTCTTCCTCTCGAGATGAATACAGTTTCACAGAGGAACAAAGGTAAAAATTAACGAGGGATCTTGAGAAGATTCACCCCGCGAAATAGCCTACGTCATAGAAGGGGTTGCGAAGAAAGAGCCACAAGAGAATATTAAACGAGACAATCGATTCCGATAGCGAGCCGAATAAATCCCAGACGGGAGGGTTACTTTGGCCGCCTAATTCCAATGCATCATGATGAGCACCTCGTCGATTGGGAGAGCACGGTAATTCGATAGAATATTACTTGGGGAAAGTTGTAGCTGGGACGTCGCGACCGTGGATCAAATCCAATATTCGAGATGACTTTTACGACTGAAAAGTTCCCTCGTATTAATTCGCTGAAGTTTTCCAAACTGCGCCTGGACCAAACTCGTACGATTAATATTTTGTTTTTGCATTTGTTTTTGTTGTAGTCTGGGATCCCCTTATTTACCATCTTCTTATATCTTAAATTAGATATTAAATGAAGTGTTTAGATTAAGTTGTGACATTTAGTTAAATGTTGAATAAGAAAATCAAGTCCTTTCATCACATTTAACTTTGGATCAATTTGAGTTATAGAACAAATTTTTTAGTTCACCGAAATTTTATATATTGCCTTCAATAATTCTGATATGCAGACTCCCAATAATTTTCGTAATAAGCTTTAATACGACTACGTGATATTTCCCGAAAACGTGGAACGTCGTTCTAGGATCCCCATGTTCAAGTCAGGTCTAAGCAAGGGGTTGTCTGAGGTTATCCAAGGATTAGATTCAGATTAAATTTAAATTAGGTTTGGTTTAGATTCGGGGATAGGGGTTGCGTTAGGTTTAGGACGCTATAATCAATGTCCGGAATTCAATTTTAGATTCATCCTTAACTCAATCATGTATCTGAAATTCCGTTGTTTTCCTTCTATCCGATTTGTATCACGAAAGCGACAGAAATCTGACACGTTCAAAATAATGGTCCAATAAATAAGGACGCTCAAAAAATTGATGTCTTCAGAAACGGCTGCGAATAAACAGAAACTTCCATGTCTACTTTCCAATTTATCATGGCAAGACACATGTCGATATATCGTTGAAATTAATAGTGACAGGCTACAGTCACTTTCATGATTGAAATTGACAAACAACCTGTCCTGGTTGGCTCTTGAAAAGCAAACAGGTTTTTTCAAACTACGTGGCCGTAAGGTTAAAAATTATTCTATATACTTTATGTACAAAACATTTTAATAAACTTGCAGTTTTATATGAAATTAAATTTATGTATTGCATTATTGGTTGCTGTAGAGTTTGACCTGGAGTGGATAGACTGAATGTACAAATTATTTTCAAGTAGTCATGCTAGGTTAGAAGGTTAGGTCAGTGTAACTCTTACGAGAGCGAAGGGAACTTCATTGAGAAAATAGTGGGAGTTGATGTGTGTTGTATCGTCACGCTTTGTAATTCTATGTTCTGCAATTTCACGCGTCGTAAGTCCACGCACTGTGGTTTCTATGCGCCATAATTACACGCACTGTAATTCCATGCACGGTGATTACTACGTGCTGTAATTCCACGCGTGGTAATTACTACGCTCCGTAATTCCACGCGCTGTGATTACGACGCACCGTAATTCCACGCGCTGTAATTCGATGCGTTGGAATTTCCACGCACTGTAATTCGATGCGTTGGAATTCCCACGCTCTGTAATTCGATGCGTTGGAATTCCTACGTCTTGTAATTCGATGCGTTGGAATTCGTGCGCACTGTAATTCGATGCGCTAGAACACCTGTGCGCTGTAATTCGATGCGTTGGAATTTCCACGCACTGTAATTCGATGCGTTGAAACACCTGCGCGCTGTAATTCGATGCGTTGGAATTCCCACGCTCTGTAATTCGATGCGTTGGAATTCCCATGCCCTGTAATTCGATGCGTTGGAACACCTGCACGCTGTAATTCGATACGCTGTAATTCCTACGCTCTGTAATTTGATACGTTGGAATTCCTACGCTCTGTAATTCAATACGTTGGAATTCCTACGCTCTGTAATTCGATACTTCAGAATTCCTACGCGCTGTAATTAGATGCGTTGCACTTCCGCACTTGCAGCTTTATATGAAATTAAATTTATATATTGCATTATTGATTGCTGTGGAGTTTGCCCTGGGGTGCACATACTGAATGTATAAATTATTTTCAAGTAGTCATATTGAGATTTTATTAATAAATTCTTTGCTATGATGTCTATTATTTCGAAGGGTAATTGTTAAAATATTGCTCCAATTTTTTACATGACTGACCATCCCCTTCGAAGAACATATATGGTTATATGTTCTTTAGAACATATATGTTTCTGAAGACCTATATGTAACCGTCCATCAATATTGATGTAAATTAATTTGTAGTTGTTTTAAATTGCGTTTATTTTTAATTCCTAGTATCGTAAGAATTGTAAAGCTTGACTATGGCGAGGTCATTATACCTAGGGGGTTAGAACAGTAGAAAGAGTAGTTTTTTCATTATAATTTCTAGAGAAGCATCTCTGCGAAGTCAGCGTCTTTGCTCAGTCACGGGTCAGAGTCTCGGCGGAACAGCGGAAATAACCAGCCGGAAGCAGCCAGGTCGCTAAACAGCGCGGCGGCAGTCCGCTAGCCAGGCTTGTTACGCCAACTTCCGGCATTATCTAAATTACTTTATACTCGACCGCGCAGAAAT
Organism: Megachile rotundata; assembly: GCF_050947335.1. NCBI lineage: Eukaryota > Metazoa > Arthropoda > Insecta > Hymenoptera > Megachilidae > Megachile > Megachile rotundata. The sequence goes on from NC_134996.1 coordinate 13,074,789, forward strand.
TACGGGTTGCTCGAGCAGATACCGCGTCGGAGTTCCGGCGTTAGCAGAGATTCCTCGATGGAATCGCAGCCAGAAACGATAAAGACGTCTCGTTCGAAAGCTCGTCTTAGCTACGTTTTAAGCATCAGTTATCAAGCCCGTTCGCGAGATAACGTTAGCCTACATTTGGAAACCCCCCTTCGTGGAATAATTAAAACGACTTTACCGGGCGAACCGTCTCTTAATTAACACGCATTATTCGAACTTAGGATCACTTTATTGTTCGGAGCGATCCCCGTATCCAACACCGACAATTTCCGACGTGCTTCGTTAATTGGCCGGACCAATTAACGTCCCTTGCTGATTACTGTCTTGGATCATGTCGATTGTCGGGAATTGGGTTGAGCCGGAAATCGAATGAGGCTTAACTATAGCTTTCGGCTATGTGCTTTGATCATCTAATTTCCGATTCTTATGCTCCCAGAAATTGCTGATTGATATTATTAATTTAATATCATTAAAGAGAAATTACAATTCGGATTTCATATCAGCAACATTATCTTTATTTATAGGTATTCGTGGAAGTTCTGCAGGATACAAGTGATCAATAAATATATTACTATTTCAACTATAATTTTTGACAGATTTATAGTAATTGCATCAATTTGGAGACTTGTAACTATTTTCCAACTGTAACCTCAAATAATGTAACGACTAATGACGAACAGATTTCGAAAACTGTTCCAGCAATTTTGAAAGCGGAATATCAGCGCAAAGGAACGAGCACATACCATGATTCACCCCGTAGTTACAATTTTCCGATACATTGGACACGTTTGGAGCCACGTGCGACCCAAAAACCGTAATTTTCTGGCTTTCGAAAAATTGCAGGACCAATCGAGAGCGAACGGGTGAAAGAAACAAACGGGACGATCGAGGCCTCAGAACGAGGACGAATAAAAAGTGGAATGAGCTGGGATGAAAGATGGGCGAGAAGAGGCTGGCAGTCAAAGAGGGTGAGAGTAAGGTAATATCACAGTCGACTAGCACGGGTCGAGTCGGCATACTAAGCGGGCAGGAGTGATTTTTAAAACAGAGGACGGCACGCCCGCGAGAATCTTAAATAACCGTCGCGACTGGAAGCCCTGCTGCAGAGACGGTTGAAAAGAAATCGTGAAGCCATCGTTGAATATTCCAGCGAAGAGTGACAGGCCGAGAAATTGGGAAATTGAACCGCCACACCCTCCAACGAATGGTTTCGCGTCCTTCTCTGCTTTTGCTACAATTCTATGCTGCTCGGATGACGATTCCGCTCGTATTACTTTCTCGAGTACCTTGCACGGTTCAATACCTTCCGAGGATTACTAGAAATGATTTCAGAAACGCTGTGTGGTTTCCGAAGCGAATTTCTTTGATACAAAGCCTTGCATCTGGATCAGACACTTTAGGCATTTTGATCTGACATCAATTATTATAAATATAACGTTATTATCAAGACGTGTCATACAAATTAAATTAACATCTGATATAAATTTTGTGCCTGCTACTTTCACGTTGAATTTTTTAAAAGCTTTGTCCAACTCAGAGACGTTCATTTGTTCAGTCACGCTCATAAGGTAATATAAAGGCGTTTTAAAACTTTCGTAATTACCGTAATTTCCCTAATTAACGTATGAAAGTGTATTTACGTCCAGGTAAATCTTCGAATAATTTGATAATAAAGCCCGTAAGCGATAGAGGTTGATATGTTTAAGGTTTAAAGGATTTCTCCGCGATTCAGCTCTTTGGAACGAAATTCAAACAGCCACCGCTATATTTACTCTGCTTTCCTTTAAATAGTTTGCCGATGCCATCGAGCTATGTACCGGCATTTTAAATGGTAATGCGAAACTACAGGGAAAAGCGACGGAGGCGACGATCGTTGATACAAAACGCGGAAAAATGCGGGGAAAATGTATGCATGTTAAAGTTAGATTGGAAAATGGAGAGGTACGAAAAATTCTGTGTATGAGAGCTGTTTACGAGCTGAATAAAAGTTATACGCTAATATTCTGGGGAACAATCATTTTCGTTTAAATTGTCTATTTAGTAGGGAAAATTAAATTTCTGAATGATGGCATGAGGGTTTAAAAATATATCTACTTGAATATTACCGATTTTAATATTAAAAGTTTTTGATAATTTCTGAAAAGGAAAAAACGCAATAGGATTTGAGAAGATGATTCCAGATTCGCTGTACCATTTTTGCAAAAAGAAGTCGATTATCGTCGATTCACGAACTCCATCAAGAGAAATCTATCGACAATCGCAATCATCGACTTGAAAATTCTTTCCGTGCTTTTCGATTCTCTCCGAGCCACGTCCGACCAATTTTTCCTCCAAGACCGTGGAGTTCCAGACGAGTTTCCGATCCCTGACTCCCTTCGTCTACCTTTCATCTATTCACGTGCCTCACCCCCCGGCCGACACCTACGTTCGGAGCCAAGTTTTGAATTTTCATACAGTCCTGAGAACTCATTGTTTCGTCTTGATGAAGTTTCGTCCTACAACGTTGGAGAAATTGAAAAGTTCGCCTCGAATTTTTCGCGAATCCGCCTGCGGGATTGCTACCTTCCAAACAGACAGGTATTCAGAACTTTTATACGCTATGTAAACTTTAATTAAATTCTTTTTTCCTGCCGGCGAAAATCTGTCGATTGCAGAAATGTCTTGAATAAATTAAAATTAACTTTCTTTATACCATACTGTTTAACGTTAGCTACTTCTTAGGTCCACATAATTGCTAGTATTCGAATAATTATTAAATGATTGTTATATAATTTTGGTAAATATTGCCATGGTTTCTTAGGTTCGCATAATAGCTAGTATGAACTCGAAAAATTATTAAATGATTATTGTATAATTTTGGTAAATGTTGCCATGGTTTCTAAGGTCTACATAATTGCTAGTATGAACTCGAAAAATTATTAAATGATTATTGTATAATTTTGGTAAATGTTGCCATGGTTTCTAAGGTCTACATAATTGCTAGTATGAACTCGAATATTTATTAAATGATTATTACATAATTTTGGTAAATGTTGCCATGGTTTCTAAGGTCCACATAATTGCTAGTATGACTTCAAATAATTATCAAATGTTTATTATATAATTTTAAGTTACCATGGTTACCAAGGTACGGTTGCTTAAGTAGCATCGACTAACACGACATACTTAATTCATAATTCGATACTCCATCACGGTCTGATACGAAAACAGGATATAACGTAGACATCCTTGAATGTATCAGAGCTATCGTGCCGTGCACACGTCATCGAAGAACTCAGACACCGGAAGACGGAACATCAAGGCGACGTGTAACCGCGGAATATACACCGTCGAACGTTACTAATAATCGATGAGCGCGTATCATCGAGCATCGTAATTAAAAAGACCAATAAGGAACGGTGTCAGACATCGAAGAACTCGGAATAAAAATATGCCAGCTAGGTATAAACGTTAGGAGAAGCCCAGTTTCAACGTTTTCTCGGTTCTTAGTGTCTCTAATTGAGTTCACGGGAAACTTCGTCATCGATTAGCTTTTATTTCAACGCATACTTATGGCGGAATTATCGGAAACCATAACTACGGATAAGTGACGTAATTAAGCTACAAATCGACTCGACTGTTATAATTAAAAACTTGGGACTTATCGATGACCCTTTGCTTATTCTCAGTAATTTAGACTTCGAAATTTAAGAGATTGAAATGTGGAGCTGAAGTGTTCGATACGTGAAAATTTGGATATGTGGAAGCTGTAAGGGAAGATTAGGATTCAGAAGTTATGGAATCGAGCTGCGCGCAAAATGGGTGCAAAAATGAATCTGAAAGCAATTTTATCTCCAGCGTAAAACATTGTCGCTGAAAATAGCAGAGCAAAATGGGAAGTGGTTCTATTCAGAGTGCATTCTTTGCGTCAGCAATGGACGTCCTTTGACTTTTGCAAGTAATTCTGCAGCAGCCTACGTTTTCTATAGAAAGTGTTATGCACGTGCCATCCGGGTAAGTTCAAAGGATGCATAAAGTTACATCGATGATCCACGCTTCCTCCGCCGATCAATTTGTAGAGGAATTACGTTCGAGGAAGATGAACATTCAAGTTTTGCAAAGTTGAGGGGAGAATTTAAAGAGCCATGTCCGTTTCCGGTCCGACTGGCCCGCGACAGACAAGGAAACTGTTTTTAGCCACGTCTCGACTTTCGTTAGAGCACGTAATGTCCTGGATACATCGTCGTATTCTGGCCAGCTGTCCTATCAGCTTCGACCGTCACGCGTCAGGAATTGCAAATTAGATTCGGGCGATTTACTCCTGCGAGGGAGATACGGAATCTGAGAAGCTGTCGCGTGTCTGGCACCTGTAAACTGGAACGTTTAGTAATAGACTTGCGAATTTCCCTTCTTAGGATATTTTAGGACATTTCACTGATACCTGATTATAAAAGATTTCTAAGATTTAAAGATCCCCATTAAGCATTAAAGTGATGTATAGGGAGAGCCATATTGAGATGTAAAATGTCAGTTAACCGGGAGATGCGGAGGTGTTTCGATGTTTCCTGTTTTATGGTTCGTACAAGAGTTACTGCAAGGTCGAATATCACTTCAATCTTCGAATGACTGAACAGCGATCCTTGCCGTTTATTTGCTATCGGTCAGAAAGTGGCGAAGGGTAGGCGGTCAAATTGCAGCCATTACTTCGATTGCAGTCGGTTCGGATGTTTCGCTGTTTCTGGAGAAGTCGGAAAAACGAAATCTAACCACATTCCTGTCTGGAGGATTGCGAGAATGTTTTACGAATATTCATGTTCTTAACAATCCAAAAATGACTCTAGTTTTCAACGTTCATCGTTACATTTAAAAAACTCAACTTTCCAGCAAATCAAAAATTTTACATAAATTAAATTCATGATACTGGTAGTTACTGAATTAATAAGTTGCTTGAAAAGAACCTTAAAAGCAAAGATAGATACAATATTAATTTTTTAAATTTATCTTCACTAGATAGGGGATGAAACATTGTTCAAATCTTCCCATTTTGACTATTCCATTTTGGCTATATAAATCTATAAAGTTTCCCTAAAATGGAGGAACGAGTAATTCCCGATGCAGGACAAAGGGAGTAGCATATTTTGCACAGTTATCGCAGACGAATTCCATAAAAATCTGCTCGGCTTTTTTAACGAACCGCCGCGAAACGGCGACATTTTGCACCTAATTTCCCTGAGGCAATCACGATTCTCGTTAACTTTTTTCGTCAAAGGAAAACCCAGCGTAGGAAGCGCGACGGAATGAAACGCAAATACCAAAAAGATTCGCGTCAAACATTAGAAACGTCGCTTCTTACGTTAAAAAGGGGTTTCTTGCGACCATGCTTGAACATCCGTCGTTGAGAACACTATAATCTTGGCGCAAAAGGTTCGTTTACGTTCTCGACGGAAATTAACTCTTTCTTTGAACGCGTAGTCCTCGCCGACCTAGAATCCTTTAACCTCGTAGGACTCAATCAGAAGCACCCCTTGATGATGATGAAGCTACCGCTTTTATTTCCTGTCCGCCCGAGATATTCTCTCTTCATCGATCGCTACTGTGAAACTATAAACGGGTCTACCGTGAAATTCTTGCTGGGAAGATTGATCGAATACCTGACCTACGCAACGATTCGATTCGAACACCTTCCGGCTAATAAATTATCAACGAGCTGAAAGATGATTCGAGTTTTCATGTGACACTCCATGTGACATTAGTCTGAAAGGTTTAAAAATTGTCATTGACATTTTGAATTTATTGGATTATTTAGGTAGAATTATTTTTAAGATATAGCAATGTAGTTGATGTGTATGTCTATGTTTGGAGATACGTGCGATTTTAATAACGTATGTCTCATAAGATTAGGATTGCTCATTTGTAGAATTATTTTTCAGATATGGGAACATACAGTTGATGTTACATATGTCTATGTTTGGAGATGCAGATAAGTGCGATTTTGATAACGTATGACTCATAAGATTAAGATTGCTCATTTGTAAAATTATTTTTAAGACATGGGAACATATAGTTGATGTTACATATGTTTCATACGTTTGGAAATGGGGATGATGTTAAGTGTGATTCTAACAACGCGTGCCTCATAAGATTAAATTCGGTCATGCATAAGGCATGTAGCTCATGTACCCAATTCGACTGCAACCTGTGCCTCATGCATTTGTGTATTGTACATGATGCATAAAGCATACGAGTGCTCATATTCTATGTATCAAATAAGTTTATCATACGTTAAGAAATTGATATTCGTTTAATTTAAAATAGGGAGTAGAAACGGTGTAAAGTTAAATTGATTAACATCGATCGAAGAGGGCGGGAAAAGAAAAGGTGGCCTCATAATTCAAGTATTCCGGGATATCCATAATGCATATCCGGAATAGGGTTGCTTCACGACGTAAGAAACTTTCGGTTCAGCCTCGGATGTAAAATAGGAAATGAAGCGACTACCGCGCGAGTGGCGGCATAATATGGCGGAATTTAAATTCAACGATGTCGTTCGGCTCCCTTTTTAATTCGTAACCCCTCGATTCACGCGGTTCCGAAATCTCGTTTCTTAGCGTTGTAGAGAGGGATTTAAAATGTATGAAGGGCGGCCGGTGTTTTATTGAGAAATCTGGGCCCGCGTCACCGGGCATTAAGATTCGATAATACAACCGTGAAGCCGGTTTTCATCCGGCCGTGTAAAAGCACGACGGGTCGAAAAGGGGCTCCGGCCGTTTATTATGGGCGTGGGCTCGCAAGGAGCCAGCGGGCGGTCCATAATTTCAGCGTTGCTTCTAACGAAATTCGGGGCTTAAGAACGAAATCCAATTTGGCCGTTTGAGCGTGAAGCGAAGCCGCGAACCACTCTGCCCTAATACGATTTACGGCATCGCGTGTAATTTATGGCAAAATAATCGGCATCGTCGTGCGATTACAAGGAGGCACGGACTCCCTCACGGAAGGCTAGCCCTGGTAATTTAACCCCCATCACTCGAACCTTTTATAATTTGCCGGGAAAATAACTTGTAATTAAAAGGGAGACCCTTAACGTTCTTCTAACACCGACAGTTAAGTGGAATTTAAACTTGTACGAAGTGTTCGTACCGGTATCATCAGACTCGTATTCATAATTTATTGAAACGATGGGAAATACGGTTCGAACATTCATAAAATCTGCGGCTGAAAGTTGGATGAACATCGCATGAACTCATTAATATTTGCAACAGTAAATGGACGCTTATTAATTATAGCAAATAATGATCAATTTGGATGCACGTGAAATATTTAAAGTAAACAATAATGTTAATATGGCATGCAAATTTGTATTAATATGACACATAAGAGGCGGTGTTTAAATTACCTACTTTCAATTTATTTAACAACCTCCTCTACATGACGCACTCATGACGCACGACACAGTCAACAGGCTCCTATTTAATAAGATAGGAATATCGTGTAACATGTTAACCGTTTTTATTTAACAACTTGCTCTACATGACGCACTCATGACGCACGACACAGTCAACAGACTCCTATTTAACAAGATAGGAATATCGTGTAACATGTTAACCTTTTTTATTTAAAAACTTGCGGTACATGACGCACTCATGACGCACGACACAGTTAACAGATTCGTATTTTATTTTGAGTAACATGTTAACCTTTCTTATTTCTTTTAACATTCCTCAGCTATGAATATAGAAAATTGTAGATCAAGGAGTTCTATTCCCCCATCGATTGTAGAATAATAAGAAAGAAAAAGAACGCTATTATTCAAGAACAGTTTACATGCGAAAAATGGTGTAATTTGTATGTCGTTCGCAGTTTGCAATAAATTGCGGAGATAAAGTGCAAATAACGATCGCCTCAGAGCAATATTATTGCATCGAGAAAAATATTGTTTACGGAGGAAAAAAAAAGCTCTCTAAAGCCATTAGCTTCGAAGAGAAGATGTTACTCGCGGAAACCATCCGACAGAATAATCGCGCATGATTACCGGCGAAAAGTGAAGTAGAATCGTTCTGCTGGAAATTTTTACGCTCGGAACGTACCGTCTAAGAAAATTTCCGCGTTTCAGCGGCAACCAAGGGAAGAAGCTTTCGCTGTTTCAATTTACACGAGAATTTTCCATTCTATGTTTGCCGGGGCCGGTATCCAAGTTCCTCGTTTCAATTTTTACAGAAAATCCTCCCCGGTTACCTTGAACGTTCGCTTAATAAAGAAATCTCGTTGCCTGGCCGAGGTCGCTCGATTATTCACGCCGGTTGATCCCGGAATTACGCCAGTCCTGAATAAATTTCCGACGAATACGTAACGAGGATTTGCCGTTTCGACGTCGATGGGCCCATGAATTTCTTTGCAAATTGTCGCTTATTATCAGCGTTCCACCTCCCTTCGACATATTGTACATCCCTGAGACATGATACGACGTTAAATCATGCAGATCGATCACTAATCGGAACTAATTCCCTTCCGCGTGTAATTCGGGGCGCGACATGGAAATCCTTGCTGTTGCGATTGAGAGTATAAGTTCGTAACCCTCGGGCCAACGATCGAGGTTCATGCGTGAACCTTTTCTGGTCGTTGACTGGGTCGACACTGCAATGTCTGGTAATAGTTGTCAACGTGGAATGGATTGCCACGGTGCTCGATGAGTCGAGGAGTGTCTTCTTGGAGTGTTTGTCTGACCACTGCTCGAGTATACTACTGGGTTATCCTTCAACCGCTCAATCGATACTTCTTATATCGTATTACCATAATATTGTGAAGTGAATTTTATCTTCTTCGTGCATTATTAAATATTTTAAAACTACCCCCAAAATGTAGATAATTAAATTCTCAGTTATTCCGATACTGAAGCGTTCACAAGCGTTTAAGAGAGAAGAGTTCAAAAGCCCCCCATTTTTTCAGTGTATGAATTTCTTATGCGAAAGCAGCTTGGCGCAGTTTTCCACTGCAACTGGCACGCATATTATCGGCAGACAAGGTTCGGTCAGTCAGCTGTCAACGGCAACGAAAAATCGACCAAAGGCATCGGCGGCTTCCGAGAAGAAAAACAGCTCCGCCAAAGACGCGTAGGAAAAAGACGAGCGCGGCAAAGCACAAAAGAGGGAAACGAAAACGAAACCCCGAAGCGGACGGGGTTTTAAACGGTAGAGAAAAGAGGAGGTACACGGATTTTCCGGCGTAACAATTCCTTCGCGGTACGAAATCGCGCTCCCAGTTCCCGTGTTAATTGGAAAATATACCGACCATCGGAGGGTGGAGGCGAGTCGAATCACGGTGGAACGTGGTCAAAGGAAAAGAATTTCTGGCAGCGGTATGCGCGAACTATTCGAGCGGATTAAAGTAGTTTCGCTCATCCTCGTCGAACGTTTATCTTGCCTTTGAAATGTCGAAATATTTTACAAGTTCGATAATTAACGAGATCCCTTTCCTCGCAACTTTTACATTTTTACACCTCCATTTATTCGCTCGTTCCATTATTCTCTCAAATTTTGAAGCTACGCTTCGAATTGCACAAGCTCAACTTTAATCCTTGCTCTATGATTTATTTAGTACTTCAGTTATAACTAACGGTAGTTACAGTATTAAATATAAAGAAGTTTGAAATGTGACAATTTGGTATTATGCAATCGTTGATTATGAAAATTGTTGAACTCCAGAATGTTTGTGCTAAAAATTCGAGTAAAACACAGCTGAAGTACAAGCGCGTCGCGAGTGCGTTACCAGTGCGTCACCAGTACTTCATCAATGCGTCATTAGTGCGTCAGCAATGAGTCACCAATGAGTCACCAGTGCATCATCAGTGCATCACCAGTGCGTCACCAATACTTCATGAATGCGTCACCAGTGCGTCACCAGTGAGTCACCAATGAGTCATCAGTGAGTCACCAGTGCGTCACCAATACTTCATGAATACGTCATCAGTGCGTCACCAGTGAGTCACCAATGAGTCACCAGTGAGTCACCAGTGCATCACCAGTGCGTCACCAGTGAGTCATCAGAGCATCACGAGTGCGTCACCAGTGAGTCGCCAATGAGTCACCAGTGCGTCACGAGTGCGTCAGACGACTCCACAGAATACCTCAAGTAGTAAAGATTTAAAATCGATCAGCCACACGATTGTGTCCGAAAGTGTTTCAACAAAAGGAAAATCACACAGCTGTTAAAACGAGCACGGTCGAGAAAAATGACGGTGGACAAAGACGAGAGGCAACGAGAAAATCGAGTGGGTACATACGTTAAACGAGATTACGTGTCCCGCGACCAGATTGCGGCCGTTCTGTCTGCTGGATTTATTAAGCAGCGTCATATATATTCGAGTGGCGGGTAGAAGGTTTCGAGCCGAAGAATCGCAATTTCCGATGGCGAAAAGGAACGATCACGACTAGACGACCGCACAATCGTTGTACACCGGAGACGAAAAAAAAAATGGTGGTTCGCATCGATCAAGCCCGGCTTCATCCTGTGATAAAGTACGTAAAAGGAACATAACTCTTCGCGATCGCTTCTGCGAACATGGCGGGGCTCACGGGAATGAAGACCGAACCCGTCACGTGTAATTGCGATTCGATTAAACGCGTAAATCATTCTGCTAGTGGTTTACTCTTCCCTGCGTCGACGATTTTAGGCTCTCGAAACAACGTTTTTACGGATAAATGAAGAGAGAAGTTGATGAAGTTATGAAGAGATGAAAATTCAGTGCAATTCGAAGTCAATGTATTTCTCGAAATGAGTACGAAATGTGCAATGAAGTTATGCTACAGGTCTTTATTAGGGAGATTAATGACTTTGAAGGTTGGTATGCAGAGAGCAAGTAGAAGTAGACATTAATCAGACGGGAACTATTCTGGCTTCGTGTAATTAATCTGTAGGGATTGCATTTCAAAGTAAGAGGTTTATTGGACAAAATATTTGATATTCAGATAAACCTCCGAGAGCATGTAGAGTAACCGTGCACTGATCAGACAAAAAGTAGAATTAAAATATTGACAGAGTTCACACATTGAGATATCGAATCAGAACTGAAAACTACCCGGCCATTAAACACAGCAGTCAATCTCGTTTGAAAGCCATCTATATCCATCCCGTGGTCTACAATTTGGTCCGAGTTGAGGGACGAAATTACAACCGAGGACAATTACGTGGACAACGCCTTGGGCGCTTAGTTTCCGGATTAGCCGGTCGAGTTGTAATTTAAACGCCAACCGTGATTGTTTGTCGGTCAAAAGGTCGCGAAGCGGGTAAAAGTGAAAACATCGCTTTCGCTGATTTCCAAGGAGCCAACATTAGCCACGGATCGAATCTCGGCCAGCTCATTGGGATTTACGCGACCGCCCATTGGGATCAGCCGGTAAGGTCGAATCCTAATGCCTCTACCCTGAGCTTAACCTTACGTAACAATCCCACCGGCGTACGACGATAAATCTTCGGCCCAGAGAGGAAGAAGGGGACATTAGTGACCCCCTTTACCGCGTACATCGTTTCCGGCTGGCTGCTCAATACGAGTTCATATTTTCACGTCGTTCTCGGATTAGCAGTCTTCCCCTCTTCGAGATTAAGACGTTCGAGTTTTTTTTTTTTAGGCTGGGTAATGAAAAAACGGGTCGATAATGAAGAAGGATTGTTCAGGGTTTGAGATCCGTAGGCAGCTTGATTATTGTGATATTGCGTCTGTATTAGAAAGTCATGGCAGCTTGGTGGTAGAAAGAAGGAAACTCGTAAGGGTTTAGATGTCTGATCAGTTCTGGATTATACTACTTACTGAACCTCACTGTTCAACTTGGTCGAACACAAGTAACAAGTATGTACCTTTTTACCTTCTTGCTACCTAGCTTTTTATTTTCTGGTACACTCTTTATAGTTGATTGTAGAAGATTAGGATAGCAGACAGTCTGACTAATGTCTGATTATACTACTTGTCGAATCTTAATACTGACTTTCTTAATGCATCTTTCTAGTTTTAACTTAAATATTTTTCGTATGCAAACAACTAAAAATTGCAATAGCTTCATGTCCCATTTCTTTCAGTGTTTTTAGTTGTGTTATGAATTATGCTTTTGAAAAAGTGACCAGCTCATGAAGTAAAGCGAGCGAAGGATTATCTTATGCAAGCAATCCAATGTCCCCCGGCGACACAAATCTCAAAGAGACATATGCAAACCGTAATCCTGACGCGAAACAAACTAATATCAAAGTAATAGCGTTTCTGTCCACTTCACGACAAGCGTTGAACGCTTTAACGGGGATTATATCGTCCGTGTTACGCAAACATTAGCCAGGGACGAGTGGCGTAAACGAGACCCGACTTATGCCTAACTAATCATTGCTTTGCCGATTAAAGGGGCCGACTTGATCGAGAACGCGAACTCTCCTGATGATTCTGGGGTGCACACGAATACCAGCGTGCCGAGCTGAAACGAACCTGACTTGGCTGACGTGCAGCCGACCGCAGAGCCGCTCTTCCGTAAAGTTTGCATCAAACGAACGTTCGAGCTGGCTACGGCCATCGACGAAACTCAGCCAGTGAACTCTCTTAATATCGTTTACACATCCGCTCTCATGTTTTTCGGAGCCGTCGGCAAACGAAGCAAGAGGAGGAGGTAAAAAGCGAGCCAGCTAATTACAGAGACTTCTCTGCACGGCCTATTAAATTTGAAGCAAAGCTCGTGGTAATTTTAGTGTGAATACTGGCTCGCCTTCTTGTGAAACCGACCACCCTCTGATCGTTCGAACTTGAAAAATTCACTGGTCGATTCGGTTTCGATCAAAGTACCCACTGGAACGGAATTGCAGCTGCCGGATTTTCTCTTCGATTTCATTTCACTACTTGCTAACTGAATAAAACGACACTATACTCAATTTTCACTTAAATTCTTATGTCCTCAAGTTTGGCTTATATATTGTTATCGTGAATGTCTGACTTCTCGCGCCAGTTTGATTTAATGCGGAATTAAAAATTTCATCATCGCGTTTACGTGGAAACGTATGAAGTTTTAAAATGGTAGGTTCACGTTCCGCATGGCAGAGTAATTTTATAAAATGCGACTGCCCAGCGGGTAGCAATTATTTTTCCGCAATGATTCGGTTTAAAAGCGCAGTTCCAGGAACACGCGATAGACCGCAATAATGCAGCTCCATTTTTCACCGCCGCGTAATATTACAATGCGTTAAATAAAATATTGCGGAAAATATATCAAAACCATAACATAGAGAAATTCAAATATTAACTTTCCCTAAGGTTCAAATATCTGTAAGTCCCAAATTATCTTCAAGATCCTCTGCCTTTGGGTTCTTCTCGATTTTAAAATTCTCCCAAAATTATCAAACCTTAAACTTCCCTAAGGTCTGAATGTCCAAAGTCCTAAACTACCTTCAGTATCTTCCGACTCTCAGATCTTCATTTTAAAATTCTCCCAAAATTATCAGACCCCGATAGGTCAATACCTTCAACCTCCGAATTATTCGAAAAAATTTGCGTATCTGAAATCTCCAGCAGGGTGGACCTTCACTGATTTCGAAACTGGATTCGGTTTCAGGCCTCCACGCAATTCGGGGGTCGTTTATCGCGGTCGCGCAGTGACACCGCGTATTTCGCATTATGGTCGGCTTCTGCCGGCGGAAACCTGACGATTTAAATTTAAATTTGAGGACCGCCAGAATCGCGCGCATCGACCATTTCGTCCGGCCGTAGCTCGTTTGCGGTAAGATTGTTTGCCGCTCGTTTCACGGATCATTATATGCGTTTTCGTGTTCAAACCACCGAAAACCGAGAAGTCTTTCCCCGGCTGAATTGCCTTTTTAAACCTGCCTGCCAGCCGTGCACCGCCGCTGAATGACGCCGCTTTAACCCTTCCTTTCACGGTAATTCTCTTTAAAAACGTGTCTTTTTTTTCTTCTTTTACTATGCGGCCTTTTTCAATTGCACCGAGCGGCCTAGACGAATTATTAGGTTCGTTTACTTGCTTTTTGGAAGCGGCGGTTACAGATGAAGCGGTTTCGGATCCGACATTTTTCGATAATTGGTACATTTTATTTCGGTGACGATCGTACGCTTTGAATGGACGATAATACCCCTCGATATTGAATTCGAAACGATAGGTAGAAAATATGAACCTTTTATTTTTAATAATATTTAGCGCTGTTCCAATGCGTTCATATTTTTGATATTGATCCCCGCAGTTTGTACGTATAAATTTATGTGAAATCCACCGAGAAATTTTACCAACGAAATTCACGGAAATATGTTATTTTTTAACAAATTATTTGTTTGGACTTTTGTTTACGTAGTTGAATCCGTTGCTGAAAAACCGTGCAACTTTTCATCCCTTAAAAACGGATGAACGCGCATTCGAAATATACGCGTTTAATATTTCTACCAATACTCAAATTGCGTTTCTAGCATTCTCGTATAAATCTGCATTCCGCAGATTAGCAACTATAAACAGAAAACGTTTGAACTGCAACGAGCGCCCGATGTCCTTTCAACAGATTTCACCAAAATTTAACTGAAAAGAACCTAATCCGCCGCATCTTTGCAATTTTAAAAAAGCCGGCACATACACGAATGAAAATGAACGAGCCACAAAATGAATTATAATTCCCTGAAAATCTGTTCATCCCCCGGATAAAAATAGAGGAAGCCGCTTCTATTAAAAACCCCGCTCCGCTATACAGTGCGGCTTATTTAATCCTTCATTTCACGATAAAACGAGTCTATGCTATAACATTATTGACTTTCATCCCGACAGCCTTATAAAAATACGGCGCGAGATACGAACAATAATGTTCGTCGAACTGGCCTACATTTTGCCCCTATATTAATCAACGCCGGAATATCGAATAGAACTCGTGGCAAATAGACGGGTTCGACTACGTTCCTACGTCACCGAGCACGCACACACGGGTATATCGTTTACTCGAGGTACAGTGCATGCCTGAGACAACCTTTGCTCTGTGTCTACAGCTCTAATTCAACTATTATAACATTTCCAACATCCGGAAGACAGTGAAATCCTATCTGTAAGAGGTAACAGGAGAGACGGCACGTTTGCCGGCAAACGAGGTTACTTACGACAGAAGTCGATCCATCACGTCGTGACGTTTCAGGTAGAATGCTGATAAGGGAATTATCTTGACGATATTACGGGCATGGCTCTACTCTATCCTTACCCGATTCCGCTTTTCTCTTCATCTCCGTTGCATGTTTTTGCGAACGCATCCTCGAATCTGTTCGAACGAACTCGGAGACAAAGACCAGTTTATGACGAGAATTTTCTTAGCCTCTTGCGATATGTGCTGGTAAATAAGTTGATCTTCGAGTAAACCCGACGGTTTAATAACAGCATATTTTAGTGGAGGTAAACAGCGAAACGATATCAGTTATGGCGTTATCGGGTTATGATCGTAAGAGGCTGGAAAGTCGCCAAGATCCAACGCTAAATGTAATGGAATTTAGAAATTTAACTCGCCTACCAATGATAATCTAACTCCGGAGCAGTTTAAACAACAGCTATTCCAGTTAATCCAAGTCTAACATGAGCGTAACTCAAATCTAAGCCAATTTCGCGTAAGCCGGACTTGACCCAAACTAACTTAGTCGCAACTCAAACGCGGAGCGGTTCAGCGCCGAGCAAATATGACCTGCTACAACTTAAATCCACCGATACCGAATTCAATTTCACGTAAACAGTCGACGAGTTCGCGACTTAACCTCCTTAAGTAACTTCCAGCTCGAGGTCTTGTTTTTCTTCCTTAGCGTTGTCTTTTTGCTTGCGAATTACGAAACTGCGACCAGTTTTCCTGCAATTTCGTTTCCTTTTTCGAGCACGTGCAGGCGTTTAATGCCTCGGAGCCTGACACTTCGTCTTTTATTCTCCGATAGAATTAACGTTAATTGAATACGGATCGCTTTGTAGATCGTTTAGCGTTGCTTAACGCGTGTCACGTACGCCTTGCACACGTCTCCGAGACGCCGCTCGAGCATTCAGCGTTCTACACGCGAGATTAGGACGCGCGAATACTTTTGCATAATCTCCGGTGCGCCACCTACTACGTTTAGACCATCGCATATGTATGAGGGAATAACAGCGAAAATGAATTCACCGCTGTTTACGAGGCCCACTCTGCCTTTACGATCTTCTACGGTGATCACGCGTTAGTCCCTCCCTTCAATTCGACAATGTTGGGATAAGGTCCCTTTCGGGTCGAAACTCGTAAAAACCGATACTTTCAAGTAGCACGAAATTTTACTTTCATGTCAGGTAGGACTGTATTTTATTTTTAAAGTCACTGAAATATATGATATGGGAACATGTTTTATTGATCTTGAGTCTGATCATGTTTGACTGACAATTCAAGTCTGGAAATACAACTCCATCACTTGCAGTTGAAAATCACACTTATACATGTGACTGTCACATGTGCAATTGGTCTGATCATAGTCCTAAGTCTGATCACATTTGACCTGACAAGTTCAAGTCTTGAAATGCAACTCCATCACTTGTAGTTGAAAATCACACTTATACATGTGACTGTCACATGTGCAATTGGTGTGATCATAATCCTAAGTCTGATCACATTTGTCTGACAAGTTCAAGTCTTGAAATGCAACTCCATCACTTACAGTTGAAAATCACACTTATACATGTGACAGTCACATGTGTAATTGGTCTGATCATAGTCCTGAGTCTGATCACATTTGACTGCCAAGTGCAAGTCTTGAAATGCAACTCCATCACTTGTAGTTGAAAATCACACTTATACATGTGACAGTCACATGTGCAATTGGTCTGATCATAGTCCTAAGTCTGATCACATTTGACCTGACAAGTTCAAGTCTTGAAATGCAACTCCATCACTTGCAGTTGAAAATCACACTTACACATGTGACAGTCACATGTGTAATTGGTCTGATCATAATCCTAAGTCTGATCATGTTTGACTGACAAGTTCAAGTCTTGAAATGCAACTCCATCACTTGCAGTTGAAAATCACACTTATACATGTGACAGTCACATGTGTAATTGGTCTGATCATAATCCTAAGTCTGATCATGTTTGACTGACAAGTTCAAGACTTTAAATACAACTCTATCACTTGCATCTGAAAGTCACTTCATTGATTATTATTAAAAACGATACTACCTAACCTAACCAAGTCCACAATCCCACGATTTGAATCTTAAGAAGTCACAGTTTCCGACCATCCCGAGACAGTAATTCGTCTTCCTTTTACCGTGGAAATTTGTTCGCGAGGACGTTGTCGCGAACTTTGGGCGAAGTTCACAAAGGGCCAGGCTCATAATCATCGCTAGGCGAGGTAGGACCCCCTTCCCTCGAGGATGGACAAGGATAGACGGTATTGTGGTAAAGTGCATCGCTCCCAGAGTGTTCCAGAAGCTTCCTTCGTGTAAGTGAACGTGGTTCTCGCGGGTCAGTTCCGCGTGGCGGACAGACGCTGGATTTATCGCTTTTGTCGCGGAAATCCTCGTGGTTGCAGCAACGACGACAAAGGACGGAAAAATTGCGCGATGACACGACATACGGTTTGAAAGGAACTTTCTATCGCGTTATACGTTTCCATTCTGTTGGGGAGGATGCATTAGGCTATACACGGGGGATCAGGGTAGAATTAGGATTCAGGTTGCGATTACAGTTGGTAGAATTAGGGGCTTGGGAGTTGATGTATATGCCTCAATTTTTAGTTAGAAAGACATTTCGTTTAGTTGGAATGAGATTAGAGCGATGTTAGGAAGATCTAGTTAGAATTAAATTTAGTTATAAAGCCTGTATGTTGCATTTATCATTCAGATTCAATTATACACTACATACATGTGACTATATTATTTACGAAATCAACATCTATATTATGTATGTATCAACCCTTATACCCTTACGTATCAACCAAGACAATAAGTTCACATTTTGCCTCTACAGTTGAAAGTCGCCCTTTTCACTCATCCCTGATCTGAGGGATCAGAACGGAAACAATCCCTTCATAAATATCAATAACAGTGACTGCGCGGACCATCGACGCTGCGCACCGTTAAGATAATATCGAGGACATTTCCGAGATGTTCTCGAAAATCACCGGGCTACCCTGAGACCGATGCTAATGCTCTGATACGACATCTGCACCCTCGAGACGTCACGCAGATATGTCGAGTATCTCCTGGACATTACTGCATATATGCAGCAGACATTTCGCGGTCGGGGTAGGAACAAGAGGGGACGGGGCCCAGGAACGTGTTATTGCACCACGAAGAACTCATCAACGTGTTCCAGATGGCTTGAGATTCAAAGGAGCCTTACGACTCGAAAATCTATGTGCTCTTGCGAGAGATAAACTCGTACTGTTAGGTTAAGTTTATCATCACTTAAGGTTATGTTGTTATTTGTTGCTGTTTCATCCTCAAGTGAATACGTGACATGGTTTGATACGTGATATGGTTAGGTCATATGTTCGATATTTTAGTGTCATATGGTTTATAAGATGTTATAAGGTTCTTCCCAGAACTTTGTAATACCAAGTAACTACTAGTAAGGTTAGAGATCTACCGCAGAGAAGTTCCACAAATGGGTGCAGTGTGTTACGGCCAGGTGCGAAGCCAGCGTACGCATCGTTGCTGATGCCAGTGGATGAGATTGCACCCTAGTAACCTGTGCAACAGCCGTAACCGTCGTCAATGGGGAATGTTATCGCCCATTTGAGGCAATTTACTTCTCAGATCACTTGCCAAAAGCGAAAGGATCGATTCAGAGACCAATTTCGAGGACTCCGTCAATTCAGGGTGACTTCTCACATCTTCCACCCCTTGACATTCTGATGTATTCAGATGTACCGTGGAATTTCATTGATATATCTTCGTAATAAGAGCCCCTAAATACATAAATCTCCCCAAGGAAATCAAGATCAACGGGCGCCAAAATATCGACAGAGCAAGATTTACCGATATCGTGATTTCACAGCGGGCAAAGATTTCTTATCTTCGCAAAAGGACCCAGTTAAGCCTGATTGTCTCGTGCGTTGTTTTTGCCGGAATATCGGATGCCGGAGGCCATCGAAGCGGGTCGACCCTATTGATCTTTCCTTAAGATCCTAACACTCGAGGATATTAAGGGGCCACGTGGACTCGATTTCTACCAGAAGCCAATCGTCCTCGCGAAGCCGGCGGGAATCGAGTTACGCCACGGACAATGATTGCTCCTCTACCCACACCATGACGTTCGAGATTGGCCGATATCGTCCGTTGCGGAAAAGCAGCCCCTCCTGAACGAAACGGAACAATAAACCGGAAATCCAGCGCGAAATATCCAGCCAAGGCAGAAACTCGTTTTCGAAAAGTCTGGACGGAAATCGAGACCTTTTTTGCTTACAACTCTGACTTTCAAATTTTTACATTTTCCATTAGGTCCACACGTTTGCGGTCCACTTCCTTAAAATTCCCTCTTCCCAGCATTTCCTAAACTTTTCGAACGAGTTCCTAGAAGTCAAAGAGCAAAATCTGGTATAATTTAGGCGGATTGAAAGCGTTCGCAGGAAAATGACAACTCCTCGTTGATTAAACTCGTTCATCCTCGGCTATCACGGCTCCATTTCTAGTCGCCGGTCATAAACATATCGTGTACGATTCCCAATTTTCAGCCGACAATTACAAAGAGAGTAACGTGGCCGCGCGAAATGTTTTGCCAACTCCGATCAGCCAGAAATCGCCGGGGCTTTCAGCGGTCGCGTCCACGATATGTTGCTTAAACGACGATCCCGAAGTTAGAGCCGTAAAACGAAACATTTTTCACCGGCTCCCAGCAGGCACCGCGAGAGAGACAGAGTTTCATGCATTTCGCGTTTGGCCAGCTTCCACGCTGGCCAACGACGCTTTGAACTCGCAGAGATATTGCGTACGGGTCGATCGAATTAAATCACGAAATCGAGACACGCTTCTCGATTTATATCCGCAGGAATTGTTCGGGTGAAGTTGCTGGGCAAATTGCACCTTAGAATCAACGACGCTGTATCAATTTCTGCCGCTTCGATCTTAAGCTTTCCGAATATTCTCGCGATTCCAACTCCGATCCTTTTTACAGAGGCAAACTTCAGAGAGGATCGGTAGCAAAGTCCTCGTACAGTTTTCGAAGCCGCGACCAAATAAGCTTTCGAGTGCTCCGAGAACTTTTTCTATAAATCAACGGACGTATCCAGACGCTGCTGGAACCGGATGGACCATTTAACCTGGTGCATCTGTGGCGAGCTCGAGTCGCTTCACAAATTTTCCATTGAAACGTATCGAGTTTTGTGAAGTCGTCCGTCTTATGCTGCGGCGAAACAGGGAGATCCTTCGTCTCCTCGAAAGCTATCGATAAATATTGAACGGGGTCACAGATTTTCATATGCAATATCTTTTCTTTTCGTTATTGTAATCGTACTTTAAAAATGAAAGATAATGCAATAATCAGAAGAAAAGGTTCATGAAAGCATTGATATTTCTGGACATCGTTATCTATTATCCGAAACGGGCGAAATGGATTCCGTACTTTCAAAAGAACACGCTGGAATCACCAGAACGATCTTCGGCTAACTCGTTAGCCGCGAGTTACGATCGTTGGAAACGGTAAAAATAATTTCTCGCGTGGCACCAACAGGGGGTGGCGTTGGAACAGAAACAGGAACGGTGGAAATTAAAATGAAAGCAAAAGAATAAAGTAACGCGTCGAAATTTTAGCCGTACAGTCAGCCGAGGTCGTAAAACTTTCATTCTGATTCGTTCACCGCCGCAAAAGGTGAAAAATTACCGGTTCCATTTCTTGCTTGGCTATTCATGCAGCGTCGTTGATGCTATCGCGTTCAGCTCCAGCGATACGCTAAACGCTAAATCGTTGTCGCTATGAATTAGATTTCAAATCCTTTGACGTTAAATACCTCTCGTGACATTGCACGCGAATTCCATTCATATAAACACCCTTGCTTAAGATTGCGCTTAACCGATCAATCAAAATGACTGGTTAGGTTATGGTCACATTTTGTAACACAAAATTTTGTTACCTTCTGCCATATAGAAATCAGTGCAATTTTGTACTGTCTATTATATAGAGATGATCAACTTATCTCTATGTAATGTATACTGTAAAGATTACTTTATTTTTAATTTATACCTAATGTTATAAGCTAAATGTCTCGGAAAATTGGGATTTTGATGAGAATGTAAATGACCATTTAAAAATCACGTTTCACAGAAAGGTTCGCGCGATTGGCAGCCAATGAGCCGGCGATCTTCAACGATCGAGGAAAATTTCTTCTGTGTAGGGAAGGGAAACGGCTGATTTATCTTCCGCGACACACGGCGGAGCATGGATTACGTGCTTCGAATTCGTATTACTTCTCCTATGGCGAGTATCCCGTGGAAAAGTGGCGCAATATTCCGGGGTATACGTTAAACCTTCGAAAACAGTCGGGGAGGGGGAGATTTCAATGTCTGTCGAAGCACCGATGGGAGACGTTCTTTTGCCGGAAACGTGAGTGCCGGTAGCTGAAGCGAGGATGCAGAGCAATTTGAACGATGGTTCGATTTAAGGGACCGAATTTATTGCCCCGTAACTGTACACATTTTTCTCTTGTATGTAGAATGGGGTGCCAAAAGGAATTCTTCCTAAAAATATTAATTGCTAAAACAAGTCTTATATTCGCTGGTTCATGTTTATTTTAATTCCTTTCAATGTTTTTAATTTAACAAAAGATGTCAATTTTCATATCTGATTGATACCTAAGTTTATTAACAATTAACAAGAAGTCTATGATTTTAAACAATTGACAAAAAGTCTCTGATTTTAAACAATTAACAAGAAGTCTATGACTTTAAAAATTGATAAGAAGTCTATGACTTTAAAAATTGACAAGAAGTCAAATGTCAAGCACAGAGTTTCAGTTATCTCAATAAAAGAATAATCAAGAATATAATTTTAGAGACACCCTTTCCAGACAACCAATTTTCTGCAATCAATTCCCTATTCAACAGAAAACAGAATTGATTGGACACGAAGCAAGAAGTCGGGTCTTCGATCTACCAGAATTCCAGTCTAACCGTTAGTCACACGGAATTTAATATTCCAGCGTCCAAAATTGGTGACGCCTCAAAAGACTTCTCGACAGCGGTGCCAACTTCCCTAACTTCCCCGTAAACGTTCCTGGACTCGGCTCTTCGCGATCAACTTCACGAGGAATCAGTTTACCAGTAGCCGATCGCAAATCGAATTCTCCAAATCCACCTTGCCGCCGTTTGTCGAGATCGAGCCGCTGCTCTCGTCGACGGATGAATAGGGATCTACCCCGACGTAGCTGGATGAAAAGCCGCAAGTTTTGATGAAATGCATTCTGACTGACGCGATGATGACCCGAACTTGGACTTCTGTCCTCTATTGAGGGAGTGAAAAATCTCTGAGTGAAATATGGGGATGTTGATAACTCTGTTGATGTTCATTTCTATATTTCCAAATTAATTTCTGAGCCTGTGAATATCCCCACATTTTTAAATACATATTCTCTAAATTATTACATCTCCAGAATCCTCAAATCTGGAGACCCAAATCCCTGCTCTCTACTAATATCTTCAAAACCCTGAATCTCCAAATCTCTGGACCCAAATCTCTATTATCCAGGTACCAATATCTTCAGAACATCACCACATCCTTACATTCCCTAAATCTTGAGTTTCCAAATTCCTGCTCTACAGATACCAATATCAGAATGCTACATCAAATCTCCACATCCACATTCCTCAAATTCCTCAAAGTTCACATGACGGATTCTGTAGTCCTTGCATCTCTAGATCCCTGCTGCCTTACCCTACCTATCTATCCCGTATCTTATACATGTTTATATGTATCCCCAGATCCATATATCTCCACATCCAAATAGAAAGTAGCAATAGATCAGCTATCGATAATCTGTACTGTATAGCAAGAAGAACATAACTAGGATATCCAGATTCCATACAGTTGCTGCTTACTCGAAAGTTTAGATACGATCGAATAAGATAGCAACGTGATATCGGCTCGGAGAACATTTTTCATGTTAGAAGATATTTGCATGCTTGAAACTGATGGACGTCGACTTTCGCGGAGTAAATATCTCTGGCAACATTTGCTGCCAGGCACGTTTCAGCCAGGTTGCCTCTTAAATTTTTATTCAATCAGATAGTTCACTCTGCTCGTTATTCCGAAAAGAAATAACGTAGGTAAACTTTGTGTTTACACATCGGGTAATCGTAAAGGGACGAATAGTTTAGGAAAAATGAATAATGCAGAAAAGGCCTCTATGAGAGTGTCGATGAAAGAAGTTTGTATTTAATCATAAATAAAATCGATGATCGTTTCGCGCACGAGTAACAGCGATAAATATCGAATTCATCGAGATACAGAAGTTAGAGACCTGTTCGAAAGTTCCATGGAAAATTGATACAGATTCAATTCGCGTTTTCTCGTTCGAAAATACGCCAAGTCAGACGGTACGCTCCGCCGGAAGGGGATGATCCTAGTCGAATCTTATCCACATGTATCGTCTCGAAGCCCGAACATACACCGGAAAACTGGTAGAGACGTCAAGCTGGCCAAAACGTAGGACAAACATCCTTCTGGTGATATCCGAGCGAATATCCCCGTTGGCGTATTCCAGCCGCTCGTTTCTCGGCTATCAGAGCCAGCGATATTGATACAGACGCAATATCCTCTCGTAGTTGTCGGCTGGCTGCGTGTTCGAGCGAAACGTTAAGTCTCGCGTGTCGACGGATTTGCTATTAGAGCAAACAAAAGCGACGCGCAATGAATATCGTCAGCCAGATGCCAATGAAAGGATTAGCTTGCTATATCAACTACGATTATGTCGCCGGAAATGGATATCTGCATCACAAGTCCAAGTAATCCCTGCATTTTATACCGAGTATCACATAAATTGAGTCACCAGATCTCTAATATTTTACATCTCGAAATAAATACAATTTTGTAAATTTAAAACCTCGATAATAGAAAGAGCCGATATCATCGATCCACACCTGGTGCTTTGATACCCTCGGGCTGTTCGACGTGCACTTGATCTGCCCATCGTTTCGTATCAATTAATGCGTCCATTTAAAAAAGTTGGAAGCTGTTTCAGAATCGACTAAAAACAAGGAAAAAGGAATGCATGTGACAACAGTTTGAAAATTCATAACGACGTGTCAGTTTCTTTGGGGTTTAAAGCTACATCGAAACGCGGCGAGTAATTAAGACCTTACAGGCGTGTAATGACCGCATAAATCGGCCCGGTCTGGCCATAAGCAGTAATCCACTTTCAAGTTCGCGCGGAACATCGCGCCACCGCCTGACGCGTAAATTTCGACGGTGGTTTATGCAAATTATTGATGGAAGCCGGGCTAATACATTGTGTCGCGTGCAGTCGAGCCGCTTACGAAGAACCCATTTACACGTAGAGAATCGATACATTTCACGAAAGAGGAGCCAAGAATATTCTTGACTGCGTTTAAGCGTCGTGTAATGTTCGCTATAAATAAACATCGCGACGCGGTGCAACGCGCTTAAATTTATTTCTCGGCCGGGGTTGGTTGGAAAGGGGAGAGATGAAATTTTGAAACGGGAGATGGAGCGATTTATAACGTTGCAACGAGTAAATATTGGACACGAGAAATTTAAGGTAACGGCGTTGGTGAATTATTAATACGTTTGAGAGCGGAACCACACCGGGTGCTGTTTGTTTGCAAATGGTTCGGGTCGTTGTTCTATGATTTAACTCTTTCATGGCCCCGTGTTTTCCTTGTTTTCCTATGAATTATTCAACGAATTGCTACCTGAGGAATTTTATAATTATTCTATCTGTATGCCATTAGAAGCAATATTTATTGAAATTTGTCGAGAACGGAGATAAAATACAAACCTGTCAAAGTTATATTCCCTCTTTTAAATTCAATTTGAAAATGGACTTTTACCAACGTGTACACGTGGCATTTTCAAAAAATGAAACAGTGAAACAACGATTGGATACCAGGATAACAGCTACAAAGATCAGCTCAGTAAAGCATTTGATTTTCCAGGTTACGAGCGTAATATCCCCACAGGGGAACAATTTGACCTTCACAGGTTAAATCAGAATGAAATGTGTGCACATATGGTAGTAGAACGAGAAACGCGCTCAATATTTACATCTCGAACAACCCTAAAATCAGATTCCCTCTAACGGATAGTAATTTAAACGCGAACGATTCTCGGAGGTCGAATCCATCACTGTCAGCCATCGAGTCGCGTTCAAGCTCAACGACGCGATCAATTCGAGAAAGCAAGAAGAAAAGAATCTTGTAACCCCTTGACCCCTATATCCTACCGTCCATGCCGGCCGGGCGTTTCTGCTAATTAACCCGAAGGAAGAAACCGCGCAAGAAGTGGAACTATTCATTCGGACTTACTTTAATCGCAGGGATGTAGTTCCTCGAAGGGTGCACTGTACTCCAACACAAATTCACACGCAGGATCGTCGACACGAACGCACACGAACCACGCGACCAAAGAATCGCACTAACCAAATCTGAGTATTTTCAAAGTGCATCCCTTGTTACCGAAACTCCTGGTCCTTACATGTGCACAAACAATCACACGACACTGTTGTACAAACAAACACAAACACCGAACAGGCTCTCCTGTCGCACCGAGGGGGTGGGTCAAAGGGACAGCGTGTCACGTTGTTTTTTAATTCGCTGCTGTTTCGATCATGATCGTTCGGCACGATCGAACAGAGGAACGTTCGCAGGAAGCTCGAAGGCATCAAACGTCATCTCGTTGATTTGTCCGGCGTCACGCTGTCGCCGTCGATGATGCCAGGTGGTCTCGCGACCACGGCCTCTCGAAGGGGATGAACGAAAGGATCACGGCACTGTCACACTGGAAAGGAGGGGACGCGGTTAATCGAAACGGTGGCACGTAACGCGACCGACAACACGTAACGTCGCGTCGAAGCTCGCGAGACGAACTACGGCACGGGAATGAGAAGGTCTGCGAGCTTTCGCGCATCGCGACGCAAGCGCCCCCAAAGCTACCCCAGCGTCGAGGAAGCGCGCCACGGTCGATCCTGCGAATTTAACCTACCGACCGGACATCGACCAACGCTTTCAGCGGGCTCTTTCGACCTACCCGTTCGTTCTACGTGTTTCAGATTGAACCGAGAGGATCGGCTTTTAATAATGCCTTTCCTCCTGGCTTTGCCGCCGCTGCCTTACTGCCACGGATTATTGTTTACGCTCCGCGGAACTGTTCCTACCTGCCGACGTGATGTTTTTTGGACAAACGGATCGACTATTAATTCAGGATTAACTCCTCAGAACTATTCAGTCGTTGTTTACTCGAACCTTTCACTACAAAGTCATAGTTACACAAAAATTATTATTTTTGTATTTATGTTCTTGTAGGGTACAGAATTTGTAATTGCATTTAAACATTATATATTTCCAGTTTTTACTTGTTATTTATAGTTAATGATACGAACAATTCTGATTGATTGATCGCTGTCCGTTCGAACCTTTCGCTACAAAGTTACAATTGCACAAAAATTATTTTCCTGCTTATGTTTTTGTAAGGTAAAGGATTTGTGAGTGTATTTAAACATCTTGTATGTCCATTTTTCGCTTGTTATTTATAATTAATGATACGAACAATTCTGATTGATTGCTCGCTGTTTGTTCGAACCCTTCACTACAAAGTTATTTTATAATTGCGCAAAAATTATTCGGTTTTTATTTATGTTATGATACGTGTAAATGATTTGTGAGCGCATTTGAACATTTTGAAAACGTTTCCACTTTTTGCTCGTTACCTTTAGTGGAAAATGTAGACTTTCACGTTTTGAAATGTTCTACGCTTAAAAGCGCACGAACTGCGATACCATTACATATTCCTGAATGCTGTAAACTAAAACTGAAGTTGTACATCAGTATTTTGTGTCGATATTTTTAATGATGAATCCGATTAACATAATCACAATGTACCAAAATAGGATTTTTTAAATTCTTCTTGAATTTATAATCGAAATTTAATTAAAAAATTAAAGAAGACAGCGAAACAGAAGAAGTCAGTTTTTCAAAACATGACTTCACGAACGTTTACCTCATCTAATTACCTCGTCCCTTTAAACAAACCGACGAATTTTTACTTCTCGAAGCAATTAAAAGTTATTAACAAGAAAACTTGGATAGTTACTTTCTGGTCATTTACTGAATAAACGCTCTATAAAGTTAAAAGAAGTAACGTTTTCATCCGTAGAAATATAACTCATTCTACTTGAAGAAGCTCATCTTTTTTAAATCTACAATCTGGCCAAAGAGGAATAAAAGACGGTTTTCAGCACGAAAACACCGGCAAAGCTGGCCGAGCTTCGTGGCGCAGACTCCGCTTGAGAAGAGACAGCGACTATCGATTCAGTTCTGCCAACGGAAGGACACTTTCTGGTGACTTTGTCGATTGCCTAGGGACTTGCCGTGACCCTATACACTTTAAAACTTCATTTTTCAACGGCCGATAAGTATCAACACTGTCGCTTCAATGTGTTTCCCAAAGTTCGAATCGAAACTTTTCAAGTTCCTTTTTATTCGAACATAAAAAAGAGATAAACGCGATTTGCCTTTCGAATTGAAAATCCTTTATCAAAGGGCAGCATAAAACACTGCTCTCACCATTCGACGCATAAAGCATTCTCCGATGCAAAGAATTATCAGCCCTTCGCTAGGAAATTAAAGCGGAAACTTTTATTAGCCGGGAACTTCAATGAATGAAACTTCCGGCAAACTTTTAACGGAAGTTCGTTTAAATGTGGTTCCTTATCGCGAATTTCTATGTCGTCCAAAGTTGCCGATACCGCCGAACGTGAACCGCCGTTACAACGTTTCCTTTTTCTTCGACACCGCGTTTAACGCCCTCGGTGCGTGAATTTACAGAGACCGCGACAAAGACAATTGCTCGAAGACGTAACGTAGCCCCAAGGGTCCTCCGCTTACAATGTTGAAACGTTTCGAGATATAATTACAGTTCATATAAAGATGACTTGATATTTGAGACTATTTTTAAACCTTTATTAAAAATTGGATATTTTCCAGATGGAACTTTGACTAAAGTATATTCCTGAATAAATTGAAAAGTTAATTGAGGTCGGAGGAAATGAAAGGATGAAGAAAAATACTTTTATTAAGTAATATGGCTGCTCGAAACGAGGTGAACCTGCAATCTTAATTAACTTTTTAATATTATCATAATTGGAATTTCGAGGGGAATTTTATTTAAAAATTATTTGTCAGAACCCAAAAAATGTCGGTTATTAAAAAATTTTTTTAATTCAAAATCGAAGTTTATGCAGTGTCAATTTCAAGTTGAAACTTGAAGTCTTCCATTTTTAAGTCACCAATTATTATAACACTTCTATAGCGTTGTTCCTCCGATTCGTGTACTTCAGTTAACTCACATCCTCGCTATATCTCCCCTTTGGAATCCGCATTATTGACTCCGGTAACTAACAAAAGACATTACCGTAAATCTGCGCCTGCTTCCCTGCCAATTAATCGCATCGTGTCGGCAATGGAAAGAATGGTTCCCACCCCCGCGCAATTATAGCCTCAATGTATGCAGTTACTTACAGAATATATTATCGCCATAAACCGTATTCTTAAATCGACTACTTTTACTACTTCTCGCGTTCAATCTTTTAATGCACTGTCGAGAATTCCAGCGGAAACGAAGTGACAGTAAACGCGTAAGGAAAAGTGGTCTTCGACGGGAAATTTTTCCGTGGGGAGACTTCCACTTATAGTATTTAAGGAGGAAACCGTTCTGAAGTCCTCAAAATCTTAAGGGACCAAGAATCATTTTCTCGAGCAGGAGATAAAAGTACAAAAGTTATTTTTGTCAGACTTCTGTTATAGTGATAGATTGACAAGAATAAAAATGGGGTAAATCATTACAACTTTGATCGAGTAACAATTTTTATAATTTTTGTAAAGTGTTAAGTTTGTAAAGATGTTCAAGGGTGAAATCATAGATAAGACTTTATTGAATATCTCTGCAAATTTTTTAAGAATATTCCTGAATTATACATCATTTCAGGAAGCCATCTTCGAAAAACCAGTCGCATTTTCTTCACAGGGAAACGTTCGAAGAAGACGCAACACGCTTTTTCGAAGTCAAAGAATTCGTCTAATATAGGGGTTTGGAAACGGGGTGTGCGTGCATCTCTTGAACGAAGATATACCGAGGAGGAAACACAGACGAGCGCACACCAGCTCGCACTCACCGCCTCGGTTAAAGTTATAACGGCTGTGGTGGCATTTGGGGCGCATATCCTATCCACTTTCAGCGAGTTTCTGCTTCGCACCTAACCGACCTGCGAAAGGGCACAGGACGTGCGTTATTTCTTCATCCTACTCTTCGGAAGATAAAACTCTTATCTGTCCATTTCTGATCACTTCCTAGCTTTTCCGATAACTGCATAAACCACATAACTTATTATACCTCATATGAGGATCCTCATATGAGACACATTATACACTCAAGATTTTTTTTAAATATTGTAGACTTCCGTTTTAAAAAAGTAACATAAGTCAAATATTTTGTTTGTACCAGAAGTTGAAGACTAAATGTGCAGACTAGGGTCTACATATGAAAGAACTGTCACATACTGTCTCACATATGTCCCTACATGGATGTCCAAATTTCAATTTGTGTCCAACTTGTTTCTGAGGCTCTATAAAATAAATGAGGTTCTATAAAAAAACTCTGTTCTCACAATTTATGACAGAGGTTCATTCAAGTTAAGCAGGAACATTTGAGAGGCAATGAACAATTTGCAAACTAAAATACAAACAGCTGTCACAGTAGTTTGAGACACCGATCGCCGGATCATTTTCTCTGGCAAACATCTCACGTGTCGGTGTCAGTTTCTTAAACTCATCCTCACGATTCCCGTGTCACGGAATTCTGCTGCGAACGTCCTAGCCTCAACTTCCGTTCGGCATCTTCAGCCACGGTTGTCCCCGGGGACGCTGAACTTACTAGTTAGTTCTTAGCCATCTGCGAACACCTGTACCCGTCGTATCGTAACTAAATGTGTCATCTATATTTCTATTCGATCGATAAGCGGCAATTACTTCGCCCTGGGTAACGAGTCCCTTCTACTAGTCGTCCCTTTGCTTCCTCCTGCCGGGTGTTCCCTAGGGCGATATAATCTAACGGGACTGTAACAAGATAGGGACAGCGAGTGAACAAACTGTAATGTCAAAGTGTGCGCTAAGTAATGCTTCTGAAGGAATTTATTAATTTCTGGACCACTAATGTGGTACGTTTGGATGCTGCGGGATCTGACTCTTATTCTAGTATATTCAATTATATTTATCTTGTTAACTGGTTAGTACATGAAGTGACTTCTCTACAATCATATGTGGCAATTGGACCACGTGTGTTCCATTTAGATCCAGTTGAATCCTGACTTTAATTTAGCATATTCATTCAGTCACATCTACCTTGTTAACTGATTAGTACATGAAGTATCTTCTCTACAACCATATGTAGCAATTGAGCCACATAATGTGTTCCATTTAGATCCAGCTGAATCCTGACATTTAATCTAGCATATTCATTCACTTATATCTACCTTGTTAACTTATTAGTACATGAAGTATCTTCTCTACAACCATATGTAGCAATTGAGCCACATAATGTGTTCCATTTAGATCCAGCTGAATCCTGACATTTAATCTGGCATATTCATTCACTTACATCTACCTTGCTAACTACTTATTAGTACATAAAGTAACTTCTCTACAACCATATGTGACGATTATTGAATTTCGTGCTGGTTGATTGAAACTTGACTTCAGCTAATCCAATGATACTTCAAAAATTAGGCACAGGTGGACATTCGGGAATAAAGAAGTGGTAATATAAAAGTCGTTGATTTAACGACAGAAGTCGAGAAGGAAGTGGCAGTCATCAAACTGGTGAGATCGGAAGAAGGCGAGCAAGAAGAGGAGGAAAAGCAAGGGAGAAGCTGACACGAAAGGAAGACAAGGAGCTTTCCCGTACAGTCAGCTAGCTATAATCCCCTCCCGGAAGATGAATCACCCTGTCGACCGCGTCTCAGGACACACTGATGGCGAGATAGAGGCAGCGAAAGAAGGTGACTGGTTTCGAGAGCAGCTGTCAGCGCTCGGCCACTCTTCCTCTTTTGCGAATTTGCTCGCGGGACGACGATCCTCAAAGAATGGAAAGAAAACGGACGAATACGCCCGAGCAAAATTCAATTTAGACCACGAAACAAAACGAATCAACCGCCGTGTCGACCTCGCGTAGCGCCAGCTGCAGCCGGGGAAGGTAACGTGGTTGACCGAGTGCCACGCTGCTGAAACTTTTGCGACAAGAGTGTTCGTGAAATGTAATCAAATGAAATTGCCCGACGCTTTCTTCCCCGGCGTTGTTCCCTGTTGAATCGAGTTTCACTTTCGGGAAATCACTGAGGAGTTTCGGTAAACGCAAAATGGACTTCACCCGAGCAAAACGGGACACAGATGGTTTGCGAGCTTCAAAATGATTGTTCAACCACGTGTTCTAGATACGCTAACACTTCATTTACACGAATTTGGGATATGTTTGTGCCATAATCAGACTTCTAATTCTGGATAAATATTCATTCCTCTCACTTGAGTTTCTGTCCCATCTCAGTTCAAACGTATTGATAAGGAACTTGTACTTAATTAGATTAAACTTAATAGATTGAGTGAAACTAGAGCTTAGTTAATTCCTAGGAAAAGTTAGAAGCCATAGAAGCTAAGACCACAGATACTGAAGTGAAACATAAAAGCGATTTATTTTATCGGCACGAGTTTGTGAAGTTAGCAGAATCATCTCATGGAATAATTCCCGAAGGATGTATGTCCCTCGGCCACTTTCCTCGGAAAAATCTAATGTTACACAGGAAAGGAAAGGTTGAAAATCGAGGAAAAATAACAAGCTTTAAGGGTGGCAGTCACGAATGGTGGCTCCCGGTGTATC
This sequence comes from Megachile rotundata, assembly GCF_050947335.1. NCBI lineage: Eukaryota > Metazoa > Arthropoda > Insecta > Hymenoptera > Megachilidae > Megachile > Megachile rotundata. The sequence goes on from NC_134996.1 coordinate 13,106,891, forward strand.
CGCTGTCGAAGTGGAAATAAAATGAAATACGGGGTATACCTTTTTCAATTCGAGTCGTGCGACGAAATAGAAATCTGTAACGAGTGGGCAAAGCACGAGGCGACTGGGAGGAAACGGGTCGAAACGGAAACGGAAGCGGGCTCGCTGATGATTCAGATACGTAAGCCAGTTTCAGTAACGAGCGGAGGAAAAACCTGGCCCCCTAACAAGCGTCCCTTTTTCTCTGTCGACGGTTTAACCGTGGATGTCGATTTTCTTGAAACCTTGTTGATGTTGGTAAGTTTGCGCGATAATTTGTTTTTCTTTTAACCTGTAAAAGTTTCACCGAACTCGTTCGAGCCACGTCTCTTCCCTCGCCAAAAGCATTAAATGCCATTTTCACATCGTGGCACGTTCGGATCAGCAAGTTGCCAATTTGTCAGGCAAATATTTCAGAAAAAGCCAGATTTTTATGATCCCGCAGTCTATTGATGTTCGTGCTTCAAAAGCTCAAAGTAATCCGTTGAAACCATGATTCCACATTCATCATTCGGGGTAAAAAAATGACGGGGCAAAAGTTGCCCCGTTAGAGTCAAAAGTTTAAAAGGTCGACGGGATTACGGCGAGAGGAACATTAGCTCGGTTCGCAGTGTCCGAACAGCTTCCAGCGTCGTCGCAGTCCTGGCCAAGTCACCGCGATGAAAATATTGCTGGAGATTTCATTATAGATAGACGAGGACCGTGTTTCCGGAATTGCCACGTCGCGTTCTTTCGCCCTCTTTCCTTTCTTTCTGGCCACAGTTTTTTCCCCGGCCGTCTGCCCTCTGCCCCGTATGGGGGATTTCCCGCATTCTGTATTAATTACCAGGGCAAAAGAACCGCTGGAATCCCGACGACGGCGAAGAAACGAGCCACAGTCCAGATCCCTTGGAATCCTCGCCGATAAACGGGACCTTGTTGTCCGGTTTCGTGTAATTTACGCCTCGCCATAACGGGAAATTTCATTGGTCCGTGGGGGAAAGCATTTTCTTTGTTGGGTAATATTGCTGGACTTTGATAACGAGGAAATTGTTGGGTATTGTTGGAATATGGCTGTTATATACGTTCGAGGCGATTTTATGACAAGAGTCACGTGTGGATCATGTAGTACGCTGGTAGTTTATTGCGCCCCAAAAATAGACAGTTCTACATAAACGCGGAATCGTCTTATCCAAGATGGGATTATCGGAATGGCATCGGAATGGGCACATGGACCAGATAACCGTTCAAGTATCCGTAATCCGTCGTTACTCGCAGCGCCAAAAGGGTTGATTGACGCGTGTCACCAGCTACGCGATTGGCTGCGCCTTGATCCCTCGTAGCAAACATCGAAGCGTGAAAACACGATCGATCGCAGCCGGTACGAGGGATTCACCGGTAGCCGCAGATACACCCAATCGATATCACTTAATTAGGAGCTGGAAAATTCCGAGGTTCATAGCGTATTCCGTGCACGGGGAGACACAAGAGGAACAGAGAAAAGACGAAACGCAGCGTTCCATGATTTACGAGTAAAGCGGATCGTTTAGCTTCGGCTGAAACGTTACGCCTCGCAGATGCATTTAATCACTCCAACATCCGATAATCGATATCGCCTGTGGATATGTCGCTGGAAACACTGGAGACTTGGACGGAATACGATCTGGAGAGATCGAACTTTGTCGGTGACATTGGCGTAAGTAGCTGGAGATCTTGGCACCCTTGGAAAGCGGAGATAAAACGCGGGATCTAAGGTGTGGCTATTCGTACAACGTCGATGTGTGACACGTGTGCCGACACACTGACGTATCAAGTATCGAAACACACTGCGTCGAAATGCAACACGATACATCGTTGATATATCATCGACATTCTACTCGCCGAAATATGACACCGAAACAACTATAAGACTTATACATAAAAACGCATTACGATTTCGTGTGTGGTGAAGTGTGGAACCCTCTTGAACAAAAATCCTAGCTACGCCAATGATCGGTGAATTCTTCTTCTTACCTTACCGACTTTTTCCCGGGCGGAATAATGGACTGTGAAAATAAAGAGATGTACCATAACCGTGGAAACCAACGAGGAAAACGGGAACGCGTGTATCGGCCTTTGTACGCGTCATAGGCGAGCTTGCTAAATCGTATTTCGTTGCTGAATCGACGTCGCGCTCGCTACAGTTAAACCTACGTTGTTTAAACTTTACCACGTTGCTCTAATTAGATTGTGATTTTCGGCGAACGTACAGGATGAACGAAGGAAATTCTCTTGTTAGTTGTTCCGAAAGGATCAGCTTGCGTGTGTAAATCAGTAATGAACATTTTAACCGTGTCTTGTCTCTACTATTGTCTCTTTCGTATTGCTTCTGCCGTCGCTTGTTCCTCTCAACATATTGTTTACCTTGTTAGCGCACTGGTTCCATTTCCGTGTCGTTTCTGTTCACTTGTCAAACCTGCTCTGTTTCTTATTTGTTCCTTGCTGTTTCCATGTTGCGTTCAAATTTTTCTCTTTTTTCTTTGATCGACTGGGACTGTAAAATGTGGAACAGGATGTTCACTTGTAGACGTTCATAACACAAGATCAGTAAGACCATCTTTAGACACATCTTTAAATCCTTATGTGTCCTCATTGTCACATCTGGTGAGATCCATGTATACGTGGTTATATTTCTACATGACAGAGTCCCACATTTCCAAATCCTCGCTAGAACCTCATGTCCAGGTCTGCACATCCCTGCAACCGCAGAGGCACGTATCAAATTTCACAGTTGTTAAGTTTTTAAATTTAATATACTGGGGACTATACACTAATTTGACACGGTAGCAAAAGTTTAAATTAAGCTTGCACATGTTTAACGAGTCAACCACATTCTCGTAGGTCAATTCATCCAACGCTTAAATATACAATTACACAGCGACATAATATTCATACACACGAATTTACTTGGAAGGTAATTCGACCAGAGTCAGAGTGATAACGACGCGTAATTAGGCTGGCTCGATGAGCAAATCAACCCTTAAACAGTGACGGCTACATTCGTCTCTTATTATCGCGTCCTGTGATGTCGAGGTGGGTACAGCAAGCCTAATTTCCTGCCTTCGACCTGAGCCAATTAATAAATTTGTACCGCTTGGCTGGCCACAGTACAACCCTCCATCTCCGCCTCCGCTTCAAGAGCCAGCCATTGTTGTCGAGACAATGCAAGCCACTCGTTGGTTAGACTACCTAACTGTCCGTGGTAACGACCGAACGCGATGTCGGATTAATTAGATCTCAAAGCGAGAAGGCCTGAACTCTGTTTAATCAGACACGAATCTAGAACGAACGGACTCTGAATGACGTTAATCGAAAAATACTCGACGACCAGTACGGGAAGCTCAGACACCTCGCCAGCTTTTATCGACAGGATTTCCTAATTTCTTCCCGAAGAAATCTCTTGGCGTCGTTAGCCACCTTCGAATCAATTTCCTGGCGAGCGAAAAAAGTGTGGCGGTCTTCAAACTGGGATTTGTCGTCAATCATCACAAACGTAATTTTGCGGAGTAGTGTGGTTGTTGAAGTGTGGTGTAGTTGTTGGAATTAGATCACATTCTTTTGGTTCAGATTTTTATACAAATGTGTGCATTGAGTATCGTGCAACTCATGTTGAACTAGGAATATGGCCAAGGAATAAGGTACCCTACCTACATCCCTTGATCTGTATCGTGTAAAATTTGGACTAGTCTGAGATGTGGCCATTAGAGTGTTCGCCACGTATTCAATCACCACATGTCCTCTCGTCAAATGTCCCGTCACACGTTCTATCACCATATGTTCCCAGCGTTAAATCGTCATCTCCATCAATCTGCTTTAGTTTAGTTACTGTCTTCACTTCACTTTCTCCTTCCCCTGATATTTACACCAGGAATATATGTAGAACGTCCAGTCAGCCATTACGATTAAAGCCCCTTCATATGTTACGAAAGCAAACCTGTCCTAAGCAACTGAGGGCAAGCCCCTGTGTGGCGTTGGACACAAGTTGGGTCTGCTCCGGAAGTTGTTTGCGTTTAAGTTACAATTGCATTAGAACAAGTTAGGCACGAGTTAAATTTCCATAAATCTTCATTATGCATACGGCTACATTTCATCCAAGTTTCATTCTGACACGGATATCGTTGAAAGCGTGGATTTATAGCGGCCCGGCATTTTTCTCGATCCGACATACGAGCGAACGTTTAAACAACCTATTAGTTGGGGTTAAATTGTGGCAACGATTAGTCGTTTTCATCTGTTGTGCTCTTTTCGGGATGATCAACGATTCCGAAGCGTGCGACCACTCTCGAGAGGCGATCAGTCATTCCTAACTCGCGCGTTCAAACGAGCGCTCATCTTTTTCCAATTTTATTTGCCGTCCGTCGACCATATTCCCGGATAACGGGCCACGATATTAGTCCGAGTTTAAAGGCGACGCGTCAGATTGTTTGTCGCTGCAACGACCGAGATTCAAGACGTTTCTATAAATCCACGATATTCTTAGGCAGACATAGGACCGAGACACGCGTCATGAATTATTCCACCGTTCTGATTCGTCGAATTATTCATAAGGAAACAAATATTGCACGGGCGTAGTATGCGCACTTCGAAGGCAAGACTTCGACGAAAGAAACTATAAATCTGGCTGATCTTGTTTCGTTTTAATCCATACACGGACACAGCTTCCGTTCTGTTCTAAGCATCGAGACTCGGAAAAATTCATCTGATTACCATTAATCTCTCCTTCTTTTTCTCAACATGAATTCCAGAAACGATTCGCCCGAGAGATTTATTCTTGCAAGGATTATTTTAAAGTAGGTTCTGCATAATGCAGTTTGTTATTTAAGTATTCCTACAACTTCGCGGGTCGATTGCTATATGAAATCATCCTTGTACTCTTTATTTCAAGCACACGCACTTTTCTGGAAACACTAAGAAATGGGAATCGAATTTACATTCCACGAAGTCCGACCATTTCTCTCCAGCCCTTAATCGTTCACCGGAAAAGCTACTCCCAATCGTCCTGAAAGTCTACCTATTTTAAAACAGTTCACATTCTACTCTTGATGAGATCTTCAGTATTTGAGAGCTAAATTAAACGTACACTTCTTTTGAATGATTCAATCTGGCGATATAGTTATGATCTTAAAATTGAAATGAGTTGATTTTGAGTTTTGGTTTAAGTTGACTCCTCGATCCAGAAAGCAGTATCCATTACAGATACCAATCGTACATCATCCAGACGGGTGTCCCGTTCGTCAAGCTGACTGGACGACGGTTTCACGATGTCGCGTAAGCACTCGTTGCCGGTAATCCACCCCCGTCAACCGTGGGGTTGTCTTGCAATTACGGCTTTCCAAACTGCTGCGCCCAGAAACTGCGTTACGCTCTCCGTAACTAATGCTTGGTAATCGTTCGGTTCAGTTCTCGCCGTTTCCTGTTTCTCTGTTTCCAGACTCTGTTTCCCCTCTGGTCGCTGCACCCACCCTCGACCCGGTTTCATTGTCAACGAACCAGCCGTTCTACGAATTGTCCGGCTATTTGCTGGCCACTGACGCGAACGAACGAATGTTCCCCTCATTATCGGATCGTTTGTCGTGACCCGTGCTTCGTGACGGATTTCTCGTTGTTTAATGCTGCGCTCGATAGGGTAGGTATACCGTTTTTACGTCTCATTGATTGACGGTGAAACGAGCGTTCATGATATTTCCGGAATGCTTCAGACGATGTAGAAGTTTACGAATTTATTTCTGCCGAGATGCGTTTTAATTAAACGTCATTTTAATATTATTCGCGAGTAGCTATTTCGGCAAGTTAATAGTAACATATATTTTAATACCGGCCTTTGCAGAAGCGTATCATGTAGCTTTCAGCTTGAATAAACCTTTTATAACAAAGGCACTATTACTTTATGACTGGCCCTCATAACTCGTGGCATGCAGGATATGTTTCTGAGGAAGCTTTTTTCGGTCCGGGTTTATCTACTGGGGTGGAAAGAGTTTAATTCCCCGCTGAATTTACAGGAAGCTGTTTACTTTTACGTTCATCCGAAATATGAATGTCACTTTCTTTAATAATGTCGTACCAATTGTTTCTATATTCTTGCCAGTAACTCGGTTTATTTTTCAAGTATAGAAATTACTATCTCGCATAAAAGGCTAGACGAGATTTTTTTCGGTAACATCGTTTGTACATTTATAAATTATTTGAGCGAACCATTTTCCCTTGAAAATCCACCGTGCAAGGCCACCATTCTAGCCTCGAGGACATGCATTTCTGCGTGTGCAAACATCGAACACGAAGGAACTGGCAGCGAATCGAATGTGAAACGACGTTTAGCAATGCAAATTGGCTCGACGTTGCCCATAGACACATTTTCGCGTTACAGAGCCGAGAATGTGTGCAACTTACGTGCACTTCGAGCCACAGACACACGCACTATTTTCCATCATCGATTCTGTTCACCCTTTGACGTTATCACCGGATGCAAATGTAATTCCAGCTGATATGAAAGGCACGATGCAGCACGAAACAGTTTAATACACACTCTTCGTTAGAACCTTCCAAACTACAGAGTTTTAACACTAGAGCCATCAAAGGAGAACAATTATTTAATTTAGACCAGTTTTGCAAGTAATCTTAACAAGTTGAGAAATTCTGAAGTAACTTTTTGAATGTCTGAACGGAAACTGTAGCAAACGTGCTCGCTGGCGGACTGAAACTTAGCTCGTGAAGACCACGTGGCCCTTGCCATTAACGTCGAGCAAATTTATCAAATCCACGCCATTACGTTGGCAAATCGAGAGTTCGTCCGATGCTGAATTGGTATGCTGCTGATTTTCTACTTCGATCAATCCCTATACAATCATGGAGCAAACATATGGAAACGTTTGATAGCGAAATAATTTTATTGTGTAATTTAAATACTCAACGTTGTTGCGTTATCGAGTTCTGGTTCAGATCGTATCGTCATGACATGATTTGTACTCTCTTGTAACCGATGGTATTACAGACTCTGTATTACACAGATCGTTATGGATTATGTTGTAATCCAACTAATTAATTGCGCCTTGTAAGATTATTGTAATCCGGAACTCCATTCTAAATATCAAGTTTCGCTCTAAGTTTCGAAGAAAAGGTTCTCATCAAGAACAAAGACCAAAAGATTCCATAACAGAATATAAAGTTTGGGAGTTATTTATGATCTGTTTGCAACTTGTGAACTGAATTCAAAAGCTCCAACCACAATTCCGAAAGTAGTTCAATATTAAATTACAAATGCAACTTCATTAATTCCAACAGAGGTTGAAGTTCTAAAATAATTTCAGGGATGTTCTGGATTAAAAGTGAACTGTTTCGGGACAAAGGATTTAGTGCTTTGTATTTCTTTACCGAACCTGGACAAATGTCTGGTATTTACACCACAAGCGTGTATATCTTGCGGACAAATACGAAAAAAGGTCGATGGTTACACACTTTATAAAGGGTCCGATTCACTTGTAAGCCCCATTGTTTCAACGCCGAAACATTTTACGAGACAATATTCTCGCGCCAACAACGATATTTCAATCGAGTATCGAAACACGATTGATTCGTACTAAAAAACGCGATCGTATAACGGTAGAAAAAGTGATACAAGAACGAGTATTAGTTGCATGGTATTATTACGAGCAAACAATATTCATCGATCGCGCTTCGCCGCCATAACGCTGCAATTGAACGGTGGCGTGCAAAAAGACTGCTATCGCCCGTGCAAATATTTTCTATGGTGTTTTATGAAATCGTGTAGAAAAATATATCGGTGTCCAACCGGAAAACCTACAACCTAAAAATTTGTTAGTTCCCGATTGCTCGTTGCAATATAACTACAATCTATCTACATTCTGTTTTTTGTAACCCTGTGTTTTTAACTTCATCGATGCTCTCTTCACGTTGTCTCGCTTTATACTGCAATTTTCACGTACCACTTTTACACTCTCTTCATATTTACACACTTCATCATGCTTTATATTTGCACACTTCACGTTGATAGTTTCGCTGTAGTTTGAGGGTTCTCATAACTCTTGTCATGTATGATTTAATTCACACATGTTCCTCTCGAAACCTTTGGTCAGAGGAACAGTCAGAGGAACGAGTAATGTGGTCAAAGATCATGGACACCGCAGAAAATGAAATTTTCCGCAAGGAAATCGCATTACGACTTGAGTCAATTCGATTCGCGAACGCAAGAACGTGGCGCCTTTCCTCCCTCGGACTTCACCGCCATCAACGCTATGACTTATAGACTTTGTTTCACTTAATAATAAAGTTCCTCGGATAAAGTTGCAAGATAAATGGCACGCCAGTCGCTTACTGAAAAATGATAACCGAAGACTAGCCGCGACACTTTACTCGAAACACTCTTCTCCGGAAAAATATTATGAAAATCATTTATTTTAAGCTTACTGTAAACGGAGAGAATGGTTCTTTAAGAAGGTACAATTGCATTCTGTCTATCAAGATGATAGGGACATACAAAGGTGCGATTAAACGAAGTAAATGTGGTTAGGTATTTATGAGTACAGTCTTAAATGAAAAGTACAAATTCTCATACAGCTTCAGTAAAAATAATATATCAAAATTGGCGTTTTGATCTTAATTGCTACAATTATCAAAAATTATATTTACATGTAACATCTTACTCGTTACTGTCCATTTAATCTTGCAGTAATAAAAGAGTCAACATCATCCAATGTGTCCCATCACAGGATCCTATGACGTCTCGTATCATCCGATACGTCGATGAGACGTCATCGATGGAATCAGTGTCTTATATGGCCAACCGCAATATGGCTTACTTCCTGTTCACCGGTTTCTTCTTGATCGTGCCAGTGTTCGTATTGGTAGACGAGTCTGTACTGGAAGACTTGTCAGCCTCTTTCTTCAGCAGCGGAATGCTCGACTTCCCGTCGACACTCGCATTCACCACTTTGCTGGTCACCGCCTCCACCCTCTGCACGATTTCCGTCTTCTCCGGGTACCCCTCGATTCCGCTCGAGGGCTCATCTTTGCGTCGTGAGAACGACGGGATCCTCGTAACCTTCGGCTTCTCTTTCAACGCCGGCTTTTCGACGCTTTGACAGCTCTGAGCCTCTGGCGGAGGAATGGCCGACACTTTGGGGATGTTCCTGTGATCCCTGGTCCTTTGCAAGCTGGACGTCGGTTTGATGATGATCTTGGGCTGCTTCAAGTTCGACGGTCCTTTGGTGTCCCTCGGCGTGATTATTATCCGCGGTTCTTTCCTCTCGGGACTCACGACTGCCCTCGCGTCTGAGGTCGACTCGGGCAACTGCTCCACCGAATTCGTATTGGATTTGCTTCTGCTTGTGTCTAGCAGGACGGTCATTTTAGGTTCCTGATCAACCCGGTCGGCGGAGGCGCTCGCTAGATTCACCACTGTCTGGCTCAAGTTCTGGTTCGCTTGACCTAAGAGGTTGCCCACTCTGGGCGTGATCACGATCCTGGGTTCCATGGCGGGCACTCTGGTGTCCCAATTAGAGCCACCGAACTGCTTGTCCACTTCCCTGCCAATGATCCGTGGCTCGGACGACGCCGTCGATATGGACGTCTCGTTCCCGGACGACTTGTACCAGTTAGGATTACCGATGCCGGACTCCAGCAGCCCGGCAGGCTTGCCCAAATTCTTGTCCATGCTCTGGGAAATGGGCATTCCGTGGACGGGACACATGGGGTTCGAGTAGATCGTGTCCACGCTGCCACCTGCTTGCGTTCTTGCTCTATCGATTCTGTCGTCCAGAGAGTCGATAATGCTGGGATCGGAGTTGTTCTTCCCGGAATAATCCTGCTTCTTGACCAAAGGACCGACGTGGAGGTTGGTGGTAATCGACTCTGTCTCGTACTGATTCTCGCCCTCCTCCGCGAAGTCCAGGCTCTTGGAGGGACCGAACATCCTTGGAGGCGGTTGAGGTGGCTGATGGGATTGCAATCCGCTTCTGTAGTCCTTCAGAGAATTGGCGTGCTGTTTGGGAACGAACAGGCTGCTGGGTGCCGGCAGCGATCGCCTTTTCTCGATGTCCGGAAGGACCTTCGGATAGTTTCTGCGTTTGATCGTCCTCAGGGCTTCTTCGGGACTGACGCACTCCCTTTGAGCGACCGGCTCTCTGCAGGTTACGTTTATGTCGCATGGAGGATTCACGGCGAACGTGGTGAGTTTTGGTCCCATGTTTATGTAGATGTCCTCGGTTTGATTCGCGACGGGTTCTTCAGGGCTGGTCCCGAGGTCCACTCGAGGCAGCCGGGACTTCAATTTAGGATTAATCTTCGCGTACAGGCTGCTGGCGCTCCCGGAGTCAGACTCGTATATTCTGGGCGTGGAGAAGTTTGTTTTGACGCTCTTCAGCACGCTCTCCATGGGCAACGGGTCACTTCTGGAGTGATGGTGCTCTATGACGACCACCTGAGGAGCGATTTGCAACTGATCCAAAGGATAGTCGCTGTTGTTGAACGTCTCTGCGGGATCTACACCTTTCGCCAACTCGATGGGAACTTGATTCAGAATCGACTCGGTCCTGGTCGCGGGTGTGGCGTCGATGGCCACCGACACCTTCGGTAGCTTTGACTTCTTGCCAGGTCGCACCACGAGTGCGGGGTTCTCGTCGTAAATTGGCTCCTCCTTTCTCTCCTTCAGCAGCTCCTCTTCTAACCTCTTCTTCTCCTCCTCCTGTTGTTTCGTGAGCTTGTCCTCGTGCTCCTTCTGCAGCGTCTCTCGAGTCTTCCGCAAAAATCTCGGCGAACACCTTCAACAGATAACATATTTATGAAGAAAATCAAACAAAAAAGGTTCGTTCCGATTCGACAGACTCAGCAATTCATTTAAATCCACGTTTCGACTTCGCAACTTTCCAGATCGATCCTCTTTGATCAAGGAAACTCTCGACTAAGTAAATTCTGTCGAACCGAAATCGAATGGCGAAAACAGCTGGAACGTCGATTCCGACGAGTCAGCTCGACGAGTCTTTAGATGCAACCGCTAATTAGATTATTGAAACTGCTTCCACGGTTCGTTCGATCGACCAATCAGCCAGCGAATTCGTGCAAGGAAACGCGAAGATCTCTACCGACCTGTGAACGATCTCCTGCTGTATCCATTCCCTAACCTTGATGTGAGTGTCTATCGTGGAGCCGGAATTCTGTCTGGACAGTTTCGAACGTCTGCCAAAGTTCGAGTTGTTGTCGTACGCTTTATCGTTCTTTATCACGTCGTTCAAGTCCGGCTTGCTGTCACTCTTGTACCCCAGCTCGCCGTAGTGATTCTCGTATTTGTCCGATTTCGCTCGTTTCGGGTCCTCCTTTTGACTGACCCGTCTCTTCAAGCCTTTCGTCTTCGCGTCCTGCTTCTTGCAGTATAGGAAGAGGAACGCGGTGAAGTTGATCAACAGAAACACTACACCGAAACCGGTCAACATCGTGATCACGGACGAACTCTTTGGCATACTGGGCTGCGGAATGCTTTCGTCCACTGTTCCGGACGTTGATTCCGGGGTTGTTGATCGCTCCTCTGAGGCTGTGGGCATCGTTGAGTGATCGCTGCCGTAGCTGAAAACAGAATGGGTAAATTCCAGGGTTGCTGTTGCAATTTTAATTATGATCTTTGGAGAAATCACTGCAAAGTGTAGACTAGTATGTTCAGTGTTGTAGTACTTGTTCGGACTGATTACAGAGATTGAACTGTAATGTGTGAAAATATAACATGATTTTAAACATGGCTACACTAGTCTATTTAACTGTTTCCTGTTTAATAAAGTCCTTTTATTTAAATAAAGGTAATTTTATTTCTTGTAATTTATGAAGGGTTTAAGTGTGAAAGTATAATTCGAATATGTAGCTAAAGCGGTTGAAAGAAATGAAGGCGTCCCTACAGCGTATTTAATTAGCCAGCGGTAGGGTGTTCACGACGGCTCATTATTTTATTTTACTTTTTTCCAAACGTGCACGAGCCTGATTGGTAGACTCCAGATAACGCGAATCTTTCATTTTATCGTGCTGGAGTTGAATAAATTCCATTCAGTCGGCACGATACGGACAGCTTAAACGCAGATAGAAAGGGGTTGAATGCAATGGGGTGCAAGTGACGTTTCATTAAATATTCAGTGCACAGTGAAAAACAATGCTGGCATGTGCCGACATAAAGGTGCGCGGAAATGAGTATTTTTAATTTTTCAATTAACGCTACCATCGCTGAGCGTCCCGTGAATAAAAATTGAAATTGAATAAAGCGGTGCGTCGTGCAAGGTGCATTTTATATAAGTGAAACGCGTTTAAGCTCCTGTCAGCTCAATTGATTTGAAATTAAATCAATTTGCTCAGGGATCGTTCGTTAGACGAATCTCGTTTAATTAAAATATTAAAATTAAAATATTCTTAGTTTATCATTGTTCTTGCCGTTCGTGGAACTTTCGTCAGTAATCCAGTATCTATTCTCGAAACACGTTACCAACCTGATACCAGGAGTTTCGTAGTTCCTGTTGGCGCTCGTGTTCCCGTACTTTCCAATTCCGTCCGCTATGTCGAGAATCTGTGGTCGTGGTCCTTTCGGTCGAATCGACAGCAGAATGTCTTTGCTCGGATGACGAAGCATGTCTGGCAGGTACTCGTTCCAGAATTGCATCTCCTCTGAGCGGTAGTGCGAACCTGTCTTCGGTGGTATGGCTGCACGAATGGGGCAGGCATTTAAGAAATTTTCAAACAATTAAGGTTTCCAGGACTTACTTAGGTTTAGATAGGTCTGATTCTGTGGGTCGTATTCGGGCCATTCGATTTCGTATTTGCTCCATTCCCTGGGTCCGTCCGTCAGATAAGGATAGCGCTTTGCTATATTTGGATTTCTGGAAACCATAGAATTTTTGGGGAATTTTTTCGCAGAAATTATTTGTGATGACTTAAGGGACGGTAACAACGTCGTTATGTAATGTATGTAATTATGATGTGTGGTGGTGCAACTTGTGTCAATGTATGACGTGTGGAATTGTGGCGAATTGTGGTATAAGGCGTGGAATTACAGTGGGTGGAATTACGGTGCGTGGAATCACGGCGCGTAGTAATCACAATGCGTGGAATTACGGTATGTGGTGGTACAAAGCGTGGAATTACGGCGGATAGAATTACTGTGCGTGGTAATACGACGCGTGAAATTCCAGCGGATAAAATTACAGCGCGTGGTGATACGACGCGTGGAATTACAGCGCGTGGTAATACGACGCGTGGAATTGCAGCGGATAGAATTACAGCGCGTGGTGATACGACGCGTGGAGTTACAAGCGGATGGAATTACAGCGCATGATAATACGACGCGTGGAATTGCCTCGGATAGAATTACAGCGCGTGGTAATACGATGCGCGGAATTCCAGCGGATAGAATTACAACGCATGGTGATACGACGCGTGGAATTGCAGCGGATAGAATTACAGCGCGTGGTAATATGACGCGTGGAATTACAGTGGATAGAATTACAGCGCGTGGTAATACGACGCGTGGAATTACAGTGTGTGGTGATACGACGCGTGGAATTACAATGCGTGGAATTACAGCGTGTGGTGATACGACGCGTAGAATTACAGTGCGTGGAATTACAGCGTGTGGTGATACGACGCGTGGAATTACAGTGCGTGGAATTCCAATTACTAATACACCACAAATAAATGTAATCTTCGACCATCTCCAAGTCTACACTATTTTATCATCCTCTTTACTAAAAAATAATGAGATCCCAAATGCTCTCCCGCAAAATAGCAGGAAACACAGATGAGCGTAATTTAAAGAATGAAGGCAAAATTATATTGAAATTCGCAATGAATTTAATTCACATTGCCCCGTCGTAGCTTTTAATTGCTTTAATTAGCAGTATCGAGGTGTTGCAAATACAGATGCTGCATTTAATTCAGATACGGAATTGAAGAGAAAACACGGAGTCTACGTGAATGCGCACCTCGTAATTATTTGTTCAGGCTATGAGTTTTAATAAATCAAACATTTGTGCAACGTATGTCACGTGGTTGTATTGTACCGTTGAGAATTTATTCATTAGCATCGCTGTTCATTTCGAAAATCACGTTTCTACTAATTAAGATCTTTACAAATTGTGTGTCACAATAGTCATCATTTATTTAACTGCATTTAAATACATATTTTCCATTGACATGGCTGATTTTTATTGCCAAAGCTACGAGGCAAAATAATAACTCCGTGGAATTTTCAATAAATTTTTACAGAATTGGCAAACTCTACTGTTTCACGCGGCAGGTGTAAAATGATATCGTTCTCCGTGCTCAAATATCGAGAAACCAGTACGATATCGAAATTTTTATGCATTTTTTTTTATTCTGCGTTAAAATTGTACTCTCAGCGGACAATCACTCTCTAACTGTTCCTAAAAATAATTTCACTTTTCGGTTTCCAAATTCATCTGTCTCATTCATGCTAATGAGAGAATTAATTTACAATGTCCATGTCGTTACAATTTCCATTGGTAACGTTACAAGAATGCAACAAGTATAAAATTATTATTAACACTAAAACTACTAAACCGGTTAAATGACAGTTCTACAAGATCTTTATTATAAATGATACAATTTGTTAAATTGATTCTTCTGATATCCCCATTGATCTTCACCAAGACAAAGAATTAATGTGTGTACCAATTTATGTTTTCTCGTTTATTTATTTTTTGACTTCATTTTCCATCTCAAATTACGTACACATTGCACCGGTAGGTTTAGTGTTAAAAGAGGTAATGTCACAAGGGTATAAGGGTTGATGAGGGTAAATACACCGCTTCCTCAGGGCGAACCGTATCGTTTACCAGATAATTAGTCTTTTCGACGTGCGTCCTTATTGACAGTAGGTTTCCGGTTACGAAGTTGCATAGCGACGCGCCACGCCCTCCGTTTATGCAGCCCGTTGCATCGCTGCAACCAGGGCTGATGTATTCTTACGAGGAGGACAGAGTGACACGCGCGATATCGATCAGCCGGTGTCACGAGGTGTGCGGTACACACGTCGGTGTCTCCTTTCGTCGCCACGTGCATTAAACAGCTTTGTTTCGCTTAATTGGATCGACCCAGTTCCTCGTGATCCAACGTGTCGCGATGCATATGCATTCGGCGAAAAAAACTACCAACCCCGAGCAGCTGTTGGAAGACAGCTTACCATCCTTATGTAAAAAGAATTCTTGTTAATCCCTCGCGTGTTATTCGTAGCACGGGTCTATGGGTGTCGAATCGATGAGATACGCAAAAAACGTGACTTACACACGATATCGGGTGAAGTTCGTTTTCGAAATTATCTTCTGACGCGTGAGCGAACGTCCGATGAAATACGAGAGAAATTTCGTGCTCGCGAGGATAAAACAACCGAATCGATTGGCCCCCTTCCTCCTCGCCGTTGGAAATGAAATTTGCGAGCAATTTGTATATATAGGTAATCTGCTTGTACCGAGAAAATTAAAATGGCTGACGTATCGGACCGTTAATTCATTGATACCCCACGCTGCGAATAACGAGCGTCAAATTGCTGGCGGGCAACTCGCGAACGAAACTGGTCCGTACTTTATTTCGAACGGGCGTCGTTTCCTAGCGGTGGTTTATATTCAAAAACAAACGCCAAAAACCTCTCCCGAAGGGAGGCGAATTTTATTGCAAGTTTGAAGCAATTTTCGGCCGCTTTTTATATCGTCGGAAAAAGCGGAGGGTCGAAACGCACGAAATTGCACTTCCATTGATTCGAAGACTCTAATAAAATGCGAGTTTTTATATTTCCTCTTTTGTTACTCTCGAATTTTCATTATACCGGATAAACACGGGCATAAAATATGAAAGTTTCGTTGATTTTTCGCGAAAATGCCAATCTCTTTCTGGAAATATAATTATGCGGCGCGTTAGAGTGTACCAAAGCAAACGACGAAGAAAAATATAAATATTCACGGGACGGGTAATTGAAAATCATGTTTGAAAACCCGTCGGTCTATTTTCCATCGGTCGGTTAATAATGAATTTTCAGAGGGGTGGAAAATTTCCCGTGTGGCACTTGTACAACCACGAAATTGTTTCTGCGCCCGTGTTTGCGCCGCTCCGATTATTTCGCCAAATTTCTATAAAGCCTCGTCAGCTTTGATCATAAAACGACGATAAAAAAATTCTGGCAAACGATAGGTCGTTGGCACGGATTTTCAAATTTATTATTTAACCCGCTGTAAGTACAGGATGGTTCGAAAAGGGCGATAAAAGAAGGGCTTTTTCTAATTCACAGGATTTTCAATCTTCCATAAATGGAATGCAATAATTAAAACGTAAGTTAAATGGGGCGAACCCCGTTCAATTGGTTCCGTTATTTACCGTGCACACGCGGCAACCCTGTAGCTTATTAAACGCGATTAAACGCTGTAGAACAGCGAGCAGAAAGGCATTCTGATTACACGCGAGTTATAGGAGGCGTTTGAAAAATAAAGCTGTTACGTCAAACGCATGGCCGTAACTTTATTTCCCCTTCCATTGTTATCGGAATACACGAAATATAGGCAAACAAAATGCGAGCGCGTTCGAATCGATAAAAGCGTTTATTTGATGCGTAAAAATATATTAGAAGATGCAGAAGCTTTTAGGTAAAGTGGGGTCCGTAATCCTTTTACTATCCAATCAATTTAACGCTGTCTAAACTTAAATCCTATAACAAATACCCATTCTTTTTAATTCTATCGGCTTTCACGATTTATGCGCATTGTGAAAGTTTTTTTTCGCAGCTACTTTACACCTCCCTTAGAAGGCTCACCTTTTTAAATACTGCTCGTAAGTAGACTATGCGTACACCAGCAATTGAAAGAAAGGAAACAAAAGAGCCGTAGAAAAGGGAAGAAAAATAAAAACGTTCAGACCCGTTCGCACAAACGCACAAAAGGGTGCGCATGCAAAACGCAAACAAAACTCACCCCACGTACGCGAAACTGCACCACCAGTTCATCATAGCCTCGGAGAAGAGAGTTTCGCCGATGTTGTATCTGCGACGCAAGTCGTATTTACCGCCGTCAAGAGGCACCCCCAGCACATAGGGCAGCTCCTCGCCGTGAACCGTGCGCTGCCGTTGTTGCTGCAAGCATAACGAGGCCACTCGATGATATATACATACTTTCCCATTGAAACAAAGTTTCGGCTCGGGTCGCCGAAATTTCACCGACCAGAAGAACGGTCAAGAGTGCTCCTCCGCAACCACGGCCATTGTTATTAACTTCCTCCACTCTGCGATCGTAACCCGTTGCCCTATTCTCAACAATCGATACATCGATTTCTCTTTTGCTATTTGCAAGGATTAATTTTTATGGACGTGGTCAGGTTGAACGTTGTGATATTGATTTATTATTGGTTCTGATGACTAGTTTTGAGATTTTGTTGTTGGAGAAAATTTTGGGGATATGTGCAAGGGTTAGAAGGTTATGTGGATGCATGGTCAGCTTGGATACTGTGAGCTGTGGGATTTATTACTGGATCTGATGATTGCTTGTGAGATACTATTAGAGCTAAACTATGTGGATCTATGCAAGGATTAGGAGGTTATGTGGACAGATGATCAGCTTGGATACTGTGAACTGTGGGATTTATTGTTGGAGCTGATGACTACTTGTGAAATACTATTGGAGTTAAACTATGTGGATCTATGCAAGGATTAGGAGGTTATGTGGACACATGGTCAGCTTGGATACTGTGAACTGTGGGATTTATTGTTGAAGCTGATGACAACTTGTGAGATTTTGCTGTTGGCTCAAGCTATGTGGACATACACAAGGATTAGAAGGTTATGTGGACACATAGTCAGCTTGAAAATTGAGAAATGAATTTGTTATTGGATCTAATGACTACTTGTGAGATTCTGCTGTTGGACCACACTATGTGAACATACACAAGGATTAGAAGATTATGTGAACACATAGTCAGTTTGAACATTGAGAAATAAATTTATTTGTGGATCTGATGACTACTTGTAAGATTTTGCTGTTGGACCAAACTATGTGGATATACACAAGGATTAGAAGATTATATGAACACATAGTCAGTTTGAACATTGAGAAATAAATTTATTTGTGGATCTGATGACTACTTGTAAGATTTTGCTGTTGGACCACACTATGTGAACATACACAAGGATTAGAAGATTATGTGAACACATAGTCAGTTTGAACATTGAGAAATAAATTTATTTGTGGATCTGATGACTACTTGTAAGATTTTGCTGTTGGACCAAACTATGTGAACATACACAAGGATTAGAAGGTTATGTGGACACATAGTCAGCTTGAACATTGAGAAACGAATTTATTATTGGATCTAATGACTACTTGTGAGATTTTGCTGTTGGGCCACACTATGTGGATATACACAAGGATTAGAAGGTTATGTGGACACATAGTCAGCTTGAACATTGAGAAATGAATTTATGGGACCACATGTGAGATGACTACTTGTGTGGTTGTGCTGTTGGAGCTAACCTATGTGGATCTACGCGAAAGTTATGAATGACAACTAGAAAAAGGGAAAAGTTCAGCGTGGTATGTCTTAATCGTCGAAACAAATCTCTCAATTTGTCGGCGATCGTCGTTTCCGGGCAGCGACTATGGCGGCGATAGGGGTTAAACGATCCAGCGTCCCATACCGTTGGAACGTCTACAGCCCCGTCGTTCGTAAATTTCATATCTAACAGCGGTCCAACCCCTCTGAGCCCGAGTTGAAAACCAGAAACGCTGTTACATTCGGTTTAACGACACCGCCAGTCAGTGTAGCCGCGGCCAGCGTAACAGGCCGGCACGCAGCGGCGATAAAAATAGTTGGCTTGGCTCCAAATGGGTTCGTAGCCGGGATTTTTCTCTCGCGCGAGCACCAACACAATGAATAGCCAGTAGGTCATGCTCCCTGCTACGACGGCTAAGGAATCTGCCGCTGAGAAAATGAATAAAATGCAAAGTACAGCGTCTAATCGTACGTGCTCCAGTTTCCACGGAGGAAGAGCTCGATTTATGCGCCACCTTAATATTTCTACCCAGCTTCCGGATCCTTGACCCGGATGAAATCGTCGGGTCACCAAGGAGACTGCACTGCGTGCCACGATACTGTATTATCCTGGATTTCTTCGGTACCGCGGATTTAATGCCGGAAGGGCCACTGTTGCGTAAGAGACTCAGGTAAGGGTTAGGTCTGCAGTCGAATCACGATCTTCCAACGTTTTTCTCCTTCCCTTCTGCTACATTCACCCTCTACATTCACGTTTGTATGATTTTCATAAACTGGATGTAAGTTAACATATGTTTGTGGTCAGACAGCCTACTAAGAACATCTTTCAATTTCATCCCTTAACCTGTTGTTATCAAAAATTCCTCTCGATACTATAAATAATTTCGCTGAATTTTCAGCACCTGTCCTGACGACCAAAATTGCAAAATTTATTTATTGAATGTTATATATAAAATCTAGTAAACTATTCAAACTTCAATCAGAACGATTTAATATTTTATGGACGTGAATAAATCATTTGGTCGAGGAATATAAAGGAATTAAAGGTTAAATTGCAAGGTTGGTAGAAATAGAAGTAAAAGGGCGAAGGTGAAGTTCATTTGTTACGATTGTCCCGGAAAGAGCCAGCAGCCTCGCAGTGCATTTTTATGCAAATTGATGTACGGTGAAGATACGTGTATGTGGAAACGTACTTACGCCGGAGTAGTCCTGCATCGCTTTCGGATGCGAGAAAACGTACATGTAACTCTTCGGGTTCGCCCGTGAATGTAAATTCGCGGTCATTATTAATGGCGCCACGGTCCCGCTATCGGAAATCGCCTCCAGTACGAGATCCCGATTCTTCAAGGCGTACTCGTTCGTGAAACCGTCCGAGAAATCGCCGTATTGTTCCAGAATCTTTGACAGAATTAATTCGGCCTCCAGCTCGTGCGTTGCCTACCGTGAAAGAAATATGGCATCGCTTTATTATCCGAACGCTACGTGAATCCCGGTGAATTCGATATCGATGTACGCACGAATGCTTCCCCTTCAAACTACCATTTCCTTTAACACTTTTCCACGATAATCTTTACCTTTTCAATATATTTCACTCTGTAAAGGGCGATAAGTGAATCAGAGGAATGATAAATTTAATATCTTTAATAAATTGCATACGATTAATGTTTACTGATGTAATCAATGCTGTGTTTATACCGAATACTATTTTATTGACAAAGGCTATATTCAGTTAATTCAATAAACATGGACTAATATTCCCTAGTCGATATTTCACATAAATCAATACATTAATCTGTTCCTCTACACTGGTAAAACACATGAATATTTTCGTTTCAGTTCAAATAGAACAAACCAACTGTCCCCTAAAATAGAATTGATGTTAACCCTCAAATTTAACCCGTTAAATTTATAACTTAAGGTAGAAATAGAAAAAGTTAAACGCTGAGGAGAAATTATAGAGCGTGATGGTATAAAGCGTGGAATAACAGCGGATGGAATTATGGTGCGTGGAATCACGGCACGTAGTAATCACAATGCGTGGAATTACAGCGCATGGTGGTACAAAGCGTGGAATTACAGCGGATGGAATCGCAGCGCGTGGTGATACGACGCGTGGAATTACAGCGGATGGAATTACAGCGCGTGGTGATACGACGCGTGGAATTACAGCGCGTGGTGATACGACGCGTGGAATTACAGTGGATGGAATTACAGCGCGTGGTGATACGGCGCGTGGAATTACAGCGCGTGGTGATACGACGCATGGAATTACAGCGCGTGGTGATACGACGTGTGGAATTACAGTGGATGGAATTACAGCGCGTGGTGATACGGCGCGTGGAATTACAGCGCGTGGTGATACGACGCGTGGAATTACAGCGGATGGAATTACAGCGCGTGGTGATACGACGCATGGGATTACAGCGCGTGGTGATACGACGCATGGAATTACAGCGCGTGGTGATACGACGCATGGAATTACAGCGCGTGGTGATACGACGCGTGGAATCACAGCGCGTGGTGATACGACGCGTGGAGTTACAACGGATGGAGTTACAGCGCATGGTAATACAACGCGTGGAGTTACAGCGGATAGAATTACAGCGCGTGGTAATACGACGCGTGGAATTGCAGCCGATAGAATTACAGCGCGTGGTAATATGACGCGTGGAATTACAGCGGATAGAATTACAGCGCGTGTTGATACGACGCATGGAATTACAGCGGATAGAATTATAGAACGTGGTGATACAACGCAAGCAATTATAAAGCGTAGAATTTCAGCATCTACTACACTACATACAAACGCAATCTTTGACCATCTCCTTGTCTATACTATTCTATCACCCTCTTTACTAAATGAGACCCCAAATGCTCCTCTTAAAAATAATTCGCATCAGAAAGCAAAGAGTATTTGCAATACCTTCGCATGTTCCCTCAGAACATCGTCCCTCTGTCCATCCAGCATGCCGTGCAGCAAAGCCACCGGTGGCAGAATATGAAACTTCTCCGATTCGGTGACGCCGTACATCAAATCGAATCTGATGCGAGAAAAAAATAATTCAACGTCAATGACACCCGGCTCGTTCTTGGGAAACATACCTGCCAAACAGCTGAGGATTTTTCATTAAATTCAGAGGCTTGTCCGGAATGACCGCGTTATCGATCAGCGGCGCGAACGCTGGCACATAGTTCGGCTTGTGGATCTTCACGTTCAGTAGTGTGTCCACATCCTGTCCACGCAAACAAAGCGCCAAATCGCTGTCGGTCGTGGTGGGACAGTTTAGAGCGTGGGCAACCTGAAAAATGATTCCAGCCATTTCTCACTAGAGCGGTGGACGTACTCCACACGTACGAGAACCGGTGACGAGAAACAATATTTCTTCCGGTTGGGGCTTGAATCGCGTGACGTTTCCTCTCTGCGAGCTTTTGGTCGATGCTGGACCGGTTTGGGATTTTTTTTGTATATTCGAAGGTAATTAGATTGTTGTTCGATGGGGTGGAATTTGGGGGAGAATATTCGGTGATGGAGAATTCGGGGTGGGTCCAATTTGGGGTGGGTGCAAGTTTGGATAACAGAATTTGGGGTGGGTACAATTTGGGATGGGTCTAATTCGGTATAGACCCAATTCGGGGTAATAGAATTTGGGGTGAGTCGAACTCGGCATAATAGAATTCGGGGTGGGTCCAACTCGGTGCGATAGAATTCGGGGCGAGTCCAACTCCACGCGATAGAATTCGGGGTGAGTCAAACTCGGCGCGATAGAATTTGGGGTAAGTTCAATTAGCCACGATAGAATTCGGGGTGAGTCCAACTCCACGCGATAGAATTCGGGGTGAGTCAAACTCAACGCGATAGAATTTGGGGTAAGTCCAATTAAGCACGATAGAATTCGGGGTGAGCCCAACTCGGCGTGATAGAATTCGGGGTGAATCCAACTCGGTGCGATAGAATTCGGGGTGAGTCCAACTCAGTATAATAGAATTTGGGGTGAATCCAACTCAGTACGATGGAATTTGGATTTATCCTAATTCGGCGCGATAGAATTCGGGGTGGGTCCGACTCGGCATAATAGAATTCGGTGTGGGTCCACCTCCATACTATAGAATTCGGAACATGTCGAATTCGGAGTAACAGAACTTAGGGTGGGTCCAACTTAGCATAATAAAATTTCTAATGGGCCCAACTCCCAACCCCCACTTCAACCCCCAATAACTGAACTACTAAACCTCCAATAAACTACTAAACATAAATAAAATATACCTGCTTCGTGATCTGCAAAGGCGCCTTCCCAATAGCGTCCGCGCTAAGGGCAGACCCAGACATCAGTATGGCCCGCTTAAAAAGACCTACACAAAGGACACGGAGAAACGATTAATAAACCGATGCTGGAGCGGCCTCCTAGGCAGGTAAAATATTAAGGACGGTTATTTTTCATTGGCCAATATAATTATTGACCGGACACCGAGCATTGTGCCGGCCGCCAGACGAGAAAAGTTCCCTTTGGTACGTGGCACAGGTGAAAAATGACCGTCGTTTCCCCCTTCTTTCTATCTTTCCTTCACAATGGTTATTCTTTCCTTTATCACGGTCTCCGAGGGAAACGTATGAATCCTTCAATTATGTGTACGTCATCCCTGAGATTCAGTAACGCCGAGGTTTTCGTGTTATCCGAATCCGTCTGACCAATGCTTGACTTATACTACTTATTCCTTATATTACTTCGTCAATTCTTGTTGGAAAGATTTTCCGATTATCACTACGTTCTGAGATCACTGTTTTTGAGATCTTGGTAATCACTGAGATCACTGAGTCACGCAAGTATTTTTGGGAAAATGGCGGATTCCACTGTGATCATCGTTTTATTCATCATTGTTTTATAATAATCGTTACCTTTCTTATTAGCCACAGGGCTGATAAGCAGCAGGTTGGCAAAAATGGCCCCCGTGCCGTGTCCGACCAATGTGATACTGTTCGGATCACCCCCAAAATTTGCAATGTTCTCTCGTAACCAAAGAAGCGCCGCTATTTGATCGAGAAGTCCAAAATTGCTGACGGTGGAGTCCCCCGTGCCCGGTCTCAAGAAGCCTGTAACAAAATGGTGCAACTTTATCGTGGCAATCACTAAACGAAGACCATTAACCCGCCCATTGCTATTCATTATACTCATTGAAACGCGGGAAACCTTGTTACGTTTTACGAGCCGATCTCGTTGCACCAAAAGTCGGGGTGAAAAACGTAAACCAACACCCGTGCAGTATTTTTTTTTATTCCCACGATCCTTGTATCCCGGTCATATTTCTTCTCCGTTGTTTTGCGAAGGACTGAAGTTATCCGCTCTCGGATTGCCGGCTAGCAAGCTGCAAGCGAGGGCGAAGTTAACTAAGCGCCTTCCCAGCACTTTAACCTAATTTATGATTATGGTTTCGCGGCCGTTTCTTCTTTCTTTCCCTTCCCTTTTTTTTCTTCTTTCGGCGAGCAGTTCCTCTTAAAGCACCCCACTTTTCGGATGTAGCGGCGCAGCTCGCGCACCGACGTCCGTCCATTTGCATCGCGCGCGGAGGCCGCGTTATCATTTCAGGGGAAAAGATAGGCGGAAGCTCGTCGTTACGAGTACCCGCTGAAACGGTGCTACAAAAGCGCCGAGGTGCGGGGGAAAAGGGTGGTGGGAAAAAATAGAGCAGGCCAGGGGAGAATGGCGGGGATCGATGGAACTTTCGGGGGCAAAAAGGCCGCCTTTGTCTCGACCGCGAGCCTTTTTTTTACTCTACTCTCCTTGCGAAAAAGAACTTTTCTTTTCCGTGTAAGTCCGAAATTTTACGGTCAACGCTGACTTCTTGCCACCGGACTAATGAATGACGCTTTTTACCCTCTGTAATAAATGCCCACGTATGTTTCGACTCCTCTAGAAAAATTCGGATGAATTTTACTCCCTTCGAATTGTCATGGTCATCACCTCTCTTTTAATACATTTTTTTGAGATCTTTTAATGTTCAATTAAAAAATAATTATTTAAGATGAATTATGAAGGAGAGACTCACTTGTGAATTTTTTCAGAATTCATAAAAAATGAAAATGACATATCAGATTAATATAACATTGAAAGCAATGAAATTGTTTTGGAGATTTTTTAACAATGTTCAATAAAAAAAAAAATTATTTAAGATGAATTATTAAGGAGACACTCTCTTGTGAATATTTTCAAAATTCATAAAAAATGAAAATGACATATCAGATTAATATAACATTGAAAGCAATGAAATTGTTTTGGAGATCTTTTAACAATGTTCAATTAAAAAAAAATTATTTAAGATGAATTATTAAGGAGATCCTCTCTTGTTAATTTTTTCAAAAGTCACAAAAAATGAAAATGATATATCAGATTATTATAACATTAAAAGCAATGAAATTGTTTTCGAGATCTTTTAACAATGTTCAATCAAAAAAAAATTATTTAAGATGAATTATCAAGGAGACTCTCTTGTAAATTTTTTCAAAAATCATAAAAAATGAAAATGACATATCAGATCATTATAACATTAAAACCAATGAAATAGAACTTCTAATTTATTTTTTATTTTATATTTTAACACAATTGTACATTTGACCTTATCAATTGCACCCTGAACACACGACAGTAATCCCGATCCGAAGAACAAGTTCATGAATTTTATGAACTCTTTGGTGGTGACCGAAGTGATAAGAATTTGTCGAAGGGTTTTTGGAGTCGAGCTGTAAAAACGAAGAGCCCTGGACGAGTTATTTATACGAGGACTGTAAAAGATGTTGAAACGACAGTGGCTCGTCCCAGTGCACGATGACGGATCGATAAGCAGTTGCAAGGGACGAGTAAAAAGAAGGTAGTCGAAGATCAAAAACCGATGGCGCAGCGAAGCGAGAACGTTAATGAAGCAGAATTCCTGATTTCATGCAACGCTGCTGCCGGTGACGTTCGGCAAGATTTCATAAATTCGTATCGAAACGTCAGCTCGAGCCTTGTTCCATCGTTTCCCGTTGAAATTTCAGATCCGGAACGTTTATAATCGCTTTGATACTCCACTGTTTCCACGGTTTCATAGTACTTTGGTATCTTTCGAAAGCTCTACGTTTATTATTCTTGGAAGGATTTGTTAACATCGATGGAATTTTATGGTTTTAATAACTTAGTAGTCTGGAGGAAAATTTTACTTGTAAAAAAGTACCAAAAGAATTATTAATGTGTATAGAATTTTTTAGTCATGATAAGATAAATTTTGAAGGAAGTGTTACTTAAAAAAAATATTAACATAGACAGGACTTAACAAGATGCACAAAATGTTATAATAACATGCACAGAAGTTTGTAGTTATAAGGAATTAACTTTGAATGAATTGTAAAAAGATATTGCTCATTTATCATAAACAAGAATTAATTATGAAGACGAATACATAAAATATGCATACGAATTATTTCATAATCCGAAAGCAGAGGATTTAGAAGCAACAAACGAAAAGAGCGTGTCTGACCACACGTCTGAATCTACTTACCGAGAATACCCAAGCGGAAGTTGATAGTGACGAAGACCACGTTACCATAAGCTACCAATATAGTACCGTCATAGGGGTTGCCACTGTTCCATTCAAAGCTCTCCCCATGAATAAATACCATCACAGGGTACTTTCGCAGAGTTTTCTGACCTAAAAAGAAAAGAGCTTCGGATAAAAACTGGTATCCCTTCTTTTTATTTCGATGTCGCAATTATCCCAGTTTTTTAATCCTCTTTCGCGCAGCGTATTAAAATGCACTTTGTTGCTCTGTTTATAACGCCAGACATTCTGCGCGGATTAATTCAATGTCTCGCAGAGCAGATTTGAAAATTCGAACGCGGAGCGTTTGATAATTAAAACGGCATCAAACGAATGCAGAATGCTTTACTAATTATAATTGATAGCGTTCCGCGAAGTCGTACAAAATTGTGCGGGCGATGAATAAACGGTGGAAGAAATTTTTCCTCGTTAGCCGCAGATGAAATGCTGATTGGATAATTAAACCCGTGCCGCAGCAAATTTACTTGCTACGGAATTGTATTAAACCGTTGATTTCTATATAATGCAGTTTCATTGAAATACTCAAATGTTCCTTTATTGTCGCGCGAATGTGACCGATTAAATAACGAGTTAAATATTTGGGATGCAGTTTTGCTACTTTTTGATTTACATCCAGCTAACAACTATCAGTGAACTTTGCATATGGAACTACAGTCAGTCGCGAAATTTATCACCCTCTACTTTACCAACTATTCACTGCGAGTTTTCAGTATTAGGCCATCTATAAATTCTCCCCTTTTTCTGACGATCCACAAATTAGACTACCCCCTCCATCCCGAAAATTTATTCGAACGTGTTTTATGTGAATGTACACCTGTCAAATCCTTCAAACTTTTGTCTAGCGAAATAAGATTTGAATTTTCAAATAGTAAATTCGAAAGAAGGTATTAAGGGGTGAGATCTAATTGTACACCCCTATCTACGACTTCGTTTGAGTTGGAACCCTTTAAAGAGCTCGAAATCAAGGGTATTTAAGTAATTTCGAGCGGAGCAGCTAACTGGAACTCATCACCTAGAATCCCTTATTTTTCTTTGGCGAAGGGAGGAGAATTGATGGGGCGATTTCGAGAATACGCCGTTATCTCAGCCCCTATAAACCGACTGCTTCCAACCCCTTCCAGCAATTAATTTCGTTGAATATCTTACCGGTGGATACGCTAATACGTTCGTAGTAATGAACAAATACTACGAGCAAACAGGAAAGGAATAAAGGGCGTAACAAAGGGGATGATCAGCCTCGTTGACGACGTGTTAACGACTTTATGGACTGCCAGGGAAATATTGCACCCTTTAACAGGTCAAATTGAATCATTTGCCGGGACGAGGTGGTACAGCTCGTTTATGAGATCCTTCCTCGTAACTGTTCGCCCTCATTACGCGAAATGGCCTTTGTCATTCTATGAATTCAATATACTGTTGCCGAAAGGGGCCACCCCTTTTTTACCAGCGAAAATTTACGACGCAAAGAATTTCACCGCGAGATCATGAATTTTGTAGTTGGTATTTGCATGGGATTAAGTAAATGATGGCAACGTTTGCATATTCGAGGACAAGCGCACCTCCATTCCGAAATTGAATAAATTTTCATGGATGCATTCTTCGTACCCTATTAGTAATACCTTAATACTTCACTCTTTTAAGTTACTTGCACATTTTTACACTGTTTAAAATTTTTATACTGTTGCAAATTTTTAAACTGTTGCAAATTTGTAGACTGTTGCAAATTTTTAGACTGTTGCAAATTTTTAGACTGTTGCAAATTTTTAAACTGTTGCAAATTTATAAACTGTTGCAAATTTTTATACTGTTGCAAATTTTTGGACTGTTGCAAATTTTTAAACTGTTGCAAATTTTTTGACTGTTGCAAATTTTTGAACTGTTGCAAATTTTTACTGTTGCAAATTTTCAGACTGCTGCAAATTTTTAGATTGTTGCACATTTTTAGACTGTTGCAAATTTTTATACTGTTGCAAATTTTTACACTGTTGCAAATTTTTAAACTCTTGCAAATTTTTAGACTGTTGCACATTTTCAGACTGTTGCACATTTTTAGACTGTTGCAAATTTTTAAACTGTTGCAAATTTTTACATCTATATTAAAATTAAAAATTTTTAAATCAATATTAAAATTAAAAAATTAAAAATTAATCAGCATTTTCATAATGCAAAATTTGTTTAATCTTGTTCTCACTTTCCGAGTTAGCTGTACAATTTTAATTTTAAATTAAGTTGGTTTTCAGTTTGTTAAAGTTTACGAATATATTTCTTGACATAATGGATCCCATAAGGGTTGATATTCTGATGTACAATGTTGATTTCTGAGACATTTACCGCTTCGATCGCCGGCCACTCGGGGCGCACTTTCATTGCAACCATTTCGCGACGGTAAAAACGCAATGAGAAATATAGGTCGATGCAATCATACGGAAGGTACTCGGCCAATAATAAATGCACCATGTAGCCGCTTCCACAAGATCGTATCGACCTATTTTCTGTCGTTTTCCTCTGAAATATCCCGGCTTAAAAAGAGGTCAGTATCTCCCTCTAAATTAATTAATCCCCCTCTTAATGCCTGCTAAATCAACCTGTTAAATGTCCCTTTAATCGGTAAAAAAAATCGGTGCAAAAACGTAAGCACATTTCCATGAAAATTAAAAGGCGGATCGATGTCCTCGCGAAATTGACGTATGGAATCATACCTGGGGATATTTTCATCTTGGAAGCGCGGTGCTGCATCCAGTAGATCGAAGCGCATCCGCTATAAATCAATTGACGCGAATCTATATCCTAATAAAAGAACCAACATGGCCGGACCGTGTTCCTGTAAAAAGATATCACCTGCCACACTTTGCTGCGCCTCGGAACGATATCCAGCAAGCCGGACGCTGTGTACCGAACATATTTTACGTTTAAATCTCGTTTCCACCGGTTCCCTTGATGCTCTATAACGTTACAACGTTTCAGCTTTCAGAGTCAACGCATACGAGCTTTCAGTGTGTAACTCGATCAGTGGAATGAATGTTTGCAGAAATTCAATCTTTTTCCACCTTTATCTGAACGATCGATTACACTTCGCTTTTGTATCATTATATTCGATTTACGAGGGCATATTAATTTTATCTACACGTGTTGAATGCCTCTTTTCAAGTTTATTTCTGAAGGAAATCTCTGAAGGTTCGGAATCAAAATTTTTTATGTACCAATATGTCTACCTTCCTGTTTTAATAATACCTCAAAGTTTTATCGAAATCTATACCGTCAAGATAAACACTAAACCTACCAGCATATAATGCGTACTTAATTTGAAACTAAAAATGAAGTTAAAAAATAAGTAAACAAACGATAAAACATAAATCAGTACACACATTTATTCTTCATCTTCATGAAAATCAATTTTAAATGCAAGAAATGTACTTCAACAAAATGTGTAGCTTATAATAAGAAACTTATGCGGCGGTCATTTAACTAGCGGTCATTTAACTATCGGTCATTTAACTGGCA
The DNA here is from genome assembly GCF_050947335.1 of Megachile rotundata. Taxonomy (NCBI): domain Eukaryota; kingdom Metazoa; phylum Arthropoda; class Insecta; order Hymenoptera; family Megachilidae; genus Megachile; species Megachile rotundata. The sequence continues at coordinate 13,136,540 of NC_134996.1, forward strand.
GTCATTTAACTAGCGGTCATGGTAGTTTTAGTGTTAAAGAAATTTCTCGCAAAAAAATTGCGAAAAAAAATTTTCGAATATACCAAAGTTTGCAAGCAGCAAAGTCGAACTCAAAATGCAAGAACACATCTAGAATTCCGCAGATATTGACCAGAGCAAACTGCCCGCACCGCGAGGCAATAACGGCGAGTCCCAAGTGTTGCGCTGGCGAAAACAATAACTCTAAATCGACGACAGGCGGTCGAAGCAAAAGGTGCGTGGGTCGTAAAATTAAAAGTTCCATTCGGGCAATCGTAACAACAGCGGCCATTCCGCTCGGTATCGTTTCGTGCAACTTACGATCCCTCAGGCCAGCAGAATAATTCACGAGCGGAGTCGACAGAGTCGCCACGGTGTTCCATGCGAAACAAATCAACGTTCAATTTACGAGCGAACCGCATCCTTACGGGGTTGCGGTTTTTACCGGTCGGATTTTAATGTTTCATTTTACTGGCGACGTCGAATACATATTTATAACCCGCGTACAATTTCAGCGACTTTGGAAGTTTAATTAGCGGCCTGTAATTGCGGCCCGTTTCGAAATATGCGGATTCGAGGTCGACGACATCGGCGACAACGTTGCCATCCTGTCTCGACGGAAACAATAAGGTCGTTGCACGCGAGTCGACCACCCGCGGCGGGGGAGGGTGGAGAACGCGCCTTGATCCGCCACCTCGTGGTGGAGCTACGAAACTTCCCTAGACGCGGGTTACACCGTTCTCGAACAGATGTCGGCACGCATCGTGTTTCCGCGAATTTTAAGACACCTTATTGATGCTCTCAAATTGATTTCACGCGAGAATAATGCGACGATCGCTCCTATTGGCAAGATTGCTCTTTCCATGCTCGGTATTTTTATGCATGCCACAGGAAATCAATCTCGCGAGAACCTCTGAGATTCGAACTACATAACCGTATGGTTTAGTGCTTGCAAGGGTGATTAGACCTCTGCAACGATATGGGGTACTGAAATGATTATGACAGTTGGAAAAAAAAGTTGAGAAGGCTCGCAGCAATGAAAGGGGCGGTAACGCAGACTGGAGGGTTGTTTTCGACGCGTTACACCGCTGAAACCAAAGTTCATTTGGCTCGCGGTAAGGGTCGTAATGCGAGTTGGAATTCTACGAGCAAACATTTCTTCGAGCATGAAACCACTTTTTCACTCGAGCAGCCCCGACGAGCGGCTCCAAAGGGGTCGAGGGTTAAACGATAATGCGAAAGCCGTTATACATGCCATTTCGTGCCCCATTCTGGTCCTGCAATCCATACAGTATCCCGGCAACTTCTGTCCGAGTAATGTTTAGATATCCTGGCACCTTTTACTGGGGGCTGATGATATTGCCAATGAGAAGCACGATAATTGCCAGCCCGGAAAATTGTATAACACCGGGGCTCGTTTTTGCGGATCCCTTGTATCAGGGTGCATACTTCATTTACATGACAAACACGGGATTTGGACAGCTCGGTATCTTATTATTCCGTGCTTGTACAGTTAATGGATTAACGTCGCACCCGAGGGACGACAGAGTTTTTGATGATGCTCGGTTATTGTTACGCGAGTATTTTATCAACCGGTTCATCTACCCTTTGTTCGTTTGTTCGTGAAATATGCAAGCCAACTAAATTACTTAATTACGTTGTACGCTCAGGTGTGCCCGTAGGGCGATAAATGGTAATTGTAGCGCGCGGATTAACAGCGCTTCCTTCTTCGAGAACGTTTTTCTACTATTAAAATCGATCTCGTTCTACGGGGATTGCTTTTTTGCGCTCGTTCTTCGGTTACTTCCCTGGTAAATGGATTCGGGATCATCGTGTTTGCATGCAGGCAAGAAATACCACGGTAAGTTGATTCCGAATCGATTAAATGTTCTCTTGCCGCTGCTATTATTGACTCGTACTACTGGGACGCAAGTAGTGAAAGTCAATCAGGAATTACGCGCCGATGCACCGCGATATTACTTTTTTACATCTTCCTTTCCTTATATTTACATTATTCGATACGCAATCATGAAGCATTAATTCAAACTATTAATGTATACTATTAAACATATTTCCGATATGCATTTATAAATTAAAAATAGCAGGATGAATAAGTCTAAATGAATGTATAAAGTCTGAAACATAAATTAATTCACTTCGACAAAGTTAACATATATTTTATGTCAAATAAACTTCTTACAAAAAAATTATTCTATGGACTTCACAAAGCGTCCTTTACAGAGTCCTTTAAAGAGTCCACCTCATTAAATCTGGAGGCAAAATCAATTAACGCCAATCAATTTCTGAGGCTTATCCATTTACAAGAACGTATCTGTAGTTCACTGCACGTCGCATTACGCACGCTTGGTAGGAGATTTAATTTATGGGAGTCGTGACGCGCGTAACCCGATATGAATTTATCGAGGTTACATTTTCGCAGACAGCAGCCGCTTTCGCGAGTTTCCTTCGACTCCGGTATCGTTTCGCGCAGGCAAAGTGCGAAGTCGTGTCGTCCGCTTTTTACGAGACGGCCGTGGCACGAGAATCCGAAAGAAGCGAAACAGCCGAACGGTTGGTGGAAAACGTCGTAGCAGCGGCACGTGGAAGCCGCGTTTTCAGCTCCTTTCCCCGCCGTGACAATCACCCCCGGCGCCCGGAAACTCTCGCGGTTCGTTGTCTGCTAGCAAGTTCAGGGTAACGGTGAAGCGTTAATCGAGCATGCAGGAACTTCATTGTGTTAAGGAGAGCTATGAAAATAATGAAAATAGTCGAAGTGGCAGAATATTGGAATAGAAAGAAGGTAATTTATTTACCTGCGGAACTAATTTAATGGTATTACCGTATTCTAAACACGGTCCAATGGGATCGGTGCCATTTGTATCGCAACATCGAAACTCAATTTATCCCTCCAGCGATTGCGTTTTCTTTCGCATTTCTGTTCAACAATACCTCTCAAGGTACCCGCATCTATTCTTCCAATCAATAACGCCGACAGCCAGCGTTTCCCTGTTTTTCGTATGTAAATGAACTATTTCCATTCTGTGGCCCTGTACAATTTCACGCGAAAGGAAAATTCAGAATTTAAACGAGAAAACTCGAATCGAACGGACGCGACGCAGTTTCGATCGACGCTGTCTCTCGGAATAGCGAACGAACGACCTAAAAATCCTCCTGCCACGGAAATGCACTGCGAAAATACAAACGGCCTGTTTCAATCGCAAAAGGGACTGACGGTATAATAAGGTTACATCTTTCACGATACAGGGCGAGCCGAGTGGAAAGTAAAAAAGAATTTTCCCCGTATCTCCTTTTTCCCTCTCGCGCGCAAAAGATGCACAGTCGGCTTGCACGGACGCAACGTCATATTACATTCGTCTCCGCATTTTCATCTCAAAGAATTATGGCCCCTTTGAAGGCTTCTCGACCATTCACTTTGGAGCCGCTGGAAATCCGTCGTCATTCGACTTCGCATGAGAGTCGCCCAGCCGGATGGTATGCATCTTTTATGCAGAACCGTGAGCACCTTCGGGTAACTACCGATTCTGTGCACTCGATTTCAGAAAGACTCCAAATCCTCCGGTTGACCAACGTATTCGTTTTACCACGGTCAGAATTTGCTGCCAGCTTCGCTTCATCTACCTTACGTTTGTCCAAAGACAATTAAGCCTTTGTGCTCCGTACACACTCCAAGCGTCATTAACACTTTGACTGCTATTTGGCGTTGTCAGGTCTGTGACAAAGCTCCCTAAATTTCATCCTGTGCGATACATTCGTTTTAGAGAATCAATTCGTTGAGGAAAATATTTTTGTTGAGGTTGATGAGGGCCTCAAAATCATATTCATGTAAAGACTTCACACAAGCAGCTTCATATAAAGACTTTATATAAAATCATCTTCATATAAAGACTTCATATAAGCAGCTTCATATGAAGACTTCATATAAAGACTTCATATAATCATCTTCATATAAAGACTTCATATAATCATCCGCATATGAAGACTTCACATAAGCATCTTCATATAAAGATTTCATATAATCATCCTCATATGCAGACTTCATATAATCATCTTCATATGAAGACTACATATATTCACATTCATATAAAGACTTCATATAAACATCCTCATATGAAGACTTCATATAATCATCTTCATATGAACATTGCATATAATCACATTCATATAAAGACTTCATATGAAGACTTCATATAAGGACTTCATATAATCATCCTCATATAAGGACTTCATATAATCATCCTCATATGAAGACTTCACATAATCATCTTCATATAAAGACTTCATATAATCATCCTCATGTGAAGACTTCATATAATCATCCTCATATGAAGACTTCATATAATCATCTTCATATGAAGATTGCATATAATCACATTCATATAAAGACTTCATATAAACATCCTCATATGAAGACTTCATATAATCATCTTCATATGAAGATTGCATATAATCACATTCATATAAAGACTTCATATGAAGACTTCATATGAGGACTTCATATAATCATCCTCATATAAGGACTTCATATAATCATCCTCATATGAAGACTTCACATAATCATCTTCATATAAAGACTTCATATAATCATCCTCATGTGAAGACTTCATATAATCATCTTCATATGAAGACTTCATATAATCATCTTCATATGAAGACTACATATAATCACATTCATGTAAAGACTTCATATAATCATCCTCATATGAAGACTTCATATAATCATCTTCATATGAAGATTGCATATAATCACATTCATATAAAGACTTCATATGAGGACTTCATATGAGGACTTCGTATAATCATCCTCATATAAAGACTTCATATGAAAACTTCATGTAAAGACTTCATATAATCATCTGCATAAAAAGATGTTGTCAAGATAATTAGGTTAGTTAAGTATGCAATTCAACTACTTTATTTTTTGAACATTTTTCACATCGTTAATCAGAATATCTCAGCAATCCGCTCACGAAGGAGTCACGAAACAGCCGGAGTTATTCAAACAGCGAGAGATATACGCAGCAGGTTGATCCTGTTTCCCGGAATCTCGTGAGATCCGAAAATCCCGAAGAAACCCGCAGACTTCGAAGCTTTCACGCTTCCTGAAGGAGCTCGAAAGCGCGGTGCAACAATGTTGTCTCACCCCCGCATCGCCGATGCGGCGTGAAGAATCGCGCATCTTCAAAGCGAGGATCGTTGAGAACGTGTGTATAGAGATGACGGATTCTTGTGTCCGGCTCGCGAGTTTATCACCGGGTCTGATAAACGGATCTGTTCATGGAGGACAGCACATGCGAGAGGGTGATCGTTGCGAGACGCCCTATCTACTCGAGACGCTTCGCGTAATACATCGGAATACGTGTAGCTCGAATTGAATAGCGTCGTCTAGGATAATGGAAGGCTTTGCCGGACCATGTATCTACACCGCAATGTTCCTATCGAGCATTCGGATCTCTCACGGTTCTGTCTCCTTGCTGGCGAGCCGGAAGATAAAGAAGCTACACAAGAAACCGGCCAAGACGGATAAAGCTTTTCCACCCTGTTTTTCTTTCACCCTGCAAATCTACGGTACATCTATCCACTTAACTAACGATTGCGGTACATGATTATATTTATCCTTTGAGGCGACCACTTTTGTCGCTAAGTAATCGTACTTCGTTTTCGTTTCTTTACGACGTCGTTTTTCGACAAACCCTAAACCACTGACAATGAGATAAGTTTTTATCTATAATATGATACATGTACTATTCATATAATTTCAAGTTTCGAAAAATGTAAATGAACCACCTATTTTTTGGGGAAACAACAAATCATGCAAAGGGCGTTCAAAGACGAATTCGAGGGAGGGTAGAAAGAGGAGCGTTCTCTAACGATGCGGACGATTAACGTTTATTCCGAGGATAATGAGAATCGCATGCATAATGAAGCGACGCACGAAAGAAAGCCCGTCATTTTTTTTCTATCGATATTTCAGGAACAATGGGGTTATTCCCATAACGAAGAGATTTTTGCTATTTTATTTGTAACGATTTCAGGTCAGGCTCTTTCATTTGAAAGATTGACAGAGATCTTTTACAGGAGACAAGGTTTTAATTTAAATCTTAAACCGTCATTTCTTGCCGATGCGGAAGCTGTTATTATGAAAATTAATTAATTCCCTTTGTTCGCGAGTTTATCTCGTTTCTATAGGGTTTATTGACTTCGTAACTTTATCTGGCAAAGGATCGCAACAAAGACAGCGGTAAACAATGAACCTGGCGAAGGGAAATTAAATATCATCCCCTGTATTTGATAAAGTAATCCTCGTTGAAGGATCTACGACTGAAGTTCGTTTTATTAAATCTCGCTGACTAAATAAAGTGATGTTTGAATTTTTATTTGATCTCTCGTAGAACTGCAAACTTTTATAAATGCGCACGTATCTGTGTAACAAATTGCGGAGCTGTTGCCACGGTTGTTTGGCGAAAGGGAAAAACAGAAATGGTCAAAACTCGTCCAACAAATTTTCATTTTGACGATGTTTCGACGAGTTTCTTTAAACACAAAACATGCCCACAATAAAATTCGTTTCTCCGATACTATGTTGATTTAACTAGGCTTTCAAAATGTCCAGAATTTTGACCCATCGAAAAAACATCATCCCTATAAAAAGTACGCGTTAATACTGATGGACGTTTTATTTCAGAACGTACTCTCGTAAATTTCTAGACACCAAATTGATCCGCGGATGTAACACGATATTCTCAGAAAAGTTCAAGCGAATTTAATTAACTTTAAATTATTTCAAGCCATCAGATTTCATTTAAAACGAGGAACTATTGTTAAATACGTCTTCATCGAACGCACTAATGCTAATTAAATTACAATTTAACACATTTTGATGCAATTTCATCTTTCAGTATAAATAGGTAGTTGTTGATGACGAGCTTAGTTGAATTAAAGTTTAATGCAGCAGTCTATATTTACTGTTGGACTGTTCAATATTAGCGCTTAGGTTATTGAGGCGTTGTGGTGTAGATTGTTGGGATGCACAATGTCGAGGCGTATAATGTCGCAGTGTACAATATTGAGGTATAGAACGACGGAGAGGACAATGAGGAACAAAGAACGCCATTGCATAGAATATCGAGAAGTAGAGTGTACTGTGAGTGTCAAGGTAATGGAATGTCGACGCGTAGAATATCAGAGCGTAGAATACCAGTGCGTGGAATTACGACACGTAGTAATCACAACGCGTGGAATTACGGCGCGTTGTAGTCACAGAGCGTGGAATTACGGCGCGTGGTAATCTCAGCGCTTGGAGTTACGGCGCGTGGTAAACTCAGCGCTTGGAGTTACGGCGCGTGGTAATCTCAGCGCTTGGAGTTACGGCGCGTGGTAATCTCAGCGCTTGGAGTTACGGCGCGTGGTAGACTCAGCGCTTGGAGTTACGGCGCGTGGTAATTACAACGCGTGGTAGTCTCAGCGCTTGGAGTTACGGCGCGTGGTAATTACAACGCGTGGTATTGCGGCGCGTGGTAATCACAGCGCTTGGAGTTACGGCGCGTGGTAATCACAGCGCATAGAATTACGACGCGTGGTAATCACAGTGTGTGGAATTATGGCACGTGGAATTACGATGCCTAGAATTACGGCGCGTCGAATTTCAGAACGTGAAAAAATGTTACCGTATCTCACCATGTACCACAAGTAGCCAACATCCGACAAAAGGATTTACCGAGAAGCGAGAGAATTAAGAGACGTTAACGAAAATGGAGGCAACGGTTGTAAATATCGGCAAATTCCATGCAAAGCGAATTTAATTGCACGCGATAAATTATTAGCAATTATGTTCTCCGGCGTGGCATCAGCTCTGTCGGACATATAGTTTCGCGGAGGCGTGAATTAATGTGTTCGCCGCAATTTCAGTTTATTCGCGTTTTATCGACGCGAGAATAAACGATAAATGGAAAGGAAAAAATGCAGGAAATGCTGAATAGAGGTGTAAAACATATATAAAACCCGCGATGTTGATGAAGTATCTTTTATGATTTACCCTCTTATCGCTTTTAAAAAGTATAGCTTTTTTAATGTTCGGATATCACTGTTATTAATCATTCGTAAATGAACACTGCAGGCGTGCAATTATACGTGATCGAATACTTAATCGAAATATGAATACATTGTACTATCAATGGTACCATTTAAACGTAGCAGAAGTTTAATGAGCGCCATGTTCGTAATTCACTGAATATTAAAAGTTCGGCTATCAAACTTCAAAATGAAAATATAACGTGGTTAGTTCATAGTTCAATATTACTACGTTATGAATTTTAATACGTAGGAAAGTATACGGAATGTTCAATTTAACTGTCCCTTTGTGATACAGAAGTTAGCTAAAATTACAACTTCAACCTATATAAAGGTTGTAGTAAAAATTGATTCAAACTGCAGTTAGCGCCAAATATGAAAGAATATTATCTGAAAATGTTTACAATATGTTACATGAAAAATTCTCGTGTTGCAAGTAATAACAGCGCGTGGATTTACGGCGCGTAGAACTACCATGCGTGGAAGTACGAGGCGTAGTAATCACAACGCGTGGAATTCCAGCGCGTAGTAATCACAGTGCTTGGAGTTACGACGCGTGGAATTACGACACGTAGTAATTACAGTGCGTGGAATTACGGCGCGTGGTAATCACAGCGCTTGGAATTACGGCGCGTGGTGATTACAACGCGTGGTATTACGGCGCGTGATAGTCTCAGCGCTTGGAGTTACGGCGCGTGGTAATTACAACGCGTTGTATTGCGGCGCGTGGTAATCACAACGCATCGAATTACGGCGCGTGGTAATCTCAGCGCTTGGAGTTACGGAGCGTGGTAATCACAGCGCATGGAATTACGGCGCGTGGTGATTACAACGCGTGGTATTACGACGCGTGATAGTCTCAGCGCTTGGAGTTACGGCGCGTGGTAATTACAACGCGTGGTATTGCGGCGCGTGGTAATCACAACGCATGGAATTACGGCGCGTGGTAATCACAGCGCATGGAATTACGGCGCGTGGTGATTACAACGCGTGGTATTACGGTGCGTGGAGATTACAACGCGTGGTATTACGGCGCGTGATAGTCTCAGCGCTTGGAGTTACGGCGCGTGGTAATTACAACGCGTGGTATTGCGGCGCGTGGTAATCACAACGCATGGAATTACGGCGCGTGGTAATCTCAGCGCTTGGAGTTACGGCGCGTGACAAAATATTCGAAGTAAAAAATTGCATACAGCGTTGAACATATTATGAAAGGATTTATCCATCCTGGAATTATGTAAATAACATTAACTTTATGTAAATACGTTTCCTTGCATCATGGAATTGCTCTGCATGAAAACATGGCTGTATCTTCGATTCCTTGGAACGACACAATTATAATTCCCGTTAATTAACCGTGCCAGTTATTTCCATTCCACGGTCAAAGCCGCTGTGACCAGCGAAACAAATAAATGATCGTTGATTAAGGCTTAACTACCACATTGGTTCCTCCAATTTCCCTCGGTAGTAGCGTCGAAACGGCCACGACATCGCGTCGAACCAATCGGAACGCTGGCAAACCTAATAATGAGCGGGCATTATTAAGCGTAATAACGTTTTTAGGTTGCCCGTTTAAATGCATGAAGCGGAGCTCTCGCAAACCGCGGCCTGGAGTTATCCGATATTGCGGTGGCAGAAGGTGGCGGCCGGAGGTTTTGCCCCGTGTCTGGATATATTTACGCGCGGCCACGATAACCGGACTGTCCTTTTTAAAGCGGAGCTTAAAAGCTTTTCTGCCGCGTCCCGGAGAAAAAGCCCTGTCGTAAACGGGCGAGGTGACCGCGACTTTCGGAGAATACTAACGCCAACGTTGGAAATTCCTGCCAGTTTCGTGCCAGACCGAATCTCTTCCTGCTGTGCGACCACCGTGGCGGACATGATGCATCGTAACCCGTTGATGTTCCTTGTTTTCCCAGCTCCTGAGCACGGCATACTGCTGCAAAGGGTCATGATATCGTTTTGCAATTTTCTCCGCTGGTGTCACGTTGCAAGGAAAGGTACTTTAATCCTTCGCGTTTGGAAGCTCTTCAAATGGAACTGACTGTGTACAAGGTTGCTACATTTTGCCCGAAATTTAGGCTGGGTATCTTGGACTTTTAGTGATTCTAGACATCTAGGTTTCTGTAGATTTATTCACTATAGTCATCGTGTCCCCACATTTTAATGAGTGCACATCCACATGTCCTCATATGCCTACATATGATGTATGTCACTATGTCTTTGTGATTCCACATCCACATGTCTTCATATGTCTATGTTTCCATGTCCTTATGATCCCACATCCACGTGTCTTTATATGATTATGTCCATATGTCTTTATGATTCAATATCGACATGTCCTCCACATCCACATGTCCCCGACATCCATATGTCCTCCATATCCACATGTCCCTCAGATCCACATGTCCCCTATTTCGACGTGTGCCTCACATCCACATGTCTCCACATCCACATGTCCTCACATCCATATATCCCCCATATCCACATGTTCCCCACATCTACATATCCTCCATATCCACATATCCCCCACTTCCACATGTCTCCTATGTCCACATATGCCCCACATCCACATGTCCTCCACATCTACATATCCTCCATATCCACATATCCCCCACTTCCACATGTCTCCTATGTCCACATATGCCTCACATCCACATGTCCTCCACATCCACATATCCTCCACATCCACATATCCTCCATATCCACATATTATTCATATCCACATATCCTCCACATCCACATATCCTCCACATCCACATATCTTCCACATCCACATATCCTCCACATCCACATATTCTTCACATCCACATATCCCCCACATCCACGTATCCCCCACATCCACATATCCTCCACATCCACATAAATATGACCTCTTCTCACTTATTTATTTAAATAAAATTGCCCAGCGATACAAACCGTTCCATTCATCAGAAGTTCGTAAACACGTACATATTTACCAGGAGTTTGAGAATTGCGATGAAAGGTGTGTGCACCGTTTAAAACGTTGTTTTGCACCGAGGCCAGTCGCTCCATGAATACCGGGGCTACGAAAATAACATTTTTTCTTTCATCCTATTTCGTTTGTGTCTTTGTGAACAGGAGTAGCGCCTCGTGTACGCACTATCTCGCCCGAGTTTTCCATTTAGCAACGAATTTGCCTGGTTATCAAACTCTGAATTTCAATTTTCCATGGATAGCACCTGCACACGCAGCGGACGCGGCGGATATGTTTAAACGCGGCGCAGCAAAGGAATTTTTAACATTATAATCTCGCTACGTAAATTAATTAAAATATTAATTATCGTTGACGGAGAATTTCATTTTACAGAAATACGGGACAAAGACTGTGTTGGACAAAACAGCTGTCATACAACAGTTGAAACTGTAAAATGATTTAAAGGTAATAAATCCGTGAGTGTATTAATATATTAATTTATATTGGCAGGAAATCGTTATACACAAATTGTTTGCTGAACACTTTACTAAGTTACCAAAGGTTTAATTCCCATGTATTATACGAAGTGTCGCAAAGGTTACGTTGTATGGCTACGATGGAGTTACGCGATGTAACTCCGCCCACGGCAATATATCGAGAAACCACCACACCTATTAATATCTCGTCTACAAGGCCACTAGTCATCTCCAGCTCCCTCCATAAAGTTTCTTATCCAAACTTCAATATGTAGAAAGTTATACGTTCATAAAAATTCAGCAGAAACTTCACTCGATTCATCACACCAATAATTTCCGACACGTTCTCGGGTAAAAGAATTTTCACGTCGCAAAAGATGTAAAAAAACGAAAGTGTGAGAGGTGGATCTAATGAGAAGAACAAGAAGAGGATTCAATAACGAGCGAACGGCTTTGGGCTGATCTCATCGGACCGCTCGACGCTAATTCCGTCGCTCTCCAAGTTTAATCCCGTCGGTCGCGTAGGAATTAACCGATTCCCGAAGAAGCGTTAATTATTCACGAAGGAAAGAGACGAGGTCGCTCCATTAACCGAACGAATCCTGACCGATGTTCGATTGACAATCGAGAGGTCGTTAAATTTGACCTCTCAAAAACCGCGACGAATTCATTGGTTGTTGTTCTCGTTCGACGATCGCGTCTAGGCGCGTGATCTATTTGGCCGGAAGTGGCGGCGATCGATTAGCAGAAAATATATAGCGATTGACGTGACGCGGTGGTGCATCGCTCAACCGATTGTAACGGTATCGGCTCGTAATTTCGGAAAACGACGCTCCGGGCAATGCCATCGCCACGAATACAAACAACCCGGTACACGGGTACACGCTCGCCCGCTCGAAATTGCCAGCTCACCTCTGACCATAGCCGTTACATCCCTGTCACGTCTCTCAAACCGCACTTTTTGCTAAAAAGAACAATTCCCATTCTTGGCCCCTAACATCACATTTACGCTATCGAGAATATCGTTCATCCAATAAAAATATAACTCACCCAATAATAAAATTTGACGTCACACTGAAGAACACGTTAGAGGATAAATCCATTAGAAACAGCCCTGCGTTAAAGAAAATTGAACTCACTTCCCAACTATTTAACTAGCTAACCGATCAGAAAGTAAGAAAAGAGATCCTGCGAGGAATTAGTATTCTAGTACCAGCATGAGCAGCAAGTGAAACGGTCAGACCGGAAAATTAGATCACGAAACCCTTAATAACCCTCATTAACCCTTGCCGTAGTCACAGCGATTCCCACTGTGGCAATCAGCGCGCTAATAAGCAAATCAATCCACAGAGCATCATGACCCGAAGCGAGGCCTTTTCGCAGGGTCACAATGCACATAACCTGTGCACGAGATCCACGGTAAACAGGGGTTGCGACAAGTACAAGGGTCCCATGATGAGCACTCACCCTGACACTCAACGGCCGATCGTTCGTCCGTGGTTTTTCGACACCGGATACGCGGAGAGCAGGAAGTAGGACGCAATGTCCGACCGTGGCAAATAGTCCGGCAAATTACAGCAGCGATGACCGTCGAGCACGGGGCAGCAAAGTGTGACTACGCTCGTAGCTTGTAGTTTACACTGTAGACCGGCTCCATAATCTCCTACCGTGGACCGAATTCGTGCGGCGCCGTTAACACAATGGGGGTTGGGAGCTTCGATGTGTTGAGGGTGAGTGATTTAGTGGTTGCAAGTATTTGGGAACTTTTTAGTTTTTGAGGAGGTAACGAGATTACGCTTTGTGGTCACATATGTTGATTTGTTGTGGTCATGTGTGTGGAAACATATGTTGATATCTTGTGGTGACATGTGTGGAGACATATGTTGATATATTGTGGTAACAAGTGTGGAGGCATATGTTGATATTTTGTGGTCACATGTGTTGAGACATATGTTGATATCTTGCGGTCACATGTGTGGAGGCATATGTTGATATTTTGTGGTCGCATATGTTGAGATATATGTTGGTATGTTGTGGTCACATGTGTTGAAACATATAATATGTTAATATGTTGTGGTCACATGTGTTGAAACATATAATATGTTCATATGTTGTGGTCACATGTGTTGAAACCTATAATATGTTGCTATGATGTAGTCACATGTGTTGAAACATATAATATGTTCATATGTTGTGGTCACATGTGTTGAAACCTATAATATGTTGCTATGATGTGGTCACATGTGTTGAAACATATAATATGTTCATATGTTGTAGTCACACGTGTCGAAACATATAATATGTTCATATGTTGTGGTCACATGTGTTGAAACATATAATATGTTGCTATGTCGTGGTCACACGTGTCGAAACATATAATATGTTCATATGTTGTGGTCACATGTGTTGAAACATACAATATGTTCATATGTTGTGGTCACATGTGTTGAGACACATGTTGATATGTTATGTCCACATGTGTTAAGATATATGTTCATATGTTGTGGTCACATGTGTTAGCACATATGCTCATACATGTTGTACTCACATATGTTGATGATCACATATGAATCCTCATCGAAATCAGTTAAAAATCACCAAATACACAAATGACACAAAGAGTATCAAAATAAAATAAACTTGAGTAGCACTTTCTCCATAACTGTCACCAAATTGAATGAACGACTGGCAATTCATAAATTGTCGGGGTAGTTCGGCGACGATGGTATCCGGTCTTTCACGCGTCGTTTGATCGTCCGTCGGTTATTGCGCATCGTCGGCCCGCCGTGAATCAATTAACGAAGCAATTAATCAAACGCTTCGGATAATCGGCGCGCAACGTGACGGCGCGACGTTCCAGCGAGCTCGAGTGGCGTGGACAATCGTTCTCGCGCGTGCACACGCTCGCGAGCCTCGAGTAAACTGAAGCGATCCGCGACCAGCATAATGACATTTCGATGGATCGCGCCATTAATGAGCTCTGACGTTATTTACTTTGCGAGCTTGCACCGTTCCACGCGGGTTCCTTCTTCTTGGGTTTCGTCAGCTTCGAATCGCTGCGTTCGTGTCATCGTTGCGTGCGTTTTATGCCTCGTGGAACCATTTGCATATTTCGTCGAATACTGATTACTCGGATCGATTGTTTTCTACGTAGGGGAATGAATTTGAGTGCTGTGAGTTGTCTAAGTTAATTCTTATAGTAATAGTAGAATTATTAAAGAATTTACCGAGCAACAAAATGAGTAAAGAAACAAAGAATGTGCTGCATAAACAAAATTTTTGCTTGAAAGTGAAAAGTCGAGGAAGAATAAAGTCTCTTCAATATTCCATAGAAAACTTTCTTCTCGCAAAGATTGACTTTCTGTCTCATTTCCCCGTAAAGTATGTCGTTGAATTTTACGAGAGAAGAAAAAAGAACAAACTCTTTCATTAAAGCGAACAACAATCGTCGAGTAAAATCCGCGCCGTTGCGTAATGGTCGAAGTATGAAATCGATTCGCGAATCGTTCGACCACTTCAGCATACTTTGCCTGATATATCGCGACGTTTTTCGTCCATTGATCTCGTTCGCGTGATATTTCACGAATTTCGATCGGCGAATAGCCGATCGTAATTGCTGGAATCCGAGTACGTTCGAATAAAAATTCTTAATGCGATCGGTTCGCAGTAATGCCCTATAATTTTGCAGCTTCTCCGTGCTCTATTTCACAGCACGGATACTGGTATCTACGTATTCAGCGGAAATATCATGTTATCGTTCAGCCGAAAGAAACTGAATTGCTTGGGGAAGAATAGTCCATTCGACAACTTTTGAATTTACTAGAGATGTATTTCTGGTATGTCAGATGTCAGAAGTGTAGTTCAAGTTCTAACTAATTTAAGTTGTCCGTTATTCGGATCAGTAGTCTATTCTTGCGTCTTTCTGCATTTAGATTCTAAGATCTACAAGTGTCACTCAATTTCTGGGTACGTATGCAACCTAACACTATGTTTCAATATCGGAATACTTAGATATGTATGTTTTTAAATCCTCAAATCCCAAGGATATCAAATTTCAGGGACTTCAAATTCCAAGGACCCCAAATCCCAAGAATACCAAATCCCAAGAATCCCAAATCCCAAGCACCCCCAATCCCAAGGATCCCAAATTCCAAGGACCCCAAATCCCAAGCACCCCCAATCCCAAGGATCCTAAATCCCAAGGATCCCAAATCCCAAGGACCCCAAATCCCAAGAATACCAAATCCCAAGAATCCCAAATCCCAAGCACCCCCAATCCCAAGGATCCCAAATTCCAAGGACCCCAAATCCCAAGCACCCCCAATCCCAAGGATCCTAAATCCCAAGGATCCCAAATCCCAAGGACCCCAAATCCCAAGGACCCCAAATCCCAAGCACCCCAAATCCCAAGCACCCCCAATCCCAAGGATTCCAAATCCCAAGGATCCCAAATCCCAAGCACCCCCAATCTCAAGGATCCCAAATTCCAAGGACCCCAAATCCCAAACACCCCAAATCCCAAGGATCCCAAATCCCAAGCACCCCCAATCCCAAGCACCCCCAATCCCAAGGATTCCAAATCCCAAGGATCCCAAATCCCAAGCACCCCCAATCTCAAGGATCCCAAATTCCAAGGACCCCAAATCCCAAACACCCCAAATCCCAAGGATCCCAAATCCCAAGCACCCCCAATCCCAAGAATCCCAAATCCCAAGGACCCCAAATCCCAAGCACCCCCAATCCCACGAATCCCAAATCCCAAGCACCCCAATCCCAAGGACCCCAAATCCCAAACACCCCCAATCCCACGAATCCCAAATCCCAAGGACCCCAAATCCCAAAATTCCCAAAAATCCCATAAATCCCAAAAATTCCAAATCCCCCATTTTCTCCAAGAAAACGTAGACTTGAACTTGTCCAGGCACCCCAAAAATACATCACCAGCTGTCGAGATAATCGTAAATAAATAATCGAGCACTCGAAATTATCACGTTAGACTTCCGCAAGAAGTTTCCTAATTCCTCCCAGTTCTTCTCCTCTAAAACGTTAAAACCTATTTTAATCCCGACCCAGTTCCCCGGAGTTACACTTCGCTTATCATCTTTTCAGCAAAGAATAGGAATTGCACTGCAGAAAAGTCAAGAATAGTAAAGCAGAAAATGGAAGAAAAGCGGAACGAAGAAAATTCGCAACCGGTGAATCTGCGACTGGGAATAATCTGAAAATGATGATCGTCCGAGGGAGGTACATATTTAATTTCGACGGTGCACAGGTGTATCCGTACCGTGTTAGCGAAGAAAATCGAGCTATGCTCGTAAGAAACGATGACGTCAGCGAGCGGAAAGATGACGACCTAATTTTTCACTTTTCGATCGGGACTTAAAGAATACGGCTTGAAATCTGCTCTGCTTCTGACTCTTTCCTTTTTTCTTTATTTCGCTTCTTTTTTTGTTCCGCGCTCCTTTATTTCGATACATTGCAAACTTTTTACCTCCGTGTTCCGATTCCGAACAAGACGTTCGAGCACGAGATTTTTACGCCACCCATCATCTTTCGTTTTATTCTCTCTCATGATTTACCTCGGACACACAAGAAATTTTTAGAATCCGACATTTCGAAACTTTCGGTTTAGATAATTCAGTCCGTAAGATTAAGCCGTTGCACAGAGAGAAAATTACCTTGGATGAAAAATTATAGTGGAAGAGTATTGAAAAACGTCAGTGAGAAATTAGCGTTTAGTGACTGGCGAAATGTCAATGACGAAACTTTGGCTGACAAAGCGTTGCAAGTTCAGGGAACTCGGTTACTGCTTGTCAGCGCCGTTACAAATGTTCCCTACGACACGAATGTTGGGAACATATTTGAAATTAAAGGTTTAATCGTGTTTTAAACTCAGCATGGTATCTGGAGATTATAGCTGGTATTTTTGAAAGTCTCTTGATTTTCATGTACTTCTCATGGAGTCTCTTCACAAATATTTCATTGATCAAAACAAGAAAGAACCTTCTTTTTACTTTAATTATTAACAGAACAAGTTGTCAGATTCATTCAGATTTTGCACACGTCGAAAATGTGTTAGGTATTAAATACGAGGTGTAAGCTTTATAAGCTTTTACAAGCAGGTTTAATTTCGCCTGGTTGCAGTACAATAGTGAAGTCGTGTGAGAACCCCTGACAAAGCGTGAAAATATACACGGCCCGGCGTTCGCCTCCTAAAATTAATTCCATGTTAATGTGCATCGTACGTCTGTAGTACACGTATGAAACATCACGCTCGAAATAACACGTTACTTGCAAACGCTTCGGGGATATTGCCGGGACTCGGCTGATTGAAGAAAAGCCAGCGAGGCTGCGTGTGTATTTCGCCAGAGCCGACCATGTGGAAAAAGATTGACGTCACGAGAAGTTGACGCCATCGTCGGGACCGGAGCGAACCGTTATTCGGCCCGTTACACTAACGGCAAGGGAAAAATGTTTTCTCCGAAGGGGGAGATCGAACGCCTCGAAAATTATCATCGATCCGCAACCCTCGATGCTCACACGCGAAATGTAACTTCATCCTGGTTCATTTGAAACGAATTCGTCGAATTCGTCCTTCTACGTTCCTCTTTGTACATTTTTTCAAACAAATTTCATCTCCGACGTCCAATAAGGACACGTTTGAAATAACTTCTTTAGCCTTTTTATCAACGTTTGAAATCTTGTTCGCGAAGAAATTAAAAAAAGGTTTTCACTTCGTTGCTAACCGATAATCTCGAGTTAAATTACGGTCAGAATCGCAGCTTACACGGGAACACAATTTACCGAACGGAGACCTATACTTATCTTCCTAACCTCGTTGCAGTAATACAAGTCCTCTCGCACTGAATTACGGTCTCGTGAAAGTCTCTCGTTAAAATCGTGCGTTCGCTACCCTTATTACGAAAATTCAGTACGCAAATCATGGAAACAGTGTATTACGTTAAATGTTCGACAAATATTCGCGGTTGCAGAGGAGACTCGGGTCAAGGCTCGATCAGAATTCGTGAGCAAAGATAACGAAGAGTAATCGGGAGCACTATGGCCCCAAGAAGTGGGCAGACGCGTCTGCAGACGTCGACATCCATTTCTTGAAAGGTATTTCCATTCGTCGAGTGGCTGCTTTCCATTTAATTATTCCCCCTTCTTGCCCCGACACCCCTCGAATCTCTCTGTAAATTAAGTTACCCCTTCCGATTCAAATGGAAACGTTTCAAGAATGAGACAGCGGTAAAACGTAGTTGCAGACGCGTAAAAAAATTGCGAGCAAATCGAACCAGCTCCGATATGTCGATACGATTATCTTGTAGAAGCAGAACGCTGTTCACAAAATCTTCCTCAACATGAAATCGATCAAAGTCGAATATACAGAATATTTTAACTTTGCTTTCCGGCTAATGAATATAGATACAGCCGTTGGGAAAATCATATACATTAATAAAGCTAATGGAGGGACATGACCTTCCACGTTTGATATATAATTTGTAAATTTAATTTTGCCCCATGATTTGCATAGTTCACCCTGTCGTGCGTTTCGAGAAGTTACCGATTCAATTAGCAACTGGACGTACGGAAATTATTGGCGATTCTGCTGGACAAACGGAACGTGAAACGTCCATCGTGAGCGTGGTATTAAAACTTTACGGCGTGTCGTTCCGAGGGATATTTCGCTTCATAACTCACGACCATCTCGGACCTCGTTTGCGCGACACAAAAGAGCGGCGAGTGCTTCTCCTTCGAGCGGACGACTGGCTGCGCCATTTCTTATTTCACCGTGAATATTTTCGAACCGGCTCGCCGAGCAGAGAAATATCAGGGGAATAAATCGGACGGCATCTATTGAAACGTCTACGAGTGGAATTACTGGAAATACTGGAGCGTACGTTCCTCTTTAGCGCTTGTAAGACCTACTGCCATTCTTCGTTTTAACCAGGAATAAAACGTCGGTGTTAATCGTGTCCATGTTCAAATCCATGACATTTACCTTCTCGTCAAATTCAAGCTTTAATTCCAAAATGTCTTCTTAATTTATATAATGAACGCTTGATCATACTAGTGATATATCGTTTGATAAAACGCGTCAAAATCTAATACACAACGTTTGATGATGAACGGTCTAGCCACAGAACGTGCAAGGTGTGAAGCAATATAACGACCGCAATATCCAACGCAGTTTTGCAGACCACGGAATGTAAGAAATTTCCTCCAAGATTGTCGGCAATTCCATTCCCAGCAGAAGAGCAACGTAGGTCATCGGAGTCCCACTCCCATGGAGTACAATAGCAGACTATTAATTATACCCAATCATCTCATCAAAGTCAACGGAGTCGAGCTTACGGTTCGACTGACGGAATAATTAAGGACTCATTAAGCCCGACATTGTTTGACCGTCCCTGGCTAAGGGAGACCTCGAATTTTCAACGGCGACCGTCAGCATCATCGACGCCATTCAGCAAACGACACCACTTCAGACCACGGACTTCAGTTGGCTGCAATCTGCTGAGTGGTGTGCACACGCGACGTTGTTCCCGTCGCCAACAGTTCGCTTGTTCCACGAGCTTCAGCCGGTCTCACGGAAATGCCTGGGTGCTTTGCTTGCCGTTAAAGCGTCGCGTTAAGAGAAGATACGCGGCCGCAATACGCGTTGCGAAGCCTACCGCAAGTACAGCAATTAGTCGTGACTCTACGACCGTTTGAATTTCTGCCCCTGCTTCTTTGCTCCCTAGCTTGCCGGGCGACCAACTTTACGCGCAGCCAGACGCGAATGTTCATCGTTCACTGGTAAATACCTGCGGGAGGATTGTGGCAGCCAGCGAAGTCGTACCAACGAGATTCTAGTCTTACGATTGATTGCAACGTCGTACTGTTGCTGAATTGCAAAACATCAAACTGATTGTATCGAGCTTCGTCAGGTTCCAATTACAGATAGAACAGAGGAACAGCCTGCAGTATGGTCAGAAACGGAGAATGGTCAGATAAGAGAGATGGGTAGTCGTATAAGTACAATGGGACTGCAGCTGCTCAGATACGTACAGTAAGGTAGATGATCAGACAAGTAGATTAGGACGGTTCGTGGAGAAACAAGTGTAGAATAATATGAGGTAGTTAGAGTAGTAGGATACGATGAGGTGGTCAGACAAGTAGAATAAGACAGGATGGTCAGATGAGTGCATTAAGATGAGGCGATCAGACAAGTAGAATAAGACAGGATGGTCAGACAAGTAGAATAAGATGAGGTGGTCAGACAAGTAGAATACGATGTGGTGGTCACACAAGTAAAATAAGACAGGATAGTCAGATGAGTGGATTAAGATGAGGTGGTCAGACAAGTAGAATAAGACAGGATGGTCAGATGAGTGGATTAAGATGAGGTGGTCAGACAAGTAGAATAAGACAGGATGGTCAGACAAGTAGAATAAGACGAAGGTAGTCAGAAAAGTAGAATAAGACGAAAGTAGTCAGACAAGTAGAATAAGACGAAGGTAGTCAGACAAGTAGAATGAGCCAGGATGGTAAGACGAGTAGTTTATGATGAGGTTGTCAGGCAAGTAGAATATCATGAGGTTGTCAGACAAGTAGATTACGATGAGGTAGTCAAACAAGTAGCATACGATGAGGTGGTCAGACAAGTAGAATAAGACAAAGTTAGTCAGACAAGTAGAATGAGACAGAGTGGCCAAACGAATAGAATAAGATGAGGTGGTCAGACAAGTAGAATAAGACAGTGAATCGAAGGACGCCCTTTCTCCCTTCTCTCCTCATGAAATCAAACGACACAGCAAAATGCCTAATCACAAATCAGATCACCAAAGACCCATCTATTATGCGTCCCTATCTCTGCTTCCCATAAAAATGTTAAACTGCTAAAAGCATGAAATGTAACAATCTCTGTGCAACATTAGGAAATCTTCCAGTGAAAATTCAGAACCGACCAGATTAGGGAAAGGTATGAAGCGTGGCTTCACGATGAATTAGGATTTCAAGCTGAAAATGGCGGCGAGTTTCCCTGGGCAATAATTAAGCCCGACTGGTGTGTAGCGTATATAGGTACGGGTTGCACGTTCTGCCGGACCCATCGGTTGCTCTTCCATGCAAGGAATTTTCCCCGGCGGCTGCCAACAGGAATGAGTAACGCGAGGGAAACAGCTGTGGCAGCCAGAAATTTGCAGATAGCTGTGAAAATGTTCGGACAGTAGCAACGATCAAATATCGACGAGTAACCATTGGTCGTAGCCGTTACACTGCCACCAATAATTCGCGATCTAATGACCACAGAGAGAGCGTTTCGTTTATGGTCGCGTCACTGTGTGCGACATGTACTGATACCATGAGAGATACACCGTGCAGTGTATAAAGTAAAAAGTTCACAAGCCACAAAAGTCCGTGGAATGACATTGAATACTGAATGTTGCATGATCTAAAACAGTGATACGTCTATGGTATCACCGCCATCTCGTCCGTACCATTGAACCGGTTTAGTGGGACATAATCCCCAGAAGCGTAGTAAACTACAAATTGCTTTTTTAAAGTTATCGTAAATGATTTCACGATTGCAAAATTGGAAGCTGTACATTCCCCAGCTTACGACAGAGGTAAGTACACTTTAAAAGTAGATCTCATTGTAAAGTGGAGGTGCAAAAATTGTCGAACTTCGTCGAGAATGCGACGATAAAATACAAGGCAAGGAGTGTCGTCCTCTTATGCCATAATCTGTTGTGTTTATGGAACGGCGGCTGATATAGCCTAGATATTGACGTAGCAATTGCGTCGTTCCTTAACATCGGATAAAGAAGAATACAGGAACAACGCAGTCACGAGCAGCGTGCAATATGGTCTCGTAGAAAATAATAAAAGTTGTTTGCCGATAAAATGGTCACGAAGCTCGTACCTTATCGCTAGCACCTTAAACCAGCCATAAACTATTTATATTCTCATTCTTCTTGGTTTCATGGGTTGCAATTTTTCACACGCTACTTGTGTATCCCTTCTATGCAAAGATACTGGTTTTTCTTGCCGGCGAGCCGCACAGTTTATCGCAACCTTTTGTTGCGCATCGTGTATATTTTTCTTACGTGACAATGCATTTTTCTACCTTTATGCCTACATTTTTTCGTCCTGTACCTCCTCGCCTATTTACTTCGCGACTTTTATGTAATTGTGATTTATTCGGGTAAAATAATTTCTGTCGAACGTTTAAAATGATCATGAGAGTTATGTAGACTTCGATATCCCGACATAATGAATAAATCAATCCCGTACGTTCGCAGCCACGTGTAAGCTTACGAGCGCGACGTTCGAAAAAATCGCGTGCAACGTCACGGGATAATTAATTACGAATTATAAACGGCCGATTAATTGTAGTTGCGATCCCAGGCAATAAATATTCGCGCAGATGGATACGGAGGATCGAAGAGAGTCGTTAATCACAACGCATCGAATTGTTGAACGGAAAGAGGCGAGGAGCGAGGAGGTCTGACCGCTCACGGCTGGTTCTACTGTCTGGCGCAATAGTTTCGCTGGCCATTTGGCATGGAAATGTGTACGGGGTTGGAACAGCGACACCGATGGATGCGTTAGACGTGGCAAACAACGGGAATATCAAGTGCGGGGTGATTTAGCAAATTATACAATAAAATTTTAACTCGAGTTCCGGTATTCTGTTTATATCCGTTTATTTATTCGTTGTTACGTCGAGGCGCAGATTAAGAGATGAGAATACAAAGAGTCGCGGCCAAACGCGAGGAATTACAACGCGTTAAATTTACAATGCGAGCAATTTATGTGGCGACGAATTTACAACCCCTCGAATTACAATGTGACGAATTTATGGAGCAATGAAGTGTAATGCGTGGAGTTACAACGCGAGGTCACAACGCGTCGAATTTACAACTCACAACGTTTACAGCGCGTTCGATTTACGAGGCAACGAATTACACCGTGTCGAACAGCGTAACCGTATTAGTTTTTGTTCCCATAATTTACGATAACGGTAATCACCGGAGAAATGTACGTAACGTGAGCTAGCACGAACTGTGCGGGGTATTTTTCGGTAAGCAATCGATAAATCATCGTGAGGCATCGTGATTGCTTGGCTTCTTGCTGCGTTTAATGGGTCGCCGTATATTTTCGAGCAATAAGTGGCAAGCCCTTATCTGCGTTTGATGTACGGCCGAGAGGAGCCCCGTGCACCACGTCGGTTTACGCTTTCCGAATAAGGAACAATATAAAGCAGCTTGGCACGCGATTAGTCCATTCGCGCATCGCTTTCCTTTTCTGGTTCTAATATTAATGATTTGGAAGTGGCCGCTCGGTAACGATTATAAATCATGTCAAAGGGAGGATATTTTTGTTCGCGGCGCCTTGTATGCACAAATAACGGACGAGGGACGAGAGTAAACGCGCGTCACAACGCACCCCACTCGGGTTAATTTGCAAATGGTTCCGGGATTAATCACGGCGGACATTAAAAATTCTAGCTGCGAAATTCTCAGGAGCACCGGCTCAACCGTGCCGCAACCTCGAACAGAATACTAATACTCGGGTGGCTTTGATGCCGTGCATTAAGGTTCGCTTCGAGACTAATTAATTTGCTAATTTAAATTGGCGCGAATCTATTAAAACTCGGCGATAACTGTGCGAATTCGAAAGTTAATTACACCGTGACGTTGTAATTATGAATATTCAAACAATACGTATTTATAATTGTAGATGAAATTGTAATTAATGTATGCTTTGTACGAACTGCGCACTTTGCATCCTGTTAAATCGACTCGTAACTTTACCCGGCCATTTCTACGTGTACGACAATCGTATGCTTTGATAAAAACGTTGTTTAAATGCATGGCATGCATTTGTAAGTTAACAACACGAAACTGGTGTGTAAACCATGTTGAACCATCGCAACATTTTGACCGACATTCATTTTCGTTAATTAGTGAGTTAAAATTGATACTTGCTTACAATGTTTTGTAATAACATTGTGTGAAAAATGAACCACTCAAGAGAAATAATTTTGAAAGTAATGCATTTTGAAGACTTCGATCGAATTACTTTTCTGATAGTTGAACAAGGTATGTTAAATAAGAAAAATAAATTGTCATGAGATTCAAGATATCTGAATATAATTGGAAAAGGGAGTATTCCATTGTGCTCTGCAATATTTGACGTCTTCAGAATGACGTCGAATCAACTTCGGATCCGTTTGTGTTTCTCATTATCGAGCAAAGGAGAGGATGCTGTGCTCGCTGTTCTTATATCGACTTGATTCAGTGAATGCGAAGATCGCTCTTCGCGAATTTCATATTCTTTGAACTGTATTTATATTGAAATCTTTTGTGCTGAAAATTGTCGTGGATAATAAAGGCAATCAAAAATTGTATGCTCTTAAGAACATGTCACTCGATGACGCACCATGTGTGTCATGTAGACATAAATTGATATCAGTATTTTGTAATTATGTACTTCAACAAACTTCGAAAGCTGTCAGACATAAAATCAAATTTGACGAGACTTTTATTATCGTCACAATCTAATATAAAGAGAGGTGAAAGTTTCGTAACCGCATTTGCACTTTCGATTACTATTAGACACAACCGGAAACCGCAAAGGCAACGTGTCCATCCCCTTCCATCTCCACGTTCATCCGCTTGAAATTGATTTAACTCGCGTGGTAGACCCGAAAGAGGGCAAAAATCTCGACGTGCCGAGCTCACGGAATGAATTTTATCGATTAAACCAGGTTCCCTGGCTAACGCGGAGAATTACCGTTTACGTTGCCCCACCGTGCCGGAAGTTATCGGTCAGAAATTGCATTAGACGCCGTTATTGGTCCTACGGGAACATCCCTTCTAGCTTGTTCGTACTGGCATCATCGATATCATCACACTGTATTCAGTTCTCTGTTGTGATAACTCAATGCGTAATAATTCAACGCGTGATAATCCAATGCGTGGATATCTAATTTGTGGAGGTTTATTGTATGAAAATCTGGGTGGTAATTCAACACGTTGTGATTCGACTGGTGGTTATTCAATTCGTGGAAATTCGACATGTTGTGATCCAAGGTGTGGTAATTCAATACGTGGTAATTCGATGCATAGTAGTTCCACGCGTGGTAATCCGATGCGTGGTAATTCGACGCGTAGTAATTCCACGCGTGGTAATTCGACGCGTAGTAATTCTACGCGTGGTAATTCGATACGTGGTAATTCGACGCGTGATAATTCGACGCGTAGTAATTCGACGCGTAGTAATTCCATGCGTGGTAATTCGACGCGTAGTAATTCCACGCGTGGTAATTCGATACGTGGTAATTCGACGCGTGATAATTCAACGCGTAGTAATTCGACGCGTAGTAATTCCATGCGTGGTAATTCGACGCGTAGTAATTCCACGCGTGGTAATTCGATACGTGGTAATTCGACGCGTGGTAATTCGACGCGTAGTAATTCGACGCGTAGTAATTCCACGCGTGGTAATTCGACGCGTGGTAATTCGACGCGTGGTAATTCGACGCGTAGTAATTCGACGCGTAGTAATTCCACGCGTGGTAATTCGATACGTGGTAATTCGACGCGTGGTAATTCTACGCGTAGTAATTCCAGGCGTGGTAATTCGACGCCTGGTAATTCGACGCGTAGTAGTCCAACGCGTGGTAATTTGACGCGTTGTGATTCAATGCGTGGTAATTCAATCCGTGGTAATTCGACACCTCGTAATCTAAGACATGGTAATTCGATACGTTGTGATCCACCGCGTGGTAATTCGATACGTTGTGATTCGACGCGTGGTAATTCAATACCTTGTAATCTAAGACGTGGTAATTCGACACCTTGTAATCTAAGACGCGGTAATTCAATACGAGATAATTCGACGCACAGTAATCAAAAACCTGGTGCCTCAATGCATCATAATTCGACACGTAGTGACAACACATACATATCGGACGATTAAATTCACAGTAATTCAACACGAATTTGATACTTGACGTTGTAATTCCACACGCGATAACCCATCGAGTTAATTCGCAGTACCATAGCAACACTTTGCAGCTCAAATGAATAGAGCACCCCGAATTTTTGCCAATTTAAAATTTAAGTGGATTCCGCGATAAAGTCAGACTTTCGACAACGTGCTCGCGTTTGAACTCGCCGTCATCCGGTTGAACAAGCATGAGAACTGCTAGTCTGATTGCAAATTAGCAGCCGCAAACTCTTGATTCGTTCGTTCCACAGTAAATGATAGCAAGTTTGTTCGTCTGCTCATTAAACGGGCACATTTGTGGCGTCCTGATACCCTCCGCCCCTTTTCGTTAACCCGTATAAACATCATCGAGCAGGAATATTCAGAAAATGGGTTAAACTAATTTCCCAAACTTCCGGAAGATTTTATCGAGCGAATGCGACGTAGAGTCGGATGATTTCCTAGGAACTGATTCGCGAAGCGGAAAGCGAAACTAAGTGAAGACAGGGATAGGAAAAGGGAAGAACCATCGTAAAAAGGTGCTAGTAAAATAATAGGAACTTTATCTGATGCCGAGTTTGCTTGGAAATAATTATATGACCAGAGGTAAGAAAGAGACATAGAATGAAAAATGTAGAGGGTGCGTTATATTCATTGGAAAATAAGCTGGATCGGAAAGTTTGAAGACATTTCTATGTTCTCAACCTTCCTTTTGGATCACTTTCGAGCATTTCTATAATTCTCCCTGTTGCTAGATAAGAAAACTGTCGTTCTGACAACGTAGCTCATTGCAAATTTATTTCTTTTCCTGGCAGTAAGTTCTGGAGAACAATAAATGTTTTAACACTTTTCTATATTTTTATTAGAAGTAATTATTTTAATATATCTCTTCCGACGCTTTCGTATTTAATTTATCTTCGCACAGAAACAAAAAAATTTGGATACGTTCAAAGTTGCGAGTCGGTTCACGAATTATTCGGATCTTGTTGCTTCCATCCTTCAGGGATAGCACGAAGCCGCAACGGGACGAAGTACAAGAAGTTCCGAAGTCTCTGAATCCGTCGAAGAAGTTTCGAGACATCGATTAGCGAGATTGAAAACTTCCGTCTCGTCGTGCATTACGATTCGGCCGTTCGAGAGGAGAACAGAGAGGGTGGTTACTGAAAACTCGAGGCTAATGGTTTCCGTAGCCGTCAAAGAGACATCGATTAACATTCCTTGTTTTTTCTTCGAGTTTTTCCCTCCTTTGAGCCACGTTTCTCTTTACCTTCTTCTCGATTCGACACGGAACCCAACCTAACGAATGGCCGACTCGTTCGAGCGTTGAATTTACTGCGTTTACGTAACGCGTCGATCGTTGTGGACCAGGTTGTTGCGTTGATTCGATGCTCCCGCCGGTAACAGGGTCGACGATGGTTCAGAAAAAGGACATTTATTAAATTGATGCCATCGTAAAAGCCTGACGGTGTCGTTGCGCTTGATATTCTTCGATAGAACCGTCGATACATTCGAGGGTGCAGTTTTCGATGAATCGCTCCAATGAAAAATTGACGCCATTCTTGACGCCGTCCCTTTCGTGTCTTAATCATCAAATTTTTATTCTACAAAATTTAGAACTAGAACTTGATGACGACAATTTTTTCAAAGTACACTTCAAAGTCCTTGACGTTTAAAAGATGTAAAAATTTCAAGTTTTATAACTTTTCATCCCCAAATAAATTTTGACAAAACATTCTTAAATTTGCAATAATCATGAAAAATATTAAGTATCCTTAAAAATTGATGTAATTCTATTATTTTTCTGAGGTAACCTATATTAGAAATGAAATAAGACATCGTCGTTTACGTCGACACACATTATGTCAGCAAAAGCTACTCAGCAAAATGCTGCAATTCGAAATAAGATACCTGAAACTGGTTCCTGTATTAATCCTTCGCAAGGTATGGATTCTACTATGCAGATGAGGAAAGTTGTACTCGTACGAAATTAGCAGAAAGAGCATTCGTCAGAGAATGTCTCAAAGTTAAGCTACTGTTTCGTTGCGCAACTGTGAATAACTTCGAGCAACAATAAGTGACAATTTAGCTGGAGGCTGCTTCGTAACTTTCTACGAAATAGATTCAGATGGTAGTTAATTCGAAATGTATCATCACCGGAATTTCCAAGAAAGAATAATTATATTTCTTAAAGAATGTTTGTAAACAATATTTTTCCAAAACGCAAGAAAATCAATGACGAGAAAATTTCGTTGGAAGTTTACGCTTTACGATTTAACGAGGTTCTAGATATTTAATGACCTACTGCAATTATTATTGTAGCTGCTAGTCTTTTGCAACATTTTCGATCGAAGTTCGCGTTTCTTATTATTAATAGCCTTCGAACTTTTGCAACTCGATAAATTATATAAAGCACGAATTTTTGGAGTTCCTCAGGTTTGTAATGGCTTGCTAAAATTAGTACAGGGATTTGACATCTATTTTACATCAGTTTGCTGCAGATTTTAATGGGTTTCAGAGTCAAGGATTGGAATTTTTGTAAAATTGGGATGTGACGATTTAGGGATATGAATGTGGTTATTTGTGGATGTTAAGTGATGCAGTCATTGAGGGATGTGATGATTGACGAATTAAATTGGGAATTAGAGAATGTACAGATTTGGAGACGTACTTGAGGACCCATTTAAGAATATGAAAATCAAACCCTTAAAATTTTTAACTTCATGACACACATATTTTTATTTTATTTTCAACAACCCTCAGCGTACATGAGGATCGCTTAGCCTACATAAGAATCATTCTATATCTTAATTACGCCAACAGTACCAATTATGAAATAAGATTTAAATATATCTTTAACAAAGTGATCCAACATTATTTTTCTTGCCAGAGCAATTCTTCAGAAGTCCTGAACTTGTGAACCTGAATGATAGTTGTGGTCTCATCGATATGAAGCGACGATCAGACCGCAGAAACACGAGGAATTTCCACGAGAACAACGTTGTTTCGCGCGTCATTTATCGGGACAAACGGGTCTCGTCGCGAAGGCACGCGGATCCATCGATCCCCCGTCAGTAACGATCCGATCTAAGCAGAGCCGCGACTGTTTCCAGCGTTTCCGCGCGTCCGTATGCAAAGCCGTGTCGTTCGGGCAGAATCGATGCTTCATGAATTTACAGCGAGCTACCCAAACGAGTCGGTCGTTTCGCGAAACATCACGTTACAACCGATCCCCTCGTGAATTGCCGCGATTTGTAAACGATAAAGGCTCCCTGCGAGGGAGATGAAGCTTTTCGATGGCCGACAATCCTTCATACTTATTACATCTTTCGGTAATTATTTTTGTATCGGCGACAAATTATAAGCGCACGAAAATCTGAGACTTGAATATTTTAATGAAAAACGTTCATCCCTTTCGTCCATCCACGGTTAATATTTTACGCCCTGATATCGACAAACTCGTACGTATTTCCATGGTGATATTAATTTGCATTTTTACCGGCCGAACGAGTACGAGCGCATAGAAATTCGGGGCAGAAAGAGAAAAAGCAAAAGAACGCAGAATTGAAAACCGTGTCTGCACAGGAGCATCGAGTAGTTCGATTTAATTTCCAGAATTTATCCCAGACCGCAACCGGTTCCATTACTAACTTGTCCATCATGTGCAATTGCCTGTCCAATTTCCAGTCGGGATACGATCGTAAAGGAACTTTCACGAGATCGAATCAATCCGAGTCTTAAAGGAATCAATATAAAATCGTCCGACCGACCAACAGTCCCTGAGGCAATCGACGAAACACGAGCTCCGCCGTTCTGTTAGCGATGGAAACGATTTAAGAACGTCAATTCAACTTGAAAACCTTCCACTGTAAACGACCTTCTATTCGGTTCAAATCAAACTGCTGGCGTTGTAAAGTCGAATTACGATGCTGACGCTGTGTACATTTGCCTAGCTACGTTAACCGTTATGGCCCCATAATGTGGCCAAGGAGGACAATTTTATGGATTGCAAATTTTACTCACGTGATTTTACTTGTCATTGATCTCGTATTCTCTCGTCGTAATTTAATAAGGTCCTTGAAATTTACATCTGTTTGTAAAGTGGTTCCACTAATAAATTTGACAGGCCTTCCTCTTAGGCCTCACATTCAATACCCAGAAAAAGAACCAACTGCCTACAGTTAATAATTGCAAAGTTCATGTGATAGATTTCGAAAGATCCCCACGAAGATACACAAAGTTTACGGAACGATTTCCCAGACCACTAAATGGACTCGGATAATCCAGGCTCCAGTGCATTTAAGGTGAGAATTAATCCATGCCGCGCCACGGAGGACACAATTATTACCACGCTCACGTCCCGATTCCTTACGTGATCCTCGGCGAAGGTCTAACCACGGGTAAACAGAGCCAGCTGAATAGACGGATATTCATACCGTTCCACGCTATCGGAAGGGTTCTTCGATGCGGCCACGGTTCGAGACTTCCATAATGATGAACCAAAGTCCGTAGCATGCATAGACGATATGTTACCTCAGCCATGATGGCGTCTGGCCGCTCGCAGATAGGCGAGCCCCTTTCGTATTAAGCGATAACTGACGCAGCCACTTCTTTGGTTCATACATCAAAATGAGATCTGGATTAGAAATCTGGAAGTCCATCTAGAAATTTGCAGAGTTCTCGTTTGAAAAATGGGACCCATATGCAGTGGTCAATATGAGTGAAGAAAGAAGTTTTCTTCTTTTGTCCTTTTTTTGGTTATTGGATAACGCGTTGAATCACAATATATCGAATTACCAAGCTTTGGATCACAATGTATCAAATTACCACGTCTTAGATTACAAGGTATCGAATTACCACAGATTGAATTACCACGCATTGAATTACAACGCGTCGAATTACCACGCGTTGGACTACCACGCGTTGGACTACTACGCGTCGAATTACCACGCGTCGAATTACCAGGTATCGAATTACCACGCCTGGAATTACTACGTGTCGAATTACCACGCATCGAATTACCACGCCTGGAATTACTACGCATCGAATTACTACGCGTCGAATTACCACGCGTCGAATTACCACGCGTCGAATTACCACGCGTGGAATTACTACGCGTCGAATTACCACGCGTCGAATTACCACGCGTGGAATTACTACGCGTCGAATTACCACGCGTCGAATTACCACGCGTCGAATTACCACGCGTGGAATTACTACGCGTCGAATTACCACGCGTCGAATTACCACGCGTGGAATTACCACGCGTCGAATTACCACGCCTGGAATTACTACGCGTCGAATTACCACGTACCGAATTACCACGCCTGGAATTACTACGCGTCGAATTACCACGCGTGGAATTACTACGCGTCGAATTACCACGCGTGGAATTACCACGCGTGGAATTACTACGCGTCGAATTGCCACGCGTCGAATTACCACGCGTGGAACTACTATGCATTGAATTACCACGCGTGGAACTACTATGCATCGAATTACCACGCGTGGAACTACTATGCATCGAATTACCACGTATTGAGTTATCACACCTTGGATCACAACGTGTCGAATTACCACGAATTGAATTACCTCGCGTCGCATCACAACGTGTTCAATAACCACTAGATTTACTCGCCTCCCAGACTTTTGTCTTCCGAATCTAATTTGAGTTAGCGTTCTTAAACCGTTCGTTAGCTAAACCGTGAAGCTGATTAACTGGTAATAGTAATTTCCTGGAAAGCACCCGAAGGGTTTGAAGTCCGAGACGGTGGTCTTGAGAGAGACACACACGACGAACTCGACGACATCCCGAGACCACCCGGTGAAACCAAACGCCCCCTGGGATTCACGGCTATTTGCATTCGCTATCTCCGCAGTTAATCGTTACTCGGTAAACAACTGTCCGTGTTCTGGCTGGCGTAGTCCATGGAGATTAACGCTCACGTACAGGGTGATCCATTTTAACCATCCCCTTTTCTCGTACGATCGACTGTGAGGCGATAAGAAATATTCCTGGAAACTGTATCGAGACTACAAAGTCTCATTATAGACGTTGTTTCACACTGCTTTCGCTCATTAAATGTTTCGCTGTTTCGCGAACGTAATATTTCCGTATCACCGTGTATTTTAAGCCACGTTTCGAGGGAAACAGACGGTCCATTGTTTTGAAACAATATTGGTTCGAGGTTGCGGAGAATGAAAAAGACCGCGGAGTTTAGCTGCGTCTGCTATTTTAGGGAAACTATATATTTTCCTTGGCACGGAGGCGTAGTATGGGAAGTCGATGGCTTGATATTGGGCCAAGGTAAATAAATGAGATGTTTGAACGTCGATAAGTAGAGAAACAAGGTTTTAGATGGTCATAAGAACCGTTACCCTCCTTTTTGAACCGACCTGTACACAGAACAATGTCACAAAAATTGATCATGTAACTTCGAAAGGGTAAATGGTTAATTGTTTGTGTTCGTTAAATCCACCTCGCGGAATCAGTAATCCAATTCGTCAAGGTCGAAGCAGGTTATAAACCTCGTTCAGCGTGCAGCGCATTAATCAAAGGTTTCACGTTGATTAAAACCGTGACATCGTCGCGAGACAGGGAATAGGTATCGCGTGTATCCATTGAATTGTAGCATCTCTCGCTCGCGTGGGCTCGATTCATTCGCTCGTATTAAAAAAAAACGAAAGAATAAAAAAACATGCACCGTCATCGGCCCTCGAAATCACGAAACGCGGAATTATTAAATAGTCGATTAAAAGCATCGGGCCTGGGGTAATGTATCAGGATACAGGGGTGTGTTCACGCGCGCCAGCGCCGCGGTGTAATTACCTCAAATGGTTTTTCCAATGGAACGCGTAATTACGTTAAAGGATTACAGACAGGCCGGAAAATTAAAAATCACATTAACCTCGAACACGTAGATCGTCGAACGCCCATTAACCGTGACTAATTGAAATCTGACTTAACGAGCCGTATTTCTCCCCAAAGAATTGTGGCCACGTGAGACTAGATTTTTATTTCCTTTTCTTTTTAGGACCATCTTGCATACAAAATATCCTAACGCAAGATTCGATAATGAAGATAGGTTTAGATATTTGGAATAGCAAACGGAAGAATCATAAAAGTTTGAGAAGCACTAGTTCGCGACCATTCACTTTGCCGCCGTATGTTTCCAAAATTACATAAACGTGTGCACGCGTGGTGGCCAGGCTGCGTCGGAGAAAAGTTTTGGCTCGGCAGAAACAACAGTGGCGGGGAAAGGGTGGAAAGTATTGTTGGACGGCGAGAGAAACGGTGGTCGGGAACGCGCCGTTTATTTTAAGTTCTTTCAAACTCTCCAGCGCACTCCTCGAGAAAGGAAGAAGGCGTCACTGGGGTGGTGGGATGACGGTGGTGCAAGGGATGGACAGGGCGCGAGAGGGATGGAGGAGCGGTACAAAGGAGGAGACGTCGAAAAGGAAAGAAAGGTCAGCTACCGGGCGAAAGAGCGGAGGTATCGTGCTGGAAATAGAGTAAAGAAAGTGCGGAAGGAAAGAGTGGGACTGCGCTCTCCGAGCCATTAGACAAATTTTATATATACAGGGTGTTCATAACGTTACCCATAACTTCTCATTCATTTACAAACTTTATACTTCTACTTTACATACTTCCACATTACTTTAATTAAATTAGGAAGTGTATTATACTGCAACATCATACTGTATATAGTACAAAATTAATAAAGCAACGTTTGCAAAATTGTCAAATGTTGCTAAGAAACGGAGAGCGAGCGAACAATTAATGGTGGCCAGATTTTTGTAGAAGTTTCTGTATGAAATATAGGCTTACAGACCACTTATTTCTTATCGGATAACAGAGATTACGCTTGAATTTATGTCGACTACTCTAAGCGCCGATAACTCAACGCATCGATTACTTAACGCGCCGACTACTCAGCGCACCGGCAACTCAACGCGTCGACTATTCCACGCGTCGACTACTCCACGCGTCGATTACTCTACGCGTCGATTACTCAACGCGTCGACTACTCAGCGCACCGATAACTCAACGCGTCGACTACTCAGCGCACCGATAATTCAACGCGTCGACTACTCAACGCGTCGACTACTCCACGCGTCGATTACTCTACGCGTCGATTACTCAACGCGTCGACTACTCAGCGCACCGATAACCCAACGCGTCGACTACTCAACGCGTCGACTACTCCATGCGTCGACTACTCCACGCGTCGACTACTCAACGCGTCGACTACTCCACGCGTCGATTACTCTACGCGTCGATTACTCAACGCGTCGACTACTCAGCGCACCGATAACCCAACGCGTCGACTACTCAACGCGTCGACTACTCCATGCGTCGACTACTCCACGCGTCGACTACTCAACGCGTCGACTACTCCACGCGTCGATTACTCTACGCGTCGATTACTCAACGCGTCGACTACTCAGCGCACCGATAACCCAACGCGTCGACTACTCAACGCGTCGACTACTCCATGCGTCGACTACTCCACGCGTCGACTACTCAACGCGTCGACTACTCCACGCGTCGATTACTCTACGCGTCGATTACTCAACGCGTCGACTACTCAGCGCACCGATAACTCAACGCGTCGACTACTCAACGCGTCGACTACTCCACGCGTCGACTACTCCACGCGTCGATTACTCAACGCGCCGACTACTCAGCGCACCGATAATTCAACGCGTCGATTACTCCACGCGTCGACTACTCCACGCGTCGACTACTTCACGCGTCGATTACTCAACGCGCCGACTACTTAGCGCACCGATAATTCAACGCGTCGAGTACTCAATGCGTCACCTACTCAACGCGTCGACTACTCAGCACACCGATAACTCAACGCGTCGACTACTCAGCGCACCGTTTACTCAACGCGTCGAGCACTCAGTGACTCAACTACTCAAAAAACAGCGTTCTACTCATGAATCGCATCGACACGCCCAGAAATTACATCGATATCCAATTTTAATATCCAACTAACCAGTCCACTTATTTGTTATCGAATAACAGAGATCACGTTTGAATTTATTGATCGAACAGAGGAAGAGAATGACGCCATTAGACAAATTTTCTATATATCGCATCGCATCGTTACCGTTCTGTCCCTCATTATAATCGATCGTTTAACGCCTTTCCGCGAGCCATTATTGAGCTCGATGAAAAGCCGATGGCTAGTTCGATTGCTGGTCCCCGCTTTTGTTACAGCGATGAATGGAACCGAGGATTTTATTTTCTCAGGTCACAGATAAGGGGCCTGATGAAACTTTTCTAAGGAACCTTCGAAATTCGCGACACGTAAAACACCATGAACATGGCTCTGTGTAAATACGTACACGTGACGCGGCCAGGACGTTGGTTTAACGAGAAAAGACGTCGTAACGGAAACGAGTTTCGCGACACGAACCATTAGACCTTCGAGAGATGCGTGCAAGCACTTCAGGAGTGTCGACGACTCGAAGAAACGCACCGTTTCCCGGCTTAACAAAGCCAATTTCCGGGGCGATCCCATAACGCCACTAACGGGACCAACTTCCCCACCAGCTGGAATTCTTCGCGACTGTCGTTTGTCGCGTTATTCCTTTCCCATCTGCGCCGTGTTACCAGCTCGACGAGTTGATGCTATGGTCACACCGTAACGTTAACCCGGCTTTGTTATGGGCTTTAAAAGAAATCCTTGGTAAAATGTAGGAGAGAACAAGCATTATGCATCTAAAAATATAAATAACTCGTAAAGTGTCAAGGTGTGTTCACTTTAAACACCTGGGATTAACACAGTGATACATCGAATGTCTAAAGATGCAAATTAGAAGTAAAATAAGGGCCTCCTATATCCCACATGACACTGTTTAGAAAGCATTTATTTTATGCGAGTGAAGCACACTATTTTATAGATATCAGTGCAATGAAATATTATGTAGATTTATTTTTGGTCCATGGTGATGGACGACTGTATTATATAGTAGCATGCGAGTATTATTGAGCGAATTGAAAAATACTTTCGCTCCGGGTGGCGCTTTATCTTCTGGAACGAGTTTCATTGCTTCTAAAACGACGTGATATACGACAGTCTAGCTAGATTTTCAATTCCCGTTTGAAGAACTCGGTTGGTTCAGTTTTTGATCTATTCGAACGCGACATTCACTATCGAGGCTATTTTCGTCTCACGAAAATGGTGCTCAGGGAAACTGTCGTTGAAATATCTCTCCTTGAAGTATATACGTACGTTTTGTCGCCGGAAGAAAACCCATTCGCGCCGTAAACTTTTAAAATGAAAAATGCTGTAACTAAATATAGTTTCAACGTTAGCCTCGACAGAAGTCACAAATTTTTACAGTGGAACTTTTGCTTGCTGTCGAAAGCAAATGCTCGGCTATATCACGTCTCAACAAAAATAAATTAAAAGAAAGTTAAGATATAAAGTTGAGGAAAACAACAGATATAAATGCTTGAAATACCGTAGTCGGGGAATGCGATTCAATTTAAATTTACCGTCGAAACGAGAGCAAGAAAAACAGAGGGATGAAACGGTGTCCAGCGAGCAAGGACGTGGACAAACTTATCTCGACGTTCGAGCGAAGGAAAACACAGGAAGATTCGAATTTCCAGGGCGCGAGGAAGCGTTCAGGGATTTTTCCGGAAGCGTTCCCGTTTCCTGATAAATTTAATATCGACGTTCGAAATTTCAATCAAAAAATCATGGAACTCCCGCACATGGGGGTTGAAAATCTGGTTGATGCTTGAACGGCCACTATTCTCCTCTTCTGTCGTTCGAACCTCTTCCAAAGCCCGATGTCACGACTGCAGATATGACAAACGCACGTGGGTCCTGAAACCCATATGCACTGATAACGACGTTATCGGTCCGACATGGAGCACGCCTGTTATTCGCGATACGCAGACGTGCGCCTGGTAAAACGTCATCCATTACCCGGGCCAGACTGATTTACTATTAATTAGTAGTATCGACGGTGAAAGACAGCCGCGAAATTTCGTTCATCATCCCTCTCTCTGTGCCAGGTTACGATATCCCTTTTCTGCCGCGCCAAATGAGCCGGTAAATATCGCTGAAACGGTTGCAACCGAGTGGACCTTCAATTATACCAAGTATGAAATCAAAATCATATTCCTCGCTTGGGAAAATTTGCTGCTTGGAGGCTGACGTTGCAAATTAATTTTATACTGGTTCCTTTAATTTATAGGTTCTTGCAAACGGCTTTGCAAGTGGATATGTTGATGAAATTGTCTGAATAAATCTTTAATATGATCACATGTTGATGAAATTGTCTGAATAAATCTTTAATATGATCACATGTTGATGAAATTGTCTGAATAAATCTTTAATATGATCACATGTTGATGAAATTGTCTGAATAAATCTTTAATATGATCACATGTTGATGAAATTGTCTGAATACATCTTCATTGTGATCACATGTTGATGAAATTGTCTACACATCAAACTTTATTATGACCACATGTTGATGAAATTGTCTACACATCAAACTTTATTATGATCACATGTTAATGAATGTGTCTACACATCAAACTTTACTATGATCACATGTTAATGAATGTGTCTACACATCAAACTTTACTATGATCACATGTTGATGAAATTGTCTACACATCAAACTTTATTATGATCACATGTTGATGAAATTGTCTACACATCAAACTTTATTATGATCACATGTTGATGAAATTGTCTACACATCAAACTTTATTATGATCACATGTTGATGAAATTGTCTACACATCAAACTTTATTATGATCACATGTTGATGAAATTGTCTACACATCAAACTTTATTATGATCACATGTTGATGAAATTGTCTACACATCAAACTTTATTATGATCACATGTTGACGACTATAATATTGCCATACCTGCTGTATTAATATCTGCAGAAAGTCTAGCTTGTTAACATGAAATGTCTAAATTAGCCTGGGTTTCGTTAGCAGAGAAAGAATAAACGAATGCACAAAATTGCCATCTAGTTTGACTCGGGAAGTTGGTAATTGAAAAAGAAGGCAAGGAGAATGAAACGCAGAAGAATGCATTTCAGTAGGTTCTTTTAGAGTCAGATGAAACGTGGCACAAAAGAAATTGAACCTGCTACAAGGACGACGGCGTACAAAAGCCTGCAGACAACTGAGTACCACTCGAGCACACGTTTCTATCCATTGGATGATCCTCGACCTCGAAACTCTGCTTTCGCTCGTGATCCTATTCGATTAAGTGTATTGAGATAATTTGATATTTGATATGTTAACAGGATGATTGAGCTGCTAATATTTCTCGAGAACTTCGTCTCGAAATTTACTGGGTTTTGACTTCGTAGGTCACTTGGAACTGTTCTTGAACTGTTTCAAAGAGCACTCAACCTTTGCTACCCGTGATCCATAAACTCGGTGCTCACTGGGCGTTGCAACTCCGTTTCCTGCTGTTCTCGTCCTTCTGTTTCTTTCTACTTGAAAGCAAAGGTCGAACTTAAGCTTCACGAACATTAGGGCGAAATGCTTTCTGAAACTTCCGAACCTTTTTCCGAACTTCTTCAAAATAAAAGCATTTGCGGAGTCAATTGGAAGAGCGGAAATTAGGGGAAAGCTAACAAGTCGATAGGCACGATTTTCACGCAAGCGTCAAAGCACGGAGCTCCGAGGAAACGAAATTTGTCACGAGTGTTCCGGTACCTTAAATTTGTCTCCGACCATGGATTACGGGACTTCGATACTCTCCCAGAAAGAGATCGGCCAGCGTCAAGGATTAAGGTCAACGAAGAAATTGAATTCGTCGGAAATCCGTAGAGGCGCGACGACGTGAAGGGAATCGAGATCATCGACGTGTTTCCGTCCGTGTACCTGACACGGTTCTTCGAAACTTCTCTGGACAACCCTTCTGTGTATCAACACGATTTCATGACCTATTAGTCATGTGAAGTCTTCACGTGATGTGAACATGTGGAATACTTTGTACTTGAACATCTGAAGACAACATTGATGTTCCCAACAATATAGTGTCATCTTTTTCATCACATCATTTTAATTTAATGGAACATATGTTGTACATGTACAATATAAAAATTCAGATACCTTACAAAACAAATTTTACTGAATTTTTATTCTTGACACAAGAGTTCATTTGAAGTTGACAACTTGATAAAACAGTTTGTGTTGATATTTATATCCCAACATAGCTGTTTATGTCAACTGTTTATCTGTTTATAAACAGCTTATGTTTATGTCCAAAACAAGGAAAGTGTACGTTAAATAAAGTTTGATAGAAGAACCTCAACGTATCAGGTTACTTAATGTTGACAGAAGAACCTTGATGTATCAGGTTACTTAATGTACCTTTTTTTGTTCGTTCACATTTGTGATGTAATTTGAGCTCGTCTGGACAAAATCGCAGGTGCGAAAAATAACGGCAGGCTCGGTTGTGTCGCATTTCAGAAAACAAACGAACCGTTCGTCCGTTAGGTTAGTTGGTTGGGTTCGATTCGTCGTGCAGTGCAAATCACGTTGGCCACGCTTCACGTGTAACCGATACGGTTCACCCCTTTTTCCCTCCCGTGTTTCGTGTCGCTTTGCGAGTACAATAATTCGGTCAATTTCGTCGTGCCAGTTTATGATCCACTCCGTTGAATTTTCCACGCGAATTTCAAAAGCCATTTCGTTCGTACGCGACTCCTGGCCCGCGATCTCGTTTCCACCGACATCGAAAAGGCACTTATTTTTACGCTTAACTTCGTTTCGAGTTGACCTAACTGTGCAAAGTTGATCTCCGGCCCTTGCTTCCGGAAACAATGTTCGAACCTCTTTTGCATATGGAAACGCGTCATACGCCCTGTCGACGGGAAATTGGAGTCGCAAAAATTTACCCTTCTACCCCGTTTATTTATAAGGTTAGATTAAACTTAGCTGCACAGCTGAAAGGAAGAAACTTTCATTCTCAAATTTAAAAATTTCAAGTTTCAAGACTTTTGTAAATTCAGACTCAGTTATTTGTAAACTTGAGGAATTTAGAAAATGTTGGAACTGTTGGAATTTGAAAATGTAGGAAAATTTGCAAAAGGGAAGAACTAGAGCGTTAAAGGACGAAGCTGTCTCTTGGAACCGTGTAGGAATTTAAAAATGCAGAAGTCCGTAAATTTAGTAATTTGAAAATTTGCAAAAGGGAAAAAGTAAAGCGTCAAAGGACGAAGCAGTCTTTTGAAACTACTGGAATTTGAAAATGTAGCAAAATTAAAAAATTTGCAAATTTGCAAAAGGAAAAAAGTAGAGCGTCAAAGGACGAAGCAGTCTTTCGGAACTATTAAAATTTGAAAATGTAGGAAAATTTAGAAATTCAAAAATTTGGGAAAGGAAAAAAGTAGAGCGTTAAAGAACGAAGCTGTCAAAGAACAGCGGGCTATCGACATGACGGTCCGTTTCCATTAGAACGCGTCGCTGCCGTAAATTTAATCGGTGGTTGAAATTTATTTGACCGGGTCTCGCGAAACGAGCATTAATGAATTTGCCGATATTTTACTGGCCCGTGAGGATACGCGTCCTATCGTGGACACGATCTCGTTGAAAGCGGCTTTCTCTTCGCAACCTCTTCTCCCCTCTGGTCTCTCTTGAATCCAGCTTCAGTATTTAAGAGGGTGTATATATCTTCCGGGGAACAGCTCCTGCATCTCACGTTGGACCGTTCCAATTTATTTACAACCGATGTGCATCTTTCATCGATCTTATCCTTACTTTGTTACATTGTTACATACAAGTGCATCACACAAATTGATCTTCTACAAAACTGATCTCATTACAGATTAGTTTTGTAAGTTAATCTTTTGTGAACAAAATACAAACTTCTTCTTATAAATCAAACTATACCTCACTATATATCAAATTTGAACTCCTTCGAATTTATTCGAATTTGTTTCGAATTATTTATAAAATTAAACGGTGTTAGAATTGCAGATTAGCTGCATTAAAAATGATAGCGACGGTCCCACAACGCGTCTTAATGGAAAAAGAAAGCAGTTTAAAGCAGCCAGCAATTTATAGAGCAGTGAAAATACTTTTCAGTTTTATAGGGAAGGTTAATCCCGTGTTATAAAGCAGTGCTTTCCACGGAAAGCACAATCAAATTAAAAGATAAACGCAAGAAGCTGTAAAAAAGTTGAAACACACTCTCAGCGAACTTCTTTTCATGAACCATTACCCTCGAAGCCACGGTTCACGGTCTGCCGAGGAACAAATAAGGAAAACGAGAAACTCGTCGAAATTACCAAGTCAAATTCGACCCCTCAAAATCACCGAGTCACCGATCCGCGTTCATCAACCCCTAACGGCGACAGATAACCGAAGATATTTACGGTTCCTTGTTACTTGAGACGGTTTTTTTTTTTGTTTGATGGACGTTTTTGCACGTATCTCGTTTCAATATTACTCAGGGAGGAGGATTTAGTGATGAGTATGATGGTTCTGTTAGTTGTGTCAAGATAATAGGTTGTTTTAGTGCACCTTTCTGGTGATAGGGGAACTTGATCAAAATTGATAGGACTGAGAAATTCTTTGCAATGTAGCGACTTCTCACTGTGTCGATAACTCAATGCGTTAGTTACTCAGAGCGCCGATAATTCATTGCGTCGGCTACTCAGCGCATCGATAACTCAACGCGTTGACTACTCAGCGCACCAATAATTCAACGCGGC
Organism: Megachile rotundata; assembly: GCF_050947335.1. Classification (NCBI taxonomy): domain Eukaryota; kingdom Metazoa; phylum Arthropoda; class Insecta; order Hymenoptera; family Megachilidae; genus Megachile; species Megachile rotundata. Next base: position 13,178,758 of record NC_134996.1, read on the forward strand.
GACTGATCAGCGCGTAGATCTCCCCACGCGTCGACTATTCAGCGCGTAGATCTCCCTACGCGTCGATTACTCAGCGCGTCGGTAACCCAACGCGTCGACTACTCGGCGCATCGACTAATTAGCGCGTAGATCTCTCCACGCGTCGACTGATCAGCGCGTAGATCTCCCCACGCGTCGACTGATCAGCGCGTAGATCTCCCCACGCGTCGACTACTCAGCGCGTCGGTAACCCAACGCGTCGACTACTCAGCGCATCGACTAATCAGCGCGTAGATCTCTCCACGCGTCGACTACTCCACGCGTCGACTAATCAGCGCGTAGATCTCCCCACGCGTCGACTAATCAGCGCATAGATCTCCCCACGCGTCGACTACTCAGCGCATCCACTGCTCAGCGCGCCAATAACTCAACGCGTCGATAGCCTAACGCGTGGACCACTCAGCGCACCGATAACTCAACGCATCGACTACTCAACGCGTCGATTACTCAACGCGCCGATTACTCAATGCGTAGATTTCTAAGCGCGTCGACTACTCAACGCGCCGACCATTCAGCGCACCGATTATTATTCAACGCGTCGACCACTCAATGAATCAACTACTCAATAAACAGCGTTCTACCCATAAATCGCCTCGACACTCACGGCCCGGAAATTGCGTCGATATCCAATTTTAATATCCAAGTAACCAGCTAACATAACTCGACGATAAAAAAGAAATATCGAGGAGAATTAAGTGGAGAGATGAGTAGAGTGAAGGGGATTTAAATTTTCCGGCATCGTCACGGTATTATCTTTAGCAGCGAGGGAAAACTTCGACGCAAACAGGCAATAATATTTGCTCTCAACCGCAAAGCATACCTTCCGTTAGTTAATTTTGATCCGTATCTACGGAGCGAACAGACGGAGACGCGATATTCGGGTTGCAGACAGCGGAAAAGGAGGGAGAACGGAAGAGAAGGGTGAAAGTTTGCAGCAGCGTCGAGAAGGAATAAGAGGAAGAAAATCTCTAGTAATCCTCGAGGGGATAATCGGCACCGCGCTCCGCGTTTTTTCCCCTTAATTAACGGCTCATCGCAAACGCGGCTGATTACTTTTAATTAGCTTCCCGGAGGGAACGCTACAGAAGGGAGAACGAGTTTGTCATCTGATGCGATCATGTCAGATATGCTTCCGATAATCTGCACGAAATTTCCGATATTTTCTGCATATCTTTATTACTGCAGTTTTTAACGTGTTTCGATATTCATTTTTCAACGTGCAAAAAATTTATGTAACTCTGTAATTTCGTAGAAATTGAATACCTATTTTAATTTATTGAATGTCTATTCATTTTACAAGGGAGTTAGGGTATTTTTATTGAGTGCTAGTTGTACTAGGTTTCTATTTTTAAATAAAATTGAGTGGATGTGTGATTTTTAATAAAATTGTGGTCAGCGAACTGTTTGGACACCCGATTATAACTGCGAATATTTTGGTTAATAAAAAAGAGATTATCAAATAAATTATGTAGTCTCGCACCCCATAAATCAAAATCACCGATTTGCATTTTGATTTGTATCGTGTGCCGCGAGTTCAGTTGGTTATTTGACCGAACGAGTTCATTTATCATTTGAATGAGGCAATAGGAGGAATCAATTTTAAATTACTCCATGCAAATTTTGTAGAAAAAATATTATGTACAATTAATCTTGTCTCCCCAATATTATTTCAGCAGTGTTCGCAGCTTCATATCGCGTTTCAATTTAATTAAGATGATTAAATAATATAAAGGTAAAATTCAATACGCTGAGCAGATATTTGCTAAAATCTCGATAAATTCATTAATTAAATCAGCAACTCCGAATTGTAATTTAAAGTTTGCATTTCATTTTAAGCGTATTTGATTTAGTTCGCATTTAATTTTCATTATATTCTGGTGTCCATTGTTTCTTTAATTATCTTTATTTAGAATTTCAATATTAAAATTTCTGTTCAATGACAGAGTCAAAGGCGCAATCAATTTCATGGCATCTGTTGTATCTAATAACGAATGATATGCTGAGCCTATTTTCGAAAATGTTGCGTCGTTTCGTGCATTCGACTCATTTCGACGGGAACAACGCGTGCATTTGATGCATCTGTTGCGTCGCTGCATGCACTGTCTGGATGCAACAAAATTCGTAACAAAGGGTATCGTTTGAATGCGCGTTTTTCATGCAGTCAGATGCATTCGTCCTGCAGGGAAATTTAGAAAACAGCCGCTCCGCGGAAACTCCGACATTCTGCATACCATAATGAAAATCAAAAATAATTCGTTTCATCTACTGCTTTTTGCAAATTACTTCATTTGCATATTTTTATAGCAATTTTATTTATTATTTAATTAGCGTAAGATTTAAGAGTTATATGTTCAAATACTTGGAGAGGTAGATCCTCAGATATACATACTCTTAAATTACTGACTTTGCTAACTTTTAGAATTCATAAATACACAAATTGTCAGATGGTCAAATCCTTCAATTTTAGAATTGCAAAAAGGTCAAATGTTCAAATGTTCAAATGTCTAAATGTCCAAATGTCTAGATACTTAAATATTCAAATGTTCAAATGTCCAAATGTCCACATCTCCAAATCTCCAAATCCTCAAATTATCAAATTCTCAACTCCTCTAATCACCAAATATAACCACCAAATAAAATGACCAAATCCCCAATCACCAAATCCCCAAATCCCAAGAACCCCTAACCACAAGAACCCCAAATCCCAAGGACTCCAAATCCCAAGAACCCCAAATCTTCAAATCCTCAAATCCTCAAATCTTCAAATCTTCAAATTCTCAAATCCCCTAATCACCGAATCCCCAAATCTCAAGAACCCCTAACCCCAAGGACTCCAAATCCCAAGAAACCCTAACCCCAAGAACCCCAAATCCCAAGAAGCCCAAATCCCCAAATCCCAAGAACCCCAAATCCCCAAATCCCCAAACTCCCAAATTCCCAAATTCCCAAATCCCCAAATCCCCAAATCCCCAAATCCCCAAATCTCCAAATCCCCAAATCCCCAAATCCCTAAATCCCCAAACTCCCAAATCCCCAAATCCCTACACCCCCAAATCTCCAAATCCCCAAACCTCCAAATCCCCAAATCCTCAAATCCCCAAATCCTCAAATCCCCAAATCCCCATCCACAATTCCAAAACCCCAAATCTCCCCCAAACCCTAAAGCCTCCAAAAAGTACCCCTCAATTATTCGACAATTAAACCCAAGAAAAGGATTCGCCATTAATAGAAACCATTTGCTTAATTAAACTCTAAATCAGCAAACTGGAAGTCTAATATTCGCGTAATTTAGTTCTTATCGACCCGGCAACCAACAGCGAACGCAAGCGCTAACCGTTCGACCAATCGATTAATCGCCGTCTCAGAAACAGCCATTCGATCTACAACAGGGTTGAAACTCGATCTCGAACTGTCGCCAATCTCGCAGACGATCTTCGAAACAATTAATCTCAATTTGCGGAGTCTCTTACCTTCGGGCTGGTGGGGCGCGTAGATGTTCAGGTAGAGGCAATCCTCGCTCTGGTTCTTCAAATAAGGCAACAACTTCTCCAGGTACTCGTACCTGACTGGTCTCACCTCGTCTCGTAACTTTGGCACCGTTTGCGGACACACGGGAGCGAATTCCTCTGATTGTCTGACACCCCGCCATGCTTCCGGTGACCTCGGTGGGGAGAATCTTAGGGAGCCAACTGGAGGCTCCGCGTATGGCACTCCTGGAACACCGGTATCCTCGATTGGTAATTTGCTGGGATTAGGTTACGTCTAATCGAGTGAACTATGTACAATTGAAGGACATTCGGAACTTTCAAAAGTTTAGATTTGTTAGGTCCATTCGAAGTTGATGGACCGTGCAGTTGGAACTCGAACATTTTAGCACTGAAGTTTGAGGACATAGTTCTCTCAAAAGTGGCCAAAATCTCAAAGTTTCACACATTAGAAGCTGCAGAGAGCATTTTGAAATTCTCTAACTCTCAAGACTCGGATCTCATAAATCTCAAAGGCGTAATAATTCCGAAGACCGAATGAACATGGAATGATCATTCAGAATTTGAAACGAGGTAAAGTTAGCAGCATCCCTACATCGGTCGACTTCATCGGTTTCGCCGGCTAAACTATATCTGTTCTACAAATTGAAGTAGTTCTATCCCGGATCCCCGGGTTACTTCAATTTCTTCGCTTCCCGGAACTATTTCCACTTGGTCGTGAAAGAAACGTATCGCGAGAGTCCGCGAATCGATGCCAAGGAATGCCGGGGAACTCGAAGAGAGTGCACGTAGAAGCGTGCACGCGCGATGCAGCGTGACGGCCAAAGAGGAAGAGGGGACGTTTATTCCCGAAATAGCACACTTCTCGTTTCGGAACCTTTGACGTATCGAGATCCCCGAGAGGTAATGCGAGAGAAAAGCTGATGCAGCTGCGAGCAAACTTTTGCCCGCTGACCAAAGTTCAACGTATCGGTAGCCGGAAACTGGAGATCGCGGTGTGTTATCGCTCTCCAGCTTGCGGGAATTCGATCGAGGAAAACCGGGATCGTCGTGATTGGGCCCCAAACTTCCAAACTTTCTGCGCGGGACGATAAAGCGATGATTGTGAACGGATTTCAATAGCGGTGATTGATTCCCCTCGGGAGCTTCGAGCACCTCCGGCTCATTTTTTTTCGGGTTTCATACGAACGGGGAATTGTAATTGGTACTTGGACCCTTCTGAAACATTTGTTGCTCTTGCTGATCGATTTCTTTCGCTACACTGGACTTCGAGTTTCGTACAAAGATTTCTTTTGTTAACTCTTGATTGCCTCGGCTGATGACATGTACTTCATATCCTTTGTACAGTTTATTCCATACTTATTTTTTTATTAAACTTATACAACTTTATACTAAAGCTAAGATACCGAAAGTCATACTAAAAGTCTGAATTGCACAGACATCAAACAGATATAATAATACTGAAGTTCATCAAGTACCTCACAGCCCTAAATTCATAAAAACAAATTCCTACATTTCCTAAATGTAGATTTTCCAATTCTACAAACCGCAAGTTTCCAAATTTCCAAAACTTACCCAAGAAGACGTCCACTAACTGCAGATCACGACTGGTCCTGGGTTGCACCACCATGCCCCGCAGACGTCCTTGCTGCACCCGCACCTCCCTGGTAACCCGTTCCGGAGGATCCAGGAACCTCGAATGATAACCATACTGCGGTCTAGGCTCATAAAAGTCACGGTGCTCCGTAAGGATTTGGGTGCAGGCCAGCAACACGAGACCCACCAGTTCCAGCCGCAGCATCCTCGACATTTGTTCGAACGTTCGACGCCCAGGAAGTATGGCAATGAATTTCTCACCGATATACCGGGTCGTGGTGCGGTGTAAAAATAATTTTTCTCCGCTTCTTCCGTTCTTGCACCGACTACAAGGAGGGGAAGCGTTCCTAGATTCTAGTTCGACTTTCACGGACGAAACTGTTTCGAGACTTCTCGAGAAAAGGTGGACCAGATTTCTGTAGAGGTGTGCCAAAATCGGTCGACGTCAGCTGGTGTGCCACCACGTGCGCGCGTGGCTCACATTTTCGACGTTGCTGATACGTTTCGTTCATCCACGACTTTCTGCTATCACATTTTTATTCTATTGTGCTATCATTTTGGTAGACTCTGATAGGCAGATACTTTTGCAGGCAATTGTCACAATTTTAACTGTAGTAAGTGGCTGGCAATTTTAAGGTGGTTGCACGGGTAGATGGGTTTGACTATTCGATGTTATCCTTCAGATATTATTTCTGATAGCAGTTGCATCGATCTAGTGTTGAATTGCAGCTGGCAGACTCGGCTATTAGCAACACTGAGTCATAATCTATCTTAGAACAGACTATTCACGGATTACCATTTCTTCAGTTCTCTATCATCAATAACCACTGAACTCTGGTTAAGTGTAGTCTTGAAGTCATTAAGATTCGCAGATCATCAGACTTGCAGTCATCAAGTCAGTTAATTACACATCTTTTTAACATCACTTCACACAAATGTTAACCTCCACAGAATTCAAAGTCACAATGAACCTCCAGAATCACTCAATGTTCACAAAAATTGATCTCCCTGCAGTGTGGAGCGCGTTCAAAGCTCGTTAAAGCTCGCACCAAGCGTCGTGACACTGCACTGGTTCGACACAGGCTCTAAATCGGTAACGGTGAAATAAAACGTAGAGATCGCGGTCTCCAGTTTCAACGTTTGAGGCGACTTCGCGCAGGGGCCGTTTTAAATATAGTTGACAACCGTTTCGAAGCAACGACGGTTTCAGTTTCGCGCTACACGTCGGCCAGTCCGATGCCGATTACAAGAAGCTGCTCCTCCAGCGGGATATTCTTGGGCGGAACAAGGGTGAACGCACGTGCTAAGGAAGACGAAGAGGAACAAGAACGACACTCTATTTTAAACCGAAATTGAACGGCCCTCGTGTTGGTAAACTTTGCGCACATTTGCGGAACTTCAAATACCTTTTGCAGATCATTTTATATACTCTAATTTTTTTGTTAGATGACTTATTTGACTTTTATCTAAGACCTTGTAGACAATGATTATATTTACAATTAATTTTGTAGATTATATTTTGATGATTTATATGACTCATGTTATGTGACTTTTATCTAAGACCTTGTGGACAATAAATAATTTTGTGGATTATATCTTAATGATTTTGTATTTTTCCTAAAATTGTAATACATCTTCTGTCACACAAATACTATTTTCGCTATTTATCCACGAACCCTAAATGCTTGCTCTAAAATTAATTGGAAAGTTTAAGATTTAAACGTGAAGTCTTAATTGCAACCATACGAGATTATTTTAGTGCTGATAAATCATCAAAGCGATGTCTGAGAAGTTGCGATGTTCAGAAACTTGTTGGAGCAACAAAATTCAAGTTTATCATAGATTTAATATTCCCAGCGACGTTTACGAAGCCCGACGATGATTTAAGCCTTTGATACGTTCAAACTTGGTGATATAAATACGTGTTTCTAAACACGAAGTTGTAGCGGAAGGAATAATTACGAGAAGCGAATTTTACGAGAGAGAAAAAACGGTCGACTTCGAAAACGAAGCGAGGTGCGAAACGTACCGAGGATGGTTTCAAATTTACCCCATTCACCGTCCTCACAAAGCAGCCATCAAAAGAGCTTCCGTTTCACCGTGAAAATCATTCGACAAAATTTACGGAAAAAAGCGCGGCACGCGCGCGGTCTCGCGCGAGCAAACAGGATTATCCGGCGTGAAGTGAAACCGGTGCCGTTTTAACGCCCGTTTAAAAGCGGTCAATAGCGTTAAATTATGAATACCCGTAATTTGCATCCTGTCTAATTGTTCACCGAATAACATCCTACTCTTTTTCCTCATTTTTTTTTTCACCGAGTCAACCGCCAAGCGCTATGCCCTTTACATCCGCGCAAACCGTGTTACTTTTCACCTAACCAAACGGTTTCTCGACCTGGAATATCGAGTTCGTGAAAGCGTCTGAACTTTTTCGATCCAGCGACGCCTTTGAGGACTTCGTAAAATTTCACGGATCGACCAGATTTCACGGATAAGAAAGTGAATCAGGTGATCGTGTTTGTAGATCGACGAACGGACGATAGACTTGCTTTCGTCGAGTATATTGAACTTTTGGCTGCCCTTGCGTGGCGGATATTCTTAGAACGCGCTGCTGTTCTTGTCTCTGCTCGTTCAATATTTCTTGAATATCATAGCAAAGATGCCGGTGTAATGGACTTCAGTTATATTGTAGGGGTTTTTTGATTTATGGGTGACGTTATGCGTTCTAATAATTTGTGATGTTATGTTGGATTGGTTGAGGTACATTAGAATATGTTTTATAAAGAATTCGAGTGGAGACAACACGTAGGAGCACATATGAACAACGTACGAACACATATGAAAACGTGTAGGGAACACAACGCGGAAGGAATACAACAGTTGCACACAGCGCATGAAGAGAAGAGTATGTACAAAATACGACGTGTTGGGAACAGAACGCGTGAAGATTGTAGTGTGTGGAGAACACAACGCATGTGTGAATGTCGCATATGAGAACGCACCGGTAGAACAACGTGTAGAGCATACAACGCTTGAAGAACACAGCGCATGAAGTACACAGCGCGTCGAGAACACAGCGCATGAAGAACACAGCGCGTCGAGAACACAACGCATGCAGAACACAGCGCGTGAAAATTATAACGTGTGGAGAACACAACGCATGTGTGAATATCGCATATGAGAACGCACCGGTAGAGCAACGTGTAGAGCACACAACGCTTGAAGAACACAGCGCATACCGAACACAACGCATTAAGTTCACAACGTAATACGTCATCTAACGTATGACAATACAGCAACACCCATCATCTCCATATTATTCAATGCGTTATAAGAAGGTAAACCTCGATGAATTCTTCAAATTGTGAGAAAGGAATGTTTCCGCAAGTTCCGCCATAAAAGCGCAGATTCCAAAAGTTGAATCTACAAGAATTTTTCCAGTAATTACCGTTTCTGACCATCACAGTTAGCAGAACTTCGCCGATTTCGAGCAAAGTGTAGATTTAATAATTGAACATTGCGGTTCTCAGAAATCGCGGAAACGTTGAATCACGGATTTCACGTTCACTATCGTCTCGATGGTACTCGCGAGTGGACTGAGTCCGTAAGTGCTAAAATTAAATCGAGAACTAGTCGAGGAGGAAGCGCCGCCGGACGGCCGTCTTACAAGCTGAAACTTTTATTTTAGAAATTTCGTACGTTTACCTCGTGCGAATTTACGGAGCTTGTTGTTCGTTTTCATTTGTGGAAATTATGGGCGAACTTCGTAAGGATGATCATTAAGATTTCTGATAACGAACGTCATTATCTTCGCGTGATCTCGGAACTCAAGGTTCCCGTCTTTGATCGAGTGCAATTTAATTTAGCTTAATCCAGACGTCCCCTTTCTTTTGAATCTCGCTAGGTCCAAGTTAAACATTTTATCTCTAATGGAATTAGCATACACGGTCGGGGACCTGGAAGTATTTGGATTAAATGAAACACCGGTTTCTCAAGCTATGTTTATCGAGATTAAGATAATTGAAGTGGACCGGATCGCGCAATCAACTGCCGCTTAAAGGAAATGAAAATTATCAAACGCCTCGGGCTTCGACTTTGTCTTCTTTAATCAACCTCTGCGCAGAGCTTTTCATATCTACGTCTGAACGAGCAAATATCGTTCGAGGAAAGAATTGTTTTTATATAGAGAATTATTATCTCACCGGTGAAACGACATAAACAAAATAACATGCGGTTCTAAAAGTCACAAACAAGATAACAACCTAAACTGAACGATTTCGTGTGTAACAATTATTATAAAAAAATATTCGCATAGACTATGTTTTAATGCAACTTCAAGTGTGGATGCAAACTTGCAGATTAAAAAATTGTTGAATGACGAAGGTTTAGGAAATTTGAAGTTCTAGAAGTCTAGCAGCGGAGTGTACAACGACGTGTTAAAGCAACGATAAGAAAACTAAGAGATACTCGAGGTGAGACTTTGCTCGATGAGTCCACTTCAGCAACGTCTCATTTGCGTTAATGAACTTACTCCGGAGACGCTTACAAAAGTGTATGGAAACAAAGATCCGGATAAACTTAACGTCCAGTGGAAATCAAAACAATCTCTTATTTAATTAACAAATTAGCATCCTGAAGAGTATTTTAAAGAAATCTTTCGTTCCAGGATAAGCTTCATAAAGAAGCTTTTCATTAAACCTGTATTTAGTTGATTGAAATATTTTTTTGCGTGGCGATTGTCCCCTAGATGGTTAAATATTAACCCATATTTTTCTGAACAGGTCAGATTAGCTTGTAATATGACGTCCTTCAACTACTTTCAAACTTTTAATTAATTCACTCGTCTATTATTTTAATCGCATCGTACTTTCAGCATCAACTTCATTTTTCATCGAAATATCAGGAACTTTTAATTGGTTCAGTAAATAGTACCTTCAAGTTTAAACCTTTTTCTGAGCCCCTAACGAAACACTTTAACAATTATAAACATGGAAATAATGAAGCAATATTTACAGTATAAATATGTTGTGCACACACATATTTGTGGGCCGAGAAGGGATAATCGAAGAAAGCTAGTAAACAAAGGAGGGCAACCCTCTTTCCTAGATTCCTTTCTTCTCTTTGTTCGTTCCACTCTTCACAACACCCGCGTCAATATTTAACGACGCTTATCATATTACAAACAACGATCTGAATATCTAAACCAGGGGTTCTCAAAATGAACACTGAAATAACCTGTGATCCACAAATATTCTACAAGTATTTCACATGATGGAATCAATGTGTCAGATTATTTTACTACAAGAAATGTCATCTACTAACTTGCAGTTCTGAACACTAGAAAAATTTGTTAGGAAGAAGATTGAGAACCACTGCTTTAAGTAGTTCAGAAATCGAACATTGCGGAGAAGAGTCTGTCTCGTTTAACCACGATCGAATGTACAATTAATTCGAATGCACCGTCCCATCTTAGCAATTTCCGCCACGGGACTTTTCAATATTTTCCAGCTGCACCGGAGCGTACAGCACCAACACAAAGACGGAACGAACGCATTGTTTCCCTGGTTATCGATAACGGAACGAACCACGGCGAGATGAAGATAAATAACTTGCAGCGTGTAAACGGTCCGTTCGCGATGCACGCCAATCCCCAGGGATTTTGTCCTTCTTCGAAAGTAGCCCGTTCATTCCTCCCGGTACTCGCCCAACCCTCTTATTCGGACTGATATTTATTTCTCGGAACCTCTAGTTTCACTGGAATACATATAATTACCTAGATATCTATTTGCTATTTTCGTTGGGGAAGATTTTCAATTGCAATTATTTTCTTATTCAATCTCATTAGAAGTCTTTCAAATTTATATTTTTTTAAGTACAAATGAAACAAAAATTTAGTCCTATGCTATTTTAAATGAAACCTTATATATATGTTACATGGAGCATATGTATGATGTATCATATGTTACATGCATCATATGTATCATGTATCATGTTACATGTATCATATGTATCATGTATCATGTGTTACATGCATTATGTGTATGATGTATCATGTTACATATATCATACGTACCATGTATCATATGTATCATGTATCAAATGTATCATGTATCATATGTATCATGTATCAGATGCATCATGTATCATATGTATCATGTATCATATGTATCACGTATCATATGTATCATGTATCATATGTATCATGTATCATATGTATCATGTATCATATGTATCATGTATCACACGTACCAAGTATCATATGTATCATGTATCATATGTATCATGTATCATACGTACCAAGTATCATATGTATCATGTATCAAATGTATCATGTATCATATGTATCGTGTATCATATGTATCATGTATAATATGTTACATGCATCATACATATAATGCATGTTTTTAAATACAAATGCATCAAAGTTTGTGCAGTTAACTTCGTTACCAGTTAATGAATATGTTCTCATATCCCGTTCGACAAATGTTTGATTAACATCAATAATATCGAGTAACAGCAAGATAGGTTTGCCCCGTCAAAGCTTGCAAAGCTACATAGAATAGATACGGATCTGTCCTGGAAACCATAAAGACAAAGGAAATACAAGATAATAGCGACCGTGGAAAGAGACTTTTACGCGTTGAAAAACCACAAAGGATCGATTGATCCCGTGATTCTCCATTTTCGGGGCCTGAACTAAATTCCGAGTGATTCTCCTGACCCGTCTAATCCAATTTTCCTATAATTCCGATTGACACTTCAAATCGAAAGAACAAAGGACTCGTGAAAAGAAATTGGCTGAGAAGTAAAATTGCATGGATTTGCGGTGTTGGGTGAATTTCAGACTTTGAGGATTTGGGGATTGGGAACTTGGGAATTTGTAGAGTTAGGGATTTAGAAATTTGAGAAATGAATCATTTGAAAAGTTGGGAATTCTAGCAACTAGCTTAATCTAACGTAGCCTAAGAGATTTACAAATCTGATGAGTTGTGAACTTCAATGACTAAAAATTTCATTTAGGAATTTTAAGGAATCACAAAATGTGCAAATGGCACAAAGTTCGAAAGTGTGCTTACACTGTCCGTGACACTGGGATCTGACGATGAATAATAACATCAGTTAAATCGCCTGCACCGTTTCAAAAGGAAGCTAGATTTATGGTCCAACAGTCCTCTAATAACGATTTGAACGCTTCATTTAAAAATGGAGATTAATTATGCACGTCCGAGTTTAAATCTCGTCGAACCACTAGAATATACCGTTTCTCGCGGTCACAAAGAATCCAAACTACCCCAGCTTGGACACCGTGAAAGTTCCGCTGGAAGTTCGAATAAATATTTCACACGATTTCAAAGTGAAATTACCATCGTTTGTGGACGTTTTGCTCCTCTGAACGTCGATCTTTGTGCTTGTTTACGCCTAAGGGAGACAAAGCAAACGGGAAGTTAAACAAGAGCTTCGATGGACTTCTGACCAAGGAAACCAAGGGAGATCGGAAAATCTTGCGATTCAAGGGGAGTTTAATAAATAGGTTGAAATGAGTACAAGCTGGGTGGAGTTGCAGGAGGGGTTCCATTCATTTTGTTTGATTTTATTGACCCTGTACTCGAGCCAAGTTCAATCTTTGCTTCGAGTGCTCCACCCTGTTCGACGTAGGTGTGGTGAAAGCGCTTACACTTGTTTATTTATGGTTATGGTGCTCTAAGTATACGGTGCTTCAAAGGGAAAGGTGTTCTAATGTACAAAACTTTTAAATATTGAAATTATTGATATTATTGATGTTATTGATATTATTGATATTATTGATATTATTGATGTTATTGATGTTATTGATGTTATTGATACAATTGATACTACTGATATTATTGATATTATTGATATTATTGGTACTATTGATATTATTGATGTTCTTGATATTATTGGTATTATTGATACAATTGATACTACTGATATTATTTATATTATTGATATTATTGGTACTATTGATATTATTGATACTATCGAAACTATTGATATTATTGATATTATTGATACAATTGATACTACTGATATTATTGATATTATTGATATTATTGATGTTATTGATATTATTGATATTATTGATATTATTGGTACTATTGATATTATTGATGTTATTGATATTATTGATATTATTGATACTATTGGAACTATTGATATTATTGATGTTATTGGTACTATTGATATAATTGATATTATTGAATTATTGTACATATTGAAGACACCTCTGATTTTTACAATTCATTCATATATTATCAAAGTTATCATCCTTCATAACATTATGAAAATTTTAACCAGATTATAGGTTATGTTACATTACAGTCAGATTATAATTTTCACCACATATTGATTACATTAATTACTTTCCAGCGATCAAGATAACTAACAAATGTAATGGTAAATATTCTGTATCGGATTTAATCTTGATTTAATCTTAACCTATATTAATATCTTGAATATCTCATAACCTAAAAAACATATTTCCCAATTATCGAGATCACGGTGAAATATGAATAACATATTTTTTGTTGAAGTACCGAATGAGAAAAAAGGAAAGCAGTATGGTTGTTTACCGTCGAAGCTGAATTCCCCTGAGGGAGAACGGTGTTACCGAGAAATCGTGACGCTGATATGAATTATGTTTGCACGGAGAATTTCTATCGAGATGGCGGACGGATAATTCGGTGACCCTTTAGTTCTATGTACATATTCTAATCAAATGCTTACTGCTGAGACCGAATAGCAATATTGCTTCGAATTAATTGATATACTAATTACCTATTTGCCTCTGAGTTACGTGTCCTCGTTATTTATTCGGCATCGTCAAATACGGCTATTAATCGAAGGCAAATACATCCTGGGTCATCGTGATTCCTAACTCATCAATTTGTGAATTTACGTGCTTCGGAATTAACTGCATTCGCAATTTTTCTTTTTTGAAACTTATAACTGGTGTACATTCACAACTTTAAATACATCTCCACGTTTTTTAAAGGAATTTTCGTGCTGTAAATTATGTGGATGCATTAATTTGAAGTACATTTTCAAGTTTTTTAAGGAATTTTCATGATCCGACGTTCATGTTAAAAAATAAATTAAACGAATATCAATTTCCTCTTCAAAAACAGACGTTCTGCAAAAAGAAGCGTTAATAAAATGTCAACAAGGCTTCCTCAAAAATTCAAATATTTTAAACTTCATAAAACTTGATAACAAAAGCTTGAAAATCCAACGAAATTCACACACGCGTTCCATGCAAAGTTGCACCGGTTTACGATTTTCGGGTCGAACCGAGTTATCGACGAGCAGTAGGGAAAGAAGAAAAATGTGTATGCGATGGTTATCGTGTCACGGAACCGTGTAAAGTAGGTAAAGTACAACACTCGGAGGTGGAGAGCGAGGAGGTATCAGTTTCTTTCTTTCACCCCCAATGGCCAAACACCTCCCGATTCTTCGCATTTTGAATATTCGACAGTTTAGACACGAATTCCCTGTGTCACGCTCCGTCGACTTTCTTCCCTCGAACTTGGTCCTCGGGAGAACCATGTTAGAATGTTTTCTTTCCGCCCGATTTTACGATACATCGAGAACAACGGACGACCCGGGCATTTCCCTCGTGATTAATTCGTCACTGGATATCGACAGCGAGGGAAAAAAAGAACGGTTGACGAAGGGCTGAAGAGAGGGATTTTGTCCCGGTCGAACTTCGGGGTCGTTTAACAACCGTTAGCTTTTGATATTTCTCGTTTGAGTTATCGCCTCTCTATTTTTACTCTTTGTACGAATGAAGTTGAATTAAACTTAAAAGCGTTTCAACCACTATAATCACATATGTGTTATTCCACGTATGTTTCACATGTGATTCACACGTGTCACATTTATTATAAGTTTCTACATGACGTATTTGACAAACGGTATGTCCATCTTTTATAATAATGAATATGGCTGTTCATTTTAGCTCAGACTTGATCATATTAAACTTTATACACGCGTTAGCAGATATCTTAATACAGAAAGGGTTATACCGCTTCAAAGAGGCCAAGAGGATTTGCATGACAGAAATTCGTACATGTACCACGATTAAATTTTCACTTAAATTTCATTTAAATCCCCGTATTCAGCGTTTGAGAGAAAGAACGTAATCTGTCCTTAATACGGAACGCTACACGGACTTCTGGATGTTAATATCTGTCTAGAAAATAGATTATACGACCTTTTGCGGACCGTGCTTATGTTGTATCCGAAATGTTCGTCTAGACTCATAAAATCCACGTTATCTCGTAAACAACCGTGTTACCCGTTGTTTTCCTCTTATTAATCCTCCTTCAATATTTCAAACGATTTCACTGCGTCGTATCTCACTGGAACTGCTATCGTAAACGATTCTCTAACGTAAACAAGAGTTTCGTGCGGTGATGGAAAACTCGAGGGTGTGATGCATGGATGTGCAATTGGGGAAAATTGTGGGCAGTCAATTTTTCTGGAAAACTTCAGATTTCTGTATTCTATAAATTCTTCAAGATCCAAATGTCCAACTCTTGCTAATTTTTAAATTTCTAAATTTGTGAATCTCCAAAGACATATCCCTCTAACAGCTCCTCAAGAACGAGTGGTCAAAAAATTTATAAAAATGGAAAAATGCAGAATGTTCCAAGGGTGACATATCCCTCTAACACCTCCTCAAGCAGAAGTATTCTAAAAATGTATAAAAATGGAAAAATGCAGAATGTTCCAAGGGTGACACATCCCTCTAACAGCTCCTCAAGTACGAGTGGTCAAAAAATTTATAAAAGTGAAAAAATACAGAATGTTCCAAGGGTGACATATCCCTCTAACACCTCCTTAAGTACGAGTGTTCCAAAAGTTTATAAAAATGGAAAAATGCAGAATGTTCCAAGGGTGACCTATCCCTCTAACACCTCCTCAAGTGCGTCCCAAAAATTTATAAAACTAAAAAAAATGCAGAATGTTCCAAGGGTGAAGCCCAAGGTCACAGGAATCGACGAGTTATCCCCAGCGTCGTGTAACACGACAAAAAAAGTGGGAAGAAGTGGAAGAGGGTGTTTTCGGTTCACGAGGGATTTCCCGTGGATTAGCCGGACCCTGTAGTTCCCTCTCGCGGTGTTGAGGGTACGTTTTTCCGCCACAGCTATCGTTTCAACATGCTGGATATACATGTATGGCGTTGCAGGGTACACGAAGAGCTGCTTGTTCTTATTCCACGTTCGTGCCGCTCCGTCGTGGATAATCCCCGAGGTGTTTTACAGGTGTTACATTATTTTCTGTCGTCTCGCGAGATGGCCTCTCACGGAACCCGCCAACGACTCTTCATTCCTTAAATCCTTTCGTTTTACTTTCGCCTCGTTGCTCGAAATTGGTGGACACGTTTTTGCTCGTTTCTTCGTGTACCACGAGCTTTTTGCCTCATCCAAGACTTAAAACACCCTGGATGGTTCTTCACTTCTGAGTGATTCGTTAAATGCAACTATTTCAATGCGGACTTTTCAGTGCGCTAAGTGCACTGCGGAAAAACGTGGATTACTCGTTTTGTTACTATGCTTCAGACATCAAAATTAAATACCTTGCAAATTTTTTTAAATCTGCTACATCTATTAATAGAACTGTATATAAGTCAGTAAGCTTCAAACCCTATTTTTGCAAAGGGAAATCTTATTCAGAATTGCGTCCTCTATCACCCCTTTCTGAGAGTTGCACGATTTGTGAGACGCCCTGTATAATCTCTATAACAATGATATGTCTTCTTAATAATTGCAGTAAAATTATTTTGCAGTAAAAATAATTTTTGAGCATGTAAATGTTATCTGAAGTTGTCCATAAAATTCATGAGGATTTTGCAAAAAGTGTTTTCCGAATGAGCACTTGCGTACATATGAAACGTGAATATGGTTCACATCGAACCTTCTTTGAATATGGTGTACGAGCAAGTTCAAAAGTACTCAGAAAACGTGATAACGGAGCAGAAATAGTGAAAGCCGTAACAGGTAGCATCGAACGGCGAATGAAAGGAGGAAGAAAAGCTTTCATTCGCGCTGGATTTTTCCAGGATTAGCTGGATCCCGTATTATTCGCCGGCACATCCGCTAGTTTCTCCCCCAATAATGGCCCCGATGTTAACCATTTCCCCTTTTTACTTTCTTCATTTTCCTCGTAAATTTCAATGTTGCGGAATTCACCGTTCGTCGTCGTTTCATATTTATAAAGAAATAAAGATCGGTACGCCGGAAATCGAGCTCTAAAAAAGTCCCCAAAGAAAAGACCTTAACCGAGAAAACAAAATCTCGTTTACGACAGCGTTCTGTTAGTGTGGGACGCGGAGACGTCTCCAGAAGTATTTTCATAAGTAAAGGGGGAGAATCGTTTCGATATAAATTCCGTCGTAAAAGAAGAACGGGATCGAGTTATCGGGAAATTACCGAGTCCACTGTTTCCGAAAGTGTATTATGTAAAACCAGTTTTCATGAAAGCGTAGAATTTTTATACGTTTCACACTTCCGGAATACGAAAGTGTCGTTTCTGGCGAGGAGCATTGAATATTTCAGCTTAACGAATTATACAAGTACATCGATCGGGTCTTTATCAGAGAGGGGATCGCTGAGCCAAGGAAGCCGAAAGTTCCCGTCAAATTTCATCCATCGTCATGCTACACGAAGACAAATTTTGACGCGCAGGAAACGACAGCGAACGCCAAAATGTCACTGCTCTGAAAGATTTTGATAGATTGCGGATATTATCCTGAGATGCGTGGAAGTTTGTCGTGCGATCGTTACGAACCTTCTGACGAGACTACCTTTTATCAATCATGTTTATAGCAAACTGTTTGTGATTCATACGGTTACGTGGTACATGCGATGTGGGTACATTGATACCACACTTGATCTAAATATGTGTAAAGCAATTGTACATGTACAACTATTTACTTTACAATATTATAATATAGTGGCAGTTCAAGTTATGGCAATTCACGTAATTTAAGGAGAGACACAATTGATGCGATGAGCTTGATCCAAGTGACTCAAAGCTCGGTAAACCTGTGGCGAGCGTGTGGTGAGCCAGCGTTGTAAATCAGGATGTAGCGCGTGCGTTGTAATTCACCTGACAATATTTTGACAAACTCATCCACAAACTATACCCGGCAGAATTTAGCGCTTCGTTTAAATTTTAACTGGGAATAGTTGTTTGCCTTGCTGAATAGAAATTGATTGAACCCCCGATTATTTGATTCAACACCCACGGTAGATTTGAAGAATGTTTAAACCGCTATCGATCGGCCGTGTGCTCGACGAGATGTGAAGCGAGAGGACGAAGAAAGCCTCGTAAAGAACTGTCCGTTTCTAGGACAGGTCCTTTATCCTTATGGAAGGATCGCGGTAGCCTGGAATGAACCTCGTTCAGATAAATTCTTCCGCTCTCTTTTCTTCTTTTCCTAGCGCGACATCCGCCGGACAGGGTACTTTAACGAGAATGAATAAGTCATAACGATTTGAATCCATCGGGGAGTTCCAAACGTGTGAATCATAATCACGTACAGTTGCTTGTCTACTTTCGTTGATTTTCAAATATTTTCTAAACGAATTAATCGTGACGATGTTCGCTTGAAAGTCCATTAATTTCTCTGAATGAAAGGAAATTGGTGACATAAATGGCGCTAATATAGCGGGACTCAAAACCACGAAGTTCTCAAGTTATAAATAGCTAATAAATCCATCTAGTAACGAGAGAAGTCCGAAAGGGCGTTGCTGTTCGCAATTTTCGTTGAACCAGCTCGGTTAGTTGCGAATCGCAATCTCGGAAATGGCACGCGTTTCTGTCGTCCGCCCTTTGTGCGACATTCATTCGACGTCCATAAAAAAAGTGCTCGCAGCTTTGAGAAGCCCTCGCGACGTAGCTCGCTAATCGACATGAAAGGGTCAAGCAATAGGCGAGAACCACGACTTGTTTCATCAATGACAGGATTAATTCGACAAAATACTTCGGCGTCGTAAGTCAAAAATTGCGGGATCAAGAGTGCAGCTTGTAAAGTACTCGATAAGAGGAGCACTTCTTCACTCGACTGTACCGTGGCAAACTACGGTCAGGGGTCGGAGTTTATGGGGGACCATGATTTTTAGTAGCGTGAAAACTGTACGCGCCGTTTCCGCTAGGTCAAATACACGGTATAAAATTTATCGTTGAGAGAGAGCATGTATTTCTTGAGGAAAACGGTCAGATTGCTCGGTGACTCTTCCGGCGTCCAAAGGACCATAAACCAAAATTAGGAACTTAAACTTGTGTATTAATAATGTTCATTAACAATACACCGAAATTATGATCAGCCCTAATCGCTGGCAGCAACGTTCCAGAAACGTATCTCCGCTATCGCGTTACGATGTATCGCAAAACCCTGTTGCCTGAAGCGATCTGATTAAATTACGCACTGCTTTTGAGAAGCAACGACACGTAGGCTGCCAACGCCCCGCGATTTAGGGGTAGCGAGACTGACGTTAGCCTTAGGATGCGAGTTAATAGCATCGGCAAAGTTGACGCAACGGAACGCCACACCCAGGGACGATGTTAAATGCGTTCCACACCTTCGTGCCCGGAAGAATTAAGTCAGTAATTCATGAAGGGTCGTCCAACAACCACTCTCGGCCTCGTTATCTACGACGTTAAGTAAACTGCATCGTACAACCCGTCTATGCTCGACAGATTTCGCGATAACACCTTCGGGCAAAGGTACGCTGCACCCTCTCGAATTACTTGCTTCGTGCTTCTGTTTCTCTACCTTACCTCCCTTGTTATTCTTGATGCCAGCTGGGTTGTTCCTAAGTTTCAAGTGGAATTCTTGGATTCTGACGTTGAGATTAATTTTGGATGGTTATAACGTGTGGTTGTATTACCTGGGGATGGAGTATGTTGGGAGAGATGAAATTTGACGTGATTCGATATGTGTGGGAATGTAATGTGGTCCTATGTGGAACAATACAATAGTGGTGTTATAACCTCGTGATACCGAACGTGGTGATATGGCGCGTGGTGATCCAACATAGTGCGTGGTGATTCAATATGTAATACCCTAACGTATGGCAACTTAGTGCGTGGTGATCCAATATGCAATACGCTAACGTATAGCAACGTGGTGCGTAGTGATTCAATAAGTAATACCCTAACGTATAGCAACGTAGTGCGTGGTGATTCAATATGTAATACTCTAACGTATAGCAACATAGTGCGTGGTGATTCAATAAGTATAGCAACATAGTGCGTGGTGATCCAATATGTAATACCCTAACCTATAACAACTTAGTGCCTGGTAATCCATCACGTCCACCACGTAACACGTAATAGCCCAAATAGTCCATAATGTGTTATCCAACAGATAACAGTTTATTCCCTCGAATAAAATTCGAAAATTTTCCTCCTCAAATTGCCATCATTATGACGATATATTCCAGTCATTAGTCCCTTGTTTAATTCGATGCGCGTTCGCGCAAAACGCCCGAGACGCGCTGTTTTTTAAAAGGTAGCTAAACGTGCATCGAAGTTTCTTAACGAGGATAACTACGCGGTAAACTATGAAGACATGGCTGAGTACATCGTGAAACTTTGTGAGGAAACCGACCGCGCTTGTAGTCATTCTTCACTGAAATTCTCGTTAAAAAGTTTGCCATCCTGCTCGGCTGATATTCCAATTTCGCCCCGCGATCGCTTTCTTCTTTCTTCCTTCGGATCATCCAGGTAACAATATGATTTACAACTTACATTCCCGCTAAATAATTCTAGTTACTGAAATTATTTATCGTATCCATAACTGGTACATCAGGAAAACGTAGTATCTTAAAGCGGTGTAAATACAGGTACGTGATAAAAAGTCTCGAGCAACTTTCCTCGTCGAAAGAGTTAAGCTTGATTTATACGGGAGAAGTTATAAAAACATTCGTTTACTTTTTAGTTAAGTCTCCTCGCGTTTTAACCGATCCGTTACAACGTTTTGAGAGAGTTAGTCGAAATGGCTCCTAGTTTATAGAACCATACACGACCCTGTTTACAGTATAATCAGCTAGAACATACACGAGATATCATGCCTTATTTGCGAACAGTTATATGGATCTAGTTATCCACGTCCAGTTTGTCAAAAGGATCGTGGCAGTGTAAACATGATTATAACTCCGGAACAGCGTGGAATCTGATGCGTGTTTGCGTAACCTTATCCTATCGTTCTTAAGTGCTGCCAGCGATCTAGCATGTCGATCTTTTAATTTCCATAATCATGGAGGAATCTTCACTCTAGTTTCGTACTGTGCAAGCACATACCAGTTCATTCAATTAATCCGTGCAAAGATATCAAAGCGGACTTACCACTCGGTATTACATATCTGTACATAAAGTAAATCTGTATTTGTGCATCTGTGTAATTAAATTTTAACTGTTAAATCTTTCCGAATTTACTGAGCTTCGAATCGGATTAACCGGATTTGTTTACAACGAATCGCCGTCCTTCAGAAAGTAAAAGAAATTCGGTATCGTTGCTATTCCGCCGACGAAGCAGCCCGCAGGTAATTATCTTAATCACATCCGGCCTTTCGTAAGGGTCGCGCGTCGTCGCAGTAGAAACAGACAGACCGATGACGGACGGTTCGTCCCAGACACGAACCAGTTTCCCGCTTCAGTCGGCATCGATCCCCTCTGCCGTATCGACGCGTTCGCGGACTTCCGCCCATGTCCCGTTCGGTGTGGGCAGCGTTCACGCGAGGCATGCGCATCTCCTAGCGAGCGGTGTCGCTTGACGCCAGTCTGTCCGAGGTCGAAGTGACGGTAACATCGGCTGCTCTGGTTCATCGAGTTCCGCGGTCGTCGTCCCCTTCCTCCTCCCTTCATCTGGTCGCGATCCTCGGGATCTACGTGGATCCGGATCGCGTGATGCGGCTACCACGTGAGCTGGATCGCCGCGCGAACCGGGAGTGCAGTGCGTGACGGCGTGGCGGGTGTCGTATGTGGATCCGCGTGTGTCGTCGAACCATTCGCGAGCGGGTACGAGAGCGTCCAGGTGACTGGTGATCAAGTGACTGGGTCCACCGGGAAGGACCTGGCTAAGTGGGAAGGCCTCGACCCTCAGGATTTTCGAGAGATTGATCGAGTGCAGCCGGGTGAACCGTGAGGATTTCGCTTCGTGGTGTGACAGTGATTCGGTGTCGAGTGATCGGTAGGGATCGGTGATCCGCTCGAGGATATGTACAGGTCACGGCTTCCTGTTCGGGTTCGTAACGGTGAATCGTGTCTGTGCACGAAAACGGACAGGGAATGTCTGCGAGAAAGCGGAAGGGAGCAATTTGAAAAACTTTGGTCCATCTAGAGAGCTCGTGGAGGCAAGCAATAAAGCGCTCCCAAGCTGGACGCAGCTCCACGACATCCGGCTGCCTTCCCTCCGAGATCGAGTCGTAAAGATGAAGCGAACCGGTAAACGTCGGAACGGTAGCTTTCTCTTGGGCATCATTAGGGCGGGCGCTTTTTACTTGTACCGTCACATCAAGCATGCCATTAGAAATGAGATCGTCTTTTTGTAACTCGGGTAGAACGGATGGTTCGAGGAAATTTACCGATGTTCGTTCGAACCTGATGAAGCTAAGGACAATCTACTGGAACATTCTACGCTCTAGTGATTAGTGCTCTCTGACAACGGGGATTGGAAGAACGTATCGGAACTGAAGGATCTCGCGTAGAATCCGTACATCGACGGTTTACCTTCCAAAACGCTGACTCTGGAATGTCTACCGCGTGTTGACTAGTTCTGGAGGGCCGTCAGCAGGTTTCTCTCGAGCTAGACAAACAGCGCGAAAAGAGCAAACTCCGACGACCCGGTCAGACACGGAACCTCCGATCCAAGCATGAGCCAAAGCTGAACCGATCAGTGTTCGATCGAGGAATCCCTTGGATTATCCTTATTCAGCAGCCTCGAAATCGTCCTGCGACGTGGATCGTCCACTGATGCATCCTGAACGCTCGTCCGGTCCTCGTGGTAACGGGGTGAGCACGATCGCGTGCGTCCCAGCCCCAGGAGGCGGCTAGATCCCGAGGGATGAAAGCGTTCAGCGGGATCGAGTGAACCACGAGGTGGAGGCGCGGAGACGGGGTTTAAAGGGCGCGAACTAAGATGACGTCGTCGATCCTGGCGCTGCTCGGCCTCATCCTGGCTACCGCCAGCGCCGAGCTCAGCTCGAGGATCGTCAGGACAAAGTATGGGGAACTGTCGGGCGTTATCGTTACCCTCGACCGTCATCTCGAAGGGGTCGAAGTGTTTCGCGGCGTTCCGTACGCGTCACCGCCGACCGGTTCTTTGCGTTTCATGCCGCCCGTCAGCGGTGCTTTGTGGCACGGTGTCAAGGTGGCGGACAAGTTTGGCCCTGTTTGCCCACAAAGGCTGCCGAAGCTGACCGACAAGATGCCGAAGGGAAGAGTCGAGTATCTCAGGAGACTGCTACCCTATCTGACGAACCAGAGCGAGGACTGCCTCTACCTTAACATCTACGCACCGGTTCAAGGTAAGTGACTGTATACCTTTCGTGATAGTTCCGAAAGAAGAACATCACTGATGCTAATTTATCGAAGTAGCACACTTCGTTTAGCTTTTAAAGCATGAACCCTATATGTTAAGATGTGACGGTGTACTTCTTGTTTCGTTTCTAAAATGTCTGCATTTAATTCTGTAACAGACCAAGTGGAAATTCCAGCAAAAAATTCGTAGCATTCGCGACAAACAATAAACGAAAGAGGAATGTTTCTCGAAAGCGTTACGATTCTTCGACGGTAGTAGCAGTCGGTATCTTTGATCAACGGGGAAGCAAAGGAAATATTTCGCAAACCGCGTTCGTTTATTTACATCACAATATGCTTCGAAAATATTTGCTGCCTTTGTACTTTGTCCCGTGAAGCTCGTTCGATCGAGCAACCGTCTCTACTGATCTACGATGGAAAACCTAGAGAATTCTCGTCATCCTTCTGAGTTTCTACGTAGTACCTCTTCGGGGCCAGGAATTTCTTTATACCTTGCAGCTGTATTTGCCTTTATTTCGTCGAAACACGCGCGGAATTCCGCGTACAGTTCGCTGGACGGAGGATGAACGCTTGCAGATCTGCATTGCATTGGTTCCAGACGAAAGGTCCAAGGGGTTGCTATTTGCAAAAAACCTTTGAAACCATGCTAGTAAACCAAATGGATCGTTTATGCGATAGGATTCCATTTTGTGCATCAACTGTAATAGAGTAATGTTGCTCGACCGTAATCCCCAAGCGTAGCTTCGCAATAAACAAAATTACAATGCGTGGAATTGCGTGGAGTAGAATTGCAACGCGTAAAATTGTCACGGATCAAATTTCAATTAGTAGAATTTCAAGGGATCGTATTACGACGCATATAATTGCCACGGATCGAGTTCCAATTGATAAGATTTCAACGGATCGTATTACGACGCATATAATTGCCACGGATCGAGTTTCAATTGATAAGATTTCAACGTATCGCATTACATCGCGTAGAATCATAACGGGTCAAGTTACAATTGGTAGAATATCAACGGATCGTATTACAACGCATATAATTGCCACGGATCGAGTTTCAATTGATAAGATTTGAACGGATCGCATTACATCGCGTAGAATCATAACGGGTCAAGTTACAATTGGTAGAATATCAACGGATCGTATGACAAAGCATATAATTGCCACGGATCGAGTTTCAATTGGTAGAATTTCAACGGATCGCATTATATCGCGCAGAATCATAACGGGTCAAGTTACAATTGGTAGAATTTCAACAGATTTAATCAACATCTAAAATTACAGCGCAGAATAGCAGGGGCACAATTTCAATATACGTAATAGCAAGGGGTAGAATTTCGAAGCATAAAATTGCAAGGGGTGGAATTTCAACACACACAATTGCAGGGGGGGAGAATTCCAACGCATAAAATTACAACGGGTAAAATTACAATGCTTGACAATGTACCTCTCTAATATAACAACGAACGACTTTTTTCGTAAATCTCCATATTGTACACAAATTCCGTGACGCAATGTTAACACATCTGTCTTGAAAATTAAACGTCATCGTCTTTCTGTGCTCGCCAAAATAGTTGTAAAGATCGCAGACGAGCCAGTCTGTTCAGCTTTGCGCGCTTTTCCATTCTACTTTTCGCGTTTTCATTTTCAGCAGCGCGGCCCTTTGTGCTCGATGGTTGCGCCCGAGTCTTTTCGAACGACAGAAATGCATGCCAATTCTTCAACAGCTTTTCATCGATGCCCCGTCTCTGTCAAAGGACTCCCCGTTGCATTTCCGTAAGCCTAGACGGTGACACGGATTAATTTCCATGCAGAAAAAGACCAAGAGACACACTGCGACAATTTTAAATGCTTTCTTTCCTTCGGTACACGCGCGTTTCAAAAATGAACCCTGTAATCTCACATTCTTGCAATTTCTTCTTCATCTACCTACAAAGTAGGGAATAGTACAAATCCACATGGCAATTCCTAGCAAGTATCTCAAACTTCATAGTCTATTGTCAGGGACGAATAAAATCCTTTGCTGGAAATAAACATTTGTTCGTGATTAACACGGGATAAAAAAAAATCGTGTTTCTAACTCAAATTGCAATCTCCGTGTAAAAATGTTCGAATCAGAGCAGCGTTCCATGGATTCTGCGGCAACTCGTTCAACCTTTGGCCATACTATTTCAGAATAATAACCTCGCGGCGATCCATTGTCGACCCACGGAAACAAAGAATCCATGAAAACGACCATTAATTTGCCGATTTGAATGGGAAGTGTTATTTTATAGCCTGGTGTTCGCTTCTCATAAATCGCTTTGCGCCCGTGGAATTCACCTGGTCACCTCCCCTCGCCAACGCGATTCCCTTCGTTCTTTTCGCCTACCTATACTCAATTTCAATGTTTCTTTTTTATTCCGGATAGAAATGTTTCGTAAGCCATTCTGTCTTGAATAATAGGCGATTATTCTTGGGAAATGTCTGTCAGAGGTACCTATCTCGACAATAAATATGCTTACTCTTTTCTGTGGAATTTAATTTGATACACAAAAGGAATATATCGTCATTTCTCAGTTCGGAGCACCTGACAATTTGATCCTCCAATATTGTCGAATACTAACTATAGTCTTCTGAATCAAGTTTAAAATACTTTAATAGAAAAACCGAAACAGTAACTTTCGCTCGTCAAATTAAGGATCTTGCGAAACAATTTTCCGAGTCCATTCTTATCTTCCACCAATCGACATCGACTAATTCCGTTGAAAATTTAATTTCCTTTCAATTTATCGACCGAGTCCACAGTTACTCTGATCCAGAGTTGACCTCGAAAAAGTAAACCGAACAGTTTCTTTCGCGGACTGATCCACCGTCAGGCTGCTCCAGAAGGAGAGCTGTTGGTCGTTTTTCAGTGTGCAGTAGGTAAGCGATAAGCGAAGCCAAGAGGAACGCCGCGGAGGATGGAAACCGACTGGCGGATCCTTTGAAACAAATGCCCGGAACGTGTTACCCGGCATCCGTACGTACGGATGCATTTTCGGTCGGTTGAAGCGACCTGCAAACACGTATCGCGCTGGGGATTACGTATAAGTATCGTGAACGTTACAAATAAGTGGGTAGAACGAAATTGAACTAGACGGCTTTGGTAAGGCACAACCTCAACGGGACGAGGCAGCCATCCGACAGAGTTTGCGCACTCCGATGTGATCCTAGACCGACTCCGAGATTATCGCTCTACTACCTTTTCGCTAATGCGAATACATCTTTGCCTCTCAATCGGAAAGCTGCCTTTGAGGGAGCTGAAATAGATATCTCTTGCTAACTTACCTGCCACATGTGCAGTTAATTTCCTTTAAATTCAGCATGTGAGCTGTATCAGGGTTCTTTGAAGTTTTGGAATTATTTTTTTAACTGATGCGGGTAAGGGAAATCACACGGCATATTAAACTAGCCTTTATGTACCTCATCTGGTCGGTGGAAGTTTAATAGGTACACTGCGTAACGCGTGCTACACATGGGGATCCAATGTGTGATGCATCGTATTATGTATTTGGTGCATATCAGCGTGTAATGACTCAATAAGTGGTGTGTCAGTTCGAAGCGTATTGACGTAGTCATTCAATGATCCAACATGTGGTGTAACGAGTGGTGATCCAACACGTGGTACTACAGCGTGTGGTAATCTGATGCGTGGTGGTTCAGTGTGTGGTTATCTAACGTGTGATGGTCCAACACGTGGGGACCTTACATGTGGTGATCTATCGCGTGATAATTCACCACGTGGTAATCCAACGCGTGATGATCCAACACGTGGTAGTTCAACGCGTGGTAATTCGATACGTGGTAATTTGATTCCTAGTAATTCACAGCGTGGTAATTCGATACGTGGCAATTCAATACGTGGTAATTCGATGCGTGGTAATTCGACGCGTAAGACTCCAACGCGTGGTAATTCGACGCCTCGTAATTCGATGCGTAGTAGTCCAACGCGTGGTAATTCGACGCGTGGTAATTCGATACGTGGTAATTCGATGCGTGGTAATTCGACGCGTAGTACTCCAACGCGTAGTAATTCGACGCCTGGTAATTCGATACGTGGTAATTCGATGCGTGGTAATTCGACGCGTAGTACTCCAACGCGTGGTAATTCGACGCCTCGTAATTCGATGCGTAGTAGTCCAACGCGTGGTAATTCGACGCGTGGTAATTCGATACGTGGTAATTCGATGCGTGGTAATTCGACGCGTAGTACTCCAACGCGTAGTAATTCGACGCCTGGTAATTCGATACGTGGTAATTCGATGCGTGGTAATTCGACGCGTAGTACTCCAACGCGTGGTAATTCGACGCCTGGTAATTCGATGCGTGGTAGTCCAACGCGTGGTAATTCGACGCGTGGTAATTCGATACGTGGTAATTCGACGCGTGGTAATTCGATACGTGGTAACTTGACACCTAGTAGTCCAGTGCGTGGTAATTCGATGCGTGGCAATTCAACACGTAGTAATTTGATATCTAGTAGTCCAATGAGCGATAATTCATCGCGTGGTGATCCAACACGTGTTAATTCATCACGTGGTGATCCAACACATGCTGTACCAACGTGTGGTGACCCAGCTCGTAATCCAGCGTGTGTTGATCTAACATATTGTGTCAAGGTATCCACGTCATATTACCAACAATCCACTTCTTGCCCTGAAACTCCAAATAAAATGGAACAAGTCCAAGAACCTTTTCTTCCGCGCAAATCCGTCATTAAAGAAATGAAATAAGAAAGAAGCGTAACTAAGGGATGGCCAAACCAGGTCTCGTCAAAGAGAGGGGCCGTGATTAATATACAACCGGAATTAACTAGCAGCGTGAAAGGAGCATAAAGAGGAAAGTACGACATTGAATCGCGACGTTTTTCTTCGTAGAGCGGCTTTAATACGAGCCCCTTTAATCTATCTTGGTCGAGGTAATGCACGAGAACATCGTACCGTGTATTCCCGTAATTTCGTGATCGAGGAAAAGAAATTGTATTTAAATGGAGCATGGAAAATCTGGATTGCGTCGGATTAGTGTACCGTTGTTGCGTTTCGTATACCGGGAAACCTTGTTATGCTAATTCCGCTGCACATTTCTATCGTGGCCGACCGGTTGAAAACGACTTTTCAATTCTTCCCGGGAATTCTATGGTTATTTGAATGATCCTTTCGATCCGGGGCTGGTTTAGAATTACTTGGGGCGTATCGGAATTTTCGAGATCCATGTTCGATTATACCGGAGAATTGCGGGATTAGTATTCGTTGGTACAAATACATTCTCATCTTCGAATGTACAATTTAATAGGTATCCAAGATTAATTCAATACACTGACAACTGAATTATAATCCTCTCAGGTACTCTATCACTTGTTCAAACATTTAATCAAAGTGGACAATTTTTGTATCATTTTTTTTCCTGATATAAACATGTCAGTATAATTTGTAAAATGAATGAAATTGAAAAGTTCTCTCTCTTAAAATTTCATACCATTTTCTGGGTACTAAAGGAAGGAATGAACAAAACATAATAAAACTAGAATTATTAGATGAATTAGGGTTGATGTACAGGCAGCCATCAGGGAGCATGACGGCTGATGAGTGGCGAGATTAAGGTTTGACCAACCTCGTAAACGGTCTTACACACCGCGACTAATTATGAAATTTAATTAAACCGTACCCTTGCCACGATCGTGTGCGGCTTTGAAGGCGCGCGAAACAACGCTGCCATTTAACGGCGTACTAATTCAGCGTTCATTTATCTGCTGCCGCGTGAGAAAACGCGGGAGAAAGGGTCAGTGAAAACGTTCGCGTAACATCGTCGAGGTTCGCGTTTTTTAACACATTGCACGACGGCTGCGAGAGAAACGAATCCACTTGACCCAGGGTCGTGTAAATGCCAACGATGCAGGAAAAATTGGAGCAAGTGGATCAGTGCGTTTGATTCCGGGAGAAATTCGCGGGCTACGATGCAGATTTAACGTTCATACACTTTAAGAAATACTTTATGCCAGTTTTAACATGTCGAGACTCGTACACGTTTCAGATAATTAAAATTCTACGGAAATGTACCTCGTAATTCGCTTATTAAGTAATTAATGTTTATTTGTAATTCTTTTTAAGCAATTTTAATTTAACTTTGCTTAATCACATGTTGGATTATCACAAAGAAATGCAACAACATGAAATGCTATTTAACACTCTTTATCATATAACATAATTTATGTGATCAAGTTGGCTAATTAGGTTTCTAATAATTTGATAAGCTAATAATAATTATCTTCAAAAATCCCCTTCGGATTTGCCGGATAATGAGGAAGAATAATACGTTTGCTATTCTTAAATTTCCCCTGATCAAGAGGACATAAAAATTCCGTAGAGTTTACCTTCGGCAAATCTATTATCCGGATCATCCGATATACACCGGCGTGCAACAGAATTCCCGCGTAACCCCAACACTTCGGCAGCATCAAAAGAAGCAACGTTATTCCATCGAAACGAGTTCTCTCTTCGTCGAAATTGAAAAGTCCTGTCTGAGTTCTCCTCTTGCCACGTGTTTTCCTTACCACCATCGTCCCAATGTTATTCCATGAATTCTATCCGATCGTGATCCCTAAAACATCGTCCCTCTTGTTACATTGCCACTGTGACAAGTTGGCGAGTGGCAATGTATTCGATTGGAAAGTCTTTCGATATTGGGTTCACTGATGATTTAAATCTCACTGTATTACATTTGGAAAATACCTAATACTTATTAGGTACTGTAGACTATAGTTTTGTCGCATCTGTATTTATATTCACATCACAATACACCTAATTCTGACTTCAAAATCCAAACTTTCCTCTAATCATTACATACTATATTTAAATTATGGTCTACAGTTGCACAAATCTTGTAAGTAAAAACTTGCTATAAAGGTATATAAACATAGCAAGCATACGTTAACGAAGAAATAGTACCTGAAGGCGAAGGAAGCTACGAAAACAAGGTTCATGAGAAACAGTGGACCGAGAAATCCATTATAGTAGTATCGGTAAATCATTCGTTTGCCATGTATAATGCATGTTTTTCAATTGTTCCAAGGGTCGTATTCACACGACTATTCCTTCAAGCGATTTACGAGCGTCGTATTGTTCGGATTGCGGATGCTCTTCCCTTTGATCCTCGAATTTGTACAAACATCGTACAAAAAATTAGCCGTGAAATTCTGTAAACGTCTTTTTCCCGATATGTATGCAGGAAATTGAGTATCGATTCCTGAAGAAACGTTTTGCACGAAAGTTTTCATTAGAGACATTTCTTTTTATTCGATGTGACAAGACGTAGAATGATACGAACGATTCGCAATCGAGATTATTTGCTAACCTAAAAACACGAGACGGTATGAAAATTGAATCCACCTGGCATCCTTATTTTCCACGCTTTCCATTCCAGCTTTTTCCTTGCGTTACAGGCAGCAAGAAAAATATGAGAAATTGTTTCAGCGATAAAGCAAAACGTTAAAATGTTTTCATTCCTCCGCAACCGTGAATTTTTCTCCGCTTATCGTTTCGCCCGCTGCCTCTGTCTGACTATCGTCGCACCTATTCTACTTACCGGTTTCAGGCATTCAGAACGTAATTCCAGCTTAATAGCATTAATCGTTTCTCGGTACCCATTAGCGCTTTCGGACGTTCTTTTTACAAACGCCGCGAAAATTCATTTCAGGTTTAAGTAAAATCTATTAATTTTAGTCTGGATTACCGTGCGGCTAGAAATTTTGCAAATGGGCTTGCTTGCTTATCGTATCGATGCCGAACTCACGTTAAGCCGTTTCGCAATTCTCCCAAGCTGAATTGCTATTAGTAATTAAGCCATTATCGATTGTACCCGAACAGCTAATTGACTTACAGATGAACCGGGCTCGAGCTAAAGTCATGTACTTGTTTACACTTGTAACTACGCTACAATTATTACGAACAGAATGTTTACACGAATACAATGTACAAAATATAACGATTTGAATATTGAAATATCGCTAATGAACAAATAAGGATGTTCAGAAATAACACTTATAATACACCCGCCCTTTAAACCTTAAAGTAGAAATAATAACACTTTACCAAATTTAGAAAATAGGAAATCTAAGACCGTAAAATATCGCTGGCGAAATTAACGGGTAATAGAGATTGTAAGTAAACGGGAAGCCAAGGGTTTATTGCAAAATATCGTGGCTCCGGGTGCAGGCTGCAGTTGAAGCATTAAGCGACAAGGCACAAGGGAAAGCTCCCTTGTACACAATAATAATAACTTCCTTAATTTTCCGCCCATTGTCGGGAAACGTTGCAACTTGTTCGATAACTATTCTAGGGCTTTGCATTATCTAACGCTGTTCCAAGACCTGCTGCGATGTCTCCGCCTGTCTCGAGTTGGGTTTTGTTTCCGAATGTAAGCTAGAGCTGTTCGGAAACGTTTCTTCGAGAATTTCTGTATTGTGTCTTGCAAATTTTCTGTCGCCATTTTCCTCGGAGAAACTTCGGTTTCTTTAAACCCGTTAACGACGGAAGAAGTCTAATAATTCGATTAGTCGAGACTCGTTGTGTCGCTACATTGTTTCGTCTGAATTTATTATCCGATTCCGAACAAGTTACTGATCGAATAACTTGTTAAATCACTTGTTTCGTTTGAAACCAAACTCGATTGTTCGTGGAATTTTTAGTTTCAAAGTTTCGATTACCGCGTTTCAGGATTAAAGCAGAAATGTCATAACTTGATAGTTTGAGGACATACAAATATTGCAGAATGACACACACAGTTTAGGAAGTTTAGTTTCGTTAACATAGCTTAGTAGGTTAGTAGTTCGATATAGGCACCATTTTATATTAAGAAAATTGATGAAGCGTTCATGCATTTACTTGTGTCAGAAGCTTCAGTGTACCATAAGAGATTTTATGATTCGATGCGTGGTAATTCGACGCGTGGTAATTTGATATCTTGTAGTCCAATAAGTGGTAATTCGACACGTGATAATTTGATATCTAGTAGTCAAACGAGTGGAAATTCGGCGCGTGGTAATTCGATACGTGGTAATTCAACGCGTGGTAATTTGATATCTAGTAGTCGAATGAGTGGAAATTCGATACGGAGTAATTCGACGCGTGATAATTCGATACGTGGTAATTCGACACGTAGTAATTCCACGCGTGGTATTCTATGCGTGGTAATTCGACACGTGGTAATTCCACGCGTAGTAATTCGATGCGTGGTAATTCGACACGTAGTAATTCCACGAGTGGTAATTCGATACATGGTAATTCAATGCATAGTAGTTCCACGCGTGATAATTCGACGCGTGATAATTCGATACGTGGTAATTCGACACGTAGTAATTCCACGCGTGGTAATTCTATGCGTGGTAATTCGACACGTGGTAATTCCACGCGTGGTAATTCGATGCGTGGTAATTCAACACGTAGTAATTCCACGCGTGGTAATTCGATACATGGTAATTCAATGCATTGTAGTTCCACGCGTGATAATTCGATACGTGATAATTCGTCGCGTAGTAGTCCAACGCGTGATAATTCATGAAAATACGAACTCAGTTTGCAGCGTATGAAGCGTGCGTCACGAGTGACTCGGTATTGTATGTTTAACAACAATTTCGTATTCCACTAAGTTATCTCGGATGTCCAGGCATTTGTTTGTTCGATTCAACATGCAGCGAACAAATTCACTGGTCCACCACGAGATGAGTTAGATACCTCGATTAATCTTGAGTGGATACTTTGGTGGACAGGGAAACAAGGCGACAAGCCAGGAAACCATTCGGTCATGGTCGTACTCGGCTTACTGTTTAATGACTATTCTCCGGAGACCACCGCACTACACTCGGACTTGTCCTTTATCTCCAAAATCCCTTGAGGGACATGATCACCGGTCCATGTGACCAGAGTCTTGGGAAAGCTACTTTATCACCATTCCCTGTTTACTAGTTCTTGATTCTGTTTAATTACTCGCGACGGTAATTTCTTATTATCCTAACTATTTATTTCGAACTACCTCTCGCTAAAATTATTAATTTTCCTATCTTCGCTGAGAGTGCACGGTTTCGATTTGAAGTGTCTCTTGGGGGCGATTGTGTAGCGGGAAAGAAAGAGATTCTCCTCTTTCTTTTTATCAGCGAAATCACAGCGATACTCAAACTTTTATTGAAACTTTGAGGAAGAAGTTTACTCATCTTTTTTCTACAGTCCCCTTGCAATACCGAAAGAACTTCAGTCCGATGGCCGTCTTATTTCTTCTCTCAAAAGTTTGACGAATGTGTTAATAGTTTATTACTGTGTTCTGAAATCACTCTAAATATCCTTCGATTTACGTTTGATCTTTACATCCCTAAATCCCAGATCATTTCTAGCTTCGACCCCTTTCTGGATTCATATCTCCTTACATTTCTCATGTTATTTGATCTGCACAAAATCTGCATACCCTTAAAATAGCACGTAGAACCCATACGTTGTACAAGGATCAAAAATGCAAACCAAAAGGAGCTTCGTGCGGTTAATCGCGTTTAATGGTCGGATTAGGAAGCCGCACATCCGCTGAGGGATAAATTTGAAGGCATGGGCACGTAAGCTGACTTCGAAAGCTCTTTGAGACGGCGACAACCGAAAGACAACAACGTCCCCTGTGTCGAGATACCTTAATCTGTCGATAATATCGCGTCGCGTTCGATATCGTCTAACGAAGTTTGTCTAGCAACGACACGTCCCACTTTCTCTCTCTCTCTCTCCCTTCTCAAGGATTTACGAGCTGACGAAGAATCCTCGAAGCGCATTATTCCGTCCATTTTTTGCATCGACCGTGATTAATGATCGAGCGAATACCTCGTGAAGGACTTCCGCCTTAAGACGGCACGGAAAAACGTTGATGGAGCAGCTGAACGATCTGGATTTTGCTCGAAACGTCAGCTTGGATCCTAGTTTCGTTATTTGGTCTTCGGAGAAATTCTCCACGAAACTATCCACTCTCTACTTTTCTATCAGCTTTGATAGTGACCTTAAAAGGAATTTCTCCACCGACGAATCACTTCGGGGAAATTCGTGGATCATCTTCGAAATCGCATACCACATTGAATCAAGTTTTATCCTGGAGTTCAGAAGGAAAATAGCTATGGTTATTTTATTTTTGTCTTCAATATGTATTTACAAAGTCTATTTGCTTTCTAACTCGTCAGTTCTAAAATTTGCAAGTTCCAGAGTTAACTAATTACTGTAGCAATGTTCGGACGGATGAAGTTGAAATGTTATGCATACTTCCAACTAAATTACAATTAAAGTTAAGCTAAAAGATCCGAGTTTCTGAACCATCCAAAGTTGCGAGGCGTGTTAAACAAATCTGTTAATGACGAACGTTAGACAAACAGAAAGAAAAAACGTTGTGCACACAAGCGGATCGAAAAAGCTTGAATGTTGTTTGGCAAATGTATTCTTTGGACCTTAAACAAACGAAAGCGATTTGTGCAGGCGAACGGTCCCGGAAAATACGATGGCATGCGGTGACTGCGTGCAGTAAGGTGTTCGGCCAATTTAAATATTTATCTGTCCGATACTCTTTTCGCGCTTTTATCGGCCGCCTCTTACAGTGAAATCCATTACGGACCATTCGCCTACGATTCTGCAGGTGACAGCTCCATCAGCCCATACCGGATGATTGGACCCTGGAGAGTCTGCGAAGCAAGAGAAGCTTCTCGACTGGAACTTCATGCGATTCACAATGCCTTTCAATTATTCCTTACGTCTTCTTCGCCGCTTTCCATTCGGTATTTTCTCAACGCAACGATTTTCATTGGTTCCTTTGTGCTACGAGCACCGATTGTGCTCTGGTACCAATTTTTCCAGTTTGACCTACTGGTGAAGAGTGGATGACGTATTCTGCTTGTTATGGCTCGATTTTGTCCTTACAATTTTGCCACGTATCGAGTTACCACGCGTTGAATTTGCACTCAGTTGAGTACTAGATATTAAATTACCACGCGTCGAATTACCACGCGTCGAATTACCACGCGTCGAATTACCACGCGTCGAATTACCACGCGTCGAATTATCACGTATCGAATTACCACGCGTTGAATTACCACGCATCGAATTACCACGCGTCGAATTACCACGTATCGAATTACCACGCGTCGAATTACCATGCATCGAATTGCCACGCGTCGAATTACCATGCGTCGAATTGCCACGCGTCGAATTACCACGTACCGAATTACCACGCATCGAATTACCACTCATTCGACTACTAGATATCAAATTACCACGCGTCGAATTACCACGTATCGAATTACCACGCGTCGAATTACCATGCGTCGAATTGCCACGCGTCGAATTACCACGTATCGAATTACCACGCATCGAATTACCACTCATTCGACTACTAGATATCAAATTACCACGCGTCGAATTACCACGTATCGAATTACCACGCGTCGAATTACCACGCGTCGAATTATCACGTATCGAATTACCACGCGTTGAATTACCACGTACCGAACTACCACGCATTGGACTACTAGGTATTAAATTACCACGATAACGAATCAGACGAGTTAATTAAAAAGGTAGAAAGGACCCACAGACAATTTCCACAACCACACTTGTCATAAAATAATTTCTAGTTATCTACAATAACGTGAAAATTTCCTAGAGTTACATTTGGAAATTTCCGAATCGTAAAGTAGGAACTTTAGACAGAAACTAGCACTACCATTGGTAACGATACAACAGAGATTTCCTGAACTGAAATTACAGAAGCTAATGCCGAGGGAAGTTAATCGATAGCGGTATCGATCTCAAAGTGTTCGAACTCCTTCGAAGCTAGCGGACAGAGCGCAGGGTAATAAGAGACGATAATAGTCATTGTTATTTCATTAGAGAAGAGTAACGAGTGAGGTAGATGGGTTTTATTGGGTTTCTTTTAAGCCAAGGCACGTTTTGCAAGATTACGTCCCTTGGTTGTAACCGAGCCATTGTTGAATCACGCAGCACCCCTTAGCTTAAAGTACACCCTTGCGCAATTATTGCGTCGTTAAGCCCTTTGTTATCGTTTCCACCCTTTGTACTACAGATACGTAGGCATAAATTGTGTGACTTTAACTTGAATATTCAAACAAAATTAAACTTCGAAATAGATGCAGTCATTTAAAAATCCACTAAAACAATAGAACGTGAAAAATTTCATTAATGAATGGGTTCAATACTGAAAGGTTCCACTGAAAGCTACCAGGTGAATAGCTCTATCAGTTAGATCAGTGAATAGATCTATCAATAGGGGATCTAGCAATTGAAAACCCCCATTTTCTACTGATCCAATAGCGGAAGACCTCGCTAGTGGAAAATCCCAACGAAGACTCAACGAGTAGGTTCAGTGAATAGTCTCATCAGTGGAAGACATGGTCTAAAACCTCAGAATATTATGAGAATCCACATTTTCCACAAGGATACATTTAATATGCTCATAATTATTTTTCTTCGACGGTGCGCGTCGGCACGAAAACAGGCAAAGAACGAGCGAATAGGAGGAAGGAGGATGAGAGGAAAGTATAGGCAGCCGGTGGCGTGATAAAGAATTTTTGCTCTTTCTTTTCTGTACGGCGAGCACCCTGCCTTGTCCTACGGCGTTTTCATTCGACCATTCCTCGGCCCACTGGCCGTGGCAAGTCTTTTTTAATGACTGTTCCTGGTCCAAGCGAGGAGAGGCAAAGAAGAGGGGTGAAAGAGCGCTGGCTATAAGAGTTGTTCGCTTAAAGCGGCCGAGAACCATTAGGGTCGAATATCATTTTTTTTTCCCTCCTCGGTTGTCCCCGTCTCGATTCCTTACATTCTCTTTTTCTACACTTTCCTTCGCTGCCTTCCGTTTTCTCCCGATCCGCCGTAATTCAAAAAGTTTCGCCGGATTAAAAATGTGACCGGACTCCCGCCACGCAGGAGGTTCGCCGTCTTTCCTTCTTTGTCCTTCCGCTCGAGAAATTTTTTCCGCGCTCTAAAAGATCCCACTTGTTCGGTAAAGTAAAACAGTTTAATTAGGATCGGAAATCGAGAATCGATGCGCGGTCCTGAAATCGAGGATTATCGAGATTTCGCCGGGTTGCCAAGCGAGGAAAGAGACGCTCGTATTAAATCGCGAAGAGGTTCTTCCAGCAGCGAGCAAAGAGAGCCTTCAGCAAGAAGATTGCAACTCCTGCCAGATACCGTGGCGAGCTTCGTGTAATCATAAAACTCGTCGAACGCGCCCGAGGGCGAGCTCTCGAATGTTGCGAGCGTTGTTACCCGCCGAGTAAAGAGAGCTATGCCGCGTAACGAACGTTTTATTACGACAGCAACGAACAGAAGATCAAATTCATGATTTCACCAAAACGGGTTCGCCGAGTTGAGATACGATTTTTATGATCCCGTTGCTTAACAAGAACTTCATAATCTTAAAAAAGATGGGTTGTAGACATTAATAGCAAATAGCAGTGTCGTTAACCTTAAATATCACAGCATTTTAACATGTCAGAGTTTTCTCTGTTGCAGCAAGAACTGTTTCAAAATACATACTGAGTAGCAATACGAAGTTGTAGAAATGCAACATATTTTTAGCACACGTATGAAATATGCATCTTTCTGGTGAAGTCAGGTCTCATATGTTCTTTACTTTTACAAAAATGGTGCCCTTAAGAGTTAAGCACCTTTATTTTTAATAAAATAAAATGTCAGGTTTGTTCAAACACCAGAATGAATTTAAGAAGCAAGAATGCTAGTCTGAGACGTTCAAAGTCCAAATTTTTGTGGAAGTGCAATTACGCAGCACCCTTCGGCTGGCCTGTCGAGTGCATTGCTCGACGTTCGCCGCAAAATCGATAACCCAGCGTCGTGCGTCGCTTGTTTATTCGACATCCTATTTAGAAGGATCCGCGCGACAACTCGACGCTGTTAAGCCGCGGTACCGACGATTATCAACGAATTCCGATGCGGTCTGCGTGCGTACCGCTCCGGTAATCTCGTTTGAGCTCGGATAATTGCATAGCCCGTTTGTAATAATCGAAGAAAACGACTCGGTTGTCGGTCCGTATTTTCCACGTTCGAGAGCGCGAATTACGAACGAGAAGTTGCTGTTCGAACGTTCGCGGTTGCCGCTGGAAATTAACTGATATTAGTAATGGAGATCGAGAGGCAGTTCCGAGAGAACTTGAGAATGTATGGTTCCCTCGCTCAAGAATACCGGCCGCTCGTAAATTTCAACGCGGGTATTAATTCCAACGGTATAACTGGATTCCTGCGATCCTACGCGCACCAGTTTCCGAATGTCGTTCGTTTGCTGCACTACGTGTTTGGCAAAAGTGCTCTGAGCAATGAAAACTTCATTCTATCATTTTACCCTTCTGACCCTTTCATCACTTTATAAACAATTGATATTACTTTTACACTGATGTCTGTCGTGTAACTTCACTCATAAGTAGACAACGCATGTGTGATACGATAGATCATAAAGTAATTCGCTGATCACTTACAAGAATAAAAGCTATTAGAAATGGTTTCAGTAACGCCCAACATAGTTACCACTATTTTTCTAAAATTCATTAAACGCGAAGCACATCGGAAAATTGCTGAAAAACAAAATGTCAGTAAGGGTGAAGGTCTTTATTGTGAACGATTGATCGCGCACGGTGGCCGTATTGTCCCGGCAGGGGCTGGCTTCGATTTCACGGATTTTAATTAAATAGCCACGAGCTGCTGGTACGCAGCGACGCGTGGTTTTCATCGTCGAACGGCCGATAAATCAGTTTTCCAACTGCGTAACGAGAGTAATCCACGTAGCGACCCGTTAATCTTTCGGCCGTGATAAATCGTCCTGGATCTTGTCTGGTGCTTACGATCAATTTCCGACAGCGCTTACCGCTCGAGTTGCGCTTATTATTCTCCGGACGGCTCGTGTAACGTGTCCTAGAAACGATAACAACGTCTTCGTCGTGATCAGAGCTGTGCCTCGACGTAAGCCGCTACCCGCTGCAATATCAGATCCTCGTTGTCCACGTAATCCGTTTAGTATGCACCTTGTCTGACGCGCAAAAGGAGGTTTCCTGTTGTTGACGTAGAGGAGTAAATGTTCCTTAGAAATCTGCTTTATTGTCTACTCTGCTTCTCTCTTTAAATAAACTGCTTCACTAATGCTACTGTTGTACTACTTGCAAGAAACATATACGAATAGGTAGGGGTATCAAGGTTTAAAGTTAAACAGATTTGGTGACACGAGGATAAATGTAGTCACAGGAATCTAAGTGTATAGAGACATAGAAGACCTACGGAGAAAGCAATGTAGACATAGTTGTAAACATAGAAAATTGAGAATATAGAAATATCGGGTACCAATCTACCACGCATCGAATTACCACGCGTCGAATTACCAGGCACTGGACTACTAGGTATCAAATTACCACGTATCGAATTACCACGCGTTGGACTATCACGCGTTGGACTACTACGCGTCGAATTACCACGTATCGAATTACCACGCGTGGAATTACTACGCGTCGAATTACCACGCGTGGAATTACTACGCATCGAATTACCACGTATCGAATTACCACGCGTTGGACTACCACGCGTAGGACTATTGCGCGTCGAATTACTACGCGTCGAATTACCACGTATCGAATTACCACGCGTGGAACTTCTATGCATCGAATTACAATGTATCGAATTACCACGCGTGAAATTACTACGCGTCGAATTACCACGCGTAGAATTACTACGCGTGGAATTACTACGCGTCGAATTACCACGCGTCGAATTACCACGCGTGGAATTACTACGCGTGGAATTACCACGCGTAGAATTACTACGCGTGGAATTACAACGCGTCGAATTACCAAGCGTGGAATTACTACGCGTCGAATTACCACGCGTGGAATTACTACGCGTCGAATTACCACGCGTGGAATTACTACGCGTGGAATTACCACACGTAGAATTACTACGCGTGGAATTACTACGCGTCGAATTACCACGCGTGGAATTACTTCGCGTCGAGTTACCACGCGTGGAATTACTACGCGTGGAATTACTACGCGTCGAATTACCACGCGTGGAATTACTACGCGTCGAATTACCACGCGTAGAATTACTACGCGTGGAATTACTACGCGTCGAATTACCACGCGTGGAATTACTATGCATCGAATTACAACGTGTCGAGTTACCAGGCATTGAACTACTACGCGTCGAATTACCACGCATCGAATTACCACGCGTGGAATTACTACGCGTCGAATTACCACGCGTGGAATTACTACGTGTCGAATTACCACGTATCGGATTACCACGCGTGGAACTACTATGCATCGAATTACCACGCGTGGAACTACTACGTATCAAATTACCACGTGTCGAGTTACCAAGCGTTGAACTACTACGTGTCGAATTACCACGCGTTGAACTACCACCCGAAAATTGCAAAAACGTGATATTTTAGCAAAATAAATACAAGTTTGCATTCGCAAATGAACTCTGAGTAATTCCTTTGGTCGAACCGAGATTCAATTAACCACTCGATACGGTTTCCACGTTTGTTTTTGCAGAGTCATAGTTGTTTCGTTTAAACGAACGAGTCCGCACTCGACTCGAGAGGATCGAGCGAGCCGGTAGAAATTATTTTGCTCCCATTTTCCTCCGCGTCGTAATTTATTCACGCTTTGGCGACGCCAGACCGAGGACCACGTTGTTCACTTCGCAGTTGACGCCGTGCAGAGTTGGTGGTTTTATTACATTATTTAGCCTAAATTACCAAACCGACTCGATGGGATTACATCGTGTGTTTGATGTTCGACGAAGCGTGCGGCGATCATCGTTCCGGGGATGCTTGAACGTGTCCCCAGGATTGCCAACGGTGGCTCTATGGGTCTCCCTAGGAAACTTTGCAAAAAGCTATTTCCCTTTAAGCACAATGGCAGACGCTGAAGTGTAGCTGTAATGTTAAGCAGCTGCTTAACCGACTCTTTCATAAATGGAACGCCCTGATGTCGCAGCCTGTTCTCCTTTAATTTTCCTTGCTTTCTTGGCCAATTTCGGATCCGCTTTTCTATTAATTATTTATCAACCGAAAAGCTTGCGCATACATTTTTTACCGTTTAATATGAACGGTAATTTTATTCAGCTATGACGATCAGTGTAACATAAAATTTTTTCGTGTAGTTATGGACTTTTATAATGAGGAATATACGTTATTAAATATTGCGCTACATTCGCGTCGAAAAATGCTTCCTCATTTTCTGCCTCGACTTTCCTTCTTGCGTCCATAGGAGGACGCCCAAGGCGCTGATTTCCACTTAATCCATTGATCGAGGTTTCATCTCTATACTTTGAAAGGCGATTAGAGAGTCTGAGCTTCCACTTTCGCGACGCCTCGGGCAGATTGGAGCTTTCGAAGTCTTGTCTTTGTTGTTGCTCTCCTGTCTTCGACGTCTCGCGTCGAGCAGCATCGATTTAAATAATCGCTTTTTTTCTATCGAGGCTAGATCCTCTCCGCGTAATTGAGAGGAAATTCATACCGAGATTGAGCCTGGAAAGTTAAATCGAGACGAAATTACGGTTCTTTGAAATTTCCGAACTTTTGAACACTTTACCATTGGCCGCTCTATTTAAAACGCTACGTTTTGTATGTTTTATTGCACCCGCAA
Organism: Megachile rotundata; assembly: GCF_050947335.1. Classification (NCBI taxonomy): domain Eukaryota; kingdom Metazoa; phylum Arthropoda; class Insecta; order Hymenoptera; family Megachilidae; genus Megachile; species Megachile rotundata. The sequence continues at coordinate 13,221,148 of NC_134996.1, forward strand.
AGGGCCAACGGCTTTAACAATTTCATCCATTAGAGATATCACGTGGAATTTAATCCTGAAAGCAGCTTCTGCTAATGTTTTCATTACTGAATAGAATTATATCTGTCCACTTGTTTGCCCTTGTTTTAAATGCAGCTCTTTATCAGAGTACCAACAGTAATTATTCAAGCACTCACGCGAAATCGAATAAATTTCCGCGGCCGATCGGACTACAAAGACAATAAACGATTGTTAATTCATCGTAAATCGAATCGTCTATTGATCCACGAGCCGTGGCGGCGAAAAACAAACGCAGAAATTACAAAGTACCGATCCCTGGTCGAGCGTGATACATTAGTGGTGGCATTTTGTCCGCGAGAAAGCCAGGGATCATGGTCATTGTTCCGCGAATTAACGTTGCTCGAGAGTCCTCCGCGGGGATACGCCAAAAGAGAAAGGGCAAACACGAAATTATTCGCTCGACGAGCCGTTCGCCCCGTTGATTTTTCAATTGACTCGCTCGGATAATCCTGACGAATAAAGAGGATCGAGCGTTGCCAGTTCGGACCGACGACGATTGCTCGCTACGGGCCTGTCGTACTCGATATCCGCTAATTCAAACGTGGAAAGGATCCTTTTCGATACTCTCAACCGTACCCGTTCGGACAGAACTTGTAAATGGCTGAAACGAATCGGTTTGTTCCTTTATAAATAATTGTGTTTCTCTAAACTATTCTCAAATCTTTAGGTACGGAAGATTCAACGTGTGGTATGTAACTGGTGAATAATAATATTTATGTGGAATTATCACGCGTTGGACTATTATGCGTCGAATTACCACGTATCGAATTACCACGCGTTGGACTACCAAGCGTATCGAATTACCACGCGTTGGACTACCAAGCGTATCAAATTACCACGCGTCGAATTACCACACGTTGGAGTCCTAAGCGTATCGAATTACCACGCGTTGGACTACCAAGCGTGTCGAATTACCACGCGTCGAATTACCACGCGTTGGACTACCAAGCGTATCGAATTACCACGCGTCGAATTACCACGCGTTGGACTACCAAGCGTATCAAATTACCACGCGTTGGACTCCTAAGCGTATCGAATTACCACGCGTCGAATTACCACGCGTTGGACTACCAAGCGTGTCGAATTACCACGCGTCGAATTACCACGCGTTGGACTACCAAGCGTGTCGAATTACCACGCGTCGAATTACCACGCGTTGGACTACCAAGCGTATCGAATTACCACGCGTTGGACTACCAAGCGTATCAAATTACCATGCGTATCAAATTACCACGCATTGGACTCCTAAGCGTATCGAATTACCACGCGTTGGACCACTACGCGTCGAATTACCACGCATCTAATTACCACGTATCGAATTACCACGTGTCGAATTACAAGACGTCCTATTACCACACGTTGGACTAATACGTGTCGACTTGCCACGCCTCGAATTACCACTCGTTGGACTACATACGTCATCTTCGTGCACACAGTTAACTACTAATAAAGAACTGTTTAATAAAGTAACAAAAATAGTGAATAAGTTTCTTGTAGGTGGACAGGGAATTAAAACCCTTAGAAAATGAGGATCAGCTAACAACAGCAAAATCCAACCCACACAATTATCTGTTTCTAGCCCGAAGGATACACGGAATAATTTTTGCCCGGTCCGTTTTCATCTAGCATGGTCACTGCTTTCTTCTCGTCGCAGTTGCTTCAGAGGCGGTTTTAAATCCTACCTCTGGATTCACCATCTCCCTTCTTGCCTTTTCATTCTTCTCGTCTACGCGACAGCACGAAGAAGGATGGCTCGAGCCACTCGCAAAAAAGTTCCGACGTTAAGTGTGTCTGACGTAACCCTCTTGTTTTCTCTTTTATTGTGTATAATGCGGCGCTTTCCTGCTTCCCCTTGCATCTTCCCGTTATCCCCTTTTCTCTGCAGCTTCTTTCGCTGGGATACACTTTTTGCTCGCGAAATTTGCGTAAACATTCGGTAACGGGTTAATGAGTGCTTTTGGTATTCTCGGAGTATTTGGAGTGCTTGACAACGCATTTATAACTTGCAGAGATTTCAAATGACTTAATATGTTGGTAGCGACAGTGCAGAAATTTTGATCGTGATGAAAGGAAGTGACAAAATTTAACCGAATGTTACGGAAAGGTTTGGGTGAAACTCGAATTGAACCATTGCGGAAGTTTAATCAATACAATACCGAGGGTATTGGAATTTAACCCGTAGGTTTAATTGCGTTTCGAAGTGTTTCCAGTTATTTTTCGGGACTCGCAGCCAGACACAAATGAATTCGGCAGGTAATTTCAATTCAACTTCGTTCGATTCGCATTTCGCTGACCGGTGATAATTAGGTGCGAAAATGAGTTCCACCGAAACTTTTTACATTCTCTGTTGATTTACACCTTTTTTACCAAATTACTAGCTGCGAACAGTTTGTTTTAAACTGCATTTCATTTACGAAGTTGCTATTTGCAAAATCATTCGTATGAATTTTTTCTTCAGCTCCACGCCCTTTTTAGTAATAAAATTTATATAAAATAAAATTGATATATAATCCAAGCGAATTAAATTCATGCAAGCCGCAGAAGGATAATGAATGCAGTTCCGCAAGTTCCGCATACTAGAATTGTCAAATCCCTTTTAGAACAAACAAGCACTCGCTTTCTAAATCTATAGAACCCTCCTCGACATTCGGCACACGTATCGTCCCGTTCCACCCCGAAACGAAGCGTTATTGCATCACAAATTTCTCCGCTCTTCCAATCGTTTTTGCGGACGCTCGATCGCAAGGAAAAAAATGATCCCAGCCTGCGATTATGTACATAATGGTCCAGTTTTGCTTCCAATACAGCGAGCTCAGATGATTCGAACTGGCCCGTGTATCTCCAGCGACTAAGCCGAAAACGGCTACAATGTTGCCACAAGAAACCAGGTCGAAATGGCAACAGAGAACGAGGCGAAAGAGAGAAAGAGGTACTCGTTACCTCGATTTTCAACGAGCTATGCGACCGTTGCTTGTCGTTCCACCGTAGGCATCATTTGTTCGTTTTGCTCCTGTGATTTACCGTCGCAGTATGTTACACGATATCCGCGCAATAACTCGCGAATGTAAGCCCGAAGGACGAGAAAACGGCGAACAAACAACCTGCTAATTGAAATACGATCAGCGGAGTTTGATGCTTCCAGTAATTCTGCTACTAGTTTGACCTTTTGGGAATCACTTCTCATAAAGCTCCTTTAAGTTCAAGATATATTATACAGGAGAACTGGGTACCACGAGGATATTGAAATTTAGGTTCTCAAGGTGGAGATATAAGATTTGGATGGTTAGGGGCATTTAGCAATATGTGGATATGTGGATCACCCATTTGTGGATGAAGGTTTAGGTATTCAGACATGGTCTCATTCGTGTGTCTAGGGGTCTATCTTCAGGTGGAAGGTATTTAGGTATCTCTGTAACTAGGAATGTGGGTAGCTAGAGATGGAAGTGTTTACAGATTTATATGTCCAGAAATCTACTTGCTGAGGCTGTATTGAGGTTGACCTGTAGGTCTAGCTATTCATAAAGCTAGGTGTTCACATACATAGATACACAGACACTCAGATGATACCTAGGTATCTATATACAAAAACATATATAGAGGTATAAGCATCCAGATATACGTAGATATCTAGAGTCACATACATGTAGAAGATGTGTCTAGAAATATACGAATGTAGAAAGTCAACAGGATAGAGTTTGGTCCACCCGATATAGCGGATCAATAAAATATTGGCACACCCAGTTTCGTCGAAAAATTGTTATAGAATGTGATAACAGGATAAAAGAATGATCATCATCGATCATTAACGTTATTCATCTTGTATAGGTTTCAACAAGGGCTTATCCGCGATAGGGTAAGCGTTTTAACGAGTGAAGTTTCGGACGTTCGGTCACGAAGTGGCTTTTGTTCGTCACCGTGAGCGAATCGATAATCTATAAACGGTCGAGCAAGCGGCGCACACCCTCCGCGCTGGCCGCTTTTCGCGACACCGACTCGCCTAGCGTTTGTCGTCGCGATGATCGATTATCTTCGCGCATAACCGTTCGGGGTGTCATCGAAACGTCAAAACCTCGGCCCCTCTAACGTACCCTAGTTCGAAACCGATATAACGTCCTGGTTACGCTGCCTCTTCGATATTCCGTTTAACCTTATATGAGAAATTTGTTGGTTCAGAGGCATCCGCTGGGAACACTTTGCAGTAATTTTCATTTAAATTAATTGACCTGTTTAATGCAAACGTGGCGTGAGTCGGAAACTTCGTTAATGAATAATAAGGAATGAAACGAAGGAAATTAAAATCAATCTCTTACTTGTTTTACCGTCGGGAAACTAATGAGGGTATAGTTATTTCGCTTTTGCACAAAGTAGAGTACCTAAGATGATAGATCTGCTTTAAATGAGACCTGCATCGCTGCTGCAGTAAATGTTTTAATCGTAAAAGGAACGTAGCTTATAATATAGTGAAATGAACTTTCCAAGTAGTATCAGTCCGTACATAGTCAGGCATCCAGGTGTACTCAATGGTTTCTACGATTCGCTAATGAGGGTACGTTTCAATTTGGAACTTAATTAATTACACATTCGTGGAAAACGTGTGCAAACAGAATCAGTATAGTTGTGTACATATAAGAATAACTCGAATCCGTAACAAAGTTGAAGATCATAGCCGTCGCAGCATTGTTACCAGCTGCGTTCAGAGCCCTTCAACAATATACATTATCCAGGCCGTCTCCTACTGCACCGGTCTTATCACGTCCTGTAAATGCAGTCCTTAAACCGGCTTAAGAGCTCGTACAGACAGTCCGTTAATGTTTAATAATGGCCAGAGGTGCGAATATTATTCTGGGTAATAAAGTCGATACCACGACTGGAAGAACGATAACGCGTGGCAATTAACTTCGTATAAACCCGCGATATTTTCGCCTGGAATGGAATTTTGGGCCCTTTTAAACTCTATTTCGTACTCTTTTATCTTTTCAATGCGGATTTTAGTGGCTCTTTGATCCTGTTTTAACCGTGGGAAGACTGCGGAGACACGGTTTTAATTCGGCTTTTAATTTTTGTATGCGGCTTTTTTACGTTTTCTGGATAAATTTAGTGTGGGAATGCATTAGGTGACGATTGGTAATACCACGCGTAGTAGTTCCACGCGTGGTAATTCATCGCGTGGTAATTCCATGCGTGGATAATTCGACGCGTAGTAATTCCACGCGTGGTAATTCGACGCGTAGTAATTCCACGCGTGGTAATTCGATACGTGGTAATTCGACGCGTAGTAGTTCCATGCGTGGTAATTCTACGCGTAGTAATTCCACGCGTGGTAATTCGACGCGTAGTAATTCCACGCGTGGTAATTCGATACGTAGTAGTACCACGCGTGGTAATTCGATACGTGGTAATTCGACGCGTAGTAGTTCCATGCGTGGTAATTCTACGCGTAGTAATTCCATGCGTGGTAATTCGACGCGTAGTAATTCCACGCGTGGTAATTCGATACGTAGTAGTACCACGCGTGGTAATTCGATACGTGGTAATTCGACGCGTAGTAGTACCACGCGTGGTAATTCGATACGTGGTAATTCGACGCGTAGTAGTTCCACGCGTGGTAATTCGACGCGTAGTAATTCCATGCGTGGTAATTCGATACGTGGTAATTCGACGCGTAGTAGTTCCACGCGTGGTAATTCGACGCGTAGTAATTCCACGCGTGGTAATTCTACGCGTAGTAATTCCATGCGTGGTAATTCGACGCGTAGTAACTCCACGCGTGGTAATTCGACGCGTAGTAATTCCACGCGTGATAATTCGACGCGTAGTAATTCCACGCGTGGTAATTCGACACGTAGTAGTACCACGCGTGGTTATTCGATACGTGGTAATTCAACGCGTAGTAGTACCACTCGTGGTAATTCGATACGTGGTAATTCGACGCGCAGTAGTCCCACGAGTGGTAATTCGATACATGGTAATTCGACGCCTTGTGAGCCAACGCGTACTAGTTCGACGCATTGTGAACCAACGCGTGGTAGTTCGACGCGCTGTGAGCCAACATGTGGTAGTTTAACGCGTGATAGATCGACGCGTAGTGAATCATCTAGTGGTAACCTAACACGTAGTAGTCCACCGCTTCACCAAATATTGCAACACAGGGCGTGGCGAAACAACATATGGAAATAAACGTTCATATAAAAGTCCATGTAACAATACCAATATCCCTGCTATGCCTCTATTGACCGAGTTGTAATTGAAATACTGGACGTTTGCAAAAAATATTTTTTCTACAAAATCCGTTACTCTTTACTTAAAAAGATTGCGATACATGAAGTTTATATCTTTTCATTTTGAAAGCTGTTTCGGTTTATTCAGAGCACTCCAAGCAATTCTCTGCGATCAAATATTGTAGCATAACTCGCATTTTTTCTGGAATTCTATAGACTTTTCAGTGGAAAAGATTGTAATAGCGTTACGAGAAAACCAAATACTGGCTGTTATCACTTTTTCTGTTAAAAACCTCACGTTTTTTCCCCAGAGAGATATGAACAGATAACACATCGGTTTTCATCAAACGCAATAAAGTTTTGATGTTCGTGCTGTTACGAACGAATCCAAGGAACGGGGAACGTAAAATTATATTAATGCTATGAACAGCAAACGTTTTCGCGGCGTGACTTGATTTCTGCACGAAAATCACGTAAATTTGGTCCTAAAACTCGCGTTTAATATCTGCCGGATTACACGCTACCATATTAATACGGATGCGAGTAGGCGAGCTCTAAATTCGCTGGATCGATCGCTTGGAGAGATTCAAGCTCGTAACGAGTACGGATTGTTTATAACGTTGTTTATCGGCCAGCCTTGTCGGTCGCATTGCAGCTTTTCTCCTCCAATAAATTTTACGCATTGGCTGCCATCTGACAAGCAATTAACGTAAACGCGAGCCCGCTTCTCTGTTAACGAGATAATATTTGGTCTGCAATGTGTTTTTGGAAACCTAGTAATTGATCATTGAATTTCTATTCGGAGCATTTCATCATATTAAATTACACAGAATTTCAAATTCAAGGTGTAGTACACCTTGTACACCTCTTGTCTATTTTATTCCACAATTGCATTAATATTCCTCGAAAACAGAAATGTAACTCTGTGTTATAACATCGCTCTGTTTATCTCAGCAATTCATAAATACAAGTCAGAATATGAAATTTTTAGGTCTTGCAAAATTCTACGAGACGAAGTGTCAGTCAAGGTGCTACTATTTATCGAAGGTAAATATTTCCGGAATAAGTAAAAGTGCTTAGCGTTTCGTAAAATCGAAAATATTTACCGGTAATATCATTCTCAAACAACGCTGTTTACACTGCGTGCAAATTTTCCCGGCCAATAACAAGCGTGCATTTATGCAGAGTAACACGCTGGCATAATATTTAAATTAGAGCGGGCTTGTTTGCCGACAGAGAAGAGTTGCTGCCTGTGAAACGACAGCGAAGGTGTGGGAAACAAGGGATCGCGTGCCTCTTCAAAGCTTAACGTTTTCGATTGTTTACCGCGTGCTCTCCCCTTAACCGATCCCCCAACTAACGATCGGTCTTCCGATCAAATAACAATGTTTTCGAATTTCGACCGAGAGAAAAAATCGAATAATTTATGGTCGGTTTTGATGATCAGAATGGACCGGCCGACCGGTCGATGTTACATTTTGTATGCGAGTGAATATCGTAGCCGTTCTTCCCAAGGGACACGGTGTCCTGATAAAAAGGCGATGCAGGGCACCACTGACGTTTCCGGTCTCTGGCGATTACAATTTTATTGCCGACGTGAAGCATCGATTCACTCTATTCGGACATGAACGATGAATTATCAATTTTCCTGTCGCTGACGTCGATTACGATCGTGTCCCACTTTTTCTCCCTTCTTCCTACGTTTTCATCTTTTATTAATTACAACTTTGACCGTCCAACACCGCTTGTAGTAATTTGCAAACTTTTGCGAAACGGGCTGGTTCTAAATTAATGTAGAGTAATTACTAGTTTTATTAATTTCTGTGTTTATTATTGTTGTGGACGGTGTGTTCGTGTGTTAATTATTACAGCCTGTTGGATTTTGACGCGTTGAGCTACTATGTGTCGAATTATCACGCGTTGGACTACTAGGTATCAAGTTACCATATATCGAATTACCACGCGTCGAATTACCACGCATTAGACTACTAGGTATCAAGTTACCACATATCAAATTACCACGCGTGGAACTACTACGCGTCGAATTACCACGCGTGGAACTACTACGCGTCGAATTACCACGCGTGGAACTACTACGCGTCGAATTACCACGCGTGGAACTATTACGCGTCGATATACCACGCATCGAATTACCACGCGTGGAACTACTACGCGTCGAATTACCACGCGTGGAACTATTACGCGTCGAATTACCACGCGTGGAACTACTACGCGTCGAATTACCACGCATCGAATTACCACGCGTGGAACTACTACGCGTCGAATTACCACGCATCGAATTACCACGCGTGGAACTACTACGCGTCGAATTACCACGCATCAAATTACCACGCGTGGAACTACTACGCGTCGAATTACTACGTATCGAATTACCACGCGTTGAATTACCACGTCTCCACTGACTACAATATGAATCACCACGCGTCAAATCACTACGAACTGAATCCACGCGTTGAATTATCGCACATTAAGTCCCCATATACTTCCGAAACGTCAAATGAATTCTGAAGTGTCCACTAAAGATAACAGCTGTGATGCTCCCTATCCAATCACCCATTTCTCTCCTTACTTAACGCAAAGTGTTCCTCCGTGGTTACTGAAAAATGGACTGCCAGTGAGATAGAATTAATCCTGTGAATCGATAACGAACCGGACGAGTTTTTCATTGAAAAGGGAGAAGGGATTCGAGGATGCACCCGTGGTCTTTCCGCGTTTAACGGACTTGCCTGGCTCTTATCGAGGGAACTTTTTTTCGCGTTGCACGATCGCGCGAACCTACAAATTCCGCGAGCAACGTAATAACCGGCCTTAATAACTCGGCAAATAATCTTCTTTCCCGAACTTCCGGAAGGCTGGAAACACCAGGGATATACAGAGCGATTATAAGAACTGGGCCGAGGCTTTCTAGGACAATACGCATCTGCAGCTTTTATACTTTAAAGCGGTAAGCCGATTCTTCTAATTATTCCGGACCGTCGAATGGTGAATGAATTATGAAACATATTTAATCCTTTGTATGGGTATCATCCACTGTAACAAGCGTTTAAACACTCGGACCTTATTAAAACTAAATGAAGCATGACTCCGTTCTCAAATGACTTAGACTCGTAAAATCATTTTAAAGCACAAAATTTAATGAAACACGCGGAATAATTGCTGACGTCATCGCTCAGATTATACAACTGCTTTGATATTATAATGAGACACTTTTTAAACAAATGATTTGCATAAGGCCAACAAATTTTGCCTAAAAGAGTTGCATAATATTTCGAGTGTTTTCAATTACAGCTAATTGCTAATTTCAATTTCTACAATCGCGATGGAACACGAAAACGAATCTCGCGAGCCACTCGTAATTTGCTCGTAGATCATCGAGATGCGCGCCACGGAATAAATTGTTTTGATATTTTTTAATTCGCGGAAAATAATGGCCGGTCAGATTAGGACTGAAATACGACGTCGCGACCGTTGTTTCTGTAATGAGGAAGCGTGCAGCGTGAGCACGGTTTCGCGGAAGCTCACGTAGCCACTTTGCGATCCGTTTAAACTTTCTCGCAGCTTTATACACTTTTTCATTATTATAGGAGCTTTGTCCATTACCCGACTCCGCTGTCTGATTCTGCTTTCGAAGTAGAAAAGAATTCTACCGATTTGTATTTATAAATGAAGCTCACGGTCTTTACTTTGTTCTAAAACGTTGCTGATTTTTGCGTGGTCTTGCATTTAGATTAAAAATGTTGAATAGTAAAATTTGGGAGATAGTGTGTGCTAAAATATGAAGGCTGAACACAGCATGGAGAATTATTTAGAGTCTGGGACGAAGATACGCTCGAATTTCTGGTATCTATTTTGACAGGTTTCAAGCAATTGCGATAAATCTCTTGTATTCATGAGGTACATAATTTCCCATTTCCGTTACGAAACTCCGAAATATCCATCAACAATCAATAATTACATTATTCAGCACTTCATGAACTTCGCATTATTTGCTGCGAACGGCGTCAATCAAATTTGTAATAACAATCATGGAAACACGTGAACGAACGGTGATTACAAAACCGTAGGAACAAGGATCGTACAGCCGCGAATTCGCCAATTTAAAATCGATAACAGGTTTCATTGAAAGTGTAGCGCATTTGTAAATTATTAAATTCACGATACGTCGAAAATGGGCCGGTCAGCTTCGTAACGATTTTCGACGTCGTTCAATTTTCCTCTCGGCTCACAGAGAAGTTTCGAAACGAAATTACAGGAAGTACGATGTTTTAATAAACTCGACAATTTTCGCTGCATGGAACGTTGAAAAGTCACGGAACAGTTATTGGAGAAATTTGAAAATTTATTTTATGCATGGATCATAAAGACCGAACGAACGCGCATGCCACGTGTTCCTTCACCCGCGCTGTTTATTTTTCTCTCATTTTCGAAAGCGAGAATTAATTTGGTCGCGGCATACATTTCTCTTCGTAAAAAGGGAACTGATAAACGAGAGCTTTTGTTTGCAATGATGTGTGCGATACGTGACAAAGGACCGAAAATATTTTCTGTGATGGAACAGGCTCCGATGAAAATGAGAGGCGGAAAAAGGACGCAACAAAAATTCGGACGAGAATGTTTTGTGGAAATATTGCCGCATCTTCAAATAAATTTCCTGGAAATACGAATTGCTTTGTTAAAAATTCGTTATTGGAAGATTTGTTTAATTTGCAACAATTTTCGGGACTCAGGCTTTTATTGATTTCATGAAACAGTAATATTCACTGCAATACCCGATGATTTTAACTTGCAACCAGCGTTGAAACTTTCAATATAAAAATATATACAATTACTATAGCACCATTTTTTAACGTAGTTAAACTTCAAACTTTAAATTGCAGTGCTGATATTTTATGTCACAAAATTACGTCAGAATTTCCATACTTCGAAATTGCCTATTTCACATACTGCAGAATTGTTTACCACATGCAGAAGGTTTATGAAACTTTCATGCAGTCATTTCCAGCGAACTTTCAGCTGCAAATTCACGTATACCATTTTAGAATACTTTTATGAAAATCGCGCTAAATATTTTAAAACCGATCGTTTGATAATCACAAACCATTGCTGTTACAACCAGCCATTTCTGAACACTGCTGAAATATTTACGTACTCATTTTCATAAAACATTAAACTTTAAATTGTTATGCAGGTCATCAGATAATGTAACATTACATACTTATTAATATCATGAAACAGTTTAATATTCGTTATTACGATATGATAAGTATCTTGTTATTTTAACGAACAGTGAAAGAATATTGGTACAATAAGAATTTCGATGTCCCGCGAAGATGCAGCGACGTCTCCTGTTCATTCAACGAGGCACAATGACAGTGGATCCTCTGGAATCTTAGAACAAAGTTCCTTAGCCCAGGTCTATTGTCAATTCCCCGCTGAATACCGGGGCTTAGAGTTTCGAGGTTCGCGTGGACGGTGTTCCTGGGATTTCGTCACGTCGATTCGCGGTCGCCGGTGAATTTAAGCCGCGAACACAATGCGCGGTGAGTCCCGTCACCTAGAAAGTTGGGAACGTGGCCAGCCACCCTTCAACGTTCTTTCACGCGGACGGAACGGTCCTCTGACGTTTAATTCCTTGCCTCGATTTAATTCGACGAAATTCAACCTTGCGTTCAATTCGATCGACTGGAAGATGACTTTCATGGCTATGTGACTCTCAAGTTTCATATTTTTATATGAAACATATTTGTATATTTGTACATCTAATGTGCATCAAATTTCATCATTTTTTGATAGACAAGTTGTAAGTCTGACCATGAACGTCTGTTTCTACTGTGCTCAACATATAGTAGCTCCTTCAAAAATTCATGTTCAACTATTTCGAAAGAGTGTGCAATGTAGTTGCGAAGGATTATTTTAAAAAAAGAAATCGATGTCGCCAAGATTATGTCAGCTAATTCGTTTGCTTCGAGCAAATAAATGTCCATAAAGATTGCGGGCGTTAAGACCTAATCACGAGACGGAAATAGTAAACTTAATCCGCGATTTGGAAAGGATGAATCGCGCGAACTTTTGTTGATACTTTGGCTAAGCTGAATTATACTTGAGGAGCGATTAAACTCGAACACTGACGCAAGAACGGTATAAACTTCCGAGCGCGTGATTTTATGTAGCGCGCCGTAGAAGCTTTCCAGAGGGTCGAAACTCGTCGGGAATATTCCGTGATCTCCAGCAAGACCGATCCAACGATTAAATGCAGCCGTTCCAACGGATTCGGGACACGGTTTGTCCGGGAACCTTCGAATCGTGGAAATTTAGGGCGCAAACATCGGCGCAGCAGTGCAAGTACAACCGACGGTCAACCGGTTTAAGTTCCGAATTTATGGAGTTACCGTGCAGTCGTTAGATTTTCCCGCGGGTATCTATTGATTCCGAAGACACACGAACATGGGAAAGGAACTTGGAAACGGAATCCTGCAACGACCTTTTGTGGATCTTGCCGTTTCGAACACCGTTTGACTTATCGTTGCGATACACACAGGAGCCTATGTAGCTCGTAACGGGACTTCGAATAATTTCTGGAATTACCATTGAAACCGTTTACGTTCCGTGTTCGTGTGTATCCAGCAAATAAACCATCACGTTGAAACAACGACCCGCCTGCAGCTGCAGAACGATTAAGGTTCTTTGTGTCGAATGCGTCCGTTTTCCGTATTTATGCAATTCATTTCTGTACCTGAGTTTACAAAATTTATGTTGACTTAACTCGTGGTGACTCAGTGCGGTGTGGTGTTTCAGCGCGTGGTAGTTCAACGCGTGGTAATTCCATACGTAGTAGTCCAACGCGTGGTAATTCGATACGCTTAGGAGTCCAACGCGTGATAATTCGACGCGTGGTAATTTGATACGTTTGGTAGTCCAACGTGTGGTAATTCGACGCGTGGTAATTTGATACGCTTAGGAGTCCAACGCGTGGTAATTCGACGCGTGGTAATTTGATACGTTTGGTAGTCCAACGTGTGGTAATTCGACGCGTGGTAATTCGATACGCTTAGGAGTCCAACGCGTGGTAATTCGACGCGTGGTAATTCGACGCGTGGTAATTCGACGCGTGGTAATTCGACGCGTGGTAATTCGACGCGTGGTAATTCGACGCGTGGTAATTCGACGCGTGGTAATTCGATACGCTTAGGAGTCCAACGCGTGGAAATTCGACGCGTGGTAATTTGATACGCTTAGGAGTCCAACGCGTGGTAATTCGATACGCTTAGGAGTCCAACACGTGGTAATTCGACGCGTGGTAATTTGATACGCTTGGTAGTCCAACGCGTGGTAATTCGACGCGTGGTAATTTGATACGCTTGGTAGTCCAATGCGTGGTAATTCGACACGCTTAGGAGTCCAACGCGTGGTAATTCGACATGTAGTAGTCCAATGTAGGTCTGACCACATACGATGCTATACTACTTCCTTGCATGCACACGCTAATAGTCTCCTTTCAAAAACTATTCCCCAAATGTTATAACGCTTTTCTCTGTTATGAAATATTATCTAACGCGCTGAAATTTATCATTGTTTGTTAGGTAACGAATGAATTATTAACCCACAACAAAAAGTTTCCCGTCTCCGAAATTGCTTCACAAAGTTCTCTCGGTGTCGTTGAATAACGCATTACATCATTTCCTTGATTCGTACTTTCAGCAACGTTGAATCTCGACCATTTTTCCGTCGTTTCTCGCTGGCACTGTTATCCGGGAATTTGAAAGTCCAAAGCGATATTTTTTTTTGCTCGATTCATAATAATTTCAGCGCAATCAGAAACGTTGACCTGAAAAGGGTCAACCTTCGGCTAACGTATAGCGAAGCGACACGCTATGTATTCGTAACGTAAACGTGCTGGAAATTAGCCGGAATATCGCGCTCGCTTTTGTAAAGAACTATTTCAACGAGATACGACCTTGTTCTAACGATAGAATTTTATGCGAAAGATAAACGAGAACGATACGAATACGATAACGCGAAATGTCGTTAGCGTAACACGGCATTAACATGCGAAATAGTGCAAGCATAAAATGGTACCGGTATTAAATATGCCCGAGCAATATCGGTTCGCAAAATATTCACAAGCGTAATGTACCATTCGTACAAATTACTGTCGGCGCGTTTTAATCATCGAGTGAAAAGTTGCATGATTTATGACTCGCTGTTTTTTCATCATCCCCAATTGATACACGTCCATCTCTAATACAAAAACTGACACATATTTTACATACATTTTATTCCACAATGCTGAAGCGAACATTGTACCTCTATCGCAAAATTTAGATTGCGTTTTCAAAAAATCATAAAAAAGTGAGGTACCTAAAGTCTATGTATTGAACGATCAACTTTGAATAACATTGAAAATTCTTGTAATAATGTTAGTAAGAGATAAGGACGGATATTAAGCGAATTTATGGATTATGAACCGATTAACCGCAATTAGATACGCGGTTAAAAACCTTCGACTATCTCGTTGCAGGCGATCGACGTGTCTTATCTCTGCGAGATAAGAAAGTTTTCTGAAAAACTGCGGAACTTAGTTTTTCCGTGGCTGTAGCGAACCCCTTCGAAGTTTCTCCTCAGAAATGGCGTCGAATCGTTCCGCCGCGGGCTCAGAACTTTTTTGTATTTAAACACTGGAGGTGGAAATGCAAACGAAACGACGCTACGTTCTTTGCACTCCAGAGTCGCTTTGCGAGTAGTAAAGTAAATGGCTCCATTATCGAGTGTATCGGAATGTCATCGTTTAAAGGCTGTTATTTTTTATTACTTTATACAAGACTTTAATCATCCGCACTTTAAATAAACCTCTGAAGATACTAGATGAGAAAGTCGTTCGGTTTAATGTCCCTTTCATTACCAGTTTTAATTGCATTCATGTTATCACGTAGAATTTCAAAGATATTTTATTAAAACTAAGAGACTGAATCCACGTTGAGTTAAAAAATGTGTAGACTTCTTAGAATAAGTAAAATATAGAAAATCTTGAGAACGAATGAATGGAGCACGCTGAAAGAGGTGGGACACGTGAAAAATTGATACTGGTGTTCTGCATTTCCGGCCGCCCCGTCGACGGGGATTTATTTCGTTTCAAAAAGCTTCTTTCACCGATGGCCGAGAAACGAATGACGATACGACGAGACTCAAGTTCGCTGTTTCCGGTTAACAAAAAGAGAGAACGTGAAGGGTGAATGCAGTGGAAACAGCACGCATCTATTCCTCCCTTTAAATCACTTTCGGTGGATTGCTTATAATTCCGCGGGCGATAAATTCCGGCTCGCTGACGGTTTAGTTAACGAGAAAACGAACTCGCGAGTTCCACTCGCTGCAGAATTAATAACAGATTGCAGCGTTTCACTTTGTTTTCTTTTTTACTCATTCTTTTTTTTACTTCCTTTTGCGGCACTGTTAAATCGCTGAAGTCGATGTTTAACTCATGGTTATCGATATTGATATTCTCAAAGGACTTTTAATACAACTCGTAGTATTTTAATAATTTTGCATCATGAACTTCCAAGTTTAAGCTATGAGTTTAAGAACTGTGAAAAATGATTGCATATCTCACATCACCAAAATTCCAAATGGTTCTTTGCAGCCTAAAGTTCTCACCAATTTTTGACCCAAAATGTCATGAGAATGCCTGAACATAAAATTTCGTGGAATTATTCTTTCCCTACCGTCCTCATAAATCATTCGCGGTCGTCAGCTGCGTGTCAGTCCGTCTAAGAGATCCTCCATGTTTTTTCCCTCTCCTTGATGAATTTCACGCGATCGTATTCTCTGTCTCGCGGCGGCTTCGTAAACCACCGTTATCGAGAATCGTGATATACAGGCGGGGGTGGATAGACGGAAGGGACGGTGATCGTAAAACACGTGGAATTTTTGGTCGCGTTTCAGATACGTACAAAAACGCTTTGATAAAGCGACATACGGATTTGAGTCGCGTTGGAAATTAACTGCTTCCGGGACAGCGAGGAAAAAATATTTTCAAGCTCTCTTAATTTATTCGAATTCAAAACGAAACAACGATGTTTCGTCGCAAAAAATCGTAAGTGGAAATTATACGAGAGCTCCTTTGGGAGGGACACTTTTAATTTACTGAATTCTTAACGCGAGAGGCGTATCCCATTCGGATGGAAAGGTAATTATATAAATATTCGCAGAATAATCTGCGCATCGATCAACAGCGTGCTCGTGACATCGACGTCAGTATCCATAATTAATTTCGTTGGCTAATCGATAAGCAGGTAATTAAAATATATACAGGCCGAACGTTCCGTGTTTGATTGCATATCATTTTGCACTTGACGTCGACGGAAAAACGAGATTGGTGTTAATGACCGTCTTGAGGAACTTGACGTTCAATATATTCGTGGTAGTTCAACGCGTAGTAGTTCTGCTCGTGATAATTCGACACGTAGTAGTACAACGAGTGATAAGTACACGCGTGGTAATTTGATACGTCTAGTAGTTCAACGCGTGGTGATTCGACGCGTGGTAATTTGATACGTCTAGTAGTTCAACGCGTGGTGATTCGACGCGTGGTAATTTGATACGTCTAGTAGTTCAACGCGTGGTGATTCGAAGCGTGGTAATTTGATACGTCTAGTATTTCAACGCGTAATAATTTGATACGTCTAGTATTCCAACGCGTGGTAATTTGATATGCTTAGTATTCCAACGCGTGATGATTCGACGCGTGGAAATTTGATATGCTTAGTATTCCAACGCGTGGTAATTCGACGCGTGGTAATTCGACGCGTGGTAATTCGACGCGTGGAAATTTGATATGCTTAGTATTCCAACGCGTGGTAATTCGACGCGTGGTAATGTGATACGCCTAGTAGTCCAACGCGTGGTAATTCGACGCGTGGTAATTTGATACGCTTAGTAGTCCAACGCGTGGTAATTCGACGCGTGGTAATTTGAAACGCCTAGTAGTCCCACGCGTGGTAATTCGACCCGTGGTAATTTGATACGACTAGTATTCCAACGCGTGGTAATTCGATACATGGTAATTCGATACATAATAGTCCCAAGCTATTATGGTAAATCGATACATTGTAATTCGACGCGTAGCAATCTTCAGCTCCCAAGTTAGCAAATTCTCAAATCCCAAAATCCCTATATCCTCACATGATAAAGACTCTTCGTATCCCTCATTTCCAGCTCTCATTCTCAACACCATAAACCTTTCACGCAATCGAAATATGGAAACAGACTCAATCTAAACCCAAAAGTATCCGAAGCATTTACTCGCCAGGTGCGGCCACCGAAGTGATCCAAAGGAAATAGAGCTCGGTGCACTTCGCGAGCTGCAAAATCCTCTTTTCCTTAACGTCAGGAATCCGTTATTCGAAGCTTGAACTTCCCTCGTAGCAGGGCACGTATCTTCCTCGGGGAACCGCGTTCGAGACGAGCCTCGGGAATTGTCAGCTTTAGTGGTTCTCCTCGATCGTATATACACGCAGACTGGTGTTGTTCGCCATTGGGAAACCGGTGCTCGAACGAATCGTAAAACCTTCAGCAACGTAGCGACGCCGTAGAATGCTCGCTGGCATCCGTGTTCCCGTTTATGTCGCGACGTATCTCGAATCCGTGGACCGGCCACGATTCGAGGATTTCATTTTGGGATTCCTATCGCGACACGATACACGGAAAATCTACGTGATGCCGATCATTCGGGTGTATCGGGCTGGCATGGCCGGCTGACGCGCGTCAAATCCTTGCGCGTAATTACCGGCGGGAATTCGGCAACGAACTCGCCGGCAGCGAAGACTGTTACGTTGCCCGGATTTCTGGGATGGCTACACCCCGACACTGACCCTTCAGACGAATTTTTCGCATCCTCATGCAATTAGGCTGAACGAGGCATACATGCATAATTGTATTTACCTTCTGTTTTATTAGTAGCTTATGCATTTATGATATATCAGGTGCATACGTCATACGAACTTATGGATTGCATGATTATGGGTTATGGATAACAAGCACGAGCATCCACTGGTGTTCTAAACTGAAGCTATACCTTCACAAGCAATTATTAATATATTTAGAAATAGTTACATGATCACAAAACTTTAGAATTCAGTCAAATGATGCATTACTGGAATAAGTACGACAAAACAACGTTGACCATAGCGGATGTCGGTCAAATGTCACGTCACGTCCATCCCATCAACCTATTTCGAGCAATTCGAACAAATCGATGAAAAAAGAATGAGTGTACAAGAGAAGTGGTCGAGTAACGAAAAATGGCGAAATGTCTCGAAGGTAAGGCGATCGCCTTGCAAAAATATACGAGCGGCTGGAAAAAGGGATTGACCGCATAAATTTCCCCGGACAGGGCCAGGTCGCTTTACGCATTTACGACGGGCATAAAAGAATACGGATATTATAAATGAAACATCCCGGCTGCACGGAGAGTGGCAGGACGCGAGGGAAATAAGGCGGCCGCCTGTTACGTGAAATTTTCAACGGACACGATACCGCCGGCCGCGTTTGTTAACTGTTTATGTTCGTTTCCACGGGGCTGGGAAATTCACCGGTTGCCTCGCGTACACGTCGGAGAATTTCGTTCGATGCTAATGCATCAGCTCGTTCTGGCAGTTTGCTTCAACCGAGGCATCGTTTCCTGGTGAATTATTGCGTTCCTGGGTTCCTTTCTTCTGGACTCAGAACGCTCGGTTGAGCGAGATTAGCGAACGAGCAATTTTTCGGTGGAGAGAACTCGAGGACGGTAATACGTTGTCACTGTCAGCAAGATTCTATCTGGTGAATTATTTTGAGCAATATGTCGACATTTATTTCGTCAAATGAACGTGTAGATATCTACGCTTAAACCTACGACGTGTGGAATTATGACACGTGGAATTAGTGTAGGAGAAATTATGATATGTGGAGTTACGACGCTAGGAATTACAACGCGTGGAATTACAGCGCGAGGAATCACGACACGTGGAGCTATAACGAGTGGAACTGCTGCGCGTCGAATTACTACGTATCGAATTACCACGCGTGAGACTACTATGCGTCGAATTACCACGCGTGGAACTACTACGCGTCGAATTACCACGTATCGAATTACCACGCGTGGAACTACTATGCGTCGAATTACCACGTATCGAATTACCACGCGTGGAACTACTATGCGTCGAATTACCACGTATCGAATTACCACGCGTGGAACTACTACGCGTCGAATTACCACGTATCGAATTACCACGCGTGAAACTAATACGCGTCGAATTTCCAAGTATCGAATTACTACGCGTGGAACTACTACGCGTCGAATTACCACGTATCGAATTACCACGCGTGGAACTACTACGCGTCGAATTACCACGTATCGAATTACCACGCGTGGAACTACTACGCGTCGAATTACCAAGTATCGAATTACCACGCGTGGAACTACTACGCGTCGAATTACCACGTATCGAATTACCACGCGTGAAACTACTACGCGTCGAATTACCAAGTATCGAATTACCACGCGTGGAATTACTATGCGTAGAATTACCAAGTATTGAATTACCACGCGTGAAACTACTACGCGTCGAATTACCAAGTATCGAAGTACCACGCGTGGAACTACTACGCGTCGAATTACCAAGTATCGAATTACCACGCGTTGAACTACTACGCGTCGAATTACCAAGTATCGAATTACCAAGCGTGAAACTATTAAGCGTCAAATTACCGCGTATCGAATTACCAGGCGTGGAATTACTGCGCGTCGAATTACGGCACGTGGAGCTATAACGCGTGGAATTACTGCGCGTAGATTTACGACACATGGAACTATAATTACTGCGGGAGGAATAACGACACGTAGAGTCACAATACAAGAAATTACACCACGTGGAATTACAGCACGAACTCCACAACACCCAGAATAATATTTCAAAGAATTACTACGCATGATATTATAAAACATCGAATTAAACCACGTGAAATTATGATACTACAATAAATGGAATTACGACAATAAAATTAAAGCTGAATCATAAATTTAAAAGAATAATCCAATTTTGATTACAGTCGTAACGAACACATCGCTTTACAAAAATCCAATTTTTCACCAGCGCCCAGTTGAATTTTTAAAACACTGGCGATAAAATGCAAACAGCGAAAAACGTGCACAAAAGGATGCAAAGCGTTTGAAAGAAGTCCGTTAATCCGCATGTCAGGTACAATAAACGCGCTCACGGTTTAAAAGGCTCATCCCCGGCGATTGAACCTCCGATGATAATCGATTTCTGATAATAACACCGTATACGAATACACGTGGATTTTAATTATTCATCGATGACGGTCGCACGAATGCCGCTCGAAATAACAAGGTTATTAATAACATTCCTGGCTGGTTTGAATAGTAGGCTCTCGAGCGGATGCTTGGTGACAAATGCCGCTCGTATCGACGACTTTTAATGATTTATATGATTTTCGAGCTGAAATATGCACACGAGGTTTTCTTCTCCGCAAAATTTCATCGATGGTCTCTTCGCTGCCCAAATTTTCCTCTCGTCAATAAAACTTGTACTCCAGTTTCTACATGTAAAATACATTCTGAATTCGTGTACCTTGAAGTTTACCACTCGAAATCACAAGGTAATTAAAATTCAGGTGAGATGTTGAATAATATCGTTGCATTCTCATCAGCACGAGTGTGAAACTGGGATTTAGATAATTTAGTTCACATTGTCCAGGATGCTTTGCATATTCCAGCAAAGGAAACTCCACTCACATAATTTCAGGCATAGCGAGAGAAATATTCTTACGGGCGTTCTAACTTTGCAAAACACCTCCGAGGAATTCGGCATGCACAAAATACAATCGAGCGAAGTTTCAAGGCCAACATTGCTAAGTCGAATCACGCGGACAATCAAGACAGTAAAACTTGGAACGCGATATCTCTACTTAGGTTTGCAAACAGGCCGATGTCACGCTCCGCTCGTAAACGCTCGGTCACGTCATTCACGAGCGGGTTTTTACGAGCGTCCACGCGTTACAAGTCTTCGTTCGAGTTCCAGCCGTAAAGACGCTGCTGAAGAACTCGGTCTCTCGTAGTCCGCGGCCATGTGCGCCAGCCTTGAAGTTCATCTTTTCAGGCCGACTGCCGAAGCGGCCGTAATTCGAGTTAATGGCCGTCGACGGAGAAAACCCTACCGCTGATCTCCGCTTGAAATATCACCCTCCTCGTCCCGACCCCTTATCCCGCTGGATAGGGAGCTGATTAATCGCCTTTTCGACGAAACTTAGGCGAAATCAATGGGGCACACGCGAATCCGAAGAGTTTGACGGTCGTTTACCTTCGAAATAAAAGAACCGGGGCGGAGCCAGAAGGTTTACGAGCCGAATTTTCGGGAATTCTCTACATTTGGATGAAACAAACTAGGATCGTATAACTCTACTTTGTTGGTAGATTCTTGGAATACCCCCTTGCAATAAAAATTGCCACCCTCGACGAACGTGTAGTTTGTTGTTGTGACTCCATGTGTCGTAATTCCACGCGGTTTAATTCCTTGCGTTGTAACTCCACGTGTTGTAATTCCACGCGTTATAACTCCACGTGTCGTTATTCCTCGCGCAGTAATTCCACGCATTATAGTTCCACGTGTCGCTATTCCTCGCGCAGTAATTCCACGCCTGGTAATTCGATACGTGGGAATTTCACGCTTAATAATTCCACGCGTGGTAATTCGATGCGTAGTAGTTCCTCGCGTAGTAATTCGATACTTGGTAATTCGACGCGTAGTAGTTTCACGCGTGGTAATACGACGCGTAGTACTTTCACGCGTGGTAATCCGATACGTGGTAATTCGACGCGTAGTAGTTTCACGCGTGGTAATTCGATACGTGGTAATTCGACGCGTAGTAGTCCAGCGCGTGGTAATTCGATACGTGGTAATTCGGTACGTGGTAATTCGACGCGTGGTAACTCGATACGTGGTAATTCGTCGCTTGGTAATTCGACACGTGGTAATTCGATGCGTAGTAGTCTCATGCGTGGTAATTCGACGCGTAGTAATTCCACGCGTTGTAATTCCTTGCGTGATAACTCCACGTGCCATAATTTCTCCTACACTAATTCCACGTGTCATAATTCCACACGTCATAGGTTTGTCTCAGTGCAATTTTCTTTTTAGTTTGAAGAAAATAAAGTGAAGATTGCGTAGATCAAGAAAAGAGTACATGTACAGTTCATATAATTGCTTCTATAAAACTTTTCTTTGATCAGTCAATAACATTCCATCAAGAAAAGTGATGTGAATCGAACACGACATCAAAGTTTAATTAATCGAATTCGAGAACCCTGGGGAAAAGGAAGAATTTTTAAATAACTCTTGGAAGGGTCACATGGAGAAGCGTCTCGATATTTCATTAAAGGATCTTTCCTCTGTTAAAAGGAGTAATTGCAAACGTTTATAAGATGTCAAACGCTTTCACGATGACTTCGTGGCGGAACAAGATGCTCGTTTAATTCGCTGGGCTCTTTATCAGCCGAACAATTCGCATGAAATCGACGAGCGGAAGAATGCACGCATACCTGGATTTCTGGATCGAACAGCGTTAAATGGACTTTGCGAAACTCTAAGCCGAATAGCAGTGCAATGGTGAGATTATTAATACTTGTACAAGCACTGTTCCAAAGCTCTGAATCTCCTAAAGTCTCAAATCTCCAATCCACAATACGAAGGTAGATTCAAACCTCCATTTTTCATACCACAATTTTTCTGAAATTGCAAAATTCATGTCTTTCAATCTTCTATCAAAGTTTTCAGTGAACCTTCGGCAACAAGTACTTGTTTACGCGTAAATCGTCCTCTTACGGTCAATTTAAGGGACCCTTTATAGCTCGTTTACAACGAAATCGTCTCGAAACAAGCACCTTTTGGTCAACGCAGGTTTACGCCACGAAATTTATCACTCGGCCTGTCGTTTCTCGCGGACATTCCCTTTGGCCTGGGTACCCCGTAATTGCGACATTTTTCCTCTCGCAGTCGGTACTAATTAGCGTCGCGACGCCACTCTCCCGCTAGTTTTAGGCGCCGTTTAACTCACCCTCCGCCGCGACGATTACCGCCAAGCATGCCGTTTTGTTGGGACTCTCGAGTGCCTTCTTCGTACGAAACCCCTGGACTTCCGCCTTTCACTGCACCTCGTTCATACGACCATATATGCTATTCTGCATATTCTAAAAACTTTTTTGCCCATTATATGCGATTTTACTCTGAAGAGCGTGTGCTTCTTCCCCTCTATTGATACCTTGGGAGCTTAGGAGAATTTTTGCACTTTAGAATTTTAGCAAATTTTGAACTGGTGATAGTCTAAAACTTTTGGAAATTAATCTCCAGTCAGACTCGTCCAAATACAAGAAGTAAAAGTTATTAAAAATATTCTTCTATCAATATAAAGAGTAATAGTTTTGAAGTAAAGTTTATTATCCACCTGTCGCAGCCAATTCACGTGCTACTTAAATTGCATTCGAATTATCTCTGCCGTTATTCATCTTCACGTCCACGAGATTCAGACCGCGCTACAATTCCTTTCCTCGACTTCCGTTTCGAAGAAAATATCGCCTAACAATTGAGCCGTCACGATCGAGGAATTCCAAAGAAAATCGCGGAGAGTCCACGGGGATAATTTGAACCGATCGATACAACTGTCGCGTTAACTCGGTACAAATTATCGAGAAATACGTGTAACGGTAATGTGGAAAGGGACGAGGGCATCCCTTGAGGGTAATTTGAATTCAAAGGACGGCGCAATTAAGAAAACCGCTCGAACGAAGCAACGCTCTGGCACCGGCTCTTCTATTTCCATTCTTACGTAATTTACGTGAACCATGGAACGGCTTATCTTGGTCACGAGATAAAGGAGATATAAAACGGAATTATTGCTGGAAATGAAGCAGAAATACGAGTGGAGTTTGCTAATGCAGGAATCGAACGGCTGCTAGGGTCCTCCGGGTTAATCGAACAACTTTTCCAACATTTTTCCTGGATTCATAAGTATTCGGACATTATCATTTTTCGTGAGTACTAGTTCTGGAAAATTGGAAATGTTAAGACGAGAAAAGACGGACGAAATATTCGAGAGTTTCAAAATTCCTCATTAACTTAGGGTTAGCATAATCACCCCATACAATACACGCGATATCTCCGAAACAGATACCCCTACGGGAGAAACCTATAGAATCTTTTATGTAGAGCACTTCTTTTACTACAAATCTTGTTATAAGTATCTTTGACGTAAAACCAATAGTTAATGAGATATTGTAGTATGAGTTTCAAGGGTCATATCCTTGCAATTTGATGCAAAATCGTGAAATTATCACACAGAAAGCTAAAGAGATAGAACGCGTCGTTTATATACCGATTGCCGGCTGCGAGGAGAACATACACAGCCGTCCCGCATAATTATACAGCTTGATAACGTTTTATCACTAATTACCAACTGGCGGCCGAGAAATTCGCGATAATTGCGCGCTCAAACAATTCGAAGTATGCGTGCACGCGCAAATTAGATGACACAGAACGTCAATTTATTCCCTAATACACCGGGCCCGTTATGCAATTACACGAAATTGATGATAATACCCGGTGTTTCGGGGGTGTTGCGTTCGCGCTCGACAACTTCCCGTTAACTTTGATCGTTAATTATGAACGCTTGTTCTCGACTAGAAAAGTTTCTATCGTCGTGCCTTGAATCCCGATCGCCCACCCGGCTTGAAATCGAGTCAACGAGAGAGACAGAATTACAGAAAACGGAGAAGGATCCGAAGTTTATAACTCGATGGACAGGAAGTTATTGAAACACTTCATTGCGTCTTTTGATGCACAATTTTTCTTCTTTGGGATAACTCAGAAATTCTTTGAAAACACTGCGTGGTATAAACTTAGGTTTGATGTAGGTTGAAGCTTTTGGAATTGTGAAATTTTGGGGAAATTGTGGGAGGAGCGCATGGATATGTAATGGGTGGGAATCTAATGTGTGGATATGTAATGGGTCGATGTCTAACGCGTGGGGGAGCAGTTCGCGAGGATTCAACGCGTGATGGACCGACGAGTGGGAACACAACAGTTGATAGTTTGACGCGTGGTAAATCGAAGCGTAGTAGTCTCACGCATAGTAATTCGATACGTGGTAATTCGACGCGTGGTAATTCGACGCGTGGTAATTCGACGCGTGGTAATATGATACGTGGTAATTCGACGCGTGGTAATTCGACGCGTAGTAGTCCCACGCATAGTAATTCAATACTTGGTAATTCGACGCATGGTAATTCGATACGTGGTAATTCCACGCGTGATAATTCGACGCGTGGTAATTCGACGCGTGGTAATTCGACGCGTAGTAGTCCCACGCATAGTAATTCAATACTTGGTAATTCGACGCATGGTAATTCGATACGTGCTAATTCCACGCGTGATAATTCGACGCGTGGTAATTCGACGCGTGGTAATTCGACGCGTAGTAGTCCCACGCATAGTAATTCGATACGTGGTAATTCGACGCGTGGTAATTCGACGCGTGGTAATTCGACGCGTAGTAGTCCCACGCATAGTAATTCGATACGTGGTAATTCGACGCGTGGTAATTCGACGCATGGTAATTCGATACGTGGTAATTCGACGCGTGGTAATTCGACGCGTAGTAGTCCCACGCATAGTAATTCGATACGTGGTAATTCGATGCGTGGTAATTCGACGCGTGGTAATTCGACGCGTAGTAGTCCCACGCATAGTAATTCGATACGTGGTAATTCGACGCGTGGTAATTCGACGCGTAGTAGTCCCACGCATAGTAATTCGATACGTGGTAATTCGACGCGTGGTAATTCGACGCGTGGTAATTCGACGCGTAGTAGTCCCACGCATAGTAATTCGATACGTGGTAATTCGACGCGTGGTAATTCGACGCATGGTAATTCGATACGTGGTAATTCGACGCGTGGTAATTCGACGCGTAGTAGTCCCACGCATAGTAATTCGATACGTGGTAATTCGATGCGTGGTAATTCGACGCGTGGTAATTCGACGCGTAGTAGTCCCACGCATAGTAATTCGATACGTGGTAATTCGACGCGTGGTAATTCGACGCATGGTAATTCGATACGTGGCAATTCGATACGTGGTAATTCGACGCGTGGTAATTCGGAACGCGGTAATTTGATACCTAGTAGTCCAATGCATGGTAATTCGACGCGTAGCAGTCCATCGCGCGGTAATTCGACGCATAGTAGTCCAATGCGTGGTACCCGAACGTGTAGTTACGCAACGCGTGGTAATCCAGCATGCATTTATCTACCACGTAGTAATCCAACGCGGTGAATTCCCAGTATAGCCATAACAAAGGCACTTATCTTGAATCATAAGCGATTAAACCGTATCCGGTCCGTTCAATAACCCCTCGACAGCCTAACAACGATATCTAAGTTGAAAATATAGGAGCAGACACCTATAGAGGGTTCTAGGTTGAACAATAAAGTCCTATTATTCGGCTGGCTATTCGCCGTGCGTGTGGTCGGTGGTTTGTGTTCAACCTCGATTGGCCCGAGGCCAAAAGATTTTTGATATTTTTTGGCAACAGCTCGTACTGCATATAACCGGCTAAAATGTTTCTCCGCTACTCCATTCCTCCCCCTGTTGTTTTTCCTCTCTGTCTCTGCCTCCTCGTTCCTTCCGGCTCGTTCGTTTCGTTCCCTTTTCCATTGGCCCTCACTGTTTCCTTCTTGCTTTTACTCCGCGTTTTTCGTTGGCCTTTTTTTCGAATCCCATGGAATTTTCTCCCGTGTACCGGCGTTTCTTTACACGGTCACAGAGACAAGCGAGCGTCCCTTGTTTGCGGTTTACAGCCACGTATAAATCTCGTGGAACATACGTGTTCCGTCGAGCAATTAATCGCGTCTCGTTAGGATTTAACTAATGCACGCTGCTGCCTTGTTTCGACTGCTTGTCGTTCTGACTTACACAGCTTTTTCGTCTTCACAATTCGAAAATTACTTTGCTACCTTAATTTACACGCCATCACTGACATTTTACATAAATAGTACATGCTTATAATTCGCTATTATCTACATTCTAAAGTGGTAATTAAAATATAGCTCTTGGAATAATATTTCGTTAGCTGACGTGAAAGGATAATCCTTAAAGTGGACTTCAGGTGGCAGAAAAGCTACGAACCGAAGTAAAGAGCAATTGAACCTTACAATTCTCTCAGTCAAAATTTAATCGATGCTCCCATAGATCTTTCTTCACCCCTAAATCTTTTTAACATCCGAAGAAAGGAACGGTTGTTTTCCTCCTCTTCAGAATCTCTCATCTGTAAATATTCCCGGTTTCATCCCCAACGCTTTCGCAACTTCCTCTTTTTTCCCCCTCCTGATAAGGCCAACTGGGATTCTGGAAAGAACATCTCGTCGAATCCTTCCTTCTTAAAATCAGTCTGCAGCCCGTGACACGACAGGGGTTGAATTCACGGGAAGAAGGTATTGTATTCATGAGACGGAATCGTACTATGCGATAGGAATGGGGCGCGGTTCGAAATGTCCTGACGTTATTTCGTATGATCCGCGCGCGATACTGGATACACATCAGACACGCGAGTTCCGGATGATAAATACCCGGAGTTCGAATGTCGATTTTTCAGTGACCTAGGAAAATGTATGATTCGCATAAATGTTATCGAATCAAACGTGCGCCTCGAGCGTGATTTTCCTCGAAAATGAATATCCTTTCGATTATACGATCCGAGCTTATATTTCTCGAACGTTGATAAAATTAAATAAGTATCGAATTGAATTACCTGCAATCGAATTTCCGCGAGGATAAATCAGCAAATGATTCAGAAAGAAAATTAATAATGGGGATTAATAATAGGTGGCTAATGAGGGTACGTGTTAATTACGTAATTAATGCAAATCCAAAAGAGCCAATCAACGAATACTAGGAATTTGTACACACACCGATCGCGCTGCATAATCAGCATACCAGTGATTAAAGCTACGGACTAATACATTGCTCAATAATACAGTGCGACTGATAGTTGCGGACCAATTTAACTAATTAATTAACAATAAACCACTATCCTGTGCTTTAAAAGCAGCTAATTTTGTTGATTCAGAAGTTCACTCTATTTGAAAGTTGAATACAGAAAATAATATATCAGCTCAATTGTGCTGGAGGATCACGGAAAAATGTTTTTAAAGATGGAGACGTACATTTTCATCTTACCGTGTTCAGCATATTCGTCGACGCAAAAATCATCGATTTTGTAGCAGCGGGCGCAACGCGGCGGAAAGTTTTCTGGAGCACGTAGACGAGCGTCTCCGTGGTTGGATTACATCGGAATGCCTGTGTTTCGCGATGTTTTCTATATTCCTGCTACCTTCTCGCACGCTATGAAAAGGGAGAGATTGGAAATCCTTCGGTGCCTAGGGTATTGCGAATCTGAAAGCCGCAGAGAGGTCGTGCGACACGTGTCAAGAATACGCGGGAACAGCGCGACAGCGAGAAATAGACAAACCTTTTGTTCCTTTTTCGGATTTTCCTCCCCCTCGCGCCCCTACGTTTCCCGTTCGCTCGTAAACGCACAGAGACTGAAAAGTGTTTCGAATGAAAAGCTTCCTGCAGAATTTTTGATCGTTCGTTGAGAACGTACCGTGTGCATCGATTGTATATGGTACCCGGTCGATTCGTCGAACTTTTCAATATTTTAAAAGCGAGAAATATTAACAGAGTCGTAAAATGTTAAATAGCATTCGCCCACGCGTTTTATCGAAAATCACTTCTGGCGTAAAAAGCGACCTCGATGGATTTTCCGTTCCATAATGAAACGACCAGAGGGAATACGAACACCTTGGCCAATTAATAAAGTCGAATAACGGATTAGTTTTAAATCGACGCCCTGCGGAGACCTTTACGACAATTAAGCACCAACATACGTTCGCCCCCGCGGAATACTTCAATTAAGTCCGCTGACAAAAGGGACTGAAGATTCTTTTGTGAACGCTGTTGCAAAAGACTCTCTTTTCAACCTTTCAGCTTGATAAGAATTCATGATGAAAATTTTTGCCAGGACACGTAGTAAGAGTACAAAATTGAAAATCCCGGCTGCTTGTGATTCACTATAGAAAAATTCATATCGAACCAGCTACGTGATTTACATAATTCAGGCTGCTGGGTATTCCATAGCGCAAAACTAATTTCGTTCTTTCTCGACGGCACAAAAAATTGTTTGCGGAGAGAAGTGAAACTTCTGGATTTATTATGGATAAGAATTTGGGGATTTGAGAACTTTAGAGACCTTAGAGATTTGCACGTATATTTTCTGCAATCTGAGAATGCTAAAATTTGTGTGTTGACACATTTGGAAGCTTGAAAGTTTTTAAATCAGAAGGACAAAATTTGCGAGCTTAGAGATTCCACAAAGATTTCATTAACAACGTAAGAAGATTACGTCACAAATCAGCAAGCAAGTCCGCCAAAAGCCTGATCCATTAAGAATAAAAAATTGGTCTGTGGGTAGACTATCAGTTCGCCCTCGATCGACCTAATCCCTCCTTAGTCCCTGCTCGCGTTAAATACGTCGTCGTTCCCGTTAACTACCCCATTCTTCTCCGAAACTGTTAAGAAAAGAAACCGTACCGACTCTGTTTCATTCACTAGAAATCTCACGGTCGATTAATAATCGATTCGGCTATCAGCAGACTCGAAACGTGCAAGAGGAAGAAACTCGCGTGATTGCACCGTCGCGTGCTAAACGGCCTCGAAGTTTCGCTTAATAAATTCCTGCGCCCGTCGCGTGGACGATGTTTTCACGAGAGGACGGGTAAAGTTCAAGCCCGGGAAAATCACTTACCGTTAGTATCGACATCGGGAAAGGGCTCTGAGCCGAGATTGAGAAAATACAGCCGCAGGCAGCGAGTCCGTAGCTGCCCTAAGCTGCTGCGGCTTTATACTCCTCTGCTCTGGATACTTGCTTAAGTACACGGAACTGGCACGTGGCTTGCCCACGGAATTCTAAACAGTTCCTTGTCACGGTGCGGATTTTATTGGATCTTTCAAATTATGAGGGGGAAGGTGATGTAATTGGAGTCTTGGCATTAATTGATTAGTAGTAGAAATGAAATAATACAGAGGAAACTGAGGATTATGGAATGTATGGTGGTGCATAGAAGACTAATGCGTGATGATACAACGCGTGGTGATGTGACGAGTGATGATTGGGCGTGTGAGAATTCAAGGACTGGTAATTCGACTCGTGGGAGTCTAGCGAGTAGTAATTCAGCGCGTGGTAATTCGGATCGTGGGAATCTAACGCGTGATAATTCAGCGCGTGGTGAATCGACGCGAGGTAATTCGATGCGTAGTAGTCCCACGCGTGGTAATTCGACGCGTAGTAGTCCAACGCGTGGTAATTCGATACGTGGTAATTCGACGCGTGGTAATTCGATGCGTGGTAATTTGATACGTGGTAATTCGACGCGTAGTAGTCCCACGCGTGGTAATTCGATGCGTAGTAGTCTCACGCGTGGTAATTCGACGCGTAGTAGTCCAACGCGTGGTAATTCGATACGTGGTAATTCGACGCGTGGTAATTCGATGCGTGGTAATTCGATACGTGGTAATTCGACGCGTAGTAGTCCAACGCGTGGTAATTCGATACGTGGTAATTCGACGCGTGGTGATTCAGCGCGTAGTAATTCGACGCGTGCTGATTCAACGCGTGGTAATTCGACGCGTGGTAATTCGATACGTGGTAATTCAACGCGTAGTAGTCCCACGCGTGGTAATTCGATGCGTAGTAGTCTCACGCGTGGTAATTCGACGCGTAGTAGTTTAACGCGTGGTAATTCGATACGTGGTAATTCGACGCATGGTAATTCGATGCGTGGTAATTCGATACGTGGTAATTCGACGCGTAGTAGTCCCACCCATGGTAATTCGATACCTGGTAATTCGACACGTAGTAATCCACCGCGTGGTATATGCATACGTCCACTGAGTCACGTTTGAGCACCCAGCAACCTAATTCGTGGTAATTGAACTCACGGTGATTTTCTGGTGCTACGATACAAATGCCACAGCCATTTTTCAAGCTGTTATCAAGAAAGTTCACTCCACTCCCAAGTCATTAAAGCATTAGATGGCCATCAATTCTCCAACAGCTTGTTAATCACGCAATTGCAAACTTAATTTTCCGCATAGAAAATCGCGACATTTGCAAGTGCTAGAATTCCATATCAGCTGAACTGCAGTCACGATAAACCGAGATTAATTATGCACACCGTGATTAGCTTTGATCAATATTGATCGTGGAATGGAAATTCTGGTATCATTCGATCTCTAATACATCCAACGTAAACAAAGCTTCAGAAATATTAACACGTTATCGAGGGAGTTTGAGTTTGATATTATGGTAACGATTCTACAGGGTATCTAGCACGCGATAGTTAAACTTTGCATGTACATGATTGGACTATTAACATTTTGAATTCACTGTTTTTATTCGGGTAATTATGGCATCATTTACGTAACATAGTTTCAGTTGATCTGACTGAATTATCAAGTAGTTTGCTTGCATAATGCCTGAGCTTGAAATATAGTAGCAAGAGTGTTCCTCGAAATTTTTGCTCCCTTAATCAAATTTTCAAACAATTTAATCAGTGGCTAATTTACCTTCTTACTCTTCTTCATCTCCTGTTACGAAAGGGACTAAATGTCACCTGTTCGTTCGATCAACAACCGCAGACACGAATAAATCAAATTTATCCCAAATAAACTGCGTGACATTTCAGAATGAACGGTTTCGAGTGGTCACAATTAAACCCCGTAACAGTGAAATATGGATCGATCGTGTTCCACTTTCTCGTTTTTCGAATTTCTCTGCTAAAGTTGCAATAATATAAACTTCATTTTTTACTGTATCCGTTTTTATCATTTGAAGTTACACTTCCATCTGGCTAGGATTTACATTTCTAACTTAATCACTAACCCATTCAATTATAAATATAATTCAATAGACAACTGTTCAAACGGAAGTAGAAATTTTAGGAAGCTATCTATCAGGTCCCCATTTAGGTCTGTGATCGATACAAGATATAGCAATCGTAATTGAAACAAAAATAAATCGGATCTTTTAAATTCACTGCAAAAACAAGTTTGAGTAATGTAGAATCACGGACAAGAATATAGTGATCGATCACGACCCTTCTCAATTTTATAGTCACTCTTCAAAGCAGCCAATCGGCCCTCGCCAGTTTCTCGATTTCGATTTGCAGTGCGGCAGCAATTTCGCAGGCAAGAGAAGAGTGGCATGCACCACGGAATCTCAACACGAGAATTCGACGAGAAAAATCCTGGGTATTTCAATATAAAAGGTCCTCGAGAACCTGAATTGCACCTGCCGCCGCGAATCTCGGCTCGTTCCAGGGAACTACATTCGTCTCTCGTTGCTGAAATCTCTCTTCGTGTTGCGAACAAGTTCCTCGAGGGAATACAGTCGCTTACATCTAGTACTTCGTCGTCTGGTTGCAGGTGCAATATGCAGGTTCAGTTACGATCACCGGTTTGCACCCCTTTCGAAACTCTGTGGTAATTTAGCTGTCGAATGTGACATCGATCGTGCCTCTAAAAGTACCAGATATTCCTAAATCTAAAGACTCAAATTTGTTGTGTGTTCGAATCTCCAAACCCTTAAATCTTCAAATCCCCAGCACCTCTTCAAATGCACTCAAATCCTTGAATCTCCAAATTCCCCAAATTCACAATCCCATAAATTTCCCTCTCGCATTAAAACCCAAAAAAAAACACCGTGAACCCCAGTGAAGTGTCTCCAATTAAAAACAAAAACGAAATCGATAGCGCACAAAACAGTTGAGCACGTAACTACTCTATCAGAGGTTCAAAGGATGCTAAATTTCCGGCGGTTGTTTTGCACCTTCAGCCGTCAGACCTTTTTCGAAAAACACAAAGCAACGGACCGCTAACCGTAACATTGTTTACCGGCAATTTTTACCCATTGCGGTAGTCAGGTGTCGCCACAATTTCGAGCAACAGCTTTATTTTTCTAATAACGACCGGGTCCCTGTCCACGGTACAAATTTAAAAATACTCGCGCGTCGACCAGCCCCGGTCAACGCTCGCACCGTGGACGTCGAATAATTTGCGGCAACGGAACCGGGAATAAATAACTAGACCAGAAGCCTGCGATGCAATTAACGTTGAATACGATCCCGTGCAGAGGGAGTAGAAAAAAGAATCTAATTTCATCCAGGTAGAGACGATACATTTGATTCAAACTAGGCAATATAACACGTTATTTGCGATTCAGATACACTCCATTTCTGGCAGCGAGTTATGGTCTCTGGTTGATTCTACATGTCTTATTAAGCTACTCCTTTATTGCCAATTAAACTTTCTGATATTAGGTTTCCGTCTTCGCCTGGATTTGGTGTTTCGTGATACGTGATATATCGAGTTGGTTAACGCGTAATGATTCAACGCGTGATAATTCAGTACGTGGTAGTCCTACGCGTGGTAATTCGATACGTAGTAGTCTCACGCGTGGTATTTCGACGCGTGGTAATTCGACGCGTGGTAATTCGACGCGTGGTAATTCGACGCGTGGTAATTCAATGCATGGTAATTCGACGCGTGGTAACTCGATACGTAGTTGCCTCACGCGTGGTAATTCGACGCGTGATAATTCGACGCTTGGTAATTCGACGCGTGGTGATTCAACGCGTGGTAATTAGACGCGTGGTAATTCGACGCGTGGTGATTCGACGCGTGGTAATTCGACGCGTGGTAATTCGACGCGTGGTAATTCGACGCGTGGTAATTCGACGCTTGGTAATTTGACGCGTGGTAATTCGACGCGTGGTGATTCAACGCGTGGTAATTCGACGCGTGGTAATTCGACGCTTGGTAATTTGACGCGTGGTAATTCGACGCGTGGTGATTCAACGCGTGGTAATTCGACGCGTGGTGATTCAACGTGTGATAATTCGACGCGTAGTGTTTCAACGCGTGGTAATTCGACGCGTGGTGATTCAATGCGTGGTAATTCGACGCGTGGTGATTCAACGCGTGGTAATTCGACGCGTGGTGATTCAATGCGTGGTAATTCGACGCGTCGTGATTCAACGCGTGGTAATTCGACGCGTGGTGATTCAATGCGTGGTAATTCGACGCGTGGTGATTCAGCGCGTGATAATTCGACGCGTGGTGATTTAACGCGTGGTAATTCGACGCGTGGTGATTCAACGCGTGGTAATTCGACGCGTGGTGATTCAACGCGTGGTAATTCGATACGCAGTAGTCTGACGCGTGATAATTCCAGTTGGCCTACATTTAACTGTAGAACGCATACAATCACATGCAATTACATCGTGTGACAAATACAGCGAGTGAAATTACAGTGCACGAAATTACAAAGCGAAGTTTCCTTCAAATTCCTGTAATTCGTAGAATTACCCTTCCCCAAATTAAACTATAAATCCCGCGTTTAAATTCCGTACATTTAAAACTAGTGTAAGTACTCTTTTTCACCAATAAGAAAGCCCGGTTGAAAAAACCTCCAAAAAAAGGAGAGCCGCATTATGAAAGTCGAGCGGATATAATCCGTTCTAACGAGCCCTTATTGCCAGGAGAGATTGTATGAGCAACTGCGATTGCGAAAGCACAGTTTATGCGCAGAGGAATGTTTCAATAGGGGCTCACCTTTAGAGCCCACAACGGCCGTTTGTTGTGCAGGATACAGAACCCGTTCGTGAAAAGTGCGACTACTTGTCTGCGTGTATCTCCTGTCGGTATTGATAAGGTCGGGGACGGGTAGAACCCCATTCAGGAAAGCTTACCGTCTATATCTTTCATTAGTATTCTATCTCCTGCACATACAAGCACACCTACACGTTAGAGGTCAATTTAACGTTGGACATTTTATATTTGGGACGAAGCTTTCGTGATGGACGCAAAATGTAAGGATGTGAGGATACTTAGGGATGGTCAATAAATTTTGATAGATTATGTCATCATTTCGATGAATGATTTTCACCGAATTCTAGGACTTTAGTAGAGTGGTATTTCAGATCAGAGAGTTAATGCGATCATTCGGGAAATGTAGAAGCAATTTAATTACTTGTTTATGAAATTGAGATGTATAGGTCTTTTGGAGGAATTCGAGGAATCTAACTGCGTTCTGGCTATTTAGGATGTTTGATCAGCAAAATGTAGAAATGACGAAAGCAAGGAGTATAGCAATATTCTGCACGTTCTGCCATAAAATAACAGTGTGGGTGAAAGAGATAATTCGATATGGAGATTCTTTAAATATTCCTCGTTGTGGAATAATGCATGCAATTGTCTCTACGTTAAATTATTACCGTGATTGTTTACCAGCGAAGTGAATTGCGAAGTTCTGATAATTGCATTTTATTTCTTCGGGAATCTGTTATTTCCCTCTCGAATCAACATATCGACGTTTCATAATTAAGTATTGTTACTTCTACATCATCGAAACGATAAACTGTTATAATTGAAATTTTATAATATGCAGCGACAATGTATCATAAATATTCGGGATATGTTTTCGACAAACTGAGGCGTTACGAATTCGTGGATTTTGTCAATCATCAGTGTGGAGAATTTAACAATATTTATAAGCAGTGATTAATCGCTTGAATTGTAAATACTTTCGACATTCATGAATTACGAAATTTGTTAGGTGAAATTCAATTTGTAATTATCGATGTAACATTAAAGCAAGTAAGGAAAGTAACGTTAAAAACATTTTGGATTCAGGGAAATTGTAACAGATATTAAATTCCAGAACCAGTGTAGCACCTATGATTTTTATACCTGCTGTTACCTTCCAACACCCAGAATCAATAAAATCTATCAGCTTTATTACAAAAACCGCTTCCGAATAATGTCATGTAAAATTCCATTTCCCTAAAAGAGACCAAAACTACTCCAACAAAAAACTGCAAAAATCGATGAGTGAAAACGATCCACAGTAAAAATGCGGATACTAAAAAGAACACAGTGTAAAACGAGTAAAAAACAATTTTACCCGGGCTACATCCTATTAATAACGTTTCAGTTAACCGTAGACCGTAACCTCCGGCAGTTCCGTGGCTCGAAATACCGAAAGATTATTTCGCGAGTTTTTGAACCACCCTACATCCAATTGCACGGGGCATCGCGTCTGTAAGCTACAACGTGTCGATTAAAAAATTCGTGCCAACCGGAAATTCATTTCGGCTGTTAAAAGCCGATTCCGGGGTTACAGTTCGGAACTCGTGAATGTTGAGCTGGATGTCCTGTTAAGATATGGACTGCTGGAGTACTCTAAAAATGATATTGAAAGGGCACTAGAAATTATTCAGGACCCTTGGACTATGTGCAGTGTTCACATTTGTTTTGATACTCATGAAACAAATTCTAATAGGACGGTGGTGATCCTATACGTGGAGATTTAATGTGTAATGATTTAGCGCGTGATAATTCGGTACGTGGTAGTCCAACGCGTGGTAATTCGATACGTAGTAAATCCTACGCGTGGTAATTCGACGCGTGGTAATTCGGCGCGTGGTAATTCGGCGCGTGGTAATTCGGCGCGTGGTAATTCGACGCGTGGTAATTCGATACGTAGTAAATTCTACGCGTGGTAATTCGATACGTCGTAGTCCAACGCGTGGTAATTCGATGCGTGGTAATTCGACGCGTGGTAATTCGATACGTAGTAAATCCTACGCGTGGTAATTCGACGCGTGGTAATTCGGCGCGTGGTAATTCGACGCGTGGTAATTCGACGCGTGGTAATTCGATACGCCGTAGTCCAACGCGTGGTAATTCGACGCGTGGTAATTCGATACGTAGTAATCCAACGCGTGGTAATTCGACGCGTGGTAATTCGATACGTAGAAAGTCCTACGCGTAGTAATTCGGTACGTAGAAAGTCCTACGCGTGGTAATTCGATACGTAGAAAGTCCTACGCGTGGTAATTCGATACATAGCAGTCCATAGCGTGGTAACTCGACGCGTGGTGATTCAATATTTAGCAGGAACTCGTGAATACTGAACTGCCCTGTTAAGATATGAACTGTTGGACTAGTTAGACCATTTGCGGCCTCGGACTTCTGTCCACTAAAAACGGAACTGAATAATGTCTGACACATTCAAACAGACAGTACCCTAACTAAAAGTCATCAACTTAAGGAACCTGATTCGAAACTTGGCAGAAGTTGAAGCAGCGAAGAAAATTGAAAATGTAAAAATTTGATATTCCAAGGGATTGTAAATTTGAGAATCGGAAATATAATCGAATAGTTAATCCGAAAGAAAAGAAAACCGCCTGAGGAAGCTCCATTGCCGGAAGCTAATGAACCAAAGTCAGATCCGATTTCCCTGTTCACTTCTCCTCGAGTGTTTCCCTTTCTCGCCACGGCGGATTAATTCTTTCCAGTTTCTCTTTCAGGAAGGGTTCTCGATTTTCCACGTGATTTCCAACAGAGAAAGGCCACGAGGGCCAAGCCGGGCACAAATAGATAGAAGAAGAGAAAAGGTTTCGATTTGAACGTTACCCTTTTAATTATCGCGGCGCTCGTTTCATAAGGATTTCAATTAATTTCTCAGCTGCCCTCGGGGCGCAGTTAATTATTTAATTCCTCTTCACCGATTCAGCTCGTTTCGCGAGGATGAGTGTAATACCGGAAGAAGCTTGAATGTAATTAGTCGCTGGACGGACAATTAAAACAATTCATGCTTGCACTTTTTTGTGCCCCGATCGTGCGGCTTTCCTCGATTAACGCTCGGCCGGAAGTTTCCGAGCGTGGGACTCGTCGCTGTTGTCCATAATAATTATTCAGTTTCCCGGATGTCACTGAAAAGGGATTGCACAATTTTTAATAAAAAAGGGAACCATGTTATACGATAAAATCCTGCATAAAGCTTGTACATTATAAAAGCTTATAAATATTCTCTTAATAATCCCCATTCTAATTTGAAACGTGACATAAAACTGCGAATGCAATTCCATAAGGTTATCAATAACAAATCCATAGGCACATAAAACTCTCGTGACAATCAAAGCGTGAAGGGTTGAAGAGATCGATGCCGTATCCGTCGTCCGACTGTTGATTCTCGACATGAACCGATTCAGTTAATGAAGCAAATTATCGAGTGACAGCCTACCGACAACCAGTCAATCGCCAACTAATTCTCGATTCGTCGTTGGCCGGTTGCCAACCGGTTGGCAAGTGTTTAGCAACTGACCCGAAACACCGACCGGTTTGCAGCTGTTATTTAAACATCAATTTCTCGCGTAGCTGAAATAGCAGCGGCACAGCGTCACCATAGCTGCATTCATCGCGTCGAAAGGTTGACCCAGATCTCGGAGAACGCCTTTTCCAGCCGGCCTAAGAGTCAAGACGAAAATTGCGACTTATCACGGTGCAGCCCTGCCAATTCGAGCGTCCTTTCATTTATCAGATTTTACATCTCCGGCGTTGAATGAACTCCCTGCCAGTTCGGTGAAAGTTGCTTTTTCAACTCGACGAGACACTGCGATAACTGCGCGGAGCAACAACGCGGAAGAATCTAATGAAGAAACATCCTCGTGGTCGTTGCTGCAAAGTTACGCTTCCCTTATAATGGATGCTACGCGAGAACCGAACGAACTTGCGGTTTAACCCGAACCATCCTCTCTCTCGCGCCTGCACACGAAACTTCGAACTTCGATCCCCAAAACCGGTGGAAGGCCGAAAGTTTCTCGACGATAAGCCGCATTTGTTTAAATAATTTCTGCTTCATTATTCCGAAAGATGGGCTGAGCAATCGTAATTCTATGAAATAGCTTTTCTAACATCATGTTACTTCTGGATCAGTGGAAGATTACTTTGGTGGTCTGAATGGTCTGATGAAGTCTTATACTGATTTGGTCTTCTAGTAATGGAATCATTGAATACTGGGATTTACACTAAGACATTGATATAGTATTTTAATGAAGTCTTCTGCCAATGGCATCTTTCACTAGTGAACAATTTCGTTGGGGGACTTTGCAAGGATGGGTCTTTCTACTAATGGACTGCTTCAGTAATGATCATTTCCACTGATGAGGCTTTCTCTTTCTGCAATCAGTCACTAGTGGGTTTTCTACATTATACTGCTTGCATCTGTAGAAGATCCCATTAGTTCAAAATCCCATTAGTGCAAGGTCCTTCTAGTGGAACGCTCTATCAGTAGAGGATCCATCTGTAGAAGATCCTATCGGTAGAGAGTGGCAACAGTAGTAGATTCCCATCAGTGGAGGATCACATCAGTCGGGGATGCCATCACTGGAGCATCCCATCACAGGAGGATCCCATCACTGGAGAATCCCATCACTGGAGGATCCCATCAGTGGAGGATCCCATCACTGGAGGATCCCATCACTAGAGGATTCCATCATTGGAGGATCCCATCAGTAGAGGATCCCATCACTCGAGGATCCCATCACTGGAGGATCCCATCGCTGGAGGATTCCATCACTGGAGGATTCCATCACTGGAGGATCCCATTACTAGAGGATTCCATCATTGGAGCATCCCATCAGTGGAGGATCCCATTACTGGAGGATCCCATCAGTCGAGGATCCTATCACTGGACTATCCCATCACTGGAGGATCCCATCACTAGAGGATTCCATCATTGGAGGATCCCATCAGTAGAGGATCCCATCACTGGAGGATCCCATCACTGGAGGATCCCATCGCTGGAGGATTCCATCACTGGAGGATTCCATCACTGGAGGATCCCATTACTAGAGGATTCCATCATTGGAGCATCCCATCAGTGGAGGATCCCATTACTGGAGGATCCCATCAGTCGAGGATCCTATCACTGGACTATCCCATCACTGGAGGATCCCATCACTAGAGGATTCCATCATTGGAGGATCCCATCAGTAGAGGATCCCATCACTGGAGGATCCCATCACTGGAGGATCCCATCGCTGGAGGATTCCATCACTGGAGGATTCCATCACTGGAAGATCCCATCACTGGAGGATCCCATCACTGGAGGATTCCATCAGTGGAGGATTCCATCAGTGGAGGATCCCATCACTAGAGGATTCCATCATTGGAGGATCCCATCACTGGAGGATCCCATCACTGGAGGATCCCATCATTGGAGGATCCCATCAGTGGAGGATTCCATCAGTAAATGATCCCATCAGTAGAAGGTCCCATCAGTAAAAAATCCCATCAGTAGAAGATCCCATCAATAAAATTCCTACCACTGAAGAGTCCAACTACTAAACAGCCCCAATATCTGCCCATACAATTCCAAATACTAAACTACATAGCAAAGAACATCCCGCTAACCATACTCCCAAGTACTCAAATTATCCCAGCACACACATTCTTTCCACCCCGAGCTTAAAGATAAGCCCTCAAAATATCTCCGTTTGTTCAAGAAACATCAATTCATCCAAGTTGAATCAGCAATTAAAACGAACTGGTGCTACGTAATTCCCCCGGAAAATCTTACAATTCTAATTACGACTTGGTGGCTGCTGGAACAATGGCTAACATTAATCCTGACCGTCCTCGAATCCTGCAGGAATTCAAGCAGATTATCGCTGTCAGCCATCAAATATTATTGCCGTAAAGGTGTTGCGGTTTATACCGGGAACGTTTCATGTCATCAGCGAAACAGCGACCACTTCTGCAGCGATATAAGAGGCTTTTACGAGGCTACTCGTGGAAATTTTACGGTTCTCTTGGGTCGTGGCTGTTATTGTAGTCCAATTCCAGTTAACGTGCCGATAAATGCCGGGATTAGTGGCCGTTTTATATGGAGGCACTACTTTCGGGGAAAGCAATGGAGTTGGACAATTATAAATAATATGAGGTATCATTTTAGAAGGTGACGTTGATGATCACGTTTGTTACGAATATTCACTGTGCGAATTTCGAGTGAAATTACTGCTGTCGAATCGTGGTAGTTACTCTGATTTCAAGCTGCAATATTGATGATAAAAATTCAGGGATTTTATGACCTATTGTGATTGGCCTGAATTGCCCCAATTCTTTTGAAAAAATTTGAAAATGTTAAACAAAATGAAATATTTGTTAAAAACGGCTCGAAATAAATTACACGATCAGTTTACATTGTCTAATAAATAAAATGAATCTACAGATAAATAATATCCATGCATCGTTGCATCGAGTCATGCTTACCGCCTGCTCTCCCCATACGAATTAATACAGCCACCGCGTTATACAGAGAGATTGTATCCGGCACAAATGGCCGGCTAATTTCCTAAAGTGAGCTCGAGAGTGTAAGTTATAACGAGCAGCGAAATGGATTTGTAAAACGGCATTGTTAACGCGAACCGTCCCCATGCCGCCGGAGAAATGCGTTAATAAACGAGCGTTGACACGTTGCTGTTTGCGTACCAGCCGTATTCGTTAACGTGCGATATAATTACTTGGAAAATACGTGGCTATATACGGAACTCGTGATTTCCCGTCCGACTCTCGGATGAATATTTAATGTCGCGTCACTGTTATTCAACGAGACGGTTGCGCTAATTAAGACGGATTTATTTATTTCGACAAATGATTTAACGACATTGATTATGGATGCAGCTGATCATTAATTTGCATTAGAATTAATCACCCAGTTATTTCGGATGGTTCTGCTAGTTCATTAATCTAATATATGACATTT
This sequence comes from Megachile rotundata, assembly GCF_050947335.1. Classification (NCBI taxonomy): domain Eukaryota; kingdom Metazoa; phylum Arthropoda; class Insecta; order Hymenoptera; family Megachilidae; genus Megachile; species Megachile rotundata. The sequence goes on from NC_134996.1 coordinate 13,263,216, forward strand.
TTTAAGGACTACATTTGCAAGTTACGAATTTCATTTGAGTCAGACGCTTATCTGGAGGGTCCTTGATTAACAATATCTTTCTTCGTGTACAATTAGATATCACAGAGAACAGTGAGCCGTAACATATTACTGACATGTGCTAAACAACACTGTTGTGCATTACCTATGCAACACAATTGAGCGTCACCAATGCAAGCCCGAACAATACAGCTGCATATCAATAGAAGCATATCCTGACCCAAGATACACTAATAAAAATAAATTCCTGTATATCTCAATAATTCCCTAAAATCACAAAGCGCAGAAATTTTACGTCAGAATAAAATTCGTGAATTAGCCAGAGAGCTATAACGTTGCCGCTGCACTTGGCAAATCAAATTACAAAGGCTTTGGCCTTGCTAGCTGGATAAAGTGCGGCCAGGATCCCGCGGATAATGCAACCCGTAGCCGTTATGAGGATTCATTAAATATAATTCACCTGACATGCCGTGTAATTCCGTCGACGGAAACGCGGGACTCCAGGTGCGTAAACATTTACTTTACCTCGGAGCTTTGTGCACCTTCGACCGGGTATCGCGCGTGCATCGTAAAATTACGGCTTGGCGGACCACCCTCTCCTTTGACGGAATATCCTCTGACGAGCCTGACGCTTGATATTCGCGCTTCAGAGTGTCCTCTTTTTCACGAAGATTGCTTTGCGACCCGTTGTTTTGGGTCTCAGATTCTGAGTGAAATTAAACACTCACTGTTATAGAGGATAAAATTATTTGGGTCGGAATAGGATTTAAATATCCGAGGGTGGAGTCAGGGTTTAAGTGATAAGACAGGGTTTGAGTCACGAAAAGGTCGTTCATATTTCTGGTGACATATTGGTCAAATAAGAGTGGAAAGAAGACAAGGATTACTTCGATCTTCAGGTACACTGTAAGTTGACATCTCGACATGACAGCGTCTGATAGTCTTGTCCATACTACCCAGTCTTATTGGCATGTCTTCATCGGTGGATGTGAACGTTTTAACAGACGAAGAAAATGCTGAGCTCTGGCTGACCTATAATGCTACATCTGGAGTTCCTTTCGTCTTTGTGACAAATCAAAATCAAACCAGCTGTTCATTTCTATCGACACGACTTTGTGACCTATGTGGTCCATTGGCTACCTATCATCTCACATGATGTATCCAATATGAATGTGATCATACTAGACACAGCTGTATTATGACACTGTATTAAGAACAGGTTCTGGATGACTGTGTTACAACGCCACATTTGACTTCACAATACTGCAGTTTCTTTTGTCTTGACAAATCAAAATTTTTATCGACTTTGTAACCTATGTGGTTCATTAGCTATCATCTCACATGACGTGTGCAATATGAATGTGACCATACTAGACACAGCTCTAATATGATACTGTATTAAGAATAGGTCCTAGATGACTGTATTACAACGCCACATTTGACTTCACAGTACTGCACTTCCTTGTACCTTGACAAATGAAAATTGTTATCGTCTTTGTGACCTATGTGGTTCATTAGCTATCATCTCACATGACGTGTGCAATATGAATGTGACCATACTAGACACAGCTCTAATATGACACTGTATTAAGAACAGGTTCTGAATGACTGTATTACAACGCCACATTTGACTTCACAATACTGCACCTCCTTTTGTCTTGACAAATCAAAATTTTTATCGACTTTGTGACCTACATATCCATTAGCTATTAGCTCACATGACGTGTGCAATGTAACCATACTAAACACAGCTGCATTATGACACTGTATTAAGAACAACAGATTCCCAATACAAACTCCATTTGAGTTCAAGAGCAAATTCCCAGCAGCATTCCTCGTCAGAAGCAAAGCGTGGACGGAAGAATTTTCACAGCTGAAGCTCGCCACAACACGCACCCTGAAATTCCTGGCGGTTGCCATCGTAATCGCTAGTCGAGGGAATTCAGTCGTTTCGAAGGAGAATCGAGACTGGATGCGGGGAAAGGTCTTTTGTATCCTGACGCCGAGTTCGACTGCGTTACCGGGTTCCCTTTCCTCGCAACCCTATTCACTTCCTCTTTTCTGCGACCGTGTGCTCGTTTCTACCCGCGCCTTTACACGAGTATTGTTTCAACGGCTCCGACGGGGAAACGTGTCGCGATTCTAAGGCGCATCCACGTCGAGACCTCCAGCCATCGTTACCGAACCGGCAACGATTTAATTAGGATCGTTCAAACTGAACAGTCTATGCGATCACGTATGTGGTCTCCTTTGTAACAAACACGTACTAGTTAGCGGTTGCGAATATCGTTTCATATAGGCTCATATTCGCAGACGTGTCTCGGAAAGGGTGCTTTGTGCATAACTCACTGCTCTTCGAGTTTATGAACACTTCACTGAATCCTTAATTTTCCAATCCCCAAATAAATCGGAAAGTGTCCACATCAATCCATAAATTTTAAAAATGTGAAAGATCCAAAGTGCCCAGCTGCTCAGAACAAACACGGATAATTTAATCACATAATAGCTGACAAAGTGAAATAAAGTTCTGAGTACTCGTAATAGGGCCACGTGTATCGAATGAAAACGAAGCGTAACGAGATCATTCGGGAATTACCAGAAGTCTCATTATAATAATAAATCCGCAAGCTATAATACGGAAATAATGAACCATCAGAATGTCACGGAACGCAAATAAACCGATTGCGGTGAATCTTTTACGATGTTACATTGGAATCGTTCTCCCGGTGCGATTACACCGAGCGATGAATTCAGAGCAAACAAATTGCCGGAATAATTGTCAGTGCTCGTTTTCCGCAATTTGATATACCTCATCAACAAATTGGCCGGGTTCTGCCGGATGATTTAGTTCAACTTTCGGTTAATGAGAAAGAAGGGCTAATAAGCCTGGGTATTTTTCGTCCAGCACATTCAAACGTTATATTTCGAGTTATGAAAGAGAGAAGCGAAACGAGTTTCGAAACAGCAATTCCGTTTTCCACGGTATATGTCACGGCTTCCATTAAAGAACATTTTTAACCCTTCTTTTTGTTCGGTTCGATTGCCTTTGTCTGCCTGGACGAGTTCCCATTAAACGAACGACACAAGTTGATCCGTGTAAATAAAATACGGATAACGAGCGTTTCTTACAACTGCAGGAAAATAGTTTGATGCTGTCTATAATTGGAGCCGTTTTCCTCGTCCGGTAACGAGCAGCCGGTTGACAGAGACGTTGCTGAATCTTCGCTGGATAATGATCGTGCAGTTTCTGGATACGTTCGATATCTGAAGATTAATACGGACAATGTTATAACAGAGAAAACTCCACACGTTTGAAGGACCTTGTCCAATTAGCTGTAAGCTCGATATATCGGCTTGATCGGATGACTGTAAGCTGTTTCAAGGAAAACTTATCACGTCATTTATCAGGAATTGTTCTGATTCGAACTCGCTTCTGTAACATGGCAATTATCTAGGAATTATGGCAATTTAACAAATGTATAACGTTAGTATTTTTACAATTTGAAGTTAACAATTATTGCAATACAGTCAAATTTGAAATAACGAAGTATTGGAATTATGACAAAGAACAATATTTATTGGGCAAGATTTCCCTGAACCTGCCCCTGAGGAGCTCCAGTTACCCCGTATCTTCGACCGAGACAGTTACGTCCCTTTTTCTCGTTCTCCTCGGGGTAAGAAAGCAAAGAGGAGTGTTCGCGGGAACGCACACTCCACTTTTTACAGGAATTTTATTTCCCCGCCGAGGCGAAACCGGCGAAACTGTCTGGCAAGTTCTTGGAGGATCCGAGAACCTGTACGAGGCTTTCTTCTGATTCTCAGCTCGTTTTATTTTACCTCGGTTACCTCGAAAAACTATCGCAGTTTCGTGCTGATAGCCAACGCAACAAAACCTTCTTCCCGGTGTTACGATCGAAGTACCCGGAAGGAAGTGAACTGCGAATTAATTTTCACACTTTCGTGTTCGCCTCTCAATTCGGTTAAGACTGGTTGATAAAATTTGTGCGAGAAAATTTCATGTAGTTAGCAGGAGATTAATGGTATTATTTTTCTGTTTGTTTCAGGTAAGACTTTTTACTGAACTCGTGGTTGAGTGCAATGAACCGATTATAAGGTAGAGTGCAATTTACAATATAATTCATATTATAAAATCACCAACAGGTCACTATAGAATCAGTAAAATAATAGGTATCCCTGAAAATTAATTGTTGCCAAGTTTGAACCATTTAACTTCACATAAATATATTTTCAGTAGTAAAGTCACCCATAGCGCGCACACATTTGCATATCAGACAACTTCACACAAATCAAAATTAAAACAGAGTCATTCCACATCCTTTAGAAACAAATAACCGACAAACAAATATTGTATTGAACATCGCAGTTAGCCTGCCGCTATTATCCTCTTTGCAGTGACACCATATCACACGAGCCGCTTGAATTTTTCAACACCGTCGATCGCACTAAAGCGCTAGCCAATAGTCGAGCAGCAAATCATTGCTGGCCATGGTTCAATAGATGGAGAGGAAACAGCGATCATGAATATTTTAGTCTATTGCATAATGCATCGATGCCGCGTTATTCGTCATCCCCGTGTTATTATAGCAGCTCGTGAGCGTATATAGGCGTGTGCATGTTGCGATTCGCACGCGTCGATACGCATCGCTCATGCATCGATGCGTTAAACATTGATATTGAAACGACGCTAAAAAACATTTATGACCTTTGATGCACGGGCCAAATTTGTTTTGATACTCGTCAAACAAATTTTAATGCGGCGGTGGGGAGCCTGCGCGTAGAGAATTAATGTGTAATGATTAGGTGCGTGGTAATTCGATAGGTAGTAGTCCAACGCGTGGTAATTCGACGCGTGGTAATTCGATAGGTAGTAGTCCAACGCGTGGTAATTCGGCGCGTGGTAATTCGATGCGCCTTGTAGTCCACCGCGTGGTAATTCGATATGCCTAGTAGTCCAACGCATGGTAATTCGACGCGTGGTAATTTGATACGCGTGGAAATTCGGCGCGTGGTAATTTGATACGCGTGGTAATTCGACGCGTGGTAATTTGATACGCGTGGTAATTCGACGCGTGGTAATTCGATACGCCTAGTAGTCCAATGCGTGGTAATTCGACGCGTGGTAATTTGATACGCGTGGTAATTTGATACGCGTAGTAGTCCAGCGCGTGGTAATTCAACGCGTGGTAATTCGACGCGTGGTAATTCGATACGTCTAGTATTCCAACGCGTGGTAATTCGATACGCTTAGTAGTCCAACGCGTGGTAATTCAACGCGTGGTAATTCGACGCGTGGTAATTCGATACGTAGTAGTCCAACGCGTGGTAATCCAATGCGTTGTAATTCAACGCATAGTGACGCAGCACGTGATAATCCAACGCGTGGTCATCCAACGCATAGCAACATACCACACGACAATCAAACACCTTGCAATCCACTAGCAACCATGGTAAACCATGGTAAACCAAATCGTGTTAATCCAACGCATAGTAATTCGCCTCATGAAATCATAATTCGTGGCTAAATCGCACCCAGCCAAAACAGCGCTTGGTAAATAATTGAAACTTCTTCCGTCGCTGCGGGTTTGTGCCACGACAATTCGTAACACCTTTTCATTGGAATCACTGTAGCGAAAACATGGTGGTTACGTTAAATCGTGGTGTAACGTTAAGGATTATTTGTTAGCTGTTTTTGTAGCATGGTGAAAATTCACGGACCGTGTCACTGCACCGGGAAACCTGACGTATAATATATTTATAGAGTCTTCTTAATGCGAGAAACATGCATTATTTACTGCTTGCATTATACGAGACTGCGGCATTATTCCGATGTCTAGACACCGAAGTTTGAAACGAGAAGTGTCAGAAACTGTGACAGGAAATTCCGAAGCTATTATCATGAATATCGAAAACTTTTCAAGGCTTTTGTATTGGTTTTCCTATTTTCGTGACACGTTCACCTTCTTTTGGTAATGAAACTTACTATCCAGTAAAGTGTAACATCTTCGAGAAAACTAACCATTCAAATAATTAACCCCGTGCCATATTTGTGATAATCTCCATTTCTCAGCGACGGAGTTTTATCAGTTTTCAAGAAAAATGTCCGAAGTTTAATTACGAACCCAACTCCAGAACCGAATCACGGTAATTACGGTCCTTAAATTCTCGGCGTCGCGTTGAAAACCAACAAAGTATCAAACGCCCCTTTAAGAAGAAAAAGGATCGATTCGCACGCGCGAACAAAGACCCGAAGAAGTTGCAAGAAGAAAAGTGAAAGAGCAGCATGTCGCAACGTGCGATAGATGTTCGTGGACTGTCGCTTTCCCAGCAAGGAAGGGGTTGGAAGAGGGCGGAGGAAAAAAGAAACGAAACAGGTTGCAGTGGAACAAATGTACACAGGTCCGGAGAGCCCTTTCCTCTGTTTCTTGCTTCTGGAGCGTCGATGAGATATTGTCCCGGTCCGCGAAATGGATACGCTCGCCGCGGGAACTCCGCTCCGAGCGTAACTACGGGCGTAAGATCGAGCGTCTGTGTGCATGACTACCTATACCCCTGGGAAATAATAATGAGAGGGTTTTCTGTGTACTTCCAGTCTCGGCACTTCGATGTCTACGAACCTGGATCGCTGTTTTGATCGCCCCTCACGCGACTGAATGAAGCGTATATTTAAATGATTTTTCAAACAGTCTGATTGTACTCGGACAGAGTGATGCATTGTGGTGTACTTTCAAATGAAATAGCTCTGGAATTATGGGGTGATTTTTGAGATATAAAAAATGACGCATGGTTGATAAGGGAGTGTGAAAGAGACGTTTGCGAGGGTGGGAAGAAATATAAGGGTGTGTTGAAATCTCGTACGAGATGATTGAATGCTCCGAGGTTTTATGCGTGGTATTTCAACACGTGGTGATTTGACACGTGGTACTATGGTGCGTGGTAATTCGACACGTGGTGACTAATGGCGTGGTAATTCGATAGGTTGTAATTCAACGCGTGGTAATTCGATACGTGGTAATTCGATACGCTTAGGAGTCCAACGCGTGGTAATTCGATACGCTTAGGAGGCCAACGCGTGGTAATTCGATACGCTTAGGAGTCCAACGCGTGGTAATTCGATACGCTTAGGAGGCCAACGCGTGGTAATTCGATACGCTGAGGAGTCCAACGCGTGGTAATTCGACGCGTGGTAATTCGATGCGTGGTAATTCGATACGCTGAGGAGTCCATCGCGAGGTAATTCGACGAGTGGTAATTCGATGCGTGGTAATTCGATACGCTGAGGAGTCCAACGCGTGGTAATTCGATGCGTGGTAATTCGATACGCTGAGGAGTCCAACGCGTGGTAATTCGATGCGTGGTAATTCGATGCGTGGTAATTCAATACGTCTAGTATTCCAACGCGTGGTAATTTGATATGCTTAGTATTCCAACGCGTGGTAATTCGACGCGTGGTAATTTGATACGCTTAGTAGTTCAACGCGTGGTAATTCGACGCGTGGTAATTCGACACGTTGTAATACGATACGTGGTAACTCAACGCGTGGTAATTCGATACACTGTGATTCAACGAGTGGTAATTCAATCCCTGGTAATTCAACATGTGGTAATCCAACTCGTACTGACCCAATGCATAAATATTCAATGCGTGGTGACTCAGCCTGTGGCGATCCAACGATGAGCATGACAAACGAAGAATGAAGTTGACTAACCTATTATAATACACATGTCCGTTTTTCTCACAAATAGCCAACGGGTTAAATCGTTGTTTGAGCTCCCTTGGCAACAAATATTTAAGTCATTCGTGAATATCGTTTCAAAGGGAAATTGAAGATTAATAAGAAATGCGAGGGATGTTTCATCCGCATGAAAGTTCCCTCCAATAACGCTCCGCGTTGCCTTTCGTAATCTCTTGCGACACCCGTATGAAATATTTTCGTATTTCTCCAGACACGCAGTCCCAGCCCCTCGTACCTTCCCGTTTTTGAATCCAAAGTTCACCCTTCAGAGAGGGAAGGCTGAAATTACGAATATTCGTGTGGCATCGTGATGAAACAGGGGCTGGAACCCTCGGCGCGCTGCGAAATCAGCGATTCCATTCGTACAAACACCGACGACAAATCTTTGCTTCGAATTCAAGGATTTTGAAGAACGCCGACTAGCTTCCTCTTCTGCATTAACCCTTCCGGAATATTTTTATATGCTATCCAAACATCTGTCCTCAAACTCCTCAAATTAACACACAATTTCAATTTTTCTGCAATTTATTATCATTAAGCATCCATTATTTCCACATCAAAGACCCAGTCACAATGGTTCGATTAACATGAAGAAAGTTGAAGTTCCCTAATTGCACGGTTTCAAAGCGAGCTTAATCCGCCGAGTCAGCGAAAATATTTCTTCAGCAAGCTATCGGTTCGTCGTGCAGGAAGCCATTCAGCGGAACGCAAGCTTGCAAGTCGAATAAATAAAGAAACATTTCCCGTCGAGGGGCCATCGATCACTTTCCAAGGACCCAACAGGTTCCTCTCCTTAACACTGCCTCTCCTTTGCAAGAACCAGCCATGGTATTCCGGTGTGTGTTTCTGGAAATTCGAAGACGTTCATCACCTTACCCGCGGAGTAACGTCGTAGACAGAATTTCACAGACGTACTTTAAGCTTCAGCTGAAAGGAATGGTTATCGAACGTCCGTCGATCGTGAGCTTTTTCAAAAAGAGTTGTTAGCGAGTTTCGAATTTCGAGAACGTGGAACGTACCGTGCAAATTGCTACACGGCATTTTATTTCTGCCGACCGAGGGAAACCTGCGTGGTACGATTCTGCTCCAGTTTTTTTTTTTAAATTCGGATAATATTTAACAGAATTTTGCTAGCGATCGATTGGCACATGGAAAACAAAACTGAAATAGCAAAAGTCAAATATTACACGAACTCTATTTTATTGTCCGACAAAGTGGTCCCGTAAAATATATGGAAATAAAGATAGGCCAGTGTTGAAAAATTAATTTCCGATGAAGCAGCAAAAATTCCACCCTGAAAAATACTCAGCATCCTCAAAAAATTGTTGCTTTATAAAATAACCAACGTGACCTTTGCAACACGGCATCCCTTTTCTGTCTTGAATACCTTTAAAATTACATTTTGCAAGTTCAAAAGCGATGCACGCTTCAAGAAACCCTGTTCTTCTACCGCGAAATTCAGTAACACGTTTTCCGGGTGAACAGAACTCGCTGAACACAGCTGCGAGTTCACGAGAGAAATAATCTGCAACAATAATATCGGCAAATTTCGCTCCACCTAGAATCTAACTGTACCTTTCGTCATGCATCCCGCTTAATGCGTATTTCATCGAAACTACCCTTACCTGGAGCAGGCGTTCCATAGGAACGTTTCGCTTTGGAAAGAGGGTTGACGTTTTCAATCTGTTTTCCCCTAAACCATCTGGTCTCGTCGTGATCCGAGGCTAAATTGAAATTTGAAATGTTCTTTTGTGTATTCGATGAGCGCCGTCATTGTCGCGTTAGATTGCTACGCGTTGGATTACGGCGAAAGTAACACGCATTAAATTACCATTGAGATTTACCTTCTGTCTTCACGCCCTTTATCTTTTCGCTGTGTATCGTCATGCGCCGTAACTTCGCGCTCTGGAATCGCATGCTCTGTGTTGTTACGCGTCGTATACCTTACGCTTTGTAGCGACAGGATTCATGTTATTAGGTGTCGTAATTTTTTATGGTTTGTACTGTCACGCGTCGTATTTCTTACACTTCGTAGTGTTACGTACCGTATACCACGCACGCTGTATTTCTTACACTTTGTACCGTCACGCGCCGTATCTTCACGCTCCGTACTGTCACGCGCCGTATCCCCACGCTCCGTACTCTCACGCGCCGTACCTCCACGCTCCGTACTCTCACGCGCCGTACTCTTACGCACTGTACTCTCACGCGCCGTACCCCCACGCTCCGTACTCTCACGCTCCGTACTGTCACGCGCCGTACTCCCACGCTCCGTACTCTCACGCGCCGTACTTTCACGCTCTGTACTCTCACGCGCCGTACCCCCACGCTCCGTACTCTCACGCGCCGTACTCTCACGCTCTGTACTCTCACGCGCCGTAACCCCACGCTCCGTACTCTCACGCACCGTACCCCCACGCTTCGTACTCTCACGCGCCGTACCCCAATGCTCCGTACTCTCACGCTCCGTACTCTCACGCTCTGTACTGTCACGCTCCGTACTTTCACGCTCCATATCGTCACTTTCCGTATTGTCACGCGCCATGTCCTCACGCTTCCTAGCGTCACGCACTGTAATCTCACGCTCCATACCGTCCTGCGCCACATCGTTACATACACCGCTACCGCATTACATACACCGCCACCTAACAAACTGCAGACAGTAAAAAAAGAAAGAGAGCGGACCTCATTATAATTAACGAAGGTACATTTTCCAGCGGTAATCCCTTCGGACCTGTGTTTTCACAAAATTAACAAAGTAGTAAATCATTTATTTGCGGAGAGGAAAGCAAACTTCCGTGCGTACACACTCGACAAACCAGAGAGGTAGTTATTGACGCAGGTACACGAAGAATCAACGGTGCCAGAACGTGTGTGAACGTAATAAAGTGGCACGAATTGGAAGCGTTCTATCGATAGATACGGGTTAAATGGTCGATTAACATTTCGCCCGAGAGTCGAATAAACTTGCTTGTTGACATTTAGTTAAACGAACGGGCGAGTGAAAGAAAACGCGATCGCAGGTTTAACGCAGGAAAATCGAATGCAAACATCGCGACGGATCGATGGCGTTTCGCGGTGACCGGCAATCGACACACAGTCGAGGTCACTCTTCGACGAGTATGAACGGATATTAGAAATACTTACCATTTCGAAAATGGCTTTTATCGGAAACGTGGTTCGGAGTGTTGTACGAATATTTGAGAATGACTATCGATGTTCTTTTTTGTTTCTCTTTAGCGCGAAATAGGTTTTCAGACGTACATCAATACACAATTTCTCGAGCACATAAAAAGCTTAGGACCCGCATCAATCATGTAACGACGTCGCGTAAAACGCGTCTCAGCGAAGAGGGACGAAAAATAATAACCCGACAGGAGGGTGCTACATTTCGCGAACCCTCTCGATCTATTTCTCCCCTGTCCTTAACGAGCGTGTAATTGCTTTTTAAAATTGATTAAAAAGCGATCGGTCTTGCTCGAGCACGAACGAGAGGCCCCCAACCTCTCCGTCAAAATTTCTCGTGTGCATAGGGTAACCGTATTACCAGCCGTAATTACCCGACCGACTTCTCTCGTCCTGAATAAACGTCGCGTTTGCCTCGTGGACTTGAGATGAATTTCTGTCAGAATCGCAGACGCGAGAATTAAATTGCCTATGAAGGAAGGTAAAATAAAAAGAACCTCATCAGCGAATTCTTCGATCTTTAGAATTAAAAAGTGATGGACCTATTTTACTTTGGAATTTTGAAATTCTTTTCATTTTCTATAAAAGAAGAGCACTAAATTCATATCTGCAAACGATCTGCATTTCATATCACTGTTATAGAGATGAGTAATTAAAATAAAAAAATGTTGATCTTCAAGAAGAGAAGGTACACTTGAATTCTATTTTGAACGACAACATGATGAATCTGAAGTCTACAGGAAAGTCGAAATCGTACTTCAAATCGATTTGGAACTCATTTCCTTGTCGAGAAGCCTCGGATGTCTAATTGGCCGAGGAGCCCCGAACTTTATTTCCACTGTTCTCTTCCGTTCTCGCAATTTCGCCAGATTCAATTTTCACGGATGGTGGAATGCGTTTCCGTCGGGTTTCCGAGAATACGGTTGTCACGACTCGTCCGAAAACAGAAAGGAACAGCAAGGAATCGCGCGATCGTTCTTTTTTTTCTCTCAAAGTTTCCGCCGCGTGTGCACCAGCGACCGGCGTTATTATTCCAGGAAAAGCTTCGACCCGGTGTCGACAAATAACGTGCTCGAGCAGCTACGTTCGCCTGGACTACACGTTTCCGCTGGTTCGATTAAGGTCAAGACAAATGGAGCCGAATGTCGGTCGGAAATTAAAATCTCGAGGACCGGGACTCGTTAAGCCGCAGGCTGGTTCGATCGAATGACGAATGGGTTACTTGTCCCGAATGTTTCAGCTTAAAAATTGCTGCGATCCACCCTCTCCAAAATCTAAAATTCCTTTAACGATTGTATGTCTTCAGCCGTACATTCATTCGATACAGTTTCATCCAAAATTATAACTCGAAATATGTAGACTCTTTTGACAAAAATTGTTGACCAGATGATTTAACTTTGCTATGACTGTAGCTCCACTTGAAGATCATTTTCAGTTCCTTAACGAGATGACCAAACATCAAAGATTGTTGACCAGGTGTTTAACCTTGCAATAACTGTAGCTTCACATGAAGATCACATTCAGTTCCCAAACGAGATAGACAAAGATCAAAGATTGTTGATCAGGTGACTTAACCTTGCAATGACTGTAGCTCCACATGATGATCACATTCAGTTCCCAAACGAGATAGCCAAAGACCAAAGATTGTTGACCAGGTGTTTAGCCTTGCAATGACTGTAGCTCCACATGAGGATCACATTCAGTTCCCAAACGAGATAGCTAAAGATCAAAGATTGTTGACCAGGTGATTTAACCTTGCAATGACTGTAGCTCCACATGAGGATCACATTCAGTTCCCAAACGAGATAGCCAAAGATCAAAGATTGTTGATCAGGTGACTTAACCTTGCAATGACTGTAGCTCCACATGAGGATCACATTCAGTTCCCAAACGAGATAGCCAAAGATCAAAGATTGTTGACCAGGTGATTTAACCTTGCAATGACTGTAGCTCCACTTGAAGATCACATTCAGTTCCCAAACGAGATAGCCAAAGACCAAAGATTGTTGACCAGGTGTTTAACCTTGCAATGACTGTAGCTCCACATGAAGATCACATTCAGTTCCCAAACAAGGTAGCTGAAGACCAAAGATTGTTGACCAGGTGATTTAACCTTGCAATGACTGTAGCTCCACATGAAGATCACATTCAGCTCCCAAACGATATAACCAGAAACCAAAGACTCTTGACCAGGTGATTGAACCTTATAAAAGATGAGACTTCATTTTCAATTTTCCTTGCAGTCCTCATCTCCAAAATTCTGAAGACGTAAAACATAGAGCTTTAAAATGTCAACACCTCAAACTACCAAATGCTTGAACTTCCACCGAATGTCAAACTGCTCAGAAGTCCTAAACTCCCAACATCCCCAAATACGTCCACAAGTTCGAAATTCCCAAAGTTCAAAAATGTCAATCCCAAAATCCCAGTAACCTAAATATCGAGAAGTCCTTTAAGAACCTATAACCTGATCGACATCGCCCTGATAAAGAAATCGGTTATTTGGATACAGTGTGACCTATCCGGTTATTTGAATTCTTCGAGTTAGTTGCGGGTGAGCGTCGGATTTAATGAAATTCCTTTGACAAAGCGTTTCAACGGTGATTTCTCTCCGCGGGCAGACTCGCGGTAAATTATGTTATTAGAACAATGAGCGTCCATTTTCACCCCTCGTTTGACATCACAAATCTTCCCGGTCGCGACGTGCCGGCGAACAATGCCGGAATCCTAAACCAGCTTGGTCCTTTCAGCATGAAAATCCCAACATCGAATTCACCTCGTGGAATTCTTGAAACAAAGCTTAGACGTCTGAATTCAACTCTTTATTGCTATCATTTCTTTCTTGCGTTATGTGTGGTCCACATTTTTATCCTTCGCGGCAACCTTTTAACTATTCGGTGCACGAGTTTAGGCTGAAAGTTTTGAGAATCACACTAACGTTTCAGATCTTCGATATTCTTGAAGGGAAAGTCACGAAAGGGTGCGTAGCAATATCGAATAGTTCTGAGACTAATACAGAATATTGAACATTGAACACTGTAGTAAAACTTCTCGAAACTTTTAGCATTTCCAGAAGATCCTAAGAAAAAGTGATCGTCAGAAGTTCACGTGTAGAATGAGCCACCGAAAGAATTCGAGTTGGATCGATTAAACGAACCTTTCGTTTGTTGAATCTAAGAACTATCGCGAATTCCTCGAGAACGATTCGAACTACACACATTTCCGTTCGCAGCCGGAAATTTCACCAGCGACCCCAAAATACTTGTATCCAGCATCGTGACCCGTTCTGGGTGCAACCGGGTTCGTCTTCCAAGTTTCAGATAAATCGGTCTGCTAGAACGTTCCGCCTGGAAGCCATGCGACGTTATATTACTTGGCGAACTTTCTTTTTCGCTTTTTCCTAAGCTGGCGCTGCCGTTTCGAGTCGCCAGAATGGCCGAACACGCGAGCCAACAGTTGGTTAACGACGATCGGCCTATTGGCTAGAATAGAAAAACTTTCCACTGGGAAATTCATTAAAACGTCCTCGCAAGATTTGCTGGACATCAGCTACTTTTAATAAGGAACCGCTTGGCTGCCTCCTGTCAATAATTTACTCTATTACATAAAATCCTGTAATATGTAAAATTAACGCTAGAACCACACAAGTATTCCCTAACATTCGGCCATCATTTTCAACAAATTCTCTCATCAACATAGAGTTAATAAATTTTACAATTTTGCACAATTTGATTTTCCGTATTAGCATCACTCTCTGTCAGCACATTCAGTATATTTAATCAGGTACTCGTATAAAACATAACATGACCCAAATACTGCAATCAATTCATTGCACTTGAATAAAGTCGTTTTCAATAATTCCATTGCAATTGAGATTTCGATGGTAACCCGATCACTGCAGCGTTTTTCTCATTGTCCAGGAAGCTTGCCAAAAAGCTGACCCGATTCCACATTGACGTTAAACGCCATGCATTAATATCCATTTAAGCAGTGTCATTAATATTCGTCAGTGCTCGAAACCGTCAGAATATCAAAGTTATATCCGATGAAACGGTATTCGATAATTAATTAATCGTTTCTTCAATAACTTTTCCTATACCCTACCTCCTCTAATTGTGCAGGGTTTAAATCCCTCGTTAAAGTTGCATTCTGTGTGCTTTCAAACTATTTTGTAATTTATATGATTACTAGAATGAATATAAATAATTTACCCTGGGGAAATTAGTCTGTTTAATTATTTCCGTGGTAATTCGATACGTAGTAGTTCAACGCGTGGTGATTCGATAAGTTGTAGTCCAACGCGTGGTAATTTGATACGTCGAGTAGTGTAACGCGTGGTAATTCGACGCGTGGTAATTTGGTACGCTGAGGAGTCCAACGCGTGGTAATTCGATACGCCAAGGAGTCCAACGCGTGGTAATTCGATACTCTTAGGAGTCCAACGCGTGGTAATTCGATGCGTGGTAATTCGATACGTTTAGAAGTCCAACGCGTGGTAATTCGATGCGTGGTAATTTGATACGCTTAGTAGTCCAAAGCGTGGTAATTCGACGCGTGGTAATTCGATGCGTGGTAATTCGATACGTTTAGGAGTCCAACGCGTGGTAATTCGATGCGTGGTAATTCGATACGTTTAGGAGTCCAACGCGTGGTAATTCGATACGCTTAGGAGTCCAACGCGTGGTAATTCGATACGCTTAGGAGTCCAACGCGTGGTAATTCGACGCGTGGTAATTCGATACGCCTAGTATTCCAACGCGTGGTAATTCGATACGCTTGGGAGTCCAACGCGTGGTAATTCGACGCGTGGTAATTTGATACGCTTAGTAGTTCAGCGCGTGGTAATTCGACGCGTGGTAATTTGATACGCTTAGTAGTTCAACGCGTGGTAATTCGACGCGTGGTAATTTTCTACGTAATAGTCCAACGCATGATAATTCAGTGCATTGTATGAGTTATTTTCGTTTTCACGTGATTTTATTTCGGAAACGACTGCTCCAACATAAAAAGTGTACATACCCTTTCTTGTAGAGAATTTCCTAATCTATAAATTCTATAGTAACTATTTTTCCGTAGAATGAATAGATGTCGAAATATTTGAGAAAGTGTCTCCTCCAAAATTTTAAAATGTTAGAGAAGTTTGATGGAGAAATCCGTCGTGACGATATTCCACATCGTGTAACATTATGCAAACGCTGTTCAAGTATTCCATAATCGTTGGTGACAGAGGATTGAACAAGTAACACGTACTTTGATCGATGTTCGCAGAACTTACAGACGGCTCTCGTAGTTGGAAATAAGAGGAGCGTATACCAAGGCAAATTGTAACTAAACGATATTCCATACAAGTTGGAAGATAGGCGAGGACATATTAAAGCGTCGGCTTAGCTTCGTCTCCGGGTTCCTTCGCGACTTCTCCACCCACTTAATTCCTGTCTCGTCTCTCTTCCAAGTCTCCTTCGTTCCTCCATTTTCTACCCTTCTCTTCGACTTACCCGTCATCAGTCTTCGTCTGACCACAATCTCGACACTCCGGGCAGTTTTTACGTTCGATCGACCAACCGGAGTAACGTCCTCGAAATGTTCACCGAGGACAGATTGCGGAGCTTGCTTCTTTATAAATGTTTCACTCGGATTTCAGATTTTAATCCGACACTAAGAAAAATAGGATTTCAAAATTTTTAAAAGCCACATTTTTAACTTTCAGTTCACATTTATGATGGTATCTTTATTAGAGGCGTCCGCTATTGAGTGTTCAAAAATATTCCTAAGGTCATATTTCTTCCAAGAATTCAGGGGATCAGGAAGTCGCGTTCGACCCAGGTTTACGCACGTTCACCCTGTCAACCCTCGGACCAGCATTCTTCATTCTTGACGACCGGTCCATTCCAACCTGAAATCCCTTTGAGGTGGCAAAAAGTGACCACTGGGGATTCAATGCACTTCTATCTGTTGCATTACACGTTGCCCGAGGACCTTGGTTGCTTTGATGCGTTGTTAACTTAATGGACAATGCGGGGTTTTATGATGATCTGTTTGTAATCGAACATGTGCTGATTCGCATTATGATTCAGTGCTTTGTGATTCTACATGCTTGGTGTTTGAACGCTAATCCAAAATATGGTATTTAGAACTACAGGTAATTCAGTCATCAACGTGTGAGAACAAAATGAAACATATTTTTTAAAATTTTGTTATATCAAAACATTCATAAAATAAAGTTTAAATGTAAATTTGGAGGAAGCTAACAATTCTTGAATAATGTTACCCTCTCATGAAAATGGCAATAAAACGTCGCAAATTTCGTGTTCAGAAAATTCGCCAGTTTCCCCGGCCATATTTAAACAATTTGCGCGTGTATAATATTTTCCGCGTTAACCAGCGTAAATTTTATTTATCCGAATTGCTCGAACGGGACGGTTGGAGAAATAATTATTACCGAGCATGATTAACGCGTCGCCAATGCACCGGGGCTTGCGGTAAAAATCGGACAAAGGAATGCGAATAAAGAGCTTTCAGGCTCGTGCTTCGTTTAATTATATTATCCTTTGTGCGTCCAGCGTGGTGCATTGAATAAAGGTTGAAACGGTCGTACGAACAAATTTTCCCGATGCATTGTCGCCACTGAAATACGAGTGGCAAGCTTGCAAGAATCTGAATATTGCTTCGCGCCGTCGTTTAAGGAATTAACTTTCATTCTGTATTAAACGATTTTCGACGGCGGTATATAGAATTTAATCATGGCTCGCTCGTTGACACCTATCGAGAACACAGGGACCCTGGAAATTTCCAGCGAAATAAAGTTGCGGCAACGAAAGAGACCTTCGTGGTCGGCGGAAAATTTCATTTTTCTCTCCCTTCGTTAGCGATATTCGGTTCAACGCACCCGAAACGAAACAAGAGAATTCGAACTCGTGATTTTATATTGTCGATTCACAGGAAAAAATGGAATAGGTTTTTCGCTATGATTATTCGGAGAAATGGCCAGCTTGTTTCTAACGCGATCAATGTTACGTGTCAATGGAACTGCTCGTCAAAGTGACGGGCTTTAAATTATTTAGTTGAGAGAGTCTGATGTCCTTTATTAATACTTTATGTTCCATTCGTGTTAATTGTTCATTGTTTCTGTTTTTGCAACACAATCATTCCGAAAATGAAAGAAGCTTTACGTAACTGTAAATTAATTGAAACAATTGACCTAACTGTAAGCTAACTGTCAAGCTAGAATTTATGAAACATTGTTGAACCCCTTGAACGCTCAACGCTCCTTTTCTTCTCCATCCCTTATTTCTTCGTTCTCCAAAAGCGCCGGCACAGAGCAATTACTAACCGGTCAAGTATCTTGAACGTCGGGGTGCACCGGAAGCGCGAAATCGACGCGACGACGCCGGTGGTAATGGAACTGGCCCGCAAAGAAAGGGGAAACGGAAGGGAAAGAAGGAGAGAGAAGAGTAAAGAGCGACGCAGCAAAGAAGGAGGTCAAATAAAAGAGGGCTCTCGAGCTGGTTCACCAGCGTCACCCTTCCGTAATTGAACTACTTCCGGCCAATTATAAAAACCGCTGACTGGCGGGGACTTGTTAGTCGTCGGAGGGAAGATGGAAATACTCGTTGGCCATCGGTATCCTTTTCTTTTCCCGTCCTCGTTCCTCGTTCGTGCCCAATGTCCTCGAATGCGCGTCCCTTCTCTGTTCATCCGTCACCGTCTGCCCCCTTCTTTCATCAAATTTCCGCTCGTACGAAACTATCTTCCTCCCATTCAACCTTTCGAACCGTCCTGCGATCGTTCAACGCCGAGAAGAAGCCGTTCGCGCGGATATTATCGCGCCGTGAATGGTTAATCTTCGCTCGGCAAGATCGACCACCTGAAAAGATTCATTGTCTCCGCAGTCGACACCTGCACGCTCATGGAAAAGAATCCTGCTGGTGAATTAACCGATAATGCTTTCCATAATCGCCTGGAAATTGCTAGTCGCCTCTTTGTCATCCTCTCATAATAGGATAACGGCAACTTGCGAAATCAAGTGTCAGGATACATTTGCTTCTACATTCACCAAATACATAGACCTCTAGGACCGCGTATAGGGTGGTATCAAATATCTCCGCATTTCTATAATTCTATAAAGTGTCATATAGTATATACTTGCTTCCCGAGTCCCACATCACCGAATCCTCACATCCCTATAGGCTTGGGATCTCCAGGTCCACATATAGGGTGGTATCCCATATCTCCACATCCCTGTAACTCCACAAAGTATTACGTAGGATACACTTGCTTCCCAATTCCCACATCCCCAAATCTCCACATCCCCAAATCCCCACATCCTCAAATCCCCACATCCCCAAATCCACACATCCCCAAATCCCCACATCCCCAAATCCCCACATCCCCAAATCCCCACATCCCCAAATCCCCACATCCCCAAATCCCCACATCCCCAAATCCCCACATCCCCAAATCCCCACATCCCCAAATCCCCACATCCCCAAATCCCCACATTCCCAAATCCCTACATCCCTATAGACTTGGGATCCCCAGGTCCACATATAGCTTCCAACATCTCCCTCCAACCCCACATCTCTAAATTCCTAGTTATTCATAAATGACCCTCTACCCAAACCATGTACATCCATATAATTATAATTGCTTCAAGAAAAGTACCAGATCTAAAGCTCAGCAAATCGCTGGAGAAACACTTACCCTAAGTTGCCAGAGGTTCCTAAAGAGCACTGGGAAGAAAATTTTATGAGCGCTAGTCGTTTACCAGCCTTAGAAGGGGGGAAGAGAGTTTCCAAGCAAATAGAACGTCAAGGGGGGGTCCACGAGATTATTTTCGTCCGATAAAAGGAGAAAGCCCGACGTCGCCAATGTACAAGCCAGCTCCTTATTTTTGCAAGACTCCTCTGTCGGCTTTGCTCCACTTATTCAACGAGTTTACTTTAGAAAATGTCCTGTTACCTCCAGTTACAAACGACTCGTGAATGTGATTCCACTTACTTCTTCGCAAATGGAACTTCAATTCTGTTGGAAATCGGTTTAGGATGGTACACTAGGTAATTCTCTGAGTACCCAAATTTTCGATTGCATCTGAACATTTCGCTTGCGTTCTATGACACTTGGAATGGAGGTTTTATGTTATGGGTTCATTAGCTATTTTTGTGGACTTTTTACTTCTTTAATCTTATTCCATTATTTATATATATTCGAGACAAACTACCTCCCAAACTACCTCATCCACATCTTCAAAATCTTACAAAAGTCTTCCCACATAAATCTCCCCATGTAAATACCTCATCCATTTTTGCGAAGCTTCATGATATACAGCAGGGTAGCACTCAAAATCGCACCCCACGGTTAGCAACATAGTCAGAATTCCCGACAGGCAAAAAGTCGTGGCCAACCCCTGACTGTTGGCAGGAGCAGAAAAATCGCGGCCGAACCGTAAATATTCGAAGCGGTGAGAGGTCGAGCAAAACGCGTCGAAAGATTCATTCTCTCAGGTGGCCGGTCGGAAATAGCCGTAAAAAGGGAAGAACAGCGAAACGGGATAGAAGAACAGGTCTGGACCAAGTGTGCCGCGCATCCTTTCAGCGGGTGTCGCGTCCGCACCCATCCTCCCAGGAGGGATGAGTTATGTGCGGCGTGCATACCATAAATTTAATATGCCGAGTGGAAAGGCTATCTGAATTGAACCAACCGGCCTCGCCGTAGAAACGGGGCTTGAATTCTATTCGTTTCGAACGTAGGCGCATACGTGGCCCACGTTCCTGATTTTCGACCCACGAATCAGCCGGTAAGTCGTGCGCGTTGTCCTTCGACTGAAATTACCGCGCACCGTGTGTGATTCGATGTTACTTGATATGCGACTTGGGGTCGCAGAGTCAAGAGGGGATGGAGATTCTGCTTGGGGTATTGTGCGTCGTGAAAGGTGATACCTTCTGAATGGGCTGCAGTGAAAGTTTAAGTGAACGTCTGAGTGGACAATAAGCTTAACGGAAAACGACTTATCTTTGTACTGCGGAGAATGCACTGCGGTGAATGAAGACTAGTATGTGGTGCGATTTGACTTTTGCGAATTTCGGTGCTAGTCAATTTGAATTCCGCATTCGTGAAGGGTGGAGGCGCATCATAATTCGCTGTTCTATTTAATGTTTCTAGTCTAACAGAATAATTCCAATTGTCTTTATAATAGGAGTCATCTTAATCGAAATATCTTCATGTCTTTCTATGTAGCTTACATGAAGTTCGCTTTAACTTTTGAATAATTCCAATTACCTTTTTAATAAGCATCATCTTCATCAAAGTATCTTCATGTCTTTCTATCTAGTTTACCTGAAGTTGCGAATGTGGTTTTGGGTGACTTTCGAAACTTATTCTTACAACAGTGCTAACTCTTGAATGCAGGTGAACAATTGTGTACACGAATTCCTTCGATAGTACATCGTAACGAGCGTCGTGACGCGCAACAATCGTCGTTTCCAGGAACGTTGTAACGCGAGCGTCTCTAACGAAACAACGCCTCCCATTTCCAGTTGTCTCTCATCCTCCCGTGTCTGCAGGAAGACGACGGCAAAGGGCGATGCCGAGAGGGTTCCTTGCCGAGCAGGGGAAAATATAAGGCTTCCTGTTCGTGCTCGTATGTCGTCTGACGGAGTCGTCGTCGACGGGCTTTTCCCCTCGACGCGCTTCGTTTCTGTCCGATCTCCGCTTTGAATTCCCGTCTCCGGTTTCCACGCTCGCGCGAGCGGAGATTCGAGGATTGTTCGAGAAACAGACGAGGAACTCGAGGGTTGCTAGGTCGATTCGGAGCACTCAGTTTCGAACTTCCATTCAGATATCTAACTCGAATTTAATCGCCGAAGACTGCCGCTGTTTTTGCCTGAATTTTCTCGGCGAAAATTAAATTAACTTCAAAGGAGAAGTTTACTTTTCAATGTATTCACGACATTAACACCGTCAAGTGTCATCAACTGTCGTTACTAGACCCGGAGTTTTAATGAGATTATAAAGTTTCCAGTGAATGTCATCTGATGAATAAATCTTCGGAGTTGGATAGCTTTCCAAGCACCTCAAATGACCAAACTATAGAAGTATACTTTATTGTTATAACGCACTCTGGAATACCTTCAAAAAATTACCCTTTGTTCTACAATAACGTGACGCACTCGTGACGCACACTACATTTGAATGCAATAAACAGGACTCGTATTTTTACTTCAATTTTGTGTTCAATTCTTGTCTGACTCTTTTCACTTGGTTTCACATTTTAGGAATAACGTGACGCACTCGTGACGCACTCTATATTTGAATGCAATAAACAGGACTCGTATTTTTACTTCAATTTTGTGTTCAATTCTTGTCTTACTCTTTTCACTTGCTTTCACACTTTAGGAATAACGTGACGCACTAGTGACGCACTCGTGACGCACTCTATATTTGAATACAATAAACGGGACTCGTATTTTTATTATAATTTTGTATTCAATTTCTGTCTGACTCTTTTCACTTGCTTTCACATTTTAGGAATAACGTGACGCACTAATGATGCACTCGTGACGCACTCTATATTTGAATGCAATAAACAGGACTCGTATTTTTACTTCAATTTTGTGTTCAATTCTTGTCTTACTCTTTTCACTTGCTTTCACATTTTAGGAATAACGTGACGCACTCGTGACGCACTTTACATTTGAATGCAATAAACAGGACTCGTATTTTTACTTCAATTTTGTGTTCAATTTTTGTCTGACTCTTTTCACTTGCTTTGACACTTTAGGAATAACGTGACGCACTAGTGACGCACTCGTGACGCACTCTATATTTGAATGCAATAAACAGGACTCGTATTTTTACTTCAATTTTGTGATCAATTCTTGTCTGACTCTTTTCACTTGGTTTCACATTTTAGGAATAACGTGACGCACTCGTGACGCACTTTACATTTGAATGCAATAAACAGGACTCGTATTTTCACCACAATTTTATGTTCAATTTTTGTTAGACTTTTTTCACTGGTTCTCACATTTTAGGAATAATTATGTAGCTGTGAATGACAGTACAGAAAATTATGGATAAAGGGATAGAATTTTATATTTTGCAGATATAAGAAAGAAGATGGTATCCGGGAAACGTCATAAGTTTCCGACCTCCGAATTGTTCCATCCAGCATTGAAAAGCAACGAAACGTATCGGTCCGTCGATTACGTTCACGAGAGATCGAGCAAATCGCGTCTATCCGAAACTGGCTCCCACTCGGGCTTGTCCCATATTTTCCCCGATATAACGCCCGGGGCAACCCGATACTGTCTCCGCCATAGCTATATTCGGCAGCGTCGGGACATTTGCAAAATTCTTCGATTCGCAACCCGAAGCTCGATCGAGAACTCGACGAAAGGTGGAAATTTAGGGCATCGGGGGGCGCTCTTGCAGGGCACGATCAGGATTCTCCGACCGGTGTCTCGTTCCTTAATACCGTGTTCGCGAATTCCCGTCGAACACGACCCGCTCGTTGCGAAGCTTAAAGTGCGGAACCTTGTTGCTCGTCAAACTCTAATACCCCCGCACTGTGCACGGGACAATTTAATACGGCCGATGTGTGTTTTCGATGAGCAAGAACCGTGTGCACAGGATGCACGTGTTTTCCGAAGGAGATCCTTGTTGGCGGAACTGAACTCTGGTTTTGCTGCGGTGAACCGTTTTTCTTCTGCCTCGTTAGCGAATCACGTTTCACGAGTTTACGGGAACGATTCGTTTTGCAAATTTGGGAGTTCGTGGAGATGGAGGAGAGAAATTGATGTGCAGGGATGTACACATTTGTAGATGTCCACATTTATGCATTTGAGTATGTGTATAGTTGAGAATGTAATTTGAAGAGTTTGGGTTATGTAAGTTTATGTATGTGGTTAGTTAAGGACATACTAATGTGTGAAGTTGAGTATGAAGGAACTTCAAGAACTAGGGACTTGAAGATGTGGAAGTATGGGGATGTTGATTTGAGGAGTGGAGGTTTGGATGTCCACATCTGTAAATGTCCACATGTCTGAATTTGAGTATGTGTACAGTTGAGAATGTAGTTTAAAAAGTTTGGATTGTGTAAATTCGTGTATGTGGTTAGTTAAGAACATACTAATGTGTGAAGTTGAGTATGAAGGAACTTCAAGAACTAGGGACTTGAAGATGTGGAAGTATGGAGATGTTGATTTGAGGAGTGAAGGTTTGGGATGTCCACATTTGTAGATGTCCACATCTCTGCATTTGAGTATGTGTACAGTTGTGAATGTAATTTAAAGAGTTTGGATTATGTAAATTTGTGTATGTGGTAATTAAGGACATACTAATGTGTGAAGTTGAGAATGTAGGAACTTCAAGAACTAAGGACTTGAAGATGTGGAAGTATGGAGATATTGATTTGAGGAGTGGAGGTTTGGATGTCCACATCTCTGCATTTGAGTATGTTTAGAGCTAAGCATATAATTTAAAGATGGGATATGTAAATTTATGTAAGTGGATACTTAAGAACACATTAATCTATAAAGTTGACAATATAATAACTTCAAGACCTAACGATTTGAAAATGAGATGTGAACTCCAAGTTCTAAAAACTTGAATATAATAAAATATTGTCTGAACCAAAAATAATATGAAACAGTAAAAAACAATAATATCTTGAAAATATGAGTAGCCATTTTATAGTCCAAATAACGTAAAGCTTCCATTAAGGTAAGACGAGTCTTTTGGGAATATCCACTGATCGAATTGTTGGTCGCGACGGATTTACTTAAAAGTCAGACTTCCGCTTGTCCGCTGCATCAAAGAAGACGTCTTTCTAACGACATCGTTAGCTAGAAGCCGCTGTAAGGATGCTTGATCATTCCGCTTTCAATTATCGATCCTTTTGATCTTCGGTCCGAGAGATCAGACCATGTTACTCTGTTTGACTGGCGATTTCGAAGCACAGAAAACTCACGTTGCGAGTGCACCGTAGCTTCGTTCGGGTAACCGTTGACCCGACTTCCAAGAAGATTCGCGAAAGCTTCTAGTTAGCGTCGCTTTACGCTTGTCCCTCCTCGTTGCTGACTCGGAATGGCACGAGTTCAAACGAGAGGAACACGTTTCCTTTCCGCCATACAACTCTTCGTGTGTTCGAGTGTTTTCTTCTGCAACTCAGGTAGAAAATTTCTTCGAGAAATATTTGTTCGAGGGTTAAGTTGATTATCTGCCACTCGAGGTGAAATAATTTCTGTACTCTGACTAATTTTTGTACATTCTAAGATCATTTTTAGGACCTATAAAGACAGAACGTAATGAAAAAAATGCAATGAAATGCATGTTCCAGTCATTTACCGGGGCTGTTAACGCGATCGTGGACACGAATTAAACGCAATCGATTAATATCCGTATTATCCAGTAATTCGAGCACCAATGGGGTTGCTTGGCCCCATCGGGCAATAAGCTCACCCCTCATAAGGGTTCATAATCGGCAAATAACGATGGCATACTGTTATGATAATGTTTCGCTACAGCAATAATCGTGTGCATTGATGCAATAATCGTTTTCATCTTCTTTCGTTCCGAAATAATTAATACTGCTGTTTGTCGGTACTTTTTAACGCAAACTCACGCTTATTACATCGTAACGCAAGAATATCGAAACTGTTCGCAAATAAATTTCTGAATATTAAACATCGCAAATCATGAATTTCTACAAGTTTGTAACATGTAAATTTTTAGTTTCATAACATTTTAATAAACGCTCAAAGGGTAAAAATGGAACATGAAACTCTGCATGTTCGTTCTCGCAATTTCAAATTTTTTCCCTGGAATTACATCGGATGTACCATCAGCCTTTCATTACTTATTTGTACTTTTAATTAAACAGGTAGATGACATAAATTCGAAGCCCGTTAATTATTTTCGTTGATCAATCGCGGATTCTTTAATCACGTCGAGGAGTGTACGTTTCGACACAATTATCGATTACAGGATTTAATGCAAATTTCGAACGATAATTTTCCAGTTTCAATCTGCGCGGAGGCGTAAATGGATTTACCATCGCTCAAAAACTCTCTGCCGGGGGTGTAAGCGGGAATTAAATTCTCGCACCCCCGAAGAAGGTATCGTTGTTTGGTAGATTTATTTCGTGCCGCGGAAAATAAAACTCCACGCACGCCATGTGTACTCGAACACGCCATTCGTAATCGCGAATAAAACGTGCACGCGAATTCGTTGGCGTTGATTTAAAATTAACATTCGAGCCGGTGTTGCGCGGTTATCGTGCGATTTAACAGTGAATATTTCGGTCACGTCTTGGAAACGGTTAAATTCGCGAACTGCGCAGCAATTTGTAAACGAATTTCACGGGAACTTTTAGCTATGTAACTGCAAATACGAATTTCTGACGAACGGCTACAAATATTCGATATTCGGGAAAAACTTTATCTGTTGCATGCATTTATAATCTTCTTTGTTTAACATTTAACAGCCAATCATTGTTGAAATTATAATTAAAAACGAAAAAAAAATGTCAAACACGTGCATTGCAGTTATGACGCACCTGGTGTGTCATGTATCTTATGAGTAGATGAACTTTCTTGTCATTATATAACACATTACAGTTCTGACCAGATGGCATAATAGTCTCTTATTAAAATAAAGATCAAAACCATTAAAAAATTTCATGATGAACATATGTGTATTCATGACACACCAGGTGTGTCATGCATCTTATGACTAGATGAACTTTCTTGTCATTATATAACACATTACAGTTCTGACCAGATGGCATAATAGTCTCTTATTAAAATAGAGATCAAAACCAATAAAAAATTTTATGATGAGCATATGTGTATTCATGACGCACCTGGTGTGTCATGCATCGTATGACTAGATGAACTTTCTTGTCATTATATAACACATTACAGTTCTGATCAGTTGGAATAATAGTCTACTATTAAAATTAAGGTCAAAATCGTTAAAAAATTTCGTGATGAACATATCTGTATTCATGACGCACCTGGTGTGTCATGCATCTTATCAATAAATAAACTTTCGTGTCATTAAACAATATACTACAGTTCTGACCAGATGGCATAATAGTCTACTATTAAAATAAGGATCAAAACCATAAAAAAATTTCATGATGAACATGTGTATTCATGACGCACCATGTGCGGCACCTATTAGATTGTTGGTAACGTTCCAGTTTTTTTGACCCACATCGTTACGTATTCAGCCAACTGAAATCTCGAGGTTCTGATAATAGTGACAATAACAATAATAGTTGACTCAACCATTAGGAGTGGCGTATTAACCTGATACTCGGTCCAGCGCGTGTAATCCAAGCTGAACCAGTTAGCGTTGCTGTATATCAGAAAGGTGTGCGCTGAATCGAACTGCCCGGGGCTGAGAATCGTCAGAGTCAAACTAGGAACAGCGAGAAATCGACTTGTTTCACAGAGTGACGAGCAACCGAGTAATCGAAATCATTTCGTAATTGCTTCGGAAATTGTTGTCCTTAAATAAGCACTGTTACACGGAACAGTTCGCGGAAGCCGAGAGGGAGGATTACCGGGTACCATTTGACTGAGCGGCAGTGTAGCTCTGGTTATTGGTCAGAATACCACGTTCAAAGATGGGGTATAATTTTAATTAATGGGCAGATCGATGGATAGTTCATGAGTACTACTGGGTAGCATATTGCTGGAAACAAGGCTCTGCTCATTCAGAAATTAAAGATTTTCAAGTTTAAATATTTGGATTTTGAGAAGCTGACAATTTGAGAA
Source organism: Megachile rotundata (assembly GCF_050947335.1). Lineage (NCBI taxonomy): Eukaryota > Metazoa > Arthropoda > Insecta > Hymenoptera > Megachilidae > Megachile > Megachile rotundata. Next base: position 13,290,955 of record NC_134996.1, read on the forward strand.
TTTATAAATTTGCAGAATATGGAAATAAAAATTTGCAAACTGAAGAGTCAACTTCCAGCATACCAATTTATATACGAATATTGAACTTTGCTGTATTTAATAAATTGTAAGCTCGCGTTACAACAGCACGCATGCAATTCTATGATCATATTTCACGAGCAGCAAATTGATGCAGAAGTGTAAGTAATTACTGGGCGCGGTGTACGTCGTTTGGGTTCCCGGTGTGATCATCGAAACTGCGCGAATTAGCAACGGGATCAAATTAATATTGAAGGCTAGCCGCGTACCCGAAATTGAAATATTGCATGATATCGAGCACTTGACTAAATTGTTCGATTTCTACTGGCCATGTATCCCCAGATGATCCAATTGTTCATGGAAATTAATGCTGCAAGTTGTAACCTACATTGAGTGTGAATAATTCTATTCCTGATAAATTTACCATGTTATTCCAACAATAGGTACTATTCCCTACGATAAATATTCCTCACATCGCTGCCCAAGAATGATAATAACATTCTCGTTACTGCCATCTCCTGACTCAAAGACGCGATCCAATGATTTCCAACCCCAGTAAAAATAAAAAAGGTAACCCATGAAAATCCCAAACAGCACCATGAATTTTGAAAAGTACGGTCCGAAAAACCTATTCCATATCGAGTCAACATTACCGCTTCAGATTGATCGAAATTCAGCGACTAAGGTGTTCGCATAATTTCGCCCTCATAAAATCTACGTTCGACGGTGTCATTTACGGGGTCGCCATCGAATGCGTCAATCCCGACCGTATGTGTAACTTCACACCGGCACACGTTGATTCCATTATGCAAAAATATGATAATTCCTGGGATCAAGTATCCGGCTAGACAAATGTCCTGTCAGCTCCCTCCGATCAATTCGCCGGGAACCTGGAACCTATATCTCACCCTCGACACAGTTACCAGAGGGTTGTAATATATTTCTTCGTCTGATGAACTAAGTACACCCTTGGACTTCGTCTACTTTGTAACTGTCCCTTCTCTCTGACACGAGCTTGCCGAGTTGATGGTGTGACAAGTGGTCATGGGGAGACATGGCAGGGTAGTTAACCACTGAAGCGGGGTACTTAGAGGCTATTGTGACGATGTGGCACTTGGTGATTCATTGCGTGGTGATTTTACAAGGTACTGCTTGTGATTCGGCGGGGAGGGTTTGAATGCAGGAGGATTCAACGCGTGGTGTAGCGAAATGTGCTGGTTTATTTCGTGGTGAGTCGGCACTTAGTAGTTCAACCAGTGGTAATTCGACACGTAGTAGTCCAACGCGTGGTGATTCGACACATGGTAATTCAATACGTGGTAATTTGATACGTCTAGTATTTCAACGCGTGGTAATTCGATACGCCTAGGAGTCCAACGCGTGGTAATTCGATGCGCTTAGGAGTCCAACGCGTGGTAATTCGATGCGTGGTAATTCGATACACTTAGGAATCCAACGCGTGGTAATTCGATACGCTTAGGAGTCCAACGCGTGGTAATTCGATGCGCTTAGGAGTCCAACGCGTGGTAATTCGATGCGTGGTAATTCGATACACTTAGGAGTCCAACGCGTGGTAATTCGATACGCGTAGTATTTCAACGCGTGGTAATTCGATACGCTTAGGAGTCCAACGCGTGGTAATTCGATGCGCTTAGGAGTCCAACGCGTGGTAATTCGATACACTTAGGAGTCCAACGCGTGGTAATTCGATACGCGTAGTATTTCAACGCGTGGTAATTCGATACGCTTAGGAGTCCAACGCTTGGTAATTCGGTGCGTCGTAATTCCATACGCCTAGGAGTTGAACGCGTGGTAATTTGATACGCCTGGTAGTCCAACGCGTGGTAATCCAACGCGTGGTAATTCAAAGCGTAGTAATCCAACGCGTGGTAATTCAAAGCGTAGTAATCCAACGCAACAATTGTACCAAAAAGCAATTTACTGTGTCCTAACATGAAATCCAACGAGGAGCAATTCAACACGTGGCAGTTCCATTCATAGTAACCCAAGGCATGTTACGTAACACGTGGCAACTCATCACGTGCTAAGTCAACGCGACTCAATATTGCAATATAAGGTTGTGCCATAAATCAGTAGCAACTGTAGACCTTAGGGACGTACGTTCAAGGCAATCAATGACCAAGAGAGAATCCCTGAGACAAGGAGTACACAGGAAGCCTCCTGTTGACTCGTTCAATCGTATTAACTAAACACTGTTACTGGAAAGCTCTCTAGCTTGATTCTGGAATTTGCACGGGACAGGAGACATCTGGCATCACTTACTGTATCCTTGATGGCCTTTGACCAAATAATCATTTTAAACGACGAAGTAATTAACAGAGAGTATGATCATCAAATAGTTGCCCTTAGGTAGTCAGCGTTTAATTTCCGGATGCTATCGAGTCCCTTCTGGGAATCGAAGCTGATCGATGCCTGCTGGAGCAACGGTCCACTGTGGGATTTGCTGAAATTTAGCTAGACTATAGCAGGAACTTCCGTTGTATTCCCTTGAGATGATCCTACGAAGAACCACGATGTCTGACACATTGTAGGAATAGTTTCGCAGGGGTTGGGTATTATTGACACGTACCATTTTCGACTAACGGAAGCTTTTCGTGGATGTAAGCAAGGGATAACGATAAGTTTGCAGATTCTCTGTTCGTAAACAGCAATTTTAGGGGCTCGAGTTGAAACTCAAACGCTGGCTCCTTCGGACGGGCCAGAAGGGTTTCTGAGTTTCTGGTTCGGTGCAACAGAATAGCTCGAAATTTTCAAGAGTTACTGTTCATCGAGGCAACACTCCAGGGTCCGTGTCCAAGTAATTGGTAAACCGAATTTTGCACAGAGCTTGAATAAGTTTCGAGAGAACTCTCGGTAACGTCTACCTGTTGTGTCCACTTAAAAAGTTCCCATAGTTATACCGCGAATATCTTATTATTCGGAACCGAGATCCAGATGCAATTCTACTAAATCTGGCAAAGCATTCAACGCTATTGTGTTACATTATGTAATAAAAAGAAAATAATCTGGGTAAAATTAAGAGGATCAACACTTTGAACAATTCTTCCGAAGCCCCAAGCTGAATGCCCCAAGCATCGTTTAATTTGGCAACAAAGCAACAGCTCTACCAAACAAAAAGCCGAACAATAGTAACTTCCACCCATTCAGATAAACCGATTCTCTTATTGACCCAGATACCCATTCAGAAAGAACAATTTCGAGAGTAAACAAAAACGGTGACAGTCAAAGGGTTGATCCGAGAGGGTAAACAATAAACAGCGAAAGGTGACGGCTGAATCGTGACAATAACGTCTTAATAGAGATCGAGGATGGGGTGAGTGCAATTAAATCCATTGAAATAACAAGGTAAGTCGTCGTTGCGAATCAAGGATCCGTTGTCTGCCACCCATCAAGGTTCTACATTATTATCCACCGGAATTCCTTGAATTTCACAGAAACGTTTGCCCAAGTGGAACTCGACGGAGCTCAGTAATTACTTTCTATGTGAGAGACGTGTTGATTAAACTGGTTGCCAAAAAGTGTAACTAGGCTCTACCTGAAATACGAGCTAATTCAACACGATTGTTCACTGTTTCGTTAGAATCGTTATTTGGAACCATGAATACGTTCTGTTCATGTGGGAAGGGTTGACGTTTTGAGTTTGGATGATAAATTAGGTTGAGTGTGGTAGTTGAAGTTCACTAACTTCCAATGTTTGGTCATATGTGGTCTAACATGAGAGGATCCACATATGGTGTGTCAGCACGTGATTCAGTGCATGGTGATTCAACCACTGACTGGTGAATAGTGATCCATGATAATTCAATTTATAGTGAATCACTTGATAGGTTAACCTAACTCATGATAACTCACATATCACATATTCCCATGTTTGGTCATATGTGGTCTAACATGAGAGGATCCACATATGGTGTGTCAGCACGTGATTCAGTGCATGGTGATCCAATCTGTGACTGGTGAATAGTGATCCATGATAATTCAATTTCAATTGATAGATTAACCTATCAATCACTTGATAGGTTAATGTAACACATGATAACTTACATATCACATATCACATATCTTCAGAAACAACCTCTATTAAAAATTCCAAAGAGGTTACATCAATTCCGCAACATTTTCGTCCTTTCATCTCGTATTCCAACAATTACAGACCATATTTGACGACGTCTCTTTTTTGATCCGATCCAATTACCTCCGTGTCTCCACTTATAATTCAAGGGGTCTTTTGCGTCAAAGAGGTCCGAAAATCGCCCGTTTATCCGTCATTAAAGACTCTTTTTGATCAACAAACTCCGCGTTTGAGTCAACGGACCAAGTCGAATATTCTCAAAGAACATCCCTCGAATTTTCATCCCTAATCCGTCAGCGGGTAAACGTTGTCCATAACTCTCCTTGGCGATAAATTTCAGCCGATGTCATCCTTTCGCTTGGTGATTTCGAGAATTGAATTCATCGAGTCAGCGTAAAAGTGCGGGGTAAAAGCACTTTGACAGGGTCGAAGGTGTTTGCCACCGAAACCACCCTTGTTTATTCCTCCTTTTCGACACGGCGATCATAAACAAACAAGATTTCCCGGGGCAAATAGGACACCCTTTTTCCGTATGCGCGAATCCGCCCCTTGCTCGACACCATAGCGGGTTTAGCCTTCCACGAAAATTTCAACCCTCCGATTCCACCCCTGCTTAAGGAACAAATCGATATCGAAACTGCATAGATCAAGAAATTGATATTAAACTTTTTTCAACGGTTTTTGAAATTCAGGAATAACGGGATATTTTCAGGGAAACACCAACGTGTTTCGATGCCAGCATCCATATTCATAGATTCACGAGTATTCGACTTCTGTATGATTTTACAGAAGTGGGTCAACCAATGGGTCCACTAAAAATGTTATAACAAGAAAATACGGTGAATAAAGAACGAAATCATGGTGATCCAACTTGATCAAAATTTAATTCCGAAATTTAAGTTTCATATTTTATGGCCTGATATTTTAACCTGCTATTGCGAAGATGGGAAACTGCGAAAATAAGAAACAGATTTAATGAGGTCTTAAGCTACGAGGGAATGAAAGCAGGAAGAGATCGAAGCTGGAATTTCATGCGCAATTTATAATAGGAGGTGTATGAAAATCATTAACCGTTCGCAACAGATCGACGCCCCTCGAGAGTTCTGGATACAGTCCGGCGATGTTTAATTATTTCCAGTGGCTCTCGACTCGATTCGAGTGAAGTAATTTCAGCGACGGCCAGTGTATCCAGGAGTTCAGATTCCGGACGCGGAAACTAAAGTTCGCGTTTAAAGCTAGTTAGCGAAGTAATAAAGTCGAGGTGCAGGAAGAGTGGCTAAGTGGTTGGAGTCGGTGCGCAATCGTTGGAATAAATGAGCGCCAGTGGAACAGAGAAGCAAGAAGGGTGACGAGGGGGTGCGCTAGGAGAAACGAAAGAAATGGGGTTATAATTATCAACTAAAAGTATATAGGTGTGAAAGTTGCCGGAATTACGAGCCAGTTTTTCTCGCTTCAATGGCCGCTGGTTGGATGTAACTGCGAATTGTTCCTCAACTTCATTTTCATCCGCGCCTCGACGTTGATACTCCCCTCTTTTTTCAACGGTTCAATCGGGTCAAGATGTAAACTTTGAAACCTTCGATTTCAGCTTTGTTTCGATGTTAACGTTTCTAGTGCTCTTCAGAGCTATTACGCTCATTGCAGTTTTATATTCTATTAACGCATCATTAATTAGGGTGTGACATCTTGCATCACAGGAATTTCAACCACCTAGATTTAATTTTAAACATTCTCACAAATATTTTATTTTACCAACTTACTCGGATCAATTCAGACTATCGTGTATGCATAACCTCGAGAACCGCATTATTTTCGCATGGACGTGCCCGAAATTTTTGCCCGCCTTCGCACTCCGTGCGGAAAATGTAACAATAATATGTATAATAAAGGCACGTAGAAGATAACAAACGCAGTGGCTTCGGAGGAATTCGATTACGATCGATTTATAGAAACGTGATAAAGGGAGGAACGATATGGGATTGGAACATGGGTTAGGTTAAAAAATTGCGGCCCGTGTCAAATCGCATATCGAGGTCAACGCGGTATTCGCCTCGTGTGTGACATTCCACAGCTGTCGCACCATAATCGTTCCAAGCGTGAAATTACAGTGGAATCGATATTCGAACTGGACGGAGGTTTTTGTGGGGTAATGGGAACGCACGGAGTGCAAGAAAACACCGTCCACTGTCGAATTTGAAACATGCGCGTTTCTCCAGAAATTTACGATCGACTGCGACCGAGTCTCACGAACAATCATTCCATAAAATCTTCTACTACTTCTGCACAAAGCTTTTCAAGCAAAATTTGAATAATCAACATATGGTACCTGAGTCAGTTAACAAAATTGTTCATATGTGGTGATCTAACATGATCCGTGATAGTCCAATGCGTGGTAATTTGTTGCGCGGTAATTCGATACGCCTAGGAGTCCAACGCGTGGTAATTCGATACACCTAGGAATCCAACGCGTGGTAATTCGATACGCTTAGGCGTCCAACGCGTGGTAATTCGATGCGTGGTAATTCGATACGCCTAGGAGTCCAACGCGTGGTAATTCGATACGCTTAGAAGTCCAACGCGTGGTAATTCGATACGCTTAGGAGCCCAACGCGTGGTAATTCGATGCGTGGTAAATCGATACGCTTAGGAGTCCAACGCGTGGTAATTCGATACGCTTAGGAGTCCAACGCGTGGTAATTCGATGCGTGGTAATTCGATACACCCAGGAGTCCAACGCGTGGTAATTTGATACGCTTGGTAGTCCAATGCGTGGTAATTCGACGCCTGCTTATTTCATGCGCTTGGTAGTCTAATGCGTAGTAATTCGATACGCTTAGGAGTCCAACGCGTGGTAACTCGATACACTTAGGAGTCCAACGCGTGGTAATTCGATGCGTGGTTAAGTATTTATTACAATCAATCATTTGGGTAAAGACCTAAAATGCTACCAACACAGTTAACATGCTAACGTGTTCACATCTACTGATACCACACGATCCCACGAGTGTCCCTAGGCACTCATGAGCACATGTGCCCATGATTAACTCAGGATCCGAATTTCATGCTCGACAAAATGGCTCGCGGATAAACTTATTTATCTAACAGGTTGTCCCGCAAGGAGTCCCGTTATCGCGAACACCAACCTCGTTCTTTATTCGCGCCGCTGTTTTATTCACCGGCCGAGCGTAAAGCCGCCACCTCGGATAACATTGTAACGCGATATCAACCCCGGCCGTGTTTCCTTCCCCGGAGAAAGCCAGATAAGTCCGTTGCTTTTTCCGACGATCGACGTTCATCCAGCGAGTCATGCACACTTTCGTTGATGGCCGTCCATTGTGCAACGAATCTTGAACACCTTTCGAACGGCCCGCTGCAATTTCCAGCAACATTGTAGCTAGATAAAGATGTGGGGGTGGTTGATGTCTTGCAAACGGCCGGAACGGATGAGGGTGCTTTATGGGGAATTAGGAGGGTTGTTGGCAACCGCGGGAATTCAAGGGTTCTACAGCCGATGAAAGTGACAAATTGATTATGTTGAATCGTAAGAAAGACTTCGGTGAAAAGAATTGGAATCTGGTGCAAGTAATTAATATATTTGCCCCTCTCAATTAAGCAGCACATAGCCTCGATATATATTCGTTTACCAAATTACGGAGGAAGGTTTTATATCTTTATATCGAATAATTGAGAAAAATCGACGTTCTAACGGTCCTGCGAATCCCTCGTTGGAGCCTCAGGTCATAAAACTCTTGCCAGATAGGTTCTGCAAAATTCTTTCCTGTCTCCTATTTATGCATCTCTATTAAATACATATTAGACAAATTTAATACAACTTCTTACATAAATTTCAAGGAGTAATTTTGCAAAATAGCTCTCTAAGTAATTACGGTAAATTTGGGTCGAATCAGGCTAAGGATATTACTCACGCTAACCCGATACTTTGGAAGGTATTCCAATTTCATTGTTGCAAAGTATCTAGGGACGATATCACCGATAGTCGCGTGGATCGATTTTAACAGGAACATTATGTACACCCTCGAAGCTGCTAGATATTTCCAAGCTAAGCCTGGCGGCGATACTTTGTTCCCTCCGTAACGGGCTGCGAAATCGTCTCGACCCGAAAAAAAAGAGTGGAAGGAAATGTCCCCGATTTTTATTAACACATCGTAGAGCACGGTTATGGCCGGCGGCATTTATAACGTGCCAGGTGGTGTTCCCGCGTCGTTCAACCGCGAACACCTAGCCACGGAATTTTATTATACACTTTCGGCAAAACGTGAATTCGCCCGTATGAATACCAATGCGTTTAGACAGGCAACTTTGCGCATCCGTGATATTTATGGCTTTGCCCATGGCTTCCCGGGATGGTTTCTTGCACGGTTGGCCGGTTATGCCGGAATGGCGATCACGCGTTTCCGAGTGTATCGACGTACGAGATTGCAAATAACATCGTTTCGACGAATGCCGGATTTCTCCAGCAATTTGGACATTGTGTTTATTTATCGAAAGCTTACATCTTCCGAGAAACTTGTGATAAATTTGATCCGAATACAAGGATAAACGCGTTAACAATTACGTTCAACTACGATGTTCGTTGGAAATAAGTTCACGATGTTTCTCCTCGGTATTGGCTACAGTTGCTCCAATTTCGCCCGTTTTCCACCAACCATATTTCACCTTGCCGCGCAAACAAAAAGGCCAACACTTGGATTTCCGCAGACCTGCGCGTTACTTTCAATTTCCCTTAGGAACAGCCACGAACTCTGGTACACCTCGGATTTTCGAAAAATCAACACCGTTTCCTACGGCCGCGGGCAGCCTACCGCTGAAACTTTCCTAGATATGTCGGAAGCTTTTCCTGAATTTGCCGTCGGCACTTTCCGAATTCTCGCGAACTTTCGCGAAACAACATGTCACCAGGAGCTCGAAAAAGAATGGCCCCAGGCGAATATCGACGGAGCCGCGAATTTTTACCTTCGCCGGTATTCAACTCGCGCTCGATACACGGAAAGGAACTCGCCTTAATTAGTCTCCTAGTCTCATCATACTTTTAGGCAGAGCAGCGTTTATGCATTGTTATATCACTGAGTGTTAAATTAATTTAAGATTAAAATATCTGAAGGTTCATTCTAAATAAACCTATGAGAGTTTTGTAATACTGTTTGATCAGTCAAGCTTCAGTGTCGTAAACAATTTCCACATTCGCACGAGAAGGCAAGTCAAGAGCTGAAAATCTAGACAGCTAATAAGGTACAGCGGTTCAAAGAAGATTAAGGACAATTCACAAACGTTGAACGATCAAAGATGATGTTACGTTTAAAGGATCGTAACATGCATCGCTAGCGAAAGATTACGTTAAGCCGCGAGGGAGTTTCGGCGGCAAGACGATCGAACGTTGCAGTCGACAGATGATTGCTTCAGTGAGAATGCAATCTGGAACAGTGCACATTTCCCTGTTTGCCGTTCCTCTTCGAGATTTAGAGGTTCGTTGCCAAATGTCAGAGCGCCGAGCGCCACCCACTAATTAAGTTTACTCCAAGAAACGTGCTCTCCCTGCGATTCTACCTTGATTCCGGCATTGCTCTTTCCTCTCCCCTCCTGAAACCATCCTTCTTTACCCTCTATCACCTACTCTGCTCCCTGCCGAATCACGCGCAATTCGCGTACTTGTAGAACAAGCCCTTTGACGACGCGCAACCACCATCAAAATGGAACTTCTTCGTCGTTGGAGCCTCGTAGATGAGGGCAGATTTGGATGCGTTCGCTTACCACGTTACGAAACCCTCTTATAGGCTTTTGGAATTAATTATCTACCTTCAGTTTTTATTTTTATTGAGATACCTTTGCAATGTTCAACTGATGACTCATTAAGGATCATTTGTTTGGGATCAACTTAAACCTTTCACTACCTCAAATTTTTTTAAACTTGTAATTACTTTTGTATAGGCTTTTGGAATTAATTATCTACCTTCAGTTTTTATTTTTATTGAGATATCTTTGCAATCTTCACTTGATGGCTCATTAAGGGTTATTCGTTTTGGATCAACTTAAACCTTTCACTACCTCGAATTTTCTCAAACTTGTAATTACTTTTGTATAGGCTTTTGGAAATGATTATCTTCCTTCAGTTTTTATTTTTATTCTCAAGATATCTTTACAATCTTCACCTAACGATTCATTACTGAAAAGTATTTGTTTTGAATCAATTCGCTTAAACCTTTCACTACCTCGACTTTCCCAAATTTGTAATTACTTTCATATAAAAAGAATGAGTATGCTACTCCCTGTTTACAAAGTACATTCTAACAAAGTGACACCTCGTACTTGCGTTACTGAAAAGCGACTCTTTCTCAAAGTTAGTTAATTAATGAAAGTAACGCCCTGGCAGCGTGTCTCTACTAATCACTCACATAGTTGCAACGTCACTGAAACTTGAAATCATTTCACGAGCATTAAGAGTTCGTCTAATCTTACTGCGTGTCACGCCACAAGCTGATGAAACTTTGAATTTCAGTTCTGTAACTTTTAATTAAATTCCGTATCCAGAGATCAGATACTCATTTAACTGCCGCCATAGCATGACACTATATTTTTATTATATCATATAACATCGCTATCAATTTTTCTTATTCGTGAACGGATTTTTCTTCCAAAACGATGGACACGAAGCCTCTTGTCCAACAGCTCCCTCTCGGAGCCTTAATCCAAGCTTAATTCATCAACCGGAAGTTGGTCTGACCTCGTTATCCCCGCATCGAGCGAACCCCATAACGCGGAGTCGCGTTAATCCATGGCAGGTTAAGCGAAATCTCTTCTAAGCCTAAAACGGCAGGTGAAACGTGGTCGGCTCAAACTTCTCCGATAATTTCATTCCGTTTATAACCCTACCACTTCCTGCTTCATTACTGTCAATCAACGAATGCAATTTTCTACGTGCACCATATTCTGCATAACTTTTGCGAATTATCAAAGACGGGGATGTTTGAAGTAATAAGCATGAAGCATTAAATATTGTGAAATTTTTATTGTAATTTCTTTGTAACTACAGCCAGTCGTAGAGAAAAAAACACGATAAATTTGGTGTATGAAAAAATGAAAAAAGTGGCGAAAGGGAAACAATGTACGACGTACGAATGAATTACAGACGATAGCACACTGAGATTGCGCATCCAGAAACAAAGAATATTAACGTCACGAAGCAACTTTGTTCACAAGCAGAGTACCATTCACGCGTATTTATTTCGAGCCCGGTGTGAAGTTGCGGGTGACCCAAAAGCGACGTGAAAACGGATCCTAATCTATTTCTCTCGGCTAGACAGAGTTCGCAACAAAAGTGATCGTTTATTGGATGGTCACAGCGGTTTCAGAGTATTCCGCGCCGACGTGCTGGAAACTCATCCCGCTGAAAAGGTCAACGCGTTGCGAGCAATTTTATAATATTTGTAAATTGATCAACCGCGGCCCGATAAATATTTCGTACGCTGTTCTAACACCCTGTAATTTCGTATCATTACCGGAGATTTCACAGCAAAATTTGCGAACCGGGCGAGCAATATTTTGCGCCTGAAGATCCGAAGACACGAAACGTCTGTTCCCTCGCGAAGATTTTACAATTGTCTGCACGACGATGTCGTTAAACGCTCTCTGTGGGGCTATTAATGTTGGCCGTTAAGAGAACAACGGTACCCCTTTCGAGAGAACATTAATGTCCTTCTTGTAAGCGAAGCACCTCTCCCGTTGACGGTTCTGTCGCTTCTACAGTAATCGCCGGTTAATTTGCTCCAACAGTTTAGATTTATTGCATCGACCCCAGTTGCCGAGTTTCAATGCTCCTCTTATTTGATCGTCGGTTTCGATGGAGCTTCTTCTTTCGGTCTGACCAGTTATTGACTCATACTACTTACAGGCTTTATGCTTCAAGCATTTGCGTTTCAACATTGCAACTTTTTATTCAATTATCGTACTTTCATACTTTTTGTGTTGCAAAGTTGATACTCAACAAAGTTCTTATTTTGTTGAGAACGTAGTGATGGGTACTTTTGTGGAAGCTTTATTCTAGGCTCAGACAGAGTCATGTAACAATTTTTTATAATTGATCTTCCTGTGAGAATTCATTCTTTCTTCGTCCATAAAACTTGTCATTTTAATAGCCACCCACATGTGTGTCATGATTGATGAACATAAGTGGTTGCTTCAATAATTATCACATTAAAAAAAATATTAAATATGAACGTAGTGATGGGTACATTTGTGGAAGTTTTATTCTAGGCTCAGACACAGTCATGTAACAATTTTCTATAATTGATCTTCCTGTGAGAATTCATTCTTTCTTCATTCATAAATATTGACATGAAACTTGTCATTTTAATAGCCACCCACATGTGTGTCATGATTGATGAACATAAGTGGTTGCTTCAATAATTATCACATAAAAAAAATATTAAATATGAACGTAGTGATGGGTACTTTTGTGGAAGTTTTATTCTAGGCTCAGACAGAGTCACGTAACAATTTTTTATAATTGATCTTCCTGTGAGAATTCATTCTTTCTTCATCCATAAAACTTGTCATTTTAATAGCCACTCAAACATGTGTGTCATGACTGATGAACATGAGTGGTTGCTTCAATAATTATCACATAAAAAAATATTAAATATATCGTAATTTCATGTGCATGTTCGCAAACATTAAATTGCTTCATAAACAGTTTCTTTGTAAGAAGTGTTTTTAAATTAATTCATCAAAAATATTGCCCTAAATCTGACTCCATTAAAGCGTTAACAATAAATCAAAACGAAATTAGTAGCAAGATGTAAGAAAGAACCATTCCACGTTGTAGTACATTTTAATAAGTACTTAATTTGCAAAGTATCCGGGGTAAATCTTCCGGCGGGATCGAGGGGCCGAAAAGAGGGCAAGGATGTGCCAGCCCGGTTTAATTTGTATAAAATTTGCCTTTGCCGGCTGGCCCCTTAACCGTCCAACTTAATTTAAGTTGAAAAGTCAACCTCGCACCCGTGGACCGTACTTCAAACACACTTTCATCCGGTATACGCTTCGCGTCGCTTATCGTCCATGTAATCGTCCTGCACTTCCTGAAACCTGCATGTGTTCCCGACAGCCAGCTGTAACTCGTTCATCTCCGGTTACAATCGGCTGAAAACATCATTTCGTTCGTGTAACAAGATGCTGTTGGAATTGGATCCCGTAAAAAACCTGTCTTCTTGCTGGCGTGGTTGATTACTTTCGAAGGAGACTTCATACATTTGTCATTCGTAACTGAGAAACTCGTTTCACGTCGGTACGGTTTCATGAACTTCTTGAGAACTCGGTTATCACGCGTTCCAATGGAGTAACATAATTGTCAGGACGTTAAGCGTGGAGTACTAGAAATAATTTTATGGAATTAGCTTGATACGGATGTAGCGGAGTTAATCCTAAACCGATTTAATGGAGATAATTTTCTTACAAGGTAATCGAGATATTGAGTCTATTAAGCACGCAGAAGAACGTACGTTAGAAAGGAGAATTTCCGATGGGAAATAAGCGACAGTGGAAATTAACCCGTGGCCACCAGGAGGACAGAAGATAATGAAATCGCGGTTTACGTGCACGGATCGTTTCCAAGTTCATCGTCGTTTAAGGTATTTACCGCAACCCGGGTATAAACGTTTCTGGAAGCGCAGCGAGCCGGAAGATCTTGAAGCAGGTCTTGAGGAGGCAGCCAGCCACGTCTGAAATTAGGTCGGATCCCTTAATTGAGACGTAATTATCGAACGTCTGCTTGGATAAGCCGTTACAATATTGATTTGCGCTAATTCTTGAACTGTCGGTGATACTTGTGGAATATCGACGTTTTTAAAAACCTCTTAATTATCAATAACTCGTCATGAATTTCTAATATAATATTAAACAAAAATTATCCAGCATTAAACATTAAAAACCAGAATACTACAAACTAATTAATTCCTGACAACTCCTACATAATTTGCATTTGTATAACTGACCGTCGTCTAAATTAATTTGCACTTAATATAACAGTGAGTCGATGCGAATTGATTCTAGCAGCAACAAGTTGATTAATATTCGATAAGATAATTTGAACATCCTAGTTCCGCCGACCGTAAATTCATATTTCATAGAGATGCATAGTTTCTGATTATTCATAAGGACTCGTGAAAAAAGTGCAAAAATTGAAATGATAAAAAGAGACTGTATTGATCGACTGCACACCGATATCGGATCAATAAGTAATTGTTCTACTTTTGCCGTCTATCAACGACGACTTTGCCTTTCTCTACCATTTGCCTCTTATTTTATTTATTTCTCCATTTCCTTCGTTTTCTCTGGCATCCTCCGCCAGACTTCTTCCCTGCTGCAGCCGTTCCACACGATTAGGTACTATCATTTCCGGTTAGCGTGACGGGTCAATATGCTTCTCCTCTGTCTCTAACAAGCTTCGTCTCTCCCTTTAACAATTTGTTATATTACAGCACCTCGTAGCCGTTCTTTCAACAATATCGTTTTACGTCGTTTTTCCTCTTTCATAAAATTTATAATTTTTATAATTACTCGACGCAAGGTTATAATGGACAGACTGGGAAATTTATTATTACGTTACATACGTTTAAAAGTGGAGAACGTTTACAACAGTGCTGCAATGTAAAGAGAGTGTGGGCAAAGCGTGGGAGTCCAACGCGTGGTGAGACGACGCATGGTAATTCGATACGTGGTAGTCCAACGCGTGGTAATTCGATACGCTTAGGAGTCCAACGCGTGGTAATTCGATACGCTTAGGAGTCCAACGCGTGGTAATTCGATACTTGGTAGTCCAACGCGTGGTAATTCGATACGCTTAGTAGTTCAACGCGTGGTAATTCGATACGCTTAGGAGTCCAACGCGTGGTAATTCGATGCGTGGTAATTCGATACGCTTGGGAGTCCAACGCGTGGTAATTCGACGCGTGGTAATTCGATACGCCTAGTATTCCAACGCCTGGTAATTCGATGCGTGGTAATTCGATACGCTTAGGAGTCCAACGCGTGGTAATTCGACGCGTGGTAATTCGATACGCTTAGGAGTCCAACGCGTGGTAATTCGATGCGTGGTAATTCGATACGCCTAGTATTCCAACGCGTGGTAATTCGATGCGTGGTAATTCGATACGCTTGGGAGTCCAACGCGTGGTAATTCGATGCGTGGTAATTCGATACGCCTAGTATTCCAACGCGTGGTAATTCGATGCGTGGTAATTCGATACGCTTGGGAGTCCAACGCGTGGTAATTCGATGCGTGGTAATTCGATACGCCTAGTATTCCAACGCGTGGTAATTCGATGCGTGGTAATTCGATACGCTTGGGAGTCCAACGCGTGGTAATTCGACGCGTGGTAATTCGATACGTGGTAATTCGATACGTAGTAATCCAACGCGTGATATTTCGTTACATGGTAATCCCACGAGTGGTATATCGGTGCGTCGCAATTCCACGCATGGCACTTCAACGCGTGGTAATCGAACGAGTGGTAATCCTACGCGTGGTAATCGAACGGGTGATAATCCAGCGCGTGGTAATCTAACGCACTGCAATCTAATACGCTCCCGTGACAACATAACGAGCTTTCTTCCTAAAATTCGTATAGCCTCTCCGTTAAAAGCTTTGTCATTTAAAATGCAAAGACAGAATCGCTTCATAATGCACAAAACAATAATTGTCCACTGAAACAGAACATCTTCAATGACAATTAGTAAAGTTTACTACAGACAAGGAGGAAGAAGCTGAACGTATCTGTCATACAAAACATCCTGGAGAATTAAGCGTGCTCAGTGTTCCAGCTTTCTTCCGGCAAAGAAGCGACCGGGGACGAAATGAATTTTAATTAAAACCAGGGAAATTCCTTGGACCAAGACCAAAGTATCTAAGAAGAGGTATCCACGAAGTGGTTGCAATTCTCTCAATCGTCCTTTGGAACTCTTCCTTGGCTCATACTTGATCACCTCTTTTTGGGAATATTTTATACAATGAGTAATAATTGCTGGAAATCTGAATACCTTTATTATTTACTACGACTCTTTTCAACATTTTTATATCCATCATTTTAAGTATATTCAGCACTATATTTTTTATAATAAAATACTAAACTTAGTCATTGTCTTGTAAGAACAATTGATATTTATTTGGCCTTTAATATCAAGGTTTGGCTTTTGTAAGATTCCTCCATCAACATCTTACTTTATTCAGAAAAATATCTGATCAATACCCTAATCTCTAATGTATCAACAAATCGTGAATTACTTTCAAAGATTAGCACCTTCGGCGATAAAAACCCGAGTTTCCTCAAAACACAATCGCATCGATAAGAACTTTTCTGGACCCCAGAAAAAACGAAAAGAGACGTGGGTTCGGGTGCCTATAAAGGATGTCTAAAAGTTTAAACGACGTTCCAGGACTCCTTTTTCTCAGGTGACGAGACAAAGTATCGGCCACCCTTTGTATTTCTTGTTTGGGAAAAACCGGTGAGATTCGAATGAAATTTAAAACTAGTTTCAGCGAATGGAAGTTTTTCTTTCAGACATGAACGTGATGTATTCGACCAGAGATATAGTAATTCTGATTTATTAACCCGCTGCAGTCGAAATCACGTCTCTCACAAACGTATTTTACATGATTTTATTGTACATTTTGACCCGTGATTATAAATTGATTTGTGATACGTTTGAAAATTATCTTAATCAAGTTCGCATTCATAGACCCGATCGGCCGAGAATTTTCGACTCTATTTTTTGGTGATCGCTTGCCAATTTACTCTGGAGCAGCCGAATATCTCGTATATCGGGATATTCCAGTTATTTTACAATTTGATTGATTCAAATTGATGGATTGTTAAAAAATTGATATTGATTTCATTGGAGCGGGGATTGAAATGAACATCGAAATTCAAAACTGCTTTTAAAAGAGAACACATTTACTACACATGCAGATGTACAAAAATTAAAAAAAAAAGAATTATGATCATACATTATTCAATTTGTAATACGAAGCTACATTTCGTTGAAATTCACGCAGTTTCGAGTCCAACAAACAGGTCGTTCAACAATGATGGAAAAGATGTTCCGGAGACGTCGTCATAATGGATCGTCCATTTGTTAAGGTCTCGCGTGGTTGTGCGTCGCGAAGAATCTCGTAATGCACGAGCAAGGCCAACGCCGTCGTCGTTTCTGTCTTTTCTTCGCTAAGAAATTGAAAACCACGTCCGTGGCGATCCATTACGCGGCCTGGATAGAATTCTGGTGTATCGGTGTTGGCCATAACGTCCGCGCAAATGAAATATAGGCCAGGGATCTCTTACAGCGAGCTTCGCTCCGAGGACGCTCTTGAGTGCCCTGTGAATGTGTGCGTGTGCCGATTGTTTGATGTGGACGAGTGGTATTTACTATCCAATCGAATCCTTTTCGAACCAATGAACTTAATGAGAAATATTGCTTTGAGACAACCTGATGACTCATTACCTTCAATGCCGATCAATGGACCTCCAATTAGTCTATTAATCATTTCATCCTTATTACCTTTCATTTTTCATCATTTCAATATTCATCTGCTAACACTTTTTTCTTAATAGAAGGTTTAAAAAATATGCAGGGAGGGTTAATATACTTTTTATACTTTTACTAGTTTAAAATTTTCTTCAAGTTTTATATTTCATAACTACCAATGATATGAGATGTAAAATAGGTACACATCTGATCATGTGTTTATTTCTGTTGCAGGTAAGAATGGCGATATGATTTCCTGACGATCAACTTAGCTCGTAAGTAAGAAACTAAATATTTGATTAACCGGAGAGTGGATTCGGTAAACGCTTCATAGGGTTGAATCCATTAACGCGAAACCGCTAAAGTGACGTAAACTGATACATCTGGTGGGCAGGTTAATTAAGGCAACTAAACGAATAAGAGCGATGCGCAAATAGCTGACAGTCTAATTAATCCCTTGGTATTTGTTTTACTTATAGTCAACATATCTGACAAATTAGCTCAGGTGTTTGAACCAATAGCAAAAGATATGTTACTTAGATCCTCAGGTTCTTTGATCCCCAAATTCTCAGATCCTCTTGCATCCTCAACATCAAGTTCTTTAATTAAATTGACTGTCATAAAATTAATGACAAATTGCTTCCTGTATATATTTGAAACAATCAGATCAGAATAAATGGAAGAACAAAGAACCAGTAGACAAATCACAGGCAACGAAAGAGGAATAGCAGATTCGCACGCGATAGATCCGATGTTTATCGCTGAACAAACGAAGCAGAATCGTATGTCATTATCCCTGGTATCGATCGATTATAGGTCGCAGTACAGAGGCTCGCGAACGACTGCAAAACGAGTCGAATAAATTTCCAGTAAGGATTATATACGGTCGGATAGGAAATGACGCTATCCATTTCCGGCAGCTGTGACGTTTAATCCGATCGTACCGGGGGAAATCTAGCGTTCGCCTCTCTTCTTCATTAACCCTTGCCGCAAAGCGGTTTAACGAGAAATAAGAGCCCCAACCCTCCCTTTTGCACAACCTACGTCTCTCTTCCTCTCGCTACAATCATTCGAACTGGCGTGCAATTAAACTGCTCGTAAAATTAAATCTACAGTGTTAACGCCGCCAAACAGCTGCCGGATTCCAACTATCGTTACTTGTCGAACATATCTGATAGCGGTCTTCGAAGTAGCGCCTCGTAAAACTTGTTTATCGATTGGTACTAAATACTGTTGGTTCAAAACTGTTGGCAAACTTTGTTGTGACGGTTGCATTATATTCAGAAACTAGGTGGAATGACATAAACATGACGTGAAATAGTGTAGATGACAACGACTCTAGGGGTAGCACTACGTTCATGAACATTTTGATTATAATTATTTCTGAACATTATTTGAATGTGGTCAGTAACCTCATACTAGTAGTAACCTTCAAACATAGCCTCATCCTGGTAGAAACCTTCAAACAGAACCTCATCCTAGCAGCAACCTAACCTCAATCACTGTATGACCTCAGGTAAAAAATTTGTATAGAGAAGATTCTTTAAAATGTTGCAAACATAACCTCATCGTAGTACCTTCAAACATAACCTCATCCTAATACCTTCAAACATAACCTCATCCTAGTAGCAGCCTTCAAACACAACCTTACCCTAGCAGCAACCTAACTTCAATCACTGTATGACCTCAGGTAAAAAATTTGTAGAGAGAAGATTCTTTAAAATGTTGCAAACATAACCTCATTCTAGTACCTTGAAACATAACCTCACCTAGTATCTTTAAACATAACCTCACCTAGTATCTTCAAACATAACCTCATCCTAGTACCTTCAAACATAACCTCATCTAGAATCTTCAAACATAACCTCACATAGTCTCTTCAAACATAGCCTCACTTAGTATCTTCAAACATAACCTCACCTAGTATCTCCAAACATAACCTCACCTAGTATCTTCAAACATAACCTCACCTAGTACCTTCAAACATAACCTCAATTACTGTATAACATCAGGTAAAAAATTTGTATACAAAAGATTGCTCAAGACATTGCACGCTTCACGAAGTGATAAGCATCATTTCGCAACAAGATGTATCTGGCAAATTGGATCTGTCGTGCGTAACAAATGGTTGAAAATTCGAGGCAAGAGTTTATCATTGTTAAACCGTTTAGATTTCGGGTCACGTAGGAAGTTGTAGAAAAAGCAAGGAGCTGGAAAAACGTTTGGCAAGATAAAAGGAATTAAGACGGGAGAAATAAAGATGGCGGAGAGACACGACGATCCTCTATTGAGAAACGCTTCGTCACCGATTGGCCGCCTTAATGTTCGCCGCCGGAAATATGTCGTTCGGTCGACTTCTGGCGAGAAAAAAGCCGCCGCTGTCTGGAGGATTGATGCGTATGTTAATCAGACGCCAGAAAAACGCGGAGACAAACCGCTGGTTTCTAAAAAGCTTGTAGAATGGAAAATTTCAGCGGCGAAGCAACTTTTGATGAAGTCGTTAAAATACGATTTTTAGAAATATTTTAAGAGAAGTAATCTTGTTTGAATGGGTTTTAGAATAAGATTAATTAGAATATCGAAAGATTACCTTAATCATTCTGATTGCACATCGACGAGCTAACGAGTTCTTCGATGTTTGCACAAAGAGCAAAGTAAGTAAATTAACGTGACGGTAAATCAGGAAGAGTAATAACGGCAGAGAAAGAGAATGGCGGCGGAGAACGATGATACGACGAAATTTATTCATAAGCAAACTTTAGCGGCGATTATGCGAAAAGGGAATGCTCGCCGAGGTAACGGGAAAGTTTCAACCGGAAGATCGAAGTTTTATTCGAAGCTTCTCGGTCGCGTTCCACGGACAGCCTACTCGACAAGTTATTAGTTAAACGCGCGAGATTGATGTGTCTATTCGTTGCGATCGAAATCTTCCTGGGGGGCGAATTTTATCAATCTGCACGATTTAACCAGGGATAATTTCGCTACTCACTGTCAGTTTGTCCTGTCATCCACTGAAAAATATTTTTCAACTTCTCTGATTAAAAAATTTGTTTACCAATAAAAAGTATACGCACGGAAACCAGGATAAACATCACAAATGTATTATCAATATTCGTTTATTTTTATCTTTAGAGTTACTGTTAATACAGCGGCATCACGACTAGGATCATGGACGCCTAGGAGTCCAGCGCTTGGTAATTTGATACGCCTTGTAATGCAACGCGTGGTAATTCGATACGTTTAGTAGTCCAACGCGTGGTAATTTGATACGTCTAGTATTTCAACGCGTGGTAATTCGATGCGCTTAGGATCCAACGCGTGGTAATTCGATGCGTGGTAATTCGATGCGCCTTGGAGTCCAGCGCTTGGTAATTTGATACGCCTGGTAGTGCAACGCGTGGTAATTCGATACGTCTAGTATTCCAACGCGTGGTAATTTTATACGCCTAGTATTTCAACGCGTGGTAATTCGATGCGTGGTAATTCGATGCGCCTAGGAGTCCAGCGCTTGGTAATTTGATACACCTGGTAGTGCAACGCGTGGTAATTCGATACTCCTAGTAGTCCAACGCGTGGTAATTTGATACGCCTGGTAGTCGAACGCGTGGTAATTCAATACATACTAATCCAACGCGTGGTAATTCGATGCGTAGTAATACAACGCATGGTATTTCGACACGTGGTAATTCCACGAGTGGCATATCAGCGCGTTGTAATACCACGCATGGTACTTCAACGCGTGGTAATCGAACGGGTGGTAATTTATCAATAGTTTACCAATAAAAAGTATACGCATGGAAACCAGAATAAACATAAATGTATTAACAATATTCATTTATTTTTATCATTCAGAGTTACTGTTAATACACTGGCATCAATTGAGCTCTTTATATTTTATTCGTGTATATAAAAAAACGTATTTATGAATAATAATGTAAAACGAGAATATTTGAATCGATAAGGAACATGAACATTTTTACGTTTGACAGAATGCATTAATTAATGAATTCATTTGAATAAAATATTTGCAGACGGTAGCAATATTTTTTTGATGCACTCTAATTAAATGGAAAGTTTATTCGAATTTTATTTGCAATTGTAATACAAGATGACTTCGCATGAAATGCACAATTTTGCAATGTTTAACTGATATGTATTTAAATTGCAACGCTCGAGGAATATTTTCGTGAGCCCGTATACGAAATTCTGTGTAACGCGAAACCGTACGTATTCAATTATTTTTCTTTCAATTTGCAAATTTCGTGAAATGTTGCCACGATTTATTACCACATCAATTGTTACCTTATTCATGACGCGAGGCGTCGAAAATATTGAAACGCGTTGTGTAAAAACGTTGATCGATGAAAATGCATTTAACAAACTGAAATATTTTGATAATTGCATCCGTGTAAATTTGCGAGCCATGCAAACTGATGGTTTTAAATGGACTACGCTAATCCGTGTAGTTTTTTTCACCAACTTGTGTACCGTTCCGTTGAAATCGAATTCATCCCCCAACATCGGGTTACGCGAACAGAAATTTAATTAAACTTAACCAGCGACGCAATTACGTAAAAACAACGAGAACCTCTGTCACTCGCGAAAGAAATGCTCGCTATTTAACGAACAGTTGTTCCCTGCAGGAAACGAACTGTTCCGATGCACTTAACGATCAGAAGACAAATTTTTCTTGCTAGAACAGAGGAAATTGTGAAAAAGTTTCTCGACACTTGTAATTCCTGCTCCACGATTAACGGTATTTAAACGGACGTGTACAATTCACTTTCCGTATTTCTACGTGTCGCAAAAACTTTCAAATGGAAAGTATAATCATGTTGGGAGCTCAAGAAATTATAATTATTCTCAGAACTTTTCAATTTGTAAAGTTTCACAATTTTTTATTCCGAAAATTAAACTCTTAAATTCCTGAACAATGTACCACACAAAGTACGGAAAAATAAAATTTCAACTATTTGCAAACGTGTTAAAATCGTCCCACTTCGAAAACAGCCTAATATCATTTGCAAGTTCTTTCACGAAAGTTGGAGCACGATATTAAAGGAAACCCGGGTAAAATTAATTTTGAAAGGTCTTAATTAACCGGTGCACGCAATAAAGGGCGATTGAAATCCCGAGTGGCGGCCGTTTACCTTCACCTGTGAACAAGGTACCATCGCACAACGCCACGTTGTAACAAGATATTAAGTACAGTTAGGCACTCGACGTTAACCAAAGTGTTTCTAAGCTACAGAGTGCCACTTCAAACGTCTGTGGTCGTCCCTATTCAACGACTAACTCTATAGGTTATACCAATTACATGACACCTATCACAAGGATCAATCTCTGACCTAGTTGAAAGGTTCCTATCATATCATTTAGCAACTTCAAGTTTTCTTGTTAACTTTCTGGATACAAACTAAAGTTTAAATTACGAAGCATACTTGTTCAGATTTACATCCCTTTGGATTGGTTCTATGCATCGCACGCGTTGAGTTACCAAGCTTTGGATTACTAGGCGTATTAAATTACCACGCGTTGGATTCCTTGGCGTATCGAATTACCACGCGTTGGATTACCACGCATTGGACTCCTAAGCGTATCGAATCACCACGCATAGAATTACCACGCGTTGGAATACTAGGCGTATCGAATTACCACGCGTTGGACTCCTAAGCGTATCGAATTACCACGCGTCGGATTACCACGCGTTGGAATACAAGGCGTATCGAATTACCATGCGTCGGATTACCACGCATTGGACTCCTAAGCGTATCGAATCACCACGCATAGAATTACCACGCGTTGGAATACTAGGCGTATCGAATTACCACGCGTTGGACTCCTAAGCGTATCGAATTACCACGCGTCGAATTACCACGCGTTGGACTCCTTGGCGTATTGAATTACCACGCGTCGAATTACCACGCATTGGACTCCTAAGCGTATCGAATTACCACGCGTCGAATTTCCACGCGTTGGACTCCTTGGCGTATCGAATTACCACGCGTCGAATTACCACGCGTTGGATTCCTAAGCGTATCGAATTACCACTCGTTGGATTCCTAAGCGTATCGAATTACCCCTCATCGAATTACCAGAAGACAAACTGTAATCGTTGACAGCTCAAACCTTCCAACCAAAAAATCCCAAACCTCAACTCGTATTAAAGTAAACAAAACTGCAGTGTTCCATAGACAGTTCCATCGCGTGAACCAATAAAGCCCTCTCGCGTCACAGTGAATTAGAGGTTATAAAAAGACAGTGGGCCAGCGTGGCTTTGAAAACAGCATCGCGTATGAATATAACAATCCATCAAACAATGTAACCCCAATAAAAAAACAAATACCCTCAACCACACGCCAGTCAGAGAGATAAAATAGTCCCGCAATTTTCCGCAAGATCGTCGCGCCGCGATATTTAAAATGGTCACACGCGAACGGACAAATAAAGGGGACGTTCAAACAAGCGACTCTTCCGCGAAAACACCCACGCAACAGCCACTCTGGTTATTTCTCATTTTTTTTTTTTTTTTATTTTTCGTCCGTTTCAACCTGATGCGACGAAAACACAGAGTCAGATAGAGGACACCTCATGCATAAAGCATTCGAGCGAAACTTCGTTTCCGCGTGACGAACGCGCCGAATATTTCACCGTACTTATATAAACATCTCGAAAAACGGAAAGCTCGTGCGGATAGCCGCGTCGCGACGCGCCGGTGCAAACTTTTTCAACGGCGGAGCATTTCCATTTCCAGTCCAGGCTGACCAACATCCGTTATACTTGGGCGTCCCGACGGGCTTTGAGCCGAGCGACGCACAATAGCCACGAAAATCACGGAGGTCGATTTTTTTCCCCGTTCTTGTATCCCACGGTGTTCGTATGAAAATAAAAAAAATACGGACGACCAAAATTTCAATACGAATGCACGCGAATACTACGGGGACTGCGATTTTCACGAAACCAACGCGGCTAATTTGAATCTTCAGCTTCCTTTCACGCCTTGTTCGCCTAAGGTGCGAAATTATTTTCAGTCTCGTAAATTTTTTTGAGCTTACATGGTCGACCAGGTATTTTGGAGATTGTTCCTTGCCCTATGATTTACTTATCAGATACGTCAGAACTGACTAATCATAGCTACAATATTAAAACAAACAAAAAAAGTTGAAATGTTAAGTCACAGTATTAAAAATTCCAGTAAAATTGTTCACAGCTGAGGTATATGACGAGAGACACAAAAATAGTGCAAGAGGTTAATTCTATCTGATACAAATCGTTTCAATTCAACGTGTATCGATCAGAAGCACTTCAATCTGACACGATTCAACTGGAATTCGACCCGAAACGATTGAATTCGCGCAACATTCTAAAACTCGTAACGAAGTCCTCGAAGGTACAGATTTAGGAAGGCGAATGTAAAATTACACGGAGGCTGAATCGGAAACATCAGTGAAATGATTCCGTCTATTCGTGAAGCTCTCCGTTCAGCCCTGTTTATGCAAACGCATCCTATGAAATGGAGCACTTACGTCCCTTTTCACGTAATACTAGAGGATTAGCGTGGTGGTTTAAAAGGATTGATCGCGTAATGGAGCTGTTCAAGAACCTGATCGTCTTACGAAGGCTCGTACATTTAAATCTGCTTAAGATTCATGCAGACCAGCTCCGCTTTATGCGTGCCCATTAAATGGATATTAAGATCCTTATTCTGGCTGCTACCTCAATGGAACGAGAAACAGGAGTGCTCTTTCAATATGATAATTTTCATAACAGAATCGTTAAGTGAATGGAATTTAAGTGGCTACTTAGACTTTGAACCTTCGATCGTGAAAAATTATGAATATGAACGCGTTAGAGTACTACGTGTCGAATTCCACGCGCTGAGTTACCACGTGGTGGACTACTAGGCTTATCAAGTTACCACGCGCCGAATTACCACGCGGTGGACTCCTCGACGTATCGAATTACCACGCGTAGGACTCCTCGACGTATCGACTTACCGCGCGTCGAATTACCACGCGTCGAATTACCACGCGTCGAATTACCACGCGTTGGACTCCTAAGCGTATCGAATTACCACGCATTGGACTCCTAAACGTATCGAATTACCACGCGTTGGACTCCTTAGCGTATCGAATTACCACGCGTCGAATTACCACGCGTCGAATTACCATGCGTCGAATTACCACGCGTTGGACTCCTAAGCGTATCGAATTACCACGCATTGGACTCCTAAACGTATCGAATTACCACGCGTTGGACTCCTTAGCGTATCGAATTACCACGCGTCGAATTACCACGCGTCGAATTACCATGCGTCGAATTACCACGCGTTGGACTCCTAAGCGTATCGAATTACCACGCGTCGAATTACCATGCGTCGAATTACCACGCGTTGGACTCCTAAGCGTATCGAATTACCACGCGTCGAATTACCACGCATTGGACTCCTAAACGTATCAAATTACCACGCGTTGGACTCCTTAGCGTATCGAATTACCACGCATCGAATTACCACGCGTTCGATTCCGAAGCGTATCGAATTACCACGCGTTGGACTCCTAAACGTATCGAATTACTACGTGTAAAATTACCACGCGTAGAATATCCGATTCGATTAAATTCGCAACACAAAGCTATGCGGAATCTGGTACTCAATAATAAGCAGCGTTAAAACGAAGATACTTCGGTGTTGCTTGAACGCGATTAACTTTTAACCTGGCAAGAATGATCTGGAATCTCGAAGTTCGAGCGAAAATACTCTTTTTGTAAAGAGAGGTGAATGGAGAAGTTGAGGCTATGTTCCATACTACAGTATGCAAAGTGGTTATTTTCATAAGAATGGTCGGTTATCTTTATCGTTTTAGTCATTTAATACCTTTGAAAAAGTTCTGGTTACGCATTAAGGTCTTTGCTAAATTATACCATTAATAGTTATGCAAATTCAGCGCCTTTAGAAATAAAAAAGTCGAATTTATTTTTAGTGGTTGCATATTGGAATTCTACAGAACAGAAGTTGATAGAATTAGTTGGAGTACTTCGATAAAAATATTTAAGAATATATTATATGTAAAGTATTGTTAATCGTTGATTTCAGTAGTGATCTTTAGATGTGTCTCGAGAAGTTTTCCCTGTTGGAAATTTCTAACAACCGTAGCCTCGATAAAAGTCGCTTCCGATCGATAGAACAGGCACGTTTCGCGACTATAAAATTCTTCGTCCCTCGACTTATCGATGATACCGTTGTCGGACGGCGCTCCTCACGTAGCACACATGGCACCCCATATTCGTGGAAATTGCGCATCAACCTTCTCTAAATCACGTCTTGTCGTTCTTTGAATTTTTGAAAAGCTCCCGTCCGGTCAGGTTTCCATAATCCAACTTCCACTTTCTTCCGAAGACCTCCATCCCACCAAACGCATATTTTGATTCCCAGATTCGCTTTATTCTTAAAAATTTCTAAACTTTCAAGATAATCAAGAAAATTTACGAATGACAATTTTTAACATACAGTAAATGATAAAAAAAGACTAGTATAACTTTTCAGAGCACTTAATATCGAATCGTATCGCTAATGGGATGACCTACTAATTCCTCGAAATTCGAGAAGCATCAATTTCCGATAAAAAATTTTTAAAATCACCTCAAGCTATCGCATTGCAACCGAAACCAATTAAACATTCATTCCAGAGAGAATTTCACCCCCGGCAGGGGTAGCGTGAAACCGCAAGCTTTCGTACCGTTTTACGATCAGGTTGCATAAAAAAGGGGGAAAAAATGAAAAGTGTTAAGTCCCGTGGCCGCAAACCGTTGTCGCGGTTCGTAGATCAATTAACGCCGGCTCGATTCCCGGTTATTTACCGTAAAACGATGAAGACTGCGCGGGGATTTCTGGACAGATTAAAGGGGCCGATTTCGCCCCCACTATCACTACTGGTTAGCGGAGGTTCCATTGCGTGACTGTTACCCGCTGCCGCTTTTAATCCCATTAAAATCCCATCATTCTAAACCTCGATGCCGGGGCTACTCTCATCCCTCCCCACGGAGATTATTCGTCCTTTCGTGTTTTATTTCACCCTCTCCGTTTTTTGCACCACTTTCGCAGCCTCCGTTGCCTGCATTGCGGTAACGAAGAATGTAATTCCTGTCTTTGCTAATGACACTCGTTTCAACGCCGAGAATAAACGTCCTTTTTACGGAGAGATTCGTCTAACCCCATCCTGAGGCTGGATCGATAGACTACCCCTCACAGAAATTGAATCGTTGCATGAAGCTCTTCGTACAATCTCTTGTTCATAGCAAAATGATTTTTAACTTTCCTTGATTCATTGCTAAAATTTTATGTTCTGCAAAGTAGTAATGAACACATGTCACACTTTGTCAAAATGTTGACATTGAAACAACCCTTATTCTTACTCAGTGAAATATTCCGTATTATTTTAATAAATATTACCTACAGAAATTAGCCAACAATTTCCTGCATTACCTCATGTAATAGTTTTACTTGAAGATTGATGTAATAAAAAATATAGGAATGATTAGAATGAACATATTATAATTCGCTCGTATGCATGCTATGAAAGTCAAGCGAAGCATGGAGTTCGAGCAAGCCCTCCCGTTCATGTACTTCCAGAGTGTGGCACAAGTACCAGGTGGCGAACAGCTCGTTAAATAATGGATCGATGAACTAATAAATCTCGAGTCCCGGCCACTTGATGCGGGAAATAATTGCCACTGTGCTAACAATTCAACTGGTGTTCCATCGTTACGCGACCCGATTGTTATTCGAACCGACCCTATAAAAAGAACCGCACTCGATGTTGTCGTTCGGCCTTCTCCTAAAAAGGGACTGGGTCAAAAGGTGCATGTAAACTAACAGGATAAATAAAGGAGGATGCGAAATTTCCGAGTGTTCCCACTTTCACGGCATTATTTTCCAGATATTCGATTCGAAGTGCTTCATCTAGTAAATTTATTGGGGCGGAATCAAGTTTGCTTAGTAGTGCAGAGGCAATTTTAAAGATAAGGCAGAATGTGTAGGATTATAACAATTGAGTGTATGTGGGACAACTGCGTGGGAATAATAGAGGTCGAACTACCACGCGTTGGAGTACTACGGATCGAATTACCACGCGTTGGACTACCACGTATCGAATTATCACGCATTGGACTACTAAGCGTATCGAATTACCACGCGTTGCAATACTAAGTGTATCGAATTACCACGCATCGAATTACCACGCGTTGGAATACTAAGCGTATCGAATTACCACGCATTGGAATACTAAGAGTATCGAATTACCACGCGTTGGACTCCTAAGCGTATCGAATTACCACGCATCGAATTACCACGCGTTGGAATACTAAACGTATCGAATTACCATGCGTTGGACTCCTAAGCGTATCGAATTACCACGCATCGAATTACCACGCGTTGGAATACTAAGCGTATCGAATTACCACGCGTTGGACTCCTAAGCGTATCGAATTACCACGTATCGAATTACCACGCGTTGGACTCCCAAGCGTATCGAATTACCACGCATCGTATTACCACGCGTTGGACTCCCAAGCGTATCGAATTACCACGCATCGTATTACCACGCGTTGGACTCCTCAGCGTATCGAATTACCACGCATCGAATTACCACGCGTTGGATTCCTAAACGTATCGAATTACCACGCGTTGGAATACTAGGCGTATCAAATTACCACGCATCGAATTACCACGCGTTGGACTACCACGTATCGAATTACCACCCGTCGAATTACCACGCGTTCGACTGCTACCTATCGAATTACCACGCATTGAATCACCCCAGTTTGAAATACAAAGCGTTTGAAATATCCTCAGATCACCATGCATCGTATTTAACAGTTCTTCCAGCTCGAATCAACAAAATAGCTGTACTTTTTCCAGAGCAGAACTGTTCGCAAAGCGTCGATAAAAGCGTAAGGGCGAAGTGTAACTTAATGCAATTCCATCCTGTAACCGGCTTCACTTTGCGCGAGTCTTTTGTCCTCTCCATACCAGCTGTCTCTGATTCCATTTCTTTCGTTGCACGACGAAACGGAGAAAAATAAAATTCACGCGGGAATCCAGCTGATTGCCACTCCTTTGAAACACGAGTTTCTAGAGATTCCGTTAGATGCACCTTCCTTTCTCTCTCTTTGTTTCGACAGATGCTTGAGGCGTTCTTGTTGTTCTACTTTGTGTTAGTTCGTAACACGATCTTTTGGTCACCGCAGTCATTCAAAGCTGTAAATTGTCGGAAAGAGGTTTGTTACTGATTACTTTTCTGACTTCACGTTCTGTTGCTTTGTGTAACTTTCTGTTACAGATGAATTGTTTTATTTCAACTCAAATATAACAGGAATTATTTTAAACGTCACGTTAAAAGTTACGGAAGTTACGAATACATTGCTCGAGGTTACGAAGAGGAAATAGATAGCAATCGTGGATCGATCATTGTATCCAGTTTAACGAGGTCCACCAATGACGCGATCCATTCAGCCGGCTGTTTATAAATTCCATCGAAACAACGTGATTCCATCCGGTGGTGATAAAGTGGACCGGAGCAGTGGTTAGAATGCGTTGTAACAAGCTCGGTTGTGTCAGGTTTCGATAAAACAAAGGCAACCGGCCGATCTGGCTAGTGACCAATGGTCATCGTGTGTAATCAGGCGCCGTCGAGTATCGGGGATGAATTTCGATCATGGAAGGTACATCGGCCCATTAAATATGACTACGATCCACCCTTCATAATTTTAAAATTTTTAAACTCTTCAAAATTTTCACTTCAAAACTTTAAAATGTTTGGCTCCACAAAATAATGCATTCGTTCCAAGAACTGGGTCTCGTAATAAAAATTTCAGAAGTTATGCCATTAAGAACGGTATAAGAATTGGATGTTCAAGAAAGTGTATTAATTCCAGGGGTTGCTAACGGATTTCACGATCAACGAACACACATATAAAACACGCGAAGTTTCTTTTCAGCGGTCGAATAAAGAGATCAGGGACAATCGAACCGCTCTATCGATTGGAAACCCCATTAAAATCGGTCGATGGAGAGGGCTGTTCTAATTGCCAAGTGGTCCACGAATCGTCTTCGACGACACGCCGGATATCGAAGGCATTTCCTTGTTGCTTTATCGAGCAGAACTAATTGCAGGCGGCGTGCAATTCTTCTGTTCCCGAGAAAGATTCTGTGGAAGCGAGAGAGCGTATCGACGCAGAATGCTTGTCTGCCGTTTGCCATTCCAAGCCAATTGACACCTTTTTAACTCTCACTCGTTCTTCCACTTTGTTTACATGCTTCTCTATATTTTTCATCTCTCATCATTTTCACAGCTTAATCCTTTTAGGAGTCACTTCATGAATAACGCTATATATTAGAACTGTAATGATTCAATGGGGGTCATTTATGTGAAAGGTCAATAAGTGAAGATCAATATTGACACACATTTTTGTGAGAAAACAAGTCCGCAAAAAATTGTACGATTTAATTGAAAGATACTTATATTCAAATCGAAAACAGGATGGATAGTAACAGCTAGGGACCAGTGCAAATACAAAAACAGCGTAAAAGAAAAAAAGAACGATACACTGTACAGATGCCCCGGAAAGAGAAAACAACAACAATGCTAACAAACCAGGAGAAATCGATTCCGATGGAATGCTCCGTACATGCCAGCAAGCTTTTACCCTGGTAAAACTGATCTATTGTTTAGCAATTCCCGCATGCAGATGCTTTGTTCGCGATAGAATTTCCGATGTTCACGTGCGCTACCTTCTCCACGTTACATTATTCAGTGTTCCTCGTGATACGCGTTGGCTATGTTCGCAACGAGCTGTTCGGCAAATCACTCGGTATCCCTGCTTCTCGTGTATCCACAAAAACATAACAAAACATGGTTTTACCTATGGCCATACATTTTTCATTGTGACACGAAAGCTGTTTCAAAAATTCCTGTGACGATCTTGTTCACTTTGTACGGTGAACAAATTTTTATTTTACTCGTGCGTGTATGTTTTAAATCAGTGTCTTGTTTCACGCGTTACGTATTGATGAAACATGAGGTAAATGATGGTTCTGTGTATGGTAATTTAGTGTGTGATCATATGCGAGGTAATACGATGCGTTGGTATTCGACGCGTGGTTATGCGACATGTGATGATTTGACATGTGCTGGTTTCACATATGATGATTTGACACATGGTACTTCCACATATGGTAGTTCAATATGTGATGATTCGACACGTGGTAGTTCCACATATGGTGACTCAATGCGTGATGATTCGACACGTGGTAGTTCCACATATGGTAGTTCAATATGTGATGATTCGACACGTGGTAGTTCCACATATGGTGACTCAATGCGTGATAATTCGAAATGTGATACTTTGACATGTGGTAGTTCCACATATGGTAATTCAATACGTGGTAATTCGATACGTGGTAATTCCACATATGGTAATTCGATACGTGGTAGTTCTACATATGGTAATTCGATACGTGGTAGTTCCACATACGGTAATTCAATATGTGGTAATTCGATACGTGGTAGTTCCACATATGGTAATTCGATACGTGGTAGTTCCACATATGGTAATTCGATACGTGGTAGTTCCACATACGGTAATTCAATATGTGGTAATTCGATACGTGGTAGTTCCACATATGGTAATTCGATACGTGGTAGTTCCACATATGGTAATCCAATACGTGATGATTCAACACATGGTAGTTCCACATATGGTGATCCAATATGTGACGATTCGACACATGGTAGTTCCACATATGGTAACTCAATGTGTGATGACTCGACACGTGGTAATTCCACGCATGGTTCCACACGTATACGCAACGAGGTAATGCAACGCATGGTTCGACATGTGTACGCAACGAGGTAACGCAACGCACATCGATTTATCATATAACACTTAATTTAACACGTGTAAATAATTCATCAACGATGACAAATCAACTTTACCATCTTAATTTATTGACTCATTATCCGTGAACCCTACTTGTTCTTTACATTTTATTGGAAATAAATGTTCTACGCTTGGTGGAATATCGATTTCGCGTCGATTATCTGCCCTTTTGTATTTCTTTTATTCGATTTTATTCGACGACGAGGTCGAGTTAAACAACGGGTAGAAAATGTTGGAGAACCGAAACCGATAGACCGGTAATTTCCATCGAGCGGAACGAACATTTTGTCGCTGATTAATTGACTGATTCTTCCTCAGCAATGAATTGTATTTTTGAAGAGGGTCAAACGAGGATGGGGAGGGGTTGTTATAAATTTACCCTGGACCGTTGAATTAATCCCTGGTGACACAGTGACCGTGTTCGAGGATTAAACCGCGAGAACATTTTTATCGTTTAGCGAGCAACTTTCGGCTTTTTTTATTCGTTCAAATTTTTCTGCAAGTCTCGCAATTATATTGGACGTTTTTCAAAGATGACGTCCAAATTCAACCCGGTACACAGAGCGTATAGTCACATATCATAGCTCCTCTCGTTATAATTAGGAAAATGTAGCACCACTCCTACATGTAGAACGTCACACATATGCACTCTTGCACGAAACGCGTAAAGTCACGTCAAAAGAATCAACAATTCGTGAGTCTTTTGACATTGCACCCAAGCACCTTTTGAAATGCATCAAAACAAGTAAGCAAAGAAATTCTTTATTCAAAATATAATACAAGTATTTACATATAAATTGCGACGACTACGGTCTGAATAAGATGTTTTTAACGTGGAGCTAAACAATACGCCCCCAACGTAAATGCTGGAAGAAATATATGGACTCCTTCCGAATTCGGTGTTCCCGAATAACTGGAAGCAATCGAATTCGATGGAACGATTCGATGAGTTATTCCGGTAATATCATTACAAGCGACTGCGAACGAAACGGAACAACCGTAACGTTCGACGATCAATAGCGAATAAAGTCGGCGCGATGTCTGCCTATAACGATTCGATTTTCAATAGCTGCATTGCTGTCATCTGTTCTGGAGGAATAACGGAACTGGAGCCGGTTCACTTGATTCTCTAACGACTCGAATCGCTTCCACTCTATGAT
Source organism: Megachile rotundata (assembly GCF_050947335.1). Classification (NCBI taxonomy): domain Eukaryota; kingdom Metazoa; phylum Arthropoda; class Insecta; order Hymenoptera; family Megachilidae; genus Megachile; species Megachile rotundata. The sequence goes on from NC_134996.1 coordinate 13,324,696, forward strand.
TTTTATTCCGTGAATGTAGCAATAAACCCGTATGAGTTTCCTCGATACGTACACGTCACACGTTTACTTTGCTTCGATTTTTATTTTGCGAGTTATAGGCGCTTTTGATTAGACGACAATGATTGTAACCTAAATGCGCTTCTATGACTACAATTCACTGGTAATGGAACGTGTAATATCGATTTGGACCGATAATGGCACCATAATCCCTAGATTGCGCAAGACGAGGCTACCAGTCACGATTCCAGCGATTTCGACGAATAAATTAAGGCAACATATCTCGGTGACAAAGTCGTTTGTCAAATTCATGAGAACGGCCACTACATCAAAATCGGAACCGCCCACGAATATTCCTGGTTGCATTGTAACCAACGACGTGACAGATTTGCTGAGAATGGTGGGATATTTGCGAAGGCTACAGTTGATTTCGTGGTTGAGAAACCCATGGTTGTTGCATTTATCACCAATGATTCGTTGTGTTTTAGGGTGCGTTTACAGCGGGGATTCGACGTGGGGTTCAACTCGACTCAACTCGTAACTTAATCTGCGGTACGACTTGTGTTAATACGATACAACTCGGTAACTTGATCCGGTGCGATTCAACTTGGGGTAATTCAATTCGGATTCAACTCGAATTCAACGTGGTTCAATTCACCACACTATTCGACTTAACATCTGTCTCAACTCTGTTGCCAACCACATTCAACAGAAACCATATTTAAAAAGTTATAGAGCCCCAAAAACAAAGAAGTTAAAAGATAGCACTCGTAACAACCACTAATTGTCAAGTACATTATCTTCCCTAGCTACAAAATTTAATATTTTAGCTACAAAATTAAATTTCCTGAAGAATTTGTTGGCCGGATGTAAACGCACCTTAACACGAACGATGAACCCGAACGAGCTCCAGCCTATACGCTGGCGGGGATAGTAGTCGCGTGATAACCGAATAATTAATTAGACGGCGAGATTAATTTGCGCTGGGAAACAGGTTCGTTTGGATACGACGTAATACGAGAGGAGCAGTCGGTTTCGCGGCAGCGTGTAACACTTAATAAGATTTATCGCCGACTTGATGACTTTATTACGAACGATTTACGAGCGTCAACGACGGGGAACATCTTCCAGTCATCCTCACCCTTCTTCACGGGGTGAGTTACCCCTTTGTTACCTGTTCCGATAGATAGAAAATCTAATAGGATTGGATCCCCAGGTATCGAGTTAACTAGGACCTTTCAACGTGTCATCATTCTTGATTAACCAGATGAATTTTTTAGAAAGATTCATACAAATTTTATTGTTAATTATAGTTATATACTTATCGAAGAAAGGTGCAGTTTTATTAATAGATCTTATCTCAAGTTGAACATACATCTAGATTATAACCAACGTGGAATCAGACCTGTAGAAGATCGTATCAGCCCTGCAATCTTCCGTCCAATTTCCCACGTAGCCCCATGGGAGACATTTCATCAAAAGATGATCAAACAGTTGAATAAATAGAACAAAATTTTGGCAAATAGATAAGTAGTGCAAACACGTGCCAATTAAATCGAGCCCCGCGTTCCCTCGAACGATCACGTTCCACGAGCGTGCGTGGAACACCGCAACAAATATTTGCCTCGCGTTTCCCCCTCTGATAAGGGCGCACCCTGTTTCTATCTTACGATCTTTCCTCGATTCAACAGCGTCGCGGTCACGACCAAAGGAACTCCATCGGTTGGTAAATAGATCTCCAACTCGAAATTTCATTGCTCCTCGATCTATATCCTCCTTCCTTGCGAACGTGTATTTGCCGCAATCAATATGGGATAAAGCGATCTTCGACCGATCCCGTATTTGCGTCTGGCCGACCGCTCCAATTCTCCTCGGGCAGAAACTGTCGATTCGAATATGGTTTATGTGAAATATTGACTGAAATAATCATAATCGTTTCTCACGATCATTGTAATGGCATTCAGTGACAGTGTAGTAATTGGGGACTCAAGGTGTAGATTCGGGAAATGACGATTTATGGAGTTAGCGTCGTATGGGTAGATTCGGTATGTAGAGATCCAATGCATGGGGATTCGGCTCGTGGGGATTTAACGCGTAGGAATTCGGCGCGTGGGGATTCAACGCGTTGGAATTCGGTGCGTGAGAGTGCAATGCGTAGAAGTGCAACGCGTGAGGGTTCGACGCGTGGAAATTCAACGCGTAGGAATTCGGCGCGTGAGAGTGCAACGCGTGGAAACTCGGCGCGTGAGGATTCAACGCGTAGGAATTCGGTGCGTGAGAGTGCAATGCGTGGGAATTCAACGCGTGAGAGTTCGACGCATGGGAACTCGGCGCGTGGGGATTCAACGCGTAGGAACTCGATGCGTGAGAGTGCAATGCGTGGGAGTGCAACGCGTGAGGGTTCGACGCGTGGGAACTCGGCGCGTGGGGATTCAACGCGTAGGAATTCGGCGCGTGAGAGTACAACGCGTGGGAACTCGGTGCGTGAGGATTCAACGCGTAGGAATTCGGTGCGTGAGAGTGCAATGCGTGGGAGTGCAACGCGTGAGGGTTCGACGCGTGGGAACTCGGCGCGTGGGGATTCAACGCGTAGGAATTCGGCGCGTGAGAGTGCAACGCGTAGGAACTCGACGCGTGAGAGTGCAACGCGTGGGAACTCGACGCGTGGGGATTCAACGCGTAGGAATTCGACGCGTGAGAGTGCAACGCGTGGGAACTCGGCGCGTGGGGATTCTACGCGTAGGAGTACAACGCGTGGGAATTCAACGCGTAGGAATTCGACGCGTGGGGGTACGGCGCGTAGAAATTCAACGCGTGGGGATTCCACGCGTAAGGCTTCAACGCGTAGAGACTCAGCGCGTGGATATTCGACGCGTGGGAACTCAACGCGTGCATATTCCATATGTGAGAACTCAACGCGTGAAAATCCCACATATAGGAACTCAACAAAAGAGTATTCCCCTCGTAGAAAAATTCATCCACGAGCTTTCAACGTGTTGTAAATCGATACATATGACCGCATGCAGAAGATAGGAAGTCTCCAAGTAAAACTATAACCAGTATGAAAACATTGCATAATAACGTGTGGTAATATAGCGATACAAAAACACATATCGAATATACGTGACTGGTAATTTCGACGAATATCCAGACCGTATTTCTAGGGTTAAAAGGTATGTTTTATTCTCAGGAGGAAGAGAAGTAAGCACCAGGGAATCTTGAAATTCATCGTTGTCGAGATGAGACACGATAGATTCAAGCTACACGCTTTCCTTCGATCAACCATCGACTTTTATTGCCAGTCCCGTACGCTCGATCCCCGCTGGAACTTAAAAATACCGTTCTGATATCGAGACCGAAGATACGAGCAGAAAGTTTCCGGCGTCGGGACGAAAAACTGAATCAAAGAACGTTCGTCTGGTTCGGATCGATTGAATGTTTTATCGTCCAGAAGTTTCCGGCGAAAACCGAGATAAACGACGCGTGGCTAGTAAACTATGTCGTTAAATGAAAATTTTGTGTCGACAAGCTGGTACAAAAAGCGAAATTATACGAACGTTATCGTGGTAGGAAATTAGAACGATCGATACGTACTCTTCCAATTAATTTATGTAATTAAAGCACTCGTTTACTTCTTAATTATTCCTACAATTATGCGGGAACCCGGTTTCTGCATTTTGCGTATTATGCGCACAAGTTGCCTATTATATGTACAAATTGATTGTTCTATAAAACTGTTATAATTCTACATCCACTGTGCCATTTTTCTCTAATTGCAAATTAAAAAATCATTCACCGTGCCCGGTAAAACGAACGAGCTCAATTCTAATTCATAAAAAAATAAAATACACTCTTCAATGACCTACTGAGAAATATAAAACGTGAAAAGTGGAAACACTCCACGATAAAAAAGTATAAATTACGTGGCCGCAAAAAAGAATCCGTTGCGATCGACTCGAAAACAAAGCCAACCACTTAATTATGTTCCCCTATGTGACAATTGCATCGAAATCCTGGAATCGTTTACAGCTGGTCTGTTTCTCAGGTCGATTAGCAATTAACATTCGTTTGGCGAAATCCAGCCTCCGGGTTGAAACTAATTAAAACGTCGAACGAGGCAACGACGAGCACGCGAACACCACGTGGCATGTGCAAGCGGAAAACCATACGGTTGAAAAATAATTAATGAGAACGGAAAGGAGAAAGAGTTAAGCCATTGTCGTGGGTGCGAGCCAACCGATGATGGATCGTGTCGAGATTATCGGCCCAGCCTTCCCCTTTCTCTCCGGCCCACTGTTGGATAATGAAACATTTATGAAAGGACTTTTGTGCCGGTACACAATCGACCACGTTGTAACGAGATCGATGGGGCAGAGAAATCGTTGGGGCTGAAGGAATTCGGACCGGAAATGACGGATAATGCGGATAAGACCACAACTTTTCGTCGTTGGAAATGATTGAATGCCATGTCATGGAGCGAACAGCAACAAGCTGCTTGCATGGAGCTAGAGAAATGATTGAGGAATGAGGAAATGGTACCTTCGAATTTCTACGCATCAAATTTCCTACGTATCGAATTTTTTACGCGTTGAGTAGCAGCGTATCGAATTTCCTACGCGTTGAGTAGCAGCGTATCGAATTTCTTACGCGCCGAGTAGCAGCGTATCGAATTTCCTACGCGCCGAATAGCAGCGTATCGAATTTCCTACGCGCCGAATAGCAACGTATCGAATTTCCTACGCGACGAGTAGCAACGTATCGAATTTCCTACGCGAGGAGTGGCAACGTATCGAATTTCCTACGCGCCGAATAGCAGCGTATCGAATTTCCTACGCGTTGAGTAGCAACGTATCGAATTTCCTACGCGTCGAGTAGCAACGTATCGAATTTCCTACGCGTTGAGTAGCAGCGTATCGAATTTCCTACGCGCCGAATAGCAGCGTATCAAATTTCCTACGCGCCGAGTAGCAGCGTATCGAATTTCCTACGCCCCGAATTCCTACGTATCGAATTTCCTACGCCCCGAATTCCAACGTATCGAATTTCCTACGCCCCGAATTCCTACATATTGAATTTCCAACGCCCCGAATTCCTACGTATCGAATTTCCTACGCCCCGAATTCCTACGTATCGAATTTCCTACGCCCCGAATTCCAACGTACCGAATTTCCTACGTCCCGAATTTCTACGTATCGAATTTCCTACGCCCCGAATTCTTACGTATCGAATTTCCTACGCCCCGAATTCCAACGTATCGAATTTCCTACGCCCCGAATTCCTACATATTGAATTTCCAACGCCCCGAATTCCTACATATTGAATTTCCAACGCCCCGAATTCCTACGTGTCGAATTTCCTACGCCCCGAATTCCTATGTATCGAATTTCCTACGCCCCGAATTCCAACGTACCAAATTTCCTACGTCCCGAATTTCTACGTATCGAATTTCCTACGCCCCGAATTCCTACGTATCGAATTTCCTACGCACCGAATAGCAACACATCGAATTTCCACTCGTCAGATCTCTGCATTTCAAATTCCCACGCGTTGAATCCTCACCCGAATCCCAACACTCCAAATCTCCCCATCAAAACCCCACCCTCCGAATTTCCACACATGAGTCTCCGCGCAACTTTGACGCGTTCATTCACCCCCACAGTCCCCCCATCATAGAACACCTACATGGTGGCAAAACAGTGAAACTATTATAATAAGTAGCCCACTCATGAACAACGTTGCACCCAGCTGAACGATGTATCAACTATTATGCTACGTACGAAACGTACGAGTAGCTATTTCCAGGTTTATCTCCCTCCGAAATGGGATCCACGTTTTGGCAGTTATACAGATTAAGGTCGTCCCTGCTCTCGTTGGGATATTGCCTCAGAGCTTTTTCGGCGAGGCGGATAGAGGGTTGCTTGTTCTTGTCGCTCTGGCGTGCAATAAGGAAAAGGGAACAAGTTCGTCGGGGGACGCCGTTATTCTCTGTTCAATGTAATTTTGATGCGTTCGTGACTTGAAGGGTTCTCGGCCGGCCTTTTTCTGACGTAATAAGGGCTCCTGGAGGTCTGGAACCTTTTCGATTTTGTTGTAACGAGTTTTTTCTTGTATGTGGAATCTAATGGAGAAATGTGGTTCTGCAAATTGATTTCTTCAAGTACTATTCCAAGATAGCCCAAATGATTGAAACTATCTATATCTATTAATTGTCAAATCTTATCTGCTTATCACAATGAACACAATCATTCAAATATATCATTCAACATATTATATGAAAATTGAAGGTATAAGATAAGGTTTAAGCATGGTCTTCCAATGACAAAGTACTGGAAGTCAGCTTGCGTCTCGTTTTTATGCCCACATATTTGTGACGTTTGCTTTTGCAGTTGATAAACGTTGTCAGTTGTATTTGCACGAATCGCCGGATTGTGTGTCCGCATTGAGATTCGCCATGTTCACCAACCGTTTCCATGGATTCCAACGGTTTCTGTTTTCCCAGCCATTTCATTTGTAATCGAGCGGAATCCGCATTTTGGCAGATGCACCGGCTGAGATTGTTCCGCTGTTCTTCCCTGGATTTGCCACCACCTTTTCTTGTCTGTCTCTACACGTTGCACGAACAGACAGACTTGTCACGTAGAGCTTCGTGGTTTTTGCCTGGAACTGATGAGAAGCTTCGAAGTTTCGGTGCCACTACACCGTCACGGTTTATAGGGTGAAATTGCAACTGTGGCAAAGAAATTTGTAAAAATTCTGCTGCTTCGGAGTTCTTTTCCAACTAGATGAAAATTTAACTCCCATTCGATGAGACTGCAAATGTTCTTATCGTAATCTGCAAACTGTATAAAGTACTAATATATTTTATATAATATTTTGGCAATGTGTGGACATATGTTGAGTGGCACAATAATGGAGATCAATATATTTCGCAAAGTTATGTTTCACCAATATTTGCCATACACATATTAGTTTTTATTCGAGCTAACCTATGGGTTCGAAGTTTTCCGGTACACGATATCGAGACCCTTTGTAAATTGAAAGAGGAAAATTACAGAAATGAAAGAAACTTCTCGAAATCTCTCGGATGTCTCGAGCCCACTCGAGATCCACGTATTCAATCTCCACGATCTATAGATTAAACCTTGAAGATGGTATTCTACGATAGCGCAGGAGTAATATCGTAAAGTGGCGAACTGAGAATGGAGTTCTAAGGGTTCCTCGAGTGCTTCGGTAGAACGAATTAAAACTTTCGAACTAATAAAATTTAGAAGCAGTATAATCACAAACAACAGAACTCGATTATAATTGCGATTACGAAAACCGACGATTTATCCAGGAACGCTATTCCGTGACTTATGGACGCGAATGTAATCGAGTCGAGCTGAATTTCTTGCCCCGAAATGGCGGTCGAAAGTACTGGCTATGCCACGACAACGATCGCTGTCGTTAGCCAACGAAACAAGCATAAGTAGCACAGTTGAAGAGGGTTACGATCCCGTCGGCGAGACAGAGACAGGAACAGGGTGCTCCGGCCAACTGACACGGCCCTGTTTTAGCCACTGTCACTGGCAAGAAACAAAAGCCCCACGGCACAGAGTTCCGTGCTCGAGATAAAATGGAAATGTACGGTCTATCTGCGCGTGTATACTGCGACCCGCCAGTTCGTGTAAGCACTGCTATGCTCAGACTGGGAAAAAGGGTGGTTCCTATGCAAGCTTCTGTACTGGGGGTGCGCGATAACATTTTGCCGTTCTTTTTTTCTTCTATGTCGATCTTCGGATCGTGTTCGATTACTCTTTTATTTCTTA